>NC_079544.1:14737806-17270246 GCF_015846415.1 Triplophysa dalaica | reverse complement strand
AGTTTCTTATAAAGGAATTACACGGCGACAGAACCAAATAAATTATTCTGCTAATACCACAGTTATCACGCCGCAACGCATTGTTCAGATGTGTTACTTCAAGATGTTTGTTGACCGCATTACAGTTCCATTTCACCACATCACATAGTCCTACTCACAAAAGCATTTGGGTACAAAAACCTGATAAATGTCTTGAAATATAACATATCTTGATCTGTGATGTGAGCCCATAACCAGAGGCCTGTAATGAATTGTTCCATTCTTAAATTTCTATTACAGGGAATCAGTGGCGACCCGTGACGTTTGAGCATTGGCCCTCTGCGCAATCCACCCCTCCCATCCCCTCACCCCACCACACACTTACCACAAAACAGTAAGGTATTTTACTTTACTGTGCTTTCCTATAGAAGTGAGAAAACATAATTATACTATCACACTTACCACATGATACATTTACAATGCTACTCCAGAATACCAGCAATATGCACACACAATATGTTAAATTTTAAGACTGACCACAGTCAAAATCACACGTCTCTATTAAAGCTAACGTTAAGCTACATAAACAAATGTGCACATAAGCAACCAGAAAGAATTGAGGCACAGCTGCCTTATAATTCATAAATAACTTACAATTGGATGATCAAATTACTTGAAAACAAAGTCTTCCTCCATTTATCAGTTATTCTCTTTTTTATCCACGAAACTTGATAACAGAGTTCAATTTTGAATGATTTTTTCCGCATTTCTTCTTCTTTTGTAGTTTTTTGGAGGTAGACGAACCATCTTTGTGTGCTTCTTCCGCTTTACGAGACTGTTGGTGAACAACCCCTCAGATGGTGAAAAGTTAGTAAAAAAAGCGTCCATTTAGAAAAAGTCAGTTTTACTGTCACCCAAAATTCATCTCTCCCATTGATTTGGTGTACTGTCAGCCAGCGATATGCTGACAATTTACTGAACTTGTTTAATTTTAAAATCTGCATAGCAACTTTTTATATAACAGCTTTATTTGAATGTGTCAGCATGATACCTTGGTTTAAATAGTTCTATGATTAAATCACTGAGATAAACCCTTATGAGCCAATTGCTGTGGGTATTAGTAAGTCTGCCGACATCCAATGTAATGAGGTTAACCCTGCCTTTTCTCTCGACAGCTTTGTGAAAAGATTTTAAGGGAAACTCTTAATTAAAAACTTTTATTGCTATTTAGGAGAACTCCTAGTGCTCAGATAAAATGTTTTGTGAATATGGGCCAAAGTCTATTATTTGTTGTTGGCTTGCGTCTTATGTTTATCTAAAGTCAATGTGCATTAAATGTTATAAACTCTGTACTTTCTTGTTTTGGCATAGCATTATCTGGGAAATGCAGTATTTTAATGTTTTATGAATGCTTGATCTATTGAGAGCGTGTCAGATTATAAATGCATAAAAAAATACATGTTTTGTATAATAAAGTGGAAATAAATGTGTAATTATTTTTATGTGCAATATATTAAAGGAGCATTAATTGAATGAATATATTTAAAATAGATTTAAATATACCAGGAAACTATGTTAATAAAAATAAAATATATTATTATATTAATAAACGTATTTACATATAAAGGAGATAAATTACACATATATTTACACATGTTTAATATATGTGAAAATTGTTAAAAAGAGGCAAAAATCTAATATTTAAATATATTTTTAACATATATTGTGAAATAGATTTATATACATATGTAATCTATCTTTCCTATTCAATTTTAAACATTTAAATATACAATATATAATTATTTTTTATATATTTCAACCTATGTCACTTCTGCATGGGTATGCTCGATGTGTCTCATTAACTTCAGTCAACCGCTGTGAATAGACAAATGTGTCAGCTTGTAATTGTTGCGATTTTCAGTCTGCCAGCCGCACAATCACAAACAGCCATCACAATGCTGTCAAACAGGCTCTCTTTATTCTTACACACGGAGAGAGAAGGAAAGAGAGAGGGAGAATTTTTCACTGCAGCAAAATAAGGTATAGAGCTGTCAGTAATGGAGTAGGTGTTGTTTTGCTTTACTGACTAAATTATTATTGAAGTTTTATGCTGAGATTAAAGAATAAATGACACATAGCAGATACAGGAGTCTATTCCAGAGCTGTTATTTTTCTTTTCAAGGTCTATTTACTGTTTCACCAACCAAAACGTTGCAGCTGTGGAGAGATTTTGCCAGCCAAACCCTCAGGCCCAATGTTTACATTTAAGAAGACTCCTGCGACCCTGCAGCGGACAAGCGGGTAGATAGATGGAAAATTATATAAGCCTAAACAATTCTGTCTTGAAGCCAAAATCAGATGCATGAGAGTTTTAGGGATGTCAATCTGACTGCGTATTAAATCCATCATGCATTTATCACTCACATTGAAAATAAACAGAAATAACTTAGGACAGCAGAATTTAGGACAGCAAACAGTTTACCTGGTGCACCGTCGACAACAATTTAAGTTTTTCCTTCCTGTAGTAATCAATGACATCCCAAATGTCAGTTTCTAATTCTTTCAAATATCTTTCTTTGTGTTCAGCAGAACATAGAAATGTACACAGCTTTTGAACAAGTTGAAGTGAGGGAGAAATTCATTACACAATTCTGGATGGATTATCCCTTTAAATCTAGCCTGCAATAATTCAATTCAACCTATTCAAATCATTTAGTGTCGTTTTTCTCTTATCTACCGTCGTAAAATGTGAAAATGAAAATACAAAAGAATACTACCAAAATATCATTTTTCTGCATTCATATTCCTCATACTTTCTTAGTGGCCTGTTTTTATGACAGACTGCGTGGAACCTTTAAGATAAAACTGACTCATATACGCTACGTGGTGACAGAATAAAGTGTAGCCTTTGGGCATGCTGATCCTCTGAACATCAAACGCTGGAAACAGCGCTTGTTCTTCATGACATATTTCTTTAGTACTTATCTTGTCTTCCGTGCTTCACAATAGAGTCCAAATATGGAAATTCTCTTATCGCACGAATAAAACTAATACAATGACATATGTGGCCCCCGTCTCAACTATCCTCCCAGTCATCCCCTTTCTCTGGCAGCAGCATCAGTGAGCGTGTTTGAATCTTCTATGTTGTCATGTCTGTAATCACTTTAATATTATGTTCAAGATAGCAAAAAGGAGAGATATGTGTTTTTGACATGGTAGCAAGGTAATACCATGGTATTTTCCAAAGTCCTAGGGATTCTTCTCAGACAAGAAAATGACAAAAAAAATGGTGCTTATGCAGTATTTTAGGTACTTCGTTTGGCATATGTGCCACGTGTGTAGGACTACATTTGCAAATGTGTTTTTGCATGCCTCTCGTATATTGATCTAGTCTACATTACTTTTTTTGCATATTGTATGGGCATATTCATGTATTCAGTTAGACAGATGTCTCATCACTTTTCTGGCCATTAGAGTAAAAGCTTTGGTCTCTTGACTTGGAAAGACTATTGAAAAGTCCAGTACCCATCACACAACCATGCCTTTAGATTTGAGTGGGAAATGGGACCTGGAGTTGAATGAAAATGTGGAGGATTATCTCAAAGCATTGAGTAATCCAGTATATTCAAATTTTCTCAGTAACTAAATAACGTTTTACTTATGATATTAAAAATAAATCACAGGATACCACAGCATATAACGTGTAATTTTACTGGATCATGTCAAATATTCTTTGTCGCAGATATTGACTTTGCCCACCGTAAAATTGGTTCCTACCTCAGTCCAACAAAGATCATTATCCAGGATGGGGAGAACTTTATGATAAAGACACAGAGCACCTTTAAGTCCTATGAGTTCAGCTTTACTGTTGGAGTTGAGACGGAAGAATTTACCAAGGGACTTGACAACCGGATCCTAAAGGTAAGATTTCATTTATTATTAACATCCTCCAAAGTTTTTTATGCTGCAGCTACCCCAGCCATGTCCTGTCTGACAGTGTCTTTTTATCTGCTTTTGTTTGAAAACATTTGAAAACAGTTTCAAAAATATATTTCTATGCTTTATGCTGTGCATAAGAAAATATATTAATATTGCGCCTGAGGCATTGCAATGCAAACATGGCCGCCGAGTGGCACGACTTATGATTAGTTTCACATTTTGGCAGACCCTAGTCACCTGGGAAGGACACACTCTGGTGGCCATACAGAAAGGTGAGAAGCCAAATCGCGGATGGAGACATTGGATGGAAGGAGAAAGGCTTTATCTGGTATTCATGCCATTATACTGATAATTGTCAGCTTTATGCGTTAGGTTATGAAATGTTACAATGTAGTCTGTATGATAAACTGAACGTTCTTGTCCCTTTAATAAGCATGCATTGCATTCACAAGTGAGACGCTTTTGACATCATGATCATTTTACTTGTAGGAGCTGACATGTGGAGATGTGATCTGCTATCAAGTGTACAAAAGAAAACACAAGCAGGAACACTAAAATGTTGTATGATTCACTGTCACTTTTATTTGATGTAATCAGGCAAGCTTCAGTTAGTTTTGATTTCCTCAGGAGAGGAACGTGTAACTTTCAACAATTTTTTCCACCTGTCTCAATAAAAAATATCACAACATGGTCGCTTTCTTGTGTGTGTAACTGAAATTACAATATGATTCTCTTTGTAGCAAGGGGGACTGGAGGTCTTAGATTATAATACTCTTAATGATACCTTCAAATTAAATGGTTAATAGAGTTTATGAAGAATAGAGAAAGACCTTGGAATGTATTTCCTAATTATATATTTAATAATCTGGGAGGCATAGAATTTTTGTTGAAATGTAATTTTTCTATCGAAAAAATTCCTGTTAAATTGGCCGGTTTTCACAGACAAGCCCTCCTAGCATGGAAATTGATATATAAACACAATTTTTACATCACAAATATTTCATATGGAATAACAAAGATATATTATCTAAAAACAAATCTTAATTCCATCACACTTGGTTCAATGAAGGTATTCTTAAGTAAGACAGTTATTTAATTCTCATGGATACTTTCTTCAAAAATTCCATTTACCTATTAAACAGAGAATTTGCTATTGTTATTGACGCAATTCCAAAGAGTGTGACGTTACTTTTAAAAAACTGTTTCAGAAGGAATCAGCATGGTCCCTCCTTGTGGAAACATTTACATTGAAAATGTAGTAATAAGATTATAAGCAATGCTCTTTGTTCTGTTTCTTTACCTGCAGCAAAATGTTTTGGTCTTTTTTATTTGGTAATGTAACCCCAACATCTAATTAGGGATGAGGAGTACTCAACAAAGCACACACCACAGTCTGTTTCTCTGCACAAATGTATTTATTCAACAATAATAAGAATAACTCAAGGATAAATGTAATGGGCAAAGAAACGGAGTTAAACAAAAACGACAAGACACTTTTGAACACCTACAGAGCATGGGGCCCACCAGTTATATCACAGAGAATACTCCACCAATAAGTGCACACTCACACTACATCACAAGAGAAAGCAAAGGTTCACTTCAAATTCCAGACAACGGTAATCACCCAAAATCAAAATCACAACACCTATATACCTTCACCTTGGCGGAGTAATTCACATGGCATACACAAGCGAGAACCCCACAGTTCGTGGGTCCACAATGGATAGAAAACAAACAAACAAAACAAAACAAACAAAGTAAGAAAGTAAAGATACAAAAATAACTCAAATCACGTTGCCATAAAGGACCCGGTTTAACATTTGGATCATACCAAGATACCCATTAAGCCATCATAATTTCTGGTAAAGAAAACAAGTAAACGGCAATCATGCATTCTCTGCAAAAGAAGAAACACAATGTATAATTGCCATATAAAAAGTTACTATAATTAAAAGCATTTACAATCAAGTATAAAACAAATTAAACTATCAAACGTTTAAACTTAATCCACGAATTTAGTACGGATTAATACCTGCATTTACATGCTTAAATCTCTGAGGCACCCAAAGTATGCTGATCCAAACAGGCACTAAAACAAGAGGCAGATATAAATATTAAAACCAAGCAAACTCGCAATAGCAAAAAGGATTGGACTAAAATTACCATTGATGCTCTAAAATAGGTCTGCTTTATTCTTTGAAGCAACAAACAACATTTTCTGATGGGGCACTCACCAATTCAGTTCTGTTAATCGATGATTTTATCATCAGCTCTTACACAGCCTTAAGTACCCACACCACATGGTGCTTCAAAGAGGAAGTCCCTAAAATTGGACTTCCTTTTATAATAATCTGACCTGTGGGATTTGTAGTTCATCTCATTTGTAGTCCCTATATCTTTTACCCCATTACAGTAATATCTCTTGGGTGAAAGCTAGGAAACTGGCGAATAAGTTTTGTATCAATAACAAAATTAAGGAAGTGTCTTACAAAATTCTTCATGGCACTGACGTGCCAAGCATAGTCAGTGTTTAACGCACAACAGTGTTGAACAACGGACGTACATCTCTTTTAGACCCTTGCCCTAACTCATTCCATGTCAAAGAAAAGGTCCTGAGCGCGGACTCTCCATTTAACTCTTTGAACATGACCAGCTTGATTGGCATAGATGAAAACGACTGTCTCACCAACAAATTGATCGTGAGAACCCCACATGACGACAAACCCGCCATGTCTGTGGATGATGAACTCTTCCTGGAGATTATGGATGAGCAAATGTTTATGGACGAGTCTAACAGCTGGTTGGCGCCATTACCCTTCAAAACAAACAGGCGCAGACTACCCAACAACCGATACCAAGTGGTCAAAGGTCTCAATTCCCTGCGTTGCATGCTTGACAAAAAACGAACATGAAAGAACATCTCATGAACTTTATGCAGAAAATGTTTGAGTCAGGACATGCAGAACCCGTGCTGCCGCTCGACAAAGACCAAGAGTGTTGGTACTTACCGTTTTTTGGTGTCTACCATCCTCATAAACCCAACCAGATACGCATAGTGTTTGACTCTAGTGCCACTCATGAAGACACGTCTCTAAACCATGTTTTGTTGAGCGGCCCAGACATGAACAAGACTCTTATAGGGGTCCTCTTGCATTTCCGCAAAAAACCTGTGGCTGTCACAGCGGACATAGAGCAAATGTTTTATTGTTTTGTCATTCGTGAGGACCACCGCAACTTTGTGCGTTTCCTGTGGTACGAAGGCAAGGATCCCACAAAGGACATCAGAGAGAACAGGATGACTGTACACGTGTTTCGAGAACTGTGAATGGGACACTCCTCTGCCAGCAGAAAAAGAGGCACAATGGAAATCTTGGAAAAACTCGCTTGTTGCTCTTAAGAAACTACAAATTCCTAGACAGTATGTGAATACTTCACTGCAATCTACCTGTCGAAGAGGGCTGTGTCTTTGCAGACGCTTCTACATCAGCCATATCAGCAGTTGCGTATCTTCGAGCCATAGACACCGAAGGTCACGTCCACGTAGGCTTCTGCATGGGCAAGTCCAAAATAGCTCCTAGACAAGTCCACACAGTACCTCGCTTGGAGCTGTGCGCTTCAGTTCTGGCGGTGGAGCTGGCAGATATGCTATTAAGTGAACTTGACATCGTAATTCACAAAGTGAAATACTACACTGACACTCGAGTAGTCTTAGGCTACATCAACAACAACAGCCGAAGGTTCTATGTCTACGTCGTCAACCGTGTTGCTCGCATCAGAAAGTCATCTGAACCCAGTCAGTGGCACTTTGTGAGCACGGAAATCAATCCTGCCGATCATGGAACACAGCATGTGCCAGCCTCACTACTGAGTTCTACCAATTGGTTTACTGGTCCCGACTTCTTGAGGCAATGTGATGGAGAGTGTCCTGTGCAACCAATCATCTTTCAACTTGTTGAACCTGTCACAGACTATGAAGTCCGCCCACAAGTCTCAACATTTGTAACCACAACTGCGACACAATCGCTCGGCTCACTCAGGTTTGAGCGCATCTCCAGTTGGAAACGTCTTAGACAAGCTTTCGCCAGACTCATCGAAAAGGTCAGATCTATCTCAAAAGCTCCTGGGTCAAATGAATCAAAGATGGACGCTCTAACACAAGCAAAGTTAGTTATTGTACGAACTGTTCAAGGCAAGAGATGTAAAAAGGATATAAAAACTTTGAGAAAAGGAGAGGACATACTAAAACAAAGTCCTCTGAAGAATCTTGATGTGTTTTTGGACAAAGAAGGACTGGTGCGAGTAGGAGTACGTGTGACTGAAATAACTCAAGAACAAAGCCAGCCCATCGTTATTCCTAAGAAGCATCACATTGCTGCTTTGCGGATTCAGTTCTACCACGAACAGGTTATGCACCAAGGCAGACACATCACGGAAGGAGCCGTCAGGTCTGCCGGACTGTGGATCCTTGGAGGAAAAAAGTTGGTGACACAGCTTCTCAGCAGAGGCACAACCTGCCGCAGGATAAGAGGAAATGTACAACAACAAAAGATGGCAGACATTCCAGTTGATCGTCTCATCCAAACTCCTTCTTTCACACATGTCAGAGTGGACGTGTTTGGACCTTGGAACACAAGTGTCCATCGTACAAGAGGTGGAGTGTTGGAGAACAAACGTTGGGCAATAATGTTTACCTGTTTAGTAACGTGGGCGGATCACATCGAGGTGGTTTAGTCCCTCTCTACTTCAAGTTTTATAAATGCTATCAGAAGGTTCCTGGCCATAGGAGGCCCCGCAAAGCACTTTCGATCAGATTGTTGAACGAATTTCGTTGGAGCGTGCAAAGAGCTTCAGATAAGTTCAGAAGATCCAGAGCTTCAATCCTACCTAAAAAATGAGACATGCACATGTAAGTTTAACCCACCTCACTCTTCTCACATGGGAGGGGTGTGGGAAAGAATGATTGGAGTGTTGCGACGAATTTTGGACGTTATGCTGCAGAAAGTTCACTCTCCAAATCTGACTCATAAAGTACTTGTGACGCTTATGGCAGAGGTATCAGCCATAATGAATGGTCGTCCATTAGTACCTGTGTCATCCGATCCTCAGCAACCCGACTTGTTGACTCCAAGTGCCCTTCTCACTCAGAAAATCTGTCCCATCTCTATTCCTCCTGGAGGCTTTGATCCTAAGGACTTGTACCGTAAACAATGGAAACAGGTGCCAAGTCTGGCTAACTCATTCTGGAAATGTTGGCGAGAAGAGTATCTCGCTACCCTTCAACCAAGAAGGAAATGGCAAGCAGATCAACCAAATTTAGCCATTGGTGACGTTGTTCTCCTAAAGTAAAAAAGAAACAAATGGCCTACCGGACTTATTGTGGACACATATCCTGGTAGAGATAAAGAGTACGCAAAGTATGTGTTCGAATAATTAAAGAAGGAATTGCTAAGGTGTACACAAGACCTATTACAGAAATTGTGTTGTTAGTTAATAGTGTTATAGCAGTATACCAGGCGGGGAGTGTGCTGCCTTCTTGTGGGAAGAGTTATTTGTGTTTGCATTTCTTGTGTTTTGTCCACGCAGAGTTTCCATAGGGCAGTTACTTTTCTATCGGTCCCACAGCATGTCAAACTACAGAGTGTTTGAGTCTCTAAACTTCTATTTTGGTCCCTAAAAAATATCTGTCTGTGAGTATTTGTTTGATAGTAATCTTAAATTCATGCTGATACCAAATTTAGTTATTTTCTATTCGTAATTTGTAAGGAAAAATGTGGCTAGTACTGTTAGCAAACCTTTGACATTTTCCATGTATTTTAGCATAGTGCTAATCGTGTTTTGAGGGGTTGGGTAATTCTAAGCTGCTTATGTTATATTTGCATTGTCTATTAACCCTATTGAGCTTTTAATATGCATTCTCTTTGTTTCTGTATGTTACAGTTTTACAGTCCTTCAGTAAAACACACCAAACAAGATGCTTCCTGGTTTCTTTATTGGAGAATGTTAGCTATCTGTAAAGCTAGTTCACCCACACTAGTAAAGGCAGAATATCATTCATACCAAATACCTGGTCATTCACCAAAATACATTATAGAGTGTGCAAGATCTGTTCTGGTTTGGAGTTACTTTGCAGCACAATATAGAGGTTTCAGTATTTTCAAATATAGATACGAAAACATGTGGGTATGAAGGATGGAAGGAAGGAAGGAGAGAGAAAGGGAGAGAGAGAATTGTTTACTTCACCAAAATGTGTTTTGCCATTCTGATTCGATTAATACTGAAGTGTTTATGGTGAAGTTTTGAATAGATTAAACAACAGGTGCAAAAATCTTTTTCTGAGATCAGTTTTTCTTATTGTAGTCAATTGATTCTACCACAAAATAAATCTGAGAGGACATAATAACCAATTTGCATGTGTAGTATGATTGCTTAAACAGATGTTTTTGCCCTTACTGTAGTCCAGCTTCCTTTGTTTACATATTGTTTGCCGATTCTTAATCCGTCTCATGTCCCAATAGGTCAGAGAGCTCTCTTATCAGTTTCTGCCCTTTCCCCTCATTGTGAATGGGCAGTAAAGTATAAAACCTTCTGTGCATATTCCTCTCTGGACCTGGCAACACAGCTCGAAAGCACATCAGAGCACATCGCATAGTCATGCCTGCAGACTTCAATGGAAGGTGGGAGCTGGAGTCAAGTGAAAATTTGGAGGATTATCTTAAAGCACTGGGTAAGCAAGTTAGCCATACATCTGAGTAGACTCTTTTGACTTTTCTAAATCCGATAGATTGAAAAAATATTTTCAAATTTGAAAAACAAGGTAATATAAATGTTATACTTTTTGTGGTTTTTACTGGATCATCAAGTCAATATATTCTCCGTCACAGAGATTGCCTTTGCCATCCGCAAAATTGCTATCCACCTCAGGCCAGCAAAAATCTTTTCACAGGATGGAAACAACTTTGTGATAAAGACTCAGAGCACCTTTAAGTCCTTTGAGCTGTCCTTTACTGTTGGAGTTGAAAAAGAAGAAATTACTGAGGGATTTGACAACCGGGTGATAAAGGTTTGTTGACAAAGGATTTAGGAATATTTTCTATTATTTTATAACCTGCAGTTATCACAGCCTTGGCCGCTCAGACATAATCTCAGTCAGTTTGTTTAGTGATGAACTTACGGTCAAACAAACAAAATAAGACTTCACCCAGAGGGGCAAAAAACATTCAGTCTCTTTTGTGTTGATTTTTTGTTTGCTTTTCTTTTTCTTCTTAATAATTCATTGGAATATGTGTTAAACAGAACTGCATAAAAGGAAGTAAATTCAAATAATGGAGTTAAGATGGAAAATTGGATAATTCTCATTAGAAAAAAGAAAACGAAGGCAAATCCAGATGCTGACGATGATTTGGCATGTTCACAGACTCTGGTTACCTGGGAAGGGGACAAACTGGTGGCAATACAGAAAGGTGAGAAGGCAAATCGTGGATGGAAACACTGGATAGAAGGAGACAAGCTTTACATGGTGAGCATCCATGTAATTTTACAATAATAAACAGCTCAACATTCGATTCAACATCATTAAATGTATTGAAACTCAAAATAGCCTAGTTGTTATTATTTTTTGGGTATAACGTATAACAATTTAGGGATAAATGTATGCCAACTATTTTATTATCCCTTTATAAGTATGCTTTGCACTCACAAGTGATAACCTTTTGACATCATTATCACTGCATTTGTAGGAGCTGACATGTGAGGATGCGGTGTGCTATCAAGTGTACAAAAGAAAAGAGTAGACATGTTAATTTGTTATGTGATTCACAGTTACGTTTATTTTGCTGTGGTTCACAAGTCTATCAAAGTTAAAGGTAGGGAGATGAACTGACAATGTGTGACTTTCAACAAGTCTGTATGTTTTTGTCTCAATAAAGATAAGAAATATGGGTGTCACTTTTCTGTGTGTGTTGAAGTGACAAATATAATAGTTTCTCTTTCTAGCTCTTTCATACACATACAGTGAAGGGCTCGCATTAAGCAGTGTCATGTGGTTGTCCTTCGAACAAGTACATTTGTCATTCACTTGTCTGAGTACAAAAATTACTTGTCCAAAGATGAAAAATTATTATTTTGGATTTAGATTGGTCAAGTTTGCTTCTAAGCATTTTAACTAGTGTCCGCTTTGGCCGCCTGACTTTGGTTACAGGCCTACTGTCCGTGATTGCTATAAAACAAAGGCAAGCAGTAATTATTATTAGTGTTAAGGCTGTAGGTTAACTTTTTTGAACATAGCACTGGTGCTAGAGAGGTTTAAAGTTTGGCAGCACAGGCAGAAATGTGCAAGTGTAGTTCATTATGAAAAGGCAGATAACCGACAAAAGACATTAATGTTACATACAGATGGATAAATAAGGGCCACATCATTTTTAGATCACCTAAATTTGTTCTGTGTTTTTCATTTTTTACTAACAATAGTGGTATATTTGTCCACATAAATTACTGTAGTATACTATAGTATTTACTAAAGTAAACTGCAGTAAAATTCATATTCATTGTTTTTTAACTTTACTATAGTATACAGGGTTCATCAATTTACTACATTGGCACTTCAATTTGCAATAGCAAATACTATAGTACACTACAGTATTTTTGTCAGAGTGTTTACTTTAACGGGACTTTTATTTTGACGGGTCTTCTGGAAGACGCTTGTTTGCAAGTAGCTTAACTCAAACAATAAAACGATCGTAAAATAAGCTCTCAGAGGAACTCTGTAGATAAAGTTCATGTGTTCATATCCTCATATAGTGCAAACGCAGATAAATCCTCGACCATCACTCGTGTTGTATGTAGTGGTGGCGAGATGAAGCCCCATGAACCATTAAAGCTTTTCAGCCAAAAGAGTTCATTTATCGAGGCTTCATTTGCTCACAATACCACCTGGTGGCCAAAGAGTGTAAAACAATCAGATACATTACAGATGTGCTTGATGTGGTCTGTGACACTTTATTTTTCGATTGTTGATGCTTAGAGATAACGGTGAAGAAAAAAATGCAACATATACTAATCAATTTAAATGAATATAATGTGTATTTTCTGGTGGTATAATGATTGTATAACATAACTGTGTAATAAACGTGAAATGAATGGGAAATCAAATGTGTGTAAATCAATTATTTGGTCATAATAGGCAGAAGGGTCCGTATTATTTTTCTAAAACTGGAAACTGTCTGGGCTTAACTTGGCAGAGGGCAGTGGATGTGCTTGTGTAACTTGATTTATATGACTGTCAAATTATCGCGGAAGATTCGAACCGCTTGCTGAAAAAAACTTAATTTTTGTGATTGGATGGCCTGCCACAGAGCCCCGGATTAACAACTTCAAAGAAACGTTTCTCAGTATTTATATTTTTATCACTCTCAGATTCCTGAGTTTTAAACGGTTGTATCTCAGCCGGATATTGTCATACATCAATTTAAAACTTATTTATTCACCAAAAATCTGAATTTGGACAAATTTAGCCATAAGACAGGTTTCGTTGTCCAGGGTCACATATTCTTATTATTCTACATACTGTATATGTCGCACATTTTATGTTAAAGTTTCAAGTAAAATTCTCTCTCACTTGTCCATACAAAACTTTCACTTGTCCCGTACTAGCGTTAATGTCGAGCACTGAAAACACAGAGTATCATTAACACAATATATCACGCAACAAGTTTGTTGACCTCTGGATTAGTACATGTGACCCCCTCACAAGATGATTAAATATTTAAATAAAGATACAGAAACATGTCATACACATATTCACTTTTCTACGTTTTAAAGATATTTAAATAACTTGTATCAATACATTAAAATAAGTAAGTTAAATCGTGGAATTATACAGCGTTATATTTATTAGAATATGGATTTGTGAAGAACTGCTTAAGATTCAATGAGGTCCATAACCAGGGCTATTAATAAAAACAAGACATTGCTTTTAGTGTCTAGTAAATAATATTTAAATGCACTAACTAATGTTAGTACCTATTAACCTAACTTAATTATTTTACACTATAGTGTTTAAATACACATATTTTACGTTATTGAGTAATAACATTATACAATTGAGGGCCATTATTTTTTTTTACTCACTGTATTGTCATTGGGTTCAACAACACATGTGTAGTAGGGATAAGGTCGAGACGACAGCGCAAACGCTTCATCACACAGCCTCCCCTTCTATACCGAGTGCTACCGAAACTACCCGAAATCTTCCGAACTCATCCGAGTGTCACGTCGACGTTTCCAACGTCGTGCGCACGGCTTTGAGGAAGTTCCACGTCACATTTGCCTGCCGAGCATACAACTCCTGCCGAAAAACACGTCAGGCTAACGGCGGATGGTATAAATTATCACAGCTGAAGGAGACCGAAACCTGTAAACGTAAACATGGTAAGTGTTGTTTCTGCATCTATGCTTTATGTAGTAACATCGCTGTTTCGCAGATTAAGATGCAAATATGCTTCAGTAACGTTAGCTAGCTCTGTTAGCCTTGGCAGGCCCGTACAGTGGCCACATAGACAACTCAGTCTATGAGTGATTCAGGCATTCTGTGTATTATTAAGTCATTTCACTGTTTTATTATATATTGTGATGCTGCTTGCAGTTTAACATTGGTTATACATTGATCGTTTATTCAATGTTGTTGCATTTAAGTGATGTGCTGGCTAACAGCTGATAATATAACTGCGATTCAACATGATCAGAAGCTTGAAATGTGAAGCTGTTGTTACTAGACTGACTAGTTAACAAACAAAAGCATTTATAAAAAATCCCAAATAAAAATGCCTGATGAATAACAAAACGTCTGTTTTCTGTGATCTTCAAATATTGAGTTCTTGTATCCGTGTCACTGTTGTGCAGGAGTGTTCGTGTTGGACACATTACTTCAAAAAAAGTTATTAGTTATAGTTAATAGTAACTTCAGTTAGTAACGGAGTTACATCAACATTAAAGTAATTCATTACCAGGGAATGTAACTGTTGCGTTACCTTTTACAAAATGTTCAAATAACTTGGATGCCCCCCAATATTACATATGTTGAATAAATGAAATAGAAACATTATTAGTGTAGATTATGTACATTAATTTAACACTATGTTAATGTTGCTGTGGGTCAATGTGAGAGACACCTATTAAATTCAATATTTTTTAAACCAAATTCAATATATTTTTATTGTAAATATTATCATTACTATACTGGAACAATTAAACACAATAGAATTGTTCATAACTTTGAATATTTATTGCACAGACCACAACTGGCCAATAAGTTTAAAAATAAATTATGCTTCTAAAGACATGTACCAACTTCACAACCGCAAGATATACTGAACTGTACTACTTATTACAACCGTAAACAAGAAGTGCTCTTACTGTTTTGACTGCTTTCCAGTATGATAGCGCAATGCTAGTTTGTGCGTACTTGAGAACGAGAATGCATTCTAGGAGACAGAATATTTAATTACTCGCAGTTGGGGAGGTCACGATTATGACATTTGACAGACGATTAATTGTATAATAAATCATTGATATTATGAATATTAATTGTCTGTTTTATGGCTTTGGCGATTAATTTCCTAGCCATGGTGTGCGACTGTGTTTGTGTGTGAAAACCTGTTGCGTTAATAACTCAGTTTATTTATAACGCCGTTATTCCCATCACTGCTGTTGTGTAACAGAATAGTGGTCTGATAGTGGATATAATGTCTCATCTAAAGCTTTTTTTGTTTCTTTTTTTTCTAGCCTCTTAGGCTGGACATCAAACGCAAGCTCACGGCTCGATCTGACCGTGTCAAAAGCGTAGACCTTCACCCGACCGAGCCATGGATGCTAGCCAGTCTGTACAACGGCAGCGTTTGTGTCTGGAACCATGAAACACAAGTTAGTATTGCAATTGATGTGTTTAATATATACCCAGATTATCTTGTACTGTTAAAAGGAATAATACTGTTTCACCTTCCTTTGACAGACCCTGGTTAAAACATTTGAAGTCTGTGACCTACCCGTAAGGGCCTCCAAATTTGTTGCCAGAAAAAACTGGGTCATAACTGGTGCAGTAAGTATAAATATAAGTTATAAGTATACACGTTTTGCACTTGTATTCGTAGCACATTTACGGTGTGCTTAATATATTTTCTCTCTTTTTTCTTCAGGATGACATGCAGATTCGTGTTTTCAACTATAACACACTAGAGCGAGTGCACATGTTTGAAGCCCACTCGGATTACATTCGTTGCATCGCTGTGCACCCCACCCAGCCCTACATCCTCACAAGCAGCGGTAAGGACAGACTCAGACAAATAATCTGTTAAAACTGCCTTTTCCAACTTGTGTATATTCATCAAAGCTGTAAAGGTACAGTTTGTAAGAGTTTTGCAGTAAAATATCCAAAAACGACAAGGCCAATGTTACATATTTTTATGAGTACTTACAACCTCTCTCAAAAGTCTCAAATGTTCCAGGGCAGGACCAGGGCAGTTTAGTCGCCTGTCAATGGCGTCTTTCCGCTTTACCCTTTGTTACCGCCTTTACTGACGTAGCAACTGCGTGACACTGTTGTAGATAGATGCGGAAGTAGTTTGTACCATCAGTCCGTCTAGCATTATTGCAAATGATGTAAGTACGTTCAAAATAACTTTTAATATGATTGATTTGAACATTTAAAACTACGCAGTGTTATCAAACCATTGAATTGGACAATTACTGTATCATCTATTACTTACAGTTTAGTTATAAACCTTTCGGGTCTAATTCATTTAATGAAATAAAATGATTTCATCAAACGCAACATTTATAAAACTTTATTACTTTACTGCTAACGTGATTTCGTCCTTCCCGTCTGGTTGCTGTGTCAGCGAAACCATCAGCGGTGGAGTTGAAGACAACATATCCTGTCATTCCACACTTCTACACTACGTCATCAAGCTATGCGATTGTGGTTGTTTTGAGCATGTGCCCTCTAGTGGTGATTTCTACAAACTGTACCTTTACTGTTATCATATATATTTTATGTGCACATGCTAAATACTGGCTCATTGGATTAGAGGTCTGCACTCGCAGGACCCAATACGGATTATTGCGGTACGCGATTAAATTTTTTGGATAAAAGACTGTAGCGGTAGGAAACTCTGGGAGTCTTTGGACGGGTGCCCACTCCGGGGGGTCTACCTGACCACGTGTAGAGCCTGATCTGAGGACTGTGTTATGTTTGTGCTCTGCGCGTGCACCAGTTCTTACTTCGTTTTAAATTTAATTTGCACACGTCAGCTCCCAGACAGAGCGGGAGGGTCGCCGATTGCACCTTAGAGAAGAGAGAGAGAGCGGTCATGGGGAGACGGTCTTCATGACATTTTTTGCATGAATGTTAAATAGTTTGGTTAAAACGGCAATGGGTTTTATTCATTCATATTTTCCTTATAGTGTGAGTGAAAAATGTGATATCTGGAAACGTGATCTAAATTTAGCAGTATCCGTCGGGTCTAAAAAAAAATCAACAGGAGCGGGTCGGTGCAGATTAAACTTTAGCCGGCGGGAGCGGGACGAAAAAACAGTCCCGCGCAGACCTCTACATTGGATCTTGGGGAAAACTGTCCACTCTTTAAAATTTTGTTCTGGACACCATGATTTTTTGTGATGGCCCTATCATGTGTGTTTTCATGTGTTGTTCAGATGACATGTTGATAAAGCTTTGGGACTGGGAGAAGAAGTGGTCCTGTAGTCAGGTGTTTGAGGGCCACACACACTACGTCATGCAGATTGTCATCAACCCCAAAGACAATAACCAATTTGCAAGTGCATCGCTGGACAGAACCATCAAGGTATTTGGGGGATTCTCTGTTTTATGTTTATGTGGTTTGAAAGCGCTTTACACATCTTGCATAATACATTCTCCTGTGTTGTGTTTCAGGTTTGGCAGCTGGGCTCCTCCTCTCCTAACTTCACTCTGGAAGGTCATGATAAGGGAGTGAACTGCATTGATTATTACAGCGGAGGAGATAAACCGTACCTCATATCTGGAGCTGATGATAGACTGGTCAAGATTTGGGACTATCAGGTATATCCTGGTTGACTGGCAGGTTTTCACCATCCATTTGCTTTCACCATCCATTTTCCTCACATTCTCTGTACTTCTTGCTTATAGAATAAGACATGCGTGCAAACTCTCGAGGGTCACGCTCAGAATGTTTCCTGTGTGAACTTCCACCCAGAGCTGCCAATCATTATCACTGGATCAGAGGATGGTGAGTATACATGTACACACAAACATGATGATAACATTTGTTTTTCATTACAAACCTCAATTCATGAGGACTGATGTTTGAGTTTCTCAGTCTTCCAGCTTTAATTTTTGTTTTGGGATTCAGGAACCGTTCGTATCTGGCACTCCAGCACTTACCGTTTAGAAAGCACTCTGAACTACGGTATGGAGCGGGTGTGGTGTGTGTCTGGTCTGCGTGGCTCCAACAGTGTGGCTTTAGGCTACGATGAAGGCAGCATTATTATCAAGGTACCGTTATTGCCAGTTGTTGACGTTGCATGCCCTGCGCTAATAATCAGAACATGTATTTATCTGTGATGGTCATTGTTTCGTAGCTCGGCCGTGAGGAACCCGCCATGTCAATGGACACCAGTGGAAAGATTATTTGGGCCAAGCATTCAGAAGTTCAGCAGGCTAATCTCAAAGCCATGGGAGATGCTGAGATCAAGGATGGCGAGAGACTGGCGCTGGCTGTGAAGGACATGGGCAGCTGTGAGATCTATCCTCAGACTATCCAGCACAATCCGAACGGCAGGTAAGACCATCTCTATCATATGATGACTAAGATAATTTTTTCTTGACTCATCCAAATATTCAATGTCCTTAATCTTGTGCTTGTCACGATTAGGTTTGTGGTGGTGTGTGGAGATGGAGAATATATTATCTACACAGCCATGGCTCTAAGGAACAAGAGCTTTGGATCTGCTCAGGAATTTGTTTGGGCCCATGATTCATCCGAGTAAGTCTTCGTAGTATCTGTTCAGAGTATTTGAATATATTAAAGACATCTGTGACCAGACTAGATTAAATATATATTTTATTGATTGATAGGTATGCGATTCGTGAAAGCAGCAGTGTGGTGAAGATCTTCAAAAACTTTAAAGAGAAAAAATCTTTTAAGCCAGACTTTGGAGCAGAAGGTACACAGTTTTTCATTGAATGATGGATATGTACTGTAGGTCTGGTTTCAGGCTGCAATTCTTTATGCAAATATTATATGTGAATCAAATATCACGGGTGTTCAGAAAATGTGCATGCCTTGTTTGTCTTATGTAGAATGCATGCTAAAATAAATCAATTTCATGCTGAATGTAATATGTAAGTGTGGTAGCATGCAACATTAAACAGCTTTATAATGAGTTTAAGGTGTGTTTCCACATGTTCCATGTTCTTCTGTGTTTCTAGGTATCTATGGGGGTTTCCTGCTGGGTGTACGGTCAGTTAATGGCTTGGCTTTCTATGACTGGGACACCACAGAGCTGATTCGTCGTATTGAGATTCAGCCCAAGCACGTGAGTATTTACTTTTTCTTTACTATCATATAGTATATACTTGCGTTACGTAACTGCTTGAGTGCTTGTGAATTCTATAAGATGTGGCAATGTCTAAACTTATTTGATGCCTCTTTTACTTAGATTTTCTGGTCAGACTCTGGAGAGCTGGCGTGTATTGCCACAGAGGAATCCTTCTTCATCCTGCGCTATCTGTCAGAGAAAGTGGCCGCATCTCAGGAGTCAAATGAGGGAGTTACTGAAGACGGTATCGAAGACGCTTTTGAGGTCAGCATACCTTGGTGTTAAAAATGTACATTTCTTCAAAAGCATAAATTCAATACACACACAGTCAAATAAAGACCTGAGCTTATAGTATTTTGTGGTGGTGGTGGTGTGTGCAGGTCCTTGGAGAGATTCAGGAGGTGGTGAAGACCGGCCTGTGGGTGGGAGACTGTTTCATCTACACCAGCTCAGTCAACCGACTTAACTACTTTGTCGGAGGAGAGATTGTCACCATTGCTCATCTGGATAGGTAGAAACAAAAATTATTTCAAAGTTTTACGTGTTTTTGATACATACAGTGGGGTCTAAAAGTGTCTTCACTCAAATATGTGATTTCTTTCGCTTGGAGTTAATGAATAGTCTAACAGTGCTTTGCTTTCCATAGAACCATGTACCTGCTGGGATACATTCCTAAGGATGACCGTCTGTATCTGGGTGATAAGGAGCTGAACATTGTCAGTTTCTCTCTGCTGGTGTCTGTTCTGGAGTACCAGACAGCAGTCATGCGCAGAGATTTTGGTATGGCCGACAAGGTGCTTCCAACCATCCCTAAGGAACAGAGGACCAGGGTTGCACACTTCTTGGAAAAACAGGTTAGACTTTGTGTTCGAAGTGAGAATCTTTTCTTTGCAAAAAGCAGTGAAAGCTGTTGTGCTAACATAATAATAACAAAAAAGTAAGCAATAAACAAAAATACTGCAAAAAAACGCTTGCACATTTGCCAAAAACTGTCTGTCTCCGCAGGGTTTCAAGCAGCAGGCTCTGGCTGTGTCTACCGATCCAGAGCACAGGTTCGAGTTGTCGCTACAGTTGGGAGAACTGAAGATCGCCTACCAGCTAGCTGTAGAAGCTGAGGTTTGGTATTCTAAATTATAATGCAGGAGCATACACAATAATGGTGGTACCAGCTCCACCTACTGGTGACCAAATAAATAAACTACTTCACGCCCAATGCCATAAAAACAAAATTAGATGTAATTGCAAAATCGCTTCTTACTGTAAATGGTACTGTAAATGGTTTTACTGAAATGCCCTACTTTTTGTCCTACTTCTTTGTTTAATGCAGGTAAGATTGTGCATGGTAGAGTCAGGTTGTTCTAATGAAACTTCCTAATCTTTTGTAGTCGGAACAGAAGTGGAAGCAGTTGGCAGAGTTGGCCATCAGTAAGTGCCAGTTTGGTTTGGCACAGGAGTGCCTCCATCACGCCCAGGACTATGGAGGACTGCTACTGCTGGCCACTGCATCTGGCAACGCTTCTATGGTTGCCAAGCTTGCAGAGGGTGCCGAGCGTGACGGCAAAAATAATGTCGCCTTTATGACCTACTTCCTGCAGGGAAAGTAAGTATCAGGAGACAAAAATATGTGTGTTGACTAAGCACAGATTATTTTGTCTTCTTTATCTTTCTACACTGTTAAAGGAATAATTAGGCTTTTTATTTATCTTGGTTACTTTCATGTTGTTCCACTGCGAATGGATCACATAGTCAGATATTTGAATTGAACAAATGATTATTTTGATACATCTCTCTTAAAAAAAATAGGTTGATTGAATTAAACATAATGTCATTATTTGCTTTATGAATTGTTTAAATTGTTCAAAGACTAAACTATTCCTTAATAAGTGGTGTTAGAATGTTTCATGTAGAGAATGCTATTTTGAATATATTAGTATTGCTTGAGTTTATTTTTGTCTTCTGTACCTAGACTGGACAACTGTTTGGAGCTACTGATCAAGACCAATCGTTTGCCAGAAGCAGCCTTTCTGGCCCGCACATATTTGCCCAGCCAAGTTTCCAGGTCTGCAATCATATTCACATTGTAGAGGAAATTATATTTATTAATAGTGTGAGAAGTATAAATAAATGTGTAATACCAGAATGACCTACTAAAAATGTGTTTGCCTATGTTCAGAACGTTCCACTAAACTACGTACAAAAACAGTCTTTTTTTAATTTATTGCAGAGATAACGTTTGAGTCGATGAAATGCTGTGTTTTCACGGTTCTTTTCTGTGTATTTTATAATAGGGTAGTGAAGCTGTGGAGAGAGAGCTTGTCTAAGGTCAATCAGAAAGCGGCTGAGTCTCTGGCAGACCCTACCGAATATGAAAATCTATTCCCGGGCCTGAGAGAGGCCTTTACTGCAGAGCAGTACCTGAGAGAGACCAGCCTCGGGCAAACCAGACCTGCCTCTGATTACCCACTGGTCACAGTAAGCAAGCAGCTCTTAAATTCCTGCACCTTTACTTCTAAGCTCTATTATATAAAAATTGTTACTTGCCTGTAACTTCTATGAAGGTTTTTGTATCAATTTAATACAGTCAGATATATCTTAATTACAGCCAGTGGCATCGACATCATTTTTTCTGAATGACCTCGTATCTGTCTTTTCTCCTTCTATAGCCCAATGAAGAGAGAAATGTCCTGGAAGAAGCCAGTGGGTATGAACCCAAAGGTGTATTCCCCACTCCCCCACAGGTTGGCCTCTCACACAAACACACATTGTTTTATTCCTTTAATTTATGATCTAGTCTTTGAAAACTGGGCTAATTTCTCAAAATCTAATAGATTTTTACCAAGCATAAAAGGAACAATTGATAACAAAATTTAAATCTTGTCCTTAAACAGTTTATATTGAAGATATTAAGATAATGTTTACAAAGAATTAGCTGGATGATTTCAAGTAATAAAAAGCTGTGAATCACAAAAAAATTACATCGGCTGGAAAAAATCTTTATTAACTGAGGAAAGTGCTTGTGTTTGTCCAATAGGTGAAGGATGCAGATGAAGCATCAGAGGAAGTGGAAGAGGGTGTTTTAGCCCCCTTGGTGGCAGCTATCGCCGCTTTACCTTTAGTGAGCCCTACAGAAGCCAAGCCCTCTCAGACAGTTGAAAAGGAGGAGGATAAACCTACAGAGGCTTCGGCAGCGGATCAGAAGGTATTTATACTAAGGGTGAAACAGTGAATGCAGTCGAAGAAACAGTATACTTTTAGTGAAACAGTGTTTATTTCATGATTGATAAAACTTTGTTTCGATAAAACTTTGTTTTGATAAAAACTTTTATCTTCAGGTTATTGATGAACTGGAGGATGATTTGGATAACATGGAGCTTGATGATATCGATACCACAGACGTTAATCTTGACGATGACTTCTTAGATGACTAACCCCGAAGCACAGAAGCATTGAGTTTATTTAAGCGACCAAACAGTTTTTTTTGTATGTTTGTTAGTCCTATTGAGGTGAAGGCAGAGTCTAAAACAGGATGGACTGGGCAGAACATGAATACGTCTTTTACCACGTAACACGAATGGCAAGAGGAGAATGTGCTGTTGGTTTTGAACTTTTATACTTCATTCTGGACCTTCAATTTACGTTTTACCCGTACATAAAAGTATGCATTGATTATTTTGTTTTACCATGGTAAATCATGGTGTCATTATTCATAATAAAGATAATTATGCTTACAGCACGTGGCCTGTAACTTACTCGCTTTTTTGTAACTAGTTTTTCATTTTATTATGTTATTATTTGAATTTAATAATATTTTATGAATAAAAACATGTGCACATCATAGTAAAAAACAAACACTAATAAGCAGTTAGAGAAGAAACTGACATTTGATTTGAACTACATTTTTGCTTGAACTTCCTAATCAAGTATCATTATAATGCTGATGCTGTAATGAGTGAAACATTTCAGCCAATGGCTTAAGTCCTGTGCATCATTTAAGACTTCATCATCTTTGACTCTGCAAATAAAGTAATGTTATCAATTATTATTATGATGTAGACCACATGTCACACATTTACTGACCACACAGGCTTCATATTTATATCACTGTAGCCTGTTAGTTTTTAAAGCCTTATTCCACCACAAAGATGAGTGAACTTTTCATTACAATATACCAATTGTATTGCTTTTATAGTTGTGTCAAGTTGCCTATTGTATTTATTAAATATATGGTGGCTTTCTTGAGAGTTAAAAGACTTATATGTAATGTATAGCCGCATCTAGTGGTGAGGTTGTGAATTGCAACCAACGGCTCACTCCACCCCTACTTTTCGAAGCATTACAGATGCTGAGAGAAGAATAAGGTGTTGACACTTTCTCGCTTCTTTCCCAAAGGAATTAACGTATTTACAAAACATATATGTAGAGAACTGTGTCCATTTAGTACGGAGCCCGTCTGGTCACCCGTCAGAGAGAAAAAACAAGACTTGATCAGATGGATATTACCTCCTTCATCATGATCATGGTATAATCTAGGTTGATTTTTGCACTCATTCTTGCTTCATGTTTTAATGAACGTATTATTGTAAAGACTAGAGCAAAAATGCATGTTGTCTGAAAACACAGCTGGTCATGTGATTTCTTTTATTTTTATTGTTACCATTTCAGATGCATATGTAGTGTCTAATTTTGTAGTGTCAAAGATTGACCTCTTGGGGAATACAAACCTTACCTTTGACCTCAAGCCTAATTCAGACCCATGTGACACTTAGTTTATATTATTTTTAGCTGTCTTACACTGGATATAGAGAAGAAATGGGCTGAATCCAAAATAGCCTAATTGTCTCAGGAACAAAGGGCCTCTAGTGGGGTCTCCGGACCATTAGATGGAGTAGGTGATAGTCCTGATGTGTTAAAGTCCCAGTATACTAAATACTTCTTATTTTTATATTATTCATGAAATTTTGCAGTGTTTATAGTAAATAGCTTGTTAATATGGGTCACTAAAAAATATGGGTCAAAAAAAAAATCATGTACCCTCGTAATCTTCAGTTGAAATCAGCATGTTCGCCCTGAAATTACTATATATCTCAAATGATGTAAATTAGACGGCTATGACGGAGCATCCATTAACTCCTCCCCTTCAGCTGTCAGTCTGCTGCCAGTTTCGTTTAAAAGTGAAACAGCTGTTTTCATAAATATATTCAATTCACAGTGAAAAACACAAGCCACGCCCACCAATTTCCTACTTTGAAAATCCTTTTCACTCAGAAATACATCAAAATACAGAAGTCAAAATGATCGCAACGAATGCTACTTTCGGAAAATCACCCACATTGATAAGATACTTACTATAAACGCTTCATAAGCATGAACAAATAAGAATTGTAATTTTGTATTTCACTGGGACTTTAAAACATAGATGTGGATTCATTCACAGAGTAATTACTTACCAGGGAACAAATTTTTTATAAAGTTTGTGAGTGGGTTAGCAAACAAAAATACGTAATCTCTGAGGTCGCAGAGGCAGCTGTTTCTTTAACACTATTTCTTTTAATGTCTGCTTGGTGAAAGACGAACCAGCTAAATAAGATGAGGTTCAGCGGTGTCTATGCAAAAAGCTTAAAGAGTACATAACATGAGATCATGAAAATTACATTTCATGCTGTGTGTAATGTTGCCGTGTTTGAACGTAAGCTGTCTGTCAAGTTGCTCATCCAAAGGTGAATGAATAACAAAGTTATTGGCTTGGAAAAAAGGGTGTCGAATCGCACAAACGAGTCGTCCCTAGTCCGATTCCCGAACCGGCGCGGATTGACGTCACTACATATAGTCCCCGCCTACGTTTTGATAGGACTGCCAGCGAAAACTTCACTCTTCTCCCCCAAACACTGTAGCTTGTGAGCCTCATTCGCGGTAGACCAATCACAGCAGACTAGACCATCTGACCAATCACATCAGACTAGGCTAGTGGAAAGGAGGGTATTAGACAGATTAATCGCGCAGCAAACCATTTGAGAGTTAGTCAAGAAGTAAGGTAAGAATAATTACCAATTATTATGAAATAATGTTTTACACCTTCTCTGTACATAAACTTGTTGTTGGACACTCCATAAACCAAAGTAAGACCTTAAAACCCCTAGTTATGTACTCTTTAAGTCCCCATACACCGAAAGTTGCAATCATTTTTACTTCCGTATTGTGACACATTTCCGAGTGAAAATGTATGGCCGTGGTTATTAGATTAGATTAGATTAGATTCAACTTTATTGTCATTACACATATACAAGTACAGTGTAACGAAATGTAGTTTAGGTCTAACCAGAAGTGCAATTAGCAAGTGCAGATATACAGTGTGAATAAATACAGAATACAATATTAGGAAAATAATTTACGATGGGCATGTACTATGAAAATATGACAATCGGTATGTTTTTCACTGCGAATTGATTGGATGTGTAAAACATTTTGAAATGAAACTGGCAGCAGACTGAAATTTAAGGGAGAATTGGGATTGGGAGAGAGTCGCCTCAACTCCGTTGACTCTAATGGAACAGTTTTTTTACAGCAATGGCGGATATGGAGGCTCTCAATAGTTCCCGTAAATTACTAGTAACGCATGGAGCTGCGACTAAACAGACCAACTGAGGTAAACTTCTAACCTATTTATAGACGAATGCCATTTGATGCATAAAATTGAATGAAATAAAGCTTTTAAAGAGAAAAAATAACTTCCTGGAACTATCTGTAGGATCCATGAATCAGGTGAAACTCCAGCGTTCTGGACTTTCATTAGCAGAGCTCTCTTTCTCGATGGCTCTGGACATGACCAAATTACCACTTATCATGTAGGAATGACTTTGAATTTACAGGATATTATTATGTGTTATCTCTGCTGTAAGGATGTTCGTTTGAATACAATGAACTTTTATATAACAAAAGCTCATGTTTAAATATATTTCTTAATTAATGACACCTTTAAGACGTAATTATGCATGTGAAATAAAATAATAATTCTAATAAAAAGTGAAACAGGAAGTGCTTCTGGAACAGCATTGTTTACATATTCTAAAATGGTCAAAAGGCAAGAAATAACAGATCCAGACGGTAAAGGAGGTCATATAAATTAATATACAGTACAGAGGAAGTGACAAGTTTTTTGTTCATTTTTTTGAAGTCGAATGAATCCAGGTAAGTGCTGTTTTATAACTAAGATCCCTCCCTTACTACATTAACATTCTAAGTTATGAAATGTTAAAAAGAACAATCATACATCCTGTCGTAACTATTTTATGTTTGCATGAATACATCACTACTAAGCTAAGTAATTGCATCTGTAATGTGTCAGATGAGAACTGGCTCTCCCAGCTGAGTCTGGTTTCTCCCAAGGTTTATTCTCTATTTACACATCATTGGCGATTTGCTTTCTTGTCACTGTTGCCTCGTTGTCTTGCTTACCTGGAAAATGCAGATATTAGATCAGCTTTGAGTTCTGTTAAAGAAGTCATCGTCAATATAAACAGAAAAAGAGCAAAGTATTAAAGTTCACAGTTGTGATATAATTGCTAATGGGGTTGTCAGTTTGTGCGTGTTATGTCAGTGTCACTTTGTGATGTACAGTGTTTTTTTCTATTGTGGTTGTTCTTTTGTCATTGCAGGACTTGACATATCTTGCAGCTAGTTTTGAGCTTATTGAGCAAGCCTCTCATTCGCCTGCAGCTGAGGGATTCCAGATGTTTCACATTATCGTTAATAGCATTGTCAATATGGATATTTCTCTTAAACAAACACATCGATTTGCTTCATAAGACCTTTGTTGACTGCTGTGCGCTACCTGAAGCGTAGAGTGGAGAAAAGTCCCCGTGTGACTGCTGAGGAACTGAGAAAAGATTTGTCAGATGTGGGTACTGAAGTTTCTGCTCAGACAATACGGCGCACCCTGCGTAATGAAGGCCTCCATGCCAGAACTCCCAGGCGCACCCCCTTGCTGTCCCCAAAGAATAAGAAGAGTCGACTGCAGTATGCCAAAAGTCATGTGGACAAACCACAGAAGTTTTGGGATAGTGTTCTGTGGACTGATGAAACAAAATTAGAACTGTTTGGGCCCATGGATCAACGCTATGTTTGGAGGAAGAAGAACAAGGCCTATGAAGAAAAGAACACCTTGCCAACTGTGAAGCATGGCGGGGGGTCAATCATGCTTTGGGGCTGTTTTGCTTCTGCAGGTACTGGGAAGCTTCAGCGTGTGCAAGGTACCATGAATTCTCTTCAGTACCAGGAGATATTGGATGACAATGTGATGCAGTCCATCACAAACCTGAGGCTTGGAAGACGTTGGACCTTTCAACAGGACAATGATCCCAAGCATACCTCCAAGTCCACTAGAGCATGGTTACAGATTAAAGGCTGGAACATTTTGAAGTGGCCATCGCAGTCACCAGACTTAAATCCGATTGAGAACCTCTGGTGGGACTTAAAGAAAGCAGTTGCAGTGCGCAAGCCTAAGAATGTGACTGAACTGGAGGCTTTTGCCCATGATGAATGGGCGAAGATACCCGTAGATCGCTGCAAGACACTTGTGTCAAGCTATGCTTCACGTTTTAAAGCAGTTATAACTGTAAAAGGATGTTGTACTAAGTACTAAGATTGAATGTCACTTGGGGGTTGAATAAAACTGATAATGATGTGAGCTCAGAAAAGACATTTGTGGTTATTTCATTATAAATGTCATGTTATATTTGTCTAGCTTCACAAAAGGTGCCTGTAATTTCTGCATAAAAGAATACAAGCCCACAAAAAAATGGTGGAGATTGGAAATTCTTCTTGACCAATTGTGATGAATTAACTAGGTTAAATAAATTGAACAAGAAGAAAACATTTTTTTTTTAGTTTTAGTAAACACTTCAAGTTAATCAAAAATAATCATTATACTTCACTCAAAAGAAAGAAAGTGCTTTAGGAATTTGAAATATTTAAATAAGTAGAACTTTTTTATAAAATTAAGTTTACATTGCTTTATCTGTATGATTATTTTGAACATTTGGGTTTAAAAAATCGAAATTATGAGAAATAAAAACAGCACGCTGGGGACATCCGCTGGTTAGAATGGTCTAAATGCAACTCAGTGGTTTTAAAAACCAATTGCGATTGGTTATATATATATATATATTGGTTATTTGTTTTCAGTTTTCACAGACGGAAATAACTGACAAAGAAACTGATGTGTTTCTTCTTTTCTATGGTGAAATAAAAATTGTTAATTAAATTTTTAACAATTCATTTTTAGGCCAAAATAAGTCTAAATAAGAATACATTTATTGCTGGAGTACCTGCACACAAAGGGATTTGTTTTTTGTTTCCAGTGCAGACATCCAAATGCATCAGCAGACACATAGTAATAAAACAGAGTAGAAAAGAGGGATGCTCCGATCCGATATTTGTATCGGGTATCAGTATCGATACTAAATACAATTCTAGATCGGGGATCGGTGACAATTGGCCCGATATGGTAAAGGCGCTGTAAAAGTTTGCTAGGCGCTGTTAAACTGAGTTGAGAATGTCTCCGCTTCTAGATTCACATAACTTTGTAATTTCTTTGTTATTTAAATCACAAAAAGAGCTTGAATAAACGTGATCGCTTAGCACTGTTACATGTGTCCCCTTGCAGAGTTTGCGCAGATTGCTCAGACGGAGTTTACAAAAATTGAGCTGACTTTCTTTCCTTGCACAATGGTTGCATTTCCTCGACAAGAACATGTAAAATAATCTTAACCTCATAATCACAGTCGGACTCGAGTGTATGTTCTATAAATAAGCTAATATGGGCAGTCTGCTATATTAAAGGCTTGTTCATTTGTTCTGCGCGAAATGAAAGGCGTTCTGTATTTTCTGTCCGTTGCTTTCTATTCGCCTTTTTGTTTACACACATTGCTTTGCTTTATAAAAAAACATGATATAATGAAGGCTATCTCATATTGTTTGTTAAATTATCTACTCTAATAATTATAACTTGTTCCTAAATTGCTACGTTGTTAAAAAAAGCAATGTTTTTTTTTCATTTGACATCATTTAAATAAACAAATAGTGACATATTCGTTTTTAAGCTTTTAATATATTGTTGTTAAATATTTTAAGTTGCATTATTTCAGTGAAATAGACACACTTTAACTACAATATTAACTTTAATAGAACTCTTACAGTCCTAAAAACAGAATTAAAGAAAAAAGTCAGAGAAAAGTATAGTATAGGTAGTAGGCCTATAGGCTATATTTTAAGCCCAGGCACACACCAGACAAAGGAAACAAATGGTAACTTCTTACAGCTGCTAAAACGATCCAGTCAGGGTTGGCGAATCAGCAAGCCAGATGTATTACAGATCATAATATAAGGAAATCGGAAAACCTGCAGTATTTCTGTTTTAGCGACATTAAATATTGGATTTGACAGTTTGATTAATACATTCTTTAGTCTTTAAAATGTTTGCCATTACATTATTTCTCTTTTATCTCATAATTATGATTTTCAATCTCATAATTTCGTTTTTTTATCTCATTATTATGACTATCAATCTCACAATTATGACTTTTTCGAGCCTCCTTTTTTTATCACGTGGCGGAAATGGGCTTCCAAAGAAACGGGCTTCCATAAAGAGGAATAATATATTGTAAAAAAAACTGGATGTACTGTGTAATGGTCTCCTGACCATAAGATGGTGTCTCTGATCCTGATGTAGCTTTCGACAAGCACTTCTGAAACCTCACGTGCTAGTTCCCCACTTCAACCCGGAAATAATTTTCCGGCGCTATGTTTATGTTAACATATACTTGCGTTTAATGTAACGAAATCATTAGTAAAATTAATGTTTTAGTGTTACTACATCCAGACGTTCTTCCGCGTTTGTACTGGGAAATATTCCACTTCCGAGGTGTCTCGAACCGCAACAGCACGAGATCCTGCTGTAAGAGAACTACAGCATGTGACGTCGGTCTATGAAACGTCACAACTGATACGTTACCTCTAAGGAACACCCTTGTTCACCCTTAATGTTGCCACAACATCATGGCAACCACCCCACCCCTCCTGTTAAACAGTGTTACCTTTGCACTTCAACTTTAAAAGACTCTGTTGTTTTAAAATGTTGCCACAGTTTGTGTAAAAGCTGCTTACAAAGTTACTGGGAGTTCAAAAAGTGTCTGAGATGTCCTGTTTGTTTGATGGTGATACACTGTTCTGTGCTTCTGCAGCACTTCAGCGTTTCTCGCTTTGACACAGAGAGAAACGTTTCTGGAAACCAATGAACCAAACCGAACCAGGAGTGCTGGGAGTGAGTTGGTAAGTGTGCCAATTTACATGACATTGTTACTGAAGAAATAAAGTTTGCATTAATGATCTTCACAGACAACTGTGTGAATCGCTTATGAATGTCCAAACAGTACGATATTTTATTTTAATTGGTTTTATAGAACGAAAAGTGTTTGTTTTCTCTTAGTAAAAGTAATATAAACACATTTTGAGATTATTCATGTTGCAGGTAAAACCTTTGTTTAAAGCTCCAATTCATCTTGGGTCCCAATTTGCAATAGTATTTAAAACTGATGGTCTATTGTATTATCATCGTATTGTAATTTTAAGAATGGTTTAATCACCACAAGGAGGAGTTTAGTAAGACTGCATTAATACAATTCAGTGAAGGAATTTCTCAATTCAATTATACAAACTTTACATGACAAAATAATGACGTGAGTGAAATATTTTGTTCATATAATCTCTTATGACCGACTGAGATGCTTTTTGGTAACTTTTCATTGTATCAAACTGTGTTCCTCTCTTATGATAACTCCAGAGCATAACATTCTCACCCTCCCTCTGTGCTTACATCCAATTGAATATATACTGTCTTCTTGATATTGATGCTATCAGAGATGTAAGGATAGAACAGCAGGCAGGAGAAGATGTGATGATATAATAAAATGAGGAAAGTCTGTAAGGGAAAGTTGAATAGTTGCGTTTTTAGATGCTCATTCTAACTCCGTCTAGAAAGAGATTCGTCTGGTAGTGTTATAGTAGCACACACAGTGGAAAATTACTGCTTCACAACATTGTCTCGTGACGTTATTAAGAACCTTGAGAATGGAAACTGGAAACTCATATCTTCTTGTGAAGACAAAACAAATGCAGCATTCAAGGTAAGATTAAACAATAAGAAAAGTAGTACAGAACTAGGGAGAAAGACATTTACATGATCTATAACTGATAAACTATATAAAAGTCATACAAATATAGATTGGGCCAAAAACAATTTTTCAAGTTAACGGTAGTAGGTAAAAGAGTTTTGCAGCCAGTAGCCAAGCAAGTGTAGTAGTACTTCAGAAGCTTCTCACAATAAATAGATGCAGAAATCAGAGACTTCATTGAGGAAGTGAACACAGGCAGCCTCAGGGAAAAAGAAGCGCTATTACTGCGGTCTGGATGGTGATGAAGATCAAATATGAATCAGTGGAAAACAGCATAAGATAAGACAAGGTCCAACTCACTTAAACTTCCCAGCAGAGAGCACTTATTCTAAACTTGGTTTTTTTTTTTTTTCAGAGCAGGCAGTCGATTAAAACAATGTAAGTGCCACGTTTCTTTTTATGATGTCTGGGATCAAAGATCTCCCATTCGTTCACATCTTTTCTTCTAAGTCTTTGATTTGTGCCTCTAGGGACGAAGAGGTAGATACCGATATGATGCCACATGATCCCGTTCCTTCAACCACTTTCACGCTTTTGGGGGCCAATGAATCTAAAGTGCAACCTCCAGTGCAACCTCCATCATCACTCACAGCTACTCCTAAATCATCGAGGTCCAACCTGTGTCCAAAATGTGGCAAGATTTTCCAAAAAAAGTCTGACCTCATATCCCACACGAAGATACACGTCCTAGAAAAGCCGTACAAGTGCTCCACCTGTGAAAAGAGTTATGCCGGTAAGAGTGAACTCAACTTACACATGCGACTGCACACGGGTGAGAAGCTTTTCCAGTGCTCGCACTGCAAGAAAAAGTTCTGCAGGATGAATTCTCTAAAGGTCCATTTAAGGACCCACACAGGGGAAAAACCCTTCTCTTGTTCTCATTGTGGGAAATGCTTTTCTCAGAAAAATGTTCTAAAAAATCACGTGCAGTTGCATGAAGGAAATCTGCGCTTTCAGTGCGATCATTGCGAGAAGCTTTTCAACACTTCAGCGGCTATGAGGAGACACAAAATGACCCACACTGGAGAGAAGCCTTTTGTATGCACACAATGTGACAAAAAGTTTACGGCAAAGCCTGATTTGAAAACTCACCTGAATAGCCATTCGGGGAACAAGCCGTTTGGCTGTTCTGTTTGTGGAAAGTGTTTCTTGAGAAAGCCAGATCTTTACACTCATCAGCTCAGTCATCAGGACGTCCGTCCTTTTCATTGCACACAGTGCACACTAAGCTTCAAAAGACTGAGCTACCTGAAATCACACATGAGGACCCACTCCGATGACAGCCCTTACAAGTGCACCTACTGCAGCAAATCCTTCAAGCTTCCCGTCTACCTAAGAGTGCACGAGCGCATTCACACTGGAGAGAAGCCTTACAGCTGTGAGCAGTGTGGGAAAAGGTTCCATTCATCCGGAGACTGTACCAAACACCAGCAGGAACACACTGGGGAAAAACCATACAAGTGCTCAAAATGTGATGAGAGCTTTAGCCACAGTTGCTCTTTAAAGATGCACCAGGTCACGCACTCCAAGGACATACCTTTCCACTGCGAGCAGTGCGGCAAGAGCTTTAACAGACTTGACACTCTGAAGAATCATAAGTTGATCCACACTAATGACAGACAGTGAACGTGTTCTCAATGTGGGTCAGCCTTCAAAGACAGGAAGGAGCTCAAGTTGCACAAAAAAGTACACTCCAGCGTGTTCCATTGCAGCACCCGTGTAAAAACCTCCCAAAGCCATCAAGACATGGCAGGGATCAACATCCACAAATGCTCAGAGTGTGGAAAATGCCTGAGCTCGGCAAGTTGTTTGAAGAAGCACATGGAGCAAAATTTTGGCAAGAAAATGTACTGCGGTGAGTGTTACAAGAGTTTTTCCACCCTGTCGTGGGTACGTAAGCACCAGAGGTCGGAGCACACGGATGAGAAGCTTTAATGGCGACATTCAGGAGAGATGGAGTGTGCTTACTCGACTGCCAACATACTTTACAGTGTCAACCCTGCTTATGTGAATCGATGTAGTCTGTTGATTAAAACACATAGCTTTGCTTTAGTACACATTTTAGAGTTTCTCCTAATTGCTGTTGAATCTCGTGACACATTAAACTGTTCCCAGTCCACTAGATGGCAGTGTTTGCTCTTTTTAAAGTACACAGGTCACTATGCTACAGAAGGTGTTTTAACCCTATTTTTATCTAACACTTTTATATCTGAAATGAAAGAATGTATCAATTCAAAGGTTTCTAAATGAATGTAATGAATGTGTTTGCAGTCAAATATGCAAGTGGAATATCATTTCAATGCAAATGGGACAACTTGAGGTAAATCCCCCAGAGGTATAGATCAGATCTGATATTAAAAATCGAACTCTTCATCAGATGCTGTGATGACTTTGTGTTAACCTGCCCGAAAGGTCTGATAAAGCCATGCACAATTTGGAGGAATTTTAAAGACTTCCATATGACCAGTGAGGATGCAATGTCCCAAACTTGTGAAAAAAATTGATAAGCAATTCAAAGCAGCACAGGCAGCCAACGCAAATTTTTTAAAAGCTACTGTGCTATAAATTGTATATGTAATGACATATTTTCATGGTAATGATAGAGTCTGCCTTTCAAAAAAGCCATTCTTTGGAGTTCATCATGAAGGCACTCAATCCAATATGATTTCTCGTCTGTTTTTTCTATTCATTAAATTTCTTTTAACCAATTCAATTTCTGCGTGCATTTCCTTTTGTTAATTCAAGTGTTTTCAGACTCCACTTCAGCAATTCGTCTCCCAGTCGAACAGACAAACATAGTAAAAAAATCTAAGTCTGGTCAGAGGAGAGTCACACTCTGTCTCCTTGACAACGGTCGCTAAGCAACTAACATTTGTCATCCCTTTTTCTTTCCTACCTCGCGTCCCGTTTCCAACCATCTGCCTATAGAGTGAAGCCATCAATTTCTTTCAAATACAAATATAGTTCTTCACCTCAAGGAGCCTCACTGTACTGTATGCCAACATTCAGCGAGGCTGCTGGTTTATTTGCCTTTGTCGTTTAATCGCCGCACAGGGACACAGACAAGCCAGAGTTATTGTAACAAATTGGTTTTATTCTCTCGTTTTCAAAGACAGAGTGTATAATATTCAGCAATAATATCAAGTGAGAGGTGTTGCCATGTGTGACCTCGGAACGTTTCCAGAACGTTGCATGTTCGTTGTCGCACATGCCTGTGTGGCCAGCCCCCACAGAAATGCTCGGTCTTATGGCAGATACGCTGGATTCCATGAGATTGTGCAATGACGGGATGAACTTGTGTGCAGGTGAAATTACAGAAAGAGCTGTGTGGGTTCTCACACTTGTTTTCACATATGCTCTTGTGGTCTCTTTAACCTCTTTCAACTCTACCCGTACACACTGAATAGATTTCAAAACAGTAATTTGTGGTTATCTTTTGGGGTCTTGGAAGGAGATGCCAACACAAAACTAATAAATCTTAACCCGTGATCATAAAATCTCCCCAAAATCAGAAGTACACAAAGTAAATTAATAATATTGTTCAAACCAAAGTTCTTTGAATAACCCCCTAATCTAAAAAGGACTGTCCTATTTCACTAAACATACAGGTATAAGACGTTACATGCTTTAAAAGAATATGATCGTGGGCTCCTATCCGTATTGCTTGTCCTAACTTTCTTTAATGAAAGTGGGTTTATGAAGTCTGAAAGAAACCCAAGGCCGTATGGCATTAGGCAAGGCGCCTTCTAAGATCTCTCAGACTTTAATGTGGCTACTGAATGTAGACAAATCAAATCCTACATTACAATCAACCCGTATAAGGAAAGTAAGAATCAATAAGCTCATTCAAGTTGTGTGAACATGGCTTGCTTTCATTAGAATAAGGTGTTAAATTCGTTCAAGAGTAATTTGACACAATGAAGTTAATCTCTGGTGTTCATTCCGTCTGGCTCACGGGACTCTATTAAAGTTCTCTCTCTAGAGTCTAGACCCCTCGCTCTTCAGATGTGCTTTCCTTGCCAACACTGACTGCTTAACATTGCTTTATTTCATTTGTTTTATGCTCATTAAATACCCCACAGCATTGCTGGAATTCAATTATGTTAAGTGAGAAGGACTACAACAATTTATCGTTTTATTGCAATTTATCATTGTAAGGTTTGTAGCCGCAGAAACAAATAGCCCATTAGCTCTTAATCAATCAATTGACATTACTTTGCATGAGTCTGCAAAGGCTCAATATATGTGTGTGACCAACTAAAACATGAGGAATTTAATAGTACCCGATAACACATATTGGTTTCTCTTTGAATATCGCCCTTTTGTTCTAAAATGTATGAGTCTATTAATCGCAACCATGAACCAGGAGTTTGTTTGTTGAATCTGAAGCGTTTAATCAGTCGTCCGACGCACTATCCATTCATTTGTTCACACTATGAAACCGCATATGTGAACTATTTAGCAAGTGCTAATTCAACTTGTAAACAAGGCCCTTGAAGGTATGATTTGTAATTATCGCAACTGGCTGGATATTTATACTAAAACACATTTGGAAGAAAGAAAACACTGAATACAATCATATGATGTTTTCGGCCAAAATGTTTAACAAAGCGTTGTTATTTTTGGGATGATATATTCTTGCGTCAGGAAATCGCCGCATGGGGCTCAACACATGCTGTGATCTTTTGGACAAGATTCGTTAAATAAATCTGATCTGCATGGTTAAACCGTGTACAAAGACCAATTTTATAACTTTAACCTGCACTGTCTGACTGGTGTACAGTTCAATCGGGGTCCTGCAATCCATAACTTTTGCCTATATCGCTATCTCTGTTTAAAGCATAAAATTGCAGGTTAATTCACATACTTTACTTGTGTTGAAATCAAATGACCAATTTGTACCCAACAGCTTAATTTATACATTAGAGATCCACCAATATACAGCCACAAGAGAACATTTCGGAGACCCATTTTTCAGTTATGAAAATGCACTATTTATAGGTCTGTTTTTAGGTAAAATGTTCATTCCAGTTTTATTCTGTGAACTACTAACAACATTTCTTCCAAATTTAAATTTGCATTCATTTACAAAAAAATGAACACTGGAAAAAACAGGTCCAAATGTTTTCAGACCTAAAATACTGCAATGAAAACAAGTTCATATTCACTTTAAGCAATACAGCAGTTATTGTTGTACATATTTTAAGGAAAAGACAAAAGCATTTTTTATAAACTAGCAAAACAATCTGTCAATGGGGTGAAAAACAAACTTAAACTCACATTAACTTTTTTCTCAGGTACCTATTTATTCTAATTATCCAAATTTTTCTCACCCTATTGGCAGAGTTTTTTTAACTTACTTAATTCTTATATTTTCTTTCATAAAACAAAACGTAATATCTTTCGTCACCTTTCTTGACAAAAAGTCTCTTGATTTAAGAATATTTAGATATTTGCACAGTAAATCAAGACAAAAATGCTAAGGAAGAATGCACAGATTTTTGATGTACTTGTTCAATATGATTTTTTTTATTTTTTACCCCAAAACAAAGTTAAGGATTGCATCTTGAACCTAAACCAGCCTATAACTGTAATGCCTCTTTAAATCGAATAAGAAGGCAACACACAATGTAGCGTAGCTTTCCACATCTCTTGCTCTGATCATTTTGTGGATTCAAATTCTGTTTTTAGCAGGGACTGAAAGAAAAAACATGAATGTTGAGAACACCACATTTGTTTTGGAGACAGTATTAGGTTATACCGTTAACGATTTTGAAGAATGAGGTGAGACGATCTAAAAAAATAAGAAAACATGCAATAACTACATTATCTTATTCTGTGCCTGTGTTTTAACTACAGAACTTTCATTAGGCCTACCGTTCTGTATGTTTGCTGTGTCAGCATGCTTCCCAACAGGGAACTACAGGAGCTACTTTTTCATGTCTAACAGCCTGTCACAGCCAGCGTGTCTAAGCATTCTCATTATACTGAGGATCATTGTTATATTTGTGTGTCCGTCTGTTTAAACCTTAAAGTTTGTGTTGTAAAGGATTGTTTTTACACTGCTAGGTATCTCTGCACCACTGTCACGTCCGATGGCTGAGAGATAAAGAACTAATTTCACACATACTAGTTTAGGTTATATCACTAAAGGATCATCTCATGGTGAAGTGGTCCGTTAACACGGTCTCTTATCTCCTCACCTGTCAATCAAACATGCAGTTCCGTTTAATCTTCCCTCAGCTTCCCTTTTCCCATATCGCTCCCCTCCTTTATCACTCTTTTTCAAACTCTTATTTCCTCTCTCTCAACCGCTGTTACTCTCGCAGATGTTTTCGGTTACATCAGAGCGCTGAGGTCATGACAGGAACGTGATTTCTGCCTGAGCATTCTACTTCCTCTGTGTCGGCTGAGGTCTCTGTCTCTGGGAGAATCTCTTTCTCGGCCGAGATGGGAGCGTGGAACCAGCCCTGACAGGAAGCGCTTGGCCCTGGTGGTCAGACTCTCCCTACGTGCCGCCGTGGGTGACCCCTCCGTCCAGCCGAGCCCCATACTGTGGCCCCGGGCCGCTCTCACAGCTGCCTCCAGCAGGTCATTAGTGTGGTGGTCCAAAGAGACAGAGAGTTCTAGATACAGGCAGCCAAACATCATTGCACTAGAATGTGCCTCTGTGAGAGAGAGAGAGAGAGAGAGAGAGAGAGAGGGGTTGAACAATACAGACACAGATGGAATTTGACAATCTCTTGTCATATCAACACAGATTAGTTTTAGATAACTGAATAAACTGAGTGGGACTTAATAGAGCACCGAGGAGGGATAAGAAAGAAAGAAATACTAATGCTTGTCGTGTGTGGGTGTGAGTGTATGAATAGGTTTCAACTGGATCACTTGACAACAACACTGATGTGTATATTGAGCTAGGAGGAGGCAAGGACAAATAGAAACCTAGTTTGGAGTATTACTGCATCAAAATATAATTTTGTTTCTTCATTTTTCTAATGTTTGATTTTCACCATGAACATTATATGAAATGTTTTCTTTTCTTTCAGTTAAAGGGATCATGGGTAGCATGGTCTAGTTAGCCCCTATCTAGCACCTGGCAAATACAGCGTATAATAATTTGTTTTTATTAATTGAATTAAGAATACAAATATAATTTTTGTTTGCAATATGTTATTTTAAATGTATTATAATGGTTTTATTATTGTTATATTATTATTATTATCATTAAGGAATATCAAACGATAAATGATGATTAATCGCATTCATCATTTGTGTTAAGATAATATACACTCCAGTCCAAAAAATAAAAAGACTCATTCTAATATTTCACTAGACCGCCTTTAACTTTAATTATGGCACGCATTCGCTCTGGCATCGTTTCGATAAGCTTCTGCAATGTCACAACATTTATTCCCGTCCAGAGTTGCATAAATATTTCACCAAGATCTTGTATTGATGATGGGAGAGTCAGTCTTCAACACGTCCCAAAGATTCTCATTGGGGTTAAGGTCTGGACTCTGTGGTGGCCAATCCATGTGTGAAAATGATGTCTCATGCTCCCTGAACCACACATTGAGCCCAATGAATCCTGACATTGTCATCTTGGAATATTCCTGTGCCATCAGGGATGGAAAAAAAACATTGATGGAAAAACCTGGTCATTCAGTTATTTCAGTATATTCAGGTAGTCAGCTGACCTCATTCTTTGGGCTGCGTTTATCATGAATAGTCGTTTGCAAGCCCTATTATTATTATTGTTATAAATATATTTTATATGGAGAACTATGCAAGTCTTATGTCACAAGTATATTTCTTTAATTGCTTTTAAGCAGTGAATAATATATAAAGTTTTTTCAGTCTCTGTGTTGTACTACAAGAAAATACTGGAAATTTGTATGTCGTATTTATAAAAACAGCTTCCGTTTTCTAAAGTAGCAATTATTTAGTTTGACCTAAACTTGAAAAGTAACCTGGCTTTCTTTAATCTAATTGGAATAAAGGGACCCAAATTCTAATCCTAAATGGAACAAAATTGCTAATTCTAATCTATTGACTTCAGGACCGTCTCCCAAAATATGTAAAAGAATATCTAAACTCAAAAAGGTCACACTACAGTAAATAATTACTTCTGCCTGCAAAATTCTTTTTTGTTGTTGTGCTTTATAATTTTGAGTACATATTTCCAGTATTTTCTGTTTGCATTTTAATGAAAAGACTTTTATACTTGAAGAGGTAAGCAGGTTGCAACATCGGTAATTTAAAGCAGCACCAATTTAAAGCAGCATCATGAGCATGTTTACCTCTACGACTCAGACAGTGGGTGGAAAAGGTCAGAAAACTCAGCTCATGACTGTTTTGTGCAAGAAACCTTGACCAGCATTATAAACAGATTGGAAAAAAAGATAAAAAACAATGCGGGACACAAGCTCTATAAAATGGCACTGCTATAAAGCTGAAGTGGAACTCATTCTTTCTGCCACTGCAAACAGGAGATTTATTACGTGTAGAATAACAGGCAGAGTCTCCTGAAAGTTGTAAATTTCTTTTATGGCCACAGACTCATCTTTTCTCAGCATTACAGCGGGCGCCTCTGCTTCACCCCATGCTTGACCTCAAAGTGTTTATGCATTCAAAGCTTTGCACAGCTTGCATGCGTGCCCATTTATCTAATGCCTAAATGTCCGCAAACAACGAATGTAAATCTGACCCAACAACATGAGGCTGAGTACTCTGTGATATGGATTTGTGTGTTCTTGTGTGGCGGCAGAATGTAAGATGCAAACAGAGATGATGGACGCTAAACATTTCCATATCGATGACCGCACTAACTGTGGCACATGGAGGAAACAAATCTGCTGAGCGCAGCTGTCCCTGAATACCCATCTGCCCTTCCCACACAAGATTTGTTTTTGTGTACAAATTAAGTGGAAAGCATATTAAATTATCTATGAAGGTCAAATCATTTACTCAAATTTTTTGAATAAATCTTTGTAAATAACAGACCATACAAACTCTGATGTTTAAAGACAATTTAAATCAGAATAAAACAAATATATAGCAAGTATTTTATAAATATTTTATAGTAATATTAAAGACAAATTGTATTTGTTTTTCAAATGGTATTTGTAACCTTTTCTGGTAAAATTAGTTAATGCATTAGCAAACATAAAATAGCATTGAAGAATAATAGAGATGCACTGATACTATATTTCTCCAACGATACAAATACAGATTCTGAAGATTTCATTAATATTTCTTGACTTTATGAATGTTATAAATTCCTATAATGACTGTTAATATCGAATATATCAAACTTAACAATTTCTATATATAAAAGTTCAAATTTATTGCATTTTCCTGTCCTCTTTTGATTGACAGGATAACTCGGCCCTGATCATAGGCTGTTTTTAAACTGACCGATAGTCGATTATGCGGAAAAAATGCTTTTGGCAGATATATCTGTGCATCTCCAAAGAATACTTGTTAACGCACAGTGAACTAACAAAAATAATTGTATTCATATAAAAAATATTAACATAATTATAAATGCTAAAAAACGCTACTACAACAATTAATTGACTAATATTATCAAATACAACCTTACTGTAAAGTGTTCAATTTCGAGTGTGTTGTTCTCTGCTCTTATACATAATAGATGTTGTATAAGATGCATTATGTGATACATTCATAGAAATGATAACAATAAAGGCAGACCCGGAGAGAAATAACATGAATGAAATTAAATGAATAAATAAAAGCTGCGGACCAAGCAAGATACATAAACGTCTGCAATTGAAAGGTTTTAAGGATACGTTTTTCTCAAAAAATGTACAAATCTAGTTGTTCTACACAATTTAAAACAGCCTTGAAAGAACAGAGCACATCTGATGTCCTTCATCCAGTACTGCCCTGTTATCAGCCCTAATACATAAAAGCACCCACAAGCCATTTTCTTAATGATTACGACCCACTAAGCCTTACTGCCCCCACTTCTTATCACACTCCTGCAAACACATGGCATGGGGTGTTCACTGCACCACGCAGACGAAGGAGAGAATTAGAGAAAGAAAGGTGTGAGAGGGAGAACAGAAGTGTGTTTGTATCAGCATTTGCATACATACGCAGTAACACAAGATAGTAACACCATCACATTGTGGGTGAGAGACAATACAGCAAACACACAAGATGTCCTTATTATGAGGACAACAGGGGTTTTGTGCTTAATATATTATATGTAAATTAGGGGGTTGCATTACATTTCTTTGCTGTAAATTACTCTTTACTGAAATTAATTTGTCAAATGCAAATGTATCTGCTAAATTAAAGTCGTCAAGACAAAAACGTGTTTGTCCTTTTGAGAAAACAGCAGCAAAGATAATCAACATTCTGTTATCGTATCAGTCCCTAAATGGTCAATATGTTCACTTACGAAGGCACGTCTCCTAGCAGCACCTGTATGCATCGATAAGCTGAGTGATCTTTCCTTGCCAGGAATCCACCAAGCCCTTACATAAATAAGGCCAGATGGAGATAGAAACATTTAGACAAACACTGAGTCACGGAGCAAGGCTGAATATGGATGACTCACTAGTATAAGAGACAGAGGTGGACAACAGGGACATTTGGCCACATTTATCAATCTAACGTAGAAACGAGCGCAGATCCGTGAGCACAAATTGACTTATGACAGGGTTTACTGTACGTGTGGTTCATCCGATATTGTACGAATGATCGTGTCATGATAATCGCGGCGGCTGAAATCGGTAGTAATTTACATATCACGCCCCTATAAATTCAGGGTGTAGACGCTTCGCCCCTAGATTTTTCGACATTGAGAAATGTAATCTGGCAAAAAAGAGGAACTTTTCTGATTTAGAAATGAAAGTTTAACCTTGAAAAGCGGAATCAAAGGAAGTGAAAAAAACAGTTTGGAAAGAGATAGCAGCTTTGGTGTACTGAATCGAACTCCAGCTGTGGTTTGTATTTTATTATTGTATGTTTATGTTTTGTAAATATGAGCGCAAATATTTTATTTTAGTGTTTCACTATAATTTTAAGACTGAAAGTATTGTTGTTGCTTTAAATTAGTTTAAGATTAGTTTGTTGTATAATGCATTTAAGTTTAAAAAAAAATATTTGACTTCAGTCTTAACAAACTTTGTTTGAGTAACATTATGTAAAAACGAATGTAAATGTAATTTACTGATCATTTTTAGGGTGCAATTATAGAATAATATTTATATGTTAATGTTTAATACAGTTTTCCTCATTTAGCCTAGCTGAAGAAAAAATGGTCTGTGGCAAAGGAGACAGAAGCATGTTTCTAAAGATGATATAGGTTAAAAATCTAATGCTGCTCATCTTGCATTTCAGGTGGCTTAAATTGAGCACACACGGTTTTATGTTTGCTTCATTTATTTTTCCTCTTTCAGATCAGTCAGAGACAGGACCAGCGGTCTTAAGCACCCAGAAACCAGCCTGGAATCTGATACACAAAGCCAGGCAACCTCGAGCTGTGACACAGTGACATCTCCCACCCCGTCGGACATCGCAAATTGCACAAATAAAATACCATCAATGTTTTCGGTTTTCATTAAAATGCATATTTTGTCAAACAAAGATCTATCATCTTGCAAATAGGTATACTAAGCCATTGCTTGTAATTGATTATTGTAGGTTTTTAAATGTTTTACTTTTAATTGTGCATTTTAATTGGGGAAAATTATCCTAGAAGTAGCTCATGAATTTTTTTTTTACACCAAAGCACCTGTTAAGTTCCCTTGAAAATTCAAACAATTTACTGTTCATATAATTAGGCTGGAAAGGAAAATACTTTATTAATGTAATGAAAATGAGAAATTGCATCGAAATTTACATTTGACGTACTAAACGACTAAAAAAACAAATCTTTCTATTTGTCATTATTCCTTTTCAGGAATAATCAAAAGGGTAAAGCGTACACAGACCTTCACCCTATCTCAAAACTTGCGTACACGAACTGAGACCTGTTGTGATTTGATCGTAGCAACCACTCACGTCCATATTAATAAATGCCAAGTTTTGCTTGGAAACAACCGTACGCCCAGTTTTCAGTCGCACGCTCGTTTCATATATGAGGCCCATTGTGTGAATTCAATATTGAAAAATGACAATTATGAGATATGTTCAAAGTGTTAAAGTTTACACCACTTAAATAAAAAGGGATTACATTTAAAATTCATGTCGTAGGTTTATTTAATCAGTTTTCAGTTTCATATTTCTATTGGGTTCAACGTTAATTTGACTTGAAAGAACTGGTAATTGCCTGCTAAACTATTTACAGCTCGACAAGCAAATCTATTAGATTTATAAGACCTTCAGTTTAAAGGTCAGCTCTACCTTCTGTGCTGATGTCACGGGACCGCACAAGGTCGCTCTTGTTCCCCACCAGGATGATGGGGGTGTGGGGCAGCGTCTCCCTCAACAGAAGACGTAGCTGGGCGATCCTGTGGAAAGTCCGCCTGTCCGTCAATGAGAACACCAGGATGCACACCTCGCATTGCAGGGTGGACAGGTCCTGTCAATAAAATCACAAACGGATTTATCACAGGAGAGATCAGCCAGTCATTTTAACCAGTACATGACTTCAGTACAAGAGTAGGAAAAATACAATGTTGGTCAAACGTGCCCCAGAACTGTTTGCTTTATAAATTTACAAAAAATATATTTTGAAAAATGTAGGAAAGCAATTTTCCTACTATATGGAAGTCAATGGTGGCCAGGGACTGTTTAGTTACAAGCTTTTTTCCTAATATCTTTCTCAGAACGAAGAAATGTATACAGATTTGGAACGACTAATGAGTAAATGATGATAGAATTCTAAAAAAAAATTACAGTGCCCTTCCAAAAACAGGATGATGTGGTAAGAGTGAAAACTGCAGAAATGAAAGAAGCTGGAGATGAAGATCCAATACGTGAGGAACAAGAGATAAATGAAATAAAGTACTAGGAGATATGAGACAAGAAAAAGATGATAGACAACACCGAATGACCTTATGGGGAAAAAATGAATGTATATATCACAGAGAACGAAGACATTGAGCAATTGGAGTGTTTTTACATGATGTGATATAAGAAATGAGGTCACACGCACAGTGACATGTACTGAATAAATGAGTAATGGTTGCATAAAACTTTGCTTTAGTGTTTCTTTTTTTTTCTCTTTGTGTGTGTGTTAAATTAATGAGAATTGTAAATGCATGGGTAAGAATTACCAGAGGCGATTCTAGGTTTTCAATAATAGGGGGGCTCAGCCTCATACCATGGTCTGTTTGAATACTGGATTCTGATTAGCTGGAAGGTGTGCATTAAAAGCCTTAAACGCACGGGTAGCTCAAGTCAGTATGATTACATTTAAAATTAACTGACAAAATAATCAACCTTTTCACCTGTTAGATCTAAAATGACACTGTAAACATCAATAAAAGCTTTAACTTGGAAAATAACCATGGAATAAGCAGGATAATCCACGGCTGGCCATGCATTAAAGGATTTTAATGCATGACGTGGAGGTGAAGAAGACCCGACGTGAAGCCTTGGATTATCCCTTATATATATATATATATATATATATATATATGAAGAGTTTGGTTCCAAAATTTTAGACATAACTAAAAAAAATACTGCCAACTAACACAATAAAACATACTTGCTTCTCTTAGCTTTGCGGTCTAGATTGTTTGTGTCCATGAAAGAGGATTAGCGGGATTTAAAGAGATGACCGTAAATCTGTGATGTCTGTTGTTGTTCCAGCTCACAGATTCTCTCTGTCCCTGTTGCCACAGAGCTCAGGTGTGTTTAAAACGGCACTGCAGAGCAGATGCCTCAGTCAGACACAAGCATTTACCCCTGAGAATGTCACTGCACATTATCCAAACACTTTAAAGTCGCCAGTGTAAAAATATGGGAAGCACGGGTCAGCCCCCCTCTTCATGACATGACCCCCATCACCCCGTCTGTAATGCGCTGAGGAAAGAAACCATCCCTGTAGACAGTTTATATCTCCTGTCTCGACTTAGACAGCAGTTCAGCTGTTGCCTTCAGCAAACCTGAAATATAACAAATTCACCTTTTGTGCTCTATGGAATAAGTGATGTGTGTTTGGAAGTGAGGGTAAATAAACAACAAAAGATTTTTCATTTTAAACGTCTCCTCTTAAGTAAAAGGAGGAACAGATTGATCCAGACAGGAACAAACAGAGAGAAAGCTTGTGTCCTACATCACCATCCCCAAAGTCATATTTCATCCCTCTGGAGAGCAGCTCTGTGAGAAAAAATTACATAACAGCCAAGGCACTCTGCCCGGAGCGTGAGAGTCACAAAGCCCCAGAAACAGTCTACTGGGCGGAAGTGAGAGAGGAGAGGGGGTCCGGCCACCTGCCACGGCCCCGTGCAGTAAGGGCACATGGGCAGCACATGAGAAGAAGACCTCTGCTAGAAGAGGTCATGTCTCGGTAGCAACAGCGAGACACCGCAACACGGTCGATAGTGCTCCTAGTGATGAAGGGCTCTCTGGGGCCATACGGACATAGAAAAAGGTTCCTTCATCATAGAAACATGAAGATAGTGAGAGAGTATATGGCTAACAGCTTTGAGCCATTCCGCTGCACTTTGCTATCTGTCACTGTCTACCTGTTCATGGCTGGATTTAGACAATGATTTACATGGTTTAATACCCCTGCATGCACGGCAGGTATGTGCATGCGAATAACGGTAATGCAACACACTAGTGGCTGCATGTATTTTAGTGACACACACACACTGACAATCCCTTTCATGCTGTCAGCAAATATGCCTGCCAGTTTTTGGTCCCCTCCGTGCAGATTTAGATTATTAAAATCACCAATTTCATTAGATAATAAAATTATTGGAGTATTTTATTACGTGAAGTGAAAGTAAATATGTAATATTGGATCAAAAAAATGCTAATATAATAAAAAGAAAACTATGCAAGATAATCCAACACTTGTGTGTTTAACACCTCATAATGCCATCTACAAACATATTTACTACCATAATTTACATCATCTTGGATTAAATGGATAGTTGACCAAATTAGCCATCTCGTAAAAAAACATACGTATTGCTGTGAGATGAGATTTTCTTTTAATGCAAGTAGTTTTACTTTAAATCTAGAACTTTCTTAAGTAATTTCTTTTAAGCGATACTCCACCCGAAAATGAAAATTCTTTCATTAATTACCCTGTCATTTATAACATATATTTATGTTGAGAACAAAGAAATTCATACAGGTTTGGAACAACTTGAGGGTAAATTATGACAGAATTTTCATCTTTGGGTGGAGTACTCCTTTAAGCTATTTTTAGCTCTACCGACTCAAGGGAAGTTTTTGGAAAACCTTTTATTTGGTGCCCTACATTTTTAACGGACATTAAACAACACCTACAGCAGCTTTAATACTCAGAAACTGTTTTTCTCTTTTATACACATTTCAGTCAGGACCGAAGGCTTAGTCAAAGCAATGAGTTTACGGGGGTCACAACAAAACAGATTACAATTTGTATTTAACATGCCTTTAAAATATTCCCCAATTCATTCCTGAGCCAGAATCCAATCTCCAGCCGGCGTTCCACTCCGCTGGGTCATTTTCCACAAGTACACCTTCTTCCGGCAACCATCTGCTCTGGCACAGGAAGATTACACGGAAATCAGGCCAGGTCGTGGCCGACGAGCCAACACACAGATGAAAAATAAAAACACATAAGATGAAAAGGAGAAGGCGACGAGGAGCATTCTTAGCAGATAAGAGACTTTAATTTGTCGCTCCGTGGGAGGTGAGGGTCAGGTCGGATAATTGGATGTTGGGACTTATCCGTAGACAGAGTTGGTTTAGTTGAACCGGTATGAGGTGCCACACCCCTGCAGACAGATATGACACACCATCTGTCCTTACACACACATACCCACCCCTCCCAAACACCGTCCACACACTTTGCCCGGCAGCCTGGGCGCAGACATAAACAATCTAAAAGTGCTTTATCAGCCACTAAACCAGCTATTTCCACCGTTCCGAACACAAAACGCCTATACCTCTGCAGACATAAAATTCTGCTCGCTGTGCCAATCGCATCTACATCAAACGAAACTATCTCCCTAATGAATGGTGACAAAGCTCACACTTCATAAAGACTGTTAAGCACTACACTTAACCATACGGCTCTCAGCGGTACATTGCACACTTAACCTAACTGAGATAAATATACTTCACACCTCTAAAAAAAAAAAACATCTCACCTCTCAAAAGAAAAACGCGTCAAGATTTCACACGCAATGGACAAGTCCACACCTCATCTCCACAGTAAAAGGAAACCATCCCGACAAAAGAAATAAACATTTGAGCTGTTTAGCAACATGTTTCTTTTAGTTTGGAATAAATCAATTGTTTTTAGCAAAGGTGAACAGTACGAGTTTGCACCCCTATATCACACATGCATCTTGGAGATGACTATTTGATGTCTGCCTTCACATCTGCAAGACATATTTTTCTGATTGTTTGCTCATCTGCAATACGTCTCTGAGACGTGCACTATCAGATGTCATATAGACATCTAGAAGATGGTTGTTAGATGTGTATAATTGATAATGTATGTAAAACTGGCCTTTTTCAAAACGTTAAGCAGATGTTTTTACCGGCGGAGAAAAATCATGAAATTCATGCGCAGGTTCATGAATTTCAGATAGAGTTTGGAGCTAGGTTCGGTTTAGTAAATCCATATAAATAAAATGATGATAATATTAAGAAGTAAGCTGATTTGACCTTATTCATTAGCATGTTTACAAAATGCTCATGTTGCATTTTAATGCATTTAAATAAAAACAAAATTAAGTGTTGGACATATGGAATACCACGTATCATTAATGCCATCAACAAAATGTCCCTTCTGCCTGATGGATACCACTGAAATAGGTCTACTGAGAATTCACACTTGTCTCAAACTCTAGTTCTGCAAAACAAACATTCGGTGATCCAGAAAGACAGCTGAAATAGCTCAGGGCACCTTTAAAGCTGTGGCAAACATTCCCCCATGTGGCATTGTTAAAAGATGCCCCATTTCTGAGTGTTTAGGTTGTACACTGCACATTTTGAGCATTAAAAAAAGTTTAGTTAAGTAGGTCATCTGGATATTAAATCACTAAATGCACCTAATGCACAGTATACACGTTAAAGAACTCCTGTTATAGTTTGGCCAAATATAGATACTAATTTCAATCAGGTAATACACAACTGAAATCCAATTTCATAAGGTCACAACTCATTTAATCTGAATTGATTTCAGGGTGGCACTGCAGAGCTCTCTATGTAGTGTACACAGGTCATCATCACTGACATGTTATTGAGTGACGCTCTCGCTGACGGAGCAGAGGCATGTGACGTAAACCCCAGTCCCGTCCAATGGCATGATGATACAGTCTGCGTTAAGATAAGACTGACCATGTGCAAGCTATTTTAAGAGAAAGAATGACTTATTAAAGCATTCTTTCCTCCCGCTGTCAAAAGCACTTAAAGTCACCAGGCTAAGCGAGGCAGTAGACATGGGGAGGTAATATACGTTTGCCTCTGTATAGTTCTCTACATGGGCTGATGTGTAGGTGTAGATTGGCTCTATACTGTATATGCATCCATTCAGTTGTCTTAGTGAAGGTCGAATAACAAAATAAACTTAGCGGCTTTGCTGCAGAATTAGCACGTCGTGGATCCTTTGCTTACACTACACTTGCAGTATTGTGATAGAATGAGTTAATTCTAGTACGTTCTCTCTCTCTCTCTCTCTCTCTCTCTATCTATCCGTTTTTGCACGGTTCAGGGAATGCAGTAAGTAGACAGACTGCAGTGTTCAGCACAGACTGCAGTTATACTGTAAACTTACTGCGTCTTCAGAGTAGATTTGCTGACCTAGTTTTACATTCAACAAAGTGCTGACCTCCACTAAGACCCAAAGTATTGTATTGTTAATCGGTAAAGATTACAATTTGTCTTAAGGGAGCTCTGTAAGCATTTATGTTTATTATTTACCACCACTGCAGGAGCAAACACATTTATTTTATGGCAACACTTTACAATAATATTGTATTTGCTATCATCACTTAATGCAACATGAACTAACAATGAACCATGTCGTTTTTAATCATTTATAAAAAAAAATGTTAGTTTATGGCAATGCTTTTCTTCATGCTAGTTAATTGTGGATTAACTAATTGTTAATCCGTTTGATTTTAAAAACTGATTAAATACTGAAACTAACATTAACTAAGATTAATAAAGCCTGTAGAACTATAGTTTATTATCGGTGTAAGCTAATGCATTTATTAATGTTGACAAATTCAACCTAAAAAGGATAGTTCCCCTAAAAAAAATCCCTTAAATTGTTCTAAACCTGTATAAATTAAAATTATAAATTATTATTAATACAAGAAGTTATTTAGAAACATGTAAGCAATTGAGATTTCTGGTGCACCATTGACTACCATATTAATAATTCAAATGATTGTCAAAGGTGCCCCAGAACGGTTTGTTTCCCTAAATCCTTTAAAATATCTTCTTTTTTGGACAACAAAATATACTTTTTTTTCTACTATGGCAGTCAATGGTGCAGAATAAATATCAGTTGCTATATTTTTTTGTGTTCGACAAAAATAAATGAATACTGGTTTGAAACAACTTGTGCGTAAACCATGATAGAATTTTTATTTTGGGTGTCATAGAAACATTTTGCGGTTTCATTTTTAAAGTCCCTTTTGAGATGAATCACTTGTGAGGTAACTTGCAAGATGTTTTCATATTGTGACTCGTGCTCTATAGGATGTATGCTTATTTCACATCACATGCTATTTGTGCAATCCCTTTTGAGTCAAAACACAAGTTCTCCACTATCTAGACTCTAATTTAAGATGGCAGACTACTGTGTGAGGGCACTATCAGGCAATTAAAACATGCTTCAAGTCTAATTCAAGTTCACACGCGCACACATTTCACATATCAGCTTCTTGAACCATTCCCAGATCCCTAAAACGAATGTGCAATAACAGGCTATAAAGAGGCATGCATATTTCTGTATGTATAGAATACAGACAAAGCAGACCATCGTTTATTCACTTAAAAGCGTTCAGACAACAATATTATTGAATTCAATCACAGTCTGTTCATTTGAGGCAATAGTGACTTTCATTAAATCAATTATGCTGCCTAACCCCTACTCAACTAAAACCCTTTTAATTATAAAAGGAATAACATTACCAACATGCTCTGCATTCTCTAATTGGCTTTTAATACATGCGCTACAGATTAAAATCAATGGACCATATAACTAGAAGGGCAGCTCTGAATCTCGCCCTCGCTAAAATTAAGATGAATCATTACTCAATAGTTTATAATGGGATCTTGATAGCTGTAACCACTGGTAACCATGGCAACCGAGAACGGCGGGTATGGAATTTAACGCAGTTGCTGAGGTCACAGGTCACGGGATATGATGTGCCACCAAGAGAGTACTCAATAGTCGCATCGAGAGAAAGCTTGATAATTTGAGAGAGAAATTGCAAAATGGAGCATGAGAAAATGATGGAAAGGGGCGAATCTGGAGCACTTCCATTCAGTGGTCTCTCCTCTCTCTCTCGGTCTGCCCTGGAATTAGTCCAAACCAACAGCCTTTCTGTATTGCTATTGAGATTCATGCTTGTACACACACAAAGAGATAAAGAGAGTGAGTGAAACAGACAGCATCTAAATCGGGATGATCTAATGAGACATAACCATCATTCTGAAGCAGAACAGACCTGCCTAAGTCACGTAAATTTCGCCCGAGGATACAAAGATCATATTCAACCCATGTGGTATGTTAAATACTGTATCTATACATACAACCCTCAATACCTCATAACAGGCAGATGTAGTTGAAAGATATCTAGCAAACTATGACTTAAGACATTTTATGGCTCTGTTCCAAAGCATTTAGAGCACCCTCAATACTTTTAATGTTTGTTGCAGTGTTGCAGTAATTAAATAAAAGGAATCTACACATGAGCGACTCAGTTAGTTTTGATATAAAATGTTTATTTATGTCTAAAATACTATTATATATAATACTATATCAATACTTTTATGATATAAATGACAGAGGTTCATTTTTATTTAAAATGTCTTTTTTATATTTGCCTTTTTTGTTGCAGTGCATTCTGGGATTGCTTTAACAGCAGAGAATGCATGTGATAGGAGTCTTACAATCTAGGAATTTTTTAATATTTAAGAGGGGCACCATAACGTAATAAAACACATTGGGACTGTTTCTATGATGCCTATGCTGACTCTGTAGGTAGCTGACTAACAGACCTTATGATTCATATGAAAATCACAACCGTGTGCCCGTGCTAGCACTGATACATCTGTGCGTTCCAGGAAAAATGTATCATCATATTTCAGAATATAAACAGAATTCTGAGTGAAAGATACACCCACTACATGCTTATATCCGGCTAACGGTTGTGAGGAAGTATGTGTAGTGGGCATCCAACAAGGGGGCGACAAGGGATTTAACCCCATCTGGAAGTCCTCACACTTTTCATATATAGAAAGATAAATAGCTCGAATTAAAAAGTAAGAAGGCAAGGTGGTCGATAAATGAAGAGAGAAGCAAGGTCAGAACTAGCACAGAGAGACATCAAGTGTGATTTTTCATTCCAGATGAAGATGGATGTAAATAATTCAGTGACAGGTATGCTCTGGATGAGATGACACCTGTCACAAGGGTCAGGATCAAAGAAGAGTCTCATCACACCACATTGTCGTGCGTCTAAACAGTGGAGTCCAAAATTCAGACCAAAAGGAATATCTTTTTTTATTATTAAGACTTTATTCTCAAATCATACTGACATGATGTTTCATAATAAAATCAAATACTAAGGAAATCTTGACGTGCTGTTCATTTTTCCAAGTAAGCTTTTCTTATTTTTATTATGCTAATATGGGGGTAAAAATTTAAACAAAAAAAATAATAGACAGATCTTGTCTTTGGGACCCCACTGTATACAACAAAACGGATAACAACATAAGAATGGAGATTTAAGAGTGGATTTAACAACATAAGAAAAATCTCACAGAATATTGTGATGTAATCAAAGCAGTTTTATACTCTATTAATGTATCCTGTCTAGATTACCGTAAATGGTTCAGCACAGCATAGAAGTGGCGAGGTCATTACTCATGAAATTATTTTATAGCGCCTGCACATAAGCTACTATAAAAGCATCTTAAACTCCAGGAGTTGCACTCGACAGAAATGAAACAAATTACAGGAAAGAGAAAACAATTTCCCCTAAAGTAAAAGGAAACAGAAGTGATAAACAGCAGACAACCTTTTGCTGGAGGGTAAATAGCAGAGCACCATGTTTCTAATCTTTCTCCTCATCCATTCCTTTGAAGTCTCTATTAACCTCTCTCTCTTTCTCTTTCTACCAATCACATGTGATTCATGTCTGTGTCTACCCGTTTCATGAAACTGTGCATCAACCATGTGCATTTTATGCTGGCAGTGAAGAATTAGCAGACGCATTAAACTACATTTGCATGTTCTGAAGGGAACAACAGTGATTTTGATAACCTCAGATTTCAGTAAAGAAATGCCACATTCAAGCCACGTTGTTTTGACACAATATAAATGAATCAACAAAGACACCTATACACATATGAATATGACAACATAGTGAAATGCATGCTCAACATTTGCGAAACCTATTAATTGCAATAAAATTGGATAACCTTATCTGGTATAACATCTGCCTTCCATCTTGAAACCATATTGCTATGATTCAGACAGCAGCTCCAAACACTGATAAAACTCAGATGTCATTTGCCGGAAATGGCCTTTCAGCCGACTATACTAAAAATAAAGTCAGCTTCTAATCCTCCATTATTTTGTCAGATGCCCTTTCGGTTCAGCATTTCTGTCACATGCTTAGAACTTAATGATTCAAATCCTTTCATAATGATTCAGACAAATAAATACATAATTAGCTCAAAATGTCTTATAACATTTAAAATAATAATGGTGGAGTTCACCTTTGTTTGACCCCTAAATGGTAAAGTGCTGTTAAATTAATAGAAATTGTTATAATTTTCAAAGGGACAAATTATAAAACTTCGCGAAATTTAATTCTTATAAAACATAAAGGCCAATTGTATGAAATTTAGCGCCATCTAGTGGTGAGGTTGTGAAATGGCAAAAAACGGCTCCAGCCCTCCCTTTCGAAGCCCTACTGATGCAGGTCTAAGATGTCGTGACATTTTTGCTTTTTGCCGCAAGAATTTTTTTTTTACGAAACTCTCTAGAGCAGTTTGTCTGTTTAGGGCTACTGTAGAAACAACATGACAAATTCCATGCAAGGGAACCATGTTGATTCTAAGGTAATAAAAACATAACGCTTCATACTTGATTATGTAAGGTCTTTTATATACCTCTGAAAACATAGTTATGTATATTTTATCGCATTTCTGTCAATGAATCCTCCAAATAATATACCTTTAAATAAAAGCTATAGATTACCAAAGCTTTAAAAACAACGTTTGAATGAGTCAAGTGGATCAGGCAGCAGAAGTTTAGCAGAGTTGGAGGTTTAAAAAAACGAAACAGAATATTAAAGGAACAACAATGTGGTGCTACCTTGAAATACAGGGCAGCTTGCACGGAAAGAAAAAGTGGCCGAAGCAAACTTCACGCTCCTTTATGCATCAGTGAATGTGTGTGTGTTTGACTCACCTGCTTCCAGTTGTCATACACTAAAATTGTGCTGTCCTCGTCGTCCACGGTCACTCGTCTCAGGTAACCCTCATCTACAATACACACAAATACCTGACATTCAATCACAGGAAAATGAAATCACCTGTGTTATTTAAGCTGATCATTTTATTTCCGCGGTTGATCAGAAACTGGTAATTTTGCCAAGTTCAACCGCATAATGATACAAAAGAAGTTCCGAAGGCGAGTTCAAAATTGGACTCGAGGTGTTGCGTAACAATAATCTAGTCGAAATCGTGATGCAGAATTGATGCTTAAGGACACTCGGATAAGAAAAACGGCTTGTCTTGTGTTTCTGATAGGCTCTTTATATCCCGGTAAATGACATGCTCTGTTTGTGCAGCACTCTGCTGGTTCTCTCCCACCTCATTAAGATACAACATGATGAAAGACCTGAAATAAGATGGATGCCTTCATAGCACCCACTCTGCTTTTTCCAATCAAATCCTGAGAGCCTTACACTAGTGATCTCGGGTGTCTGTGAGGTGATAACTGCGTTTCATCCACAGCAAGACTAAGAATAGTACCATCCTTGGCATCCACCTTAAGAATGATTCTGAGCGAAAGAAAGGCTCTTAAGAAAAATGATCTTTACCGGCTGCTTGGGTTTCTGAGTCTAGAGAGAGTGATCTGTCGGACAGTCCAGCAAGACAAAGTGCTAGAGATGATTTGCCCACTCCATTCTGCCCCAGCAGTACTATCCGAAGGGGCCCGTGGTACTTCTGCTGTGGTGGTTTCGGTGGGGGAGAATCTAGGGCGTTGCTTATGCTGATCTGCGGAGTGGCAGTCTCGTCGAGCCCCGGCGTCCAATCATAGTCCTCGGACACTGCCTCTTCCCGTTTTAACTGATGCTTGATTGGCAGGGGGGTGCTGCCCCTGCGAAGCTGCGGGGCAGCTGATAGAGTCAAGCCATAACCCTGTAAAATTCAAGGACAGGTGATAACATCAGATGTTTAAAATGACATATAAAGCCAGTGAAGGTCTGCATATCTAGATCATTCACGTGCAGAAATGATTCACACCGAAGGGGGAGGATTATGATCCTCTGGGATCACGGTGTTGTGCACTCAAAGTGGGTCAAAAGAACGAACAGCATGTCCGCACATTTACCACTTAAACCCATTTACACAAGCAAGCATGCGTTAAAAGACACCCCAAGTATCCCAAAAGACAAAAAGTACTGAGATTAATGTAATGAGCTGCTGCGCTTTTAAGACTGTTAGTGCTTCACTCATCCGTCTCTATCAACCAGAATCACCAAAAGAAACTGTTTTCCAAGTTTGACTGCCAAAGCGACAGACATTAATATTAATGCAGCAATTAATCTACCAGCAGCACTGCAGGTGAGCCGAGACCTTGTACGGCTGATCTAGTGTCAGACATGCGAGACACATACAGACAGCCAATTATATTAATTGAAAGTGCCTAATTAATTAATGATAGACTTTGTTGTGGGCAGGACAGTGAAACAATAGGACACATGCTGCCAGAGGAGAGGTAACCAGAGGCTAGTTCTTAAGTAAGAGCCACTTTTAAAACGATTTCAATCAGGAATAATGAAGCACTACCTAATAATTAATAATGTTAATAATAATCACAGTGATTGATACAAAATGAAGAGTTGAATGGAAAACTGTTATAAAAAACACCAAGAATCATTGCAATTGTTGCAAACGACCACAGCTTTTGCTTTTTATGTTTGTTTACATGACAAGAAAAATGAAAACGTAATTAATACAAGATAAAAAAACAAGGCAGCGATTTCTATCATCTGCACAGGAATGTTTTCAAAAGCACCATGAAAGTCACAAAGGCTGCAGAGGAAAAGAGGGCGTGTACACCGCCGCACATCCCGAACCTGTAAAGTCAAAAGGACCCTTAAACAAACACGGGATAGCCGTGATCTTACCTGGTCCGACATCGTTCCTCAGTTCATTTGTTATCGGCGACACGCTCCGCCGTCCGTGTCATCTCACTGAGTGTCAAACGCGCGCGGCACAGGCGTCGGTGGGGATTGTTACATTACACTCCACTCATATGCCATCACATGGCTGTAGTGTAAAAAAAAGAAGCGCTCCCGATGACTGTGGAGGTGCAAAATCCTCCTCTTTCTCACGCTGACTTAACAGTAGACGTTTAATGTCCCCTTTGTGTACCCCTGCGATGCGTGAATCGTGTATTATCGTACACCTGTGTGTGTCTCTTTAGGTCTTTGTAGTGGCGTTTCGTAGGAGAGCGCGGCTCCGCCCCCGCACTGCAACCCCGCCCCTTCATTCCTGTTATCACCTGAAAGCTCTCTCTCTCTCTCTCTCTCTCTCTCTCTCTATTTCAATCTCAATTTCAATTTAAGCGTGTTTTATTGGCATGACAAAAGGTAATTAATGGATATTTGCCTAATTCTGCCCTGCGTGCATTGTTCGTTGTGAGTCGATGCTCTTGTAAGATATTTTCACAGAGTTCTGCTTGCAGGCTCTCAGATGGATATTTTTCCCATTTAGTAAAATCTTGGTTTGGATTTGTCAGTGGACCTCACACCTCACTGACATAGAGGCAATCGGTTCAATTATTGATTCTAATATTTTCAGCCAAACATTGACAGACACAGGTTTGATGGCATAGAAGGCCCTGTGTGCTCTTATCTCACAGTTCATTCACTGCAGGATTATAGTTTCCTGTGGATGTTATTTTTAAACCCAGGTAATTGTAGTGTGATGTGTGTTATGGGGTTAGTACCTAATGTAAATGTGTGTTGTGATCTTTTCTGAAAGGTGATAGTTTTACTGAGATTTGTGAGTCGTGTATGAATGAGACCGGGGGCTTCTGATCCTTTTAGAATGGTTTCCAAATCATTGATGTAAATATTAAACAATGTTGGGCTTAAACCGCAAACCTGTCTCAATCCACGCTCCTGATTAAAATAACGGTTACACTTTCCTTGAAGCATGTATGTATAATACATTATAAAAGTTATTTTAATGCATTGTATTTTGTTGTTGGAATTGACTGTTTGTATGTTTTATCAGTTAGTTTAAAATCCAATCAGGACCAGATGCTTTTTTTTAAGGTTTTTGATTTAGTCTCTTTTTCAGTTGGAAGTAATGGGTTTTGATTATCTTTGATAGCTAATTTTGTAATTTTCTGATTGCTTGATTTTACTCACAGTTTGTGTCTGTCTGTACTTTATTAAACCATGTTTGGGAATTAATTTCCCATTTTTCTCCATTTTGAATTGCCAATTGTTCACTATCAGTTTTTTACAGATTGTCCCAATTATTCCAGAATTGATTTGAATTGACTGACTCTTCAATTATTGTCAGCTGGGCAATTCCGTGAAAATATCAACCTTACCACGAAAAAAAGTAAGTTTTAACCATCGGTTTTTACTTTGGTAACAGCACAGCTTTTAACATTTAGTGGTTCAAATACCCATCTGAGATCTCTTTTCAAATTTGTACAGCATTTGTTTTATTTTTAGTGCATGATTTTTTTATAGTCAGATAAATGCTATTTTCAGGATTGTCACATCCATAACGCTACATATTCCTCATAAATAGACACATGAAAATTAATATAAAGTAACTTTTTTATGTTCTATAAAGAGGCATCCCTTCTCCATTCATTGGGTATTATTGCTTCAGGATTGTGCTATTTATTTTACAGAAATCCTACAAAGTTCATCGGAAAAAATAAATAATTGACTGACATTTTTTGATGTTTAGACTCTGTCAACAAGTTCAGTAAAATATGAACAGATGCTGGAATTGCCCAGCTGTTTTTGGGTGTATTGTGCTTTTTTGGTTCTGAGTGTTTATATTGTTTTAATGTTTCACACACAGTAAAGAATTTGAATCTCTGCATTATATTGATATTTTTTCCCATTTTTGTTTTTAATTGTGTTTGATTTGATTTCATGCCTTCTTTAGTGTGATCGTGTTATTTAGAAAGTTATCCAACAGCACTTGTATTTTTTGACTGCTAAGTGCTTTCTGATATTCTTCTGCGCTGTTTTCAGCCCATCTGTATAGTTTTTTGATATTGTAGAGCTTACTGTGCTTTGTGCTATAGTATTTGACTGTGATCAGACAGAGGGGTTAGTTCTCTAACAGTGAATGATCAGTAATCATGTTATCAACTGTTCTGTCCCAAGAATTGAGCAAAAAGTGAATCTCCCTAAAGTGTCTTCATGTAACCGTTGACAATGTACAAACCCAGACTTCGACAGAGTTGCATGAGATCTTTCCCATTCTAATTCACAATATGGTCATGATTTCTCTGGATCTCTCTCTCTCTTCATAAGACATAAGCTTTGTCCTTGCTAAGCACTTAGTTTCAGACACGCAAGACTCATGAAGGCTGTCCATTTTTCTCCTGTAACCCTGAAGTTTTCAAGCGCTTCAGGATTAAGTGCTCATTTAGTTTTATTGCAGCCACCATTTATCATGTATGTCATAGCTGGAGTGGTGAATGTCTCCTTGCGGGCTCATGTTCGTTTAGTCTCATGATCTTCGTATAAATTCAATGGTGTTTTTGATTACTTTTTGGTTATGCTTTTATCCAAGTTGCTCTAGGCCTACATTGGTACATGTCTTGGAAGCCTCTGTAACCAAGATTTTTTTTGTCACTCTCTTCTTCATTTCATGTACCTTGCTGAAATAAAACAATAGAACATTACAAACATTCTAAGGTTAATGGTAACAATGGGAAATGTATTGGTTTAAATGAGAACTGTCCCTATGGGTCTCTACTGGTAATGTGTTGGATTATGTTGGTGGTATGTTATCTGGTGGATGGTAAAAAAATCCTGATGAATAACACCCAAACCACACTACACAGGGATTTTAATGTTAAACAGTAATGGAGTTCATTAGAATTTGTATTTTTACTTCTATTTATTTGTATGTAATTTTAACCATTAATATGCCCACTGCAACATTCTTGACATTTTTAAGTACATGAGACCGATCACACATCATATTACCAGCTCATGCAGCTCCAAAGCAGAGTCTAGCTGGTCACGACTTTCTCAGTGGTCCATGGTGGTCTGGGCCATCACGTGCTGACAAACAGGGTTTGAGAGGAGCACACTGAGCTCCTGGTGGAGATGAGCATGGTAATCTGCAGTGTTAATTGCGTCTCATCAGACCCCGCCGACACCGTGTGAGGCTGAATGCAATGATGGGAGGGTTGACAACTCTAATTATTTCAAAATCTTCCCCAAAATATGACTGTTATAATTACAGCGGATAACGGGTACGTCTTTTGAGTGCGTTCAATGGGTGATGTTGTCAGTGCAATTGTGGGACAGCTCAATAGCATTTCAGTATTATCCTCACCAGCCTGCCTGCACTTTAACAGCAACCTCTTTGATCTATTGTCATCTCCAAGAGCTCTGAAGAGATTTTGCATCAGATTTATGAGAAAGATTTAAATGGTGACTCTTCTGCCTGGGTTTTTTTGTTGTTGTTTATAGAAAGGGGATGAAGAAAAGGCTTTATAGTGTTTTACGCTTTAAGGTATTATGTAAGCTTTAATGCCATGTAGAGCAGCACTAGGCTACTTTTAGCAGGTCTATGCATTTAAATTTGATAATGTTTCGCTTCTGGGAAATCAGACTAACATTTTGATGACTCATCTTGCACTACACAGTTTTTGTCTAATCTAATGTTCTCTATATGAGAATATCCCCTTACTACCACCCAATGTAAAGTAGCAAGTAACAAATCATGGCTCAACGTAATTAATGTAATAATGTTCCTGTACTTTAATGTAGTTGGGTTAACAATGCAATAGTCATGGGATCAATCCCCAGGGGACACGCATGCTGATCAAATGTATACCGTAACTTTTGTCTACCAAGTGCATGAAGGTTTTGACTTATTATATTAATTGACAGTAACTCATTCGATGGTTTTGGTTTTGTTATTTATTTAACCGCTTTTGTACGAGCAAAATACTTGATCCCCGACCTCTTGACATTTTCAACAATTTTGTCCCCTCAGTAATCCCAGAGGTGATTTCCAGCACTGTTGTTATTTGATGAAATGGCCTGCCTTGAATGCAGACTAAACGCACAACATCCTTTCTGTTCACTCACAATAAGAAAATTACTCGCTCGCCACGAATGCCACTTTGTAATGCATTTCAACCAAAGCCCGAAAGAGACATAAATGGAAGAAGGTCAGAGATTTGTTGTGCTGGGGAGATGAATTGATAGAGAGAACAGATTCGAACACTGTGGCATTACGGACCGATGTCATATGAAAAATACATATCTGGATCCTATTTTACCCCTCCTCCCTGTTCATCTCAGCAAAAAAACAAGTTGATTTGCGGGAAGGGGGATAGAGTGGGGAAGCAGGGAATAAAAACAGCAGAGAAAAGTATGGGATCGATTCAGATCCACATTTTATTACACTGGCAACAAAACTAGCAGAGAATGAAAGCTCCAGTGAAGAGCGATGACTCATCTGCAGGTGACACAGAGACGGAGTTCTCAGAGTCTCGACTGCACTGCACGATTCTATCATTAAAGGTAAATCGTTAAATACTTATTCATTACAAATAAACACATGCGCATTTCAGCTGTTGATGGCCGTTAGAAAGCATACAGATGACAGACAGTGAGAATCGAAGCCATGTTTACTCTTTATAGACAATACATTTGATGTACAGTACACCAGCAATTGCCATCCCACACAAATTTAAATGATTACTCACCACACTGGCGATCAGAAACACAGCACACATTTACAAGCGAATTAAAATGAATACATATATTGTCGAGGACATGCTAAATCGTGTGTAAGTGTGGCTGAGCTGGTGATGGAAATCTGCTGCTGTATGAAACATTTTTGGTGTGATGGAGAGATTTGGATAGTTGGAAAGAAAACGATGCAGGTGACGTGCTGGAACATTGTAAATGTGAGGCTGAACATAAAATGCAGAGGTCCATGGTCTAATTTTCTCTGTAGTGTTACTAAGCAACTCACAATCCCAGCCACCATGAGAAAGATGAGGATGCTCAAACAGAAAACACCTGTCACTGTGTTGGGCGTGTCTGTGTGTACTTTGTGCATGCGAGTGGGTGTGTTTGCCGCCCGCCAGTCTTGCTGGGTTGCTATACGGGGCATGTTCTGTTTCCTACCGTGCGAATCTAGATTGTACCAAGCGTGTGGATGTGTAAGCGATTCTCATTGCGCTTGTGTTACTGGTAGCATCTGCGCAGCTTGCTGATTCCCAGGCTGTGAGTGGGGTTGTGTGGGAGCAGGTTTTGGCACTATGTGCTGTAAAAGGGTAGCGGCTCTCCAGCGTTTGTGTATTATGGGTAACAACGCTCTCAGTTGCCTGAGGGCTGGCTTAGATAGCAGGAAGTAGAGTGGTGGGTTCCAGCAAGGTGCCAGACAAATTAGAAGAATGGCAGACAGCGAAGTCACCTCCCACAGCAGAGACACCTCCGTATATGCCGATGGGGTGGCGGAGCTGGGGGCAGGGCTTACAGACCAGTTGACGGGTGAGCTTACGGAATGCACGGATGGCGACAATACGTTCACAAACTCTAGTATGTAGTAGGGCAGCCAGCTGATAGCAAACACCAAGGTGGAGCCGATGAGGAGGGCTGTGGCCTTTTTATTGCGGTGGTCTGCTGCCAGAGTGCCCCGGCAGCGGTGCAGGTGTGTGATGATCAGGCCGCAGTGCAGGGCGATGCAAAGAAGTGGAGCAACGTAGTACACCAGAAACGCAGGAACGAGGAACCCCAGCCAGTGACCACGCCCAACCGACCAAGTGCACCCACTATCAAACTGGATGTAGGTGACCTTAGGGAGGGCCATGGCGATGGAAACCAGCCAGATGACAGCAACTGTGCCGGCTCTGTGTGCCAAAGAGAGAAAAAATATATATTCAATATACATATGAAATATCTATTTTAAAATATCTTCTTTTGTGTTCTGCAGAATAAAGAATGTCATACAAAAAGTCTGAAAAATCATGATAGAGTTTAGAGGCTTGTTTTTGGTCAATATCTTGGCTGTTTTTTTTAACCTGTGCCACTGACACTTTATTTCACTAGTTTTTCCTAAAAGTAATGAAAAAACTACCAGTCCGACAAGACAAAATATTCTTCCATTTAAGTCTTTTAAAATAACTTTAATATCTTACACCACTTCACTTCAAAGGCAAATTTTGCTTTGTGCATACACTAATGCATAGCATATATAATGTTTGGATTTGTGAAGACGCTTTTATCCAAAGCAACTTACAGTACATTCAAGCTATATACGTATATATATATGCGTTTTATCAGTATACTGTGTGCTCCCTGGGAATCAAACCTGCAACATTTGTTCTTCTAAAACAATGCAGTAACACACTTATAGAATTTACACTGAATAATACAGGAATATATAAAACTGTCCATACATTCAATACATAATGCATACTACATACACCTCTTTCATTTTTGCATCTGTCAAACATCCCTGTGTTATTTATTATCTCCTTCAGATACTCACACCTGCGCAGGGGTTGCAGGGGGCCGCGTCGACGGAGCCACTATCCGATAACGCAGCACAGAGAGGGCAGCCAAGCTGAAGATGTCCACTCCAGCTGTTAGAGAGGTCATGAAGCTCAACAGCACACAAACGCCTCCTCCCAGCTGCCAATTCTGAGAGCTGGCACTCAGTAGCACACAGGGCAGGGTGAGTAAAGCGCACAGATCCGCAAAACTGAGGTTTAACAGGAGGACCGAGCTGGGCTTGGAACGGCGCCGTGGATTGCGCATCAAAACCAACCACACAAGCAGGTGACCTCCGACCCCCACCAACAGAGAGAGGATGCTGACCAGAGGCAACACCAGAGAGAAGGAGATGGTGGTGTTGGTGGAGACCGTGTTAAAGAGCAGGTTCACGATGGCGGGCATGTTGGACAGTATGAAGGATCAGCCAGTGCCTGGGACAACAAGGGAGATAAACAAGTCTTTATGCAGCGTATATTTCATTTGAGAAGTAATAACCACAAATAAACAAGCAGAATAAACTCAAATGGACAGAAAAACAAGTCAGCAAATGTTACACACTTGGTAGATGAAAAACAATGAGCAGAGCTAACAAAAGTTTGTAAACAACGGCTTGAAAACAACACAGAACAACTGAAACCCGTCCCACTGCACAAGATGTTATAAAGAAGGCATGATAACCAGTCCAATAAAATGAGCAACTACACCTAATAAATATGTGATATTCATCCGAGCACTGGCCTTTGCAATTACCACGCCAGCCAATTTCTCACGGAGGATGTGACAGAAACATGTTCAAGGCACAATTTAAAGTCCTCAATTTAATCTTCCCAACAGAACATCCATACAGCTATTAAAATAAGATGAACTTTAGAGCCATCTGTAATTTCAGCAGAAATTTCGCAGAAAATGGCAGAACAACAAAGCATTTCTCAGTGCTAGATAGATAGATAGATAGATAGATAGATAGATAGATAGATAGATAGATAGATAGATAGATAGATAGATAGATAGATAGATAGATAGATAGATAGATAGATAGATAGATAGATAGATAGATAGATAGATAGATAGATTTAGAATTAAAAGCAATGAGAAAATGTTTGAGAAGATGCAGAAGGTGCAGACACAGGACTGAGGTGTAGATACATCACAGAAGAGAGGAGAGTTACTTGATCGGTCATCAGTCTGGCAGTCTGTGGGCAAACTTCTGCTCATCTTCCCAGATGCACATCTTCTTTTGACAGCCGTCCCTTAACACATGCAGTCCAGCCCTCCAAGAAGGCACGCACGCACACACCTCTTTCACCTCATATTCATAAACGCACAGCTGAACGCTCCAATCTCACCAAATCTTGCCTTATTAGAGCACAGCAACATTCATGTCTTGTTAGAGACACATTCAGAGGTCCGAATCCAATTATGAGGCAGTGTTGAAGGCTTGAGAAAGTTAAACAGGGACTTAATTTACATCTATAAATACTTAATGATGCTCCATGGCCTGCTCCTAATGCCAAAAACACTGAACATGCGCTGGAAAAAATGTATGAACACACTCGCAACAAACACTGACAGGCTCTTAATTAGGCTAAGAAATGGAAGTGAGAAAATGTGCGATTTGTTGGTTTCAGTGTGAAACATAGTTGGTTACACTGTGTAACATACACTTTTTAACTTGCTTCTTGTCTCGTAAACTTGCTTCTGAAAGATGAAACAGTCTTCCGGTGTTTACTGAATTCTGCTGACTGATGCCATCTGCTTGGTTTACTCACTATTTTCACTGTTCGACTCGAACCACTTCAGTGTGTGTGAATCTGTGAGAGTCAGAGAATGTGATTTGTAAGAGGTGGGCAGATCATTGCGTGGAAACTGTGTATTGTGCACTTACAACAAAAACAAAAAAGGTTTATTTCCATATAACATGCTAATATCATGATGATCTAGATAGGCCTGATCATAAACATACCCTAGTATATCAAAATGCTGTGGTATTAATATATTTGCTACTTTGGTACCACCAGTATTATTTGTTAGGTGGAGAATGAGCATATGTGTCTTTAATCCTGCTGTAATTAATGTGATTAGAAGATAATAAATGTGTATACTGGACTGCACACAGTCTCATCGTTTATGCATCGGCCTTTAAAGCCATGACACTTCATTTACAGCCTCCCCCACCAGCGCTGCATGTGTGGGTGCGCGCGGGCGCGCGCGTGTTAGAGACAGCATTAATGAAATGATTAATGGAAATTCCCATCATCTCCTCACATTCCCTCTGATTTTACATAATTGCGCGAGTATTTGGGTTTACGTGTCTAACACACGTTTAACATACAGCCTAATCTAATGCATTATGAACATGACTCTCATTTTAAACGTGATATATTGCTTCTTTCATTTGTGATAATGGTTTCCACAGTTATCTGAAAAGGTGTAAAAAGATGGATGTTAGGATAATATCCGTATGATTTGGCAATACGTTTACAGTGTTGCAAATGTACTATTTTACATAAGATTAGTCTATTCATCCAATTCAATTCAGCACCTCGACAGACAAACATCTTTATCTTCAAACACTGTGCATATGTTTTCTACACTTTGTTAATTTTGGTCAAAATATCTGAGCTATGTTGTCCATTTTCATGTTATGACATTATAGATATTATATATCATATTATATTTTTTTCATCTGTCAATGAAATGGCCAAGAAATGCGTGCCAATGCAGTTTAAGTATACTTGTAATTTCGTTTGGAAGACGTCAAAATTTCCAGAATTTCAACTTGAGTGAACCTTAAATTGATATTTTTAAGTAATTTAATGAAGTTAGCCCGATGATGTGAGATAAATTATTTTGGAGACATTTGAACCCCAGTCACACACAATAAATTCAATAATTTCTGTTTGGAAATTGCTGATGCATGACAGATGTTTGTTTTGGGGCTCTAGTGCCTCCCTGTGGCAATAAGAGATAAAAGACATTGGCATCTGGTACACAGCTCTATTTGACCATTACTTGACTAAATGTCCTTGCACTGTTCAAACCATCAATAACTGAACATTTTTATGTACAAGTAGTACATCTGTTAAAAACATCTCAGGCAAAGCTTTTAAGGCAATGTAAGTCTGTCTCTGAGACATCATACTCACCCTCATGCTGTTTCAAACCTGTGACTTCCTATCTTCTGCAGATATTTAAAAAAAAACTAACATTGAGCATCAACATTTATCCCCTTTGACTTCTACGGTATGGACACAAAAATCTAAGTCAAAATATATTCTTTTGTGATCCACTGATGAAAGAGTAACATGTTTTAAATAAAATGATTAGAGAAAAGACAGATAACAGATTTTGCTTTTATGTGAACTATCCTTTTAAAGATTCACTCAGAATCATCAATTCTGTGTTCCGAGTCTAACAAAATGTACTAAAATTACTAAGCTATTAGTATGCCATTTTTTACTGTAGCACATCATGTAGATACCATGGTACTGAATAAATGCCATATCCATGTAGCCTACCATGGTCTATACATTTTTTGTAATTACATTTGATAAAAAACTTTCTGTATCCAAATATAATTGATGACATATCCGAAACTGTGAAACTAGCATCTGACATGTCAGACAGGCCCTAGCTGTGTAAGAAAACAACAGCAGATGTAATATTCTGTTTTTATTCATTCAATCAATCAATCACATTTAGTAGAAAATAAAGCTCATTTAGGGCCAGCTAACTTTTAAACATTTATCCAGTTGCATAAACAATGCAGATTAAAACAACAGTAATACTGCTAATGAAAACAATAAGAATAGGTTAGTCATTCACTACAAAACTTTGCACGGTAATGCTGAACGTGAGGGGAAATAACTTCCACCCAATGGAAATCAAGTGCTGATTAGTGCAATATTTGTTCTGTTTATATATTATACTTTACAAAATATCATTCTATTAATGTGAAGATAAATAGCTAAAGTTCTTTAATGTCAAGGATTGTCAGCAGATTCAGAGAGAAAGATTGAAATAAAGGAAAAAAGGAATGTTAAGTGCAGAATGTTAACAATGGTTGAGTAAGAATGGATAAAATAGAGCAAGAATCAAAACAGGTCACTTAACCGAGAACATGTTGAATATGTGTGCATTTCTGTGTGTGTGTGTCTGTGTGTGTGTCTGAAATGACAATAATAAATTGATTGACAGCTGAAAGCAAGAGTCTATGAATTTTCATTGAGGTGCAGGTTCATCCATAATGTTGATCACATCTTTCTGTCTGCCTCTCAGCATCACAATGACACTCTGTCTACACACAGCTTTGGCTCCACTGGTTGTCATGATGCTTCGGTGTTGCTTGGCTCTGAACTCTGATGACCTGTAGAGATTGATAGAGAGAGAGCAGTGAATAATGGCCTACTTTGCCTGTTTACTGATCTGGCTTTGCTAAAGGTCAGCTTAGAGCCATCTGTCTGAAAACACACAAACACACGGAGGGCAGGTGCACACACAGTCAGTGAGCAAATACATTCACATGTAAGAAAGGAAAAAAACACTAATTACTACAGCAGTTTCCATTCAGGCCATGCAATAAAACTGCTTAACTTCTAAATGAACAAAATACTTTTGATAAACACTTAAAGGGATAGTTCACCCAAAAATGAAAATTCTGTCATCATTCACTCAACCTCTTGTCATTTCAAACCTGTATGACTTTCTTTCTTCTGAAAAACACAAATGATGATATTTAAAACAAATTTGGTAACAAACATTTTTTCGAAATATCTTCCATTGTGCTCTGCAGAAGAAAATAAGTCATACAGGTTTGAAAAGACAAGAGGTTGAGTAAATGATGACAGAATTTAACCCTGGGTTGCTGTTTTTTAAAAACCCTGAGTAAAGACTTAGGCTTTAAAATTGGGTTAAGGAACGTTTAACATCTGTAATTTTGAAAAGGTGTTGTGAGAATTTGGGTTTTGCCTGTGTTTCATATATTCCATACCGTTTTAAGCACGATATCTTGCTTATGATGTTTAAACTTTATGAGTTACGTCTGACCCTTACCAATGTCACAGAGAGTTACGACTTGAAGTGTCTGTACTAAGATAACAGCATGTTCCAGATTAGCCCTTTGCTAAAAATACTAACTTAGAGGTCTTGTACTTTTTCATGTCATACATCACTTCCTCATTTATTTGTATATATTGGACCTGTCCTTAATAAACTTTGGACTTTGAGTGAGCTGCATTTCTGTGTCTGTGTCATTCTTGGTCTCCGGATCGGAACCTTTGTGTGTTTCATCGACTCTTCAACCTTCTACATAGACAAAAAGACAGCAGGCTGTGTACTGTTGCTGTACTTGTCCAGTCAAACTGACAAATATTTATAAACCTCAAAATCTGACAACTCTAAATGAATGAATTGGATAAATGACACTTAGGTAACCCAGGATTTAAAACTCAGGGCCAACAGAAATACACATTCACACACAGTACCGGAGAAATCCAAAGATTTATTTCGCTTTGGAGGGAGTCTGGGTTTTTTCACGGGGGGTTTGCGATCTGAAGATCTTTCCAGATCACAGCGGATATCCTGTTCCATACCTACAGGAAAATTCAGGGTCAAACACACAGGGAGAGGCGCTCCGTGAAGAACACGGTACTGTACTGTACAGACTGTAGATAAAAGCATGCCAGAGCAATAAACAGTGAATGCACTCAGACCCTCACAACATGCTCTGAATGTGTTTACCTGTGTCACATGAGTTTGCTTTTCTGTTTCGGTATGGCTTCGTGGGACCTGCAGGGCTGTTTTTTAATTCCTCACCTGATCACCCCAGCATCATCGTCATGGCAACAAAAACGATACATTTTCTACATGAGCTACATGAACTCTAAAATCTATTAAACCACATGCAATCTAAAATGTAACATTTGGCCCTTATAAATTTCTTAAATTTAAAGAGATAGTTCATCCAAAATTGTGTGGACAGAAAACCACTGAGACATTCCTCAAGATATATTCTTTTGCATTTTTTAAGAAAAAAGATTTATATACAGTTTTGGAGCGACATGAGGGCTAATCAATTATTTTTGGACAAACTATCCCTGACAACCATTAATGAAATATCATGCTTTTCAATCGTCATCCTCAAATTACCTTGAAGTACAGCAGAATCTATAGAAGCAGAATGAAGCACAGGCTTAGCAGTTATGGGTGGAGCAGGTGGTGCCTTGTTCTCATTGGCCACGTCATGTGGTGGGGAGCCAATGGGAGACGTGTGGGGTGAATAATAACATGGCTGGAAGGAATGATAAAATCAAAAATCTGTTTTGATGATACATCTTTGCTATGAGAAAAATGGCACGCACCCACTTTACAGTCACTTACACATACTCATTTATTTACGTTTTCATCCAAAGCGACTTACATTGCATTCAAAGTCTAAATTTGATCTGTACATGCATCTCCTGGGAATCAAACCCATGATTTTGGAATTGCTAGTGTCATGCCCTTCTTAGTGCGCTACAGGAAGGATACCCAGATACACACAGACCTTTTCAGGAATGGGTGAGGTTTGTCCCTCTGGTTTTTGGTCTTTCTGCTCCATACATCTTCTCTCCTCGTTTTCCTCATCGCTCTCTCTCAGCTCTCCAGAATCGTCAGTGGATTTATCTAGGGACAGTGAATAATGCACATTATCCATCCAGTGTAAACAAAAATGATCCGCGGATGAGGCAGACTGTCATTGTATTTTGTGTGCCAAGTACAATCACTACATTGCGTTGGTTAAATGGTGTATGTTAAATACAGGTAACACAGTGTCATTGACGGATGTATTGACAGCTACAAAAAAGTAATTAGTACTAAAGCAGTGTGAAAATTTGCATTACCAGAGCTCTCCTCCAGATGTCGCTGTCGTATTTTAGCCAGGCTCGGCTTAGAGCTCTGTGGTGGCAGCTCGGGTCTCTTTCTAGTTTCCATCAGCTGGGGGTCGGTTACACTCTCTGATTTTCTCCGGCTGTCTGATTGTGACTCTAGTCTCCTTGATTCAGTCTGTCTGTCAGTAGAAGGTGTGTGACCTTTAACCACAATATCTGAATGTCGGTCCAGTTCATGTTCTGGGTAGCCGAACTCTTCAGAAGAGCCAAACACCTCGCTGTAATCAGGCGACTGCAGGGAACAGAAAGAAATCATGTGGTGAATGAAACACAGTTTATGTAGTTTTTATTCATGTGATCTCTAGCAGAATAAAAAAGAAATTCTGCTAATGTTTATTTATATTTTAGTGGCAGATGCTTTAATTCAAAGCAACTTATATTGCATTCATTTTGTTCAGTTCTCTGGGGCTATTTTGTGAAAAATGTAAGTAAAAATAACAATTCATTGCCATCAAGGGGGCAAAATTAAGAATGTGACACACCCCACAGGGTGCTTAAATTAGACTAAGAGAAAAGGAATTCACTCAAACATCTTTATTAACTTTGATTTATGCCTATTTATTCCATAGTGTGTGGGACATTTTCAGCTGCTATATTCATTCGCAGCTGATGTAACTAATTTCAAAACAATTACCATGGCCATCAACATTACATTTCGCTCTAAAGCAAAAGTGCAACGGCCTGCTGGGTATCGGATAAGAATACGATGTAATGTGTTGTAGTGCACCTGTCTCTGTGAAAAGCAGGAAGGACTCATTGCTGTCATTCCAGGCAGGGGTATGCCTTGTATGGACCGTCCTGACAGCAGAGGGGTCCTCTGGACGCTCTGCCCCACCAGCCTCCCATTGGTGCCCTCAGGGTCTAATCTCCCACGATCCTTAGGGTGCTGAATCAGGGAGTACACATTCTCAGTTGCAATACTGAGAGTGAAAGAGAGAGAGAGAAATAGACTTTGACTTATGTTGTTATGTTTAATTATAGAGACAGCAACATTCAACCTGTTCAAAAACCATTACTTGGAAACAAAATATATCAGGCCACGAGGGGCCTGATTTACATGAACGGCCCCCTCAGATTTGATTGCTTGAAATTAAAATTAAGGAAATGCTGATTTGTCTCTCTGGTTGTTCGACCAATCAGTGCTCCTCGCTGTTTTCAAAGTTATTGGTTTAATTATGTCACGTGTTGTGCGTAGCATCTTTTGCGCCAAGAGTTTAATTGGTACGCCGTGATGGCGGGTGCGCACAATATTCTGTTTCTTTTTTTTTTTTCATAAATCACGAAAAGATGTGCAAGAAGAAAATGAGTAGACTGCTAAAGATAACGATTACACTGCATTTAACTTCTTGTAGTTTTCTTGTAGACCAGATTAAGAGCCGCTAGGCTATGTTTATGTTTGCTAAAATGGTGAAATGAGCTGTATAACACTGGTGTATAATTTTAGTACCTATAAATATCTACATGTATAAAAACCTATACGTATACATCATGCCCCCCCTCATTTACAGACAGGCCCTCTTAAAAATAAAATTCTGGCTACGCAACTGCTCTAATATAATACAGCTAAAGAAACATGTACTTTTCATAGTTAAACAAAGGGAAGACTTTCTAGACTCTAGATCAAAGCATAAAAAATGGAATTGCATGTCAAATATTATCTAATGCTTGTGAGCATAGTTTCCATCCAAAAAGTGTAAATCTAACAGATGGGCTCATACGCAAATTTGTTGTTGCAATAATTTTTGTACGAATCCCACGGTTAATAATTAACATTATACACCACCGAATACAAAGACTTTCTACCCAACATAGACTTTGCAAATGTTTCCTAAAGACACAGTCTTGCAGCAAGATCTTCATGTCAAATATGCCATTAACAAACTAACCCTAACCCTATAGGACAAACAACATAACTGAAATAAAGTTAAAACAAATGATGTACTTAGTGCGACATTCATCCCCGCAGGCCCCGCCCCTTCCTGTGGGGTCTGGCTCCTGATAGGATACGGTAGAATTTCGGTTCTTCCTGAATCCTGAAAATATGGACAGCACGCTGCGTCTCTTCTTTCTTCTCAGACCCTGAGCGTGATGGTGAGAGGACAGCTGACTGCAGAACAAAAGGTCGGAGAAAAGATTGTACAAAGTACAATAAGCACACATCTTATCAATCTTTAAAAAGAAAATTGTGACAACCTTTATTGTCAGAGTTCATTATGATACAAAAGTATTCAGTTTTCAGCACCTGTCTGCTAAAACTCTCTTGGTGTAGAAATCAGGTAGTCCATCCTCCAATAGAGATACTCCTCCATTCTCGGAGCTGTGCTACAAGACGGCAAGAAATAGATGATGTTGATTATGTTTCACTTTTTTTGAGGACTAGTGCTTTGAGCTGATCATCTCTCTAAATTTGTGTTAGTGGATGATGCTTTCATGGTCTTTTATTTCGTCATCTAGGTTTTGTTTTGTCTTTTATTTCAATCCACTAGAGTTTGATCAACAAACATAGGAGAAAACAAAGAGACAGCTTGCTGGCACTTAGAAGTGATACAACTTTGATGATGTATGTCTGAAGTCGCTGCAGAAAACATCTGGGCACGTGTTGAGACAAAATTCTGCACGTTTGTTGAGGAACAATGTAAGTAACAAAGTTAACAAGTAAACATGATTTAATCCACTCCCTTCACGTAGGATCACACTAGCTGCTTGAATGAAGTTTAATTATTCAGTTTTTTATTCCATTTCGGCAAGTTTCTGACAAATAACAACAGTCATTATGAGGTCAAAAATGTGTGCGCCTCTAAGAGGCTTGGAAATTAACAAAAGTAGAGCGAATACTAAGAGAGGGAGCCAACATGCTTGAGAGGGAGCGAATGTGTGCACACATTGGCTCTCTCTCGCGCACATTCACACTCTCTCTCTCGGTATCTGCTTTACTTTTATCAAACTTCCGCGCCTCATACGCCTCAATTCTAATTGATGGTTCCTCATTTCCTTTATGCTCCAGACCGTGACTCACAAATCAATCAAAGTCAACCATACATAATGACACTTCAATTCTCTAAATGCTCTTTAAGAAGGCGATGACTGAAAAGAGAAAAGCTAAGAGAGAAGCTATAGTAGGATCAAGAAAATACTGTATAGGTGGATCCCATCTTTTTTGTCAAAACAACTGACACATTTACATTCACATCTGGCACAACAATTTCATGTCTGGTTTCATTCTTGGTATTTAAAAAAACAGTTTCCATAATTTAATAGTATATCTAATACGTCAGAGGAGACCTGGCTCTCCCGGGTGAGAATGGTTTCTGCCAAAGTTTTTTTTTTCTTATTTATCGTTGGAGTTTGGGTTCCTCACCACAGGGGAGTGTTGGCTCCAAATCTTGCGTTATTAAGATTTATTAAGAACGTCATGATTAATCAAGCTCCAGTATAATGGCAAATCCCTTCCGTGCCATGAAGTAATACAAAAATCATCAGTAATAAACGTTCAAAGTGATACTTGAGTAAGAGAGAATGCTTCATTTTATAAACAACTCCCTTTTGATCTCTTCCTCCTCTCATACTTGCGCACAAAGGAAAAATAGGGATTCACAATTAAAGAAACACAATCCACTCACTGCCTCAAAGGAAGTATGTGCTGTCCTGTGTTTCCGTGGTGGGCGGGGTCTGACGTGGGTCAGATGACGCAGAGGTGAGCCATGGGTGGGCAGTGTGGACAGACCTTCCCATGATGCCGAGCGTGAGATGGGGGCAGATGTCTGAGGCGTGGACACTAAAGGTGAGGAGTTAGGGTCCTCACCTAGACCTAGAGGTAAATAAAAGGGGTGTTAGTAAATGGCTCTTTCTACAACTACGGGCACTTTTCAGTCCCAGCAAGGAAATTTTATATTTATGTCAAAATATGTCATATGACGCTTTATAAATCTAAACAGTGTCACTCATTACACACCTTGACAAAAAAATATAATTGTTATTTAATTTGATTTAATATAAAATTATGCAGCATTTATAGGTCCAAACATCAGTTTGTTCATGTCCTACAACTCTGGTCACAATGTTAAGATACGTAAAAGAAGATAATTAAATTACATTTTGACAATATTTCAAGTGGAATGGTTAATATACATTTTGATTTACAGCCTCTAACATTTCTTTGTATTATTTACTGATCATTTTTACTACAACAATGAGAAAGAGCTTTTATTATGACATTTTATCAAAGACAAACAAGTCTTATTTCTATTGAAACAGAAATTAGCACATGAGCACATTGCTGACAGATTAGTCTGTCATGATTCTGTCCTTTATTTTGTCATATTTTCCTCAGTCTTGTGGCAGGATCATGACAGACCCACGTGTTTAGTGTAGAGAGAGACATGGAATTGTTTGTTTTGACATTCCATGCGCTCTCTCCTGTTTCGTCTTGACTCTGCCCCCTCATTTAGCTTCCCCTCAGTGTGTGATTCCCTACACCTGCCCCTTGTTAATAATCCTTTGTTAGTTCACCTATTTAATGCCCTTGTGTTTCGTTTTGCTTTGTTGCCATACGTTTCCTTTGTACCTTGCCATATTGGATTACATTGCCAAGATGAATTTTCTTGCCTCATGTCTTGATGTTGTATGTATTACAGTATATAGTATTCATCGTTTGAAAGAGTTAGTCTAGTTATCCTGGTTTTTTTTGCCCCCTTGTGGGAAGTCTTTGTTTTTAGTTTATTTGTTAGCTTTGTTCTTGTTTTACTCTCCATTGTGGGTTTTTGTTTATATTTAACAAAGTTAAGTCTTTACCTGCACCGCTGCCTGTGCTTGGGTTCTCTTCCGTGAACTTTTACTGACATTGGTCCACCTCACTACCTCACTCACAAGATCCCAAAAATATAAATAAATATGATCTTTTCTGTGTCAGTATTTATTGTGTGTCCTTACCATAAAGCTTAGTAATTCTGTATTTTGAACTACATTTTACAAATAAATGTATATTACCGTTTAATTCATGTATATATATAATATTTCTTTACTGCAGCACATTTTAAATGTTTACTGTATATTGAATTACAAATATAAAAATGAACATGTTCCAGATTAAAATCTTAATGACACCATGCAATTTTTAGTTTTTTATATATTACAAACTCAGACTTTTAATTTTGGACAGTCAAAAGTGCCTGTAGTTGCAGAAAACCCCAAATATAACAAGACTACATTTACATTTATCCATTTGTTCATAGTAATTCCAAACTAAGCAAGTGACAATACGTTGTGTGTCACAAAAACTAACATTTCTGTTATGACGACTCTCAGAGGGTTTAGCATGGTAGTGTACATCATATACAAATGTATTTGGTCTTGGCAGAATAGATCTGCTACGCTGCTGCTGCGGTGGAGCAAGTACGGAAACTTACTGCCAAAACATCCACAGCATGCTGCTGTGTGCATATAAGGAATACTGCTGGTGCACATAACATATGAATAAACCCCCATAGCTTACATGATCACCTTGTAGCATATCTATACAGCTGGAGCAGGGGAAGGAGGAGCTACACAGCTACAACAATTACTAGCCAATAATCACTATCCAAGCTCATTGGCTGCGGATACAGATGGAACCAATCAGCTTCACCGTGTAGTAATTAATATGTCAGATTGGTTTAGACTTTAGGACTGCACCATCTAGAGTTTCATGTCAGAACTTACTCTCTCATGGAGTACATCTTTTGTTGGTTTATTGCTAAAGGTTTGGTTAGGACAGACAGTGTGACAGCAATGATAACAGCTGCGCATTGCTAAAGCAAGCACTTCTTAATATTATATTAATGAAATAAATTAAAGAGAGTTTCAAAATTTCCTAAAACGAATGAATGGGTTTAAGCTGTGCTGGGGGAACTGAATAAATGAGTACATGATTTAGAAGCACTGAATGAGAATGAATGACAGTGCTGGTTTCGTCCCACAGAAGGTCTGCGTGTGACTCACTGAGTCTGTTGGACACGGGACGGATGCGTCTGGTCCTGGAGCTGCGTTTCTTAATGGCGATTGTGTCCTGTGAACAGAATGACAGAAGTCAGTGAGAACATCGCAAACGGAGATGATGAAGCTGCTGACTTACGCAAGATGACAGATACTGTAAATACCAGAAAACACAGCAATGAGTCAGTCGTGAGTATAGCTATGCGGTGACTCAAGCTAACACACTCACTATGCTGATGCCAAAGTCGTCCTCCACCACATCCAGTATGTCCATGTGTCTGTGAGCACGTCTGGCCGTCCCACCATCTTCCAGCCGCCGCATCTGCGAAACCTGCCGGAGCTGTGATGATGAGCAGATGCATGAAGAACAGCAAAAACATGCATACGTGCTCAGAATGAATCAGATAAATGAGGGTTTGAGAGGATTAGGTCTGTAGCAGAGGTTGCGTTACAAATAATTGTAAATGGTCATTCTGACATCACTGAGTTGCAAAATTTACATCACAGTCTGTTTTTTTTATTTAATTTTTCCAGAGCATTATTGCATTTCATCATTATTTTGTGGAAAGTATTGTAATCTATTTGGAGTTGTGTGTCCAGGTACTTCTTAATACATCTCAGCAAAGTACTTAGACTTGTAACATGATAGTGAACGTAGATTAAAAACTGAAAAATAATGTAATTGCCCAAGCAAGGGGAAGAACATTTGACTTAACAGTATTTCCGCTATCTTCATTCTGAGGTGCGCTTCTCTGGCCAGCACACACCCAGGTGCAGTGTTTCTTAGACGCAAGTCTGTCTCCTAATTTGGTCACTTTTACGAGCCCTTTTACAAGCTTCTGTTCATAAGAATTGCATAGCAACAAATCTAGCGACTTCTTGGATAAAAGCTTTCATTCAGTGGGAAAATGTCGCCAGTACTGCCCCGCAAGTGCGAGGTCTCTGTTCTGGCCAAGGAATTCCAACTCTCGGCAGGTAGAAGCAGCACATTCAATTCAGCGTACGAAAGATGACTCCTGAATGAAATGAGTACAAAACAGCGTTTCCAACATCCTCTCACTATACTCGACGTTTTGTACATACAAGCATGAACATAGTTCGTCTGTAAATATAGTCACATGGTTACCTTTTCTGTTTTTTTATGGTGATTTGTTAGATGATGTCGCGTTATAAGACAGAACTGACCGTAGAAACTGAAAATATGTCAATGAGAATGACTTTATTGTTGTAAATATAATCTATGAGTTGAAATACTATTGCGGGAGTTTTAAATCTCAAAATGTATGAGTTCTTTACATGTATTTGGTGGTGTTTCGTAGCCACTTATGAATTTTATATTGATATAATGTTGGTCACGACTAACTTCCTTACTTTACCAATATTTAGCCTCCATTATTAGAAAATTCAGAGTGCTTTTACATACAATGCAAAATATTACATACACACACATATTATGATGTCATAATATATAGGCTAAAGAACTATATTTATAATATTTGTCAATGTCGTTTAAAATATTACACGATTAAATAAGAACGTGAGTAGCAAGGTGCTAGTTATAAAAAAACCTTTAACAAATAGACAAATAGTCCTATAGTATGGTCATTGACCAAGCCTGGCCTTTTATTCTTAGAAAAAATGTAGATGTTTATAAGAAAATATTTGAAACTTCTCTTAAGACCAGTTTTGTAAATTCGGCATATTTGTTTTTGAATTATGGAAGAATCTGATAGAACTGAATTGGTAGAGGTAAGGCAGTGTTTGCTTGCATATGCCAGTGTGTCTGGATTTTGTTGCTGGTGGTCCAGGAAAACATTGTTGCAATCATGTGGAGTAAATCCTGTATGATGGAGGATGTGAACTTTATTTTGCACAAGTACGTATATAGGGGGAGGGCGGCTACAAGACACTTGTGCCCAGGGGCCTCTGAATTCTTAATCCGGGCCTGGCGACGTTGATGTATAAATCATTAGTGAATTCAGTTCTGTGTACCTTGATGTCTACATACTTCATGTACTTCACTTGAAATTGTCTGTCAATGTGTCTTAAATGAGGTAAAGGACTGACAATTATCAGTTAACGCAACCATTAGTTTGTCATACCAGAGTTTTGTGTGTGGCATAGAGTTCCTGTAAGATCTGGTCCACTATAGAGTTGGTTAGATAGGACACCACGGACAGCTTTACTTCCCTAAAGACAAGAAAGGTGAAGAACCGTTAACAAAAGTTATGGTTGACGTCAGGTTTAAATGTTGGATGGAATATGCAATTTTATTGCGATTCTTGTCAGAGATTTTAGAAATATCTTTCTTTCCACATTCAAGTAGATTGGACTGTCGTTTTGCTATGACTCAAATGGGTGCACGAGGGGATTGCAAACATGGCCATCGAGTGGCACGACTTCTTTAATGGACTTTGGTAGCATACAGATGGCTGTTGAGCTAAAAGACATGGAAAAGACAGAGGATAGAGAGAAAAAAGAAAACACTCTCTAATCTCTTGGCATCATCACAGGAGTCAACCTACTTATTAGCAAAGGCCCCAGAATGTGGTTTTAGTGTGGTTTTATTGGTGATTTATGTTATTTAATCATAATCTTAGGAGATTTCTGTCATTGCCCATAAAAATAAAGTATTGTTGTTATCTGGGGGCATTACAAAGACAGCAACTAAGAAAATGAGTTACTCAAATATGTTTTAGGTAGTTGTTTTTTACATCTCATACTTGAAAGCATCAGTAGTATGAATCTTCATTTATTGACAATTTACCTTTATTTGCCTGTCTATATAGACCCCAAAACATATTGGTTTCCCGCACAAGGATATGTTTAAGCCAGGAAGAGGGCTTTTTTAGGACATTTAAGTCGTTTTTACCAATTTGTCTTACAAACAAGCATTACAGTTGTGCATCTTGAGACAAAACAATGGCACTCCTGTATTTTAAGTTGTTTCAGTGCAAGCAGTTTTCAGTTTAGACAGCTCTAACGTTTATTTTAGTCTAGGACTAGTCTTAAACCCTGTACAGGAAACCACCCCATTAACAACATGTACAATACAGTGCAACAGCATACTGATTTTCTTTGAATATTGAGCTCTTTTGTTATTCCTATCGTGCAGTCATTGAAAGTGTCTAATGCTTGGGAAACAATATCTTGGTACAGTTTAATCAAAACCACATAGACTCATTAATGTGTGCTTATTGCTTGTAGGAGTCTGAGTGCAAGAGATATTTGTAATGAATAGTATCCGTAAGAGGCTCATTCAGTCCATTAGATCTCTCTAAGAGAAAGTGTTTTAGCTGTAATTATGTGACTATGATATATTTCTCTGCGTTTGTTTCTGTATATTCTCATTTTATGCCTGTTTTATGTCATATGTGATTGAAATTGTCATATGTCTAGCTGTGCTTGATTGTGATTCTGAAAAATCTGGCACAATTTTCAGATTCCTGTGAAATCAGACTAAGAAGTATCTTTGAAATTATGATTATGACAGATTGTTAATGAACCCATCTGATAATCAAACCCAGCTGTCTTACTCCAAAGCTCTGTTGATGTCCTGAGCCGCTCTCTCCATCAGTGCGGTGCGGATGGATGATCGAGGGATGGACACGCGCTCAGAAATGGAGGACAGAGGGGGTGAGAGACACTCTGCGGCAGCACACGAGAGCGGGCACAGCTCACGGCACAGAGACACCATGGAGTCCACGATTACCTGCACAAATCAATCTGTTTTTTGGTCACACGGATATAAATTAGGCCGAATGATGAGAGAGAGAAAATCGTACCTGAAGTTCTTTATCAGCAGCCTTGGCCAGTTCTCCAGCCAGAGAGTCCAGTTTTTGCCTCACAGGTCCATCCACTGACAGCACATGAGCCAGTTCACATAGAGATGGATACAGCTTGAGGATAGTATAGAAAATGCTAAATTTAGACAGGGGTATATTTATAATGTATACAGCAGGACAACCAGAACACATTTTGCATATCAACATATCTAAACGTATCAAAAACTACTTTTTACTTGTTTGGCCTGTTTTTTGCCAACCCAGCAATCTGAAAACTAAACATGCATAATTTATAGACATGCCCACGGATACCAAAAATAAAACTTCTAATGAATATTTCTGGCATCTGTTAAAGTTGCTTACACATGTACACAACCAGTCAGATGTCTGGACATGCTTGACTGAATTTATGCTTCTACTGATCTTAAGATGCTTAAAATGACTTTTCCTTGAGGTTGACTCGTGCATTTCCACCCATACAGCAATTTCTGTTCAAAACTGATGACTTCATTAAAAGCGGATGATTTAAATCAGAAATCATTCAATTCTGAACCTCATGAAGCTGTATAAGAGATCAGACAAAGTAATGCTGAGCTTAAATAAGCAAAGATGGTGAACATGTTTGGCTCACTAAATAATTTCCATACTTCTGTTGTGTTATTTCATATTTATATGACTTTATTATTCTAAAATGTGGAAATGAGTGAAAACACTCACAGCTCGAGAATTCCTGGCCTCCTTCAGGACCTGTCTGGCAGCCTGTAGCTCCTCTCCTTCACCTGTTCCTCTCAACACACACACCTGCTGCTGGACACGCACACACAGACGCTCCATCACCTGAAAGAGCGGAGAGAGGAGTTGATCTCAAATACAAAGCAAAGATCAGTCAGAGTTCATATTAGCATGTGAAAGACTTTCTCGAACACAAGTTTGAAGCTGTTGTGAAGTTTTTTGATGTTTAAATACTTTCCCTCATTTCAGTTTAATGAGCAATTATAAGTAAGCCATTTGTGAGCAAATTTCCTCAAACCACTGCAGCTCTGCTAGAGGTTTTGTTTTGTTTGTTTGAATGATCGAAGAGTGAATTTGAGAATAGAATTTTGGAAAAAGTAATTATTTATTTGATTTCTATGCTGTTAATGGTTCAGAAATGATAAACTGCAGTTTTAATGGGCAAATATATCTAATAGTGACGGATTGTAAATCAGCAAGCATTTGGCTGTTTTGACTATCGGCATTGACTAATCATTGTTGTCATCAGTTCCAAAAGCATTTCTATGGATGAAACGCTATGTTTTTGTTTGAGTTAATACTGCATAACCGATGTTGCATTTAAAAAAATATATTTATTGTTTTTTTGCCGATTACAAATTCATCTTCTGCTATTAATTTGGGTTTTTTAAATATGTAATTCTGCTTTAAAAAAAATGCAACCATAAAGTCTTCAGCCTTTTAGTAAAGTCAGTTTCAATTTAGATATTTCAGGAAATGCCAAGAAATTAAAATCACTTATGATTCTTAATAAATCTGAGCTAATAGAACTGATATAGAATGAAAAATGACTCTGACACAGTTATATACATCCAAGGATCTGCATCATCACGATCATATTTTTATTGGGCTGGATAATACACACCCTCTCTTGTCATTTCAAACCTATTTGACTATCTTCCTTCCGCACATAACAAGATGAGATATTTCAAGGAATGTTGTTAACTGCCCCCCATTCACTTGCATTGGTTTTGTATCAATACAATGGAAGTGAATGGGGGGCAGTGCTCTTCAGTGGGGGTATAAATGGTGCGTGACCTACCACGTTAAGTCAGAGCTGTATTAGAATAGAGTAAAACAGAAAGGATACAGAAGGAATGTGAGACATGCTCAGAAAGTGTTCAGAACCTGTTCTGCAGTACTGGTGACCAGGCCCTGATGCAACCGAAGAGCCTGTTTTTGAGAGAAGCGTTGCGTTTGGTTGTTCCTCAAGAGAGCCCGCTGGATCTGAGAGAAATGACAGAGAGAGAAAGAGAATACTTAATAATGACAATGAACGGAGCGGTGGTATTCAGATAAGCAGTGCAGTCATATGGAAAGGATTGTAATTACGCTGATGATTTACGGAAGATAAATGTATTACGTGCCGTGTCCCTGTCTCAGCACTGACTTTGTAAAACTTTGACTTCTCTCAGGCTCATTAAGCGCGTGCATAAACATTCACAGCTGTGGGACCGTAAATCTCATGAAATCCGCACACACGGCATAACAGAGATTTAAAGGGGACAAATGACAGAAAAGCAGATTTTCCTTGTTCTTCTGAAATAAACGAGGACTATGTACCATGAAAACACACACTAACTTTTACAACTCAAATCTCCGCAGTGGAATTACTGAAACTACAATGTGAAACGCCTCCAAATCATGGCTGTGATGCACAACCCACATTAACATCTATTCAGAACTCAGCAACTCAGTGGTTAAGTGCCATGAAGGTGGTTATTCTGCAGGTTTTGCAATGGATCTTGTTGTGAAATGAACAGATACGTAAAATCAAAACTGGCTATGATCCGCTTGATTTGCAGCAGTTGCGGAGAGACATCTATTTATTTGCGCTCCCGTATAAATCTTCTGAATACGTATTTAGTGCAGCTGTACACATTTTAATCTGGACAGTGTCAACATGTAAATTTCCCTTCAAGAAGTAGGAAAAAGTTTCATTTTTATGGCAATATGAATAGGAAAGCCAAGGTAGGTTCAAACTATTTGTTTTAAATGTAATTGTTAAGGACTGTAAGGGTTACCCATCTGACTGAAGTTGTCACTGCAACAAAAGCTTTTTTATCAATTATTTAACTTTCTTATATCATTACATTTTTTATTTGACTGCATTCCCCCTGCATTAGGCATGGAAAATGTCCTATTGGGCAATTCAACTGTGCGGAAATAGTGGGATTACAACAACTAGTCCTATTACGCGAATCTGATGTTTATTTAAATGTTTTATATGCTGTAGTGTGCCGTTTCATTGATGGATTTGCACGTTAAACATTGACGGATGTTTCATCCTCATTTATTTCAGATATCATACTTCAAGTATCCAACCATTTAACAAAAGTATTTAAATAAGTTATATATTTCTCTTCCGCTCATCATGTGGTTGCTACATGCAAATATAATAATATAAATATTATTAATATAAATCATATGTATTTCTCAACATGGCTGATTTGTCCATTACCATGGCAGTGGTAAAAAACTGCCACCGTCAGAGCCCTATTGTTGGCCACCATTGACTACCATAGTAGGAAAAATTACAATGGTAGTGTCCCAGAACGGTTTGCTTTCCAACATTCCCCAATATATTTTCATTATGTTCAAGACATAAATAAAGCACTTTTTCCTATGGTAGTCAATGGTGGCCAACAACCGTTTGGTTACAAGCCTTCTTCCAAATATCTTTCTCTGAGTTCATCAGAACAAAGAAATTTATACAGATTTGGAACAACTCGAGGGTAAATAATGAGAGAATTTTCATTTTTGAGTTACCTGTCTCTTTAACCAGGTTAGAACAACATTTCTGACACTATTGGTTCACATTCATTTTCCTTCAAACCAGTGTGCAGTTTTTTTTTTCTATTGAGCTGTGGATCATAAATCAAACAGGAATTGGTTTTGTTGAACTTGAATTGTATAGATTTGATGGAGCAAAGCTTTCATGTTTGGCGATTGACAGACTGTGGTCAGCAATAAACGTTTATGTGTTCCATGGTGGAAAAAATTACAGCATTGCAACAACATTGCTATGTGTCATAACTGCCCCACAGTGCAACACTATAGAGAAAGAAACCTTGAGTGACACATTGAGAGTGTTCAGCCTTCAAAATAAAAATCAAGCAGTCTCACCTTAGTTAAAGCTTGTTCTGTCTTTTCAGGAGCGCTTCGGTACGCCTGCGTGACATCGCTGAGTGGAATGGGCATATACTGCAAAGTGAAGTTACTGAACAGAGAGAAAAACTGTTGAGAATAAACTTATAATCAAGCTAAGGATTAAACCTTCCCCAAACACCAGAACACAACAGAGAAGCAGATCAATTCTCGAAAAATGTCTATTTGTGTCACAAAAACGAGATGTTTTAACGCAACTTTTGGTATTCAGGCATTCTTTTATGTTTCTTTCAAGTGTTTTCAAAGCATTCTGTACTGGGAACAACTTTCTCAAGATGATTACAGTTCTCTGAATGGATCGCAAAGTTCAAGTCTGTTAAAAAGTTTCTATGTTAAATACCTAAAACATAGATCTCTGGGCAGGAAAGGTTCTTCCAGAAAAATAGTCTAATTGTGCATCACAGGCAGGCCAGGAAGGTGATGAAAGACCATGCAATGGACTGGAAGATTTATGCTGCGGTATTATGCGGTAAAGTTTGGGAACGAGTGAGTCACATGGATGCACTGAGAATACATAACATGAATATTAAAGTGTCTGTCATACTGTTCTAGGGCTCGAGCAACATCTTGGAAACCAGTGGCAGATGTGTTATTTCGATCCCACGTCACGCTTCTAGAAGAAAACACAAGACGATATTACAGTATGCTATTTCCAACTGCATCAATTCAGTCACATTCTTCTACTAGATATTTATAGATACACTCCCTGACATCATGTAAACTGATATGTGGCCTGCTCGACTGCATCGACCAATCAGCATCCAGAATCTAAACTACAATCTATTCCATAAACCGTCATTTGCAGCATCAGGTACCTGAGCGTGGTGTTGATCAGTAAGGCTTTGCTGAGCATCCTCGCTCCTGTGTCCTCCAGACCATTCCCGCTCAGATCCACCTTCTTCAGGCAGGCATTGCTGCCGAGCGCGTTCACAAGCACCGTGCCCCTCGAACGCAGCCGGGAGTCGATCAGAGAAAGGCTCTGCAGGGCCTGTCAAGACAGGAGATGCAAGAGGAAAGTGTGTATGTGTGCAACGTGTGCGATCTGTAAAAACATAATTTAATAATTGATCAAGCACTTGGTGATATCTGCAGTGAAGGGCCTGTTTGCCCTGAAGGAAAGAGATTAAAAGAGAGAGAAACAGATGGATTGATCTGTAGTGCAAAAAAGCACACACAAGTGACTATAGGATGGACAGACTTTGTGTGTGAATCTATGAAAAAGGTGAAAGTTGGGTTTGGGAAAGAAGCGTTTATCCTGTCAGTGAAAGCATGGAAGAGAAAGTATGTTCCATCTGTTACATACCATTATGACAAGTCTTTATCATTGACAAAATCAAAAAACCCTTTGCCAATACTCAAATAGTCACAGTAGGCTGTGTTGAGTGTTCCACATACTCAGTTAAAAGTCCAATGTGTTATTTTCTGGAGGATTTTTTTGACAGAAATGCAACATAATATACAAAACGATGTATTCAGAGCTGTATAAAGACCTTACATAATGAAGCGTTATGTTTTTCCTATCTAGAATGAGCTATCTCTATCTACATACACAACGGGTCCCCTTGCATGGAACTCGCCATGTTATTTCTACAGTAGCCTTAAACGGACAAACTGCTCTACAGAGCGGGTTTCATAAATGCATTATTTCCTTCTGGAAAGAAGCGGAAACGTCTTGGTTACATATGTAACCTCAGTTCCCTGATAGAGGGAACGAGAAGTTGTATGGAACCGACATGATGGGGTTTGATCTTGAGAACCTATCAACTCCGATTGTTCATTTTAAAGGCCAATGAAGTTGGCGAATGGTGTAGCATGCCAGTCTCCATACATAAGTGTATAAAAAGGATGATGGGGTACCCATTCATACACCCTTTTGTTCTTCGGAACCTGCTGAGCTTATGCTGGGCACATCTTCTCGGATTGAAATGAAACAACTGTGTGCGATCTCCCCTGGGTGTTTCGGTAGCGAGCCGACGGTGTCTACAAGAGCTAATTTCCTTGAAAGAGCTAATTTCTCACAGCATGCACTTGCCAACAGACATTTCTCGCCACTGTACCACGGATGTGGCCGGCTCGTCCTCGAGCCTGACAAGCACGATACCTGCATCACATGTCTGGGTCTCCAACATGCTGAGGTATAATTCATTGATACAGCATGCCTGCACTGCGAGCATATGTCGATCAAGGCATTGTGGTCACAGTTGGCTGTGGTCTTTTTGGATCCAGACACAAAATCGTCTACTTCCCCCTTTTCAGAGGATCCTGGGGTATATGGCGTCCTCTACAGCAGTTGTGCTGCTTGGGTTGATGCATATGAGACCGCTTCAGCATTGGCTTCCGAGTCGAGTTCCTTAGAGAGCATGGCACACCGGCACGAGGCATATTCACATCACGTCTCGCTGCCATCACACCCTAGCCCCCTGAACAGGTCCTGTGCAAGGTCAGGGAAGAGGAACAGAGATTGGCGCACTGGATCATGGACGCCATCACCAAGATCTCCCGTGGTGTAGCCTCCTCGTGTGCACTGGCTCAGGACGCCACTCTGGCAGAAATCTGAAGAGCTGCGGGTTGGGCTACACCCAGTACTTTTGCGATGTTGTACAAGCCGGTGTCTGCCCGTGTTTTACACACCAGGTAAGACCGACGACTGGGTGGGCATACGCCTCCTAAGCGCCTTCTCCCCTTTAACAGGTGAGTCGGTGCGAACAATCGGAGTTGATAGGTTCTCAAGATCAAACCCCATTCTGTCGGTTCGACACAACGTTGAGAGACTGACAGAAAGGGAACCCTTATGATATCTTAATCCTGTGTCAGCCGCCATAGTGCTACAAACGAAAGGGGTGGAGTGAGCTGTTGGTTGCAGTTCGTAGCCTCACCGCTAGATGCCGCAACATTTCATACACTGGATAAACTGAAACACTCTTTTTGAAAAGATTTTGTATGATTAAAAATGTCTTGCATTTTACAACCACATGTTATTCTACATCTAGAAAATAGCTTTAGGTACCGTTATGTTATGGCAGGGATGTTGTTGCTATATAGAAAACATCTAACAATTACATTTACAATGACATTTAAAGACTATTAGTAGAAAAACTATAAGTAAAAACCTGTGTAAGATATAACACTTTAGGAAATCAAGCATGTTTTTTAACGTGTGTGTGTCCATGTTTGTGAAACACTCACACATTCTTCTTCCTGCACCAGATGCACTAGTTTCTGCAGAACCTCGTCCAGAATCCTGCAAACACAGGAATCATAAAGGGTTACACCGGCGCACACACACACACACACACACACTAAAACTCTTTCATCTCAAAGATTAATGACACTTCACCCACCTGCCCCTAGTCTCCTCCTCTGCCTCATGCTTCCCAGAGAGCCGCCTACAGTGTGCTCACATTCACTTTGTGATTGCAGACTATTTCACAGACTTTTCTAAACTGTTTACCTCATCTGCCTGTACCAGTGTGGATATCTCTAGTATTGCTCATCTGTGCTCCTATAGACCACATTCACAAGGTGATTTGTTTGCCTGTATATGTGACCAAGATCTGTTTTTTTGCATGACAGTGTGAACTTGAATGAAATCCGATTTGTTTGATTCGGACCCACTTCTGTATGTGGTCCTAAATCAGATAAACATTAAACCTTATAGGGTAAGCTACAGTGTTCTACTCCATGTTGCAGACTTGGCCTCCATGCTTATTGCGCAAGCAAAAAATCTGATTTGAGCAAAACATCGGAATTGGCTGGCAGTGTGAATGTAGTCTTAATACCTTTGGGTGATGTGACTTAGTGGCCAGGCGTAGTAGATGAAGCGTAAAGGTTTAATAAAGATGAAGATACTTGGGTTCTACAAGCACCATCTTTGGCACAAGTGTTAGTTAACAAGTACCTGCCCTTGATGTTAAAGTTCTTGCCCAGCAGCAGATGTTTGAGAGACGGGTGTCTGGAGAAGGCAGGAATGACAGACAGAAGATCAGCGTCCAGCCCTGAAACGAACAGAGAAATGTTAAAGCAGTGTCACCAGTGAATGAAAAAGCAATTGAGGGGACAGAGAGAGAGAGAGAGAGAGACAGTTTGAAGGTCAGCGAGGGAGAAGAGCTGGACAAAAGCTTCTTTTGATTTCTACAGTTAAATGTCTCACCGTTGTCTGAGATGTCCAGTGTGCTGATGCAGGAAACTCTGGGGAATAGATCCTGTATTATTGCTGCTCCCGCAGACCTGAGCTGAGAGACAGAATACAGAGCGAGAGAGAGAGACACACAGTGAGTGAAAAAGAGATAGAGAAAGTCAGACAGATTCCTCAAAGGCTTTAAAATGCATAATTTATAACTGCAAGCACTCATATTTTTCCAATGGCTCATCTGGTAGTGCATAGTGATACTGCCATCTGCCAAAGTAAGGGGTTTCATTTCCAAGGAGCACACAAAATATATACTGTATATTGAATGCATGGTAAGTTGCATCAGATAAAAAATGTTTGACAAACAAATAAATGTAATGTATTAAAAAAAGATCACAGCATTTGTATCTGTTATTAGTACGGTTTTCTAATTGTTTTTTGATAGTTATAGTTAGCAATTTAATTATTTACACTGGGGAGACTTGATTTTATTCCAGTGAATATTTCTTAATATAGATTCAATTGTTATCCTTTCTGTAGCCTTGACATATTAGCTACAAAAAAATTTACCAAAAGTTCCTGTAGCTCAACTGGTAGAGCATTTTCCTTTAACTGCGCAAAAGGTTGTGGGTTTGATCCCCAGGTAACACACATAATGGATAAGAATGCACTGTAAGTTGTTTTGGACAGCCAAATGAATAAAAGTAAATGTCTTCAACCCTTACTACACAAAATAAAATGATAAAGTTCACTGAACATGGGCTGACCTTTTGAAGAATGACATTATATGGAATAAAGCTATGCTTAAAATATTAAACATCAGGTGCATTAGCCTTCAGTGGTGTTCAGAAAAAATCGTAATGGCAACTTTAATCACTTTTTTGGTCAGCAAAATGTGTAAGATTACAAAATATAAAACATACTGACAACTTCCATAATATCAAAACAATATACCCAACTCGACATTTGTATTAACAATGCCCTTGTCCTGCAAATATATACTCAAAAAAACAAAGGTTTCTAAAAAAAATTGCCATAGAAGAATAATTTTTGGTTCACCAAAGAAATATTCTCTTAAAGGTCCAGTGTATGAAATTTAGCGGCATCTAGCCGTGATGTTGCGAATTGCAACCAATGGCTTACGGCTCACTCCCCCCTCCCTTTCGAAGCACTAAGGTGGCTGACACTAGGACAAAGATGTATGCACGTATATAAACATTTCTGTGTAACTTTTTCCGTAGCTCAGACAGATTGGCCGTAGAAAGCAGGACAGGCATTTATAGAAAGGCAGATTTAAGGCAACAAGAGGTGGTGGCGGTACCTCACAGCCACTGATGTCCAGGTTCAGGTCAGTGATGTGAGGATTTGATGAAAGCCCAAGGAACAAAGCCCTGTGGATATGACAGTAAACATCTGTAAGATACCACGAATAAAGACAATATTACATGCCTCATTGAAAATACTTTTATTCTATTGTCTGCTGTCATGGTTGATCTCTATAATAAATCAAATCAAACGGTCTTTGTGGGCAGCATCACAGCGTTACACAGGTCTTAACGGATTAAGAGCTTTGAGATTAGTTGACTCCTCTGGTGTGGGCCGGTGGAGTTGACAGAAGAGAGTTGAAATCCGGTGTTCAGCTGGGCGTGACACCGCATCCTGTGCTTGCTTTGTGGGGGAGATTTGACCCTGTTTGAAACGCTTTTTTGAAAACATTCTGGCTCCCCAAAATAGCATCTGTGTGAGCGTCTTGATTCTGACATCAGTTAGCGCTGAAGAGCTCTCAAAAGTAGAAATAAATCACTGGTGTGTTTTTTTATGGATATGTCACATTTGAAATTGTTACCTCATGGGCATCTGACACCCGGGTTAAAGGAAAAGTTCATCTCAAAATCAAAATTGTGTTCTTTTATTACTCATCCAACATTTTTTAAGACCTCCCGGCGTCTTCAGAACACAAATAAAGATATTTTAAGTGACATCCCAGAAATTTCAAGGCCTCCTCATAGACGTCATGGATATAACTGTTGTCCAGAAAAGTACTAAAGACATCATTAAATTGGTCAATCCACTCAAAGTGGCTCAACTGAATTTTTTTGAAGTGACAAGAGTACTTAATGTGCGGAAAACAAACCAAAATATTGAGTTTAATCGATATATTCTGCTCTGTCTGGTCAGTCTATGGTGACTGACAACCCGGAAAAGTACCTCTGTGTTCACAAGCAGACACACACTATATATAAGATGATCCTCGCAAAATGTCTGATGATATCGATATTGAGGAAGACTTGCACTTTCCTGCTCCTTACTTATTTCGGTGCATTTGTTTTGATCACTTAAAACTTAAAAATTATGTTATCATTTATTCACCCTCATGTTGTTCAAAACCTGTATATTACTCTATCAATGGTTTTGTGTCGATACAATAGAAATCGTTGTTTGGTTACCAACATTCTTCAAAATATCTTTTTTGTCTTCTGCAGAAGAAAGTCATACAGGTTTGGAATGAAAAGAAGCTGAGAAAATTATTAAAAATATATTTTTTTGTTATACAATTTAACCATATCGAAGCTATTAAATATGTTTACTAACAGTGCAACATTTGAAATGCAAAACCCCAATTTTGAAATGGAAACAAGTCAAATTATATGAACGATACGGCAGGATATTTGTATTATATGCCAAAGGACAACAAGAATCAGAGCTTCATAACCCTTAAATATTGGTTATTCAAATATCTTCAAATATTACAAGCATGAAACTTTCCTTAATCAAGTGTTAAAAATGACTAAGTTAGATGAAGCATAAAAAAGCCTTTGTGCAAATTAAAGGGAGACCAGGCTCACCTCAGCACGTCGGGGGGCATCTTCATTGAAGCCAGACTGATGTGAGTTAGGCTGAACGCTGAACTGAAGAACTGGCGACAAGAAGGTAGCGTCTCTCTCACTTTCCTGAAAGCGTGACAGAAATCGGGGGGAAATTTTATTCATAAAACATGAAACAGCACTTCACAAACCCCTGAACAAAACGGCAGAAAAGGGCTCTAAAGAATACCCTCCGGCTTCTTAGAAATGGAGTCGTTTGTACCTCAATGACGTGTTAAACATTTTAACAAGCTTTCTTGGTTTGTGGCACAGAACTGCAGCCCAAACAAATAAGTCATTCAGGTGGGACACAACTATACAAGAAAAATGAGACTGAGGAAATGAGAGATGCTGGGAAAGAGTAAAATCATGACAGTTCATGATGACATTTACTGCATATGTTAACAGTATGTCCCGCACAGTGACATAACCATTAAAGAGAGAGAGGAGTGTGTGTTGAACGTGTTAATATGAGCACAGTGTTAAGGGAACATTCCCATTGAATATTCATAACCTCTCTGTCTTATCAACTCCAACAGATTTCCATTGCTGTCCTCACGTGGCACAAGTGTAACCAGATTTCGTCTCATACACATACATTTACACTTGCCTACAGGTTAAGTCACTCATAAAGAGAAGCTTCTAGAGACATAATTTTATTTGTATGTAAAGAAACATCCCCAAACTTGTTTAGTTAGGGGGTCATCTAACCCCAGTACAAGGTCGAGACTGACAATTTTCATAGTGTTTCATTTTGTGCCAGCACAAACAAGCATATCTTACAAGTTTCCATTTATATTCCCTAAAATAACTAATATCCCATTTTGAAGAATGTTGTCAACCGGCACGCATTCACTTGCATTGATTTTGTGTCCATACAATAGAAACGAATGGGTGCCGGCGCTGTTCGGTTACCAACTTTCTTCAAAATATATTTTGTGTTCTGCAAAGGAAAGAAAGTCATACAGGTTTGAAATGACGTTCATTTTGCCAAAGAGGGCCACTTTTCCCCTGTCTTCTACATAGCTGCGCATGTACGCTCACGAGTGTGGGAGTCTGGGTGGGTGTTGTGAGTGGATGAAATTAGCACTGGGAGAAAGAATGTGTGTATGTGTTTGTAAAGAAGAAACGTAGAACAGTTCAATATGCAGACAGCCAATCGTCTTCAGAAACTCAACCCTCTGCTCATTCAAACCCAATTAAGAGCATATGAATTTGACAGAGCAACCTCTGGATCTTAACAATGGGCCTTGCTAAAATTAGCCTCATCTTTCACAGAGTACCTCATAATGCCGTTAGCGTGGTGAGAGGGAAGATTGGATTGCTGTGCGATTCCAATGGGAGTCAAGTGCGAAGACGGATTGTTTTGTTTTTATATCCTTCCAGCCTACAGCTATACACACACATTGGATCATTATAAAGACTTAATGGTTTTTATACTAATGGTATCTTTTTAGCTATTTTTAATGCTGATTTATGCTAATAGTGTTCTTTTGCACTCATACATTAAACCATTATAGCATTATTTAGTATGTTTATTAGGTAATGTGAATGTTGCACAATGTAGAAAAGGAAAGCTGTTTTTGTCCTGGTTATGTAGGACAAACCAACACACACAAAGCTTTAGAAGATCTATTAGTCAAGACCTCTCGGACATGATGGTTGTCATACTAGGCTAATGAGATTTTCGAACGCTTGCCTCTAAATCTATCCATCTTACAAACCTTTTGACATCATAAAAAATTCATGTTTTCTACATAAAATCTCAAACTAAATGTGAAAACATAGACTTGTTATCTTTAAAGGGACAGTTCACCCAAAAATAAAAATAAATCATCATTTACTCACCCTCGGGTTGTTCTTAATCGGTGAAAATTTGTTTGTTCCGATGAACACACAGAAAGATATTTGAAAGAATGCTTGTTACCAAACAGGTCTTGGGAACAACTGACTACCATAGTAGGAAAAACTACAATCGGAGTCAAAAGTGTCCCAGAACGGTTTTATTTCCTACATTCTTCAAATGATCTTCTTTTGTGTTTAACGGAACAAAGACATTTTTTCTACTATGGTAGTCAATGAAATTTTTTTTCTTCTATGGCGGCCAAGAACTGTATCAAACATTCTTTCAAATATATTTCCTTGTGTTTATCAGAACAAAAACAATTATACAGATTTGGAAATCGAGGACATAATCTTCATTTTTGTGTGAACTGTTCCTTTAATATTGACTGATAAAAGCCATGTCAAAGACTTGAACTATAGTGGAATTATTGATTAAAATCAAACCTTTTCGAGATTTTAGCCTGTATTTCAAAGACAGGGTTACATATAGCTAATTTAAAGAGCTCATGTGGCGCGAATACTTGTTTTTCTGTGTCTTTGGAGTGTTATATGTTGCCCATGCATGTATTAGAAACGTAAAATTGCAAAACTTAAGTGTCGGAACAAAAGATGCATTCTATCTAAAAGTGATAGCTCACCCAGACCTGCCTGAAATGCCTCATGTAACCACACCCCCAAAAATCTACATCAGTTCATGGTATGACTTGACTAAGACCGCCCAAATGTATATGCAAGTAAGGTAGGCGTACTCGTGAATCTCATTGTATCGTCGCTGCCGTAGCCATGTCAGGAGACGCTGCGTGTTTCGTTACGAAAAGGAAGCCTCTTTGATTGCGCTTCCAAAAGATGAGACAGCTAAAAACGAATGGTTACATTTTATTTACAATACTGTTCCAGAACAGTACAATTCGAATATTCAAGTGTGTGCAGCGCATTTCATAGACGATTGCTTCATGAACCTGGGAGAGATCAAGACCGGCAGTGCACGAAAGCTTGGGTTAAAAAGTGCGGCAATTCCAACCATTGCAATTTCGCAAGGAGAGTCTGGCGCTTCATATTCAGAGCCTGTGAGTATATTTTCATTCTAAAAGACTTTGTTACAGACTAACGCGAGTTGAGTTTGTCATGTGTTTGAGATCTGCGAATGCAGACACGCGCGCAAAGTGAAAAAAGACAACATACACTCACCTAAAGGATTATTAGGAACACCATACTAATACTGTGTTTGACCCCCTTTCGCCTTCAGAACTGCCTTAATTCTAGGTGGCATTGATTCAACAAGGTGCTGAAAGCATTCTTTAGAAATGTTGGCCCATATTGATAGGATAGCATCTTGCAGTTGATGGAGATTTGTTGGATGCACAAAGCTCCCGTTCCACCATATCCCAAAGATGCTCTATTGGGTTGAGATCTGGTGACTGTGGGGGCCATTTTAGTACAGTGCATGACAACTCATTGTCATGTTCAAGAAACCAATTTGAAATGATTCGAGCTTTGTGACATGGTGCATTATCCTGCTGGAAGTAGCCATCAAAGGATGGGTACATGGTGGTCATAAAGGGATGGACATGATAAGAAACAATGCTCAGGTAGGCCGTGGCATTTAAACGATGCCCAAATGGCACTAAGGGGCCTAAAGTGTGCCAAGAAAACATCCCCCACACCATTACACCACCACCATAATTGCATTAATGAGAAATTGAACAGGTGTTCCTAATAATCCTTTAGGTGAGTATAAGTCCTAATAATCAGTAATCATGTTCCAACTAGAGGCAACAAATGTATGTTTGTAATGAGGTTTATTGTCTTTGTTGAGTTGCGACGAGTATACAACGTTGTATATAAAATGTAAAACAGGCACCTATAGTTTTTTACTATTTAACATAATAAATATTTTTTAAAACCTTACCAATCCTTTACATCCTGCTCAAGTTGTGTTGGTACAGTTGATGTATCGGATTGATCATCTTAATTTTTCCGATTCGGGGTCGAATTGATAGGGCAAGTACAGTTGACATTTTATCACCTGTCAGTACAATTGCTTTGGAACCTGATGTTCCAAATATGGTAAGAGGCGTTACATTACCATCACACGCTTGCAGTATTCGACCAATCACCACGCACTAGTAAACTGGCCAATCATAGCACACCTCGTTTTTCAGAGCGATGAGCTTTGCAAAAATTCTGCGCGTTTCAGAGAGGCGGAGCAAAGAGGACATACAAGACATCCAAACATGCACGTCATGTGGAAAATACAGCGTTTTGAACCTTAAATCGTGTATACACATTGAATTTCATCTAAAACAAAGGATAATATTCATTGTAGCCCTGTCATATCGTCCCTTTAAATATACTATGTAAATGAAGACATGACAACTTTATATTTAAGGTAAATTTGAATGTATTTAAATTTGTTTTTCTTCTAAACTGGAGACATTCCTTAATAACCCAAAGAGGTTTTGTCAGGTCTCATGTTTTGCTAACTGTGCTAGAGGCATCAAAAGGCACAGAGTAACCCATAACATTTCCTATACAAACTCTTAAAATCAAACCCCTCTGTCACTTTATACTGCTTTTGGGGGCAATTTAGTCCGTAAATTACAACTAAGCAAATACACACACTAACATACACAAACATCTGATGTCCTTTAATGCTTCTGGCAGAAACACCATCTGTGAGCGTACCGGCCCATAAACTCTGAACACTGATGTCCCAATTTAATTTATAATCACAGACTGCCAGTATCTATAAAGGTACTTTTCCCAGCAGGGAAATCCACTTCTAATACAACTTCAGATGGTACAGTATCTGATTTTACCTGCTCAATTATGGTCACCAGCTGATCTAGATGGTTGATCGAACAGAGTACCACCTGGAAAACATGTCAACCTGCTAGACCAGACTTAAACTAAACTAAAAACCATCTTAAGTAATTCATAGTCATACTTAAGTGATATAACCAGGACGGTCTATGCTAACCAACCAAACCTTGACCAATTGTGCATGACCAGGTCCTTCAAACCTTCCATGTCCTCATAGAAGAAAACGTCAAAATGTGTTTCTGCATAACTTAGATGAGTCATACCAGCTTGCAATGATGTGCGTGGTTGGGGAAGGTTCTGCTCATCTGCGAGGCTGTTTTAATAGTGACAGATTACCGTGCGGTAACTCGTGGGAGGCAGTTTATCTCACCTGTGAGTGAAGGAGTTTTTGGAGAGGTTCAAGTACGAGAGATCAGCACAGCATCCCCGCAGCAGAGCTCCAAATAACTGAATGAGAAAACGGAAAGACGACGACAGTGAGAAGCAACTATTAGTATAATTCTGTAATTTATGACCACTACATATAATGGGTAAATCAATCTGAAATCGATGATAAATTGTCATGTCTAGGGTACAAATACATAAATCGCAGTGAGTAAAAAGCAGTTTGGCAATAACATATTTAGAAGGACGAGATGCACTGTCAACTCACCGAGTCTACGGTACAGTCAGTGCCTGACAAATCCAAATGAACCAGGCAGTTCGGCTGTGCCAGGAACAGGTAAAGATTCTGTGAAGAGGGAAGAGTTGTGAGGCTGTAAATAGGGATGTGTGTGTTAGTTTGTGCAACTGGGTTTGTGTTAATGTTATTTTTGGCATCTGTGTGTGGGCGGCAGGGCCGGCCCTACCTACAGCCAGAGCAGGCAGTTGTCTAGGGCCTCAGGCTTGGAGGTGGGGCCTCCATGACTGTAATTTGTCTCCAACTTCGGCGCATATAACATCAAACTACTTCAGCAGTGTTTCGAAAGCATATAAGCAATAGTCTACTTGAGTCTTGACTGCGCGCACCTGTCCTCACATGCAGCTCGAGGTTACTTTCTATCGATTTCTCACTCAAAGTGTGCGCATGGACGCCAGTTCTCATACAGTGCAAGGCTACAAGCAAGTGTCTTTTTGCGTGTCTTATATATTGTAAAATACAAAGTTATGTTTGTACTTTTTTTACGCTCTATGTGAAGGGATGCATATTCCATATCTCTATTATTGTTTTATATCTTATTTTATATATTATAACCAAACACAGACCAGAGGTTAACATCGTGCCATTTAGGTGAGTCTGATGGAATTGTCTATACATAATAAAAAAATCGGCTGCAACTGACATTTTATTCAGTCACGACTATATATTTTTATAATGCCAAAACCTCCTAATGTGATCTGAGTGGTTGCTTCCTGTAAGGAGCCAGAGCCCAAGTCTCTATAACAGTACTTCTTAAACCAATCTTTTTAACACAAGCCTAGTTTAAGAACACAATTATAAAAACAAGCATGTGTTTCGGCTCTAACCGTTGCATCTTCCCCAGACAGAATTCCAGGGTTCTTGCTCAGATCCAGATGAAGCAGTGAGTTGGAGTAGTCATCACTGGAGCACAGGGCCTGAGAAAGAGACGTGACACCTGGGAGAAACGACAGGAAGATGTCAAATAACACAGTATGACACAGCGCCAGCAAACCATAACTCACTATAACAAGCTCAGTAAGCCGGGTGGGTTTTCATCTCGCTGAATACAAGAGGAAAATGCCAGTGATTGCCTTTCATATCTCTAGACAAAAAAAGCAGCCTGGCTTATTCTGTTAGGCGGCAGCTTGCCAACGAACTCCGCCGCTACGTTTCCTCTCCGGGGGATAACACAAACATCTCGCCGGGCTCTCAAAAGGAAGAATTCACTCATCAAAATGTTACCAATGCAACCTTTTATGAACTATCACTTCTTGCTTCAGCCTTTCACGGTTGCCGTGGTTTATTCTGATGTGTAAATTTGTTTTTCTGCACCGTGGGCCGTCGCTCACTCTGAGGTTAACAAGAAACCCAAACAATGTGTCAGATGTTGAAATGAAATTTTTCAGTGGAATGAGACATTTTCTAGGTGTACTCTCTCTCACATAACTTCTGTATTCGATTCAAAACTTTTGTAATGAAGTTGTCACAAATCAGATTACAAATAAGGATTAATGATGGAACGACATTGAGCGGCGACTGATTCATGGCCCGTGCTGGATGGTTATCCATCTCTGCACTCGTTTATAATTGTATCGATTGAAAGAGAAAACCAAAGAGTTACCAGACCCTGGAAGCAGGCGCGGCTACAGATAATTGAGTCTGGGCTTTCCAAGTGGAGACTATTTGGGTTGACTCGGATCTGCAGACAGGTCCAACTAATCCATCATTGATTTTACCCATTTAAGAGTGAACAAAAAACACATTCCAGATCAGCGGAGTGAGAGACGTTATATTATTGGCTGAAATGTTACAGAAACATTGTTTGTTAGATCTCTACAGGCGTGTGCATGCCAGAGGTAAACTATATGCATACATTTTAGAAAAAGACCTTTGACAATCTGCGAGAGGAAATATAAAAACATTGCATCAATCTCTTGTGTCTGGGGACAGTGGAAGAGATGTTACAGACTAAACCAGCAGAGGGGGCTAGATTCCCAAAGACATATCCGTTCTGCACACACCCTTCGAAGAGAGCGACGTCTTGGAGAGGTTAAGCAGACGTAAGCCTTTGCTCAGCCGACACACCTGCTGGATGAGATTAGACACACCTGTAGGGAGATATACATACACAAACACTTTCACGAGCAGGACATTAACACCTTCAGGCAAATAGTGACATTGCTGCTGTTTAAATGCATGTACACACAAACACAGATCTTTGTGATGTGATAGGGAATGACATGTGTCAGGCATGTGACCAAGAGAGTCTGACCCTGACACACAGCACGCGTTACATTTTTTCTTATTAGAACTTCCGAGGGCAAATATTTTGTTTTCTGAATTTGACTGACAAATAATGTTATTATATTATGTTTGTATATTAATATTTTTATTATAACAAATATTATTATAGAAAAAGCCTGCATTAAATTTGCTTGACTAGTAGAGGAAGAGTTCACCCAAAAAATAAAAATAGTCTTGTGACTAGTTTTCATATGATGTTTTGACACGCATAAATGTTGCCATACTGTACATGCCGTTGTTATGTATTTGTTTTTGTTTTAATATCTTAAAATAAGTCAAAAATGAACCGTTTTTCTCATATACATATTGTTAAAATTCAGGAGACATTTAAAAGCTTGCAGAAGGGCGAGTACATTTGGAGAGAATTTTTAATTTGAGGTAAACTATTTATTAAAAGCAAACATAAAATAATAAATGCATTCTATGTTATGCATTACATTATGTCCAAAAAACAATTTACAAAATTACCGATAATATAGAAAAAAACAATTAAGTTACAATTCTAATAAAAATAGACAATACATGAAGTAGTTTAATAAAATGTTGTCAATTTAAGAACAACATTTAGGGCCAGATTTACTAAACCGATGGGAGTGGAATTTTCTGAAGGTGATTTACTAACAAGGTGCACATTAAAAAACACTGATGCAATATCTCATTCTCATAATGACCAATAAAATCTACTAAGGGCAGCACAAATTAGCGCAGGGTTTAAAACATGCACTTTTTGGACATTGCATGAAGCCGCAAATACCAGTACAATGACAAGTGTAAACCTTAGTAAATCACATTGCTGGATCATTTTCATACTCTCCTCCTATGAGGTTTGTTTCTGAAGAGGAAATTCCTACAAATGCATATGCAATAAAGGTCAGATGTGTCCACGCCTTATTAGCGCTAATTTTAGCTACGTGCTTTTAGTAAATACCAACAGTAGTATTTGTATGCCAAATGAGGCATTTGCACTGCCACAAGCTGTTAGTAAATCTGGCCTTTAATGTCCATTTTATCAAAATGATAACATGTTATTTAGTTTATCCTATTTCCTTTCTGTATGTAGTTGGCACGTGATGTGCCCATCAACCAATCAATGATACAATTCGTATTAATGATCAATTTAGTGGTTTGTCATTGCAGCCCTACGGCACACACACAAGGCTCATTTCAAATCAGCAACACACAGAACAAATCACAATAACCAGCAAAACAGAGCTACTAAAAAAAAACACACCCGATCAGAGACAGAAATAGCAGATGAGCCTGCTGAAACACAAAGTGTAACACAGACAAAGGCAGGTAAATACACAGAGAGAAAGAGAGAGAGGACAGACTTTGATGCATATACCTTGGTTGTCCAGTGAATTGTGGGCCAGGTTAATGGAGTGTATGACTGATGCTGGGTTTTCTGACAGGGCAGTTGCCATTTTCTGTGGGAAATCTCTAAATGACAGAAAGAAAGCCAGTTGAAACGGAACCGCAATAAGAAGCACCACATTCAGGGACAGAGATGAAAAACGACATCAGAGATATGGCAAAGGAATAAGACTGGCTACGGCACAAAAGTAAAATGACAGTGACAGAACAAGAAGGGAACTTTTAGATAAAAAGAAGCGCTCCGAGTGATAGATAACAGAGAGAAAGACACCGAGAGATTTATAACTCACGCTTTAAGACCTGCGTTTTCCAACGTGAGCTCCTCCAAGCTGCTGGATTTACTGACAGTGTGCAAAATCTGCTCCCCGACCTCTGAACTCTGTGCAAAGAGAGAGCAAATTCGTGTCTGAGGTGTGTGTGTATGTGTGTTTGTGTAAAACGGAAATAAGAAAAGCACAGGAATTAAATTCTTCACTAAAACCCTCCATAATGACTTTAATCTCATGCACAAAGACATGGACCAAACAGCAGATTTCAGAAAGACATCAGATCTGAGAGACATGTGGCCACACAGCCCTTACTTAAGGGTAACAGTACTGTAGGGTTATCACTGTGTTTTTATACAATACTCTACAGTACTATGTAGTCAAAAGTATATGGACATCTAAAAATCTGTGCATTTTATTTCACGGCTAGCATTCCAATTCATGCCAAGGGTGTTTACATGGTACTCCATAGCATTTAATCATATATCACTTTATCCTAACTTATCATTACTTTGTAAGATGAATAAATACCGTACTACACTTCTTTTTAGAAAATGAGACGGAAATCAAAACTGACCCAACAACAAAAACACACTCGTATTTCACCATACAGCACCATCACACAATGGAGATCAAAAAGGATATAAAACATATTTACAATGCGCAAGTCCTTGCAATAAAGTTTGGTGAACCATGAGTTATAAGCCATTGCTGCCACGATCACTGCAAGGTCCCTGTAACAAAATCAGACACAGAAAGGACAAAAATTAAAACAGATGCAGAGGTGATGCGACCAACGCTCTTGCATTTCTCATGCAATTCCTCTTAAGACTGCATGATCTCCCCAAACTAAACAAAAGACATTATTATTCACGAAAAAATGATGGATTCATCAGTAAAGGCTCCCTGAGAGCAAAGCCAAGAGAGGAAGGAAAGAGGACAGTGTGGGTCGATGGGGAAAACTGATGCCAGGTCAGTGGATTACTCAGTGCAATGTGTCTATGATACAGCTTTTAATATTGGCAACGCGCCTAAAACCATTTCACCCGGCAGACGTTACGGCACTCGCAGGAAGAAAAGAAGAAGTGAGAGAGAGAGGGATCCTCCATTAGAGTATACAGCCGATGGCTGTGGTTCATCATCGCTTTGTTTGGGTGCAGTGTGTGCCCGACTGTTCCCTGCTTCTGAACGCGTCTTTTACCGTTCCTGTTTGTCTCTCTCTCTGTAGATGTCTAATGGAACAAATGTCTGAAAATCAATGACATAACATCCTCATGACAGATGTTGGGCGTGTAGACGGTAATGTCTAAGTGCTCCTGTCAGTGAGATACCAAGAAACAAGAGCGGTTGAAGTGTTCTGCAGTATGTTCGTTGATATTGTGCCTAACCTTAGACTAAGAACCACCGAGTCACAGTATACCAGCGGTATAAAATCTTTTTACAGGAAAATGTTGACATTCAGCTCACAAGGCGATTAGAATAAAGTCTGCAACCATGTTTGCATAGTTTCTGATTAAAGACCATATTTTAAAGGGATAGATTACACCAAAATGAAGACTTTACCTGTAAGACTTTCTTCTGCTGAACACAAAAGAAGACATTTTGAAAAATGTTGGTTACCAAACAACGTTGGCACCCATTCACTTCTATTGTATGTACACAAAACTCATGCAAGTGAATGGGTGCAGCCGTTGATTGGATACCAACATTTTTCAAAATATCTTCTTTTGTGTTCAGCAGAAGAAAGTCAGTCCGGCAGGTTTAAAATGACAAGAGGGTGAGTTAATGATGACAGAATTTTTATTTTCAAGTCTTGATTTATACAAGAACTTCAATTATAAATGTCAACTATACATTTTTACTGTTATTCACATTGGACGTATTTTTTTAACATTTTGTTTACGTTCTTTTGTAGTGAAGTTGCACAGCAATTTAGCGAGCCCATTCAATCTCATTCATGTCCTTGAAAACATCACATGGGAGCATGATGTATTGCAAAATGTAGGTCAGGCGAATCCTACCCATCTCTGTATTTCTGTTTAAAAGGATCTGAATCCTCACATCAAAATAGGGCAGCTTTAATAGCTTGGCCCTTTAACCGCCTGTGACTTATATCATTCAAAATTGTATGAACTTGGACAACCAACTAAATGTTTACATAACATTCTGATGAACACAGAATCACAATATATTGCGTGCTCATCTAAGAAGCACAAAAAGAAACCAATCAAACCTGAATCAACCCTGCTGGACATATCTAAAATGACAAGCACTATTTCTTGTAATGCAAAAGCTCTTAAAAATGTTACAATATAAAAACTCTACACATGATTTACATTCAATCTATTAGAATTTCATCATGCGAGAGCTGAAAGAAATCCTCTCTCTTCAGACAACCAAAACTACCCTTGAGCAACGTGCCCAATGAACCGTCACATATCTCCAAATAAGAGTTTAAATATTAAGTGCATTTCCATCCTTAATGGGTTAAAAGCAGCAGGGAAGGAGTCACGGGGGTGCAGAGCAGGCCCTGATTCCTACACGTCATGTATATGCAGGGAGCGAGTTGTGCACCAGACTTTAGACTCAAACTCAGACCAACATCCTCATAAAATCCAAACCATCTGATCTAGAATCAGCACAGAATAGACAACTTGACACCGATTGGCCGGATGTAAAAGGACACTGCGAGTCCTGCAGCTCGACTCCCAACAGACAGGATGTCAGCAGGGATGCCACAGCAAGGAGCCAAAATGTATAATTACCGTTGCAATTCGGCGCACACTGGAAGCCGTGTAAGGCATCAGATCGTCTGTGTCAGTTACTTTTTGAATCCCTGTCAATGCGGAGCAATTAACGCAGCAAACGGTTAAGATTTGATTAATCTTTGAAAAAAACGAAGAAGCCATTAAACCGATGATCTGTGTGATGTAGAGATAGCGCTGAAATTGAGGGCTAATAAGAAGTGATTTCTCATTTCAGATTAAGTACACGGACATCGAGAGTTTTCTGGTTACCCGCTTTCCAGGTGACTGAAGTCCAACAGGTTAAACTCTCTGTTGTCCTGAGAATGATAGATGGTGTCCACATCCTAAAAAAAGAGATGATAGACCCAGAAAGAGGAAGAAACATATTTAGAGGCTGAAGCAGCGACACTCTAAGATATTTTTATAGTCAATAGGAAATTGCTAAGCTCTTACCCACTGAACTTCCTCCTTACAAGATATGCCATTGTAGTCACACAGAGCTGCATAAGTCTCAGAGAAACCCCCTTAAAGAGAACGACAAGAACAAAATAAATGACAGAGTCAACCTTATTTCTCGGGTTCTTTGATGGTTCTTGTCCCTTGGAAAGAGAACCAATCAAAAAGCCATAGAGCAAAAACCCTAAAAGACTTCTGAGTTTACTTTGTTGTGTTTTGGTTTTAACCGGCCATATGGTTCCTAAAAGCTTCCCATGAATATTCAAAAAGTAAAAAATACATTTGATTTTATGTTCTTCAGATTGAAATCTTTAAATAATTTAATAGGGAACAAAAGAAATGCTGTGTACTGAGGGGCTGTGTGCAATCTGCCTAGACTTCACTGGGTTTCCTGTTTATCATCGCTAATTATTAATTTAACTTTTTTTACTCCTACTTGATCTTTATAAAAATAATCTATTGTGATTTTTCACTGTCTTCATCTTCAACCGCTGTGGCCCAACACGTGGCACAATTGTATATGATTTGTCAAAACTGACAAAGCGCTGTTTTGAAAACTAACTCAAAAGATGGTACAAATTAACCTCCTACTGTTTAATAGTACATTTGCTGTATATTTTATACTTAGACAGCAGGGTAAGAGGAGGAAAGATCAACATCTAGAGAGATCAATATTCAGTGCACAATGAAAAAATTATGAGGTTGTGCATGCGTAAACCATATACTTGCAGTTGTGTTTCTCACCGCATGCCCTTTGGGTCTCCACCGAACTCTCTGAGCTTGGAGAGAATTTCCGACTTCCGTCGGTAACGTCTCCATCTGCATGGAAGATAGAAGGACTGAGAGAAAGAAAGAGAAAGAGAAGATTTGTCAGTATCAGTATTTCAGTTATTCTGACCCAGCATTCAAACACCTGGCCAGAGAGCTGAAACAGAAAAATGAACTGGAGGGTTGAGAAGCGGCACGCAGAAAGTGTGCTATTATGCGCTGCATTAATCTCTTTCCTGTCTGAATATGAGAAAATCTCTCAATTAACTGCTTAGCAGTACCTCACACCCCTGCTGGTCCAGCAGATACTGCGTCCTATAGACAGTATTATTGATTCCACTGCATAAGATAAATTACATTAGCACCACACAATACTGTGCAAAGATTACCGATTTTAGATTTCTATCTTTGTGTAGCAAATACTGCTGCAGGTCTATTCTCAGCTAAAGACAAACCCACCATTGATCACTGGCCACTTTCAGAAAAACCACATCTATCGTTTATATTTAAAATACATGAAGTTATGAAAATAATTATAATATAACAATTCTATGATGTTTGAAGAGCCATCCATCCATTTGTTGGTTATTATTGCTTCTGGTTTGTGCATTTTAATTCGCAGAAATCCTACAAAGTACGCTTTAATATTTTTTTTTAATGCTGAAAAAGCAAAGATTGTGGAGGACCTGGGTGATTGTTTTGAAGATCACTGAACAGTCTATTGACTCATGACAAACAAGAAACCCTTAAACAACTAGGACTAAACATAAAAACTGTCATTGATTGTTTAGGTAACATCATACAGTTTTAAGAATCAGGGGTATGTAAACTTTTGAACTGGGCAATTTTTAGAAATTCTGTTATTATTCTTTAAAATAAACCTTAATTTTCCACAATCCTCTTTTTTCTCCAAACGTTTCAGTTTATTCCAGATTCTGCAAGGGGTGTGTAAACTTTTGAGCACAACTGTAAACAGATGGTTAAATATTTTGGTAAATACATTCTCAAAAAGTTTATGTTTCCAAAAAATATATAAACAAGTTTTTACAAAAAAAACAAACGATGGCAACACTGGATTTGCCTATATATTACATTCTCATTACAAGGTTTGTTTACATTTTACACTATTTTTGTAAAACAGAAAACAGAATCTGGACCTTTTTACACTGTCTCTATTATTGTGGTATAATTCATTTTAGAAAACCTAAGCTTTTGAAGGAATGCAAGTCTTTCCAGAAACACATTTGTTATGCTAGTTAAAAGTCTCTTCAGATCCTTGAAGCAATCACTAAGTGGTCAAAATAATGTATTATTATAAATATATTCTGTGGAAAGTGCAGGTCAGGACTGTAAAATGTCTAACCAATCATTGCATTCAGTCCTAATTTACCAACAAACGGTTCCCTCTCATCTAAGTGGGTGATTCTTGAACAAACTTCAAATGTGAACCAGACGTTTTGCTCTTTGGTCAAACATCTGTATCATCAAACTTACGTGTAGATGGAGTTGTTGAAGATTCGAGAGAGAGCAAAGTTGATGTGGCCAATCAGCTGATCCAGGTGGTCATTAGACTGCAGCCTTAGGGAGTACGTGGTCTTGTCTGTTTCTATGACAACCTTTAAAGGAAAGAACATGCTTTAGTGAAGCAAAACAATGGAGAGCCAGGAGTGATACGAGTGAGGCATTCTGGCCACAAAAAAATCAAATAATGGAGCTCTACTGACGCCACTAGTACCTGATTATCTGGGTGGGTGTTCATTGCTCGAATCTCCAAAAAGTTGAAGGTTTGTTCCACCTGAGGCGAAAATGAGCACTATGCTACATAAGTCATGCCTAATGAGATTACTTCAGTGGTTTGAGACGGAACAGCCAGGTGGTGTGTAATTGCCTACCGTACCTTGGTTGGTATCTTGGGGGACATGAGGTACAGCCGCCATGTTGCCAGAGCCTGAGAGACAAAAAAGGGGCCGATTCACAGTAAATAAAGTGCAAAATTAAGGCACATTACACTCAATTCCCAAAAAATAAACTTTTGTCATCATATATTCACCTTCATGATGTTCCAATTCTGTTTTACTGTGCAAGACAAGATATTGAGGAACACAGATGCTACAAAATTCCTTTTAAAGAAAGTCTCCACACTTACAGTAGTGGCCATATGTGTCCTCAAGGACAAAGAAAAACTTATAGGTCTTGCTAGAACAGTCTGATAGCAAAGTTTTAAATTACAAACTTAAAAGTTTCATAAAAATAATACATTGCAATAATACCACATATTCTTTCTTTTATTTTCATGATTAGACCTCTACCTCTGTTTCTACTAACTACAGTTGAAAGAAAAAGTATGTGAACCCTTTGGGCTTACTTGGATTTCTTCATAAATTGGTCATAAAATGTGTTCTGATCTTCATCTAAGTCACAACAATAGAGAAACACAGTCTGCTTAAACTAATACCGCACAAACATTATACGTTTTCATGTTTTTATTGAACACAACATGTAAACATTCATAGTGCAGGGTGGAAAAAGTATGTGACCCTTTGGGTTTAATAACTGGTTGACCCTCCTTTGGCAGCAATAACCTCAACCAAACGTTTCCTAGAGTTGCAGATCTGACCTGCACAACGGTCAGGAGATATTTTGGACCATTCCTCTTTACAAAAGTGTTTCAGTTCAGCAATATTCTTGGGATGTCTGGTGTGAATCGCTCTCTTGAGGTCATGCCACAGCATCTCAATCGGGTTGATGTCAGGACTCTGACTGGGCCACTCCAGAAGGCGTATTTTCTTCTGTTGAAGCCATTCTGTTGTTGATTTACTTCTATGCTTTGGGTCGTTGTCCTGTTGCATCGTCCATCCTCTGTTAAGCTTCAGTTGTGGACAGATGGTCTTAAGTTTTCCTGCAAAATGTCTTGATAAACTTTGGAATTCATTTTTCCATCGATGACAGTAATCCGTCCTGGGCCTGAGGCAGCAAAGCAGCCCCAAACCATGATGCCCCCTCCACCATATTTCACAGTTGGGATGAGGTTTTGATGTTGGTGTGCTGTCCCTTTTGTTCTCCACACATAGCGTTGTGTGTTCCTTCCAAACAACTCAATTTTGGTTTCATCTGTCCACAGAATGTTTTGCCAGTAGTGCTGTGGAACATCCAGGTGCTCTTTTGCAAACTTCAAACATGCTGCAATGTTTTTTTTGGACAGCAGTGGCTTTCTCCGTGGTGTCCTCCCATGAAGTCCATTCTTGTTTAATGTTTTCCTTATTGTAGATTTGTCAACAAAAATGTTAGCATGTGCCAGAGATTTCTGTAAGTGTTTAGCTGACACTCTAGGATTCTTCTTCACCTCATTGAGCATTCTGCGCTGTGCTCTTGCAGTCATCTTTACAGGACGACCACGCCTAGGGAGTGTAGCAACAGTGCTGAACTTTCTCCATTTGTAGACAATCTGTCTTACTGTGGACACATGGACATCAAGGCTTTTAGATATACTTTTGTAGCCCTTTCCAGCTTTATGTATGTCAACAATTCTTGATCGTAGGTCTTCTGAGAGCTCTTTTGTGCGAGGCATGGTTCACATCAGACAACGCTTCTTCAGAACAGCAAACTCAAAACTGGTGTGTGTTTTTTATTGGACAGGCCAGCTTTAATCAACACATCCAATCTCATCACATTGATTGGATCCCAGGTTGGCTGACTCCTGGCTCCAATTAGCTCTTGGAGAAGTCATTAGCCTAGGGTTTCACATACTTTTTCCACCCTGCACTATGAATGTTTACATGTTGTGTTCAATAAAAACATGGAAACGTATAATGTTTGTGCGGTATTAGTTTAAGCAGACTGTGTTTCTCTATTGTTGTGACTGAGATGAAGATCAGAACACATTTTATGACCAATTTATGAAGAAATCCAAGTAAGCCCAAAGGGTTCACATACTTTTTCTTTCAACTGTATATGCATGTAAATCCGCATTGCAACAATTTAAATTTGTAAAAGGCGCTATAATTTTTTTTTTTTTAACTTGCAATATTTCAGTCACATAAGAACAAGTCCTACCGGAATGGGAAAGGATATATTTCTCTTAAACGGCTGTCTAAGGTCACAAGACAACATAGTACGGACCAAAAATGAAACCCTAAACCATTGAAAATATCACTTTTTGTGTCTCTTTAAGATTCCACCAGCATTTACAACCTATAACAGAATTGAGGGTGTAGCTGTCTTTCCAAAGCATACCAAAAAGCACAGTAAACATTATATAACTCCTAAAGCATCAAAACAGGAAGTTTAGGTGATTATTTCTTCTTCTGGCCTGCTGGCAAATCGACACTCTTCACTCTCAAAACCCAGCATGACTAGTTTCTTGTTTGCTGTCCGTTACATAACACAAATGGATTTATAAGAGTGGTAAGACCGAAGCTTTCGAAATAATGACTCATAATTGAGTTCTATAACAAAGTTCTGGGACCGACTATTTACACATTGTGCTTTTACAAGTGTTTGTGAAGATAGACACAGAAAGAAGCAGAGAAAGGGTTTATGTGATGTCTGGGGATTATACGTAGAAACATGAAAGTAATCCAGTGCTATATTTTTAGGGCGAGTAAGAAAAGGAGGAGGAAAAAAAGGGTGTAAGAAATAGCACAGTCAGGTCTGGAGAACCTCTCCATCTCATTCATTATGGAAGATCTTTATTAGCATACTCTCTTCTGCAGTCAGCCCCTTCAATGCACCTTCAAAACATCGCTACATATTTTTCACCATCTAAACATCTCTCCTTTATCCGACGTTCTCATCCTGTTCTACTTTCTTGTATAATCCACTATGTATCCACTCAAATTCGCTCTTTTCCTTCATCTTATGTCAAACTATAATTTGGTTCTCATCTACTGTTGCCTCGAAGCTTTGCAGCACCCCTACCCCCTGTCACCTAGCCCCCCTGCTTTCTTATTCTCTTCGCTTATTTCATTCTTTTTCTGCCCTGTCAGTTTCGATTCCTCTAGGTCTTCTCCAATGTATTACTAATGGCACCCCACCGAGGCGAAAAAGAAAGATTGAGATCCCAGATTTTCTCTTAATAAAGACTTCATATGGGCCTCCCTTGCCTATTATTCAGCATAAAAGTTTTGGCGTCTCAAAGAAAAGAAAGTTACAGATGCTTTGTCCTCGCAAATGACACACAGAGGCCGGTTTCAGTGACTGTTAGCCAGATTGCTTCTTCATAAAATCTCATATAGATAGGTTTCTCAAGAAATACGATGAAGATGAATCAAGTGCGAGCAGACTGAAAGAGGAAAGAAAAGTCGGCTTGGGCATCAAAAAAGTGTTGTCTGCTCATCAAAGGATTTGCTATCAAAGGAAGCAGACACAAAAGATCAGCATGTAAACAGACACATTAATAATTAAACCCCACTGGTGTGTTTGGACTTGACCGACTTTAGATGAACTGTACGCAGATGGATGGAAGATGGGGTCCCCCCCAATTAAAGACTGAACTGAAATAGATCAAAGATCGCCTAACACATTGCATGGGTGGGGACCGTGGCTCATTGCATGCTAATGAATGCGGCAGTTAAGCTACGATGCACATTACTCTCTCCGCTGTCAAACACAGACGGAATGTATCGTCCGGCATATAATGATAGCACCATTAGTATTCATTAATGAATCCCGGCACCATTGATCAAGAATTTTCACAAAGTTAGCTGTGAGGAAATCGACAGCAATAACGTCCTCAAAGTGGGGGTCGGAGGTCATCCGGTCTGAACGAGACAGCCACCCACTCATTAAAGCCCTTTCATCCAGTTATAACAAATAGCCAATCACAGAAAAGGGGGAGAAAGAGAGGGTAGAACTTCAGTCCGTGGCTTTCATATACCATTCAAGCCTAGAGGGATCAGACCTTCAACACTTGCTCTAAAAATCCCGCTACCTCTAACCTACGACATCAAAGAACCAGAGATACAAGGATATGTGTGAGGGAGGGTAGATGTGTGTGTGTGCAGAAGGTTTATATTAATCATAAGATGTCAGGGATCTGGCTTGACACTTCAAACGCAACCCATAATTCAAAGGGTTGTTGGGGACACGTCAGCATCGAGCCCAGGAGACTCAAAAAGAGCAGCAGATTGCTCCAAACATGTTTTTGCCTAAGCTCACAGACATAGCACACGTACTGGCAGCCTAAACAGCCTGTCTGTACGCTGGTATCATTGACTAAGACGGACCCAATTCGCTTGTCAGGCTGTGCGAGGGAAAGGAAGAGCATGTGTCTGCTCCTGCGGCGGCTGTTGCACTTAACTTGAGAGGGGGGAGAGATGAGAGGAATGAAGAGTGAGAAAGGGAGGATAGAAAGAAGAACGGATGAGGGCTAAAACGACGTATGCTTGAGATGTACTGATGATTAAAAGTCTCGATATCAAAGCTGCTCTGTAACTAAACTAAAAGAAAGAAAGAAAGAAAGAAGACTCTTATTGGTTATAAAACATCTTGGTTTAAAAACTTATGTATATTCACTTGAATTTTCTTCTATTTTCAAATGAGTTTTTTTTCATTGCCTCAAAAATAATAACAACGGCACAGTTAAATGTTACCCAAAACTGTGATTTGGCTACATCGACTTCTATTCGAAGCATCCTCAAGCACAGCAGGCATTATGACGGTCACAGATGGATGCTTTAAATATAACCGAGCTGAATAGTTACGAAAAAATAAGTAAAATAAGCATAATTCATGTGGTTTCAAGTGCAAATTCTTGATTCCCATGTATGAATCTACAAACTCTGCATCACAAGCTTTGAATTTTTGAGTGAACTATGCCCTGAAAGGAACAATGTGGAAATTTTAGCAGCATCTAATGGTGAGGTTACGAATTGCAACCAAAGGCTCACTCCACCCCTCCCTTTCGAAGCACTTTGGCAACGGACCTAGGACAAACCTGTGACCACATTTTCACTTTGTTCCTGAATGAGATAACGTATTTACGAAACGAGCTTTGCAGAAGCTTACAGTTTGTAGAAACAACATGAATTCCATGTAAGGGGACCCGTGGTGTAGATAGAAATAGCTCATTCTAAGGTAATAAAATCATAACGCTTCATTATGTAAGGTTTTTATACAGCTTTGCAGACATAGTTATGTAAAATATATCGCATTTCTGTCAATATATCCTCCAAAAAATGACACACCGGACCTGAAAGTGTGGAAAAATGGAGAAAATAAACGATAAACATTGAAAGATAAAATGGACTGATATAGCATTATTTGTTCATACAAAATAATTAGATACCTCAATAATATCGTCACTCTGAATTCTTTCGGCCACAATAGGGTAAAAGGCTAAAAGCCCTACTTCACAGCACAGAACAGAAGGAAAACTTGTCACACCATATCGACTTTCTGATTAACATTATGCCAACTCTCTGTATCGCTCTCGCTTTGGATCTTGGCAGTCACATCACCTCTGCCCCGCTGCAGTGACCCCCCCACCCCCCTCCCCCCGCAACAGTCATTGCCTCAAAATATCTCTACAGGTTATCCTGGCACTGCTGGCTTCCCTTCGGCACCTTGTATCACATTTCCAATTGTTATTGGCTGGCTCTAGTATCAGGATGCAGCAAGTGTACAACTCTGAGATACTTTTGAGATCATTACCTCAAGCGATTCATTCATGCTTCTTGTTAGTTCAACAGTTTGAGCTCATTACCGCAAGCAATGCATCCATAATTCTTGTTAGTTATAATAATTAAGGATTTTTAACAATATAAACAATATCTGAATAAAAATGAGCCATATGCAGCAACAGTCATAAAATGAAGGAATGCTGGAACAAATTCATCACTTTTTTTGTAGTATGTCATGTATCAGTGCAAGAGCTATTAGGGGATGCTATTAAAGGACACCTTTGAGACAATTCTAAAAAACAGTGAATTTAAACTTAAGCTCGCTCTTTCTGGCAGATAAAAAGCTGTTTGACTTGGGCAAGGTCACCTCTCCGCCTCAATGAGCCATGTGAGTTTGCGTGGTGGTGCGGACAGCTTCGGTTTAAGAAAGTCTTCACATCAGTCACCGCGTAGATCAGAGCCGGTAATTGGCCTATTATTCTACTGGAGACGGAAAACTGAAGTGACAGGCTGAGGTAAATAATTGAAGTGAAAGAAAAAGGCAACATTCGAGGTTTCAAATAAACTGATTTCCTCTGCTGCCCCCCACCCCCTTATAGTGCCCCCTCGCAAGCCTCTCCCTGGTGTATTCATGTTCACCAAGTCTAGCTTTTATCTTCTCCCCTATTCCAACATCACACCATCTCTCTCTGATGCGGGGGCCACAAAATATAAGTATGTGTGTTTATGTACATAAGGCTGTGTGATTTGTAACTGGATGTGTATGAAAGATAGCGTTTTGAGAAAAATATTTTAAGCACTCTGGCTTGCGGCTTTGTGCTGATGTCTTGCTGAGAGTTCTACACAGCTGTATCGGGGACAATGATGTGCGTGCATGTGTGTGTGTGTGTGTATTTGATGTGAAGATGAGGGAGGGTGTGTTTGTAGGCTGGTAGGCAGTTGGCAAGCAACCCCACACACACACAGACAAAGACCCTTGGGGTAAGAGAGTGAAGAATGACAGACCATGAGTAAAGATTGATTGGGATTGAGTGTTTGTGTGTGTGTGTGTGTGTGTGTGTGTGTGTGTGTGTGGGTGGGTGTGTTAGTATGTCTGAAATTTCATGTTTACACTGCAAATGCTGCATCATTGATGCATATAATAAGCATCACCATTTACACTATCTAGGTAGTTGACAAATAAACCATAGACTATATGTGTCTTCTGGTGTGAAAGCAAAAATGTACATGATTTATGTTGTTATTTATAGCATAAAATAGCACAAGAGATATGTATCTGCATTGTTAGTCTTTTCTAAATTTTTAAGACATGAACGGTTTATTTGTCAACTACCACAGAGCAATAAATATGCATAGATGTGGTTTACACAAATACGGCCTGCATTTCTGTCAAAACAATCATTACGTTTGTGAATCTGTTTGGTGACACTGTATCGGCAAAGAAATGACACACTTACTATTTTTTGGTCTTTGCACCCAATTTCTACCCATTCACGATCACAAGCACATTAAACTTAAAAACACACTTGACATCAATCTGACAGCAAGTCTGAGCAAAACACAAAATTGTGTGGAACAGAACGTGACAGAAAAAGCAACAAGAATGAGACGAGAGACTGCAGAGGGGAGGGCTGAATAAGACGCTAATAGATATGGACAGAGTCGAAAAGAGGAAAAGAAACACAAAGGCGGAGAGTCAGAAAAAGACACAGAGGAGAGTGAAAAGAGAGTGGCGGAGAGGGGTAGAGGTTAAAAAATATATTTTTGGGTCAACTATGCCTCTATCAGCTAATGCTTAAAATAGAAGCAAGAAATGGGTTTGTCTAACTCTGTCAACATCGGTCCATCGACACTCAAAGAAAATGAGTTTGATACCTCACCTAAGAGAATGCCACCATCCTGGCTCTCTTTTAGTGTGTGTGTGAATGCAGCTTGATCTTGATGATTAATTGTGTTTTGTGGCTCCAGAACCTGGCATAACAAGTTTCTCTTTCAATGGTCTTCGAGTGGCACACACACAAACACCAACACCTCTGTTCTCGCCCATCACGTGTAGCCTACATCTCAAATACTACCTCCAGAGTCTGTCTCACACTTTCTTTCCCACCGACACCGAGTTACAATGGCCACAGTAATACTCACAGCTCAGCAGGGGTCTGCTCTCCAACGTTTTCTATTTGTGTGTGTGTGTGTGTGTGTGTGTGTGTGTGTGTGTGTGTACGCACCGTCACACTTACATTGCTTTTTATCATTGATTCCATTGCACATTCTCCAAATGGACTTGGCAAAAACAACCAAAGCAGCAGGCAGTAAACACAGCACACCATTACAAAGGAGGAAAGGTTAAGACTTAGGCTCATTGTTTTTGTTATTGCTGAATATGAATATAGCGCAGGAAAGAGTGGATGCACACATTCGCCCAACATTGATGGATTTTTAAGGATGCATACGCAGGGAAACATCAACCATTATAACCGGAGAGGTTGATTTCCCCTTAAAGAAATTTTTCCCCTCGCTAATTGAGAAATAATCATTTGTTTGGTTGGCGTAAAAATGACATAAAACAACGACTTTAAGACCAAGAAGGACCCTCTGCTGATCGGTTGCATGCGGAGTAGACTGAACAAACTTGAAGACCACACGCAATAATGCTACTATAACTTGCACCTGCTTAAATCAGTTCGAACTGGGTCAATGTTACATTGTCTAATTAATATGCATAAGCCAAGCTGAAAATGCTTCCCACCTTCTTTTCAGATGGTGACTCTGGTCTGAATGAAGAAGTTAAATATAATGTCTTACCAGAATCCGATCTTCTGACTTGCCACTCTTGTTCTCTACTTTGATAGCTCTCACTAACTTGATTGATGTTTTGTCGATAATTCGTCTGATGCTGTCTGCAGAACAGAAACACAAGCTATTAACAACCAGAGATTCACATTTCTTAGAACCACAAGCATGCAGGGTTGAAAATGCCTCCATTACTTCCATGTCTCAATTTTAGACATTGTCCAGTTATGTATACAAAATACAAAAAGCAAAGAAATGCACAGAAATTAAAAGCATCTCAAGATGTCCTTCAAAGCAATTGTGTGAAATAAAACAAACATAAATGCTTCTCGCTTATACAAACAGATTCATCTGATCTAATTCTTGCAATAATCAGTTTATACTTTTACTGAGAAAAATGAATGGGAATGAGGAAGACATCAGAGTGAGCACAGAAAAGATCAAAGTAAGACAAACACACAGACAGTTAATTCAGACGTAATCAACTTTAATCTGCGTAAAACCCGATCACGGAATGCTGGCCGCTCCGACTCACGCTAAGAAGAGCACAGGGCCAAACTAGAGCACACGTTTCCATTACAGTGAGTCACGGAGAGATACATAAATGGGGTAGGGATATGTAAATGCGGACGAAGAGAGAAGAAAGGAGATGAAAAGAATAAAACAAATGGAGTAGGAGCGAGATGGAGATCAGATGAAAGAAGGGCTGCTGGGATAGAGAAAGAGAGAGAGAGACATAGCACACTTGAGAGTTTGCCAAACAATAAAACTCCCCTTCTTATTAGGGGAATGCAAAGACTGCTGTGTTTTTGCAGTGCAGCATTTCTCCGCCTCCATACATTATAATAAGGGAGTTATATTTACTGGAGATCAGAACTTTAGGGTGAAAGTTATATATGGTCAACTGTAGCTCAATTGGTAAAGCACTTTGTTAGCAGCACAAAGGTTGCGGGTTCAACTCACAGGGAACATAAAAAGAATGCAGCCTATGCTTTGCATGCACTGTATCACTTTGTATAAAAGCGTCTACCAAATGCATAAAGCAAGTTTGAAATTACTAGTTTGTAACTTAACATTAAATGTATAGGCTATACCGTGGACTTGGATTATTATCCTGCATGTAGGCTAATGTTAATACATGAAGTGTGCCATGCGCACTGCTATGGCATGTCATCTCATTTACCCATCTACAGTTTTGTCATTCTAATAAAACGCTCATTTTGAATTGAATGAGTGAGGAAAAGAGAGAGAGGATGTAGAGATCGAGCAAGACCTAGAGAGTTGCACAGTAGCCTAAATACTGGGTTCGTAATAGGGATTAATTACCAAAGGAAGATAATAACGTGTGAGGGTAATTAACACTGAGAGGGCTCCAAATGTCAAACTGCTACTGTGCTCCCTCAAAGATGGTGATGGTGCGTGTGTAGTGCGTGTGTTTTCAGCCAGTCCGGTGAGTGAGTGATGTGCAGTCTTTCTGCGAACTTGCGTCAGCAGGAATACGTGAATGTGAAAAAAAATCAGAAAGTATAACTCATATTTTGAGACGCATCAAATGGACACACGCACGCAAACACCGCAGCCAAACGCGCACGCACACAGATCGATCTTCACAGATACGGTCCTTAGAATACAGACATGGTGTGACTGTAAACATAAAAAACACCGTAAGCACACAAATAGAACGCATTATTTCCCCTCTATAAATCACATTCCGCATATGTTTATATATATATATATACACACCTCCACAAATCCGTTATAATACATAACATTCTGCGCTCGTGTCGATATCACACCGCTTAAAACGCGTGGCGTAACGCGCGCAACCAATCCCACCGCGCTCGTGCCGAATGTCAGGTAAGAATAAGGAAAAAAAACTAGCTGTCGGGTTTTAATCACCTGTCATTTCCCGGCTCACGTTGAGAAAAGCACCCGCAACGGTGTCTTTCGATGCCATGCCGTCCAGCGCCCCTTTCCTCTTCCTTATCCTTATCAAGCAGGAGCAGCTTTAATGCGCGCGCTCTCTCTCTCTCCCTGAGCTGATGCCTATAAACATATCGTACTGAAGAGAGCTAGTGAGGGGAGGAGGGCATTCGAGACGAGTTCACACAAACCTGTGCATATATGCAAAGCGATGAATTATCATAATAAAATCTTGTAATCTGAATAGCCTACTCAGAAATGTCTCTGAAATTAATAAATGGGTCAATATATAATTGAGGGAGTTTTCATGTCCATGAGATTTATCTCGCAAACATGCTTATTAAAATAAAAATTTAAAAGTCTTCAGTGTTCTTCATGATCTTGTCTTTACAAACTCCATAGTTAATTATTATGGAAATAATCATTTATTTATAAAAATTTACTAGATATCCCTAAAATGTCAACTAAATAACCGTCCGAAATGAATTACAACCACAATCTCATTACCTAAAAAAACATTTTAAAAACTTATTCAAAAACAGTTTTAATTATATTATTTACATTTAGTTGAGGTAATTGTGAAGAATGTGTCTTTTTGGGCAATTTGTCACATTTTCAATAGAAATTGACAAATTGAATATGTGTCCGAGAAGTCGCTGTCATCTAAGTTATCCATAGCAAATAAACCCCTCAAGGAAGAGTGTGTTTTCCAAATCACATGAACTGCTCTACATGATGTCATTTCCTCCTGAAGAGAAAACTAGCAAGACTCCAAGGTATGTTATCCCTCCACATTTTCAGTTATTTCACCTAAAGTAGTGCTTGGGGCAAATGTGTACTTATCATATGTCAACAATGTTACTACAATGAATTCATAAATAACTTTGAATTTCAATTTTACTCAGTTGTACATATAATATTTAGAAGAACCTCTCCGTAAAATGCCATGTGGTGTCTGGTGCTAGGCAATCATTTTGATTTTATCCCTAAAAACAGCAAAAATGTCAACTAGGTTACCAGTCACCTATGTTACTCTGCAAATGTAACTTAGTTGACCAAGAGTTACATAGTTGACATTCATGACATGTTCTTATAGTTTTCAGGAGTTCATTTAATATTCTAATTGTACAGTAACTATAAAATACTTTGTAATAAATATTATAAAAGTAAACTTGTTTTCAGGCAAATGCCACGATTATCTGCTGCAGAAAAGCAGCGCCGTTACCGTGCATGGCGAGATGCTGATCCTGCAAAAAGGGAGGCATACTTGGCAAAAGGCCGGCAGAAATGGAGAGAAAAGAGGGAGCAAGGTGCATACTATAAGCCCATATGTGAACAGAGTGAGAGGGAAAAACGTGCAAAGAGAAAGGCCTGGAGAAGACCCCAGGAACAGAGCAGACGCAGAAAGAAACAGGCTTCTGCTATTGTTACCCCACCACTTAGTCCTGACAGCGAGGAACAACCAGTTCCACAACAAGGAAGGTTAGAAGGTTATGTAAAAAGAACCTCAAACAGAACTATGTAGGCAGGCTATGTAGAAAGTACCTTAAACAGAACAATGTCTCATGAAAAAGTACTTGTTAGATTATAATGTTAGATTAAAATGCAAAATTACATGGTGGCATGGTGACAATTAATTTCAAATGCTTTAAGTGACACCTGCAATGTTAAAAAATAATAAAAAAATCCTCATATAATTTCAGACAGAGAATACAAGGAAGAAGGACTAGAAGAAGACGGTACCAGAAAATATACATTGAGAATCACAAACTCAAGGAAAAGCTTAAAGCTCAAACAAAAACATCAGACAAATACCGTAAGCGCTATGAACGGCTACTGTGCAGTGTCGACTCTCCTAGCAAAAGAACAAAAAGGATGCTCGGAACAAGTCCAGTCAGTAATGATGTGCGGAGAACTCTGGTCTATCATCATGCACTTTTGAAAAGCCTCAAACAAAAATTTCAGTGTGCAGCAAAAGAAAAGACCAGGAACCTAATCGCCAGAATCGTATCTGGAAAAATATTGAAAAAATACAGGTTCCAGAAAATCATTCATGACACACTGGGTGTCTCAGCCAAACGATTCTGCAAGAATGTGAACACAAAGGGGACGAAATAGCCTGTTTTGCCAGGAAGAAATACATATCCACACACTCAAAACTGCAAGACCAGGTTGTTGCCTTTTACACCAGGGATGACGCAAGTCGTTCAACAGCAGGTAAAAAGCAGACCGTAACAAAGGGAAAAGTAAAAAAGCAGAAACGGTTTATGACTGACACCATGAACAACCTCCATAGGAAATTCCTGCTGGAAAACGTCTCTAGCAAACTTTCCTATACACTCTTCTGCCGAATGCGCCCATACTGGGTAGTCCATCCAACCATTTCAGACAGAGATACGTGTCTATGTAAGGTGCATGAAAACTTGGAATTTATTGTGGAGAAACTTCATGGACTTAAACTTCTGGAGAGAACAGAGTTGGAATCTCTTGCTGAGGAAACTTGCTGTAATCCAACATTTAAGCCATGCATGTATGCGGAATGCAAGAACTGCAAACTACAAGACCTCAAGATTCAGTCTGGCTATGATGGTCAAACCCAAGTTTCTTGTGTGCAGTGGACAACTGAAACTGTCCTCATAGAGAAGAAAAGTGGTGACAGCAAAGAAAAGTTGCCTGTGAATATCACCGTGAAGAGGGAAATGGAGAGTTCTTTGGAGGACCTGATTGAGACTTTCCAGAAACAGCTCAAAAAGTTCAAAAGGCACTTGTTCAACATCAAGACCCAGTTTAACTACTACAGGGAATTGAAAAAGAACATGAAGAGTAATGAATGCCTCATACACATTGATTTCTCTGAGAACTACTCTTGCAAGTTTCACAAAGAGATTCAAGCTGTCCATTTTGCCTCTTCTCATCAACAAGCAACTCTTCAGACAGGGGTCCTCTAAATTGGTGGTGAGGAAGACCACTTGTGCTTCACAACAATTTCGCCATGCAAAGAAAAGGGTCCACCTGCCATATGGGCACACCTCTCCCCAGTACTTAAACATCTCAAGGAAACATGCCCAACAGTGTCAATAATCCACTTTTTCAGTGATGGTCCCTGCTCACAATACAGGCAGAAGGGCAACTTTTACATGTTCACAACTGAATTGTACAACCAGGGCTTCACTGCGGGCACTTGGAACTTTTTTGAGGCCAGCCACGGAAAGGGTGCCCCCGATGGGGTAGGAGGCCTTCTGAAGAGAACAGCTGACAGATTCGTGAGCCAAGGTGAAGACATTTCCACTGCTAAACATCTTTTCAATGCAAAACAACAATTCAGCTGTCAAGATCTTCTACATTGAAGAGGCTACAGTGGAAAAGGCCATACAGCAGATGCCACAACGACTCCCCGCTGTACCATGCACTATGCAGATTCACCAGGTCATCACGCAAGCACCAGGGAAACTGACATACCGTGATGTGAGCTGCCTGTGTTCAACAAGGCAGATTCTGCAATGTCAGTGTTACCAAGCTCAGGCCTTCGACTTCAAAGTCAACTCTGCTGTTCCTGCAACCAGACCTTGAAGTACAGTGGGATAGAGATGACATTGTTGGTCAGTGGTGTGTCATCAGATATGACGATGAGGTTTACCCTGGAACCAATGTTGAAGTGAGTGAGACACATGTTCATGTTAAGTGCATGCACAGAGTGGGACACAATCGTTACTACTGGCCAATGCGAGAGGATGCACTCTGGTATCCATTTGAGGATGTTCTCAGGTTGATCCCTGCCCCACAGCATGTGACAGCACGTCATGTTGAAATAAAAAGAGATGTGTGGGAAGATATTGCAAAATCATATCTTCATGGCTAAGGACATGCACACACACACACACACACACACAAAGATTACTTGATTGAGCTTGACAAAGTCATTGAAAAACAAACCATAATTGGCCATGTTCTTGGGTTAGAAAATGGGGAGTGTGTTCTGTCTCCGCCGGTTTCATGGGTGCCTGGAAGTTGGAGGCTATGCCAAAGTTTTACTTGGGTTCTGACATATGAATGTTTTTGAGATACAACTGTTTGCACTATTAAATTTTTTATTCCAAGGCAGCACACTTATTCTGTTAACCAACAGAATAAAACACTATTTGGTTATTGTTACTTATTGCAGTGCACTATTATTTTTTGTTCACTACAATGCACTACTGTATTTCATTCCACAAACAAGATTTTCAAAATGTTTACATGGTGGAATTTTTGTGTAAGTGCTGTTTTTGATACTTTTGTTGTTGTTGTTTTCTATGTTAGGATATCATTCTTATGATATATGTGCTTGTTAATAAAGTTGTGATTGATCCTTGTAAACTGATGTGCGTCTGTATTTCTCCTTTATGTCATGAAATATTTAACCGGTCTTGATTAAATGCAATAAAATATTAGCTAACATATAATAATTAATATAGTTTAGGATTCTTTTTGTTAAATACATCATCCTACTTTGTCATGTCCAGTCAACTATGTTACTTTTGTCAACTATGATACTGGGCTGTCAATTAAGTTACCATTATGTTTTTAAAAATATATATGTATTTCAATGGTTCCCTAATCTCCAAGTAAGTATTTAGAAACTGAGTAGCTGTCAAATATATACCTCAGCATAATTTCATTAAGAAGATAATCATGAATCAACCAGTTTGGAAACAAAATATACAGACCGGTTACTTCAGTACTTCAAATTTGGGGTTTCAATTGAACAAAATGTATATTTTATTAATTAATTGGGTATTTTAATTGAAAAGGTAGGTAAATAGACACATATTCTTCCAAGAGTAATGATTTTTTTAAATGTCTGCCATTTACTTTAAGTTAAAACTTATAGGTTTTGTCCGTAACATAGTTGACCAAATAATGAGTAAACTTCTTGTTTTTAAAACTAAATATCTGAAATCAATTATGCCTGAGCTTGGCAATGACTAAAAACAAAATATTTCAGGGATGATTTATCAGGGAAGATAATAATATTTTGTAAATAAATATATTTTTTCCCAGAATTATTCAAACTCAAAATCTCCCACAATTATATATTGACCCAAATGATAGCTGATAGATAGACGGACAGTGCATTGCGTAGTAGTATTGTATAGAATAGTGCAGAATAGTGGTGTAGTATTTTATAGCACAGCCTAGTATAGTATAGTATAGTATAGTATAGAATAGTATAAAAATGCTATGATATTCTTAAAATACTCTAAAAGCCATGGTACACAAATGTAGTAGAAATAATATAATTGATTGCAGTACCTTGAATGACATATAGGCTTTGGCGTCTACCATGCCATTGTATTATTGTACAGCACGACGTAGAAAGTATTTAGCTCACATACAATCGGTTCAGGGGAGTCATGCACCTTGTTAGCAGAGTGAGACAGCTAAGCATCTGCCTCCAGGGAGGAGTCTCTGACTATCGTTTTTATTCCATACTGTGACTCAGTGTTTAAAATGGGTATTTATAGAGACCAGTGACAGCATGCTTGGCAGAGAGGAAAGCGATTCATACATAATAGGGTGTTTTAAAATCGCTGTCACTCATAACTGGATGATACAGGCAGCATATGATGACTGGGATTGAATAGAACTGTACGTTTTTTCCCAGAGGCAAGTGGTACCATTCTCTCTCTCTGCCTCTGTTAATGCCTTCCCTTCCATCTAGTCACTTATCCTGTGTTTTGCTGTGGCATTGCTTGCTCTGTTGAAACTATGTCTGCCCTACACTTACCCCTAGGCTACTTCTCTGAATGCGAGGGTGGATAGGAGGGGAAGGGCAGGAGATGACTACCATTGGTGTTGTCCCTTGTACCTCAAGGGCTCACACATCCACTTAATGAAATCGTGTGTATGAGAGAGAGTATGTGCATTTGTGTATTTTAACAGATAACTCAATGCTTCTAATGAAAAAAAAACTCCAGTTTTGTTCCAAACGCACCTGCCTGTCATTAGTGTGGCTTTTCAGGGTTGGATCTATTCTCTGCAGGATGGGGAAATCTCCAGAAGAACAATCGAGCACCTCTGGTCTGCATAGGTCTAATGGTGTTATTACCTTTTTTGCTTTTGTTGCTCAAACATCTTATTCCAGTGAAGAATGCACCCTGAGGGGACAATGGCAGAAGAAATGGAATACACCTTGAAATAAAGCAGAATATACTATAGGCATACAGTGAGTAATAGCAATAGAGTATACAGTGTGTGTGATTTAAAAAACATGTGGTGTTGTTGAAGAAGACATTGACTGTATGTACAGTTTTATTACAACTATTATTTATGTTCAAGAGTTCATATGATACACATTTTTTATATATTATATATAAAATATATAAGATGTGCGCACATTTAGATCCCGTCTCAGAGGAAAGGAAAATCAAACATGAGATCTCCTTCTCATCTCACATCAATCTCCTAGAAATTAGATCAAGTGAACATCCAATCGAGGCGTAAGGTTAAGTGTCCTGTTTCTCAGGTTTCTCCTGAGACAAAAAATGTCATTCTCTCATGTTTGTCTCCACTGAAATTCAGAAGAGATAACATCTCACACTGTGCTCAGATTATTCTCCTTCGCTAAGGCCTCTTAGATTCTCAGGTTTATCTCCGCTAAAGTTTCATATGAGATCTCAATAACATCTCAGAATGTGCTCAGATTATTCTCTTTAGCAAGAGACTCCAACGTTCTCACAATTATCTCCTCAAAGTTTCATAAGAAATCTCCATGACATCTCACACTGTGGTCAGACTTTTTAGTTCAGTGTCGCTAGATCAAATATAGACTCATGTATAGACCTGTGTGTGTTTGTATTTTCTAAAGTTGAAAATTCTGATGTTGAAATTCTTACTTGGGAGTACAGACATTTCTTTTTGTATTTAGTTGATTATCCTTATTAACCTTATTTTTATTATTCTTTACTATTTTCATATATTTAGTTTATTAGTTATATATTATTTTATGTTTTTTTACATATACTTTTCATTAATGTTTGTTGAGTTATTCTGGAATTTCATGCTTCAGTATCTGCTTCTCAAAAAGAGCATCTGCCAACTGTGGTGGACACAGGGAACAACTCCAAATCACTTTTTTATTTGGTCATTCTTGCAGTTTGGACAGTAATTATTCAATTAGACTCAATAAGATTAAATTCCTTGTTTGGAATATGCACTGCATATACAATGCTGGGCTACATTTAAACGAGTCAGCGTTGATATTCTGAAATGTATTATGCTGTTTAAATGTTAGTTTCTATATCTACAATATTAGTTACCTCTCTTGAAAGTTAGTCATCATTTTTTTAAACCTGGTATAGACTAATATTTTTTGGTTACACCGAAAAATAAATGTACTATCATGTATTTGAAATACATTTCTTTCACGCTAAGTATACTGCAAATCCATTAACATTTTATATACTTAATGAAAATACACTGCGACTGTATTTGTGGTTTGGAACAAATAATTTTGTACTTAATATACTTTAATTGTGCACAGAAATAGTACTGAAGTCCAACTAAAGATACATTAAAGTGTATTTGATTGTGCTAAAGTGGAACTATTGCAAGTATGCTTCAGGTACACTTTAAATATCTTGCATTGAAAGATTGATTTTATTAAAAAGTCATTAAATCCTTATTAAAAGTGAACGCATGTTTATTAAAACACAGAAATGTGCACTGTGTATAAGTAGTAATCCAAATAAAGTTTAATTACAATTTTATATCAGCAAATAATGTTAGTAAATATGTTAATACATTTAAACTATACTTAGTATGAAATAAATCTATTTTAAATGAATTGTTTTTTACTAGGGCAACTTCTGCTTGTACTTAAATTACTATTCAACAAATTATATGCAGCTGGCACTGGAAGACAAAGCTGGTACATAAATGAGACATGTAAGAAAATATCAGCCCTTAATATCAGCCCTGTCAGAAACAGCATTGTGCACCTCAACACCTCCGGCAGCACAAGAATCCCAGCTAAATGTACTTTCCTCTTCCCATCCTGTCTCTCATCCTACGGTCATGTCCAATGAATGTGAAAAACATTGATACTACAATGAGAGCTAAATAAGAATCTCAACTAAGTCTCAGATATTTCTCATGTCTCAGTTGTGTCTACTTTTATTTGTTCTAATGGATTTTAGGAGAAACACGGGAAGACAAAGCTGATACCTAAATCAGACAATAAAGAGATTTCCCAATATTCCCTCACCACAATCTCTGTTTTGACTCTCTTAGACATCTCTCATTTGACTGACATCAAATATGTCTCTGCAGCCTTCACACCTTCCTACACTCCTACACCCCACCAAGATCCCTGCATTCAGCAAACCAGTGGCGTCTTGTATTGCTTTCCCATAAGGGCAGTGAATCGCTTTCCAGCTCATTCTCATTCACAACTCCTTCCACAACCACACCTCTAGACATATAAAAAAAACTACTTAAAACCCATCTCTTCTGTGAATACTTGACAGACAAATAAATAAAAAAACACTAACCCTCTCTTTCTCTCAACAGGTAGCTTTTGTTGAAACCAGTGACTTTGTATCGGCACCCATTGTATTATTGCTCCTGTATGACATATCGCTTATTGCTCCCTAAACTCTTTGTAAGTGGCTTTTGATAAAAGAGTCTGCTAAATGACTAAATATAAAGGTCTCCTGAGCTAAGAAAAAGCAACGAAAGTTTTTTTCCTCTAGGGTTGTTCTTAACCACAGTAAAATTCATAAAAAGATTATATTTGAAACTTATCTAGTGCTGCCACCAAGTGTGTGAATGTGAAACTGCACCATTCCTTTCAAGCTAGAGCAGTCTATGCAAATCTTAATAATAAAAGTCTGAATACAGAATTTATAATCTTATTATCTTAAATTTACATCTGCAATACATATTTCACATCGTGACGTGTACAAACCGGAAGTAGGGTACATGCTTGTCCGGTCAATGCTCTAGCTCCGTTCACTACACAGAACAGTTGCGGAGACCAGAATTTGTGTAACATATATCAGACCTTGATAATAAATGAATCGATCAAAAACAATGTTTTTGCAATGTTTGGTTTCCCTATTTTTACATCTCCCAGTTAACTATGAATAAATCGGAAAGCATACTTTGTTTTGGTAAATAAAATGAATACCTGTGAGAAACAAGCTGAATGAATGGCTATGGCGGCAGTGCGGCCGGAAAAATTTTTCCCCTACTACCGGTCCGTGTCGCCATTTTGTGAAATAGAAAATGCAAAATCCAGACAAAGGGGATGTTACAGGGTCATTTTTCATTAAATCACAAGTCTCATGTTAGCACCTTTCCCTGCCAGTCCAAACCCAGGATAGACAGGCTCACTAAACACAGTCTGAGTCTTATAAATAAGACTCATATTGTCCAAAACATTGTAAAATGCTAAAATCCCAGCACTGTGGTCCAAATACACTCCTATTCTGTAGCAACGAGACCATTCTTCAACATTTGTCTCCTTATTGTCATGCCAGAATTTGACTGAAAGGGCATTACAACGTAGTCCCCACGAACATGAGTTTCTTCCAAAGAGTGGTCCCCGTTTTCCTTTCCTACAAATTCCTTTGTAAGACACAGCAATGCAGACCCAGCACCCGCCACCATACTCCACCTCCCAATACTGCGGAGACCCTCTGAGGGCCTCGTTGCACAAGATCTGTGCTCTGGAGTCAAACCTCTCTTTGTGTTCAGGATAGTCTGCAATCAAATGTGAAGCAGTCACCTTCCTGTCCTCATCTGACAAGTGGAGGCTTGTGTGTGCTGTGTTGGTATCAAAAGTGAGCTTTGCTGCATCTGTGGTCAACATAGATAGAAATGCAATATTAGTGTAAGAAGCATTTAGGAGGTTAGCTGCAATCTTTTTTAATTCAGAAAAGAAAGAATACTGTAAATTTAGGAAACATACAGCGTAAAAAGTCCTCTCGTGTGTGAGGTGGTAGATGTGTCACAATTCTAGTGGTTTTCACTGCGATAAAAAATAGAAATAAACATTACCAATATTTGGTGATTTGTGACAGACAAGAGCACTAAACAGACATTGCAGAAAGTCACTTTGGAAGTAATACCGGTCATTTACAGCCGAAGCAAAAATTCGAATCATTTTCCAAATAATTTTCAGTTTTTCTGAATTGACTATTTATAGGTATGTGTTTAGATTAAAATATAATTGTTGTCTCCTTCTGTTAACTACTTCTATTTTTTATCTTAAATTTCTCAAATGGTAGAAAAATCCCTTATAACAGAATTCATGTTGGGGTCATGGTAAATCACATACATTTTTGATCTTGTTATATTTGATTGTCCATTGCACTTAATGAACGCAATAAATTGACAACTCTATAATGATATTGTGTTTTTAATAGAATCTCCTCCTACTAACCTCTTCCAGAGATCGTAAATAAACTCCACTGGCTTTCTATATTTAGCTTTGATATTAGTTCAGTGACTGCTTCAGTGGCACGGTCAAATGAACAGTATGGATGCTCAAGGAGAATGAAAGATTTCTTATAGGCGATCAAAGATGGAAAATGCACAGCGTTCTGTAGGGATTAAAATAGAACGTAAGAGTCACTTTTTTGTGAAAGTTTTACACATAAACCATGCTTTACTGCAGATTTTACTGTACCTCAAGAAACCTGACATCATCGTTTGAACGAGAAAGTAGTTCCAGGTGTTGTAGTTTAGCATCTACATCCTTCAGATTATTGATCTCCTGCTGTAATGCCTCTATGAATTCTTCCACTTGTTTTTCCACAGCCTCCACCTGACCTTCAATCAACTTTGTAACTTTGATATGAATGTCCTTCATAGACCGGATCAACTCAGTAAAACTTTTCTCATTCTTCTGCAGCGTATCCTGGACTGAGGTCTGCAAAGAAGCGAGAGCAAAATGGATGGCCTAAAATGAAGGACCAAACAAAAAAAGATGGAAGATTTCTAACCCTGAAAGCATCAACGGCTCCTCTCAGGTCCTGCATGTCTTTCTCCATTGCTTTCATTGTGTCAGTGGTGTCGCTCTGCAACCCTACCAACTCGATCTTGAAAAGAAACAGAATTGCAATCACATGGCAACCTCTTTTGGCAGTGATGGTGAAGACAATAAACCGTGGAGAAAAGAATAATGAGTCGGACTCAGATTTAAACCACCCACATAAAAAATGTGTCAGAGCATGAGCTTGACAACCATATCAGACAGGCTTATAAACAGACCGATATTTGGCCATTTTGAGATCTAATTTTGTTTGGCCAATGAAAAGAAGTTATATTTTGAGAATGTTTAAAAATTACAAAAATCACTATTATGTTATATATATTATAAATATATTGGTTCAATTTAAATATTGCAAAATTCTCAAGTGTAATAAGGTATTATTTAAAGATTATATCAAATACAAAGTGAACCCAAAAAGTAGGACGCTTATGCAACAGTTACAGTATCTAAATGTCAATGCATGAGAGAAAAACATTTCTCATTTTTTCAAAACTGAAGAAGTGTAGAATGAAAATGTGAAGTTTGTCCTGTCTTCATTCTAAATATAATATCTAGTGTTGTAGCAATTAGCATAAAATTTTGATACACACCACCAAACAATATTTTTACATCTAACAACTTGACATTTCAACATTTTAAGGTGTGACGTAGTGTGCACATATCTTTTAAGGCCACTGTATCAGCATTATATAGTTCGTTCATTGCTCATTATCAGTCATTGAGAAACCAATGTCAGTCAACCACTACTACTAACCATACTACCCTTAAAAATCATTAGACTGTACATCTTTATTTTACATCACATTTTCTGACCTGCTTATTCATCACTTCCATCTCTATTGCAATGACATCATGACTTCTATGGTTATCAGTAATGCACAGATGACAGATGCACTGCTGGTCTGTACGGCAGTAGACCTCCTGAAGCTTGTCGTGATGAGGGCAGATTTTCCCCTGCAATTCTTCAATCGCCTCAACTAGTCTGTGCCTCTTTCCAACATGCAGAGTGTTGTGCAGGTCGAGATGAAAATCACAGTATGAAGAAAGACACTCCAGGCAGGTCTGTTCTGCTTTGCGCTTCCATCCGGTGCATGCACTACACTCCACATCAAGGGATTTGCTGGAATTAAAAGCAGAAGCTTTTTCCTCCATGATTGTGAATGTAGTACAACTGGCTATGTCTGACTTTGTAAGTTTCGTTTCTTTGGAAAGATGACTGAGGCACAAACAATCCGGAATCAAAATTTTGTGTAAGGGTGTGGATTTTGACATGAAGCCAGGGGCAAAGTATTGACTCAGAGGGTTGCTATTGTCAGAAACTATTCCCCACGTGTCTTCTAGATATGACATATTTACTATACGTTTAATATTTTATAATAAACAAGTTACCTTTTTAAATGTTATTGAAGAATAAAACAACTTAAGGCTTTGTGTATCCTGCAAAGGGAATTTCAGTTTGTAAACCAATATTTGTTTTGGAAATGTTGTGTGTATTCATGAGTAAATTTTGCTGATGTTTACTTTATTTAGTTAATTTCTTTTGCTGATTGCTTTAGCAGAACTGGGGCAAATAGGTTACAGCATCATAAAATATATGGTACGCATACTTAAACCACCAACATCAATGAGTTTATTAAAAACGAATTAATTAAAATTAATTTTAATTGAATCTAGCCTATGCTAAAGTACTCCGCCTGTACACAAACATATACACTAAACAAATATACAGAACATTTTGCTTTAAACGGGTGGTGCCACAGTGTGTCATGCATTCTGACTTTTTTACAATGTTAAACGTGCTGGCTTCTCATGGTCAAAAAACCAGTTGGATGTATGACGTAGTATTTCTGTGCTCGATAACCTTCCTCTGCATTCGTATAGGTTTAGAATGTTTTTTTTTGCACATGAAATTCCCTTATATAACCACTTTTCTTAGTCCCGTATTGGACAATTCTCCCTGAAAAGCATTCACCTGCGAAAGCGTGATGAAAAAGCGCGCTCACGAGTCAACCAGGGAGAGCGTAAGAAAGAGCATGTGCACACGTCAATGTAGAGACGTGTGCGCACACGTCAAGCTAGACCAAGAGAGAGAGAGAACTGCGTTCGTAAAGTTCCACTGTGTTTGTCTGTTCACTTCATTTTGGTGAGGAATGTTATATAAACAGTGGATATCACGCTGGATTTGCAGATCGTTTGAATCTGATAGATGGATGCCGGTCATGAACCACATGCGCGCTCACGAGTAAGTGAAACTGAGTCATATGTCTGTGTTTTTTTGGCAATTGGTGAATACGCTACCTAAGGTACCACAACACAAACTTATAGTGAATTAACAGTTATGAAAGGATAGTGCGATTATGTATTGTGTGCTCGTGCTGTAGTTCCCTGTACGCGTTCAGGTGATCGTCTGTTTTTCGGAAATAATCATACAGCTGTATCTGTCTTTTATACATGTGATCAAACTAGAGACTTTTCAAAGATACGAAGTATGCAATACTTCTCTTCTCCACTCAAAATTAATATGAGATCGGCAGAGACTGCGAGTGTTACATCCGCTTTAAGCCTGTAATAATATGTTGAAGGAGGAAGACTGCTTAAAACAATCAGTGTATGACCTTCAAATATCGCGAGTGTATTCGGACTTTACGTCACTGCCTCGTTAGTTTTCTATTTCATAAGCTGATCGGTCTACGCAGAACTAAATAGCTTTTGTTTTTAATCAGTATTTGAACTGGACCCTGAACACAGATGTTTGTTTACACTTATTGCATACTGAACTATTAGAACATTCTTCATAAACTATACACGGTTATGAATATTACACTTTAAAGTCCCAATGAAACAAAACAATGCCTATTTTTTCAGGAAATATTGCAGCGTTTATTGGAAATAGTTTACCAATGTCTGTCATTTTCTTTTAAAAATCTGTGTGCCCTCATAATCTTAAACTTCCTTCCTGTAATGATCCAATTTAAATGACGTAGGCCTATGATAGACGGCGTGGGCGGAGAATCCGTTAACTCCTCCCATTCAATCAGTCAGTGTGCTGCTAGTTCCATTTCAAAATGCAAAGGCTGTTTTTATAAATCCAATCAAAACGCAGAGAAAGACGAAAGCCACGCCCACTATCTTCTCATTAGATATTCCATATCACTCGGAAATGCGTCAAAATACGGAAGTAAAAACGATCGCAACTTCCGGTTCACGTGTACCTTGGCCGTTTCTTAATTCCAAGAACTTGTGTTCTCGTTGAGACCGGTCATCGGTCTTGCGGGGATGCCTCGGAACAACGAACTTGGATGGACGCGCTGTGACGTCAAGCGGGTTCCGTCCAAGCGTTCTTTGTTCTTGAGAATTGGAACCGGACTTTGATAGTTATGGATGACGTAGAGCGAGAAGATCACGTCGACACAAGACCGCTGAAGAACGCATATTGAGAACCGGCCTTTATCTTGCAGTACAAATCACAGCATGCTGTACCTGTATTTTGACACCACAATCAACAATCCCATCCAAATGGTATGAAAAAATTCCTGTGTAATATTAACCCAAATTAACACATTTCAAGAAATATTGATGGATACTTATTCCCATCTTTCATCATTCGTTATTCTAAGTAACATTCTTCTTTGTCATTGTATAGTGCACCGCCACCTACTGCATCGGAGGATTCAGTATCATTGTTTCAATTTCTCAAAAGTGTATTGACGTTCCTGCTGCTCAAGAAACTTGTCCTAAAATGCATTTACACGGCAATTGCAGAAATAATATTATAAGATTCAAAATAAAATAAAAAACATAATTAAAATATAATTTATATTATTTTAATTTTGAGAAAAGTCTAACCCCGCAGATAGGTGACATTTAAATTACCATGTTGATACCCGTATTGCTAAAAAATTAGCAATAACCACACCAGCTCTACCTGATCACCAACAGAGGTCATCACAGCGTTTCATCTGAATACATACAGGTCTATAAAACCATATTGCTAAGGGTCTGCATGTTCCATCATGAAAAAATGTGTATTGTCTTACTGTTTATAGACAAATAAAGTCAAATACATAGTTGGGTAAATAAAAACAATGATCTCGTTTCCTTTATATTAATATATTTTTATAACTCCGGATGCTTGCAAAACAACAGCAAGAATTGTATACCTCTTGCTGTTGTGTTGCATTTTTATATGACAAGACAACATAACAACATATCTTCTTAAATATATTATACATTAAATATATAATTTATATAAATTATACACGCATACATAAAAGGAATTTTAAGTTGACATAGGCTACACGATATAGGCCACACGTTACAGAAACATTGCCTGGGGCTGCCGTCCATCTCTAATTCTTTCTTTCTGTGTGTCTGCTGTAAATCTAGAATGGATCAGACAGCTTCAGTCAGACATATACTTTTATGTTTATTCCATACATGGAAATTGAATGGTTGCTGCAGCTGTCTGATGCTTATATTTTGTCTATTTTGTGTTACAAGAATATTAAATATAATATTTTAAGTAACATCTAAATCATGAAAAATTCAACACTTTATTACTACAAAGAAGGGAATCCCTAAGATGCTTATTCAAAAACTACAATAACCACTACAATTTATTTTCCGTTATTTCTTTAATTCAGTCATAAGTACAAAGTGATTGATACATTTTCTAAAAAATTTGACACAGTAAACAAAGATGAAGTCAAATTAATAATTCAAAAGGTACCAATTAATAGTGCAAAGATTTGGCTATTAGGTTAAGTAATGTCACAATGCTCAACATGCTGTGATATGCTTTTGGGGGTCTTGATGTCATGGACGATGAACCAGAAATATCTGGGATGGCAAGATTTAAAATCACTTTGGATAGCTACCCAGAATATTTCCTACAGTAAGTGGCAGCTGAAAATAGAATGTAAAAGTCACATTTATTTGAAAATGTTCTTTTCACAAATACAATTCAATTCACAATTGCATGAGCTAGTTTGCCATGTTAAACTGGAGGTGGTGGTTGTTGTTATTTTAACACAGGATTCATATTTTAGATTCATGGATTGGCGTGGACCCCAGAACCTGAAAATAATACAAAAAGACACCAATTATTCCCTGGCATTTCATACAGTGCTGTACACTGCATGGCTCCTAAAAATAATTACCCAAAGCTCAGTGGAAAACCATCCACCCACTTAAACGTTCCTGTGTGATCTTTGTCCGTCAGTCCAATCCAGGCCTCTGTAGTACTAGTTTTTGCTAATTTTTCAATAAACCTCTGATGACAAAACACTGTTATCAGTTTGATTTCAAATGAAATTATACATTTATGAATACATTAAGTCATCTCTCCATCATCCTATTTTATTCAGTTCAAGGGCCATGGTAATTTGTGACATCATTTTGACAATGCCAATATGCACAATCGGAACAATTTCCAATTTTTGCAATGCAGAAGAAGATTCAAATTTTTTGGATGTGTTGTAATGCTTGATTTTTAGTAAACAAATATGGTTATGTCAACCATCTTTGGAAATAGTGTTAATAAATATGGAAATAAGGGAAAATAAAATACAATAAAATAAATGAATAATACTTAAGTAACACACAAGGCACACATCTTAATGGTCCTCAACACAGGCTTCATTAGGTTTTTACAAAATATAATTTTATTTTTATCAATGGATTTTTCTTTCTTTTTTTAAATATGACAGATTTGTTTATAGACTTTAAACTAAGTCTTCCCCACCTGTTCCTCAATGCTGTTTATGATCACCAGATCTGCATTTCTTGCTTTGCAATATTGTCTGCTCTGACTCCATTGTATCTTCACATCAGATATGTAGTAAACACTGTAGTTGGCATACCACCAGCCCATTTGTATTTGTTGATCTGTGTAAAACAAACCAAGAGTATCATTTACTTTGACATAGACACAAACTTTTAAATGACTGTATTAGGATTCATTCTAACTAATTATTCTGATAAATTACAATTTAAATGATTGAGATTGGCTCAACTGTTCACGAGTTAAACTATTTAACATCCACATTAAACATACTTAAACCTTGTGTATCTTATTCTTTTGTGTATTATAAAAAGGATAGTTCACCCAAAAAGGAAAATTCTGTCACCATTTACTTACCCTCTTCTCATTTCAAACCTGTATGACTTTTTTGTTCTGCAGAAGAAGATATGTTGAAGAATATTGTAACAGAACAATGATGGCAAGAATTACGATTTTTGGGTGAACTATCCCTTTAAGAGCGCTAAAAGGACCTTTTGCTGCAGCAAATGTTCAGTACAACTTATGAGTTATCTTTTCAAAGATTACTTACTCACTTCCGAGAGAGCTTTCAGTAAATCTTCTCTTTGTAAAGTTAGGTTTTGAATGCTTTCTAGCTGTCCTTTTCCTGCAATAGTATACATGACATGCTGTGTTATGGTACAGACCAGCAGAAGAGTACACAGTAGTCCCAGACACACTGAAGGAAATCCATTACACCAGAGACTTCCTAAAATCGAATACAGGACATACATATATAAAAACACTAGTTTTCAATCAAACGTTGATACAGTAAACGTTGTCATATTTAGTCATGTTTATGTAGTTTTTAGCACTACATGAACACCATATCTCATGGCACTAATAATGCTGATGTTCAACACACACAGTACAGATAAAATGTATAATTTAATATAATCTGATGTTCTTTAAATTGTGTTTTTACCTTGTGTTTGATGTCCGGAGTTGTTTCTTTTATGTCCCAAATGCTGATTTGACAAGACAAACTGGTTGTTTCTATTATGATGTAAGGTTTCATATGTTTCTGATATGGACTCCATGCTATGTCCATCCATAGATATTCTTACTGATGGTATATAAGGGGATCTCCAGTTTTAAGTACAGCCTTTAATCATTTCCCCCAGATCTCCTGAGCGTGCCATTTGTCTTTGGTTAAAGAGGAAGTTGTGGATAAAGAAAGGTTGTCTTCTCTCTAAAGACCTCTGCTTTAACTTTAATTGGCTTTAGGTCTTCAGCTAAACTGCCTCATTGGAAAAGGAAATAATACAAAACCAGTCTAATATTAGCTACAAAATCCCCCAAACAATAGTTATTTGCGATGGACCACAAAATGACTCGCTATAGGATGTGGTGTTAAATTTATTTGGTACATTTTAAGTTGTGGGTGAAGGGACACAGAACTTCGAAATGTCTTTTCAAGCAGTTTTGTATTTGTATGGTATGTCATAATCATTGACACGAAAATCCCCTGGAAATTTCTGTGGAACTTATGTTTTGTCATCAGCACACGTTACTGCTGCCTATCTGCTAAGTGTGAATCACTGCACATACTGTTGATCTGTTCATAACTGTAATTAAACTTACACTGAAAATGTTAAGTTAAGTTGTAATGCTTCAATAAAAAATAGAGACCATGATATGCTTAGTTAATGCGTCAGATTCATTCTCAGCAGTATTACAGAACAATTCAATTTAATCTGTGATGAGGACATTACTATCCATCAGTGGCGTAACTTTGTTTTGGGAAGTGGTGGGGACAAAGGCGACATAAACAATACTTTAATAAATTGTTTCTGTAATAACTTGTTTGGAAAATTCATGGGTGATACAAGCGCGGAAAATGTAGGTGACTCGAATCCGCTGAATTTACTTTTCTAAATTTTCACATCACATGTCAGATCTGCTTCCATTTGTTTTTAAACTATATTATGTTTTTGTCAATAGATCATTTAAAGCATAATGTGCTTTATTATACGTAAGGATGGCTGTTGCCTTACTTAATTAAATTTATTAATTTGTGATAAAATCAAAACATCTTAAACAAATGTGTTTTTCCCCATGTTAAAAAGTTGCTGTTTGACACAGATTACCTGTCGTTGGGCAACAGGGCCGGCCCTAGCATTTTTGGGGCCCTAAACTGATTACAAAATGAGGCCCTCCATCATCTTATGTACACAACATACTAACCTTACACAGATATATCGCACTGACAATCTGACAATGTCAAATTAACAACACAATATTATCCCTTTACAGCTTTCCTGTAGCTCAGTGCTTAGAGCATGGTTCTAGCAACGCTGAGATCATGGGTTTGATCCCAGGGATTGCACATACACAGAATGTATAGTATAATGCAATTTAATTTAAGTCGCTTTGGGAAAAAAGCATCTGCCAAATGCATAAATCTAAATTCTGATTTGTAAATACACACAACATAACTTGGAAAGCTTAAAGTGTGCAATCAGTTTATTCAAAAGAAAGAGGTTACAAGCAGAACATCAAAAGTAATAACATACACTACTGTCAGTTTTACTGTATTTGTTAATTAGTAAATTAATCTTTTAAATAAAAATTCTAAGGACACTGGAGGATGTGGTGGAGGCAACAGATAAGCTGGCACCAAGGCCAATGTAGGCTGAGACAGGGCCAAGACTGTCATGCGAGGAGGAGGCAGCTGCTGCAAAAATAGATGGAAAAACAGAAGTAAATTTGATCGCTCATTATGATAATTTAGTATTTTTGTGTTAATTTTAATATTTTTTATAATATGTTTTACTAATAAAGCTTTGTACATGTAGTATTGTTAATATAAAAAGTCTATTTTTGTTGTATTTCAGTAAAGTGAGATCTATAAGAAAGTTATTTAACTGACCTGCATTTTCACCAGCTCTAAGTTTATTCTTTAGAAAATACTTCAAAAGTGCCCCTGAGGTGCAAAATACACACATTGTTCAAATTATTCTGTCCCCTTCCACAATAACCCTCACAGAACACATAAAGCATATTTTGTTTAAAAATAAAACTCCATTTAGTATGTTTACTGAGCGGATAGTCCTTGTACAGAACCTTTACAAGTACACACAGCTTATTTTCAAAAATGTTTTATTTACAGTGTCTTGTTAAAATTGATTACATTTTTAATTGAACACTTACCCTTTTCTTGATCCTTTCTTTTCTCATCTTCTTTGCACCAGACTGATAGTGATAGTTTTCATTTTTAATCTTTGCACAGTTTTGCTCACATGATGATTAACACCTAGTGGCCACGGAGGCCTCATGCAACTGCCCATATCGCTTATTAGGTAGGGCCGCCACTGGTGGGCAAGAACTGAGACGTTTGATAAGTATTCAAGTATACAGGTGAAAAATCCTATTTTGACTTATTATTACGGTAATTGCCAGAAAGGCTACAATTATACAACGAACTTTCTACATTCTGTTTTGAACTCATTAAAAACTTCAGAGTTGTGACTTTCCATTTATTGGAGTTTTTGATCAAGTATCAAAATGTAATTCATCTTGCAATAGACGATAGCAACCGCATGTCGAGAACAATAAGGACGAATATATAGCACGAAAGTGCAATTAAGCGCAAAATGTTTGGTACATGTATGACTTGAACAGCCATTTTCAAATGTTTTCATCATTTTATTAAAAATAAATACCTTACAATCTGATTTGTGATAGGCAAAAAGTTCGGTAAACGGCATACCCGAACCTACAAAGACATGAAGTAATTAACATTTGCTTTACGCCACTAGAGTTGTCGACTTATTCCTTTCTTATATTTTGTCTATTCCAATCTAAAACTGATGGGCGGAGTTTATATAAATAGCTTCTTCTCACAAAGCGGGCTACTTAAATAGACACTCCGTATTTTGTATTTCTTCCGATAGGTGGTGGGAACTAAATTGACTTTGGAAAAAAGTGGTGAGGACATGTCCTGTTCACCGACAAATTACGCCCATGCTATCCATGACAGCAAGCCTCTGTGCCATCACTCCTATTCTCCTTTTCCATTCATATTTGCGATCGTGAAAAAATATTCTAATTTTATTTCATCACATAACACGAGAATAATGGTTTGTAGACACTTTTTCAAGTGTCGATCATGTGTTTTAAAATAATTCCACAAGATGGCAGCATCTACTGAACAGAACAACTTCTGCCGACCACATGTGAGTTCCGGATTCCTACTATTAATTAAACTACATTAGAATTACATTTCGGCATTTATTAAGAAAATAGAAGAAAAAACGAACCCTCTCTTTTACTCTCAACAGGTATTTTTCTGGCTTTTGTTAAAACTAATTTGGTATTATCACCTATTGTACAGTATTATAGCTCCTGTATGATATATCGCTTATTGCTCCCTGAACCCTCTGTAAGTCGCTTTGGATAAATGCTTCTGCTAAATGTCTAAATGTAAATTTAGGCAGAACCTTCTGAACAAAAATTGGTTCAAAGGTCTGTGAAGTTTATGCAATATTCATTTTTTATTGTTTACAAACATCTTGTAGACTGTGTAAGGTTTAATGTAATCAACAGAATTCACAATCTTACCCTCCTCAAATCATTCAGAATCCCTCTTCTTCTATAACTGAATTTAAAAGCAATAACACACCATTTTCTACTGTTTTATTGGGCCTAAATTTAATCTAGCAAAATATTCCCTTACATTCATGAATGATAAATCAGACACAAATGGAAAGGTAGATGCGACTTGTTTATTGCCGATTGCTTGCAGGTATTGTAGTATTAAGTTGTACGATAAGGGTGACTCTTGTGGTGCATTGCAGATTCAAAACAACCTTATTTTCTCAACTTTCACTGGATCAAATGCATGTCAGTGCTAATAGTCCTGCACATTTTGTGGAATCCAGACTTCAAATAGGCTGATTTTCAGGGTGAACCTTTAGATTTTTCTCTTACTTAAAGTGCAACCTCAACTCTCCATTTCATTATTCACCTCGAGTCCCGTGTCTGTCACGTTGCTCTTGAATAAATGGACTCGACACAGTGTTTACTCTTTGCCAACTTTGTACCTGTTTGAAGAACCTCTATAGACATCTCCACAGCCAACACTTTCCTTTGCTCAAAAGCAAACATAGACAAAACACAGCCGTAAAGGTCAATTCAGTTAGCAGTTGCTTTAAAAAAGAAGCATACACATCAGGTCGCGCACACACCACCTCAAAACATACTGTCTTTATTTAAATTTACAAAAAAGAAAAAATACAACATAATAAATACATTTGATTTAGTATACGCCATTGTGAAATCTTCCGTACCAACTGACCCCCACTTGGGACTGGAACACAGCAGTCTGAGAAGAAGGTAGAAACAAGGATGAATGCAGAAGTTCCACACCCAATTTACAACTGACCTAAACACCTGATAAACCCATGGAATGAAAAGAGGCATTTTTTTATTGTTCCACAAAGAGAAACAGTTTTGTGTGGGGGACTTTATTTGTTACACGTTTTACCATACAATAAAACAGACATATCTCATATTTAATTTAAGACCCCAAAAGCTTTTCACACTTGAAACTGTTGAACCAGGGTCATTTCTAACTCTGGATCAACGTAATCCTGGGTTATCTTGTTCTATGCTACACGGTTACGACTTTCAAGGTTAAATTAATCTTGGGTATTCAGGCTTCCTAGTTTCACATTGTACATTCGTTAATCCTGGGTTAACAATTTGTTTAGCAGTTTAATGAGGTCAAAAACAATGATGTAAAGTATAGTGCACCCTGACCAGTGTTAATAAACATGTGATCATCTCTTGATATTACACACAGACTGAAAATTCATACGACTGATTTTCCAAATATGTATAAATGTTTTTATTTTGATGAACACAGAGAAAGATATTCGGAATAATACTTGTAACCAAACAATTCTTGGCCACCATTGACTACCATGGTAGAATGCCTAACATGCCTCAGAACTGTTTGCTTTCCTGCATTCTTCAAAATATCTTCTTTGTATCTTACAGAACAAAGAAATGTATAAAGCAAATTGTTCTTTGGTAGTCAATGGTGACCAAGAAATGTTGTTATTACTCGGATAAAAGGACAATGAAAATTATTAACTCATTTACTCTCCCACAAGTTATGGAGATGGTGGTCTAGTGGGTTAAACCACTGAACTGATAAATCAAAAGGTTGCTGGTTCAATCCCAGCATCCACCACCAGTGTGTCCCTGAGGAAGACACTTTACTCCATGCTGCTCCAGGGGGATTGTCCCTGTAATAAGTGCACTGTAAGTCGCTTTGGATAAAAGCGTCTGCCAAATGACTAAATGTAAATGTAAATTCCAAATCTATGGTAGTCAGCCAATAATTGTTTGGTTACAAGCATTTTCCTGAAATCTTTCTCTGTGTTCGTCAGAACAAAGAAATGTACACTGTGTCTACACCGGACGCGACATGACACACGACTTGTTCTAAAGGGATTTAAAATTATTAAGGCTTCTAATGCGTTCAATTGTCGTGTTGTATCGCGCCGCGTCCTCACACGGTGTTATACAGATTTGGAACAACTTGAAGGTGAGTAAATGAAGACAGAATTTTCATTTTTGGATGAAATGTTCCTTTAAATAGCCATAAAAAACATCAATAGATTTACTGTAAATCACCTTTCAACATTTCTCTTAGATCCCAAAACAAGCATGTGTGTATGGAACCTGAATGAGGTAAGCGCCAAGAAAGTTTATGATAGCTGTTCATTGCTAAACAATGCACTTTAACATTCTAGCACCATGTTCTTTCTGTATACCAAAAGCAGTGCTAACCCTAAGGGTTTCCTAACCCAGGATTAAACTGCACTATATGGACAAAAGAGCATACAAAATAGCATCTATGGCATAATAAAGAATTTTGCTTCTATCTTTGTTGCAAAAGTTTTGGAAGAGCCTTTTTCTGTTCTGAAATGACTGTACCCCTGTGTACAAGTCATTGATGGGTTTCAGTTCATGTGTGAGATTTATGCAGACCAATCAAGTTCTTCCTGTGCTTTGTGCTCAGGGGCATTGTCACTTTAGAATAGAAAAGGGCCTGCCCATAAAATGGCTGTAATATTAAAAGCATGGAATTCTCTAGAATATGCTGTTGCTTTAAGATTTGTGCTAATGCAAATGACTAAGATCTCATTAGAAGGGGGCGTACCAATATGTTTGCTTCTATCTTTCTGAAAAAGTGGGTTAGCCCAAGAAGAAAACCCAGGGTTACGTGTGAATGTGAAAAGCCCTATATTTGATCAAGCATGACATTTGTTGGGTCTGAATTGGGTGAAGCCCCCTGTATTAATTATCTCTCGACCTGTGTGCATGGTTGAGCATGATACAGTTGTTCTGGTTTAGTCCAGTCACAGTGAGTCCGAATCCTTGTGGCCACAGATAGTTTGATTAATCGGGACATCGGGGTGTGAGAGCGTGTGCTCAACCCAGAATGAGGAATGGAAAAATGACTTTTTACAGGAATTCGGAGCAGTTACACATTTAGTTATTCAGGTCTTCTTTCATATTTAATTCCGTTAACTGTCCCTTTTTGAGAAGAGCACGTTTAAATCCAACATTTTTGTCCAGAGTCTTCCAGTTACATCCAGTGGCATCGGGTCCTCTCAATGCAGTATTCTATATAATGTTCCCCTTCATTTCTGTTCATTTAGTTTATGTTTTTGTATTGTTACTTGAAGACTACAGTACGGTTGTCACTTGTCACAATGGCATTCAGTAATATTTACATTTAAGTGCATTTACATATAACAATTTTCATGTATTTTTTTTTTTCTCAATAACATTTTATGTATTTTTAAACATCATGTATAAAAGTGCACTGAAGCTGAAGCACATCTGTCAGCTGTTGCAGATCGTCATAACCTTTGACATGGGTTTTCAGACCAGATCTCTCAATGTATTCGTGTTGCACAATATTAACAATGTGTTGTAATTTTGTGATCTTTTTGCAACTTTCTAAACAATCTGTTCTTGCTAAAACGTGTGAATCATATTGCACCCTGACAAACAAGCCACATTAAAAAGTCCAAGCAGAGCTTTCAAGCAGGGTTTGAAATTGATGTTTGTTTTCGTGTAAACACAGAGAATCTTTGTGCAAACACGTATTCAGGACTGTACTGTAATGTTCAGCGCTTTTCTTTTGAAATGAAATAGACTGAATAATTCAGTTCTTTTGCTTTGTGAATGTATTAACAATTTCTGTACAAACATTAATTTCCTGTGAGAAGTTTTGGAACACCTGAGGAAGTTTCAGAACTTCTCATCTTTTCATACTGACAGTTGTGACATTGTCTTGCCACAAAAATACAAGTTAAACTCTCTCTCTTTCTCTCGCTCGCTCTCGTAATTAAATGCCATCTAGAATACAGTTAACGTTGCTTTTTACTTTGCCAAACACACTTGAGGAATGTTAAATGCTGAACAAAGACACACAAGCTCTCTGAGTGTCTCTCTACTCACCATTCAGCTTTTCAACACTTATTGCTTCAAATTACATCAATCACTCGCTCCAATCCCTTCTTCTCTCTCTCCCTATCCTACATTCATTTTTCCCTGTCTTCCCTTATTACCTTTCCACTTCATCTCTTCCTCCTTACCTTTCTCTTTCCATTACTCTAGCTCTCGTTGCCTTTTAATCACTGTCCCACCCCAGCCTCTCTCTCTCCATCTCTCTCGCTCTATTTTTCTCAGACATTCGCCTGCTCCTCATCTCCAGACTGCTCCTCTTTCTCCTCCCGTTCTCTCTCTTTGTGCTTTTTGCTTGATTCTGCATCTCCCTCTTTATCTTCTTCGCCGTCCTTCTCTTTGTCTCTGAAAAGCTGGGCTAGTTTCTGGAACTGTGGGCCCCAATCTTCTAGCCCCGCTCCCCAAACCTCCTTCTCTGCCTCCTTCCCTCCCTCGCTGTCCAGAGAGCTTAGCGACCCTGCACGTGACCCTGTACCCTCCAGCCCGTACACCTGCACCGAGTCGTAGGGAGGCTGCGAGGGGTCAAAGGTGACCTGTGCCAGTCGTAGACGCAGGAACTCGCCGACCCTGAGGGCCAGAGAGTGAGCCCCTCCCACGGGGGCACCCCGTCCCGACGCATCAAGTGCTGAGGGCCAAGCTCCACCATAACCCAGGATACCCCCGAATGCTCCCCGCCCCTGCCCGGGGTAAGGAAGAAGGTGGGGAGTCATATCCCTCCTGCCCAGTGGGTATCCCGTCATACCCAACCGTTCATGCCAGTCTCCCATGAACCCTCCACCTTCTGGGTACATCCCAGCACATGTGCTCCCACTCATGGGAATGCTTCCTTCTCTCTCGGGCCTCCCCACAACAAAACCCCTCCCCATCTCCAGCCCTTTCCGGCCCAGAGTCCCTGGGTAGTCCCTCTGCTGCTCCCCCTGCAGGATAGTGGCGTAATTGCCGCTGACGGACTGCATTTCCGTGCTTCCGTTGGCGGCGTCCACACCCCCAGCATGGCTGGACTCTGCAGTACCGCTCCTGTTTAGTGCGAGACTGGGCCGCGAGGGGTGCCGCCCAACTCTCGGAAGCGTGGTGGAGTCACACATCCACCCACCCGCTGGGCCTGTCCCAGCAACCGATCCGGATCTGGTCAACACCAACTCTCGTTCACGGGGGGCCATGTCCGCCTGGACCTGTAGGGCGCGGGGAGGAGCAGGAAAGTTAGAATGGGAGGTAAGGATGAGTTTTTTCTTCTATTATGGGTGTGACAGAGAAAGGATGGTTAAGAGAGGGGCAATATTAGAAGGAAGAAAAGCAGAGCGATATTTCAGACACGATGATCAGGTGAAAACTGTAAAAATAGGAAAAAGGTGAAGTGAGACAGAAGAACGTGTGAGTAGAGAAAGAAAGCGCGAGTCGGGTACTTTCAAAACATATGGAAGAGTGAGAAAAAGACGCAGAGAAGCTGAAAGAGGTTAATTGAGCTCTAAAAGGAGCTAACGCTACACTGTGAGATGAGGATGAGGAGAGAGGGAAACAGTGAGAAATAACACATGTGAACACATCTTCATCATCAACCTGCTCAGAGTGCCTGATTTAGTGAAATGCCCCCAAAAAGTTGGACACGCCCACTTCAGTCAGATGCAAGCATGAATATTTATATTTATCAATGTATAACCAATATAAAATGTCATAAGAGGAACAAGTAAATACAAAAATATAATTCTGTCAGAGATATTGGAAGAATGCTTGTAAACAAATAGTTCTTGGTCACCACTGACTACCATATTAGAAAATAAATCATTTTGATAATGAATTGAAATAGGATGAATAAATCAAATAAGACAAATCATTTAAATAGACAACATATTCATTCTAGGTATCATATTGCGTTCTAAATATAATCTTGAATGAAACAATTGCTCACAGGAAATAAATGAATATCGCATGAAGGCATGTCAGCAATCTGGCAGCATTGGGTATGAGATGGGTTTTCTGTTCAACGCGACGGTGCAAATCCAATTAATACCTGCCTTAAAGTCACATTAATTTACTCTCGCAGTAACTGCTTCTGAAACTATTTTCTGAATTGATAAATCACTTTGCTGGTGCAATTTAATGTGTTGACACCACCCATTACTTTGTGCACATATAAAAGGCACTACTTATATTGCATATTAATTAAGGGAAATCCATGAAAACGATTGCGTTATTTTGTGCATTATTTAATACTGTATGTTAAAAATCAGCTCAGGCTTTTTTTATGTGGTTTGTATGTTTATGTGGCTTAGTAAATCAAGGGCCTTAGCAATAACTAACTTAGGAACGTGTGTAATAGTGCACATTTGTTAGGCTGTGTTAACATACAGTGCAAATAGGATGCATTCTTGTGTCTAAACGCAGTTGATCGGACTGTGGACCAGAACGAAAAAGTCTTCACAAAAACAAAAAAGTCCTCAGATAAACTAGATGTCTGCAAATTGTTCGAAAAAATAATAAAAACATTGCTCAAAACAGGCAATGAGGAATCTGAAAGTAATTGTATTGAAATGCATTGCTAAAGGTGGAATTTGTTAAACAAGTGGTGTTTTGATGGCTGTTACAATGGTGAGAGAATAAATTTAGATTCTTAAATTAGATAAGTGTTTACCGTGTTGACACCCACACACAAAAAAACTCAAATCTAGATAAACGTGCGATGATAGTAGACATGGAAGTCATGACAGATGTTTTCTTATTTGAAGGTTTATATATCTTTGATTTGTAGAGCTCACATCGGTTACATCAAAGTTTACATCAATAATTTTTATAGCTCCACATGAATTATGTTTCAGTTCAATTTGAAATTGCAACTTTACTCGCCAGTTGGCAAGTAACTTCATGTTATTTATTCAACAAAGCCTATCTGTATTTACGCTTGTTAAGTGTTATTTTTAGACCCTGTCTACTACCATCATGTTTATATGACACTATGGCTGCTTTAATGAAGAAAAGTTAACCAGAAAAAATATATATTCTAAACGTAAACAAAGAGAGAAGCATTTTTACCCAGTCCAGATCCTGGCCTTGACTCTGACTCTGCGGGGTGTCACTGCTCAATTCCTCTTTCAAGTCGTTTTTTCTTGGTGTTCCACCTTCAGATGTATTTGCTCCTTCTTGTAGTACCCCTGGCCCTTCTTTAGAGCAATGACCGGCTTCTGCCGGGGCGGCATAAATGGCTCCAGGATCCAGAGGCCCAACCACAGCTGTCTGGTTCTGTATGACGAGAGAGTGGTCTGGTTGACCTCCGGGGAAGTGGTAAGCGAGCTCCGACAATCCACGTTCATGTGAACGACGCAGCACGGGGAGGGTCTGGCTGCTGTAGCATAGCCGTCCATACAGAGGAGGTCCTTGATTGTTGTACTGCCCGGGGTCCAGCGCTCCAGCTTGAACCCAGTTGCTGTATGCACGAGCTTTGTCTTGGGTGTGATGTGAATAACGTCTAGGAAAACAGAGAATCAATTGAATCCAAAAAAGAAATGATACACCTCCATGTTATTTCAAACCTGTATGACTGCTTTAGCAGAACCCAATAGAAGATATAAAGGATGTAACCCAACAACATTGAAGCCCATTGACTTCAGTTATATGGACATAAAACCACTAAGACATTTATCAAAATCTTCTTTTCTTTTCCCCATTAGAAAGAGGCATATACAGGTTTTGAAGGATAGACTTTTATTTTTGGGTGAACTGTCCCTTTACATGACCCCCGATGAGCCACACTCACATGTTCCTGCTGTCCAGGGTGCGATACCCCCTGCGTGCATTATGTGGGGCACTCTGCAGCGCTGTGATGTCAAACGCAGCCGTGTCCGCCTCGCCCCCTCCTTCATCATCATACGTGATGATGTTTTCTCTTACATCATCCTCTTCTAATGGCGAAAGAGAGTCTCTTTTCTGTCGGCGCAGGGACAGAGATAAAGCGCTGACAGCTAGAGGAGGGAGGGGGAAATTGAGAGGGTTGGAGAGAGAAAAAGAGATAATGTTATGTGTTGCCATTTATAAAAAGAGAGGACTGCGTTTGTGCTGGGTGACAAATTTTCGCAATAAAATTGCAGGGTGCTACTGAATGACGGATACTCAAAAGCCACATTAGAACAGCTGGCAAATTGCGGCCTGTTTCACACATCCTGCATCTGCGATGCATATTTCAGCGCCAGTATTAACAGGTTACAGCAATCACGGCACATGCAAGATACCACAAGCAGCACTTTGTCTGTTTTTGCTGCACGTGACCTGTTAAACTCAATGGAGAAAAACATTGAATGTTGTATGTGATGCTTATAGTTGCACTTTGGGCTTGGGTTTGGTTCTTTGTAGATTCATTAAAATATGGCAAATGTGAAAACCTTCCTCTCTCAAATCAGATTTCTCTAAGATCAAGTTTAAAATCATTCTTAGTGGCCCACTCCTGAAAACACTGGATTTATGGCTGTTATTAAAATAAATATTTAAGTAGTAACACAGAAATCACTTTGTATTCTGTATGGTAGCAAAGCTCTTTTAATGTCACAGAAATGCTGTCAGTGTGAAAGCACGCTGGAAGCCCAATGTAATTACATTTATTCTGTCTGTGTGCAGAATTAAACAGTCTCTGTACAAGCAAATTTCACGGTACATATGGCACTTCTGCACTGAAGAGACAGCATAACAACAGACACCTAATGATAACTATACACGGATGAAGGTCATTGTGAGTACCTCGTTTTTATGAAACAATTATCACATGATACATATTTTATGGACAGAAATGTTTAATGAAAAAAGTTTTTCAAAGCTGCAAACTGTAAGTTTTGCCTCTCTATAGCCATCTCTGGTTGGTTTCTTTACAAAGTTTTTAAAAGGGGTAATTCTCCCCAATCTGAAAACTCATCATTACTCACCCCAGATTGTTCCAAACCTGTATAAATAACTTTTTTCTGTTGAACACAATGAAAGATATTTGGAAGAATTTTAGCAACTGACAGTTTTGGGACATTATTGACTAGAATTTTTTTTTTCTCTGTTCTGTTGAACACAAAATTCGATATTTTGAGGAATTTAGAATAGCAAACAGTTCTAGGGCACCTTACCATTTGTGACCCTGGATCAACAACTTCAAAGGAAATTTTCTCTATATTTTCTAAGATTCCTGAGTTTTACACGGTTGTATCGCTGTCAGATATTGTCATATTCTAACAACTCATTCATAAATATACAGTTTATTTATTCAGCTTTCAGATGATGTAAAAATCTCAATTGCGAAAAATTTACCCATAAGACTGGTTTGGTTGTCCAGGGTCACATTTTACAATTTCTTACTTTGGTAGTCAATGATGTGTTCAACAGAACAAAGAAATTGATACAGGTTTGGATTTAGGGGGGAGTCCACTCTTATAATAGGTGCTCCAAAAGTACTAACTTAAGTAATAACTGTTCTGTTTCAAAAAAGGTTCTTTGTGGCGAAAAAAAGTTCTTCAGATTATAAAAAGTAAGATAGAGATCTTCTTTAAAGAACCTTTGACTGAATGGTTCTTTGTGGAACCAAAAATGGTTCTTCTATGGCATGGCTGTGAAGAATTTTTTAAGCACCTTTATTTTTTAGAGTGAAAAGTGTGGGTGGAGTATCTGTGTAATGCACTTAATCAATAACTGATTTTTGTTTATTTTCAACCAAAAAAATTTGCAGCTTTGAGAAAAAAACAACTAAATATCATCTATTTAATGTCATCTGTCTGTTAAAGGATATAATTCCTAACATGTAAACATTAATGCTGTAATGCAAAAAAATAAACATCAGCTATGGATTCTGTGCTATACTGTAAGTTAAAGCTTTAGATGCACCGTTATGAATCTACAGTGATCTTACCCAAGAGAGTAGCAACACAGGCTAGAATCGCCAGCAGGGCGGCAGTACTGAGTCCAGGAGAGGGCAGGGAGGAGTGCTGGGGCAAACAAACCGTCTCTCTGTCCCACTCCCCCTCACTTTGTTTTTCTTTTTCTCCAGCCCGTGCACCCCCTCTCAGACATGGACACACTGACACAGTGACCGTCCCCGTACTGGTCAAACCGGAGACCCCGTCTCTCAAAACCAAAGGGACGTAAAGGGTGAGAGAGGAGTATGCAGAGCGAGACAGGGTCTGCAAAGGTGACGTCAACACCAAACTAGCAGTGGGGCCTAAAAAGAGAGAGATAATAGCAAGAAAATGTTGAGACAGAATAAGAAAAGAATGTTCAGATCAAATCGAGCTTGTTCGATTTTTAATTTAATTGAACTCAATCGAGTGCAGTGTAATTCCTTTGCTGCTGGTATTACATTTGTACAGACCAGTGATTCTGAATGCAGCGGGAATGCAAAGGCACATTTTTGTTCTACCCTACGGGGGTAGCTTTTTAAGCCATTTTATTCGTGCTGGCTGTTCTAGAAGGAAGGTAAATTAATTATGCATCATCCTCATTAAATAGCTTGTTTTAGCCAATGGTTGCCATCTCTTCACTGAGATGGCAACCCCTGTGCATTACAATGAGTTCAGTGAATAGATAAATCAGAGATGGCGGCTGAGGTGAAAAATGGTTACAAAGACATGTACACTACTGGTCATAATTTAGAGTACTCAAACTCGTTAATATTTTTCTTCATGATAATAATGGTAAACTTATAAAAAGTAAAAGTAAATCAAATATATTTTATTATATTTATTTACCTTTTTTTTGCTAAAAAGTATTGTATTAACCATATTCAGTAGTCAAAGTCAAAGTCAAATTTTTATTAAATTAATGAATTTTCTGCACCCCTCCTTGAACTGCCACCTTACCGTGGTGGAGGGGTTTGAGTACCCGAAAGACCCTAGGAGCTATGTTGTCCGGGGCTATATGCCCCTGGTAGGGTCTCCCAAGGCAAACAGGTCCTAGGCGACGGGTCAGACCAAGAGCGGTTCAAAAACCCATATGATGACTATAATTTCGAGGACCGTGACGTCGCCCGGTATGGCGCAGCCGGGGCCCCACCCTGGAGCCAGGCCCGGGGTTGGGGCTCGTATGCGAGCGCATGGTGGTCGGACCTTCCCCCATGGGGTCCGGCCGGGCTCAGCCCGAAGGAGCGACGTGGGACCACCCTCCCGTGGATTCACCACCTACAGGAGGGACCGTAAGGGGCCGGTGCAAAGTGGAACGGGTGGTAGTCGAAGGCGGGGGCCTCGACAACCCGATCCCTGGACGCGGAATCTAGCTCTAGGGACATGGAACGTCACCTCTCTGACGGGGAAGGAGCCGGAGCTTGTGCGTGAGGTTCAGAGATTCCGACTAGAGATAGTCGGGATCACCTCTACGCACAGCTTGGGCTCTGGAACCACACTCCTCGAGAGAGGATGGACTCTTTACCACTCTGGAGTTGCCAAGGGTGAGAGGCGGCGGGCTGGTGTGGGTTTGCTTATAGCCCCCCAGCTCAGCCGCCATGTGTTGGAGTTTACCCCGGTGAACGAGAGGGTCGCGTCCCTGCGCCTCCGGGTCGGGGATAGGTCTCTCACTGTCGTTTGCGCCTATGGGCCAAATGGCAGTGTAGAGTACCCGGCCTTCTTGGAGTCTCTGGGAGGGGTGCTGGAAAGCGCCCCGACTGGGGACTCCGTCGTTCTGCTGGGTGACTTCAACGCCCACGTGGGCAGCGACAGTGACACCTGGAGGGGCGTGATTGGGAGGAACGGCCCCCCTGATCTGAACCCGAGTGGTGTTCTGTTATTGGACTTCTGTGCTAGTAACAGTTTGGCCATAACGAACACCATGTTCAAGCATAAGGGTGTCCATCAGTGCACATGGCACCAGGACACCCTTGGCCGGAGGTCAATGATCGACTTTGTTGTTGTTTCATCTGACCTACGGCCGTATGTCTTGGACACTCGGGTGAAGAGAGGGGCGGAGCTGTCAACCGATCACCACCTGGTGGTGAGTTGGATCCGATGGCGGGGGAGGAAGCTGGACAGACTCGGCAGACCCAAACGTACTGTGAGGGTCTGTTGGGAACGTTTGGCCGAATCGCCTGTCAGAGAGATCTTCAACTTCCACCTCCGGCAGAGCTTCGACCAGATCCCGAGGGAGTCTGGAGATATTGAGTCCGAGTGGACCATGTTCTCCACCTCCATTGTCAACGCAGCCACTCGGAGCTGTGGCCGTAAGGTCTCCGGTGCCTGTCGAGGCGGCAATCCCCGAACCCGGTGGTGGACACCGGAAGTAAGGGATGCCGTCAAGCTGAAGAAGGAGTCCTATCGGGCCTGGCTGGCTTGTGGGACTCCCGAGGCAGCTGACAGGTACCGACAGGCCAAGCGGACTGCAGCCCGGGTGGTTGGGGAGGCAAAAACTCGGGCCTGGGAGGAGTTCGGCGAGGCCATGGAGAAGGACTATCGGTCGGCCTCGAAGAGATTCTGGCAAACCGTCCGACGCCTCAGGAGGGGGAAGCAATGCCCCACCAACGCTGTTTACAGTGGAGGGGGGCAGCTGTTGACCTCGACCGGGGATATCATCGGGCGGTGGAAGGAATACTTCGAGGATCTCCTCAATCCCGCCGTCACGTCTTCCATTGAGGAAGTAGAGGCCGAGGGCTCAGAGGCGGACTCGCCCATCACCCGGGATGAAGTCACCGAGGTAGTCAAGAAACTCCTCGGTGGCAGGGCACCGGGGGTGGATGAGATCCGTCCTGAGTACCTCAAGTCTCTGGATGTTGTGGGGCTGTCTTGGCTGACACGCCTCTGCAGCATCGCGTGGCGGTCGGGGACAGTGCCCTTGGACTGGCAGACCGGGGTGGTGGTCCCTCTTTTTAAGAAGGGGGACCGGAGGGTGTGCTCCAACTACCGGGGGATCACACTTCTCAGCCTCCCCGGGAAAGTCTATGCCAGGGTACTGGAGAGGAGAATCCGGCCGATAGTAGAACCTCGGATTCAGGAGGAACAGTGTGGTTTCCGTCCCGGTCGTGGAACACTGGACCAGCTCTATACCCTCTTCAGGGTGCTGGAGGGTTCATGGGAGTTTGCCCAACCAATCCACATGTGTTTTGTGGATCTGGAGAAGGCATTCGACTGTGTCCCGCGCAGCATCTTGTGGAGGGTGCTCCGGGAGTATGGGATTCGGGACCCTTTGCTAAGGGCCATCCAGTCCCTCTACGACCGGAGCAGGAGCTTGGTTCGCATTGCCGGCAGTAAGTCAGACTTGTTTCCGGTGCATGTCGGACTCCGGCAGGGCTGCCCTTTGTCGCCGGTTCTGTTCATAATTTTTATGGACAGAATTTCTAGGCGCAGCCAGGGGCCGGAGGGCGTCGGGTTTGGTGACCACACGATCACATCTCTGCTCTTTGCGGATGATGTCATCGTGCTGGCCCCATCAGACCAGGACCTTCAGCATGCACTGGGACGGTTTGCAGCCGAGTGTGAAGCGGCGGGGATGAGAATCAGCACCTCCAAATCTGAGGCCATGGTTCTCAGCCGGAAAAGGGTGGCTTGCTCACTTCAGGTAGGTGGAGAGTTCCTGTCTCAAGTGGAGGAGTTCAAGTATCTGGGGGTCTTGTTCACGAGTGAGGGAAGGATGGAGCGGGAGATTGACAGACGGATCGGTGCAGCTTCTGCAGTAATGCAGTCGCTGTACCGGTCTGTCGTGGTGAAGAAGGAGCTGAGCCGCAAAGCGAAGCTCTCGATTTACCGGTCAATCTACGTTCCTACTCTCACCTATGGTCATGAGCTGTGGGTCATGACCGAAAGAACAAGATCCCGGATACAGGCGGCCGAAATGAGCTTTCTCCGCAGGGTGGCCGGGCGATCCCTTAGAGATAGGGTGAGAAGCTCGGTCACTCGGGAGGAGCTCAGAGTAGATCCGCTACTCCTCCACATCGAGAGGGGCCAGCTGAGGTGGCTCGGGCATCTTTTCCGGATGCCCCCTGGACGCCTTCCCGGTAAGGTGTTCCGGGCATGTCCCACCGGGAGAAGACCCCGGGGAAGACCTAGGACACGCTGGAGGGACTATGTCTCCCGGCTGGCCTGGGAACGCCTCGGTGTCCCCCCGGAAGAGCTGGAGGAAGTGGCTAGGGAGAGGGAAGTCTGGGCATCCCTGCTTAGACTGCTGCCCCCGCGACCCGGCCCCGGATAAGCGGTAGAAAATGGATGGATGGAATTTTCTGCATACTTAGATCAAATAAATGTAACCTCGTGGGTTTGATTCTCAGGTACTTTAAATATTAAAATGTACTTTAAATAAATACATTTTAAGTAATTAAATAAACCTATTCTTAATATATGAAAATGTACTTTGATATTTAAAATACTTAATTGAACTATTTTTTATTATTATACTATACTAAATATACTTAAAATCTAAAAATACTTAACATATAAAAATGTGTAGACCATTTTGAAAGATGAAAACAACACTTGTTCAGAAAAGTTAAACAAACATATTTATGGCTTAACTGTGCATGTGAAATAAAAGACGTAACATTGAAAATTGAAAAATGGAAGTGCTTCTGGACAAGTATTGTTTACATTAGTCTATGGTTTGAATGGTATTAGCATAACATCATGCTAACGTCAAAATACTCAAATTCATTTTAAGTCTCCTACACATAACACTATTTATGTGGCGTTTATTAAAGTGTTCCAAATCATTTGCTTACAAGATTTCTTCATACAACACTCCCTTAGTGAGTAACTGCTACCTACATTTTGGACCAGAGCTTGTATCTGTGTGTGCAAAGAGAAGATAGATGTGTGGCAGAAAAGCAAAAGCAAACAATGGGGAAAACAAAGGAGCAGACACAAAGCGGCCACACAATACAGTTCCAGACACAGACTAACAGATCCAGAGAGGGTCTGATGCACATGGACGGAATGGGGAAACAAATTGGAGGAGCGGGAGATAGCGAATGAGGAGACTGCAGACCTCCGCTTTCCCTGATGCTAAAGTTGAGGGCAACACTGGAGTCCGGAGGGATGTTGAAATGGACGGCACTGTCATTTCCTCCCTCGTCTCTATCAATCGCCCGCAACACCTGAACCACCTGAGAAAATGAGATAGGAAGAAGATGGAAAGAGCGAGAGAGAAAATAAAGGACAGAGCCAATAGGGAGGATAGGGGAGAGCAAAATAATAATAGTTAGAAGGGTGAAGAGAGAAGAAATTCATTTAAAAAACCTGATCCGAGTTTTAATCGAAGATATCAGCATTAACCTCGCCAGCACCTCTGAAAATAGGTGACTGGAGACTGATTAGCTCATGACACACTCGCACAATAATTAAGTCTGACTGAGTAGAGGGCCTTGGGAAATACCCAAACATAGAAACAGCTTTAACATGCGCTCTAAAAACCAAGCACTGACTCTAGAGATCTAGTTACGCTGGAAAAATTACACTCTGTGGGCCTCCTTCAGCAATGTCCTCCTCTCTCAAAACCAAACCAAGCTGTTTGATGCAGATCAGAACTTATAGGTTAGGCACTTGTGCTGATGCTCCAAAAAGTTTTATTTCACTGCTGCGTCAAGACGAGACTTTCCGCTTCATAATGTGACTTGTTGTAGGGAGCTTCATGTGAAATTTATTTTTATGCATTTGTTTATCCAAAGCTTTTTACAGTGCATTCAAAATAAACATTTTATCAGTATGTATTCCCTGAGAAATCGAAGCCATGCTCCTTCAATTGAGCTACAGAAACACATGTAAGATATGAAAAGTAGGGAGTCATCTAGTTATCTATTCAAAAGTGATTTACAGAACACTTACTATAGTGACAATGCAAATCTGGGAATAAATACCTCACTCAGTGCTGACAGCTAATGGTCAGGCCCAAACAGAATTCTTTTTTCATAATGACTTTTTCATTCATCACGGATAAGCAAAAGGTTTTTGTGTCCAGCAGGTGTTGTTACGATATCTGCCAGCAGGTGCAAATTAAATGAATAGCTCACCCAAAAATACAAATTCTGTTTTCATTAATTCACCCTCATGTGGTTAAAAAACCCGTATATGACCGTTTCTTCTGTGGAACCCAAAAGAAGATATTTTGAGAAATGTCTCAGTGGTTTTGTGTCCATGCAATGGAAAGCCATTAGGGTCTAATGTTGTTTGGTTCACTATGTTCTTCAAAATATGTTATATTGTGTTTTGCAGATGAAGGAAAGTCATACAGGTTTGGAATGACATGAGGGTGAATAAATTACGAAAGTAAACTATCATTTTATTTAATTTCAATTCGATATGCTTTATAGCGCTTTTCACAAATTTGCATTGTTGTAAAGCAGCTTTCCATACATTTAAGCAGCATTTAGGCAAATTAAGCCACGCCAACCAGCAATTCTGTAACCTTGGTTTATTCTCTTCAGAACTTGAGCCAGGAAGTTTTAAACTCAAATAATACACTTGGAGTTGGAAAAAAACAATACAAGCTGAGGCACATTAAACAGATGGGGACTGCGCAATTAAGAATGACAGAAAAAACACGAGTCGAGCAAAAAACACATAAACCTGGAGAGCACTCAAAATGAATGAGAGAAATGGAGGCACGTCAACAGACCAAAAGGATGAGCAGGTTTCAGTGTAAATCTAAAGAGAAAATGAAGATGCGCGCAGAATCCTCTAAGTGGGAACAGCAGCGACTCAGCCGCGGGGCAGAGGCAGAAGTAATCAATCAGCATGCGGCTTGTATAAATGGACACATTCACAGATGTGCGCAAAGAAATGAGCGCACAAAAAAAAGTTCATGCACCACCGACACCCGTATGAACAGAAAGTGCATTAGTCAGTGAGTCTAAAGGGTTGAAGTCTTTAGAAAAGGTAATTAATCACCCATAATTCACCTGACAATTACGTAATTGCATCGCTTTACAATAGGACTCCCATTAGTGACATCCTGTGTTCTTACATTTCAGCAGCGTGACAAAAGAACTGGAGACAGGTACGACCTCAATGGTCTCAAGAACCCTAACTTGTGCATCAAACTGTCTCACTCTCACCTGTCCAGCAGAGGCGGAGTCACACATCGCTGTGTTGTACTGTCTGTCCAGCTCTGGAGCGTTGTCATTTAGATCCAGTGTTTCTATGGCAACCACCACTCTGGACACCTGACTGGGGTTATCTGGGGTAATTGAGAGGAAGAAAGTCACAGAACACACATACTAAGCTTAAATGATCTCTGAGACGTGCTCGCCTTAAGTCTCGGACAGGGAAGGTAGACCACTTTCTTCTAAAACGTTTCACACAAACAACACGGGCTCATCCTGTACAATCACACACAGGCTTTCTTGAGCCTATTCTCAAGATCTCAAAGAATTGCAAAGTGTTTTACAAACTGATGATCTATTTCTCTTTAGTGAGCTTTCTATTGATCCAGCCTTTTAAGGCATCATAGGTACATTGGGAATATGAATGCTGTTCCAAATGGCAGACTAATTGCAATGCAGCATCACTTATGCTCTTCACGAAGAGGCCAGTTTCCATAATGCATCGTTGCATCTTAGTTAAAAAGATTCAAAACAAATAAATATCTGTTTGTGCTTTCCATGTATTTATGTATGCTTAAATTGGGTATAATTTTCTTGCTACAAGTACTGTTCCTATAGTAAAACCAAAATCTATTGTGAGTCCACACATGTGCAGCACACGATTTCTGTGGTGTGTGGAGCGAACACTTATAGGGTTTCATCACGGGATGAAAGTCTATGTAGGCAGCATGCAGGACACTGTTTTCGGTCACCGCTTCAGGTGTCTTCTCAAATTCTAGACTAATGGCTTGTCATGGCAAATAAATAGCTTTTACCGTAGTATGTCGGTATAGTATAGGTTGCACCGGAAGTCAAACGTAATGGATTGGTGTGATGCTGAAGCGAAATTGATGCTTTCTCTCGCTCTCTGGTTATAATGCAGTCCCACACACACTCGCCTCACACTCGTTTGGACAGATTTCACACAAATGTCTTGGACCGCATCCACGCACATACACACACAGAGCTCTAACATCATGTTGTGGATTAGTGCCCACTGCTTCATTGCTTTGCCTACAATAGCCATCGGCCTTCCTGAAGCTGCTTAGACCTACTTTCCATACTGTAGGGCCAGGCAATATGCCTTGTTTCAGACTTCTGACAGTATTCACATATTATTTTTTCAAGCCAAGTACTGTAAATATATTATTTAATATAATAAGTTAAATACATAAAACATCATGTTAAATATAATCAAGACATTTTTCTTCTTTGTCTTGCAGGCAAATGTTATATTTACACAAATATTATATATATTCAATATATCACCTGTCCTTATTAAATTGACTATGAAATATACAGTAGATAATGCAATTTAATATTTTGCAATTTATAAAACCGCTGAACCCCAGAGTAACATGGCTTGACAACACAGTACTGTATATTCCTGCTCAATCATCACGCCATAGACATTACATCATTTTTGACCAGAATTACAACAGCAGGCATGCTTGTTTTAATGAACAGCAATGTATGTCGACCGATGTCCGTGTCACCTCATGACATATTTTTTGTGTGTTTTTGTGTATATTTGTGTACCTCTCTGTGTGGCAATGATGGTGATATTATGCCACTGCTCATGCTCGCGGTCCAGCTGTGTCGCCGTAGTGATGAGCCCAGAGTCCGGAGTGATGCGGAAAAGAGCCTCCGGGTCGGACTGAGGATCAATTGAGAACCTGAGGGAGACATGAGTCACTTTGACTATTTTAAATCCAGTGGCTGGAAAAAAATAAGATGCAATTGGCAAGGTATGAATTCTCAAATCCTTAACTAGTCATTAATAAAATATATATAGTCCATTGGGATAAGGCCAGATCGATCATTGAGATTTGCCATTGAAATCAAGCAAATATTGTTGGTAACATAATTACCCTCATCTCTGTTATTTTTGGAGTGTTGAACACAGAACCACGCAACCATTAGTTCATTAGCAACATAATGGCTCTGTTCCAGTAAGTTGCTTACATAGACAGCGGTTTTATCCATTATAGACAGCTGATATAAAGTCTCTTAGAAAAAAAAGGAAACCAAATTATTTTGTAATTATTATAATTCTAAGTATATTGCACAAAGAATTTATGGAACAAAGCTGTGGAAATAAAGTGATTTCCTAGTTACCACACTGACTATTTTATTTCATAATAAATTATATAATGGATATGAGGAGTGGGTCATTGAGAAATATTACCTGGTCATGAAATCTAATTTACATGATGAGGGGATTAAATTTGATTTAAACAGTTATTAATCTAATGGAACCAAACCAAAGAGTACAGTTACAAACTGCATAAATCACCTGAATTCAGTTTGATTAACTAAATGGAAATTGCTATTTTTGTCACTGCACGTACTTCACAAACAACAGATGTCTTTCGGTTGGGTAGTTCATCTGTCGCTTGATAAAAGCCTTTATTGCAAAGACAGTGTTGATAAATACCTGTACAGCACATTTTTAATTTGCGAGACATGCAACAGAAATAAGCTTGGTGTCAAAACTCTTCTGTAGCGTAGTGTCATGCTGTGATCTGTTAATTTGTTTACTGAAAATAAATACACGACTAAACAGGTATAATGCAGCAGTGCATGCATCCATTGCAGGTAGGTTAAGGCAATCCAAGAATGCAATGCAACTCGGCTTATTCAACGATTTCATTAATACCAGTTTACAGAGTCGAGGGAGATATTTTATTCATAACTAGAAAATGTTAATAAATAATTCCATCTTATTAAAATCTAATTAGTTCCATCAAATTAAGTTCCATCTAACTAAACAGTTCAGCCAGTGTTTGTGTGCATGTTACCAAACATTTCAGCCAGTTTTTCTGTGTGCTTTGTATTGATTGTTTTAAAGCCTTTCTGCAAATATTTTCTGTGTAATACTTTCATTATTATTTTAACACAATAATAACTTTAATTTACCCCAAAAAATATTCAACCTCATATCATTCAAAACCTGTATTTGACTCTTTCTTCTGTGTAACACAAAATATATTTTTTGTTAAGTGGTTTTTTAATCCATACAATGGAAGTCAGTTGGGGCTAAGTTCTTCAAAATGTATTTTTTTGTGCTCTGCAGAAGAAATAAAATTATATACTTTTGGAATGACATAAGGGTGAGTAAATTATGAAATATTTTCAATTTCTTGGTGAGGTATGCCTTTATTAACTTTTCTAAACATTTTATTCTTTTTTTTTCATGCTGAACAGATCATTATTTTACCACATTAAGATATCCTTTTTAAATAGCTTTTTTTAAAATATATAACTTTTTATGAAAAAACAAAATCCTACATTTTTGAAAATGATAAATGGCGTTTTAATTTTTGCAACATGAAAGCATCAGGCTCTGCTTAAATTCTAGCATGGATTGCTGTTTTCTAAAGTGCCGCTGTTCTGTGCCACGTGGGGCTGTAGCCTACCTGATATTGTTTGTGAGCCCCGTATCTGGGTCCACAGCACTGACCCGCCCCACTGGGCACGCCGGCGGGCAGTTCTCTGACACGTCCATTCTGTAACGTGCCCTCGAGAACCGAGGGGGCTCATCTGCATCCAGCACAGCCACTCTGATGGAAGCACGGTCTTTAAAGGGTCCACGCCGCAGGAATCGAGGGTCAACGATGGGGTTCAAAACCTCCACTGAGAAAGAGTAGGAGCTACGGCTCTCATAGTCCACCGCCTGCAGCGCAAACACAGATACGTGTGACATGAGTTTGAACATGAAACAAACTAAATTACAGCATCTAAATGGAAACTCAAACAAAGTGATATGATTCCATATATTTTACAAAAAAGAAATGTTAATATGACCAATATAACATGAATGACTAATAGAACATGAATGAATCATCATTAAAGGGGCAGTTCACCCAAAAATGAAAATTCTGTCATCTGGAACGGTTCCACATTTGTGTAATGATCTGCATGCTGCTACAAGATCAGCAGATTGTGTGGCCATCTTCAAGAGTCGTCTGAAAACACATCTCTTCCGTCAGCACCTGACCAATCATTTCTGACTTCTATCACTTCTCCACTCTTTTTCTCTCTATATATATATATAGTATATATATGTGTTAGGCTTTCTGAGATCAGTTTTATTGCACTTATGCTTTTAGTTGTCCTTATGTTGTTCCAATTGCTTCCATTGCTTACCAAGTCGCTTTGGATAAAAGTGTCTGCTAAATGACTAACAGTAAATGTAAATTTTCTCACCCTCTTGTCATTCCAAACCTTTTCTTCCAAAAGACTTTCTTACCAAAACAAAAAAAGATATTTTGAAGAAAGCTGGTAACTGAACAGCGCTGGTGCCGGTTATCAAAATTTTTCAAAATATCTTCCTTTGTGTTCTGCGGAAGAAATAAAGTCATAAAGGTTTAAGATGACAAGAGGGTTAGTAAATGATGTGTAATATTATTTTCGGGTGAACTATCAATTTAAAAAGCAATAACACAAGTGCTGTGATAAAAAGTTTGGGGGAACAATATTGTTGCACAATACTGATCTCTATTATGATCCTCGGAACTCACTTCTCTTAATGCCAAGAGTCTTATAATTTGACACAATGTAATTCTTAAATTTTCTTTTTTTGATTGTTAGTCTCTTGAAATGCAATCAAGCTCTTTGATGAGGTTGGCAATATGTAATAGCAGGATCGGAGCCCAGCATTTATTGTATTGGGAGGACCCATGAGATCTGAATCTGGCACTGGGCAATGGTTTTGCAGCACTCTTGCACAGCAGGAGCAGGTAATGGGTTGGTTTTGGCAAGTGAAGCTGGACCGGGGCTGAAGGAGTCTGAAAATGACTGGCTCATTACCACATCTGCACCATGTGGGTAAGAGTCACTTTTGTCATTAGTTCTGTTCATCTGGTCCTTTCAATAATCCACACACAGGTGTTCATGCACGCTCTCAGACCATCCTTATGTAAGACCAGGCTGAGTTTGGATCAGTGTGTTCGGCCGCACAGACTGAAGAACATAATGAGCCGAATTCAGCTGAGCTGACTGCAGGACATCTGGAAATATCTACCACTTTCTGGGTCGAACTGACCTGCTTCATAATGCTTCCAAGATGCCCATGTACCAAAGATGGTGACTTGGGTCCTCTTGAAACCACATAAATACGTATATTGAGCCATTGCTTACCTAGTCAGATATTTGTTTGGGTCTTACTGAACTTTAATACACATCAGCTCATTTGCACATTCTATAAATCTACAAGCTGCATGAAGAAAAAAAGATTTAACATTACACAGCGGGTACAAGCACGGTTGAAGGGCACCAGCGTTCGAATAAAAGCACAACAACATTTGTATGCAAGAAAAGCGTGGAAATGAGACGGAGAGAGAAAGAAATAGACCAAGCAGAGGACGGAAAGAGTGAAGCCAAGAGAGGAGGAGGGATAAATGAAGAGAAAAGGTTCCTAACAGGATCCCATTAGAAGGAGAGAGAGACAATCTGTCTGAGGAGGAGAGATGTCACTTACACTGTGAGCACACACTCATCACCCGTCCCTCCCTCTCTCGTGTACTCAATCACTCTCTCTCGCCCTCTCTCTCTCTCAGCATCACTCCCTCACATGCTCCGTGCCCTTCCTAGTAAGCAGAGGTCTGGTGCTGACACCTAGATTACACACTCATTTCTCTCTCTCCTTCGAGTTCCTTTGAATTGCTTTTCGACGGAAGGGCCATTAAAGGAAATTAATTAAGCACTTTGGAGGGTGCACTATTTAACTTTAGTACATACACAACATGTGCTCCTATAAAGCCAAATGGCAGATCATGTGACTGTTCAAGCATTTGATTTATAAATAGAGTTGAGAGTGTGCGAGTGAATGAGAAAGAGATTTTTGAAATATTTATTTATGTATATTGTGTTTATTTACTATAAATTATGTTTTATTAACCACGTTCAGGAGAAGCCGGAGCACATAATTAAGTCCGGTCACGCTCTACCATTTCAGCTCAAACGAACCAGCACGTAAATAGACTAGGAATCTTACCTGAAGCCATCTCTAAAGGATTAAACATCCCTTCACCTCCCCGGCTCCCCTCCCTAAACTCGAATATCTAGTAGGACTCCGGGGGGGTGAGTTCTGGTTTCGGCCGTTTCCGAGCTCGGCACACTCGCCCTGTTGGGGGAAGAGAGAGTGCCAGGTTCAGAAGGAACCGGTGAGCTCGGGGCCCGCTCCCCGGGCAGCAGGCGAAATACGCATACCTTAACTACCCCAGCTATCTTTATTACCTGCACAGGTGAACTCGTGAAATGAGCACAGGTGCAATGGTATCTGCGACATTCCTGCAGCCCTCGCTTTCAGATTCGAAGGAAAGATTTTAGAATGGAGCTGCTGCTACAATTGCTGCTTCCTTGTAATATTTATATCAGGGTCAAGTGTTTACTGACTGGTTCGGAATAAACATTTCCTGCGTTAACCCGCTGTAGCCTACCAGATGAATATTTCAATACGTGAAAGATAAAGCAGAAAAGTGAACATTGACAAGAGGGCTATGCCGGGCAAATCAGGGCCTGTCTAGCAGTTAACAGGGGGCTCCCAAGATTTACATTTTACGTCTTGGATTTCTTCTCTTTGTGAATTTGTGATTCCACTCTGTTTTTCTTTGTACGCACAAATACATCTGGCTCTGAGGTTGTAAACACGTCAATCTTTTGTGCGCATGTTTATGCGCTTGTGTATGCATCCATTAAAAGGTGGCAGGTTGTTTTGAATCAGGTTGTCACTCTGACACCCAATTCACAGTCACCCCATCTCTCTCCCTTGTTTTTCAAAACGACTCTGGGACGTTAAGCCCAGATTATCCTTTGAAGCAATTCACACACTACATTCAAACAACGTACAGCTTCTCCGTCAGCTCCCTCCAGAGTCTTTATTTCTTGCTTTCTTAAGCCATACAAGCCCATATCTCTGAGTCTCAAAAAATGGGCTTTATTCAAAATTCAACCTTGGCGTGGATATGGGTTGACAATTCTTCAATCCTTCTCTCTCTTCCTTCACAGCAATTCCTTCATGATCAATGGTTTCTCTCTCCTTTCTTTATAACCTTTACATTTATGGATTTGGCAAACACTGTAACACAAAGCAATTTACTTTTGCCTTCAAAATATACATTTTCCTCAGCATGCGTCCTCTGGGATTCCAACCTACAACTTTTGCATGGCTTTTGCATCTGTCTCTCTCTCTCAAAGAAGATTAGGACACTCTCTACTATTAATAAAATAAACACAGATTATCTTTACAGGGCAGCATGTTGATGACCATGGATTACTTACGTACTTAAGGCGAGGACATATGGAAATATTAGAGTTCTAACCATTTGACATGAGATTGTTGTGTTCCCGTGTAATCTTCCATTTTACAAATGTCCATTTACATCAGACAACATGTCCACAAGCCAATGTTCACATGTGATTAGTTCATGTTGATGCATAAACTAATGTTTACAAATACAACCTTATTGTAAAGTTTTACCAAACATCTTTTTTATTTATCACAGCTTATTTATCAAGAAAGCATCACTTAGCCCTTCAGACTGTTTTACGGATGCACCACTGGGTGCCACTGTTGGAAAACCATGCGGCATCATCACAAGTGTTTAGAAAAAAAGTTGTTTTGAGCGATTCTTTAGCATCAGTCACTTTAAGGACAGTTGGTTGTACAACACTGTCACAAAAGACTACAGATGTGGATCTGTTGCCAGCACATTAAATATTTAAACGTACACAGTCTTCCTCCATCATGAGCAATGTAGTGCAGCTCACACACACACGTGCACATACACAAACACATAAACACAGACTCTCTGCAATCTGCATACGCTTAATCAGAGCAGCATGCAACCCACCAACCCACACAAACACACATGCGCCGCTCTGTCTGGAAAATTATGCCTCTGAAAATTCACTTTGCGTTGATTAGTCTAAGAACTGTGAATAATGCTGTGTAATGTCAGCGTGAGGACAAAATGTTAAACGTCGCTAAACTCATACGCATATGCATGTGGCTCGCTCGTTTCCGGGGAGAAATTGTGTATTTTTTTCACGTTGTTCTTTTCCTCAAACTTCACCTCAGTTGAAGGACACAGTCATTTTGGGTTGTTAAAGAATCAATGAGTTCCTAAAGCAGACACCCACTTTGGGTTTATAAAGCTCAGAAAGGGAGCACAGCACATAACTTAGATTCCTCGGGGGAGAGAGAGGAGCGAGGGAGACTCTGCAGACATAAGCCGATCACCACCTGCCCGTTACTGAAAGAAGCGAATGTGGCATAGCCGTACACGGAAATTGTTTCTCCTCAGACAGAGGCAGGCATGACGCAGCTTACCAAAAAGAAGCCTGAGTGACCTATTGGCTCGCACGCGCGAACACTCTAATATTTTTGCCTTGGGCCGTTCTCTTTGTCCTCTTTGTCTTCGAATCAAAGGTCCCTTCTCTGTCTGCAGGAAGCTCCTTTCTTCACTATCTTTCATTTTTATAATGGTCTCCATTCCGTCGTCACATATTTTGTCATTCAGTACGACGTTTACAGAGAGCATGAAAAGGTCAAGTGTAAATGAAGGTCTTTATGCGTGAGAAAAAGGGATGGGTTGATTCTCTCCATGTTGAAATGACCAGTTTGCTGTTTATGCTGTTTAGTGGTTTGGATTTTGAACAGGCGTTTGTATCGAAGCTAAAAGTGATAGTTCAACCCAAAACAAAAATCATTATGAGTTTCTTTCTTCTGCAGAACAGAAAGGAAGATATTTTGAAGAATGTTGATAACCGAACAACGGCGGTACCCATTGACTTGCATTGGTTTTGTAAACGGGTACCGCCGTTGTTCGGTTACCAACATTCTTCAAAGTATCTTATTATGTGTTCTGCAGAAGAAAGAAAGTCATGCAGGTTTAAAATGAAAGGTGAGTTAATGATGACAGAATTTCATTTGTTTGGGTGAACTATCCCTTTAGCAAAAAGGTCTTGCTGGATTGTCATGATAAAGTAATTCTGTCACGCTGCCCCAATCTTATATGATCTTTGCCCGTCATTTTTGATGCTGATTCAATTAATGAACAAAAATGGCTTGAAAAAACAACAGGGTCTTTGTCAAAGATGTTAATATAAGCGAGATGCACCACTGGCATTACAATAAATGGCAAGGAATGCAGTGCTAAAAACGGCCACTGTAGTAAATTTCCGCCATCCAGTAAAATGAGCCAATCGTAAATCAATAAAGATCTGACGACTATCTGGGGTGGGGCTCTCGGGAGGCGATTGCCAGCCTGTGTGCAGGAGCAGTAGATGAGGCTACTTCTGAAAAGTTTTAGTGCAGTTTAAGAATAGCAAACTGAAGTTATGATACAATTCATGTCATGTTTAAATATTGATGGGGAATATGCTGTTTAATTGTGATTTTTGCCTGGGATTTTAGAAATACTGTATCTGCTTTCCCCCATTCAAGATAGGACTGTGGACTTGCTATGATGTAAATCTAATAGCGGCCCAACTCAACTCAACTCAACCTTATTTATATAGCGCTTTTTACAATTTTCATTGTTACAAAACAGCTGTACATGAGACACATTGAATACAAGTATGAATTCTAAATGCCAGAGGCATTGCAAACATGGCAGCCGTGTGGCGCGACTTCTGAAAACGGACTTTGGTGTACATGTAGAAAGGAAAGAATACAGGTTTGCAATGAGGTAAATGGCAAAAATGATATTCATATGTCCATGTACACATCTGCAAGTGTCATCTGAAGAAAAAGCGCCAGTGCTCAGAGCTCAGCGGGTTTCTAAAGAGGTCATGGTGAGCATTAAGATGACAGAAATTGCTCCTATTGGAAACACTTTCTTCCCTGGGGTGAGCTCCTTCTTTCTCTCTGCCTCTTTCTTTTCTTTTGCTCTCTGGCTCCGTCTGTTTCAGCCTTTTCAAATAAATCTCCAACTTTACCCTTTCTGATATGAAGAGAAAAAAACGAGAGGCAGGCATGATGTTCAGCTGTTCCGAATGAGATAGGCAGGTAGCCAGACGAGAGCGGCGTCCTCGGAACGCAGACACAAACACAACAAATAATGTTCAGCTAATTTTTTATTTTTGTGTAATGGGCCGGAAACCAAAGGGGAGCTTAGTGCTAATTTTACGCTTTGTTTATTTTAATTCTATTAGAGTGGTATCTTTCATGTTTTCTATTAGCTGCGCGTGGGTTCTCTGAAAGGCTAAATCCCCTTTTAACCTCTTCAATCTTCGTCTTCAGATACTCCCACCTGCCTTCCCTGACTTATTGTTTCCTTCTTCCTTCATCTCCATCACAGTCTTACGGCGCAGCCGAGAGTCTCGAGCAGAATTTCAAATCCAGGCACAAGGACGGACAATGGAATCGTCTCTTTGTGATTTTGACAGGAATATTAGAGAGAAGCGTAACACGGGAGCACTTTTCGAAATATTATTGGCCAAATAAAGCATCAGTGCAATGGAGGATGAAGTATGAATTCAAGGAGAGACATGGGAGGAGTTCAATTGTTTACCCATAATTCCCCCTCTTTTATTTCCTCCCTCACTAAGCATTAGCAGACTTACCTCTCTCCAGTATTCCTTAACCTTCCCTTTTATGTCTTCCAAGAAGCCTCTCGCTTTAATTTTTAGAGAAACATTTTATTGCTGTGACATTGCACTTTCATAGCTCTTTCAGTGATTTTTAATGGAGTAGTTTTTTTTTCAATAGAGCATTTTGACTCGGATGTTACTCTTGAAATAAACATCAATTAGAAAATTGTTATAAGACAGTATACCTCTAAAGCTAAGGAAAAATAATAATAATAAATTCAATACTTTTACCAGTATTGACTGTTTTTCAACAAATTTGACATCACTGAGACTTACAAAACTCATATTTAAAGGGATAGTTCACCCAAAAATTAAAATTCTGTCATCTTTACCATCTTGTCATTTTAAACATTTCAAACATAATTTCATTTTTGATGTTATTCACAGAAACCAAAAGAAGATATTTTAAAGAATGTTGGTGTAACAACTCACAAACTACATCTCCCATAATGCCTTGCACCTCCACTCTTCTAGGAAATATTGATTGTTCACGCTCACCCGAATGCAAATGACTTTCACCTGCACCTCATCAACCGGACACTATATGTTCTCACTTTACCCAGGGTTTTGTGTCAGGACTAGTTGTATTTCGTTTTACTAGTGCCGTACCCATTGTTGTTTAATTTATTGCTGTTGGAGAAACAACTACGAAATTGATGTGTCTTACGAAAAAGAACTGTGTTCTTCCTCCCCATTTCACCAATCTGTCCCTTAACGTTAAGTCTTGTTTATCAGTAATAATGTCTGACCTATAGTGTATCGTCTCACTTTATATCTTGTCGTATACACTCTCCTCTCCAGCCAACGTTTAATCTCAATGCTGCTTTCTGTATGTTCACATCCCAGTTCTCTCTTATCACAGTAACACATCCCTGGCCTAAAATCCCTACCAGGCTCACCTGCAGCCAAAGCTTTTTATTTTTTTAACACAGACTTCCATACACCTGCCAGAACTGGCTGTCACAGTGACAAACACCCTCGCTCTATTCACACACACTTTCACTTGCATGAGTACAGTACAGTTGCTCTGACACACACACATGAGTGAGTCCAGGAAGCTGGTTTGGCATCAGTAGAACAGAGCTGGCTTTTTGGAGTGTCTGAACACAGATCCAGATCTTTGCTGAGCACACACACACAGTCAGCAGGCTTCCCGTCAGCTCAGAAAAAGTGCTTCAGCCTTCAAGCTCTAACAGGCAGCATGCGGTTTGTGATGCACATCATTATTTTACTGAATATAACTTCAAAAGCTGAGATGATTCAAATCAGCGCTGTCAATGAATACGAATCGGCCATGTCTGTAATTCCCCCACCATATTTTGACGAACACCAAGGTCCTGTGATAATCTTAGTCCCGTGCGAATCGGCATCTTTGTGATTTGGCGGGCTATTATTGTCACGGTCCTTTCCTTCCAGTCCTGAGTATTCGGGCCTTGGGTACAGAGCCGTGACAATATCATGTCTTGTGTGTGTGCGTTTCGTCTTGTGTGGAGACACGTGGCGGTTTGTTTTGAAATTTCGCCGTGTGCCCCCCCTCGTCTCTCTGTCTAGTGTCCCATTAGTGTTTCATCTCCCTCACCTGTCTATGCCTCTTCCTGCTAGTCACACTCATTGTTAAGTCTTGTTACCTGCCCGTACCGAACCCTTTGTCATCGCTCCTCATTAGTTTCCCCCTATTTATTGTCCTTGATTCCCTTGCTGTTTGTCGGTTCATTGTCGTTATTACCTGTTGCTACTTTGTGTCTGGATTACCTTGTTCCTGCTTCCCTTGTGTTTGGATTTATTATTTAGATTATCCTGAACTTTGTTTTGCCCCCTATTGGGAAGTTTTCTGTTTGTCAGTATTGTTAAGTTTCTTTTTTGCCCCAGCGGGCTCCTCAGGGGTTCAACCAGACCGAGCTCAAAGTTATTTTTAACAGCTGTCTCGACGAACCCCTTGTACCCAACGAGATGCGGCGGCTGAAACATCTAGGCTTTGTAGACCAGCTTGAAATTGTATTGGATCGTGAGAGGTCCAGGTTATCCTCCCCAGCGAATGCCTCCGCGGGACTGGCCACTATCCCGGAGGGTGGGCTCCTACAGCTCTGGACTCTGGGCCTCTCCACACCCTCCGTCCCATCCACAGCAGCCTCTGCACTAACTGCGAACCTGCTCGGCAGAAGAGGAAGGAGGGAGTCGTGGGATTCCCCGTCTGACTCCTCCGGATCTGAACCGCTCAGCCTTCCCATTTCTTCTCCGCAGCCGACCCCATGTTCGGTGGGTCGGTCGAAGAAGAAGAAGCCGAAGAGGGTGCTGGTTCCTGGTCCGGATGTTCCGGTTCCGGTGGTCCCAAGTCCTCCATCCAGCCCAGTGTCCAAGCTGGAAGTCCAGCCGGTGTTACAGCCGGCAATCCAGCCAGTGTTACAGCCGGCAACCCAGCAGGTGTTACAGCCGGCAACCCAGCAGGTGTTACAGCCGGCAACCCAGCAGGCGTTACAACCGGCAACCCAGCAGGCGTTACAACCGGCAACCCAGTCGGCGCTTAAGCTGGCAGTCCAGCTGGCGCAGCGGCAGGCGCCCAGTCCGGTCCAGCGGCCGGCGCCAAGTCCGGTTCAGCGACCGAGCCCTGTCCAGCCTTGTTTTTCCTGGTCTTCCCCAGCCATGTCTGTCCTTTCCTGTCCGGCCCATTCTAGGCCCCAGCTTCAATCCAAGAAGCACCCCACATTTCCTCCTAAGTCCCTCCTCATGTCCCACCCCACTTGAGTGCTCCCAGTTTTGTCCAACCCATCCCCTCCCTCCCTTCCCGTTAATGTTTTTCTTATTGTCCAACCCCAATCCCTTCATTGTCTTGTTAGCCCTGCCCCTTGTATGTTCTGTTTTGTCTGTGTGGTGTCTGTCTTCGTTTTTGTCCATCTTGTCCCGCTGATCTTTTTTCCCCTTGGGCCGCTTGGAGATCAGCCCTTGGAGCGGGGGGTACTGTCACTGTCCTGTCCTTCCAGTCCTGAGTATTCGGGCCTTGGAGACAGAGCTGTGACAATATCATGTCTTGTGTGTGTGCGTTTTGTCTTGTGTGGGGATACGTGGCGGTTTATTTTAACATTTCGCCGCGTCTCTACCGTGTAGATCCGCCCCCTCGTCTATCGTCTAATACTTCGTGTTCGTTATTACCTGTTGCTACTTCGTCTCTGGATTACCTTGTTCCTGCTTCCCTTGTGTTTGGACTTATTATTTAGATTATGCTGAACTTTGTTTTGCCCCCTCGTGGGAAGTTTTCTGTATGTCAGTATTGTTTAGTTTCTTGTTTGCCCCATCGTGGGTTTATTATTTTGTGCTTTAATAAATATTGTTTAACCCCTTCACTTCTGCCTGCGTCTGGGTTCTGTCCGACTGGACGTGACAATTACATAATTTTTCAATGTTTTATCCACCATTTGTGAATAATGGAGGCTGTTTTGAAGTGTTTTGATATTATTTCGGGTGCTGGGTCAACATTGTCGTTTTGGCCGGGAGTCTCACGTTTGTTTATTTATGTAAACTCTCGTAACACATGCTCATATATCATTAAACACCATACAACTAGGCTATACAAACTATGCGCAAAGCCTTGTCCGGTCATTTCTAAATCACACAAGGTCCCTAGATGATACTAATCCTATGCGAATAGGGGTTAATGTGTAACCTAACCAAATTCACAGAAGGCTTCAACTAAGTTTATTACACAAACTGCTATCCAATCATAGCAGTGGTGGTTTACTTCCAAGTCTTCAATTCGGCATGCCCATTTAAACCGAGCGTTGGTCTAGGTGGTCTCAAATGCCGGGTAGAAAATAGCCTATTACTTATTGATTTTTATGTTTTTTAATGTAAAAACCTCCCGTAAATCATAAGTAGACCTCATACAACAGTATAAAACAATAAACAAGGCCAGTTCATGACACATTTAACATACAAATCATATAGTTTGTTGTACTTCTATTCATGGTGTCTCACATCACAGTTGAGTAGACTTTGAAAAATTGTGCTTAAAAATTATGCACTGTACACATATTTAAGTGTATTATAGAACACTTTTTTCCCCCTGGGTTAGCAAGAGTTACACTGTGTTTATACAGTACACTATCTTTCAGAAGTTTCAGTGGCAATGATCTAAACGTAACTTATGGTAGACCTCTGTAAAAATCAATAAGTCTTGAGTAGTTTTAATTTAATTTAATTCATATCTAATAAAATAGTCATATAAATTCAAAGTCATATAAATTAAATATAAAATAAATTGTTCTATTATAACGAAACACAGACCAGAAGTTTACATCGGGCCGGGCATGTGTGTCCGATAAAGCAGTCTATGGTAAACTCGGGAAGTATGGAAGAGCACAAATCACACACACGCATACACATACACACGCAAACACGGACGCACACACACCCACACGCACACACACACACACACACACATACATAAGCATGCACAGAGACAAGCATGACGACCATTTTTTGATTAATCACATTCATTTCTTAAACACGTTACTTTTTTCATCCTAAATTCATCATTCTAAATAACCCCTCTAAATTGACAGCCCTAATCCAAACTGCGATTTTACCACTCATTCATGTGAGACGCTTTAATTCACTAATGTAACTTGCGTTGTTTATCTTGTCAGAAAGACAGAAACATTATTGAAGGGTTAAAAGGTGTCAGACCAATCAAAGTCAGTGAAGTCCCGGCTTACACAGGACTCACTGCAGCGTTCCAGGTGTCTATACCCTGTTCAGATATCCTCAGGCGAACATTGAATAATGTCAGCCTGAATCTTAATCAGGGAAGAAACAAGCGCTGAGGTCTCAAGGGGCTCAAGCGTCAGGCTTAGGCTGCCCGGCGTGCTGTTGTAAACCACGCCCGGCTGCACAGTCTGTGGCCGAGCTGATTCAACGTTGACTCACATCGCCTGTACACCGCTGACAATCTTGCTTAGCCCTTTTGTGGATGTTTTTTTCGAACACTGAAGCAGATTTCCTCACGACACCTGGCAGAGTGAGTAACCTGCTCCCTCCTACACCAGAACATCATCTGCTCTGTGATATGTCTTTTGAACTCTGCCCACCATCCATGAACTAACGCCCACCCATGTGTACACACTTTTTTGAATGCCGATCGCCACCATTATATGTTGTCTCCACCAGGTTTTAAACTATCCTAATGGAGAAGATGCTGGTACGCTATATACTGTAAACTACTCTGAAACTGCATGAACCTTGATGAGTTCATGCCCCACCTCTCCCATAGGCTACTTTTTATCTTGTGGACCTTCCTCCCACCTTGTTCAGAACGATCACAGCTTCTTGGTTCGCTCCGGTGATGTTAAATGTGTCCCCTGACTCTCCATCCAGGATGGTATACTCCAGCTTGGCATTGTCTCCCAAATCAGCATCTGTTGCCGAGATCCGGCCCAGCTCCGCCCCTGGCACGGCCAACTCCGACACAGAGAACAGCCAGGAACCTGAGACAGCAAAAAGATGAGGACAAAGAGACAGAAATGAAAGAGATGAAAGGAAAGAGAGATAAGGGGACAGGGAATCAATCATCGTGTACACTCATGCATCATTCCAATTTGACTTTGAAAGTTCTGAACTGCAACAAAGTTATCGAACAAAAAAATTCTCTATTGTACGTCTCACTCATTTTTCGTCGATAATAAGATTCTCTTTTTGACAGCGACTATTGATTGGCATCTTGTTGCTGTAATTGCTCTCTGTATCACTATAACATATAAATAGTATGTATGTATTAATTTAAATCCCTACTCAAATACAGTATTATTATTGCTAGAATGATGTTTTTAGAGAAAAGATATAAGTAAAAAACCTAAATGTACATATTTATTGACCACAAATAATCGAAATGTTTGGGGGACGTGATGCCCTATTTTGTGCTGGTCACAGATCTGCTTTAGGGCAACCAAAAATGAAAATTCAACATTTAATCACCCTCAAGTTGTTCCAAAACTATTTTCTGCAGAACACAAAATACGATATTTTAAAGAATGTTGGTAACCGAGCACATTGGGCCCCATTGACACAAAACAACTGAGAAATTTCTCAAAATATCTTCTTTTGTGTTCTACAGGTTTTGAAAGACATTTAGGGTAAATAAATCATAGAAACTTTGTTTTTGAGTGAATGCTCCCCTTGAAGCCATAATCGTGATGCTTCGCACTTTGAATCTACAACCTTGTGTTGCTTCCTGGTTGTATTTTTCTCACAGAATGCAACTCTCCCATTGCATCCAATTACTTTCAGTTCACATCAGACTGACTATTCAGACATGCTTTTGTTGTTTTTTCTGCAGTATTGTGCTGGAGAAGTAGTAGCAGCTCACTTTTATATTGTTTTATATATTGACGAAAAACAAGGAGTTTCAAGCATACAGAATAGCCAAAATAATAAAATGAATAAGTCACAAAACACTTCCACCTCTCTCGATGTTTATAGTCAACGATTGTTCCACACATCACAACCTGAAACATTATTTTACATCTCCATTAGACACCTTGTGTCTGTGACACAGCAAAACAACAGCCTGAGATGAAAGTCAAAGCGTGTCTCTGTCTCCCTCATGTCAACAAACCCACACAAATTTACAGGGATTTATGAACATCTGACTTTCAAATCACGCCCTCAGTAATGTTTATCACTTTCCCTGGCTTTGAATTAGGCAGACTGGCGTGAAGTCGATGGCCTGCTGCTCTTTGATGACAGAGAGGCTGATGGGAAGAGTCTCTGTCTCCATAGGTGTGTGAGGTGACTCAAAAACCCTTTTCATACAGAGATCCTGAAAAATACAAGGATAATGTGTCCAGGATTTTGTCCCAGGATCGTTAGATTTTATTCATTTGCACTGCCAGTGATTTTCTGGAATCTGTGCATGCGTTCACAGACGTCCCATGAAGATCCTGTAATGTTATGTGCATTTCTTTAGTCGTGCAAACTGGACTGATCACGCGGATCAAGGATATTTCCTTGCATTGTTTTTAGGTTGCCTTTATTTAGTGCTAAATATGCCTAAATAATCTCTCTTTTTGGTTTCTATTCAGTAGCATACAGTATATTGTTGCTTTTTGCAGATGACAAAGACAACACAAAAACAAACTTTTTTATTTATAAAAAACTTTGTATAAAACTTTATATAAAACTTTTTAAAAACAATATAAAAACATTGTTTATAAAAACAACAATGAGGAGCATTGAGAAACGATATTTAAGGGGAATTCGAGCTGTGTCTGCACAGAAACACACAGGCTTCTCCACAGCGAAGCACGAGCACGGCAGGTTCACACATTTTTTAAAGGTTTTTACAGTTGCTTACTGATCAAGTTTGGAGCGCTGTGTATGTCCGTGTTAATAGCTAGACAACGCTATTCTTGCATCTCTGAGCTTAAGCCTGGTGATTATGACTCTTGCATTCATCCGTGATTTAAAGATGAATAGTATTTTTTTGTTGTTGATTAACTAACGAACATAAATTACTTGCTGAACCATATTTGCTTTTATATCCAAATGTTTTACGATTTATTATAGATGCATGTCATCAGTATAGCCGACTGTACCTGTACACAGCTTTTACGGCATTGTTTCTGCCTTTTGTTTACACAGGGTGCTTTCCGGGGGGGGAGTATTCCAGAAAGCTGGTTATGTGACATACCCAGGTAAATTTAAGGGTTAGTTACCCAGGTAAATTTAAGGGTTAGTTACCCAGGTAAATTTAAGGGTTAGTTACCCGGGTAAATTTAAGGGTTAGTTAGCCGGAGCAGGTTATGTTCCAGGGTTAGTTTGTTTTAAGGAAATGTTACTAAGATATACAGGTTGTCTGCGCATGTGTGCGTTTTTGATAAGCGTCAAGTGGGTGTGAAAGTACAGATTACGTATAATATAGTATAATTTTACAGCAATACTACAATTACATTTCCAATCTCAACCATCGCAATTCAGCATTCACAACATTTTTATTAACTTTATTATTTAACCCTTTAAAATGAAATAATCTTTAAATAAAATAATGTAAGCTGTTATTGTTAAACGTTATGTATTTATATTAAATATTGTATAATTTGAATTAGGTTTATTTAAACATCTCCAAATATCACTGGATAAATATACATATGTTACAATTTCCAACAGTTAAAGGATGCTAATAGTGAAGAATTTAAACTCCAGAGGAATTCATATCATTACTCTTGTCCACTTATTATTGATGCATTGGGTCCAAGATGGTTGTGGCCTAGTGGTTAGAGAGCCAGATTTAAAACTTAAAGGTTGCAAGTTCGCTTCCCAGGCTGGCAGGTTTCCATGGATTTATTAGGTGACCCCGAATGTGATAAGCATGGCATATTGTTCACATATTTAAATTCTTATTATAATTTTAAATTCATTTACACTAGAACAATATTATAGTTACAAACATCTCAACAAATCTTTGTAACAGTTTATGTTACAAAGATAGCCATGATGAGTATGTGTTTTAAATATTATTGTATAAAAATAGAGCATATATTTAAAATATCTATATATTTCATTAAATAATTAATTTATAGCGTTTCATAAACACATAAACTAAATAATTGTATTTTATGATTTTTATACCGCACTTTATACTCTGATGCAGATTTAAGTTTTCCGTGAAAAAAACCTCTGATTTATAACGTTGTTTTACAGTCAAAAACTTTAAGCTGGCCGTTTCCATGGTGACTCGTGAAATCTGAGATCCATTGACACTGTCTTCAAGTTGTTTCTGTGAGCGACATTAACTCTGGGTATCTTTCGGGAGGGTTGATTGAGGTCTGTTTTGGAACAGACATACCCCGAGTTAGCAAGGTTTGGGTTAATCAACTGAGAGTTCAGGGTTTAGCTCACGGTAAGTTAACCCTGCTTTCTGGAATACACCCCTGGACTGATCCCGTTAAAGTTACTTGCTCACCTTTGCGGAAATACTTTCAGATCAATCCGGGATGTGTTTGCTTTCACACAGAAGGCACTCTGGCAATTTTCTGGAATCATCATCCGTGTGAATGGGGTTCAAGCGAGTGGCCGCCGTGTCATAGCATGGACATTAAAATGCTCTGTCACTTCTGTCAAGCAAATGGATGCGCTTCCTCTAAGAAAATGTCACCTGAGATAGAATCGAGGTGAAGAGAAATCGAGGGGAGATGTTTACATTGGGATTTAAGGATTTGGTAGAACATGACACAAACACACGCAAGGTCATGTGCTTCAATACAAAACTAGACACCCTCTAAACACACAGAGACAATTATAGCACCCTGTTAAATTTATATGTTATTTTGTGTTCTGTTATCAGAAATACAATATATCCTGAAATATGGGCCAGTTTTATTGTCCCTGGTGTGTAATACATTTTTGTATTAATACGTGTTAATGCGGTTATAATGTGGAGGTGTTGAAATATCCTCGTTTGTGAGTAACCTTTGAACCCTTTGTCATTTTATTTTGTATTGGGTGGCTGGGTGGCAGTTCTGTTTGTTATCCAATCAGTGCCATCTAGAGAGCAGTTGGGAAATCAATCGGGTTGTTTAGGGGGCGGGACTAAGAAAATAGAGCGAGACTAAAAACGAGAGTGACAACGAAAAAGAACCGGAGAGACCGTTACGAACACAGTATAGCTATATTTAAGATAACCAGGCCTCTCAACACTCTAGCCAGAGTCGCATGCTCAAAGTTTAGTTGCTGTGAATACATCCTGATTTTAAATTCTAGTAACCTCTCTCCAATTCATTTCCCATGCACATAATAACTCCTTAAAGTAAAAGAGGAATTGTGTAGGGGGGTTACACAATGAATGTAGTGTTTTCACACAGAAGCAATAGCTGATATCACCTAAAGCAGGGCTGTTCTGCCCATCCATATACAATAGCCTTAACATTATTATTTCAGTTTATTTTTTGTAGTGTTTCTTGTCCCGGCTACAGGTAAGATACAAAGACAACTTTTTAGAACTTAGTAGTTTTTACTTTAAGTGTAAGCGGTATTGTGATGTAAATGTAGGTGTAGTGTTATAATTTTGGTACCTGGGTCCAAATCTGACTTAATATATAATTTATTTTAATGTACCATACAGAATTGAAACTGAACTTGACAGCCAGTGATCACGCCAGTGACCACAGATTTTCTTAGCATGAAAAAGAGCCACTTTTGACATTTTGATTACAACTCCCTTTCTGCTCTCTAGAATAAAGTCATGAGAGTTTAGAGTGACATGAGATTATGAGATGACAGTCTTTTGAATTCAGAGTACAAGATGTGACTTAAATGGACTGGCAAAAATGGTCCAGCATTTTAGACCCTTTAATAACCTACAATTATCATGCAATTAACTCCACATAATTATAAAAAAATAAGTATGTATGTATTACTGCTGTCAAATGGATTTATCATGATTAATCGACTCCAAAAACATTCCAAAAATATGTGTTTTTAGGTATGTGTGTGTTTATGTTTATATAACCAATATTTACTTATATATATTTATATTTAAATATAATTTATATGTATTATGTGTAATGTATAAATATAAATCTATATGTGACCCTGGACAACAAAACCAGTCTTATGAGTAAATTGCTTGGAAATTGAGAGTTTTACATCATTTGAAAGCTGAATAATTAAGCTTTCTATTGATGTATTGGGTTGTTACGATATGATAATATCTGGCGGAGATTAGCCGTTTAAAACTCTGGATTATGAGGGTACAAAGAATACAAATATTGAGAAAAATGCCTGTGAATTTGTTAATAAGAGGCACTGTTACTAGCCATCCAATCACAAATTTAATTTTTTTATATATTTAAGGTAGGAAATTTACAAAATATCTTCATGGAACATGATGTTTACTTAATATCTTAATGATTTTTGGCATAAAAGAAAAATTGATAATTTTGACTCATACAATGTATTTTTGGCTTTAACTAAAAATGTTGCCCTGCTACTTAAGACTGCTTTTGTTATCCAGGGTCACATATTACGAATGCTTGTATATTTCTGCATTTATATATACATTAACACACACACAGACTACTGTATATAAACACAAACATTTATTTTGGAAGCGATTTATCATAATACATTTTTGCCCACCCTTATATGTATGTATATGTATTTATTTGATTACATAATTAATGTCATGATTATTGTATACACTGTACATAATTATTTACTTTTAATGCCACTTCAGGTTGAATTAGGTTTGAATATACAAAATGTGCAAACAAACAAAAAATACAAGAAAAACAAAAAGCTCATAGGAAACAATCTAACTATTATCATGACAATTTAATCAGCTATCTATGTTTTGTTGGTCCAATCTTTTAGTAAATTTTTGTAGCAATTCTCATGGGTATTGGATCAATAAGCTTTGCACATGTGTTGGCAATTTTTTGCTAAGTGGAATTTTTGCCAACACTCATACAATATTTTTGCATACATCTTTATGAATATATTTAAATAAAGAGCAAGGACATCAACTTTCCGAAGTTGGACATCCCTTCTGGCCACAACTTTATACATTTTTGATGTTGCCAAAATCCACTCGGCTATCAAACTCTTGGCAGTTTAAATGTGCATGACTTCTAAGCTAAATTTAGACAGCTAGCCACATTTGTCATTTTCTATGGCTTAAGATTGAGAAAACTCACTTTAAAGCATACACAACACAATGATGGCCATCCATCACCTCATATATCACAAATCAAGAAAGCCATGGCGAGCAGATGATAATTTTTCCCAATGCAGCTGTAGCCGGCCAATCATACGGCATGAAAGGCCATGATCAATGTTCTGTGACTTAGAGATATAGTGTCTCCCACTGGGCTGGTGTATTTGGCGATAGAAGGGACGATAGAGGGCTGTCGCTGTGCCTGCTCTAACTCAATTCAAAGAAGCACCTTTACACTCGTGCCTCACCTCCGTGATGAGAGAGACTGCTTGTTTTATTCTTTTAAATCATTAAAATGCACTCTAATGGTGCTGGGCTCTTCAGGTAAGGATCGGGGAATGGCCAGTATGAGTCTGCTCCCAATAGGAGATTAATAGGTGAGTATTTAGTGCCTTTCAATGATGGGCAGATGGAGTTAATTAGCAGTTCTGTGCATGACCACAGGTTCAGCTCAGTAAATAACATAGAGCAAAATTACCTCAGGCCCATAGAGCGAAAATGAGTGAGAGAGGGAGAGCGAAAAGGAGAGGGGGAGCTGCATGTGGGCAAGCAAGAGATGAATTATGAAAAGAAACACACTTACTACAAAAAAGTGCTACAAAGAGTCTCGATGGATGAATGGATAGAGGGGAAGGCATTGTTTGCAAATGAGGGGAAAACAGCTTGATTCAAACATGTGGCAATTACAAACAGAGGCGAATGGAATAGCAAAAGCACGGCTAAAAGAGAGACGGGTCCATAGACAAAAAGAGAAAGTGGAAATAGCGTTAAAGAAAGAAAGAGGGAATAAGAGCTCCACAGTGTTATCTATGGACTAGGGCAAGGCTTTATTTTGCTCTGGAAAAGAGACCCGTGTGTTAGGAGAGTCATTATAAAAGTGTCTAGCTGGCTAAAGCTCAAGCAGCGGTTGAAAATTGCATGAATAAAATCTGCATCTTTTAAAGATGTCCATCACCACAGCGCTTATATGGGATGTAAAATGGATTTTCTAGTAAGTTAAATTGGCATTAAATAACAGCCAGTGATCACTGTTCCTTTTTGCTGTACGGGAAAGTAGCTTGAAATCATTCAAAACAGCTTCTTTTATGTTGCTTGGAAAAATAGGCAAGTATGGAAAAACAAAGAATGTGGGTAGATGATGACAGAAGTTGCTTTTTAAATCTAATGATCTGCAAAAGGTGCAACTCTATGGGATGTATCACATTTAGACATGTGACTGTGATGTGGAACAGCATTTTACAAAACACAAAAATACTGCAGTTCAAAACACACAGTAACACAAAGAATCATTGCTAGATGTTTCTCTTTCAAAGCTTAGAAGAGTTCTCAGTTGTGTCTCATTGAAGCTTTATAAATGTTTCTTCTCAAAGGATTGAAAATGAGACAATTGTTCAAACACATGAAGATGGGGCTGTGAAATTAATACAGATGTAGATGTAAATTTGATGTGTGAGTTGGGGACCCATGGTGTTTGAAAAAAGAAATGACTTGTTCTAAGGTAATAAAAACATAAAACCGGCCTATGTAAGGTCTTTATACACCTCTGAAGACATAGTTATGGATATCATATTGCATTTCTGCCAATAGATCCTCCAACATATTACACAGAGCACATTTAAGCAGAAGTTTCTGTTTGCTTCATTTAATCTCATTGATGTCTAAAACTTTGTTGTAGATTTGCAGCAGGTTTGCCAGTAAATTACTGTAGATTTAATTTACAATAAACTTACCTAGTTCTTATATTTTCTTTTATTAAACAAGACTTTGGGCCCTATCTTGCACCCAGCGCAATTGACTTTGTACACCGCCGCATGTGTCATTCCTATTTTGCACCCGCGCAAAGCGCGCTTTTCCCTCCACAGAAGCACGTCGCTAAACTAGTGAATGAACTTGCGCTCCCTGGGCGGTTCAGCGCATAAAAGGAGGCGTGTTCCGGCGCAAACAATCCCTGGTAATATTTTGCTGTTCCATTAAACAATTGCGCCACTAACCAGAAAAAACCTAGTCTAAAGTCAGTGGCGCGTTTCGCGTTGTTCATTATGCTATTTTAAGGGCGCAGCTTGACCATAATGTATAGCGTGCACAACGCGCATACACTTTGCTCATGTAATCTACACAGATGCAACAGTAATTTTTGCAAATCATAAATTGTTACACTAAAAAAAATATTAACACATGAGATGACGGAATTCATTGTGGTGTGCCACGAAGATGTGAAAAAATATAGGCATAAATCTAGCTTACAAATTATTCAGGCTAATTGTAGTAATTAAGGATCAGACCTGTTTGCCCAATAGTGGCAAGACATATATGTATATAAGGACATCTGACAAATTGGTTTGTCCGTCAAGAACCAGGAAAAAAAATCGACTGAAAAACTGAAAAAACTGAAAGACTGAAAAAAAAGACTGTGAAATCACCTTTACCATAATGTAAGTACATTAAAAACCTTAGTCTTCAACTTACCAGTTAAGTTGAGCGTGCTCATATTTTTGCGCCTGGTAAATACGCCATAATAATAGCAATCCATAATGGAACTTGCGCACCTGCTTTTAAAGGGAATGTTGGATGACGCTCTGATTGGTTTATTTCACGTTACGCCCAAACCACACCTATGAATAATGAAGCTACTTCAGACCAACCCATGTTAGATTTGCGCCGGGCGCAAGAGCCATTTATCCCGCCGGGAAAATAGCAACAGCGCCGAAACCCGCCCACAAAGTTACTTGCGCTTCGCGCTTTGACACTTGCGTTTCAGATCGTTAAAATAGGGCCCTTAATGTCTTAGGTCACTTTCTTGTTATTATTCTTGTAATATAAGAAGTTTTCAATATTTCTACTAGAAAAGAGTTTTTGCAGTGTTGCTGTGCTAATGCCAGCAGTGAGATCAGTCTCTTCTTGCTCGTTTTGAATCTTAAAAGTCAAAGTGCTTTAATTTTGATTCAACTGAAAAAGTACTAACAGGAAAATATTAAAAAGTAATTAAATCTTTAAGTTACTGGTTACTGTGTTGGAGAAAAACAACAGAGGTTATAAGAGATCTCATCTGTGATTTCATTTACTTTGGAAAGAACACATTAAGCTACAACTTAAATCACGTCACTAGATGATCTGTGCTGTGATAAACGGATTTATAGAAAGCATTAAAATAGATGCCAAATCAACCAAGCAGGGCAGAAAAACCATGCAATACAACTATCAAAGACATTAAGAAATATTTTTTGAAGTTGCATCTGAAATTTACTTGGCTCAAAATCTGAGGGGGCCGTATGAATAAGCATAACGCTTCTCATTACACTGCATTCTTATAAAAGCAGGATGAGACCTACAGCAAAAAGGGCACATAAAGCCCATTTCACCAAAAGAGCAATGCGATCAATAAAGACCCACTGAGATGATGTGATTATACAGGGGTTTTAACACAATATTTGCATTCGGCTCCTGCTGTGAGGCTTAATGCTGTACAGCCGCATCCTTCTTGAGCTCACATCATGTGAATGCATGCACGGCATCATGGGATTGTGAGGGGGTTAACACAACTCGCTCATGCCAAACTGATGGATTCAGCGCAGCATGGATTCAGCACCGAAGGAGTTTGGTAACTCTATATGAAAAAATCAAAAGACTAACCGGTGGAAACTAGAAAGAGAGGGAGAGATTAAGAAATTATGACTCAAAGTGAGAGGTGCGTGGGAGATGGACAGATTTACAGATAAAGGACTGAAAACGCATGGTTGATATTTCTAAAGGAAACAAAACAAAAGTCAGACGGGGTGAATTAAAAAAGTAAAAAGGCAGAGTAAGGCCTGGACTTGTGTCTGTTTCTATGGGCAGAAGGAGAAGGTACAGGTCTGGGGTGGGGCATCTGTGAGTAGTGATTATGCTGTCAACAGAAGCAGAAAGCCATGAACTTTGGAATATTAATAAACAGAGCCAAAATAGGAAGCTAGGGAAAATGAAAAGGAAGCTATAAAAAGGCTCATATTAACCAAAAGTATTTTAATTACAGCTATTGGAGAATGTGGAGCTTAATTATAGAAGACAATTATTGGAATTATTTCTATTATCTAACTGTACTGCTATTACTTGCATCGCCATCATTTCGCCATTCTACCATGGTGTATAATCTGCACTAAATTAGGGTGACTCGGTTTGAAACCTTCATGGGCCCAGCATGCACTAGACTGGTCCACATCAGCCTTAATTATAACCGGATGATTCTACAGCCACAGGACACGGGAAAATCTTACAGGCGCCGCCTTAACTTTTCTTACTACAGCCATGAAACCCAATTGTTTTTCAATGGATGATTTACACAGGAAAACTGTTTCGTCAGGTAAGCTTTTATGTGGCATCTAAATAACTGGTTTTATTTGTTTGTTACACAGACAGTTGTACTTTTTAAGAGCAGAAATATTTCCTCAACTGCACATTTATAGTTTTTACAACGTGCATAAAACAGCCCATAGATCACAGCCCAGAGAGAAAATATTCGATTGAAACAGGATTTCAACAAGAAAACAAGAAAACAAAACATCGATGCTAGTTTTACTAATAACTGCCAGAGAATAATACATCCCTTGTTGCTAATAATACTTTTTTCTCAAAAGCCCCATTTCAGTCCAGACAACATTTCAAAAGATGTAACAGATACAATTGTTTAAAGAGGATCCCTTACAAAAAGTGCGCTGTAAAGGATCCACTTGTTTACATTTATTTGTTTAAAAGCTGGATTTTTAAGGTCAGAAGTATGAAATTTAACACCATCTAGGGGTCTGGTTTGCGAATTGCAACCAACGGCTCACTTCAAACCTCCACCCTCCCTTTCGATGCACTACGGCGGCTAATACAGCACCAAGATGTCGTCAAGTTTTCACTTCTTTGCCGAAGGAGAAAAGGTATTTAAGAAACGCACGGCATTACCGTGGTACCATGCTCAGGTTATTATGGTAGTATCGTATGATTTGGGGGGGATTTGATGGTAAATAATGTCTGTGACTTCAACTAATAATTCAGATAGGAGCTCTGTAGCTTTTAACAAAAGATACTGCATGATAAATGTTTACCTTTAATGAACTCTAAGTCACTTCAGAGAAAATTGTCTGTCACAATCATGAATGTAAATGTCTAATGGGATGTCGGCAGTACTTGAATCACCAACTGTTATTTTACACAGAAAAACAAATGAAAGGTTTGAATCAGTAGCAGAGCCAGAGGGGGGTCCAAGGTGGCACTAGAAAAGAAGCAAATGGATCGCTGCAATTTGCTAAACAAATGGAATATTAAAACGTATATGTTAGCCATTTCAAATCAGACTCAGCCAGGTATGTTTTTTTATTGAAACCTACCATTATTGTCACGGGGACCACTACCACAGACAAGAAGCGTAATCCAACAAAGTATGTTTATTATACAGTTCCAAGAGATACGTACATTCCTGAAACACAACAATAGACACGACAAAGAACAAATGAACAGGCTGAGTATGAATAGTGTCCAGATGATGATGATGCTGACGGGTAGGTGTGGGGATAGCCGTCGAGGTACAGGTGTGGGGATAGCCGGAGAGTGGAGGATCATAGGAAGTGAAGTCCTTGGCCAAAACACAGGGAGAAACAGAGGGAATCGTGACAGTTATGGTTTTATCTACCTACTTTCTGACGTTATACTTTCAAATGTTGCGTAAATGTGAAGTTTTGCAAGCGTTTTCTAACCTTATAAATATAAACAGTTTGGGGAGAGATCCCCTATTTCTTAACTTTCTGAGCAGGTGTTCTTTATACAAACTTTAGAAATAAGCAACCATGTTTTAAATAAGTTTCACTCTTTGCTTTGGCTTTAGGATTCCTAAACAACTTTTCTTAGTGTAAGTTAATGTAAGGCTCCATTAACAGATAGAATCGGTTCCCAAAATACATTGGAAATTAACAGAGGCTTTGGGAAAAAAATGACAACAAGGTGAACAACTCCAAATTCATGAGAAAATAGGAAAAACTGTCCCTTCGTAGTAAAAAACTATCTACGACAGTCGCTATCTAAATAATGTGAAAAAATGAACAAAACGAATGTGGATGACAGCGTTTTTTCTCTGCTAAAGCTTTGAGCATTACAGCCAATCAAGTTTATGGCATGAATATACTGTCCAATCAGAGGCGTTTAAATGATTCACCGGTGGAGAAGAGTTGTGCTAAAGTACTCCACACTCACAAAGTTCACCATTAACAGATACGATGTAAGAATGATATTCATTAGAGTAATCAGACGCTTTACTTTACAACCTAAAGCCATTGAGTGATGTTGGATGTTCTTTGTTATAGTTTTCTATACATTTCCTGTTTGAATAACTGATTTTTATGTTCCTTAGAGAATCAAAACGGCACTAAAACAGCAATAAAATAATTCATAAATGCTTCTCAGCTTGTTTGGTAGTGTGTTCATGTATTCTAATATATCTCAAAGTAATAATCAAGTTTACAACATCAAGGGCAATAATCAGCATCAAAGATTTTGTTTTAATCTTGCAGTCCTATGGAATGAGTATATGCTTTATCATACTGTATATACTGTATGCTGCTCTGATCCACGTCAGTTTAAAGACACCTCTGGTGCTGCTTTGTTTCTGTTTAAATTAAACAGGTTATCAAGGTCAGACCAATTTTTCAACATTTTCATTATATATATTTTATGATTTATTAAAAAACATACTTCACACATTTAGAATTACATTAATCTCATTACTTTGTGCCAGAGGTGGGGGCAGGGGTGCCGCCAGAAATTCTGGGCCGTATGGAAACCAAAATTTCTGGGCCCCCTACAAATAGGAATATAAAAAGGTGGCCTGCTCTTCTGGGCCCTTAATCAGCCTGGGCCCTTAGAATCGTCCTTTACGGCGCCCATGGGTGGGGGACTCGAGTCACATGACTTGACTCGAGTCTGACTCGAGTCACAATTTTCAGGACTTGCGACTTGCTTGACAGAAGTAAGAAAATGACTTGACTTGACTTTGACTTGAGAGCAGGTGACTTGCGACTTGACTTGACTTTAAATGGAAGACTCGACAATGACTTGAACTTTGTAAAGTAATGAAATTAGCTAAAATAATTATTGTGAGTCAGCAGCACTACAGCGCCTGTCCCTTTAACGCTGCTCAACTCAAACCGCGCCAAACAAGGTGTTACAGCCAATTACTGTAGAGCAGTTACGATAGAGAGGAAACTGCGCATGCGCCTGGCGGCTTGAAACAGTTGTGGCCGTTACAATGGCGGACAACAGTCGAGCTCCACAGATAGTCACGTTTGGCTATAAGGTCTTTGAACTGGACCGTGAAAAATAAAAAAGATTTGCCAGATGCAGAGCATGCAACGCGAGGATTTCTGACACGACAACCACAACATCCAATTTCGTCCGACATTACAAGAACCACAAGGAAAGGTAAGAAAGTAATTTCTTTATAGTCAGTGTAATAAAACGATTACTAATATAATGAATTAATCGTTTCTGTTTGTCATAACTTTGCCTTGGTTGTTTTTTTATTATTAGAAATGTGGTCATCGATAATCACTGATAGGCCTACATCTCATCTCATAGTTAGATGAATTGGGGAATCTGGCTATAACGGCGTAGCCCGGATTTTTATGTTCTTAAAACATTAAAATCAAGAAGGGCTTCTCTGTATTACATGTTGGCGAATGTCTATATTAAATGCGCGCATGTTCAAGTGTTTGTGTGGACTGCGTGTGGAAGCTGAATAGCAGCTCGCTTATATACTGCGCATGACCGGGTGATGGACGCGCCGGTGACATCACTTGGACTTAAATAACTCTTTAAAAACGTTGCGTTCATACTGACGAGAATAATTTCATAGTTCGAATCTGTTAACTGTTTGGATTTTTTTCATACTCACAATAACAACAAACAATGAAACCAGTTCAAATAGAAAACAAATATTCTCAGATTATATATTACGTATGAAACGTGCATATTGCGCGTCCACTGCAGAGATGACGATTAAGCATCATAACTTCATCTCTGGGCTATATTAACATACATTTAATTTATATTCTACCGAAATGAAAAAGATCCGTTCATTTTGATAAACAGGATTCAATATCGAAGTTAATAAAATGATCCGGGATTCCCATAAATTGCAAATTCCCTATAGGCCTACTGTTCACATTAATGGACAGCACAAGTATTACAGCATCATATACTTAAAACATACAATAGTCAAGTTGTCAGTCACAATACTTAGTTTATAAGATTCATAGCCTGTATAAATGCTTAAGTCATTCTGTCAGATACAAGTATTTCCATTTCTGTGTAGACCGTTTCAATTAAATTGAATTAGATTGTATTATACATTTCAGACTGGATTTCTTTTGTGTAAGCAACACTTTTATTTTCAGATATTAATGTTGCACAGATATGCATATAATTCATATATAGCAATGTGAATGAGATACATAATGTATGTATATAAGTTCATCTTTTCTGTGCAAAAATAAACACGTATCTAAAAAATTAACCTCTGTTTATTTTAGTACTGCGACTTGACTTGACTTGACTTGAAACTTATCAGGACTCGACTTGACTTGCTTAGGGTGAACCCTTGACTTGACTTGACTTGCTTGATTTGTCTAAACTGTGACTCGAGACTTGACTCGAGACTTGATGGTTAAGACTTTAGACTTGCTTGGACTTGACCATATGTGACTTGTTCCCATCTCTGCTTTGTGCAACTGTTTTGTTACTCTGGGAAGTAAATGATCACTTGTACCTCTTATCAGCAATCCGAAGAATAATTAATTTATAATTCAATGCCAGGTCAGGGTTACACACACATTTTCTGTAAAGGTCTGTGGACCCCTGAAGTAGCCTTGGGCACCCCATGGCCACCTCACATATAAAACTGTAGCTCCGCCACTGGTCTGAATCCATAATGCATGTGCTTCAGGTTGTGAGCTTTAGTTGCTGTAAACAACGAAGGTCAAAATAAACGAGGAGAAGTGCTGTGAAAAATGAATACGACACCATCATGTACCCCATCCCTATCGTGTGAGATTAGATTTCTCAAAGGACCCCAGTGTGAGCTGAAAAACAGTAGGTAGTTTTGCAAATGTTGTGTAAAAACAAATACAGAAGTGTTTGATACGGAGGGGGATTAAAATTACAGAGTATGTCTGCCCAATTTAAATTCACATAACCTTGAGAGGGAAAATAGTGCTTTGCATTACCGTAAATGGCTGAAACAGGTTCAGCTGCATCTTGTTACAGCCACAAGATGCCAAACATTGTCATGGTTATCACTATTTGACTTTTCACTATTTTACTATAAACCACCAGGAGTTCTGGGATGACTCCTGTATTCTGTTCACACAACACAGAAGAATGACTTTAGGGATTCATTCCTGCATTTCAACCCATTGGCACACAAAACTTGCAATGGGAAGAAGTAAAAGTGAAAATAGACTAGACATGGCAACACATATTGCTTGAGAACAAGAATATGGAAAAGGTTGGCAGAAAATGAGAAGGATAGGAAAAGATATTGTGTTTTTGTCAGACGTTTTTTAAGCAAAGATACAGGTGGTGCAACCAGTGTTGTGTGGTTCCTTCAGGGTTTTAAAACCTCCAGAGATCTCCCGCTCTACCTTCTCACAAAGACCACTGGGGCTGTGAGGTAATCAAACCACATCCACACCTTCAGCTCAAAATAACTTTAACATAAATCCCCCCCCTCTGTAATTCCACTTTAATAACTGTGACAATCGTGTACAAGCCTCCTGGTGTATTGTCATGCTGTTTCTGTGGCTTTCCTAGGAAGCTCCAGGTCAGCTGATGTAGTAGAGACAGCATGTATATGATCAGATTAAAGTGATTTTCTCTCTATGATGTCACATACAGACAATATTACAGTACTAAGAACTGTAACTGAAGTACTATAACGTACGTTGACCTCCATCAACAACAGCCTCAACATACGATTTTATATCTGAATTGGTCCCGTGATTCAGCCTGCCTGTAATCTAAAATAGACCTGCCTTGGGTACAGTTTCTTCAAATACTTCAATTACTCATCATCACACAGACACGGTTAAATAATAAATGGCGTCAACGTACAGACCAGACCGCTGAGTTTCAGCTGCATGGTGAACAGCGTGAGAGCCCTAAACTTCAGAAGAATTAGCTTTGAATTTAACATTCAGACACTCTTTCAGTTCTATACGAGCGCTCACTTCACTTTCCACAGCTTGCATGAGTTGCAGGTTCATGGTTTGGCGCGAGAACCCCGTTGCGCCAGCGGTCAGACGGCTGCATTCATCATACAGACATAGGCGTAGACAGAAAACCCTGCCGGGAACATTCCCATTAGCATGGAAATCACTTCACTCTTACTCACCCTGCCCAATCTCTTACGTTCTCTGCCCCCATACAAAAAGAATGGGTCTAACTCCTATTATTCTGCGTGAAGGCACATTGCCAGGGTTGATGACAAGAAAAGCAAAATCGTTGACCATTTTTCCCTCACTCCACTACTCTCGCTGAACAACGGCCAACTTACTGATTGATTCCATCGCTGACATTCGGCTTTGGGTTATTTCTCAAACAGCACCAATATCCGCCTAACAAAGTTTCCCCTACAGATCATATCGCTGTCCACCTGCTCAGAAATATAGTCCGAAAATAACTGTATTTTGTCTCCTTGTACGATTGAGGAAGTTTCTCTGTTGCTGGATTTTCTACAGCATAGGTTTTTATAGGCAAAATGGTATATATAAACTATATATTTGTGCATAATTAGGATAGCATAATAAATACGCTGATCAACCCTGAGAAGGACAGGTTTGAGGAACAGTTTTTTTATGCAAAATCATCCATCCCCATGAGGTGACCATAACCTCGTCTTTACCGACTTTGGTCAAGGAAATTATACGTACTACATTAAATATGAGTTTTGTTTGGCATTGTGTCGGGGTGTATGTTGTACTATGTACAATGGAAGCCCTGATGCAAAACCTCTTGAGAACAATGACAAAGATGCTGGTCTTGTGCAATAATTTTTTGGTCATTTTTGTCCTTTTGGTAAGACTAGAAGTACAGTTATTATAGTTTTTTTTTTTCAGTAGTTTCATTAATATGTTGTATTCGCTTCCCCAGTAAAAAAACTAACATTTAAAATACATTTCTTTCATAAGTATTGTTTAAATGTATTAACATATTGGCTGACATATTTATTTGGAGTACCACCTAACAATTCACATTTCGTAATATTAAGCCTAAAATATGTTTTAATGTCACTCTTCACAAGGAATTCATGGTATTTATTGTTCTGCAGAATTAAAGTGCATTAAGTACAAAATTAGTTGTTCCAAATTAGCAGACTTTGAATATACAAATTTAGTAAACCAAACAATCCCTATAAATTTGCATTATTTTTATTAAGTACATACATATGTAAATGCATTTAAAATAAATTTTAGTATATCTATTTTTTACTAGGGTTTTATTTTGATTATTTTACTTTTCATGTTAAATTTAGTTTTAATTTTTTATTTAATTTTTTAGCAATTGTGTTAATGTATATTTTTTATATAGCTATATTAGTTTCATTTATTTATATTTCAGTTTTCATTTATTATCAGTTAATAATTTAATTTAATACGTTTTTCAGTTTATGTTTTTCAAATAATATTTAGGGCAAAAATGTATTTGATATAACTTTCTAAGTAAATCATAATAACCTTATATAATAACCCTTATAATAACGCTAAAGCATTTTTGTTATCTGTAATATTTCACACGCATCACACGTGTGCAATTTGCTTTTATTTACTTTTTATCCAAAACAAGTAACAGTGCATTCTTACAATTTGTATCAGTATGCACGTTCTTTAAAAATAAAACACATGGTCTTGGTGTTGCTAACCCGATGAGCTACAGGAACACATTGCTTGTGACTGGCTATTGCTTTGGGATTTAAATCTCAAAGAGGCTTTGCAATGCTACTTATAAATGTCTCTATTTAATGACATACTATGACATTAAGTCACTTCCCAGAAGCCATTTGACCCTGGCAATCTTTTACTCCATCTCTGATTGGCTGGATCTATACATAGAGTACTATGTAAACACACATTTCGGCTGGATGGAAGGAAGCAGTTATCACCACAAATGACCGCTGAGTGCCCTGTCCCAGCGCCCCGTGTGGAACCGAGGGCCAATCCGATCCCATCTCTAATTAGGCGTTGTGATACGATGAAGCGATTTCAGGGACGTTTTCATGCCCCAATGCAATCTATAACCCCCCGAGGAGACCCTGCAAGAGTCTTAACGCTTTCCCCGCTTGCCTTATTCATACCAAACCAAATCAGCCGAATCAGTCAACAAATTATCCGATCAGAACACATGGCTGAGTGCCTCTCCTGCAAACTGACTCGAGGAAACGGACAAAGACCAGGCCCCACATCACAGATTAAGAGCCACGAGCATGCTGCAAAAAAACGCATCACTCGCGCAGCGTTTCCAAGCGCAGCGTGAGACGAGAGCGACTCAGACTTGCGTGATTACAGCGGACTGTAAAGCAAAGATGAGGCTGTTAGCACGGCTCTCATCTCTCCTCTACACCCTCCCCATACTTTCCCTTTCTCATCCCTCCTTCACGCTCTGAGAGCTCGCCCTCGGGACCCATTTTTATGGATTCAGATACGCAATTCACGTCTTTATCGCATCATGCCCAGAAAACCGTAGATGTGTAACCTTGTGGGATTGGATGAAACCAACGAACACAAAGATATGGAGAGATTCGCCACCAGTGGGAGACCAATCCAAACTAAATTAATTATGGGAAGGTGCTTTTGTTTTAATTGCATAATCAAGAACCCCAAAGTTGAAAAGAGCCCATGTGACTACCAGATTAAAGCACTCGTAAACATATTTTAAAAAAACCCTGTCATAATGGATGCAGTTTCACAGTTTAAAACATCTTTGCTGTCTTCTCAGAAAACATCAAACGAATTTGGAAGACGTCAGGCAACTAATGCTCTTACGCTTCCCTTACTCTAAAATGGCTTCCAGCAGAGGCTGAGATGGGTTTACAGGGTGCATCCTAGTTACACCCAAAGCGTGGCGTTCTATTGCCATTATACTTTTTAAGAGCAAATATGCATCAGTCTTAATTGCCTGTTGAACCTGACACCGCATGATTCCATAATGCATAGCTAGAGCACTGAATGAGCTTTACGCTTTAATGAGGACTACTACTGTTAATAAATGGGCTTTATGGTCCGCTGAAAGCACGCAGTAAGTGTTTTGATGAAAGCGACGAGGAGATTTGCTTGGATACTTGTATATTTTATTGCCCTGACATGCAACTAGCCACTGCAGAGCCTTACAAAAAGACCAGCTAGGTGAGGAGAGGAAGATATAGGAAATGCATGTATAAAAGAGATGTGGAGAAAGCACTGAAAAAGGAAAGAGAGAGCAAGAGATGGGGAAGAGATACACAGAATGAAAATTAGCCCTTAAGGTTGAAGACAAACCCGTCACCTTTGAGTGCTTTTTTTCATCCCCAGACGTCCTTTCCACCCTAAGCCTGATGAACCGCCGGGCGTGTATGTGACACGAATGCATATGTGTGTGCGAGACAGACGCTGATGTGTATTCCTGTAAGCATGCATGCAAATCTCTCACGTGTCGGTCTGTGATGCTGTGAATGCCATGAGTGAGAGAGGGAGACAGAGATATGAAGATGTAGAGAAAGATCATTGACAATAACAAGTTCTGTGATTGCAGTCAAGCTACAGAACAAGGCATAGGCAGATAATCAGATAGCAGTCTGTGGTCACTGCCAGACTGCTGAGATCGAGACAAGCAGACACTTTCGTCTTCGCAGGGATACGTTTATGGCAATAAGCCAGAAATGCTCTGAAATCCTCTGATATCATTCCACGTTTTAAGATTAACAGAAAAAGATCAAATGCAAGTTCAATGGGAGTAGAAAGTTTTATATCCGGTGCAACATCAGAAAGCAATCCTCTGTCAAAAGTTCAGTTTTTGCTTGATTATGGTTTTGTATTTATTGTATTGTAAGCCTGTTTCGTATCGCACAATGAATACTGCCAGTAGTGGAACTTAATTTAATTCATGTTTAACAATAAACATAATTTGTAAAAACATCATAGAAATAAAGAAAATAAAAAGATGCCGAAAATGTTTCCCTGCAAATAATTGTCCAATTTAGCTCATATTTGGGGACAGATTTGTCCCCAGAGTGTAGTCAATGCAGAGAAACACACACCCGCACAAACACACATACACACACAGGCAGACACACGCAAACACACACACACACACACACACACAGAGAAACGTACTCCAAGGCACACACACACTCAGGCACACGCGAACGAAGGCAGATACACGCACAGAGACAGACAAACACACACACACATGCAGAAGCACATACACCCATACACACAGGTACACGCACTCACAGACCACCCAGACAGGCAGACACACACACAGGCAGACAAACTCACACACACACAGGCAGAAAAACACGCAGATAAGCAGACAAACAGGCAAACACACACACACACACACATACAGACAAACAGGGAAAGGTAGACACACACGCAGGCAGACGGACACACACACAGGCAGAAACACACACACACACGCACACATAAACAGAGGAAGACATAAAAAGACATACACTCACACACAGGTAAACAGTCACAAACACATACTTCCATAAATAAAATTACCCTATTCTGGGAACAGAGTTAAACTATCTATTTCCCTCCGTGTTGCAGTCACCTGTTTTCACCTCATCTGAGTACAAATTACTGTGATTATCACAAAGTCTCTCTATTCTCAAACAGCATCCCACCATCTTTGCTTTTTGTGTCTTTCCACAATCCCGTCGTTTCCACCTGTTTCATCTTCTCTGCTCTCATTTTCAGTAACCGCCAGAGACTCGGGGGAAATAAATTAGTAATATTTATGATGAAACCTTCCCTGTACCGTTGCTTCTCATCTCGTCGACACATAAAAAAGACACTGATCTTAACAGGAGTACCTATGTAGTCATCCGTCAAACAATCTATCCGACCATCCATCACATGGGCACAGTGAGCTCCTCTGCTCCCCTCCGCCAGCCGAGGCTGTAAAAAGTATATAAACCAGCTCGACTCGCCCTGCACCTGAGTCTGCATGTATTAAGCTGAGGGACGCATCAGCCCCTGCGTTCCCTACAACATCCTTCAAGCGTAATTGCGATGGTCAAGACAGCCCCCAAAACGCATGCGATTTGTTTGCTTTTATCTGAGGTGAAATCCCAGTGAGATTTCAAAATCAGACACGGGATTTACTCATCCGGTGATCCTGAAAGTCTAGCTGGGTGAGACTTTGATATATTCAGCGTACAAGTGTTTTCTTTCTATGCCTTCAGAACGTCTCACCTCGTCTCACCCCGGTAAAAGCAGCCTTAGAACATAAAAGGGCAGAGCTGCTGTTGGAAGAGAATGGGATCTGTTTAGATCATGCTAATGAAGTGCGGTACTGTATGTAATTGAGCCAAACTGGAGAGGAGCTTTGATGTTACGCTCCCATGCAAGCGCAGTTAAACAGTTGGGGGTGTGGCGGTGGGGAGCACTTGATAGAATTAGGCTTATTTGTAAGATGCTCTTATAACTTACAAAAACTTCAGCTCTCCTAATGTGTAGTAATAGGCCAACACTTTTGTTTTTGTATTTTGGGAGATTTTGGGGTATATTTTGACTTTATGGGTCTTGACTTCATAGTCCATCGCATAAAGAGGATATGGATATATACGTTAGTATCATATCTCAGTACGATGTGAAAACTTTTAAGCAACAACATGCCCCTAAACAAAAAGCATGGTAACAAAAGTATTCACAAAAATAGAGCTAAAGATAATAAAAAGTGACATAAAATATACTTCAAAACACACATATTCACTAAAATGTCAATCATGGCAAATGTAGATCATCAAAGTAGAAACCCTACTGAAAAAAATTTAATTGCTTGGCTAGTTTAAACTGGTGTTGCAGCCTTTAATGTGGGCGAAGCTGGTGAAGGAGGCCGGTTTTAGAGAAGTTCTGGCCACGTTTTTAGCTGGTCAAACTCTGGTCAAGTAGGAACCCCCCTTATCAAAAATAAGTTTATTCAAGTGTGCTATAAGTATGCATATTTTAAACCTAAAATTTGAACGTATACTTTCTCTCTACTTCTTATGTACTTCTTAGAAATATACTTTATGTACTTTTAAGTATACTTTATTTTACGGGGTGAAAAGTTTAAGTATATTTGGCCTGTACTTGTACTTAACCTTTTGACTTCTAAATATACTTGGCTTGTACTTGTGTCTATTCTTTTGCTTGAACAGCCTATTAAATACTTTTCACAAAGTTAGCCATTCTCGTCTTATTATTCAGTTTATTTTCTGGACAAAACTTTGGTGCATAACTTGTCCCGCACCGTTTGTCGTAGACAAAATTTAGCAGCTTGTACAGCAGAGTTGGGCTATGACTTTAAAAGTGATTGTGCATATTATGGTGGTGAAGCTATCGAGCCATGCCCTAGCAATCATTTAGAGCAGTTTTGTAAACACCTTTGCAATGACCCAGAATACCTTAGCATCACCATAGCAACCACCTAAAAACACTTAAGCAACCGAGTGCCAAGTTTTGCCACAGCAAGTAAAGTTAATTTTCTTCAGAGTTTAACATAATTCATGATCTACACATTTTCTTCTAGTTTTTCACATTGTCTTATAATTAATTTACATCTAGTTAACACAGTGACATGAATGAATTGTCTTGGAATAAAATAAATATAAATGTGTGGAACTTAAATGCTTGATCAAAAAAATGAAGTGCATTTAAATTATTTTGATTTGACATTTATTATCAAACGGTTTTACTACAGTTAAAATTTGAAAAACATGGTTTTACTACAGTTGAAACCTAAAAAAACATGGTAAGCAAACTAGCAACTGGTAATTGTTTTGATAATTTGTAGACAAGTTAATGTTGTCATATGGTATAATATAGACTGGTATGGAGATAAAAACATGAATTCAACAACTAGTGATTTGCATTGGGAAGGTAAATTTGGTCTGTTGTAAATGTTTGATTTATAACTAGCTTTTAGATTACTCTATACTCTATGGATGGTGTAGACAAATTTTCTCTTTCATTTGCAGAAGTTGGGTTCTGGAACAAGTGGACGTATACAATGTAAGTATTGTATGTTGCATACTGGCTTAAAACATAAAATCTACCAGCACCCCTCAAAGTTGTGTATTTAGTGTATTTAACAAAAAAATCACTTCTAGTCTGTATATCAGTTCTTTAGTAATGCAGCTCATACGATCAGATTCTACAATCAGAACAAACTTTTATTTATTCTAAAATGTAATGCCTATCAAATGCTGAAAGACTCACAAACACTTTTTTGTGAATTCTTCTTTATATAAAAATAACTTTTGTTTTCTCTTATAACTTCATACACAATATTTCAATTAAAGACCTTTTTACTCTGTTACTTGTACAAAAAGAAGATGCTTCTGATTCTTTAAATGACATGCACACTTGTTCATATTTGTAATGTAAGTGTGATGTTATGTTGTTTTTCTTTCTTACAGAACTGTGATTGTTACAAACCCAATCACCTGTCGGAGAGAGACAGTCAAGTTTCCAAACACGTACAGCATTTGAAGGCTTCTAAAAGTGATTATTCTAAAAGACATTAATGAATGACCTTGAAAACCCTTGTTAAAATGATATACCGTATGCCTGTAACAAATATTTTGTACAGTTATCGCAAGTGACCACAAAGGAATGTTTTGTCTCTATTTTATTATTTTTTATATGAACTTTATAGAATTTTTTTCTTTTTATTATGTCTATAGCATAATTTCCTGTTGTATACTTCTGTCACAACTTATTACATTAATATAGCTACTTTTTATATTATTATGTATTTATAAAGCTGTGAAAGATTGAAATTGTGCCATAGAAATAAATTTGATCTCAAGAGAATTTAATTGACTTATTTTGTTGGTTTAGGTTGTGTTTCCTTATATTTTCCAAGTCAGGAGAACATGAATATGTTAATGTAATTAAAGATTTTGAGTCATCTGTACATGTACAGTTAGAGGTATATTACAAGTATTTCAAGTGCAAAAATAGTATCTAAATAGTATGTTCAGAAAAATACTTCAACTAGTAGTTTAATAAGAAAACACTTTGAAGAACACTTACAAATGTACTAGAAGTATATGTCATACAGGAGCAATAATACAATAGGTGCATATACAACGTTAGTAGTTTCAACAAAAGCTAGACCAATACCTGTTAAAAGAGAGCTTTTTTTTTCATTTGTCTGTCACCTACTCACAGAAGAGATGCCAGTAGAGAGAGATGAAAAGGGGTGTCACATGAGCCCTTTTGGGCTGCTGGAAGACGACGCGTGCTGCTGCATTCTGAACCAGTTAAAAGTACTTAAAAAGTACATAACTAACGATTTTTTATGTCCAATTTTGATTAACGGAGTGTCCAAAAACAAGTTTATGTAGATAGAAGTGTAAAAACACTATTATTTCGTAATTATCAGCTGTTCTTCTTACCTTACTTCTTGAATGAGTCTCAAATGATTCGTTCCGCGCTTCTTCTGTCTAATCCCCTCCTTTCCGCTAGCCTAGTCTGATGTGATTGGTCAGATGGTCTACTCTGAACTACTACTACTGAAAACGAAGGGCAGTCCTAGCTAAACGTAGGCTGGGACTATATGTAGTGACGTTCATCTGCGGCGGTTCGCAAATCAGACTAGGGACGACTCATTTGCGTGATTCAGAGTCGACTCTCTTTTTTCCAAGAACTCTCTATTCATTCACCTTCGGATTTAAAACTAGGCAGTCTGCTTACTTTCAAGCACGGCAACATTACACACTGCATGAAATGTAATTTTCATGATCTCATGTTATGTACTCTTTAAAAGTATACTTTTATAAACTAAAAAATGGGTCCATTTAGTCCCAAGCGGTATTCAAATAGTACACTTCCAAGCATACTACTAGTCCATTGATAATAGTATACTTACTAGGGCTGCACGATATTGAAAAAAACATACATTGCGATATTTTTTTTTCTGCGATATATATTGCGATGTGTAGAAATACAGAACTGTTCATCAGATGTCTTGAATTTCTCCAAAAATAAATATGCCTGGGATGGCAACTTGAGAAAAATAAGTGCGTGATGGTATAACATAACGCTTGTCAAAGTGACCGGATCATGTTTGCAAAACCCGGGTTGGTCACCGTGTTAATTGGTACCATGTCTTTCGCCAGGTGAAATGTTATCGCATCCGCGATCTCTTTATGCCGCTTGGAACCCTTCGCATATGGTGTAACACTGGCAAACGCATCCGAAATAGTTTTTTGCTTTGGACGGCAATCAGATCTGGCTTTGCACTTGTCATACAGAGCTCTGTGGTACCGACTTAAATGATCAAACAAATTAGTTGTGTTTCCGCGTGTTGTGGCAACTACTGCACGGCACTCCCGACAAAGTACCTGTTTTTGGTCAACATCATCCTTTCTGTAGCCAAAATATTTCCAAATAATTGACGATGCGCTTCTTTTGGCGACAACGTCGTCCATTTCGGTGCTTTTCTCCCATTCCTCGCTCATTTCGTCATGCGCACACATGCAAAGGGTGCGTGTCAAAAACGTGAAGCAACAACATGTGCTTTGTGAAAAAAAAAGCACCCATAAATCTGAATTCATTATTTTATATCAGGCAAATATAGAAAAAAAAACTTTCCCTGCATCGCACCTCGTGCGATGTGACTATTGCGCATGCGTACATCGCGATATCGATGCTAAAACGATATATCGTGCAGCCTTAATACTTACTAAACAAATTATACTTAATAATATACTTGATCTTTCCTTAATTATACTAAAAAAGCAAATTTTCGCGTCAGTCTCAGCAAAACGTAGGCGGGGACTATGTATAATGACGTAGATATGCGGCTGTACTAGTTCATGTCTCATTTGTGTGATTCAGAGTCGACTCCCATTTTTACAAGCAAATAACTTTGTTATTTATTCACCTTCGGACTTACAACTTGGTAGACAGCTTACTTTCAAACACGGCAACATAACAGATTGCATGAAATGTCATTTTCATGATCTCATGCTACCTACTCTTTAAAAATGCAAAAACATTGACAAAAAAAATATCTTGTGGCTCTTATTTGAATACTTACATATTCACCTGAGAAATTTCAATTAAAGAAGTGGTCAAGTAAGCAACACATATTGTAGGTTATTAATTGAATTGAATTTGTTATTCAAATCTAAATAAAATGTCTGTTAAACAGGAAATGTAATTATATTTATAATGTTACTGATTACTTTATTAATAACCTTTGTAGAAACATAAATTATGATTACCACAGTGTTTGTAAGGTGCATATGTTGACAAAATGTGAAAAGTTACTCACTTTGTGTGAAATGCGGTGGGTTGTCATTGACGTCTGTCAGTCGCACAGTGACCGTCGTTGTTCCTGACAGGCCTCCAAGATGGCCGCCCATGTCTTTAGCCTGTAGAACCACCAAATACTGATCTTGTGCTTCCCTGTCCAGATCAGGTACAGCAGTACGTAGGATGCCTGAGGGAGAAGAGGACAAAAGTCAAATGACAAAGAGAAAGACATAACACAAACTCAACCATCAACGATAAAGCGTATTTGCACATAAACTTGAAGAACTGTTTACATTCAGCAAAGGTCACCCTCACGAAACTACCCCATTCAGACATGAGACTATAAGGGGTCTTGTTAAAATATCACGAGGTAGTTTAACTGTGGATACATACAGTAGATAGTGAGAGACCTTTTAGCATGCGCTTGCTGTGAATGCTAATTCCCTCTAATGAGCGAAAAAGAATGGCATGCAATGCATACAGGACAGAATTGGGTTAATATCGTTGATTAGCATTCCAAAACCTCCAGGAGAAAAAGGCTCCTCATTCATATCAGCGTGGGGTCCACAATGTCAACAAAATTAATTAGGTTTCATTAGACGGCCAAATGGAATCAAAACACGAAAGGAAGTCCATTCTCCAACAGACAGAGACACAATGTACCACCTGCTACACAAACAACCACACAATGGATCTGTGCGAGCTGTAAAATTCATCTTTCCTTTTCTCTCTTTCCTTCTGCCTCATTCTATCGGGCTAGTCATAGCCTTCACAAATACCCGTCATTTCCTTCTCAACCCTTGCACACACACGTATAAAAACCGGCCACGCGGTACCCACTGCGTGCAGAATTGCCCTTACTCACTTCTGCCAATTTTCAAAAGAAGTAAGGAGGGATTTTTCAAATAGCTACAGCCCCATCGCAACCCTGAATAAAAGCCTCTCATAGGCCTTCGGGTCACAGACCAGACCCTCCGACAGGATGAGAGGCTGAGCTCAAGCCAGGTTCCCCTGTTTTAGTGAAGCTTGCCATTTAAAGGGACAGTACACCTAAAAATTCTGTCACAGAAAATCGCATGTTTCTTACTGTTTCAAACCTGAATGCTGTTTATAGTTTTTTCAGTGAAACACAAATAGTGAAATGTTTTGAAAAAAAAGAGTTTTACCTATTTGTTAAGTAACTTTTTTTTCAGGAAACATATAACTTAAAAATAATAATAATATATAACAAAAAATATTTTTTTTGATAATTTCACAGGAAAACATGAAAAATATATTATGAACCTCTTTTAATATTTTAATCTATAAAATATAAGAATTCCTTATTCATTGACAGTTTTCTTTTTAATCTTAGATTTTTAAGATACTTTTTATGTAAGGATGAAAACATGTTAAGGTTTAGGTGGGGCCAAATTCAGGGTTAGCCTTCAGTATATTACAGCCTGTTTTTTCTAACTATAAACTGTCATGGTATAGCAAAAGTTTATAAAAATCCTTTAAAATGTTCGACTTCTCTGCTCCACAGAACAAAATAACAGCATACAGCTCAGAACAACATGATTGTAAATAATGACAGACTTTTCCTTTTTAGGTGAACTGTTCCTTTAATAGCCCTGTGCTAGGATCCCATTTTCAAGCTCCTACTTTGTTTTTAAGCCCTCAGAATTGAGATTTCAGTTTGTGTTCGCAGCATTTCTTAGAAGCACGACGGCACAGATAGTGTGAATATATTTCTGCCAAATCAGTCTGGATTAACTTGAAAAGAGGGAGGAAAGACGAGGGAAAAGAACCAGACACATGAAGGGATAACAGGGTGAGAGGGAACTCCGGGGACAAGATCGGGGCTTTAAAGCAAAAGAGCATGGCTCTAATGGGCATTCAGGGACAGAGGCTGACCTAAAGACAGCATAACATTAAACTGAAGACATTTTAATCTTTTTGCTAAAGCTGAATGCTCTTTTGGACACTTAGAGCTGAAGGGCACTGGGAATCTAAGGAGCGACTCTAAGTCATGTTCTACATTGACAACTGTGAATAAAATGATAGCAGAACATTGTTTCTCTAAGCTGTTTCTCTTGGCCTAGTGGGTTTTTTTATGACAAGAGATTTTTTACTTGTTACTGTACGATGAGAAGAAGAGGAGCAGAGAGCACCCCAGAAAGCCTTTCTAGTCACCAGCTAAACTAAAATAGGGTGAGTATGGAAGGGAAATAAAAAGCCCTGGTGAGTATCCAATAAATCCAAAACAAATGCAACACATACCTGTCTGGGGATCCACAGAGAAGTGCGGCTGCCCTTGAACCAGTGTGTACACCAGCCGCGCGCTGTTTCCATACGTAGGATCGTCTGCATCTGAAGCCGTCACCTGGATTATGGAGGTCCCTGAGGCGGAGAGAGACAGAGAGAAATAAAGTGATAAAACAAGAGAAACAATAAAGGATGATCGATACCGTGCATACAAACATGGGAATAGCAGGTCATCACAGGACAAGCACATCAAATGTCTTTATAAAGACTGACAGATTCTACTCATCTTTCCCTCTCCCTCTCTCTCTCTCTCTCTCTCTCCGCCTGCAGCAGAGACACAAATACAGCATTCGCTTTCTTCTCTCCCGCAGTTGCACACCTTCTCTCTTTCTTGCCTCCGTCTCACTTTATTTCTCTTCATCTCCTCCAGTAATTCCCTTTTGCTCCCTCTCTCAATCTCTCTGTCTGTCGCTGCGGCCACACTCTCCTCTTCCCACAATTCCCTCACGTACCGCAGCTCTGCTTCACTCCTGACAAATACAGACTTTTCCCCCCACCAAATAAATCAAACAGTCGGTTTCATGTTAAGGAGTCAAAAATACATATGTTCAATGGAAAGAGAACCACGTTTCCCATGAGGCATTGCTTCACACGCTCACAGAGACATAGGGATTTGTGGGAGCAGCTGTTGCTGTTTTCTGACATCAAAGGCCTGACATTGTCACGAGAGAGCTTGTGGGTTGAGGGGAGGGTGCAGTCTGATTACAGATCTTTCACAGGTAGTTAAGGAGCAGCAGAAGGCAAATGGAAGATGGTAGGAGACGAGAGAGAGAGAGACTTCCACAGTAAACGTACGATCTGATAGGCAGATCAAAAAGAGATGATACTGCTCGGTTGATGCAACACGCACTGACTCAGAGAAATCTATTCATATTCAATCTGAGTGGAACTGAAGAAACACGCCACAATTTAAACTGATAACGCATTCACACTGGTGGAATACTAGGTATGAATGAAGCTCGGTTAAGTTTACCCCAGCAAAAGAGAATATTTTAGTTGTGATCTTGTTTGCTGTTGGGATCCTTTGAAATTAATTAAACTCATTTCAGAAAAACAAAATGGCACAGCTGAAGAGGGGTAATATTTTGAACCGCAGCACACAAGACACAAAATCAATAAACGAAAGAGGTAACTTGCCGACTGAGCGCCATTAACATTTAAACACTGCAAATTATAGAGAGCATTTTCTTGGCTGTTTATTTGACAGCGTGTATGATGAATTTGGGGAATCAACATTTTCTATGCATTGGCTTTGCCAGTGGTGTGAGTTTCACTTTACCTGATTTACCTCATCACACGAGGTAACATATGTTGTGGATATAAAACGAGTACGTTTTAGCCAACCTTAATCACCAAACTGATTTAAATGCTTCACAGAGGGGTGAACAACATGCTTAGTTTGAATTTGTATAAGCACTTTTAATTTACATTACAAAAATATGGTAATGTTCACATCTGGATGTCTTGTCAAATAAAAACTATTGCATTAAATTGCTAAGAGTTTTCACATCAACATTGCTTGTAACACAAGAAATAGTATACAGAGGAAATATCTACACTGTAATAGCCAGTCCAATGTTTACCTTCATGCTGTGATACAATGCAGATATTTAAGTGACTCTATGTTTATTATATGATTGTTATTGGTTTTGTGTAAAATCTGTTAATATATTGCAGAAACCATTAATGCTTTAATGAGAAATCATTAAAAGTGCAACTTTTCACTTGCATAACTAATGAGTTATGGCACCCCCCCTCCCATCTACGCCTATGGGCTCAGCATGAATCTTTAACTTGTTTTATGCAAATATTATTGACATTAGAAGGAACATGCTAGCAGTGATTAGCGTATGTTTTCTTTCAGTACCTATGTTTGCCATCTCGGGGACTGTTGCACTGTAGGGTCCGTCCTCAAAGACAGGTGGGTTGTCGTTGATATCTTGCACTCTAATGATGAACTGGGAGGAAGGCTCCAGGGCACGCTCTGTCTGACTGTCTGTTGCCGTGGCAATCAGCCGGTATTCGTCCTTCTCCTCCCTGTCCAAGGGCTTGGTGACATGGATGTTGCCTGTCTTGTCGTCAATCACGAAAACTGACCCCGCCCCCTCTCCCCGCAGCACGTACTTAGTACGTCCATCACCTCTGTCCATGTCGGTGTGAAGCTGAGATCGAGAGAGAGAAAACAGAAAAGAGATTCACAAACAAAAGCCACTGGCTGACAAAGACCAATATTGAAGATTATAGAGTACGCAGAGGTCAAAATCACTACTGTGAAAGGCTAATACAAACACAGAGTGCATCAAACAGTCATTTGCATCGATCAAAGCACAAACATGAGATCAATCTGAAAATAAAGACTGTTTTGACGATGATGACTTCGGTGGCTCATTCACAGACAGTACAGATGGGCGGTAATGATCCCACAGCCTAGCGTGAAGCGCTCATACTCGGGCATTGATCGAAGGTGGAGTCTTGTTATTGAATCAGTGGAAGACCGCAGCTAAGGAGCCTTCCTGCAGTGCACCCTAATGGCACAAAGACTGGGCTGCGTAGGGCGAGCGTGACGTTCAGAAGGAAGTGTGGCCAACGCATCAGCATTCATCCTCATTACCACGTCTACGTGACCAGAATACGCCTGCATAAAAAGACCCCTTAACATCACAACTTCTACAAAAGTGCCACACTGCAAGTTTGGAAAACAAATGGTAGCATGTCCTACGTTCTTAGGCATCTGAGCATGAAAGAGCTGAGCATGTTTACTCAATAGAATCAGAATGGGTAGTTCAGAATCAGAATATTCATTGGTTTTTACAGACTAAATTTGGAAGCACAATATGTGGTCGTGTCGCCGTGCATCTCTAAAGAGTTCCCTATCACACAGTGGGCAGCGATGAGAAAAACTCTATGAGAATAAACTTAACTTCAAACTCAATGATAAAATATTGTTGTGTTCAATATGATGGCAGTTTTCTCTTCTAGAGCTTTTAAAATGCTAGAGACTACCATTGATATCGAGTGAACAGTAAAAAAAGTAAAAAAGGTAAATCATGACTGAACTGTAGTAAACTGTGTCAGATCATGTGATCGTGTGTATCGTTTCACTGCGCTTCTGCAAAAACTGAACGCTGTTTAACTTTGCATCACCAGCGCTCTCCTTCGCTCATGTTGAAAATAAATGACTTTGGTCGTTTTGTCACTACAAATCACATTAAGTGTGAATGCCCTTTTAAACTGAGTTTTCATTTCAACCAACCACTGCTTATTTTTCTTGTGTTGTCTTGTGCAGGGTAGCCCTGTCCCAAATAAAACTGATCCAAAATGATGCTGCACAAGCTGTGTATTAAACGTAAAATAGATTCTGATTGTACTGTCAAACAGCTTTATGGCATTCAGTAAAAAATATTTTCCTGGTTACTACAAGGTGTTAGGATGATTTGTGGTGTCAAACTCAGTTTACTAAAGAAATGATTGAAAAATGCAGTAGGTCTAAATCACAAACTTATATTAAACTATGATGTCCGGTTACACAGACAAGGCTTAATTCTAGTCCCAGACTAAAATTAATTTTTGAGCTGTCTTATCATGCCCTGATCTTATAATATTTCCACAAAATGCAGACCACTAATGATTTTTCTTTACTAAAAACAAGACTTATTTTCTTAGGTCAATTTACTCATCAAGAAAATGCATCTTGATTTAAGAATGTTTAGACATTTTCACTGGAAAACAAGAATAAAAGTCTAAGTAAGAAAGTCATTTATGCAGTGAATTTGTACTGTTACTTGTTTTTTGTTTGTTATGTGGTGATATTGAAGGTGAAAAAAACGATGGGCTTTTCCTGAACGACTCTGCGTAATGCTATTGCAGTTTTTAACACAAGACCGACCTACCATAGTTATAATTTCCTAATCAAAAAAGAAAAACAAAACACTGAATTGAACACACTATCAGCCATCCTCCCAAGATGCCGCGACTTTCAATGCGGAGTGACGTCAATGAACCAGCTCTATAGCGTTTTCCCTGTTTACTCAGCAATAAAACTCAATACGGCAATAAGAATGTTTGCAAAAATGCTTGTTTAATACAGATGTTTAATTTATCCCAATAACAAGCAGCTCAGACAGCATATATGATTATTTAACTTTGTTTAGTTATTTATTAAAGAAGGTGCTGTTGTTTTTTATAAAAAAAATCGTGAATAAATACATGTTTCTTAAAGTGGCAGTAAGTTATTTTGTGTAAAAATGAACTAAATTATTGAGCAAGTATATGAAAGAAATGTGCTTAAAACGGTGTCACTACCCTTCCGGGATTCACTAAGGAAAGCTTGTAATGGTTTGTAATTTGCCCTGTCGGGTCGTCTTTCCCGGAGATCCTTATTTGGTCTCTTTCGTCTATGCGTCATTCCGTCACATTCGTACACAGAACGAAGAGGATCCAGCTGCTAGCCAGGGCATGGATGCTGCTAGTGACAGGCAATTTTGAGCGAGTACTCACAACTGTTGGGTAGGATTTTATACAACTTTTAGTATTATTTATGGCGGTGTTTAGTACTTTTGATTTTAAACAGCAAGCAGCGTTGACATCTGGGGATTCATCAATTGTGAAAAAAATGAAGTACGAACTGATGACAGCTTACAAAGAAAAAGTGAATCTGATTGGACTTGTGCGAACACAAGAATTAATATTGGCAAGGCATTTCAAAGGTGGTGTGAACTCTGATCTGAAATGATTTAAAACGGATGCAGGCATGACTATTTCTTCTGAACAGGTAAAACACTTCATTATTTCAAAAGATAACACAAAAACCGTAGCTCCCTTGTTGTGTTAATACAGACAGGTACAGTTTCATCGTTCTTTCTCTCTTTACGTTCATTATGATAAATCTTGTAATATAAGCCCTATTCGCACAGGATTTGTATTATCTAGGGACCTCGTGTGATTTAGAAATGACCTCCCCACATCTGTATTTCATGTGGCGCGAATTAGCACGGTAGTGAAGCCTGTTATTTTACTCAAACTTACGGACTTATATCCTGGATATGATGGCAAGGCTTTGCATATAGTATATATAGTTGTATGATGTACAATGATTTATGATCGTACTTGTCAGCATTTAAGACCTGTGTACGGGGATCTTCTGTTCGGTTCGCATTACGGCAGTATCCATGAAACGGAAGGTATGGAAATAACCCAGCACCCAAAATAATATCAAAACACTTCAACACAGCCTATTTATGTTCTTATTTGTTTCGTGTTATATCATCTGGCATGTTATTTGTGTTTATTATGCGTATTTGTACATTGATTGATGTACATTGAAGATTCTAACCGGAGCGCTGTCACAGGCCACGACTCAAAATATCAGACTCGTCCGTGGAGTTGAGCAGTGCCGAATCACAACTCATGTAAAGAAATACCTCCGCACATCACCTGCAGTAGCAATTACAAACTGAGATGGCGACAAAGAGGCCAATCCTACATAGTGCCGCTTTATATAAACCTAAATATAAAATATAAAAAAACAATTAATTGCATCATCTTTGCATCATCCCACAGACCTAAAGAGCACACAATAGTTATATTATAAATATTTATGATAACTTTTCTGTTGCAAATCAAGTTTGCACTTACATTTTATGTACTCGCTCAATGAAAGATTTTTGTGTTTTTTAACATCTTTTAAACATATTTTACATCTTCCATCCAGGAACTAACCAGCCTCACTCCTGCTCAGCGTCAGTGAACGTTCAAGAGCTCCAGGGTTATAGCCTTCAAATATCCACACAGCTGCCGTACCAGGTGTTGAGTTCTGTTGCTTAGGTGGCAGAAACCTATAAAACTGTTGCTGTGTTGGGACTCAGGAATTTCTTATTCCTTTCATTAAATCTGCCTTGAGCTCTAGGTCAGTCAAGCCTGCCGGCAGTTTGTCGTTCCGAGCCCGAGGTTTTTAGCGAGGGGCTTTAATGACCCGCCTTAATGACAAGGCTTAACGAGGCCCTTAATGAAGCTGCTGCTGTCATTAATGCCGGCGATGGTGGAATGATGAAGGAGAGCGAGAATCCCCTCTGTGGAGCAACAGGGAACGAGAGGAGCATGATCCTCTGTCCCTGGAATTGACCTGATAAACATGACCTCCACTGACACGTCAAGTGATTTACACATCCAATAACACCACCGTGGTGACACTACTCACAACAAACACAACGAATTCAAGGACAGACACATGGCGTGATGCAAGTCCAGACACACTCAATAACACTGCCAAGCGAATGTCTGACCACGTGCATGGAAAAAACACCATTGCACTAATTTTGGGCCTGTCGAGATATGAATATCAGTACTAAATGAGGTATAGTATCTACACAGCTGAACTGAGCTGACACGTCCATAAAGGATTCATCACCTGACAATCGTTTCCAAAACTGAATTATAAAATGCAACTGAATTATACATTAAATAATTCCGCATCAAAAAAAGGTCTTATTTATGAAGTCACATCCAGGTGTCTGTAATATGCATTCAAATTAGCCATGTAAATTTCAGCCACACAATCTTGTTGCCAAGGACAACTCCAGTCAGCTTCCTTTGAACACACAGGCATTATCCTCAGGCCCCTAAATCAACTAAATTACTTATATTATAAAGTAATGTTCTTACACTCATATACTCAATTTCATATTTTGGCAATAACCATAAATCATGAACTGTAGGAAAAAATATTCTGTGTCAACCTCTAAATCACTTAAATAACTTATTTGGGTATACTCAATTTCACATTTTCTGCAGCACAATAAATCACAAAACATCGAGAGGGAAAACACGTTTTGCATCTGTGCATTAACCTAATGAATGTGTTTTCCTGGGCAGATTTATTTAGCGGGTCGCGAATTGGTAGAAACAGTGTTTGAGAAAATGGCACTTCAGCCATCATATGAAATGGGTTTTGACTGCTCTAAACAGCAATGCGGTGGCCTGGATACAGAGGCATCTACACACAGAACCATTACAGAAACACACACTCCAATACACACAGATCTCGGCGTGTTATGAGTTTCAATCGCGCTATGCCACCGGGGAATCTTATCAAAGGCTTTAAGGCTGATGGGAGAGAATCCTCGGCTGCTTAGGTCTGTATGAGGCTCACACACTTGTTTCTCATACAAAATCAACTCCACAGTCTTTCTTGGCAAAAACCTTTGACTGAAAGAGCAAAAGGTCCAGTGCTCAGTTCAACTAATACTGACCAAGAAACGGCTACATAGACTGAAACAGACATATACTGTCCATCAACCAATCATGGTTCATTTTGTTTTCTAAAGCATTTTAGCGGCGGGCTTATCTAAAAGATTATTATAAGGTTTTTACAGGGCAAATAGTGTAAAATGTTTATACTGTCACAAATACAAACAAATTCAAAGAATTGACTCATGAAACAAAGCAGAATAAAAACATTTACAAACAGCATTTTTACCGCAAATGCAATGCTCTACCAATAAAGGAAGTTGTTTAAAGGAATTGTTCGCCCAGAAAGTTTTTTTGAATAATTTACAGACAAACTTCATTCCAAATATGTATGTCTTTCTTCTGCAGAACACAAAAGAAGATATTTTAAGGAACATTGGTAACCAAACATCGCTGGCACCCATTAACTTCCATAAAATTAACACAAAATCACTGAGCCATTTCTCAAAATATCTTTTTTGGATTCCACAGAAGAAAGAGTCATATACATATTCTGAAGGACATAAGGGTTCACAAATAATGACATCATTTATAAATTTGGGTGAATTATCCTTTTCAGACATTTGGTTGAGAGCCTCAAATAAACTTGATGTATTTTAAAGATTTATAATAACATGATTATGTAAATAACAACAACAGAAGAACATCAGGGAAAGGCTGGCAAATGCCAAAATCATCCCGCCAAAGGACACTATCACTTACAGTTGTTAGAATCCATGGCGCTTTTGTGCTGGCAAATATGACAGGCTTTTCTTGCAGGTGCAGTGAGTAAGAATTCCAATTCGAGGTGACCTTGCTTGGCTCGCTCTCTTCTCTTGGCCCTGTTGCATGACTAAGAGCAGGCGTGACTGTGTCTCCTCACCCAGACTGACCTTCCATCTGTCTGGCCTCCAGCTAAAACCGACCCCACATCCCTCAGCCGATCTCCTCTGCCAGGCGACTCTGCACCTGCAGCCCTAGGGCCCAGCTGAACGCCGGCAACTGGGAGATGGACGCAGCTCTAGCGGCGCCCTTATCACTGACACATAATTAACATCAGCCCTGCCAGCCCATCGACACTGGCGAATTATTTAAACTGTTTACCCCGGTGTAGGCCGACACATAGAATTACATCAATGTGCACCCCAGCCTCCTCAGAAGACAACTTCATAACAGGAGGTTGATCTTTAAACACTCCTCTCTGGGTCTTAGCTCACGTCTGTGGGAGGAGCAATTTGATGAATTCACTGAGAATGACAAAGCGCTGTTTGCATTGTTTTCTATAACGAGTGAGAAAAAAAGATGCGTTTCATTGTAAGTAGTGCACAGTGTATTTAGTGTTGCAACCGTTTATGTATCCATGCAGAAATGAGAGACTTCAGTAGACACAATGACACAAACTATAACATATCTAGGCATTTTAGAACTTAAATGAAATGCTTTTTTTAATCTGCTTCTTATTTGCCATGAATGCTCAGACGTCCGTTACACCGCGTCAATTCGTCCTTTTATGTTATTTGGCCTCCTTTAGTTCCCAGAGTCCCATTACATGGAGTGCCTTAAGGGACGTGGTGGAGATGGGAGAAAAGAAGATTTCTAAGCTTTTGCAATTCCCTAAGAAACTATGTTATGCTCATGCAAAGATTTTGCGTTCCCCTGAGCATATTTAGAGTTCTCTCGCAACACTCACAAATTTCATGAAAGAACACAAAATCTTAGCAAAAGCTTTGAAATTAGGGCTGTCAACCTTAACGGCTTTATTTTTTTTCAGATTAACATGTTAAAATATTTAACGCAATTTAATGCAGCATCTGTTTATTTAGTCATCCTTTGTCTAGCTTTACATTATATCAGCATGCTATTATTAAGCGCAATTTGAAACTTTGCCATGACGCGTTCAGTATAGATAGATAGCTTCTAGCTGTGTGATGCAGCAAAATGCGCAAACCTGCTGCTGTGACTCTACTCTCATTAATGTTTTTCTGTAAAGCTTTAATTCCGTATTTAATTTAGAACTCTAAAGTGTTTGATAACTTAATTTTCTGTATATTTCCTACCTGATAGACATGATAGCTCTCAATTATACTGTACTTCAATGTTGAATGGCTATAATTAATAATTTAATTTAATATAATCAATTTAATGGAGACATCAGTTGCAGTACTAATATCAGAACGTTGGCTTTCATTCATAAAATTATGTTGTTAAAGAAATCTCATGTTACCACATTAATTTGTAGATTAAATGTGAAATTATTTGAATGTAAAAGTATATTTAAAAACATTAATGTTAAGTGCGATAAATCGTGATTAATCACAGGGAAAATGTGTGATTAATCAGATTCATTTTTTAAATCGATTGACTGCACTATTTGAAATATATTTTGTTCGTCCCTCTTCATATTTCTGCTCCATATCATAGACAATAACGAACGCAGATATGCCAATATTTTGAACATATAAAATATATTTATTAAACCATTTTTAATGCCAAATTTTCATGCATGCCATCAGAATTCATCAGACTTGAAAATTAAAGGTCCAATGTGTACTATTTTGAGGATCTTTTGACAGAAATGCAATATAATATCGATAACTATGTCAGAGGTGTATAAAACCTTACATAATAAAACGCATTGTTTTTATTACCATAGAATGATCGATTTCTATCTACATACACTGTAGTTTCCCTTGCAAGGAATTCACCATTTTCTTTCTAAAGTATCCCTAAACTGCTGCTAAATTTCATACAGCGGACCTTTAAGACTCGTATAAGACCTTGTAAGACACGTAACGGCAAAAGGAAGCAATGTTTTGAATTCCCTAAAATATCACACACTAAAATGCAACTGCTTAGTGCACATATACCCTCACCTCCATAAGCACTGAAAAAAGTAGTGAGAAAGCTGCCTTGCAGATGCCTTCACAAGTTGAACTGAGCCGTGGTTGCAAGTCTTAATGCTGTAAAGGAGTCAGACTGCAGCCCAGATTCACCCACACTCTTACACTAATGACCTTAGCAAGTTAGTAGGGGTGTTATGGTTAGTTGCTGGTGCTGAGTCTGAGAGCCGAGGTGTTGTTGTTGTTCGTGTTGTTTTTGTCAGGCTGAACCGAAATTGATGTAATGCCATCTGACTCAGCTTGGCTCAACACTCAACGTCCATCAACTGAGTGTCGCTCAAAATAATGAAATAACGTAGCTTTGTATACTTTGGTAGGCTATATGAGACCTGTTTTATTGCACTTATGCTTTTTGTTGTCCTTTTGTTGTTCCAATTGCTTCCATTGTTTACCTCATTTATAAGTCGCTTTGGATAAAGGCGTCTTCTAAATGACATAATATAACTGTAATGTCCGCCTTTGCTGATCACATGTGTTGTTCCTGTGCAAGCCAGTCAGCAAGTAGTTTTTCAATTTGCTGCTGTTATATTCAGCCTCCTTCATACATCATTTTTGATCAAAGCACGCTTTATCACACAGTTTTTATGCAGATGTTAGTGGTTATTCCCATAATCAGCAAAAGACGGAGGCAGAGTGTGTGGTTGTTTTTATGAATCGTGTTTATATTTAATAGGCCTGTTTGAGATGCTATAAACTTCAACTTTATATACTTCAATATATTTTTAAAAGAGAGCAAATAGGCAGAAAAAGGCCAGCGATTGTGACGTAAATCTCTTATGTGCATTTAAAGGGCAGTTTGCTCACTTCTGTGCTTCTGCCGACCGCTGCCAGGATGAGCTATCCTGTGCCAGAAACTCTACATCACCAAATTGTAAGAGACAGAGATTTTATTCCTTTTACATGATTCTTAGCTTGTCTTTATGTAGCCCGTATGAATAAAACTACAGACAATAGCTTGGCACTTTTCCAAGACACTTTGCATATAAAGTGGTGTGCAGTTCAAAAATAGCAAGAGTCGGTCCCTGGAGAAATGTTGATTTGAGCGTATTTTAACCAAGATTTCAGCCCGTTCACAAGTGGTCATTTCCATGACCTATTCAGGTAAAGAGGAAAACACTTTGAAGTGGAAGTAACAAGAATCACAAACCATAGTGGTCTGAAACAAACGTTCAACATCTCAAGAGTAGAAAAGAGATATCATACCATATATTTTAATCAGCCTGAACATGGGCTAATTTCATACTTGCATCACTAAAATACAGTTCATTTCGATTTCTTTATAGTTCATTGTCATTTTCGAGTTAATTATATAGCGTTTCGTAGATATGTGTAGGGTGAAAAAATTACAATCATAATATAATTTTATAATATGCAGTCTGTTATTTAGATGCACATCTGAAAAATGCACGCATGTATTTTTAAATTTCTGCATTAATCTGCACCAAATTCATGTTTCAACAGTATAAAATGGTAAAGATCAGTCCTCCCCCTACCCTTCGGGCATATCCCCGTCTAATAATCTCTTTTCATCTCGCTCTCTTCTTTCGGTGGGAGTGCTCTCATTCAGGGGCAACAGAAACGGTTAAGTAGAGCGGACGGACAGCCTCAGCTGAGAGGGCAGAGAATAAATATTAGCTCAAGGTCACGCTATGTATTCACACTGGCCTATGCATAATCATGGTTAACCCCTCATCACAGCCAATTCTTGGTCTGAGCATGAGCAAAGCCTTCGGTCCTCCAGCTGAAATCATTGACAATGAAGCACCTCTAGAGCTTTTATTCTAGCCAGACATGAAAGGACTGGTGAGAAATTTCATTTCTTTTGTCTAGACTGTGTCGATGCAGCTGAACTCTGAACTATCCTGTGTGGTAAAGTGTGGGTACAGGAAGAAACAAATACAGAAACTGTCAAGCCCTGATCAGGTAGCGTGTGTGGAGTGGTGTTATATTGATTCACAAGATATACAGGGAGAGGAAGTGAACAGAATAAAGAGAGAGAGCAGCAGAGAATGGCGTAGACATGTTCTCATTGAATTTCACTCCTCCTCCCCTCCAGCTCCTACTCTCAGGACAGAAACACGTTGAATTTCTTCTCCGCAGGGGTTTATAATAAAATGGTATTTAACCACGGTCTCTCTCTCTCTACCTCCTCCGTTTGCTCTCTCTCTGCCTCCCTCTCTCATGCATCCTACTCTCTCCATGTTTGCTACGCACCAGCACACTTTCTTAATTCTTTTCCATGCATTCCTTTCTCTGTTTTACAGATAAATGCAGCACAGCTGAAGAGGCAGATTTTGAGGTTCGTAACAAAGCCCTTCAGTTAATAAAACCAAACGCATTTCTTAACTTCATCTTCAACGTATTTCCTGAACTTCTTTCTCTGTCTTCTCACATCATATGCATGTTTCCTTCAAAATGTTGAAAAGTAGCATTTCTAATATTTTTGCTTTAAGATGATCCCTTCGTTGTTTGTCTCACTTTTTTAAGCCACTTTGGATAAAAGCTAAATGCAGAGATGTTTGAACAGTGGGGTCCCTGTTGAAAAGTCTAGAGTATGAATTAAAATCTATTTTAAACCTTAATATCACTGTCATTCTGAAGCTTTACATGCCCTGATTTTCATGAATTGGAAAAACACTGTACACTTGGATTGTCAAAGTTGACAAGAACTTTGTAATACTTTTTATTGATTTGATATTTGAAAAACAACCCAGTGAAAAACATACAGTAAGGCCATGAACACACTTGATGTCTTTTTTGACAAGAAAAAGTTGGCAAAAGCGCTTTTTTTATTAAAAAGAACGCTGGCAGCATTTGGTTACAAACAGCCAGCCAAACGCCATGAGTTCTTCGTCAGCGTCTGTGCACGAAGGCAGCCCAGAGAAAAAGATAGGCAGCATAACGGAAGTCTGTTTCAATTACAAACAGAGAGCATCTTTGCAATAATTAATCACAACTTTAAAACTACAATACAAATTTTTCGATGGAAATGCATTTAAAAGTTATTGAAAATGAAAGTTCAACTTACATTTATACAAAATGATGCTCCAACCGTCGTTTCGGCCACCATTTTATATTATTCATCACGCATGTTGTTACGGAAACGACACACACATACTCGCTTGTCATTGGTCAAGCTTGTCATAGGGTGTTTTTTTCAGAAAAGTTGAACTTTTTTCAACTTAAAAAGATTCCCTGAGCTGCAGAAAAAGATGCCGGCGCGGGCATTTAAAAATCCTATGGTTTACTCCATAGGATTATAATGTAAAACAGACGCTAGGAGCTTCGAAAAAGAAGTCATAATAATAATTCATGGCCGAAAAATTTTAATCACGAAATATGGAGATACAAGGTTTCCGAAGGACAGCAGCAATACGAACCTTAAAAAAAAAAAATTAAGGATATAAATTTGTGATGAAAAATAACTAAGAAATACATAAGATTCAGCTTTTGGTGACCATGTTAGGTCCTTCACCCAAAAAGCATTGCTACTAAACTACTAAAGAATACAATAATACATGATGAAATAAATACATATATGAAATTGTTCTATATAGTAAATAAATAAATAAATAAATACACAAATGAAACTAATGCAAATTTTTCAAATTCGAAGATTTGATGTGCTTAAATACAAAACAAAGTACAAAACTCAAGAATTTCCACCGGAGGTTTGAGACTCTTTGGACCCCACTGTATGAGTTCTCTGTCTTGTCCTTCTACTCTCAAATGCATTTAGATCTCATTTGCTCTGCGGCATCAACTCTATGACATCGACTCATTCCCAACCCATCTCTCCACCATACTTCATCCCAGTTGCCCATCCTGCTGCTCATCTCCACCCTGCATCTCTTCCTTTATCATTCACCTGTGTCCTTATCTTTCTCTCTCCCTCCCTCTCTCCCTCTATCCTCTTGTCAGTCTCTTTCTCCCTCTAATTGCTCTCTTTCTCCTGCTGAGCACCATCCCGGAGGCTAAATGATTTTCACTGCACGAGACAGAGTCAAAGAAAAGACAAAGTCGTTTTGAAAGCGACGTTCTGCAATTATTAGTGATGATCTCGCTCGCAGCATGCATTTGCTGCGACTGTTACCCCTGTCATGTTCTCTTTCAGTCTCTCATCTTCTGTGTAACATTCTTATATTTTCTCACTTTCCTCTCATTTTTACTCATCACTTCTACTGATGATATTTAATTCTGTTCGGAACAACACAGCTTGTTGGCTTCAGTTGTAAAAGAGTGAAGGTAGCAGCCGTGTATGTGTGGCCAGATCGTGCATGTTATGCCGTACTGGCTCCCCAAGAGACACACCCCATTAAAATGCCAGCGACAGCAAGTACCTACCCCGGCCAACACCTAACATATTCAAGATGCTCCCCGAGTGCTCAAGAAATGAGAAATATAATAACTCAGCGTGCCAGCCCTGCAAATGCCCGCACCGCACGAAATTCGCACACGCTCCAAGGTTACTCGATTTCGCCAGCTTGGAGCTCCACGGTGCCATCCTAACCTCCTTTTTTCAACACAAATAAAACCAACGCGATGCAACAGCATGCTCCTGTTGAACAGAGTTAAAGGCTTTATCAACAGATTGTCTCAGATCTCCAAACAATGCAGTGTGCTTTGTGAGAAGCACAGGTGGATTCAGTGAGCATCAGTGAGGATACCTCATGACAGCTCCGGGGGCCGCGGGGCTTGCGGAAGGAGCGCAGGGGTTCGGCAGCTGGTTGCGCTTGCAGTGTGTTGTTCCTCTAAGGAACAGCTTGAAAATAAAATGCATTACATTACAGGTTGCCTGTCCTACCCGATCAGCGTCTAAGCATTAGGTAGGAACAAAAGGGCATCTACTGTATACAATCATTGCGTCTCTAACATACAAACACACATGATATTAATGTGATCTTTCACCCAAATATGAAAGTTCTGTCATTATTTACTCACCCACCCTTAGGTTGTACCTACCCTGTATACATTTTTTTGTGCTGAGCACAAATGAAGATATTTAGAAAACTGTCAGTAAGCTCACAGATCTCATTTCCCCATAGTTCAGAAAATAAATTATATGGGAGTCAATAGGGGATGAGATCTGTTTGGTTACTGACATTCATCCAAATATCTTCATTCTTGTCCAGCAGGATAAAGAAATGTATACAGGTTTGGAGCAATCTGAGAGTGAGTAAATTGTAATTTTTTGATTCACATTCTCAGCGATGCGGAAAAGCGAAGAGAATGTCCGACGAATCACCAATCAATTTAAAAAGCGTGGCCACAAATAGGAAGCTGATCCCCACATTAACGCTATTTAATAGCTTCGAGTCTTTTCCAAAACATTCTGGATGTTAGAGCATAGCTGCAGGGATTCACTTACACGTGAAACGATCAGTAAGGTCAGACTGATGTTGACCGATGGGGGCAGCGAGCCAATTTATTCTAAATCTGTAGAGCCCACCTCATGAGCACCCTTATGGAACCTAAATGACAAATGGGACACCATGCCGACTTCATGGACACGTGTCAAGTACGCCATTTGGGACAGAGTTGAACTACAAGCGTGTCTGAAATATCCAAACCTGTTAATGAGATGAGGGTGCCCACATACTTAGGTCATATAGTGTATCAAATTACTATTTCAAAAGCCATCCAAGCGGAGACTGCTGAGCTGCCCTGAAATTATAGAAATCAAGTATTTGTGAGTGAGGGTTTTTTAAATGGATCTTGTTATGTATTAGTAGTAAAACATTTGATGGTGTTTTTATGAGAGGATTTCAAATTATGATGCGAAGAAAGTAAAAGATCAAAGCTCTTTACAGAATCTTGTAAACAGAGTGTTCTTAGAGATCTATGAGGAGGCTTCTGAGGTACTACAAGACTTTAGTAAATTTGTTATTAAACAAATAGTTATTTAGCAGTTTTTTCTTTCAGTCTCATGCCAAGGGGGTAACACATACTCTCTCCATAAGAATACGTACTAAGGTATTGAAAATGTAAGTATATTTTTGAATTTAAAAGTAAAAAGTAAATGTTTTTCCATTCCTAACAGACTGATGACATAGAGACTTTCTTGTTAGCTCACTGGATTTGCTGCACAAAGTTTAGGTCGAAGACGTTCTGGGCCCGTATTCCCGTATTAAGACTCTAGAATTTAGAATTTAAGAATATTAAGAATTTAGCTTGAAAACTTCTGCGTAGGAGTCTTAGCTTAAAAGTGATTCAGGACCAATCTGAGAGCAACTCTGAGCAAGGAAAAGACGAACACTTTATCTTAGTGAGGAGGCGGGGCTGACCCCGTTGCTATGTCTTTTGAAGACTGTGATTTGTTGGTTGGCCAAGAAAAAAGAAAGGGTTTTGGGAAAGTATTGGGTCATTAGTTTGAAATTGCACATGTTATTTTCTTCTGTTTTACCATACTGACGCACACACACATCTATTCTGTATTTTTTATTTACCATGCTGTTAATGTCAACGTATTTGAAAGAAAATGAACAGTCACACAATAAGTTTCTGTAAGTGCTGTAATTGTTTGTGTGATTAGATTGTGACCGTTGTGACAGAACAAGATCATCTCTGCTGCAGAGCTGCATTTCTCCAGTTGCTGAATATGTTAATGTAGTGATTTCTTATATTTCTGGCGCTATGGGATTTATGCGCTGTTTTGGAAATGTTTTCATGTCTCTAATAGGATCGGACACAAACATGAACCTTGCATGATCTAATGTGTTGTGTCTTATTAACTCACTTCATTTTAATTCAATGTTAGAGCGTGTTTACAATTTGCATTGCATCAAAGCAGCTATACAAGAAAACCAAGATAAAGCAAAGTTGAACACTCACAAAAACAATAAATAAAAATCAGACCTATAAAGTAATATTGAAATTGTCACCCATTGCTACACATTTCTTCTCACTTTTCGTACATTTCCTCTTAAATGTCCTCCTCGCTACTCTTAAAATGTTGGACCTTAAGAGCTCTTTTAAGAGTTAAGATGCTTTATGAATTATTTTTTTCTTTACTAGGATCTTTCCTGTAATTTTAAGGGGAAACAACAGGAGAATTTCTTAGAATTTTGTCACTAGGAGCAACTCTTTGTGCTAAGAGTTTTCTAGAATACGGGCCCTGGTGTGATGATTCAAGAAGTGTTTCTTTACAAGGACACGTTACCATAGTTGTGGCCAATTAGTCTACATTTGACATTGAAACAGATGTCAATGGCTGGATAATTAAAAGTTGCACTCACAACATGATTTGATGTGTTAGCTCAGAAAGATTTGAAGACAGATTTACACCTACAAACTATTTCATTGGATTTTATAATGTAAATATATTATTTTAAAAGGCATGTGTAAAGACACACTTAGACAGAGGCTGGACACACATTAGGGGTCATACGCTTTCCATGATCTACAAAATGTTCTTAAAAACAAGGAATCATCATTTGTTTTGTTATCAGTGCTGTCCTGAATAAGCTATTTCACATTACTTATCTTTATATTTAAAAAAAACGGTTGTACCAGTGGGGTATCGGGGGTGGGAGGTTTGCCGTGGGGTGGTCGAAGAAGCGGCCCTGCGCGTGACGCTTTTTAATTAATAATAAAAAATTAAATAAGACACGAAAATAAAAAATATTTACGTTAGAAAAGTTGCCTATATTAAAAAAACAAATACGTAACACATTGTGCAACAAATAAATAAATAAGAAACGTATAAAAAGGTAATATGGAACGATAAACGTTTATGGTAAATAAATAAGAAACGAATAAGAAATGAATACGAAACGAAAAACATTTATGTTAAATAAATAAGAAACAAATAAGAAGGGAACACGAAACAAAAAATGTTAATGTGAAATAAATAGCAAAGCACAAGCTTTTGAAAATTAGAACAAAAACAAAATCAAACTTTAACTGGCTCTTGACAACAGTGCTTACATATTCTACTACATGTTTTTTCCCAGAAAAGCCTTCGCCATCGTCTTGTCAGTCAGCACTTCACTCTCCTCAGATGATAAATAAAATCTGACTCTAGTTTGGTCTTTGACTAATCTAAGTGATTTATTAATATAAAAATGAAAAATGACAGTGGGGGTCGGTGCCGCGGTGGACAAGTGATGTAATCGGTAGGCGGGTGGACACCGTATATAACCGGTGACACCGACTATCACAACAAGCCTAGTGCAAACATTCACTACAATATATTAAGAGCCAGAGGTATGTCAATAAGATCAAGATGATTGTTATCAATCGTTTGAAACCTTTTAATTCCACATTTCGGGATATTTATATTTTGCTATAAACCATTATTATTAGTCACCCTTTATGTTTGTCACTGGGTTTTGCAAATATCTAAACAACATAGCCCCGGCTTCACAGACAAAGCTTAAGACTAGTCCCAGACTAAAATTTCAGCTATCTTAACTGAAAAACACTTACCCGGACATATCTTAAAATATGTCAGTGCAGTTGTTTTGTCTCGAGATGCACATAAGTAATGGTTTCTTATAAGGCATTTTAATAAAAGCGACTTAAATAGCCTGAATTAACTAATGCATAGTCCTGGCTTAGGCAAAAAAGTATTAACTTTGACAACACAGTAATTAATCATTTTAAAAGAACCTTTCCTGAAAAACTGTAAATTTGGACATTCAAGGTTTTAGAAGGACAGCAAAGATATGTTTAATGGTCCTATTAATTGATTTACTAATTTCCTTCAGAATCTACCAATGATATTAATATGCTTCCCAGAAAATAATTAATATCAACCCTCTTCACATAACAGAGCACAAAATTATACCAGAATATAGTGATAAAGTACACACTCGTTTAATACATTCAATACATACAGCTCTTGGTTGACTTGCATTCTCCTTTTACACAATATTTCATCTCACAAACAACTTGAAATAGTCAAATGTAAGCCAAACTTGACAAACAAACAAATGCATTGAAGTTGTAAACCAGTAAGTTTCAAATGAAACCCAATCAAACAGAATTCAGAGGAGAGGGACGGGCTTAAAATTTAAACAGTTAATCACAGGCAACAGCACAACCTCAACACAGAGGAATTATAGTGTTCGCAAGCACTTAAAATATTGCTTCTAATCATCCTCACGTGAACCCAAACTCAATCACGACATCTTAATGTTTTGCATTCCAATTATGCTCGTTAGAAGGTCTAGGGAGTTTTTTCCAGATTGGCAAAATGCTGTCATAAGTTTATACGATAGACTGTGAATTTATTTCCCTTTGGTTCACTCCCTGGCATTACACATACGATGTGCTAATTTACGTTCATGCATTAAAATGCAAACACGCTCATTATGGAATTACAGCGGAGAGTATACCGTCATTACAAACCCCTGTGTATATCACTCCGGCTAGGAAATGAATCCTTTGAAATAAACGCAAAAACACTTTGATTATCATTTAACGTACATATAATTGCATATAAATGATGTTACCTAACCTCACTTCAGGCTATATAATATTATAGACGTGCTTTTAAGTACTGTATAAGGCAGCGCAGAAATGCAATCACTGAGTCTGTGATTAGCTTCATGCCATAGATTGAGTATGCTGTAGTATTCTGCACATTTGCTGCAGGGCTACGGAGTTCACCTCAGCTCTTTATTAAATCATAATCATCTCAGTTATAAGGCGCCGCGAATGTCCGTCCCCACTGATTCGCAGACAGGGCCGAAGTGGAAATGCTTACACATCCAAAAGAGCATTAAAACATATAATAGCATTAAACGTGTGCTCCAGACCCATACGGCCCTAGTGTTAGACACGGTGAAGAATGCTCAGCATGAAGCAACTGAACTGCCACCTGTTAAGTACACCATATTGGCTCTAATGACATAGTGGACTGTCCATCTGTGCCAATGGACACCAGCACCTAAGGCATTCTTATTCTTCTATTTCCCCCATTCTTTCCCTCGCCAGCTTTGCTCCTTCTTCTTAATGAAGATCAATGTCCTCTTACCCGCTCTAAACAGCCATTCCATTTGAAGCGCAGTGATCAAATGTGTCTAAAACTATTGGGTGGATGTACGCGGGTAAGAAGCTGGGTATTAACAGCACGGGGTTCCATTAAATGCTGGAGGAACAAACTGAAAGACAGAAAGGCGGTCCCAGAAGAGCATGCAAGAGGGATTTCTATCCCCACAGTGTTTTCTGACTGCCTCAGGCAAACACACAGAATCATCATCATTCATTTACTTCAACGTATTACACCACCGCTTTCCCCAGTCATTCAGAAACAGCCCAGGCAGACGAAGAAAGAAAGTGAATTTGATATAACAAATTCAAATTCTACGGTATACAGGGAAAAATCCTGGACACACCTACGTGTTTGTTTATACATTTGCTGATCATGGTTGCAATTGTTACCTTAAAGACACAGTTCACCCAAAAATGAAAATTATTGGATTCGCCTTCATGTCATTACAAACCTGTATGACTTTCTTTCTTTTGCAAAACACAAAAGAAGATATTTTGAAGAATGTTGGTAAGCAAACTTGTATTGTATAGACACAAAACCAATGCAAGTCAATAGGTCCCGCCATTGTTCGGTTACCAACATTCTTTAAAACATCTTCTTTTGTGTAATGCAGAAGGTTCGAAATGATAAGAGAATTTGCATTTTTGTGTAAACTAACCCTTGAAAGTAAAAAATGCGTATTGATAAATTTATCTAAAACATAAAAATAATTTTTGGTCACTACATGATTCCCACAATTCTTCACAACTATTCTAAAAATGTGGATTTCTTTTGATAAAAATTAGTAGGTGTGTCCAATATTCTAATGGTACATGAGGACAGTTTAAGACTTTTTAACCGTCCAGATGGCTCCTAGACCAGGTTAATAACAAGATATGACACATCAAACAGTTGGTTGGATTTTTACACCCCCATAAGCTTCTGATTGTTCAACACAGCACACACTTTAGCTTTAACAGAATAGAATCAGTGGCTGATTAAGAGTCTGATTGAAACATTATTCTGTGACCTGCAGAGCGCGGCTTCCCCGGGATTCAAATTGACAAAGACAGTAAGAAAAAAGACTAAAATAATCTGACTAATGCCATTAAGATCAGCGGTATGATAAACATCCAGTCGCGATTTGCTGCGAGAGACTTTTTCAGTCACGCGTGGAGTGAAATGTGCTTTTTTTTCAATTGGCTGTCTTGTGAGGGTCGTATTGGTTAGCGATTGCTGATGTTTCCGTGCCAAATTGATTCATCTCACATCGTTGTTCGATTAGGAACGCTTGCAATTCAGATATATAGGTAATCAATATCTATTAAAACCTGAATGCGACCAATCGAAAAACACTTTTCTAAGAGGGACTGAGAGACACCATGCTTGTATGTGTTAAATCAAATGAGCCTTGTCCTTACCCTTCCGATGAGCACGGGTTCAGGGCCGGCATACTCCTCGATGACAAAGAACTGGTTCCAGATCCAGCTTCGTCTTCTTCTAGATCGCAAGGTCTCAGGCTTCTGTTGGTTTTGCTCCTCATCTTCATTCTCATCCATTTCCTGGAATACAAGGCCATGTCCACCTTTCCCAGGGCGAGAGTCCACAGTCAATCCTTCACTCTCCTCTGAACCCGTTCTTCTCCATTGTGGATCTGTGGGTAGTTTTAGGATATGGCTGCTTTCAACAGGTTCTGAAATTTTAAACAGTGGATTCTGAGTGACACTGAAAGGGATGTGAGCACTCTGATCCAATTCCCTTTTAACTTCAAGAGTCCTCTCTGTTAGAGAGCTTAAAGTGTCGCCAGACAGATGTCCCGAGTCCATATGAGAAGAAGTGTGCGATATGCCGATATGCAACGCTGTTGGAGCGTCACTCTGACCAGGAAGTGGATTTGTCTCTGTGCTGGACATGACCTCACTTTGGAGAGTTGATGCTATGTGAGTCGTGAAGTGTTTGTACTTCCACGAAGCAGTGCCTCCTGCACCTCTTATCTCAGTTTTTAGATCCCCCTCGCCTACATCCACATTGAATCCGTTATGTGGCCTCCAGAGAGTGTGAAGAGTTTGATCTGGATTGAGACTGGAATTTGTAAGGGTCTGGTTATCTGAGTTATAAAGTTCTTGCTTCTTCATTTTGACTGCATCCATTTGGGTGTGATCCATGTTGATCAAATCCCTTTTCTTACTGTGACTTATTTTGCTTGGAATACTAAGACCCGGCACACTCTGAAGCTGGGAATTTACAATCCGCACAAGGTTGTCTTTAGATATTAGTTTTAATACACCGTAGCTTCCAGTCAGGTTCAATTTCCGAGGTGAATCTGGAGTGACTACCTTTGTACCCGCTGTAGTGTGAATGGCCGAATTCAAACTCATTCTGGATCTTGAAGGATTTCTAAATCTGGTTCTGTTAAAGCGCAAGCTAGAGGCTGCCTTGTGATGCATTGGGACCCATTTATCAGTTTGTCCATTTTTAGAAAGAACATCACTTCTCCTTGTGTTATTTCTGGTCCTTTTCAGCTCTAACAGATCTTTAGAGCCGTCTACGGCTTGCAGTTTTACATCCGCTTGATCAGAGTTTTCATGTGTTTGCACCGGTGGTTTAGTGTTAAACTCAATAAAATTTTCCTTGAAGGCAGAAGCCGCAAGGCTCTGGTGAGCTGTAATTTGCTCTTCAACGTTCTCAGGAGCGATCAGTTCTTTGAGTCTCGTCATTGTATTTCCATTCCTCTCCAAACTTGCATCCCACGGGTCAGTTGCCCCATGCAACTGGACGTGAACTGAACTCACTCCCCTCCTCCGAACAATCTTAGTGACACTCGCTCCTCCTACAAGACAGAGGAAGATCAATAGGAGCAGTCGCCTGTCAACCATGTTGCCTGATTGTGATGCACTAATTCAAATGATAACTGGTGCGAAGAAGTGTTCGCTTCCCATCGGTCTTCATTCTTTCTTCTAGTCTTATCACTTCGGTTCCTCTTCAGCTATTCCTCCATCACACAGCTTCATACAGCATCGCTTGCTCTCTTTTCACTTTGTGTATCTTGCTCTATCTAGCGGAGTTCTGTGTTTTCGTTCCGGCGAAACGTTTTACTTAGTTTTCCGCAGAGGGTTGGGTGCCCTGAGAGAAAAGATAAAGATAATTAGGTTAAAACTTTAATCATTGCAGTATGCTAATTAAAAGTGGAACGACACGCAAGGTAGCAGAACACACAGTCAGGCTGATTCATTAACTTATGAGTAATCACAAGACAGTAATACAGGCATCATTATTGAACTCCACCATGGCTGATGGTTGATGTCAGATGTTTCAAGCATCATTAGAAAGGCAATAGAAACGTTGTGTTATATATATTTTTTCACAAGGAAGCCTGGTGGGTAGCTCACATGCTCTGACATAAGAGGAATTCATGTGGGCAGCTCGAGTTAAGTCAGGATCACTTCCGTCAAATTATTTATAAATATATAGGATTTACAGGCAATTTAGAAAGTTAGTGGTGTTGGCGGTGTCATTCTTTTCTGGCCTAATGCTTCAACCGCTCAAGCATGGACAGAGCAAGGAGAGTGTCAAATTAAACCCCATAGAAATTTAAACAGAAATACTTTACATCATGGTACACAATTTAATCTGCCTAATGTACATTAAATGGACATTTGATAAACCAACTTGTTAATTACTTGAAACTGCAGTATATTGAGGTACAACAACACACTGAAGATAGACATGCAATGGTGATCAAAAGCTCATGAGAGCATAAATTAATTAGACAGATGGCAAACGGCTGTAAGTTTCAACTTCCAATTCTGTACATATTAGGTTTGGTATTTCGTTGTCTTTAAACGCACACACACACGTTTGTATTGCTATACTAGTGGGGACATTCACTAGACTTTGATTAAATTTATATTTGGCTATAAGATATATCCCCTAACCCAAGACCTAAACCTAATATTCACACAAACATGTGCAAGACAATAGATTTAAAGAAAAACTGTATTTGACCGATAATGAGCTTTTTTTTGTGAGGACCAGTAAAATGTCCTTGGCTGTATAGATAATTCACTGTATTACTGAGGACATTTTGCACACACAAACACACACTCTTTTGGCAGACCAGATACTGGTTAAAACGGGTAAAAATCTATTCAGGCATGTCCTTACCGAGGTCATTGATTTCATTCGGTAAACTCAGCACCTTTAAAAATAAATTTTGTTCTTTGTTGGAAGAAGCGATAGTCTTCATGTATACAATGAAGGGATCTTCTCCAATGGAAAGTTGGTAATGAATAATTTCCTGGAAAATGACACTAGTTCAACTACATCTGGAACCGCAACAATTTTAAAGGGTGAAGTTGAATGTGGCTGTATAATCTGCTTAGACAAGAACGATACGGACATGTACTGCGAGTTGTGTTCGTGAAGAATAATGAACATCTTAAGTACAACCAAAGAGCAAAGCATGACGGTAGTGAATCTGCAGAAGTGTGCAGCAAAGCAATGCACTGGGGATTGAAAATCTAAATTAATGATACTGACCTACAAGTGGTGCACTGTACATGTACGTATTTATGAATTAAATCAGAATAGTAGTTCGATTAAAAGGTAATTCCAACATTATTTAATCACCCACTTCACAAGCCTCGTCCACACCAACAGACAATAATGCATATTTTTTTCTACCCATGCATGCTGCATTTTCACATTTCAAATGCGTGCGCAGTTCCTAAAAGAAAATTGGAAATTTAGGCTGTGAATGTTTTATTGGCTGGAAAAGAATTGCTCTGATCCCAACAATGTTGTTCCTTGGTATCACTGCAGCTTGTTGTGTGGATGCCATTATTTACAATTTCAAACAATTTATGTCATTTGTTTTTCTTCATAGTTATAGTCATTAGTATTTACTTCTAAGAAAATTTGAAGAATCTCAGACTGTTAACCTTTGTTTACCTCTGAGAATGACTGTTTACCTTTTTCCTTTATGTACCATTTGGTCTATTCCACTGACGAAAACAACAGCCTATATAAAAACAAGAGTGAAGAGCGAATAATGAATTTTGGGAGAACGCATTTCTTTAACTGCTGAAGAAAACAAAGTTGTTAATATAAATGCTAAATAAAGCAATGTGTGTCCTGTACGCATCTTGTTGTTCCTCAGTAAATGTTGTGTGAGATGAGAACACAGTGGTGATGCGCTGAGACCTTGTCAACACAGCCACTCGATCTGCTTTTTCTCCAGAGGATCTCCAAACCTCATGTATCCATTGAGTTTCTTCTCCTCCCCCCATTCACACAATTCTTTATTCCTCCTAACAACTATCCCTTCCATCTCCTAAAAGCTTCTCTCCCCATTTTATATTTTTGCTTTCGTCACCTCTTCCCACACACCACCTGTCTCTCTCAGCCTCTTTCTCTCTTTCCATTTCACAGTATTGTTTTAATACGCTCTCTCCCGGATCTCTCTCCTTTGCTTTGGTTACCTCCACGTCAATCATGATTGTGCTTTAACCTCTCTCACCTTCGGAGCTCAGACTGGCCTCGATCAATCAGCCAATCTCCCCAGTGACACCGCGATTGACGTCTGTCTGGCGTCTGTACTGATTCCAGACTAAACGAATCTGAAACGAATATTCTCACAGGTGATTCTTAGATTGCACAAACGAAAACATGTTAGCATTTTATATTGAGATCCACGTCCGGCAGCTTATTTCTACAGTAAATAAACAAAGCAGCTGCTTTGAAATCCATGACCGGGAATAGTTCAGCCAAAAATAGATTTTGCCATTATTTACTTAACTACTTGTCTCATACTGTTTTTTCTGTATAAGATGAAAAGCGATTTACAAAGACGACGAGTTCTGAAAGACAGACAGTTCTGAAACAAAAACATAAAAAACATATGGTCGCTTTCCATATTATACTTTTTAAATGATTACATAGTGTGTTGTACTGTTGTCAAAGTTGACAAGCACTTTTTAATACTTTTTCTTTGATACTTGACATGCATTATATAAAAAAATACCTGTGAAAGATTTCCCCTAAATTTCCTTTCGTATTCAACTTAAAAATAATAGTGTAACAGTTTGGGTGAAATATTACTTTCAGCACAAACAAACCCATTTTTTGGATCTTAAACAACAGACAAAGTTCCAATCTTACAAATCATTCATGCAGACTGTTGATTGAAAACTGCTGATAGATTGTTGCGCAATGAATTTTACAGAAAACTACACAGAAGCAAAATTGCAGAGCCATTGAAATCATCTTGCTGGCAGTGACAGTTTCCTTAGATTAGATTCATTAGATTGGAACCGGTCCACTGGTTTTTTTCCACTATTATAGGCAAGACAGGCGTAATCTTAAGTAGCTGCAGAGCCGTACAAATGGCATAATCTAATGCAATAGTAGGTGGGAAAGTGGCTACAGTCTATAGTTACAGAGACCATGCTGTCAACACAAAGGTTGCCGATTTGTTTTTAAGAAGGAGCGTCCCTACAGAGAGGTTCTGTGACGGCACTCCTGCTCTACCACTGTTGTGCCTTTGAGTAAGACACTTAACCTCGCTGTGCCCCTGACTAGTGCTCTTAACACCAGCTTGTTCAAGTGCCTCTGCACTGTGTCTCTGGGCACAGTGTCTATCCAATTATAGTAGTGTTACTTTGGGTAAAAAGTGTCAGCTAAATGACAAGTAACCACATTGGCTACATTTAAAAGCATATCTTAATAACATTGTTTTCAAGCTGCGGTCCCTAAAGCATCCACATAGAGAATTATATCTGGCACAAATTGTCTTTGCTTATTTCGTTCAATCTATTTCCCCATCCATCTTTATGATAAGCTGCTTTTTTGCAGATAGTGGCAAAAGCTCTCCTGTGATTTACAATTTCGACCTGAAAAAAATGTATACACTCTGAAGAGTTCTCCTGTAAGTAAAGCACATTATTTAAGCATAGAAAAAGCATTATATCAAAGTATATTATGGAATATTTGGATCCTTATCAGGTGTTTTGAACTGTTTACGATTAAATTATAAAGGAATAGTTCACCGAAATAATTCCTCGTCTCAGATGAATACATCTTCATTTATTCAGTAAACAATTAAAAACAAATAATATTATGAACATATTAGCGAAGATGAAACAAAAATGAACTAATTTCAATTTCAATAATTTTCATATGAATATTGATCACAAGATACATAAGAACCAATGACATTCAGAGTAATTGTGTCATCATATTTGAATTCAGTGCTTACTTTGGTTTGAATTTTAATAAATATGCTCACAGTATTCATCATTATACATACTGCATTTTTAATTTTGCCAGTGTGTTAGTGTTGCTACATTCGTTGTTATGTAATCTCCACGTTCCACATGTATACAGTATCTGTATATTTTTTTTTCTTATATATTCACATACAGTTTATATTCGTGTTCATATATATTTTCCTTCCTTATTGCTGATGTAGATTCTTCACATATTTCCTCTTATAATCATTAAAAATAAAATCTATTTTTAGAGAAAAATTCACGCACATATCAAACTGTGTATGGTTACGGACGTGACAAATGAAAGAACTTAAAATTTAAAACACACCTGTGGTTCGGCTTTAGAAGATATGTATTAACCCACTGGAGTCATTTTCATTATAATGTGGGTGGATTTGTCTCTTGTATATTTTTTATTAGGAAAAAACTTTGTGTTTTAACACAGGGCAGTCATTTACATCTGGGGTGGCATGAGAGTGAGTAAATTACAACAGAATGTTTATATTTGGGTGAACTATTCCTTTAAAATTATGGGATAGAAAAGATTCCGTTCCTTAGGCTACAAAAAGCTGTAAAGAGTCTCTTCGGGAGGAAATCAATACAGCTGTAACCAACTTGAAGAATGGAGAAGAATTAAGCTGTAAGGTAAGCAAACTCAGCAAACTAATAGCTCTACTAAACTCTAATCACACTTTTGCCAATCCAATAACGGCTCGCGCCCATGCGATGGTTGTAAATGCAGGCACCTGGTCACTTGGGTATTATAGACACTGGGGCAACAGGCTGGCAGCACATTCCAAACCAGCATATTGATACAGTCACGTCTGCAGTGGGAATGTAAACCAGCTCAACAAGAACGGCATGTGTGTATGTGTAAGACAAAAAGAGCAAAATGCCCATATTGCTATGTGGTCTCTCCGATGCTGTTAAGAGGATTCAACACTGGGTAAAAGTGTGTGGCTTCCAGGTAGCTAAAGGTGCAGAGAGCAGTCTCTTACTTAAGGCAAATGTGCGTGCGTTGCGCCGAACGAGATGCGACGACATCCAATCATTTTCGACTTTCCTTTCGCTTCACGCAACACGCGCCCATACACCCCCGGGACAATCAGAGTATCTCACTGAACTGATTAATTGGGGCCATAAATATTTTTAATTAATTTTTCCTTTCCCCGGGCTTAGGAGTCTCTTGGTTGGTTAGTATTACAGGCAGATCTTTCTCATCGATCGCTGGGAGCTGTGGTGCGGTGAAGGCTGTCACCAACTTAACGAGACTGAAAATTTTAATTACGATTCTCCTCCGTACCCCATCGCCACTATTTACTTCGCTCTCACATCCATACCATCTAGCCACAAAACACAGTTTCCTCTCTCAGAAAGCCTCTTCATAAACATAAACGCTGGTTTTTGCATTGTGCTTCATAATTGCTCTGTTCCAAAACCTAGCAGGCTGTCTACAGAGGCAGCATTTTAGAGCGTAAGAGGCGATACCTGTTCCAAATTGTAGGCAACTTAATTATCTGCCTGCTATGATGCTTTATTTTGGCCGAATTGTGCAAAACACAATCCCATAATGCACTGCAGTCTGTGGAAAAAAACATTTAAAAGTTAGATGAGAGAAATCAGAAAAATGAGTTTTGTATCATACGCAACAGAGAGCCGTAACTTTCAATAAAAGCATCTTCTACACTCCTCGTGCTCTGGGTAGCTTCATCTGGGCTGCGGGCGCGAGAGGTTACCTTAGAAACGTTGTTTGCCGTTGATTAGTGCCGCGATGCTTGCCCATAGCATTGCATGCATGTGTTGGCGAGGACAACATGAAAAAATCACTTGTATTGTGATTTTTTTTAACGATCAAATGTTGGTGAAGGTTAAAACACCGGGCGAGCCACTTTTTTTTTTAAAAGAGCCACAGGTCTCGAGCACTGGTGTAGGGCTTTATTATCTCAATAAGTTGCCATAAATTTTAGTAATTTTCATGAATATAATGATTTACATTTATTATGTCATAATGTTTAATGCAAAACAATACTGAGGTGCAAATAGAAACGATATCGGACACTGTTTATAAGTACCAATAGCATCTAACTAATATTTCTACTTAATCCAAAGAAAATACAGCTATTTTCGTTAGTGTAAATGGCATATCACTAAGAAATGTTTAAACAGAACCTACTTCTATTTAAACTTAGTGTAAATAGCATCTACTGCTATTCCACTTGTGCAAATAGCCGCTGCCTTCTTTAAATGTGTCAAAACTACAGGACCCATTCAACGAATAATTTAAATAATACAATTATTATACAATAAAATAATAATATAGATTAATATTAACATAAATTAAATATGTATAGTTAGGCTATATCATTAGACAATAGCCCGATAAAAACAGTGAAACAGTCTATAATGATAATTAATACTGTAGGTTAAGCTGTTGAATATGATTTTGATATTTGAAAAAGGCGTTTTGATGTCATATGACCCACATGAAAAAGTACGTAAAGTAATCTGAAACAGATGGCGATGGAGAAACAAAAGATACCAATTGAGCAATTTTAGAAACTGTAAAATGTTGTATCATGTTGTGTGTGAATAAAAATGATTAGTTGTTTCCAACTATTCTTTATATTTAATTTATTTGTGTTATTTTTTCCATGCGTTCTAAATCCTCATTTTGTTCCGTAACGGGCACAATGCTTCCTTATAAGGCAGCTGCCTATGTATGCCGCTTACTTATTTTTGAAACACAGCTTCAAGCTATAATTTATCTAAAAAAACACCTACTCTTAAAAACACACTTGATTTCACATCAGAAACACATGCAAGGCAGCGCAAGCATCCCACACACGTCAGAAAAAATGTATAAAGTTGTATTTTTGTTTCCCTCGCCCGCTGTACTGCTGAAGGGAAGAGTCTAGATGGACCAAAAGGGAAAGAGCAAAATAAATCCAGGCTTTGCCTCCCTATTACCTCTCTCTAGAAGAAGAAGGTGTTCCTCCTATAAATATAGGCAAACTAATGCAGAGAACTGCAGCATACGAGACCTCAAGCAGCAAAAAATACAAAAATGACTTTGAGAGACTCGGCTTTCCCTTGCTAACAAGAGTCTGAAACTGGAGATCTGAGAGGTAGATTAATGAAAGAGAACCGGCAGGGCACTGAGGGATAAAGCACAAGGCATTCTGTTTGCGAAAATGCAAACGTACAGTATATGTTATAAATGAGTAAAATTTATCCTCCTACGTTTGCATTTTACCAGAGGTAATATTGCTAAACTGCTGATTGGTATGCCTTGCCTGTGCCAGCACTGGGTGTTGGTGGTGGGCTTGTGTTTTTCAAAACGTCGGATCTCAGGGGACACCGGGGAAACAGGCTTGAAGAAAAGAGGAAGAAAAAATCATAAACACCTAAAGTGTGGGTTGATAGAAAGAAGGCATGATCTACAGTTTAGGTTCAAATAAAAGACAACATATGTCCAATTCAGGCTGGTTCCTATCTGGAGTAATAAAATGGAATAATCATTTTCAATACAAAAATGGGTCTTAGTATGTCCACTTCATAACTCCATATCTGCAGATGAAACGGGACAAGCGCTAGAAAAATAACCAGCCAACCTCCAACACTCAGAGAGAGCAGAGAACGGTTACAAAACAGACTATAAAAGACAATCAATCTGCCTCCCACATCACAACACAACTAGAGAAAGCTCAGCACTGGTAATCTTATTACTGCTGATGGCTCCTCAGGGCTGATCATACAGTAGAAAAATGCTTAACACAGCCTCGCTCTGACCCTACTGTCATAAGTACCTCATTAATAACACAATCAGTATTCACATACATCACTGAGCGTTTAATAATTCAGAATAAACGATGCAAGACTGTTAGGAAATAGAAAAAAAGATTTGATGAGAAACCTTTGGGCATGTGATGTGTTTGTAGGGTCCAAATTGAACTTTAGGCCTTTACGGCCAAGACAGCATTAACTGAGAAAAAAATGACAGCCGGAAATACAAATATCGGAATAATGTCTGACATCACTGAAGAAACTATTTGCATATTTGATTCAATGCAAATGTTTGAGTTAAAATAAAATAAAAGTTCAGCTTATCAAAGGTTTTTTTGGATGCACGTGCCTTGCCGGTGTTTGTTTATCGGTCTGGGTCGAGGCTAATAATATAACTATTTATATATTTAAAAGATTCGTATTAATATTAATAATTGTATTAAATAATACATTTGTTGAATTTTATTGTATGTTCATTTTTTAAATAAACACTTTGTGGATGTGGTCTTGTAACTTAAATTGAGTTAAGTAACAGTTCATCTACTGGTAACCCAAAATAATACTGGCTAGACATACTTTATACTTGCTAGCTAATGTTATTTACTTGTTATTTCTTTTGCTTGTTTTCAGAAATAATCTACAGGGACTCTATTCTTTTATGCGGATGAGTACCAGAAGGTAAGTATAGGCCACAAAAGAGTGCATGTGCAGTAACTGTTGTTGCTTTGAAACCGTCTATAGAACGATGTCTCACCTGAACTACTCTAGAAGTTTGCACAAAACATGATGATCCATGTGTTTTGTTGTCCTTTTTAGACCGTTTCATAAAACGCACGCAAGTTCACTTCCAGTCTGTGTTAACTGTTCTTCACAGTGATGCCATAGAAGAACCGAATTACGTTCCACATAGAACCGTCAAAGTCCTTTTGTGAAACAGAAAGGTTCTTCGGATGTTAAAGGTTTTTGCAAGCATTTAGACAAAAAAAAATCTATGGCATTGTGTATTCATTTTTAAGAGTGTATAATAAATGTTAAACTGAGGTAAAACATGCGCGGGAATGTGAGTATCTATCAAAACCTATGCATATTCTTTTTCAAAGAGATAGCCTTCATTTCAGACCCCTGCTTGTCTTATAAGTTAATGATTCTTACAGAGTGGTTTCTGATAAATTGTAAGGAGGGTTATGATTTAAATTCCATCGGCCCTGTTACTAGAAAAATTGACTTTTAAACTGTCTTATAATGATAGCTTTTGCTCAATCATTGGTTTTACGGATTCATATGTATGCCAAAGCTTCACAGTCAGTGAGTTGGTGGCGAGTCAGGAAGTGCGGAAACATTTGCTGAAATTACACCTGATGCCCATCAAGAGAGTCTTTCTTCTTCTGCCTCAGTGGCTCTTGACATCAAAAAGCTATCTGATCCCTTTAGCACACTGCCTGACATTTCACTGAATGCCCCCTGAATGCTCTCTCTCTCTCTCTCTCTCTCTCTCTCTCTCTCTCTGGTGCAATCTGGGAGCGTGTTTGTGAGCGCGTTTGTGAGAGCGTGGCTGAGTGATCGTGTTTTTTGCTTTAATTTTTTATTTACACTGTTTTTCCCCTTGCATAGACAGTGTAGTGAAGTGGGTTTTCTTTTTTTGGGGGCGCGTACGCGTGACACCATATCGCCGGGAATGGTGCCTGCTAAATTGCAAGGTGCACCAACTCTGTCACTAAGCAATGGGTGCAGGTGTGTACCTGACCCTGGGGTCACAGTAGAGGAAATGCTTCTCGTCATCAGAGAAAAAGTTGGCTTTGACAAAATCGTTTCGGCCTCACGTATGAGCAAAGCCCTGGTTGTATTTTTAAACTCCGACACTCTGGTTAAAGAGTTGACTGTGAGCAGAATATGGGTGAAAGAAACGTTCGTTCCGGTAACTCCGCTATCTGCTCCGTCAACTAAAGTTACCATCTCTAATGTACCATCTTTTGTTTGCAATGAAGCCATCCTCAAAGAGCTTCAGAGGTTTGGAAAGATCGCAAGCCCTGTAAAAACGATTTGAGGTGTTGTGAAAGAGAGCAGTCCACCCTCCATTTCTTGCCATTCTCCTGTGTCCGCTGAAAGAGTCAGTTCTGGAAAAGCAGAAGTATCCACCTCCGATGCCTCTAAAGATAGTCTATACTCCCCTGGTAAGAAATCCCTTATTTGAGTTATCAGTCTCTCTGCCACTCGAACTGACTTCATGCCCAGTTTTAAGGCTAAAGCCTCAGCAGATATCCACAATCGTATATCAGATCCATGATATACGATCAGTCATATGTCATTTTTGTTTGTAAATATCTATGCTCCTAATAATAGAGCAGACCGATTACAGCTTTTTGCAAAGCTTGACCAATTTTTAAAGCAGCAGAACAATGGGGATTCTGTTATTGTTGGAGGTGATTGGAACTGCACTTTAGATTTCACCTGTGATAGGAATGGTGAAGAACCTCACATGCAGTCATCTTCTCGTCTGGCCAGTGTTATAAAAAATAGAGAGAACACAACCCATCAACACAGCAGTACACTTGGGTGAAATTTAGTAATGGAAGGGTTTCTAGAGCACGGTTGGACAGATTTTATACATCACACAATATGAACAATAGGGTGGTGCACACAGCTATAATCCCTATATCTTTTTCTGACCACAAATTCATCACAGTGGAGTGAACTTTGGCGAAAAGGACTCATAAGAGTTAATACTGGCATTTCAATAACAAATTATTGGAAGATAAAAATTTCTGTGAGAGCTTTAAGTCTTTCTGGGAAACTTGGAAGAGCGAAAAAAGTGTCTGTATGAAAGTGTTACCCAATGGTGGGAAATTGGTAAAGTGCATACAAGAACATTCTGTCAACAATATGCAAATCATTCCTCCTTTGTTTTAAAAAAAGACATTAGAGTAGCTTGAAAAAGAGATAAAAGACATTGAGAAGAGTACGACCGTCAGTGATGCTGTAAATATACAAGAACTGTGGACTGAGAAAAAGAATCAGCTGAGCTATGTTTTAAATGAGAAAGTTAAAGGTGCTCTCATCAGGAGTCGTTTTTTTACACTTAAAGACATGGACGGTCCAATGACTTCCATCTGGAGCGAAAAGTGGGACAAGAAAAGCAGATGTACTGTTTGAAAGACAATGGTGGTCAAAACACTTCAGGTCCGGTAGTGATGCGCAGGCTTGCTGTAGACTTTTATTCCAACTTGTTTGCTGCTGAAACTATTAATGAACAATGCAGAAATAAACTGCTACAGGATATTTCCATTTTAACTTCAACCCACAAAAATCCTTTGGATACTGACCTCACGTTTCAAGAGGGTTTAACCCTTTTAAAGAATTGGAGGCCTGTGGCAATTTTCTGTCCTGAGTACAAAATTCTGTCTAAATGTTTGTCAAATAGGCTAAATAATGTATTACATACAATTATTCACAAGAACCGTGCGTGTTAGTTAAAAAGTCATAATAATGTTAGCTTTTTAAAAGAAGCTCTAGAACTTTTTAGTAAAGCATCCTCAGCTAAGGTGAACTGGAACAAAAGCAACGCTCTATGGTGTGGTGAGGTTCTTAATTGTCCTATACTTCAGGGTGGTTTGCAGTGGGGGAGAATGGGTTTTAAGTATTTAGGGGTGTTTTTAGGCACAGATTTTAAGAAACAGAACTGGGAGGGCCTTGTGGAGAAAGTGTGTGCACGGTTGTCTCAATGGAATTGGTTGCTACCCCAGCTGTCCTACAGGGGGAGAGTCCTGATCTGCAACAGTTTAGTAGCCTCATCCCTCTGGCACAAGATGATGATCATGGAGCCTCCGGTGCGAAAGATCCAGAAAGAGCTAGTGGATAACTCAAATAAGGGATTTCTTACTAAGGGAGTATAGAATATCTTAAGAGGCATCGGAGGTGGATACTTCTTCTTTTCCAGAACTGACTCTTTCAGCGGACACGGGAGAATGGCAGGAAATGGACGGTGGACTGCTCTCTTTCACAACACCTCAGCTAGGCTTTTTTGGTGATATGGGAAAGAAGGCTCTCTATGTTCTATATATCAAAGTGACTTATTTTCAAATGCTTGAAAACCTGAGGGAGTCCAAGTGGCAGGACATCTTTGGCTCAGGTTCTTCCCCTAAAGGTTGCTGGAGGACCCTGTACATACCTCCCATTGATAAAAGGTCTGGAGACCTTCAGTGGAGGATAGTGCACGGTATAATAGCTACAAACAGACACAGAGCACACCTTGATCCACATGAGGGGTGCCCTTTTTGTGGGTCGCAAGAAACAGTGTTTCACCTTTTTCTTAATTGTGTAAGACTGCAGTTTTTTTGCAACAAATGGAAGGATACTGTCAAACGCTAGGGGAGGTTTTTACGCATCTCCTTTTCATTTACGGACCTAAATGCAGAAGAACCAGGATGCTAGCTAGTTTTACTTAACTTTATATTTGGGCAAGCAAAATTAGAAATTTGGTTGTCGCGTAAAAGGAAACTACTGGGCTCAGGATCAACAGATGTTGTTTTGGTTTTTATGGGGATTGATAAAATCCTGCATTAACATAGAGTATGCTTTTTACAAGTCCATTGACGACTTGTATAGTTTTAGATTTGAGAGATGGTGTATAAACCAATGTATTCGTGAAATTGATTACGAACGTGGTTTGCATCTTCTGGTCTGAGAGTTCAATGTTTTTAAAACTGCACTTTCATGATGCGTGTCAAACTATTTAAGGCTTCTTTCTTTTATTTCTTTTTAATATTTAAATAAATGCTTATGTAAATGTCATTGTAAATAAAAGTGATGTTAAAAAGTCTCTCTCTCTCTCTCTCTCTCTCTCTCTCTCTCTCTCTTTCTGTCTCTCTCTTACTGTGTGTTTGAGTAATTTAACGTAATTATTATTTGTGGTTCATAAGGCAAGACATTATTTATTTTCACATCGCATTTTGACATATTTTCACATAACAAGTGCACCTGAGACTAAAAAGCCATCCAAACCTTGTTATAAAACACATGTAAGCTGAATATAAAACTGCTTTAGCAGATAGGGCTCCTTCACACATTTAATTTTTCTTCCTTCACAAGCACTTTCTGAAAGATTCACCTCCAGTATTTCACCTACGAGCTTCATCTGGCCAAGAGACTTGCTTGAAACTGAATCTCCAAAGATAAACCAAATAATTACAATATTTTCATTACAACACCTCTTATTAAAGAGACAGTATAATAAAACTAGAATAATGACCTTTGATGATTTTGATGTAATAACTGATAGGGTTGTCATTAAGCTGAGGCGACTTGCAGCATGTACTGAATATTAAAGGAACAGACCCCTGTGAAGCAAAGGGTAAAGCGTCTTGCGCAAGGGCACAATGTTGCAAATTTATCGATGAACTCTTACAAGGTTTGAACCAACAACTTTTTAATTTATAAACCAAGCTTTTTTTTACCTAAGTCACACCACAACTCGCACAAGTTTATACAACAACAAACGATTTAATCGTAGCCTACAGATAACTTACAATTAAGTCTCCGAAGCGTCTGTGAAAAGCGCATCACTTCACCGGGCACGTCCTCCAGCTGAACGGCTAAAGTAAACTTCTTGAACAAACGAAGATCGATTGTCTTTGTGGAAGATGTTTGTTGAATAGCCTCACTATCTACACTGAGAACAAACTGATATCTTATGTGAACCCGAATGTGTATCACAAGCTCTCTTTCCAGATAAAATATTACTTCTGTGGGTTTCTAAAGCCTTGAGCAGATTTTCCAGTGCCATTAGCATTACCTTTGGTTAGATTCAGGCTTTAGGGATCTGCCATGCTAGAGGAGTTGATCAAACTAACAAGCTCAAAGCAGTTCTTCAACTTAATACAAGTGCTAAAATATTTGATTTTAAGTTTGTTTTGGGGTTTTGTGAGACAGTCGAAGGCACTTCTTCAACCACATTGATAAAACCACCTTAACCCCGCAAACCTGAGGGTCCTGTGTGGCAAGTATAGCATTCCCACGAGACCTGATTATATTTGTTGCAATTTGTAAGAAAATTGTTGCCCGTGTCATGACAAATCCTGTCCCCCTGTGAATTGTGTCCTCTTCTGACCCTGCGGGGCGAAAATAAATTCTAATGGGTACTCTTTTTAGTGCCTGATTGCAATACTTACAAAATTACATTACGATTTCTGTCACTAGTACTTAGTTATAATAACCATTATTATCTAAATGCTTTATTTAATAGTACATAGATGAGACTATGGGTAGTGAAATTAAACAAAACTCATTCTTACAGTTTTAGTTATTCATTATAATAAAATCATGGACATTTAAAAATATAAAAAGGGATGTTTTTTGTTAGTTAAGCAGATGTTGACACATAAATACTGCCGTGTATGTTACATCAAGCTTTGATAAAAAATGCATCTTATCTGTTTTTCGTAAACGTACATTTTAACAAATCATTTTAATGCTTTTATTTTCCACAGCGTATTTAGCTCGCTAAAAGATAACGCAGCTTCGGTTAGCCATAAAACAACACATCAAGATAACAACTTTATGATCAGGCATTACAGCTACCTACTACATTGGGTCCTAGGCGGACACAATCACATTAAGGGCAAATTTTTCATGGCACCGGCTAAAGCAAGAGGTGCGTTTGTTATGAACGCAAGTATGAAGAGCAGCATATAAATTTGAGAGATAAATATATTAAATTTGTAAATATTTTTGATAAAGTATCTTAGAAGTTCACACTCCCTCTTGACAAAGCATTTTGCATTTGTGCACATCTACAAATAACAATAAGTAACCGTAACAAATAATGAAAACAGTAAAGTTAACCAAATCGTGATCAGTAATCAACATGAGATTAAATAATGGCTAAAAAAAACACAATTTGTGTTATTATTTCAAAATTAAATCTGGTAAGAAATAAAACATACAATGTAGGTTATTCCCGAACTGTCAAGGGGTGGGCGGGAAGAGGGTTGACGAAGTTCAGAGGAAGCGGTCAGGTGCGGAACGGAGTAGACCTCTAGGGTAGCGCTAACATTTGCTGAAATGAAATGTTAGCATACTCGCGTGTCAAAAATCCTGCTGCGTCAGCTACACTTGGGTGCACGCTATATCTGCAGTGCTGTCTTATACGACATCAGAGAGACACCATTGAATGTTATAGCAGTCTGAGCTAAATGCAACTCGCTGGTTTCCTAAAAAGCTCCCATTCAACTGTCACTTTGTGCAAGATGGGGAATTTCACAGTAAAATACTCAATAACAGGGAGAATCAGACTAGTTATATAGAAAAATGTGCCTTCATGATGTGTCACACTCGCCTTGTAATGCAAGGCGAGTGTGAGACATGAGAATTGACTCTGCCTATTCATACATGTATACATGAACAAAATGTATTGGTGCTTCTCTCACACAATCTAAAACATGAGTGTTACAGAGCACCGCCGCAGTAGGCAGGACTGTAAAAGTCGTCTGCTTTAGTTTTTAATCCCTCGGTCGGAATGGTAGTGTGCCATGCTTCATTAGCATATATCTCACTGTACGCTTGACTTTTATTCTCTCAGGGTCTTTTTGCACTTTAGCAAGCTGTTGACAGTTATTTTTGTAATTCTAATGACTTTGCCCCGGTCTCAAATGCATTTCCAGCTTTTGTATATTCAGTATGTGGGTCATTTTTGGGGGGTATTCTTCTCCCGTATGGCAGAATACCAGATTTTATGAGCAGTGTTTATTTAATGGAAGGGCATTACATTTTTCCAAAAAAGAAGCAGAGAAATAAGATGAAACGTAAAAGCGATTTTGATTAGCAAAACATCATGAAATATCAATAATCCCACTGTTAAGTAAAAGCTCTTTTGAAGCTAAAAGCTCCTTTCGCTCTGTTTGCATAGATCCATGCCTGGTGTATGATCCGCCCGGCTCTTTGTTGTTATATTTTGATATATTAATTTATGGTGAATTGAGCCGGGGGCCAGGTTTGGGCGGGTTGTGTTCCTACAGATGTGCTAGCTCTGAACCATTTTATGACTCATTCTAATAGCATGTTGGTTTTATTTGGATGCTTTTACATCTTGAGTAGTTTTATTCGGGGACAAATATAATACATTGTGTAAAGCACGGCTTTTTTCATTATTACATTGAGCCAACACGCATTCGCTTGATGTCGCGTAGCAGAACCGCAGCGCACGACCCAATAAAATGCCTTTCCATATCTTTGGTTAGCATAGTGTTTTTATTGAGCTATTCTGATGGAGATTTAGAGGGTTATATGCGGCTTAAGTAGGGTTCAAATAAGGTTTACAAGAGAACAGATACTTTTCAGGTTTTTTTAAATAGAGGACCACTGCGCAGGTTGTGCTGATATACTTTCTCTCACCCCTCAGCAACAGTAATTCAATGCATGGTTTCGGCGCAGACACACTGGACGCTGCTTTGCGCTACGAGATGGCAAATTTGTTTAGCCTTGTAAAGGCCGTATTTCAGGGTCATTTTCTCTGGGTCGCGTTTTTGAGATAGTTGCTCGGACGGGAGGCATTAAACAGTCTCGCAGATGTCTGGGTGGGCAGATAGTGCCCCCTCCATCTTTTGCTCATTTCCTCTCACCCTTAACCAACTACCGGCTGCCACTCGCCCCGCCTTCAGCAAAGGGCAGAGGGCGATAAGAGATGCGATCAGTTAGTCTAAGGTCCGTTTCACACTGTCTGCATAAGAAGTAGGCCTATTTAACCAAAAAAAGCAGCTGCAGTTCTACACGTATATGGATAATGATTTCTGGGTTACCACTCTGTGTATTCTTTTTATTAACTGTCATAAATTGTAAAATGTTATTTTGAGTGGGCCAATGAAAATGATTACAAACTCAATCATCAAGAAATCAAATGTAAATTGAATAATTTATATGCAAATGATAATTCATCTACAAAAATGGGACCCAAACTCTAATATCTGCATGGTTTCAGACATTAGACAGCGAACAGAGCGCTGTTTCTGCTCATCACTGTGTATGTGTTTCTACCACATGTCCTTTTTTGCTCCATTATTTAATGTTGCGTTATTTTCTTAGATGTACAATGCATTTTAGCAGAGTTTTTTCAGCACGCTATACATGGTGAAAAATGCAGATGAAACTCCTTTTAGTCTAACCAGTAGTTCATCCAAATTCACTGAAAATGTTCAATGTTTAACAAAGCCATTCATGAGAATCAAGATTTGCGAATGAATTGTTCTTTTAAGAATCATTTCAATGAATTGATTTTCCAGCTCACAAAACTTCTCTAAATGATTCATTCACAAATTGGATCTGTGGCGGAAAAAAAGGTCTGTTTTGTTCACCACTCAGAAAATGATACAATTGTGTATTCAATTCAGAATATAGCACACAAAGCCTGTTCATGATATACTTATATAATAATTGCAGATGAGATGAACAGATGACTGCTCCATAAACCAAACAAAGTCAAGCACAAAGGTGAGTAAATAATGCTAAAAATCAATAATTGAAATTATGAAGTTAATTTGGGGGTAAACAACATCTTCAATATTTCCGGCAAATTTAACACACTTGCAATGAAACAGGCCTCAGAGGCACTCACATGTCGGTACACACAGGATGAGAAACCTGACGTTCAGTACAATGATGAGGGCATTTCCTACCTAGGGAGCACAAAGATCACGTCCTATTTTTCCTCCCTTTGCTTTGTTTAGCTTTCCTTTTTCTTGTTTCTAAAGCCACATCCATTACTATGTAGAAGTTTATCCGATAATCCTGCATAACGGATTGACTCTGCCGCTCCTTTGATGGGTCCTCCTTTAATTTCAATGCATTTGCTCCCACAGTCACACTCTCGCCCAATGGGACAGACATGCACAGGTATTCTTTCTGTATGTCTATGTGTTCTCTGCAGTCTGAATAGCTTACAGAGTGACATGATAGCTTTGTTTAGACCTCCGTGCGCATATCAATGAGTACATTAAAGTGAGCGGGGTATTGCTGTGTTTTTTTTAGTAGACCATTGCCATTAAGAGTCTTAGGAGTCAGCTGTTCTCCATTTCTCTCGATCTATCTCTTCATCCTGTTATCACCAGTATATTCCATCTTTCCCTCTCTCAGGGTATTAGCCATTCAAAGATCTCTCTATGGCACGCAGTAAAAGTTATCACTTTATCTCTCCCTCCCTCCCTCTCTATCGCTCTAATCTTCCTTAATCTTCCAGCCCAGAGTGAAGTGAGAATTAGTTTCTCACTCTCTCTCATCAATCTCTCACATTCTACCCTTCCATCCAGCTCTCCCTCGCTCTCCTTCTCTCGCAGTCCACCTCTCCCTCCCTCCGTTCTGCTTCGTTCTCTGTTCTTACTATGGCTTTTCATGTTCTGTCTTAGATCTGAGATAGTTCTGTCTTTGAAACATGTGTCTCAATTATTTCTCTTTTCTTCTATCGCTGTTTCTTCTTTTTGATACTCTACATTAATTCTTAGTATTGTCTAGATTCAATTTCTCAACTTTTCAATGATAATAAAAGGCCTTTATGGTGTCTCTTCATTTAAGGACATTTAGAAACTAAACATCATAAAAATTTTCATCATAAAGAAATTTTCACAACATCTTTAAAAAAAGCTTGATTTGAAATGCATATACAATTATTTACCTTGATACATCTCTTCTTTTTTCCACACACACCACATCTTGTATCTCTTCTCAAGCATGCCCTTCACTTTATCCATTCAGTTCTATTAAACATTAATATTATGTGATATCATTGAATTGCTTAAGGGGAGACAATGGCAGCTCAAATCAGGTCTTAAATTTGCCAATTTACTATTTATTACAGTTTATTATATTTTACCTTTATTTCACTCAATCACGAACAGTAAAATTTAAATGTAATACTCATCTTCCTCTCTCTAGATATACAGTATGTTGTCGTGTTATACATTCATACAATTCTTTTGCATCTTAGTAACTATGTTTTGCATCAAAAGCATAACTATGTCCTCTAGCACCTCCATCACTCCAAGATACTTTTACTTGCACAACTTCACAAATCACACCAGAATTGCTACGAATTACATCAGAATTACAAATACAAAAAAATATGACAAAACTTTGAAACAAAAACGAGCTCAAGCTGCTCTCGGTTTAATTGCAAATCTAAAGAATGTCAATGTATCTAGAGTACAAAGCATGTACAGTAGAAACTGGTTTTGACAAGAACTGAGGAGCAAAAACCTGCATGCGCTCTTAGAGGATCCAATCTGCACAATCCCACTAAAGGGACTTCAATAATAACATGCCTGGCTTAAATCCCAGGAAAGCTATCATATCTCTTTGCTTTCTTCTCGATGCGTTTCTATTGAGTTTACCGTTGTGGGCCAGATTGAAAGCACAGAGCAACAGAAAGCCACTTTGATGTTCGCAGACATTTCTTTTACAAATGCCTATGCAGAATGAATACACAATGCACTCAACAGCAGGTACACAGAAATAGACAGAAAAGTGAGAAAGAGTGTCACAGGAGGTGCAGACCATCACAGGAAAGCGAGAAAGAAAGTCAGAGGACCAACTAAATAAATGAAAAGATTGGAGCAAGAACAGAAATTAATTCCATGAGAAAGAGAGATGAAGATTAGAGGTTTAGGGATAAACAGATAAGAAGATCATGCATGTGGCAGGAGACGAAGCAAACTAAAAATAAATAATAAAGAGATGAGATGACAGACTGGCAGTCGATAAGCCTTAATCCCTCCCTTTCCTGACATCCCTAAGAAAGCTAGCAGAATAAAAGGAAGGAGAAATCGTGATGGGGAAGTTCGCCCGGCTAATGCAGTCAGCTCATTTACTTGGTGCTCACGCGATCGTTGCATTCTCAGCTCTCCGCAATTAAACGTAACTTAAAGAAACAGCCTTTATGAACTACCAGCAAGAGTTCCCCCTCGCCGATTGTTCAGACACAACCTTCTGTTCTGTGCCGTAAAATACAGATGTGGCGAGAATATGAGAACATGAGAGCGATATTGCACTGTATTGCATCGGGAATCGTGCAAGTCAAGAGTCTGTTCCCAGAATGATTGTCAGAGCAGAGCTGCGAGGACGTGGACTGCATAAAGAAACCGAAATGACACTTTTAATGTTGCAACAGGACACTTGGCGTGTAACTAAAACTGTGAGGGCTCCGCGAGATGTGTCTGGCTCTCTTGTTGGTCGTATCTATCTGAATATATTTACGCAATATCACCCTCGGACAGAGAGGCAATGACGGTGTCAAAAATTCTGCCCATCATATAAATTGTGTCCACTTAGGACCCCCGAGAAATTCAATTGGCTGAAATAACATCTTTTTTGAAGCTGCTAGCTTATGTTTTACATTATAATCCTATGGAGTAAACTATGCTTTCAAAAAACGTCCTGAGCGCTTTTTTAAACGCCAACACCCTATGTCAAGCTCCTTTTTCACAGCTAACCAATGACAGAGACCTGTCGTTTCCATAACAACATGCAAGACACGTGATTGGTCGGGAAGGTTCAAGCTCAAAAAATGAAATGCCGGCACAAACGCCCGTAGGAGCATAGTTTTAAATAAATGTAAGCTTCATTTTTACTTTCAGCAACTTCTGTTTGCATTTCTTACGAAAAATTACTATTGTAGTTTTTATGTGATTCGTTATTGCAAAGACGCTCTCTGTGTATAATTCAAATGGACTTCCGTTATGCTGCCTATCTGTTTCTCTGGGCTCCCTTCTTGCACAGACGCTGCCTCTGAAGTCATGGCGTTCGGCTGCTATTTGTAACCAAACGCTGCCAGCAGGTTTTTTTTTTACTAATAAAGCACTTTTGTAAACATTTCTTGTCAAAAAAGAAGTCAAGTCTGAACACGGCCTAATGGGTACTCTTTTTAGCACCTGATTTCAGTAAAAAATTACATTACGATTAATTTCGATAAACTGACCATTATTGTCCCTTACATTAAATGCTTCATATACTAGTACGGAAGAGGCTATAGGCAGTGAAATCTAACAAATCTCGTTCTTACTGTTTTTTGTTCGCTTACGTATGAACTAGCTAGCGCTGTCAGCCAATACGCAAGGTGCACGCCAAAACATCGAGCTTTGATAAAAAATGCGTCTTATGTTTTTTGTAAGCTTAAATTTGAATATTATTTCAACGCTTTTATTTAGTACAGTGTATTTCGCGTTCTACAAGCAAACGCAGCTTTGGTTAGCCATACAACAATATCACGATGAAAAATTACAACTAGCTACCAGGCGGGGTGCTAAGGGCTGTGACTAGAAGGGATACAGCTACCTCAACTGGGCATGCGCACTTCAATGCCGCATCATTTTTTCTCACTGAAAACAGTTGTTTATTTTTTTTATTATTGTAAGGTTAAGTTTAGGGTAGGTGAAGGCGTAAGCTAATGTAACTTATTGTTAATTATATGGAGAGACTTTAAACAATTCCGACCGTAGCTGTATCCCTTCTAGCAACAACTGTTCTTAGGGCACACGGGGTGTGAGAATGTTTAATGACATGATATGTGGCATGACTTATTTAGCAATGATATTTAGCATATTTTGTACTGCAATATCACTGTATAGATATTTAGCATGCAAATGAAATATTGCATTTAAAAAACACTGTGGTACTATCAGTGACTTATTTAAAATTAAATTAAATTAAAAGCCATTTTCAAAGCTAAACTGGTATGAACCATTCTGGAGCAATGGATTGCAAAACTGACTGGATGACAGGAGACAAGCAGACAGACACGAGCGTGGAATGCCCCAGCATCTTGGAAAGACTGACTGTCTAATCAATTTAGATGGTCATAACTAATAAATCACATTATTGTCTTTAGAAGATTCATTTTATGTGATTATATTATAAAATCCTTTCTAAATGAACCCATTAAGTGAATTAACAATGCAACTAATAATTAAATTAATAAAAAAAGATATAAGAAAAAGATATAAATAAATATTTATATAAATGCTAAAAGTATACAATCAAGCCAATACATTAGCACACACAAATAAGATGTAAACTAATTGCATAACTCAAAAATGCTGGAATAAGCAAATGAGCTGGTATTATGCTCATGTTCGCGATACACTGCTGTATCCTTGATCTGAGCAATTAACCTGAATTTCTCTAGTGAAATCCCCAGCTGTGCAAGCAGGGCACGTGTAAAGATGTAACCTACAAAACATTTCCATGGCTGAGGGCATCCGCCAAGCAAATAAGCAAAGCAATGTAATCAAACTGAGCTAATCACTTCAGCTTAATTTACCACAGAAACTAAAAGCTCCTCCGAAAAAAAATGAAAGGACAGGCGAAGATTGAGGCAGAAAGGCAGAAACCAGCCTGCAACAGACGAATCGCAACACAACGAGTGATGAAAAACAAACAGGGGTAGCAAGTTGGAGTTACAGAGTTTAACAGCTTTGACAAAAAACAATCTTGTATTTTTATAATTAATTCTGTTGTTTACTCATCCTCATGATGTTCCAAACATTTTTATAAACAAGGTTCTAACAGATTTTTTCATTATACAATGAAAGCGGATGGGGAATAGGCATTAAGCATCATAGATGTTGTCCATGCATTACATTTTAAGTCTTTAGAAGTTATAACTTTGTGAGACGAATTGACTGAAATTCGATTTATTTATTGAACATCTTAAGAGGAAAATCAAAACATGGACACACTGCTATAAATAACTCCTTTTGTGTCACGCAGAAGAACAAAAGTCAAGTTTTCCAAAAGCACAAGAATGAAAGTAATAGCAGAAATTTCATTTTTCTAGAGATCTTTTCCTTTAACTATAGAAAAAGGAGAGACTATGCTGAGAAAATGATGGGGGAAAACCACAGGAGGCAGTGAGAACGCTCGAGGCAAGTAAGAGAATGTTGTGAAAGAGAAACATCGCTATACATCTCCGAAAACTCCGCTGCCCCTAAACTCACTAATTCAATCTCTGCAATCCAGTTGAGTGATTGAACCCTCCGCCCTTCCTGCATCTCAGCTCGGCTTCCTCAGCACTGCTCCTGCTTGCTAATCCGCTGCCTGTATCCGCTACGCAACATAACATGACAGAGACGGTGGCAAGAGGAAGTTACGAAGAAGTGAGTGAAGTAAAGACACGAATGTGTCACATCTGACGCTCATCCTAATAAATTCATCTTTTAATTAAGTCTAAATCCATTACACTATAAAGTCGTTTTTATAATTAACACTCTGATCTTTCGTTGCTAAATATACAGTATATAATAAAAAATTTAACTTTTGCGATTTTGACTTTAAAAGCCTTTAATTAAAACGTAAAGGAAACAATATAGAGATGGACCCTCTCTGTGCTCATTAGTTTACAGATAGTTGATCCAAATTGGAATATTTACCACAGGGAAGGCAAATAATTATAAAACACTCTCAATTTTACACACATAATTGCTTCCTTTTCATTTCTTGTTCTTTATGATTTCTATTGAAGCTGGATTGAGATCATACCAAAGATCTTTTAATCCCTCTGTTCTCTTGCTTTAGTAATATTTTGCCCTAAAAAAATCTTCAAAGCCTCTTCAAGATCCAAGTCTAAAGTGTGTTGAACAAGCCAATACTTGTTGTGGTGTTTGGCACATGGACAAACGATCGTGCCCTTCACTGTGTCCCTGATAAAGGGTTGAGGGATCATCCATCAAAACTGCAATACCCAAGATGCATCACTGAAACAATGGTGGATATAGCCTTAAGACACACACACACACCATTGAGATGGGAAATAAGCCATAAACTCACCCAACCTTTCTGTTGGAACTTCTCCTTTGCATGCAAGTCCATTTCTTCATCTCTCACCTCAGGGTAAGAGGAACTTTTATTAAAAAAAGCATTTCAGCAGAGAACATGGGTGTTATAAAAATGAGCGACAGAAGCCCATCTCACCGTAACATGGTGGTGAATAATTTAAGAACAGATATGCTACGTGCCAACCTGCCAAAAGCCAGGGCACTTTTTTATCATTTAAATAATTCTTTCATGCAGTAGTTTCTGGTCCAAAGTAATGGCTTGGCTGAGGGACAGACCTATCCGTTCTTTTCTACTTTGCTTCAATTTTTCCGTTTGCAGCACTTAAACAACACACATTATCATGTTCTCATTAATATTAATCTCTCTGTCCTTCTTTTCTGCTGCCTGACCTCTTCCACCAACTCTGGTAACATCTCCATCTTTAACATAAAGCTTTACTTTTAACTTTGTCATCTCTCCAACACCTTGTCTCTCTCCCTCTCTCTCCTTTGCTCAGTACACTTATTGATTTCTGGCAATATAATGCAGATTTTATTATAATAGATGTCCCTTAATCAAAAGCAAGTACGTTGGCAATATTTTATATTTTATTATAGCCATATTTTTGTTTATTAAAAGAGAATATAAATCTCTCAATACAATACTGTTCTTTTTTAAGTGTCATTCTTTAAAAACTGTTACAGATTAAGTTGCGGTATTCAGAGGATGTACTTCATATATCCATATGTTAATATTTAGCATGAGTCACTATAATAAGAGTTATTTCAACAAACAATATCAGACTGCACAAAATTGTGTATTTGTTAAAGCTTTACTAGCTCCCAGCATGCATTTCAGCATTAACAATTGATGCTGCTGCTGTTATAGGATTATAATTTTTCATTTTCTGACTTTATTTATGCTGTTGCTGTTTAAGTCACCAGTGTTTATTTTTCTGTACAAAATAGAGCTCATCTGTTTACTTACTGATGTTTGTTGATTATCATCATTTACTAATTTGTGTGTTAAGTGTTAAGGTCTGCATGCATCTGTTAATCATGAATGCACATAATGCCTTTGATTTACAAGATGTGCAGTTTATCAAACACAAAGAGACTAATGACAAATTATCATTTCTTTTGTGTTGATATTATGCTAAACATGAAATCTGTGGAAGCCTCGTACCGGAATTTATGTGCTGTATGAGACATTCTGAATGTAGCGAGCATACAAATTCAAATTGACTAAAAAGTAATAGTCAGGACAATAATTGAGAGAATTAAAATTTGCTTTAAAAAATGCTTTCAGGTTTTAACTTTTTTTAACATTTGTTCTATAAAAAGACCTTAATCTTATGCAACTAGTCAGTGGATTGGTTAGTTTTTTGCTGACTGTCCTCATACAATATGCCATTGTAAAATATCCATTCTGCCCCATTCATCTTTTGATTCATCGTTTTCTGTTGTTTACCTCCCCTTAACCGTGTTCCTGATTTACGCGACCCATTAGAACAATTTCATCCGCCTCTCTAGCTTTTTGTCAGTCTTTCCTTAACACGCAAACACGCTAATAAATTTTATCTAAATATAATTATAATTATAGACTAATTATAAACGTCCTATTTTTAAGTCCTCTCCTTCTGGCCCTGAAAGGTCAGATCTCCTCCCCTCACACCCGCGATCGGTCTCGTGCATGTCTGATCTCCCAGCCCCTGTCATCAGGTCCCGTTGCCACAGGCGCTTTTCATTCAATTACGGCTTGCGCTGTTGTTGTTATTGCCATCACTAATAATAGATCACCTCTTCCTTGCGCTGTCACGCAAGGAGCCATCAATAGTGCCAGTCCTTATCTCCATCTCAGCAATCAGTATGGCGCTGCCACCATGGTCCTGAGGAAAGATGGTGGCTGCAGGGAACAGACAAACAGTGAAGCAGTCATAAATGAGAGAGGGATGAGATTAATGGAAACCCCGGAGTGGTGGAGACAGAGATGAGCTAGTGGCTAGTATACATGAGTGTTGGTTTTGTGCCTCATCAGACGGGCTCGCGTGTGTGCGAGCCAAGGAAGATGAAGTGAGGTGCAGAAAATGGAGGAGAAATGGAGGAAGCCGAGCAGGCAGACATAGATATCCGGAGATGACGGACAGAATCGCCCCGAGGGCTCTGGTTACATTCGGAATCGAGGATGCACAGTGACATGGATGTAATTGGTGGAAACTAGTTTAGGAAGGGGCTGGAACGGCCGGTTGCGAAGGAAGGCCAAAAAGCTTCCTATTACATCATGGCTAATCCCAATTCGCTCTCCGCTCCCATGCTTTTTCATCTCTCGGGTTCGGAAATATTTGCACCCTGTCATTGCAAATCCCCCATTTTATTGCTCATTTGCCCTCCACGTCCACGCAGGTGAAAATCTCGAGACGTCTCTGCATTGCGCGATCGGAGCGAGGCCCGCGATTGTGGAGAAGGCTTTCTAAAGTCTGATAGACAGATGGCCAGCAGCGCTGCTGAGATTAATCTGTACAAAACCAAAAGCTTTCACACCATGTGGTCGCAGCAAGAAACTAAATTTCACTGACACCCGGTAATAACGTTTCTAAATCTCTTTGAGATATCAGAGTAGTTCAAAGTCGAAATCTTAAGGTAAAGCATGACTGAACGTTGCCAATAGTGCTATAAGCGCGCGGCTCGGCCTAGGTGCCGCTTTCTGTTCCATCCAAAAAAACTGCTAATGTCTGAAGTTAAGAACAATTTGTGCATTTAACATTCAATTACCTTTGTTTAACAAGTCCCCTCCAGCTCGCAACAGGCCCTCGGCCAACAGCATACATAGCAAGTCCTGCATACCAACAAGACGCGATGCATTTAAATTCTGGCTGGAGGGAAATGTTTTTGGCAGCCATGCATGAAGTAGTTGTCATTCTATTTGTCACAGATATGGGGAATAAAGGAAGTTAATTCACCCACATGTGCCTGTTGGAGAGGAAGTTTGTGGTTTAATAGATTGGTTGAGTGGGAATTTTAATTCAAGAAATTGAAAAAAACTCTTAAATTATACAGAGGGAGGAAGAAAGAGTGTAATTTGAGCGCGGAGCTCTCGACCACACCAAGGTCATGAGAGAAAATAAGAAGGTCTGTGTGTATAATGTGTGTGTTGTCATATAATTGCTTAACAGTGGACTAATACATTTGATGCTCAGGGAGAGGAAATGAAAGACAGATGAAGGTTAATAAACTGTGATGTATGAAGAAAGAGTAAACAATAATGATTTTATCTGCTGTCACGATGGGCCAGTAGTTCAGATACTAGCCCTGCCAACAGTTTTACTAGACCACCCAGTGTATCAAATTATAGAAATACATTTTCTTGAAAAAATGATTTGCATGAATATGTGAAAATTCTTTAACTGACATCATATCATACCATGCAGCAATAAATTTGTGAGTTCCATTTTGCTGAATAAAACATTTTCTATGAAAATGTCACCAAGATAGGTAATGTTACCTTGTGGAGACGTATTAAAACTAAGCAGAATTCCCATCAACAAAATTCCACATCACAACAAATCAAATGTGTACTAGAAATTAATCCGAACAGGGCGAGCAAGATTTTGGTCAACTGAACATACTGACCCCGAGTACATCGGACCAGCCTCACTGTTAATCCCTGAATAAAAGTGACTATATAAGAAAACCTTAGCAAATGAAACAGCTGTCTTCAATACCAACTCTGCAGAACGTTAGTAGGGCGGATATCCCATAAACACAATTTTTTGTTCATCTCCACCTACACACACTTTTCCCTTGTTGACTAAATGGAGAACCACACGCCTGATACTCCACAGCACGGCCCGAAAACACAAAACGCTATTTCTCAGCCCCACATGCACACACCTACACACTCTTCATCATCAGCCGCGCACGTACGTTATCAAGCTGAGCCCGTGCACACAACCCCGAAACCTCGGCTGTAATGGAGTAGATTTCTGCAGCATAGTATTCGCTGTCTGCATTGGAGTGAAACCAGTGATAAAAATACACACAGGCACTTGGGTTCTCAAAGTGAGAAGAGAAGGAGGCTAAAAAAGCAGCGTTTTTCATTTAACTTCTCCCCCGTTCCCCTGTGGCCCTCTGAGGCAGCGTGGATTAAACCTTTTTGTAAGTCAAGAAAGTTGGTGCCGCCATGATTTCTAAATGAAGGTGGGGGTCATAATTGGAAAAGGCTTTTGATATTCCTGAGTATGATTAAACAGCTCTTCAGAACAGAGAGCGAAGAATGGAGGGAGGGATTGATGGATAAGAGAGAGAGGCGGATGAAAGAGACGAAGAATAGGAGATGTAGTAGAAAGAGAGAGGGTGGAGGAGGATGTGTAGTGCTGTGTGCTTATTGAAGAATAAAAAAAGACATTCAAGATAGGGTAATATGCTATTTCATGCATTCTGACTTCTTTACACTGTTTAACGGTGCTGGCTTCTCATGCTTAACATGGTCAACTACGTATGACGTAGTATTTCTGTGCTGGAGACACTCTCCCACACTTCAACTTGTTTCGGAAAGTTTTTTTAAGTCTGGATCCCTGTTTCGTAACAGGGATCCTATTACCTTTTATTGACCATTCTCCCTGAAAAGCAGGCCCACTCGTCATCCACCGAGCGAAAGACCACACGCTAGCGTAAGAGAAAGATCACACACACGCGTCAACCAGCCAGCGTGAGAAAGAGCACCACGCCCATCAATGCCGCTTCACTCGGCTGAGTTTAGCTGTGTTTGTTTGCTGAATGCATTTCGGTGCTGAATGTTATATAACTGGTGGATATTACGCTGGATTTGGAGATGGTATGAAACAAATAGATGGCACGGTCCCAGCGCTAAAAGATGCCAGACATGAACCGCTCGTGGTAGGTCAAACTGAGTCATATTTCTGTGTTTTGTTGGCAATCGGCACGCACTTGAATAAAGTAAACAACATGAAGGATGATCTGTTGTGTGTTTGTGCTAAAGTTCTGTCCCCCCTGCCCTTCCAAGCCCTCGCCGTTCCCATCCGGCCGTTCCAAGTCCCCGCAGGTCCCATCCGGCCCTACAAAGTCCCCACCGCTCCCGTCCCTAGAAAATTTGGGGGGGGCTCGCTCCGGCCGAAACCAGGCCTCCCGAGCCGCCGGCACCCTGTAATTTCACGGTTCTCCGTCGTTTTGGTTTTGGTCTTCTGCATTCCTTAGCTTGTGTTCATAATTTGCTGTGTGTTTCCTGTAAATGGTGACAGCTGATGTGCACAAAGATTAAAAAAAAAACATAAAAAACTGATGATCTACGTTGGCATAGAGTAAGAGACTTTAGGTTTTGATTTCTTATATCTTCAAAACGCTAAAACTCAAAAACGTTAATAATTTATTTAAAAAGCCCAAAAAACATCAAGGGTTTCATGTGCACCTTAATGGACCCAGATACCAACACACTGTCGCAAAGAACCTATAATATTCTTTCCTACAAAGCATTCCTGTGGCTCAGTGGTTAGAGCACTAGCAATGCAAAGGTCACGGGATTGCACATAGCAACAAATGTATATTATAATGCAATGTAAGTTGCTTTTGATAAAACCGTCTGCCAAATGCATAAATAATGTAAATGTAAAAAATGTAAAGAACCAGATTTGACCCAAGATCTAAATTCTACTGTTTGATTTAGGGGCGATTCACATTTCGCGTCTAAAACCATGCGGAAACCGCCGCACTCCTTTCTCATGAGCATCACGACTGTGTTGCACCCTATTTGCAAAAGACGCGAAATGTAAATTTCCCCTTGAATACGAAATATATAGTAAATAAGTAGAGTTGAAAAATGCTGCAGTGATTTTTAAACACTTACATTGTGAATGACAGGTTTAAATGTCTCCTTTGAACTAATGTTCAATTTAAGAACCTTTTAGAAAAGTGGGGTTTTGGTGGGGATCTTCTCTGTGAGCTCCGGAGGAAATATGATCTCTCATATTACTGCTTGAATCCTCAAGGACCCCTTCATGTCACCTTTAAGGGGCCATAAGTACTTGCAGGCCAAATGGACTCTCAATCAATCTTTCAGTATTGGACTCAAAAATATTAACCATATACCTTTCCCCAAAACTCGCTTCTCACACTTCTCGTGAGACTAGAATATGATTTTCACAGGAACATTGTGCGATATCGACAGATATCATGTGGGCGCATCTCTGAGTGCCACTTTATATTTGTGTATGCATGTTTCATGTGTGTGTGTGTGTTGGTGTGTGTTTGTGGCGTTTCCTACTTCCCCTCATGCTGAGTTTGATTTCGCTTAAGCATGTGTGCACATGTCTAATTAGCAAAGAGTTAGTGGTCATAATTGAGAGTGTGTGTGTGTCAACACGATACATATGTGGATGAAAGGGGAAGGAGATTTGGCAGTGTTTCTTGACACCTCAAGGTTTGATAAGACTCCCCCCAACATGCTGTCCAAAGGACCCTTAGGTGGGTTTTAGTGCACCAGATTATTCACCCTTCTTTAGTTGACCCCTGGGCCTTTTGGCTGGATGATGGGCTGGCTGGTTAAGCAAGGGACATAAACCAGGGTCGCTGAAGGAAGCGGGACAGAGCTAGCCTGTGGAGGTTCATCTGGAACACCACCCAGCTGGTGTGCATAGATCAGTGAGCACCTGAGGTAGAGGGTTAACACACAACTATCACGCCAAGTCAACTAGAACTGTGTCTGTCTGTATTTTTGTGGCAGTGCGCTCTGTGTAATCTGAATAATGAGGTTAGGAAACTGGAAAATATTCTTCAGAAGCACAAGAGGTAGATTACAGGATACAGTCCAATGAGGAGATACAGTGTGAATGTACAATTACTTTTGATAAGAGAAGGAATTTTTAGTAATGACTATCAGGACATAAACTGTTATGGTTTGACTAAAGCAACTACAATGTTAGCTCAACATCACTTATCTAAATAAATTTCAATGTACAATAGGTTGAATTCTTATGTCATCAATTTGAACGTTGTTAAAGGGAAAGTTCACCCAAATATAAAAAATTAGTCACCTTCATGTCATTTAAAACCTATTTAACTTTCTATCTTCTGTTGAACACAAAATTAGATATTTTAAGAAATGTCTCAATGGTTTGGTGTCCATACAATGGAAGTCGATGGGGGCCAATGTTGTGCGGTTAGCAGAAAGAAAGTCATACAGGTTTGAAATGACAGAAGGATAAATAAATGATTTTTGGGTGAACTGCCTATAACCTGAATTCACCCTAATGTAACAGACAGAGTGAGGGCAGCATACTGTTGCTATGGTTACCTCCTGAGGTGATGGTAACTATTGTTGACAGGTGAAAATACATGCTCTGGCTAACTTGCAATGTAACTTAATCATTACTAAAACCTTTGAAAATCCACCCTCTCAAACTCTTATGGACTCTTAAGCTATCCCTTTAAAGGGCCAGTTCACCCAAAAATGAAAATTACTCTCACATCATGACACCCTCTTGTCATTTCAAACCTGTACGAAAAATACTCGAAGAATGTTGGTAACCGGACCATGGTGGTACCCACTGACTTGTATTGGTTTTGTGTCCATATAAAAGAAGTGAAGGAGAACTGCCGTTGTTCGGTTACCACCATTGTTCAAAACATCTTGTTTTGTGTTGTTCATAAGAAAGAAAGTCATACAGGTGTGAAATGACAAGAGGGTGAATAAATGATGAAAGAATTTTCATTTTTGGGTGAACTGTCCCTTTAAGAGGAATGCTTACAAGCCTTAATTAGTGGGATAGGACCTCCCCCATAATTCATAACCTGAGATGCATTACTAGATGTAGCATATTGATGTGGATGAGAGGCTCAACACAAACCATGGTGACAGGTGACAGGTTTACATTCTTATATTATATCCTAACCAAACGTGACGTGTCAAACTGCCAAGTGATAAATCATATCTCCCAGTTTCAGTCCTAACCAGCCATGACCGGAATATGTGACGCTTCACAAGACTTTTTTGGTCACTTGGTTTCTTTGTTTCTGAGTATCTCCAACTACAGTGAAATTTCATTAGACCAAAGGCTAGGGTTTTGTCACTTTCAACAGCATCATATTCAGACAAATATTTAGACTGTCTATAAAGGAAATGTGTGATCCAGTCTGTGCAAACTCAGCTAGTGTCTTTTTTTGTGTGATTTACATAGTGTAAAGAACAGTCTGTGAAAATATAATCTTGATATCTTTTATATTGACTGAGCAGGACCATGTCAAAAATTGAGATCATAGTAAAAATATGTTTGAAATCAAACTTTGATGCTGATTATATCAAAGTTACAGCCTGGTTTTCACGGACTGGGTCACATATGTATACAGTACCAGTCAAAAATGTAAACACTGTATTTTTCTCATGGTACAAGATTTTCTAATCTAAAGGACTTTACTTAAAGGATTGTATGATTTATAAATAAGAAGGAAGAGTGTAGGAACAGCCCTGTAAATATGGGAACCCCTTCAAGGGTGCTTTAAAAAAACATCCCAAGTGAATATACAGTGCTGTATCACACAAAGTTTGTATAAAGACGTCTACACTGTGCAGAGCTGTTGTCAAGCTGATAGATAACAGCTGTTATCACAGTGCCTGATAAAAAACTAAAATATAAGATAGCTTTAAATAGCTTACAAATTTTTAGTCACTACATAAACTCATACTTGCATCTGTTATTTCATGGTATGGATGACTATTTTCTTAAAACCGTGAAATAGGAATGACATTGCATAAGTGTCTACGCTTGTGACTGGGAACAAATATTTGCGTGCGCGTGTTTGCCAAAGCATTTTTGATCCCATTTCAATCATACCTGAATCAAGCGCATGCGAGTTTGTGACAGCTTGCGACAATTCCCATTGCAGTTTCACGCCAGTCGTAAAAGAGCCAAGCTATGCAGAGCAGAAAAACATATTTCAAAGAAGCAAGACTGCCACAGTCGACATCACCTATTAAAAGGCCTGTCGTGGAAAGGCCCCTCTGTTCAGAACTTTAGCACAGCGCGTTAATGGAAAGTTATGCTATTATTTTACAAAGAAAAATGTGCGAGGGTGAAAGAAACCAGCAACACACGCGCGTGCATACACGCAGACAATTATGCAGTCAACACGCAGAAATTATGAGAGAAATAGATAAAGGGTTGCTGAGAATAAGAGAGAAAAACCCAGAGGGGGTGGAAATAAATAGGGGAACGCCAAGAAAGTAAAGGCGACGTGCACGAACAAAGAGAATGGGAAAGTGCGGGGTGGAAACTGAAAATAAAGAAGCATAGATCAACAAATGAGCAAAGAACGCACGGCGAGATTGATTTGAGTTCAGAAGCAGTCAGTGGCAGAACTGCACCTTGAACGGAACCGAGAGGATTGACAAGGCGAGAGAGAAAATCGAAGGCAATGATGAATTATAAGAAGTCATGAATGTGCAACTATGAATGCGACTTAAAGAGCTGGTGAAAGGATTAAAGTGAACAAATGAAGGCCAAGGGAGTTTAAAGAGAAAGTGAGTTAAGATTGAGAGAGGAATGAAGTGAGAGAAAAGGAAAGAGAGATAGAGATGATGGGGGTTGATTCGCTGATGTTATCTCAGTGCAGGCAGATGTGTGTGACACAATCTCAAATTGGAAATCGCTGTTTCAATCTCTCCTCACTCATTGCTGGCCTGCCTCACTGATAACAAGATGAGCTTAATTCTATTAAAAATAGCCCCGTACGTGTGGTAAGAACATAACCGGCCCGAGCTGCTAAAAAATGTAGGTCCCTCTCACCGACAGCCAGCATTACGGCGCACTTTAACAACCCCCCCCCACCAGAGCCCCCCGCTGGAGTAACTTCATCTCCATCTCAGCATCACCATCTTTCAGCGTTCATCTATCTATCTAATTATCCATCTGTCTCATATCACTCTCACCCATCTGCTTGGCTCTATCTCTCTCTCCCAGTTACAGTTCTCTAAGAGCAGCTCTAGGGATTCTGTCATTTTTCTCCTCTGCATTTCCCTGCATCTTTACTTTGCTGAGCCCTGTGTTTTTCTTCAAATTGCTCATCTTGGTCTCGCTTCCTCGCGCCGTGCCTTTCAGACCATCTTAATCTGTGAACGCTTCAGCTCACCTTAGGTCTTTGCTTCAACTCTCTGCTTTTTTCTCTTTCGCTCTTTTTGTTTGGCATCTTTATCACAGAAAGCACGAATGCAACGTAGAGTTGCGAGCACTGTTTTTGTGCAACAACCTGTGTCTTCACTGAATGAGTTTTGAAGTCTCGGGAGGAGCTTATTCATCAAATACTGTCAATCATAACGCAAACGTTTTTAAATGGCTGCCCACCTCATTGGCAAAAACGTAAATTCTGATGACCAAATAGCACTCCAAGTTTACCTTTTTCCCTTTAAATTCTATGTTTATGTCACTTGTTACCTTGACATGTCAATGTTGAAGAGACAGACGAGGATTTCAAAGTGACACAGTTGCATTTGACTTGCTCAACTGTTTACACTTTATTTTACAGTAAATGCACAGTGTACAGTACTTCTCCAACGAAATAATGGTAACTACGTGTACTAAAAGGGATAGTTCGCCCCAAAAAATGAACTTACTAACCCATGTGTCATTACAAACCTTTAACAAACCTATATGGAACACAAAAGAAGAGATTTCTACATTTTCATTTTTAGGTCAATGGGTTAAATTGTTATTTGGACAACAACGTTCTTCAAAATATCTTCTTTTGGGTTCTGCACCAAATAGCTTCAGGGTTGGTACCTAGTGGTACCAGGTAGAACAGAACTGTAAAATATTAGGCTGTGAAAAGTGCTTTACAAACAAACCTATTCTATATGAACTAAACCCTGTTTTAGTGATTTAAATCAAACATGTGTGAACCATCTATTAAAGAAAACATTTGTCCTGACTCGCCTGTCTATGTGGAAAAACGTAATTTAAATTCAGGATGTCTTGGTAAAATCACTTTTTCTCCAGAACCTCATGTGGTGACTCACGCTGTATGTGGAGTATTCATTATTCCACCTAAACAAAAACATAATGAACAAAAATCTTGATGTGGCTTGATGCTTTTGTGACAGGCGCTGTCTGAGCAACTTTCATTACTGTATGTCTCTATCGCAAGAAAATAATTCCTACTGAAAATCTCAAAGATTTCATTTTCACAGAGAAAAAAGTATGTACTCTTTAAATGAAACGACATGCATAAATATAAATTTCATGGCAGTGTTTGAGCTATGCTGTAAGGGAAAGTTCATATTCCCTCAACTTGCGACCCTGGCGAAACTGCATAGCAGTAACTTTCATGCATGCTAATACCCCAACCAATCACATGTCAGCGGGTAGCCAAATGGCCAATCAGATCATAGTGCTCCGTCTCACAGTGGGAATGTGAAATGAGGCTCATTAAATTAGCCAGAGATGTTTCTCAGAATCATGTATCCGAGAGACCAGCTCTCTTTAGCAAGCTCCCCCAGCTGGAAAATAAATAACACATGAAATCATAATGAGCCTTGATATTAGATTCTTACCGAGATCCACGACTTGTCAAGGAAGAAGACAAATAGCCAGACGTGAAGATGGTGAACTTTTTACATAAACAATTAAGAACACCTCTGTGCGCTTTAAAAAAAGAGGGTTATTTTCCCCAAAATGCTCCTCTTTACGACTGAAGCGGTGATGAAAGCAAGAAGGGTGTCAGACTAATGAATTAATCAGGAAGTCATTAGTTTATATCTACTGCAGCCGAGTCGCACCATGTTTTTCCACACAGGAGGAACGGCGCATACAGAATGAAGGCGGCAAACCGTTCAGGCGTGAGTGTGAGGTTTTGCTGTTTTGTATGTGTGGAAGAAACAGGACGAGACAGAAAGGAGAGAGATGGAGAAAATGAAAGAGTAATGACTGTTTGTAAAAGCCTACGCGCATGCTCATTTATCCCCTTAGCTAGCTGCGCTCATTCCCAGCATGCCAATAAAGCACAACTTCAAATTAAATCGGGTGAAAAGATATATGACTTTAGCAAGGGCAAAGAGATAAAGAGTTTAAGGGTGGTCAACGAAAGGAGAACACCGTTTGAATGAAGAACAGACAGGGTAGAGTAGATGGGAGTAATAAACAGTAATCATATATGAAACTTTTGCATTGCTGTCAATGTAAGGATTTAATACAATTTAAGGATTTCAATAAAAAATTTAAAATACGTACACATTCCTTAACCATGTTTAATATTTTCTTAATTTTGGACTCCTAAAATGTTGATGCTTTAATAAAACCTTTAAATATTGTGTTCTGTGGAAAAAAGAAAGTCCTACAGGGTTGAAATGATATGAGAGTGAGTAAATGATGATAGAATTTTCATTTTTGGGTGAACTATCCCTTTAACAATTTTTACTATAGTGAGGAAAATGTTTTATTGTATTTTAGTCTTTATCTAAAAAGGCCTTCTGAAAAGCCCTGTCACAGTCTGAACGGCGCACCAGTCAGATGTGCCGAAGGTGACAGCTGAACTGAGATCGTCTCCATGGCTCTGGGTTGCCTCCAGGTACATTTCTTGAGGTCCCAAAAAGGAACCCGACCGCTACTTTGAGATATTACTCAAATGCACGATTACTCTGTTCCTCAGGGAAAGATCCTAGTTGAAATCAAGCTTAGATCAGCATTTTCGGGCCAGAAGCTAAATGATATCAACCCAGAATTTTGCAGTCAGGGATGTGCTCAAAATAGAAAGGATCCTAAACCTCCTCTTTTCCAGAGACGGTGACCTAAAAGCTCCAGAAATAGTCTCCCATTCTCTTTGGAACGACAACGACCCCGTAAGTGGCTAGATGCCCAGTGGATGAGTTGGCTGCCTAACACGCTCAGTCACAAAAAAGATAAGATGTCTGCTCTCGGTTTCTGTCAAAGTGGTGCATAAAAGATGATTCAAGAAGCACTGGGTGTTAAGTACTGTCACCACCTGTTATAAAGGAAATTAACGTGACATCGCACAATGAGCAACCACACTTCCTGTTTATCAGACGAGCCGCTTTCAGTTCAGGATATGAGCGGCGCTGCATCTCATATGATCTGGGAGTTTAGTTCGAGATGCTTCAGAGAAATGCAAATCTACCAACACCAGCTGTGGCAGGCAATTGGGTCTTATTAGAGCAAAGGCGATCGTGATAACCTGGAGTGGAGAATTCTGAATTTCTCCTGATCCACAGCTAAAATAAATGTTTTGTGTACTGTTTGTAAAGTGTACAGTGAAATTATACAAATCTACCAGTTCTGGATATGTTTTACTCTCATCCCAAGGGTAAAGAGCTTGGGGTTCAAGTATTCTATTAATACAAACCAACTTAGTCCTGTAAAAACCTGACAATATTGAGTACCATCAATCATTTGACAAATTGTCACTGAAAAACTGTCACATTCCAAAAAGCCTCGCCTTCAAGTATTACAAGTACTCTGGAGTTATACTACTAACAAATCACTCAGGTAACAGAGTATTGAATGTGAGTCAATTCTGCCCGATACAGACTGAACAGCCTTGCAGAAATGAGAGCCATAAAGTCTTGAGCTTTGATCAATGGGTTAACTAAAAAACTATGACTGATCGACATTTACCAAGTGTCTGATTTATCGGGTTAACCTGTGTGCGTGCATGTGTGCGTGTTGATGATGTGATGAAAAGAAAAGTAGATCAATGAGGTGATCGATCGGCCAAGGCCTCTTTCATTCTCAGAAGAGTGACATTCACGATTGATCAAGTGCGCGAGGCCGACGACGTGAACTTTAGACTGCTCGCGGCGTACACTCCATTAGCCGCGGTGCCGAAATAAAGCATACGTGTGCTGGTGTTTGTACGTCTGCGTATGTTTGTTGAAGGTTGGGCAGGAAGACGTCCCGCTGTCAAGCAGAAGGAAGCTCGGAGATGAAGTGCGGGCATGCAGCAGTACACTAAGGAGGAAGATTAGCAGAGACACGCATCTACAGGAAGCTGGTGACATAGCACCGATGGTTAAAAGTCAATAGGCAAAAAGCTGAGGGGGCAAAGTTGAAGCGGCATCAAACCGAGAGGCTGAATGCAGCTTTTGGCACGAGTTACAGATAGTCTTATTTTTCACCGCACGGTGTTGGCTATTCATCCGACAGAGGAATGAATAGATGTGAGTAAAGACCCGAGAGATTTGCCAGTGGATTAATCCTTTCATTAGAGAAAGCGAGAAGTTAATTGCAGCGACAGCTGTGTTTCTCCGAGTTTACGCGATTGACGTTTTTATGCCGTCCCTTTAAACGGAAAAAAGCAATTATCAATAAATGCAGGGCAATCTTTGCATGATGAATCGCACAGAAATTAGCTTTTATTTCACTTTTCTTTCCGTCTTGAGGCATGTTGGCAGCACAGGCCAGGAGCGAGTTTTTGTGCGGAGCGTCACACAAACGAAAATAAACCACTCGATAATGCTGTGATGAAATGACAGACGCGGTGTAAGCAGCAGATCAAAGGTTACCGAGAGCGCCATGCTGACAACTGAAGAAAAAGACCGTGAGAAATGGTCTTGTATAATTACTGTGGGTAGTGCTGTTGAACTATTGAAAGGAACGTTACTTCGAAAATTTAGACGTAAGACTATTCAAACACTGCGCAGATAATGAGATTTTAACATTCGTCCTGAGAGCAGTTACAAAGATGAAAAGCAGTATTGATAACAAAAAGCAGAAAATGAGAAAAAATCCCAGCGTCTACACAAGAATAAGATGAGACGAGCTGTTAGTGTTGATCAATGTCCTGATGGTTAATAATAGCTGTGAATGAGCTTGAAGGCAGATATCAGACATGCCCATCTGACCTCAATACAATCCCTAGGCTCACACGTCCGCATCATCAGAACACCTTCTTGAAATCAGACTAGAATCAGCCTGAAATGAATAAAGAAGGCATTTTTCTATGCACAAGCAGACACAACATACTCAGGGGTGAAATTCCCTAAGAATGGAGTGTGCCCACTGATGGCACCACGGTTATTTGCAAGTACCTTCTGCGTTGTTTTAGCACCCGATTCGCTGAAGGAATTATGCAAAGCCCTTCGCAATTTGCATGGCACTTGCAGGTGGGTTTGGAGTACTATATCTTGGGCAATGCAGCAGACTACTAAAATCTTGCATATTTTGGGGGACTTTACAGCATCGTTCCTTCACTGAAAGTCTGCTTATCTACATCTCACGTAACGATAACAACCTGCAGTCAAGATCAAAGACATAAGGGGAGTATACCTTACAATACGCTCAGCTCACGATACCATGCTTGATACTAGTTTTACATTTGGAATTGTATCACAATATTTTTAACAAACTGCAAAAGATTTAACTGATAATCAAACATTAACAATTGTTAAAAACATTTGTTATTTTGTTATAGGATTGACAGTATTGGTGGCAGATTGTCATTTTAAACCTGCATGACTTTTTCCTGCTGCAAAATACAAAAGATAATTTGAAGAAAGTTGGTAACCGAACAACGGCGGTATCCATTCACTTCTAATGTATGGATGCAAAACCAATGACAGTCAAAGGGATTAGTTACCAATATTTTTCAAAATATCTTCTATTGTGTTCTGCATAAAACACAGAAAGTCAAACAGGTTTGAAATGACAAGAGGGTAAGTAAATGATGACAGAATTTTCATTTTGGTGTGAACTATCACTTTAATCAAATGTAAAAGATTTCACACTAACAAAATAAACCTGAAAAAAAATATGTACCATAAGAATAAAAGCAAGCAAAATACTAAAGAGAACGTCTTAAAGCAGTAAATACCCAACATTTAACATAAAACTTTTAAGGCAGGTCACACGTTGGCAGCTCAACCAATAGGATTAAACAACATTATATCAAAAAACACGTCCTTACACCCCTAGAACAAAACACTTTTTGCAGGCAGAAACAACGCATCATATTTTTGCCAATAATAATTAGTTACGCCAGACCAATGTTTGTAAACAAAGCGAAATATTGAAGACAATCAATTAAAAATGAAATCATTTGAAGTGGACAATTACTTACCTAAATATGCATGAAGCAGTGCTGTACGAAAGCAAACAACTGCATTTCATGGGGTTAGCAAACCAGCCGTTTTTATGCTAAAATATTGTGTGCAGTAGTGTGCAAAAAACTGCTGTCATAGCCGTCTGCCTCTTCACTAAATCCCAACCATTTTCGAGCTGAAAACTTGAAATGATGCTTTCTCCTTTCCTCCATTCCATCTCTCTTCCCCATGCTCTGATTCACACTCTTTTCATGTAAAGACAGTCATGGCCTGGTATCACTCATGATTTTAACAGCATAAGCTGAAGATGGGCAAGCCGTCAAATGACAGAACCCCACCCAGATTTGTCATAGCCACACACCCACCAATCACGTCCCGTGACATCTGCACACAGATCTTCATGCGTGTGTACTGTAAAATTACTGGATACATACAGAGGTGAAACTTCATATCATGTGAAAGGAACAAGTTTCGGCTGTGAGCTTTGACTAGGATATTGGTCACTGGCGGGAGGAGGGGTTGGAGACAGGAGTCTAGTGATTTCACGTCTGACTGGACAGGAGAAGAGGTCTATTTCTCTATTTCAGGACAAATATCTGGATGCTGCACTGAGAGAGAACTAAACTTACCCAGCTCCACAGGAAGATTGAAACAAATCAGGTTTAAGATTTCAAATGAGTGAACACCTTTTTTCTGCAGCGTTACTTATTTGTACAAGGCTGTGCACAAATAGCGCTCGCTATACGAAAAATTGTATGTTTATCATAAATGCCATAAATATCCGTAGCAGGAGGTAATATTAGAACAGCATCTTATACGAAGCCTGTTTATTCAACCAACTGGAGCACGGGGCTCCAGAGAGATATTTAAATTGTCTTTTCAACATGTGGCTTGTGGCAATATATGTGTATCGCACTGCAGTTAGTGGCCTTTATTGCGCTGGCAAGATCAATAAGAGTTTTCCGATCCCAAGTGGGAAAAGAATTCCAATGGGCGATGTGTGGCATTACAGCCGATGGAAATGATACGGAAACAGTGATGTATTACTTCTGAGCAAATTTCACCCTTGAGTGATTTGGACAGGCTCACATGCAGCCCTTTACATAAACTCTGGTGTTTTCTGATTCTCATATTAACCGTGTTCTGGTTGCATAAATAGCCCAGAATAAGATAGCTATGAAGTAAGAAGGGCAATGCTTATGATACTAGATCTTGCTATTACTTGGGCCAACACATTTTCTCCAGATGTAGGAAGTCAATCACACCCAACTTCAACTCGCTATACATTACGACTGTGAAATGACAATGAAGCACTCAAAATTCAAGACCTCTTTCAGATAAGGGTCACCGCATCACTCGCTGTAAAAACGTGATCCAGAGACCAAAAAAAGATCACGTCCAACTTCCAGGAAAGATGGATAGAGTCAAAATTGCATCTCTTCGTCCACTTCTGTGATTGATGCAAAGATGGCCACACGCAAAATAAAGAATACTGCTATATATCTACTATATACAGTATTCGCTCTAAGTAGACGAATACTGTCAACATCTAATACTGCCCCCACATCTACAGCAGCAAAGCCTGATGGGATTGTCCGTTCAGCCTCTCCATCATTCTATCAGTTTCAATGTCTGTGTAAACCGAAATGGCATTACTGAGTGAATTACAGAGCATGACAGATAGAGAAATGTACTGAACCTTCTGTGTCAGGACGTCTGGTCTTTACGTGAGTGTGACGGCATCTGTCATTAGACAGGCTGGCTCGACCAGTGTGATGCCTTTTCATTCCACCACGCATTTCGTCCTGTACAATAAGGAGATACGCAAACAGACTCCTTCTTTGAACTTTTGGGGGACGGCTGTATAATGTGTTCCTCTGTTCGACGGCGCGATAAAAAATTATGCATTTTATAAAATAATGCTTTTTACAATTAAATCCAAAAAGAAAGAAATGTAATCCTGCCATTTGGAAAAACAAAACGCCTCCGCCTTTCTAATTGAAATGAGTGATGAGTCTTTTTTAATAAGGCACAATCTCAGTTAAAAAGGTTGCGAGACAGGATTAATGCATAAGAACGGAAAACAGACTCGATTAAGACCTTGGCAGGCGCTAAACTTTTCAGCAAGGAAACCATCTTTTTCGCTTTAAAGATTGAACACGTGTATTGATTTGATTGAGTTTTCCAAAATTCACCACAAACGCAATCAAGCACGAAGGCCCAGAAAGGCACACGTGTGTCACGGCAGTCAGCGACACCCTATTACAATTAAAATCACAAGCTCAGCGTTCCCTGGACCCAGGTATTGATGATTCATTTTGCATTTTATCAGAGAAACAGGAGTGCTGTTAAAGAGAGATCAGTCAGGCAGCAGGCATACAGGGGGGTTTCTCTAATTGCCTATTCATCAAAAGAGTTCCTCAAGTAGATCCAGCGCTGAAATATCACGCGTGACAACTAAACCGTACTCCATTAATTACGCTCCCAATGAACCAGGTTCACAACACTCCTGTTCTGGTTATTAGAATCTCTCTCGCTCTCTACTGGAGTCTCGCATATAATCAGAGTCATAACAAAGAGGATAATCATTCACACTGGTAAACAGAGCTGCAGGAATGAATCCACACACACGCACATCTGACGGTGCACATTTTCTAAGTCAAATTGAAAAAAGCGTTGAGGAAGAGGAGGCTGTTGGTGCTTCAACACATTGTTAAACGATAGTGTGGGTGTGAAAGCGTTGTGCTTTTGTACACTCACAAACAAAAGACCACAGTCAAAGAAATTTCTTTACTCTGCAAAACTATTAAACAATCACTGACTTTGATTCTCTTAAGCCTCCAGATCCTCCAAGGCGCTTTTACGCGACTGAAACCCCAGGCGCTGGCTGAAAACGCCTGTTGCAGGCATTTGAATGGCGTTGTTTTTTATAAGCGGAGGCGCAATGGTTACTATGATACGTTGAGCGTGAAAAAAAACGCTGAGCGCCAGTCTTGAGCCTATAGAAAAGAACGCCTGGTCCGTCGGAATCAATTGAAGAACAACACCCTGTACGTCGCCTGAAACGCCTTGGTGGAGACAGCCCCTAAAGTGTTTTTGTAGAACAACACAACTTCTGTAAGTTAACATGACATAAACTTTCTTAATACAATATGTTATATTGAATAATTCATTGGTGCACGCTATTCCAGGTAAAAGTGAAATTGCCACTTCTGTTTTTTGAATGCTATTCTAGTAAATTGCCTGAAATAAGATCTGTGGTTAACAAAACCTTCAAAAATATATGTTGTAATCTATTACATTAAACACATTTATAATTTTTGTGAAGTTTTATTGTGTCTTGCAGCAGCAGTTGCTAACACGTTTCTAACAGCGACTACATCCTTTGCACATATAAATCTCACAAATAGTATGCAACATGGGCACAAATCTCAAATAATGTGGATGGGGATTCATTCACAGAGTAATTAAATACCAGGGAACACATTTTTAATAAAGTTTTTAAAACTTGGAAGCTTTTTACTTCTACCGATTGTATTTTTGTTTCAAAAATAACAAATGTCGTGTTAATTTGTAAAGATTATCTTGATAAACAAAGCTTTTAAACATCATAAACCTTTGTTAATCAAAGATCTCTCTTCTATGGGGAAAATACATAGGCTTTCGATTGAGGGAATTCAGGTTGGCCTACAAAAAAAATGCATCTCTGCAGGACACTTTTAACAGACCACCCGACATGATCCAATCATTTCCTGACCGAAAAAAAATCACACATTCTGATATTTTTTTCTCACTGAATATCCCTTTTTAATCCACAATAGTATTTAATATTCCACGAAACAGAACTTAAATGGGTTGCGAACATAGCTTCTGATTGACTTTAAACTCAAGGCGTAAAATGTTGGAACACGACGAGACAGCATGTGTAATCTATCACTCCTTGATCTGCTAAATATTTCACAGCTGTCCTTCTTGTCCCAAACTTGTCCCTAAAATCCAGGGAAGACACATCGAGCAAACATCAGAGAATTCATCCTTGAAGAAATTTTGTTTTAATACTTTTCGCCTTATTCTTTACAGCAATCAAGCATTCGTACAATTCTCGAAATCACATCATACAAGTACACATGCTACTGTCTGATTCTACCCCTGCGAGCAGCTGCAAACGTTGACAAACTCATCAGTTTTCTCAGCACGCATTTTGTAGCGTACATTGAAGTGTAAACCGTATAATGTGCTTCAGTCTCTACATGTTAACTATTTGAGATCAGGACACAGAAGCTGCAAGTTACAGGGTTAAACATGCTCAAAGATACACGCGTTTGTGTGATGTCTCCTTGAGGCGTGAGACTGATGAGGAACAATCTTCAAAGCTATAAACTGAGGTCTGCTTTGTTCGTTTGATGTGAAGATAATGATGAAGGTACACAGTGAGACAACATTTTTATTCAACTCCAAATTGGAAAGGGTTCGAGATGGGAGACGTAAAGCTTTAGACGAGGTGTGGAAAGATCGTTGTCAGGGTCAGTGAATGGTCTGTTTTGTGAGTCAGTTGTGACATAATTGGGTATCCGAGCACTGTTGAACGCTGGTTGTGGAGGTTATTATAGGGACATGGAAATGAAATTCTTAAGCTGTAGCTAGCGCACTGTGACAGTTGGGGAAAACAGGTAACTGGAAAAAAAGTCTCATTTCTACATACCAATAAGGTAGGGTAAATTGGTGGTAACTTGATCACATTCGCGGCTGGAATCAGTTTCTGTAGGAGGGCAGCGAAAAACTGACAGCAAATAAACAGGAGGAACTTCAAGCATCTTTCGATACGAGCCAACATGGCAACCGAAAATTACATTTCGCATTTTAAAATTCACCATAGCCGGTCAGACAGCCGTCTCACTGGTGATTTGTGCTCCTGCTGAAAGGCAGCGCACGACTGTGTGAGGGAGAATACATCTGTCTGTCTGTCTGATAAAGCGGATGCCAGTCTATGTGCCATGGTGCGCTCTTCCCGTGCTTCAGGCCCTCCACAGCTATCAGTCCATCATTGTCATACAATAATTCTGCGTGTAATACCATTCTAAGTCCCAGAGAAGCATGGAAACTGACACACGGTGTCTGCAGTGAGAGCGTGTTAAGCCCACTCAACATCCTGTAGAACAGGCCAATTTAACACAGGAATAAGCCAATTATCATCACAGAGTAGGCAAATGTACAATAGGATTTCACAATTGCTGTTGGACGCCTGTGTCAGGGGTTGGGCTCAGCAGACACATTAGTCTGTTTCATGACCGCACACATATTCCGAGATAAAAATCTTGCACAATAGACTTCAGCCTTATGCAAGCATCCTTAACCTGTTACATGCATTCTGATGACATCAGTAGGGATAGTTCACGGCAAAATGAAAATTCTTCCATCATTTAATCACTCTCATGTCATCTGTATGACTTTCTTCTGCAGAATACAAAAGAAGATATGCTGGTAACACACGACATTGGCGCCCATTGATCGCCAGTGTGTGGACACAAAACCATTTCTCAAAATATCTTTTGTGTCGCATAGAAGAAAGAGACATATACAGGTTTGGAATGACAGGAGGGTGAACAAATGATTGCAGAATTGTTGTTTTTGGATGTACCCTCCCTTTAATGAGAGACTAGAGACTAATGTTCATACATCCCCATGAACTAATATCTCAAAACAGTATTGAACTGCCAAAAAATAAGACAGGGTCTCTTTTGCATTGTGTGAAATGCAATAAATTACCTCTGTGATGACCAACAGCGTTCTGCCGGTGTCAGGATTTTTGGAACACAGTCCTGCAGTGTTATTGCAAGACAATGATCATCTAATGAAGAGCCAATAAGAGCACAGCAAATGATGGCAAGTGTCTGTGTGAAAGACAGAGAGAGGACAGAGACATTCAGATATGTTGATATAGCTTGTCTACTGTATTTGATATTAAACCTATACATTTTGTTATTAACCAAAATTACCACTAAAAGAAAAGATTAGTAAAGAATAATCAATCTACAAATTCACACTTTCACCCAACTGACTCCATAAATTCTAACTTATTTTTCTGGCAAAATATGGTTTTGCATGGGTTGTGTGGTACCAATGCAATTTTACATGTCATATAAGAATGTCAACTATTATTACGGTCCTAAGATGTATATAGTACAGCCTTACATTGATTTTGCACAGTCTGCCTTGACTTTGATCCAAGATCTCACCGGGGTCATATCATACAATCTGACAAGCAACAATTGTAAAGGACTGGAAAAAAACTAGAGCGTGCACACGGCTTTAGTATCAAAGGAATGTGAAATCAATTTGATTACAATACGGCACCAAAGGAGATTGGCACTAATCATGGTGTAGAAGTTAAAGTTGTTAAAGACTGTTAGAATGGCAGAAACTTATCAACATGATCATATTCATTTTAAGCTCTCTGAAAGATTAAGATATATCTGGATAATATGATAACAGGATTTGAGACTGACTCATGAAAATATACATTTCATTGGTCGTTTAGTCTAATTCCAAGAATGAAGAAAAATCGTCCTATGGGACAAATTAAAAGACATGCTTTGTCGTTGGACGAATTTCAGATGTGATTAAGTACCAGAAGAATTAAATGTGGATAATATTCACTCTGCGTAAATAGGTCTTGCAGGGATTCTTCGCTTTTTTAATTCGACAGCATACAATTTCACATTCCACCTATCAGTAGGGACCACTTCCCGCCTTTGGCACAAAAAAGCAAAACTGCTTTCCACAATATATTTGGGGGGAAAACAAACCGTTTGAAGTAGCTATAGCTACATCACAATATTGAGTAGATTCTTTCTCTACCCCAATAAAAGCAACACTGTAAGCATGTTCTCTATATATGAAGATGCATTTGCTCATTTTGCCTGATTTTCTTGGTTGAAGGGCCAACGAGAGTTATATAGTCCTTTTTATAAAGTACAGAAGCAGGCTGTATCCATTCAAATACATATAAAATTTAAAAGATGCATATGTTCGATAGCTGGTATATAATGTACAAACACAACAAGCATGCGGTTACCCATATTAAAGCTATATGTCATGTCAGAAAGCGGTTGAGCAATCTGTTACTGAATAAAAAGACAAATGTTTTAATGTTAATCTCATTCAAATTGGCAAAGACAACCCCATATTAGCTTCAATACTCTCTTTAACTTGGTCTCTGAGGGCCTCTCATCTGATAGAGCTTGTCGACTTTATTTTACACAACTGGCTTCTGTCGATGGCAGCTCTTCAGAAGAACAACTTCATTTCTGTGAATATAGAAACATACCAAGGTTCTAATGTTGCATTATACCCTTTAAAATAAAGTTTCCTTTAACATACACAGAACCTTTATGTTGCACAAAAGGCCTTTGTGGAGAAAAAAATGTTTTACAGATCATAAAAAAGACATGCTTTTGGCTGAAAAGTTATTTGGGGATCCAAAAATGATTCTTATATGCCATCGCTGAAAGGAGCCCTTTTTAAAACCTTAATATTTAGGAGTCCACTTTAAAACTTTGGTGCTTCAAGACCAGGGTTGAATAACCCTGAAATAAACACATTTACACGCACCATCTTTTTCCACCTTATCGGCTAATTGTATTGTAAATTGAATGACTAATGTTCAGCTCAGGAGTCTTGCCATTGACAATACCAGTCTGTTATAGCAGCTCGTTTTTAAATGCAACCCGTTGTGTCACACAAAAGCCAATGTCTATTTCAGCACGTCTATTTCCCTTCTTTATCATTTTTTCTCACGTTAATCCTCATCCTCCATTTCTCCAAAGGTAAATGCAGAAGCTCCTTGGGTGTAAACAATTACGAGCTTATTGCTGACACAGATTGCTGTAGTCGTGTTAAATAAAATCAGAGGACTGTTCACCCAAACTGCAAGCTGCCTCCTGCCTGGCTCATTTTATAAAACTGAACCTCCCCTCGATGAAGCTCAGCCGAGCAGAAAGGGATTTTGTGCGTCAACGTTTTTCTTCACGTTCTTACACTAAAAACAAACAACAAAAAACTCCTGTGGTATCTGGGCCCCTTTGATATAGCAAAATCCATCAAAGGAATTCAAAATTTGTACAAAGTCGTCACACACTAAAAGAAGGATAGAGTAGAAAAATAATTCAAGGAAACATAAGGAATATAACTGAACATCGTAAGCCCTTACAAAAAAAACATATAAATGTGGTTACAAGAGTGAAAATAGTTTTAGGTCTTAAAGGCGCAGTTTTTGATTCACAGCGGCCACTAGCGTTATATTATAGAATTTCAATGAATCTCTAAGTCCAAACAGGATGGTGGTCACCACAGTACAAAAAAATGTCGTCGGCTGCGACAGCGTGTCTTAAGACTGTAGAAAGAGTGATGTCTTATTTATTACATAAAATAAAAGGTCTGTGGATTTTAAAGTATAAAAAGAAGGATAAAAGTCAGGCAGGAGCTAGGACATGCGTTAATATTCTAAAGACTTTCCAGAAGAGATGCGTTAGGACCCGCGGTACTAAGGCTTTTAGCAGAGATACTCATAGATATTTATGGAGATGCTTTCCAGCAGAGAGACGTTGGAGAGAAAGATTGTCTAAAAATCACCGCCGAGGAGGTTGCTTTGATTCGGATCAGTGTGTGAGCAACATTGTTTTTTCTGTTTGTTAGAACCAAGATATGTTTTTGTTGTAATATTAGCTGTGTGACGGAGCAGTTCTGAGTGTCATTGTTTATCTGGAACCGCTTTAATATTGTACTCGTCCAGATACTGGAGAGAGAGAGCCAGTGCATTGACGCTAAAACTGGAGAGAGACCGCGTTTTTCTCGCTTACTCAATGATGAATAAACTTGAAGTAAGTCCACGCGTCACATGCATTTTGAACCAGAGACAACTATACTGCAGGGGAGAGGAAGAGGAAACACGTGTTGTAGTGTTGTTTGTCTGTTTTGGGCTGCTGTACAAAACATGGCGGCGAATTCAACATATTTAGGCCCGCTCTGTATGTAGATATAAATAGCTAATTCTAAGGCATACAAACATAATGGTTCATTACGTAAGGACTTTATAACCCTCTGAAGTAATAGTTTTGTATATTATATTGCATTTCTGTCAGTAGATCCTCCTTAAAATCCTGTTTTGTTCCTTTAACATTCCATCTGTTTTTGCAGGGAAATTAATTGCAGTAGAAACCTGTAAAGTACCGGTAAAGTTTTAAAGTTTCATTTCTGCTCCTCTTCAGGTGTATTTCATACCTTTGTAAGAATTTGCTTTATATTTGTCATGGCTCAGCCTGTGGCAAGGGTCAAAGGCCTGTAAATTCTTCTTATGTTCCAAGTAATGAGGTGGAGGCTAGGAAGTTGGTTTTAGAAACCTGGAGGTATTGTAGAGCACATCTGTACAAGTTCAACACTCCCCAACTCTTTGTGTCACAACTCTTCAAGGCTACAAACCATTAAGTAAAATCTATCCAATCTATCCACAGTCTACCAAACTTCCATTTTCTGCAATCTACTGATAATCCTAATAGAAATTTTGTAATTTTTTTGTAACTTTTATTTCCTTTATTTATCATCCATACACTCAAAATTGGGTAAGTCTATCTTAAAACAACATCAGACTGCTAAGAAAATGTCACATGGAAGTGGAACCATAGTAGCCTACGAAGTGATTTCACATCAGAATGTTAATTGAAGTAGTACAAAAACTTTATTGTGGAGAGGCTGTAGTGCATATAAAGATTTGCAATGGATAAGTGTGTGACATGGAATGAGAAGAAAACTGGAGATTCAACACCAGCAGACGAAACCAAGACAGACAGTGGACCTCAAGTTTACCATTTTGTTGGGGCGGTTGGGGACGGGTGGAGCTCGGAACCCTTACCTTCAAAGTGGGGAATGGCAGAAAAAGTTTGAGAAACACTGGGTTAAGCCAATATGAGACATGATAAATTCCTTGAACAAAATTATTAGATATTTCACTTAAACAATGTTAAATGTTACTATAGAACCACAAAGCCACAGTGTTAAAGCCTACTGTTTTCACCCACCGATTAAATAAGTAATTGCTTCCACATATAAAGCTGGGATAGTAAACCTCAAAACCCTTGCAGAAAAGCCACATGAATTTCACATCTGCAAAGAATATGCTCACGAGTGTTTTGGGAATATTGTGTAAACCCCATGTAAATTCTCATATGAAACATGTGTTTTACATGTGATCGCTGTACAACTCCTTGATCTCATGGCATTCACACAAAATGATTCTAAAATCCCATTTCACATGATTTGCATGCACATGTTAAATGTATGTGGCTTTTCTGAAAGGGAATACGTACACTTTAATAGATAACGGATCTTCATGCGTCACACTCCTAGTCCACTTAAAAACACAAATAAAACAATTCATTTTAATACTTCCGTTTTTTTTGTATTTTCGTAAAACCAAACGCCAACTAAGCTTGTATTTTTTTTCTCATTGTGATTCAGTTATAACAGTCAAATCCAGCACATTTCTGATAGAGGCTATTTCCCCTGTCACAGTCATACGGTCTACTACATGAGATGCAGAACTATACACTTAAGCAACAGACACAGTCTGCACATATGTCCAAACACCCAATAAAACAGGTAGAACAAATGTGATACAGTCACAACGCGCAGCAAAGTCAAATCCACACGCGCATCACTCAAGCAACCCACGAGCAATGCAACCCGCTACCAACGAGGAGCAGTAAGTATTACAAATAAACACAGCAAAAACAAACGTCTGTCCTACCATGAGGGCATTCGCGCTATTAACATATTTGGGGAAACACATGGCACGAGCAGCGGCGCGTACGATCCATCCCTGCCGGCGCACGCTCTTGCGCACAGCCGGACTCACTTCGCTCCTTAAAACATTATTAGCGATTCAAATGAGTGTCATCAGTAAAGCGACAGGGTCCAGACTTCGGTCGTTAGGGACGCACTGACCCTATAATATTTGCCCTGCGAAAACCCGGGTGTCGATGCCCCTCGAATCCCCGAACAGCGACAGACAGACGTGCGCGAGCCATCTGCTCCAACTCCTTCAGTGATGCAGAAGGTCCGCGTCTCCCAAGAGTGACTCCGTTCTTTACTAACTCATATTCACGAATATCGCAATGTCACCCCCGTTGACTTGTTATTGAGAAGCTGGATAAACCACTTAACATTGAGGTTTTTTTACCCAATGTCAATGGAGAGTCGGGTAGCCTACTTTTACTTGACTATACTGATCTTAATATTCTTTCAAACAACCACACAGCAGACTTTATACAGATGTAAATGAATGCATGCGGGCTTAAACTGACATCAAAACAACACAAATATTGCAAATAAAACGTTTCCTGATTTAAATGGCACGTATTTATCTACATCTAAAACAAATAAATAAACAATTTATATCTCATTTACAAAATGACACATTGCAAACAAATCCTTTCCACGATCCGCCGAGCTTTTTCTTTTTCAATACGAGACGCAATGAAGAGAACCCAAAACATGAAGGAGACAGTGTCTATCTCCAAACGCCACTTTATACCTCGCTGTAAATTCAGCCCGTTTCACAGCCCGCAGGCGCCCGTCTGAGTGTGATTTTAGGAAGATAAATGATTTTTACCTTTTAATGTCGATCGTAATGTGTGGACTTTCTTTCCCGTGCTGAGTGAGTCTGTCGGTGTTCAATGACAAGCGCCGAGTCAAATATGAACAGGGAAAACGTTGTTATCGCATCCCCCTCTCTCTCTTTCTCTCATGCTCCCACTCTCTTCCCCCATAATAAAACGACTCGTTTAAAATCCCTCATCACGTAGGCTACTCGCACTCAGCAGTCGGCAGCCTATCACAACAATCATGACAATTATGTCTTACATGTAAGTTATGCAAAATACACATTCCCATAATTTAGGGGATCATTAATTTACGCAATCATTATTATGGCAACTGACTGATAATGTCGGACTCGGAACAGCGTTTTTCCCATGTCCAATAAATAGTTTCTGTTAGACGAGACAGTAGAGAAAAACTACGTGAGTCTAATGTCAAAAAAGACCATCGCTCTATAGAAACAGAAGAGGACCAATGGAATGTCAAAGCACATGGACGTATTTACCCACAGGGAACGGCTGCTTTTTTTCTATTTGGTGTTGCTTATAGGACTTCTTTTGTGTGCGTATGTGTGAGAGAGTGCATATTCTTTGCTTTGATGGGCACTAGAAGTGATTGAGTCCTATGACCAGACGTACGGTATCACCTTGCATCTGGCACTCCTTGAAAAAAATTGTTGCATAGCATCCCACACAATGATGGTGTTTGAATGATGCGAGATACGTTGCTTAAATAGAGTTCGCCAAAAATGAGCAGTCCGTCATTCCAAACATGTGGTACTTTATCTTCGACAAAAGTAGAAGTGCAGGATAATGATGAGCTGTTCTCTTCCACATGGTGACAGTGGATGGTGATAAGGGGTTGTCAAGGCTCTAAAAGGACCAACAGCACCATAAAAGCATAATTTTGCTCCAAGTCTTGTGAGGACATATAATAGCTTCTGGTGAGAAATTCAAATTGAAATAATCGTTCCTTGAAAACTTAGCTTGGCAGCCGTGGTCACCTTTCTTCTCATTGTATGGAAACAAGACGTTCTTCTATAAATAAATCTTTGTGCTCTACAGAAACAGAACTTCATACAGGATTCAGAAGACCTGAAGGTGAGTCAAAGATGACAGAATTTCAGCCTGAACTATTCCTTTAACTACAGGAAACAATGACATCCAGACATAGGTAGACAGATTTTAGGCACCTTAAAGCCAAGAAAACAAGAGAGAAGATTGCTGATATCACCTGTCCTCTGTCTCCAACAAGTATGTTGTCTTTCCTGCTATACCTGTAGCTGTCAGCGACAACACTGAAGATTTTTTCCCCATAAGGCCTCCTTGCTCTCATCTCTTGCTGACATTTACCATTTGAAGTCCTGTCCTGAGCATCATCCACACGGTGCCAGACAATAACACAAACAGGCTGACTCTCTCTCCACATTTGTGCTACCGTGTGGGTGTGAGGACGTGTTTGATCCAGGCATGGTTTGTTGTTGAGAGGGTGACACATTCAAAAAGTTTGGTGTGTGAGTGCGCATGCGAGGTGGATTATTTGCGTTCGAGCGGTGGGTTGTAAATAATAAATGCGTTGGTGCGGACCTCTGTGAAATATTTTCTTCCCGTTTTCCTTCCCAATATCTATAATGCTCGTATCAGGTCTGTTACTCTGTCAATTGCTGTTGTAATATTGACCAGTTAGAGTAGAACAGTGAAACGCATGTCACACAACAGTCTTCCCCCCTGCCCTGGTCACTCCAGCGAAAGCTCAGAGTAAGTCTCATCAGCTCCAACACACTTAACCAAACTGACCTGTCCCTTGATCCATTACAGATCTCAAAAACAGGGCCAGAGCTTACTGATGGCCGCAGAGTCGAGGGTTATTGGGTCAAATCCCCTGGTCAGTCTGCCGCAGTAGCTCTTAAAGGGACAGTTGACCACAAAATGAATATTCTGTCATCATTTTCTCACCCTTTTGTCATTTTAAACTTGAGTGAGTTTCTTTCTTCTTGTGGACACAAAACCAATTTAGATCAATGAGGACCATCGGTTTTCTGGTATCAACATTTTTCAAATATCTTCTTTTGTGTTCTGCAGAAGAAAGAATGTTATGCAGGTTTAAAATGACAAGAGGGTTGGTCGATGTTGACCATTTTCATTGTTGGGGGAAGTATCCCTGATAATTTTCTTACCCTTATTCCAAATCTATATTAAATAGATAATTTTATATCACAATATTTTGAAGAACGTTGGTCCGTAGCTTTAATTTAATTTTTTATATTATATCCGGCATGTTCTCCCCGTGCCTCGGGGGTTTCCTCCGGGTACTCCGGTTTCCTCCCCTGGTCCAAAGACATGCATGGTAGGTTGATTGGCATCTCTGGAAAAAATTGTCCGTAGGGTGTGAGTGCGTGAGTGAATGAGTGAGTGTGCCCTGCGATGGGTTGGCACTCCATCCAGGGTGTATCCTGCCTTGATGCCCGATGACTCCTGAGATAGGCACAGGCTCCCGTGACCCGAGGTAGTTCGGATAAGCGGTAGAAAATGGAATGGAATGGAATGGAATATTATATCCAGGACAATCAGCTTATGATAATGATGAAATCATTGCCGGTAATCATCATTAACTTACCCAAGAGAACAATTTACACTAAAAATGAGAAAGGATTTTAGTTGTTAAGCTAAATATTTAGAGATGGAGACAGATGGAAAGTGGAAACAGTAAACATGAAAGTGCTGATAAATGTTATATACTCTAGAAGTCACAGCGTTGTAATGAGACTTGATCTCTTGTTCCTGTCATGTGAACATTTCAGACAAATTAGCTGTTAAAGATATTGCATATGTAGACGTCTTCAAACGAGGCCTATTTTCTTCTGAGCTTATTGGCTGCCTCGCTAATGCTCTCTATCTTGCACGGCAGGCAGAGGGGCGCAATTTAAGGTGTATTCAAGATTTCAACTGCCTAGAATAAATTGCTAACCATTTTCCTGACATCTGGTCCTTTAGAAAGATCATTACTTTGATATTTGTACACGCTTTACATGCATTTGGCACACCCTGCTGTCCTGTGACATTATTTGAAGATTAGAGACATGAAACCCCTGTTTTTGATTTGTTGGAAGAACTATTAGATATGTTTGATAACCTGTTGTTCTAAAATTAAAGCCATTATACGCTAGATTTGATGTTTGTATGACATTTGATGTGATCGAATTCGAAACCACAAACACGTCAAATGTCACACAAACATCAACATTAAACAAAATATGATTATATGGTGACACCCACAAAGTTGTACAGACTAGTAAATATTATATATAAATATAATATAATATATAAATATTATATATATTCAGCCACTTTCTCAGTCATTTCAAACCTGCATGACTTTCTTCTTTCTGATATTCTGAAGTTTGATAACTGAACAACAGTGGTACCTATTCACTTCTAAAGACACAAAACCAATGCAACTCAATGGGTACAGCAGTTGTTTGGTTACCAACATTCTTCAAAATATCTTCTTTTGTGTTCTGCAGAAGAAAGAAAGTCATAAAAGTTTGAAATGATAAGAGTGTGAGAATTTTCATCCCTTTAAGTTCAAAACAGAAGTTCTTCTCAACTCATTCTTGCTGTCAAGACACAAGCATTAAACAAGCAGTGAAAAGTAATCTAATATCATTAATGTAATTTCTGTATATTCAAGTTGCATATGGTAATACCATGACATATCATGTATTTATAACACACATGAGTTATATGGACCACTTTTATGGTACCTGTATGTCCTTTCTATTCTATTCACTTTCATTAAATGGAAAATCGCATCCTCATAAATCTGCCAAACCTCCATTTATGTGATCAATATGAAAAAGTAAATCATGCAGGTGAGTGACAGATGAATCTCCCATGCAAGGCATGAACCACAACTGCATCACAAGTTCACCCCTCAACTGCTTTCCATACTTGCACCTGAGTCTCCAACATCAAACGCAAACATCTAACACACACACACAGGCCAATCTGATGTTTTCGTTCCTACTCATATATTTCTCATGGATCTCTCTTTCCAGCCCTTCCTTCTCGTTCTCCCTTGCTTTTCTCCTTCTACCAGATGGCTGACCCATCTGCTCCCTCTCTCTCTATCCTTGCCTTTACCTCGATCTCAATCTCTCCTGATACCCCTTGGCTTTTGGAGTGTAGGTCCAAACCGCACAGTTCACACATTTCATAAATGTCAAAGTCACACCAAATTAACCCCAAGGTTATACATAGACACCACGGCATCGAGGATTGGAGAAGGTGAAATAAAGAGAGAAATAATCTATGTTTTCAATCTCCAAGCTTTATCTCAACTTCCCCTCATAGGGGTCATGGCGCATATTTCAATTGGCGCGTTTGGTTGTATGCCTAAGATTTTCATTCTCTGCCAAAATCTCTCTTTCCTCTCCTTAGCCCTGATACTCTGTCTGCGCAAGTAGTTGTCTCAGGATATATTCAAGGGTCGATTCAAATATTTTTATTATTTAATTTTCTCCCCTAGGTCCGCTTATAATGTTGCTATAGTTTTATCAGGCAAAAAGCAGTGATTCAGTTCATTCTCTCATACTTTCACATTGTGAAATGAGAAACAGCGCTGTGTTCTATCAACACACAGGATGGGTATGTGCCCAATAAAGTTTCTAAAGACCCATCCTTAAAAACAGCTATTTTTGCTAAATATATTTTTACATTCTTACAAGTTCCACAAAATATCTGCTCGAAATCGAGTGAAATAAACAGTTAAAGGTAGAACAAAATTGCCAAAGACCTTGTTAAAAAGAAATGTTATGCCATTGGGACATTTAAAATGATACAGCAAAAGCAGCACAAGGTTTGAGAGACTTTCAGGGGCTTTGTACACTTTATACTATTTGTATGCGATGACGATATCCATTTTATGTTACTTCTAAACATATGATAATATCTAAAACAACAGCAACTGTTTATAAATTTGCCTTAAAGGGACAGTTCACCCAAAAATGAAAATAATGTTATTATTTACTCATGTTGCTTCAAAACTGTATACATTTTATTGTTACACTGCACACAGATGATAACATTTGGAAGAATTTTTGTAAACGAACAGTTCTGGGTCACTATTTGACTACGAGGAACAGTTCCCCAGAACTGTTTGGTTTCTTACATGCTTCAAGATGTTCAAAAAAGCACAGAAATAAATACAGATGGAAACAACTTGAGGACGAGTAAATAATAGCAGAATTGTCATATTTGGGTGAACTATCCCATTAATAGCCACAAACTTTAGTTTTCTCTCTTTGCCTCCCTATACTCATACTTTATTTTGGGTGTGTAGCCAAATTAGAGAAAACACAAAATAAAGAAAACTGAAGTTTGATTTGACTGATAGCGTTATATATTATTCGTTGATATGGTTATAATAGCCTACCATTATGATTGACTCTTTTGGCCATGATAATCATGTAGCGAAAATCTGATAGGCCTATCATGACAGGCCTACTTCTATTTGAAATGTGAATGAAAAGTTAACTTGTTGCAAGCGTACGGAAACGTGTAAATGTTCAGGAACTGTGAAATCAGATCTGAATGAGCACGTAAACTTATGTCAAACCTGTCTTGTTAGTCAGATGTCATAACAATTATCTACTTACAAGCAGATCCAGCCCCTTTACACCTGTGACAATAATGAAGCATGATGGACAGAGGCCACTGGTATGCCCTGGAGACACAATATCATTAGCATTCAACATTACTTCCAGACAGTACCCAGTATGGAGGGTAGCCACCTGTGCACCACCTTACCACCATCTTCTGTACCTGCCTTTGCAGCAATAAGCAACACTCCAGCTGTGTCAAGCATATTGGGGGAGGAGGATGAAGAGGAGTATGATGAAGCAGGGGACATCTGCCCCTTCATCTCTTTTCCCACGCTGACGCATCAGTTAGGCAACCGTAGGCATTCAGCTTGTGGCTTGGTACCCAGCCCAGGCCTTATGGTGTTCCCGTGAGGTCCTTGCGCAGCACAGATTTGCCAATTAATAAGATGAAAGCCAAGTCTACACGGGCACGATCACAGAGAAGAATTACCAGAATCAGGTGATGCAAACAAACAAATGATCACATTAATTTGGAATTGAAGCAAATCCTGGGCGCAGACGAGTAAGTGTGGGTGTATGCACGATGGGTCGCGTGAGAGAGAGAATGACTGTGCATGTCTTACGCAAACACGTAGACTAAGTAAAACTAATTAAAGCTGCAAATGGGAACGGTGACAGAAGCGACGTTGACAAGCAGCGGTAAACAGCAGATTACAAGTCTTTCCGTCTTTATTAAAGCTCATATCTCAGGAAGGGACATTACATAAAATCACTTAGAGCTTCACACTCTGATCTAACATGTCGTATTGTTTTACAATTAATTACAGACCAGATGCACCGGCAATCACTTAAAATGTACTAACAGGGTAAACACATCTTTGAGGAAAGAATATATCCTCTATGATTTCTCTCAATAACCACCGGGTGCAGCGGTCCAGAGCTTCCACTAAGCCCTATAGACACATACTCAGGGTAATACAATAATAACCCTGTCCTTGATTTACTGAATCAGATGATAAATCCTCTCAAGGTAAAGCTGGCTCAGATACTTGATTGGGGGATTCTGCCTAAAGTAGTTTCTTGGGACAAAACAAAGGCGTTCTTTTTCAAGGAATGGGAGGGAGTTGCACAACCAATAGAAAGATATCAATATTTTGGCTGATTCTGATTGTCCAACTTAGTGAAACATTTCCATAGTTTATGTGATGAACTATACTCTCCTAAAAATAAAGGTTCCTTAAATGTTCTTCATGTATATGGTTCCATAATGACACTTCAACATACACTGAATCTTTGTTTCACGAAGGTTCTTTGTTTCAAAAAGGCTCTGCAAACCATGAAAAGGTACGAAATGAAGAACTGTTGACTGGAAGGTTCTTTGGGGAACAGAAGTTTTCACTTTATAGAAACTTTATTCATAAGAGTGTTCAGTACTTGTGGTTTGCACTTCTGGGAACCTGGAGGTAAACTGACCTCATAAATCTACTGAAAATGAGAAAAATCTGCATCATTTTTTTCTTATTATCCAGTGATTTTAGGAGGAAATCTGTGTTAAATGAAGCAAAATAATATAGCATTATTAGATAAAAACCAAACAGTCTTGATACTATTAAAGATACAAGCAAAGGACAGGACTGTATACAACTTCGGTGTTATCACTTTTAAGCTCTGTTACCCTGGGTAAAGCAACTTTTCAGACTTGTATTTTATTAAAGGGGTAAGCGACGCCTTCAACCCGGCTATGAACACCGAATAGCAGCACAAAGGTTATTTAAGGTGAATCAACGTTCTGTTAGAAGTAAAGCCAGCTTTTTTGCAGTACACATCCAATTATACATGTTTTAAATGCTCGCCTCTTTAAATATTCATGGGCTTTGTAATGATATCACAACATGAGTGAAAAATATCAAAACACATAAATTGTAGTCTCTGTGATCTTGAGTTTGGTTTTTTAAATACTGAAAAAAACAAAAATACAATACTGAAATAGCCAGCACAGCCTTAGAAGGCATCCTTTCCACAGATGCAGATTGTTAGCTGCATTTATCAATGTTATTGACCACAGTCATGTGCAGATAAGGACACTAATCGCCCAATCAACAATGGATCATACGAATATTCATCCAGGATTGAGCGTGAAATAATAAAACCTGAATATTGTAGGTGTCCCTCTGAAACCTGTCCAGATTTCCTGTTTTTCTGGAAATGGTTGAATACTGTGTTGGTAAAGTTGACAAGCACTTTTTACTTCTTTTCATTGATTTAGATATTTGCAAAACCCAGTGACAAACAGAAAGGGTGACTAATAATAATGATTTCTTTTTATTATTATAATAAAAACTCATGTATTGTAGAAGGACAGCAGCAATGGAAGACTGATTAGTATAATACAGACTTTTTAAACATGATACAGTATGACCGAGGATTTTGTTTTCAAAGTTAAGAATGACCCTGTACACCCCCAAAAACTTTAGAAAGGGGGCTACCTATTCTACATATGTGTCCAATATTCTATTCTATACGGTTATATAAAACTGGTGATATTAACAGATATGCATTTGGCTGACTCGGCGACTTGCAGTGCATTCAAAGAATACAATTTATTAGAACGTGTTGTTCCCCAAACATATGATCTCTGAATAACATCTTTGCACATTTAAGTTAGATTTAAGATAACTTCTTTTTACAGCCATTGTATAATCTCTGACCACTATGTGGATGTGTTAACATAAAACGAAAGACCAGAATAAGGTTTAGAAAATTGCTATTTCAGCGCAGGTTTATTTAATGCAGAATGTATAGATTGCATGCCTCCACCTCTGTAAAATCCATACTACTCCACAAAGTTATATCCAAACTGGTTTAAAAGTAGAAGCAAATGTCTAATTATCAGGCAGAGAGCATTGAAAGGCCAAGAGCATTTTTTGGAGTTACTGAGCCAAAGGTGAAAACACTGCTTTGTTCTGTGAAGCACAAGATGAATAGATCAGTCAATCATATTCCAACTTCTGAAAAAATTAACCACACTGAAATAGTATAGTGACACAGCAGGCGTAAATTGCAAAAATGCGGTTTAAGCAGTAAAGTGTCTCTATTAAAAATCCCTTTAGACTCTAATATTAATATAACCATGGCAACGATACTCAGAAGAGCAACGCTCCATTTTGCACCAAAGAGGACTTAAAGGCTAATCTTTGTTGTGAAGCTTCATGAAGGAGCTGACATCAAGGTCAGAAGTCATTGTTCGGCAAACAAACCTCATTGCACAATCCAAATCATAAGCTAAGAGAAGGTGTGTGCAAGAAAAGTATATGCTTGAACGCAGGCAGTGAATTTGAGGTACAGGCGTCACATAGCCAATGTGCCCTTGAACAGAAAAACAGTTCATGAGCAGACTGCTGAAAAAGGCCTTGGAGAGGCACTGGGGATACAGAACACCAGTGAACTGAATCATCGCCATCACCATAATGAGAGGAGATCTGTCCTTTCAGAGAGAGAGACAGAGAGAGGGCAGGAGGGAGAGGGGGGTGAGGAAAAAGAATAACAAGAGGTGAGAGGGGGTGTGCATGCACCCGTCTGAGGGAGAGAAGTGGGAGAGCGATAAAAAAAAGGGGAGGATCTGGTGGGAATAACCAAACAAGCAAAATAAAAAGAGACAAAATGACAGAGAGAGAGAGAGGCAGAAAGAGGTAGAAGATAAGAACAGCATATGTAGTTATTCAGGGATTGTGCTTCGGCGCTGACAAGCTAACATTAGAGGATAGATTTTCACTGCGGCGGGGCGGGCAGGATTTAACCCGGCTGAATATTTGAGCTTGTTCTTTACTGCGCATGAAGGAGAGGAACAGCAAATAGAAAACTAAAGTGGAAGGGATGGGCAGCACAGTCAGGTAAACAGAGACATGAGCTCGCACAAAAACAACATGAGCTCCCAACGTAAAGGACGAGCCAAAAATAAGACTGAAATTTGCATAACAGTCCTGTCATATCCGGCTTATTATGTCCCATGCAAAGTCAATTGTTCTATAACACACTCAAATCATTCTCAATACAGAATAGGAATGATCAGATATCTACTTCAATCTAATCTCCTTCCCCATGATCCGCCGACCTTGTCAATCTTTTCAAATCCTCCACCTATCCCATCACGGCTGTCCGTTAAAACTCTCACACAGCCTTCTACTACATCTGTCAATTATGCCCAATGATGTCCACCGGGTGTCAATCACCGCCCTGACGTCCAGCCCACCAGATGATCCATCAGCGGTGGCAGGGCAAATGCTTCCCTTCACATTACCCTCACATCGCCACCCGGGAGAATTGCAAGTGTGGTGAAGGTGGAGGTGCCGGCAGCGGGGAAAATGGGTTGAATAATGAGCTGTAGGGCATTTATTAAGGCTGGTTCTCTACGGCTGTGAGGAGGGTACAGGCATTGATTAGCCTGAACACGAGCACAGGAGAGATGGGCAGCGATACAGGAACCTTATGGGAGATTAAACAGAAAACTACAGGAAAAGGAAAAGACATCACACCTTTGAGATTCTAGCCTTGGGTGAGCAGGAATAAAAAACTCTCTCACAGCAGCTTGAAAGTTGTTACTAGGAGGCGGAAAACATAATTTAGGGAAATATACAAGATGAATATTTTACAGCCCTGCACAGTGGTTAGAGCATGGCACGAACAACACCGAGGTCGTGGGTTCGATCCCAGGGGATAGCATGTACTTAGAAACAAAAATTTATAGGATAATACACTGTAAGTCACTTTTGATAAAAGCGTCTGCAAAGTGTAAATGTAAACATTAAAAATCACTTCATGAACCTGCATTTTATTTTACAGAAATCCAACAAAGTTTGTCGTCTCCCAAAAACCGCATCCTTTTTTTGTCACATCCATAACAAGTTTATTTCCCTTTTTTAAATATATTGTTTTTTCATAAACTGACATTTTTTCATGTTTAGACACTATCAACAAGGGTTCAGTAAAATATAAACAGATGCTTCAATATAATCGTAACAAATTAATTCTCTGAGCATTTTTATGTCAAGTCCATAACGCTGGAATTGCCCATATACAAATGTTATGTGGGCAAAACATTCAACAACTTAAGTATTTTTTACTAATATAGAATCAAATATTAATATAAACTATATATAGAATAAAGAGTTATATTGTTACCAAACACAGACACGAAGTTGAGTCAGGTAAGCGCGTGTGTCTGAAGAAACCTGAACCAGCGTTGTTTATGTCTTCTGAAGTGGTCTATATACGTTTCTTCTGTACAACATAAAAGACAATATTTTGAATAATGTCTTTTGCCACCATACGTTACTTTATTAAACCTGTTATCACGATTTATTCTCAAATGAGGATCATTCGAGCCTCAAAACACCGAAAATGCATCTTTCCACAAATTTTCACTGGACGAAAAACTTTTAGATTTTTTAAACTAAAAGGGACATATGACCTGTCCTATACTGTAAAAAACATCTAGTAACATTTACTTATTTTTGTGTGTTATTTGTCCGCTATTAAGTAAGTAAACTGTACAAAAATGGATGTAAATTTTCCTTTAAAAAAGTGTGCAAAACTTTTTCACACAATCAAATCAAGTCAATCCTGAATAGCTCACGGTCACATACAATTTATTTTGGATATCAGCCTTTCTTTGTTACAATACAAAATTTTAAGACAACAACAATATATCTCCAATTCACCAATGTTTTCTGGTTACAAACAATTTCCAAAATATCTTCCGCAAAGAAAGTCGTACAGGTTAAGAATGAGATGAAGGAAAATTATGGTTAACTATGTGTAGCTATAGCTATCAATGTTATAGGTCGAGGGATATATTGCATTTTTACTAAATGAGCAAAAAATGAAATCACCATAGAAGCTGCAATCTGCAATACCTGATACAACAAGATTCTCCTTAAACTGTTTTTCCGTCATGAGAGTAGTTGACCTGAAGCAGAGTAATGACACAAGAAGTCTGTTTACGCTAATGCCTGCTATAGACCCCCTTGCGGCAATGCAGAGAATGTTGTCCGTGCTACATTATGAATCGCAGCCTGACACATTTCAGAACGTGACTGCGAAATGTGAAATCAAGCTTATGTAGCTCAAAGCATTCATGAATTTGTGTTCAGAGTGTACAGTAGGCCTATGTATGGAGAGGGAGATAGTGAGAGAAAAGGGGGAGGGGTTAAACACATGACAAAAAAACTAGGTTACGAAAACAAAACAGTTTTGCAAAAAACCGTTCCAAAATTAAGTCACAATTATTCCAGCTACATTATGTATTCTAAACATGCATCAGACCCAGTGCACAAACACTATCTAGTCAGGTAGCATGTCGGCTATGATGTACCGTGTTTTGCACAGTTCTAGCACAGTAGGTCACCTACTACGGTTCACAACAGTACGCCAAACCCACCAACAGGCTTATGCTATTTAACTTGATACACAGCACCACATTCTCAACATCCTGCTGTGAAAAGCAATAAAGGGCTTTTTGCCGGTGGTGTCCGTGGGGCATGCTCAAAAGGACACAGAGAGCAAAGGCACAACCAAACACAAAAGCAAAGTGACCACAGTCGCAAACATCCATCTGAAATGCTGCTTCTTTGACAATAGCGCTGCCCGGCACTGTGTCCCCTCCTCACACGTTAAATAGAGACACACTGACAATAAACCTAACAGACATGCATCGCCTACAGTAAAGTGTGAAGATCAGATGAAAAAAGCTTTGTCACTGTAGCACCCCAGAAGACAGGTGATACTAGATGGATGTTTTGCTACCTTTGTCATCATCGTCATCATTCTTTAAAACCCAAAAAACTATTTTACAGGCATTAGGCTTGGACACCAACCACAATGGTGTCTACTTATGTCTGTTAAGATGCATGGTGCACCCTTTACAATATTGTGTATGATATATGTAATAATATGTATGATCAATTTAAATAAATTACATTTGCTTTTTACTCACACTTTACCTTTATAGATTTTTAAAGGTCCAGCATATGAATTTTAGTGGCATCAAGGGCTCAGTCCACCCCTTCCCCTCTCGTTTGAAGCAATATGGTGGCTTGTTTTTGCATATTTGCCGAAGGAGATAAAGCATTTATGAAATGACGAATTCCATGTAAGGGGACCCGCAGTGTATGTAGACAAATATCCCATTCTAAGGTTATAAAAACATAACGCTTCATTATGTATGGTCTTTATACACCTCTGCACACAGTTATGTAAAATATATTGCATAACATTGAATAAATCTATATATACATAAATATATAAATAAATATACAGCTAACTCACACAATAAAAACATAACATAATGAAAACATGATTTTAAAAAAATGGAAACCGCAAATAAACTCTTTTAGGACTCAAGGTTTAAAAATACAATCCGGTTACTTTTCAGAAGATATCAGTTGCTTTGAGGTCAATTTGATACCAAACATAACAGGAGGGTTAAACATGACATGGCACCATGGCAATCCTGGTGATAAATAGAAACTCATTTGCGTTGCTATAGTGTCACGTTCGTCAGGTGAGGAGGCATCCAAAATGTGTAGCTGGAGGTCCACTGTGAACAAGCTTGGGTGAAAAACAAATGATCATAGAATAAAAAAAAGAGAATGAACTGGAAAGGTGGGTCGTGCGACAGGAGTGAAAAGAGGGTGTCTGTTGCATGTAGCAACAAAAAAATAAGGCGACAGCCTCCGCAAAAAACGTGTGAGGAACGTGCAAGCGGTAGCAAGCGCAAGCTGATGAAGGACTGTGAAACATAGGCCTCCTGAACCTTCAGGAGCGAATTTCTTCATTTATTGACTCAATCCAGCAACATCTTAAACGGGGAAAATCGGTTTTATTCTTACAAATTCAAAAACAACCACAGTCTTGCAATGCGCTCTTCTGTATATTTCCTCTTTTATCTGTGCTGACATCTTCTAGAAGGACTTACCCTTGAACAGGGACTCGAAACATATTATTTTGCACCAGCCGGACTACAATGTGAAATTTTTATTCAAATCAGAGCAGACAAGAGTAAAGCAAGAGTTTGATCATGTATGCCGTGGCCACCTGACAGATGGTGGCACGTGGGTGCATACGTGTTATTTTTTGACATTATGAAAATCATCTCGCTGGCATCTAACAAACGAACCAGCTGGTCTCTCTCATCATCCTATTCTTCGGTTTGGCTTTGGTTAAGATACAGTTTCACCATCCAAATTACTACAGACGTACGTGAATTCTATTACAATGGTTTTTAATCACACAACAAATAGCGCCAAGATAATCCAAAAATATCATGGGCAAGCAACTCCCTTATGCTGGTTTGGAAATTTGAAGTAGCCCTCCCCACATTATTAAGACCTTTAATGTTGGTTTGTACAAATTACTCATAAAAAAAGGGTTGTCAAGGTTAACCAACGCTTATAATACACCGAACAATAATAGTTTGCTTTGGAATAATGTCACAAAATGCATTTCAAAGAGTCGACCATTACAGATCATTAAGGTATAGTTAATGAGTATTCAAAGTGCTTCGGGAGTGACCCTTCTGACATCTAATTTCACTTAAATCAAACACTTACTAGATGCTGCAGGTTCCTATAAGAACCCAATTACTTAAAAAGCTGATTAGCACATTTGATTTGTGGTGATGTTGTGAGCAACTCTCAACTCTTCATTTTATCCAAGCAAAGCAACAGAGAAGAACCCCTCATTTACATTTATTGAAATCCCATTAGCTTTCCATCTGCTAACTAGCCACCTGTGAAACTAGTTTTTAACAATCACTGGGGCCCAGGGCCGCCACATCAGCCCACAGCCTTTATTAGTGTTTATACTCTGCAGTAAACTACTGAGGGGGCCACAGCGGATCCTCACAGTAAAACAAGGTGATGGAGCAGGGCATCACTTTTGGTGTTGGAAACTAAGGTGTGCTGAAATAAAAATAGGAAATAAATTCCCCCTCTAATTAAAAACAAAAAAATAGCTCAGAGGACCGAGTCTATGAAGAGATGAAGCCTGCGGACAGCTGCAGCACATCACAAAATGCTATTACAAATTTCCTTGTCGGCTTAAAGGTGTTAGACATCGCTGTTTAGTTCGGTCCAGCAAGTACGGGCGCAAATAGCTGGCGAGACCGATGCAGACAAAGATACAATGCACTATTTGCATCTCTAACGGACTATTATGAAGCAATAAGAGCAAGAGGAGGGGGAAAAAGGCACTCAATTCGAGGCCTGGGGCAAAACTAAAAAGAAAAATATTATGAGTTCCTATGCTAATGGAGACAGATGGACAAGATGGCAAAAGTAAAATCTCATTGAGAATAATAGTAATACAACAAGAAAGCTTTCAAAATTGATACATTGCCCCCTAAAAGTATCTGGAAATAGGATAACAATAGCAACCCAGGTGACATTAATTGTTGTAGAAAAAAACAAGCAAACTTTCAAGATATATTTTGTACAAAATGATGTTAGCTTTTAACTATAAAAATATTGTGTTAAGTTTTCAAAAACTTTCTCGCAGTCAGATTTGGTGAATGTCAACTAACGATGACTTTTGTGATGACCCACCAACATGAAAAATTCCAGGGGAACTCACTTCATCCCACTGAAAACAATCCTGGTAAATATCAGCTACAAATATTTGTTTTAAATTACTTTTACATGAATGCATTTGCAGACTTTTTAATTCAAAGCAATTTATGGTGTATTTAAACCAACACATTGTAATTTTTTGACGTTGAAATAACGTCTCTAAAATTAAACCTGTATGACCTTCTTTCTTCTGCAAAACACAAAAGATGATACAGTATTTTAAAGAATGTTGGTGCCAACATTGGGGACACATAACCAGACATATTTCTCTAAATATCTTATTTTTTCATACAAAGGTTTTGATTAACATGAGGGCAAGTATTTTTATATTTTTGGGTACACTATACCTTTAAGTTTCTTTGGGGGAACTTACCAACCAATACATCAGGAAAAAATAAACAAACCACTTAACAAAAATCCAAGATTTATTGAGAGTAGGTTTAGTAAGTGTGGAAACTGCAGATACATGTGTGATAAGAACAGAAGCCCACTCCCACTCAATGAGAGCCGGCCAACTGGAGTTTTGGCTTGTCACGTGTCCACTGGGATACAGCGTCCCCTTACTTTCAAAAACAATGAGTGTAATTTCATACCTATGGCCGAGAACTTCTGAATTTCTGAAAACTGTCGTTGATAACTAACAAAAAACATTTGTGAGAAAAAATATAACGGAAACAGATTTTACTTCGGTTCTGTTGCTGAAGGAGCAAGTAGAAGGAGAGCAGCGAGAGAGAGAGAGAGAGAGAGAGAGAGAGAGAGAGAGAGAAAGCTTTGCTCACATTCTCATGTACACATGAACCAGCTGCGACAAAGCTGGCATTAACTTCCTTTGAAGAGTGTTATTCTACCAAATATATTCCATTAAAATTTGAGAAGTGCTTTTAATTCCTCTCTACTCTTACCAAACCCCGCCCCCTATACTCAGCACCTCCCTCTATGCTTTCTCACTCTGATATTTAAGGTGCAGCTGAAGCACGTCGTCCTGAGAGACCCTCTCCCATCCGTCGCTATGGACGTGGTAGAGGTTAACTTGGCCTCCGCTGTAGGCATCGCGATAGGTGGCTTGGTAGATGGCGCTTCGTCCCAATTCGCAAGCTTCCTCCACAGTCAGGTCGTCGCGAAGGCCGCTGTCAACCACACCATAGGCGTACATGGAGCCCGAGCCCACCGCGAAGAGGTCTCCGCACACGCGGTTGCCCTCTGAGTCCACGTAGTAGAGTCCTGTGAAGAGAGAAACAGAAGGAAATAACCATCAGCAATGCTTTATGACCTGCTGTGTGAAAAAGAGCAGGCGCCGCCAAAAAAGCATTTTTTCTAACTTAACTTAAGAGTGAATTCCATCGATCGATGTTATGAACACAAGGTTAGAAGTAAGGTTCTGAACAATACAAGGTAAAACCCTTCTATGAGGATACATGTGTGAAAAGGGATCCGGGGAATTGTTGGTTGACTATTTTTTCTCCAGATGCTGGTTAGATGAAGCTTGATCTGGGGTCACCTGAGGGCTTTGGCTTGGAACTTAAAAAAAAAGGAAAACACCGAGTAACATCTTGTTCATATGAAGCAAGCTAAACATAGGCTGCTGACCAAGCACGGGCAAACGTAGCACCCACCTCGAGACTGTGCCCGAGGTGTTATCGATTGCTCCAAAAACATCCAAATTAATTATTGATCTACACCTGAAATCCTGACCTCTCACCCAAAGATGATGGATGACGTAGTTCACATTTAGCGGACTGCAGGGTCACTGTCTGTTCCAGCAATGGATCACCTTTCCAGCCCCACAGCAAGTTTAAAAAAGTGTGTGCCACAGGCTGGGGTATGACGAAACACTCCTACCATGAGCACACTAGAGTAATGGTGACTAGGTCCCATCTGCGCTCCAACAGAACCAGGCTGCAGATGGAACATTAATGAGTAAGCGGGTCAGTCTGATCCCAATTCACGGAGAACATCACTCCCAGCTTCCACTACAAACTGATAACCTGAAACACTTTTAATCCTTTTGCTGTCAGACTGCTTTGAAAACTTTAAGCAAAGGTTCAAGGACCATAAATTGAGTCGCAGAGTCAATTTAAGGACAGTCTGTAAGACTCCGATGACACGCAATCGCTTTCTGTATGCAATGTTAGCTCGATCTGATAACCGCTACTGCATTCTGAATACGCAGAGTAATTTGACATTTTGCAGAGATTGAAAACAGGTAAAAATGCAAAAAGACGTCTCTTTTACCCGGAACGGAGAGCACTGGTACTTCAGCTTTTTTTTACCACATAACACCTGGAATCTGTGGCACACTTGCCACGACTATATAAGAAGACATTCAAGAAAAAAGCAAAGGAAGAGACGTGACAAAAATACAAAGAGAAACAAAAGAGGCACTTGAATTTGTGAGACCGCGTAAAGCCAAGGCAATAGAGAGGGAGTGATCTCGGAACGGTACGACCGCCCAGCTTCTCGCCCTCTATCCCAAAGGTGGCAGATAGTTAGACATGGCAGACTAAAAGTGTGACTGCACGTATGAACGGTAAGTACAGGAAATATAAACCGGTGATTGGCTGACTGCTCTTTAGATAGTCATGCAGCCATGCTTGGTTAAGAGTGCAGCTGATGAGAGCCGCTGCTCGGAAAGCAAAGCATCTTTGTTTACAGACTTTTGTCGGAGTCTTCCATGCATGCATGCACACGAACATAAGACAGCAGTGGAATAAACAGCATCATATGTTGTAAAGTTAGTAGCCCAACTGTGCGGCAGACATTTGCAGTTCCTGACAGAGCAGAAGTTGTCTACACATTCACAGCAAGTGCACAGCCATACGGTTTAACTTCTTCAGATTTATTAAAATGGTACAATAAGTTAAAACGTTGTAAGTTAATTCTCACCAACCCCTGAAGATGATGTAACTGGCTACATTGCTACATACTCTGCTCACAATAAACACAGTGCAAGTCAGAGTTGTATTTGTAGTTTTAAGAATGCACTTTTAAAGGGTTAGCTCACCCGAAAATGACAATTATGTCATCATCTACTCGACCTCGAGTTGTTCCAAACCTTAAAAAAATGTCTTTGTTCTGATGAAGACCGAGAAAGATATTTGGAAGAATGATTGTAACCATTGTGCCCCAGAACATTTTGCTTTCCTACATTCTTCAAAATATAATCTTTTGTGTTCAACAGAACAAATAGAAAAAACTAAATGGCACAAAATGGACATTAAAAACTTGAGTTTCCTTCTGAGAAAACACACTGAAACACTTCTTGAAATTCACATTAACTCATCCTTCGGTTAGTCTGAACAAGACATGGCAGCAACGCATTCATAAACAAATAACAATCCAACAAAACAAGGACCAAAGCTCTAAGGCTTCTGCAGCCTACTTAACAGCAGTTGCACTGCATAAAATTTTATCACCGGCATCTTTGTGAGAACCTTCTCACGGTCCTTTATTAAATATATTTTTCACAGCGAACAGACACTTAATAAGAGAGAAATAAGTATGCCAGATATTGCGCAGACTGTAAATATGCTCTGTTCTAATCAAGATTGATTTTATTTGCACAACATTTATCTCGCCGTGAATTACACACATTGTAACAACCTGTGCTGCTACCTGACGTCCAACAACAATCATTCCTCAAAAATTGTATTATAAATTTTACTGTGTCATTTTCTTTTCCACAGCCAATTGTTTTTTTTAGGGGGGGGGGCACGCTAGCTTGTGTCACTGCCTGCATAAACCCCAAATTATCGAGCCGTTAGGATTTTGCATGCTCTGGCCGAGTGCGGCGTCCATCATAGCGTTGCTCTCTTTTGGCCCACAGTTACCAGCATATTGATTTTCCATTACTGTGTCACTGCCCAGGACCTCTTTAAACACATCGGCTGTGATGTAGAGGCCGTTATAGCACCTTTGTGTCTGCAATTGAGGTAGTCAGGGTTTACAAAGAGTCATAGCACTGTCGCCATCTGGTGGTTAGGGGATAAATAACGCACTGAGATTTTCCACCCACACTCACATAATTTTGCAGCAGCAATTTTTCTTGTCCTCTCTGAGAAGCTTTAACAGTGCTTCATTTAAGATTGTGCTTTTGTTAGAATGATACAAAATGAAGTGAAAATGGGCAAAGTTTTCCATTAAGGCCATTAAATTAAAAGCTCTTAGAATGCATATCCCAATTAACAAAAATGAACATCAATCACAGCGTAGCAAAGCAAAGGTCTTGAAAGCCCATTAACGTGCGCTTTGTGGTTCATCTCGAAGACAAAGTCATGGTACTGCATATTAAAATAACATTACGACTTCTGTTGGAGATTGGCAGGAAATGATGGTGATAGAGCTATTTTTACAAAGCTATTACAGCAGAACGCCAGGGTCGAATCACCACAGAAAATAATCGTCTGATTTGTCCCCATGCCAACTGCAGCAATCATTCAAAACATAAATGGCAAAATTCTGGTCCCTTCAGACAATCTCTAACATTGCAAAGCTATTCCCGATTCAAATAGATAACAGCTGTTATGTTTCAGTTCAACACCATTGGTGTGAGCCGAAACAAACTCACAGCAGAAAAAAACGTTGTAAACTGAATTAGAAAAGCTGTGATTGATCACATTCCTCAATTCTTTACATTTAAAAAGCAGCAATATTATACACAATTAATGATAATAAATATGAGACAATTGTCATAATTAGCACTAGCAATGTATAACTAAACATTTTCTAAAAATCTGATGTTATCTGACCATAATGATCTAAACATACAGATGATCTACAATTAATTTCTGTATAAATCACTTGAATTTTTCTGTAGTCAGGTGACCCCATTCCAACATGCTTCTTTAAGATAGGATTTAATACTGAAAGTGTTAATGCTTGTCAACACAAACAGCCCAATAGCAATGAAATGCAACAGAATGTGGGTGTCTTGATACAATTTTTGAGAGGACTATTTTTTTACTTCATATGAATGCTTAAACACACGGCGAGAAACAACAGCCAAAAAAACATCCATCTCACACATAGGACTGTCAGTAAAGCGTTTCCACTAAGACTATCTCAACAAAACTAAAAAATCTTAATTAATCATCCAACCATCATGGTTGTACTTTTCTAATAAAACGAACATTAATCTATGTAAAATAGAAGAATTAAACAAACAATATCTCCTATGCAATTTAAATTGTACATTTTATACACAACCTAAGTCAAAGCTGATGTTTCAGATGTTTACAAACAGTTAGAACAAGTTGTAACCACATAAGACATTACAATTACACATAAATATATTTACCTGGCCCTCTCTTGTCCCAGCCACACACCATTGTCCCCATACTGAGACCCATTCCTTTGTACTGATACACCATGTTGGCCAACAGCTTGGAGGCAGCTGCCACTGAAATGCGCTCTTTGTTGCGCAGCTCGTAGATGCGGCACTGCCTGGCCAGCAGACGCTCCCAGAAGCTGCAGTCTGCGGCTCCTCCAGCCATTGTGCCGAGTAGGTACGGGTTGATCTCAATTACCTTCTTTACCGTCTGAGAAGCAATGTAGGAACCAGCGGTCGCTCTGGAATCCACAGCCACAATGACGCCATGCTGAAACTGAGAGAGGTGAAAGTGATGTTAGGTTTTTAGAAACATTATCGTATAAGTAAGGCATATTTACTGTGGAGTGTGGACATATGCTACTACAGAAAAATTAAAATGCCAATCTATATCAACTTGTAAAATATTGAAATCCTTCCACTAAGATAATTGAAAGAGTAGATTTTTACTATTTAAACAGTTTAAAATCTGCTTCACCATATGTAAAGAAGAGCAATGTTTGGGAATTTGTACTGGTCTAATAAACAAATGTTATGTTCTTTCTTATGAAAATACCATGACTTATTAAAAGAAATATCGTTTTATAACTACTGTAGAATGACAATGTTGATTTTGTCGGGTGAAGTATATTATATTACAAAGAAATATATTTATATTTCTTATTTTTATCAGTTAAGTGCTACTCTGTCATAATAAATATAAATGATGCCAGTCTTAAAGGGATACTTCACCCAAATATGGGTGACATTTTTGTCATTTACTCACCTTTGAGTTGTTCCAGATCAGTCTACATTTCTTTGTTCTGATGAACACAGAGACAGATATTGGGCAAAATGCTTGTAAACAAACAGTTCTTGGCCTCCGTTGACATAATAGGAGAGATTCCAATAGTATGGTCAAAAGTGCCCCAGAACTGTTTGCTGTCCTACTTTCTTCAAAATGTCTTCTTTTGTGTTCAACAGAACAAAAACATGATAACGTAAGTTTTCCTACAATGGTAGTCAGTGGGGAATCCAAAATATACCTGGTTACAAGCATTCTTCCAACTATCTTTCTCTGTGTTCATGAGAACACCAATATTTAGATTTGGAACAACTCGAGGTGAGTAAATGATGACAGAATTTGGGTGAAGTATCCCATTAATATTTCAAATTGGCAGCTATGAAGGTTATCATTTAACTTTTAATAAGCTAATAAAATATTAAACATGGCATTTGTGTTTGCATTAATGACTAAATTAAATAAAGATTATATTACAGAAAGACAAAATGATTACAGACACTTCTTGTCGTTGGTGCTTTAGTTAAGATCTGTCAAGTTGAATGTTCTAAATTGGATCTAAACTGAAATCATGGCTACCAAAACTCTTATGCTGTCTCTGTGGACACTGTATGCTACTATGAAAAACACATAAGATGCTGCGTCATTATACGTCATGTTACGACTGTGACTATCTATATATTTACATAATGAAGCTTAGCTACAGTCTGTGTTTTCGTAACGTAATCAGACCCCATTTTTAACTTTCATATCGACCAAATAATTACTAAATAACCACTAGAAAATAAAATGTTTTGAGACGCAAAAGAATGCTGTTATCGTGGGTGAAACGACAGGGGGCGCTGTCATTGAGAAATTGCATAAACCAACTTAACCTCTTCATTTGTGCACATTACTTTTCTTACTTTGTAAGAACCCTGCGGACAGTAATAAACAAGCCAAACCAAACACTCACATTAGGATTCACAGCGACAATGAGTGAGGCTCCAGGTTTGCAACCCTTTTGTCTAATAATTGCAAGCCACGTGATCAAGTCGATTTAATGAAGACACTCGCTTAAAGCAGACATTAAAAGTAGTGTAATTAATCGTAAAGGTTAGTATATATCTTCATACAGTCTATTAGCCAGACAGATACTCTGAATTGTAGGATAAAAGACTCACTTTGAATGCTAAGGTGGTCGTTCCGTGAAGAAATTCGATTTTGCTATCCGGTTCGTCCGAATCACCCAGCGGTTTCACGGCGAAATTCGCGCTGTCTCCGAGCGCCGCTCCGAAGCCCAGATCCGTCTGGTTGAGGCCGCAGCCGTGAACGAAAGAACGATCAAAATGATCAGAGAAATTCGCAGACTCACTCCTCAACAGACTAGACAGCGCCATGTTTAGAGCAATAATGCAGCTGAGGCGCTCTGCTTCCTTTAGTGGAATGAATGGAGGATTACAAAGCGACAGCACCTCCTGCTGTCCAGGAGGACCATTTAACAAACCGTAGCAAAGGACGCGTAACATGGGGAAATGTTTCTATTTTGGTTTGCTTATCAGCGATTTGATCCGCGATTTGATTAATGTTAGTAAATGTTTTAATGCTAAATAAATCAATAATTATTAACATGCATGTTTTAACTACCGTTAATACTTTTAATGTTACTACATTTTGACGTTACTTACGGGATTGTGGTGGGAAATATCCCAGCTCCGAGGTGTCTGGAACGCAGCATTAGCTTCTCAGATTGTTACTGTCTGGCTCAGAAACACCCTTGAACATGACAACAAAGCATTTGCACAGGTGCATGATCTTAGTTTCTCGTCTCATATAAATGGATTTGTTGATGAATATAAATCGTACGTGTAATGTACAGTAGTGTATAATGCCCTTTTTATAATTAATACGAAGAATAAATAACAAAATGTTTTTATTATGGCATGTTTTAAGATAAGATGTCTGTGAGGTAGGCCTACATAGAATTTGAGCGAAACAGTATTCACAATATTAAATAATACAAATTATTAAAATAATAAAAACAAATGTTTTATTTTCATTTATTTTGACACAAAACAATACTTTTTGTTCTACTGTTATCTGCCTCTTGTCTTATTATTCTCCATGTACTGATTTTATGTCCTTTGCCTCTTCTGCCAGCTCAGCTTTTTCTTTTATCTGCCTTTCTTTCTCCCTCTCCTTAATCATCTTCTTTGCTCTCTCTTTTTCTCTATAATACTCCTCCTTCAGATCCTCTCTGTCCCTGCGCCTGAGGCCAAGAGCAGTGATGTGGAAAAGATCCACATTATTCCCAGAGTAAGCATCCCAGTGTGTGGCTCTGAAAACAGCCTCCCGGGCCAGCGCCATGGCTTCATCCACGGTCATTCCCCATCTCCAACCATCATCAAGCACAGCATATGCATAGGGTGACCCAGAGCCAACAGAGATGATCTCTCCTCTCAGTTTCAAGCCGTCACTGCACACATAGCACACCCTGGGACCACATTTTTCCCCAATAGCATAAAGAGTACTTTGATCAGACTGCTTATTTGTTGAGGACATCATCTTACTTTTTGCAATATTCTTCATGGGATCTTGGCTATCCTGTTTCATTGTTTTTTCAACTTTTGCCCCCATTTTCATGCCTGTCTGAAAGGTTATCTGGGCATCTTCTCCGTCCCATCCACAAAGGGTAACCGCCACACACACCTCAGTGCCTTTGAATGGATGAAGCATCATGGAAAGAAGCTTTGCAGCTCCGTTGACAGTTAATCTCCTCCGGTGGCGAAGCTGGTAGAGCCTCATTTCACGGGTGAGGATTCGCTCCCACAGCATGCAGTCTGCGCCGCTGCCTGAGGTGGTGACCACCAGGTGAGAATGGATGGGCATAATCTTCTGACTTATTGGACAGCAGATTAATCCTTTGCAGCTGGCACGTGTGTCCGCAGCAGCTATCACCCCGCCTTGAAACGTAAAGCCTAAAGTGGTGGTGCCATGTGATAACTGAAAAGGGCGTTGATGGGGAGACAGACAAGGAAAGGTCGGAGAGAGAAGAGATGGTGCTCCAAGCTTTCCGCTGTTCTGTTGTGGGGGGGAAAGAAAATGGAAAGGACTGTCTGTTTCAAACTCAGATGTTGTCTTGAAAAGAGATCCCCTCTCATCTGGTAGGTGATGGCATGGGGGATGTCATCAAGGTAATCCATAAAACCACTCACATCCTGAAGGGCCATTTCAGCTTTTGAGGTGAAAAAAGTCCTCTCTGAAAGCACCGATTTATATACCAGGTGTAGACTGAAGATGTCGGGACTTCTGATTCTATGCTTGTTTGATCTCCATTGAGGCACAACAGTGAAGCCACTCTTCAAACATATCTCATAACTTGAAAAGTGCTGAGGTTGTGTTTTATTATGAGCTTAGTTCAAGCATTCACTCACACACATATACGCATAACCACATGCAGATATGTACTTGGATACAAGCTCTTCTTTCTGTTAAATAAGTTGAAGTATACTTAAAAGCAACTACACAAAATATTCTCATAAAAGGTTTATGAACAGTGTAAAAAACCCCTGCTGTGAATAAGGAAAGTGAATTTGGTAGATGTGCCTAATAATCCATGTAGTGCCTGCTTGTGTGTGTGTGTGTGTGTGTGTGTGTAGGATAAAGTATTATAGAAAGAAACAATTTAACACTTCAATTGGTTTCGATTGCTTTTACTGCTCAATATTGAAGATACTTTTTTCTTTTTTTTAAATCTGTTTTACATGATTCACAAATAGGCTTTTTGCTAACCCTTATAATAAACACTGTATTCATAGTGTCTGTATAGTGCATGTCTCAAAAATCATCACCGTACCATATGGTTAGTGGACAGATAGGTAATATTAAAAACATCATTTATTATTTTGTTTGCAGCACAATGGACATAATCTGTTTAATCACATTATCCTAATATGAAAAAGATGTTTACTCAGTTTAATTGAGATTTTTAGATATTACAGATATTGCTTAAAGCAATAAAAAATGTAATGGTTTCCATAACACATACCATTATGAACCATCAGCTGTTTAATATGTCTTTTATGTTTATTAATGCAATTTGGGCCTTAAGGAATTAATGGTGTTTTGTTGGTTCGTATTTGCCAGATAACATCCCATCAATAGAACCCAACATATTACAAGTACAGACCCCCGGGGGCCATTAAAGTTTCCGTTAAAACCAATACAAATTCCATTCTATCGACCAATTTATGTTTTATTTCTACTGGTTTGTCTCTAAAAAAAAAAAATATTACAAATTAGAGAAGCAAATTTAACTGAACAGAGCTTGCCGCCTCTACTGTCTCTCACCCCATCGCGACTGGTACACTGTCTGATCACGTTCTGAAATATCGCGAGAACCTTACGAGAGAAAGAAACTGCATTTCACATTATAGCCATTTTGGATCTGTCACCTGTTTTGTGGAACATTGAGGACTCTGCTGGTTCGAGCCAAAATGGCTTCAGTTTCTCCATAGCCTCGCGTCGGTACAATTTTCCCTCCCGTCTTGTCTCCTAACGATGGCGTCCGGCAGCTCAGGTGGCAGGGTCTCCTGCGGGAGAGATTTAAGTTGTGTTCCCGAAGTAGCGGATACTCTCTCCGCGGTAGCCAAACTAGGGTAAGCAGGCGGAGTGTCTGTGCTGTCACTGGGATGGCTTATTTCACCGGTGTGAATAGTGAAATGTGTTTAGTTGGAAGTTGCCTCGGCTAGGTCGCTGCACGTGATGCACATGCGATTTGCTAGCTGTGTTAGCGGCTTGCTTACTGTTCACACACGCGCGCGCATCTTTTGGTTACAGTGTTTTAAATTGGTTATTGTGTCAAATCCTGCATACAAGTCTCAGGATGTTTTCTATTAATTGGCAGGGTTCGCCTGAAGCTTTATTTCTTAATTATTAGATTTTCAGATGTGTGTTTGAATGAACTCATTCAATCTTTGTCATATTACTGAAGGGAGAATTCTCATCTGTTGATGCACATTTAAAGTTCTGCCCTCATTGACTGATGACATTGTAAAAATAACTGAACCATGCTGTGGCGCTTTATGTGTTATAATGTAACGTTATACCTGTATGAAACTCAAACATCACACTGACATGTCTGAGTAAATTTAAATAACTAGTCAACAGAGGCATCATCAAAAACTGTGCTTTGTAATAAAAGGAAAAACGCCGGTGATTTACACTTTTTTGTTTCAAAGTTAAAACTTGTTTGCTGAAAATATTGACATTTAAATGAATGATCTCTTGTCTTTTCATGTTCTATGTATGTTCTTGTTACATTGAACTCCACAGCTTTGATTTCCTGTGCATGCCGTTGTTCCATCCACGGTTCAGAAGGGAAAATGAGATGGACCCTGCAAAGTCACGACCTGGAGCCCAAACTCGCTCCGACCTGCTGTTGTGTGGCAGAGGTGAGACAAGCATCCATTTGCTCTTGCTATCACTCAAAGAATGCTTTTAAATTTGTGCATCGGTCAATGATGTATAAGGATTACATATAAATAAAATTAAATATTGATTGTTATTCAAATGGTAAGAATGCAGATGAAAATTAGTTTTTCATCTATGAATTTGCCATTGACTTAAAATATGTTTAAAAACAAGGAATTTGCATTTCTTTGAGTGTGTTAAGTAATCATCTAATTATTATTTAGTCTTCTTAAATGTATAATATTAGCAAACTTATTTTATTTGGAAATTGCAAACAACTGATAAAAATTTAAAAAAAAAAACATTCACTTAAGCATACTGTATCAGAGATACATATTTCAGCCACAAAAAAGCTATATTTAGATAAATATGATTATTGATATTATTGGCCACACTACATGATAATTGGTTGTTACCCATCATTGGGAGTTAAGATTCTGCTTATTATTTTAATAAGATAAGTCCATCTTTTTTTCCCAGACTGGAACACGCTTATTGTGGGAAAGTTATCACCCTGGATTGAGACGGACTCCGAGTTGACCACAGAGCGCAGAAATTCAGAGGCAGTATGTACACATTCTTCTGTTTAATCCTTTAAAGGAAAAGTTAACCTCAAAATCAAAATTGTGTTATTTTTTACTCGCCCACATTACGTTCAACATGTTTTAAGACCTCCTGGCATCTTTGGAACACAAATAAAGGTATTTTAGGGACATTCAAGAGATTTCAAGGCTTCCTCAGAGACATCATGGTTATAGTTATTGTCAAGGTCCAGAAAAGTACTAAAACATCGTTAAATTGGTCCATCCTCTCATACTGGATTAATTAAAATTTTTTGAATCAACAAGATATATTCTCCTTTCATGCGCCATGCGAAGTTTGGAGCACAAACCGAATCCGCATTCGTCGAAGTGCTCTCGTGAACGAGCACCATAGACTGACAAGAAGGAAGACAGTATATCGATTAAACTCTTTATTTTTGGTTTGTGTTTCGCACAAAATATTCTCATAAAAAAACCAGATTTTGAGGTGAACTTTTCGTTTTATTTAACCCTCATGTTATTTTGAGATTGACTTCATGTCATGACTGCAAGGAACTTTTTACCATTACATTTATCTGTAGAGCTGCGAAACTAATCATCATTGATTTTCAATTTCAATATTTGATTCCAACAATTACGAGAACAAAATAATCCAGGTAAACGATCCATGTGCCACATTCTGTTTCGCAAGGATTGTCTCACTTTTTTTTTGTTTTTATATTATTTATTTGAATGTATGCATTCATTCAATCTTTTTTGAAAGTTGAATTCAGTATTAAATTGGCCAGGAAGTTACTTATCAATGATTTATTTCTTTATTGACTTTTTCCAAAGTCAATAAATTATCGTTTTAAATAATTGTGATCTCAACATTGGGCAAAATAATCTTGATTATAATTTTGTCATAATCAAGCCGCCCTCAATTTGGACATCATCAACAATGGAACTTGTTACCTTAAACATAATCTGCCATGCCATGTGTGAGTTAAAATCATTTAACAGTGACTTAAAATGTGTCTTTTCTGATCAAAATTCAACTATAATTATAATAGTATTACTGTTTATTACCCGTTTAGGATATCTTGACACTGTTTGGTTTTTGTTTAGTCGAGTCATAAGTCCATATTGCGCTTTCACAGTGCCTACTGTGACTATCACCTACTTTTTAATCAAGATTCTGATTCTGGGACTTTTATTGGCGATCTTCCCAGCAGAGAAGCAGCAGATCAGGTTTGTTGTTGTTTTGATACGATCACTCCTTCTAATGTCTTTTGCGCCCTTGCTACAGGCACTGGTACAGGAGCTGAATTTCTGTGCTTATCTGGGACTGCCAGCTTTCATGATACCCCTGAGGGGTCCGCACTGTGCCAACCTGGCTCGAATCCTGCTCAACCACATCAACACAGGACACCACTCTTGCATGGTAATGGCAATCTGTAGCTTAGAATGATAACAGATATGCTCAGAACACACCATTATTCATTTGCATATACACCCTGGGCATGTCATTTACACACAATATTCATTCCGGCTGCTTTGCTGATGTACATTTAATCAGTTGATGAAAGTAGACTGTTTATCATTTTAACTTAATATCCATCTGCCGTTGAAAATAAATAAGATTGTGGGATGCGTTATCCACAAAGATCAAGCGATCAATTTTTTTTGGAATGTAATGTTTATGATTCATAATGATGAACAGATTACGTTTGATTCTTTAAGGCATTTAGGACACTTTCAGTGAATGTCTTAATGTAAAAGCAAAAAAGTCATTTCGATTTTCTCATGAATGAATAAATTAGTTAATTATTTGTTTTCAATGAAAGTTTTGGATACGAGTTCCATTGGTGGCTCCAGAAGACCTGCGTGAGGATGTCATCGAGAATGATCCAGCTAAATCAGTTGATGATGGCAGCACTGATGAGCAAACCTGGACATGGTGAGATATGTATAGCAAAGCTGTGTAATTAAATACAAATATTAAGTTATCTCTTTAAAAAGTGAGCAGTTTCGTACATGGGCATTCCAATTTTGTATTGGCAGCTGTTGTCTGATTAAACCATTCGAGTTCATTGAGACCAAAGTGATCTATGGCCTGTCATCATTTAATTTCCTTTTTTCTCTTCAGGTGGCACTCATTCAGAACACTCTGCGATTACAATAAGAGGATTTGCCTCGGTAAGACTCAAATGCTTAACTGGATCATATGCATCTAGAAATGAATGTGCAAGAAGGAACCTTTTTGTTTCATGACAATATAGCTTTAGCTATTTAGAACAAATAGAGTCGTAGATTTGCTAAAATGTTTTTAAGAAATGTGATAATACGACGTGCTGCAGTGTGCCAAGTACTTTCTAGTTTCTGCATTGTTTTTACCGGCCCATCCTGTAAAAACCTCAATGCTAAGCCTTCAATACATTCTAACAGGACCATTAACCCAACAGTATGTTTTCATAGTACATTAAACTCTTATCTAAAGGACAGTTTGATTGCTCATGACATGATGAACCCTTAAAATAAGTTGAATTAACCAGCGTATTCTAATAAAATGTACTTTGTGTGAAGCTGTCGATATCGGAGCTGACATGCCGTCTGACACGGTAATCGACAAGTGGCTCGGAGAGCCAATCAAAGCAGCCATTCTCCCCACCAGCATATTTCTAACCAATAAAAAAGGATTTCCTGTCCTTGCAAAAGCCCATCAGCGAATCGTCTTCCGCCTCTTCAAGGTAAATGTTCCAGACGAGTTGACAGTGTTTAGTCACGTTTATGCGAGCCAATGTTGTTATCTGACATGCTGCTGTCTCCACAGCTGGAGGCTCAGTTCATTTTCACAGGGGCAAACCGTCACAGCGAGAAAGACATGCGCTCCTACCTGCAGTATCTCGAGTACCTCAACCAAAATCGTCCAGCACCTAATGCCTATGAGATGTTTGCCAGAGGGTATGAAGATTACCTACAGTCGCCACTACAGGTGTGTTAAAACACATATAAGGAGTTTTTTTGCATTACTATTGTATTTTGGTGATGCTAATGTGAAGTCTTGTGTTTTATCAGCCATTAATGGACAATTTGGAGTCACAGACGTATGAAGTGTTTGAAAAAGATCCTATTAAATATTCTCAGTACCAGCAGGTGAGTGAATTGACCATATTAATGGAATTTCAAATATCTCAAAACTAGTTTTAGTGCTGTGGTTACCACCCTGTTGTATTTGTGATGTCAATTTTGCTTTAAATTTCTCAACAGGCCGTGTATAGATGTCTGTTAGACAGAGTTCCTGAAGAACAGATGGAAACCAATGTACAGTAAGTTGCATCCTAACTTACTGTTTTAGAGTTGTAACATTGCCTAAACAATTATGAACTTTCCTTGAATTTATCATTTCAGTCGAATGAGGGCTTATTAAACTATAAGAAAAATATACTGGAGTAGCTAAGGATGTTATGGTGTCGTAATTTTTACCTGCTTTTTTAACCATGTGACACAAGCCAAAAGCCCCCCCCCCCCCGCCTGTTAGAGGATATTCTAACCTCTTTGTGTTTAGAACTAATAGTTAATATAATATTTACATTTTCTAAAGGCTAAAATGTCCTTCACTTTACCCAGCAAGTGTGTTTCAAAGTGTATTGCTTAGCAAGTATTATCTTTAAAAAGCCATGTTATGTTTATGCCACATTTTAATTTGAATGCATTTATTTTAGTATAATAAGGGACTTAATTTAATCCAAAATTTGTGATTTTCATTTTGCAAATTCATTCCTTGCAAGAAAAACATGTGTAATAAATGTTGATTTTACCTATTAGAGGAGTATTTCAAAATAAGTTTTCATGAACATTTACTCACTAAATGCCATTTCATTTCATTGACACTACCATGTCATTGAAGATGTTTATGTATTTGTTTCTTAAGTCGAAAAGAAATTAAGGTTTTTGATGAAAACATTCCAGGATTTTTCTCCATATAGTGGACTTCAATGGACTGTAACAGTTGAAGGTCAAAATTACAGTTTCAGTGCAGCTTCGAAAGGCTTTAAACTATACCAGAAGATGAACTTCTCTAGCAAAACAGTCAGTCGTTTCAAAACAAAAAGATTATATGCTTTATAAACTAGGGGTGCTCCGATCAGGATTTTTGGAGCCGATCACCGAGCCTTGATCACTGAAAGCTGAATCGGCCGATACCGATTACAGAAGCTATTTGAAGCCTTCTCAGTACCAGAAGAGAAAGTCTCATGAATTAACAAATGAATATTAGTAAGTAACATATTTGTTAACACTTTCCTTGAAGCATGTATGTATAATTCATTATAAAGAGTTATTAAAGGTTAAATGCATTATTATTATTATTCATACTGTGTGTTGTAATGCATTATATGTAGTTGTAAAGAATTTTAGCCAATTTAAAAAAATGTATTGTGTAACAATATATTGCTTAGTGTTATAATGTATTAACTGTAATAACAATTATCTATAAATCATTACAATGCATTAAAATGTGCATTACAATTCTTTAAAACTACTTTTATAATGCATTAAACATGCATGCTTCAAGGAAAGTGTTGCCACATATTTCTAAAAACATACCAGCCTGTGACATGAGTCCCAGAAACCCTTTGTCTTCCACAAGATAAAGTGGCTGTGATCAAGCAAATTTATTACATTATTTTATCTGATATTTCGTTATGATTCTTACTGTCCTTGCAGTAGGGTTTAGGCTTTTAAAAATGTCTCTGTTACTGACAGCTGAGGAGAGGTTGCGCTAGACTTAGACTTTTCATTTATTATTCAATGATTCTGTTGTCGGACAAAAAATAATAATCTAATTACAAGCATAGTTATTTTCATATGTCAATCAGTAACAATGATAGGTGCCTGTAAAAGGTGTTTTGTACTCACAAGAAAGCAGTGGTTTGGTCATATATGTACAGAGAAAACACAGTGAGCGACATTTTTCCACTCACTGAAAGCTATTATTTATCCAAAAAGACGCTATTTTATGAGGTAAAAACTCTGTAAAGACTGCACCACAGCGCGCCTGTGTGTATGCGTGCAGGGGACGCGTATAAGTGATGGATGCTTTTGCACCTCAAGTCTCTGTTGACCACATGCGCGTTTAGCAAAACTGAGCAGGCATTTGAGAGTAAGCTAATGAATAGGAAACACACATCCCTTCGCGATGGCCATCCTCCTTCTGCTCACAATCACGTTCAGTCCATTCACGATCACATTCTAATGACACGAAATGATAAATACGGGAATTACAAATCGCCTTTATTGTTTTGAAAGTGAACTACTCCTTTAATATAAAAAAACTACACCGTGAACAGGGTGTACACAACGTAACAGTTTGGACATTAACAGGAGCCACATTTTATGCTGCACTGATTTTATAAAACAAGATTTACGAAATTAGTATAATCCCATTTTTTTAAATAAAATATTCCATATCAAGTCTTGTGGACTCAAGTGGCACCGAACAGTAAGAATGACTCATTAAGGAAATGTGATGAAAGGACAGTTGTCTGCTGTTTCCTTGCTAGACTATGCTAACACAAAGGTTTTTTTCAGGATACTGATGGTACTTGGTGCAGGTCGCGGTCCGCTAGTAAATGCCTCGCTTCGTGCAGCTAAACAGGCTAAGAGAAAGCTGCGTGTTTATGCCGTCGAGAAGAACCCCAATGCTGTGGTTACGTATGTAATTTAACACAAAAACGGTCAAAATAGATTTTATGACATCTCTATAGAAATCGCCAGTCTTTTGATAATCCCTTTCTTATTAACAGCCTGGAGAACTGGAAGTTTGAGGAGTGGGGGGATCAAGTGACTGTTGTGTCATGTGACATGAGGGAATGGACGGCCCCAGAGAAGGCAGACATCATTGTGAGCGAGCTCTTGGGCTCATTTGGAGACAATGAGCTCTCCCCGGAGTGCCTTGACGGAGCGCAGCACTTTCTCAAAGGTCTATATCAGCTTTGGCATTTTATTTGAAATTCACGGAGGTAGAAAAGTTTGTTCAGTCTTAAAGACCTCTTCTTTTATTTCAGATGACGGAGTGAGCATTCCCTGTTCCTACACATCTTTTCTGGCTCCATTGTCGTCTTCTAAATTATATAATGAAGTCAGAGGCTGTCGGGAACGGGACAAAGACCCCGAGTCCCATTTTGAGACACCCTACGTTGTTAGATTACACAACTTCCACCAACTTGCAGACCCCCAACCCTGCTTTACTTTTGTACACCCAACTACAGGTAAAATGATGACACATGTGCACATCAAAGGGATATTTCACTACCAAATCAAAATTTACCCTCAAGGTACCCTTACTGCATATGGTTTTCCTCTGGAAGAAAAATCCAGTCAGTTACAAAACCATGTATCATTTTGATTTCAAGTGGTAGAATGGGAGTGAATGATCGTTGATTTTTTTGAAGCTCCAAAATGTGCATCCATCGATCAAGGAACAAGCGCATGAACCAGCGGCAAATGACGGTGACAAAATATTCCGCCAAAGTAGACGCTGTCCTATTGGCCTTAAAATCCAGTATTCGTCACCGGAACTGCGTCATCTGCCGAAAGAACAGGCCTCTGGTTCAGGCGCATTCGAGAGATGACTGAAGCTAGACAAAAAATTTAACAGCGCTGTAAATATGGATATTTCTCTTAAACAAACGCATCGATTCGCTTCAGAAGACATGTAAGACCACGGAGCCGTGTAGAGCTGTTCTTTGATCGATGGTTGCACTTTTTTGAGCTTCAAAAAATCAACACCCGTTCAGTCCCATTCTACCGCTTGGAAGCAAAAAGATACGAGGTATTATAACTCTGACTGGATTATTCTTCCTGAAGAAATCCATATTCAGTTCGGATACCTTGAGGGTAAGGAAAACTTGGGGAGATTTTGATTTGGTAGTGATATATTCCTTTATATTCAATACACTCCAGTTTCACATATACCCTTGTCGATTTAGTAATTTATATATTCTGTATCCTGTACAGATATGAATAATAACCGGTATCAGTGTTTACGCTTCTCCGTGGGGTGTAATACAGTGCTTCATGGCTTCGCTGGATACTTCGAGGCCACGCTCTACAAAGACGTCATGCTCAGTAGGTTTCTTATAATGGCAGTGCTTGTGGTGGATTCGTAATAACGTCATGGCAACCTAATGGTCCAAAATGACCACTGATGACATTTCTATGCATGTTTGCAGGTATAAAACCTGAAACGCACTCTCCTGGAATGTTTTCCTGGTTCCCCATCTTATTCCCTTTGAAAGTAAGTCAATGTTGTAAACTGTCGTATGTACATAAGAAAATCTTAAAATAGGAAATATTGGATATTCTCAAAATATAATTGATATTATATTTTTATTGTATGCATTGATATTGTAATGTAACACTGCTTTGATATTAGCCCCTTTGTACAAAAGAAAACAGCTAAGCACTCTCAGTGTTGGAATTTAGGCATTATAGCATGCACTCATATCAGGAGTGTCTTAACACGTCCACTTTCTCTTCCCTCCTCGCAGCAGCCAATTCAGCTGTCGTCCACCGATAACGTGAGCGTGAGGTTCTGGAGGTGTAACAATGGCAAGAAGGTCTGGTATGAATGGGCGGTGACCGAACCTATATGCTCTGCTATTCACAACCCGGCCGGACGCTCTTACACCATTGGCCTGTAGGGATACTCATACAGTATATAGGTCTATGCTGTTTTGTTCTAGTCGAGCAGCAGACTTGATAACCTCGTTTCCTTGGCCCATCCTTTATCGATCTCAGAGCTATGTTAAAAGATGTCATACTTTGTTTCAGAGATCTTTGGTTACTTTACAAATGTGTACATTTTTTAATACGGTCAAGGGGATGAATTAAAAGCGCACTTACAAGGTACCCTTTAAAGCAGCGTGAGATGTTCTGGTGCACTTTCTCTGTTTTGAAACGTTTTTCCACACAATAAAGCCTGTTTTTATTTTGGGCTATAAAAATGCAAAAGCTCTCAGTTTTTGAAAACTCTGATTTCATAGAACCAATTATGCGAGTGAAGACATGCAAATATTTCCCTATTGCCCACCAGTACCCTGAAACGCAACACTGTTAGATCAGGTATATGTAGTATGAGTTCCCAAAGCCAGGTTAAGAAACAAGTTCCATACTTTTATATTCCATACTTTTCCTGATTATGTATCGTCATAACATGAATAAAAATGAATAGAAAGTTAATGTGGTGGTTATTTGCTTTAAGACATTTTTGACTGATGTCAATTCAAGTTTATTTATATAGCGCTTTTCACAATGTGCATTCTTCCAAAGCAGCTTTACAGGGGCAAACACTGGAAAAAAACAGAAAATGTAAAACACAGCACAGTGCATTGTGTTTATAGAACAAGCAAGTTCATTCTAATAAATAATATCTAATTAATAAATAAATAAATGCAGTCTCCCGGTGAGCAGGCCAATATGAGGCGCGGAAGTTGACAAAAGTGAAGCGAATGCCGAGAGAGGGGTTGAGTGTGCGCGAGAGGGGTTGAATGTGCGCGAGAGGGGTTGAGTGTGCGCGAGAGGGGTTGAATGTGCGCGAGAGGGGTTGAGTGTGCGCGAGATGATGTGAATACGCGCGAGAGGGAGTCGAGAGTAAATTATTCTGAAAAAGTAATTAATTACTAGTTCCTCGTTACATATTCAATAGTGTAATTAGATTGCTGTCCAAATTATTCTGTCCAAAAAGTATTTAGTTACTCACTACTGATTAATTTCTATATCCTACATCAACCTTGATAAGTTAAGTGATTTAAGGATAGACATGAAACGGCTTATTTAATTCATTCAAAATAATAATATTATTAACTGACCAAAGTATTACAAATATGAGCACAGATTTTAAAGTAAGACTTTGAATTTTGATGTCAATTACACCATTGCACACGCATATATTTCACAATGTATTTAGTTTAAGTACATCAAAAGTAACTGTAATTAAATTGCAGAAAACATATGAGTAATCCCTTACTTTACTTTTCAAGGGGAAAGTAATTAAATTACAGTAACTAATTACTTAGTAACTAGTTATACCCAACACTCCAACACCCAAATATCTTTGAACATCATTGCACTGACAACAAGTGCACTTTAAAAGAATAGAAATAGAATTATAAAACGTGTCTTAAACATATTTAGAATTGCAGGATACCTCCGTTGACCAATACCGTATGAGTTAGAATGGGAATTGGTCAACGGAGGTATCCTGCAATTCTAAATATGTTTAAGACACGTTTTATAATTCTATTTCTATTCTTTTATAGTGCACTTGTTGTCAGTGCAATGATGTTCAAAGATATTTTACAGAACTAAACCCTTGTGTGACAATATATGATGAAAGTATGCGCTCCAGAAATTTGAACAGCATGGATCAGTGGCATAGGTTAATGGAGGAACACTGTCGTATACAGTGTTGGGTGTAACTAGTTACTAAGTAATTAGTTACTGTAATTTAATTACTTTCCCCTTGAAAAGTAAAGTAAGGGATTACTCATATGTTTTCTGCAATTTAATTACAGTTACTTTTGATGTAATTAAACTAAATACATTGTGAAATATATGCGTGTGCAATGGTGTAATTGACATCAAAATTCAAAGTCTTACTTTAAAATCTGTGCTCACATTTGTAATACTTTGGTCAGTTAATAATATTATTATTTTGAATGAATTAAATAAGCCGTTTCATGTCTATCCTTGAATCACTTAACTTATCAAGGTTGATGTAGGATATAGAAATTAATCAGTAGTGAGTAACTAAATACTTTTTGGACAGAATAATTTAGACAGCAATCTAATTACACTATTGAATATGTAACGAGTAACTAGTAATTAATTACTTTTTCAGAATAATTTACTCTCGACTCCCTCTTGCGCACGTTTATGGTATGCACCCTCTCGCGCGTATTCGCACCCTCTCGCGCGTATTCGCACCCTCTCGCGCGTATTCGCACCCTCTCGCGCGTATTCGCACCCTCTCGCGCGTATTCGCACCCTCTCGCGCGTATTCGCACCCTCTCGCGCGTATTCGCACCCTCTCGCGCGTATTCGCACCCTCTCGCGCACACTCAACCCCTCTCGCGCACACTCAACCCCTCTCGCGCACACTCAACCCCTCTCGCGCACACTCAACCCCTCTCTCGGCATTCGCTTCACTTTTGTCAACTTCCGCGCCTCATAGGCCAACACTGCCCTGCTGTGGCGAGGAACCCAAACTCCAATGATTGATTAATGGAGAAAAAAACCTCGGGAGAAACCAGGGTCAGCCGGGAGGGTCAGATCCCCTCTGACCTGTCATAGCTGCACTCAGTGACCCCGACCAAGATCCACTGAGCAAATATCCACGAGGAAGAGGGAGAGCCCACCATCTGCAACCCAGAAAGTCCCACTCACCGAAAACCGTGCAGGTTCAACCCGGTCCCATTCCACGATCGACACCAGAAAAACAGGAACAACCAGGGAAAATAGTAATGGCATGTTGTAGCTTTATTCCTCTGTTGTCCAACAACGACCACAAAACAAGGCCAAACCAGACCCACACAGCCCCAGCAGATGAATCCCCACAACCAACGAGCCCCCCCACTCCCCACAAACACCCACCCAAGTGTAACTTCAGCATAAATGTGACAAGTAGTCCGTCTTTGCTCTTGGTTGGGGAAGTAGTGGTCTGAGCTGGGATGGTCCGGTGGTCGTATTTCTCTTGGGTTGTGGTGGAATTGCCTTAGATGGAGCTGGGATGGTCAGTCAGTCTGCAGCTGTTACTGGCGTAATCTCTAGGTGGGGATGGGCATATGTCGATCATCTGGATCTGGCGGAATTTCTTCCTACCTCGGGATGGGCATCCCAAGGCGAAGGCAGAAGGAGAATAATTAGCATAGCTGCTGTATGTTCTGTTGTCTTTCATTTGAGTTGATTCTTAGGCAAACTGTGTTTAATGCATGTCAATAGAATAAAATTGAACATTGCAAGAAAATAACAAAAAAAAGAGCGTGGATGGCAGGAGTAAAACAAATAATGGGATGAGATTTATTTTTCAGCATGCAGAGAGAGACAGATACGATCAGTTGAAAATGTATTTTCTGTTCTCAAATGCAGCTACTTTTGACAAGTAGTTTAGGATTGTAAAATGTATTCAACATGTACAGTAGTAAAAAACATGATCTCGCAAACTTCTATTTGACCTGTAGGTGGCGCTACTGAGCCACGAGATTTCTAAGCAACCTTTTGTAACGTTTACATGGTCGAATGCATTCAAGATTCAGAGAAAACAATAAGTGCTCATTCAAAATTTAATTGTTGAATTGAAGTAGTTTTCTTTAGAAACCTTGTGAAAATATTTAAATGACTTTAAAGTTATAGTTCACTCAAAATGAAAATTCTGTCATTTTCTCACCCTCCTTTCATTTCTAAACTTAAGACTTTCCTTCTAAGGGAAAGATATTTTTAAGAAGGTAAACTTGATCAGCACTGGCCCTATTCACGACACAACAGTTTACATTTCAAAATATCTTCTTTTGTGTTCTGTGGAAGAAAGTGATTTAAAATGACAAGTAAATGATTTTAATTGTGGGTGATCTATAATTTGAAGCATGCAAACATCCTGAAAAATATTTAAGGTATGATATCTGTTGCCTTGCATTATAAATCTTTAAAATGACTAAAACATACTTTTTAAAAAGACTCAAGTCTGGACCTCTTTTTCCTCATTACAGTCAATGCATACTCTGGCCTGCTAGTCGAGAACTGAACCTCACTAAAACCAAGCATCTTGCTACTTTTATTTGATCATTTAATACATCTTAGACTTTAAAGTAGAGATTCAAGAAATGACCGCAAGGGAGAAAGCACATAACGTAACTAAAAGTGTTCATAAACTCTAAACTTGCAACTCGCGCTACTGGGAAGTCAGATCTGGTGACGTGGGCGGAGCTCGTGATTGTACTATAAAGGCCTATTGGACAAATACAAATTAGACATGCGATATTTGGTGCATTGGTTAAGAGGAACGTAAGACCGAGCTGTATAGCACCACAATTCTTAAACTCCCAATATTCTCTTTTTATACGTGTAATATTGTCAATCCTGTCCATGAGCGCCCCCCTGTGTGTTAGGCGAGGAAGACATCCAAAAAGTGCTGAGGTGTGATAAAGTCAACATTTACTAATAAAAAATACCCAAAGGCAAAATCCATTTGAATAATATCAATACATTGTATACTTACTTTTACAATTAGGCATTTGTCAGACACTTTTATCGAAAGCGACTTACATTGCTTTATCCTATACATTTTACATAGGTATTTACAATCCCCTGGGATCGAACCCTGACTGTGTGTTCTATTGACTTCAATTGAGTTTTAAATAGTAGGCTGTGTACCAAAAATTTTGAAAGACGCAAAACAGTGACCTTTCAGGACGTATTATATTGTGTTATTGGCTACAGTATTGTATACGTACTTGAGTTTTTTCACTGAAAGGTTAAAGCCTTCTGGCAATCATCCTCAAAAATATAAGGATGATAAAGAAAAATAATAACGCATGTGACTGGTAGGCCCATTTATAGACCTGTTTTGCCAGTTAACTGTTGATAGCACTCCATCATCACCAACGCAACACAACACATTGTGTTTACACAATGACATAGCATTTTAGCAAGAGTTTAATATGTGTGATACACATTTAAGCAACAAAAAATTTGCTTACTTTTTCAAAAACAGTATGTTTGGAGGTTAATATGGAGTGCATTTCAGGTAGAGTACATCATTGAGAAACAATTCGGACTGGGCCGAGCTTTCATAAAAGTGGTTATCAAGAATTTTATGAATGTAATTTAAATTGGTATTGTTTTGACCCCTTCTGCATAGTTTACCTGTTACTTATCTCATAGATGTATAGTTATTTTTAATGAATAATGAGGACAAAATATTGATGCAGGCATTGATTCTTCCTGCTCCTTTTCGGATATGTATACGGTAAGATGATTTTGTTTTGTTATTGATTGATTTATCAAATAGAATTAGATTTTTTTTCATGTTCGAAATAAAAGTTTTTTCATTTCATTATGAATGCTGGTTTTTCTAATCATCTAATGTTTCTATATTGATTAAAATAATGCTCACAAACAGTACTTTGTTTCTGGTTTCACGGAGTGACGGAAAAAGTGGCAAAATAACTTCCAAAGTGAAAATGCTATAAAGCTCTTCCACACCAAACATAAATGTGTTGTGCAAATACCGTGTATAAAATGTCAAAACCACAATCGATCATTCAAACGCAGCAGTGTCCCTAAATGCAGCCAAAATAAGTTTGTCTTGAGTGTATGAATATATTTTGGTACAGTCTGAGAGCTCAGTTCAAGGTGTGTTTAAGATCCTTGAGTAATTATCAGCAGTGAGACAGTCACATGGTTTCCTAACAAAAGACCTCAGAAGTCTCAACTTGCGTCAGTAAGAACCACAAACAAACATAAGTCTTCCATACAGTTATTTTATGAACATTGTTTGAATTTGATTACAATGTTCTCGTTTTCAGACGGCTTGGCCTGTGCTAGAGATGTTTCTTTGCTACAGAATACCACCACAAATGTCATGTTCCATCTCAGTTTTCTAGAGCTAAGATGACGTATGATGACGTATTTTTGTACGCAAACCCCGGAAGCAAGTTAGTTCCATTGCCTAGTCTTTGGGACTTTTGAATGGTTTTTGGTAAATCACCTGAAATAAGATCTGTAGATAACAAAACCTCTAAATGTTTTCAGGTTTTAATCTATGACATTAAACACACCAGTTATAACCTACTTGTGATTTTTTTAAACCTTGTCTCTTTAACACGGCGGTTGCTAACACGTTCCTAAGCAGCTACTTTGGCGGGTAGGTTAGACGTATAAATCATATAAATCTCCCAAATAATGCAAAATGGGAACAGATGTCTACAATCATTGTGGGGATTCATTCACGAACTATACTTACCCGGAAACACGTTTTTAATAAAGTTTGAGAAAATTGTCGGACGTTTGGTGTTGGTGACGTTGATGTCGACCGACCGTGTTATTAGAATCATAGCTTTTTTCAACTGACGATTGTATTTAAAAAAGTAAATATTGTGTTAATGTGTAAAGATGATCTTGATAGACAAAACGTGCAAACATCCTGAACATTTGTCAATCACAGAACTTATCTTTTGCGATCTTCCATAAGTAAAAGTAATAGGCTTTCAGTTGAGGAAATCAGGGTTCTTACTTCCGGTAATGTCCGAATGTCTCCATAGGGCACACAAGTACAATAATGTAATGTCAGTAAAACAGTAAGAATCTTTTAACAAGTGCAAAAGTTAACATTTCTGCAAATGAAAATTGATCACCAGAATCTTTACTAGAATTCATTTGATTCTTTATAGCACTTGCTTTATAAATGACAATAACTTACAGTATTTAGTGTGAAGCGCAAACATGAGACTGATCACCTCACTTGTATTTTTAAGATGTTGTTTCCTTTTCGATAAATTAACTATTTTTGTGCAAGTTCAAATGGATTCATTAAGCTGTGTAAAAAGTTAAAAGGAAATTAAGAAATATAAATAATGAAATGATTGCAATGTCTTTCAATTAAAATTAATATCAGAAATAAAATGCTTTACTTACTGTTTACTTACATATGGATCAAAATTTCTATTTCTGTTAAAGATCATGTTTATGTTATTAATATGAAGAAGTCAAACATTCAAACAAGAGAAATTACAAATAATAACTTGTTCAAAAATGTAAATATTACTTAATCCACTTGGACTGGCAGAACAATTAGCATCCCTGTTGGAAAAAACTGCAAATGCTGGGGTAGTGCTGGTCCAGTTAAGGACCAGCACATGACCAGCACAAACCAGCAAACCAGCATCAAAACATGATGTGTTCTTCAACAGAGATTTGTCTTAAAAGTAACAAGATTTTAAAAGCGATCAGTCTCTTTGTGGTTTGTGCTATACTTTCATTTTCAGCGATTTTTTTAAAAGTTTTCACATTACCTTCCATTGTAAATATCAACATAAATATGATTTAAAAAAAAAAGTCATTTTGATCCACATATAAGTAAACAGTAAGTAAAATAAAGTGTAAACATGGAGTAAAAGGGTTTAAAAATAGTTAATATGGGCAAAATAACTGGAATAACCGTTACCATAAACCGAAGTACAAAATCAGTTTAGATCCCATCAGACCCCAACCAGGTAGCTCAGCTTACATTACCTGTCCAGTTGAGGGCGTTCTTTCTGTATGCGCTCATACAAAATTTAAGGCTTCATAAAATATGTTTTCAGTTGTGGGATCTTGTGAAGTGGCAAGTTTCTGTAACAAAAACTTGGTTGGAATGGTGTTAGCAAACAGTGAAGCTCATGGTGTTGAATTTATTTTGAATTTATTATTTAAAATGAAACATACCAATTCTCAGTGTTGTAACCACGACAATATAAATCTATTGCAGATGTACTGAAGTGAATCATCAAAAGTGGATCAGCTGGTTTTGATTATACTTGTTCTACAGGTTACTCCTGTAGAAAGATTGCTTCAACTGAAAAAAAAGAGAAAAGATGGCATTATTGCTTTCCAGGGAATACGTTTTGATTTTGGTTAGTTCCAGAAAAATTAAGCAAACCTGACTCTCATAATTCTGGAAGCAAACCACCTGGCTGTTCTATGTAAATATGTGTGTGCAAAACTAAATGAATAAAATTGGTTTCTAAAACGGCAACAATTTGAATGATTCTGTTCCTTGCGACAACTTCACTGCTAACTCATGTGTGTATTGTAAAATAGTCAAAACATGAGGTAAACCAAAGTTTACCTCATAAACACTTGATCTTCATTTGTTTTGTAACAGTGACGAGAGGCGGACACACTATGGCCATGGCTCTGTATACGCACGTCTTGAGTGTGGCATAGTTTTTCTGATGTCAAGTACCAAAAATAGACACTTTATCACTTTTGTGTTTTTGGAAAAGTGCATTGTGATGAGAACCTGGCCAAAACAAATGACATTCAATTATATTTTGTTCCATTTTAAGTGGATGTTTTGTGTTATAGATCATGAGATTTCACTATGTGCAATGGAAACTTGGTGTTTTTCAACACACCAGCATACTTTGGAAAGTAATATGAGAAATGGTGATATGAAGACCAGATTATGTAGAATGTAAATCAAGTATACAAACAAATCTAATATACATTTCCTAAATACATCAAAACGTTTTTGTCACTATTAAAACATACAAAAACTATATTTCTGAGAGTTTAAGTAATAACTTTAATGTTTACCACTGTGAGTGCCTTTCATTAGAAGAGATTGTCATCTTTAATTTTCAATTTGTAAAACAAGTGGATACTTTAAATAAAGAAACTGAATATCAAACATATTGTATCATCATGTTAAGACTAATGACGTTTCACATGGGAATAGGCGAAATGTGGAAAGTCAGCCAGCCATCTGCTTTTCATTAAAGTTATCGTGACTGGTGCTGGTTTATTTGTCTTGGATAAAGGGATTTCTCCTCCATGGAATACAGCAGGACGATTAAAAAAAAAAAGATATAAATATTGGTCCTTTTTCTATTTAATAAAATAGATTTTTTTCTAAAGTGTTGTTTTCTGCTCTACAATTATACTTTTGCCCCATTTAATTAATGAATTGTTTTGGTGTTGATAAGTTCTGCTTAAGGATGCCAATTCCACAGTGCCTCATATTTTCGGCAACCATGGCAAATCTTTATTATATTAGGTAATAAATAAAATGTATAAGCATTAAATCAATTAATAAAAGTGAATGAAAGCATGTAAGGCATTTGACTTAGTGTAATTCATTTATGAATAGTTAAAATATCTAGTACTTTTCATTAGCCTATTACATTTCTCTTTATTGACCCTTATTTAAGGAAGACTAAAAAACTAAAAAACGTTTTTTCTGCACTAATACTTGTAACCTAGCACTGTACTTATTTAGTTATACTGAAACTGGCTACACTACAGCAATAAAAGTCATGTCTGCTTCTATTATTCTTCTTATAGGCTGATCAAGGCTGCATTCATATGGTAAAAAGTGGAAACACGTCCAGATGCCCCACTGCCATTTTTTTCTTTCTTCCTAATGATGTGTTGAGTGGAAAGTTTCTAATTGTAATTTTCAATAAAGTAAGAGGTGAAGAGCAATATACAGTTATGGTGCTTAAAATTCCTAAATGCTTGTGTCAATGCTTTCTGCAAACTGAATAAATGCCAATGTAAAACAATTTGAAGTGTCATACACTCTTCCGCTCTTTAATACTACTTATTAAAGTATTTAAAAAGCATGCTGATTTTCAAGCCCAACCCATCAGGCAGTTGAACACTATTAAAAAGTAGAATTTTCACTATGTCAAAAGGTAGACAATGGTAACAGTACACAATGTTCCCTGACTGGAGGAACACCCCCTTTGTGCAGCTGGCACGACGTGCACCACGACATTTTATTCCTTTTTATTCGATTACATACATATTATAAAAATGCACCGTTCGTTGTGCATCTTAAATACGAGTTTCGGGCATACAACTTACATGTTGTTAAAGAAATGTAAGAATTAGCACAATGCATTAGTGCAGGGCAAGAAATAGACCGTACCATCATTTCGGGGGGAGAGAGGGTGAATTATTTTACATTAACGCTGCCAAATCCTTTATATAAACTGCATGTAAATAATACAAAGCTCTGGAACTTTCTGGATACACATGATAATAAATGCAAGGCCAAATACCTATATAAAAACTACAAGGATTGTACGGTTTTATAAAAACAACAACAACTGAATTTCCAGCTTTTAGAGTGTCCCCTACATATGTTTATGGCATCGTCCAAAGACACTTATAACGTCCCAAGCTTTGTAAGAGTTTGAGACATTGACAACATTGTTCATTATGGACGTGTAGATTAACGCAACGTAATTTTAGGAGGTTGAATTATTAACAAGTGAACATGTATGTTCAATTTACGCACGATCATTAACTTTAGCGCTAAATTGTATTTTTAATGACTGTCTGACGATTTTTTTACGACTGGACATTTGCATTAAGACGAAACATCAGGAGTTTTAACGTTTTGAACCTCGTCCTACTAGTTTTTTGCGCGTTCCTTACGGGAATATTTCGTGGATTCGTTTATTGTTGTTTTACGTTAGATCAACAGCACTTAAAGGGCTTATTTCACTTCTGCAACACAATCCATTGTTGAAGAAAGGATGTCATCGTCTGCAGAACCATTTTCCTACATCGAAATGAGTCGGGTCAGCACGTCCGGCACAGGTAACGTGACATAACTTTATTTAATCTCTCCTTCTTTGACATTGACGTCAGGCTTTTCTTCAGTTTTAGTCGCTTTGTCTTTGTTCTGGATCTCAACCAGTGTTTGTGTCACACTTACAGTCAAACTAGGTTACGAATCCACATTTTTTTCAATGTTCGGTGACGGTAACACGTTCTAAAGTTAATATGAAAGTGACGTGACACAGTCTGGGACTTTTTTATTCGTTGGGTTCAGCATGTCTCAACATGTCATCGCCGAGTTCACTGGGGTCAGCAGAGCGGGCCACAAAATTGCCAATCCTACTATGGCGAGGCTGGGTTTATGAATACTAAATAGGAAATCGTGACGTCGCTTGGTAACAGTCATTCAGCGTCCAGTCGCGCAAGCCTATCAATATGCATTGTCTACGCAACGTCTGCCGTCCGACCAATCAGCTGTAACTGCTGTTGGAACGTCATGGTACCGGATTATTATTTATGAGCGACGCCGTTTCTATAGTAGGATTCGCAAACGGGAATACCGGGGAAATCCTGAGCGTTCTTCAGTCTACAGCTGTCACTTTTGACCGTCTGCTAATAGCTCTAGACATACGTCTTTATAGAAACATATCATGTTAAGCACTAATGTTGGCTTGTGAAGTGAATAGTTGAAATGTTAGGAATTAAAGTTTCTGTTTCTGCTGGCCATCTGCTTTTCATTACAGGAATGGCGACTCTCGCTCTATTCGTTTCCCTCTACATACGCGTTTAGATATTTTTTTACTCAAGTAAGTTAGATGACTAGATCAATATTAGTTTGTAGTATTGTTTATTTTAGCTGTATTTTGTATAAGTGTTTTGGGATTATGAATGATAGATACAATGAGGTGTATGGCTTTATGTTATAGTCATGTTTTTTTTTTAAGGAATCACTAGTTCAATTTTTGTGAATTTGAAACGTGTGTTGCATTTGATATTTACTTTATTGTAATGTAATCGGTATTACAATTCAGTTTTGACTATTTAGACAAAACTTTTAGCTGATCTAGTTTGAGTGATATAATATATATATAATATGATGTAGTTTGCAACCACTTAAGGTTTTCCAGTCTTTTAGAAAGGTAACATTTGCTGATATATGTGATAAATAAGTTTTAACATGTTTTTTTAGCATAATAATAACTTGTATGCGTTTCTTTAATCAGACATCAGTAATGATGATCATCTGCTGGAGGAGATGGAACCAAACACTTTATTACAGGAGGCCGAGTGGTACTGGGGAGACATATCACGGTAAGAAAAGTTGAACTAGTAAATATTTTTGTTTATTTACAATCTCAAACATATTAAAGTCTACTTACTTCATTTGGTTTCAAAAAGTTAAATAGGTATAAACATTTATTTAACTTGATACTTCTGGTGTCTGACTATTAGAGAGCAAGTGAATGAAATACTCTTCGGCATGCCGGATGGTGCTTTCCTGGTCCGAAATGCCTCCTCAAAGGTTCAGGGAGAATATACGTTAACAGTAAGGTAAGGACAGCAGCTGTTTTAAGAGTCTTGTTTTATTGAAAATAGAACTGTCATGTGTATTAACAAGTGACCTACTAATCATTTAAAAATCTCCCGTAGGAAAAATTCATCCAACAAACTCATTAGGATCTATCATCTGGATGGGAAGTATGGATTTTCTGAGCCTCTCACCTTCACCTCAGTGCCAGAGCTGATATCTTACTACAGGCACAGAACCTTAGCCCACTATAACACTGCCCTGGATGTCACGTTGGCTTATCCAGTGTGCCACCATAGTCCGGTTAGTATCTCCTCAATGACTGATTCATTTCAAAACATTCATTTTTACCTGTGGACATTTTTATTCATTAAACTTCTGTGTTTTTAGGATAAACCTGTGAAGGATGAGTACTCTGATGCTTCCAGAGAAAAACTACAGGAATATGTAAGGCTATTTCAAAAAGCGACAGAGTATGACCATCTGTACGATGCCTATGCCACGCTGTTACAGGTAAGCCATGAAAATCATTTTGGACAAAGAACTCTAAAGAAATTGTACCAAATACATTGCTCTGTTAAGACTTTCACTGTTGCTACACAGGAAATGCAAAGGAGAAATGCTGTTGAGACATTCAATATATCAGACGTGTCAGAAGAACTGTGTCATTCGGAAGAAGACTCATGCAGGATCTTTGAAGAGGGAATCTACAGTGATTCAAATGAGTGAGTGTTAGATCTGCTACAGTTCCTGAATGTTTTTCTACCTTCATGCGCATAGTTATACGAACACTTTGTATTTGAAAGCATAATCACTGTTAATATTAGACATGGAATTATAGATATAGAATCATAAAAAGGAGATCTTTGTTTCCTGAAGAACATGTGAGCGGTTTAACATGCTAAATAAATAAATACAAATGGTTCTTGCTCATGCAAAATTCTGTGCATGGATTCTAGGGGTGATTGTCAAGGCAGTGCTATGTGGTTGCTAGGGTGTCCTGAACATTTTTAGCATGCTCTACAGTTGCTAGGTGGTTTCTGTTGTGCTCTGGTTGGTTGCTAGGGTGATCTGGGTGATTGCTTGTCCAACTCAAGAGCTCGAGCCTGTGTGATATTCTATCCCCTAGATATAGCTCAGGTTTCCTCCTTCAGTCTTTTGACTAGTATGAAGGCAGAATTTAAGAAATGATCTACCAGTCACTGCAAATCATTCCAGATATTTATTTAAAAAAAAAAGTAAAATAATTGGTACCTGTATAATTTTCTGTTTAAAATATAATGGTATATTTAACATAAAACGGTAAAGAGTTTGAGTTTGTGTTTGCAAACCATTGCGAAAAAGCAACCCAAAACAATTTAATCCTTACTGATGGCCAAGTCAAAAGCAGCAAATGTGGAGGCATCTGACTGCTTTGTCTGACGCAATAGCTCTGTAAGGTCTGTCGGAGACAAAGGGACAATGGCTGGTCATTTAGAGGAACAGCTGGGATACTACTCTCAGACCTCCTAATGGCCACATTATGATCCTGATGTTTAACAGAATTATCATGGATGGATCGAATAGAGAGTTTAATAAACAGATGATAAAGACTATCGAATTAAAGAGTCTCTACCTTCTCAGGTGTCCGTGTGATGCGAAAGAGGATCAAGAAAGGAGTGAAGAGCTGTTGGAAGAAGGAAGCTGGTTTGTGGGAGATCTCAGTCGAAGTGAGGCAGAGGAGCTGCTTCACGGCAAACCGTCTGGAGCTTTCCTTATCCGCAACAGCAGCTCAAAGGACTGCTATGCCTGCTCTGTAATGTAAGTACATTTATGATAATTCAATTGCAATTTATTAAGCTAAAAGTTGGAACATACCCTTGTGCGGTTCCTAACGGCATATGATGAAAATATGTCTTAAAACCTTATATAATTACGTTGTAGCTAATCCTGGTATGGCAAAGCCTGATCCATATTTTAAGAAAGAAAGAGACTGTGTGACTTACATACACTACATGGCGAAAGTATGTGACCACCTCCTTCTTATTGTCGGGTTTGGCCTTTTCAGCTGTATTCATTATTAACAGGTGCATAAGCTCAAGCTTACAGTTTCTTAATCTCCGTAGACAAACATTTTCAACAGAATGAGGCGTACCAAATAGCTTTGTAGCTTTCAATCATGACGTTGTGAAATTATCCCATAAGAAAAAACCTTGTCTCGGCGCATTTCCACAGAAATTACCTGGAACAATTTGTCTCAGGAACATTTTGCTGTTGCCCTCTGTGTTTCCATAGTGGTCCTAAGTACCGTGAAGGCAAATCAGTCCCGTGACGTAGGAAGGCATAATGTCGGGGGAGGTAGTGTCGAACAACGATAATGTCATAAAGCGACAGACACTCGTTTGTGTGACAATGCCCAGCTTGTATAACCGACTCAATATTTTTAAGTATACTTTTTCATTCATCGTTTCCAATTCCCGTTGAATTTCGTCCTTCGCAAGATCATGTATCATGCTATGTCATGCATTCTGACTTCTTTACACTGTTAAAGGTGCTGGCTTCTCATGCTTAACATGGTCAACTTGTTAAAAAAACAGTTGGACGTATGCCGTAATATTTCTGTACTTGATACACTTCCCCAGCACTCCAACTTGTTTTGGAACGTTTTTTTAATTCTGGATCCCTGTGTCGTCAAAGGGATCCTATTCGTTTCATTGGCCATTCTCCCGAAAAAAGCACAGCAAGGCGAAAGAAAGAGCCTGCCCACGAGCCAACTGATGAGCGAGACCCGCTTACCATCAAGATTATCTTCGCTGCATCAAGATGGGCTGCGCTGCAGTTAGTTACTCTTGCGATAGTGAAGTTTAGGTGTGTCTTTTTGTTCACAGCATTTTAGTGAAGGATGTTATATAAACGGTGTATTTAAACTAATAGATGGCACGGTCCCAGTCAAACTAAGTCATACGTCTGTGTTTTGTTGGCAATGGGCCTGTACTTGAATATTATACAAAACACATAGGGATGATGTGATGATGTGTTGCTTGCTCGTGCTGTAGATCCATCGCACTAGTCCCACCTCTAGCAGCTTGGGTTTTTCTGGAAATAATCGTACAGCTGTATCTCTCTTTAATAATTTTGATCAAACTAAATACTCTTCGAAGATACGACGTATGCAATACTACTGTATAGGCACTCAAGATTAATATGAGATTGGCAAAAACTGCCTGTGATACACTTTAATAAAGCCTGGATCTCGTTGTCGGTCCATCTGCCGTAATTTTTATCCATTTCAAACAGTAAACAGCTGAAACTACACGCACCGTAACAAACCTTTCAAAATGGTGGTTTGCTTTTACTGGTACACAATGCAACATGTAGAGTCAACCAATGCAAACGTGAACTCAACCAATCAGTATATTCGACGAACAAGGCCCAACCCTGAATCTTCCGGAACTCAGGAAAAGTGCTACATCACAATGAATTTTACTGGGAATTTTATTTTGATCCCGGTTCATGTTGGGGAAACACACAGAGTTCTGCCCCAAAGTCCTGAGTTCCGGGGGAAAGTTCCCGCAGTGGAAATGCGCCGTCTTTTTTCTTAGTGCTAGACTATGTATTTGAAATGTCCAAACCATGCTCATCATCTCTTAATCCACAGGGTTGGCAACCAAGTGAGGCACTGTGTGATTCGCCAGACCGAGCACGGCTACGGGTTTGTTGAACCGTTCGACCTGCACAAGTCTTTGAAGGACCTAGTTATGCACTATCATCACACGTCATTGGCACAGCACAATCAGGCGCTGGACGTACGGCTTGTGTATCCAGTCCACATGTCTTCTGCTCCTGCCGTTCACAGCTGAGCATGCTCACCCTGACTGCAGAGGACTTCTGGATGAAGATCACTAAGTGCACTAAGACTGAGGTAGACTTCGCCGTAGTTGGCACGTGGCTTTGCATTACAATGTGAACAACGAACTCTGTGCGAAGGATGGAACCAGCTGTAAAGGCTGTTGAATATATTGCACTTTCTAAAGGACGAAGCATTCCACATGGTCATAATGATACACCAGTTCTTTGAACAATATTTGATGAGCCCACTGTAGACATGTTTACAACACTAACAATATAAACGACAGGATTTGTAAGTGGCAGTTTTCGAGGGGCGGAATGCATTTAACTTTTCTAAGATTCAATCATTATTGAAAACATTTAAAATGTATTATGTGAATGTAGCACAATGAAGTGCAGTTATTGCATTGCATTTATTGAAAGGCAAACTTTAAAATCTTGCATTATTTCTGATTCAAGATGCAGTATGCGCAGTTCAGTTTTTTACAAATACGCACCCATGTAAGGATTTTAAGTTGATGCAGGGTATATATTTGTTCCAGTTACTGTTTTCAAAACCTGTTTTTAACAGTACAGCTTGAAAGAAGAAAACTTGAATTTCTGAAGCCCAGAAAGCATCTGTTAGAAACAATCATAAGACCTAATTGTTGCATTTTGAATTTAAGTTTGTGGCATATTTCGAATGTTTACTATTTTTACTATGCTTTTTAGGAAAGCCAGGACAGTTGAGTTGTCATATGGGTTGAACTGCCTACTTTACAGACTTCACGAATGCTTTGAGTTTAACAAACAAGTGAGTCTATGGTAAATGACACGATGCCAAAACGCTCATCCTTAAAATGAGCAAACCTTTTTTTAAATGATTTTTATTTTTTGCTACAAAGTTTAACCTTGCATGCTTTAAGAAAATAAAAATATTAAAAATAAATTTACAGCTTGTGGTCAATTTCTTTCGTACATTGTGAAAGTTCTCCTCAAACTGTCCTATAATCTGAAAGTTTAAAATACATTTACGCATTTGACTCACATTAGATAGTTTTATACAGTACATTTTGTTTCTGACTATGTGCAATACCGTGGGTTTGAACCCCTGACTTTGGCATTGCTAGTGCCATGCTCTAACCACTGAGCCACAGGAAAGCAATAGAACATTTGTTTGTTCAATTTAACAGATTTTATTTACAAATTTGGCTTTTCTTGAATTTAAAATGCCTGGCATTAGACTCATACCAACAAATTAAAATGGGAAAAAAATTGTATTTTAAATTCACTGTAATTACCAATGTCAGTTTTTTTATATATGATAACCAAGGTTTTAAGAGACATTTCTTCATTGTGAATTATTGCAAGGCACTTAGAAAACGTATTATATAAGTGGACTTTTTTAAAATAAAAGTAAACTAAATATACTTTAACAACTAACTGCGAAATATTGTCATTATAGTTGGCAATTACTTTTAGCATGTTAGCTAGTTCAAATAATGGAAAGTTAAGGATCAGAGAAGTCTAAAAAGACAAGGTTTTGGTGGTAGCTGGCAGATTGGAGATGTTCCTCCGAGAGATCCCCCATGTGAACAGTGGATTAGCGCTTACTCTCTGTGTCAGCAGGGCAGATGGGCTTTAAGAGCTTTGTGAGTGTGTCAGTGTGTGAAATGCAGGTTCCAAGTTACATCATAGAACGTTGTATCTTTCTATGTATGTTCTATATATACAGTGGTATGCAAAAGTTTAAACTTTTGGAAAAATAAGAGGATTTTTTAAAATTAAGGTTCATTTTGAATTTAGTCCTGCCCTGAGCAAATTATTTAGTAAAGAAATGTTAACATAACGTTCAATGACTCATGACAAACAAGAAACCCTTAAACAACTATGACTAAACATAAAAACTGTCATTAATTGTTTAGGTAACATCATACAGTATTAAGAATCAGGGCCGTGTAAACTTTTGCACTGGGCTTTTTTTAGAAATTCTGTTATTATTCTTCCATGTGAACTTTATGTTAACATTTCTTTACTGAAATAACTTGCTTAGGGCAGGACTAAATTCAAAATAATCCTTAACTTTCAAAAATCCTCTTATTTTTCAAAGTTTCAGCTTTTTCCAGATTCTGCAAGGGGTGAGTAAACTTTTGACTACCACTGTATAGTATATATATATATATATATATATATATATATATATATATATATAAGTGCATCTCAATTAATTAGAATATCTTGAAAAAGGTCAATATTTTTTGACAGTCATTTCAAAGTAAAACCAATATATTATATTGATTCATTACACATAGAATGAAATATTAGAAGCCTTTATTTCTTGAAATTTTGATGATTACGGTTTACAGATAATGAAAACCAAAAATTCAGTGTCTCAGAAAGTTAGAATATAACATAAGATCAATAAAAAAGTATATTTGTAACAGAAATGTCAGGCTTCTGAAAAATATGTTCATTTCTACGCCCTCAATACTCCTGTTGAGCCTCCTTTTGCATGAATACCTGCATCAATGTGGCGTGGCATGGAGGCAATCAGTCTATGTCACTGCTTAGGTGTAATGGAAGCCCGGGTTGCTTTGATAGGGGCCTTCAGGTCATCTGCATTGCTGGGTCAGGTGTCTCTCATCTTCCTCTTGACAATACCCCATAGATTCTCTGTGGGGTTCAGGTCAGGCGGGTTTGCTCGCACAATAACAGCCTGGTCGTTGAACCAGCTTTTGGTACCTTTGGCAGTGTGGACAGGTGCCAAGTCCTGCTGGAAAATAAAATCAACATCACCATAAAGCTTGTCAGCAGAAGGAAGCTTGAAGTGCTCAAACATGTCCTTGTAGATGGCTGCGCTGACTGTGGACTTCAGAAAGCACAGTGGACCAACACCAGCAGATGACATGGCAGCCCAAATCATCACTGACTGTGGAAACTTCACACTGGACTTCAAGCGGCATGGATTCTGTGCCTCTCCACTCTTCCTCTAGACTCTGGGACCTTAATTTCCAAATGAAATGCAAAATATACTTTCATCTGAATAGAGGACTTTGGTCCACTGTGTTTTTCCATCTAGTACATTTTGGGGGTATTTTAGGGTTGATTCTCGGGACTGGCGGGTAACGACTTAGGTGCCCTTGAGCAAGACACCTAACCCATACTTGCTTCCCGGGCGCTGCAGTGATAGCTGCCCACTGCTCCGGTGTACGTGTGTTCTATACTCTCTGGATGGATAAAACCTAGAGGTCACATTTCAGGTATGGGTCACCATACCTGACAAATAGGTCATATTCACTCCACTTCATTTCAATACATAATGATGTACAGTACATATCCATCCATCCATCCATTTTCTACCGCTTATCCGAACTACCTCGGGTCACGGGGAGCCTGCTCCTATCTCAGGAGTCATCGGGCATCAAGGCAGGATACACCCTGGATGGAGTGCCAACCCATCGCAGGGCACACACACTCACGCACTCACACCCTACGGACAATTTTTTCGTACAGTACATAAAATACACAGAAATATTATCCATTCGAAGGCATGAACCCTGATATAACACACCTGAACAAGCTATTCAATGGCATGTTATTGCATGTAAGGTATAATGTTACTGTTTTAATGGCATGAGGTGCCTTACTGTCCAATGAAATTCCGCATTACATTTACTTCGTATTACAGGCGGGAGAGGGGTGTATCCTAAAACTGCGCCGAAAGCTGTTTGGCTGCCCCCACGTGTGAACTGTCCAATGGCGTTTTTTAACACGATTGACAAATTGATAGAGAAACGCATTTGGTAAAACGACAAAGAAAATCAATTGGCAAATAGAGAGAGAAAGGCATTTGGCAGTAATTTTTTTAAAAAAAGATTTAAAATGCGCATTTAAATTCCTATATTAATTAACTTTTTATTGTTTTTTTATGTTTTAAAGCATTAATTAAATAAACTGTTTTAAGTGTATCTATTAATTTATATATTTAAAATGATCTTTTTAATTTAAAGTTTAATTGTTCAATTAAACTATATTTTAAAACACACATTAAATAAACCATTTTAAATAAGTCTGATAATTTCTCAATAGAAAAAGTTATTTATTTGTTTACATTTGTATGTTTCAATTATTGAATTGATCAATTGATTCGTAATTTAATTTCTAATCGGCACCGCTGGTCCTCCATATTAAAAGGGAAGAGAAAGCAAAAAAGTAAACTGGAAAGTCTACTGATCACAAGATCAAATGCCAGAGACAAGACAATGGACAGAAGACAAAACGAACACAGGTAATAAATATGGGCTAAAAGGACAGAAAAAGCTAAATAACAAGCACTAAATTATATTTTGTTTTAAGAGGTAATATTTTATATTTTGATAATTGGATTTTTCAAGATTTTTTTGATATTACATGTGCATGAAAGTATACCAAATATTATGTAGGATGTCGTGACAAAGACTTTTAGAGGATGTTTTGTGCTATACTTTTCACATACAGAAGCTTCATTCAAGAATCAAATATAAACAAATAGTCACTATAGGCATTTTATGAAACAGAGCTGTATGAAGATTTCAAAACTTTTTTCTTATGTTCTTGTGTTGTACAAAGCAGTTTAAAATGATACAATTGTTAATAATTCACAAAATTACATAATTTTTTTTTCAAATAAAATTTTAGGCTCCACTTTAGTCTCACATAGATCTGGAGGATTTGGACACTTTCTTTGGCCAAAGCCCGCCCAAGAGGTCATTTGACTGACAGGTAAAGCAACCAATCAAGTTCAGTTGGGGGCCACGTCATGTTTTGAGGCTTGGAAATGTCCCCTCAGTAGCAGACTGGTGTCCTTTCACAAAAGTGTCAAAAGTTAACAGCAACAACAATAATTCTGATCTTCGCATACTTTTAAGAATACAGTGTTTAGTCTATTGTGATGAATTCTTATAGCAACCGACATAAACACGACAGCTTACTTCTTCGATCAGGGGGCTTTGTGTTGTTTTCAAGCAGATCGTTAAAGAATGCGACACACACGTCTCCTTGAAATCCAGTAAAATTCAACCAATCAGCTGACAACTTTGAACATGCTGAAGTGTTTCCAAAAGTGTGCCTTATGCATCAGACATTCAGGCAACTTTTTTGTTGGCATGATGTCTGAGGCTATGACTAGTTGCTCTAAAACTTTAAAGATGAGAAATTGTTGTAAAAACCAAAATGTAATTGTTCTAAGCTTGTACATGAAATTGAATTGGACATTGACTTATTTGTTTGTGAATGTACGGTTCCACAGCTTCTAAAAAGCCATGGAAGGACACCAGGAGAGTGCCGAGGAGTATCTCACAGAGACAGTGACATCTGGAGAACTCAGCTGTGTGTCTATGAAGTCAAATAACTCCATGTGGACCCCTATAGGGTTTAGTAATGGAACAATGATCTCAGACTCCAGGCAGGACATTCTTCAAAACTTTGCAGTATAGGCTCCTATGCAAAATTTTATGTTATATTTTTCTTTTTTACATTTTGTATTTTGATCATTTACATAAAATGTTGTTTTCTAGAAAGGAAATTCCGCCATCAAATATAAAACACAGCCATGTGTCTCTAAGGTCTAACAACTCCATGTGGACCCCTCTAGGATTATGTGATGGAACAATGACCACTGACCCCAGGTGAGAAAACTAAATGCTAATATGACTACATGCTAGCTGGTTATGAGCTGGTCCTGAGGAGCTAGTTGCTTAAAGGACCAGCACGTGACCAGCTTAAACCAGATCAAACCCGCTGCCATGCTACAAACATACCTAAAGCTACCAGCATATGCCGTTTTATTTTCAGCTTTTCTGTGGTCTTTTGGTTAAACCTTATCTTTTGTTTCTTATTATAAACCACATTTGTGAAATCTCAATTTCTCAATGTCTCTGCAGTGTGAAGAGGGATGACCTGATCCAGGTTCACTCCAGATGTGGAGTTTGTATGCAAGTTCTGAAAGATCTGGTCTCTGTCAGCTGTGGACACACAGTGTGCAATAGCTTGTATTGTCAATCAGGTCATTCAGGAGACTTTGATTGTGCCTATTTCAAGAAGACATCTGGACCAAGGTCTGTTCTAAACCTACGTGAAGTTAAAGCAGGGTCCGGTTCTGCCGGTATTGATTTGGTCAAAGAGAGATACAAAGAGGAACACAAAACCAGCATGAAGAGAAAGTATGAGAGCATATTTGAGGTCATCAAATTAAAAGAGAATCAAATCCTCCTGAGCCAGGTTTACACACAACTGTACCTTATAGAGGGGGAGAGCAAAGGTGTGAATGAAGAACATGAGGTTTTACAGATGGAGAAAACTTACAAGACCTTTCAATATACTCCAATCAATTGCAATGACATTTTTTATCCTTTAATTGAACCAGGGTATGAGGGAAAGGCAAAGAAAAAAAAGAAAATATTAAAGACTGTTCTTACTAAAGGCATCGCTGGAATTGGAAAAACAGTCTCTGTGCAGAAGTTCATTTTGGATTGGGCTGAAGGAAAAGCCAATCAAGATATAGATTTTATGTTCGTGCTTTCGTTTCGAGAGCTGAACTTGATTAAAGATGACCAGTGCAGTCTTCACCAACTTCTACTTGACTTGCATCCTGAACTTAAAGATCTGGACTCGCAGATTTATGAAGATTGTAAAGTTGTGTTCATCTTTGATGGTCTGGATGAAAACAGAATTAAAATGATGTTGCCAAGCAGCAAGAAAGTTTCTGATGTGACCGAGACATCATCAGTGGGTTCGTTATTGTCAAACCTCATCAAAGGAGAACTGCTTCCCTCTGCTCTCATCTGGATAACCTCCAGACCAGCGGCAGCCAGTCAGATCCCCTCTGAATACATCAACCGTGTGACAGAAATTCAGGGATTCGGCGACTCTCAGAAGGAGGAATATTTCCGGAAGAGAATCCGTGATGAGCATCAGGCGAGCAGAATCATATCACACATTATAAAATCCAGAAGCCTTTACATCATGTGCCACATACCAGTCTTCTGCTGGATCTCAGCCACTGTTCTTCAAAACATCCTGAAGCAAGATCACAGTGCAGAAATACCTAAAACCCTGACTGAAATGTACACACACTTTCTGCTGATTCACATTAATATGAGGAATCAGAAGTATGATGAGGTTGATCTTGAAAAACCCCAACAGTCTAATAGAGAAGTGATTGTGAAACTTGCTAAACTGGCTTTCAAACAGCTGATGAAAGGCAATGTGATCTTCTATAAAGAGGATCTGAGAGAGTGTGGCATAAATGTAACTGAAGTCTCTGTGTTTTCTGGTGTTTGCACTGAAGTATTTAAGGAGGAATCTGTGAATCATCAAAGGAAGATCTATAGCTTCGTACATCTGAGCTTTCAGGAGTTTCTGGCAGCTTTCTATGTGTTTTATTGTTACTTGATTCGGACTGAAGAAGCTTTCGATTCGCTCCATAATTTGCATAAAAGAGTCATGGACGAAGCTCTTGACAGTGAGAATGGCCACCTGGATCTTTTCCTCCGGTTCCTGCTGGGAATCTCGCTGGAGAGCAATCAGAGACTCCTACAGGATCTGCTGACAAACACAGAGAAAAGTGCAGAAGGCATTAAGAAAACCACCACTTACATTAAAGACAAGATTATAAATGAAAAATGTCTTAGAGCTGACAGATCCATCAATCTGTTCCTCTGCCTGCTTGAATTAAACAATCAGACCCTCTGTAGAGAGATTCAAGAGTTCCTGATGTCAGAGAAACACTCAGAGAAAGAACTCTCTCCATCTCACTGCTCAGCAATGGCCTTCATGCTTCAGATGTCAGAGGAGGTGCTGGATGGGCTCGACCTAAAGAAATTCAACACGTCATGGGAGGGCAGAAGGAGACTGTTACCGGCTGTGATAAACTACAGAAGAGCTCTGTGTGTATTTTCAACTGTCAGATAAATTCAATGTTTTTTCTACACTTCACTGTACATCACATGGTGCAGTGGTCCAAAATCATGTTTAACATCATTGATTATCAATTAGTTATTGATTATTGAAATGATGGTTCTTGTGTTTCATTTGTTAATGCTTAGAAATGCTGGACATGCTGTGTGTGAAACTTTCTTTCAGGCTTAACAACTGCAAACTTACTGATCAGTGTTGTGAAAGTCTAGCCTCAGCTCTACAATCACCAGTGTCTGCCCTGATAGAGCTGGATGTCAGTAACAATGACCTACAGGATTCAGGAGTGAAACTGCTCTCGGCTGCACTGAAGAATCCAAACTGTAAATTGGAAATACTGAGGTGTGTAACACCAGGACAGTTTGTCAAGTTTTTTTTTTCTTTGATAATTTAATTGTTGCATTATATTTTATGGGATTCTATATTTTGAGAATTTCATACTGCAAAAAGAAACAACATTTAAAGGGACTGTTCACCCAAAAATGGAAATTCTGTCATCGTTTACTCACCCTCAGTTTGTTTCAAACCTATAAATGTCTTTTCTTCGGTTGAACACAAAGAAAGATATTTGGAAGAAGGTTGGCAATCTTCAGTTCTGGGACATCATCCAGTACCATAGTAGGAAACAAAATATTGTATATTTTTGTTCTGTTTTAACACAAAATGAGATATTTCGAAGAATTTAGGAAAACCAAAAGTTCTGGAGCACTTCTGACTACCATTTAATGTCTAAACAATGACAGAATTTTCATTTTTGGGTGAACTATCACTTTAAGGTGTTCGAATGGTGGTTTTCCATCCACAGTCCAGGTTTTTTTACTGCAGTAGCAGCAGATCATAGTGGCTTCCTAGGGGCCTCTCACTTTTCCCAATTTGGCATTTAATAAGTTCTTCCTATAATTTAGACTGAGCCTAATCTGCCCCATCTCTTTCTGTTTTTTTTTCGTTTGTTTTCCTTAAACCCGTAGGTTATCTGGCTGTATGGTGACAAAAGAAGGATGTTGCTATTTGGCTTCAGCTTTGAAATCAAACCCTTCACACCTGACAGTACTGGATCTGAGCTACAATCATCCAGGAGATTCAGGAGTAAAACTGCTCTCTGATTTACTGAAGGATCCTTACTGTAAACTGGAGAAACTCAAGTACGAGGGGTAGAGCTAATATTGTGAAACAGTAAATAAATGTTCTGGGTTAAAAATGAATTAAGCTCAATGAATAGCATTTTTTGAAGGTTTAAATATTTTTGTGTCTTGTAGTGTGGATCACGGAGGACCCGCCAGGATCAGGCAGACACTGCGGAAATGTAGGTCTACAGACACGCCTTGAGCTATTTTTGATGTGTTGTTGACTTATAAATGTTCTGTGCTCTTGTGTACAGATGCCTGTGATCTCACGCTGGATCTAAACACAACACACAGTCATCTCATTCAGTCTGATGAGAACAAAAAAGTCACACATGTATATGTGACACAGTCGTATCCTGATCATCCAGATAGATTTGAGCACTTTGAGCAGGTTTTGTCTAAAGAGAGTCTGACTGGCCGTCATTACTGGGAGGCTGAATGGAGTGGGAAGTTGGTTCATGTATCAATGACGTATAAAGGAATCAGCAGGAAAGGAGAGAGGCAGTGTAGTTTTGGAAAAAATGATAAATCATGGAGTCTTTTCTGTACTGGTAAGATACTAACTGCTTGGCACAATAACACACCCACGGAAGTACGTGCCCCTGAAGCTCACTCCAACATAATAGGAGTGTATCTGGACTGGCCGGCCGGGACTTTGTCCTTCTACAACGTTTCTGACACACACGCGCTCAGACACTTACACACATATTACTCTACCTTCACTGAACCCCTCTATGCCGGATTAAGTATTTTTGAATCCGAAGCATCTCTGCGTCAGCTCTGAGACTGCTAAAAACAGCGAAGAAAGCACATGCACAACTGACTGAAAGAATAAGCCTGAATCTATATTTCTTCGAATAGAATAGAATAGAAAAAGGAGAATATAATATAGAATTATAAAAATCTAAGAAAACAAAGAACATTCCGTCCCAAAGAGCTTTTCTTGAGTCTGAGGTTGATACAAATTCCTTTATGCAATGATTCAGCCTCTTAGTCTCATCTTCCAGAGTTAGGACGAATGTAATGTTTTCTTCACAAAGAGAATGGGACTGATCAGACCTTATTTTTTTGTTAATTTTAAAGGGGTTGATTTTTGGATCTCTTTTAATCATCATAGTGACGCATTTTGATCGTTGCGTTTCTTTTCAGCAATGCAGTTACAGTAATCATTTTTTAGCCCGGCTTTCACACAGCAAGCATGTATACTGCATTGAGTTACATACTGAGTCACAATAATCAGTGAGTTCACATGACACATGAATTATGTTAGTATGATGAAGAAAAGAACATATAAGGAAAATCATAACCTATGGTATGTGATAATCACTGATGAGTTCAGATCCAATATGCTGGTGATACTATGAATAATAAAAAAACGAAATAATTAATCTGCAATTTAATAATTTGATTCAACTGATTGAGGAAAATTTAGTTACATCGATTTGCTATTTTTTCTGTCGTTTTTAAAAAGATATTGTGAAATAGTTAACTTGTTCTCAAGTTTCTTGTGTGCTTTGTATGGGAATCGAACAGATCCTATTCTTGACACCTGCTTATGAACTGTATACTGTATTTTGACGACTGATGATGTTCAGTCTTAAGTGATTGCTGTTGTGTGTATTGGGAAATGTGGTGTGTTTGAAGACATTTATATACCCATCCAAGCTTTAAATCTATCAGAATGTTTACCGAAATATTTACGACAGATTTAACTTATTTTATAACATATTACAACACATGACAGTCTGAATTGTAAGGGAATTAATGTTGATAATTAAAAATAAATAGCATATAACTTCAGCTATGTATATTTGTTGTATTTAAGAATTGGAAAAACACATCTCTTCCGTCAACATCTGACCCATTAGTACAGTGTTCTACTTCTTTTCCACTCCCCCCCCCTAAAAACAACTTAGCTTTGTTTACTGTGATAGGCTGACTGAGATATACACTGCACCTATGCATTGTTGTTCTTTTGTTGCACAAATTGCTTCTATTGTTTTCCCCAACTTTGTACGTCGCTTTGGATAAAAGCGTCTGCTAAATGTAAATGTATTTTGTTTGCATGGCGGTCAAAATGAGCAAATCAATAGGGTTACACAAAACAACGGATTACATATTATTAACACAAATTTTCCTCAAGCAAAATGTATTCACATGCAGAGTTGTGTAAATTACACAAATATAAAGTAATTAATTAATTATACATAAAAAGTAATTAATTACTAGTTACTAATAGCATATTCAATGGTGTAATAAGATTACACTACAAAGTACGTTCTCCAAAAAATATTTAATTACTTTCTATATCCTAATTCAACCTAAATTAGAATTGATTCAAGGTTACTTTAATTAAAATAAATAATATATAACTACATAAATTATTCGTATTAACTGACGAAAGTATACAAATGTGAGAAGGATACATTAAAGCATACATTTTAAAGTTAGACTCATAATTGTCATTTCCACTATTGAATATTACACAGTATTTAGTTCAATAACATCAGAAGTAACTGTAATTAAATTAGAGATAAAATAAGAGTAAACCCTTCCTTAATCCCATTTTCAAGGGAAAAGTAATTAAATTACAGTAACTAGTTAAACCAAACACTTTTCAAATGTAACGTTGCACACCAATGGTTGCACAAAACTTCAATAATCCTTCATCGATTAGTTTGGTCTGACAGGAGGAAATGACGATGTCGGAAAAGTCGATGAGTTCGCGGAAGTGTGTTCTGTCCTTTTTCATACGAATAAATGAAGGAGAGAAAATAATCGCAAAAAATATGTAAGTGTTAATCTGTTGACCAGAGAAGATCTCTGTTGCCTACTTCTCTATTCTGCACGTTGAGCTCGAGCTTTTGACCGTCGCGTTTCAGATTGAGCTTAAATGAATTAGTGAAGTCCAATATATTGTCACAATAACATTATAACCAGTTGAAAATAGGTGTTGACAAAAATATAATATGTTTCTGTTGTCTGGTGCGGTGCCCGATCCCTTGACTCTCACAGATAGGCTCCATAGTTTCGTCTTGGAGTGACTGTCAAGCTGCTGTAGTATGGATGATTGGAAAATAGAGTTCTGTTAACAACATCAATGTCTTCATGTTCATGTATATTTAGACAATATATTGGCAACAGTTAACTGTTCAATTGGAAACCCACACTATCACTCTGTATAAGTGTCAGCTGAATGATTCTCCATTGAATCTGTTTGTGTGTTATTAGGTAAAAGAGCTCTGTCCATTTGATCTGTCCATTTGGAAACATCATGTCCTCTAGGGGTCCATCACTGTTGTGCCCTGGACATCCTGCGGCAGGAGATGATGAAGCGAGGGTGGCGTGTGAACGTGGGACTCCATCCTCACAGAGACACGCTGGTCTCATGCTCGCTCAGATGAACAAGATGCGTCTTTGCTCTGACTTCTGCGATGTGAAGTTGCTGGTGGGGGACAGTGTATTCGGGGTCCACAGGCTGGTGCTGGCCGCCAGTGGCCCTTACTTTGCAGCTCTGTTCTCAGGTGCCATGAGCGAAGCCCGTGAGGAGGAGGTTCGAATCGCGGGAGTCGAAGCTGATGTCTTTGAAATGCTCCTGGAATTTATTTACACTGGTATGCTGATGTTACACTGCATGCGTTTGTCTGTCACTTTAAGAACATGAAAGTCAAAGTGGGTAAAGATTTGGGCTGGTAACCCAAAGTTTGTTGGTTCAAAGGTGTGATGCAAGAACTAGTATGATTGTAGACTTGAGCAAGTATCAGTTTGTAAGCACGAAACTACAAAAAGTTAACACTATAATTAATTTATTTCTCACAGGCTGTATTCATGTGACAGTAGACATTGTACAGGAGGTGATGGTGGCCGCAGACATGCTGCAGTTGAGTGATGTGGTGGATATATGTGGAGATTTCCTCCGGGCTCACATGGACCCCTCCAACTGTGTGGGGGTCTATCGGTTCCTGGAGCAGATCGGATGTATGGAGCTGTTGCAGTTCACTGAAGACTACATCCACGTTCATTTTCTAGAGGTCAGACTCATGTTAATGTTCTAATGACTCATGCGTGATGATTTATAACAGCAGTGACTTTATTCGGATATTGTCAACATCAGGTTCGCACTTCAGAGGAGTTCTCAAGCTTGTCTAAAGATCAGCTGGTGAAGCTGCTGCGCAGCGAGGAGCTCAGGATTGAAGACGAGTATCAGGTGTTGACCGCTGCTATGGACTGGCTCCTCCATGACGTCCCACACAAGAAGAAGCACATGGTGGAGGTCCTGGAGCCTGTGCGCTTCCCTCTGCTTTCTCCACAGAGACTCTTCAAGTACATAGAGGGTGAGTGACTCAGCAACTGAGACCAAACAAGGCTTCATGTCTTTAAGTTGTCTGATTAGACAAGTGTAATTTAAGAATGTAGAGAGAGATCTAGTTCAGTGCTTCCCAAACTGGAGCCACTGCCCCCTAGTGGGGTATAGAGATATTGCATGATGGAGCTGTGGGATACAGCCTATTAAAATCATAAATCATTCACTTAAAAATGGAGGAATGTATTTTATTGTAATAGACTCATAAACCGACTAACTTTTGTTGTTTTCAATTATATTTGTACAATAAATACTTCTTACCTATGATAAACACATTTATGATTAAAATCACAAAATTAAAACTAGAAACACTCATGAACTGTTAATAAATGTAGATTATTTTATGCAGTGAGAGAATGTAATCCTGCATATTTTATCTGTATTCTTTGTATCTTAATTTTTCTACCAAGACAAACCTATGGGGGCTTTTGGTGTGTTTTTAGGGGGCTTACCCCTGTGTAGTTTGGGAAGCTCTAGTCTAGTCTACATCTGTTGGATTCATTTCCCGGTGGTGACGTAAAAACTTCCCTGACAGGTATTTCTGACTTCAGTTTGCGAGTGGCGTTACAGACGCTGCTGAGAGAGTACACGGAAGTCAACAAGTCTCCAAAAGAAAGCAAACCAATTAATCTCTTGCAAACGGCCAAAACCCGCCCCAGGAGAAAAGCCCGCAAGTACCTCTACGCCATTGGTGCGTGAACTTTTATCAGAATTCAGAAATGGCAATCGGTCAAATGTGAAAATTAAACGTGGCTTTAATTCTGTTTTGGTCTCAAATCAGTATTTTTTGTCATTAGGTGGTTACACTCGTCTTCAGGGTGGCCGCTGGAGTGACAGTCGGGCTCTAAGCTGTGTGGAACGCTTTGATTCATTCAGTCAGTACTGGACCACCGTGTCTTCTCTGCATCAAGCCCGTAGTGGTCTCGGGGTGGCAGTTCTGGAGGGCATGATCTATGTGGTTGGGGGTTAGTGTTTCCTTGTAATATCATCCATTGCTATGCACGTTGAAGGTGGAATCATATCTTTTTATTTCACAGGAGAAAAAGACTCCATGATCTTCGATTGTACGGAGCGATATGACCCTGTGACTAAACAGTGGGCAGCAGTGGCATCTCTGAACTACCCTCGCTGTGGGGTGGGGGTTTGTTCGTGTCATGGAGCTCTCTATGCACTTGGTAAGAAAATGCAGATACTTTGTTGTGATTCGGGATTGTTATGTTGTATTATCATATTGTGTACTGTTTCAGGGGGCTGGATTGGCTCAGAGATTGGGAAGACCATGGAGCGATATGACCCAACTGATAATAAGTGGGAGGTTATTGGAAGTATGGCTGTACCTCGATACTACTTTGGTTGCTGTGAACTGCAAGGTACAACCACCTAAATAATTAAACTCAGAGTTCTACATGTTAAACACTTTTACTGTCAATGACTTGAAAAAGTTTATCAAACCCAAATTTGACAAAAAACAGGTTTATTAATAGCCATACAAAGTCATTACTTAATTAAAAAATTTTAATTTTTAAATCAAGATGAAATATAATGAACTCTACTCTGAATAGACATCATCAGTGTGTGGGATGAGATGTTGTGTGTGTGTGTGAATGTTTCAGGTTTCATCTATGTGATTGGCGGAATCAGTGATGAGGGTACAGAGCTGTGTTCGGCTGAGGTCTATGACCCTATTTCCCGCCGCTGGAGTGCCCTTCCTGTCATGGTGACACGACGGGCATATGTGGGTGTGGCTAGTCTAAATAACTGCATCTATGCTGTAGGGGGCTGGAATGAAGCTCTGGGGTCACTGGACACTGTGGAAAAATACTGTCTGGAGGAGGTAAGACTAGATTTTGTTTTTAAGTCTAAATAGCCAAGTTTTCGAATATAAGCAAGTGCGTTTAATGCAAATGGCTTATGACTGTGTGATGTTACAGGAGAAGTGGATGGAGGTGGCATCATTGGCGGTCCCGCGGGCTGGCGTCACAGTCGCGGCCGTCAACGGCTTGTTGTACGCGGTGGGCGGTCGGACCTCCAGTCGAGACTTTTCGGCACCAGTCACTGTGGATTCGGTCGAAATCTATGACCCTCACCTGGACACTTGGACGGAGATCGGAAACATGATCACCAGTCGTTGTGATGGGGGCGTGGCTGTGCTCTGATTGGCCGCTTCTGGCTGAAAACATTTAACGTAAACTCTCAGACTCGGCACTTACTGTTCAACTCGACTCGACTTTTATCACGTAACTCAGTGTCTAATGTATCATTTTAACTAAGTGAAGACAGACACCTGGTCAAATTAGATGTGATAAACATAGACACGTACAGTCGTAGTGCACAAAGGGTGAAGTTTGAGGCTTTTTTTATCAAGAGACTTTTTAACACCACTTCTATGTCTGTAGTTGTCACTGCAGGGCCACAAGCAAACCACACTTTAATAAAGCAGTTCTTTGTAACGCTTAAAGTTTAACCTAAATGTAAGACTGAATAGAATGTATAGGATCTGAAATATTGTAAACGATCCTGAAATGTCCTCCAGACAGGTGCTCCAGTTGATTCGAAAGGTCAGGCAGTAGCAAGGTGGTCTGTTATGTCAATATGTTTGTGTGAATTTGCTTTTGGTGTTATCATCTCATTTCTGTTCTGTTGTCAAGAAAAGTGTTTACGATGTGCAAATTATCAAACATTACATTTCCGCTTATTCTGTACTTCTGTAAAAAAATTGCCCTAAATAGAAATACTGTGTCACATATCCATCTCATTTCAAAATCTTTATTTTGTAACATGTTGCACTTTTTTGTATTATAACTTTTTTCTTTGATTTTTCGGAATCAAAAAATTGTGTTAAGCTTAAAATATTTTAATAAATGGAAATTCTACCAGCTGAAATTATTTGTATTTAATCCAATATTTTATATGAAGTAGCAGACGGACATACTTGTAAATGCTCTCTTTAATGCTTTGGATCAATGTTTGAGAAATTGTTGTACAACAAAACACGGATTTTGTTCAACTTGAGGCTAAATTTTGCACCTGGGGAAATCATATTTAAATAATTTTGTTTTTGCTCAATAAGTCATTTCAATTCCGAACTATTGACATCTAAGAATTTTAACAAAAATAACCTTTTCATCTTTATATCGTCTTGCAAGTCATGCATTTTTGACTGAGATGAAAAAGCTTATACAGTGCGTGTAATATAGGAACGTTATTGACATGACCAAGTAATGCGGCTATGTAATGTAATGTTCCTTTGGATGCACAAATGCTAAGCTTGAAATTAATATATCTTTTAAATGAATGTGAATATATTCACTGATGAATATCAAAGCCTGTAGACAGATTTGTAATATTTTAATTGACTATGCGAGTTAATGATTTCAAAATTGGTATGAATTTCTAACCTTATTTTTTATTTCAGTTAGCTTTAAAGGAGTCTTTACCACACAAATCCAAACATCTTTCCAATCCTGCTCTATGCAAAATATTAAACAATATAAATTCCAATGAGGAATAATCAGACCACATCAAACTTTGTTTTGGCGGTGTAGTTTTATTACACTTGCACGATACATGTAAATAGTTTTAGAATAAAAAACATGTCATAGACATTTGGTTTAAATGTAGACAATAAAAGCATTTCTCAGACACATTTTACATATACCACATAAATGTCTTAAGTAATTAAACAATGCACAAAGGAATGAATGAGATGCACTTCTGCAGTTTTGTACAGAGGTCCTATACCCTATAAAAGACAGACAATTGTATCTGTGGACACTTATAAATTGATAAATAAATATTGCAAGTTGTTCCTTTACATATGATCTGCTTATTGTGGAATTAAAAAAACGGTTTACTTTTTTTTAATAATTGTGCTATTTTATGAAAACCTTTGTTCAATTGTTATCTCTAATGTAATAGAGAGACAACATACAGTACTTCAATTCAAATGGCCCAATCGCACTTCTGCTCAACAACCCGTATATGTGCTCAATAGAAAGACACAACCAAAAGACTTTAAAATAATAAAAAGTTATTACATCAGTACATTGCATAAAGCAAACACCAAATAAACATAGGCTTGATACGTTTGTCCCATATCTAATCAAGTGAAATAATAGGCAATAAATGTATTTGCTAATAAATATAAGTGTGTAAACAAATAGAAATAAGTAGGTAAAATGAATCTGTCCAGTTTGAAAACAAAACTAAAAAACACCTGTCTGGAACATTACATTTCACCCCCAAATATTCTCATAACTGTAAAACAAACAAGACAATGTGTTCTAAACTATGAAAATTAAAGTAATTATACATTTTGTTATTTGTTATAGTGCCTTTGATTAACTGATTTGAAAACATTGTATTACAGTAATGAGAATAACCAATGTACATAACTGCAAAAAAGAAAAACATGCAAATAAGATTTATGGGGAAATTATAACTATGTTCTAAAATCAGGTGTCAACATGGATCTACTAAAGAAAGCATTAAGACTAAAAGCTTTTTCAATATATGAAAAGTGAAGCAAAATAACTATTATGATGTTATACGACTCATGGCTGTGTTTAGAATATTTTTTGCCAACATTGGCTTTACACCCTCATAAAACTTTCAGAGCTGGTAAACATTGCAATTTTCAGGTAATGTGCATGTGTACATGATTATGGTATTGAGAAATCCAGCAGAATGCCTCTTATTAACATTAGTGAAAAATAACGTTCAGATTTCCATTGTAACACACTCTGTCCAGATGACAACGATGTGTTTCTGCAGTCATTTAAAAAACATAAGAAATGAAAACTGCTCATCTGCTGTCATAGGAGATCATCAGCATTGAAAAACAAACATGTGACCATACATGGCAAGTCTGCTATTTCAATAGTGCATTGCCTCTTCCTTCGTTAAAAAATATGAAGCATATCAAAAAACAAAACGGTTTTAAAACAATGACTTGAGTGTCCTGAGTGTATCCTGGTTCAATCTGTGAATTTGACCTTTTATATAGGAAATAAAGTAGAATGGTACATTGTCTTTCAAATAACATAGTAGTTTCACCATGTACTTAATATGGAATAATAATCTGCACCTTTTAAAATCTGAATGTTCAGCTGCTGTTGGGTTATTAAATAAACGTCCCAAAAAAATCATCTTGGATGGAATGTTCTGATCTGAAAACTATAGTTATGACGGGAGTAAGGTCATAAGTACAGGGCACTGTGGCTAGCTGGCATGTTTTCATTTAAGCCTTGTTGGACACTTTGACCTTTTGGATTTCCTGTTTGAAAAGAGGAAACCAGGTGGAGTTTAAATAAACAGAATAAATCTGAGAAGTTTAAACAAAGTAAATACATTAAAACAGAAAACAATTACCGGAAGAAGAGCCTCTTTTAATTTCTCATATGCTACAGCAACATCGTCATTGATGATGACCACATCAAATAATCCTGGCTCTTTGCCTGAAATATGAATAGAGCGGTTACCGCTAGTACAAGAGACATGAAAAACTTTATAAGGGCATTTTATTCAAAAAGATTGGAATTGGAATTAATCCTTACTTTTTTCCATGTCAACATTTGCTGCATGCAAACGCTTTTGAAGACTCTCCTCAGATTCAGTTTTTCGGTCCCTTAATCGTTTTTCCTATGAAAAAAAGGGTACAACAAAGTTTATGACAAAACCCAAGAATCATCAAATGACATGAAAACATGTAAACAGAATACTGGCTAAGAGATACCAGAACTGAATTTATATTACATTTTTCAAGGGCTTAAACGATTACCTCATCATTAAAAAATATTTGAGACACTACGTTATTCCAATATTTCCATTTGACGTTCTTTCACACCTTTTTGATTTTAATTATTGAAATTAATTATATGAATAAAGAATAGGCATGCCCAAACTTAGTGATAGAACCCAAAAATATCAAGTTTTTCACCTACTGTTGCACATGTATAAATTGTTGAGTGACAATAAAGGGATTTGATTTGAAATAACAATTCTGTCATAATTCACTCAGCCTCTTGGCAATTCAAACCTGTATCACTTTCTTTTGTCCGCAGAACACACCCAAATTTTTTTTGAAGAATGCTGCTAAATGGCCCCCATTCGCTTGCATTGTTCTTGTGTCGATCCAACATAAGTGAATGGGGGCCAGTGCTATTCAGTTACCAACTTTCTTCAAAATATATTTTTGTGTTCTGCGTAGGAAAGAAAGTCATACAGGTTAGAAATGACAAAAGCGTGAGTAAATGATGACAGAATTTTAATTTTTGGGTGAACTATCACTGCTTCAAAGCATTTCTTACCAGTACATCCATTGACGGGGGCTGGACAGACACATATAAGGGATTGAGATCAGTTCGCTTGATGTTCTTCACACCCTGCATATCTACGTCCAAAACGCAAATCAAATTTCGAGCCTGAACAGCTTGAACAGCTGCTTTACTATAACAGAAACAAAGATTATGTTACAGTAAAATACATGTTTATTTTCAGTTCCAAATGACAACAAACTTCTATAAAAACAATTTTGGTATAATGATTTAGTGAAGAGGTTGATTGTACCTTGTTCCATACATGTTCCCTGAAAATTCTGCACTTTCAATAAACTCCCCATTTGCTATGCTCTTCTGCATTACTGCCCTGGTTACGTAATGGTAATCTGTAAATATCAGGTTTCAGAATATAAAGTATGTAAGTGCAATTATCTAAACAGATATATATAAAATAGCCATTAATTCATTGCAATATCATAAGCCACCATAAAAAGTGTATTTTATAACAGCTAAGGGTGTTGTGGTATGACGCTAAGCTGTTATAAAAAGCACTTGTAACCAACTGGTTCGCGGTGCTTATTGCTTTAATAAAATGATTATTCCATTAAGTCCTAGTAAATAAAGTGATATTTAGGCTATGAAAAGCGGTCAGCAATTATAAATGTGCTGAATTGGTGTGAATATTTTCATAAAATTGACTCTTTCAACGAAATCAAAACCGTACCTTTCCCATTCTCTTCTCCTGGACGGGGGTTTCGTGTTGTATCTGGGGAAAAAACAGATCTAGTTTTTTTCAAACATGACAATCTGAAAACATTTCCATATACTGTTACTTAAGGTGAAGGTATTCAGGTTTTCTCTTGGTTTCATCGACTAATACAATCGTACTCTTGATAAGATTCAAGACACATTTTACTGCAGATTTTTAATGGACTATAAATGTCAACGTTCGGTTTGCGTTTGATTTTACAACGCTGTTCAAATTCTGTAATAAAATCATTTTCCAACAGTTTCCAGCATGGTGCTGTTGTTCAGCTCAATATCACATGACTTACGAGAAACGCTGAAGCCAAACACGCCATCGAACTCCTTGAGCAGTTTTTTAAGCAGAGTGCTTTTCCCGGCCCCAGAGGGCCCGCTCATCACCACAGGCCTCGGTCCAGCCATCGCTTCAGTCACAAAAGACAGACAGAAACAGAAAGTGAGCGTTGCACAGTTTATTGACAGATCTCACTTTTACTTTCACATTGAAGCTAAATTCAATAAGTACATTTGGGTTATAACTCAATCATCTGTTGTTTAGGTGATGCTACAATGACATCCAATTCAACTAAATCTAACAAAAGCAACTCTGTAGAAACATCTAGTGAACAGCTTACATTTCAGATAAGAACAAATATGTAACACACATAAGGCAGCGTTTCTGTGCCTGCTTTGCATGTCCTCATGATACCTGGGATGTTCTCCAATAAGTTTTCATCATATATATGACAGACAGACAAATTTAAACATAGATTGATAGAAACAGGACCTAAGCATCAAAGTGCGGAGATAATCTTGACATGTGTCAAAAAGACTTTAACAGCATTAATTCTAAATGGATAAAAGCCTCTGATAAGTGACTTAATGAAAATGTAAATAAAAGCACACCATATGTGTATTGCTGCTTACCTTGCTCAAGTATTAATGCGTCACTTTGACTTGGGTGTGCACCAGAGAAAGCTATAAACAAGCGTAACGCTCTGTCAGATCTGAATGCGTATGTATGTGTGTGTTGTGTTGATAATATGCTGCACCTATCAGCTTGTTGCAAGCCGAACAGGTTCAACAACCCCGCCCTCTTTTTACAAGTCACTGCTATGACATCAAAACATTGAGCCAAAATACAAACTCATTATTAAAAATATATACATGCGATAAAAAAATATTTCATTTTAAATTATATGCTAAATAATGATATTACTATCACAGAAAATAAGGGAATTTGGGTCAAAATCGAATGAAGATGGACAGTTACACACTGGATCTCTCAAATAGTATTTGCGATTTCACTGAGAACTAAAGTGATGTTTCCATGTGAACACAGCTGTCAGTGACATAAGGGTCTTGAAGGTAATGATGTTGGAAATTTCTTTAGGCTTATGAGTCTCAAAATACCACAACCCTCTGTGCTTCAGACAATATCACACACGCAGAATTCAAGCCAGTTCTCCTACATGTTGATCATTCTGGTCCAATAACAGAGTTAAACATAAGAAGTAAAATTCCTTCATTCTCTCTTGTATTCATTAACCAATAAGTAAAAGGTCTACATGAAAACACTTGCTGTCTGAAGAGAAGGACATTCCAAGGTAACGCTACACTTCCCTCAAGATGGACGATTAGGATGCTTTTTATCTAAACTTCTTGTTATTCTTGATAAACTAGTTCAGAGACTTGAATATGAAAACAGTCCCCAACTTATATCTACAGAGAACAGTTTCCAAACACAGGTTTCTCCGCTGCTTATCAAACCATGTGTATGTGACTGCACCAATTCGGTTTCCTACAGAGCACAACAGCCTACTCATAAGTCAGTGTTTTAAAACAGTTTACTGTCACAAGACATGAATGTAATTGAATTACCACATTAAATCATGATGCATCACATGTAGTCTGTGACATCCACATTTTTAGGTCATACAGTGCATCCTATTGACATACGATCAATACTAACTGAGGCTCTAATCTTTCTGTTACTTCCCTTATTGACTTCACATGGTCTAATTAGGTCAATGCAAAAACTTAAAGAGCATACAAGAGTAATCGAATTTTGAGAACACAATAAAGGGCTTTGCATAGTCCAGGCGAATCGCGCTTTCGTTCTGCATTTTGGGGTAAAACGAAGCACGAAAATGCTCAGAGACGGTATAGTGTTTTTGAACAATCCAACAACCTTTTGTTTCTGAAAAGGTTAACAAACCCGCCTATTACGTAATGGACCAATGGTGGCTCAAGGGTGTTAACTGGCCAACACCCGGAGAGTTCTGTTTGGTTTGTTGCGGCGAACTAGTGAAACGAATTGTCATTTGGACCAGATTTTCTTCAAAATCAGGTCACAGTTGGTCGTTTTTTGATTTTGAATGTCGTATGCTGAGCCCTTAAAAGTTAAAGTCTTCACTTGTGGAGCGATCTCACAAACTGGCCAGTCCGCCCCTTGCAGCAAGTGAATGATCATGACAGAAAGACAGTACTGTACTGTATTTTAACTGTGAGCATTACATTAAAAGGATTATCCTTCATCCCGACATAATAGGAATATGTTGAAATCATAATCATTATATATATATATATATATATATATATAAAGTACATTTTCTTTAGTTGTCTAGTGCAAATGTTTAAATTGTAACTTTGTTTTCTTTCCATGTAAAAGTTGCTTTGTATACAAGCGCCTGCTAAATGCTTAAACGTAACTGTAATATTTTGATGAAACTGCTTACATTCAATCAGAAGACTGTACGAGTCTGATCCCCGAGTGATCCGCAAGTGCTAAATGTTTTCTCAAATCCACTTAACGTTATACATTAACTAATACATTATTATTTTACATGGTGCACTACTACTGAAAACACGCTTACACACGTAAATTACTGTGCATGCATGCACGCATCCTATTTATTTTCCCAAATCAGCAGGCTCGATGTCTAGCAGAAAAGCACATAAATGACTAACGTTAAATAAGAGGATGACGAAGAAGATGCAAGTGAGTGAAGTGAAGACAGCCGCGACATTCTGTGCGAACATCTTTATGGCGTTTATTTTAAGCGTCAGCTCATTCAAACTCACCTGAAAAAAGTCTGGAGATACACCTCACATACATCGGAAACCGGGTACAGTAAAGTGGGGATGATATCTCTCTCCCTTCGCCTTAACCAACTCACTCTATCAGGTGAATGATTTTTTGCATGAGCGCTTGTGTGGCGTCATCAGACGCGGACCCGAATTACAGGCGCGCGTTGTACATATCTTTAGAACATCCGGGTTTCCGCCATACATTGAAATCTCACCATAACACAATACATATGATTTGGAAATCTATTTTCGTATCGAAACCGCCACACAAATGTCGAACAATTGTTTGTCGTCGCGTACTGAAAAGGGTTGGCATTTTTCAACGTTAACGAGGCTATGTAGTATGCGTGATTTGTTTCCAAATAAAACAAACTATCCGTTTTAAAGCCGACAGTTGCCCGGATGTTAAAGTGCACCGAGGCCTGACTCGTCTACTACACACGTGTGAAAACATCTTAGCACTTTTATGGCACGGTGTGCGTCTCGGTAAGCAGAAATCATGTTTGGCTCATCGAGGTCTGGAGGGGTGAGAGGTGGTCAGGACCAATTCAACTGGGATGATGTTAAAGTGGACAAACACCGGGAAAATTATTTGGGTGAGTTTCCAACTAGCATCCCCCGTTACGTTAGCCGATGGCTAGGCAATGCGTCAACTCTGTTGCTCTAAAGTCTATATGTTGTGTTTGGTTATCGGTACGATCTTATTTGCACTTTATTCTTGCATTGGTTAAGACTTGCTGATTAGTGATAATTTAACTGGCTTTTCAATCGTGTAATTTACAGGCTAACAGACTTGGCAACATGTTTTGAAAGCATATGGACAATAATCTTATGGCCAATCTAGCATAACTATAGAGAGTGTTTGGATAGCATGAATGCATTTCTTAAGGTTATTGCAAACTTATAGCAAGTTTATGTGTCATGTCAGATTGTCCATGTCCTTCACGTTTCGTTATTTCCAAACAAAGTCTCATTTTTATAATATGCAAAAACCTTCTTACCGTCTTCTTTTGTGTAATCTCTCATTGCACCGTCTGTTAGTGGTTTGCCTTCTTGAACACAGTTTTGACTTTTGTCTTGGCGTTGAACTTTCCAGTTAAAGTACCTGGAAGTCTCGAGTCGCACCTCGCACGCGTGAGACACCCACGCACGCAGCTGGTCGATTATTTCCTACTATGGCAAAGGCATTCCTCGTGAATATTACGCAGGTCGTGCTGACGTTGCCTGGCATTCGTTCTAGCGTCCAACATGTCGCATGCTACGGCGCATGCGTTGGGTCACGTGGCAACTCTAATAGTAGTAATATTATTAATACTAGAGAACCGTCAATACTTATGGAAACATCATGTAGGTGAATCAAAGGTCAGTCAAATGTCCTGCTACAAAAAGTGTAATACTTACTTTCCATAAGTATTTAAAGTAAATACTTACTTTCCATAAGTATTTATTATGCAAACGTGACATATCAATTTGATATTTTTGGTTCAGCTTTTGCAATAGTAGGATTTAAAAGCTCACTTTTTGTAACAGGACATTTGACTGACCTTTGATTCACCTACATGATGTTTGCTCATCTTTTTCTACAGTGTGGAAGTGTGTACATTTGTGTAAAATATAAGTTCACATATTATATTTCATGCTATAATAGCGATAAAAACACACGAAGAAATCCTGATTTAGCTTGCCATAATCAATATATAAAAATGTGATATTGTCTGTTCAATGTCTCATGTTTTTTAAAGGAAACTCCCTCATGGCACCTGTTGGTCGCTGGCAGAAAGGGAAAGATTTGTCATGGTATTCCAGAGATAAGAAAGATGGAACACCCTTGTCTAAAGAGCAAGAGATGGCAGCGGTACGGGAGGCAGAACACGAGGCCATGATGGCAGCACTGTAAGGGGTGTTTGATTGATGATCGGTGGATTGTAAATTAAGATTATTATACATTTCCTAATATTCCTGTCTTCTCTGTTTTAGGGGCCATAAAACACTCAAACGACAACCGACTGGTCTTACCAAGGAGGTTTGTGCTTCTAAACATCCAAGTATTGACATTTCTATCATTTATAGTTTGTAACATACTGTGATGTTTGTTTTTCCTGGTGTAATTGTGTGCAGGATCTAGCAGATGTGTGCAGGAGAGAAGGTGAAGGAGAGGAGCGTGACGTGGACAGGGTCTCTGGGCTAGGCAGCTCCAGGTAAACCCTCAGTGCTGTATGTTATGTTTACTGTGACAGTTAAGGAAATGGCACTATTGCGTAACATTACTTTGCATTGGATGTTACACAGTTTAATGATGAGACCTTGTTGTTTATGTTCATTAGCGTTGGGCAGAAAGGAATGCTGCTATCCAAGCAAGAAAAGGAAGCTCAAAAATTGGGTTTACCAGTTTTTACGGTATGCAAGCATTTGGCGGTTTACAGATAATATAGTTTTTAGAATTTTTATGTGTCGTTATAATAATATCTCAAAACTATCATTTAATTACAGTAAAGTAGCATAATCTTTAAAGAATAACTTTGCTTTTTTCAGCATCACAAAGCTGCTGGACTGCAAGAATCTACAAGTAAGGTGTCAGAGGAAACCAGAGGTGATGGAGATAAGAGGTATAATACGTACAGATATCTTGACTTTGTTAGAAAATGTATATTATCATGTATATTAATATATGCAATCTCATTTATATCACAAAATTGTGAATGAAATTACCATTGATTTATATAAAAAAGTCATTTAATATATTATCAATCACAAATAAAAGATATTAAAGGAATATTGACATTTCATTTTTTGTCCAATCGTGATATTAATTACAGATCTGAGAGCAGCAAGAAAAGCAAAAAGGAAAAGAAGAGTAAGAAAGAGAAAAAGAAGAAAAAAGAGAAAAAGAAACATCACAGAAGGGACTCCAACTCAGATTCTGACTCTGAAATCGACAGTAAAAGGTATATAGCTCGTTATTTTATCAATGAACTTTTACCACTCATACAGTACATTTTGTTATAGGACAATGGGATGCTCTCATCACAAGGGGGCGCCAGAGAATCATTTATGTTGTAACGCTCATCTCTCTATGACGTCTCAGATTTTTCTTGTTGGCAACATATGAAAAGGCCAATAATGTTCTTAAGTGTCATGTTAAAACCTTGTTGGGTTCGAAGTTAATAATATGAATGTTTCAAAATCTAGTGAGCTGCATTTTGATCTACTACCTGTATAGTTAGTCTTCTAAGCCGTTGTCTAAGCACCTGAACTAGGATGTAAACTTATAAGTGATGCATTTATAACTTGGCACACTTAGAAGACTAATGCTGCAATAGTCTTATTTTGCATGGCATGCAGGGATTACTTAAATATTATTTTATTAAAATAGTTAAAAACATTTGTAAATTATTTGTATTGTTAAAAATAGTTAACAATTGCCTAGCATTTTGTATGTAAATAAGTAGCAATAATTTCAAACTCCATCTTGTCCTGTGGCATTTTAGAATTGCATGCAATGCAATGGAGTGCCCCAGAAATTATGTCTATAAGTGCTACATACATAGCAGCAATAGTTATCGGCTACAGAACAGAAGTTGCTAGTTTAGTTAGCACTATTTCAAATGAGTATTTTTATAGGGTTGCTAAGTAATAGACTTTTTTTAAAGATGAATTAGGATTTAAGATAATTAATCGGGTTTTAGTAAAATACATAAATTATGTATAAAGATCTGCTGTTGTCACAGTAGACAGACAATGTATTTTCCTCATATTGTATATTTGGTTTATCCTCCTCTATAACACAACCAAACTTCCCAGACTCGCCCTAGAATAAATGATTGTCTAGGTGTGTTTTGTCCTCCCCAGGCAGAGAAAAGATCCCAGAGACCACCGCGGTCCTAATCCATCAAGAAGCAGTCAGAGTGGAGCCGGAGTCCGTGACAGCCATTCAGGAGGGGGGGCAAAGGCCGCCTGCAGGACCCCGACCCCCACTCGCCAGCATCGTCGCCATCGGCACGACACGGACACGTCCTCTGATGGCCACCGTGCCAGACAAGGGTCCCCACCACAAAGCCACCGGCGGCGCCACGACACCGACTCGGACGACTGATGCCCTTGAGCCCCCTTTTCCCCTTTAAGGATATAAGCAGCCCCTCTGTGAAACTCAGGTCAACTCAGGCCACAAGGCCAGGCAGAGCACAGTTATAAATGCAGTACTCTTGTGTTTTTGGGTAGCTTCAACTTAAATCTTGTGTATTAGCTCGTAGTGTGAATAGCAGTATGATTTTGTACAATTAAATTGCATTTCGGCTGGTTCCTTTATACAGTAGCAAAACATGTCGAAATGTCTTTTACCCTAAAATCAAATAATTCCCAAATGTTTCATTAATAGGAATTCTTGCAAAATATAATTATAATATTGATTTTTGGATGATGATTTTTATGAGCAGGTGAAACCGCAGGTTATTCAAGACAGCACCACGGTTTTATTATTGTACGTTATGTAAAATAAAAAGTTTTTACAACACATTGTACATGGCTGGATTTCCTGTAGAGCTAGGCGACCTGGCTTGTTGCTGCGGCTACACTCAACACCTCTAAACTCCAGATATTGTTTTCTCAATCAATTTTGTCCTTATTTTGAGCTCTGCTTTCTGACTGCTGGAATGTGCTCCTGCCGCTATAATAGAGTCGAGTGTTTGCATTTGCATTGAGTTGCAGTGAAAGGCGGCATTCTGTTGGTTGGTACCTGGGGCCGTGCGAGAAAAGAGCAAAGCGCAGACAAAAGACAAGTGCAAAAATCCAGGCCCGGGGATGGCTCAAGTGCCACACACAAACCCCAAGCTGCTGGAGCAGCAGGAGTGGGCTGAACAAAAGCCACCCTGTAAGAGAGCCAACGAGATGGAGCAGTGGAGAGCAGCACCCCTCCCTTTCCCACCATCATGCCTTCCCTACCATGTATTACTGGCTTGGCTGCATTATCCATGGCAGCCTAATCGTGCCAAAGGAACGTTGTCCTAGATTGCTTTCCCTCCCCCTCATTGGCCAGATCGCCCTGGCGCCTGATTTCAGCCCGATGACCGCCAGGCCCGGCAGATCCTATTTGTCACTTATTAAAGTGCTTCTGCTGAGAAGGCGTAGGAAGTGTTTGGAAAGCCAGAGGGCGTTTTGGTGGAGATTAATGACAGCGAGACACTAGAGAACACACTTACACCAGGCACACTTACAGTCAGCCCACCTCTCTCAGCTGAACGCACTGTCATCTATCAGAGAGGCATTCTGTTTCTCCATGTTTAATATTGAAGTTCACGCATCTGCACTCAAGAGTTGAATTCTTTATTTTACATTAACTCATGCAAATGGTGTGCATTATTTTTATAAAATAGTTTAGATATCAAAATTAATTTATGGAAAAGTTCGAGACAAATAAGCACAATTTGAACTCTAATTAAATTAAGTATTTTCACTGTGAGAACTGATATAAACTTTAAAATAAACCCGTTTTACATTGTCAAGTATGGGTGTTTGAAAAACATTGAGTGTTGAGAGCAATCAATAACCACTGACACATCCATCAGTTTTTGGCAATTTGATGGAGATTATATAAACAGATTGGCATTTTAACAGAAATACCCTTATCAGTTTTAAGACAGGCTTGATAATAGTTTATATTAAGATTTCAACAAATACACATTTCCATTGTACTCTACTAAAAAAGAAAGGATCCAAGTGTCTATAAAAAGAAAATGCACATTGATGTGTTTATACAAACATTGTCAAATACAAAATATTTCATTATTATTTTCTATTGATCCACTGACTATTCTCCATCAAAAATAATCAATGATACCTTCATTCTTAAAATATAAATTCATGAATCGGAACTTAATTCCTAATACCTTTCATTGTCAAGATTGGTTTGTTTAAAAACAAAAACACAACAATTGAAAGTCCAGTTGTACACTAATATCTTTAATTACAGTGCATTTCTGTCAAATTAAAAAATTAAAAAAGACATTTATGTTAAGAATCACACTATCAGACATATTTCGCTAAGAGATTCACATACAGTTTTGACCCCAAGCAAACAATGTCTATCAAATTAAGAGGTTAATCAGAATGAAGAGAAAATAAAGATAAATAATAGTACATCAACTCTTAACATTGCTTCAGTAATGACCATGTGAGTGGACATGACCGTTGTTTACAAGAACATAATTGGGTGTCTCTGTAGACCATGAAGGCACCAGGGGCTGAGGAAACCTAAACATGAAATAGAAAGCTCATACAAATGTCATATTTATTTTAACATGCTACACTCTCATGAGACACTCATAGTTGTTCAGAAGCACAAACGCTAATGAATAACAGGAGTTTACATTTTCAGAGGTAATAAAAAGATTCCATCAAAATTCATAAGTGATTTTGTTAGACATCAAGTTATTAGCTGCTTAAACGAGGTTGTTGTTGTTCATTTAGTGGTGGTACGATTAACGGTTCCAATGCACTTTAGCAAGACCCTTAAACACAATATGAAATGTATTTTTGCTAACCAAAACCTGAGCCACATGAAGAGTTCTCTCAAATACAAAAACTATTACGTTTTGTATCAGGACAGCTTCTTTGTATAGCTGGACATCACACCTATGGCTACCAACATATCCTGACAGTAAAGCTTGTTGATGTCATGTCAACTTTTGGCGAAGTAAAAACAGTGTAATCGTTTTTGGCTTCTCTTCCCCTAAATGGTACAATAACGGTACAGGTAGTGTCCGTACAGTTTGATTTCCTGTACTTTGAAACAGTTTGAGACAAACAAAATAGTCTTGTTAACAGTACACGTAAGATATGATGTAAGCACAATAACATAATACATGTGCAAGATTTAAATGAGATCTGAACGGTGTTCTTAAAACTTCCCTCGTCCAATGACTCAAACAATAACACCGGGTCTACACCGGATCTGGCGCGGCACGATGCGACAAGAGACAATAGAACGTTTCAGAACCCATTATAATTAAACATTTTGTCCACACCGGACGTGGTGCGACAATCCCATTAGAACAAGCCGTGTGTCGCGTCGTGTCCGGTGTAGACACGGTGAAAGAAAAAATAAACGAAAAGAAACAAGTCTAAAACTACATTGCATAACGGTGCTTAGACAGCTGCCTCGTAGCAAGAACACAACTATGTACAAAAACACGGGTGACTTGTCTGTCTTGGCGTGTTTCCCCCAAAGGGGGGTTTCTGGATATATCAGATGTATACATCAGAATCAAGTGCAGCTTCCGGCAATGTCTGTTTAAAAACGTAAGATTAAAGCAAGTGTTGAGAAGATCTAAGCAAGTACAGTGAGGTGATTATTTCTGGTGTTTCAGTTGGTTGGACAACCAGTCAAGTCCTTCATAGAGGCCATCGCCGCTGGTGGCACACGTGGCTTGAATGTACCAGTTCCTGTGCCGGAGCGAGTGCAGCCCCAGCTTATCCGTGAGTTCAGCAGCGTTCATGGCATTCGGGAGATCCTGTTGGTAAAAAAATTGGTAATATCTGTAAGAACATGCAACTGCAAATGACGGCTATAGACGACCATGTAAAAGCAGTTGTTACCTGTTTGTTGGCGAACACTAGCAGGACTGCTTCCCTGAGCTCATCTTCGGCCAACATTCTCATAAGTTCCTCACGTGCCTCATTCACACGCTCTCTGTCATTGCTGTCAACCACAAAGATCAGACCTAGAACGAGATAGAATGGACCAGAATAAGTATAAAAACATTTTTTTGCATCGAGTTTAAATAATACTTATTATATGGGTAATTTGATCATATGGTTAATAACTGATCTTGGCAATTGATCTTAAATATCATTATAGTGACGGTTCTTCAAAGTGAAGCTAATCCATACTCTCATTTATACATCTTAATCAGAAACAGTAAAAACAGAATTACAACTAAAAATTAATCTTAAAAAAGTTTATCCCAAGACTTCTGGAAACACTTTGTACTAAAACAAGCCATCTGATTGGAATTCTCTTCAATATAATACACTGTAAATTGAGTAAAATCTTACCTTGTGTGTTCTGGAAGTAATGACGCCACAACGGTCTAATTTTATCTTGACCGCCAACATCCCAAACGGTGAAACTGATGTTCTTGTACTCCACAGTTTCAACGTTAAAACCTTAAATAGAAAAAAATGATTAAATCTTCGCATGCACTCATCTTTCCGAACAATATCGATTTTTAATCACCTACCGATGGTTGGGATTGTGGTTACTATTTCCCCCAGCTTCAGCTTGTAAAGAATCGTCGTCTTTCCAGCAGCATCAAGACCCACCATGAGAATTCTCATCTCTTTCTTCCCAAAGACTTTGAAGAGGTTTGCAAATAGATTGCCCATGTTTGACAGATGTTCTCACTGCTGAAACTGATCAGTAAAAATACAGAAATCAAAAGCCTTTTTCTTCTTAACACATTAAGTTCAAACTAGTTAAAGTAACACCTTGTAGTTTTTTCAACCTTAAATTAATGTCTATGATTTTTTTCAGTGGTAGAACAACTCTTGACTGGAAGGATTCTACTCCCGCTGCTACCTGAGCAGCCTCATATCGACTACACTCTGTAAGTGCTGTGTTCGGGCCAGTACACACAGCCCCACCCGTCCCCTGTCTGCGAAAGAGTGAAATAGTTTCCAAATCATGTTTCTGCATTCGCTGGTTTCATTAGCTAAGTCAACAAATTTACAGGTATTGCGTTGCCCACGGAAAGCTTATACAGTAACAATATTTAGGACACTTGTAACAGACAATTACGCTTAACAACCACATGGGGGAGCCGTCAGCAAAAGTTCTACAGTGTTGCTTTAAAGTGACAGTTCACCCAAAAATTGAAACCTGTATGACTTTCCCGCAGAACAGAAAAAAAACATATTTTGAAGAATGTTGTTAATTGGCATCCATTCACTTGCATTGGTTTTGTGTCCATACAATAGAAGTGAATGTTTGCCGGCGCAGTTTGTTTACCAACTTTCTTCAAAATATCTTTATAAAAAAATTTTTAAGTTATAACATTAAGGTGAGCTAACGATGACAGAATCATAGTCTTTTATGTTAACTATCACTTTAAGCTAATGAGTCAATATATTAGCAAAAACGAGTTTAGCTGGTAAAAAAATCAGAAAAATGCCAAGATATATAGGCCTTATTATCCATGATTATAACACACTGGCACTGTTTAAATAGATAAAGCTGAATAAAGCCCTTATTTCAAGATAACCAACATTGAAACGTAAATAATGTAGAAAGATAACAAACGTGGATAGGTTTATGATAAATCTGTATAACATTACAATAACACAATTTTAAATAATAACGTAAGTCTCTGAAATCTGAATAAAACTTCATATTAAAAACTGAGCAAAGTGGGGTGTTTGGTCGTATATGCTAAATAATCGATATTACACAACTATTTAACGATAAAGTTGATTGAAGCCGCTAAATTGATGTTTCCTTTGTCACACACACACACACAAATAGCTGAACAGCTTAAATGAAACTTCACTCCGACAATCTCAAGCGAATATTTATCTCGAATGACATGTTATTAACGAATGTATATATATACGCTTGTCATACTTGCGACAATACTTAAAATACATCCCTTCATGTCGAAATTAAACAAGTTGTTTTATATACTTACAGTTTATAAGTTTCCTCTTCAACTACAAGGCGTCTCCTTCCTCAAGATGGCGGATTTCCGGCCACGTCAGTGCGTATCTCGTCACTTCCGTCAGAGAGCGCGAGAGGCAGCAGAGAACTCTGTAGGTCAGGTTTGGTATTACACGGGTCGACTGCTTGAACTGTATTTATATCAGTGGGCGCACGTTTTGGGATTAAATGTAAAATTGTTAAATGTTAATTGTATTTATTCCGGTAATTCCGAGCATACAGTTATCACGTTTTAGACAGACACCCTCCCATTTTAAACATGTTCTGTGGTCATATCAGGGTGAGTGTTTTAACTCACCATAAGCTCAAATAGATTCTTGTCCACCAGATGTAGTTCATAATATTACACTCCTTGCATCTTATGCATACAAAGACACATATTCATTTGCTTAGAGTCGCATCAGAGTATCTTAAAAGCAGACAACTTTCATGAGGTGTTTCTCAAAGCCGGGTTAACAGCTGTTGCACCTCTGGGGGTGGAGGTTTGAGACCTCAGCTTTTGCTCTCCTCCAGGCTGGCACAGAAATATTAACACTGTAATGAAGCAGCACAATGCATCCTGTGTGTGTGCTGACGGCAGGTGCACGCGGATGCTGAAGACTGCTGCAAGAACATGGAACTAGAACTTGAGATCAAACCTTCTAGTTCTGGGTCATTAGCTCTTGACTGATGTTGAAAACGCAACTTAAACATTTCTGTAAGAATGATTGCATTGTTTAGAAAAGTTCAGAAAGAGACTCCCAATGCAAATATAAAGTCGTTATAATGGGTTGTGGCAGTATTTAATAATGACAAATTTGAGCCCCATATATACATTTTGCTATCATAAAAGGGCTAATTAAATTAAAACAAAATTGAATTGGCTTATTGTTTTTAATCAAAACAACAATGTAAACATATAATTAGGGTGAAAGTAATTACACGTTTACCTCATGTCTATTTCTAAAGAAGTTATGTTTGTGTAGTTGTAGTTATCTCATTATAATTTCAACCAAATGCATGTATGTTGAGCAGTTACACTGTTTTTGCAGTGGGTATGAATGGAGCAGTAAATGAATCAGTCCACCAGAGGGGGCAGCATAGCGAGATCAGGACAGGTGCTGTATTAAAAGAAAAGAACTTAAGGACGTGCCTCTGCAATATTACAGTGAGTAGCCAAATTTGAGTGTTTAAAAGAGTATGGTTTTCATATATAACGTGTATGTATGAAAACGTTTTCAAATTATTCTTTAAAATTCAACATGGCCAACATTCAGCTTCATTTTGGATTAAGTTATTCTACTGTAGTTATTTAGCTAAATTTGTACAAGATTTTGAGTGCAGCTAAGACAGTATGTTACCACCAAAAGTATTAACTTAAGAGTACAATTTTGAGTTCATGCACCAAATGAATGCTTTTTCAAGATCGAGTTATGTGCATATCAAATATTTTAATTATTAAAACACACAAAGAAGAATAGTAGTATATTTGTTTTAATAATAACATGTACAAAAAATATTGGCTTTCTAGAGAGTGTAATGAGTAAACCTTCAATTAAACAACAACTAATGGCAGGACCCTTCAGTGATAAAATTAGATCCATTTTACTAGACAAATATTTGTGAGGGAGAGCAAAATTCGAAATGTCATGAAAACAGACAGTCTAGTTAAACCAAGCCAATATCCTGGAGCCATATTAATAAAAGCACTTAACAGGATCAAGCGAACCGGATCCAACAGCAACAAAGTCCTGTGAAAGAGGAATGGAACGTACTGTAATAAGTGACAATAGGATCTGCATCCACCTCCCACAGTTCAACAGCAGCAGACGAGGTGAGATCTTGACAGGTTTACTTTCAGCAAAACACCTGTATGGCTTTGTGTCAAATCCACACTGAAGTCGCATTGCTGCTTCTTTAGCAACAAAGAAAACTAAATCCACAGGATTCACTGTTATGGTAACAGTATGTAAGACATTTAAGTGTCGTCATAATTGTGTGCTGAAGCACATTGGTATACCATCCACAAAGCACCTTTGCAGATACCAAACATAACTTTGCAATCAAAGTGAACACTCTCTGAAATAAAACATCTACCAAATTGTTGCAAAATATACATTAAACAATCGGCTCAGCACTGGTATCAACAGCAACAAAAAAATCATAATTTTATTGAAAGAGGTTTCATCCTTTTTTTACAATCACAGCAAAAATATTACCATACTGCATATTGCTCCTCAGATAAAGACACATGAGATTTGTTCCCATTTAATCTCATAAATCTCTTGTGATTATCTTCCTGTTTAGTAAATTTATTGAAAGAATTAAAAAATTCGGGCCACTTTTTGTCATCGTGATGAATACATAACACAATCCCATTTGCCACTCATTCGAATAGATTAATTAGTCGTAGGGACCAACAATGACTAAAGATAAAAGATAAATATGTAGAATGGCAAACAGTTCTGGACGGGCTCATAAATCTGTGCCGCAGGTTTTATTTATAGGGTCATTCACCACAAAAAAGAAGATAATCCCCTTAGATTTGTGTATCGGTAGCATAGAGCGCTGCCTCAATGGAGGAAGACCGCCAAGAGACAAAACAGGCCTCTCAGTAGGAAATGGGGCTTGCAGCTCAGTAGGATACAACCACGTTCCCCTCTGAGACGAGGCCTGAAGAACAGAATATTGCACAGTGTGAGAACAGTCTGTCCTTCAGCGGGATTGTGGGAGAATGTGTATGCATTGATACCAGCTCGGGGTGCAGAATGAGAGCCTCGCCAGCTTTGTCAATTGAGAACTTTGGTGCTGCAACTCATCGCCTGGTGCGCTCTTTCATAATAATAATGTGAATGATGACAATAGCAAAAGGACATCAGCGTTTGTTTCCATTGTAAAGCACTGACGAGGGGCAGGAACGGTGAAACTCGCCTAATCGCATGATGGAAAGAGAGTTAGCGTGTAGCTTTCCGACGAACAACACCAGACAAGGAAGCACCCCTCTGTTCTCAGAGTTAGTGCTACAAAGGATGTTTAAGGCCGCAGGTTAGGAAACAAACAAAGTGATGACCACTCCCCCCCTCGCCTCGCTGGCTTCCCGTGTTGGCAGCAGGAGTCGATGGGCACTCTACCCCACGCCTCGCACAGTAGGGGTCAACGTTGAGAGAGAGGCTGGGTAAGGCGAGTATAAATGCGCCTCTCAGTGTCGCCTGCCAATCACCTTTGTGTGGTGATTACTGATAGCCTGAAAGGTCGTTAAGGGGATTTACGTCGCATTTTGTGCCACTTCCGCAGTCACGTCAGGAAACGTGCGCGGCCTTCGCAATGTTTCTTTATGTCAACAGATGCTGAGGTTCCTAAACCAAACCTTTACATCTGTGCTGCATAACAAATCTTGGTTTTTGAAACTTAAGGAGGCCAAAAAAACGAAAATCAGCTCAATATTTTGAAAGAACTTTTTAATTGTACTATGGGTAAAATCAATAAAAAAGAAAATGCATTGAAACTAAGGTAGTATCTTGGTGAGAACCAAGATGGATAGCACAGTTCTGATAGATGACAATTCTGTCATAATTTTTTCACCCTCATGGTGTAAACACAAAAGGTGATATTTTGAGAATTGTCTCAATGGTTTTGTTTCGATAAAATGGACATCAATGGGTGCCAGTGTTGTTTTTCTTCAAAAGATCTTCTTTTGTGATGTCACGAACACAAATTTTCCAATAATACTGTATCAGGCCCAACAGCAAACCCTCTAATCATTAAAAAATTGAAAAACAAGTTTATTACACTGGACCACAATAGCAGCCTTACAGTAAGTAGCAGGTATATTTGTGGCAATAGCTAGCAATACATGGTTCAAACTAGTAGATTATTTTATTTTTTAATGCCAAAAATCATTAGAATATAAAGTAAAGATCATGCTCCATGAAGATATATTGTAAATTCCCTACCGTCAATATAAAAAACGTTAACTTTGTGAGTGGAAATTGCAGCAAAATTGCAAACTAAAATGGCCGGAAATACGCTACAAACTTTGCAGGATGCTGCCCGCTCTGTGGGAATTACCTACTCGAGTTTGGTGTCTATGTAAAGCTTTGAATTAGGTTCTTCTCTCAACAATATCATAACAGTGGTAAGCCAATAGAAGCGCGTTAAAACAAACCTTTTTCTTGATAGATAAGATTTTCTCATTATTTTTATTTTTTTGCACCCTCAGATTACAGATTTCCAAATAGTTATATCTTGGCCAAATAAAATCATTTCCTAACAAACCAAACATAAATGGAAAGCCTATTTATTAATTAATAGCTTTCAGATGATATATAAATCTCAATTTCGAAAAATGTTATGATTGGTTTTGTGGTGCAGGGTCAGATACTAGAAACGTTCACTCTCGTTCTGTATGGCTCTATAAAGAAACTTTACCAAGTACAGAAACTTTCTAATGCATACAAGGTTCTTGCAGCCAAAAAGGTTATAAAGAATTCAGATTATTATTATTTTAAGAGTCTACAGTAGCCATAAACATGTGTGCACAAAAAATGTTTGACTTTAGGGGTAACTATTTATTATCTCATTTAAATATTGTCTATTGTATCTTATCATGAAAGGATGTTTATTTAATAAACACTGCGGTTACTTTTCTTTATTAAATTGGTATCAGAAGTAGGTGAAGAGTCAAAGATATGAATCAGTGCCACCATGCCCAACATGGTTAATGAAATGCAGATTTTGAGGTGTGCAAAATAGCTTCTCTTGGCACAGTATCTCTCATTGTACTGAACTGTAAGTCACTATTGCCTCACGGGTTTGCGTCCTCTCAGAACGAAGACTCAGACACGGCAGCCAAATTCCCCTAATGGGGTTAAAGGGAGTTTAAGCATCTAAAGAACCTCTCAAAGCGTCAGATCGCTCTAAGGTGGTCCAGGCGTGTCTCCTCACTGCATTTCACATCACACCAGTGTCTCTTTTGATATGATCAAATCCCGACAGAGAGGCTTTTCTCCTTGATGGGCATAATTTCTTTAATTATATTTAATCCTAGGTTTGTGGCAGAGTTAGCCTATTGATTGTGAAGCATGCGTCACTTTTGACAGCTCAGGAACATGGTAACGCAATCGTATGTGTTTCGCTTGTGCCACAAAGAGGCTTACTGTAAAGCCTCCTGTTGTTTTATCAGGATCTAAACAGAGCGCAAAAAAATGAGTACGTACGAAAATACTCTGTGATAATGGAACGATTCATATTTGTGTTAATGCGACGTCTTGTCTGCACGCCAACACCTGTGGTAGCTTCCAAGCAGAAGACCTTTGGCATTCTCTCTCTCGTGCTGCTGCAGAGCGCACCTGTCCTCCTCAGGGCTAAATAAAATACCTCAGTACCTGGCAGGCGGCAACAACCACTCATTGCAGTCTGACACGACAGTGCGGTAACGTCTCAGGAGACTCGTCATTTTGCTTTATTAAGCCCCTCTAAAAGGTTGTTTGACACACTACGTGTGGGGTCAAAAGTCTCAGACCCGCATGAATGAGAAGCGCTATACTAGTTAGCGCACAGATTACAGCAGAGACTGAGCAACGTAATTACAAGGGCTGCTTCCACCATTAAAGGCCTTTTGAGGGACTTCTTATGTGTGTGTGTTTGAACTGGTGGAATGTCCAGATAGTGGTTGAAAGGTATATACTGTATATATATATATTTATATGCCCTCAAATCTGCATGAAATGCACCATCAGGGATGTTCGGAAGCAGCAAAATCATTTGGAGGTTCACAGGAATGTGTATGCATGCCACAACGGATTCAAAATTGGGTCTTTGCACACGGTAACCCAAAATTAATCCTCAGTTTTAACTTGTTCCTCTGGAATACACTGCTACATCTGGGGCTGGACCTCCGACAAACTAGTACAATTTATTATATCAATTTTGATGCATTTTGATGCAAAATATTAAAGTCCTGGGCCCGTATTCATCAAAAATCTTATCGCAAAGAGTTGCTCCTAGTAACAAATTTCTAAGAAAATTCTCAGAAATGTGGGCGTTTCCCCTTAAAATGACTGAAAAGATCCTAGTACAGAAAAACGTAATTCATAACACTTTAAAGAGCTCTTAAGGTAAGTTTTAGGAGGACTTTTAAGAGATTTAGGAGTTTCTTTAGCAGCAGAGAAAATGGACAAAACATGAAAAGTGAGAAGAAGTGTGTTGCAATGCATGAAAATTTCCATATTATTTTCAAGGTTTTTCCTTTATTTTCCTTTTTATTCTTCTTGGTTTTGGTTTTCTTGAACAGCTGCTTTGATGCAGTGCAAAATGTTAAAGTGCTATATTAAATTGAATTAAATGACAGTGAGTTAAAAAGACACAACACATTAGATCTTGCAGGTTCACGTTTGTGACTGATCCTAGTAGGGACACGCTAATATCTCCAAAACAGCGCAGAAATGCCAAAGCACCAGAAATAATAATCATATTAACATATTTGACAACTGGAGAAATGCAACTATGCAGCAGTGATAATTTGGTTCCGTCACAATGGTCACAATCTGATCACACAAACAATTACAGCACTTACAGAAACGTATGTGTCACTGCTGATTTTCTATCAAATATGTTGATATTAACAGCATGGTTATTCATTAAAATATATTTATTGTAAAACTTTTCCTTGCTCAAAGTTGCTCTCAGATTGGTCCTGAATCTCTTTTAAGCTAAGACTCCTACGTAGATGTTTTTAAGCTAAATTAAGAGCTTTCTTAGAGGAGTCTTAGAAGCTTAAAGAAAACTGGCCCTGAACTTCAGGCTACAACTATATAGACTTTTAACATGTTCTGTCCTAACTGACATCTAACTTTCTGGTTGAACTTGTGGCCTAAATAACCTTTACATTTTAAAATTGTTTTAAAATTGCAGACATAGCTTTGTCAAACACCAAACTTAATTTAACCTAATTTATTTGTTCTCCAAGGGAAAATAAAGTTCAAGAATGAAACAGGAGTGAATCCCATATTTTATTACTTCTGACCATAGATCACACATTTAAAAACGGACATTTGCACTTTTTATTCTTCTACTTCATTTACCCATTGACAAAACATAACACAACATTTTTAGATCATTACAAATTGCACGGCCATGTTCTAATGAAAGCAGTCTGCCTGAAGTAAAGACTCAAAGCATTGTGAGGTCTCAAATCCTGGTTAAGACTCTCCATTTTTTAAGCTAAAATGGATAACACCAAGAATCTTTTATCCTTTTATCCTGTTCAGATCCTTTAATCCTGCGGCCATTTCAGTTTTCTGCTGTTGTTTCTATTCAATGCAAGCAGCACTTGTTTGGTAGTCCAGCTCTGGAATGTATCTGTGCCGTCCATGAGAAGCACAGACACTTAAGAAAGAAGAACAGCTGACGGAGCCAAAAACAAAATTAGATCTCTTTGAGTCTTTTAATGAATTGGAATTAAACATTCACATTTGGATGGCGCAACAAAACTCTTCAGGATGTTGCATGTGAGTGGGATACAATATTTTAAATAAGAATCAAATATCAGAGGTTGTAATACAACCAACATAAAAAAGTCTGGTCTTCATTTTTTTATCGTACAAAAATGGATTTATTTAATTAAAGTCGTTAAACATGATTATGCAATAAGAGCAAACATGCATTTTTTTGTCTTTATTAATCCCAATTTAAACCCTAATTTGAACCTCCCAATACACAAATTATTTACTGTCTATTTACCCTGCGCTCCATGGCAGCTCTTTAGTGCTCGGTGGTCAGCGTGGGGGGTTGAGGGGGTGCTGGGCAAGCCGGCACCAATAAAAACAGCACTAAAATGCAATTACAGTGCTCTGAAAAATGGCCAAGCTTAGCAATTTGCCTGGGTTAAAGCAAGGAGATTGCAAGTCTGAGGCCACTTGGAATTCTGTGCCTGCCCTGTGTGGGAAAAACAGTGGGACGGCGAGCAGCGGCCTTTGTGCGGTAATTACTGGAACTAGCCGTGGACAGCAGCAGCGGGCTTCACTAATGATAACCCCTCTCCTCCACCCCACCCCTCCCTCCCTGCGGTCACCTTGTCATTGATATACTTATGCTGATATAACACACTTCACTGCAGGGTGAGGAGCATAGTTGTGTGCTCCATGCGATGGATTTGTGCTGAAAAGTGAATGAATTTCTTTATTATGAATTCAAATCTATATTCATCAGAACTGAGTCATATAACTTATTATAATTGTATATACAGTATAAACTTGTAAATACTTAATACTGAAATCACATTTTTAGATGCAGGCATTTATCCTGAAAAGTCAAGTATCATTTGTATTAGTGGCAATATTTCATGGATAAATGTGGTGTTACAAAGATTCTGTTGGAGATGATTTGAACCTCTGCAGTTTTTCTCACACACATCTCTAGTGGCCAGAGTAAGAAGTGAAAAACTATTGTTAATGATACATTCAGGGGTTTGTAGCTCAGGCTTCTTAAGACGGATTCCAAATGGAGCAAGCAGTCAAAACATGACACGTTATTGAAAAAAACATGTTGGCGTCCAACATACTCATTAGATACTGTTCATAGTCATTCATCCAACACCACAGTAAGCTGTAGCTGAAACCTCCCACAACACCCGCCCACTGAAGCTAAAATATCACTTATTATATAGAAAAAAAGTCCAAAGTAATTTTAAACTTTTACATATTGTGTTTAGTTTTATACAGTATTTTAAATTGTCTTATCATTCTTAATGATTTCCGAGACAAATATTACACTGCTCAAGAAAAACCTGAATTTTAAACGATTCTGTGCTTCAGATCATGTTCTGATTTATTTCAAAACTCATTGATTTGGTTCAAGGCTTAGAATTTAGAATCCCCCTCATCCCTTTGAAGAAAAGGAGTGGCAAAAATACCTGAATCTACTCTATTCTGTAAAGTACAAAGGTGAATCTTTTGAAAACTTGTCCAGGTTTTCGTATATTGATTCTTTATGCATATAACTCTTATTTTTTTATTCCATTATTGTGTCTCTTCTTTATTGTTTGTGCCGGATTTGTTTAGGTATATTTAAGTCCTTGCTCGTTGTGTGGTCTTGTTTCTTTCTATGTTCTGTTTGTTGATGGGTTTTTGCTGATTTGCAATATGATTCTGTTTATTGTTTATTGTTTATTGTTTGATATTGGATTATTGTTTATTACTGTTATCTAGATTGTTAGACCTTTTGTGTCATATTTGTAACACGGGCTGCATTTTTGACCAAGTAAAAATGTTTAAAACAGAAAATTCTCAAAATAAAACAATGAAGGGTATTACCATGAACTACAAAAGCTTAGCACTGTGCACTGTATTGAAAAAAGTTCTTAAAGGGATACTTCACCCAAAAATGAAAATTCTCTCATCATTTACTCACCTTTGAGTTGTTCCAAATCTGTTTTGATTTCTTTGGAAGAAATTTGGAAGAATGCAAAAAAAAAAATATATATAAAAAATGTTCCTGTTATTTGGGAGTCCATTGGGGGCAAGATCTTTTTGGTTCCAAGCATTCTTCCAAATATTTTTCTCTGTGTTCATCAGAACAAAGAAATCTATACAGATTTGGAACAACTGGAAGGTGAGTAAATGATGACAATTTTCATTTTTGGGTGAAGTATCCATTTAATACTGCAAAACTAAGGGCTTTTATCCTTTTATCCTAAGAATAATTCCTTCAGGGATTAATTCTTCATGACAGATTCAGTGAATTCGATCCATTAATGAATAGATGTTTCTTAATATTTATCTTTTTACTATAGGATATTTTACTATATTTTGTTAATATGAGTAAAATGCTACCCGGGAGGCGCTAAACTTCACTCCCTTTAACTGTACCACACTATTGACCTCTCACATATCACTGCCACCTCCTTGTGCCGATTTTGTTGTCCTTCAAAAGTCCAGCTGAAACCCATCACGCTTTTAACTGCAGTATTACCCCGTATACCTCTGGAATCTTCAGACATCAAAAGACTGTCACGTGAGAAAACAAGGACTGTTTGAACAGAGGTGTGACTTTTGTATCTCCTCCAGCTCCACCTAAGTCTAGCTTAACGTTCGCCCAAGAGGGTGTCTGTCCGTCCACCTTGTGTACCTCCTCTGATGCAGACAAGATCCCCTGCATTCAGATGCATTGAGATGATGTTGTAAAAGTCTGCTGAAGCTTGGGTCTTCAGAACGAAATGTAGGAGCATAAAGACAGTAGAGGTGGAGGTCGCTGATTGCAATTAGGTCCATTGTCTCCTATTTATATGGTTATTGGGCGGTACCTTTTCAACTGTGTCAAAGTTCTCACACTCTTCGAGTAGAGCTGACAAGTCTTCTACAGGCAATTACCTGCTAACTAGGTTGCTCTCACCTTGGTGACAAGCTTGTTAGGTGGGTTTTTGCTCTGTGAAAGCAGACAATTTCCCAACGCCTGAGGGTGAGGCACTTGGCTACCGGCATTTCCGGCTCGTTTGCGAATCGCCCCCTTTTTCTGGTTTCTCTCTGTCTGTGGTGGGAGACAGAAACAAAGGGCCTAGCAAGACGTAAGGAAGTAAATGCATCTTCCATCCACACTTTCAATACTACAATATTTTTGGAATGATACCTATTCTGATAGAAACCAGCATGCAGTCTCTAGACTGTATAATATACACTTGTATATTTCAAAATATGGCATATAATAATTTTTATGCCATATAACACAATGTAATTCACTTATTTGACCTTCAATTTCTACTGTGATAAATAAAGCAGAAGCAACATCAACTATGAATTTCTCTTTCTTAACTATTGTATGTTGCTTGAGTCTGTCGGACCTGTTTTCAATGTTTGCAAAAAATATGTCATTGTTTGTTTTCACCAACCTTTTATATATTTTTTATTTATTTTATATATATTTTTTATATAGATATAATGTGATTAAGCAGAAGAAAATAACAAATATTAACCCTATGTTGTCTGTGTTGTTTGGAATAAGTTAGTCCCACTAAACATTGGCTGAGTAAAAAACATGAACGGCGTATAAACTTATAAACTAATTTTTAAGACATTTTTACAGAAATTCTATAATTAAAAAGACATTTTCAAGATATATAAACAATATTTTTTGGGGAGTAACCTGTAATCTGTATCAAAAAGACAGTTTGCTTCATTACCGTGAAAGGGACCACTCCTTTCAGCCTCAATATTGGGCATTGAGTTTTTTTCCATCTACAGCTGCAGAAAAAAATAAGAGACCATTTCAGAATTAATTATTCATTTTTTTCTAAATTTACTATTAATAGACTTTTGTTTAGGTAAAATTGTCATTTTCGTCTTATTATGTGAACTAGTAACAAGATTTCTGCATTTATTTGCAGAAAATGGAGAAACAGGTCACAATAGAAGATGCTCTGTATTTTTTCAGACCTCAAATACAGCAAAGAAAACAAGTTCATATTCACTTTTAAACAGTACAATAAATCACAGTTTTTATGTGTCTTGTCATTCTGTCAGTTATTTGCATTGCTGTTGGACTGTCACTGAGGTTTGATTTTGTTGAAATTCACTTGACTGGAATCGCCACAATACATTTAGAAAAGCTCAGTTACATAAACATTTGAAATGGTCTCTTAATTTTCTCCACAGCTGTATATCCTGGTCTATCTTTCTTATGTGACCTATATGTAGCAATGTTTACTATTACGAACTGCATTGTGTTTTACACATCATCTGGACAGTAAAACATATAGTGCAAAGTATATAGACATTAAAAATTATACTGATTTTAGCCAAGAAAGTCACCCGAGAGACTCAATGATATTTTATAGGAATGATAACCCTCTGTGATTGGCGTACTCTAGTCTCCTTGGTGATTTTAAGGACATTAGAACTTAATTACTCGGGGTCTTTGGATTAATATACTTTTGTAGGTAATGAGGTCATTTGATTGACAAGCGAGAGAATAAGATGGGATATTTATAAGACCTCAATGACAAGACCCCGAATGACCGCTACCCACCATCTACTCACGAGGGGGTCATGTGTGTCAATATTTTTTCGAATGGTGGGGAAAGGCGATAATGAGACCTAGCTATTGGCAAGGACATTGTGACAGGAAGAATGAGTTATCAGGGGTCCTTGCTTAGCCCCTGGTATTGGTGGGACCTATTCACTTTGGCCTATAATCTGCACTAGGGGCCGATCAATGCTGCAGTTTTATCACCACAGAGAATTTTGGCCCGTATTGTCTCCGGAAGAACTAAGCTGGCTCCTGAGCGATCTCAAAAGAATCAAATTATTATAAAGGATTTTTTCTCCTTCCCTTTTTGCTTGCACCAAAATCAAGAAAGAATGATGCTATTGTGTTCCGTGTGGATCATTCCCAGATCTTAATTGTAGACAAGACTGACAACTAGCCCAAGTTTTAATCTGGTCTATTTATTGGATGGTTTTCTTTTCTTTGTGAGATGCTGAATCACTAGGGGACAGATTCTGATGCTATAATGACCTCTAAGCTCTTTATAGGCCTGTACATGGTCTTAATTTATTCAATGTTAGTTAAAGATATCCTGCTGTGACAATAATGCTATTGCCTTTCACTGTGATTTATTCACAGGTAATCCAAGCGCTTCTCAACATCACAGCTTGAGAGGACATTCCTAGTATTTTACGGTCTTTGGTGTCAAACTAAAATGTGCAATATGAGATGGAGTTTTGCAAAGGATTTTTTTTAATCTTATGTTTGTTTACTGTATGTGTGGCATGCCGTCGATTACCAAACATAACAATTTTGACACGTGTGTAAGTGAATGGGGTAAGTATATGTTTAAAGGAAACACACCTATACTGAAAGCGTAGAAGGCAAGCATTTCAGGCAAAAATGCGGAGCTCATATTTTTGTCAAAACACTAGTACGTGGATACTAAACCAAAGTAATGTCAGTTGTTGTTGGCGTTCATAAATCTCTGTAAACGTAAAGTAAACGTTTTCTACGCAAGCACTCCCCAACATTCCTGGAAAGCAATTGTATAAAAAGTCTGAAAGATATAATTGCATAGTTTAAACATTATTTGAGGTGCTGACTGTCTGCCTGCTAGACGTAGAAGTGTGTTTACTGTAAACACGTCCTGTTTGTTTTTACACATGAAGGAACGAGTCGAAATTATTGTCTGTGGTAATTGACAGCATGCCAGATGTGATAGACATTAGGTTCTCTTTCTAGAAAGAATTCCATAGGAAAACTTTTGGATATATCCCGGCATGTAAGATGAGTCATCAAAATATTTTTTCATTTTCATGGAAGAACAGACAGTAAATTTTGAATGTCTAAACTCAAAGTTAATGGTGCACCAGCATATACTGTAAATGGCTAAGTAACATGCATTTTTTTACTAGTAAGTTAAAGATTTCAACAAACCCATATTAACGAAGTATCAGATTTCCATACATGTGACTCATCTCACAGCATTCATGCTCCATAGAACATAATTCCATAGACCTGTACATTGAGCAAGGAATTTAAGCCATGAGAATACCATAATGTTTTGTTGGATGCACAAACACCCTAGCAACATGCTAACAACAATTTAGAACATGTTAGTAAACATATAACCGCATGGCAACCACCAACATCATTTTGACGCTGCGTAGAAAATGAATTTTAATCTTTCAGTTGTGATCATTCAATAGTGATAAATATAAAACATAAAACATGCTACTCAACAAGCAATTTAGTGCTAAAATACCTAAAGCAAATATCTGAAGAATGCAAAATCTATACCCGAAGCAATGATTCTGTATATATTCTGCATCTTAAATCAGTGTTTTTTTTAGAGAAACCTGAAGACAAAGATGAAACTGCTTTTGAGTGTCAACATGTTGGCAGATGTGCCACAATACACTGTTTTGATAGCTGTCATAAGTTTAAACTGACTTCATGACTTCAATGTCTGAATAAACACATCACAGATCATGGGCAAATTGCCACTTATTCTGTGTGCTATATATAAAGAAGGGTTATAGAAGGGTCATATTCTGAATACATTCAACCTAAATAACTTGACCACACTGGTGAACAGGCAACTCATACACGATTCACTTCAACTATAACTGTAGTCTTCTTTAAAATGTTGTTTTAACATTGTACCAAATCAAGCTATTTTACTTTAGCCTTTTAAAATGAATAAAGGTCAACATGAAATGGTTCAGGTCAAACATCGAGTTTCGGGTAAGACTGGTTTGATTGACAATTACAGATTTTACACACTTCATCTCACACCGATTTTTGACAAACACATACATTTAAAGCATGCTAAAGACTAAAAACCCTAGTTGCAATCAAAAGTAAAATGACTGAAACGAGAACGAGTGTTTGTATTTTCTTTAATTCGGTTATAAAAATTAACAGCTAGCATCCTATGAACAGAAAGCAGGACATACAGTGCATCCCATGTGGTCAGTGAAAAAAACAACAGACACTGAGGTAAAACTGTTACAACACATCAACATTTTCCTCACAAGTAATAATCTTTTGTCAGCAAATATATACTCTTACTAATATATACATTACAGTAAAATAAATAATCATAGAAAAATCCTCAGACTTTAGAAATCCATAAACACGCTGAACTAGTCTGTACAAAACTTTGGAATTTAAGATCGAACCGTGTTGTGGAAGCAAACGGCTGAAAGTTTGATGCCTAGATGCACTGAAGTATGGCGAAAAACAAAAGGTATTGGTTCTGTAGTTAGCGGAGGATCATTATGTTAAATAAACAGGGCTTTGTGGAATGCTCAATGGGGCATGTGCTTTGAAATGATCCCTGATTGATGAGAGATTAAATCAGTGTGAGATTCTCAGGGCAAGAGAAAACTTGAATTCATTTCTTTGATGGAAAGATCTGCAAAAAGAACGTCTGCCAAAGAATTTTACAAGCTGGCCTTTCTCTCTGCCTTCTCCCTGGGATGAGATATAACACTGACTTAGTTTACCTTTTGCAGAATATGTTAGCTGGATACAACTGTGTTTTAGATCATAATAGCTGTACCGTACTGTTTGGACTTTATTATAATCAAACATGGCTCTCTAGAATAGCTTGGTCTCCTTAGACTCCTCTGTCACTTTCTTTCCATATGACATATGAATGACTTGAATCAATATTCAATGTCTCTTTACTTATTACCCATGTAACATACAGTCAGCTTGTCATTATGGTCATTTTTCCCTACGTATCCATCCGAAATTTGGTCATACATATTTCAATGCAGAACGATATCACTAAATACAGTGTGGCATTTAATAACACCACATTCAATGCATCTCAAGATCAATTTTCGAACATTTCACACAAATGCCTTGTCATCAGCCATCATTTAACAGGATTCACAAAAGTGTTACAATATCTCTATTTGGTTAAAGAATACAAATTCTATCAAAAGTCCATTAGTAGAAAACTTCACATTTTAGTTCTTAGCTATGTTTACACAGTGTCTTTCACAGAAAGAAGAAAACAAAGAGCACATATATAGACACACTATATACAAACATCGAGATATATGTAGAGGACGAATAGGGAAACACAAATGCGCAAGCATACAATCAGGCATAAATAGAACGACAAACGTGTTATTAGTTAGCAGCATATAAATGAGGGTCGTTCAGTGTCATTACTTGTTGCTGACTTTCATGTACAACTGGGACAGAAAAGTAAAAATAAAGACATTAATTTTGGTCATGGATTCACAGATAATGGGTGGTTTAAGATAGATTCCAAAAAGGTTGAATAAAACACATACAAATGAAAATATTTATATATCTGTACCTCTTTTTCATTTTTAGTTATATATGTAGTATATCACTATGTAAAAAGTTATTACAAAAAATAAATGTTCTCTAGTCAACTATGGAGGTAACAGTTGGGGTCAGCATTCTTACATTGGATTTTCAACTATGGGATATTTTCCAAATTCCCCTTAATTTTTTTTAAATGTTGCTGTGTTGTTTATTAAAACAGCCAATTGTTAATGTTAATTTTGGATCCTGCTTTAAGTGTTTCAGATACTGAATACAGCACAACATACCTGTATGTTCATGTTGAAATGTCATGGACTTCAATGTCTCTAAAACATGAATAATACTGCCACACACAAATGCCACAAATGAATATCATGCGCCATTACAAGACAGAAGTGCTGACATCTTTAGTTTCCTAACAACTGTCTAATGCTTGTTTGTTTTAGCTTAAAAAGATAATTGTTCTTAATCGTATTCTAAATACCTGATGTGGTCAGACTTTATATATTTACTTTATATTCCCGTTCATTCATTCAGGTTCAAAAGTGTTAAAAAAAATCAAAGTAGGAAAACACTGACATATATGCAACGCATGGACATTCACTCAAGAGCATCAAGTGCATTCATAACCTAGAGTTAGTAACAATAAACTCAACCTAATACATTAGTTCATACATTTGGTCGTACATACAGAAACAACAGGAAGTGTAATATGTGGTGTGAAGGAAGTTATTATGCAGTCGTTTTGTTGGTATTCAGGTTTGCTGGAATGCATGTTGCATGGTACAAATAGCTTCTTTAACGGTGTTAGTAATAAGGCTATTTCTAATAATGTTAAATTACCATATATCAGAGGCACTTGTGGGCAAAGCCTGGCATCTCGGTGACATTTGTTGTCTGAGAACAGCTTGCTGCCACATGCTTATAAAATCTCTCCCTTTCAAAGTTTTTCAGTTTTTTTCTTGGAGTGACAATTGGTCAAGGTCCCAAGGGCCTGAGACTCCAAGAATCTGATCCACCCCTTCATCCCTCACCAACATCAGAAACTACTACCCCCTTTCAAATCTGAGCTAGAGGGTCCTGGCGAAGCAAGTCGGGTCCCGACAATGGTCAGGGTGAGGACCGAGCCTATATGGATCTCTTTTTGTCTGATAACTTTCTAGAATCACTTCACTGTCCACATCTCATTTCTGAGGGTTTCTTCTTATGAAAACCACAAACTCATTTCAAGACTCTCGTGTGTTTACATCCCCTAACGTCCGATTTGGTTTTGGTATGGGTGTCCGCAGAAACTTACTTGCAGGTGTGGACGTCATAAATTCGAGTACACTCCTGGCAGCTGACGTAGCAGCACCAGTGGAAAATGCAGTGACATTTCTCCTTGCGTTTCTCAGTTCGGGTGTTGTGGCCCCGACCACAGCACAGCAAGTCACATCCGTCGATACCGTGTGACGTCAGGTTACAGGCACGATCGCGGGTACCAAATGAGCCAGTCTCCGGATTGGGTTCGCAGAAGTTGGGTGAGCTTTCGTAGTAGACAAGATCAGTTTCGGTCGGGGGCTTAAAAAAGGTGTACTTTGGTCGTAAAGTCTCGACCCAGCCTCTTGACTCTCGATGTTTCTCCACCACCATTTCAGACGCGCTGTCGTACTTGTCCTTCATGTAGTCACCTATCACACGAAAGTCAGGTTGCGACCACCAGCAGGTTTTCACCTCGCAGCTGCCCGAGAGGCCGTGACACTTACATTTCAGGTACATGTGGTCAGTGATTGACTGAGGGGAAAAAAACAAATAAATCTTAGCATAAATGGCATACAAATTTGAACTGTAGTTACAAAGAAAACAAACTCACCCCTCGTCCAGCTTCGTTATTGTGTCGGTTCATAGCAGAGCGGGCGTCCGGCCGGTTCTCACGAGCATCTGCGAACTCACGTGACACCATGCTTCCAAACTCCACATCCTCACTGCAGCCGCCCCACTTCCAGCCCTCGCCCGGTGGTCCTTTCCTCCGTGTGTCACAGCCGCAGATGGTGGCCGAGCCCTCGGCGCAAGCACGCGTGACGGCGAACGCCACTCCCGCAGAGGCAATTGCATGGACAAATGATGATTCTCTAGTAGCTGTGAAAAAATAGAGATGATCATGTTATAAAATTAAGAATTCAATATTCACTGTTACTTAATACAATCAACAAACTTTTTGAAAAAAGAATTTTCAAAAGGATTTGATTGGTTAAGAAAAAATGTGTAGTGCAACATGAGTCATCAACATTTTTTGCCCATTTTCCTAGAGGACAAAAATTGGTATGTGTATTTCTAATATTTAATTTTGTCATCTTGTACGAGTACATCATCATACAGATTAATACATAAAAAGTACAGGTTTGACTTTGTAGCTAAAGGCAGTTCACCCAGGTCTCATTGTGAATGTGATGTGGCATTACTGAGGCATGAGTCAGGGAAGACCAGGCATATCCTTCCAGATAAGAGATAAGTACAAGGATGACAGGTCTATAATTAGAAAAGACTCAATTAAGCAACTCTGAGGTGGGAAAATAGACCTATATTATTCATGGCTAAGACTCACTGTCGAATGGTCTTTGCAAGACCCAACGTGCTACTCGAACGCATTTAAAAATGAATAATACACATATCAGTTGATTGTAACCTCAGATGTTCCAACATTCTGTCTAACTGGGGATTTTGTGGCGATTCGTACTCCCGAGGGCCAAGTGCGAACTTAAAAGCCCATCCAACAGGCAACAGATGAGGTACATTTTGATAAATACTCTGTGGTCTTGTGCTGTCTTGCGCTTGGAGGAGAGAGGAAACTGCTGCAGAGACAATATGAATCAAGTTTTCCTTTGTTGCACGTTTCAACTGGTTAGAAAATCAAGGTGGGGATAATGATGTTGCAAAATTGGCCGCCACAATGCCAATTCAAATGACAAAGAGATTTTGTGCCTAAAAGCGCCTTTAAACATCAGCTATAATACTTCTTTGTTTGAACAATTTCCAAAACAATCATAAAAATGAATTTGGTTTTGGTCATTAGAACAATAGCTGGTCTTTGCTTTCTCTGGGTCAAACTAGCGGCTTCTGCTTTCTACCCGTGAACTCAATCTTGTGGTGGTTTAAGGTATGAATAGTCTGGTCTGAATGGGCCATTCAATTACAATTTAAAACCCACTGTGAGTGGCCCATGTTTTATGATCAGGAAACCAATAAAGTCAACGAAGGCCGACAATGACACGGCGGTCTGGTCAGAAGAATAAAGAAGGGTGGAAGCGGAACGGAGAATAATATATTTAGAGGATGACTGGCTAAAATTTGATGAGAGACATATGGAGACACTTTGTAGTTTTTACCTGCGAGAAAGCAAGACAGGTGAAGCTTGATCAGACTGATTATTTGTGACAATGGTCGGCCCCCGCTGCCCACCTTCTGGCTAACTTTGCCGGACCCTCACATGGCAAGTGGTCCCTGTTACCTGCTGGGACCCTGAATCCCCCATTGTGCTGACACTGTCACGGCGCATTACTTGCACAAAAGGCCCCCGATATTTTATATGAAATTTGCCCTTGCCAGTGATTAGTGGGGACAAAGTTAAGTCATAGCAACAGAGAACTATGCATTGGTTGGACCCCACTTGTCGGCAGACGGGGAAATCCCCATTGAAATGGTTTAATAAAACAATCTAAAGGGCGTGTGAATTGTGAAAGGAGCTTTCTCTCTGGGTTAATCTTATGGTCGCCCAGATATTCTGTGGTGAGTTGGGCTCAGCAGGAGGCGGGGCTAAGGTCCCACCATCAACTCCGTTGGACACGCCCCATTCTTTTTTTCATGGCCAGAGTTAATGATATACCGATGAGCAGACCTCCCCCGGCACAGTTAAACATGCATTTGATGAAAGGCAAAGAGCTCTCGGTACATCCTAAATTGTAACAGTTTCTCCTCCTGAGGGCAGAGGTCGTAACCCGGGTAGCCTGACCTCATGCAAAGTTGGTTTAGATGAGGGTGTTAGCGGTAAGAGTCATGGGATTCCTTAACTTCATTTTGTGGCGGCGGCCAATGCGGTTGTGGCCGCTGAGGAATGCCAATGAACAGAGAGGATTGCTTTTATTGACACCAAGATGTAATTTTATTGCTTGTTAAACGTCTGAGGAAATTGCGAGGAAAGGCTATTTTTATTTATTTTTCTAAATATATCCACAATAAATGTTGCCATGAATAAATCCCTGACAGGACCATTCTAATAAAGTGCTACATTTCAATAACAACAATGTGAAAAACATCCGTCACTACACCAGAAGTTACTTAAATCTCATCTGTCAAGACGTAAGTCGCTTCTTTTCAGTTTAATCGTCTGATTCAAATAACAACAAAAAGCGTGAGTGACAGTAGGAACAAGTTAATTCTGGTGTCCTATTACAGCTCGCATGCGACCGGCAACGTTGTCTGCTAAAGGTGTGTTTAGTGAACACCTGTGCGCCAACTCTCCTTTCATCGCGAGCGGATTCCATCAGGCCGTGTTTTGACACTTTGGTTAATGTAAATTAATGAGTACTGACGCAGACGTACCCTGAGGCGGCCCTGTGAAATAGATGAGGCACAATCGGGGAGGCAGTTTGCCTTTGCAAAACAATCCGATACTGCAGGCGGTCTGCCACATACACACCGCACATACACGTATGACAAAGCTAGGTGGCGAAAACGGAAAAGCAGTAAGCATCATTTCAAAATCATAGATCTTGAAATGTAAAGTGTGTCATTTATGAGTGTGGTTGCAACATCCAGATCTGCTGACAGTGCCGGAGGAGATCTAAAACAGCTGTTTGATTGTCATTAACAAGCCACTGAAGAGCTACTTAAGTCTGGCGTTCCATTCAGCTCTGCACAAAGCAGAAGAGGAAACCGACATGTATCCGTCTGCGCGTCAGACACCGGCTCCGCAAAAGTGATGGCGTCGCTCACAAAGGAGCGAAAGTGAGAGGTGCTCTATGAAAAGCTTCTGAGCTTAAACCGCCCCCGACAAAGCACTTAATCTGCCCGCTTTGACCTCTCACATTATTAAGAGCTTCACAAGCTTTAATCCAATCAAAATGATTTACTAAAGCCACCCCTGGACCCGAAGTCTGACCTGGTTGAAACCCCCCATCAAACCAGTCCTGACCAATCTCCCCTTCAATTTAGACCGGAGGAGGGGAACTGCAGGGGATATGGAGGGGCTATTTACACTACAATGGAGAAGAACTGACGAGTCCTCCCATAATCAGTGGCCCGCTTGGGCTCAAGCCCTCTCCATCAATGTAACAATTGCTCGAGAGTTTATTAAAAGCAATTGGCTCGACTCGCACCGCCTCCCGCAGTAGTCGGCTATCGGTATTCACTCCACCCTCGGCGGTCTCCGTCCCCTCGTAGCATGACCCCTCATTTCTCCACAGCCTCCCATCCTTCCTGATGTGGTGACAAAGCCCAGACACTGTGGGGGAACTGAACTGATATAACAGCTCTAATGGTGTTTTTTTGCAATATGACACTGGAATAAAAGCAGCAACACGAAGCCAAAAGCTTTTAAAAACACATCTACTTAAAACCTGGACGAACCGGAGCAATAGGTAGTATCTGATGACATTTCTTTACAATACGTTACACCACACTTAGTCAGTGTTTAAGTGCACTAAAGTCTACGACTGTCACAAGCTCTGTTTTTATACAACATTGGGATTTTCCATAGACATAATGACTTTTAAACTTTACAAACGGTATATTCTACCCCTTATGCCTAAACAGACCTCTAAACCCATCTCTCACAGAAACCTTTATGTGCTTTTGAATTCTCAAAGTCCAATTTTAAATGAATGATCAATTTTGTTGGTGGATCAGATTTTTAGCATCTCTGAGGGGACTAACTGAGGGGATAATACTATCAAACCTACCCTTTTGGAAAAGTAGCTTCCTACAGTACATGCTACCAACAAAAATCACACTATTAACATTAAAGCTACGTAAAGGGACAGTTCACCCAAAAATAAAAAAGTTTGTCATCATTTACTTAAGTTGCTTAAGTAAAGTCAAGTTTTTAAGTAAAATGAAGTATTACTTTTGTTGTTCTGCTGAACACAAAGAATGATATTTGGAAGAACCAAAACAACCAAACTTTTCCAGATCTGGAGCACTATAGACTTCCATCTTGGGGCAAAAAAGTACTATTTTAGTTAATGGTGCCCCAGAACAGTTTAGCTTCACACATTTTTCAGAATATCTTCTTTTTTTGTTCAACAGAACAAAGATTTTAATACAGTTTGCGACAACTTGAGGGTGAGTAAATGATGAAAGAACTTACATTTTTAGTTGAACTTTCCATTTAAGGGTCTTCTAAATATATTATATAACTAATTGTATAGTTAATATTACTTATATATATTTGTATTACAATATAATAATAATAATTTTGGCAGGAAAGCAATGAGGGTCAAAATTTAACCCAATTTCTTTGGAAGTTTACACAAAAAATAGAATCCTACACCCTTTTTCACGTCTAATGGAAAGCATTACTTCACAAAATATTTAGCAATAAAATATGACATAATAACTATGCAATAAAATTAGTGTGTCAACATTTTGTGGTATAATACTAGTACATTGTAGTCTAACTGAGCCAATTCACTATGAATCACACTTTTAAAAGCTAATTGTTGGAAAAGTAGCCAATTACTAAAAAGTAATATTTTAGAGCAGCCTACACACTGGCATAAAACTCTCAACTAAAAAATCATACTAGTTTAAGGTGGTAAATAGTTTGGGTTGGTGCTATTCCAAGGTAATCTAACGACTCTTACCAACTTCATCCCATTCCTTTTAGTCCTCACCAGCATTGATTTTAGCCAGCCTGTACCAGTTATATACCCAGCAACTGATCTGGTTCTAGCTGGATTTTCCAGCAGGGCTTGTAACACCAGAGACTTTATGATTAATAAAGGTCAAATCTAATTGAAAAAAAAACTACATCAAGGTGATCATTTTTCACAGAATTGGTACGTTGCTAGGCGTATGCGAGGAAATTGCCTATTGTATAAAGTAACCCCCCCAAAATATTTACCATATTCTCGTCCATAAAAATGTATGTCCATGGGATTTAATAATTAACCTGACTAAAATTTCACTGGTATCAAAGCTATCCGCACAAGGCATAATGATTTGATCCATTCATCTAGTACATAAAGTATGTGATGAAGTTTAAGTTTAGAGTTAATCGTTTGTTGAAACAGTTAAACTAATACTTGCTTTAGCAAACTCAACACGACTACAATAAAGCAATCTACTACAATCAAATGTAATAAAGACGTGTTTTTATTCAGAATGCTGTTTAAATCAACATCACCCTAAACTCTGCTGTCTTATGTATAGACTTGTACTTGTGCGTGAAGTATGTCTGCAAATGTGTGTGTTTAGGGAGATATTCCTTAAATGCCTTTAAGGGACGTCGGTTGGTTTCTGCTGTGAGATGCATTAGCTTTCAGTCACAAACAGTGAGCAATGTGGGGATTCCCTTTGCTGGAAACAAACAAAACGCGCCCCACCCACTTTGCACGCGTGCATCGCTACATGAGCACGAACTGTCATAGTCCAGTGCTCCTGACTAATGCCCATTGAGAGGAGGATTTGAGAGCAGCGAATAAATAACGTGCGCAGAACAACAGCGTAATCTCCGCATTCAGAGCTGTGTGCAAACAGGGAGTTTTGTTGTCATTAAGAAACCGTAAGGTCACATTGTCACTGAATACAAAGATGCACTGGAGTGAAGTAGTGTTCACTCCTGGTTAAAGTAGATGAAGAAAAGGAAGGCCTCCTGCTTTTTGACTTCCAAAAATGTGATAAATTATAAAATCCATAAGAATATATGTTAAATATTTGAGCTATAAAATGCATATTAGAAATCAACCTGACCGCACCCAATTGCGTATAAATAACATGCTGTTGCATTATCGTCTAATACGTACGCCAAATTGCGATTTTGCGTGCATATGATACGCCAATGTTTGCTTGTACCCGGGTGGAGAGCAGCCATTTTAAAACGTACATGAAGAGGAAACACTGAAATAATTAAAATAATACTGTTAGGTTTAGGGTTTGGGGTAGGGTAGAGGTTATAATATGCACGGACACTAACATTAGGTTTAGGGTTTGGGTTAGGGGACAGGGTAATGAGACAAATTGCTGTTTAATATGCAAACACGCTAATTGGCGTATCATATGCACGCAAAAAACGCGTATTTATGCACGCAAAATCGCAATTTGGCCGTCCGTATTATACGGTAATGCACAGCACGTGTTATTTATACGCAATTGGTGCGAATGGGCTGTAGAAATAGTTATATTAGAAAAACAGTCTCATTTAAAATCACATTCAACCAAAATTAACACTCTGTCATCTTCCTCTTATCATTCCAAACCTGTACGTCTTTATTTCTTCTACAGAACACAAAAGAAGATATTTTGAACAACACTGTCCACCATAGACTCCAAACCAATGAGACATTTCTTAAAATATCTTCTTTTGGGTTCCACAGAGGAACCAGTCACATACAGGTTTTGAACAACATGAGAGTGAATAAATGATGACAGAATTTTAATTTTGGGTGAACTATCCCTTTAAGAGTGCTGTTAGGCAATATGTCCACTGTAGTGACTCATAACTCACAATATAGCATTCCTTCTGCTTTCCTTTTTCTATACTACATAGTTATCTGTTATGTACAAAAAGTATGTTTTTTTTTTCGATGTAATGTTACAAATTTGTTCTACTAGAATATATGATAGGTTAATAATTGGCCTCTGTGAGTGATACACAGTGGCTAGATGAACAGGTATTTCATGTATTTTAGCACAGCTGGAATGTTGAATCAGCATCCAGGATCAGATACATAATAATATCACCAAGTAGTGATTGGCCAATAAAAAAGCCATCATAATCAACATTAGTCTCAACACCAGCTATAATAAAAAGAAATGGTTGACCACTATTGTAAAGCTTTGATTTCCTGAATATAATAGATGGTAGCAACCAGTGCCATTTTCTGTTCTGAATGCTCTACTCTCCATTCTCTCCATTACGAATTCTTGTTCATTCCCATTTTGTCTCTCATTGTACAGGTAGTCCTACCTTTGTCCAGCACTGGTCCGAAAATGGCCAGGTTATCATTGATAGTAGTGCAGTTCCATCTGCGGCCGCGGAACTGGTGCTGGCACTCCTGGATGCCGATTTTCACTCCCTCCGCCACGCTGGGCATTATTTCCACGTAGTTGCGGCAGAAGCGTAGCTGTTTGGGGACCAGTCCAGGGATGGAGCTGCAGAGGATGGGCTGAGTACCCAGTGAAGAGTACTGGTGGCCCACTGCTAGAGACCTGCCGTGAAAAACATGGAGGTGAGGGAATCGTACAAACCAGGTAGATGCACATTATTTATTTTCAGTTTACTGTCCTGTAAACAATCATGTGTTTGTCAATGTACATATGATGTCTATGGCCAACAAATCTTTTAAAACAAACTATTCATTTTTTATCAATTTAGAAATTCAAAATTTTGTAAATAGCTTTGGATAAAAGTGTCTGCTGAATGACTATGTAAAGAGGTGAATTAAATGTACATTTCAATGAGCTCAAAACACAGATTTCTCTTGACTTAATATTCATAAGGAGAGCATTAAAGCAGGGGGTTCATCTTTGTTCAATTTAAACAATTATAGGATCAAAGTCTACCATGTAAACTCCTCAAGGTCCCAAAATAAAGAGATCAATCCAACAGTTGTACCACACCAAATCAAAACTTGTACACACCAGTAAGAACCGCTGTGCTTTTGTTTGTTGTCAGAACCTGTCGTAGGCATTGAAGATCTTTTGCCTTGTGGGAGGAGTTCAGATAAAGTCATAACACATGTTGCTAAGTGGTAAACAAACATGAAAGACCCAGGTGAGATGGAGCAGTTCACAGATCAAGGGTTCACGGTGCGGGACAGCTACCTTGTCATTAAAGGCCACCGACATCCTTAAACTGTCCAAAAGTGAAATAGATCTGTGACTTCACGTAATGACACAGTGTGCTGGTCTGGCTGAGCATCAGAGGATGCTTGGCTAACGTTGGTTTGAACTCGGCTGTGCTTTGATGACACAAGGTTTAGATGTTGCGTGTGCCGACACGCTCCTCACTTATAATTTGGAGTTTCTGTTGGTAAGTTGTGGAAAGTTTGTAAACTGTCGGTAGCATATTGGCACTACTGTTTTTCAGGCTGTTATGTCACCAATGTTAGCAATCGGATAAGCACTTTTTTATTAGTCGCTTAGATAACATTCTGGCTAACAAATAAAGACTGCAAACATAACTATGTCAATTTAAAACCAGACTTTAGCTCTTTTATATTCTGTAACTTTCGATTGTGCACTAACAAGACATGTTAAGAACAAGAATCATCCGGTCCTATTTATTTTAACACCTGATGATTTCAATATTGTCTGTTAGACGGTTTCCTCGGATGCAAGTCACCTTCCGATCTGTGTTGATCGGTCTGGCTAGTGGCTAGTAATACAAGTATTTATATTTAATTTATATTCATATTTATGCAGATTTGATTGTATAACAATTGTATTAAATAAACAAGTTGTTGAATGGGTCATGTAACTTTGTCACATTTAAGTTTCGCCAATTAACGCTTCTTTCACTAGTAACCCAAAATATTGCTACTGTATTGTACTGTACTGTACAATATTACATAATGTAACTGCAATGTAATTTACTTGTTATTTCTTTTGCTCGGTTTCAGAATTATTCTACAGGGGCGGTTTTCTTTGCGGATGTGTACCAGAAGTTACGTTTGGGCTACAAAAAGTGCACATGCGCAGTAATGATTATTTTGTTGCTTTGAAACCATCTATTTGAATTCATCTTTATAAAAACGCTTGTTTGAAGGTTGTGGATAAAATCTTTCATAAAGCTTTTTTTCAGGTTAATGTTGAGTTACAGATAAGTGTCTATCAAGGTGTAAGCAGCCTCAATTAGCAGTGGTTGTGTTGACCTGTGTTATGGACTGATTAGTAATCACAACATGCAGGCCTCTGGCTGACCCCTGTGACACCAGTGATTAGACCTGAAGGGCCTTCTCAATAACAAAGACTATGACACTCCCTCATCAGCTGATCTCCTCTACCTGCTAAATTCCACAACACTTCCTCTCTGCCATTGTTATGGTATGGAAGCTATGGATCTCTGGTTGTAAAGGAAATGGAGGATGCCACAGATCAATCTTGTTGGCCAAGAGAAAGCCAATCATCATTTGACTGGGTTTCAATGTGGTACATCAATTGAAAGAGAACATATTCATTTACAAACAGTGAGAACAAGTGCAGAACAAAGTACTCATACTTGTGACTTCTAGGTACCAAAAAACATCCTTGAGTGCATTCACTTTGATATCAGTTGTATGACCGCGCTCTTGCCTAAACTGACATCAACAGGTTATGAAGCACACACATAAAGAGGAGGACCAACCCATCTAGCAGGGTGTAGCGAAACTATGAGGATTTGTTCACTAAGTAAGTCCTATTACAATTTGACCTTTTCTTAGCCTTTGTCAGTCTTTCGCCTCAGGGCCCGAGTAGCCTCTCATACCAAAGGCAAAGGACGTTTACGTCAGCCCCCACCCGCCCGAGCCGTCTGTCTCACACACTTGCATGCGCGGAAATACACAAACTCAAACACATCCTGATTTCACATTGATTGGGAAGGTGAATCTTATAAAAAACATTCATCCATAATTACAAAAACTAAATACATTGAATTATAAGTACACAGATAAAATGTTATTGATCAGAGGTTGCGATTTCATAGCTCAGCAGATTTGACGGAGTTCTCTGTTGTGATTCATTTACCTATCAACTTAGTTTTAGATATTTCTCATAATATGCCTGAGGAAAAATAAATATAAAAGCTAAATTGTTAAAATACATTAAGGGTGTGGAGCTGGAATATTAATCGTATCATCTATTTGGGTAGTTTTTATGAGCATTGTTTAAGTTCATAATAAAATCATATAATTATTGACACTTGATTGCATGTGAGATTGTTGAAATCTGTTCTGAAACCAATGGAGACATTTGTATGATCTAAGCGTGTTTTTTCAGGAGAAATATGTGAGACAACGGAGATTTAAAGGAACAGTTTACCCCAAAATTGTAATTCTGTCTTCATTTACTTAACCTAAAGTTGTTCCAAATCTGCATAAATTTCTTTGTTCTGATGAACACAGAGAAATTGGAAGAATGGTTGTAACCAAACTGCTCTTGGCCACCATTAACTTCCATACTAAGAAAGATTTCTTTATACATTTCTTTGTTCTGTTGATCACAAAACAGGATGTTTTGAAGAATTTAGGAAAGCATATAGTTATGCTATGGTATTCAATGGGGGCCAAGAACTGTTTGGTTACAAGAATTTTTCTAAATATCTTTCTCTTGAAATAAATTTTTTTTGGGGGTCCCTTGAAGCTAAAGTTTTATTCAATCTCAGTGATGTCTAGGAGAAATAATTAAGATATGAAAAAGATCTCATCTGTGATTTTCATTCGTATGGCCATAACCATATATAGTTTGTAAAATAAAAAGTGTAATAAAGTGAATAATTCTGACTGTAGGCATTAATTTCATTGTTGTTGTATTCAGTTGTGTGGTTTACAGGTGTGACAGCTTTCATTTTGGCTCATCCAATGAGATTTTACGAGTCAAACTATCCGTTTCACTGTTTTTATAGTCAGCAAACGGTTTGTGGGTGAAACTTTCGTCAAGCGTGGACAGCTCTCAGGTACACTGCAGTCACAGTAAAGTGATAATTAATAGGCTCTGCTGACGGCTAAAATCACCACCTCATACTTTGGTATTGTGCTCTGCCAGAAGCTGATGAATTTGAGACGTCACCAGCGCTGAGTGAGGTGAACAGGTGGTTCAATGACAGTCCTCATGCTCAGCTGTCTTGGGCGTGTGTCTGGCCCGCTCATGAAATGGAGCTCATCATTTAATAAGAACAGTGAAGCCAGGCCTTCCAAAAACAACACAGCGGAGATCTGACAGGTTGAACCCAACGTGTTAGATCTAAACAAACAAAAGTTGCAGGACTGTCGCTGATGTTACAGTATCGCTGAAATGCGATAAGGTTGGATTGGACCGTTTTTCTCAGACATGTCATAACATCGATCTTTAGCTGCAAACGTTCATTTGAATCGGGCATGTTGAACTCACGTAATTCCTCATTTTGAACTCTACTCCTGTGCCAAGTTGTCATATTTTGTGATATCCCAACTAAACGGATGGCCAATTTGACATCCAGCCTCCACCCTGGCCGAACAGTGCCGTCTTTACTTCCCTCAAATCTCTTAAACCTGGGTAATTAAAAGACAAAAGGACCGAAATGAACAATCCCTTTGCTCAGAAGTCTTAGCTATATATATTTGCTCACTTCTCATCTGAAGTGTATCCAGTCTAGGTTTTAATGCATATTTCAGCAAGCCCGAGCAAGCGCACCTCTGAATTACCACTTTACTCGTAGGCCCCGGGGCCACAGAGCCGACTTTGACATCAAGAAAGAAGTGTTTGGGGGAAGGAATGTGTGGCAAGCTTTCACCTCCAGGTATTTATCTTTTAAGGTGGAGTGCGGGGGCGGGAGGGGGGTTGTAGGGTGCAGCCAGGCAACACCATGTCATGAGGAGATCCAGGAAGCCATGAACCTGCTCTGTACCTGCCCTATGCCAATCACAACTATCCGCTATGGTCTTCACCAAGACACAAAGAATAATGCAACGTTAGATTGTGGGTAAGCATGTGTTCAGAGTCACATCGTGTACAAACATACTATTTGACTCATAGTTTCTGTTACAGCAAAACACCTTGCTCTTAGGGTTTTGTTGTGTATGGCCTCTATCACCATTATGATAACCTGCAGCTGTGCTGAAGCTGTGGTGACTGTGCACTTATCACGTAACTCTCCCAGCTGGAGAACTCCAGCCCACCCCTCGTGAGTTAAATTGCCCATTGATGTTAATATGTTTTGACATGAGTCATCTCCGTAAGGGGAAACCAATACTTTTGGTTTAGGAAATATCCCCAAAAATCTGTTTATTTTTAGTAAAATATTTAACAACCAGGTTTCTATATCATATATTGTATCAAATATACATCTTAAGGATTAATCCAAAGCAATTTAATGTGTATTCAAAGTAAACATTTTGCCAGTTCACCTTGATATGCTACAGCACCTTTCTTTTCTTATCTGCTGCAACCCAGACAAATTTATATTATCCCAGCTGGAATCCATAATCAAATACTGTGGGAAATGCAGATTAAAAATGCAAAATGGGAGTTTATTTATCACTTTTCACTAGTTAGTATAGCATTTGCGTCCTGCTCGCCACGCGTACACCTGAGTTGGCTATATCAGAACAAGCAACGGAAACTTCCGAATGCACTTCTTAGTTTAAACTGAACTGGCCTTGTAAGTGAGAAAGAAAGCACAGCTTTTAAAATCTCAAGAGGGTCAGACAGACAACAATTAACAAGAAAGAGCGGCCTGGACTGTGACTAATGACCTACTCAATTACAGCTTTTACAACCACTGAGAAAACTCTGCTTTATTGTCTTGCCTCCCTGAAACAATGATCTTTAAAGTATGTGAGTGAAATTAGTGAAGAAGTCCTTGAGAACTTCTCAAGTGTTTTTCAGATCAGCACTGTACCTTGGACAAGCCCAATATTTGAACTGTAATAAAATACTTTGTAACACACAAGTGATTTTCTGTCTGAAATCACAATATAATTGGTCAACATATTCATCATTCATTTGTTATTTCTTTTAACTTAAGTTGCATATTGCATTTTACAATTGTTTTATTTAAAATACAATTTGTAGTAATGCGAATGGAAATACTATAATACATATTATATTATACACATACTACTCTTTTTTGCAATAATTTAAACAAGTTCAGATAAAGGTAAAATTTGACCAACAAATTAAACAAGGCTGATAAATGACATTTGTGTAAATATATATATTTATATGTGATGTTTTTTTTATTATTTTAAAGATAAATCAGTATTACAGGCTCAACCGTAGCACAAACTGTAACAATGAATTTGAATGATTTAGTACGATTTATATAATAAGTTAAAATAATTTCTTTAAAGAAATAAATTGGCCATAGATGTTATACAAAACATGTTTCTAAAAATGTTAAGATTAAGTATGTGTTATTGAGGGGCTACACGAATTAACAGGTGCACGAGAGACAGACTGATGAAACATGGGCATGTTAACGTCAAGTTCTGCGTTATGACCCTGATGATTACAATCAAATGTATCCTCAAGCTCGTCACTGATCAAATAATCAATCGCATACCGGTAAAGGTAACAGCTGACGTCATAGACATAACAAAATCCTCAAGTTCGAAAACTTGTCATATACGTTTTCAAGCTCACTTTACACATTTTATTTCACAGAGAAAGGTTAAAAAAGAAACGAAACTTACCACCATATCGGGTAACTTGCCATGACACGCGTGAGCCCACAAAAAAGAAACAGGAAATATCCAAGATATATCATCCTTAAAAAAGTTTGGCTTAAACAGACACGCACTCGCACACTCGCACACACACACATAGGCTCATGCACACTTACTCGCCCGCATTTGTCAATGAGAATAAACAAAGTGATGATGAGCGATATTTCTCTCCGATAATCCTACAGCCGTCTCCTGTGCGCGTTCATGAGGCAAATATTATAGTTCAGAGCAGCTTTGCATTCGGACCCAATCAGAGGCTTTTGCCACGGGGGAAATTCTGATGATACAGTCACCCAGTCAGTCAGTCAGCCTGAACGGCAATGCTCAAGACACTGTTTAATAGTTATTTGGGACATGCAAGGGTTGTGTGTGTTATATATATAAGGTTGTTTAAGGCTGGGTGGGGGGACCCCTGTGGATTGCGTAGCTATAACAACCTGTCCGGATTTCACCCCCCGGTTTGAAGCCCCTCATATGCAAAAATGAAAACGTGTGAATTGCTTGCTTGCCTTGTGTTAGTTTTTCTTTCACTAATTCTCGTTTCGCTGTCTTGATATGCACTTTGTTTAACACGTAGAATTAAATAAAAAAGTTAATAAACAATTAAACTACGGAAGAATTAAATCGCGTTTCGTTTATCGCGTTACATTAACTAAATATAAATGTCCAAATTATCATGTTTTTTTCGACTGTTAATTTATTTAAAATATATATATAAATACAATGGTAATATTTACTGGAATAAAGTTGATCTATACTGATTATCAAAGCACAAATAATTCACATTTAAATGTGTCCCATGCAAAGATCATGAACAATTGAATCGTTTTTTTTCTATGAAAAATACTAATGTTAATAATAATAAAAATAATAATAATAAATAATAAAGCTACATATAAGTGTATAAGTCGAAATTCCCAATGAAAAACTTCCTCTTGCATAACAGCTGTTGCAACGTTTCTCCCAGTTTCAGAGTAAATTCCATCAAAGCAAGTGCTGTGTATCCGATCCAAAGTGTATTCAGCCTGTGTATTGATATTCATTGATCCTCGACAAACACCTGATCAGATGCGGGTTGTGGATCAGATGCGGGTTGTGGAACAGGTGCTTCACAGAGACAAACAGTGGTTATTAAGTATACACTTAGAGGGTATTTTCTGTAGTTGCATAATACATTATTCGTTCTACCTAAACATAAAGATCTAATATTCAATGGCTAACTTGAGATCATATCGGAGAATTCCTTCCGACTATTAACTAATAAATAATTACTGACCAAACATTATATAAAAAGTGAACATGTTAAGACGGCATGCTTTTCCTACAATGACGAGGCAAAAATATTCCATACATATATTTTCAAAAAGGCCATAAACTTAAATTGACAGAATTGCGGCGTTGTGACAAACTCCACCATGATTTTATTTAATATAGGCCTATGCCTATTTGTTACATTTGAACAATAAATCGACATCTTGAGTTAATACTTATTCATCATCATAAATAATTGTAAGTTATCATTTATGAACAATAAAAGCTATAATTTTTCTTAATGAATAATATTTGCATTAATTATCTCGCTCGCTCGCTATTTACTCTCTAAGGAAAAAAATAATACACGAGTCAGTGCTTGAAAATAACACATTTTTGTTTCGTGTTTCGCCATCTAGTGGCTCTAAGAAACGTATGGAACGTATAGCAAACAATCTCACTTTATACAAGCAGACTTGCTTGTGCAGTTTTAAAATGCAATTTTATTTATAATATTGATAAATGAACCAAGTGACAGCTTCTCCACAGTGCCCAAAAGATCAGACAATTTCGAGACAGCTTAACAAAAATTATACGCCTACTAGTAATTTAGTAAACGCTTTAAAGCTTTGAGGTGTTCTTTTCTTGTTAACGTCTCATCCACAGTGATTTACAACTATGTAGTGGTGCCCTCTAGTGGCAAGCCAACATTACAACAGACAAACATCACTACAGTCCCGAACAAGTGTTTAACTTGATGTGGGAATTTCTTGAATTTGTTAAACAATTTATTTTTAACAATTAATGTAAATACAGCTGCGGTACGTATAATTAACCCTTCCATGCTATATAAGTAAATTTCCTCTTAGATTTGATTTTATGTTAAAGGTATAGTTTGTAAGAATTTTGCAGTAAGATATAAAAAAACCACTAGGCCAATGTTATATATGTTTTTCAGCTGAGTACTTACAATATCTCAAATGTTTCCAACTGCTTTTAAATCCTGAGAAAATCGCCATTCTAAACAGTGGACGTGGGCTGGTCGCTACCCTATCCGTCCCGGAAACAAGTGCGTCTACTTCCGGCCGAAACAATTTACGGCAGTTTAAAATAGAAAAAATCGTTTGACACAACTTGTTCCATTCCGGAAATATTTTTTTTATGAACTCTTTATTGAAAATTGCATTTCACATTAAAAGACATTAAACAAAATCAAATTTGTAATGGTTTGGGGAGATGTACTTAACGAGGGATAGGCTACACTAAAATTTTAATAGCCGAAAATAGTATTTTTTTATTAATTTTTATACTTTTTTATTTCATTTTTTAATACCAATGAAAATACAATATAAAAAACTGATATGTGCCGTGAGTGAGTAATATTTTTTATTTATCTTTTATTTGTATAAATACACATATACAACAGTTTTTAATAACAATATACGGTATGGAACGAGTTGTGTCAAACTAATTTTTTTCCCGTCTGATTGATGTATCAGCTGTACCATCAGCGGTGGAGTTCCCATCATTCCACACTTCTACAGTTCGATCCCAGGGGATTGCACATACCTATGTATAAATGTATAGGACATTCCAATGTAAGTCGCTTTGGATAAAAGCGTCTGCCAAATACATGAATGTAATGTAAGTGTACACAGCGTCATCAAGTTCCGCGATTGTTGTTGTTTTTTTGGTCGTGTGCCCTCTAGGGGCGATTTCTACAAACTGTACCTTTAAGAAAATCGAATTTGCGCCAGTTTAAGTGAATTAGCTGCTTTTCCTACAGTATAAACAATCAAAACTATGATTTCGCATTGACAAGCTGTATTTTTGTCATACTTAAAAATACCCTTTCACATGCAGAAAGGTTATTAATTATGGCTTGATGGAAGGTGTTGTGCAAGATGAAAATAACATCTGTGCACGATGCTGTGTTTTTTGCTGAGGAAGAGACAGTAGAGCTGTGAGCCGAGGCATTTTTTCCACTCGTTGTAACCGTGACATCATAGACAAGAAGCTCTCGAAACATACTCAATTGACATGAACAATGTCACAGAAATAAATAATAAAATGTTTGAGGTTCTGCTTCAAAGTACAGTTAACAGAGCTTGAAGAGGGCAAGATGTTATTTAGCCACGGGTTTCGGTTCACGGGGAGATTGTCAACAGCATTATTCCATCCATGAGAATGGAATATGATTAATGTTGCCCCCAGGTGTGTAGAACTCAGTGAACCTTCGCACTTTTCCCTCGTTATCCAACGTGACTAGCAGATGATGCTGACAAAGTTTCTCTAAAACTTCCCCTTTTCTTGACATTTGAGCCATTTACATAAGCTGCCGTTAAACAGGAATTCTTTGCTTCTGAGCTACTGCAAACATACTTCAGCACATTACCTGAGTTAATGTTAAACCACAATGTAACATGGTGTTAGGTGAATATAAACGAGATAGGCCTATCTGAGTGCTACTTGGACTATGGACACTTTTATTCAACATTCAAGCTTCAAGATTAATAAAATATGTACCACCATAAGACTAGTGTGGTAGACTTGCTTACTAAGTTATATTCAATCTACCATATTCGGCAGGGTGTTCCTGTTATTTCAAGCAATTTGCACTTGATAGCCTACTCTCCATGATTACCAAAATGACATAACTTCCTTTTTACGCAAAGCTCAGGTATTGGTCTTGAGTAAGGAGAATTATAATGGACTCACCAGGAAAACAAAAAAGCGTTTAAGAAACCCATAACAATGCTGCTAAGAAACAAATGACTTCTTTAATACCTTCTTTACAGGACACCGGTGAGTTAGAATTCCATGTCGTGATTATGGCGACGCCAACAGCAATTGTAGAGTAAAACGCGTCCGCACAGAACAGTATGCCAATGTGAGAATATAAACATCACAGCAAATAAAAGGCCTACACATTTTATTTCTGAAAAATTAATTTAAGTGCATTTACAAATTGATGTTTAAACGTGTTGTTTATTAACTACCATAGCCTACCGTTTGAATTCGTTCAGTTTACAGAGACTTGAGCTGGTTAATTTGCAGTTCAGGTGGCTATAGTGTTATGTCCTGTTGTAAAAAAAACATTGTTTCTATTTGCATTTGAAAAACAGAAAAGATTATATGACTGAAAACTGAAATTTATCAGACACTGAACTGGAATAATTACGACGGCGTTTTAGTGCCACGTAAAAAAAAAAAAAAAAAGATTTCGAGAATAAAGTCGAAATGTAACGAGAATAAAGTCGAAATACCACGTAAAAAAAAAAAAAGATTTCGAGAATAAAGTCGAAATGTTACGAGATTAAAGTCGAAATGTTACGAGAATAAAGTCGAAATGTTACGAGATTAAAGTCGAAATGTTACGAGAATAAAGTCGAAATGTTACGAGAATAAACTCGTAGTAATACGAGAATAAACTCGTAATATTTTGAGAAAAATAACAAAATTGCTAGAAACAATGGCTGTGGAGGATTTGGTTCAAGTACTCCAGCGGGGGTCCCAACGCGTTGTTGCATATGGATTCATATGATAAACCGAAGCAAACATTGAAATAGAATACAAACATTGAAATATTAAAACAAGGCTTGATTACCAAATGTACAAAAATCTGGTTGCATCAAGTTTATAAAAGCCATATCCTTAAGGATTTATAAAAATGTACAAATGTGAACTATATATAAAGAGGTTTTAAAAATGACTGCTGGTGTTTGCAAGGCCTTCCGAACTAACTCATTGGTTCAGATAACGTGCTTAAACATAACTTAAACTCTTAAAATACAACATTCATGTAAACAAAATACGTTTTACGACGAGTTTATTCTCGAAACATTTCGACTTTATTCTCGTAACATTTCGACTTTAATCTCGTAACATTTCGACTTTATTCTCGTAACATTTCGACTTTAATCTCGTAACATTTCGACTTTATTTTCGAAATCTTTTTTTTTTTTTTTACGTGGCATTTCGACTTTATTCTCGTAACATTTTGACTTTATTCTCGAAATCTTTTTTTTTTTTTTTTACGTGGCATTTCGACTTTATTCTCGTAACATTTCGACTTTATTCTCGAAATCTTTTTTTTTACGTGGCACTAAAACGTCGTCGTAAATAATATATTCAGAAACGTCATGAAAATTTGGAGCGGTCTCCTAAATTTTCCCGCGGCGCGGTATTTGCATATTTTTACTTTATTGTATTGATATGATTTTTATGGAAGCCCATTTCCGCCACGTGATGAAAAAATCCGGATCTAAAAAGTCATAATTATGAGATTGAAAGCCATAGTTATGAGATAAGAAAATCTAAATTATGAGAAATAAAGTCAAAATTATGACTTAACCTGCACATGCGCAGTGCAGGCGGAACACCGCTCGCTGCTGACATCCACTGGTTAGAATGGTGAAAATGAAACTCAGTGGTTTTAGAAACCAATTGCGATTGGTTGTATACAGGTGCTGGTCATATAATTAGAAAATCATCAAACAGTTGATTTATTACATTAATTCCATTCAAAAATTGAAACTTGTATAATGTTACATTCATTCCACACAGACTGATATATTTCAAGTGTTTATTTCTTTTAATCTTGATGATTATAACTGACAACTAATGAAAACCCCAAATTCACTATCTCAGAAAATTAGAATATTACTTAAGACCAATACAAAGAAAGGATTTTTAGAAATCGTGGCCAACTGAAAAGTATGAACATAAAAAGTATGAGCATGTACAGCACTCAATACTTAGTTGGGGCTCCTTTGCCTGAATTACTGCAGCAAATGGCATGGAGTCGTGGCATGGCATGGAGTCGATCAGTCTGTGGCACTGCTCAGGTGTTGTGAGAGCCCAGGTTGCTCTGATAGTGGCCTTCAGCTCTTCTGCATTGTTGAGTCTGGCATATCGCATCTTGCTCTTCACAATACCCCATGGTTTTCTATGGGGTTAAGGTCAGGCGAGTTTGTTGGCCAATTAAGAACAGGGATACCATTGTCCTTAAACCAGGCAATCCACAACTACCAGAATGCAGGTGAATGTATCGGACAGAGGAAAGTTTGTGAGGAAAATCTATGGCCAGATGGGAACGAGGTCTATGGGGTATGGGTAGTGGCATGAGTTTTCCTGCGGGTAGACGACGGGGGGGTTTTGACACGGCACAGACTGTACATCCACAAACAAACTAGGAGACATCCTGAGATATCCTGGGCCACCAGTAACGATTGGTGAGGAGGGTGAGGGTTTCAGAGCTCCCTGGGTCTCCTGGTCCCGGAACAGAATGTGCAGTCTATGAGGGAGTTGCGGAGATGTGGAGGTACATACTTCTTCCCTTCAGAAACTCCCGGCGGAGCGTGTTGATCGGCAGCAGCCATCTCCTCGTCAATGGCACACACAATGGGTTCAGAAACACGGACGGCTTGAGGATTTTTAGGGGTTTAGTTTCATCTGTCCTACCATCAAAATTCGGTATGTCCTACAAAAAAGTAAATTTAGACAAAGACACAGTAGAGATGTCAACTGAACTTCTATCGCATCCAAAATTACGATTATTCCAATGCATAAATTCTGTATTTTCTTTTCACTTTTGATTACGAGAAGATGACGATATGACTTAACAAAAGGAGGCAACAGCATTGCCACATAACAGGCAGCTTGGGGAGGAAAAATAACATTTCTATATAAATACTGCTGAATTTACTTAATTTAACACGTTTCATTTAAATATGCTCAAATCTGATTGTTCATGTTCAGTTCGTACTTAACGACTAATATAGTTCACTTAAAGAGTGTAATACACCAAGTGCAGTTTATTTGCATATCACTGACAAAGTGAAACTGAAAATAAGGCAACATGACAATGAATGAAAAGATATGATTTTTTTTTAACTAATAAGAACAGCACCTGAATAAACACCTTAACTTGAATAGGAAGGTTTTTTTGCATGTCTATATTTTGTTCCCTATGTTTTTCAACTATCAAAAACTGTGTCTCATTTGAAAGTTTAAACAGTGTGTTTAAACAGAAGTATTTTTACAATCAAGACAATGTTCATAAATGGAGTGCTAATTAAGCATCAAATTGGTCCAATTATCAATTTTCCCTGTCCGTTGTCATGTGATTCATTAGTGTTACAAGTTCTCATGTGTGAAAGGAGGCAAGAGTGTTAAATTTGGTGTTATCGCTCTCACTCTCTCATACTGTGTTTCCAGTTTTAAGTTCCTGGGGACCCATATTTCGGAGAACCTGTCCTGGACCACCAATACCTCATGCCTGGTCAAGAAGGCTCACCAGCGTCTCTTCTTTCTGAGGACAATGAAGAAGAACCAACTGTCTTCAACTATCCTGGTGAACTTCTATCGCTGCACGATAGAGAGCATCCTGACCAGCTGTGTCACAGTCTGGTATGGGAACTGTTCTGTTGCTGAGCGCAAGGCACTGCAGCGGGTGGTGAAAACAGCCCAGCGCATCACAGGGACTACACTCTCTTCCATTGAGGACATCCAGAAGAAACGCTGTCTGCGTCGAGCTTGCAGCATTATCAAGGACTCTTCTCACCCCGCTCATAGACTGTTTACTCTCCTGCCTTCCGGTAGGCGCTTCAGGTGCCTCCGGACAAGAACCGGCAGACTAGGAAACAGCTTTTTTCATTATTGAACTCTGTCCCCCACTGATTCCACTACCCTCATAACTTTAACTTTAATGCTGCTATTACATTCTTTACATTGCACTACAGGGCTGCCAAGCATGACTGCAAGCATGAATGCAAGGTCTCTAACATTCACCAGCTCCGTGATGTTGTCATGGAGGAGTGGATAATAAATAAGCCGTTCGATTTGAGCCCTCATTCATGGGTCTACGATAAATGCTGCAGAACGAGTTGCGACAAAATATGTCCAGAAAAGCAGAAGAATAATATGCTCGCTAGATAGTAATAGTGATGCTTTGCATTCTGCAAAAAGACCACTTATAATATCTTGTGTTATTAAGGAGGGAAGATGTTCATGGCCTTGAAGCAATGGATAAGAGCGAAACATAGTATGGGTTGATGTCAATAAGACTGTTGATTGGTGAAGAAAGGAGAAGTAGGGATAAAAGAATGGAATTGCCACTCTATGCAGACTGAAGATTGTCACTCTGCTCTTTGTTGATCCTGCTCGCAAGCAATAAAATATTTTTAAAGAAAACTCTTGATGTCGTCTCTCAGAAAATGTTTTTAACCACAATTTGGTATCAGAAGTGTGGATCCCTCGACTGGAATTCCTGTACCTCGGGTCAGACGGTGATTGATCATCTTTGAATCAGGGTCCTAACCTACCCCGTTTAGCCTTCAGGGACAAAGGGGCCATCCACTCTCCCGTGGACTGGGGAGAAAAGCATCAGGATCCAAAACAATTTAGTGGGACACTCTGAAGGAGAACCAAATCAATTTCCCTTGAAATATTTTTTTCCCCAAAATTAGAAAAGAACATCCCATTCTGTCATGGTGCGAGGGTACCGTGCTGATTGGGTCGAGCGAGAGATTGGTCGTCCTCTGAGATCCAGTGTGTGTTCATTCTGGGGCATTGAGACACATAATTGGTCAAAAGTGCATAGGCAAATCTGACTTTAAGAGAGCTGCGTGTTTTGACTTTAACCTGCAGCGTTAGTTTGCGTGGGCTCTAGCCGTGAGTGTCCGGATTCTAAACGAATGAGTCATCTAACCGTGAGCGTCGTCCTATATGTGAGACAAATGGTGCATGACTGCAGATACTCTCCGAACGTAACAGAATTGGTTGCCTGCATTAGCAAACGAGTTACATTTACAAGCAGCTTATGTACAAATTAGAAAATTATATGGCTTAAAAAGCATGTTAGATATAGAGCTTTTAATTAAACACCATGGTTTTCCTGTAGAGGGGACGCTGAGCATTGCTAAACTCCAGAAAGTTAATCAGTCAGTGTTGAAACAAAGTAGGAGACATTGTGCAGGATGTTGTTCTCATCAGTGTGAAAATTGTGACGAAACACTGAGTTTTTGGCAGAAGAGGCGGAACAGAGAGAGAGAAAGTCTGGGTGAAAAAGTTTGCCTAAGTCAGGGACTGAGAATATTTCTAAGCAAAAAAATCTGATATTGATGCACACAAATCAACTACATTAACATTTATGCATTTGGAAGATGCTTTTATCCAAAGAGACTTACTTTGCATTATCCTATACATTTTGTTTTTAAGTATGTGCAATCCCGGGGGTGGAACCCACCACCTTGCCGTTGTTAGCCCCATGCTCTTACCACTGAGCTTCAGGAAACTAATTCTTGTTCTTCTGTTTCTAACTCCCCACGCCATACTTCTTTCCCCTGGGAGAGCTGAATGCCCTAAGAATCAACCTCGACCTCGACAACTGCCCTCCTCAAAGACCACGAGTCCAGCAGCACGATGCAACAAATTTAATAATCCGTTTCACGTCTATCCTTAAATCAATTTGAATCAAGGTTGATGTAGGATAAAGAAAGTAATAAGGAATAAGTAATTAAATGCTTTTTGTTGAGTTATTTGTATAGTAATATAATTACACTATTAAATATGTAATTAGTAACAAGTAATTCATTACTTTTTCAGAGTAACTTTCCCAACACTGGGGACTCGGATATGAAAGAGGCTATTCCAGGCCAGACAGGATTTAACAGGATAACTTTGGACAAGTACTTTTTTTACTTGAACAAGTTGATGACAAATGTACAAAAGTCCGCAATGGCAGCGGGAAACATAAGTGATGCGCGCAGTTGGCTAATCACATACACACAGCTAGACTGGAGGGCTCATGATCTACTCGTCTTTCCACATGAAACAATAACTGAAATTCCAAATTTGCAGGTCATACATGAGTACTTGGGAAAAAAAATCATGCTGTCTTGAAAACTATTCACAAAAAGTGTTTTTGTCGCCTTCTGGAGTATTGCTATAATTGTTTTTAATGATTTGGCAGATGGCCATCTAGGAAACTGATATTGGGTGAGACGGGGTGACAACAGGGTGAGACACGGACAGAGGACCCAGGCACAGACAGCGGGTAAGGGGTACATTAGACTTAGTAATTAAATAATGACAAAACATTTTGAGTTTACTCGCTTCATTCGCGCGTCAGATTCGCTTCGCCGTGTCTGTGTCCATCCGATCCTTTGGAGGTGCACCCAGATTGGTGAGTTTCACAAGCTCCTCTAGGAGTTGCGCCTGGATGACGGCCACTTTCAGCGGTACTTCCGGCTGAGCAGTTCCCAGTTTAATGACCTGTTGTCCCGTGTCGGTGGGAGGACTTCCCTCCAGGACACCAACTACAGGCGCTGTATTCCACCTGCAGAGCGCCTATCAATCTGTCTCCAGTCAGTAAATCATTTAATATTCTGTGTGATTTCAAGTAATTAATGACTGAAAACCTCCACATACATATTACGAGTTTGATTCCAATTTATTTTAGTAGCGATGGCTGATTGAATCTATTTTTAGTCCGTTGCCTATATTTGAGATTAGTTTTGTATTGAGTTCAGATTTATTGCATTTGTAATAATAAGAGTCATGGATTCATTGTATTTTGGGGGTAAAATTATCAGTTTTTGTAATAAATCTTTAAAAATCAAAATCTGGAAATTTAAATTCTATATGTTACTAGAACCTAAAGATGGTATGTGAAACTTTGAAACAGAAAATAGTGGTTTTCATCTTGCCACTTTCTTTAAAAGAAAACTCAAAATTAATCTAAATGGATTTATAGCGTTTTGGAAACAAACTCTTCACATAGTAAAAAAACTAAAGTGAAAAGTAGATGTCACAAACACGAGTATTGTAAATGTATATTTGCTAATATGGAATTTCACTCTGCATTTATAACAATGTTTATTTCATTTTCTATTTTCTCTTTATTTCAGATATCTTGCCACTGGAGACTCCTTCCGGACCCGGCCAGCAACTTCCGTGTTGGTGTCTCCACAGTCTGCATGATTGTCCCAGACGTGGCGACTGCAATCTGGGACTACTTAGTGGAGTAGTTCATGGCTGTGCCCTCCACAGATGAATGGAGGTCCATTCCAGTGAGTTTTGAGGACAGGTGGAACTTCCCGCTTTGCTGTGGAGCACTGGACGGCAAGCACGTCCTGGTAAAGGCACCCCCCAAAACAGGATCCCAGTTCTTCAACTACTAGGGAACTTTTTCCTTGTTCTCCTTGCTGTTGTGGATGCAAGGTATTGTTTTCAGGTTATTGATGTCAGGGGATATGGCCGGACGAGTGATGGTGGGACTCTGTCCAACTCAGCCTTTGGCCAGGCACCCCGTGGTGGCACCCTCCATCTGCCACCTGACCGTCCTCTACCAGGAGCTTACCACAGAGGAGCCCAGCCCCATGTCTTTGTAGCAGATGAGGCCTTTCCCTTCAGGAAAAATCTCATGAGGCCATTTCCTGGACGCACCCTTCCTCGAGAGAGACGGGTCTTTAATTACCGTCTCTAAAGAGGCCGGGTGGTGGTGGAGAATGCTTTCGGGATCCTGTCATCACAGTGGAGGATGTATCGCCGCCTCATAGAGGTTAAGCCTCATGTTGTGGAGAGGTGTGTGAAAGCGACCTGTGTCCTCCAAAACTTTCTGAGGAGATCTGTAGAGGCACCTGATGTGAGGGTGGCGGTGCAAGGTCCAGAGGAGTCGCAGCAGAGTCTCGGTCGGGTTGCAGCCAACAATTCTGCCAGAGAGGCCATCCGGGTAAGGGACAGTTTCATGGCTCACTTTTCTGCAGAGAGAGCAGTCCCGTGGCAACTGACTGAATAGTTTTTGCTCATTATATACTGTGATGTCCTTTATGTTAAGCTCTGATACTTATTCCCATCCTATTGTTTTTCTTCTTATTTCCACACTTTGAATATTGTAATTAATTACATCTTTTCAACCTATCTTGTAAATCTTTCATCTTTTTTGTTCAAGTTTGATTTTTATAGTTTTCAAATGATAAATGGAGCCAGTCTCCAAATTTAACTCCTGTCTCGTTGCTGCATTCTCATTACACTATACCAATCACTAATAACTATTTTTTACTATACTATTGTGAGTTTACTTGCAATAGGATATAATTAGAGTGAATTTACATAATTATTATTTTAGTTTTAACATAGAAATACTATTTTTATGTAACAAATATTAATAATGATTTTCTATGTTATGTACAAAGTAAGACACCAAAACGTTTGGTCTTTGTATAGAACATTTATTTCAAACAAATCCAATAAATAATATAAAAACTATATACAAAGAACATTTACAACTATATACATTCAGGAATTAAAAGGATCTTGCTTGGAAGAGGGAAGAGTGAGGGCCAAAGTGAAGTAGAGGAGAAAGGAGTCTGTTTCATTCCCTGCAGAGATTGCTGCTTCTATTTTTTATTTAACACTAGTCTGTTGGCTCCAATTGTTCCAAATTAAGCACAACTGTGCTGCTTTCATAAATTAATTTATGAATTTGAAATTTGACAAATTCTTTCGTTTTAGGAGGCAATCTCTGCAGGGAAGGGACCAGACTCAAGAGGAAGAGCTCATCCTCTGAGCGTGGAGGCGGCGCTGGGGCTACAGGACGGGTTCGGAGTGCCTCTAGGAGCAGCCGCTCCACTTCTGATGGCTGCTCCCTAGGTGTTCTCTGAGCTCTCCTTCTTGGTGGAGCTGTATCAAATGATAACACATTTTGTACAATGAGAAGGCAGAAAAGGATTAAACTCATTCACAAACCGTCAGTGTTGTGTGAGGCTACGAGTGCTTACTGTAAATATGCATGTAAACATGGTCATTATTGCCTGTACACACCTCTGGGTACAGCAGCAGATCTTGAAGGGCCGGCAGGGGAAGCAGCAGCAGGTTCTGGAAGAGGAGACCCAGGCTCACTGCCATCAAAAGAACCAGTCGGCTCTGTCATGACAATTTTAAATATTAATACAACATTACCCACATTGGACATTACACCTGTACAGAGAAATTAATTTAGACTTTTCATCATTAAAAACAACAACATATCTGCCCTGTTGTATTGCTTCACTTGTTAACACACCTACTGCTGCTGCTGCCTCGCCCTGGTCCTCGGGCTGGTCGTACCCTGCGGCCTGATTCTCCTCATCCCCCCTATCCATATTCCCGCTTGTGTCCCGTGGGGAGACGGAGTGTTTTAGGAAAGACAGGACTGCCAAGTACTTCCACTTTTTCCCTGACCCTGCTGCTGACCCACTCCTCTTCTCAGTCTCCTTTCTCCTCTCCTTTAAATATGTGTCCCTCAAACTCTTCCACTTCTTTCTGCACACTTCCTCTGAATAAACACATGAACTCTTTAGCAGGGAAAGTAGTTGTAAAATATGGCGAATAAGCTCAATTTACCAGGGTTAGCTACCTTGTATATATGTATATCTCAATATGTATATATAGCTCAAATTGAGTAAAGAGCGTTTTTACAACTTACCAGATTCTCCGACCTCCTCACTCACTTTCTTCCAATCAAGATCCTTGTTATTCCTGTTTCTATAAAAGTAAGAAAAATAATCATACAGCTCCGTGTGTCCACAAACAGCAACAGTTATTTTGTCCTCCAGTTTTGGATTTCTGCCTCCGCCCGCTACGTCGTCTAATTCATTCATTCAGGCATTTGGCAGATGCTTTTATCCAAAGTGACTTACATTGCTTTATCCTATACATTTTACATAGGTATTTGCAATCCCCTGGGATCGAACCCACAACCTTGCGTTGTTAACGCAATGCTCTTACCACTGAGCCACAGGAAAGCTTGTAATCACCTCACTAAAGCAAGCTCCTGATTGGTTAACGTGGCGTAAATTTTCGCCAAAACGAAACTCTTTTTAACTCGCGCCGCAAGTAGGTATATCGCGTCTTTGCATTGACTTAACATGTAAATCACTCGTGCTTAACGCGACATAGGCGTTTGGTCTGAACATTACATGAGGCTGAGACTATACGGTTGCTAACTTTTGCTGATGTTGGACAGTATTAACTGTTTTTAAACGATACGTTGGTACGGTTTAGTGATGATTAAGAAATGATAAGATAAAACTAAAGACACTGATGACAGATAGCTTTTTTTGATCTTAACCTAAATACTGAGAAAGTGTAGTCAAAACATGTACTTACAAAGCCGAAGATGCTGGGCTCTAAATAGCCTTTGGGCTGTATGTAGCTGCTGTTGACACAAGCAGAATTGAGAAAAGATATATGATTGACAATAAGTGAGATACTGAGCAGACGTCTGTATGAATTACAAAAGTATTTCTTTATTACTGATGTATATACACATAGCAGATCAAAGGTGCAAGATACTAGATTGCATTTTAAAAGAACTATCCCTTTAATGCATTTATTAAGATATCGATGACTCTGACTTGCTGCAAAATGTAGTTTGATTTAATCTAAACCTAAGTACTGTGAAAGTGTGGTCAAAACATATACTTACAATGCCAAAGACGCTTGATAAAATGGCTAAAAAAGAAGGGAGAACAAGAAGGAACATGAATGAGATATTGCAAATGTCTTTGAATTAATACGGATTCATTTTTCATTGATCATTACTGACTGTGTGTTAAAAAACATCTAGGAAATTACTGAAGTTAATTCTGTAGTACACTACAGTATTTTTATGGACAAATATATTACTATTGCATTGTAAAAATGAAAAAAAAAGAACGGAGAAATCAGAATCAAGTATTCAGACAGAAATTGTGAGATGTGACAAATGTCATTACGAAATAAAAATGAAATTAGTTGTCTTTGAGGTTAAACAAAACATGAACGACAAAGCCAAAGATGCTGGATAGCTCTCAAACTGGCTCTCAAAAGAGCTTTTGTGGATGCATGCACAGCAGAAGGGAGAAAAAGAAAAAACATGAATAGGACTGAGACATTGCAGATGTATTTGTGAATAAATATGCATTCAGTTTTCATTGATCATTATTGACTACATGTTAAAAACATGGCAAGTCAGAAATGCAGAATGACTGCTAGTTAACATGACGGTGAATAAGCCCAAACTTGATTTTATGCCAAGTCACATATGCTTTCTATTAATATACAAATAAAAACATTGCAACACCTTTATGTGGGTTTTGTAATAAGGGCCTCCAAACATGATCAAAATCTATTCCTTCACATTTTAAAAGGTTTCCTATATAATGAGACCATGCACTTGATCCTACCTTGAGAGAGTGGTGGTTGGAAGGCAAATAGGGCACTCATCTGTTATATATATCTATATCTATATCTATATCTATATATATATATATATATGTGTGTTAATTAATCTTTTAATTTCATATCTAAAATAGCATAATATTCATGTCAAATTCTCAATATATTTATTTAGAATGATAGACATACTGTTAAATCCAGCACTGCAAGGTTTCATTTTTATATAATATAAAAATGTTGCCAGAGATCTCAACGTCAGACACAAGGACATGAACACGTCTATAGCGGTTTAAAAAAAGGACGAGCTGTTTGTCCCTTCATGCGTCCCGTAGTTTGGTTGTTTTAACTTTTACATTAGTAAATAGAATGTTTTTATTATATAGTTTACATAGGATTGCTTTTCCAGTGTTTGTATATTGCAGTTATTGTATATATTATATTATACAGTATATATAGTAAAAGCAGCTTCACGCGGGCCATTTGAACTCACGTCACCAACTGTCAACAGCCATGTTTTATTTCATTAAACTTTTATTAATTATTTGTATTGTTATGATGCATTAAAGTTATTGTTCTGTTTTAAATAACTGTTTCGTTTTACACTGCCGTGTATTTCACACCAACACATGTGAAAACGGCTAACTAGCGTAGTAAGGCAAACATCGGCAATAACTAAACGTATACTAAGAAATAACTATATAAAATGACCTTTATGTATTATTAAAAAAAAAACTTTTCGTATTTTCTCTGCTTATTAATGTCAGTATACTTTTTTGTTTCCTCAGAAATCAAGTCAATAATCCCGAGACCGTTGTCACACCACTGCACCTCCACTGTAGCGATTGAGCGGAAGTGCGTCATTTTCACGTGAAGTAAGAAAGTTGGGGCAAGATGGCGTCGCTGTGAACCTTTAGTTCAGGTAACATTCATTTATATTATAGCATCGCTTCACTGGTAGGTTAATGATGTCGTAACGGCCATTGGAAGCAAAACGCACGGCTTGAGTGAAATTGCTTACAAAAGGATGCATAAACACGACATATTATATATAATGTATATTTCTGGTACTTTGTTTTAAATACAAAATTTAAAATCTGTCTGACTTTTGACAGCAACATTGAATGAGTTTATTCCGTTAACCTCGCATATGCATAAGAATTTAGCATTTAGTTGATTGTGATGAATTCTTAATGAAAAAGTTATTTTAATATCAAATCAAATCAAATCCCTTTATTGTCACTCAACCATATACACAGGTGCAACAGTAGGTGAAAACTTGGGTGCAGTTCCAACCAACATGGAAGTATGACAGACATTTCTTGTACACATTTACACAGTAAACATTTCTATACAAATTTCACACCAGAATACAACAAATGACACGTAATATACATACGAATAATACACAGCAGCAAATGTACACAATGTGTAATGTTCATATTGAAATAAATATCAATAACATAATGTTTACTTTCTAAAATAAATGGAATGTTAAATGGGCTGTTGAACTGTATGGTCAAAAAACAAACATGAACAAAAGGGAGAGGCCCTCAAAAAATACGGATTTTAAACACTGTAATGTGTTATTTTATTTAATTAGGCAGATACAATTAACCTGATTCATTTGTCATCCAAAAGTCCTGTTTAAGAAGCCTCGTCAAACAGAAAAAAATACTACAAATTGACAGGCCACAGTTTAGAATTATAGCACTCATCATAACTTTATCAATTATGTATAAAAGCACCCAGAATAAATCAAAACTTCATGCAGGATTTAAGAATTGATGTAGCAAGTAAGCATCCTTTCAAAATTGTACTCTAGGCATTATTTCCCTTAATTTCATTTAATTTTCACCTTATAGGATGATTTTTCATTTGGTCCACACTTTCTGTTGTCTAATAAAATAATTTAATAGGTTGCCACAATTAAATTGTTGTCAACGTCATTTCAATAATTGAAACATACATCTTCAGATTAAAAGATTTTAAGATCTTGAGAAACATTTCAGTCAAGTATCCTAGAACATTTAAATGGGTATTTTTTCCACCTCCAAAATAATACAGTAAATCCAAAATTATGGGTTTGAGCGAATGCGTAAGAGATGGCTACACAAAAATCTATGGAATTACTGCTACTGTGTGTTTCATAATAAAAACCATGCAGAAACACTCTCAAATATAATGAATTTAATAGTCTCTAATGGTTTTTACAGGTAGTTTGTTGGCTTCAGCAGGTTGCATGTTATCTGATAGGAACCAGTTACTGGATTTCAACCTTTCAGTGGCTCATAGATCTTTTGTTGAAAGGATTGTGTATACATTATACATTGCATATGACCCAAAACAAACAATATTTTTTAATTATTTGGCTGTGAAGTCCTTAAGGTTCCTTGGGCAAGTTCTTCGTACGCCGCTTACTACATCCAAGATCAATTGAAACATCCGGGATGACTTAATCCCGCAACTACCTTTCCAGTTTCTGTGTTTGTTTGTGTTGCGAGTATTTGCAGCGCGTTTCTGTGTGTGTTTGTGTTGCGAGTATTTGGGCATGTGTCGCCAAACTAATGGAGATGCTTTCTGAATTTGTTTGTGTTTTTTGTGTTTGCATGTGTTTTCTTCTGTTGCGGCGCAGTGACACTTAGCGGCCACGGTAGGTATTACATTTAACAACACTTGGTGTAAAGGTTACATTAATTGGGTGTAAGAATTTAACACTATACTCTGTTTTATTATAATGTGTCTGCTGATGCATTTGGATGTCTGCACTGGAAGCTTCAATTACCAAAAAAAAATAATCCCTGTGTGTGCAATAAATTGATTTCTTATTTCGACTGATTTTGACCAAACACATAAATGTTCAATTTTAATTAACACTTTTTATTTCACTAGAGACAAGAAGAAACACATGGTAATTTATAAACATTTAATTTTGTCTGTGGTTTCCTAAATCTCTGAAAACTGAAAACAAATATTAAAAAAATATATATAACAAATCGGAGTTGCATTTACACCACCAGCGGATGTCACCACTGTGCGGTGTCCTGCCTGCATTGCGCATGTGCAGGTTAAATCATAATTCTGATTTTCAATCTCGTAAATTAGATTTTTTATCTCATAATTATGACTTTCAATCTTATAATTATGACTTTTTAGAACCTGATTTCTTTATATCACGTGGCGGAAATGGGCTTCCATAGATTTTAAATGAAACATTCATTACAGAATATTATTATAAAAACACTCTATTTGAGTTGTGCTGGATAATTACATTTTTGGTTTTGGCCTTTCCTCCTGTGGGCATTGTTAATGACATAAAAGGTCTTCAAGGCAAAACTTCTAATAGTTAAATATACATAAGCACCTGTGAGTTAGCACTAAATCATGAGTTGTTTCATTTCTCTCATTTTCAAGGCTTAATAACAAGATTTTTCACCATTGGATCTTTTTCTGCAAATATTTCATTTTTTCCCTCCGTGGGCAATAGAGAGACCTTGTATCAACATCATATTGCTTCCATGCGCTTATTCTGAACTCACTGAGAACATGATGTCACTTGAAGAAATGCAAAATTTAGGTGGTATCCAGTAGAGTAAGTGTACTGGGTGGCCAGACCTCCACATAGGCTGCACGTCATTCAGCTGTTCATTCAACTCTAGCCAAGTAGCATTTCACCACCTTCTCAAAATTCTGCTTCTATGGAAAAAGGTATACTTTTATACTGTACATAACCCTAAATATTTAAAATTGACATGTTCACCAGAGACGTAACTGATACTGATACAAAACTGTCTAATGACTTCTAAGTATTGTAATGGATGTGGTTGACCCCGAAATGTGTAGATCCCTGTATTGCATGACTCACAATGTTAAACTAATAATTTCCCAAACCTAAATTCATGAATACATTTCAGTGTTGTCGCGTCATAAACAACAGGTATAAAATTATTTTCCAATGCCAGATGAGCAAGAGCCAGAGGTGCAAGTCTGAAGGACTTAAAAACAGAAAGATGGACTCTTCCTGTCTTATTTCAACAACCTCTCAGACGGGCGGTCCATCAATCCGCTCAGTCTTTCTCACCCTCACAGCGGGCGGACGCCTGTGCAGTATATTTCATGTTCCCGTTTCATAAGGTGCTGACTCACCGGCTGGAACATCTGTGTGGCTTGCGAGAAAACACATCAGTTTGGATCCATCACAAGGGACTGGGTCTGTGGTATAGTGTACATGAAGAAACGAAATGTTGCAAGCAGGCAAAGGCATTAAAAAAATATTTAGCTGCTCAAGATTACAGTGATGGAAGATTTTGGTTGTACGGTTTAGCAGTTTTCCTTTGAAATATGTGGTTTCAGAACAGGTCAGTGTGTTCTGATGTCACCAATCCCTGAAACAGCATTTACAATCCATTTTACTTTACAGTGATTTTTGCCTATGAAAAAAAGAAATGTAGAGTTAAATAAATTGCTTCACTTGTGAAAAGTATAAGCGGTCTTGGCTGCTTAAGAAAAAGAGTTGGATGTTTTATCGAAAGATTTTTGGAATAGCATTGAATCATTCTCCAATATAAACGTGTGTTAACATGCAATAATGGCAATTTGCATATTAACTTCAAACATGTGCTTCGAAGTCCTGCATTGTACTTATACTGATGCAAGCCTGGGCGCTGTTATGATTAAGATGATTCAGAGAGAATCAGTTCTAAACACCAGAGAGTGACTCCGCAGTCGGCTGAGGTGCGAGAACTGAGACAGCACTGTTCCACAGGTCAGTGTGTGTCCAGGCGGGCTAGTTTTTTGAGCAGTACGATTTTTTCATAGGAAAGTTATTTAGAACCACTAGATGTCAGTATTGTTTGAAAAAATACCATTGACTTCTGTGTTGTTATATTTAACCATATGAAAGCTTTATTGTGATTTTTTCCTGTTACCTAAAATACTGTATTCTTTCAAGGGTAAAATGCAAAAACAGCTAGGCCTATAAGTACCATTTGTTGGTTGACACCCTAAACACAAGCCATGTTTTAATGGCTTTGCCATATTTGGAGGCCAAGCCTGCCCTGTAAACACAAGTAAACTGAAAAGATGAATTTTTCGGGATTAAAAGCACAAGAACATTTTTACCTATGTAAGTCTCCAGTAACTTGATCATTGTCATAAGATTAATGCTTTTGAAGCATTGTAGTTCAGTTAAGAACTCTAAGCGTTACTGTGCTTTGAATCTATTAATAATGGTACGTGTTTATAAGGTTGACTTGACCTTCATAGCTTCAATACTATCATTATTTGTTAAATACATGTGTGACAATAGTGGCACAAGCATTACACACTTTAGCTATGCACCCAATCTAATGGATTCTTTATTTCTAAACACAAATAAGTAATCAATCATTTTCACAGCCAGGAATAGCAGCAGAAAGATACAGTGACATTAAAATCCTTTTTACACGATTCTGCATTTTTTTTCCAAATCTTGGTGGACGAGATTCCCCAAATTGCTTTCGAATATTTTTTTCTGAAACTAAAAGTTTGTGTATTTAGTTCTCCCGTGTACTGTGCAGTATTTAAAACCATGCTTTTGTCAAATCTCTATTTATCATGACTTACTGACAGGCACCTTCATCATCTATTGTTGAACTAAATCTATGAGAGCTTTTCAAATGCCAGAAGAGAATGTTAGAATAGATAACGATGAAATAGCTGTAACAGTCTCTCTCAGATGTTTGATCTAGGTCCCTTTTGCCACTCCCACCCCTGTCACAGATCTCAAGCTAGTGTGAAAAGAGTGCATGTTATCATTGAAAAAATGCAAAAGAAGTAACATAACGGGATGGAGAAGAAAAACGTCAAGAAGAAGGTTTTTTATACATTAACAATGACCCTGAGTCTGTTTTAAACTGATTCATTTGTCTAATGCTCAAAACACATTTTTAAGATAACAGTGGTGCGTGCAAGTGCAACACAAAATCTTACCGGCGCAAACTTCTGTGTAGATTCTTGTATTTTTGCTGAAGACATCATTCAAGTTTAAAGCATGAACTTTAGTGAGGTTTATAACTTGGTATCATGGATTAAACAAGTTTTCAACTATGATGCTTGCAGATAAAAAACTTGAATCAATGAGATCTCTATCAAGATAAACTATAATGTCCACCTTGTTTTCTTCTATCACTTGCATACATAGTTTACTGTATGTGAACATGTAAACTGGTAACGAATATGACTTACGGTAATCTTTTTGCAGAAACAGTTTCCACCTGGATCATCATGGGATTTGTTGGACATGTGAGTTATAAGCTCTCATATATTCTACTTGATTTCAAAAACATGAAAATAACACATGTTTTATATTCCAGAGCATCTGCACTGGCTTTAGTCAATCCTTCTGTCCCACTGAATTCTGTTGTGAAACAACATCTTGTTGTTCTTCAGGAAGGGTATTGGTGAATAATCTTGTGTCAGGTGTTTGTTCATTGACACCTTTTGAAATGAGAGGTGAAACATGGCTCTACTCGATTGTGTCTCACTAACATCAGTATCAAAACATCCCATGTCTTTCTCCCCTATACCCTCATATCATTCTACGGCGATCGTAAGTCAGTCGGGTCATTTGGGACACCTCATTACTCCCATTGTTGACCTACTTATCTGCCCCCGGGTTTTGACAACTGGAATCTCCTCTGGAAACACTGCCCACTGCTGTCATATTGTCACTCCCTTAGTCTAAAGAGATAAAGAACTTGAAAGAGTCACTGCTACATTTATATATTGTGTCAGTGTGGGGAAAGAAAGATCATTTGCACTAAAGGAGATGCCCTATGTAAAGGTTATTTAAAGGTTTATCAAGCTATCATGCTTGATAAAGTAAGTCAGAGCACTTTTAGTGCCATTTTTAGTAAGGTTCATGGCAAGACAGAACATAAAACCAGGAAGATCCAGCAGAGGCTCAATGAAAACCAGTAGCTCTGGCAGTTCACGTATTTACTGCTATCCACGGTATATTCAGTGTCACATTGTTCACTATTTTGGGCTAAAAGTGAGCAAAATTCAAGCAAAGTTCGAGCAGAAATTGTAATGCTGGTACATTAGTTATCTTAATTGAAAAGATAAAACACTGTTTATGCAATGAAGTTTTCAAAACAATTGTGGGGGATTTGGCACAAAGCATTAGTTTAACTGCTGTGCTAGTCGTGCCCTTTTTTTGTGTCAAAAATAAATGAGACATGAGCTTATTATTTACAAAGACTGAGCCCTTAGTGGGCAAAAAGAAAAATATTTGAACAGTATTTTTTTCTTTTAGTGGACTTGTTGAGGGAGAGATTGCAGCTCTGCAAAAAAAGAAAGAAAATAAATCGCAATGTCATTACTAGTACAAACAGTCCTTAAATATTAGGCTCATTTGAATTTATTTGCAACAGAAAAATGTTATTTACATGTTTTTAGGGTTTTGATATAAAAAAATACTGCTGCTTCTATTTTCATACAACTTGACCCATTCGCTTCTAGACTTATTACTTTCAACACTGTTACAATGAGAGCAATTAGTTGCTTTTCCCATAATGTTGGGGTTGCATGTAAGGTATTTTGTTTCCTCAGGCCAGCAATAGTGCAATCTCTGCCTCTGTTACATTTTTCCTTTATAATTTTTAACTCAGAAACTAGTTGTATTGTCAGAATGAGGAGACTGCACATAAAGCCTTTGAGCATGCAACTACTTGTCATATTAGCTTAAAAATTGTTCATCAATTAGATAAGAAATGTGCATTAACAGTATAGCTGACATATGTTTACTGCTTCTGACAGTGTGTTTCCAAGTTATAGATTTACTACCCAAAACCGTATAAACGAATTATATATGCAATAATCTACATGAAATTGTCATTTGTAAGTTCTCTGCTTGCACATTCCACAGACACCTTGACCGGGGGCCTCCTTTGGATGAGATCTGTCAGTTGCGGAAATGATGATTTAAACACGTTCTTTACATGTCATTTTTAGCGGCATCTAGTGGTGAGGTGGCAAATTGCACCCAACGGCCACCCCTCCTTTTCAAAGCAGCACAGGGGCTAAGAGAGGACTAATATGTTGTCACATTTTCGCTTCTTTCCCGAATGACATAATTTATGAAACTCTTTCTGTAGAGCATTTTTCAGTTTAGGATTAAATTAGAAACAACATGGCAACAACATTCCATGCAAGCAGACCCATTCTGTATGTAGATAGAAATAAATCATTCTCAGATAAGAAAAACATAACACTTCATTGAGGTCTTTATACACTTCTGACCACATAGTTATTTACTGTATATTATATTGCATTCTGTCAATAGATCCTCCAAAAAATAGCCTCAAAATCGGTCTCAAAATAGCACAGTTGAGTACACTTAGATCTCCTTAAATTTATCTTAAGAAGTACAAAAAAACTATTTTTTTTGTAAAATAAGTACAAATTAGTGCATCAAAATAGGGCACTTCAAGTACATTTAAGTGTATTATAATATACACTTTTTTCACCTGGCTAGCCTAATGAGAGATTTGGGATAGTTCACCCAAAAATGTAAAGGAAGATATTTGCAAGAATTTCATCCCCATAGACTCCCATAGTATTTACTTTCCCTACTATGGCAGTAAATGGTGGATGAGATCTGTTTGGTTACTAACCTTCTTCCAAATGTCTTCCTTTGTGTTCAGCAGAACAAAGAAATGTATACAGGTTCGGAACAACCTAAAACCGACTCTAAAATCACTTGGGGTGAGGTCACCTATCCCTGAAACAGCATTTACAATCCATTTTACTTTACAGTGATTTTTGCCTGAAATTGGATAGCCTATGAAAAAAAGAAATGTAGAGTTAAATAAATTGCTTCACTTGTAAAAAGTATAAGCAGTCTTGGCTGCTTAAGAAAAAGAGTTGGATGTTTTATCGAAAGATTTTTGGAATAGCATTGAATCATTCTCCAATATAAACGTGTGTTAACATGCATTAAAGCTAATTTGCATATTAACTTCAAACATGTGCTTCGAAGTCCTGCATTGTACTTATAATGATGCAAGCCTGGGCGCTGTTATGATTAAGATGATTCAGAGAGAATCAGTTCTAAACACCAGAGAGTGACTCCGCAGTCGTCTGAGGTGCGAGAACTGAGACGGCACTGCTCCACAGATGCAGCGTCAGCCTCCACATCCCAAACCACTAATGATGTCTAAGCATCCTGAAAATACCACAGTGCCCCAAAAAGGTGGGCAGGGGAGCCCGGCTGTGACGTGGTAGGATTGAAAGGATGGGACGGTATGTTGTTCACAGGAACACAAACTATTTGGTCACTGCACGAATTTAGAAATGAATCTTTGAGTGTTTTATATCTTAGTGTTAAAGAAGCTATAATAGTCTGAAACGCTATGAGCTACAGTCATTTCCCAAGGGGGCAGTAGAGTTACCTTTAAGTGTCTTTGCCATTACCTTAATGTGTTTGTTATTTAGGAAGCTAGAAAACAAAAAAAACATTGTAACATGTTCCTGTCGTCGCTCCAGTCGGTCATGGGTTCAAAAACCGTACGTCATCTATGCATTGCAAGTTGCTTAAGATCAAAGCATCTCCCTAATGCATACATTTATAAAAATGTCTCATTATAGAATGTTGCTCGTATAACAGCGATTGTTACATCAGCAGAAAGACATAAATGGCATTTAATGCATTTGTAACTCTCGTGATCATGCGCACAATAGCAGCCTTTCAGATCCTTTACAGGTTTGTGTTTGGGCATGTCTTGAATAACACATAGAGTATAAATCAATATACACACTTTGTGCATGGGCCTGAGTTTTTTCTTACACACCAAACTATAAAGGCCTATAAGGCAACAATCAACCATGACATAGCTTTACGCATCAATGCAAATTGCCTGTAAATCATCTTCCTCAGCTGTCAACGTTCTGTAAATCTCCCTGCATGCATAAGCACGAGGCTACCTGTGCTGATTCTTTCTATTACATATACTTCTATACTGTTTATTTGAAATGATGTCATGAAGCATGAAAAAATTTCAAAGATGTCACGTAATTCACTTTGATTCTGATGTTCCCTCTAAAACTATAATGCAAGCAGCTTTTATGACCTCATATACATTTAAAGACTATAATTTGCATTTATATGAATTCAAAGCATAAATCTGTATTTGTCATGTGTATTTCCCCGATCACATTTTGCAGAGATGGCTTGTTTGAGAATCTTTTCTTGCTTTTAATCCGTACCGAATATTAAAACCGAAAACATAATAAATGTATGTGTCAATGCAGTGTTTTTGACATGCATTGTTCAATTTATGTCAACAGTTACATGTTGCATAATCAAAGATGGCTGTTTGTCGAATATCCTCAAATGCGTGCTCACTAAAACAACATAAGCAAGTTTGAACTCTGAAAAGACGTAACGAGATAGACTTGTTTGGAAAAAAGCCCTGGTATGTATGATGAGAAGAATGTTTTTGAAATGTCTTTAAAAGTTATATACAAAATAATTAGGCAAAAGTGAAGCCAGGTGCCTGAAAACGCCCCACATTTCTGGCATTATACAGCAAGTCATTTAAATCCACACATTGTCAAGGGAAATGACTAAAACCCAAGCACCTTATAAACAACAAACTAGACATTTTTGTCAGAGAAAAACCCCCTTTAAACTTTTGTAGAAGGGAGGGTAAGACCTTGTGCCGGTTCATAAAAATATAGTCTTTGTTATGAAGTGATTCTGATTATATTACAACATGAACCTATTTGTAACTGCAATTCCTGTTTGATTATTTTAATCGCAGTCGAGGCCAAACAAATATTGATGTTTTTATGAAATCTTAAAACTCATTTCGCCAAGGCACTCGAAAATGTAACGAAAGATAAAAGACCTTTATTCTCACATGGTTTTACATTACAAACAAGTTACAAATACATAAACATCAACGAGACCTTGAATCTGTTAATAATTTGAGAATTAGGTTACAGTAATAAGATACAGAATTAAGATACAGCATTCAAAATTATAAAAAATGTGTTTTTGTGGTGGCAAAAACACATTTTAGTAGTTTTTACTAGTAGTACCGCTAGTAGTTATACAAAAAATTCCGCTCCCTAGTCTCATTTTAAGACAGTCCCTAAAATTGTCCTCCTTTGATGTAAATCTATAGAATGTTTTCATCTTATTGTTTTTTTTAATTTATATAGTCATATACCTACATTATTTAATGGTGATGCCACCAGTTTATTCCCTGTGACATGTGCTGTCAAATCAATTCAATTAAAAACAGTGACAGCTGCTGTAATTAACTTGCTTCATTCATCATTTGCAACAGGCCATGCCAACAGCTAAGCCCTTACAGTACAAAACACTTGCTTGATTTCCAAAAACATTGACAAATGTGTAACTTCGTTTGTAAGCATTTCAACTGTAAAATCCACATTTGGAGCCGAACTCTTTCAAAATAGCTAGCAGAAGTGAAATGCCTTTCATCCAATTGCAATTGCACCTGTGTTCCAGCTGTGAGAGATCTGAGAATATTCTGAGAAAGTGGAGAATGTTTCACCGAATGAACAACATTTGATAACACCTTATAAAGCCCCAGGCATTTTAGTTTAAACTACAGATATACGTGTATTAAATCAAACAAGCAAGTTTTACTTTTATGCAAGTATACAGAGTTGCCAAACGTGACGTGAACTTTGGAAAATGTATGTATTTGAACTTTATTCAAACGTATTACTAAAGGAAAAGTTCACCCAAAGAATTTTAATTCTGTATTCATATTCTCACCCTCAAGTTGTTTCAAATTTTAAAGGGCTGTTGCAATTATGTGTCAAGCATTCTGACTTCTTTACAATGTTAAACGTGCTCTCTTCTCATGCTTAACATGGTCAACTTGAGTTGGGCGTATTACGTAGTATTTCTGTGCTCCATAAACTCCACCAGCCATAGTACAGGTTATTAGGAAGAACATAGGAAAGCGAACAGTTCTGGGGCACTTTTGACTACTAATATAATTTTTCCTACCATGGTAGTCAATGGTGAACAAGAACTGTTTGATTATAAGCATTATTTTACCAAATCTTTCTCTGTGTTCATCGGAACAAAAAGATTTATACAGATTTGGACAATGCGAGGGTGAGTAATGTCAACAGATTTTTTTCTTGGGCGAACTCTCCCTTTAAAGACTTAATGCTTTAGATTACAGCCCGCAATGTACCTCAAAATAAGCAGAATTTAGAGTGTAACTAATTGAAACAATAACGACCTCTACAGTACATATCTGTAGATAAAGGGGAGCAATATAGTGTGAGATATAAAGGGGTATGGATAAGGACATTTAAAATATATATGTATGAGAGAACTGGAGGCCATATAAAAATTCAAATCAAATATCTCTCGAAATACTTGATTATATAGTCTCAAAAGATCAACATTGATTAAGAACATTTTACACATTAAGATGAACCAAAATAACTCATAATAACTCATAATTAAAAGAAATGATTGGTGACCAACAATCAATTAATCCTTAAATGAATTAAATCCTAAAGTTATCACTCAAATGCCAAATTTAAATGTTTGCTATGATAATAAAACTAGAATCCCGTACTTAATTTATGTGCGCAGTAGCTTATTTATGGGTACATTGTGATATGTTGCGTGTATGCTCACTATAAGATTGTTGTGTATTATACTGCAGGTCATTCATACCACGTTATATTACAATAGCTACCCCTTAGTTTTTAAAAACTGACAGAATGAATATTTTTTTTCAATTTACTGACTGCTTTATTCCCCAAACTTTGCGATTTGTTCCCCTTACCTACAGATATGTACCGTTGAGGTACATTATTGTTATAATCAGTTACGCTGTAAATTCTGTTTAATTATGCGGTACATTGCTGGCCATAGTCCAAAGCGTTACCGATTTATTTAAAGGATAATACATTTTTATCGTTTCTTCAAACATGAGGGGTCCTTAAAAGTAAATATTGTGCAATGCCCTTCGAACATCACTTGGCCACTATACTGTATATCATGAACAGTATGTAGGGCCGGATGAATTGCGAGTATTGGTTTTTAATAGCAGGTGGTTGCAGTTGAGGGTTTGATATGACAGTCGGAAAGTTGTTTCAGAGATGGTGCAAGACGACAAACATTTTCTGTATTTGCAGTAATGTTCACCGATGAGTTGTACACAATAAGACAGGAATGTGCATTAAGAAAACAAACACAGCCAGATTTCATATTGACTTTAAGGCCTTCAAACATGAAAAAATCATGGATTCTTGGAAACCAATGGCCTTTTACGGCACTGTCTTTAAAATCCTTCTCTTTAATTTGTGAGACTGAATGCCTCATCACCTGCTGTCAACAAAGCAAACGTCATTGCTTCACGGCTGCTCTCCGTACTTCAGATTTACCTTGGAAGTTGTGCTCCAGCAGAACAGGCTGCTTAGCAAACAAAAACTTGGCGAAGGCTTTCATTAGCCCACCTGTTGTTGCTACTGTGATCCTTGCGATGAAAAGGTCCATATTGTTGCGGCTTTCTGGAAGGGATGAATAGTCTTCATCCCTGATCCTGGCATTGGCTCCTTCCAGGTGTACCTGAGAGTGAGCTGGAAGCGACCCAACAGTAGATCCCAATCTCTCTAACCATTTGCTGCCAAAACAAAGATGTGTAAGTAGCGGATAACAATGATGTTGTGATTTGTGCTTGACTTGAGAGTTTGAGGTTTTTTTCTGGTGCTGTATACATGTATACCTACGGACATTATGCTAATTACATACTGTATCATTCTTTGTGCCTATAATTGCCATCTCCTGGAATGCAGAGATTAGCTCTTCTAGGAATGTACTGTACATATTCTTCATTGCTCATAAAAAACAACATGCAGACAAGAATAGACAACAGTTTCTCTGCTCTTGCCAAAACAAATCTCTCATCATGACTTCTGATAAGTCAATTTGGTTGCTTATTAAAATGTTTCATAGCTCTTGCGACATATAACGATTGAGGAAAATAATGGCCTGTAATTGTTCACTCACCCTGAACTGTCACTATGACCTCTCAGAAAGGTACGAAAGAAATACTTATGCGGTTTCTGTAGACATGAGACGATCTTTCACCCTACTAGGCAATCGTTAACCGGTAAGAACATGAATGATGGGAAAAATATGCATATGCTGTATAAACATGTGTAATGAAGTAAGTAAAGAAAAAGTAGTGCAGTGCGTAACCTCTGTCCTGATCTTGAGAGGTGCTTTGCATGGCGACAGATGCTAGCGGCTGTGGCCTTTATCATCCTTGTTGGTTTTGTCGAGTCCCATTGGAATGGATTTGAATATGATTGGTTACAAGGGATTTGTGGGTGAGTGTTGCGGAAAATTTTATATTTAAATTTCGGTATAATCAAATGGTGCTTGCTGAGGCAGGCACTATTCCTATTCCTTATACTGTGTGGTAAAGGTTTTTGGTGCAGACTATCACCATTTGTGCTACGAGTGATTCCTCAAAGAGGAAAGATGGGAGAGAGGTGCAAGTTATGAATCACACAATCATTTCACTTGGTGGATGATAAACCGGCTAAAATTCCCATAGACACTGTTATTGTAACTTGGAGGTGGGCCAGTAAATAATCAACACCTTAACATTGTGTCAGCAAACATTGTGCAAAGACAAAACCATTTTCTTCAGGAAATGCATTACATTGTCGTATAAATATAAAAATAATCGATATGATGCTGGTTAATGAAAGCCTATCTATTCGTTGTGTAGGTAAATTATAGAACAACTATTAAAGTTCAGGGTAAAAGTATTTTTATTATTTTTACATAATGCAAATAATTGTAATAAACACTTACTCTTTATTTGTTCAAACAAATTAGCATGTTTTCCTGATTTAAATATATTCCTAATTAAGAGAAAGTCTGCACCACCAGTTCCATCACAGAGTTCCCGAGAGGACTGTCCTTTCTATATTTCAACTCGTCCATAATAAAATGTAAATTATATTGCCACTTGTTTTATTTCTTTATCATCATGAGCCTGACATTCAAACTATTCACTGGTAGTCTGCATAAAAAGGCACAGTGTGATGTTAATGAGTGTAATGTATTCAGCCTCTTGGGAATCTTTAAGTTATATATTGCTGTATTCATATATGACATAATAATTCTTTGCCTGCCTTTTTTAGCAAACGTAAATAATTAAGCAGTCAAGCTTTAAAGATCCAGCTGCTCCAGTTGGCAGTCTCTCTCTCTCTCTCTCTCTCACACACACACACACACTCACTCTCCTGCTCTAAGTAATGGGAGGGGCACAGAAATCCTCTGGATGTATAAGAAGTGCCGTTTTCACTAGTGGGGATTTTACAAACCAACTCAGGACGAACGAAATGAGCTGCCCCAGAGCCGCTACAAAATGCTGGATGGACACCTACTCCTGGGATGGTTATCATTCACTATAATAGTGCATCTAATCTGCTTGCCTGGACCAAGCACTGCTTACTTTGGGTATGTAGGAGAGCTATTCTTTTTATGGGACTTTTATGATTTAAAGTTTTTTTCTTAAAGCTCTTGTCGGACAAAGAGTGAGCTGAAATGTATAAACGTGTTTATGTCATAAATGACAAAGTCAGCGCAATCATAATATTATAAGTTCGCGATACCTCACATAACCTGTACGCCTCTGTAACAACCTGTGGAGTTGCGATCCAGAGATAATGTGAGCAATGGTCGCACTTATATTAAGGATGTTTGGTTTTTTAAACTTAGACAAAGATGCCACCTGCTTTTTCTTTACCTTTTCTTAACTACAAATGCAAAACTTTTAAATGTAACGCATTTAATGCGCACAGGTGAACATTAGGTCGTTCAAAAGACGGGTTGATGTGCGACATTTGTAGATTCTTATAAATAAGAAATGTTACAATTTCTCATCGCGAGTATCGTGAGTTTTGAATGACACACGCCGGTCTTTTTATATATGCTTGTAGAGGATTGGGAATAAACACGAGCCGCTCTCAACAGCTGGTAACAATAAAGCCGCGAAGATCCCTAACCTGGTGGTTCAGATCGCAGATAATATTTCTTCATCCAGAATAAACACTCGTTTTGGCTTCGCTCGCGCTCTCTGACTAGGTTAATAAGCGCGACTTCAAGAATGTGTGTTGAATTTACAGTTTCCCTGACTCCCCCTATAAACACTCTCCTAGCATCGTTTTAATTGAGGTAATTGTAGGACACTAGAGATGTGATACCGCGGGAACGCCTTTGGATTTCTTCCTCAGTGACGCGTTGATATTTTGCGCCTTTCATTGTAGAAGAACGTCATGTTAACGAAACGTGTTAAACTTAACATTATCATAATAATCATCATGAAAAAATTGTCACTTGTTTCAACAAGCAGACTGAGCTTTGTAGGCTTGCAATGCTGTGAAACTTATTAATGGCAGTAAATACATCAGAAATGTCTATTTAAATTCACCAAATTCTTGGACACAATGAGTGCACAGGTAGACATCAGATATGCCATTCATTGATTTAAGGTACAAAACATACTTCATGACACTGAAACATTATTTCTTGTGGCTGGTGATAAGCTTTGATGGAAGATTATATCTAGAAAGGTGCTGTAAGGAGAGGATATTGTTTAGGCAAATCAAGGGACAAGGTAGGAGTGGCTCCCTAAGGCCCCGCTGAACATTATGAAGCAGTAAACCGGTTTGTTGAGCCTCAGTGCTTGTAGATTAGGGCTTACACTTTTTCTTTTACCCCTCTTAGGAAGTCAATAAATTTCAGAAATGCTGGCCTGCATTGTCATGGGTGGGAGAACACTTTTTATGAAGATTTATAGTCGCCGATATTTGATATCAAAGATCGCTATCACATGCAATAGCCTCTTAAGAATATATTTCCTTTTGTTTCTGGCACGTTGAGTGGAAAAAGATCAACTGCAATGTGTGATCATGAGTAAATTTACTGTGTCCAGAGGCTGCGTGTAATTAATGTCTTGATAGTTTTAACATTCAATTTGTCATTCTTACTTTACAGCAACTAGCCATTGTTTCAAGTATGCAACGTTTGCCAGTTTCAGCACTTTGTCTTTTCCGACGGAAATTGCTTGTACTTCCATGTTATCGGGTCATGAAAACAAACTATAGGAAACTCATTAGTGATATATTTCATTTTGGCATTATGAGTGGTATTTCTTATCTCTCACAATGAGTGTTCATTTTGTCATGCTAATCTGAGTTGTCATTTTCCAGATAGCTCGAAAATGTTCGTTGATCTTTAGTCAATGAGGGGGTCTTTAATTGTGAAGGTGAAGTGCTTGTTCTGGTACGGGTTGCGTGTTTCGATGTGGACATGGAAAATATGAGTCACGGTTCATACCTGGTCAGACACAATCACAAATCATACCAACCAGAGACAATATGAAACCGTTGCCCTCTGACATGTTGTCAAACTTGCATGTGCAAATAAATACCTTCCATGAGGCTCATGCCGCATCCTCTGGGTACTGATTTACTTAAAATAGAGGGTCAATGTTGCATACTCAATTTCCCCAGTGTGCTGGAGCATATGTGAAACCTAAATGCAGTCTCCATTTGCCCACGGCTCACGTCTCTGAGGGTTGGGTGGGATTCCTTGCCTTGCTGAGGCTCTGTCATCCTGGCCACAAGAATGCAAGCACTCATTTTTTACCACCCCGTCGCCTCAAGCCCATTGTGGCAGGTGCCCCATGTTCTTTTGGTTTAAATTGACATTTTTCCCGGAATTGCATTGGAGGTTTACATTTCTTATTAGTAAATATATGGTAATCGAACCCACAACTGAGCTGCAGGATGGGCGGAGAAAAGTGTTGGTGGACCACTGAAATGTTCCTGTGAATTAATGCGGGGGTTGCACGCTTTTTGACTAGGTGTTCGGCTCACCTCAAACAGCCTGAAGGGAGAACGGGAAGAAGGAACAAGCTGGGAAGGCATGGGGAAAATAAGTCCCGAATATCCATGGAATGAGATTCTTTTGTGCCTGGCTCTGACAAGTTCATGCAGATCTCCTGTGGAGGCCAGCCTGGGGTCAAACCTGCGGGATCTGCTCTGCATTAGTGCCCTAAAAGTGGACCTGAATTAGTAAATGGAGTAGAGATTAATGAATTTTGTGAGAGATTTTCCACATAACTTGTAATTATTAGTATAACTGTAAATCCTTTCTGCAATGTTTCATTTGTAAGTGAAAAAAAAAACTGTTTTGCCGTTTCTTCTCACACCTTGTTGGCTTCTTTCCTTCATGATTTACATTTACAAACATCTGTTAACAAGGGACGGTTGAATTCATCTTTCAGTTATAAGATTAAAGTGTCAGACATGTTGCCAGTAAATGATGGCTTAGCAGTTTCTCTAACACAAGCTGCTTATATCGTAAAGATAAAGTTCAACGAAACAGGTGTGTCAACCCCTCCTATAACCGCCATAGTATAGAAGCTGTTGGGTAAAACATTGCAGATACATATGTGCATTAATGTGTTTGAGCTGTTATAAAGATGAGACCACTTCCCTGGGTTTTTACATAAAATGCAATAGTCACAGATCACCTTCCCTCATTTTCATCGCTGCAGTGCCCAATAGCTCCACCGGGGGGTGTAGTCACTACTTCTAAAGTTCTCTGCTGGTCAATCAGCCTTTGCTGTTTTATGAAACCTTAGGACAGTGGGAATTTAGTGGCAAAAACAGATCAGAAAGCAGTGTGGTGAGGATACACAGAGAAGGTAAAAGAGCAGCAGTTTTATTCAAAGGTAGTTCTGGTCTGTGTTTGATCTGGCAGCGTTTTTGGCCACAGATTGCAGAGAAACCCCTGTACCGAAGCAGATTGCTGTTGGGGACGTTCAGATTTAATCTCTGGACTAGACTTATGCTTGGGAATGTTGATGAGAGCTGCTGTCTGAGCTGTGGTGGATCGCCTTTCAGTGTCAGAGAATAGCAGTGTCTACTGAAGATTTCCATCCATTTCAGCATTCCACCTCTTTCGTCAACGGGTTAGTGCGTCCACGCAGGCACATCATTCTGGACATTAAACTATAAATGCAAGTTAACATTTCACTTAAAGGACACTATAGTCATTTGTAAATGGATAACAATTAACCCAACATTTGGGTTTTAAAGGGTGACAATTTGACAGCTTAGTATAGCTTAGCCTTTCTTCTGTTAACACACGTAAAGGATTAGTTCAGCAGTTCATCATGTACTCGCTGTAATGTCCATCTAAGCCTTTGACTTTCTTCTATACATAGATATCCAGCTGGGTGAATTCAATACAATGGCAGCACCTTATGACTACATCCACCAAGTGTGTGCTATGTAATGCAAATCATTTTCTAAGTGTGATTAGTTTTGGTAAAAGAGCATCCCATACTGTTGTGTTTTACTGCCATTGTATTGAAATTCCCAACTGGATATTCATTAAATGATCTGCTTTTATGTTCCGCAGAAGAAAGTCGGGTTTTGAATGACGTGATGGTGAGTAAATTATTTTCTTTTTATGTGAAGCTTTAAGATTATGTACATGTCTATGGCTTTCATGAGATTTGAAGTTACCGCTTAAAGAAAAATGAAATCTACAGCTCTTAATTTGAACCCGATTGTTTTTCCTCAATGGCTTTCTCGACAAGCTGCGAGAATGATTTCTCCCGCAGGACTCATCCCAACCCCATCCTGATTATATGGTATTATTGCTCTGGGGAATGTCTTTAAATGTGTTTGGCACACTTGCATCCAGAGGGCTCAATATTCTGGTAGCATGGCTTTAACCACAGTTTGGAGGTCTGCCTGGATTTTTTAAGACAAGGCGGCCCAATCAGCTGTGCGTTTCATAGATATGCAGGTCGTTGTTGGGAAAGCCCTGATGGGCAATGCAGATGGAACCAGGCGAAACCAGAAAGCCAATATGGAATCTGGATGGGTTTTGGTGGTTAAGGATTGATGAGATGATCTTAATTAGTGGCATTACCATGTTCTGTGCTTTCCGTTTCCCACCACAGGCCGTTTTCCTCTACAAAGGGCTTCGGGTAGACTGTGGTCCTAAATAATCAGTTGCTACAGTCAAGATTAGATGACAGAAAAAGCATAAGACGACTGTAAAAACCCTGAGCTATGAACCATGCATCTGCATTTATTACATGGACTGGGAGCTGTTCATGTGCGTTGAAGCATAACAAATCTCAAACAGTAGCCCTTATTACAGAAATAGCAAACCAAGCAGTACTTTAACAGAGTGCATTCGTTTCAATGCATTTTACATTTAATTAAGTTTATTTAATTTTCAGCTGCATTGTAAGCTACTTTTATTGATTTTTTACATTTTGGGGAATTTGGCAGATTAAATCATTCTCTCATGCTTCTAGCTCATAACGCAAACATTTATTCCGTATTAGCTAGAATACATTTATGTTAGGCTACATTTATTCAGTTAGCTGTGGCTTTTTTCAAAGCGACTTGAGAGAACATTTAACATTTTGTCTAAAGGAAGAAGTGAATAATGACAAAGGCATTATCACATCAAATTAATATTTGTTATAATACTTGATACTATTTAATGTATTTTTTTAGTATGCAATTTCAAAAACAGAGAGCGTCCCAAATCAGTTCGTCCCTTCCTTTTGTCTCCATGGGTTTACTGAGGATCGCACTGCAGCGAGCTGCGTGTAAACAATGCCGCTCACGACCTCAAACACAGAGGTCAGTCCCCACAAACCAGCTCGAGAGCTTTACGCAGCGCTGGACTTTAAAAAAAATAAAGTGATAATGTTCGCCCCTCTTTGCTTAAAAACACCCCAGTGTAAACGTACAACGAAGCGCACACAACATGTGGGAGTTTAAAGCAAAGCTCACTCGGAGGACAAGACCGTTACACCTGACAGCACGACAGCAGTGACAGCAAGTGCGCGTTTATATGATAGCGCCCTATTGCATTTGTAATCTGCATCTCTGGGATAAACAGGTACTTTCTCTCACTGCACGTTTATGCAAATACAGTATTTATTTACACATAATCATCATACATGTTGTCTATCATTTCTGGACTTTATTTATATGATGCATTGTAGCCTGTAAGAGAAATTGCCAACGTTTTAGAAACAAGGTTCCCTTTTTATTCCCCTCATTTTTAGAAATGAATTAAAGATGTTAGATCTGGGCTGCATACATTAATACACAGGCAACAAGCTCACAAACAGATCCCACCATTCTTTGAGAGGTGTCTGTCATCAGTCATTCAACATAAAAGTTTCTATATAAAAGATGTGGGCTTTTTTGTCTGGAAATCTTGTTTTTATTAATGCTTGAAGAATTGAATGTCTCAATGGCTTTTTTTGATTAGGGTGGATTAAGTGCATTAATCTACTCAATCGGCAGTTTTTAAAGCTGAACTGGGTGAGCGCTCAACGGTTATTGTGAGAAAATAATATGGCCACCAAACAGTTGCTCTTTTTTTAAACAAACTATGAGGCAAAGCAAATATTTGACCGTTCTTAGAGGCGTAGCATATGATTGGTCAGTGTATCATTTTGTGATTCGGTCAAAACATTTTTTGTAATTAAGCTTGCCTTTGTGATAAATGGAGCAGTGTTGTTACTGTTTTTTCTTGTTCATATACATTTATTCAGTTTTTGTCCTTTGTTAAGTGTGTGACTGCTTTTCTGGCTTTCTTTGCCTTTCAAGGACGGAAAAGCGAATCTGAATTTCAACGAATAGCCTTATAGTGCTGTGAAGGAACATATGAACCTTTGATATATAGGAATCAAAATATTTCCTTCAGCACAACTGTCTGACGTAGCTGCTTGTCTTTTGAGGTTAATTCATTGCTTAAAGCTACAGTGCATTGCTTTCAATTTATTTTCTTGAGAATTGCCAAAATTGAGATGAAAACGATCGATGTATCAGCGTACACATAGCATCAGTGTCATGGATGCTATGTCATTATGTTTTCATGCAGCTTGCATGTAAACCGTAAATGCTATGTTACTGACCCCTGCAATCAAAACTTGTTAGGGGACTTCCATCTTCTGGTCAGGACAAACGCATCATTAAGGTCTCTGTTTGCATGCTTTTAGCAAGGGCTTTGACTTGCGGCCTGGAGGAGAGTTGAGCGCACGGCTCCCCGTACCTGTCACTGGCTGCTGGGGTTCTCAGTGCCATGGTGTGAGGTCGACATGTAGAGTCATGTGGATTTCCATGGTGCACCCACGCTGTGCCAGTCACACAGTCACCATCCCTGAGCAGCTGACCCACACCGAGCCCTGAGGTTAAACCTCTTATTAACGCTAACCACACACAGACGGTACTGTACGCACCAACGTTACGTGTATGTCGTCTATGAGAAATACTCGCACTACATAGTTAAGCAATTTTTTTCTGAGGTATTTTAAAATCCCCCCATAGCAAAACGTAACATACAGTATGAGATGTCTAATTTCTCAGTTGTTTCTTATGATAATACATTTAGTCATATATAACTTGTGCAGTTTTGTTTCAACAATATTATTGAAAGCATCAGTCAAGCATGAGTGTTCAGGCTTCAGGGGTGTTCACACTATTGACAATAACTGTAAAGCTTTTAAAAATCATTTGAAATGCAGCAGAATAGCAAAGTACACAATACAACTATAACATTAAAGATACAGAGGGATGATATTGTTATTTTTCTAAAACAATAAAACAAACTTCCAAACAATTCTCTGGTGCTGAACCAGTACCCGAATGTTCGTCAACTCTTTCTGATTTTCCATTCCCTAATTGTAACCAATTTCATGTAGCTGAATTTCATGAAGCCAAAAGTGAGTGTTTTTCTTGTTGTTTCTTTGCGAAAGGCAATGGCAGGTCATCTACATTCATCGACGTGGATGCAACACAACAGTGTGTGAGCTTAGAATTAGCCTTACATTATTGTTATCTTCCATTGCTGTGGACGTTATAGCTATATTTAATGTTAGAGTTATTGTCAATGTGCGAAAAAGCCCTTTACTTTTGCTTATACTTACGGTTAATGATTTAGACAAAGCCTTGACTCTAAATACTACACACAGCTCTTCTCAGTTGAGCCATCTCTGCTATAGAATAAAGGACCAGTATATCATCTGTAGGCGATTAACAAATTACATTTATTTATAATTGAGAATAATACTGTTTCCTTTTAGGACCTAATGGGTGTTGTTCATTAACTATTTCTCTGGATGTTACATGTGGTAACACCTGTAGTGGACTGGGTACTGCAGAGATATGGCTCACCTACTCTGTTAATGATTTTAGGCAGAGTCACATGTGACCTTGCCAAACAAAATATTAGTGCCAAGTGAATGATCAACCATCTGGCACGGATGGCGCTTTTCACTGTGAAAAGTTTTTTTAACATTCTGGAATGTCTATCTGGAGCCGATTGATTTTTAACTGTCCTGTGTGACTTCAGTTTCTCAGTTATAGGTTTCGGTTTGCCTGGACAGGACACGACGTGAACAGACCAGTCAATTTTCAACGTGATATTTCTCAACCTCTCTGAGCCAGTTGACTGATGTTATCCAGAGAACACGTCCCATTAGACAGAGCCACAGTCCATCATGACTCTAAAGGTCACAGCGACTCGTTCACATCCTGTGTGTGTCACTCAACGGTTGCCGTCATGTGATTCTTCCCTTCCGAGATGTGTAAGCGTTGGTCAATGGCAGACAATCCGTCATCATCTCGCTATTTGGGAGTGCTTTGTTCATTTGAGGCGGACGGACAGTTTGCTGGTGAAGTCGCAGATTGTTTTAGAGGTCTGGGCAAAGCTGTAGGGGTTTTGCAAAAGTGTGTGCAGGGTGGATACTGTCTGTCAGTTGTAAGGATTCAGTGTATGGAACAATGCTGCATTGCCATGTCATGACTGATTTGAAAAGAGTAATTTCTGGGATTTCATTCAATGTCTATTTTTGTTACATTTGTGTCAGGCATGTTTGCGAAAGCTAAATGGATTGAAGTCATGAGTGATTTGGTGGTATTAAAGCTTTCTCAAATGTGTGTAACAGATCTTAAAGTATTTAAAGTTCACTTATTTTAACCCATAATCAGTTCTCCATGTGTTTTAGACCTCCAAATGTGCAGTGATGGAAAAATGTTGGTTAAACGGATAGTTTCCCTAAAAATGCTCTCTTGTCAGTACAAACCTGTTTGACTTTCTTTTGCAGAAATGAAAATAAATTATTTTGCAGAATGTTGGTACAGTAACCAAACAACACTGACCTCCATAGACTTCCATTGTCTGGACATAAAAGTTTTTTTGTGTTACACAGATGAAAGAGTTTCAAGTTTTAAGTGAAATGAGGGTGAATAAATGATGACAGAATATTAACTATCCATTCTACGGCATATTCTTTGACAGTTTCATTGTTGTAGTTTAACTGTGTATAGGCCTTAACTGTAGGCATTAAGAGATACTTGTGGGAACTTTTGGGTGACCAAAGTGGACCTTGAGTATCACATTTTAATAACTGCAGCACATAAAGTATATAAAATGCTGTACTAAATGGCCCAAAAATTAATAAAAATTTATGTTTGGCATTTTTGCTATGTAAACACATAAAGTGGTCACCTTTCTCTTGACCTAATAAATGACGCTCACACAATTACCCGTTTAATAGTGTCTCCTTCACAACCACCGTCAATTTGCAAACTCGTAAACAAATAAATACATCCGGCAAGTCTTAACTCTATCAGCGGTAATCACTAACCTGCCATTCTAACCGCACCCGACCCACAGGTAAACATTAGCTCTAGAGTGATTATTATGAAGGGTTCCTTTAGGATTATTTGGCTGCGGCATTGGAGGCGGAAAGATGTAAAACAGCCTGCTAGTGCTGCTTAGCTGGGTTTACCGCTCCTGCATTCCAGCTGGGCCGGGCCCGCAGAAACTTAGAGGGGACTCCTGAAGTTCATCCAGATCCATGAAGAAGAAGTGTTCTTTCGGAATCATTTTTTTCTGCTCTAATAGAGGTGTTCTCCCCAAGGAGTTCTCCCCCTTTAGGGGAATGTTTTAAACTGAGAAGCTAGAGGAGCGGTACGCTTGGGTCAGGGTCAGAGCAGCCTGTATGCTATGCTGACATTGTCCAGACCTTTGGTGTTTAAGATTTGCTTGCTATCTTTAACAATATCTTTAACATACGTGGGTCAAATTAATTCTGGTGTGCGAAATGTCAGTGAAGCATCTTGGAACTATTGCTGAATCCATGTTGCTGATACATCTGCTGCGAATTGACTACGATTGCCATGTTTTTGTCCAGAGAATTGAAGAGGTGCATTCCAAGCCAAGACAGAAACACGAATAGGCTCCTCAATGGTTTTTTTTTGGCCTGCGCAAGTAACTCACACGTTCCCCCACATCTGTCTTTGTTTTGGGCTACTTCGGTAGACAGCTGGGGGTTTTTGTCTGAGAAAAGGCTTTGTTTGGGGTCAACAGCTGGGGGGAATGATTGGCATGCGTTTGGAGTAATTGCCCTGTTGGGGACCCTGACCTGCCAGCCGAGAGACCACACAACCAGCAGGCCCAAACGTATTGGATGCGACATCGCTCAGTCTGGGTTCAGAAGTGTTAACTGGGTTCGATACTTTAGCTCAACACGTGGATGTGTATGTGTGTACAACAGAGAATCAATGGTGTTTGTGGTGGGACAGGAGCGGTGATGTACAGTATTGTGTACCGGAATGTTTGTTGAGGCTTTACAAAAGCATCACAAAAAAATATATAAATATATATATATTTAACAATGAACAATTTGTTTTATATATTTTAAGTTGGGATTTTAAAAAGAAAAACCCCATTTGATGATATTCAGTATATATCACTTTTTATTTTAGATCTTCATTCATCTGAATGTATTTATGTTGCCATATACTGTATATTCTAAAAACATCAAGAAATGTTTCCGCACTGTTTTTCTCCTAATGGATGTGAAAACTGTTATCAGCCTGTTAAAGGATCAATTTGTATTTTTTTGGAGGATCCATTCATAGAAATGCAATATAACATACGTAACTGTGTTCAGAGGTGTATAAAGACCTTACATAATGAAGCGTTATGATTTTAGAATGAGCTTTTTCTATCTACCCACACTCCTGGTCCCCTTACATGGAATTCATCATGTTGTTTCTACACCAGCCCTAAATGAACAAACTGCTCTACAGAGGGGAAGTGAGTGGAGTGAGTCGTTGTTTGCAATTTACAACCTCAATGCTAGATGCCGCTAAATTCCATCCACTGGACCTTTAATTCACTTATCACAATAAATAATCAACTTAATGGCCAGGGAAAGACAATAAATTCATCACGATGTTGCTGTCATCTATATTGCCTGCAAAATCATTGTAAATGTATAGCGTGCAACCTCTAACTTTAAATGTCATGTGCTGTAGATGATGTTGTGTAAAAGTGGGAGTACTGGAGTGTGATTCGTGACCCTGTATCTCTTCACATCTGCTTTCTATAATCTCTCTCCCAAACTGAGTGCAACATCAGGTTTAAATGTTATCCTCTGACCTTTCCTCTTCTACAGGATCATTATTTTTCCAAGTGATCTCTCCTCTTCTGACTTCATATTGTTCATGAGCCAAACAATTTCAGACCTCGGATGCAATACTTCCCATCATGTGTGTTTTGTGACTTTCATATTCAGTCTAGTCTGGTTGCTCATCCATAACTTCATAATACTCTAATGACATTTTAAAAGTCATAAGCACTTTACCACGAGGCCAAAACTATGCTCCCCATATAAGCTGCAGGGACAGACAACAGACTTTTGAATAAACAACAACTATAAGGAACCTGGCGGGAACCTCCAGAGTGTGTAATGGACCATTTTAGTTCAGCCCTCACCACGGAAAATGCATATGATGGTAATGTCACGGGTAATATGAAGTGCTGACAGTAATAAAAAGGGGGCAAACAAGCCCCAGAGCGCAGAGTTAGAGCGCTGTATAAAGACTCTTGTGAGGATACTTGCAAAGAAAGCGTGATGGAAAACGTGGTAGGAATCACACAACCCAACAGATTACAAAACAGTTCTGTAAATATCTCCTCATGCATGTGAACACCTGAAACAAAAACTGTGAATGATGCAAGACTGGTAGAATAACAAACAAATATCCATATTAAAAGTGTTATCGTTCTTTGCTCATGAAGTGAAACTCACTGCTTGACTGTTTCCCATTCATCAAAGACTGTAGACTTTGTCATATTGGCAAACCCGAGCACAGTTTGAGATGTTGTTGAGATCTTCTAAGGTGTGATGTGTGGGATGTGCTTGGGTCTTCAGGTCAGAAATGAGATTTGTGACTACTCAAAAAGAGCAAGGCTTGTCCTTGTCTTCACCTAAAAATCTGACCATTAAAATAGTTTTTGATTCTGTAAATGGGTTAAACTGTAGGCTTTAAGGAAGAGAGTCTAGGAAAACTAGAATTGCATATAACAGATTAATTGGCAATTTAAGTCTAGAGGGCATCGTATGGTCAAATCTCTGATTCAATATTTGTGTTTACACTGGATATACTGATATCCTAATACTCTGTCTTTGACATTTGTGACCCTGGACAACAAAACCAGTGATTAGGGGTCCATTTTTTTTAATTTAGATTTGTACATCATCTGAAAGCTAAATAAGTAAGCTTTTCATTGATCTATGTTTTGTAGTGGATAGGTCAATATTTGGCCGAGATACAACTTTTTGAAAATCTGGAATCTGAGGGTGCAAAAATATTGAGAAAATCCCTTTCAAAGTTATCCAGAGGCGTATATATCACAGCAGGCCATCACATTTGTTTTAACGCTCTCTGTTGGCTTACCGCAGTAATGAATTGTGGAGGGTAGATGAACCTGAAAGCTGAAATTCTAAGCTTTACATAAAGACCAAACTTGAGTGGGTAATTCCTTAAGAGCTGGCAGCAGTGAGCAAAGTTCGTAGCTCTGCTTCCGGCCATTTTTGTTCGCAATTTTTCTGCATCCACTCACAAAGCGACAAGACTAAAGTTTTGATATATTTGTGGTAGTAAATGTATCAAATATCTTCATGGAACATGATCTTTACTTAATATCCTAATGATTTGGGCATAGAAGAAAAATCTATAATTTTGACCCATAACATGTATTGTTGGCGATTGCTACAAATATACCTGTGCTACCTATGTTTGGTTTTGTGGTTGAGGGTCACATATTTTGTTCGGTTATATCAGAAAAGTCATGTATTGGTTAACGAGCCCAACTCCACCAGGGAAGTTAACATTGTAATTGACAGTTGATGGTTTTCTAACATGTCAACAGTTTAGGGCAAGTTTGCTCAGTCCTGCACTTAGGGAACTACTTTCTGGTGGTGTTTAGATGGTAACTTGTCCTGTGAAAAGACTCGCAAGATGCTCATGCAACATGAATAGTGTTTATTTATCTCAATTCCAACCTGTAATCCAAACCTTAGTATCGTCGAATCCCACTTAAGTTTTGCAGAACAAGGTTGACTCTCTGGACCCAACCTTACTTTCCTACAGGGTTCAGTTCCAACACTAATCAATCAATGTTGTGGAACTCAACTGTGAGCAAAGGTATATCACCGAAAGCGGTAGCACTGCTGATTTGGAAGAACATGAGAGCTTTCCTATTGTTGTCATGCTAAAAATGTACTGCCAGCTCAGCTTTCAGTGCCTCAGCTGGAAGATATACTTCACCTATTCTGATGACAAGACCCTAATGCACCCCCTGGGCACAAGTAATGTTGAGTGGAATCAGCTTCGACAGCAATGAAGGACTTTAGGGATTTGACGAACGGCATCACTCACTGCCATGTTGACATGTCCGCAATTATTCATAATAGCATGAATGCTGATGTCTGCCAGCAGTGCCTATTATGAGAAACACCTTATTTAAATAATGGTAAAAATAGCAAAACACTTACATGTGTTGCATATAAACATCAATGTAATTGCATAGTGCTTGTATTATATGTAAATTAATTTACAAATATCTATCCAATTGAAAACAGATAATGGCATAATGTTATAGGATAATGTTATAATCTGTTGGTTTGTACACGTATACTCTTATTATTATGGTCTATCTTTCTAGTTCTCATGTTTGGTGTGAAAGGGCCTTTACTATGCCCAATCCATCAGTTGACATTTCAGAAGAAAATACCTATTTTTTCCTATCCAGTTAATTTCTGACGAATAAAACATCCCATTCTACATTTCCCATCATTTATTATTCTGGAAATACATCATATGAAGAAGTAAAATGGCTTTGCAAGTGTAATCTACATGTAATCTAATGTAATAAACCTGGGCCGGGTCAATGTAGTGATGTTTATAATACTAACAAGATAGCTGTAATTTCTTTTCTTATAGTGAAAAAAAGGTGTTTCCAGATATAAAAAACGTGACCGAAAGACTTATTGCGGTAAGGTCGTCTGTCAAATCTATACAGTTTTGGAAAAAGAGCTCACATAAAAGCTCACACATAGCTGTGGTGACTTCACCTTTCAAAAGCCAGAATTTCTGACTGCTCTCCATTCTCACACATTCAGGCTTGCCCTCCAGCACTCTGGGTAAAAGGCTAAAAAACTGGGCTGTAAGCCATCACCAGTAGCCCAGGGATTAGTGGAGCTCAATGTCTCTGGCAGCTCTCCAATTCCATAGTAGCTTTTGTGTAGCAGATAGAAGCGCGTCTCAAAGTCTTCTCAGAGGCATGGCATGAAATTTCTTTTGTTTCTGTGAGGCCTGTGTTTGTCTTCGGTAACTCAAGTTTTTACAGCTCAACATGTCTCTGGTCTGGATGTTGTAGACTGATAATGAGTCTAGAGAATTTAATGGATCGAGGGGTGAATGCTGTTTATTTTTTGCTAAGGAATTGGAAGTGAGAAACAAGTAATTTTGAACTTGGCAAAGATTTTTTTGTGTTGGACCAGAAACATACTTAATTCTTTGTTAGGTAACTGAACATAGTAGAGTAAGACAGTTTACAGTGAAATTTGCTCCTAGTGGTAATGTTGAGGGTAAAATTTGTGCTTGGGTTGCATGAATGCCATTTTGACTCACTTTGAATGCGGTGATTGTGATTTTGACAACTTGAATGCGGTGATTTGGATTTTGACAACTTGAATACAGTGATTGCAATTTGCTTGATTGTTGTTTGCATTTTATGTGCAGGTGTGTACAACTGTGTGAATGCATTTCATTTCTTTCTTCTAGGAGGTATAAAGTGTTCAGAATATACATATAAAAGTTTCTTCCTCACTTTGTGTCACTGTTGTTGTGTTGACTTTTGTTTATGTCGATTCCAGATTGTGACTTGGTTGCATGAAGTTTAAATCATGTATTATTCTACGGTTGTTTAAGGAAAATTCCTTATTAACTGAATTTGTGTTGTTAAACGCGGCTGTGTTGCAAAGGATTAAACTCTCAAAATAAAATAATCTCTAGACATGGGCGTTGTAAAGACGTTCATACAAGTCTTTGCTTGCCTAGTTTCGGTTTCACAGTTTGTCAATAGATGTCAAATTACCGCAGCAAACAGATTCTTTACACTTAGCTTCGGCTCACAAAGATTTCGCTTGTGTTCTTTTAAACATGCTGAGTAGTCGCATGAACTCATGCCTTGTGGGGGCTCCCCTGGGAAATGTCTCGTAGACATTCGCAGCCACCTGTTTAAATCTGTGTTATGTCTTCAGAATTCCCCTTTAGAACATGGAATGAAACTAGCCGACTGTATTTTTGCCCATTTGCATCATCCGTTTTATTTTGTCAAGAAAGTGTCTGAACACTCATTGGCTTCACTCAGGTTTCATTCTCACTCAGCGTTGTATCCATAGGTGCTGATAGACCCTATTAAGACCTGGTTCCCCTCTGTTTTTATTTCATCCCACCTAAAAATCTGCTGCTTAGCCGTGAGAACTCTTTAAAGGCATTAATTACTCTCTCTCTAGTTATTCCATCCCAGTATAATTTTCTTTGTTTGGTTAAAGACAGAGAATGATATTTGGATGAATGCTTGTAATCAAACAGTTCTTGGACACCATTAGGGGAAAATATTGAGGAATCCTCGCATGTCCAAATTTGCTGATTTTCAGGAAATACTTTGTTGTCAAATTTGACAAACACTTTTAAATGCTTTTAATTGGTTAGATATATGCAAAACCCAATGACAAACACAAAGGGAGACTAATAATAATGATTTATGGTCAAAAATAAAAATCATGAAATATGGAGATACAATGTGTCAGAAGTACAGCATCGCTATAGAAGGATACTTTTTAATACCTTTATATTTGGATTTATTTTTTATCAGTCATAACCAATAGAGATTATGGATTTTCGACATTATTATTATAAGAGCTGTACTTTCATGACTGTATTATGATAATATGACTTGAATAGGACTTTTGAATAGGACAATTATATACCTACTAATTTATATACTGACAAATAAATGTGATTTTCAGTTGTTAAGGTTAGAAATATTCCTACATTAGGTCATATTTGTGGTCTGAGCACCCTCCCAACTTCAAGACTGAAATCTTAGAATCCCCCCTGCTTGTATCTATAACTTAACTAAAGAAATTGGAAGTAAAATGCAGAGGTAGGTAGAATGGAAAGATACACATTTCTGAGGAATTGTGCATTCCTTTTTGCCATTTCCAGAGAACCCCAGAGTGTGGTACATTTTGAGGGAGGTCTCTCTGCGTGCCAAGATATTACATGATCAAACAGTGTAGCCACAAGCGTGTCTAATGTCCTAATTGGATTATGCACTTATGCACTTCTTGACAGCAAATTATTCGAACAACCAGAACCCGTTGGATTTTCAGGAGATGACGAATAAAGACGGCGTTTTGGCATGTGCCTCTGAAGAACCAATTAACTTTAGTAATTAAAATGTTTAAGTTATATTGGGTGACTTGTCAGGTGGAATGCGACCACATAAGTGTGTTGTGTTAGTATGCTACAATGACCGTTCCTTCTGACTTGTTGGGAACCTTGGGGTCATTCTAAAGAACTGATTCACTCAAAGAATTCATTAGCCGGAATAAAACCCGAACCTTCTCCTATTCCAGAAATCCCCTATTTTGTCAAGCAGATCTCACAGCGAGAACTGAGTAAAAGCACAAGTGGACCCCTTTATGTTTTTGCATGAAGTCACATTCGAGCAACTGAATAAACATCAGGTTTTCATGTGTCATGATTTCCTTATGAGGTGGCTCTTTTCAACCTCTAGATATACTGCATGAACGTTTGGAAATGTAGCACCGTGACAAGATTCAACATCCAGTGCCAAATACTCTCGGTATGGCAAAATTATATTACAGTGATCAGTGCCGAACGCTTCTGGAAACCTCTAGAGCTGTCATTAATGTCAACATCTGCTGCTCTGTTGATATATGTTGTCTGGGAAACCCCGAGGTTGTAGTTAATAATATCCAGCACCTATATTCGAAGACAAAAGTGGCAGATTTAAAGGCACAAACTTCGCCGTAATAACATACGCGGTGTTGGAACTGTGTGTTCATGAGTTTTGTAAATCCATTTATTCCTTTGCCTCTCATTGGACGTGTAAAAGGAACCCAAAAATTACCCATAATGAGCTACTACCCTGCCAATCCTGTCAATTGGTGTGACCAATATGGTCATTAGCTGACAGTCCCGTCCTCTATACGTGCTATGAAAGTAACACTCGTCCCTCCTCATCAAAAACCACAGAATGCTGGTTAGATGTACGCCAGCTATGTGGCAGACCCAGGCAGTGTGTTTTGTGTTTGCAGGCTCTAAAATAAACTGACAAAAGAGGTGTTGGTCTGTCATGTGCTGCCTGCAAATCCCAGCAAAAGTATGTGAAACGTTGGGCTGTAGATTCTTGCGAAGGGGTCATACGAACATTAACTTTTGCACTAGACCTCTCTGTTCCAGGAAGCATTTGAGAAACATTAACCACATAAGCATTCATTTAAGCAATTTAATAGTTTGAAGAAAGCATTTGTGCCTGAAGCACCGCCATTCATTTTTCCTTTCTGCGTTCGTCCCGTGTAATGTCATTTGAGGTGAGAGCGGTGCGCTTTCATTTATTCAATTATGTGGTTTCAAAGCAGGAAATCTAAAGCAGCTCTTGTTTGTCGGGACTTTGAAGGTATCACATAATATTTACACACACCTACTGTACATTGAATATACAGGGCCTCACAAGTGCACAAAAAGCCTTATCCATTCCTTATACTGTTATCAGTATTAGAACCAAATCATTTTTGAAGAGTTAGTTGTGATATGAAATCCCACACAATCAGTTTTGTATATAGCTGTCTGGAAAGGTGCCAGGGTGCTTGGGTGGCTATGCTTCTACCTGCAACGAATTGTCATTTTAAAATATCCCCAGTAACAATACTTGCATTTGTGTGTTTGTTCTTTCTTGTAGGCTGACAGGTGATGAACCCCTGTCCATTCTGCCCCTGAACTCACAACCAGACGAGAGGACGGGCAAAGCACACTACAAGCTCTGTGACCGACTCAAGCTAGAGAAAAAGCAACGCAGAATGTGCAGACGGGACCCCGGTGTAGCCGAGACTCTGATTGAAGCAATCAGTATGAGTGCATTAGAGTGCCAATACCAGTTTCGCTTTGAGAGGTGGAACTGTACTTTAGAGGGCCGTTATAGGAGTCACATTTTAAAGAGGGGTAAGTAGCGGGCATGATACCCTTATATAATGTAAAGGTGATGTGAGTAAATTTTCTATTGTAAAATAGTCTCAGCTTGGGGCTCTGCTTATTGGTGCTATCAAAATGTTTAATGATGTTCCAGCATTGATTGAGCAATGTTTGAGCATCATGGCCAGATCATTTTGAACATTGGCACCAGCCAATAGCAATAGTTTTAACTAGTGCCTTGTGACACTGGTAGCACAGAAATGACATACATCACCTTTAATGGAAAAAAAACCTGTCCCAAAGGTATATTGAAATAAGCACATTCATTATTGTGTTATGACGGTAGTTTTGTCTGGTTTTTAGTTGGGCAAACGTCTTAAAACTCTTTTAAAGTCCCTGTGAACCCCAAGTTGCGATCGTATTTACTTCCGCATTCTGACGGCAAATCACAGAATAGTGAAACAGAATTTCAAATGAAAAAATATTGTCCGTGGCATGTTTTTTTGTTCAATGCAAATTGATTGGATGAAAGAACAGCTGTAGCATTTTGAAAAGGAACTGGCAGCAGACTGACAGTAGACTGACGAGTTTTGGGCTCCGCCCAAGCCGTCTAACTGACATCATCTGAAGTGAAATAACCACTAGAGTGCTGAGGTGCGTTTTCAGATTTTAACTGAACATTATGAGAGCACATGAATTTTAAAAAGAAATGACTTACATTGATTAGCTATTTACAATTAACACTGCAATATTTCATGAAAAAATAGGAATTGTATTTTTTTATATTCTGTATATTTGTGATAAATTAATGTAACAGCAGTACTGTTTGTCAATGTATCATGGATCATTCTGCACTGTTTCTTACTCTTGCACTTGTCACCTCTTAAATCTAGCACAAATGTTTGTTTTGATTACAGGAGAAAATCTGCCATCTGACTTTAAATTGAGAAACTTTCATTTTCTGACCGAAGTTTTATGAGTAATGAATACTAAATAAAAAAAAAACTATTTACAGTCTCTGGACTAAATTTAAACTCGTGACTTGGTGTTCCTTCATCTGAGGGAGTTCAAAACCTCTCAAAATTTTGCACCCTAGAGGCAATTACAAGGAGGGTTCGGTGCTATTACTGGAGTTCCTGTAGGCGAAATTCAATCCTTAAAATCACACAAAAAAATCACTGGATTTCAAGTCAGGAATGTTGGTTTCATGGTAATGTCCATGTTTATCACAGGCTTTAAGGAGACTGCGTTCCTCTTCGCCATCTCCTCAGCTGGCCTTACCCATGCCATGGCTAAAGCCTGCAGCGCTGGTCGCATGGAGCGCTGCACCTGTGATGAGGCTCCAGATCTGGAGAACCGCAAAGCCTGGCAGTGGGGTGGCTGTGGAGACAACCTCAAGTACAGCAACAAATTTGTCAAAGACTTCCTGGGTAAGAGGTCCAACAAGGATCTCCGCGCCCGGATAGACACGCACAACAGCAATGTAGGAATGAAGGTAGGCTGCTAACATAATGATTTGGGGAGTCTTTTCAGCCAGAATGTACTGAATTTCAAGGGCAACGTATCTTTCTCTCTTTTTTCCTTCCTTCCTTCCTTCCTTCCTTCCTTCCTTCCTTCCTTCCTTCCTTCTTTCTTTCTTTCTTTCCTTCTCTCTTTTTATCTTTCTTTCCCTCCTCTGTTTTGCAGTGGTGGTTAAACAACCAGCTCCATAAATTCTTTTAGGTCACTTAAATAGTCTGTAAAAGACTGAGTTTAAATCACTTAAATTGGCTATTTAATTCAGTAATTTATGATGAGTGCCCATTAATCAAGCTTTGGTTTCCCTTTCAGCCTAAAGAGCAGCAGGTTTGTCCCAAACGCAAGCCGTTCATTGTTTTTGCAAAAGGAAAGAGGCGAGTTAACATTGAGGCCCATGTAAGAGTAAAAACAAAAAGAAAGAAGAGAAAAAGACTCAAAACAGAGCCAAAGTAAACTACAGGTTTGGCACCAACGGATCTGTCTCATATTGTTCATTTTAGTTTTAGTGTGCATATAATTTACAGCACACCCCAGGACAGACTTGTCTGCTGTGCTCCGTCCATCTGAAGTAGTCGTCCTCAGGCCATTTCGCCTGTGATAAGAGATTTACAGCACTGTGTTATACATTTTTGTCCATCTGCACATGTAAGGAGGTGTACAGGCTTTGGGGTCAAATCCCATATGGAGAACAAACTTGGAATGTGCTAGCCTCTGCATCCCTTGTGCTTTAAAGCTGACGTTTCGCATTTTCCTCTGCTTCCATTGAGGTGGATTTGCAGTTTCAGGAGAACAAATCCACCACTTATACAACAGAAACTGTCCAGACAGCTCCTTCTGTATGCTTATCATAAAGTTCACTTTCTTACAGAAATCCTGAGAAGGTCCAAGATTATAGATGATAATGCTCTATAACAGCTGTAATTTGTATGACCCAGAATGCATTTAAAACCTGTAATTCTTTATCTTATCATAGTGTCCTAGCCAATGTATCATAAGGAGAGGTTGCGTTAACCAAAAATTCTACCTCATTGCAGATATTTTTTACCAGTGATGTAAAAAGCTGAAGGCCATCTGTAATTTTGAGCGATTACAGTAAGGGCAATTTGTAATTTCTCGTTTTTGTCATTTCCTTTCATTAGATTGTGATCGTAAGCTAATACCACTCTCCTGAACACGATAGTGAAGGACGTGTTTCCCATTCTTTAGCTTCCTTACAAATGCCTGGTGATTTTTGGAAAACGTGCACGGAGCGGGAGATGCATCTGTCACTCAGAGCCCCACGTAGCGTGCACACACACACACACACCCACACACACACACATATGGTGCAGTGTTTACAGAGTTTTTCCTTCAGGAAAGCGACTAGCGTCTTTTTGGATAAACATAAGAATTCTCTCGCCGTCTTCTCTGTCCATGGCGACAGAAGCAGCACATTCATGACCTCACCGCAGTTTACTTGTGAGTGAGTACAATATAGTGTTGACATGCACCTGTCATTGTCACTGACTGGACACATGAACATAAACCTTTGTCTGTAATAATTACTTTATGTCTGACAAGATAATTTTTGTATATATACAGTGTAAACAGTTGTAATTATACTGTAAGTACAGAGAGTTAACCCAAGTACAACGTGATGACGTCAAAAAGATGCTGATTAACAAGTATGTAATCCTTATTGACGTTTAATAATAGAAAATTAGGTCCGGATCATGTTGCAAACCTGCTTATACTTAAAGAGCTTCGGCAACCAAAGCGAGCACCGATTTGGTCGCGATCTGGAGGTTTTGTCGCAGACCTTATAAATCTGTCTGAGAGAAAAAAGCATGTAGCGTGAGCATGCCATTAGTTCTCCCCCTCTGTCTAGGCTACTGCTCTGTCTTCTAGACAGATCTTTATTACCGTAAATATACAAAGTGACCATATACTGTTTACACCGCACTCGAGTGACACAGTACAGTGTCCTTAGGTCAAGAGCAAGGGTATAATCCAAACATCAACAACACAACGTGTCCGTTCGGATATAAAATCACACCCCGCCATATCTTCAAACGTAAGTCTGGTTGTATAGCAGCTATTTGTAAGGAAACTGTCTCTTGATGACATCATATTATCTGGAGATGGTGGTCTAGTGGGTTAAACCACTGAACTGGTAAATCAAAGGTTGCTGGTTCAATCCCAGCAGCCACCACCAGTGTGTCCTTGAGCAAGACACTTTACTCCATGCTGCTCCAGGGGGATTGTCCCTGTAATAAGTGCACTGTAAGTCGCTTTGGATAAAAGCGTCTGCCAAATGACATAATGTAAATATTACTGGTATTCTGAGACAGTTGTGTGAACGCTGTCTTACTAGTAAATTGACAGTAAATTGACTTGTGAGAAAAGCACATTGTGTATTTGCCATAAATTTTGCAGAATGTCTTTACCAGTAATTTACCAGCATTGCTGCATGAAAGGGGCTTATAGTGTCATGAAGAAAGCTTTTAACCAAACAGTTTTTTGCCACCTTTGCCTACCATAGTAGGAAAATAATAAATTATTTTTAAAAGTGCCCCAGAACTGTTTGCTTTCCTATATTCTTAAAAATATCTTCTTTGGTGTTCAACAGAACAAAGAAATTTATAAGGCAATTTTTCTTAATGGTGGCCAAGAACTGTTTGGTTACATGCATCCTTCCAAATATCTTTCTCTGTGTTCATCAGAACATAGAAATGCATACAGATTTGGAGGGTCAGCAAATGAAGAATTTTAATTCCCTAAATCTATCAAGAGACGGAAACCTCTACTTTACGTCTTAAAACTAAAATTAACTTTAAGTTGCTAGGGCCATCAGAATATCTTTCTCCAACCCTTCCAAAATTGTACACATATAATTGACATATTTCAAAGCGGGGCTTTTTTTGACAAGCACGTGTGATGAAACCATAATTATGGCTATTAGTTAAGAATGAGGATAATACCCTACCCCTCAATAGCCTCTATTATGTAGTCATTCCCTCTTTGGTTGAGGAGGGTAACGCAATCAAAATAAATGGGCGCATCAAAGTTACGGCCTCAATGTGCTTTTGAAGTACTTGTTTTGTAAATAACTTTTAACTGACCTTCACTATACGAGAGTCAACATAAGGGTTTAGTAAACACGGCACTCGCTGTGTCTTTGATGTGTCACAGCTAAGCTCTATGCTGTGTCTGCCAGTATAATTGAAGACATGATTGTTGACATTTGGTAAAATTCTCCAGCATAATGCCTTTGATGCGTTGTGTCTCACCGCTCTTAACGTTTGCCCCTCCCAGGTGATCAAGGCAGGAGTGGAGACCACCTGCAAATGTCACGGAGTGTCAGGCTCGTGCACAGTGCAGACCTGCTGGAGGCAGCTGGCGCCCTTCCACGAGATCGGCAAGCAGCTCAAGCAACGCTACGAGACATCCGTCAAAGTGATGAGCTCCAACAACGAAGCCACCGGGGAGGCAGAAATCTCCCAGAGCCGATCCCAGGGGCAGCCGCCCCCACCGGGCCCGCGGCCGGACACCATTCCCCGCACCACCGATCTCCTTCACATTGAGGACTCGCCGAGCTTTTGCAGACCCAGCAAGTATTCGGCGGGCACGTCGGCACGCAAGTGCTACAAGGATAAGAACTGCGAGGCCATCTGCTGCGGCAGGGGCCACAACACTCAGAGCAGAGTGGTGACGAGACCGTGCCAGTGCCAAGTACGCTGGTGCTGTTACGTCGAATGCAAACAGTGCACTCAAAGAGAAGAGGTTTACACCTGTAAAGGGTAAGACAACCATGACAACCGTGCAGAATATCTCTGACCTGTCCTGAACTCTATCCAGAGAACAATCAAGAGAGATGAACGACAGCGAGGAAAAAGGAAAATGGGAGAAGTGACACGCTGGAATTGAGGGATTCAGTCCTAGTTTGTTTGGAGAAAGATCTCAAATGAATCAAGCTAGTTAAATAAGATGAAAGCACTTTTTTGAGAGGTGTTGCAAGGAGTTGTGTGAAGGCTGTATAATATACGTACCCGGAGGGAAGTCCACAGCTTTGAGAGACACCTTGGAACTAGACGAAACACTTTACTCTGAGTAACTCTAAGCCTGCCAAGATATCAATCAGGGGTGAAATCCAGTCGTGGGCAGACAATTGTTTGTCCAACGGTTTGACAGTCTCTGAATAATAGTTTGAAAACTTTTCAAGCCGTATGTGTAAGAGTATGAGTTATTTCCAACAGAATTCATCCGGAGACTCAAACGATGGTGTCAGATTTATTCTACATGCACATGTATTCAACACCCACACAAGAGTGTGTTTATGCATATGTACATAGACGAAATTACATTATAATTCTTTTATATACGCCACTTATCTGTGTATGTTAAATAACCACTAACCACACAAATGTTTTATTGTTTGTGTGCTCTCGTCAACTTTGCGTTGTAATTCTCTTCGACAAGGCCCTTCGGAAAGCAATACTTTTGATTTGTGTCTTTCTATGGATATAATTTATGGAATGTTTTAAGGACTATTCCTTCGCAAAGGAACAAAAATTATTTGCTTGTCCTCTAGTTTTCTTTTCAAGACAGTGAAAATCTTTGCCAGTCCTTTTAAAGATTTATTTAGGCCTTAAATGAACTCTACAGATGGCTGTTCAGGGAACAAGTGAAACCACTATGCGCAAATGGATGGTAAAGAAATCAGAGATTTCACAAGCAGGAGTAATTGTCTCCTTGACTAAAGCTTCCACCTGACAACAGATTTGTCCATTCTCATTAAAAGCTGCTGATTCACTGCTGTAAGCGTTGCAGCAGCGCTGGTCATGCGATGCTGATTCAGTGCGCCACTCTAAGTTCTGAGTTATACAGATAGATTAAGGGTACAACATCAAGATGAACGCAATCACAGCAGCAAATGTGAGCCACACGTGAGTCTGCATTGGAAAAAGAAAAATGTTCTCCTTTATACCTTTTGATTTTAGGAGGCAGAAATTAATGTCAGGACTAAACTGATTCTGGTGGGACGGTGGGAAATGACGGCGGGCGATTCTAGCACCTGTTCGAGTTCAAGAGGGGATGGTTGTCACGTTTACAACTTGACTCTGTGTCTCTGTTGTCACATTGTTGTTCAGTAGACGAAGAACCAAAGTGGACAAACCTCGACACTTGTATGTTTGAGGTTCTGTTTGAAGTGACTGTTTCATTGACCCTATTCACGGTTTTGAAGAGGCAAGACAAACTGTAAGCACACTGTAAAACTAAGTAAACTGTAGTTTTGCAGCAGGTTTGCCAGTAACGTACTTTCAATATAATTTACAATATTATTTTAAACATAAACTTACCTAGTTCTTATATTTTCTTTCATTAAACAAGACTAAATATCTTAGGTTACTTTCCTTGTTATGTAAATGTTTTGTAATATATGAAGTTTTAAATGTTTTTAATAGAAAACCAAACAAAAATGCTCAGGAAGGATGTCATTTTTGCAGTGTAATGCCAGTAATGAGACCAGTCTCTTCTTGCTCATTTTGAATATCAAAAGTCAAAGTGTTTTAATTTTGGTTAAAGTAAAGTTTAACTCAAATTAAAAACAGTTCTCATAGGAAAATATTAAGTAGTAATCAAATCTAAGTTACTGGCAAAACTGCTGCAAAATTACAGCAAAGTTTTACAGTGCAATACTAAAAATCCATAATTGTGAAAATGATGTGAAAACGACCGCTGTAAAAGTTTCTGTTCAACCAAATGACAAGATCTAAGTTTCGGATCAGACTTTTAAGTCACTTAAATCAGACTAAAACAGATACATTTTGACAATGCATGACTTTTGTATTCATATCCCCTGACTCTCTTGATAGTTACATAGTGTAAATATAAATGTATATGAACATATGACAAAGTATATGAATGAATTATATATGCTTTTTATTGTTTTAGTCGAGTGTGAATGAACTACTGAGTGAGGGACCTACAAAAAGCAAAATGGCACCATTCACGCACTGAAGCTGTCCTATTAAGTATTTAAGAACATGTATTTATGAATATATATATAAATATATATATATATAAATATCATTCAAAAGGTTTTTTCATTTGTAAATAGCTAAGGTTATGTTCCTGTGGCAAACAAAGAGAAGTGGGGCACATGCATACCGCTTAAAGGCATTTGGACAGAAGTTTCCAGAATGTTTAGATGAAAGACTAACTAACTGAGTAGAGGTACGGTGTTGTTGTTCACGTAAATTGCCAACTTTAGTGCTTTGTAAATACAGGATAATATGTTACAAGATAGTCCCCAGTAGGCACACGCACAGTGCCAAAATATCATCATCTGGATCTTATATATGTACAGCGGGTAAACATCCTAAATAGAGCACATTTAAATACAGTCTGAATTATCTGAAAATCAAAAAATTATGTTTTGACAATGTGCATGTGCAATCAGGGTCAATATGCCCCTTTACACAAAAACAAGAGGCGCAGACGAGCATAGCAAATGTTTCTGTCGGAGAAGGGACACATTTTATCCTTTCATTTAACCTTATGAGCTGAATTCCAAACAGTTTTTGATGGGGAGACGTGCCAATTAAAGAATGCTTGGAAACGTATACATAGACCTTTGCACGCTACATGGAAACCATAATGGCTATGGCGAGTCTCTCATCAGTCAAGGCCTCTGCCCACAACAGAAGTGAGCAGAAAAACACTGACATACGTTTGAGACACAACTCTCCTCAGCTGCCTGTACACATCTGTTCCGACTCAAATACGTTTAATGACAAACATTGTAGATACAACATATAGTTTTAATATTTTTTGGCATGCTGCATGTTCTCAATAATCAGTCATGTTTTCTTATTGACAGAAGGCAGTGTGAGATCTGTTTTTTATTCCATTTTTGTCCTTGGTAGTTCTTTATTCGTACTTTCCAATGCAACCTGTAAAAAATCTTTGCACGGAAAATGGAAATAGATGAAATATAAATTATTTTCAAACATTTTATGCGCATGTGTTAATTGTACATTTTGTAAAGCTCAAGTTGATTTTATATTCTTATTTTATTTTTTTAACTCTGGCATGCATCTGGCCTGTATTGGGTATATGCTATTTGGGTTTGAGGTAGTTGATTCATTTCTTCTGATGGCTAAAATATATAATTTCCCACCCAATGTAAAGCACAATCCAGGCCCTCTCATATCTAGCCATGCTATGTTACCATGTCCTTATTGGATTTTAAGGAATTTAGACCAAAGCGTGCCAATATGTAGTACACAAAACATCAGCAGCCACACCCTCACCCACAGTAAGACTAAATACGTCCCAGTTAACTGTAGCTTTGTAGCATACTAGTGAACATTGTTCTACTATATTGATTGTGGAATCAAATTCAACAATTTAAAAAAAAAGTTAGTCGATCATTTATAGACATACATCTATTAAGAGCAAATCGGGGACTGCTAGCATTGACCAAATGGACAATACAATTTTGTCATGAATTCCAATGGCTCAGTCACTATTCTGATTCTTGTCAGGGTTTGTGCAATGCTGTTACTGTTCATATACATTCTTTTTTCATTTAAGGGTAGAGTTTTGTCAGTTGGTTGTCTTCGTCCACTTTTTTCTTGTCTTATGGGAAGCTATTTTCCGCTAAATTATTTTCCTCTACCTCATGTGTATAGCTTGTAGGTATAAACTGATCATGAATGACTGGTAAGAATGTATTTAAGTTATTTAACATCTTTGTATAACAAAGGCAAGAAAATCTGAAATAAAATAATTTTTAAAGAATGATGCGGTTTTGTTTCTGGTTTTTGTGCGGGTTCACGGATGCATCTCTGTGCCATTTGGAAATTGACTCATTTTTGAAAAAGCTAAAAGAGTCATTACTGTAAGGAAAACTATCGATCCTATTAATGTAGGAAATCAAATGTTTACATCGATAACAAATTACTTAAATTAAGATGTAAAGGTCAAAAGGTTACTGAAATCTCTGGAAGAGTAACATTTATTTAAGGGTTCATAGATTTTTACACTGAAACACAGATGATCGTTTTTTTGGTAGTCACATTTACCGATGACCATATTTTATCACCATCATTTAAACCCTCAAAATATGTTTCTACATGTACTCACCTTGAAAGTTGTTCCAAATCTGAATATATGTATTTGTTCTGCTTAACACAAAAGAAGATATTTTAAGTAACCCAACAGATATCATCCCTATTGACTGCCACAGTAGGGAAAATAAATACTATGGGAGTCAATGGGGATCTATTTGGTTCCTCAAATTCTTCCAAATATTTTATTTTGTGCTGAGCCGAACAAAGAAATGTATACAAGTTTGGAACACCATGAGGGCGAGTAAATGATGACAGAAGTTTCTTTTTGGGTGAACTGTCCCTTTAATAAACATGAATCATACCAAAAATCAAACAATGCATTAAATCTCAATATTGTCTGGTTTAAAATAAGAACAGTCGTGTTTATTGAAAATCTGTGTTACATCACTTTTGTCCAAAAAGATCTGGCATGGCAACCAATATACTCTAACCAGCTGACACAGAAGTATTCGAGAAAAAGATAATAAATTGCAGTGATGACTTAGCAGAAATGTAAATGTAACACTGCCTAACTAGAAAAACAGCAACCCACTAAATTGATGTCAGTTCAATTTCACTCCTTTGAAAATGAAGGTTATTTTTACACACAACCCAAATTATAGCTGTCATGTTTAAAGAGAGAATGAGGTTTTATTCAGCAAAATTCCATTTTCAGTTCACTAACATTTGCTGGACTGGCAGGGTAGAATATAATAAAATCGAGACACCCTGTAACTGACTACAACTGTGTAGGACAAAATGAACAACCCAAACAATTAAATAAAATGTCTCGCCAGTAAGAGACCAGGAACATGAAGCTGGTAAAAGTGTGACTGCAACATTTCCTGTTTTTCTATATCCTGTTTTGATGGCACAAAGACTTTCGTGTACGAAACAGCTATCAGCAGGTGCTTTCTCCTAAATGAGAGATTTTCAGTAATGACCGGCATCTGATTCACGATATTATAAATCTGTGTGCCAAGTCCAAACATCCTCTCAAAAAGCACATCCGGATTTAATATGAGATGGGACTGAGTCTAAGGCCACCAGAGATGCAATTAGTGAGAATTGATGAGCTGAGCAGAAGATAGCTGGACAGATGTACAGGAACCAAAGACATAGAGTAAACACTATAGTAGAGTATACAGTTTCATCATTTGTAACATCATTTTGACATGTCTTGGTACAGAACCCTACAATGACTTGTAAAATAAACAGCAGAAAGACATTTATACGCACCTCTTTAATTAAGCATTATTGCAGACCTCAAATCATACTGACATATCGACTCAAGAATCTGATTGTGTTGAGGACAATTTTTGAGCAACTCTGCCAGATTATGATACTAACTCCCCACAGAGAATCTTTTGTTCGGTCAACAACCTCAAGTTCTTAACCAGCTGTGTGAAGCCGCACACTGAGAGAGAAAACTTTCCAAGTTTCACAAGAGCTAGGTTTGACTGATTTAATATTCGTAAAATCTTTAGAGGCGTTCACCTAATTGATTTAAATATGAAATATTACAATCATGCTACAGTTCTCACCACTTCAATCTAAACGGGTGCTTGTCTCGTGGTCTGTTAGCAAAGCGTTCAATGGTTGCAGAATATCTTCACATGGCATGGTTATTATAATGAATTTCACCTTCTGAGTTCAACACGTGGAAGTCAAAGGTTTAGAGCAACTTGAGGTTTAATAAATTGCTTTCTAAAAGGTTTTTCTTTTCGAGTGAACTACACCTTTAAAGATTTCGTTGAGGATCTGCCGTATCCACATTCTATTATTGGCAGACTTGGAGACTTTGGCTCTATCGCACACTTTCATTTGTGGCTTAGAGTCGAAAGCTAAGATCTAAATGTTGTGTGTCAGAGACTGTTTTTTTCAGTAACAAGATCATCAGAGCATAAACCCTGTGATATGTCTGACACATGTTAGAGAATTACCAGCATTAGCATAGCTGCCCTCTTCGTATTAGCTTTTCCTCCTCACAAACGATTACCCCAAGAAACCATACGGCTGTAGTATTCCCATCACGCCTCACCCCTCCTAGCTTCCTGCTTTGTGCCAGGCTCTAACGCCAGCCGTAACTGTGCGGTGTGCTGTAATCCTGCAACGTTTTGACAGCTGTTACCATTGAGGAAGTGGGTGCAACTATAGAGCAAGGAGCGTAGAAATAATAATATGAAAAAAGTCGACCAGTGCCCCCCCCATACGCAACAGCAATATGTTTCCTCTATTCTCATCCTGTCGTCTGGTAAGCCCCGCGACAGGGTTGAAGTGGTCGAGGAGTGTGGGAAAGTGAGACAATTTGTTGGCCGAAACCCTCTTGTGTGCTGATGACAGCACAAAAGTGCACGGCAGCCCCCCGCCAGCCTCCTGTATAGCCCTAGTGTGATTTGTGCTGAGGTGTGCTTCATTCTGCATGAGGTTGGATGTAAAGTCAAGGGCTGCGATGTGAGGAAGCCACAGAAATACAACGGTCTGCTCTTCAGGTTAACAATGTTTGTACAGGTAGTGCTGCTAGGCAACTAAGACCTGAAGACCATCAGATCCGATGATCCACAGCAGCTACAGATACACAAGTGATTACTTTTGAGAAACTGTACACTACATATACCTTTACAGAATATATTTTCAGTATACTTGAGTAAAGATAAGTACACTTTAAGTAAGAAATAGTAATGTAATATTATATTTGTAAGTGTATTATTTTACTACCTGGGAATAGATTGGCCTACTTTTTAATTTATACAGATACAGGCCTACTTTTAAGGGTACTTTAAATGTAACAGTAGTAAACCATTGAGTACACAACTAGTTTACAACTCAATTTTCATTTGTATTGTAACAAGTGTGCTTATTCGAATACTAATAGTTTACTCGTTCAATACTTGTGGCACATACTTTAGTTCATGAAAGTGCATTTTGAAGTATACACTCTTAATAATGTGCTTCAAAAGGTTATTTGATGCTATAGAGTAAACAATAGTTTTAGCAAGTATAGCAAGTATTATGCCTGCACGTTTTCTTTAAATGAATCTAACATCAAACTCATTGTTTATCATTTTTATATCTTTTTATATTATTTATTTTATATTTAAATAACTTAATATAACTTTAAATATTGGGGGGGCACGGTGGCTTAGTGGTTAGCACATTTGCCTCACACCTCCAGGGTTGGGGGTTCGATTCCCGCTTCCGACTTGTGTGTGTGTGTGGAGTTTGCATGTTCTCCCCGTGCCTCGGGGGTTTCCTCCGGGTACTCCGGTTTCCTCCCCTGGTCCAAAGACATGCATGGTAGGTTGATTGGCATCTCTGGAAAAAATTGTCTGCAGGATGTGAGTGAATGAGTGAGTGTGTGTGCCCTGCGATGGGTTGGCACTCCATCCAGGGTGTATCCTGCCTTGATGCCCGATGACTCCTGAGATAGGCACAGGCTCCCCGTGACCCGAGGTAGTTCGGATAAGCGGTAGAAAATGGAATGGAATGGAACTTTAAATATACACGCTTAAACAACATAAGCAATAAGCGATATGTCTTACAGCAGCAATATTACAATAGGTGCTAACACAAAGTTACTAGTTTCAACAAAAGCTAGAACACTAACTGTTGAGAGAAAGAGAGAGGGTAGTTTATTTATTTATTTAATTTTTCATATGTCTGTAAAGTATTCACAGAAGAGATGGGTTTTAAGTAGTTTTTTGAACGTTGTTAGTGATGTGGTTGACCGGACTGAGTTAGAAAGAATGTTCCACCATGAAGCAGTTGTGAAGGAGAATGAGCAGGAGAGCGATTAACTGCCCTTTTGAGAAGGCAATACAAGACGCAGCTGGTTTGCTGAATGCAGGGTTCTTGTCGGGGTGTAGGAGTGTAGGAGGGTGTGAATGTATGCCTGTGTAGATCCAGTGATAGTCCTGTAGGCAAGCATTAGTGACTTGAATCTGATACGGGCTTCAACCAGTAGCCAGTGGAGAGAGATGAAAAGGGATGTCACATGAGCCCTTTTGGGCTGTTGGAAGGACTGGTGTGTCGCTGCAATCTGAACCAGCTGGAGTGGTTTGATAGCCTTTGAAGGAAGACCAGTAAGGAGAGCATTGCAGTAGTCCAATCTTGAGATTACCAGGGCCTAGACAAGGAGTTGTGCCGCATGCTAAGTGAGATAGGGTCTAACCTTTCTAATTGTAAATAAGACATATTGGCATGACTGCGTTCCTTGCAATGTGATCATTGAAGGACAGCTGTTCATCGAATATGACTCTGAGGTTCCAAGCTGTTTTGGAAGGAGTGATTGTGGTATTGCCAAGTTGGATGGTTAAATCGTGCTGCATCGTGGGGTGTGCCGGAAACAACAGTAGTTCTGTCTTGGCCGGGGTCAGATGGAGGTGATGCTCTTTCATCCAAGCTGAGATGTCTTCAAGGCAGGCTGTAATGAAGCTGCTACAGTGGTATCGTCTGGGTGAAACGAGATGTAGATCTGGGTGTCGTCAGCAAGACAGTGATATGAGAAGCCGTGTATCCGTATGATGGGTCCCAAGGATGTCGTGTAGATGAAAAAAAGCAGCATTCCAAGCACCTATCCCTGAGGGACCCCAGTGATCATGTGGTGAGCAGTGGACAGTGAGCCCCTCCATGAGACCCTGAAGGATCTGCCAGAGAGGAAGGATTTGAACCAGTGGAGAAGAGTGCCTGAGATTCCTAGAGATGACAGGGTTGCTAGCAGTATCTGTTGATTGACAGTGTCAAACGCTGCAAAAAGGTCTAGCAGAATCAGGACAGAGGATTTAGATTCCGCCCTGGCTAGCCATAGTGCTTCTGTGACCGATGGCAGTGCAGTCTTAGTGGAGTGGTTTGTTTTGAAGCCAGACTGCTTGTCATCCAGTGGCTCATTCTGGGATAGGTAAGAAGACACCTGGTTAAAAACTGCCCTTTCAAGTGTCTTTGCAATAAATGGTAAGAGAGAGACAGGTCTGTATATGTGGGTAGTAGAGGGGTCCAATGTGGGTTTCTTAAGAAGGGGCGTGATCTGGGCCTGTTCATTTGTGGATGGAAAAGTGCCGGTGAGCAGGGAGGTGTTGATGATGTGTGTGAGTGCAGGTGTGATATATAGGTTTTAAAGACGTTTGTTTAACATTTAAATTTTTCTAAATGTTCCGTTGGTTTTTTTGTTTGTCTTGAAATTTGTGTGATGTTAAAATCTAAAACGACTTTTAGACTAAAACTAAAAAGAAGTGCTGCTTGCCCAGTGTTGTTTAAGTTTTGCAAAATGGTCTATAGTATGAAAGTAAATTTAAATTAGATATTTGATTCAAGTGTACGCCACATTAACTTTTCTGTCAATAATTGTCAAATATACTAGTCTAGTTTTAAAAATATTTCTAAAAAATGGATACAAATTTGACTGAATATATACTTGCTTTTTTTGTTTAAAAGAAGTATATTGTATTAATAGCACACTTAAATAAACATAGTTTTGTAAGGACACTGTGATTTAGCCAAGTAGCACAGGATCAACATCCATTAGTCACAGTTTTTTGATACAATGTTAAAAGCTGTGCATTGATACAATGTTAAAAGCTGTGCATTGATACAATGTTAAAATGTGTTCATATAGCTCACTTGTGCTAGGGGTTCGGAACACACAAACTGACACAAGATACATTAAATGCACTGAAAGGCACTTTAGATTAAAGCGTCTGCCAAATGCGTAAATTTAAATTTCTTTCCACATATTCCTAATAAATAAAATGTATGAAGATTCAACAGAACAAAATACCAACTATTGTATATGAGAATCCGTTTACATCACATTCAGCGCTGTCCAATTTTCTCATTCTTTCATTGAAGCCTTCTTTCCTTCACTGGCGTGTTGAGTAGGGAGTGGCAGGGCTGATGGTGAGTGGCAATGAGCTGGTTTCTGGAAAGTGTGATAGGGTTACAGCCTAGAAGGCTCATTCACTTGCTCCAGCTTCAGAAGCAGCCCTGTTTACAAGTGTTTTTGATTGTTGTTAAGTACCTGTCAGGCTTCCCACTCATCTTTCATGCTGGAAAAATATGTGAGCTCAGGATCCTTCAGAACAGGAGCAAAATAAAATGCGCCAGGTGGAAGAAACTGTTTCGACATGTGCCATCAGTGACAGACGCAAATCTAACTCTGTGGCAAAGACGTCAGTGAAACACTGAGCTTACTGTGCCGCTCTAATGCTGTTTTAGATGAGGCTAGCAAGGGAAACATTGATTTGACAGGCCTGTCTGCAATAGATCCATTTGTCTTGAAAGGATAATGTCTGGTAGTGTGCAATAGTGCACGCAGTGTTTCTTTTAGTTCAACTGGTAAATCACTGTGTTAGCTGTGCAAAGGTTGTACGTTTGATTTCTAGGGAACACATATTGTATACTTACAGTAAATGTATACTGTATCTTGAATCCACTGTAAGTTGCTTTGGATAAAAGCATCTCCTTAATGAATAAACGTGTAAGAAACTGTTTGCTCTATGGTCATCATTTACCCTCTTATCATTTCAAACCTGTGTGACTTTCATTCATCTGCAGAACACAAAATAATATATTTTAAAGAATGTTGGTAACCAAACAACGGCAGTACCCATTCACTTATATTGTATGGAAACAAAACCAATGAAAGTCAAGTCAGAAGAAAGAAAGTCAAAGAGGTTTGAAATGAGGGTGAATCATTTTTGCCTGACCCTTAAACTCATACCGAATGAGGTGACCTTCTCTCTGTTTCACAAGACCTTTAGTAATCCTCCAGTAAACCAAAAACATTACTTGCCACATCGTAAATTCTGTCACAGTCAGAAAACATGTTTTCCTTGAGGAAAACGATAACCATAATAAATAAACAAACGAATCGATAAATGATAGATAAAACATGTGGTTTTACACCCATGCACAAAATTGCACAGTTAGGGAAAAGCTCTTGAGAACCATATCAGGATTTCAAGTAAAATGAAATTAACATGAAATGGATTTTGTGCATCAGGTCCCAGGTTCTGGCTGGTTTTACATGTGTGCGTTTGCTGTGGGGGAATCGTTCAGTTTGCCAGCAGAGGTGGAGGGTAAGCAGCTTTTTATTTTAAACGAAAATTCCCCTTATTACTTCATTATTTATCTTCATCGCTAAAGAGGCCGTAAAGATCTAAACATCATCCGTGTGGACAACATAACCACTTTGTAGAGTCATGTACATAAAGAGAACATTATCTTACAAAAAACGTATTTCTATATAATTTAATAGATTAGAGGCTTTTAACGTAAAACTCTTTCCTACATTCGATCTGCATAATTTTATTCCAAAACTCTTGAACTATAATCTGTGGCTTAGTCTGTCACAACACGTTTTAAAGATGGAGTTGAAATTGTCCTCTATGAACCTAGCAGGTGTCTGTTATTTGTGTTGTAACGCTCTGGAATACCTTCGCATGACAGAAAGGGCAATGTTTTTTTTCCATGTCTACAGGTGGCTATCATATGTATAAAGCTGGACAAGGCAGGAGACAGTAAATAGTGTGAGTGTTAAAGGAAATATGGGCCACGGAATGACAGCTATAAATCTCTCATGAACCCAATGTCGAAACACGGAGGGAAAATAAGGGAGCTTGGCGTATCTCTCTTGGCCAAGCTTGCAAGAAGATATTTAAAAGATAGAGGTCAGTCCCCATGGTCCCCCATGTTTTCCCGAACATTCAGTGTCTTAATGTTTCATCGGTTTCTTACGGTGGCCGGTAGGTGTCACTGCGCCGCAACAGAAGAAAACACATGCAAACTCAAAAAAACACAAGCAAATTCAGAAAGCATCTTCATTAGTTTGGTGTCACATGCCCTGCATATACTCGAAACACAAACAAACACAGAAACGCGCTGCAAATTCTCGCAACACAAACAAACACAGAAACGCGCTGCAAGCTGCACGGACGACAACGGGAGTGTTTCTGGAGGACCCCAAAAACTGATGCTTCATTTTGACTGTTCAAATTCGTTAGTGGAGTTGTCAGCCACATATACTTTGTCGACTAGAATAAGTTGACAAGTTTTTAAGCATTTTTTTAAACCTTTTTTATAGTGACACTTGTTTAAGTAAGTCGAGCAGCTACTACGTCTCATAGTTTTTGTTAAACTGTTCAAATCGACAGGCTAATAATATCCTACGGACGTACATTAAGAAAGTTAAAATAAAGTTATACAGCAATTACCTTCAATGTATCTGACAACTCCACTAACGAATTTGAACAGTCAAAATGAAGCGCGTCCCAATCAGGTGCATCAGTTTTTGCGGTCCCCCGGAAACACTTCCGTTGTCGTCTGTGCAGCTTGCAGCGCGTTTCTGTGTTTGTTTGTGTTTCGAGTATTTGCAGGGCATGTGTCGCCAAACTAATGAAGGTGCTTTCTGAATTTGCTTGTGTTTTTTGGTGTTTGCATTTGTTTTCTTCTGTTGCAGCGCAGTGACACCTAGCGGCCACCGTAGTTTCTGCTTTTTAGGTTACCCTTTACAATGTATTTGGGATCTAGAGTAATTATTAAATGACAATGTAACCCAGTTTACAATAGATTTATTATCTCTCACATGCCCTTGGTGGATAATTTTGTTCTTTAAACAATCATTAAATCATTTAACATGATTACAGCCTAATTTTATAAATTCAGTTATGTTTTAAATTCAGTTAATCATAGTTTAGTCTTAATTGCTTGTAATTGTTTATAAATATAATATTATTTCTTTAGAGCAGTGGTTCTCAAACTTTTTCTTTGTAAGGCCCCCTTTGTGTTGGGTGTATCGCTTTGCGGCCCCCAAATAAAGACGATGATCTTAAACATTATTATTTTATTAAAGCAACACTTTGTAGTTTATAGACCTTAAAATATTGTCTCTAAAATTATTTCTTAACTGGAAGAATTCTACTGTCGCTGCTACCTGAGCAGCCTCATAGCATCTAGAATCCCACTCTGTAAGTTCTTTGTTTGGGTTGATAGACACACCCTCGCCGATCCACTGCCTGCGGAAAAGTGCCACATGGTTTCCAAATGACATTTCTGCATTCGGAAGTTTCATCAGCTTAGAAAATATATTACCAACCACATGGGGTAGCCGTGAGCAAAAGTTATAAAGCGTTGCTTTAACCAGAAACATGTAATAGTACAATGCTGGAACATCAATTTGTTTAATTTTTCGTACGTTTCATTGCACAAAATGTATCATCTAGGGCAGTGGTTCCCAAACTTTTCAGCCCGCGACCCCCAGAATAACAGTGCCACTGACTCGAAACCCCCACTATCCTCGGAGGTGGAAGTATACAAACGTTGCGTGCAAATGCGCACATGCACATATTCTACACAAATCGCGCATAATGACAACACAAAACAGCACAGTCAAACATAATATTATTTTATAGTTATTTACTCATTACTTTACTACATTGTTGTTGTACGTAAACGATTAACTATTACTACAGATGGCCGAATATCATCAAACTGATTCGAGTGCTGATGGCTCTGGCTCTTTTCGCACCTGAGGACGAAGGCCCATCTGACTGCGGCACTTCTCCATCCTCCTCCGCTGGCCTCCCTGCATCGTCTTTAGTCGGTCTTAATCAAAGTTTCATTTCAACAAATAAGAATATCATACACTTAAAGCTTGAAAAATAATCTGCAGGCACATGGGACTGTTTAACTTTGTGCTGTTAATAGACTTGCTGCACTTAACCTAATGTGGTTGCTAATGTTGTTAATTTGAGGGGATTCTGATCAAGGGGTATGAAATTCCTAAAGCTGATGGCTTTTTATTTGCCTGGTATTATTTTTAACTTAACTAACATTTTTATATTTTGTCACACTTATCAATTACATACTCTATTTCTAATAATAATAAAAAATCTGGAAATCATCTTGCAACCCCGCCTTCGTGTCCTTGGGAACCCTGCTCTTGGGGGCCACGGGCCCTAGTTTGGAAATCACTGTGTTTAATTTTGTCTTTCTGTTATCAGTTTTTTCTTTCGTAAATTACAAAGCACCTTAAATAGTCCAAACTGTGGATATGACAACTGGTTGTTTTAACAAAATCTCACCACAATTTGTAACTATTCAAATAAATTTGTACGATCTCATACAGTCGTTTTAGTCTAATTTACTTTTTAGACAGTTGCGACTGGGGTGGGGTTAGGGGATGGGTTTCAGTATAGCTTTTTTTACTAATCGTACATTTTTGTGCATGTACACACATTTCTATTTTCAGTTCTTCTAACCTGAGCAAATCATCTAATCCTGAGCTCTGCAGTTTCAGAACACTTTCAGAATTCCATTTAATGGTTTTGTGTCCATAAAATGGAATTCAATGGGTTCCATGTTGTTTACCAGCATTCTTCAAAATATATTTTTTTGTGTTTGTGTTTTTTGAAAGCCATACAAGTTAAGAATGACATGAGGGGTTGAGTAAATGATCAAAGTTGTTATTGTTTTCATTTTGGGCAAACTTTCTCTTTAAATTGAGCTTGAAAATACAGGTCTTGATACTCTTTGTGTGATAATAAGTGCTAGGGAATCCCCACTATTTGATTATCAAAGAGTGTCCCAGTGTCTTAAACTAATTGTGAAATGAACCTCCAAAACTGTCAGCAAGCCTGTGCATGATGTGTCGGCTGTCCCATAGCACATTTAAACAGGAAGCCTAGATGTTCTAGAATACAATAACATATTTCAACATGATAGTGTTATCAAATTCTAAAGTTGGCTTTTGCGGTTTCACATGCCAGCAGCCTCACAGGCTTACCTCCCACCATCTTAATATAACTGTGAATCAGAGAGATAAAGGGCACAATAACAGGCCGCATCATGCACAGTTTGGCTCGTAAAGATTCTCCAGCTGTCCAGTGGATTAAGCCGAGTGATTAAAAGCTTAAGCCTCATGGCACCGTGGCTACGACAGGCGCCCCTGGCTCAGGGAATGTGCCATGCCAGGACGGGCTGGTACCGTCTCAGTCGCCAGGTCAGGCATTCTAGAGCCTATGTTCTGTCCTGCCAAAGATGGATCCTGTCTTTAGGGAATTTGAACAAAACCCTGAGATTAGAGCTCAAGTGGTATATTAATACTTGTAGAATAAAGGATTGTTAAAGAGTGTGGGTCATATCAGCTGAGGTGAAAATCTTTAGACTTAGGGTTATCTTTTTCTGTTCTTTCTTTTTCCAAGATACCAGAAGAAATGAAAGTAAGAAAATATAAAACTATATTTTTTCATATAGATATATGTGCATATGTAATGATACTTCTACTTTATCAACTACAGAAAAAAATAGTTTAATGTCATATACTGTAAATGTATTCTTTTTGTCGATATTTATTTATTTTGTACTTCAAGTTTTTACGGTAGTTTTAGTTTCAGTTTTGCATCAATTAACGTCAAGTATTTGCGAGTCAAGCCTCTCATGTTGTTTGTGTAACTTGCAGAGCTACTATGTAAAAAAACTGTAATTTTACAGAAATTTACAGTTATTTTTTTACATATTTTGAAATATGTCAAAAAACGAATTCATTGAAATTACAGAAAATGACTGCAATTAAAAAAACTAATTTAAAAACAATGTTATTTTTATCTTTTTTGCTGGCACCCCAGCTGCTGGAAAATGACTGTATTTGTATGTGATTTTTTTACAGTGTAGTGTTCCGAATTGGTAAGTAATGAGGTGATATGATGGGCAAGGTGGTGTCTCAAAATACAGCTATTAGACAGCTACCAGATTCTGGATCAGAGCAAACTGATTTCTATTGGATGATGTGACATGGCATTTGAGATGAGAAATGGCCATACTGTTAGGTAACACATAGGAAAGGTCATGGAGCACAGAGATGCCTACAGGAAGCACTCTGGGCTCTTTGTATCTCTTTACTCAGATATTGGCTCGAACGAGGCAATTGGAACCCAAGTGACATTTGGGATGACAAACATAGTGACACACTGGCTCCGTGTGTAGAAGTAGAGCACAGCTGTGAGTTCGGCAAACACACATTCACACACACACACACACACACACACACACACACACACACATGAACCCAAATGGGTCTGTGCCACCAACAACAATGTACCCTAACTGTCACAGTCAAGAATGAAGAATGAGTCACTGAAAGTCTCTGTGAGATCGGGGAATGATTCGCTTGTGATATTCAAATGAAAATGTAGGTTGTAGGTTATATGATGCCAATGAAGCTATACACATACCTAATCTCAGAATGGTTTCTCATGGGGGGGCACTAGTCATATCAATTATTTTTGTGATGCTTTTATGTGCTTTTGGGTGTAAATGTATGTGATCTGCAAGTTTGGTCAACGTGTGAAATCAGACTGGGCAAATGAGCTGCGTTGATCATAATCCCATCCACAAATGTGAGATGCTCTTCCCTAGCCAGATTCCCAGCCATTCCAGTGGGATATTTGCTAATTACACTTAATCCTCTGAGTATGTGGGGGTCTTGAGACCTCATCGAGTGAAGCTCCTTCAACATGAGAAACCATAATGGCTCAGGCCGGGGGAGGGTCTGTTTTCCTAGAGGTTGGTGATTTGTTGACTAAATTCTGCCCCCTGAAGATCAGGAGAAATTTGTTAATCCTTTAAATAAACTGGAATGAAGGTACTGGCATGAGTCCCAAACCACCCAAACTCAATTCCCAATGCGTGAAAGAGGCAGTTGGGGTATATTGTGGGAACCTTATAGCATGCCTGTTCTGTAAAAAAAGAGGATGAATTCAAGGAATTGTATTGAAATTCAACATTTCAGCCTGCAATGGAGCTTACACTTAAAAAAAGCTACTTCACGATGCCATAGAAGAACATTTTGTTTAAATGGTTCCAGAACCTTTAACATCTGAAAAACCTTTTCAAAGGGCTCTTCAGATTATAAAAAGCTAAGAAAGAGATAGTTCCTTTGACTGAATAGTTCTTTGTGGAACCTTTGTGGTAGTGGTTCTCAAACTATTTCATTGTAAGGCCCCCTTTGTGTTTGTACATTGCTTAACGGCCCCCCAAATAAACCCTTATATTTTTAAACTTAGAATTTAATTTAAACCAAAAACATATTCTGTTATACAATGCTGGAACATACTTTTTTTGGTTGGTGGTCGTATTGTTTTCATGTTATATTGCATTAAATCTATTGTAAATTTCTATACTTCATAAAATTGAGAACGACTGTTCTATGGCATCTGTCCTGATTCTAGCCTATGTTTACCTTGTTTTGTGTGAACTTTGGTGTTTTCCTGTCTTGTGCCCTGTTTTGTAGTTCTTTGTAGTTTTTCTTGTTGATAAGTCTACCCAGATGTGCCTTGTTATCTCCTCTCGTTACCTTGTTAGCCTGTAAATTGTTAGCCCAATAAATTGCCCTTGTGTTTCCTTTGTGGTTGGTCAGTCGATGTTTTGCTGTAGGGCAACCAGTTTGTGTTGGCATATATGTTCGTAATGTTAATAAAATGTTCCAGCATGTGGGATCTCTGTTTTCACTTTGTCTGTGCCTCAGTGTTGTTTAAAGCACATTTATTTTTAAGGGTGTATATCACATTTAAGACTTTCTTTAAATTATTGCTAAATGCATGCATTTTGTCAGATTCATTGTGCAGTATGTAGAGTTGTAAGATTTTTTTTCTATCTCATAGGAAACATTGGTGTATATGTGATCTGTTTCACAGAATGACTTGGAAAAATGAATTTACCCGTGCATAAACAAGGCACAATGGTTGTGGTGATAAGTTAAAGTTATTTCGATGGCAATTTTTATCAGATTGAAAACCGCAGATGTAGAGCAAAATGTAACTACAAATTTTGTATCATAAAAATATGTTACATACAAAACTTGTATGTTGTTCATGACAAGGAGTACTTTTACCAATGAAGAAAAAAAAGAAATGACAGTCAGAAAGAATCTGCTTCACCCTCAAAGTTTGCAGAGGCAATGTGTCAGACAGGTCCCCTGTCACAGCTATCACACACAGTAATATAAAGCCTCAATAAAGCTTTTATTGTCAAGAAAGATTTGTCAAATCTCCACAGATGACAAAGAGGTCAGTTAAGGTGCAGGAAGCACATTTGTCTTTGTCACAGAAAGTCTGTTTTTCTTCACAGGTGCTTGCTCATGTTCACCAGCGTGCAGCATTTCCACAGACGGCTGTCTGCAGACTACTGAATGATGACAGATTATAACTGGCAATGCTTACACATAATGACCTCTAATGCGTGTCAAAGGCGGACAGAAAACATTTCACAAATATTGTTTGGGTAGGAATGAAAAATTACAAATTAAATATTTTTTCTCCATAAGAATGATTTCTCTAAAAGAAGGGAACAGTTGCCAAGAAACTGTACATTGAGTTTTGATTAGCCTTAAACATTAAAGGGACATTTCACCCAAAAATAAGAATTCTGGGAATAGGAAAAATTGCAATGGTAGTCAAAAGTGCCCCAGAATTGTTTGCTTTCATACGTTCTTAAAAATATCATCTCTTGTGTTCAACAGAACAAAGAAATTTACAAAGAAATGTAGGTCTCCTACTATGTTAGTCAATCGTGTCCAAGAACTGTTTGGTAACAATCATTCTTCAAAATGTCTTTCTCTGTGTACATCAGAACAAAAAGTTTTCACAGATTCGGAACAACTTGAGGGTGAGTAAATGAAGACAGGATTTTCATTTTGGGTGAACTGTTACTTTAAATAAGCAAAGCACAACTTTGCTTCACATTTTGTCTTTTGAAAAACACAAAACAATTTAAACCTAGAAAGTAGGCATTGGATTTTTTGTGTGTGTTTAACAAGAACAATGTAAAACCCAAAAAACTTTACAATCAATCCATCATTTACCTAATGCAGATCTTTGATACAGTCTGAAAGCAAAAACAGACAGTATTTACAACAAAATGCAATTGAACATATCCCGTAATCAATGTTCTTAAAGCCCAATAACTAAACATAGTAAAAATGGCACTTGTAGAAGTGTCCTGCCCTGGGAGTAAATAGGGGAATGTTGCAGAAATGCTCTGAAGGCACCGCTGTGTTTAAATGTAGGAAACAGTGACGTGAACAGGCAGGCAGTCGAACAAGCCCAGTTGTGCTGGTAGAGGTTGGAGGACAGGAGAGGCTGAGAACCAGGCCGTGAACATGGCGGCGCTCCAGAAAAGCACTTGTGAACAAAAACACAAAGGTGTTCGAGCGCAGCCAAAGAGCCCAGTGGACACACCTGTTCAAGCGGCTGTAATCCATAGCGCAACACGTCCTCCAGTGACTTATGCATTTCCTGTCCTCATATAGAAAGTCATACGAAAAATTTGAGAATTTGCAAAACTATGCCAATGTGTCAATAAAGGAAATACATAGTGAAGCTCGGCAGGGGGAGGCAAGGTGTGGTTGGCCGCTGGTCCATGCTGTCATGTTAAAGAGCTGTATCCGGGCAGGACTGTTGTAGATTAATGTACCACAGGTGCAGCAAGTCTAGACAAGGGGAGAGGGAGTGATACTCGCAGAGAGTGTGAACAAGGGTGTGAAGGAGGTGGAGGAGAGAGTGCGTGAGAAAGAATGATGTAGAGAAAGAGGCAGAGCGACGCTGCATGCCTGTGCACTAAACCCAGTGTGCAGGTGCATCTTGGTGCAGTGCCAGTCGCTGTGCGTTTTACCATGTTTTCCCAACGCCCTTATATTTACACACGTTCCTAACATAAACTCTATAACTGCAACATTCAAACACTCTTTAACAAATCCAACACCAATACGATGTAAACCATATAAACCAATCAACATTGCAAGAAACCAATGTTATGCAGTGCAGAGCACTAGATTCAGTAAAGCTGACTTGGTGTGCATTCAGTGGAGATGGAGTGTTGATGCCTTTAGGAAAGAAAAAGCACAATCGTTTTATTCTTTTCCCACAGAGCACAACATTTTTATTGAGATGGCATGAACATTTCTGCATCTTAGTTTGTCTTCTGAGTAGAATCACACGTTTCTTATAGTTTACATTTTTCTGTGGGGCAAGACCCTCAACATTAACCCTTGATGGTTAATGAATCCTTGTTTTTTTTCAAACCTGTGTTGAATACATTGACTTGCCTCTGACTCTGGAATCAGACCCTCACTTCAGATTTGTCCATTTAATCATTTGAAGCCGGTGGGTTTGGCATCCTGCATTGACACATCAAAAACGTTTAAGCCAAAGAACACAATAAAAAACCACCTGTGCTGCAGATGAGAGGGCAGACGTCATGCCGCAGTAGTGAGAACACAAGCGCTTTGATTGGGTGGCCTTCACTCTTTATCCATAGATGGACAAAATTTGCATAATGCTTTCCAGTGGAACAGGACAAATATTTTGCATTGGTTCTAGATGATAGCATATACATAAAAAATATAGCACAATTGTAGAGTAATGCATTTGGTGATGTACTGTATGTAACAATAAGTATATAACAATAAGAGTGTCCTGATTTTGCTTTGTAAGCATATATTTTAAGGTCAAAATCATTTTTGTTGGTCCTTCAAGGAAAACCTTTCAAAGCAATTCTAACTTAATAACTACCCTTTTACGTTTTTAAAGTAAAGTAAACGTCCCCCCCCTTAAGGATTATTAGGAACACCATACTAATACTGTGTTTAACCCCTTTCGCCTTCAGAACTGCCTTAATTCTACGTGGCATTGATTCAACAAGGTGCTGAAAGCATTCTTTAGAAATGTTGGCCCATATTGATAGGATAGCATCTTGCAGTCGACGGAGATTTGTGGGATGCATGAAGCTCCCATTCCACCATATCCCAAAGATGCTCTATTGGGTTGAGATCTGGTGACTGTGGGGGCCATTTTAGTACAGTGAACTCATTGTCATGTTCAAGAAACCAATTTGAAATGATTCGAGCTTTGTGACATGGTGCATTATCCTGCTGGAAGTAGCCATCAGAGGATGGGTACATGGTGGTCATAAAGGGATGGACATGATAAGAAACAATGCTCAGGTAGGCCGTGGCATTTAAACGATGCCCAATTGGCACTAAGGGGCCTAAAGTGTGCCAAGAAAACATCCCCCAGACCATTACACCACCACCATAATTGCATTAATGAGAAATTGAACAGGTGTTCCTAATAATCTTTTAGGTGAGTGTATAGCTTGCTATACAGTAAGAATGCTATACAAGCCCCATAACCCATTCCTAACCCTAACATTAGAACTGAACTGAATGTTCCCCCAAAAAATGATTAGCTGTCAGCAATGTTTTTCCAGAACCAGTATGGATGTTGACCCAGGAACATGTGGAAGTAGTCTGAAAATCAGGTTTAAAGAAGAATTGCATTGGTGATGGGAATATTGAAGGAAAACTTCTTCCGAAAATAAAACTTCTTTCATCACTTACTCACCCTCATGTCGTTCCAAAGTCATTCTTTCTTCTGTGGAACACAAAAGAAATGTTTTGAAGGAATCCAATGACTTATGCACATTTCCATTATTTGAAACCCTGGGCCTACATTTGCTTTGAGTGAGGAACACAATTGTGTAACCCCATAAGGTTCAACCAAAAAGATACAATTATTCAAAATTTTTATTCAATTTTCTTTTACATATGACCAAGCATGGGTAACTTACTTAATAAATAAATAATAAATAGATACCTAAATAAATAAGACACACAATAAATGGGATTATAAAATCCATGAAATTAGGCTACTGCAGTTTATCTATACTATACCTTGATGAAACTATGATAAACTATAAACTAGCCTATACATTAATGTATTCTTATGTTTCAAAAGAATGTTTGAAATAAATTGGTTGAAAAAATATAATAATTATCATTTACTCATGTATTCCAAAACTATTATTTAAAAATATTCTTCAATACGCTCTATAAAGGTTGTTTCCTGCTTAGTGTACATTTGTTTACATCCTCCGTTTCATGAGTCTTGAAGACAAGCCACCCAGGTCACGTGATCATAAATGGCTAAATTAAACTTTGCTGACAGCCTTCTGCATGGTCCCATCGGGAAAGAAATGAGTTGATTTGTTTGATTTTAGATCCGTTTGGATTGACCCCTAACCAAGTCAGCTTCGCCTGACAGTAGTGCCCTTAAAGTGCGCAAGAATGCCATAGCCTGCGCACATCATCAGAGTCTCTGCGGAAGCAGTAAGCCATATTTCTTTCTAACTGTTTATCCATATCAAACAGTGTACAGGTTAGTTATGTGTTCTGTGTGGTTTGTGTTTATACAGTTTTAGATTTTAAATCACTTACACTTACACTCTAAAAAAAGGCTGGGTTAAAACAACCCAATTTGGGCTATTTTGGTAACCCAACGTTGGGTCAAATATGGACAAACCCAGCGTTGGGTTATTTTAACCCAGCCAGTTGGGTTATATCTTTGACCCAACATGCTGGGTTGTTTTATTTAAATCAACTTTTGCTTAAAAATGACATTGCTGGTTTAAAACAAACCCGAAATGTTTAAAAATAATAATAACAAAATCACAGAGAAATACTCGAGCATCAGTAAGAATCAAAGTTTTATTAAGGATCAAAATGCAAGACAAAAGGAATTCATAAAAACATGCAATATGTTATGCTCAATGAACAATAAAATGGCATATAAAACACTTTGATGAAATGTATGTTTATACATATTTAAGGAAAATTAACTTCAATAAATTACATTAGTTTAGACTTTAACATATACATTTAACAAGGTTATTAAAGTGGCACAAGTAAATATAAATAGTTAGACAACTTAACACTTCAAAAATTCATATACAGTTAACAAAGTGGCATGAGTAAAATGCAGCGTTATGGATGCGACATAAAAACACTATAAAAAGTATTTTACTAAACCCTTGTTGATAGAATCGCATTTATATGATAAAATATCAGTCTATGCACAAGTTTTCTATAAAAAAGAAATAAACAAGCGTTATGGATGTGAAAAAGGGACACCGTAACTTTCCTCTTCATATAAACTCACAAAACATTTTAAAGAGCGTTAGTTCTTTCGGTTTCAGCACTGCTTAACCTGACATATCCACGGAGCAGTCTTACTAAAGAGGATTCTTTTCCTGAGAGTTGTAGACAACAGTGTGGCGTGCACTTTTGGAAGTGGATGTCCAGCAGGAGGGTTTCTTTATCAATTTGTTCATCTATAAAGAGAAAAAGAGACAAGAAAAGAGACAAGAGAAGAATGTAAGGAAACTGGGCTACCCAGAGCACAATGGATTATAATAAACATATAAAGAAGTACATTAACATTTTACCTAAATAATGTTTACCTTTAAGCCTATTATGAAAACATCCACGTTCCAGTTGACATTCTCTTGAATGGAATGATCCATTAATATTAGCTGTTATTCTGCACGCTGTCAGTGGGGGGGAAAAAGAAGAGTGGGATATAGTACAGAAAGTGAAATACAGTCTTAAAAAATAATATTATAATCGTTAAAACAACCCTTCACTAATTCGACACACTCGGGAATAAGTAGAAGTCTAAAAAGAGCATCAATTGTTCGTCTCATATACCCAAAATAAATTATATCTCACGGTTAACCACTAACGTTATAAGAGCGGCTACTCCCGAGGCAATGGCCGAGATAGAGCTGCTCAGCCTGAAGCTCACACCTCCGACAGCGTCTTAACAAAATCTCAAAGAGGCGTTATGTTAATATATAAATCACGTATTTGTGTTCTTAACAACTACATTCTCGTCTAAAAGACTATTAAAACTAAGTTCCCTCACCGAAAATTAGCGGTATTTAAAATAAAAAAATTGCTGGATGTTTGCTTTTTACACGACGCTCTCTCGTGTCGACCTTAAACTAATATCAAGATGCGTAAGTTACTGAACTAAATGACTCACACGAGTCAGGAATTTCAAAGGGAAATGTTGACCAAAAATGAAGTTTAAATGATTAAAAAGCTGTAAATTAGAACAACGTGGGCATAACGTTACAGACTAGCTATACAAAGCTAACGAAGCTAGATTGTAACGTTACTTTCAAACCTAATGCGAACAGCCGAATTTTGCATACTTTTGCATTTTTTTTGTACAGTAATAGTTTTATACATTAAAAACTTGTAAACATACCTTTTCTTCTCCGAATAACAACTTTTCGAGATGAGGTGGATCAAAATGCCCGCGAAGGTAAAGTTTGTCTGATGCGTCGATGAGTGGGAGGGGTTTACTCTCTCAACTGTCACTCAATTGGACCCGACTGCTAACCCAGCGTTTGGGTTACTCAAAAAATGACCCAACACTAAGAAAATAACCCAACAACATGACCCAACAGGCTCAACCCAGCTTTTGGGTTAAACAAATAACCCAGCATTTTTTAGAGTGTATACTTTTACAAAACTAAGTTACTGATGGAGCAGGCTCATTTGATGCATTTTGCAAGTGTGTTGCCATTACGTGTTTTCTACTACCGTTATATGGACGTATTTACATGGTTCCTTTTATTGTAAAGCCAAAAATGTACCATTATTGTTGTTTTGAGCCATATACTTTATACTTAATATGTTATATTTGGGATGAAAAAACTACTTACAATATTATGGCTTTGGAACAAGTAGACCTAATGAATTTTTTAGTGAATACTTTAGTTTTTAATAAAAATGTGTTCTTAATCAGCCAGTTATTGGAGAAGGGCCTGTAGTACCACACACACAATTTACATTTAGTCATTTAGCAGACCATTAGGCCTACTGCAGTTTTCTAAAGTAAAACAAGTAAATATGTGTGTTTATTTGTATTTTTTGACCATATTGATACATCAATTATAAGTAAGTGTATCTTCATGCCCTGCCCCTTTCTGGCCACCAGCCCATCATACCTATCCGTCACAGGGCTAAGAGGATAATGTGTTAGCTGATATACAAGCCTGACATGGTGTTGACATAGATGAGGGAGGGGGGAAGAGGAAACACACGCTGGGTGAGAGTTGTGGAGAGGTTTGGAGTCTATGTTTTTTGATTGACTGCTTTGCTTTTTGTTTTGGAGCATTGGCTTATGTAGTAGCTGACTGGACTAGTCTGTAGAACCTGTACTGTAGTACATGACAGATTCTGTTGTTTTTCCACTATTGATTAGGGATGTAACAATTTCAAAATCTCACTTTTACTATAACACCTCGGTATAAAGACCACCGCACAATATTTATTGCAGTATTTAAAAGAACAAATGATGACTTGAACGTGCCATACGCATCCACTTTTCTTTATCCTTTAATCATAGTTGTTGATTAGAGATATGAGTTATAGTATTAGATGGGTCAAATTACCTAAAACCCCCTTTTTATAAAATTAAATAATTGCACCAGATGGACCTGGCCAAAGGTAACATCTATCATGTTTTCTAACATTCTCTAGGTTAGTCCTGGAAGACCTATCGTTTCATACAGTCATGTGACCACGATAATATTGAGAATATTTTGCTATTGCGATAACACAATATCGATAATATAGTTACATCCCTTCTAAGATCCAGACGTTTTTTCGTCACTGCTTTTTCAAAAACTGACTTTCATTTTGTAGAGTGACTTGTTGTCGGTTCAGTTTGATTGTTGCAGATTGTCCACCATTCTCCCTACATTGACACAGTGGCCGTGAGCGCGCTGATGACGTATGATGTCTGCGTGAACAGGGTGAACAATGGTATGCAAAATACGTTAGCTGAAAATGTACAAATAACCAGTCACAACGTTCGGCCAGAACGTTTTGATTGGGCGAACGTTTTTTTTTTGTCCTACTGTACGCCTTTCACAGATGATATATAATTATGAAAATATTATTTGACCTCTATACTTCTTGATTTGCTATCAGGATGTAAAAAGGTTTCCAACCAACATGACAAAAAAATTCTGGACTGGATCACCCACCCTCTGCCTGTAATTTTACTCCGTAAATAACATCCATGTTATTTTTATGTCCTGATGCCTCACATCAGTCATTTGAAAGGAGCATCAGAGTTTATATGGCCTTGAGGTGGCTGGGTTTGGGTGAATCTGTGCCAGGTCGGTTCCCCTCACTCACCTTGTGCTAAGGCTCCCCAGTCATGGATCACAGCCCCGGAGAAGAAGGTAATAGCCCCTTTTGAGTCTGGCCCAGTGCTAAACTCTCTCTTAGCTAAAATTGTTCCTCTGGGGAATCAATGGGCCCATTATTTGGTGAGCTGTAGTGTGCCTCGATGCTCCCAATCTCCATGTGAAACAGTAGACAGTAATGGAGAAACATAAAACATAATACTTGTGTGACCAGCTTGTCATTGGCTCGCCGGTGACTGTGTTAAGAATTTTCTGGAGATAGAAGATCGGGCAGATGGAGGGGTGGTGGGGAACAGTGGACCCGAACATTGTCAGCAGGTCATAGATCTTGATTCATTGTAATGCTGAAGTAACAGAGTTGACAATGGATAAGTTAAGCCATGGCCTGAGATCAGAGAATTAGAAGAGCTCATCGGTACATGCTAAAATGGCAACACAACAGTAACACTAGCCTTGTGTGAGTGCAATAAACTATAGGCTAGTAATATTTTGTTTTAAAACATTAATATGCAGCCAGAGTTACGCGCCGGCGTGCCTGAAACTAAATAAGTGACCTATAGAGAATTTGGTTCATTTCTATTATGCTCTTCCAAAACTCCAGGGTGTCTGTACGGTCGTTGGAACACAGTCTCTGCCCTCTCATGTAACTTCACAGCCTGGTCCAGGCGTACTCCTCATTTTTCATGTTGTGGTCGGCTGTGTGGCTTACAATGAAAGATCAAAGATGAACCACAGACCTTTCCCCTCTTCTCGCTCTGATCGGGCTCCGCCAAAATTACCAATAAATCGGAATTGTCTGGAAAGACCAACATATCTGGTTCTGTACGAGCGCACGAACATTAGTGTTAGGCAGGGTTCATATTGATGCTGTCTGCTGATCTCTTCTGTCAGATCTATTCCAGAAACTAATGCTAGTCACCCCGTACAGCCCTGCCTATACTCTCACCGCACAATCTCTGCTGTCTGGCCGCACAAAATCCAAAATCACACCCCAGCCAGAATTCCTTCGATCCCAAGTTCATAAAACGTCAAAATTTTTCAACAAAACTAGTCTTTGACAACCAGCATGAATCCAGTACCTCAGAGATTAAGTATTTTTGTATGCAAAACCCGGAAGCGAGTTAGCATTTTAGGACTTCCGGTTCCATCGCTCCAAAATCTATGGGTTTTTTTAATCGGTTTTTGGTAAATCTCCGAAATAAGGGCTGTGGTTGGACGTATTACGTAGTATTTCTGTGCTCTTTTAAACCCCCCAGCATTTGTATAGGTTTCGGAAAGTATTTTCATAACAACTTTTCTTATTCTTTTATTTGGCATTTCTACCAGAAATTTCTACCAGAAATGCACGCCCACGGCTGTATCCATGGCCTGATGTTAACTTTTTTTACAACCTGCCACAGTAACTTTTTACCGGCCAGTTTTTTTTTGTTTTGTTTTTTGGCCTCATAAAGGTGAAAAATAGAAATCACACAAACATTATTCTTTAACTTGTAAGAATACACATTTTAGTGCTGTCAAGTTATTAACAAAATCATTATAAGTAATAATAACTCTTAGACTATATTTGTTTTAATCTTTTTATTCATTGATTTGCTGTGTCACAGACATAGACATTATCTCATCTCATCCCATCTCACCAGTTTAATACTTACTCGCACATCCAAACGTAGTCAGAGAAGGGCCTCATCTTCCTGCCAATCGCGTGAACGTTCCGAAAACAGGAGTCGCATCTTCTCAAACTGCGCTTCTTTCATGGACGTCAGTGCCTTGACCGCAACGGTCTCCTCCGGAAGCACAGTCTTTGATATTTTGCAACTTATTGTGTGTAGATGGCTTTCTGATGACTCTGATGGTCCTTAATTGCTTCTAATTTTAACTTTTTAGTCCCAATTAAAAAGGGATTTGACTTTGCTTTCTCTGAGCCATACATACGGCAGTCACTGCACTACATTTCGTCTGTACTGCGGTCATAAATCAGCCACTCGCGAACCTTGCCGTTGTCGCCAATCATCCACTTCGTATTAAAACATCGTCTTTTACTTTTCTTTGACTCATCCTCATCTTTTTGTTGGTTGTTCGTTTCAGCTGGCCTCTTTACCCTAATGTGCCGCCACATTTTGAGGTAAAATCCAATGACATGGCAGACTTAAATAAAAAAATAAAAAACAATGAATAATGAATCACTCAATTCTCATTGGCTACCCGCCAATGTGGCAGGTAGATTGACAGTTTTACCCGCCAATTGCAAAATTCAACCGCATTTGGCACGTGGTCAGGTGTTAATTTTAGGCCCTGGCTGTATCTATCTTTTAATAAATGTGATCAAACTAAATACTCTTTGAAGATACGAAATATGTATCACTACTCTATAGGTACTCAAGATTAATATGAGATTGGCAGAATTTGTTTGTGTTATGGCAGCTTTAAAGCCTTATTGTGTCTTTAAAACGGCAGTTGCTAACAAGTTACTAAGACTACGTTAACACTACATGCCTTTATGTAAACTTTTTAGCTCGATCAGATTTTTTTTTCAGCTGCTCACTCTATTTTTTAATATGTGGGCAGTACCAGATTCCTGTGATGGAATTATGTAACTCGTGATGGTTATAAACTGAATTGCATGCGCGAAACAACAATAACATGTAACACGCAAGGGTTGCGGATTCTTAGATGCATCGTGACGCGGACATAGACGATACTGAATCGATTCATGAATGTCAAAAATATATTTTCTAAATGTTTAATATTTGACAAGTGAATGTTTTGTATGGGCAAGTGGGAGAGAATTTTACTTGCCTGACCAGACAATTAAAGTGTACTTGAACAACATTTTATTGAAAAAATACTGTAGTGTTCAATAATATTTGCTATTGGAAATTGTAGTGCCCTTGTAGTGAATTGATAAACACAGTATACGATAGTAAAGTTCAAAAGCACAATATTATCTAAAAAATTGTATGCAGTTTACTATAGTTTATACTAAAGTAATTTATTTGGACAAATGAACCGCTATTCTATAGTAAAAAGGAAAAACAGGCAACTTCAAAAATTGTAAACAAATTTATGTAATATAAAAATGATATGGGCCTAATTTATCCGTTTATCAGTTACCTGCCTATTCATGATTAACTGCATTTGTATAATTTTTTTAAAGGTGCCATGAATTAAAACCACAATTTTAACCCTAGTTTTTGTAATATAAGAGGGAATCGTTTTCACGCGAACATCATGTAAGTGTCAGAACTGAAAACACAATTGTTACTAAGATTACTACTGTGATTGACACCAGGCACAGTGAATGCGAGGTTCTGGAATGCATCTATCTATGGTTGAACATCGCCTCCACAGAAAGAATATCAAAGACTACCTCGCTAGCAAGACCACTGGTTCGCCTATGACAGTTCTGAAGTAACGCAAGTGGCGTGGAAACAGATAGAGCGAGCAAGCATTAAACAAACATGCCGTTAAAGATATATAAATATTGTGCCATCCCTGGTTGTGGAAGAATACAGTTGAGTGCCTATTACTTATTGATTTTGATGTTTTTGAATGTAAAAACCACGCAAACGTCACAAGTAGACCTCATACAACAGTATAAAACAACCGCAGTTAATCACACCTTTAATGCTGACAAGGTCAACAAGATTGTGCTCTCTTATGGAGCCAGCCTCTAGTGGCAAGTCGATAAATTGCAATTAAAGTCACTTCCGTGTTGGCTTCACGAGAGAGATCAGAAGATTGCCCCTCGATTTGAACAAGTGAATGACAAATTTACTTGATCGAAGGATAATCACATGACAATGTTTAATGTCAAGCCCTACATGAGTCTTAGACTCTGTTATTTATCTGTATATGAGAGCAGCTTAGTATGTTACATGTTATTTGGAACATGTTGTAGTCATTGACATAACAGGAGGACGATGGTAAGAAGTCTATTACAGATGTTAATGAATTTTAAGAGCAGCTTGATATGTTACTAGTTATTCAGAATATCCTGCAGTCTACAAGCCTTTATTTATTTTTTATTTTTTTCTGAAGGACTGTATTGCTCACTTCACATAACAGGATGATGTTGCCTAAAAGTCTGTTATTTTACATTAGCTATTAGTACATGCTGAAGTCTGCATTAATTTACTTCATTCTGTATGCTACTATAGGACACCGAGGGCAGTCGCTCTTTTCCTGTTGGTTCTTTTCAATGCTGGTAAATGTAACCTTTCAGTTGACTTGCCAAATCACTTCCATTTGTTTTATTAATGAAGGATATTGGAAATAAAATTGGCATGGGTAATAACAAATACTTAAATTTTAGAAGTCAAACAGCAAGAAAAATAATATTTGTATAGGAAAAAGATGCATTGAGAATAGTTTTATCATCGCATCGCAGCCATTTGAATTGTAAACAAATCGCATCGTGACGTGGCCTGAGATTCCCACCCCTATAACACGCAGCACATTGTCATACATAAAAAAGCAAGGGTCAAGTCAGCGGGTGTGTTTGACTTTATGCGGTGCTGAGCTGATCGTTCTCGCGGCTTGATTTGAGAGCATTCCCGGAGCAGTCCGCTCTCGGGGTGCGCAGCCGGTCTGCACGTCTCAGCATGGAGTAGAACACACCTATAACTAATGTTAGCGAGTGGTGGGTGCAAAGCGATAAAAGACAATAGAAACCATTTATGCGTTTGTCATATTGCATCGCAATTTAGCATTATAATGGATTCTATAGTCATTTGTTGCATCGCACATTGTGGATTTACAATGACGCAAAAGTTGCATGAATTTCGATTTAGTTCAGACTGAGGTCCTGTATCTGATTTAGGACCACATATGGAAGTGGCCCAGATCAGATTAAAAAAGACTGGATCTCATGTGGTTTGTCCTGTTCTTACTGTCATGCAGTACAAAGATCTGGGTCACAAATGAGCAGAAAATCTGATTTTGGTGCCAGTGTGAACGTGGTCTAAAAGCGACCTCTTTCTTAAGCGGGGACATTAGACATCATTGTGCTTATAAAGCTCATAAATAATGCAACAAGGGCACAGATCTCTTGAACCGTAGATGCGGATTCATTCACGGAGTAATTACTTATTAGGGAACACATTTTTTATAAATTTAGTTGTTGGAGGCTTGGTGGTAGTGACGTTGATATCGAGCGACCTTAAGTGTAATTTGTTTATAGCATGGTGTTAGCTTTTTACTTCTGCAGATTGTATTTTCGTTTAAAAAACGGTTGTGTTCATTTGTAAGATTATCTTGATAGACAAAATGTCTAAACATCATAAACCTTTGTTAATCACATAGCTTATTTATTGCGATCTTCTAAAAGTCTATGGGAAAAAGGCATAGGCATTCGGTCGAGGTAACCAACGATCTAAGTTACTTATAGTTTAGCCTACATAAATACGTAATCTTTGATCCTCTTCATTAGAGGAAACTTGGTTTGGATGGTGGGGTGAGTGGCTGCGCTATGTTTACGGGGACGTCTCGCAAAATGCAAGGAAAACATTAAAATATAGAAAGACCCTGGTGAGGTAACTGCATTTTTGGGTGAATTTTTGTGGTCTGAGATAAAGAAATGCTCATGCCGGGTGGCACAAATTAGAGGCCCTTTAGACGCTAATAGCGGAGCTGCAGTGTAAAGTACCCAAATTAGCTTAATACGGCTAAGCCTGAATATTTACAAATCAGATAGAATTGGTTATCCCCTGGCAGTACCATGACTGGTGTCAGTGTGAACGCGAGGCGCCACAGGATGGCAATGTGCCAGCATGCTAGCAAAGGTTACCTGAAGTTAAAGGCCAAGCTTGACACAGAATTGAGCAAAATGTGATTTATTGGAATGTAAGCTATTATTTTGTTTGGTGTTTAGGTTTTCGTGTTGTAGTTAGAAGAGAAATTGATGTTTTGAAATTAACCGTTACAACTTTTCTACAATTTTTGGAAAAAATCTACTGTAAGTGAATCTTAAACTCGTTGCTGTAAAAGCCAGGGCACTGCTTTACAGTTCCTAAAAGGATGTTATTTTTAAGAAATAACACATAATTGTGTTCAATTAAGAAAAACACATTTTTTATTTTGTGTTCTTTTTAACAAAACTGGTTTTGAGTGTAGGACACAATATGGGTTTGATCGGGTGTTCTGTGGGTTGCTCGGATGTTGTATTGTGGTTGTTAGGGTGTTTACTTTTCCAGGTCTAAAGGGCTCTTCCCCAAGTCTCATGATGTTGTGGTTCATAGAAAGGCTGTGTGTATCTCTGAGTTTGCTCATTTATCATTTATCGAAGTAACTTCAGTAAAAAAAGTTATTGCATCTTTTTTTGTTGTGTTGAACACAGAACATTTTGGGAAATTTAGGAAAGCAAACAGTTCTGGGGCACCTTTGGACTATCATTTTATTTGTACTATGCTAGACAATAATGCCCCAGAATTGTAAGTTGCTAACATTCTTCCAAATATCTTTCTTTGTGTTCAACCAAACAAAAAAAATTCACAGGTTTGGAACAACAAGATGGTTAATAATTCATGACAGAATTTGAGTGGAGTATCCCTTTAAAATGCAAAATTTTCAGGTAACCATGGTGACTGTAATAAGCATTAGACCAATCAGATATGTTATTGTGGGGCTGTCCACTTGTCAAATTTTCAGATTTTTAATGATTGCTTCATAAATACTTTTCTCTACATTCTACCGTTCTGCCCTTGGTGGTGGGGTCCTGTTCTTGGTTTGTCTTATTTGGTTACAATTACTGAGCTTTGGTTTGGATTTTAAGGGAAGCTGATATGAGTTGTAAGCAGAGCCTGTCGCTACAAGAGTCCCTGGAAAGGTCAAGCACCAGCGCTCTGTTTTCTCTGGACTCCCTGCGGCATACTGTGTGAAGCATTCTACCTGTGTGCAATAAGAGGCAATAGCACCCCTGCCAATCGTTCAATTAGAAACAAAACAAAAGCTCCTTTATGGCGCTGCCAATCTGACGAGCATCTCCGAGCTGGGGGGAGTTGTGGAACGATGATTCATACCTGTGCGATATGGGATGAATAAACGCAGCTACGGCTGATAAATCACAGAAGTGCTTGAGTTTATATTACAGATAACTATCATGGATATGGTTGAGGAACAGCGTTAAGGCTGATTGCCTATCTAGCCCAGAAAAGGGGCGTGTATGTGTGACTAGTGTTTTACAGAGACCACAGAAACCACTTGGAAACTGAGCCAACATTGCATTAAATAAGAAAATAGCAAGTGGACCAGTCTGCAAACAAATTACACTTTTCATTTAACTAACTTTATAAACAAAGCAGAAAAGTAAAGTACTTTTAAGTTGATCAGCTGATTTTCAGTGAACGTATGATGCGAGTTACCCTTTACTTCATTCCGACTACAAAGGTGGGTCATTACAATAACCATGGACCTGTTTCACAATTGAATAGCCTGATAGCAGTCAAATGCTTTTTTTCTCATTGTTTTCCATTTTATTATTTTTTTACATTAAATTAATTTGTTAATAATATTTTAAGAGTCCAAATGGTTTGGGGCCATTCTACGTACATACGTAAGGAAGCGCTTTCTGCCCTATTTTTTTCAGGACTGAGAAAACTGAGCAAACAGTTCATTTTTATGTACCTCAGTGAGCACAGAAACAAACAAATAATTCAGAGTAATGTCTGCTGAGGCCTCAAGGATGTGGCTCAGCAGTCTAAAGGCCAGAACATCATCTCCTGAGATCGTGATGTTCCTGTTTCCACCATAAATCGATTTAACAGGTAGTTTGAGTCACACTAAACTGCAGTTGACCTTTCTGGATTTGGCTGCAAGTGAATTTCAAGATTTTTTTTGTGAAAATTGTAACCCATGAAATCTGCAGTATACTGACTTTTAGGAAACGGCAACTTTGATGTCAGGTAAAGTCTTTTTAGCACTTTTTACTAGTTTCTTTGTATCATAGAAAAAAAGTGAAACAAACATAGAATAAATATAGAAACCTCAAAGAAAATCAAATACAAGCACAAACTGTATACTAACACACATACAGACCCCTCCAAAAACAACCAAGAATTAACAGTTTTCTCGGAAATCACTCGAAAGTGACAAAAGTTATTGACATCCACCATTGTTTCCATATTTAATAGAAATCAATCTTTGCTTTTGCTTTTTATTCAATATTAACGTAGCATTGTAAAAAATAAAACAAATGAAAATGTCACAGACAAAATGATGGGACCCCTAACCTAATATTTGCACAACCTTTAGAGGCAATTACTGCAAGCAAATGTTTTCTGTAGTTCTCAATAAGACTGCACCTGTTAACAGGTAGTTTGGCCCACTCTTCCTGAGCAAACTGCTCCAGCTGTGTCAAGTTTGATGGGTGCCTTCTCCAGACTTCAAGTTTCAGCTCTTTCCATAGATGTCTGATAGGATTCAGATCAGGACTCATAGAAGGCCACTTCAGAACAGTCCAATGTTTTGTTCTTATCCATTCTTGGGTGTGTTTTGGGTCATTATCCTGTTGAAGGCAGAGCCAGAGCTTTCTGACACTGGGCAGTACGTTTCGCTCCAGAATGCCTTGAGATTTCATTGTGCTCTCCACATATTGAAGGCACACTGTACTAGATGCAGCAAAGCAGCCCCAAAACATAACAGAGACTAATCCATGTTTCACTCTAGCTATGGTGTTCAAATCGAATCCCTTTATTGTCACTCAACCATATACACAGGTGCAACAGTAGGTGAAAAACTTGGGTGCAGTTCTGTCCAACATGGCAGTATAAGAGACATTTCTTGTACACATTTACACAGTAAACATTACAGTAAACATTACAAGTTTAATACCAGAATACAACAAATGACACATTATTTACATGTTTAGTAAGTTTACATTTACATAGTTCAGTTCTTTGAAAGCTGGATTTTTATAACCTGAACATTGAGCTGATTTGACTTGCCTAAAAGCTCCAGTTTTGACTCATGTCTGTAAAGGACATTCTCCCAGAAGGATTGTAGCTTGTCATAATGAACTTTATCAAATTCCAATCTGGCTTTTTGTGTTTTTCTTCCTCCTGAGTCTTCATTCCATGCACAAAAAATTAAAAAATACTTTAGTGAACTATAGTTTTTACTATTGAAAATTGTAGTTCCCTTATAGTTAATTGATAAACACTGTATACTATAGTATATTAAAAGTTGTCCCTCTGAATCGTAATCCAATAGCATCGTGACGTGCCTAGAGATTCCCACCCCTATCGATGTCCTTAAATTTAAATCAGAGCGACTTCCTTGTATGGAATGGATGTGTATAAGGTAACAATAATATAAGTAGATAACCTTGTTTGAAATGGGTTTGGCTAAAAGAAAATTGTGGTTTCTACTAGGTACTTATACTATATTGACTGGGTTAAATGGAATTGCATTACTAAAAAGAGACTTAAATACTATTTTCATTGACTAAAATGTCATCAGTTTTCGTCAAATATGAATAGACTAAAATGTCATCAGTTTTCGTCAAATATGAATAGATTAAAATGTCATCAGTTTTCGTCGACTGAAACTAGACCAAAAACAACACTACTGTAGGTGACCTCATAAATCTGTCTTCTTATGATGCACTTAGGGCTTTACGATTACTCCAGGGCAGAGGTTGTGTTAACTGAAAATTGTCTGTGTCCGACAGATTTTTTTTATCAGCGCCTAAAATCTGATGGCCGTCCATAATTTTGACTGATTACAATGAGGGTGGTTTGTAATTCCCCTTTTTGTGGAGTTGGTAGCATCCAATCATTTCCTTTCATCAGACTGTGATCATAGGGACATCGTCACCTATGGCTTGCTGTTTTGCTCTTTTTGCCTGGCTGGAGGGGCTGCTTTAGAATTCGAATTCTTAAGTTTTACATAATTAATATTGCATATAGGAATTTGTAGTCTGTTTAATATTTGACCTGTGTTTTCTCTATAATGGACAGCACAAGTATCACAGCATCATATATATAAAATGTATAATAGGCAGATTTTCAGTCACAATACTTAGTTTATAAGGTTCATAGCCTGTATAAATGCTTAAGTCTAACATTCTTTCAGATAGGCGCACAAGTATTTCAATTTCTGTGTCTATGTAAATATGTGAAAATGTGTGACTGCTGGAACTAAACTTTATGCACATACATAGGCAAGTGATCATCAATTAAAATTAATTTATATTTACAATTGACTTTCCTTAATATATGTATATAAGTTCCTCTTTTCTGTGCAAATATAAACATATATCGGAAAAATAACCTCCATTTTAGTACTGCAACTTGACTTGACTTGAAACTTATCGGGACTCAACTTGACTTGCTTAAGGTGAACCCTTGACTTGACTTGCTTGATTTGTCTAAACTGTGACTTGAGATTTGACCTGAGATTTGATGGTTAAGACTTGAGACTTGCTTGGACTTTACCATATGTGACTTGTCCCCAACTCGGATTAAAATACAGAAAATTCAAAGAACGCGTACATCGCGATGACGTCACAAACATGCTAATTAGCACGTAAATGACAGACAATGAAGAAGTCTAGCTTAAACTCTGCTCCAGAGCACTCACTGTAAACCCAGATAAATTGGAAATACTCAAACATTTTGAGTTGTCTCAATTTGTTTTTTGTTTAAGAGGTCCTTGGTTTAAGTAACTTTCAAATTTTGATTACTGTTAAGATAAAGTTCTTACCAAATCGTTGCTTAAGTGCAACTTAAATATTTAATTGATCCTTTTTATGTATTTTATTCATTCTTTGTTTTTTTATTTTACATATTTCTTAGTCTTAATATGCATAAATCAAACACTTCGACTCATGCATCCCAAAATGAGCAAGAAGAGACTGATCTCAGAACTAGCATTAGCACAATTCCTTTAGTTTGCTTTAAACAAAAACAGTGGGGGAATAAGCATGTGATCCGTGCATGCTAGCTCTTAAAGGGACAGCAGCATAATAAATATATCTGTTTTAAGGCTCATCAAACAACAAAAAACGATTACAAAAGTTAAGTAATGTTAACGAAATCTCACCAGTTTTAAACATTTTCATATGGGGATGTGAGCAGAGCAAAAAACGCAACATGGTCTTCCGGTGTTTAAACTTACTTTTTTTAAACATTTTGCATTCTGAGACAAGCTTAAGGAACACAAACAAATGATTTTTTATATTTTCTGTATGTTAAAAAATCATTACAGATGAAGGGAAGCAGTGTTAAATAAGAGGCGACAACTTTAAGATCTTCTACAGCGGCAACTTAACCTTGTGGTGATGCAGTTTTATTCAGATCCAGTGATAGTCCTGTAGGCAAGTACTAGTGACTCGAATCTCATACGGGCTTCGACCAGTAGCCAGTGGAGTGAGATGAAAAGGGGTGTCACATTAGCCCTTTTAGGCTGTTGGAAGACGAGGTGTGCTGCTGCCTTTTGAACCAGCTGGAGTGGTTTGATGGCCTTTGCAGGAAGACCAGCAAGGAGAGCATTTCAGTAGTCCAACCATGAGATCACCAGGGCCTGGACAAGGAGTTGTGCCGCATGCTCAGTGAGATAAGGTCTAACCTTTCTAATGTTGAATAAGGCATATCGGCATGACCGTGTTATCTTTGCAATGTGATCATTGAAGGACAGCTGTTCATCAAATATGACTCCAAGGTTCCTGGCTGTTTTGGAAGGAGTGATTGTGGTATTGCCAAGATGGATGGTGAGATCGTGTTGCACCATGAGGTGTTTAAGAAACACGAGTAGTTCTTTATTGGCAGGGTTCAGCTGGAGGAGATGCGCTTTCATCCAAGCTGAGATGTCCTTGAGGCATGCCGTGATGCAAGCTGCTACCTTGGTATCAACTGGGTGAAACGAGATGTAGATCTGGGTGTCGTCTGAATAACAGTGATATGAGAAGCCATTTGCCCGTATGATGGGTCCCAAGGATGTTGTGTAGATGGGAAAAAAGCAGTGGTCCAAGCACCGATCCCTGAGGGACCCCAGTGATCATATGGAGTGCGGTAGACGGCAAGCCCCTCCATGACACCCTGAAGGATCTGCCGGAGAGGTAGGATTTATACCAGCGCAGAGGAGAGCCTGAGATTCCTAGTGATGACAGGGTTGCTAGCAGTATCTGGTGATTGACAGTGTCAAACGCTGCAGACAGGTCAAGCAGAATCAGGACCGAGGATTTAGATTATGCCTTTGCTAGCCGCAGTGCCTCTGAGACCGATAGCAATTCAGTCTCGGTGGAGTCGTTTGTTTTGAAGCCAGAATGCTTGTCATCCAGTAGTTTGTTCTGGGATAGGTAGGAAGACACCTGGTTGAAAGCTGCCCTTTCAAGTGTTTTTGCTATAAATGGGAGGAGAGAGACAGGTCTGTTACTGTCAGGAGTAGAGGGGTCCAATGCAGGTTTCTTCAGTAGGGGTGTGACCTGGGCCGGTTTAAATGTGGATGGAAAAGTGCCGGTGAGCAGGGAGGTGTTGATGATGTGTGTGAGTGCAGGTGTTAGTGTGCTGGATATGGCCTGAAGGAGATGGGAGGGGATTGAGTCAAGGGGACAGGTGGTGTGGCTGGAGTGTCTGGTGACTTCAGTGTCAGTCAGTGGGGTGAAAGAGGATAGTTCAATGTTTGAAGTGAGGGTGGTGTGAACCGAGGTTTGAGGTGCAGAGAATTGTTTGCTGATAGATGATGTTTCTCAGTAAAAAATACAGCGAAGTCATCCGATGTCTATGATGAAGTGGGCGGGGGAGGAGGGGGGCAAAGAAGAGAGTTATATGTCTTGAAAAGCTGTTGAGTGTTAGGTGCATTGCTCACCTTGGTGTATAGAAAGACATTTTAGCTGTGATAACACTAGCAGAGAAAGAGGAGAGTAGTGACTGGTAGTCCCCTAGGTCAGCAGGATTCTTGGTCTATGAATATTTCAAATGAAAAGTTGTTACATAGGGAAGATACTGTGGAACACTTCCAATTATTGTTGATAAGCAAACCTGTGCCTCCTCCTCTTCCGGTTTGGCGGGGAGAGTGAGAGAAGGAGTAGTTTGTGGAATTACTGTCAGACTGGCTGGCAAACGCATGGATGAAGTCAGTCTTGTTCACAATTGACTGGCAGTTCCAGAGAGCAACATAGAGAGACAGAGGTGCAGAAGGGGAGTTGTGAATGGGACACACGTGAGAGTGAGCACGTTGTGTCTTGCGGCTTGGGTGAGAACGCTGTCTGGGGTGGAGAACAGGAATAAACTTGAAACACATGATGATATTATACAATTAAGTGGACAAAACCGCTAACAACTTAGCAATCAGTCAACGAATAACTAAATAAACAAGCTCAAATAATTTTAACTAATAACAGGCAACTGTAGTAGAGTAGGCGGGGCGAGACCGTGGTTCGAGTCCGGTGAGTAATTGTGAATTAGCGCCAGCTGTGCGCACACCGGCCTCGAATCACGTAGGAGATGGGAGCATAACATAAGTTCGGGCCCGGTCCTCTCTCTTCGACGGTCCGGTCGCTCGTTCCTTTTATATGCTCCCATCTCCTACGTGATTCAAGGCCGGTGTGCGCACAGCTGGCGCTAATTCACAATTACTCACCGGACTCGAACCACGGTCTCGCCCCGCCTACTCTACTACATACCCCCATCACCGCTCACAGGCCGGGGGGTACCCCCGCGACTGTGCAAGCTCCCTCCCCCTCCTTCGGGGGGGGTGGGGTGGTGGGTATGCAGCGACGAGACGAGACAACGGAGACGGGAGCCCTCGGAGCGACCGGAAAGAGAGAGGGGAGAGAGGGAAAAAAAATTTAAGTCCGGTTCCCCGACATGCTGCAGCTCGTTCCTCAACCAGCCGGAGTACTCTCCTTCGCGGTGCCTTGCGGTGGCCCTGGAGCTTCGGTGGACGGCTCGACCGTCCGCCCCCTGGCGGCCGGCGGTGGCTCCTCCTTTATCTGGGAGTCGGGGCGGGCTCCCCGTCCCCTGCTCCTCCCCCTTGGGCGGACGGACGCAGGCTCCGGCCTCTGGCAGGCGGTGGCCGCACTCGGCACTTCCGCCTCCTGCTCCTCCCCCTCGGGGGACGGACGCAGGCTCCGGCCTCTGGCGGACGGCGGCAACCCCCCCGCTCCCGCTTGGACGACAGCCACCCCACCTCGACCCAGGGGCGCGGCAGCAAAGGTCGCCGTTCCACCGAAGCATTGACGGTGGCCGCACTGTGCACTTCCGTTTCCCCAGAGCCACCGCTCCGGGCAGCCACTGCCCGAACTCTCCGGCACCGCGAGGCCACTCGGCGGCGAGGACTCTCCGACAGCATGTCTCTCCTTCCTCCCGGGTTTCGGTACCACTGTAACAAATCTCCATAAAAGGGAAGGAAGGAGTCGGGAACCGGAAGACATTTTAAACACTTAATAAATTAATATAACAGCCGGCGGCCCCTCACGGACGACCGCCGGCGAACAAAACATGAACATAAATATAAATACAAACATAACATAAGTTCGGGCCCGGTCCTCTCTCTTCGACGGTCCGGTCGCTCGTTCCTTTTATATGCTCCCATCTCTTACGTGATTCGAGGCCGGTGTGCGCACAGCTGGCGCTAATTCACAATTACTCACCGGACTCGAACCATGGTCTCGCCCCGCCTACTCTACTACAGCAACAGTCCAGTTTAGCAGTTAAAAACAAGGTAACAGGGTAAATAGCACACTCACGCACAAGTATTAGTCGAATACTAAGTGTGTCACGGAAATGTAACGTTACTAACGCCTCTTACCATATTTGGAATATCAGGTTCCATATATCAAGTACGCCCACCTTACTTACGTATACATTTGGGCGGTCTTAGTCAAATCATACCATGAACTGATGTCGATTTGTGGGGGTGTGGTAACATGAGGCGTTTCAGGCAGTTCTGGGGGAGCATACGCTTTTAGATAGAATGCATCTATTGTTGTACTTTTTGCAATTTTATACTTGTCTAATACATGCAGGGTTAATTTATAACATACGAAAGACATATAAAAACAAGTATTCCCCTTTAAGCAAGCAGTACATTTTTGAATAGTTTTCCAGAAGTATGGTTTACTGTGGATTTTAGCTCAATTTTCAACCAGTACTATGAGGTTATATTATCTGGCATTAAACAAATTCTCGCTAAATGATCCATAGCTCTATGACTTCTTTCTGTTCCCCTTAGTCTTCAGATAGCACATGATGTGGTTTTCACCAGGAAATGAGTTCACTCTTGAAATGTTTATTTTAACTATTAAATATGGACCACCCCTTTTATTAACCTCTCCAGCCCACAGTTTCTTGCTAATTCACAGCTAAATAACAGTTAATGAGCTGTTATTTTGGTCACATCACTCGTGAGGTAATTTCCTGCCTGTGTCATGGCAACGCAAAGTGTTAGGTGACTGTAGGGCAAAGCAGGCACTGTGATAAGCAACCACAATGCTTGATTAACTCTCTCCTTCAATAGATTTTATCCAGTATCAGTTGCGCCATTGTAAATGATAGGTGTGGCCGGCGAAACACAGGCAAGGTCGCGAAGAAGCTAACCTATATATGTAGGCTAGCTGAATGCTTATGACATCAGAGAGAAAGAGAAACTTATCTCAGCTGTACATTATGGCAAGCATCCAGGGATTTTGACAGGTTTGTTTTCATAGCTTGTCCTGATATTTGAACAAGTGCAGGATACATGAAAGACGTCCAGTGGGCTCGGTGTTTAACATCTGAGAAGGTTTTGCTGGATTGGAGTGTTCGTTCATTTGCTGTTTTATAAAGCTACCAGATACACAAAGCTTTGGAAAGTAAGTTAACTCTCTGAGCTGTGGGCTTCCCAAAGAAAGGCTTATTATTAGAAGTTAGAAAAAAATCTCCCTTGAGGGGGGTGTACCAAAACATAAAATTATTATTATTACAAAAATGTACAATGGTAACCAGAGCATGTTTTTGTTAGAATAACGTAGCAACAAAAGATGCCTACTGTGTAGCAATACTAAACTAAATTTATTTTCATTAATTTTCCAACAAATTCTATCAACTTAATGAAAGTTACTTATCTAATCAATTGTAAAAAAAATACTGAAATTCAAGTCATCCTGCTCACCCTTCGTTGTGAGTGGTGCCTCTTTCATGTTTCTTGAACAATTTGGCTCGCATCAGGAGGGATGTGGATTCTTGCCAGTGTTTCCCACAGGATTTTGACAGACCTCTGGGGCTGGTAATGTCAGAATCTAATTAGCATATATGTGACGTCATCACGTCGTGTTTGTTTGCTTGCTTTTTGACATTGACTTAAAAAAATTGGATTCAATTTTAACATGTAAGGTCACTCACTGTCTAGGACGGCAAATGTTTTTGAAAAAGTTAGCTTTAACGCAAGCAACCTGACCGACCTGTATGCGGTCACTCATTTTGATAGTGGGACAAGCTGACAGGATAACCTCCAGTTAAGTGGCCTGACATCTGCACCTACCAGACAGAGAAACCAAGCGTCTATAGTAAAGATAAACTGAGAGCATCAACATATACTGTATAGATGCCTGCGTGTACTAATAGTGGCAAACATTGCAAATTGATTTAATTGAACACAAACCTGGTACACAACTAGGGGTTTCTTACTGTTCCCTTTCCCTTTATACTAATGCACTTGTGACACTTAAAGAAGAGTTAACAAACAGTTACCTTTATGTTTAGTTTCTGGTCGATAGTATCTCACAGAAGTGAACTATTTTATTATATCTGTTCATGCGACAACACTGAAGAAATGACACTTTGTTATAATGTAAAGTAGTGAGTGTACAGCTTGCATAACAGTGTGGATTTGCTGTCACCTCAAAATAACGAAACAAAAGTGAGTACACCCCTAAGTGAAAATCTCCAAATTGGGCCCAATTAGCCTCCTCGGTGTCACGTGATTCGTTAGTGTTACAAGGTCTCAGGTGTGAATGGTGAGCAGGTGTGTTAAATTTGTTGTTATCGCTCTCACTCTCTCATACTGGTCACTGGAAGTTCAACATGACTCCTCATGGCAAAGAACTCTCTAAAGATCTTAAAAATGAACTGTTGCTCTATATAAAGATGGCCTAGGCTATAAGAAGATCGTCAAGACCCTGGAACTGAGATGCAGCACTGTGGCCAAGACCATACAGCGGTTTAACAGGACAGGTTCCACTCTGAACAGGCCTCGCCATGGTCGACCAAAGAAGTTGAGTGCACGTGCTCAGACCATACACCGCACACTGCATCAAATTGGTCTGCATGGCTGTCGTCCCAGAAGGAAGACTCTTCTTAAGATGATGCTCAAGAAAGCCCCCAAACAGTTTGCTGAAAACAATTAGAGTAAGGACATGGATTCCTTGAACCAATAAAGTAAAAGTAATTAAACATTGTAAGACAATTGAGCTTTTATTAACTGTCTCAACAATACATTCTGTAAAATTATTGTAAACATTGATATAATGTGCATTTCATGACTAGTGTAATGTTTATATAGCAATGATTCTTGAAGCGTATGAAATAAAATTTATGGGGTATATGACTTCCAAATGTAACAGAGCACAAAACGACAACATGTCGACAGGAGAGTGCTGCCCAGGCTCCATGCTGTCGCTGCTGGCTATGTGCTGCTAATTAATCCCAATCACTTTTAGTGTAAACTGGCTTTGCGGTGTCATTTATATTCTATTTGACCGAAGCCCGAACCTCCAAACCGAGAAAATTGACAGATAAGACAGAGCCATTGTGTTGATAACACATGTTGGGCATGTTGGCGCCATGTGGAAGACCACGGCTAAATATTGCCTGCTTTGTATGCAATTAGCGAGAGTGAGTAAGCTTTCTCCTATAGACAGGTGGCGAAAGCGGCACTGTAAGCCCATGAGAGTTCAGCGTGGGTTTGAGCTACAGCCCTACTTTCCTCATTCTGCACTTCATGGCGCTTGCAAAAGAACATGCCAGCTCGGACTACGGCACTAGCTCCTGCTGATCTAGCAGTTTTTGTTTTCCTGCTGTGCTGGTGTGTGGGTCTGTACAAGTGTGTTTAGGCTAAAGCCAGGATGCGTAGTAGTGCAAGTGTTGAGACTCAATTCACTTTGTGGCTTGTTGGAAGATAATGTTGCTGTGAGAGATTCGACAATTTATAGCTACTTGTATTTGAGGATGACTTTAATTCTACTTAATTATTAATGTGTCATATGGCGCAAAAACTTGTTTTTCTGTGTCTTTGGTGTGTTTTAAGTTGCCCATGCATGTATTAAGACATGTAAAATTGCAAAAATGAAAGTGTCTGAACAAAAGATGAAATTTATCTAAAAGTGAATGCTCTCACAGACCTGCCTGAAAGGCCTCGTGTAACCAAACCCCCACAAATCTACGTGAGCTTGTGGTATGATTTGACTAAGACAGCACATATGTATAGGCAAGTAAGGTGTCAGTACAGTACATTGCTTAGGAACCTGATATCCCAAATATAGTAAGAGGTGTAACATTTCCGTCACACGCTTGCAGTATTTGACCAATCACTACGCACTGGTTAACTTGTCAATCATAGCTAGGGATGGGTATAAGATTTTATTGATATCTATATCGATACTGCTTACCGATACCGTTACTTATCAATACTGTTATCGATACTACACTCTATAATTTGATGCAAAACACATGATGTCAAAAGATGTTAAACATTTTAAGTTTCTTTATTACAGCTGAGCTTTAGAACTGCAGTTTACAAATGCTTCTGAGCAAACAGAAAATGCCACATATCGAAACGTGTGTGTGTTCCTAAGCTGCCACTTACGGCACTTAGCATGTACATAGGAGCACATTATAATGTAATTCAACATATTTACTTTACAAAACTATCATGAAAACTGAAACAATTAGTGAAAAAACATTATTGTTAACTGAAATAAAATTAAAACTAAAGTAAATTTTTTAAAACTACACTGTAACTAAAATGTGCACCTACAAAACGAACAAAAAATAAAATGTAGTAAAACAAAACTTGTGTTTTCGTATTTTAAATTGTGTTGAATCGCCAGTTGAACACGGAGTGACTCGTGTTATACTGCTGGATTATTAATGACCCTAAGGTGGCAGACGAACTATTAACTTCTGACCAGCCCAGCAGCAAAGCAATAACGCTGGGAGAGACATCGAAGGTAGTAGGTAGGAACTACCTTTTTTATACGATTCTTCTTCAAACAACAGCAAGTGCATGGTGATCTGATGTGGTGGTAGCAATTGTGGGACTTAACTTAAGGGTAAGAATCCAACGAACTTGAAAGTGCATTTAAGAAGTTCACATGATGTAGTTGTGTTTATTTAAAACGGTAAAAAAATCCCTAATTTCAACACTAAATTTGTTGCATTTAAGATGAAGTGCACAGTTATATACACAATTTGTCCATCTTTCCACAATGAGGACAATCATGAGACTCATACACAACAATGACAAAACATACAATTGTTCAGTTATGCTCAAGAAGTCAACAAATTTATTTTTTTATTATATTTTTAACATTTACAGATTTGACAAGGTGTATGTACATTTTTACCATAATACGCTATATGCTCGAACAATACTGAAACTAGATAAAAACTAAAATAAATGTAAAAATAAAATATAAACGAAATCAAAACTATTTATGCACCACAAAAACTAAACTAAATTAAATAAAAAGACAAATTACAAGACTAAATAAAAATAAAAACTAGTATTTTTTTTAAAACTATAATAACCCTGATACACATTGCATTACATGTAAAACAAACGATTACATTCGTTTTAACCATGTCATTTTACCCCTTTAATTAAAAACAGCAAAAATACACACTTTATTTATTCTTTCTAATTATTACTTATTCAGGGATGGTTGAATTTACCTAAAAATGGTCAGACACAGAAGATCCAATCATTAACTTTTTATTGAAGTCACAAACATTTTGTATACATACTTGGCAGAGTCGATTCATTTCCACAATACAAAAAAAAAAACTTCACAGATAACTTACTTTTATATTGAAATATTTTTTTTATAAAACATATATGGTCAAGAAAGAAGAGATTGGTGGTATCTGTATAGGCATTAGCACAGTTACTGCTCAATAAGTGAAATTGCTAATTGCTAATGCTAAACTGGTTCATCAGATATACATCATACTTTCTGACACCAATATGACTGATAGCACCAGTTTATATTGCTATCCGAGGACCTAATGATAACTTTACATCCCTGCCTTGCTTATGAACCTTGAATGGAGATTTGAGACTGTTTATTAAATAATTAAAAGAGCAGATGTGGTCTTACAGATTAACAACATATGACCAAAGGGGATACCCAAAACGCACTTAATGCTTCCTGAACATTTTTAAATCATGGACATTAATAGATGGTTGATTCTCCTTTTGATTCTGAAACATCTTCTACTTTACTGACAGGTTTAACATCGTATCAGATATTTATTTCGGTTGTGTGTTAATTTTGATGTGGTTTGCATGTAATCCGATGAATATAGGCATATGAAAGATGTATTGTAAAAAACAAAACACCATCTGTGTAGTCAAAAAGTCACTAAGAAATGTTTCTTCATATCAAATATTGAGTGTCTTGAGCTTTTCTGGAATTAATTTAAATTTGGACTTTGGTTTTGAGAACATATTGTAGGTACCCACATGATGGCAACAGAACTAAAACTTCAACCTCAAAAGAAGCACAATTAATTTGAGCTTGTCCATGGTTGGTTTTTCTTGGTTGAAATACTGATCTCCGTTGTCTCAAATGAAAACTTTATAATTATAAGCCATTTACATACCATTTACCAGACCTGACTTAAGACCTGGAAACACTTTTTTCTATTTTGCAAAGGGTGGCAGCTTGAGAAAATGCCTAGTTTGTGAAAGTGACACAGGATCGTAGTTTTTCCGTCCATGAACTTGTGATTCTCCGGTAGGTAAGACTTTTCTAAAGTAGTAGAGGAAAAGAAAAGGCCAATATATTTTCATTAAAGAACCCAGAGGAGCCTCTTGCAAGCTTCTCTCTGTCATGCATATGCACACAAACACTTTAGGAGCGCTCCGGAGCAGCCGCTACAGACTTGACTCATGGTGTCCTGTATTGGAGAACCAGACAAATGAGATGTTCCCATGTAATACGTTTTATTTTGTTTGGCACTGTGTCTCCATTACATTGAGGGAGGTGTCGCTACTAAACGATGGTAAAAGAAATACTATCCTAAACTCTATCCGTGTATGTTTTTTCCACATGTCTTGATGTGAGCTTTAATGAATGAACAAAATGAACTTTCATGTACTCCTCCTGATGCCATACCCAAATCTATATTACTTCTTTTCTGTATTTTTTTACTAAAATGATGTGCTATAGGGGGACCAAGATGGCAAAGTTTTAAAAAAGCACATATTGTACATGCATCATTTAAGTTATCCAAATAACTCCAGTGGTCATAAATGTGTTGTAAACATTGAAAAATATTTTGAAATTATTTAGCAAAAATGTTTGTGCTGTGCTGAAGAAGAGAAGTCATATACATCTTGGTTGGTATGAGGGAGAGACATTTTTCATTTTGGGGGGAGCAATTCCTTTAAGGAGCTTATTATTTATAAGACAGCCGGTTTAAAGGTGGTAAAAGTGACATTTTTTATTGTAGCTGTTGTTACTCAACAAAAAAGAGGCCCCTTTTCTGCAGACTCGTGTTACTGCAGATTCATGCAAAAGACTATATGCCATTTCAAATCAGATTAACCAAAACCAATCTTAATTCCAAGTTAAACATGGCAGACTGTTTGAATACTGTTTGATATTTGTATATTCAAATAATTCTATTCAGACTCCTCAGAAATAATGCCCTGGTTCATAAAAAAGCACAGAAGCAACTATATAAGCCAGCCAGAATGAATAAGCGTAACATATAATTATTATTTTCAAATCAAGAAAATCCATGTTTAGAGGATTTACATTCATACTTGAAGGAAATCGAATGCCATGAGAATCTCTCAATATGACAAACAGCACAGCTCATCTGTCAGGGCATGGTCGATTTTATTGAAATTGAGATGCTATGAAAGTTTATTCCTCACACGCCAGTATCGCTTCCTTCATGGTAATCGCAGTGCCTGTGGGAAATGCCACAGCAGACGATCCCTCAGCTTTTCGTTGCCAACACACAGCTTTTCAGGAGACAGAAGGAAGGGTTTTTCACATCAAAACAACCACTTAATAAATCCAAACGTGCCAGGAAACCTAGTTTTTCAGTCTTATAGCATCCATTATGGTCTGATGTCTAATTTGTTATAAATGCTCCATGTTTCAAGTGGTGATTGCCCGCTGTGTATGTTGGAGGTGAGCCCATTGTTCCATGTGTGGATAACAGGGATATCTACACAGGCAGCTTTTCAATGGTTTCCTTTAGTGGCTAAAGAGAAATAAAGATCTATGAAAAATAGGGGTAAGGATGGGCCATTGGATTTATATGCATTCTCTGACATCGGGCATTGACCATCGCTGTCAAACAGCCACCCAAACATGCACTTAGGCAAAGGACTCGCGCCTGGTTCCCACATTCAGTCCCAGAGAGCTTGTGTTGTCGGCACAATGAAACCCAAACACGCAAGAAAGAATTTTTCCATGAAAATATGATATCTATACAGGAAAGGGAGAAGTACACTGTCTGTTGCACCCCAAAACACCCTTAAAATCCCCATATCTGCCAGAATAACAGAAATCTCCTGCCCTTGCCTTGAAGATACTAAAAGTTGCTTGTATTTGTTTTGAAATGAATGTAATTGCTTATTAATCATTGCTACAGTGGAGATCTCAAAAGCTTGAAATGTACCTTTTGTTGGATTTATTTTTTTAATTAATTAGCCTGAAAGAAGTGAAAATTCTGTCAACATTTCCTTGCCCTCTTGTCAATTCAAACCTGTATGACTTTTATTCTTCTGCAAAACACAAAAGAAGATATTTTGAAGGATGTTGTTAACAGAAAAACGTTGGTGCCCACCTCCCCATTGATTTGTGTCCATACAATAGAAGTGAATGGGGACCGGCGGTTAGAAAATGGCTGCTTTTGTGTTTTGCAGAAGAAATAAAGTCATTGAGGTTTAAAATGACTAGAAGGTGAGAAAATTACGACAGAATATATTAAGTTTTAATGAAAAGAGCTCAATTCAGCATATAAGAATGTGTGCTCCAGTTTTTAAATTCTTGATCAGAATGTTAATTTATTGTTAAAATCATATTTCCAGACATTGGCTTTGCAGTTGGGTGGGTGGTACACAATGAACAATTATTCTCAATTAGAGGGCGTTTATTGTTTAGATTATCTCCTCTTATATCAGCTTGGGGAGATGGATCTCAAGAGCTCCCACATCTATTGGATTTATACTTACTTCATTGAAAACACAAAATCAACACAGTGCTTTGACCTGTGCATGTGGAAAATGTTCCGCACATTCCTTTATTGCTCATTCAAAACTATGTACCTAATGAAAGTATCCGAGAAACGTCATTGTGGTTTTCTGATATTATTAGTAAACATTTGCCGGCTGATATTATCTGGCGGAATGTCCCAGGATGACGAGGACGGGCTGTGGGAAAGTGGCATAGAAGAGCAGATCCATCTGCTGATGGGACCATAATTGTTGTTCCCCAAGCTTTTGCCCTCCCTAGTCTCCACTTAAACCAGGATTTGTTGACTCAGTGGCAAGATTTTGAATGCCCACTTCGTATTGTTGTGTTTTAGGCCTACTTGTAAATATAACTTTCCTATAGCTCAGTGGTAAGAGCATGGCGTTAAAAATAAAAGCGTCTGCCAAATGCATAAATGTAGAACACCAACGACGTGGCTATACTTAGCATGACTGATTGAACCTGACCAGTTTGAAGGGTCAGATGAGGTAGCAGTAGGTATACAAGTTTAGATCCATATATTATTAAGGATCCCATCAGTTCACAGCATGTGACCCCTCCAACCCTGTACAATACTGTATTGGTCCAATCATAAAATGAGTTAAGCAGATCCTTGGCAGATGCACCTTTGACAGAGTCAAAACGGGTGGATTTGGCCTTGTGTTACCTCCACTAGAGATTGAAGTGAGAAGGCCACACTTTTCCATCTGCCGGAGACATTGTCATCTTCCATTGCAGTGCCAAAAACAATTCATAGTGTTTGTGTGTTGGTGTGTGTGAGGGGCAGTAATGCTCACCAACATGAGTGGCCTACTAAAATCCCATCATGGCTGTTTTTATTTTTTTAATTATTAAAACATCCCCCAAGATGTGCAATCATTGTACATCCTCAGACTTCAACTTCACTCTTGTTTGTGATGCTGTGTTTGCAAGATTTAACAAGATCCTTAGCCTCGAATTATGTGTTGGAACACTTAGTTGTGACTTATTTAATTCTATTTATATTGAAATATAATGATGTTATGGGATGTTATTTAGTGAACAGACAGGGTGAATTATTTAGACACCTTTATACAATTTTGTTTAGTAATTTTTTTTCAATAAACCTTTGTGAACCATGTACCTTTCTGTTTTTTATTTTATGGATATTTATATAACACATTTTGGATATGATTTCCGTTCTGGTACATATGCAGTAAAGAGGAAAAGCAGCCAACCTTGCAACCAACAAACCCGGGAGATTTAAGAATGTGGCTGAAACTTGGCGGAAATGTGAAAGACAGTCACGAAATAAGTGTGGGCAATAAACAATGAGGCAAACAGATTCTGTCTTCTCTTCACATGCAACCAAACTCTGGGTTAGTCTTCACTGAAACACTTTCCATTCGTCCTTGAACAAATTCAAACCGCACACATGCAAAAAAGTAACTCGCAAGTCTTTTTAACTTAGTTATAACTTACACTAAACACAATAGACACTTGTCTGGAGAACACACAGTCAGAGAGTGCAAAGCGGTTGAAAAGTTCATGCAGGGCGGGTTTATAGCACCTCACTATGTAATCTTCCAAAGGCTCATCATGGACTGTTTCCTTGGCAACATGTAAGATAGCGGATGTTGAATGCAGTCCATCAGAAATGTAACACTTGCTGTACTTGAACGAAACTCTTTAACACCTTTCTGCAACTCATCGACCTGCCAAGCGATCGGGGGAAATGGACTTAAATGCAAACTGGCAAACCCTTCGACCTGCAACAGCTGTCTGGTATGTTTCAAGCAATAACTGTTTCCGTTGGGAGTTCTAAATCTAAAGACAGTGCAGTTAACCAGCTAAGGCACAGTCCATGTGTATATGTTGTCTTTATAGAGAAATGTGATAGCTCTGACCAAATGGGCAACCCGCAGGCATTTAGAGGTGTGGTTCTTAGTATAAGTATCTGAAGGTTTGTAAAATCTGATTTAAAGAGAAAGGTCAAATTGAACTTTTTATACAACACGTTAGAAGTGAAGCAGACCTTTCAGTTTTTTATGGTCTATAAACACCCAGCCCTTCTGGTTCACCATCATTTCTTTATTAAAACAATGTGATGTTTTATAATGTCTAATGGATCAATAATGATTCATAGACTTTGTTCATCACCCAAGGGCCTCTGAACCACCGTGTTGACGTACTTTTTTGGCCTGTCAATGACCAAAGTCAAATCCTTTGACTATTTCTCATGACCACATGTTCTAACATGAACTTACATTAAGTGCACCTAAATCATACTAGTTTAGAAGCAAAAAAGAGTAGTTACAACAAGTGCACATTATTGTTACACATTTACAGATTTTATGTATTCTTCTAATCAAGGTTTTTTATTGAGTTTTTGCTAATACCAACACTTAAACCCAAATTTTCAAAGCAGAAAACAGATCACTTGAATATTTTATTTTCCTGAAACACATTTTTACTTTTAAGTAAAGTATAATGATTATTTTTTATTAACTTGAAGTTTTGACTAAACTCAAAATAATGAATTCACTATTTGTTCAATTTACTTGATTTAAACAAGTTAATTCAACACAATTGTTCGGGAAGGATTTCCAATTCCCAGCATGCAAGACTACATTAGGAGAGTACATTTGAAAACATATTAATATTTTGTGTGTTTTTCAGGAAAGATAAAGGCTTATTTTAGATATTTAGAAGAGTTTGGCATATTTTTAAGTTTTGCGGTTACCATTGTTCAGAAGAGTGGTGCATGCATGTGCTTAGGTTCTGGGAGGCCACATGTAACCTTCAACGTGTTATGTAACCAGTCAGCAGTAAACTCAAATAAAATAAATGAGTATTGCCAAGTTATCTTACGGTGATTACAGTGAATAACTATGGATGGCTCTATGCTATCCTATCCTCTATGCTAATATATTTTTCACTTATCTGCCTGTTCAGGCTGTTTCCTGCACTGAAAAAAAATAATTGTCCAATTACTAAATTAAAACAAGTTAATTCTACAAATTTTTTGTGACGACATGATATTTTGTGGTTAGTCATAAGAGGACTTCCATTTACCAGCATGCTTTGATTAAGACAGTATTTTGAGACTTATTTTCTTAATTGGGCGTTGTTTTATGTTTTTCAGTAATGATAAACACTTTTACAGTTTAATGTTCATTTATTTTTAAGATTTTGAAAAGTTTGTTAAGATTTTAAAAAGTTTGTTAAGATTTTGAAAAGTTTGTTAAATTTTATATATATTAAAGAGTTTTGTTGTTGCCTTGGCTTAGGCTGTGGGAGGTTACAATTTTAAACTTGAATTTCTGTTGTTTTGTCTTTATATCTTGTAATAGATTAAATGTGGTTTCCTAAAATATTGGAGTAAAGTTCAAAATTGAGTTAAAAATAAAAGTGAAACTCTTTCATGTAAAAATCAAGTTTGTTTAATAAATATAAATAGAGCTTAAATTCTGAAATTCAAATGTATAGTATCATGCAATGGATGTCGCTTTGGATAAAAGCGTCTGCCAAATGAGTAAATGTAGAGCAATTTGAACAAAGGTACAGTATGCTATAGGTAAACATAACTTTAATAAATGCAACCACTTTACATATTTTTTGTTTTTCCAACATTTTTCCCACTGTGTTATCATTGTTCTTTTTATAAACATCCTGCCTTGCTTGATTCGCCCTGTCATCATCTGGTTCTGTTCATCATGTTTCTCGGCAGCCATTCCTGACCCTGACATACTTTACATTGGCCAATACCTAGTTGATTATACAGTTTTCTAGGTACTTTTGATATGGCAGTTGTCTTTAGAAGGGGGCTCTTTAATAGCTTTTAATTGGATTCCCCAATGACCATGCGGGGCTCTGTGTTTTGTCTGTTTTCTGTTGTTATTACTGTTTATGCATTGTTGATTTTCCTGTTTCCCATGCATAATTGTTTCTCATTCCTGATGTGATTGTTAATCTGAATGATGAAGAATATACATACAGTCTATTTCCTTAGTGTTTGAAGTTGTTTTTGAAGACAAATTAAAAAAAAAATAGAAGTGTGGATAGACCACTTTGCACTTGCTTAACTGTCTTGGATTCCCCCCCCCTTTCTTTAATGTTATTTGACAGAAATCTCTCAGTATTTAAAAAGCCGGTGATTAATAACACAGTGGAAATATTTGGTTAAAGTTTTTCCTTCCTATGATGGCAGTTTTGACTTTTGGGGCGCAGTCACAGCTGTGAGCACTATTGTTTAAATTCATTTGTCATCTACTTTGAAAACATCAAACCAAGTGTCTGACTTCAGTGAGTCAGGACCCCTATTTGACGTCACAGTGGGTGGAGCCATAATATGCTTTTCATGCTTAAAGAAAACAGAGCACCCACCCCTATCCCCTGCCATTTCAACTCTGGTTGATCATCTGTTTAAACTCATTGCTCTAATTGGTGACACCATATAGAAACTATTTCTCAAACAATTATTTTAAAATGTCAGGCATCAACATGAGAGATACCCAGTGGCAAATAACACTGATGGCAGTGCCTCACAGAAGTTTGTAATGCCATGCACATTCTTACATTTTCAAAACTGAAATGATCTGCTACTTGCTGTTTCTCTTATGGGTATACAGTACTGTATGTCAGATTGGGGCCTGTGGATTGTTCTACCTGGGATAAAATGACAAATGCATGAGCTGATCGGTGGTGTATGTTTTCAGTGCTAATTTGTTGGGTTAAACTTGGGCTATCCATTGCTCTTGAAATAATATTTCTCGGATCACTGTTGAGGTCAGCCATTGTTTTCTCTTTCCAATGTTCCTGACTCACCCTTTCAATGAACATGATTCAGTTTCTTTACTGAGATGGCTGCCAAATTTAGGCATGGTACATGGATTTGTGCTTCATGCATCATTATCATGCGCATAATACATAATGCATTTTCAGAAACATTATATAAAAAGGTATTATTTAAAATGAAGCCTATTGAAATTATAAAGTATTTGTGTTGTTCAAACATCGAAATAAACGTTTTTTTACTTAATTTCCTGTGCTATTTTATACATTTTTCTGTTATTCAATGCTGTTTTCCCCACCTAAAGGAATCTTGAAGAAGGGTGTTACCGATAATCGTGAACCTGTTCAAAGAGACAAAAGATGCAAATGAGAAGATGCGTTCTGCCAGCGGCTCGGCTGCACTTGAACTCACTCCACATCTGTTCTTACTTGCTTTGGATTTGTTTCAGGTGGGTGAGGATGAAACACATACAGTACAGCACCAGATCTGTTTACGAGAAGCACATGTTAGACCTGTAGTCTTCAATGCTCCTGTTGAAAAATCACATCGCCAGGAAGTATTTGTGAGCTGGCACCATTATTTAGGCTTTTGAAACAATACAATGATCTGCATAACATCCCAGTGTGTGTTTAAATATTTGGCAAACAATAAATGGAATTTACAGTTTTACACCTTTTTCCAGCTCTGGATTATTCACTAACCACCAGCTAACCAGGTTAATCAAGCACCTAATACACTAAAATACAGGAGCCCAGTTTTCTGGGTTTCTTAACATTAAATTTAATTTAATTAATGTAATTTAATGTAATTTAAAACAAATTCGAAGTTTAAATTCAATTACTTTTTTTTTGCTGCTGATAATTTAATATTTGCGACCAACATATTTGAAACATCATGAAAAGACATTTCCGCTCTTTCCTCACAGAAGTCGTACAATCATTTCAGAGGTTGAAATGATTTATGCTGAAATAACATTGCGAAACAAGTTGTGATGTTGATCTTTTATTAAGAGTGACACGTTTCTGATAAGCGTGTTGGGGTCAGTGAACATTAGAAGGCAGCAAGTTCAGTGGCTGACAATAGACAGCGCACTAACCAGCCTACATCAAATGGGCTTTAAAACACAGCGGTGATAAGAGATGAGTTTTGAGTCTCTCCAGAGCACTTCTGCTGTCCGGGGGCAGATAAACAGTTTCCTCTTTTGAAAGACCTCCGCACTGTATAAGGATAAGGAGCATGATCAGCAAAACACTTTACTTACATACTGTACTCTCTTTTGCTTCTAAAATTAATAAAAACCAATTGTGCTCGCAGTTATGTATAGTGAAATTTATTTTCATTTTCATCGTTTAATTTTTTTTATTTAAATTTGGCAGATTTACCTTTCACAAATTATACATAATGTTGTCAAATTGAATCATATTAACATAACATATTAACAATAGTTTATTTGTGTGATTCTGTACTTGATACAGTTTGGAAATGTCATGGTTCTGCCATTTCTGTTCAGGCTTTTCCAGCCTTGGGGAAGAACCATGATAGTATCACGTGCTAAGTCTGAGAAAGACTTGCCTGTGTTTATATATTGACATGCCATGTGCTTTCTCCCGTCTATGGCTCCGCCCCTCTCGTTTCCTCGTTAGCTTCCCTTCAGTGTTTCATCACCCACACCTGCCTATTGTTAATTATCCTTTGTTCGTCTCCCAAGTGTTCCAGTGCCGTGTTCCCTAGCCAGAACAATTGAGAGAGATGGTTCCGACACATTTTGATCTCGCCACCACGCAGTCATATGATTCATCTCTCAATAGTACCAAAGTGTTAGCCAGCAAATTCGTTGTTGGACCTCAGGTATTTCTAAATTGCTGCATATGTCTCTGGTCATGAGTAAGCTTTAAGGCTTAAAAAATGACTTGAGTTAATTATTGTTATTATTATTTTGCAGAAAATCGACCCTCTGTTCTATGGATTCTGGGTGAGAGTTTAACCATTTTCAGAGGTTTACACCCACCTGACTTTAAATGAATCATGTTGACTTTGTTGGCAGCACTGAATGTTACTATCTATTGTAATAGTTGTGTATGAGTCTCTTGATTGTCCTCAATGTAAAAATAGGAATTTTAACATCATACAGTTACTTTTGGACATCAGTCAAATATCCAGAAATGTTGAAAAAGCAAAGATTGTGGAGGACCTGGGTGATTGTTTTGAAGATCAGTGGACAGTCTAATGACTCATGACAAACAAGAAACCCTTAAACAACTATGACTAAACATAAAAACTGTCATTGATTGTTTAGGTAACATCATACAGTTTTAAAACTTTTGCACTGGGCTGTTTTTTTTAATTCTGTTATTATTCTTAAGTGTGAACTTTATGTTAACATTTCTTTAGTGAAATAACTTGCTCAGGGCAGGACTATATTCAAAATAAACCTTAATGTTCAAAATCCTCTTATACTCCAAAAGTTTCAGCTTTTTCCAGATTCTGCAAAGGGTGTTTAAACTTTTGCATACCACTGTATAGTAAATTGTTTGTTAGTTTGCAAAAATCTAGTTAAATGTGAATGGCAAAATGTTGTGCCGATCAAGTTAAAACAATGCCAAAATGTTTGTCATCTTTACGAAAAATGTAAGTTAAGGCAGTGGGGTAACAAATGTGCATAAGTTGACCCAACTCATTGATAAGTTAAAATAACAAATACATTTGATGTCTGAACTAGAAAATTATACTTAAGTCAACTTGGAAAACTCTTTAAAAGGACAAATTTGAAAAGGTTGACTTGTATACTTTGAATGTGAGTTAATACAACAATACGTTTTTTTGTCAACTTAACAGCAGCGGGGTACCAAATTTTTTTTAGTTGACTTAACAAATAGTTCTTTACAGTGTGGGGGAGTAAGCGTGTATGAAGAGCCTGATATTTCTTGTGTTGTGGGGTAAGAAGAACCGAGAAGTTCATGCACTGTGATTAGTAAAGGGTAACCGGTCATCACAGATGTGTGACCTTTGACCCAGATGGAGAGCTCGTGTGGAGGAGGAAAGAGGAGGACAGTGAAGACAGAGTGTGACATGATGAATTCATTGTTGATCTGTCGAAGAGGCATTCTGAGATATCTATTAGGTGGAGACAAGGCTTCTGTCCACTACTGAATTATTTTACTGAGGGAGATATTGTGCATTTCAGATGTCTTTTTACTTGCACACAATTTACGGAAAAAAATCTAGATTACAAATAATATTAAATTATACTTCAGGATAAGATTTTACAACAAATAGTTCCTTTCTCTTTTGACACATCAGCCCGCACATAAACAGTTGATTAGATGCTGCAGCGAACATGTTGACATTATTCTCACAAATGTTATGAATAATCCCATAATGAGTACAGCTTTCCTGTAGCTCAGTGGTAAGAGCATTGCGTTAACAACGCAAAGTTGTGGGTTTGATTCCAGGGGATTGCACATACCTATGTAAAATGAATAGGATAAAGCAATGTAAGTTGCTTTGGATAAAAGCGTCTGCCAAATGTCTAAATGTAATGTCATGTCTGTCTTTTTAAAAGAATTTATTATTTTAAAAAATCCTATTATTAGGTGATTGAAACAGTAATTGTGTCTCAATCTTATTTAACACACCACATTACTGACATTGTTTAAGGTAATGAAAGGTATGCCAAGCTTTCAGAAATGCTTTGGTCAATGCTTTGGTCAATGGGCTGAAGGATCTAGTTTTAAGTGAGATTTATCTTAACACTTTTTTTTACCATTTTAACCATCTTTTGAAATAACTGTGCCTGATTCCTGTAAATTTGATAAAACCTTTTTCGTATCTACTTTTGTATCTACTGTATCTACTTGCAACTAAAACCTCAGAACATCACTTTATTCATAAAGTCCAATGCTAATACTGATGTGTGCTGCTTTCCTAACCAAACATGGCCACTTCCTGTAGGATGATGTCATTAAGGGAGTGGAAAGTTAAAGGGGACTCACAGAATAGATTGTGGTTGGGCATAAAAACTATGACTGTATTACCAATTGAAACAATATTCCCAGGTGTTTTATTAGTGATCTGAGAAAGAAACGCAACTAGAACAATTTCTTGATGTTTTTAATTTTTTTATTTGGATATCCACAGTTAAAAAAAACACAGCAGGAACATCTGCTCAAAACAAAATGTAAAGTTATTTGAAATTCACCCCTTGGCCACTTAACTTTAAAAAGTGTGGGTTTAATATAACTTACATATATGATGGGCACAAGGTGTACTGCATAGTCTTCATTTAGGGAATTACCACTCTCATCATAAGCATGTCTAAAGGGAAATTATGCAATACTTCTTTCTGCCAGAAGTCATCGGAATATTCTGTGAAGTTGTTATTCGGCATTAAAAATGGAAACAATGAATTAAATATTATTCATTACCATGTTTAGAAACACAGGACATGACATAATGGCATATGCTTATGCACTCACCATACGGAAACAGAACAGTTTATCTTGAAGGGGAAATTTTCTGATCCGTGACCTTTGAAAGTGTTTGAAAAGAGTAACTACTAAATTTAAGCAAAACACTTTTGACATGGAATTGTGTTTTGGAAAAATATATGACCACAAATTACCTAATAATGAGCACAACATGACCTCATCATAACAAGAGCCCTTGCAAGACGAAAAGACCAGGCCATGAGGTCAGCGTTTATTTGTAAACACAAATAAGTGACTTGTTTAATAACTTGGTGTGACAGCTGGCCTAATACCAACATAACTTAGTATCTGCTGTATTCTACAACTGACAAGTTTTATTTTACATTGGTCGGCTGTACGTAATGCCCTACATATTTTTAAATGCTAATAATAATAGTTAAATAATAATAAAGATAAAAGTCTTTAATGTAATTTAAGACAGAGGAGCGTGGGAATAAACTTAATTGAAGTATATATTTTTTATTTGTGTATATTTGCTCAGCTCCATTTGTGGGCATTAATCATTTTGTACCGGCTGCCATGATCCTGTCAAATGACACATTTGGTTGATTCTGGAGCTTAAAATTTGTGCCATTACATTGTTTTGATAGTAGGGTTGAATAAACCAGCTTTCAGAACCAGAGAACACGCTGCTTCCAGAATCTCTCTAATGGTCGGTGGCTGTTAAGAATCATTGCTTTCCCATTCCCTGAGGTCAGTACTCTGGAATTTAAATATAGTCTAGGTATCCAGCAGATTTACTGTCAGATGAAACTCAAAGAACATAGAAACGATAAGACTGCACCTTTGGGAAGAGAATCTGATCTTGTCCTTCAAAATAATTAAAGTACAAGCAGTTCTACTCTGTGGAAGAACATTTCAAGGTAGATCTGCAACAAGGGAAATCTTCTTGAAGTTGCTGGTATATTGACATTGAGTGCCTCCATATGAAGAACTGCTTAGTGGAAAATCTGCAAGTTCTACTATGTGCAGCCTTTTCAGCAATCATAAGGTTCATACTGGGGTGAGGGCGGTGTTGCAACGGAGCTAGAGTGTTGTGGGTGTTGCCAAGGTTTGATGGTTGTTCAGGTGTTCTGAGTGAGCTTTAGCATGTTTCAAACCTTTATGATTTTCTTCTGCAGAATACAAAAGAAGATATTTTAAAGAATGGTGGTAACAGAACAACGGTGGTACCCATTGACCTGCTTTGGTTTTGACTCTATACAATATAAGTGAATGTGTACCCCCATTGTTTGGTAACCAATAATCTTCAAGATATATAGAAAAGTCGGAGAGTTTTGTTAGTCATTGACACAATTTTCATTTTGGGGGGAACTACCCCCTTTAACTCAAATGTTTCCATCTTTAAAACGCTAAGAAGTACATGTAAAACCAGGGCTCTAGACTGCGACCAAATGGTTGCAATTTGCAACAATTTTTCCGGCATTTTTCTGCCGCAAACTGATGAACTGACAATTTTTATCCATTATAAATGTAATGCCCAGAAATATTATATTGCGCAAGCAGCAAATCCAATCACTCCATTTCGTCTCCCCTCCTTCAGCCATTCGCTTATCTATCAGTGCCCCCGCCCCCAAATATGTAATATGCGCTGGTGCCTAGCCAGTTAGAGACTCTTTCAATGATGTTGATGATGAAGCATGAGGACCGACACAGCGGAGCTAAAATGAACATGCTTTGCCTGCAGAATACAAGAATTTCCCCAGTTAAGGTACAAAACAGCAGTGATAACCAAATGTGTTGCATGTATTGTAAAATTCTGTGAAACATTCCCATTTATCAAGGATCCATGTAAATGTAGTCTGTTTCATGAACAAAACAAAACACATATTAGATCACAGTTTTAAATCTGTATATCCGTATACTCGCTCTTAAAGGGGCAGCAGCTTAAAAAAGTTCATAATGTTCATCAAACAACAAAGGATGAGCCCAAAACACTCACACGAGTTATTCAGATAATGAAAAAAGTAGCATACAATAATTTAATTGTTAAAGATGTGCATTAAATACACTTTACACTTTGTGTTGAAAGAGTGTTGAAAGTGAATTAACGTATGGGGGAATAAAATCAATAATCATTATATCATAATGGAATCATACATTATGTAACTATTTTTATCAATTTCCAATTTATTTTATTAATGTATTAAACATGTTTGGACGAAGTCTTAATGTTTTTTTTCTTCCCTCACCCCACAACTGGCACTACCAAATTAAAGCGACATTATAGAGGCAAAACAAAATGTCCCTATGTTTTTCTAACCCTCAAGGCATCCTGACTGAATATGACTTTGTTCTTGAAGAATAATGCAGTCAGAGTTATAATACCACGTATTATTATTTTCCAACACAGGTCTTCTAAAGCGAATCGATGCGTTTGTTTATGAGAAATATCCATATTGAGAGTGCTATTAATGTTAATGTCTAGCTTCCGTTATCCCTCAGCTGCACGTGAACCAGAGGCTTGCTTTTGACGGTGACGAAAGCTTACCGCACAGATTCGCTTCAGAAAACCTGTGTTAAGATCATGAGACGTTCTTTGATCGATGCACTTTTTGGAGCTTCAAAAAATTGCCCCTAATTCACTCCCATTTTACCACTTGAAAGAAAAATGTTATGTGGTATTATGACTCCGACTGCATTATTCTTCAAGAAGAAAGTCATATTCAGTCAGGATGCCTTGAGGGTGAGGAAAACATGGGGAAATGTTGTTTAGCCTCTGAAATATTGCTTTAAGGGCTGGTGGCACCTCTCTGAAATGATAGTCTAGAGCCTAGTAAAATGCATTTTGGTTTATTTGACTGATGAGTTTCATGTAAACTTGTATTTGGCTTTTGTTTACATGTGATGTGGTTGCAATAGAGTAAAATGTAGACTCCCAGTACATGAAAGGCTATTAGTTCACTCCTGATGAGCGGTACTCGCAAAAAGCCCAAACTTCTTTTAATGACTCATATTGGCCATTGGGTGATTGCATGACTCGTTGTCAAGCCGGCTGATTGTTCCACCAAGTATTGTGATCTGTGGTCTGGTATGGTTGGAGGAAAAGATAAATGTGGCTGCTTTGGGCGACATTGTTATTAATGTGATGTGACATCATAGCGTGGTCTGCTAAACAGCAATCAAGTCGCTCTCTGCAGCCTCGCAATACAATCCAGATGTGCGTTTGATTAAAGCTTTAAACGAGATTGGAGGGGTGAGGAATGGAGGAGACGTGGACCATAGGTCAACCCCTGAATTCTAAAATAAGGGGTTTTATACATTTCTTTTAAAACAAAAACAGCTGGTTGGGAAATTCCCCCTTATGATTTTTGTCTGATCTCGCTCTCTCTTGTGCCTGCTGAGTCTAGGTCTGCGATGTCTGATGATCTATATGAAAATACCCACCTAATTTGATCCACGATTTGCTTTGTTCCTGCATGTTCTGTTGAAAAGCTCTTGGAGGAGAAATGCTTTCTTATGGTCTGGTGACTGAAGACAAATACTGTATTTAGACTTAAGTAGATGCAAGTTCATTTGGTTATTATGCAGGATTTACCAAAATGTACATTATTCCAAAAAATGTTGTGTGCTTGTTTGCAAAGAGAAGTATTGTGTTTCACTTCTGGAATGACAAGTTCTTGTCAGCTTTTCACCAGCCAATATTCAACTATTTTACACCCATGTTCCCTGATTCAATTAAATCCCATCCCGTTTTATTTTCATTTAGAAATAATTATGCATTTGAATTTACACAATGATTTCTGAAAATGATTAATATTCTACAATAAAACATACAATTAAAGAGTTGTACTTGCAAAAACTAAAATTTTCAAATAATATTTGTTTTTTTTAAATCATGTTGTTATTATTGTGTTTTATAGTGTTACTTAACTTTCTTGAGTAACACTCTTAAAAGAAAGGTGTCTAAAAGGCTCTTCATAGCGGGGCCAAAGAAGAACCATTTTTGGTTACACAAAATGTATTAACCATTCAGTTAAAGGTTCTTTAAAGAACAATCTTTTTCTTACTTTTTTTATAATCTGAAGAACTTTTTTGGCCACAAAGAACCTTTTGTGAAACAGAAGGTTTTTCAGATGTTAAAGTATCTATATGGAACCATTTAGACAAAAAAGGTTCCATGACAAGTGTATGGAGTCTATTATAACTTAATCAAAACAACCCGACTACAATATGATTGATATTGGAATACATTTACTTTTTACATTTACAAAAAAAAAGGTTTATGTTGAAAAGAAAAATATATGTTTTTCCAAATGAACTGTTCAATTATTTCTTTAAATAAAATTTTGTAATAAGTAATGGCAAAGAAAGGAGAATATAGTTAGGATTGCATAAGCCAGTAAGCATAACCTTTACACATTAACAACCGCATAGCCAAGGCCTTGCAACCATTCACACTTATTTTCCTAAAATATAAAGATCTTGTTGAACCTGCAGATTTTTTGTTGATGGTCTAGACTCTAGACCATTACCATCAAATTTAACCCAACCATTTTAGGCATTTGATTGACATGAACCTGGCTACAGTTTTAGTGACTGTCAATAGCAAGAGCTGTCAAATACGTCTATGTAACATAATTAACGTTGAGTGATCGTCTGTTAATGCCGTTTAACCACCACGGAAACATATCAAAACTTCAATCTCACCCTTTCTTTAGGGCTGCCACCTCTCTCGGTCAGTCAAAATGCATTAGATATCACACATTAGATATTGGAGCGGTCCCACAGCAAGCACCACTACATTTACACTGCCTTTCCTGTGGACGAACAAGCCACACACAGATTTCTCTTACCTCAACTCAAAACCCAACTGCCAACAGAAGAACCAAGTGCCTGCTCTGACCCCACCATGAACCGCAACAGCCCATGAGTCACCTGCGTTATTGGGTGTGACCCTACTACACCTCAATCTTTCCCCCAACATTTACAAAGCATTCAAACAGGAAGACTCCCTCCTGTGTCTGCTGTCAAAGCCAATGTGCTGAGGCCTGACTTTCATCAGGAGAGCTTGCAGTAGGTCCTTTCACCTTTCCACACCTCTTGGCCTGTATGTTTTTGTTTATTTACTGAGGCAATTGACATGTTCGTTGAAGGTTGTGGTCATGAGGTATTGGGTGGAGTGATGGACGGGGAAAGGTACGACTGACTCAAACCGTAACGCTCGGGCAAGACAAACAAGAGTAAGAGTCGTCACTTAAGTTGTTTGTGTATTTACTTTGCCAATTATTGATTTGTTAGTTTGGATTGGCATTGCAGGGTCGGCAGGATTGGGAATCATCCAATGAGAGACGAGTTCTTGGCAACCCTTAAATGTTGCTTGTTTTACAACAGAAACCTTATGTACTGTGTGGCATTTACTAATTCATTAGAAATGTTACGCTCTGTTGTTTGTTAATCGGGCGTAACATTTTTGAAGTATGATTTATTTTAAAATCTGTTTATTTCCTTAACACTTAAAAAAAATGTTCTCTATTTACAGTTTCGAGAAATAAAGTATGATATTTAAATTTCTTTCAGTTTTGTTAGGTAATGTTCTTAAATTAACAAACTTATTTTTCCTGAAAATTGCATTCAACTGATAAAAATGTTTACAAAATTCCATTCACTTACGCATACTGTATCAGAGATTAATATTTCACCCAAAGAAATAAGATATGTATTTTATTATTAATTTAATATAGTTATTGATATTATTGGTCACACCACACAAGTGGTCACTATACGTCAGTGACCCGTGTATTGGCTGGTTTTCAACATACTTTATGATACCAGGCTTACAATTAGCTAGTTCTGCACACTAGTTTTTATAAAAATAATCATTCATTCTCGATGTCTCCATACTCATCTATGTCAAAAATGTGATTGGTCTAAATTGTAAACATTGTACTCTTGCATTTGTTGTAATTCAGAACTTTATTTATTTACTCAGAGTTTCAAAAATGCCCCAGAAGCCTGGGAAACTGTAGAACAGTGTCTTTTTCAAAACAACTTCAAATTTGCCATGATAAATATTTACACAGCGGTAACAATTTTGTAAGGATTAACATTCCGACTGTTTCTCTTTGAGCTGAGATTCACAACAAATACCTCCCTGGCTGTTTAGGACTATCTGGGCGGCATCTTATCGCTGGTGACTCGACCTCTAAACACGTCATCTCAGGGGTCTGTGGAGACATGATGAATCAAGAACCATGACAGGATGTGCAATAATTTGCCATGGCGATTTGTAGGCCAGCAAATGATCCCACCCACCTTAAAATGTGATAATGACGTAACCACAATAATGCTTAAGCTTCTATGATAAATATTTTTTGCTAACGGAAAACATTTTTTTTAAGCTAAGTGAGTAAAGCTTGTACAGTAAGTAAATAGACAGAATCTTTTGAGATAAAAAAATGTAAAAAACATACTTTTACCAAAATGTTCTGATATTTTTGCTTTAAGATATTGACATCATCAGCAACAGTTAAAACGCCTTAGTATTAACAAACAATACTGCACTCAAGGCCTATCTCCAAGAAAGCAGGCTAGTCTTAAAGGGGTCATATGGCTCGAATACTTGTTTTTCTGTGTCTTTGATGTGTTAAGATAAGTTGCCCATGTATGTATTAGAAACGTAAAATTGCAAAAATGAAAGTGTCGTTACAAAAGATGCATTTTATCTAAAATCGAATGCTCACCCAGACCTGCCTGAAACGCCTCGTGTAACCACACCCCCACAAATCTACATCAGTGCAATTCAATTCAAGTTTATTTATATAGCGCTTTTCACAATGTGCATTGTTCCAAAGCAGCTTTACAGGGGCAAAGAGGAAAAACAGAAAAGTTAAAACACAGCACAGTGCATGGTGTTTATAGAACAAGCAAGATCATTCTAATAAATAATATCTAATTAATAAATAAATAAATGCAGTCTCCCGGTGAGCAAGACAACACTGCCCTGCTGTGGCGAGGAACCCAAACTCCAATGATTTATTAATGGAGAAAAAATCCTTGGGAGAAACCAGGCTCAGCCGGGAGGGCCAGATCCCCTCTGACCTGTCATAGCTGCACTCAGTGACCCCGACCAAGATCCACTCAGCAAATATCCACGAGGAAGAGGGAGAGCCCACCATCTGCAACCCAGAAAGTCCCACTCACCGAAAACCGTGCAGGTTCAACCCGGTCCCACTCCACGATCGACACCACAAAACAGAGGAACAACCAGGGAAAATAGTAATGGCATGTTGTAGCTTTATTCCTCTGTTGTCCAACAACGACCACAAAACAAGGCCAAACCGGACCCACACAGCCCCAGCAGATGAATCCCCACAACCAATGAGCCCCCCCACTCCCCACAAACACCCACCCAACAACCTCCAATCAGGGCCACCGAATGCAGCTATAACTTCAAACTGCTGATATGTGATGTAAGTTTAGCATTAAATACCAAGTGTTACTTCAGCATAAATGTGACAAGTAGTCCATCTTTGCTCTTGGTTGGGGATGTAGTGGTCTGAGCTGGGATGGTCCGATGGTCGTATTTCTCTTGGGTGATGGTGGAAGTGCCTTAGATGGAGCTTGGATGGTCAGTCAGTCTGCAGCTGTTGCTGGCGTAACCTCTAGGTGGAGTATGTTCATGGTATGAGTTGACTTAAAACCGCCCAAATGTAAACGCAAGTAAGGTGGGCGTAGCTGTCAGTACAATTGCTTTGGAAGCTGATGTTCCAAGTATGGTAAGAGGCGTTATATTTCCGTCACGCGCTTGCATTGTTCAACCAATCACTAAGCACTGGTTAACTGGCCAATCACAGCAAACCTGCGATGAGTGATAAGCTTTGTAAAAATCTTATTAAAACTTTTGATTAAAAATCTGCGCGTTTCAGAGTGGCGGGGCAAAGAGGAGATACAAACATGCACGGTCTGTGGAAAATACAGCGTGTTATAACCTTAAATCGTGTATACACATTGCATTACATCTAAAACAAATGATTATATTTACTTTAGCCGTGTTATATGACCCCTTAAAGAAGATGATTCATTATCAGTAACGCTATGCAGTTGTTTACATACAAAAAAATCAGTTTTGACGCTGATTTACTCCCAGTGTTTACAGCTGTCAAACTCCAAAAGATGTCTTTGCTCAAAAATAATATGCCTCTCAAACCGGTGTGATTGATTGCATGTTCCATCTGTTTTATTGTCTCTGGACATGTGCGTTCCATAATGTACGCATGTTCGGGAATCTTTGTTCTCTTTGAAGTCGGAAAATGCTTGCTCGCATGCGACTTTTTGAAGGACGTGTATTGAGATCTGTAACAGGTGTTTTGCTTTTCTTAGTACAGATCTATTCTAATGGTAGAAAATCCTGAGCATACGGCAATCACAAACATGCAGAAGATATTTCTGCTGTAGAGTTTTTAGAGACTGATGGTGAGATTAGGTCAGAAGGATAATCAGTTTCAAACCTCGTATCAAACTCTGTAATATGATGCACTTATGAACCATTGTTTAAATGAATGAATGAAAACATCTGCAGTATCCCATCAGTGCTTTTAAAAAGGACATATTCACATTTGTTTTGATTTTATGATGACTGCAAAAATTTTGTGTAATTTAAGAAATGCACTTCCCCATATACTTCCTGGCTTTCTTCCTCTCAAAAAATAGAGACTCTTAAGCTAGATTCCCTATTATTTACTGTAACTATATGACATCTATATGAATGCAATTGTTTATTTGTTATAGGAACATGTAACAGACCAACCAACATGCTTGCTTTGTTAGATCAGATTGGTCTTGACCAATATTGGGCAACGCTAGTCTGAAGGGACTTTACTTCTAAAACCTTTTTTAAAAGTCCTAAATGTTTTAAAGGCTTTTTGATTTTATTTAAACCAGAGGTGAAGCATCTACTCAAATTAACAGTATTTATTTAATAATAAAGTACTGTAGGCAATTAATTGTTAATTTATTGACAATGTTTCGTCTCATGACCTTGATTATGTCTGATGAAATGTTGTCAATAAATGACAGATTTTTTATACTTTTTTTAAGTTTTTTTAAGTTTTGGTAGTGTGTTTGGTTTTCTTTGTTTATTTTTACATAGATTTTTGTTTTGTTTTTAAATGTACAGCTGATGTATTATTTGTGTCTATAACAACATCCCTGCACCAATCTGTCTTCTCCGTTTATGTTATTTTATTTCATCCTTCATTCTAAAGACCTCATGTTCAACAGAACACAATATTTGAGGTTATTTAAGTGATAATATTTTATAATCTCTCATTTATAGAAGCATTTATTTGAACAAGAGCATACTAAGAGCATACTAAAAGCTACATTCTGCCAAAAAGCAGAATGTAGCTGAGTGGAGGGCGGATCTCATAATCTGATTTCTGAAACATTTCAGTAGGTCACACGCGTCATCAGATCAACATCATTGAATAGCTCATAATCTCCTGAGAGCTATATCATTAGTGTCATTTGGTGAGGGCTCTCAAGTAACCGTCCCAATTGATAATGTATTATTATGAACTAAAAACATAACAAAATGCATTTGTGAGACATCAGTTACTGTTGCTAAAGTATTAACATAAGTAAAATAATATACAGTATGTTGTAATGCTACTAAAGCATGCTGTACAGTAATAAGGGTGCTTCTGTTAAAAAATAAATACACGTCTTCTGGATAATGGGGGTTCAAGTCTGACCCTGCATCGTGTCCTGAAGGTATTTTTTTCTTTCTCTTCTTAAAATGTCCTTTATGTAAAGTACTGTTTAGTTCAGGCACAAATGCTTGGTCCTGCCTTTGGAGATCTACCATACAGATCCAAACAAAACACACCTGAACCACTTGATCAAAGTGTTAAAGTTCAGTTAAAAATTATAGGTCAGTGTGGTGGAAACCAAACTCTTCAAGAAGGTATTGAATCTCTAGGAGGTAAAAGGTACTGGCCTATAAATAAAAAAATTGAGTGGCGTGTAGACAAACTTCAATGGTGGGCACAGGTGTTCTGGTCTTTATACGGAGTGGGATGAATAAACATTTTGCTTTTAGTCATACATAATATCCAGGAAGGGAAAGACAGACATTACCAATGAAGTGGCATAGTGAGCTAATCTGGCAGTCCTGCTGGCAGAAGTGTGTTATTCTGCACTTGGCGGCTGTTGCATGTTTGGTGCCTTTTCTGAACGAAGACTTCTTTCTAGCAGTTTAAACCATTTAGCTCTCAGTTTTGTGTTTGTTTTACTAAACTGTTTGGATCTTGTAAGGTGAATGAGAATGGATTTGACTTGATGGGCAGCAAACTTGGACTTTTGTTGGAAAATCCAATTTAAATGTATTAACTTTCTTTGAAGGAAAAGTTCACCCTTAAATTAAAATTCTGTCTTCATTTACGAGTTGTTCCATATTTGTATCATTTTCTATTCTCATTTGGGTGAATGCTTGTAAATTTGCTTGTAACCAAACAGTTCTTGGCCACCATTGACAACCATAGTAGGATTTGTTTTGTTGAATACTAAAGAAGGTATTTTGAAGAATGTAGGAAAGCAAACAGTACTTTTGACTATCGTTATTTTCCTACTATGGTCATCAACGGTGGCCAGGAACTGTTTGGTTACAAGCAAATTTATGTACATTTATGTAAATGATGACAGAATTTTGGGTGAACCGTCCCTGTGATTGCAGTGTGAATTGAGTGCAGGTATCATTTTCTGGTGTAAATATGGCTATTATTATATTTTTTTTCAAACATGGAAACCATATATTATTTTATGTTCCCTCTTGCTTTTTCAAGAAATTAATTCAACAAAGATCCACATACCCGTCAAACAACATTAACCTGTCATACATAAACATGCATCCATAACAGAATGACATAGCGCTACACTGCCCACCATTGGCAAACACAAATCATTACAAGCCTTTAACCCACCACAAGACCCAACAGTGCTCATAAGGTCTAGCGTTTGGAGCTTATCAATGTTGAGAAAAGAAATTGCTCTGGGACCATGGAGCCGACATCCACAGCACGTTCTGCAGTCGTCCCCACAGTCCTGGCCGAGCGTGACCTTACTCTATGCGGCGCTCCCCGAACAGGCCTGGCAGTCGAGTTCGAGTTTGTCGGGCAGCCGCTCGGGTCAGGTTATTAGATCCAGATGGGCCCAGGCTCTGTCTTACAAGCGCGGAGTAGTGAGAAAAAACACTCTCACTTGTTGGCTTCTCTCAGACCTTCTCGGAGGGAGCTGAGAGTTGCTGGTCCACCCATTTCCTTTCCTTGCCCTTCCCAGGCATGTTACAGCAGAACCCAGCCAAAACAAATCAAACCTACAGTGGCTTCTGGATGGGCTTTGGTATCCACCATTGTGGTAGTTCTGCATGGTTTGTAAGAAAGGTGTACGATATAGAGGGGGTGGGGGAGTGTCCGTGTGCTAACCGCTTTGAAGAATTCCAAGAATTGAGGAAATAAATATGGTATTTGTCGGAAGTCAGGTTCGATTGCAACCGTGTCAATTTGTATTAAGATCCTACATTTGAACGTCAACATGAGTCTCCACAGATATTCGCAAGACATTTTACTACACAAGTGGTTTTTATTTATTTGTTAACTTTGTTTGCGGAAGTATTGTACATTTCTGGGGAATGTCGGGTTTTGCATGGATAAGCACCGCTTTCGAGTCTAGTTTAATTTACGTTTTGGGAAACTAGGGCTGGTTGTATAATTTTCCTGTAACGGTTGAAAAGGTAAATTGGAGGAAAAGAATTTAAACATTCTATACTCCGCTTATTTTAAACAGCGCTGTAGAATTGTTTTCCTGAATTCCTCGAACTGAATTGGCGTTCACTCTGGGGGCTCTGGCTGTACATATGTTTGTGGTTGACTGCTTGAGGTCTGGTGTTTCCTTCACGTCTCCTGTTTCATTTAAGGGCAGACATCAGTTCGATCAGGATAGAAATGACAGGTAAGGGGTTCAAGAGTTGTGTTACATAAGGAGGGACCCCTGATGGTGTTTATACAGAACGTGCAGAAAAACGAGGCTTGTACAAAATTCCATCAAAGTTCATTCACAGACATTATCAAACATCATGCAGTTGGCAAATTTTAATATGCATACTTAATGTGCATAATTTATGTTCTTTGAATAGTTGTGTATAGAGGCTGTGTATTTGAAAATGTGAAGTATGTACTTACTTTTACAGTAATCAAAAATAGTTTGTTATATTTCAGTATTTTTCCCCTTTCCTTTAGTCAGTCAAACAGATACTAGGGGTACCACCCCAAAATGTATTAGATTGAACCATTATAATTGTATAAATGGCTTTCTCATATTATCTGGCACTGTAGAAATATTTGAACATCCAAAAATGCAGAGCATTACCTTTATAGACCGTAGCAGACTTGTGAAGTCATTCATTATTTTCGTCTATTTTGGATAAAATCTGTTGCTTTATATTTCTAATATTTTGCCTTTAAGCGGTTTGCAGTAACTGTAATTAAAATTTATGTCAAAATGTATATATTTCTATAAAAAATGTACCACCACCGCTCCATCACATCTAAAAGCACTGAAGTTTATTGTTCAGTCTTCATGCTTGATTAATCGTATTATTTTTGTTAGCTATCGGCCAAATTGTATTAGTCATTTGACAAAATATAAACAAGAATTAATCATTTCGTATGTCCGGACAAACACTAGCCTGTGTTATAAGTACATTAAGGTGTGTTCTGTGAATTTGACATTGACTGTAAACATGATGTGAAATAACATGAATCTAGCAGAAATGCATCTGTTGGAATGACTCACTCTGCCCAGAAGAGCGTTCAACATAACCAAATGCTATTTATTTAAAATGTACCTCCTTTATGATTCTTCACAGGGACCAAAATGCTTGAAAGACATTTCCAAACAGGTGGAGAAATTTACAAGCCTGTTGAAATTTCCTGAGACGGGGAATGAAGCACAACAGAAACTTGGACATGAGCTGAGGTCTTATTAGAAGGTTGGCATGCTTTTCTTGTGTTTGCAGGAATGCTATGGAGTGTTGTAATGTCGCACAATTTTGTTTGGGTGGCCTCGTGCTTCTGGAGGAGAGAGTTAATGGCAATAACAGAAAAATAACCCATTTATGACTTAAGCTGTTTGGAGTTTGTTCACTTATGTCTTTAATGTTACAGCATTGTGTGTGTTCCAGGGGAAGAGTTTAGGCACAACATCAATTGGTTAGAGAGCGAGTCTGTTTTAAGGCGCTAATCCCCACTAAAGGCAAAAAGCATTAGATGATGCCAACCGGAGCCATTTAGATGATGTTAATGCAAACTTAAAGGGATAGTTCAGCCAAAAACTCCAATTTGCTGTTTTTTTACGCACCCTCAGGCCTTTCGAGATGTAGGTGATTCATTCAATATTTTCATGGATTTGAACGTCATTTTTAATAATATTAGCCATACTGTACAGCCTCAACACTCCCTTTCTGCAGGTGGCGCTAAACTTACCAGACGCTGTTATGCCATCCGCCACCAAATACTACAAGAACTACTACTACTACTATGCTTTTTGGAATTATGTGCTTTAGGAATTCTTAGACAGGGGGACCCCGTTATATGAAGCAGAGAGGTCTGCGGATTTACCAAACAATCTTCTTTATGGTTCTACTCAAGGAAAAATGTCACCTACATCCCGGATGGCCTGAGGATGAGTAAATATACGGCTAATTGGAGTTTTTGGCTGAACTATCCCTTTAAGGGCTGATCGTAAAAGAACAGATCATTCAGAAGTAATAATGTAATTTGGCTCATGATTGTTCTAAGATTTAGAAACCGAGTCTGTTTTTATGAGTAAGACAAATTGGACCTTTTGTAGATTACACCTAGCAGCCGTTGCAGTAGGTTTGATGTAATTAATGTCAAAACGGCATTATTGGTTCTTATGTGTGTTGGCACTGTTGTAGGAGGTCTACTAATGAAGTTCACGAGGATTTTACATTCAAAAACATCAAAATCAATGAGTAATATTGTATTTTCTTCCCGCGTTTTGAGGCCGGCTCGACAAACGCTCGGTTTTAATGGGCGTGTCGTGCCGCATTGAAGACTTGGAAGTAAATGCCCACTGCTATGATTGGATAGGAGTTTGCGTAGTAAACTTAGTTGGAGCCTTCTGTGAATTTGGTTAGAGACGTAACGTTAGTTACACATTCGCCCTATTCGCATGGGATTAGTATTATCTGGGGAACTCATGTGATTTATAAATTACCTCCCCACATCATGTGGTGCATTCGCACGGGATCAATGGAGCCTGTGACTTTACTCAAATTTACTGATTTATTTCCTGGATGTGATGGCAAGGCTTTGCCTATAGTTTGTATAGCCTATAGTTGTATGGTGTTTAATGATATATGACCATACATGTCAGCATTTGAGACCCGTGATCGCGAACCAGACAGAAGATCACTGCATGGGTCTCAAATGTTACAAGAGTTTCCATGATACTGTAAATAAACCAACGGGAGACCCCCGGTAACTTATGGATTTGACCAAGCACCCAAAATAATGGCAAAACACTTCACAACAGCCTCCATTATTCACAAACGGTGGATAAAACCTTGAAAATTATATATGAGCCCGCCACATCACAGAGAAGCCGATTCACACAGGAATAATATTATCACAGGACCTTTGAGTTCGTCAAAATATGGTAGGTAATTTGTGGAGGAATTTTTACTTTACAAATTACAGGCATAGTTTTAAGATTAAGATTAAGATCACAGACAACCACTGCAATTATTACGAATTATTAGAGGTCCCCGGGTAATACTAATCCCGTGCGAATAGGCCTATCAGGACATATCAAGTTATCCTGTATACTTCAACCACGTATTACTACGTAGGTTATGCAGCGACTGTGTTCTTTCACATCCTTATCGTTCATCAGGACATGCTAGTATGTTCAAGTTGGAGTAAAAAAGGTTTTGTAAAATTCGAAAGGTTCTTAAAAATAGTTTTAGATTACAGGATGAAATGTAGTGTCTCACATACTGGATATCACGTGAACTGTTCGAATCTACATGGTAAACTAAACCCTGTTTTTCTTAACAACAAGAACAATTCTGTTGAAATGTCCCTTTTGAGAAGAACTGGCTTTAGTGTCCTTTTAATAGCTTTAGAGTCATTGATTAACATGTTTTACTAACTGATTGCTTACTCTACCTCTTTCATATTTTGATGAAAACTGAAAACTGCTTTTACTTCCTGTTTGGCAATGAGTTGAACATTACTAAGATGGACTGGTCATTCCTCTATTAACGATAATAAACCAAGTCCAAAATTGATTAATAGCCTCCAAATTGTAATGCATATGATGAAATGGTTCCATCAATTATTAACAGAAAGTTTTTATAATTTCCATAAACATTTTCGACGTAACGACAACCTGGAAAGTTTGCAATTATGTAATGATATGACATGTAGACGCTCAGGGTTGTTTAGAAAATGAAACTCATTTATAAAAAAGTAATCTTTGTAGATAATTTATTTTGTAAATCATGGGTAAGCTAAATTTCAAAATGTTTTTTTTTTTGGTCCCATTTGAAGGGGAACTGTGCTGAAAAATGAAATTTCTGCCATGAATAACTTGCCCTCAAGTTGTTCGACAAGCCTAGGACAAAAATTAAGATAGTTTTGGAGAGGTTTGTGAGCTTTTTGACTCCCGCTTAAAGGACAGCAGAAAGGGCTGGGCGATAAAATGATAACGATATGTATTGACGACACATCTATCATTAACGATAAAAATAAAATGTTCAAACGCTCTCAGGGCCGGTGGGTGACGACTAAGTTGCCCTTGAGCAAGACAGTGGATGTGTTTCAGCATTAGCTCTTAAAGTGAAAGTAACATAAAAAACCTGATGCTGTCTCTGTTATATTACGTTTATCACTTACATAATACAATACAATTACAATTGGGAAAAAAAATGAACTGTCTAAAATGTATCAATAATTATCAGTATGGAATGATATGAAACATTATATCAATGATACATTTGTCAGCTGGTTATGTTTGCTCATTTCACAGGTTTCCAATCAAAGCCTGTGGTTGCCGGGTAACCGCTGCATACATCATCCAGGAAGTGAAGGAAGATATCAGTGTTCTCCCGCTGTACCCGTTTCTGTGAGGGCAGCAGCTTCCTCTTGATGTGGTCTGTCATTTCCTGTGAGTGGATAGGCTGACGCTGCTGTTTTAAGGGTGTGGGGAGTGAAGAGTGCAAGCGTGTATTTATCTTCATCGGTGTGGCTGTGTGCTCTGCTTTGATCAGAGACTCTTCAGCAAGTCTTAATGCATGTTTCCATTTCGTGAGATGTTAGTCAGTCATCTCCATGAACATAACCGTAAATTGCATTTGAAATGTCACAGTTGCCATTTTTAAAGAGTTATGATGAGGGAAAAAACTTGCTTGTAGCCAACAGTTGCTACAGTTAGTAAATAGTGAATGATTAATGTAGCTTTGTAACGAATAGTTAACTTAAATATGGACAGTAAACTCTATGTGACTCTAAATTTAATGTGACAAATTTGTTCTTAAAAAACTGTTTTCCTACCTGGTTTGATCTGTGCGACGCTTAACACCTGCCCAACCACTTCCTACTTTTTAACACATGGACTGGAAAGTGGAACACAAGTGGCTTGACAGCCGGACAAGGGGTGTGTGTATGTTTGGGGTGTGGAGGGCTAGATTAGATGGTCTTGTGGCTATGGGCTGCTGACAGTTCACACGGGTGATTTTTTTTCCACTCCTTTTGGGCGTATCAACACAGTGTTTCCCATCAGAAGTCATGTGCGACCCCCAGTATAGACAGATGTAGTCTGCAAAAGTTTCTCATGCATTGACAATGCAGTGATTATTTAAGGGGTTCTGTTTGTGCTTACATTTATTCTTTAAGCAGACACTTTCTCTGAAGGGACTTTCAGAAGCATTTTAGATTCTATATTTGTGAACAATTCTTGTGTTTTTTGCAAAACAAACCCATGAAATCAAATCACAGGCGCTGATACAATGTTATACCTGCTGAGCTACAGAAAAAGTCTATACTTTTCATATAGCAGTGGTTCTCAAACTGGGGGCCCCAAGATGAATCAAGGGGGCCCACAGATTGTGTGGCATTTTATGAAATATAGAAAATGATCATAACTTTTATGCAATCAAACATCAAAAATAAGACCACCGACCAAAAGTATTGATGTGCCATTGTATATGTTTTTGGTTTCATAAAAAGTTTGAGTTTTTTATTTGGGGGTCCGCAAAGCAATGTATGACACAAAGAGAGCCTTACAACGAAAAAGTTTGAGAACCACTGACATAGTATTATGGCACATTAGAAGTTTCATTTTCTATTTAGATTTTAAATGTAATTGTTGCTTTGTGTCAGTGTGAAATCAGTTTTGTTTATTTTTGCCATTAATGGTTTGTTAAAATGCACCTTATTTATATTAGTTATATTTTAAGTGTCCTAATATTGTATTGGAGTCCACAATAACAGGTTTAAATGCATTAATGGGTAATTTTCTTAAATAATTATTGTTATTATATTATTTATAATCACATCATAGGGGTGGGAGACAGAACAGATTCACATATGAATTGTGATTCAGTCTTCCAGCGATTCAAATCGATTTAACATGTTATAAGAAAATGTGATAACGTGTTGTCATCAGAACAAAATAGGCAAAAATCAACCACAGTGATACAGCCGAGCATTCACGAGCAGTAGAGGAAGACAAAAACATTCAGCTCGTTGTACTAAACTAAATAACTAAATAACTAAATAACTAAATAAAGCTAAATAATAATAACTAAATGCATTTCAGGATGGTCTTTCTCTGCATCTACTCTGTGCAGTGAGCAGCAGGGAGAAACAGCACGTTCAATAAACCATACTGCAGCTGAATTGTCATACTGTATATAGCATTTCACAAAACCTGTCAGTGTTTAAGGTCTTTGCACATGCTGTCCGAAATTTTCGTATGCGTTTTTTCGTATTTGGGTCTCGTTTGTACGGTGTCTCTGAATTGTTAAAGAGGCCACTCAAAATGCTTGACGAATGCGAAAAACAGAAAAAATCAAACCCATTCCGGAGGCAGTGTGTAAATGTGACAAGATGTGAGGTCGAATTTATTTTTATCGTGCAAAAAATTCAGACACGAATTTCGGACTCAATGTCTAGAGGGCTTTATACTTAAGAACATGATCATACTTCTGTAAATATGTACAGTTTGTTAGCCAGCTCACACATGCTGCACGACTCAAATACTGTAATATTGTCACTTAACATGTGGCAGTAGTAAATCAATAATAGATTCTGAATTGAATCGCGACCCTAGGAATCTATTTTGAATCTAATCAAATAAAGGACCAAACGATTCCCATCACATAATTTCTCAAAGATCTATAAACGGTTCCTTCCAAGCAGTTAGATGATTCAGTTTCTCTAAACCCCTCCCTTCCATGAGCCCCCTGTGCTCAGATTGGTCAGCCACCCCAGTCTGTTGTGATTGGTCTTTCCTTATAGACAGACACACATCTACATTTCAAGCTAACGGGACCCACTGCTAAACAGTAAATACTTACCAAAAACAATATGGGTTTGCCAAATGCTAACGTGGATGCTTATAAACGAAATCTATCAACATCCTTTATCATGAATCAAAGTAATAAAAACGACAGAAACTCTACATTAATTGACACATTTTAGACATAAGTGGGCTCACATCTGATTATTAGAACTATTTCAGTAGGACAGTAATAGCTGCACTGAATGTAAACACAAAAAGAGTGATTTCCAACAGTCAATAGAACATATACACATTTGCTTTGTGCCCAACATTTGGTTGAACGTGTCTTTTCCTGAAGTGACTGAGTTGGGAATAAACTCTGCAGGAAAGTGGATCTTTCAGGCCAGAGTTGAGAACCACTGTGATATACTTAAGCAATAAGCCCCAAGAAGCAATGGCTTACAGTGCATTTTATAACAGGTAGGCGGAGTGCATTAAACCCCCTTAGCTGTTATAAAATGCACTGTAACACACTGCTTCTTGGGGCTTATTGCTTTTATAAAACAGTTATTCTATATGTAGCAGGATTCATAAAATAAAAATAAAGTAAATAAAGTGATATTTAGGCTATGTAATGGAGTTAGCTGTTATAAATCTAGGTATTTTATAACGGCTTAGAACTCGTCTCAGCCAATCAGAATCAAGGACCAGAATTTACTATTTTATATTGATTTACAACCTCTGGAACACAGGGAAGACAAATTTTAGGACATCCATGTAACGTGCACTTAAACACCAAGAATAATAACTGTAAAAGTACTTAAAATGACATCGCGTTCACATCAAATGATGACATTGTTGTTTATTCTTAGATTGCGGACAGAAATCTTCTGAAACTTAGCCCGTTTTTAATCAAATAAAATACTTTTTTAGCTTGTACTACAAATTTGTACTATACCTTTTATAGTTCACTCTTTTAACACATGTAATGTAATATTCAAATTCGATTTGGACCAATACAGTATGTCCAACCTATGGAGTTAAGTGATTATTATACAGAACATTCTAATGTGGAATTCCACAATTGACTAATCAGAATCAAGCTTTTTAGACAGCATGATTTCATCATGCTCGTCCAGAGTTTAATACATCTAGTTATTAACCCCTGGATTTTTTTCTCTTGCAACATCACTAGAAGTTCTCTTCAGCCCACCCCTGAACGTTTCCGCCCGCTTGCTGCCACATTCTCAGCCAGATGTGTCTCAACAGAGAGATTAGAGACGCCATCTGCTTCATTATCTTTATTAATGATGTTCTTTTGCCTCGTCACATCAGCACTTTTCTTCGGCCGGCCCATCCACGCTGCTGTTTCGGACGGTTCTGAAGAGCGCTGCTCCATCTGGTGAAGATCACAGGGGGAGGATGTCAACCATTGCCTTTCAGAAATCTTCACAGGCAACGGTCTCTTTGTGCCACTGGAGTGCTTATATATACATCTCTGGCCAAAAGACAGCAATGTTTACAGGAAGTTATTAATGACTACAATTTTGTATCTCGGCACCCACATGCTAGATAACAGAGCAGCCTGTACTGATGAATCGTGGGTGGGACTTGAGTCATTTATATGACGGCAACAGGGGGTATACGGCTCCTAAAGTTTTACGGATGTAGAAACGTTTCATCTGTTTCATTGAATACATTCATGAGTCATATTTTGAGAAGAATATTATACTATCGTTGTTCTTCCGAAACATTTGATGTCAAAATTTGCTGTTTTTCAGGAAATGGAATAAACAGTGTACCTTTTAAAGGATTAAATACTATTGGAAAGGAGTCATATGGGAGGCAGACACACTCTGTCAGTTTAAATCTAGACTAAAGACGCGTCTTTTTAATCTTGCATACACTATACCTCCATAATATTAGTCCTCAGAGGATCTAGGCTGCATTATTTAGATCAACTGGAACCAGGAACACATCCAACAACAAAATGATGTACTTGTTGCATCAAAGAGTGCAGAACAGTACTCTACTCTCAGCCAGTCTTGTCTTTTTGTTCCAAGGTTACCGCAGGATGCAGTTCATGCCCAGACCTGATGGCAGAGCTGAGAATGGGAAGTGATGACCTGACAAGAGCTGAGATGATAGAGCTGGATAAAGCACGCGGCAATTTGACACGATTTTTCTACAACACTTCAAATGTTATTAGATTCTTAATGATAATCTTAAATCTATAATCTATTTTATTCGTAAATTTATTTATTTTTTATTTAGCCTTGTTGTGCAAGCACTGTTGAGCTTGTGCAGAGGCAGCAGCTTTTGCCAGAGGGGAACTGGAATCCCCTTGTTGGGCCTGGGTTCTCATGAGGTTTTTTTTCTCGATTGGAGTTTTGGGTTCCTCGCCACCGTTTGCATATTGTTTTGCTCTATTTGCCTGGCCGGGGGGGTCTGCTTTAGAATTTAGAAGTTAGACATAATTAATATTGCATATAAGAATTTATAGTCCGTTTAATATTTGACCTGTGGTTCTCTCTCATATGTGTGCTTTCACTGTGTGTGTGCGAGTGTGTTTGCGTGTGTGCGTCTATGTCAATGTGTGTAAGTATGTTTGCATATTGTTTGTGTGGAGCATTTGTATGTCTGTCTTTTGTTGTTTTCACCTTTTTCTTGTTTTTACAGGTATATGACTTTAGTTGTTTTTCTTGTATTCAATGTGTACAGCTGCTTTGTAACAATGAAAATTGTAAAAAGCGCTATATAAATAATGTTGAGTTGAGTTGAGATATGACACGGCTAAAACAAATATTATCATTTGTTTTAGATGCAATGCAATGTGTATGCATGATTTAAGGTTAAAAAACGCTGTATTTTCCACATACTGTGCATGTGTGTATCTCCTCTTTGCTCCGCTTTTCTGAAACGCGCAGATTTTTAACAAAGCTCATCACTCTGAAAAGGGAGGTGTGCTTTGATTGGCCAGTTAACCAATGCGTAGTGATTGGTCGAATACTGCAAGCGTGTTACTGAAATGTAACTCCTCTTACCATATTTGGAACATCATGATCCCAAGCAATTGTACTTACAGGTACGCACACCTTACTTACGTTTACATTTGGGTGGTCTTAGTCAAATCATTCCATGAACTGACGTAGATTTGTGGGGGTGTGGTTACACGAGGCCTTTTCAGGCAGGTCTGGGTAAGCATTCGCTTTTAGAAAGAATGCATCTTTTGTTCCGATACAGATATTCGCGTATTCACGTCAAATGACCCCTTTAAAATCACAAAATATGGAGGTCTCAGAAGAACAGTGACATTATGAAACGTGCCATTTTTGTACTTTTAAGGTGTTTTTTAACCTGTCGAGAAAGGTGGTCAAGAACCTAATGAGTTCAGCGACAATGTTTTCTGATCCCATTTTCATTAAAACAAGAATTGTCTAATTTAAATTTGACTAAACACTACTACCTCCATGAATGGAGAAGCATTATCAGAAGGGCCGTTTATTTTGCTAACATGTAGCGGAGGACATCACTGAGAGGAAAAGAGAGAAAAAATATACTCTAACAAATATTGTCTGATCATTACTGCCCTCAACTGAGACAACAACTGTTCTGTAAACTTGACCTTTCTTTTAACTTTTCTGTTTTTAGCAGAATCTTCTGACCCACTACAGACCAAACACTTGCTGTGCGTTGTTTGTACAGGTAACACTGCACCTTAAAATGAAGATGAAACAGTGCCTGCGACCTATTTTATTCAGATAAAAGAGTCTTTAAAAGGATAGTTCACCCCAAAAGAAAAATTCTGTCTTCATTTACTCACCCTCATGTCATTTTGAACCTGTATGAAGAATGTTGGTAAACAAAACCCTTTGGTCTCCATTCACTTTTATTGGATTGACACAAAACCAATGCAAGTCAATAGGATCAATGGCTTTCTACTACCAACATTTTTCAAAATATCTTCTATTGGGTTCTGTGGAAGAAAGAAAGTAAAACTGGTTTGAGTTTAAGTAAATTAATTTTCATTTTTGGGTGAACTGTCCCCATGAAAAACATTTCAGACACTAAGCTTTTAAACGGTTGAGTACATATTCTAAAAAAGCAGCAGCTTTACAACTGGATCCCATTTGTAAAGCTGAATCAAATGGACAGGATACGTGATCGTGATATTCAATATTCATATGAATCAAATGCAGGATAAATCATTTTAGCATTTGGTCTGTGTTAGGCGCTAAGATAGAGTTTCGCTACTGGACAGCATTTCGCTCATCCATCTTTAAGCAGCACGTGTGTTGTCCTCATCTTAAATACAAGTAAATGCTTCCAGTCCAGCTCATCCACAAATTCAGCCGTCACAGCCATCCATGCACATTTGTTTCTGATTAGCGTAAACAAAAGCAGGATGGAAACGGTGGTTCTGGGGGTTTGACAGAGATTAAGTGTCGCTGACGTTCCTCTCACAGTCACGCACAGTAATTTTACCACTCGCAGGGAATTACGCCCACCTCCGTACAGTTCAGGAATCTTGTGGACGACTGATAGTTCCAACCACCTGACATCGCAGTATGATAGGGGTTGTTTATATTGCATGTGGCGTGAGGGCCTGCTGGTTCAATATTAATGGATAGACGTATTTATTTTTAGTAATGTATAGTAGGCTTTTTAAGCAGACCTGTGTGGTTAATAGAAGTAGAAGTTACACCTCAAATATTATTGTTTAAGAATTTTAATTCCATAATTCCTGGTGAAAAATACTACGTCCTGTGAGTTATATATATATATAACGTGACATTAAATACATCAATTTTTTTGACCTACCAAAACGTTGACTGAGTTACCTCCTGCCTCTTTGTTACTATTTATGTGTGTATAGGTTGGTTTCTATAGAAGCAAGTGATTTATAAATGTCAACAGAAGCCGGTCCAATTCTCAGGATCATTGAAATACAGCCCTTCCTCTATTTTTGCCATATTGTAGGAACTGGCAGTGCTCATCAAGGAAATATGCACTCTAAAACAACATTTCAATGACATTAAAAACCTTAGTGCTGTTTGGACCAACTTGTGCCTCTTCAGCCAAATGTGTGAGACAGAACAGATGTATTTGAGGGGAAAAGTGCACAGTTAACATCATATTTACATCATTACAGAGATGATTTATAAATCGTTATAAATAAAACCTATACAGAACACGGAACTCACACAGACGTTTTTAACGATTTAATTAGGCGATAGATAAAGTTTAGATATAGCTGCCCCACCAGGAATTATTTGTACAACATTTACATCATTTTTAAAGGTGCTTAGTGGCCAATAAGAATTTTACCTTTTTGAATTTTCATTTTTTCCTGCAATATTGTGTTATAGGATTTAAAAAATATGTGATAAAGATAATACGTGCAGTTTTGTTTTCATGTTGATGACCAACATCCTTGGTTTCTCAGCCCAATGCTAGGCAAGTGAATCCAAGACAAGACCTTTTAACAAAAGAGTGATGAGGTCATCGAAGGGTACGAGGGCTTCCCCAGCCATGTCATTCCAGCTGTCTGGATCCCATCCTAGGCACTGAATCAATGAATGACTCCTCCACCTTCTCTTCCATTGACGCTTGCCGGAATGATGTTCCTTTTTCCCTTTCTGCCTTCTCTTCAACATAGGATGCTCTGCTGCCAGCCCCAGACCAGATGTTGTGTGCTTTCTTTGACCTTGGTCTGTCTGGGCCTCTCGCAGAATTCAGGATCACGTACAAGTATGATTTTCTCATTGGATTTGCTCGAACGATCATGGTGTTATTTAGTACGTCATGTTTCCCCAGCTGTCCTTAGACTTAATGTACAAATATGAGATTATAAAAACGACTAATAGGATTTACTTTATATTTTGTGTTATTTGCGCAAGTTTTTAACTTTTTTAGAAATTTTACTTTAAATAAACTGTGCAAAAACTTGTGCAATTTAACACAATATAGTTAATCCTACTTGTTTCAGTGTGTTTTTTACACTTTCGGAGCGAAGGACAATGCCACACACGGAGTAAGGGAGGTGATGATTTAATGCAGGCGTGAACAGATGAACAAACAACAGGTGATAATCCAACAGGTAACAAAATCCAACAGGGAACATGATTATCCAACAGGTAACGAAACATCCAGAGGTAATCCAAAGGTAAATCCAGATCGAACCGACAGGTACATCCACGGGAGAGTCCTTACAAATAACATCCATGGATAGCAAGGTGTCGGAACTAGCAAAAACATAGAGCACGACTCTCCAATTTACAAGTAGACCTCACAAATAACAAGACAAAATATATGGTTTAAATAGTGAGTATCAGGTGAGTATCAGGTGCGTGTGCAATCATGGCGTACAAAGGATTATGGGAAGTGTAGCCTGTGAGTTCACAAGTCAGGTGAAAGGGAACTGCTGGGAGAAGGTGCTGATGGGGGGGATGCATTGGAGACAGGCGTGGCATTTTTACAGTGCTTGCCTTGTGTTATGCTATTAAAGTTGTAGATATTAGAGTTTTGTTTTCAGTTTTATTGTAGTTCTATTGTTATTTAAAATTTCTTTCAATAATTATATTTTCAACTTCTTGGTCAAGTTTGTTGCAGTTTTATGTTTCTTTGATTTGATTTGTTTATTTTAAAATTGCTCAATAAGGTAATTTCATTTAATTTTTATTTCAGTTAATAATTTTAGTGCTTAATCTTAAACATATTTCAGTTTGTTGCTGAAGCTACATTTCTACATTTTCTTTATTTACTTAAAACATTTTTTGAATAATTTCTAGGTCGATAATTTGATTTTAATTATCAGAAATGTTTAATAGTGTGTTTTAATGAACTATAACTAGCTTGTCCTTAACAAACCTAAATACTTAAAAGGGGGGATCTTCTTTGCTTGCAGACACAAATGGTTTTGAGCTAATTGTGTCATATGCTGACAATTCGGACTGTCAGAAAAAACATGTACACAACAGCTGGTGACATTGAGAGTATGTTTTGGTCTGCAAAGCCCACTCTCACAATGCAGGGCACCTTTCTATAATTACTGTGGTGCTCTTATGTTTGCAAATGTGCTAATTTTAGTAAGATCTTATCTACAATAACTGATCCGGGTCTGAGTGCTTGTGATGAGACGGCCTTCTGCTTACATGAGAATCTAAACAGGGTTTCTATAATTCATTCATTAACCTCCACTCATGAGTCACTCAGTGTGTGTGTGTGTGTGTGTGTGTGTGTGTTTGTGAAGTGATGTGAGGCCACCAACCTTGACACGTACCATAACAAAACCACACTTCAGTTTTATCAAGAGCATGAATGATTGTAAATCGAAGAGAAAATAATGCCTGGAAGTGTTTATTTCATGCCAAAATTGGCATAATTTAACTTTAAATGCACTGGGACTTTCTACAGTGTTGACTTTTTCTGGGCACTAAAGCATGATAAGTATGCAGGGCTGGCGGCCTCGTTCTCTCCCAAAGCCAAAATGCCATTTTCTGACTCTTTTCTGAACCTCAGTCCTGGTTTGCTCTTGTATTATTGATATAAATAAGGAACTCCAGTTCCCAAAATGTTCCACCAGGAAACACCATGTCTCTGTTTAATCGTCACCTTTATTCCATTACTTATTCTGTTCAAAGATATAATTTTATTATGTAACACTGTGAGGTGATCGCACGCCTGGGTCATTTCCTTTAAGCTGAAGGAACGACACATGACCTGCCGTCTCCCAGCGCAAGTGCATTTGGTGAATTGTTTCAACATATCCTGTGGGTTATGTTGAAAATATGGCCTGCCAAATACTCACATTTTTTCATCAACCACTGACACTCAGTAAAGGCCTTGCAACAAGGTGGGGCATTTCAGATTGACCTTGCAGATGCCAATTTTGTGGCTTTCTGACGTAAAGTGGCCCCGTTTAGCACGATTTGAACTTTTGTCTTTTTTCCAATCAATGTTTGCAAGTCATTTGAGCACTTAAGCCATCAAACACCTTTTGCAGATGTCATATAAATTATCATGACCTTTATGTGTATTTCCCTTGAATTGGAAACTTAACTTATATCAATTCATACAATTCTAGAAATTGTAGTGGTTTGTATGATCTTCAAATGGCAAGGTCTATTCTGATTGGCTGGTTTATGCCGTTTTAGGGAGTAAGGCAGCATAATGCTTTGCAATCACCTGAGGATGTATCAAAATTATTTTTCTATCAAAAATGTACTCGATCGCATGTCATTCCAAACCTGTATGACTTTCTTCTGCAAAACACAAAAGAACATATGTAAGCTACTGAGACATTTGTCAAAATATCATATTTTGTGTTCCACAGAATAATAAGTCATGCAGGTTTTTAATGAGGGTGACTTATAGTTATAGACAAATAGTTTTTGTGTACAGGTTACAATTAAATCATATGGGAACATGGAACATTCTGTGAGTCAGAGAAAGATCCATTGAGCAGCCTCCGGATGAGATGTGTCTTCACAGAGAATCCTGATGAGGAAATGCGTTCTCCATCCTGATGGATGAGCAAGTACAGCTCTTCTCTGTTCTGGTTTTTTGAGAACAGGGCCACCTTCTGCTTTTCCACCACCAGTGGCGGGTCATAAATAACATCGGGGAGATCTCTTCAGACGGACCTGCCAAGGTAAAGGAGGTGGAAAGTGTCTACTCACTGTTCTTATCCCTCTTAACCTTTTTCCTTTGGATAATATCTTTCAAGAGGTCAAAAAAACTTCAGTTCTCAATGGTATGATTTCTTTTGACATATTCTATCCTGATTAAGCACATGCTGGGTAACATTCGAATAATGAACATCTGATATTGTAATGTGACAGGATATAATTTTGTTGTAAATCTACCTCTGACAGCTTTGGAAAGATCTGCAGATAATGGTTATTGTGGTTCATAAACATCTGTAAAGTTAAACATTAGACAGTGGAGACCTGGAGCCTACAGCAGAAGCTCAAATGAGAAGAAATTTGGTAAAGTACTTCACCGATGTGCTCAGGGATCTTAGGCAGCTGGGAAAATTTGCGAGGGAATAGACCTGCGTTGCCATTTTTCCCATCTGTATTCTAGCTGAAGCACATTATAATTCACTCCGGTGGGAGAGCTCTTGACAATAACAAATTTAATGGTGTTTTATTGGACTGAGATGGTATATGGTCAATTTAATGTGGGCTGGATATTGTTTTGAAATTATTCTTGAGGACTTCAAAAATACCTCAACTGTGAATAAAACGTTGAGGAAATCACACCATTTCACCAGCACTTGATTTTAGGTTTTGACATCCAGGAAAACATCCAGGAGTAGTGAATTATTTCTGTTTTTTAAAAGAAGATAGGAATAATGTAGATCAAAGTGACAGATTTGGCGAATTAGAGCAATTAAAGTTTATTAGCCCAGTATTCAATTACATCGTAGTTTTATAATCCCTAAAGGAGGTAATATCATACATATTCCCTGAGACACACTTATAGTTTTAGTCAAGGTTCATAACGTCCAAATCAGTCATAACTCTTAGCCCTTAGAATTAATCAGGTGCTTGTCTATTGCTTCTTTGATTGAGTGTTCAAATGTATACATTTTTGTAAGAGTTGTATTGGTGTAAAGTATCCCTTCATTGACCACTCCAAAGTGTTCAAATGATACCCAAGTTCAGAAATTGGATTTGGTTTTGGAGGAATTGATTTGTGCAGGTGTGAAGACCTATAGGGCTATTTTACCAGTTCTTAATGAAATTCTGCTGTGTAAACATGCATCGGCCAGTGCACAGCTCCAGATGTTACAGTACAAGTTTTGCATTCACAGTTTTGATTACAATCCAAAGTTGCTACAGTTTTGGACTCCTCAGTGTGCTGTTGATTATAAATTGCATTGTGTTGCATTGTGGTTTTCCCTTATAATTCTTAACATAATAGTCTCTTGACAATGATGAGCATTCCCATATTGATAACATTTCTTTTCCTTTCCATTGCGCAGTACCCTGAGGGTAATCAGTGAGAATATTTGGTGGTTTTGTGACACATTGCCTGTAACTCGTTCGTGTAATCTATATGTTTGTGGACTCAGAGGATACGATTTGCTCTGGAAAAGTCATTGTTCAGACTTAACTTATTGAATCCAAGTTATTGCATTATGAAACCTAAAACCTCTACAAATCCACCGCTGGGACATGTGTGTCAGTGGGTGTGCACTGTAATTCCAGAAAGACATTGTACTGTAGTTCTTCTGGCATTACACGCAATATTAGTCGTATTAAGTCTTACACCTTATTTCCACTGTGGTATCGAAGCGTATTGTAGTGGACCGGACTGCCAAAACTCTGTTTTCATTCTCGAAGGTAGCAGATCTTTCCCATGAGCAATGGTTCCAGGAACCTCCTCAGTCTCCTGAGGTGATACCAGCTGGACCAGACGAAAGACAAACGAGAGCTGTACCATTTTAGCTTGAACCACACATATGTTTCTGCACGCTTTGCTGCGTATTGAAAATATTACAAGCAACCATGTAAACAGAATTCTGTCATGTTGGATTGTGTAAACTGACAGGTTTGCTCTTTCAATTGCTCCGAAAATATTTGAACATAGATTTACCTGTTTTTCTAATAGAGCATTTAACTGCACTTTTTACCAAAGTCAAAATGACTGCTTTTTCTAAATGATTGTTTGCTTCAGTGTTGTGAATAGTTCTTTGCACATTGTGTTTGTTAATTTGTTGCTAGGTGGCTACATACATTGGTCCATGTCACATTGGCCAACCCCTAAGTCTGCATGATTTTCGTTATTTAGATATGCCTCAGGTTCCTCCTTCACACACTTGCCAGGATACAGTCAGAACACAGATTTGAAGCAGACTACCATTTGTCTGTATCACACATGTTTTACATGGACCCACGCGGTGTCCAATACGAGAGGCCTTCAGTGAATTACCTCATCACAGGGCCTCTGGAAGAATTTAAATTTTCAGATGTAGACTTGTAATTTAAAGTATGTACTCTAATGTATTAAAAGGAAGACTCCTATATGCAAAATTCCCAAGCTGAATTTTGTTCCTACAATTTCAATAAATGTTAACGCTTGCTGTCCATCAAAAGCTCTGCATGAAAAGGTTTGGGAAAATAAGTTACTGACAAATATGTTGGAACAATTGATTTTGTTTCTGCTTCTAATCAGCCTTTTATAACCTCTTAAATCTACATTGTGTCTACACAGTGTGCTGAGAGATGAAGCTGAATCTTCAGGAAAGGAGGAAGTGCATCATTAAAATTTTAGTGGCCCAGGACAACTTCATAATATATACATTTTTTAAGAGACGCGCACATAACAGTTCTTGACTGCATATTGTCATGCCATATCCTCAATTTCAAGAGGATCTGTTTCCCCCAGATACTTGATAGGAGCCTATTGCTTGGCGAGTCTTACTGCAAAAGACTTTTAACACAAACCTCTGTTTCCTTTAGCTGTGCTCAGGCACCGTTTTGGCATGTATTTGCAGTTCAATTTGGGACTAGTTTTTGGTAGGGCTGTTAGATTTTGGAGTCGATTCTGATTCCAATTCCTGGTTTGGGAATCGAAAGAATCGATTCCTAGCTGCTGTTTTCGATTCCTGCTCAATTCACTGTTTTACTAAAGATTTGAAATTGCTATTAAAAAATGTGTACATTTTTTATGCAATACAATTTTCTTAGCTGTCGTTTTTTAGATTTTTTGTTTCTATAACAAAAACCTTCACCAAATATGTCGATCTCATCCTGTTTTTCCAATGTATCATTGATAATATAATTTATAATCTTTCTCAGTTTTTATAAACTAGCTTTTTTCAAAATAAAGCACAGGTCAAATTACTATGAACTATTTTTAAAGTTATTCAGTGTACATAAAAATACTTGGGGAATATAGATAGAAAAATTGATAATCAGTAAATATGAGACTGTGCTTTATATACACGTAATTCTCTTCACGCACACACTGAACGGTAGGGAAGACGGTCCGTTTACAGTCCGTCTGAAAAACCAAATGTACTTATGATTTGTTAAATGTCTGGATACATGTAATTATTTCTGTAGGGTGTGTGTGCAAACAAAGCTTTTGCTTTGTTTGTATAATTCACATAATAGCAAATTAATACACATTAGTCAACTCGTAAAATGTGACCCTGGACCACAAAACCAGTCATAAGGGTAAACTGAGATTTATACATCATCTGGATGCTGCATAAATAAGCTTTATGGTTAGGACATGTTAGGATAGGACAACATTTGGCCAAGAAACAACTGTTTGAAACTAGATACTAAACTTGAGTGGGTAACTCCCAAAGAGCGGGCAGCAGCGAGAGATATTTCTAGACATGTTCCTGAAATTTTTTATATGTGATTTTGCTGCATTCACTCACAAAATATTTTTATATATTGAAGGTTAGTAATTTATAAAATATCTTCATGAAACATGATCTTCACTTAATATTCTAATGATTTTTGTGATAAAAGAAAAATAAATCATTTTGACCCATTTAATGTATCGCTGGTTATTGCTACAAATATACCCCTGCTACTTTTGATTGGTTTTGTGGTCCAGGGCAGTGTTGGGTGTAACTAGTTACTAAGTAATTAGTTACTGTAATTTAATTACTTCTCCCTTGAAAAAGTAAAGTAAGGGATTACTCATATGTTTTCTGTAATTTAATTACAGTTACTTTTGATGTAATGAAACTAAATACTTTGTGAAATATATGCGTGTGCAATAGTGTAATTGACATCAAAATTCAAAATTCTGTGCTTTAATGTATAATTCTCACATTTGTAATACTTTGGTCAGTTAATAATATTATTTATTTGAATGAATTAAATAAGCCATTACATGTATATCCTTGAATCACTTAACTAATTAAGATTGATGTAGGATATAGAAAGTAATTTGTAATGAGTAACTAAATACTTTTTGGACAGAGTAATTTGTACAGTAATCTAATTACACTATTGAATATGTAATGAGTAACTAGTAATTAACAACTTTTTCAGAGTAACTTACCCAACACTGGTCCAGGGTCACAAATAGTTACGAATTCCCGTGAGATCAGGTTGTCCAAAAGTTCAGATTTTCTAGGGCAATTAAAAGATTTTACAGACAACATTTTTTGTTGACACAGGAAATTATGAGAGCGTTATGTTCAGATTTTATTAGAGCCTGGTTTGTGTATATAATGTTGTTTTAACACTACATATATCAATTATTAGGGGATCATGTAGTTTGACCTCCCAATATGGAAGGGGACACTAAATGTAGCTCTTACACATATACTTGCACATTTGTTTTACATTACTCACATATACTGTATATAACAGCGAGCAAAAGTGTTGCAATGGTTTCTTGATGAATAACTATATGAAAATGTGTCAACATGAAATTAAAATCGAGTCTTTTACTTTCTTTATACATGTTCCTGGTCATTGGTGCACATTATTCCACAAAAGTCATTCATTAAAAGTTGTTCCAGGTTTTTCAGCTTTGGCAATGCATCTTGTACTCTCTCTTCTATTAACTCTCTACTTATGCTTGCGATACAGTAAAGAGACCACTTTTCACAGCTGAATCCCAATTAATGCAATCAAGTCCTGCCCTGCATTGTTTTTGTCTTGCTGTCTTGTAAATACGTCCAATTGTGGACTTTGAATGCATTTTTTTTAAAATCACCATTTTGACTTCAGAGATCAATAGACATAAGTTTGGAAACTAGCACATTACACATTTAAAATGCAGAACCTCACAGAGATGCGTATTATTTATGTTCCTTTGCTACCACATGAGTTAAACGAAAGTCCAATAATCACCAGAAACACTCAGAGGGCAAACTGCTGTCATAAAACATAAAAGTGTGCAACTGTGCCAGTCTCATGGCTGAGTCTACCACAGGTTCTCTTTAAGTACAAGCTCCGTGTTTCACAGGAAAAGGTCAAGAGGGCAAATAAACAATGGTGTTCCAGCGTTCCACTCCTAGAGCTGAGTGACTCCCACAAGTCTTTTTCTCTCTTCCTTTCCTCTTCTGACAGTTTTCCATCCTGTTTGCAGATGTGTGGAATATTTGCTCGATTTCCATCTCTAATTTGGAGATTAGATGCCACCACAAACCCTCAAACTGGAATAGAGATTTCCCTGGGTCAAAAACCACAAAGCTAAAGAGGAGGGACCGTCACTGACGCAAATCAAGTTTTTATTTAGATGAAGATATTTGTCCTTGTTACCTTTGGTTGGAAAGAATCAATTTTAACTTTCGAAATGTCCCCCAATAAAAATGTAAATATAAACAGAGAAGGAAACAAAATATAAACAGAAGAAAACAAAAACAACTGTTTTGGCAATTTCAGCATAGAGGAGTTTTACAGTTTATGGGAAAGGGAAGATGAATGAGGTGGGAAGGGTTGGCAAAATTGAGATTTGACATCTTTTGAGTTCATAAGATGGAATTGAATATAAAGTGGCCATGCTGAATTTGAAAAATTGATTGAATTTCGATCAACACGGCAGATACATTTTCTAAAATAGTTTTAAAAAACATTTTGTTTGGATATTTTTTTTGTTATTTAGCTAACTACAGTAGTAGTCTGTCATAATCATTACCACAGCCATCTTAAAGTGATATTTCACCCCAAAATAATTTCATGTTGTTTCAAACCTGTGTGACTTTCTTTCTTCCACAGAACACAAAATAACATATTTAGAAGAATGTTGTTAACTGGCACCTATTCACTTGAATTGGTTTTGTGTCCAAACAATAGAAGTAAATGGGTGCCAGCGCTGTTCGGTTACCAGCTTTCTTTAAAATGTCTTCTTTTGTGTTCTTTGGAAGATAGAAAGTCATTCAGGTTTAAAATGAAAATGTGATGACAGAATTTTCGTTTTTGGGTGAATTATCACTTTAAATTATTTTAATTTAATCTGTTGTTTTTTATTATAAGATCATTATTGGTAAATTATACTGTAATAATTAATTAGTAAAACTACACAAACGTAATGAAAGTCTAACCAAATGTAACCAAATCATTTTGGTTAAAATACGGGCTGAAAGATTAACTCATGAGCTATAGACATTTTATCATTCAACAGAAACATTTACCAAGCCCTAAAAATGTATCCTTCTATATATCTCCGTGACCTTAAATGCTTCATTCTTGCACCAGTGTTGAGATGTTGTCCCACTAACAGCAGCTGAAACGATTTAACAGTCTATTATGTTGCTGAATGCTAATGAGGAAGGAAATTTGAAAAGCAAACAAACCAGCAGCTTTGGATAACAAAGTTTGGCTTTTATGGTTTGTTTGCCTTCATCCTCTTCCATCATTAGGCTTTTGAACTAAGTGAACCATAGACCAAATTAAACTGTAGATTACATACTCAAAGTAATCTCAAAATTATCAAATATAAGCTCCATTCAAATCAAATGTTCTGTGAGCCGAGGTCCCATAAAACGCATAGCAGAACAAAAGGAAAACACCTCACGCGTGACTTTTCTTCAGCACGCCTGAAGGGTTTTATAAAGCTCTCATGGGGCACGTCCAAACTTATCCGAGTTGGAGGGACACACAAATATTCGACTTCTAAGTCTTTCAAAACATCGGTTTACCACGGGTGCAAGTTTTCCATACCAATTAGTGAGGGCTCCACCCACAAATTTCGGTCCAACTAAACAGGGCGCGGAAGAGGAAAAGCGGAAAAAGGCGCATAAAAAAAGGAGTAATTAACTTTGATATTCTATGCTATAATTGAAACCAGTCTGCGGGATTACGGCACGCTGTTTTGACTGCGCCGTGCTTTCCCTTCTGTGCAGGGGATTCCTGGGCGATATCATGAGGAACGCTTACGTTTCTCTCGCCAGGAAAATGGAGCCGCACGGACGTCATTGTTTTCATTAGCCACACCGTCAACAGTCGACTAGTAATCCTTGGGTTTTCACCTGTTATGAGTCGTGGGTCCACGCTCTCTTCCAATCTCTGGCACCTTTGACGTTTAAAACGGAGATCTGTATCTGCATAACACATGCCGGAGCGTGCTACACACCACATCTGGTAGTCTTTGACTGCTCCTTGATGGCTCAGTAGACCTTGGTCTCTGTTCTCAGTGGAGCACTGTCATCTCTAGTTTCAAAACTACAGGCTGCTCCTACGCTGCCTTACGTGGACAAATGATCTGGACGGCAGCAAGATTTTCCACCAAAATAGGTGTTGTCCATGAATTCCATGCAGTTAGATAAATAAACCCACAGAGTATGTCTGTGACTCTCATCCTTTCATTGTGCATGTACCATGTGATGCTACGATTGCTTCTCGGAAAATGGACGTCTGAAATGGAACTCATTATCAAAGCATGACGTGGGAATTTTCCTTTATTATTCATATTTTACAAATGGCTCTGTCTGAACGTTCCTTCTCACAAAGTGATGCCTGGTGTTACCCTTTTTTCTTTGACCTCATTTTGTGTTACCTTAAATCACCTCACAATTGTTAACGTTTGAACATGACACATTTATATTGATGCTAGTTGCCGCAAAATAATATAGCGTCTTTAAGAAAACTTTGAATATTGTGAAAAATGTATTTTGCTACTTATCGCATGTTTTGTGTTAAAAGAAGGCCGTCCGAATTCAGTGAGAACTTTAAATTGAGTAAAAGCTGACAGAAAGTATCCATTGTTTTTAATATTTCTAATATTCCTGATGTTTACCTCCTTTTTGCTCACTTCATATCAGGGGCAGACTGACCGGTAGGACACTGTGTCAAAGTCCAGAACAGCCATCCCACCGACGACCTACGGCCGTGACCAGGGTCGGACTGGCCATCTGGAGTACCGGAACTTTTTCCGGTGGGACGCTAACGTTTGATGCCGGAATGGATGCTAGGGTCGCACAGACGGACATATTATAAACTCGCATGCATCGTGGCTTTAGCAAGTCGAACACTTTTGAATGTAAAGCAATGACACGTTACATACAACACCCCCCCGAGAACCACATCTGCCCCGTTGACAGAAACGGTGGAGGGCTGATGCCATCAATCAGTCCCTCCTCCCCCGTCGACAGAAATGGTCGAGGGTCGATGTGGGCAGAATAATCAAGGGCCAATTTTGCTTCCCAGTCCGACCCAGCTTCACATGAGTTCAGTGTGGTATATATTTTTTAGAAAAACGTCTTTATATCTTTAATTGAAGAAATCCTCTTGAATTCTCATTAAATAATAAAGCCTCACTGACACTCATCTAGATTTTGGCACAGCAAACTTCATTCATCACTGCGCTGTGGAAGCACCACAGATGACCTCTCGCTCATGTTGAGGAGATCTCCTTCCAAGCCGCAGTCTTTTGCCTCTCTGGCTCGTCTAGCTGTGTTCTGTCCTGTGCTGATGGTGTGTGAACCCTGTACCCTTGCTGCCAGGACTGGAGTTCACCCGCTCGTCTGCTCCACATTAACTTCATTATAGTCCCAGGTGGGTGTGCTGTTCTGGATCCAGTCTCTTTGGAGCGTCTAATCGTGCATCTGGACAATGACTTCACATCTTTGCCCAGTGAAAGCTCTGCTTACCATGCTGGCGCCGTGCCAGGGGCCTCGGTCGGTCGGAGAGGATTTTCCCAAGTCCCACCCAATCGCTGCATGCGCTGTCATCTTGCTGATATGTAAACTCTGATGGTGTTTGCAGCTTGTGAACATTTAAGAGAGCACCTCTGCACTCTGTAGCACAAAATGTTAGAGACAACACTGTTGAGACATGTAGCCAAGAATGTGTTAAGTAAATACAGATCTGCAGATGATACACTTTTGCTAATTTTGGGGAATTTAGAAAGTTAAACAAGTAACACAATCTAATTGCAATTCATTACTATTTTATTAGGTGGCTAATTTAAATTAATTTGTAATTTTGTAGAATTTAAATGATATGAATTTATATGAATTAACCACCTTGTAACGAATTTGTATATTGCGTATGCACTGATTTGATCGTAAAGCATGCATACACAAAAACCCACAGCAAAGTTCATATTCATAAAAACGGTCATTGAAATGGAAAAGTGTTAGCGCCACGTCAGGAGACGACGCAATTTTGCTCGTCGGAGTGTTGCAGGTTTTTGGAAATATAAGTCATTCCTGCTGCTTTTATAGGATTTGGACGTTGTCAGGCACTTTTTCGTACATCAATAACATAAATAAGACATCATCTGAGATCTGAAACTGTTCAGCTGTGAGCGATTTCACAATCATTTGCCATGTATAGATTTAACTTCTGATGGAAAGGGGTACACATACATGTTTTCTGTGCGTACGTTCGTTCTATGAATCACACATATGCACTTTGAGAAATGATCGTAAAATCAAATTTAGGACTGTTTCTACACAACATTTTATAAAGGAGGCCCCGGCTTGATTGAGCCATGAAAAAATAAAAATTTCAACGTAAAACTATGAAATTACAGGTAAAAACTTTGGTTTACTGACATGAGATTGAAGACAATTTTACAAAAGTTTTTCATCATTTTTTGTAGTTGTTTATCGAAAGAAGTGCAGTTCAAATGCATATTTCTGCTACAATTATATTATCAACTAGATGTAGGTCAAAAGTATATGGGCATACTATATAAACATATTTTTTACATTTTTTTTAAATAACTCAGCTTTTAACTTCCGTTTTAAGTTAAATCAAATTATCTTTATGAGTCAATTAAATTATATTTAACTGACTTTAAAATCTAGTTGTAAAAAAGTCACTTCAACATATTTAAGTTCAATTGAGCTAAATTCATTTAACTTAAATATTTAAGGTAGAATTTTTGTATTAAAGGCAGGAAATTGGTGACATGTTTGTACAGTGAAGTAATTTGAAAAGATCCATGAGGGTTTGTTTGGTTCATCATTCTCAGACTTTTTCTTTGATAATGGAGATTTTTGGAACTCTTTTGAAGAATACATTCTCCACCCTCGGAGATGAAGATCTGGCGTGAAACCTTATCTCCACCCTGCTGCTGATAACTGTGCAGCCCCCTCCCAGGCTGAATGCTCCTTAATGACTCACCCTGTGGCCCGGCAGAGGTGGTGGGGCCCGTGTGCAGTATGGCATCACTAAGGCTGAGTAATTTATTGTGGGAGCTAAGTGTTTCCATTTGCAGCCAGGGCCACTAAAAACAAGCAGGACCTGGGTTTCTGGGGGGCCCTCTCGTAAAAATACTGATGCGGTGGGGACTGGCTGCTTGCCTAACAACCTGTTTGGGGAGCCATATAGATTGGATTTTAATGAATACATAATCCAGTGATCATACCTACGGACAGAGAAGAAAATATGACCTCTTGCAAACTCATTTGAGCATTATGAATCTAAAATGTGATTTCAGAATAGCGACTGTCTATGCAAAACTCAAAGGCTAGAGCATTGTGGATGGTAGTCAAGCGGTTGCTAAGGTTTTTTTAGTGTGGTCCCATCTTCAGTGGTAGGGTCTAGTGGTGTATGAACAATAGTAATAAACATTCTTGCCAAGGTGGCCGCAAATCTTTGTATAATTTTGTTGTTGATTGTTTGCTTTGATGCAAATTTATAAAGTGAGAGGAGCTCTTACAGCTATAAAGAAATATCTTATCGAATTTCAAGTAATTTTCTTATTGAGTGAAGAGTGTATTTTAGGCAACTGGGACTTCCACTGTTAAAAATACAGCAGACAGCAATGATCATATATCACCGCAAAAAAGGACTGTATAATGAGTTTAGGATATTTTTGTTAAAGGAGTAATCAGAAGAAAATCAAAAAATGTCTTTGTTTAAGTGCTATAATCTGGTCCCCGGTGCACGTGAAAAACAAGATCCCAGTACGTTTGTTTTGATGAGCCTTTCCCTGCAAGCATGTGAGAAATCGAGCCGATTTCTCTTTGTAAAAGCAGGATCTTATTATATTATTACAGCCCCTTAATCTACACAATTCCACCCACGGTGCTGCCACCATTGTTGTATTCACAAGCGACAGCGGTGTACGTGACGCCCAAGTTCGTGGACAACATTGATCATGAAATGTAGTTGTTGTACAGAGTCATAACCTCGAAAGAGACAGGAGTTTATTTATTTTATATGGAAATCCCTCAGAAACCATGATTAAAAACCTGCTTTATCAACCTGGGACAGTACAAGCAGGATTAGCTTTAAAGTTGTTCTTCAAGAGGGATTGAGACCAACTGAACGAGATAAAGCTGCCGATGTAAGTCATATTTATCAACAGTCGAAATTTACATATATGTACCGTATATATAGGAGGATAACGTTAGCATATGATAGCGAAGGGAGCGAAGTCAGTCACTTGCTAAATAGGACATTCAAAGTCAGTGTTAAACTTACTCTATATTTATATGCTATTTGGCAAATGGCCACTTGGAGATTATCTGTATGTATGTTAATATGTGCGTTAATATGTTCAGCTGCGGCAAGCTGTGTTTTTTACTAATGAACATGTGGTTACACTGCGGTTAATTTCGTTTTAAACCTCTCAAATCATTCGTCCTTAGGCTGAAAAATTTGTCACAGCATACTAGTTATGCTCTCATGTTGTGTGTGTAACGTTATAACTCATCAACAACAAACACAGAAATCCACCTTATTCCACTGAGATCTGCAGGTGCGCATCATGTGGATCTTAGGCAAGCATACACGCACAACGTGAGTGCAATAGGATGCACTGTTTGGTGTGACGGATTTATTTTTCTCCGGACGAATGATTTGAGACGCTTAAATCGAAACTAACCGCAGAGGAGTTCAGGAAACATAATTTAGCTAAACCATTGCCATTGCAGTACTACACGTGTGTTGTGTTGACACGCCGGACGGAAGGGGATTGGGGTGCGCTGTAACTCATTATCATTTAAAGAGAAATGCACCAAAATGGTTTGCTGTGAGCAGAGCTGTTTTTTGACGAGGCAAAAAGGCTTTTGTTTACACAACCATTGAGAGTTTTCAAGCAAAGTATGTTCCAGACATTTCATGAAGATCCAAATAAATCATAACATGTTGAAAGTGCTCATTCGATGAGTCCTTTAAGATAGCAGCCTATATGTACTTTATTATAGAGCAGTGAATGGGTATGAGAAGAAACACTGCTGAAAGCTCATGCAGAATCACAACTCTTGTATGTGTGAAGTATTTGCTCTTAAAGTAATTGAACTGAATATGGACTGTGCTGCCACCTTCAGAAGGGTGGAAGACTGCTTAAGGATCAGGTAAGCTTCATTATTGTCTGAAGCGGGTGTGATCATCTGATTTCATTTATTGTACAGGTTTGTTTGTCCTTGATTTAATGACGTATGCAAATATAATAAAGACAGAATAACTGTATTATTTATAACTAATTATGTCACTATTAACTGTGTGTAAATCACTTGGCAATCTTGTGTATTTGAAATTGTTTACTGTATTGAACTTTTTGTGATGAGCAACTGCTTTAAAGCTGTTTGCTTAAAGATGAACACTGTTTGTTAGTTTTGGCTTGCACATCCATCACCTAAGCAAATGTGAAACAAGTACATATGAAAAAATGAGTCAAGACCCATTCTGAACCAAAGAAAGGATAACAATAATATTTGTAGACGGCTGATGATATCAAGTTCATCTCTGCATGGACCTTCAGTGTTTAGGAATGTACATTACAGTCGTATTGAGGACATTCATGCTGAGACACAGATCTTCGTAAGCTATTATTTCACACCATGATATACATTTAGCCTGATCGCTGCTCTCAGATTCAACTGATCAGATTTTGATTGATAGGATCTGATGTATCATATGATGTATTTTTGCAATGGCACATGATGAACTATTCAGATTTATAAAACACAAGTCGCTGTAAGCTGCTTTAGAAACACACCTGTGACATTACATCACTGTTCCCGCATCATAGCGACTTCATTGCTGTGACTGTGGAACAATTCTACTGTTCTAGAAGACTGCATTGCTTGGTTCAGATTGTTTTTTCTATAAATATTATAATATTGTTGTTGTTGTGTGTATATTTTGTAAAGTCACAAGAAACTGTGATAAAATTGAGGTTATCACATTTATAAATATATACTTTTCCTAAAAACATGTACATATAACTGTTTTCCTGCTTAAAAGTAAATATGAAATTGTGAGTTTTTTTGTTACAATATTTGAGGACTGAAAAAATAGAGCATATTGTCTTTTCTTTTTACCTGTTTTTTGAGTTTTCATTTTCTTCAAATTAAAATATGCAAATAGAAGCTATATTTTTATTTGAAATTTGAAATATTTTTTTATTTATATCTTTTCAAATAAAATATTTGTATACTTTCAATTTACATCTTTGTACATTATAGAAGACATGGTGGGCCAGTTTAGTCCCAAGTAATATTAAAATGATGAACTTTCAAATATACTAATGGCACATTGATATAAGTAGCCTATACTTACCCCTCATTATTCAGAGATAAACCTAATGTTTTGCCAAAGGGGAAAGAGTGACTCCAAATTGATTCTACATAAAAAAGTTTTTTTCATAAAAAGGATTAAAAATGGCAATCAGCATAATAGTTTGAAAAATATATTGCACTACAAAGATCCTAATATAATTTTACAATCATTTTCAAAAGAGGTTCTTCTCCACATAATTCAACCGCCTGTATCAACAAGTACTTTCTAACTTATTGAAGTGCTCATTCATTTACAATATTTTTGGTAGATGTTTACCAGAGCAGCACATATGTTTAAGGCCTTTGAAGATATGTAATCCAATTTAGCAGACAGTTTTCTGTCAAATGCAAATACAGGCACAGTCCGCCTGCATATACTGTACGTAGGGATAGGTTTACATCCGTAAAGCTGTTATAGGGCTAAATGGAGTGTTGAAAAAGAAAAAAATACCAAAGGATCTATGGTGACTTTCAAATTTGAGGTTGAATCAGGTGAAACTTAATATTAGTAATTGACTGGTACAGTTTACATCATACTCATATTATTGCTTATTTGCCGTTTGATTCGAACCATATTCTCCAATGTGGAAATATCCAAAATTACACCAAAAGTCTCATCATGAGGAGTTGCCATGCTATTGACATGGAGTTGCCATGACCTGTTTATAAGCAAACACATGTCTCAGAGTAGCCTTATCTCTTTCCCGGAATGCACTACTTCACAAATAGCAACTTCCACATGTTTTATTCCCTTTTTTGCTCTCTTCACTGAGGTCTAACATTAAGCAACAAGACTTATTTCCTGTAACTCAAACCTCCCATAGCAAACCAGAGAGAGAGGAAGCAACACCTGCAGCAAGCCTGGAGCAGCCAACACATGAGTCAGGCTCCACATTCAGACATGTTCTAATTGGGCTGCTCTCATGTGCAAGCTGTATATTACTTTTGCCCGAATTAGCACCACAGACAAAAATAAAAGTCTCAGACGGTGCAGATCAGTTTTCTGATGTGATTGCTTGCATGTGCAACCCACTGCCACAATGCTCAGATTTTTAAGCATTTTTAAAACGTGATGCAATATAGTCATTGGGTGGTTTCTTATCGGCCCACAAACCAACCTCTAAGAGTCATGATATTCTGTTCTTCCTCCTTAAGAGCAAGTTTATGGAGTTTTTCCACCCAATTTATTGTCCACCAAACAAAGCTTGTAAGTCTGATCACTCAGAAAAGTAATAGCAGACCTCTCCTCAATAAGCCAGATGATTTATTACAAACCCCCAAAGCCTGGGGCACGCTTTGTTTTGCGGACTGTGCGTGTGAACTCACATTCTTGAAACTGTGTGAACGCGTGCCTGTCGTCTGCGGATGCAATTACAGTTGACTTACACAAAGCAGTTGTACTGCACATGCATCAAACATGCAGTATGGACTTATGGTCAAAGGGGTATACTTTAAAGTCTTAAGAACTTGAAAGTGAGACATAGTGTACATAGCAGAAGAAAAAAACTAGGGTTGTCAAATGATTAATCGCGATTAATCACATCCAGAATAAAGGTTTGGTTTACATAATATGAAAAATTAAGAGACTTTTTCTATAATATGAGAAATTAAGAGAAAAATTTTCAGAGACAATTTTTGTTATTTTAAAATTGACTATTTATAGCTATGTGTTCATTGAAATTATCATTTTTGATTCATTCTGTGATCTATTAACAGCATTTCTCCCAAATTTAAAATAAAAATATTGTTTCTTTTTGCATTAATTTGATTAATTATCTAAGAAAAATATAAAAATGTATAAATATATATGTTTTAAATTATTTGTAAATATTAATAAATACATGTAAATATTCCCCAAATATGTATACATGTATGTGTTTATAAATACAAAATGAAAGCAACACTTTTTAGTTTTAATGACCTTACAATAATGTCTCTAAAATTATTTCAGTGGTAGAACAACTCTGAACTGGACGAATTCTACTCATGCTGCTACCTGAGCAGCCTCATAGCGGCTACAACTACACTCTGTAAGTTCTGTGTTTGGGCCAGTACAAGCAACCCTGCCCATCCACTGCCTCGGAAGAGTGCGATATGGTTACCAAACGACATTTCTGCATTCGCCGGGTCCTTCATCTTAGTCAACAAATTCATGTGTTTAAGCTTATAAAACAACATTATTTACGACACTGTTAACAGACAATTGTGCTTATCAATCACATGGGGGAGCCGTCTGCAAAAGTTCTATAGTGTTGCTTTAATATGCACAGTTTGGAGACATATATTGAGTAAACACAAACTTATATTCATGGTGTGATAAATCACGATTAATCGTTTGACAGCCATAGAGGATCTCAAGGATCTGCCGGGTCTAGCTGCTTGTAATTTCAACAAATAATTGCGTGTTTTTCTTCCCGTTACTTTCATTCTCCTGTAGAGGGTGTGGACGTGTCGTCACTTTACCACGCGAACCCCACGTGAGCATCCCGTGGGTGGGAAAACAGTCAGCAAAATGACTGCTTAAAATATCAGGATACTCAATTCTGTGGAACATTTCATTGTCCAGGAACACCTGATTCCTTTGTAAGTCATAGGGAAGTCATAATGAACACTGTCCAGTCCAGTGGCTTGTAATTTCAGCAAATAAAAGAAACACCTGTTTAAGTCCCTGTTTCTTTGATTGTCCTATTCTCCTCAGCCATTTTGCTGGGTGTTTTGCCACCGAGGGGAGCATCATCAACATCAATGCATACCCTCAATAATAATGTCATTGAATGTCATATATGGGTGTTCCAACAAACACGATTGACATGGATGATATTAGAAAAAACAAGCATCTTAGGATATTTAAATGTAGAATCATGCAATTACTAGAAAGAACTCAAAAGCACCCAATTTCATAGTCCTCCAGTCAACTAAAGCAAATATCCAGTGCCAAAGCTCATGCACTCACAAACCTTTTCCCATGACAGAGTCTAAAGTTGATTGATATACCATCAATACAGACACCCTTCCTCCCACCACAAGTCCATCATGTAAACAGACCAGTAAGTCAAGGCCAGTAAAAATCACTAGTGTCTCCGCACCATCCGCTGCAAGGCAGAGCCGGATCTCATGTACAGCGACTGTGGTTGGGCCAGACCGCCGCCACTTCCTCACATTGCATGGCTGCTTCTAACCACATCACTATGCGTTCATTCCCTCCACGTCTTTAGGCATCCCCATCCAAATAGCTGAAAGGTCTGTGTTGAGAGTTTACTCTGAAAATCCCAACAGAGCATTCTGTTTATCACGCAACGGAGAAGAACGCAGTGAACCAGCAAATCTTGCGTATTGCAGAATAAACAGAAGCTGAACGCTTTAGATAAGTCAGTGAGCCCTGCATTGTCCGCAACAGAGAAATGAGCAATCAAATGTTTGTGTTAAACTACTGTTGTGATACTTGGAGAATGTGCGGTTGTGTCTTGAGGAACCAAATCCTGACCAGGGATTACATGGGTACTAGCATTCAAACCGCAGGAGAAACTCCCTGGTCAAACATTGTCTGGCTGGGCTGAGGAAAATCCCTCCAAAGCAATAGAGCTAATAACTATTTAGCGATGCCTCATTGATTGTTTCCAGCAACAAGTACACACTATTCAACGACTAGATTAGAACGCAACACTTCACTCATCACCGATTCAAGCAGGTCTTCCTCCAGCAGTCCAGACTCCAAGGGGCCCACTGCCCTTGCCAAATGAAACCGATCTGCGCCTTTAGCACACGGTGGTCTTTCTGGTTCTCGTGAAAACTGCACGACAGGGTGGTGAGCAGATGCTTGACTTCTTTTGCCAACAGGATGCTGTAATAACAGGGTCCCCCCCAAGTGTGTCAAACTGTTTACAAAGCCTTCACTTTGCGCTATCAAGCGCTGTTATTGTAAAAAGCTTCCGACTACAGCTGGGAAATGTTTTGACGTGAGAAATCAAGACTGGGTGGGGCTTGGGTTTGCCCTGCTTTGTGGTTTTGTTTAAGCTGGACTCAAAGTTTGTTATCAAAAAATCAATACCACCGGTCTCACAGAAGAGTGACAACAAAAAAATGAACGTTTAGGTTTATTTTAAAGTTGACTTGATCACGAAGAATACGCTAAATAAATACAGTGTAATGGTTTTACATTTATCAACGGTGTCATTGAAACTCATCACACATGTAATCGTCATGTCAATGAAATAGAGTCACGCTGGGGATAAAGTGCATTCCTATTAGGGATTGACAGTGCACAGAATCATGAAACATTGAGATGTTACTTTATAACAACATATCACTCAATGTTGGGGTGGATGCAAAGCCATGCAACATGTGATGCTGAAAACAAGTGTCGTTTGTAGCAGTGTGGTCAGATTTAGGTTGCAGGGGTCAAAGTAGACCTGAGGAAAGAAAAAACATTGTTATCCTCAACAGAGAAGTAACAAGGCCAAAGAAAAGCTACTCAAATTGATTTCAAGGCTAAGCAATAATCTATAAAGAAGATCATGAGGCTTTTAGTTGATGTCCATCTGAAACCTTGTATCTTCGTCTTTTCGTCTTTTTGTGTGTGCCATAAATCATTATTATTAGTACCTTTTTATGTTTGTCACCGGGTTTTGCAAATATCTAACCAATAAAAAGTATTTAAAAGTGCTTGTCAACTTTGACAGCACAGTATTTAATCATTAAAAGAGTGCAGTGTTTTTCCATTTCCTAAAAACCAGTTAGACATCCGAGTTTTCGCAGGACAGTGACAATATGCTTCTTAAACAAAAATCTGGTTATCACCTGCTATTATAAAGTGTGCATATTACATCGATATAAACAAATATAGCAAGAATGGAATGCAACAGTACCATGTTTTGAACACATTAAAAGATTGCATCTGAAAAGGGGCTGTTGAAAGGTATGCTAACAAAAATTTGTAATACGTTAAGGTTTAGCCTAAGGGCCTACTTAAATTAGGACATTTACAATAAGTAGTTTTTACAAACAAAGGTAACTGGTGTCCATCTTGAGACAAAACAATGGCACCAATATTTTGAAGATACTGTATGCCAGTGCAAGATGTTTTCAGTTAACACAGCTTTAACGGTTACTTTAGTCTGTCCAGGAAACCGCCCCTTAGAGTACACATCACTCTTGAGATGAATGTGGTTATCTTGCATCTAAAACGCATCACTGCTTTCCAGCATACAGTATACTGTTTATTATTGCTATCAGCGACTGTGCACTTACGATCTGAAGTATTCTCAATAGCCACACCTTACTCATAAAGATGAAACGAATACAATTAATTTTCTCAAGTGGAACCTTTGCTCTTGTGAAACATTTGCCTTCTTATGTGTGTACCTGTGCATATATCTTAGGGTTCATCGTGTGACCGAAAGTTCAGTCGATCACATCAGTTTCCTCATACGACGAGTGTGTCTATTGATGTTCATGGTGGTGTGGTCAGTAGAAGAGCCGAGTACATCGAGAGCCTCGTCCTGTCGCTCCAGCTCCGTCTCAGCCTCAAGGGCAAGACTCTTCAGCTGTTGCAGCATCTGCACACAAACAGCACAGAAATTTAACAGGTGGGAATCATTTTGAGTAATGGCAGAAATATTATTTGTATTTAAACCAGACCCATTTAATCTGAACGATTTTGCACTGTTGGAAACAATAGTTAATTTTTTTTCTAACAGCACAATCTACATATTTTCTTTATATTCTTGTTAGATACAACAGATGCTATCATTTGCATTTGCAAACCATCGTGTGAAAATACATCACAATTTCGTCCCGATTGGCATGGGTTGAACAAACTGTAGGAAATGACTGATATCAGAAGCAAACAATGATATGTGCGGTACCTGCTTTTTATCTACAAAGTGTTTGATATACTATAAGTGAGTGCACTTACAGGAAATAAGGGATCCCAAAAAAATTACAAAAGGCTTTTCATGTTTCTTTCAATAAGGTCCAGTAGATTTAAAGGTTTAGGGTGTGGAGCATAAAAATAACTCTACAACCAAGTACTAGTTATGATTGATTTTATGATAATTCACATAATATTTTATATAATTAAATGACCAAATATATATTTTATTTTTTTAAGTTGTAACTTAGATAAAACTACTGGACATGTAGATAATGAGATGCTAAAAGAACATTCGAACCCTCAAATGATAAAACCTGGTGCAACATTTACTGAACTGAATAAATTCTAGAATGTTTCTGATTCTGTTGAAAGTGCAAGGTTACATCACTTTTCACGTTGATATAAACAATCTGCGCATTACAAGGACTCTATAAGGCAAGCTGGCCTGCCAAAGACAAGACCTCATCCCTCTAAAAAATGTCTTTCCCATCTCCTCATGGCATTTAACATGTTTGTTTTTAGTGTTTCTCAACCCCAAAACCATCTTGAAAAGTGATATCTGTGATGGTTTGACCAACCGTTAATTATCTTCGGTCAAAGCAATAATATTGTGTTTTGAAATGGTTCAACACGAAGAGAGTTGTTCCGCACAACCCCATAATAATGTACTCAATGAAAAATAGCTCAGGGATTTTGCGTCAGTGTTTATGTCTGGTTGCTGCGTACCATGCATCACCTCAGCTGAGTGCTCGCAGGATTTTACTACAGCTGGCACCGCAGTCATCTCGAGATGAGACAACTGTATCTATGTGCGGTGGGGGAATGCCTAGAGCTTACGGTCCACGCCTGTGCCTTTAAACATTAACCTACGGGCCAGAGGATGTGCAATGTGTTCATGCTATTTGGAAGTACGAGAGCGGGGAAAGATTTGCCGTTTTTGCACTCTACACAGTGATTTTTTAAGTATGTAAACCAAAATGGTCTTAAATTTAAGGATGTCTGCTATCAAGGTCATCTCAAGGGGTACACTGAATCTTATGGAATAAATAAATAATGTATATTTCAAATGAACAAATGCTAAGAATTTAGGAAAATAATTTCACACTCTCATGCTCCCCAGGTCTTTTTCTGCACATTATCTTCAGAAAATTAAGTTTACAGTAGACCTGTTTGAGCTCCTGTGCTTCTGCTTCAGTCACTGTGGGCTGCAGCACCTGTAGCTGCAGTTGAGTCAGTTCACCAGCAGGCACCTCCACTGGCACATCTGTGTCCTGCCCATGACCTGCAGACAGACGACATGATAACAAAGACATCTTAATAAAAAACAACTATAACTGTTCAAATAATACAATTTAGAATTTTGCAATGGAAGATGCCTCTCACTGGAAATACATGACTTAGGATCATGTGTCCAAAAATGATTTGATGTATGATGTTATAAAGTTACTTATATATGTGCATACACATTTTGTGTTCCTTTTAACTTGTTGTCATGTTCATTTATGAAACAAAAACACAACATTAAAGTTTTGAAAAACTACACATTTTGTGTTTCTTTTAACTCAACTTGTATTGTCTCATTTATTTAATACAAAATATGCACCTGGCAGAAGCTTTTATCCAAAGCGACTTACATTGCATTATCCTATACATGTATACACAGGTATGTGCAATCCCCAGGGATCGAACCCACAACCATGCTCTTACCACTGAGCTACAGGAAATGTTAAACATTTATGTTGATAGAAATGTAGAAACGTTCAAAAATGCCTTTTTTTCAGGGGTTTTCAAACCCTGTCAGATGTTAGAGCATGACTGCCACCCAGTGGTAAGTAAATGTTCTTTTGTAAATGTTAGGGAATTTTTTTTAACAGTTTAAAGTAATGTGTAACATATTATGTTTAGTACTTGTAACGTGATAATAAAAGTCCAGTCGTCATTTACCCACCCTCTACTCATTTCAAACCTTTATAATTTACGTCCTTACGCAGAACAGAAAAGAAGATATTGTGAACAAAGTTGGGAACCGAACAGCTCCGGTTCCCATTCACTTTTAGTGTATGGACACAAAACCAATGCAAGTGAATGGGTGCCAGTTAACAACACTCCTCCAATTCACTTTTTAGTCTTCTGCTGCTGCAGAAGAAAGAAAGTCACACAGGTTTCAAAGGACTAGACTAGAAAGTGAGTAAATGATGACAGAATAAAAAAATTGGGTGAACTATAACTTTAAGGCTACCACCCCAGCGAAGGTAAATGGTACAATTTTGTGCTTTTTCTGACGGTGTATATGTCATATAGGGACATATGCTGTTATAGGGATGCACTTCACATTTGTGAGATAGAAACTCATCTGATTGGTTTATAATTAACCTGATGCAGCATTGTGACTGAAAGAAAAGACTGAAAGACGTTAAGACGTTAAAAATTTTGTATTTATGCATATCCCAACTCCAGCTGTACCTGCGCTCCAGATGTTCAATGCACCTTCTGGGCTACCCGGTGTCGTTGTTGGGGTCATCTGAAATACAGCGTAGTCACGAGTAAACTCGATTTTCTTCTTGTACTGCATCTCCAGTACGGACAAAGCTTCCACCATTTTGGCAGACAGAACTCGAAAACAGATGTCTGGCCTGCCGATGAAACGCTGTCGAACGCTAATCTCGTAGGGGTTGTGCACACGGATATCGTCCACTTCTTCCCTCTCATAGAGATGAAGAAGCTGTCCGTTTGCATCTCGAATCTCCAGGGAGGAAACCAACACCGTCAAACTGCCCGGTTTCATGTCCCCTGTGCTTCCAACCTGGGAGATAATGGCAGGAATGCTGGTTATGACTTTCTGGCCCTTGCCTGCTCCTCTGGTGTAGGATGATTTGGCAGCTGCCTCAGATTTGGCCTCCTGATGGCTCTTCCATGGTAGTTTGCCAAAAGGCCACCAAGACGGGCACTCAAGTTCAGAGAGCAGTCTGCGTAGAAAAGAAAACCAGGGAATCGGTAATTGTATTCACGGCGTGATAAATACCTTACTTTAAGTGAAAAATAAAAACAAGTTACACATAACCCCAGAATGACGTGCTGTTGAATTATATGCATAATAGATATATTACCGATAGTTATGCCACTAATCTCTTGTGTACTTTGAACTCTTTACAGTCCAAAGAGTGCTTGTCACACAAGCAATTGTACAACTAAAAGGGTTGTCACAATAAGACTGTATCACTGCACGACACAAAAAGACAAAAGAGACAGAACCTGAACCAGAAAGAAACTTACTTATCAGCCACATTTAGATCCGATTCGATCTTTTCCAGGCCTTGAGCCATGTTGTCAAACTGCTCTCCCTGGTGTTGCAGAACTTTCCCAGTGTCCTCAAGCCTCCGCTGAGCTCCGGATATCAGGCTGATCAGCTCCTGGCCTTTACTGAGAGGAGCTTCGGCACCATGGGGTTCTGTGGGCGACAGCAGCCGTTCCCTCCAGAAGTGCTCCAGCACATGGTAAACAGCTGCCCGGCAGGGTTTAAGGGAGCCGAACCAGTGCTTGATGTTTCCCTGCTCCAACACAGTGAGAGTGCTGAAGATGAAGCTCGAGGACTCCATCTTGATCTCCATGATGCGTGAAAGCCGCAGGCTGGCCAGACTCTCCTGGTTCTGCTCGGAGGTGAAGAGCAGGGTAGTGCGGGTTAAAGAAAGGGTCCCGCTGACCCAGCGTTTCTCACTTTTGATGTAATAAGAGCCAGACCAGCTATGGATTGACACATGCTGGCTCATCTTGATGGGGTGATGTGGCTCACCTGCCACCTGTAAATAATGTAGTACATAACAGAATATGAACTTTAGTCAGTAGTTTATAATTACTGATTTCCGAGTTGTATCATGTTTAAAACGAGACGCAATATTTAAAAAGATGTTTTACTGAAATATTATCCGTTTAGCATAACAAACATTATATAAAGACAGACAGAGTTATTATTATTTGGAGAAAACAGCTGAATAGGAGATTTTGTATTATTTCCTGTATGATGTTGTTTAATTAAAGCCATAAAAACAACATTTGCGTAATACCTTTCTGATGAAATTCACCTTTAGATGACAGCTACAACAGGGTGTGAATTATATATGACGCACTAACGTAAACAACCTCCATTTATATCGTAAAATGCCGTCATATGTTTCACGATGAGAGCCATCTCAGGCGTACGCGAGACATTTATTGTTTGACTTCGGTTTCTCGCAATAGTTTATTTTAAAGATTTAATGAAGAATTGGTGCTCCAATCCCCGTTGTGTGTATGCGATGTAAACACAGCTGAACGCTGCAGTGGTTGTTTGGTTCGCTCATGTTTACTGTCCGATGTAGGAAAATAACTTAATTAAAGGTTCCGCGAAGCATACATTTTTTCTTAGATAAAGACCACGGATTGTATTTTTTCTCATTCATTGTTTTGATATTTAAAAGGACTTATGTATTATATTACTCGCTTTCATAGTGAAAAACATGATTAAATCTAAGTACAAAGACTGGTACGCACACGAATTTCTTCCGGCGAGCACCTGGCTAGCCGTGACACAAGGCTGTGGCGCAGAAAATCATTTATTGTGGAATTATTTGAAATATGACATAGAATAATCGATTCGTGTTGATATTTTAATGCCAATTTGTTGTGCAGTTTAATCGTCGGGCTATTTGTTGCTTTTCTTTAGGTCAAACTTTACACCGCAAACCTGTCAAATGGCAAACATGAGGCTTCGGAAATCTGTGCAAGTGGTTTCCTACATATTGTCCATCGCATCGGCATGATTTTTAAACGTTTTTAGTATGTATTATTTATTGTTCTTATGTTACTATAGTCAGTAAGCGGTGCTGAGTTACGTCTTGGCATGTCATGGATAGGGAAACCTTTCACAACTGCTGTAGTTTGGTAAAAATGCCCAGACAGATCAAGCAGCAACACTGCTCATCTCATTTCATTGAGTACATAGAGAAAGAAATACCCTACACCAAATTCTTCAAGAACTATTTGATCCCAAATCATCCCTGCATGTTCTCCAAAAGATTCACTGAAGATTGGAACTGCAGGAAAAATTGGGTTACAGATGAGGGAAAACCCAATTTTCAGAGACTTCTGCATGAATTTGGTGAGCAACCCATCTTTATGCAATTTTCTAAATGATCTTTGCACATATATGCCATGCATTATAAGCTGCACATTTAAAAAAGATCTCTTTCCAGATGATACTCCTGTTCCAGTTGCAAATTGCAATGCAAAAGAATACAACTCAAATCCTAAGCAAATCATGCCTTTTAAGGAGTTTATCCAGTACTGGAGAGAGTATATACAGAATGGACATTCTTCACCCAAAGGCTGTTTATACCTGAAGGACTGGCATATGCACAGGTACTGCTTATATTATTTAAATGTATGTCTTTTATGTTTCTTTAAAATCATATAGTTATTTTACATGTCATGTAAACAATTAATGTAAATGTGAAGACACTCATTTAATGTGTCTCATTGTTCATTCTAGGAACTTTACTGACCACAATAATTACAAGACCCCAATTTATTTCTCATCTGATTGGCTGAATGAATATTGGGACACGATTGAAGTGGATGATTATCGTTTTGTCTACATGGGACCTAAGGGGTCATGGTATGGATCAGCAGCCTTAATGTAGTTGTATGTGAGAGTCTGCAGTAAAATGTTGAGTACACTGTCACAGTTTTTTTTGTTGGTTTTCTAGATTTTCCTTATATTATATATGAATACAATATGAGACATCAAAGATAGTGACCACTAACAATATTGAATCAATTGGCAGCGTGCCCCAAATTTAGCACGTGTTGACTTTACAAATCCCTTTGGGAATTAAGAAACTTGACTTGTTGTCTTGATCAGACAAATTTTATTTTACTGTTTTCTTCTCATTTTTAACTGTAGATGTCAAGACTTTTTTTACCCATTAAAATCATGGTAAATTATTTTCTGTGTTTGTTTTAAGGACACCTTTCCATGCGGACGTGTTTCGCTCGTACAGTTGGTCCGCCAACATCTGTGGACGTAAGAAATGGCTCCTGTACCCTCCAGGTCAAGAGGAGTTCTTCCGGGATTGTCATGGAAACTTAGCATATGATGTAACGGCACCTGTCCTTCAGGACAAAGGTCTATATGCACAGTTTGAAGAGGCCTGTCAGCCCTTAGAGATTATTCAAGAAGCTGGGGAGATCATCTTTGTTCCAAGTGGTTGGCATCACCAAGTTTACAATTTGGTAAATTATAGTGATTTTATTAAGTTAGAATTTACTCGCCTTCATGCCATATGACTTTCTTCTGCTGATTAAGTTTTTTGAACAATGTCTATGCAGTTATTTTCTCACACAATAACGTTAGGTGAAAAACAGACCTAATTCCTGGAGCGAAGTCGATATTTACTAAAAATCACTACCTGCCCTAAACGCTCTGAATAAGTATTCAGGAATGTTTTTAAGAGAGGATCTTTCAAACAGTATTTCCTTGTGCTTGAACCAGATGTGTTTGTATATATTTGTTTTCCAAGTATGAGCAAGTGTAAATAGGCTTCTTTTTTATGTAGAATGAATGAAGATTTTTTTAGGAAATAAGTACATCAGTTTGATCTGTCATACCTTGTTAACCAACCAAATTAAACTTTATTTGAGTCTGAAAGGAAGTTTTTATAAAATTATTTTCCTATTAATTGTCTCTTAATTATAGGAGGACACCATCTCCATTAATCACAACTGGCTGAATGGCTGTAATTTGGACATCATGTGGGAGTTTCTGCAAAACGAACTTTCTTCTGTTCAGAGAGAGATTGAAGAATGGCGTGATACTATGGACACATGGCATCAGCATTGTCAGGTAACAGTGTTCATGTCTGGTACTGTATGATGTTAAGGCTTAAAGTGTTGATTTCATGTTTTTTGTATCTGTTGCTGTATTCAAATACAATTATTTTGGAGTCACTGTAGTTGATATTTGGTATTTGACAAATATTCTCTATATATTTCCTACGGTACGACAGCAAAAGTTGAGAAAACCTAACTAACAATGAGGATAAATCTTGCTTTTGCAATTTTATATTATGAATTTAGTATTAATAACATAAAATGGTTTATAATTAACAGTTTGTATTCTAAATTTGTTGTTTTCTGGTTTTGACTAATGCATAGTGATTCTCTGTGTTTTAGGTGATAATGAAGTCATGTACAGGAATTGATTATGGGGAGTTTGCATCGTTTCTTAAGACCATTGCAAATAATCGAATATCCTACCTAAATTCATGCCCCAGAAATGCAGATCATTATCAAGGTCACCTTGCTGAAAGCCTGTTAGCATTGGGTCCTCACCATGCAGCTTTTGATCTGCAGAGAGTATTGTATATATTTGAAAGCATGCTGAATAATGAAGACTTTAAGAGATTGGACCTTACAGACCTGAGCTTTAAACCTGAGGAGTTACTTCAGGTGATCAGAGATGCTATTCGTATTATTGTATAAGACATGGTATTGTGTGTGCCATCATAGTGTTAGTTGAGTAAAGGGAAAATATGTTAATAAATCCTTTAAACAATGGTTCATTTTTGGTCATCTTTTCATGACTTAAAGGCAGCATAATATCAAACTTTACAAACATGTCAAGTTACCTGTATGTCATATGTTGCATATATTTACATTGAAATGAAATACGTTGTTAAAAATTTAACAAGTAATCGTTTTCTAATCATCGGCACAATTCATATGCATTAAATCTAAACAGATTGAGTTACAGTCTGACTTCAGAAAAAAATACAACAGAATAGATTAAATAATTTTATTTGCATATCTATAAATAAGGATTGAACTTTATTTTGATTTAGATTAAACTAGCTTTTACATCAAGTATAAATAAATATGTTTAGCAGTGCAATGACAGTACTCTGGCAGGCATTTAAAAACAATATATGTAACAGAAGTGCTAATAAAACTGGGCCTTCCATCACCAAATCATTTATCTTTAGCGTTTTTTGGCCACCAGTAAGGCACCGTAGCCTGTGATGTCACAGTCGTATTATCAGAAGATTTAAGTATCAGTTGCTCTTTGGCATGAGCCATGCGTACAAGGCTCAAGCCCAGCAGGCCAATTCCTGCTCTGTGCTTTCCAGCTGGTTTGCCTCCTTCAGTCTCTAGAACAGCCCCCTGGTCCACGTTTTCCACCGGTGCAGACATGGTAACAGGCATTAGACGTTTCCGTATTACACCAGTGTGGTGAGTTCTGGCAGTTAATTCCTGTCCAATGTAGCAGCCCTTTATGAAGCTGATTCCCTGCATATAGACCAGATTAGACTCCAGAGGGAGGGCCTCGCCTGGTGGAAGGTCTTTGACACCTTCAGGTAGTCCTGATTTAAGAAATCAAACAAGAATTTGTCAATGAGCATAAATCACTTTTGTTTTGCGACTCTTGAATTATATTATTTTCTTCCAGTACAATGTTGTTTAAATACTGGATGAAGTATATCATGTCAGACTGCAGGAGAGAATCAATCAATTACCCAGAACTGAAATTGTAATGAAAAATAATTAATACCAATTTCATATCGATGCTGGTGGTATTCTTCTGTGTTACCCTGGTGACAGGCAGAAATGATCTCCGCTGGATTGACCTCATGACTGGTGATCAGTCTCCATCCCATAAACTCAGTTCTTGGGTCTATCTCCAAAACAAACCCTTTTTCTGGAGCTGTCACATTTGGATTGGTTTTCTTCAGCACATCATCTTTGTTTTGAGGTAACAAAGCCCACAGTGAGAGATTGGTACACACGCTGATGTTTACCTTGCGACGTATCCTGTACATTTTCAGATGTTTAATAATGGACTCCTGCACAGAGCAGTCACACTCCAGAAGAACACCTTTAAATCCACTCAGATTTTCCTTTAAACTAAACAACACAGATAAACATAGATTTAATGAACAACAGGTATACAGATATACACAATGACAAAAATTCGTAAATTAAGCATATATTTTTTGTTTGTTACTTTAGTTTAATGCCAGTGTATACTATAACGTTACACCCTATTTTTAACAACACAAACAATATATTAATATTCTGTAAAAACTAACAATATATTTGTTTAAGATATTGTTATATTATTCCTATTGAGCCTAAGTTCATGCAGTTTCTATGAACTCTCAAAATCACAATATGGGAGGAAGTTACATTTTGTTGTTTTTCAATGTTTAACAGTTTGCACACAGCCCAACGTGTGACTGTAAGATAAATGTTGACGTCACGCCCACATTTTATGATGCATTTCCGGCTTCAACCTCGCATTTAACTTACAATTCAAACTATTTAAATAGAAAAAAATATGCTATATATTACCTGTAAATGATTATGTCATACAATGTCCTGCCTTGTACATTCAACATGTGCGCATACATAGCTTTGGTCCCATCCTCTTCCAGAAGACCCGTATCGTTAGTGATTATTCCTTGAAGAAAAGAATTCGTGTCGTGTCCAGAAACATTGATGAGAGTCCTGTGCTCTAGTCTGTAACAGTTAAAGTGTCCTGTGCTGTTCTTGACTTGATCTTGAGTGTATGTTCTCCTCTGAGTCTGATGTCTCATGAGGCAAAAACCAAGTAAATTGTGCGCATGAAGTCCGCTCGATCCAACACATACCGCTCGAGCAGCACTGCCAAACAAAGCCAGCTTGTGCATTGTGTTGTTTGCCACTATACGAAACCTAAAAGTTTAAAGTACCTCTAAACGAGGTGAGTTGACGTTAAGTTGTCCTTTCTGCCTCCATTTTCCTTCCCGTGTTGCATTGCGTTTTCGGAGACCGTTCCATCCAATCGTACTATGGCGAAGGATGAGGTCATGAATATTAGTTAGATAATTGCGTAATTCTTTTTTTGACATTGAGTTTAACCTTTTTGACTAATTATTACGATGATTTATTTACAGATAGGACTTACATTTATTTTAGTGATATATATATTATTATATATATTATATTATAAAGAATTATATTCATTATTCTTATTATTATGTTGTATTATATTGACAGTTTTATATTTTATGTATGTAAACCTCGGTTAATATATGATTTTATAGTAATCATGTTATTATTTACAATTTGTAAAGTTATGAAGATGTTTTCCCTGATAGTATTCGGAATGCATGAAAATATGTTCTGCATTAAAAAAAGAAAGAAAAAAAAAACAGAAGTGGAGGATAAATATAAAATATTTTTCTATTAAAAAAAGGTTTCTCCTATGGTCAAGTACTTATTTATTTGATTGTCCAAGATGTCACATTCAATTCTTTAAATAATAAAATTTGGGGAAAAAATTCAACAACCTATTGGACCCTGTCCTGATTTGTCGAGGTTAAAAGTGGCTATCAAGCAACTTTTTTTATTTTCAATGAAAGTAAACCGATCTTGTCTGGTTTGGGGGACCTGCTCTGCACGAGATGCCTAATTTAGGTTCTGTAGACCAGAAGTCTGAAATTTAGGGGTACTGGTGGAAAAATGACTCACAGTTTGGAAAAACAAATAAATTCAGTTGTGAGGTCAGCATTTTTTCATCTGAGATTAATGGCTAAAGTAAATAATTTCTATCTCCATCAGATGTGGAGAAGTTGATCCATGCTTTTGTGTTCTCCCGACTTGACTACTGTAATGAACAGGTTGCAGTTAGTTCAAAATGCTGCAGCTAGACTTTTAGCAGGGACCCGCAAATAGATGATTTAAATGTGACATAGCTCTTTGAGTACAACACATATAATTTTTGTTACAAAGCCTATTTCAGTTAAAAATAGATCTATAACACAACTCTCATAGTGCAACTGTAATGTTGAGAGCAGGGAGGAAACTATGGGTAACGCATGAAAGTCATTAATTCACTTTAATACCAACATTTTTTCCTAACACATCCAGACTACAAAATAATGATTTCCAGAGTTCATGGAATGTACAACATAATGTGATACAAAGTTATGATGTTGTGAATGGTATTTTCTTCATGATGCACGTGAACTATCATGCATCTTCTCCCTCGGTTGTCACTGCAATGATCAATGTCGCCGCTTGCATGCTCTGAAAGAAGCCCACCTTCAGATACAATAACATCATACAAAAGGTAAATTATTCTAATATGAGCACTGCTCAGCTGCAATTCATATTTACCATACTGTAGCAGACAATCTGAAGCAACAGTTTTCTTCTCTTGATAAAGTTAGTCAGTTACAATTGTATGGTATTCTATAAAGCAGAGGTAGGCTGTGTCTTCTAAAAGTGTAAGTTGAAATGAGGTGGAAATTGTAGTTCAAATTATTTGCCTGTTTTGCTTCCTAATGCTGCTTTTTGTGCACATGACATTTTTTTATTACATTTTCAATTGTTATCTCCAATTTTCTTTTCTCAAAAGCATTCAGATTTATCATACATAACATCTGAATTCATTGACATGCAGAAGTGAAAATTGATGGCAAGGAAGTCAGAATTTTAATGCAATGGTCTAAACTTGGAGGAGCTGTCTGATGTTCTAGCATACAAACTGCATTATACATTAAAATACACAGTTAGCTCTTTGGATGAAATGCAGCGGCCATCTGAAAGAAAGATCCATTATCTAGTATTGTTGTGGCCACCGCCCGTTGAAATTCCTATTGTTGTACAATTTGTCAGTGTCACTAAGCAGCAACAGTTTCAGAAATAAACACTGGTCAGATCACAGGAAGTAAATGACCAAAAAAGCGCATGTTAAGAGCTGCAGCCATACTAAGAAGAACCAAAGAAGAACACACAAAAAATGACTGACACGTCTAAAATGCTTCTGCTGCGGCTGATATTTCTATTCCTTCTGAGTGGTAAGATTTATATTTCCTACGTAACATAACTGTAAATGAAGAGTTTGTTTCCAAAAAGAGATAACTTTAAAAAAAAATCCAAAATCATGTTTTTCTTATGTTTTCATGTTTTTATTGTATTAGTTAGCTGTTTTGAGTTATTATGGTTTAAATCAAGACAAAACAAATGTGGTTTGATTGATATTAATTGGAATGCACATACAAAAACCTGATTTTAGATATTATTTTTAAACGGAGTTTCTCTTTTTGGTAACAAAAATGCAATTCGAATGCAATTCTTCTAAATAGGCTTTATTTAATGGATCCCACTACAATTCACAGCTTTAAGATCATTTAGTGAATCTTGTTTTTTGCCATGTTTTAAAATAATAGTAAAGTCCTGCTCACCATTATTGGCACCCTTGGAAAATATAGTAGCAAAGAAGGCTGTAAAAATAAATCTGCATTGTTTCTCCTTTTATCTTTTATTTAAAAATTATATAATATTCCACCATTTCATTGAAGGAAAACAATTTGAAGTGGGGGGGATTATCACATTGAGAAAAATATATTTCATATATAATTATCATTTTTATTTTTATATTTCATATAAAAATAATTATTCCATATATGTTGGCCACAATTATTGGCCCCCTTGTATTTAGTTATTTATAAGAAAATCAGCTCTGAGTGTTTTCTTTTCAGTCTGATGAGGTTTGAGATTACATGAGAGTCATTTAATTCATTTCTCCATAAAGAATTTCTCCAGATCCTTCAAATGTTGGTGCTCCCTCTTCTTCAGTTCATATCACCCATTTTCTATAAGGTCCGGTTCAGGGAACTGGTATTTGATATAAAACATGATGACATATATCTGAACAAAATGTCCAGAACCTCTGGTATCAAAATAGGTTCACAACAATGAAGATCTGGTGACATATTTAACTGTGGACATGGGACATTCTTTTATCCCTGTGTGCACCAAACCTATCTTGTGTTATTTCTGCCCAAAAAAACTATTTTTCATTCCATATGGCCATAGACCCTAGCCCTGGTTGAAGTTCCAGTATGGCAGATTAATATGGTGCTGTTTATTTTTGCATAAAAGCGCCCGGAAAGCAGTTGGGCGGAACGGTGCCTTCCTCAAGGGTCTCACCTCAGCCGTGGTATTGAAGGGGGAGGAGAGCGCTGATCATTCACTCCCCCACCTACAATCGATGTTGGTACTGAGGCTCGAACCGGCCACGTTTGGATTACAAATTCAGAGTCTCTAACCATTATCCCACGACTGCCCAGAAAGCATATGCATGTTTATATTGCAGACATTGCAAGCCTAATCAGTGTAAACATTAACAAATTACTCAAAATGAAATGAAGAAACTACCTGTTGTGATCTTCGGTTAATACATTGTACTAAATGTTTTACAACATCTGTCGTGTCAGGTACTAGTGGAATGAAAGATACGCATGTGTTTGGAGTATGTGGAGAAGATGTCATTCTACCATATAATGGAACTCTTTCTGACTGCAACGCAACTGAATGGTATTATAACAGACATGGAGGTCAATCGTCATTTACACAGTTACGTAAAGGAAACATGGATAACGGTGTAGGGAGAGGGAGTCTGACATCTGACTGCTCTTTGAACATCAATAAGATCACAGAAGAAGATTATGGAATTTACACCAGCTTAATCAGAAACAAAAACAAAGCTTATGCTTATGTTTTCCTGCACGTTCTTTGTGGTCAGTATTTTTATTCCTTCATTACGTATATGATCAACTTAAATCCTACATTTACGTTTCATTTCTGTTTTCTGTTTCAGTTTCACCATTATCCACACATACTGAGATCAGACCATCGAGCTCGCTGACTCTCATCTGTCATTTATATACATATGATAACTTTTGTTGCGACAAATTTGTTGAAATGGAAAAAATAGAACTGATTTGGGTAAATCGAGCTGGTATTCTTCTTAAAACAGACTCTAGATATCAGATCAAATCTTTAGGTCAATTTAGCAGCATTTTGACTACAACACTTCTGAATGAAGATAATAACACAGAATGGACATGTCACGTTATTAAAGGAAATGCAGTTAAGGCATCAGCCAGCTTTACTATCAAGTACATAGGTGAGAAACCTAAATATATGTATTTTTAATAGGATTAGAAATTTTCTGTTATTTTATTTGAAGTTCTGTACATGCATATCAATGTTGCCAGTATCTGGTCAATTTTGAAAACAATTGACTTATGAACAATGACTTAATGTTTTTTTCATATTCCACAATGAAGATGATTATTTAAGGATTTATCACTACATTGTAGAAATCCCCATGTTGTCAGTACAGATGAGTCACACATTTTGTAGATCATTTCCTATGTCCACATACACCCACAGTTATGTAACTTGAAATGTGTATGTTTTTCTTTTGCGGAACAAAATTTTTGTTTCTTACAAAATCTTTAAGGTATCCACATGTGGATTAAAAGAGGATAAATATATAGTTCCAGTGTGGGACATGGTACGTTTAACTGTATGGTGCTCCAGAACTAACATAAATATTTTACAGCTCCAGACAGATCATCTATTTCTATCTCAAACTCTGAAATATGCTCATCTCCTGAAATATCATTAACTTTAACAAGAGGTAGCTTAAATACAAGAGCACTACTTATTCCTTATCTGCTTACATTTAACCCCCAAGTGATAAGGCGATGAAATTTAATTCTGAGAATCTGTTTTATTCCTGTAGTGATTATAATTCTGGGTGAGATTGCAGCATTCACCGCTCCTACTGTAATACTTCTACAGATCTTCTGTGAAAGAAGAGCTGGTGAGTTTTAAAATGAGAAGAACCAGGAACAGCATCACATTAAAGAGTTACAACAAAACATCCCATTCATATAGAAAAATATGTTCTATCTGAACATTTGAAAAGCTTTCATAAATATATATTTATATTTTAAATAATCTTTTACCTTACATGATATTTAGTGTTTGTATTTTTAATTTCAGATAACAGAAGAAAGGCTAAAACACCCAGAAAATACAATGATACCAATACTTAACACCTATGGTACTAGTTTGTTTTAACAAATTGGCTTTAGTTCAACCTTTTTTTTACTATTTGACAGCTAACCATATTTGACAGCTCAACTTAATTACCGAACTTTTTTAGATTAGTATTTAGCATGCAAGTTGTTACAGTATTTGCAAAAAAAACTCTAAACGCTGCATAACTGTAAATGCCATGCGTGTTTAGATTAAATGGAAAATTGTGGCACACCAGAGTGATATTTTTAACTTTTTAGAGAACTTTGTAAAGATTCTTATAGAGGATGTGAAACTGTTAACGAACTAACGCAGAAATAAAATTAAGGTAAAGTAAAATATTTCAGGAATTATCTCAGGAAGCCAAGGCTTCTCAACTTCTGAAGGGACTTTTCACTGAAATTAGACTTGGTCTAGACTTATTTTTTTATAAGCATTATATTTACAGAACATATAAAAGTACCTATTATTAAACAACCATATTTTTGTTATCATACAACAAGTTCCAGCATTCTCTTCATTTTAGAATTGGTTCAGTTATTGAGACTCTAGCTTGCATGGGGCCTTCTCAACCTTGTCTTATATTATTTTGTAAATTGAGGACTAACTGCCCATGACGCCTGTCTGAATAAGACAGGTCTTTGCCCGAGAATATGCTTTATATTTGTTTAACTGCAGTCTCCAAACCCCTCATCCCTTCAAAAAATATGTTGCAACCACTGCCAACTTTACAATAATGTTAAAATAAAGTTCACCCAAAAGTTCAGGTCACCCTCAAGCCAAATGACAAGTGCATGAGGACAAATGAAAATTGGTGAAAGAAATGAGCTTTAATGTAAACTGTGTCACTACATATAATCCTACACTGACTGCCACTGCGATCTGAGGTCAACTTGCATTGCACTCTTTTAAATAAAATTGTTATGCTGTATCTTTAAACAAATATAGATGGACACAAAAAGAGAACTCAACAGATGCAACGTGAGTCATCTCTGCAAAGACTGGTTAGCATATGACATCAAAATACAGTTAAAGTGATTTGAGAGCATTATATCATCATACACATTTTTTGCCAATTAGTCTGCACAGCTCTTCATGACGTTGGAGACACTTGTGCATTGTGCGAATGTGCATTTTTGTCATATGTGTAACACATACCATCTCCCCCTCTTCATAAATGCTTCAAATAAATATTGCAGAGCTTTAAGTATCTTGAGAAGTTCAACTGTGGTCAAAATTAAACATGATTTTGATTAGTATTGACATTGCACTAAACATTAATGTCCCGCAGCTGCAACAGCATGATATCATGTATCCTTATATAACCAGTAACAATATAAACACAACAGCTCAAAGAAATATGGTTTGCATAATAGTTTTAGAAATCAGTACAAAATAAAAAAAATTAACAGACATTAAAAGGTAATGTTTATAGTTATTTAAAAGTAAAAATTATTTTTCATTTTTGATGATTGATATGGAGGGACAAAAAAGGTTGATTTCACTAAACATTTTGGCACTATCAAAACACCAACCATCCCAACATGGCAACATTGGCTCAACCAATGGCATGATTTTGGGGCAGGACCAGGGTCTGATTTGGGGATGGTGGATTCTCTGTCAATAGGTGTCTCTGCTTTCTAAAAGCATGAACACTTTCACTTATGGGCTGTGTTACAAAACTTTGTGCATTTTTTATTTGCAACTGACTGGAACAGCGAGCAAATGTAAAAATGTGCCCATGTTAAATATTCTAAATGGGTGCACAGCAAACTAGAGTTTGCAACAGAGTATTATTATGGAATTATGGGCGACTTTAGCAATCATCTTTTAACACAGCCCGAGCCAAGTTTAATTTTAAATCACCTAGGAAAACCTTACACAAGATGTACTGAGAGCCACTAAGAGCAGCTGTCACTTTTGAAACAATGCAGGAACAGTAAATAGACCAGTTGTCAAGAGTAACAGCATGTCAGTTGTTTAATACGTTGAGATTTGGTTTAAGTCTGGAAAGCTTCTTTCATTTCCATTCAAAGGAGTTGAATTAAATCTGCTGGTAGTTAAGTTGTTTACAGAGCTAAGCTAGTCGTGCCACAGCTGAGAAACAGAAATGAACATATCATAAAGACATATTCATAAACACAGAATGAGGTTGATAAAGACCACTGCAACAAACACAAGAAATGTACGGTCATGAATTGCCCCTCGACACTAAATATAATCACTAACAAGAGCTGAATGTCAAACAGTGGTTATTAGGATTTGAATGATGGTTAGAAGAAAGGCAGGGATAATGTCATTTGTCAATAGATTTTATTTTCTCTAGAAAAAGAGTCAAGGTAGCGTCTCACTTTCACCTTGAGTGGAGAATATGAATGAAGTGAATTAAAATTGATGATCCATTAAAGTGAAAATTGGTGTTGTTTTCCAATACGGTCAATAGAAATACATGCATTGTACAGTAATTTAAAGGAACATAACACTTAATATAAGTAGAAGCACAATAAGAATTGCTCAGAGGATGGGAGAGCACAGCTAAAGCAATAAATACAAAGAAATTAACCCCATCCCTCTACTTGAGAACATAGGAGAAATGGAGCCTAACTATAGTAGTTTAGCAAGAAATAATGCTTCATGTGTTCCAAATAGGATGGTCCACAAATGAGTAGTCAAGAGTTTCCAATTGTGGATTTAAATCCACACGGATGTCTTTCCATTTTTTCCTATAGTCCCAACCCTTTCAGTGCTGGCTTTAGGTCGTGGCCCTTGTTTCTCTTGGGCTGTATTGACCCGGTTCTGCTCTGTCATTGTGCCACCCGACACAGGGCTGCTGGTTCTGGAAGTATGAGCATTTTTTGTGTTGTATGTCTGAAAAGCCATGTCTAGTTGCTCCTGGGCTACTCGTAAATGGTGATGTAAGCTAGCCAGGTCAGATGGAATATTCTCATCAGGGCTTGTGCAATGTTGCTCTGGAACCACACTGTTCTGGTCGTGTGCAAGGATGCTGTTGGGAATCCGACCTGGCTTGTCGGATTTGATTACTAGGTTGTAACCTGGCGGAGATGCGGGAATGTTTCTGGAGTATGAGAAGCCGTATGAAGTTCGCCGGCCCTGGTTTCGACGGTTACGGAGTGTATCACGGAAGGCACCGATCCCCAAATGGAACATCTCACAGACATTGAGTAGGAGACAAAGACAGCTCACGACGTACATGATGAGCAAAAAGATGGTCTTCTCTGTGGGTCGTGAAACGAAGCAGTCTACCCGATGTGGACACGGGATCTTGTTGCAGACGTACGAGGGGTTCACGCGGAAGCCGTAGAGGAGATACTGACCCGTGAGGAATCCCACCTCAAAGATGGCACGGGATAACAGCTGAAGCACGTACATCCTCATCAGGCCTTCCTGCATGATCCGGCGGCGACCATCGTGCTTCACAGGGTCTTGACTTTGGGTTTTATCCATCTCTGGTTTGACATCTTGTGCATCCAAATTGTCTTCTTCATAAATCATCGGCTCTGCGTCATCATCCTCCTCTTCTAAAACCTCCTCTAGGTGGTGTCCGTCTCTCCAACGGCTGTGGCGGCTCCTCCTCTGGTGTCTCTGATATTTGCGTCCCTCCTCCTCCGTGGAACGGGCGATCTTGTGAATGGCGTAACCGAGGTACATGACCGAGGGGGTGGATATCATGATGATCTGAAAAACCCAGAACCGTACGTGCGAGAGCGGGGCGAAGGAATCGTAGCATACGTTGTCGCAGCCGGGCTGTTTAGTGTTGCAGGTGAACTTTGTCTGTTCGTCTGAGTAGATCGACTCACCGCCAACGGCCGTCAGAACGATGCGGAAGATAATTAGCACGGTCAGCCACACTTTCCCCACAAACGTGGAGTGGTTGTGGATTTCCTCCAGAAGACGAGTGAGAAAGCTCCAACTCATGTTGGTGATATAAACTTTTCACCTATGATCTGTAGGCACAAGAAAAGAGGAAATGTTAACAGTGTACACACTACACAGATACAATAACAGTTGACATATCACAGGTTTCCTTCTGAAACCTTGTATCTCCATAGTTTGTGATTTTTTTGTTGTTGCCATAAATCATTATTTTTTGTCATCATTTATGTTTGTCTCTCAATTAGCAGATATCTAACCAATACAAAGTATTAAAAAGTGCTTGTCCACTTTCAAAACACATTTTATATATTTTTTAAAGTACAGTCTTTTTCCATTTCCCCAAAAACAGAAAATTTGGACATCCAGGAGTTTCGTACAGGCTAGTGACAATACCTTTTAGTGAAGTGTTCCAAATGGCCGCAGTATGTTTTTTCAATATTAAAATGTGGCAATTTGTACATTTTTCATCATCAAAGACTTTTGTTGACCTCTTGATAAGGATAAAATGTCTTTACACGACCACGACAGGATAACGCACTTGGGGTACAACTGGGTGTACCTCTCCCTCACACACATTGCCCACATTTCATTTCATTCCTGAATTGAGGTTTATTTCAGGTCGCAGTTGAATTTGTTCTTCCAAATATGACCCTGAGGACAGAACTAGGCCACAAAGTCACTCAACAGTCGAGTTTGATGCAACATTCAGATCTGGAAATTGTAACTGTACATGTTCAACTGAAACCCAATGAAAAAGTGATGTGACATATCATACATTTACAAAATAGGATATAAAGATAATTTTTTGAGATGAAATAACAATCGTTCTTTCTGTTTCACATAAACCCAAATCCGGCTCTTACCTTGTTATGTTGGACAGTATATCAGATAACTCTTTTCATTAGAAAATATTTAAAGGTACAGTTCACCCAAAAATCGAAATTCTGACCTCATGTGCTCACATTCGAGTTATTTTTGATCTATATCAATTTCTTCGTTTTGATGAACACAGAGAAAGATATTTGATTTGGCCACCATAGACTACCAAAGCAGGAAAAATTACAATGGTATAGTGAAAAGTGCCCCAGAACTGTTTGCTTTCCTACATTCTTCAAAACAACTTATTTTTTGTTTAACAGAATAAATACATTTATAAAGCCATTCTTCCAATTGAATTCAGACAGAATTTCCATTTTTGGGTGAACTGTTCCTTTAACTCATCCTTATTTGAATAGTTTTAAATCAAATGTATTGCTGTTTTTAAATCTGATTTAATGTGGTTACTGTGACACTTACAATAGTGTCACAGGTCCCGAAGAGGATACAGGCAGTATTTCTCCTTTTCCAAATATTTACATTAAAAGTTGAGAAGTGCATGTAGTGTCATTTTTCATTCCTCAATGAATATGTGTTACATTATTTGATAAAAAAAGTTTTTGCAATTGTAGACTATGTTAATTTACTATATTAAGCTGACCATGGGGTCAACTTAAACAAAGTTTTATGTTTTTAATAACCTGTAAAGGTTTGCAAAACCACTGCTCTTCTCTATAGTATACAATTGGCTTGTGTTCCCGTTTCCAGCATTACATCTCCAGATGTGGGACTAGCCATCTCTTGTGCCATCTTAACAGACAAGAGCGGCTGCCACAGGCTGTCTGTGTGTATCATGGAGGAAAGCAAAGGCAACTAGAAACAGATGGCACGCACTATTCGAGGAACCTCATAGCCTGAGAGACCTCAGGGACAATAGATGTTTGCCTGAGTGGATCCTTTTCAAGGAAAGTGTAAAAACGTGGGTAACCTTTTGATAAATAGGCTAAAATAAATAGTTCATGATGGAATAGTCTGAAATGAAGAATAAAGCCACAGTATCTTAAACTAATCTTAAACCAGGGTGAAGTGTTTTATCGGGTTATGCCAGTTCATTTTATCCAGTTCACTGAATGTCATAAAGGTATTGCCAGATTTTGTTCTTTTTTACTTTAAAAAACTGTGCTTTGGATTTCTCCACAATATTGAACATTGTTCAATGTGTTGTTTTTTATTTTATTTGAGCAATCAATGATTTATAATGAGTAAAAATGATGCACAGCATTTCAAAATGTAGATATTAACACAAGCAATGTATATTGAGTTCCAAGAAATCAATCTCACAAATGGGATGTGGAAAATTTGGTTTGGTAGTTTTATTGTAAATATTTACATATTTCTTTGCTGATGTGCACATCAAAGTTCATCTCAGGCAGCTATATTTCTTGAAGCATGTGTTTGCATGTTATCTGTTCAAGAAATATTAGAAAACCTTTTTATATATAGATATGAAAAATTCAGCTGGGTGTAACAACATGCACTTGCTTTTGACCAACTCAACGGAAAGCCATGGCATGCATGTTTATTGCCATTTTTTGTGATTTATTGTTTTTTACATATACAAAAAATATCATGTTAAACAATATGTGAATAAAACCTTCATACCTTTAATACTGACTGAGTAAGGCCATGTGAAAGAATTATAGTTAATTAAACTATGACTCATCATTAAATGATCAGACTTTAGAATAGTTCAATTTGACTGATTCTGCTTAATTTAACTTTGCATGTGCTATATTTATCAAAAGCTTAGAAAAAAATGTAGTTACTACAATAACTTGAATTAATATTAATTGAAGTATATTTACGTGAATAATAAAAAAAATGATTGCATTTACAGAGATTTAAACTTATAAAAAATTATCAAACTTAAGACAAAACATCACCATTTATACAACAGAACAGGAAAAAAATATTTATATTGAGAAAAACCTGTCCAGACACCTCACTAACATTCGTTTCTTCATGACAGTTATGACATCGCAAACTGCGAGGTAAGCGCGCACACAGACCTTAAGAAGTTGCAGCTGGGAAACTCCTCCAAAAGACGCGCGCTCCATCCGGCCATAACTTCCCCGCGAAACTGCGGCGGCCTCTTCACAGTCAAATGAAATGATGAGGCATGATCCTCTAAGAGCTGTAACAGCGGCAGACTGAGCTGCACACAAAGAGCTTCACATCCCACATTCTCCCCAGCGCAAGAGCGGGCGTCTGTCTCACGCATTGAGTCTGGACTGTTTTACACCTCCCTACAGCCAGCAGAGGAAATAAAAAGAGAAAAAAAATGTGGGAGAAAGTTCTTCTGGCGAATGACCCCCATGACAAGGGTTCAAACTGGGAGGTTGACCGCTGCTGTGCACCAGCACTCAAATGGTTATTGAAAGGTCACACTATTACATACAGTGCTCAATACTGGACATGTGTCAATAATATTCTAAATATGTTTGACAAAATCTGTCATAATAATAAATGGAATTCCTTTTTAAATTCACTATTAAAAGAAATATTTTAACATTCCACTTTTTCATTGGCTAATTGTTTCCTTATGTATTTTACTTATTATTTTAAGTTATTCATTGAAAATATGATCTGTCTGCTGTTGCTGTTGTTCTTGTTTTCTTTTCTTTACAGAAGAAGTTGCTATGAAGCCATCCAAGCAAGATGCGGCACAATACAGAAATAGAGCGCATTGCCACAGTGTAGAATGTCTCCGCCAGGTATGCTCGGTCATTTCTTGTGTCATAATATTTAGATGTTCTGCCCAGGCAAAGAGCCAGAGATGGGACGAAGACACAGGACAAGTGTAGCACTGCGGCGTGTCTTCTCCAGCATAGTACTTGGACGTTTACACTGGGGATTCTCTCCCCAGGGATTCTGTAGGGTGCAGGCCCAGGTTCTCACACTGCCTTTGGTTGGTGTTAAATTGGGCTTGTTTGTGGAGATTCTGTTTATATAGTTTTTTATACATTTAAAATAGATCTCACATTTTTCCATCAGTAATTACCACAAAATGTGTTTAGTTCTGTGTCATGATGAGGTTTATGTATAGTCATCTTCATTTGCTGTATGTTGAGACATGGCAGTTACACTTAACAGCAGTGGACGGCATGTTTGGGTCATATTAGGGGACGCCAGTCTTATATAATTTAATATGACAGCACCAGAATGTATTAACAGATTAAGTGGCTTGTATAGTTTAGTTTTTCTATTTTTTATGTGAACGTTTTCTTTTTGGCACTATTCCTTTAAAAAAGAAAAAATATTATTAAACTAATAGAAAAACGATTTTCAACATTCAAAGCTGTCTTAAAAAGAAATAAGTAAATGTAACCTTAGAGCATGATGTTGCCAGTGCCACCAAGCCTGAGGTAGGGTGTTTTTTTAGGTCAACATTGTCGGGCTACTATGCTTTCTTCCCAAATTTTTTAGGAAATGTCACGTGGGTCCTAGTAAACTCAAGGCGTGACCTAACCTTTCTCAAAAGTTACATCCTTCCAGCCACTTTCCCAAAGACACGGAGTGCTTAGAAAGTTGTTGATGTCTGGACAGTTTCTTCCATTTAAGCTGAAGCTCTGGAGCTCTGTCAGTGATGTATCTGGTTTTGTGCTCTCTTTAACAACTTCCCTTCTTGGTGGGTAGGAAGGCCGGATTATTTCTTTAATGTTGATCACATTTTCTTTCTTTACTCTTTGGTGTTATTTTAAAGCACAATGTCTTATGTAATTTGTTCCTCTCTGCACTGATCTGCAGAAAATAGGCAGTTGTCTAGAGGGATTGCCATAAGAGGGCATTGTATGTTCACTGGGCAGAAAACTAGAAGTGTACTTCTGCAGATGTGCTCAATCTTTTTCTGCTGTCCACCCACTCAGCTGGGCTGCTGGTGTCCATCTTCCAGAGGCCATGTCAGTGTGGCCACTTATATGACAGAAGCTGTTTTGTGATTCTCGCAATGATCCTCTCTGCTAGACTTTCATTTGGTATCCAGCTACCCTTCCAAGTGTCCTCTTTCAGGGATGCAGCAGAATCATTAGAGCGCATATGCCATTTCTGCAATGTTTTAACGTGAGATTAACTTCTTTACAGAGTCTCAATGACGTCATGCTAAGAGGATGTGTTTGGTAGATGCATGATAATGATTCCGTTATAAACCCTGGTGCAGTGAGCATTTTTCTTTCCTTCTAATGTTATCTCTCAAGTTTCTCCCAAAATCTTAAGTTAATAGAATTGGTCTGGGGTCACAGATGTCCGGGTTTATGTAATAGATCAAAACCAGCTATGTGACTGAGCAGTACCCGCAGAGAAGCAGAGACTGCACCGATCTAAACAACACATAAAGAACTCCAAAGACATTCTGAAGAATCACTTCTATACGGTCTCTCTTTCAGTCATAGACAAATACACACATACTCAGACACTGTGGCTCGACCCGTCAGCTAGCGCAGCAGCCAACCTATAGGCAGTTTGTGGAGCGTCAGTCTCATTTGTTTACATCTGCTCTTTGAGCCGGGCTCAGCCTGCCTTTGGGTCAATGCCCCTTGCACGGAGTTTGATGAAAACATGAGTCTACGGAGGTGACTTGGAACAAGTGCCCAGAGGTTCATGCCAACATTGCCAGAGAAACTTCTCTCAGCGAGGCTGAAGTCCCTTGTTCGGCTTGCACTTTAATCAAGAACGGAAGGACATCACTGGACCATCATAAAACTCTCAGCAATACACATCAAGCTCTAAAGCATCATGCTACCAAGTGACTGTGAAGTGTTGCGTGGTCACTGACTTCATTTCAAAGATCTGTGGCCTTAATGTTTAAATGGTTGCAAAAAATTCCTACTGTATTTAATATGTATTGAATTCGAACACAAGAGCTGTTAAATTCATGGCAAAAAGTCAACATGTATTGTTATTCCATACTGCTATGTATTTCAGAGTAAATATTTAATGAAGGCAGATTTTCCCCATGTGGAATTGACTGAATCATGTGCACTTTCCCTTCTGCAATGTCTGTTTTTGAGTGCCATTTTAGTCATGGAGCAATGTTTGATCAGAGGTCATTTTTATAAGAATAATATGCCGTGCTTGAAGATTTATTAGACCACCTGTCATAAAGAGAAAAAAATTGGGGGAATTTATAAAAAGCCTACTAAAACATAACAAGTTTTTGACACAGTATACCCAAATGTGTGCCGGCACATTTGACTTCTATCTGAACTCAGATATGAATCAAGTATAACATTCAACCCCTAAAGGACCATTGTGTAATTTTTAGTGGCATCTAGCGGCTGTGGATGCAAATTGCAACCAACCGCTCACTCCACCCCTCCCTTTCGAAGCACTACGGAGGCTGAGAGAGGATTAAGATGTCATCACGTTTTCAATTTGTGTGAATTCATTTATATAGTGAATTTCACAATGTGCATTGTTCCAAAGCAGCTTTACAAGAGCAAATCAGAAAAACACAGAAAGGTAAAACACCAGTTTGTTGTTGGATGCGAGACATAAATCTTCCTTTACTCCCGACATCTGAGCCTCTGTGGATTAGTTTTATTTCTCAAGGGAATGTGCAGAAGACATCAGGTGAAGTCACTTTATACCGGGATACTTCACAAATTAAATTAATTAGCAAAATGCTGAATTTATAATGGGCCATGTTTTAGTTTTTTATAGATATTATATATATTTGTCCCGTATTGTCACTTAAAAAAAAACTAAGACATGTTTCTGCATTAACTCATAGAGAGCATGTATTAGTTTTTATAGATATGATGCATTTGACCCATGTATTTTCCTATGTAAATACAATGAGCACATTGTAATGTTACCCCCATCTTTCACTTTCATCAGCGCTCTGCTCAACTAATGTCCATCTGTGCACTGTGCTGTCAGGTCTCTGGTCTAGCGTCTGTGAGATTGTTACACTTATTCCTGGTTGGGGTTGTCGAGCACGTGGGATTTTGTTATTCCTAGTCTTTCAGTTTATTTAGTGTCTGCATTTCATCCACTCACCTCGTTACCTTGTTTACTTCCTCATTATTAGTTAAGACTCTGCACCTGGGTTTCCTGATTTTTCCCAGCTGTTCCTTGTTTCCTTCTAGCCCAATTGTCCTTATATTCCCCTTGTCTTCTCTTGTCCGTTGTCAGTCCGTTTTTGGGCATTACCGAAGGTTGTCCTGTCCTGTCCTGTCCTGTCCTGTCCTGTCCTGTCCTGTCCTGTCCTGTCCTGTCCTGTCCTGTCCTGTCCTGTCCTGTCCTGTCCTGTCCTGTCCTGTCCTGTCCTGTCCTGTCCTGTCTTGTCCTGTTGTGCCCTGGCTGATTTTCAAATCAATAACCGTTTGTCTTGTCTAGGCTCCTGAGCTGAGTTACTGCACCAAGTTCCTACCTCTGTCTTGCTCACTGTCAACACTCCTAAACACCAGGATCTCATCTCTAGCTGCAAGGGAACTTACTTCATCCTCCTAGGGAATCGATCTGTGCTCCCGGGACTTCGGCAGAGTCACTGTGGGTGACTTTCTCTCCTCTCAAGGAACACCATTACAGTGGAGGATTCTGGCCACGTCGACGGACTTACGTTTGCTATTTTTCCTGCCTTCAGCGGGTGGATTTTCCCTTGGCCCTCGTGGGCGGAATTAAGTCCCTTTACCTGCCATCAGCAGGAGGATTTTTGTTGGCCCTCGTTGGGTGGATTTATCTTCATTTTTACGGATTACCTTGACTGAACTCCCTTGCTGTTCCTCACTTCAAGGAGTAATTCCCTGTTTTGTTTTCGACCGAGCGCTCGAACCTTTTTGTGACTTTGCCAAGTTCCCATTGTTGTCAGATTCCTTGTCAGATCTACTGTTGTTCCCTGCCGGGAAAATTATTAAATATTCAGCTACCTGCACTTGACCCGTGAGTCGTTCTTAACACTGTGCAACTTACTGCTGATGGTAACAAGGTTTTTTTGGTACTCGGCCCGACTTTGTCCAAACAAGCGTAATTCGGAAATCGGACACCCAGCCTTTAGGAGTACTGCTTATAAATTCTGTATATTAGATTCTTAAAGCAATTCATGTAAACACCTTAATTGTGATATTAGCATACTCTAATAAGGCAAATAATTTGATTACTGATGTCCATGTAAACATGGTCAATGTGTTTGTGTTTTAAAGACAGTGGTTCTTATTTGCTTGATGACCATTCTCCTCATTTTCGTTGTACAATCAATTGGCAGTGAAAAAATGCAAGCCACGCCCACTCAAATGTCTTTTCACTTGGAAATGTGTCAGAATACGGAAGTTAAAATGATATCAACTTCCGGTTCACAGGGACTTTAAAGAGAGACACAGTAAAACGTCTTGGTTACATATGTATTCTCAGTTCCCTGATGGAGGGAACGAGACGATGTGTCGAGAACGACAGATGGGGTTAGTCCTTGAGAACCAATCAACTCTGACTACTATAGAACAGGCCTGGGAACCTCCGAAAGACCCAGGTTAGGGTCCAAGAGGGTCTGGAGCGGAGATGAGGCGGATTCCGCCCTCTCGTGCTCCTTAGGAACCTGGTGACCAGGTCGTGTTGCCCTAGAAACTTTCCATCAACTGAGTTGTGATGAGTGGCGATAGCGACTACATACACTTTCAATGTGGAGGGGACATGTTAGTCTCCAGTCTCGTAAGAAGGACAACACAATCCTGATCGAGCACCTCAGTGGGTCTTTCTCACTGAGAGAGACACCAGGACGAGAAGAGGCACCGTCTAGAGGCGTGTAACCGCCTAGTAGATGGGGCCCTAGCCTGGGTGATGGTCTCTGCCGTAGAGGGAGAGTAGCCATCTCAGGATATTCTCGTCCCGTCTAGAGACCAGACATGGGTGTTCCAGAGGTCTGATCTGGGATGCCAGAACGTGTCCTTCCCCTGAGAGAGCAGGTCCTCTGTCAGGGGAATGGTTCAGGGGGAGTCGCTGTCCAGAGCATCAACTCTGAAGCCAAGTGTGGTTAAACCAGTGAGGTGTAACCAATAACACTGTACCAAAGCAGACAATGGGTGGTGTCGCTGGAGGCAAAGAGGTCTATGTGTGTCTGTCCGAACAGCACCCAAATAAGCTGGACCGGGGATGGAGTCGCCACTCTCCGCAAGGCGTATACTGACGAGAGAGCGCATCGGCTGTCTGGTTCAGTTTGCCTGGGATGTGTGTGGCCCGCAGGGAGCGGATCACCTGCTAACTCCACAGGAGGAGGCGTCGGGCAAGTTGTGTTAGCTGCCGTGAGCGTACGCCACCCTGGCGATGTACGGTACGGCTGTCATGCAGTCCCGGAGGACCAACACGTGCTGGCCCTGCACTAGAGGCCGGAGCCTTCTCAGCGCAAGCCGCACAGCCCACAACTCTAGGCAATTGCATCCCAGTGCAGACGGGGGCCTGTCTACTGCGTGCCCGTTGCACACTGCACCCCACCCCTGCAGCGAGGCGTCCGTCGTTACCACGACGTGCCTCGTAACCTGCCCGAGGGGAACCCCGCCCGGAGGAAGGTCATGGAAGACCAAGGGGTTAGGGTGCGTCGGCAGCAGGGCGACATCACCATGCGTCTGCTGACAGTGTGCTACGCTATCCTCGGAACTCGACTCTGTAGCCAGTGTTGAAACGGTGTCATGTGCATCCACCTGAGGAGTATTATCCCCGCGGAGAATGCCATGTATCCCAGGAGCCTCCAGTTCAACACTGACTAAGCACGTGCTGCGGACAGCTGCGCCGTCATGGTGCAGAGTTTAGTTCCATACCGAGAAAGAGGATGCTCTGCAATGGGGAGAGTTTGCTCTTTTCTCGGTTGACCTGAAATCCCAATCGATCTAGATGCCGGAGCACCAGGTCCCTGTGTATACACAACAGATCTCGCGAGTGTGCCAAGATAAGCCAGTCGTCGAGATAGTTTAGTACCCGCAGGGACAGACCGAAAGGGAGGACACTGTCCTGATATGCCCGCCCCTCGAACGCGAACCGTAGGAATGGCCGGTGTCGAGGGGGATCGAGACATAAAAGTAAGCGTCCTTCAGGTTGATTGCCTAGAACCAATCCTGACACCTGATAGATGTCAGGATGCGCCTCTGCGTGAGCACCCTGAACGGCAGCTTGTGAAGGTGCTTTGTTCAGGGTACGCAGACCTCTGGGGCGCAACCCGCCGTCTTTCTTGAGAACGATGAAGTGTGGGTCGTGACCCACAGAACATCTTGGTTTTGAGGGACAAACTTGATACCTATTTTGCCAGAAGGGTGGTGACATCTACCCGAAGTACGGAGGCGTCCTTGCCTCTGACAGAGGGAGAGATGATGCCCCGAAACTGGATTGAGTAACCAAGACGGACCGCCCGAATTGGTCAGTTAGACAGTGTGGGCAGCTCTCGAGCTCACAGGGACTATGACAGGGTGACAGAGAACGGAAAAAACTCTGCGAGTAAGTGGGCGCCAGGCCCTGAAAAGGGCCCGGCTTTGGTGACGAGTCAGGAGTCGTCCCGTACCGACCGATCAGAGCCGTGGCTGTGGAGGTTCGGGTCCGATGTTGTTCTCCCTGGGGTCGTCCCGTCAGTGTCCCTTCTTGCTAGAAGGTTGCTGACGGGGTGGAGGTTCTCCCCCTCGACCTCTGCTACCGGGTGCCGCCTGTGGGGGCACAGGAACCGGAGCCGATGTCGAAGGGGTCCTGAATTGCAGGGAACCAGACGTCACGCGGGATCTCGGAGGCCTCTAGGCGGCCGAGTCGCGGCGTGAAAAAATGTGGCTAATTGCCACTGTCTGCTTCACCGTCCAAAAACTGCTGATCGCAGTCCTCGACGGTGTTACCAACAACCCACCCTGCGAGATGGGTGCATCAAGAAAGTGGACTTCCTTGGTGTCACTCTTCTTTACAAGGTATAGCCGGGGGTGTCTCTCCTGGACCACTACCGTGGACATCGTCCGACCAAGGGCCCGTGCCGCCGCCTTGGTCGCCCATAGAGCATGCCAGCGGCGGCACAAAGATCCTGCATTATACCCGGGTCGGCCTTATCCTCGTGGAGCTCTCTCACCACCTTGGCCTGGCGGACCTGCAGGATGGCCATGGCGTAGAGAGAGGAGGCAGCCTGGCCCGCGGCATCACAAGCCTTCGACACCAGTGATGCCGAAGTCTTAGGCGCTTTGGGCGGTAGGCGTGGCCGATTCCCCCCAGGTGGTAGCCGTCCGCAGCACAGGTGCACCGCGGGCAGACGTTCCAACTGGGGGATCTCTACGTAGTCCTTGGCTGCCCCACCATCGAGGGAAGTAAGGGAGCAGGAGCTGGTTTCACTGGAACGGTCCGTGAGTGGAGCGTTCCAAGTTTTACACAGCTCCTCATGCACCTCAGGGAAAAACATGGCAACCGGGGTGGGCGCAGTTTGCACCGGGCTCCGACCTCAGGAACCACGCATCCCCGGGTTAGCATGGATGACATCACTTCTGCTTCCTCCTGAGCTCGACCGCTGTGGGTGGAGCTCGGATTCGTCAGAGTCGGATGCCAGTCTCCCTCCGATGCTGCGAGCGACATCTCATCTACGTCACACATCGTTTCCGAGTGTGTATTCGAGAATCCGGACGGTATGCCACCGCCGGTTGGGGAACGTTCAGAAGAGCGAATCGGGGTGCGAACGGCCCGTGAGCACGTGGCTGGCGGGTTTGCGTTCGCAGAGTTCCCCATATCACTAACGCTGCTAACGTGGGTGGTCATCGGGGCCGTAGCCACAGATGTCACAGCCCAGGTAGCAGACGAAACGGTGGCTGGTTCCCGTAGGAAGACAGCCACCCGTGACCGCAACTTCTGAATGACAATCTGCCCGCATCCCAGTGCTGGACGCCCAGACGCCTAACGCAGCAATCGTGTCCATCCCCCTCCTCGATGAGGGTGCCGCACCCAAGAGAACAGCGGGACATGCCGCGCTGGAGAATGCTCAGTCAGTCCTGAAAAGGACTTTTTTAGAAAAAAATCTCTAACACCTCTGGAACCGCCGAGACGCCCAGGGGAAGGTCGCTGCAGGTAGGGATGATCCGCTGCAACACGTCGTAGATCCGGCAATGTAGAAGAAGAAGAATTCATTGAATTCGTTCTGTTCGTAGTCATGAGCGAAGGCTCTGAAGAACAAAAGGTAAATGAATGCTGCACGCCGGCTTCATTTTATACCGGATATCCGGGGGCGGAGCCCGGCATGCAAATTTTCATTCGCCCAATTTCATTGGCATTTTCTATAGTAGTCAGAGTTGATTGGTTCTCAAGGGTGAACCCCATCTGTCGTTCTCGACACAACGTCGAGAGACCGACAGAAAGGGCACAGCTAGTTTTTTCCACACATGCAAAAATGGACATGTAGGGCACAGTATAATAAAATATCTGTGGTGTATATTGAGCTGAACCTTCACAGACACATTCAATAGACTTCTTAGATTTATATTACATTTTGTATAAGGGCTTGATTAGTGCTTTGACTGGTTTACTAGGCAGAAAAAAGTAATTTGATTGATGAACAATACAATTCATGGATAGCAACAATAATTATATTTAATCAGTAGAAATGTTGTGACTAAAAAGCGTACACATATATAGCCTACTGTTGGAGTAACCATAACAGAAACATAAAAAGTTGATTTTGAGAGGTTGTGTTATAATGTGAATGTAGTCACACCTGAGGAAAGTGTGTTGCACAATGCAAAGCTTCTGGAATTCATTATGCTCAGATAAAAATGATAAAGGTATGCAACTATGCCCCATAAAGGCGTGTTACGTGGGTATCTCTCACCAAAGGACAAGGCAAAATGTCCCCGGTTCTTCCAGTAAGTTTAAGTTAATTCCCCATTCAAAACAAAATAGCTTAAGTCCTCAAAAAGCTATCCTTACAAAGATGACAATATGATTTGCTAGGGAAAATAATTTTCACAGTTTTTCATGATTTATAAATGTGATGAAATTGTGTTCATTGAAAAAAGCAAAATGTTATTTTGGCTAGAGTTTAATGATTAGAGAGATTTGTTACTGTTTTAGTCGCATTTCAGACGTGAACTTTTAAAAACCATAACCAAATACATTCACAATAGATACTGTAATATATCTCTCTAAATATTCTGGTAATTGGGAACATTTTGTCGTAACTCAACATGCATACGTCAGATGAGAGAGAAAAAAATACATGAGAGGTTTTCCAGATAAGAGTCTATTTTCCATTTCCTTTGGGGCAGTTCAAGTAAGAACACTATTTTATAAACAGAAGTTTAACAGACACAGACCGTCTCATTCACTCTAGTTGGATTTAATAATCACAAGAATATGTCACCTGTGGCATTTATAGAGACGACAGTAAATAACAGCATTACATTTTGAAAGTACTTTTTCTTAAGAATACTGGAGTGGTGCTTTAGCGTATGTGGCACATTCTATTAAGCTCACAGTTTGCCTCTACAAGAACTATGTTTTTTTAAACATATCCCCAAAATGCTTTTCATGCAAAATGTTTGTATATGTTTTCAACCAAATCAGTCATTTATTAGTAATACCCTTATAATTTACAAAACGGCAAAAGAGCATCCAACATGCCGTGTTCAGCTGCAGTATGCACACAGATACACAACTTCAGTCACACACACACTCATCAAGTTGTTTAACACTCAACTTTAGGATGCTTGAGGCTCTTAATCTTTCACATGATCTTGTCAAAACTGGCCATGTCATCTGGGGGTCAAAACAAGCCTCAAAGAGTCTCAGAGCTCTCACTGTAATGAGGGTTGCCATAGCAACAGAGGACTACATCTCCAACTCAAAGCCCCCAGTCCCTTACCAGCAGAGTCGCAGTGTCCTGGGCCAACTCATGCCCTGGGCATCCCCACTTTAGCTCTGACAGTAATAATTGTCATCATTAACCATCATCACGCACAGGCGATCATATATGTAGATGAGGTCATAGTCTCAGAATAAGGGTTTACTAAAAGGCTGGGCCAGTATTCTTAAAGCTTCTAAGAATCCTCTAAGAAAGCTCTTAATTTAGCTAAGAAACAATAAACGTAGTCTTGGCTTAAAAGTGATTCAGGATCAATCTGAGAGCAACTCTGAGAAAGGAAAAGACAAAAACTGTTATCTTATTGAGGCGGGGCTGACCCCGTTGCTATGTCTTTTGAAGACTGTGATTGGTTGGTTGGCCAAGAAGGTATTAATTCACTGTCATTCAATTCAATTTAATAATGCGTTTATAATTTGCATTGCATCAAAGCAGCTATAAAAGAAAACCAAGATAAACCAAAGTTGAATACACACAAAAACAATAAAAAAAATTGGATAAACCTTTAAAGTAAAATGGAAATTGTCATGGATTGCAACACTTTTCATGTTTCGTCCATTTTCTTTGCTGCTAAAGAAACTTAAGTCTCTTAAAAGTCCTCCTCACTACTTCTTAAATTTTGGACCTTAACAGCTCCAAATGACCTTAAATTACCTTTTTTTTCTAGGATCTTTTCTGTAATTTTAAGGGGACACAACATTTCAAATAATTTTCTTAGAATTCTGTCACTAGGTGAAACTCTTTCCACTAAGATTTTTCATGAATACGGCCCTGATGTTTTGATGCTTATAAAGTTCATTATTTTAGTTTATGGTAGAATTAAGTGTAGCATAGTATTGTAAATATGCGGTGATGTATTTCATGTACTTTTTATCTCCACTTGACCCTTCGGGAATATATTATAGTGATGGACACTTGTAATAATAAGTACTGTAATTTTTTTTCATTTGGCAGATGCAATTATCCCAAGACACAGCGTGTTCCGGCTGTTTTTTGCAGTATTTGTTTCCTGATAAAAAATGTGTGACCTTTGAGCTGTGTGCTGTAATGCAATACTAAATTAAATAAAGCAAAACGTGCTATGAATGGCACATTTCTTTAAAAGTACAACGATTTATCCAAACTCCACCCAACAAAACAGGGACATATAAAACTGACAACCACTAGATGGCAGGCTTGTATAACTTAGAAGGGATCCATATATGAGACTTTCCTACACTTTCCTTTTGGCTAAATTTTCTTTTCTTCCATGTGAATCAGGTTAGTTCACTATGCATTTAAGATAAAACCTAATTATTTGCCATTAATAGCCAAGATTACTTTTTTGCACAATAAATCACTAGATACAGTATTCATTTATTAAACCAACATGTTAGCATAAATCCACTCTTGAACTCACAGTCATTAAGTTGAATTATTTGTAATATGACATTGTTTGGTTCAAAGGTTAACGTCAGCAAAAAATCTCGACAGCACATATTGGTTAAACATTAGCTTTTGGGGGGTCAGTAGGATAGGATATTAATCCTTATTTAACATATTGGCTTGGTTTTTGTGTATACGAGATTTTAAGGTTAGGGTTACATAAAAGTTATATAAAGTTAAGGTTATAAGGTTGAAAGAAGTTGCTGTTAATTTGGCATTTTGTTGTACAATTTAAACCCTGTAACCAAGGTCAAACAGTCTTGTTAAAGTTTCAGTCTTGTATGAGAACTCCGTTATCTCACCTAAAGAACACAGGGTCATAAGAAGTCAGGATAATAGAACACTAAACAGATTTGCTAAATGCTTGTATGCTAAATGTTGTCATTTTTGCATTTCTGTCAGGACCTCTCTCATCAAATATTTAAACAATAGCAATATTTAAGGTTGGTGGAATGAAACTGTTCTGGGAAAACTCTCCACCTGTCCATGCAGCCTTGGAGTTACATGAGCAAGTTGCCGAATGGGTTAAACGAGCAGTAAAGCTGTCAGGGAAAGCGTGCACCCTGCAACAAAAAGCACCGCAGTTGAATGAGCAAGTTTTTAGCAAGCAGAATAAACTAATGGCAAAGTCCGTTTAGGGAAGTCCTGTCACTCGGTGGTCCTCTTTGCAACATGTCTTCAAGGAGTAAGGACAGCTATATAGCTTGCAGCTAATTCAAACAAGAGTGAATGGGGAATACTAATGCTTAAAAACATAATTTTAATTTTTTTTAGATAATATGCATGTGCAAAGTTTTGCTAGTGCAGCCATATTGAGTGTTGCGTTCCTCCCCATTCATTTCAATGGCATAGATGCAAATTGTTAATATTAAAGGAGTCATATGACACAGCTTAAATGAATATTATCGTTTGTTTTAGATGTAATGCAATGTGTTTACACGATTTAAGGTTCATATGACCGCTTTAATATCTCAACTAGTAGTAAGCAGGTGGGTTAAGCATACACTCTGTGTGTAAAACTTCCTGAAAATATAGTCAGAGCACTCTTCCCTAAGATTAGTCTTAACTGAAAAGATCTTCCTTTAGTTTCAGGTAGCCTGAAGCTTCTGGTTGCAAAGCAGATAGACATTGTGACTGCATTAATAATAAGCAAAAATTTGGATATAAACCCCTGCATCAGCTCTCACTATCATGATCACATTCAATCGAAGGCGTTATCTACTATAACAGAAAGATCACATGACTTACACACATTTGACCTTTTATTGAGTATATATTTCACATAGATGTTCCCATATAAATGTGATTGTATAGTATACATTTATGGACACATTGACAGAATGAGTTAAACAAGATTTCTGGTTCCCAGCATGCTTGCTTCTGCCTTTCTGCCTTTCTACCGTTTAAGGAGGGTAAATTGTTTAAATGTGGGTGCTATTTCATGTCTTTTTGCTGAATATGAATCAAGGAGGAGATCTGTTAGTGTTTAATGTTGTATTACCTTGAAATTTAAGAGGGTTTCTAATCTATGTAAATTTGTGGGGTAACCTTGTTGTTGAAGAGTAGAGCCTGTGGTTAGGATAACAATTTGCCAAACATCATGAAGATTATGTATTACCTATTTAAAAAGTATTAGCTGTGCGATTTCAGTGAAGTGATTGTCTGTTCACGTAGTGCTTTTGTTTGAGCAGGTGTGCTTAAGCAATTGTAAACTAGCTATGTTTTAAACTCTGAAACATGTATATTGTAAATGATTGTTAAACATAAGAAATATATATTTCCATATGCGTGTATAAATGGCATGAGTAAATATATGTTCAATATATTTTTACACATCCAGTACCATATCTTATCACATGTACATCAATATATTATAAAGCATATTACTGATTATAAAATTACATATATTGTGACATAGTTTATTTAATAAATGAAAAGAAGGAAATCCCTTATATATTATTTAATATATTCTACACGTTTACACAATATATTATTCTATTATTCTATTGCGCAAACAGCAAGCACTTGAAGAGAAACACTGAGCATCAGAGCGTCATCCAAGCGTTCACTAGAGTTATACAGTAAAACACTGTTGTGACATATTGCTGCAAGCGTCTATGTGCCTAATACAATAACATCCAGGGTGTAATACCTTACTACTGGCATGCAATGTCTGAGACACGGTGTTCTAGTTTTGCAGACAAGAAAAGTAGTGTCGCTAGATTGGCGGGTTACAGCCCAATTGGGCTAATTTTTGTACAGGTAAGACCGGAGAAAAATGCATTGGGAGGTTGGACAAAATTTGGGCTGCTTATGAAATTAAAAACCTGCCCAAGCATCTTGCCTTTTCTTTTCAACCTACAGTTGAGATCATGTGATGGCTCGTGATTGACGGGGTTTTGGAGCGATAAAGGACCAGATTTTCTATATTGAAAGGATTGCAATGACAAAGTGGCCCAAATAACTGTTGCAATGGTAGGGAGATTAACTCAAATCTCACAACATGGATTACACATGTGGTGACCGACACCTCGAAGACTTTGTAAATATAACTATAGCTGAATTAACAGCAGTTGAGTAATTTAATCAAAATCAAACTTAATATGGGATTCTACCAACATTAATTCTGTTAATCATTCTCGTCCTTAACAGCGGCTGATATATATATAATCAAAATTATTCAACCCCCACTGAAATTGATTGTTTTGGTCGGTTTGACATTGATTATGATCATTCAGTCATCCTGCTTACAATTAAATCAAAGAGGCACGTGTAGGTCAGACAAATATAACATAACATTTATAATGTAATAACCACAAATGTCTTTTCTGAGCTCACATCATTATCAGTTTTATTCAACCCCCAAGTGACATTCAATCTTAGTACTTAGTACAACATCCTTTTACAGTTATAACAGCTTTTAAACGTGAAGCATAGCTTGACACAAGTGTCTTGCAGCGATCTACGGGTATCTTCGCCCATTCATCATGGGCAAAAGCCTCCAGTTCAGTCACATTCTTAGGCTAGCACTGCAACTGCTTTCTTTAAGTCCCACCAGAGGTTCTCAATCGGATTTAAGTCTGGTGACTGCGATTGCCACTTCAAAATGTTCCAGCCTTTAATCTGCAACCATGCTCTAGTGGACTTGGAGGTATGCTTGGGATCATTGTCCTGTTGAAAGGTCCAATGTCTTTCAAAGCCTCAGGTTTGTGACGGACTGCATTACATTGTCATCCAATATCTCCTGGTACTGAAGAGAATTCATGGTACCTTGCACACGCTGAAGCTTCCCAGTACCTGCAGAAGCAAAACAGCCCCAAAGCATGATTGACCCCCCGCCATGCTTCACAGTAGGCAAGGTGTTCTTTTCTTCATAGGCCTTGTTCTTCCAAACATAGCGTTGATCCATGGGCCCAAACAGTTCTAATTTTGTTTCATCAGTCCACAGAACACTATCCCAAAACTTCTGTGGTTTGTCCACATGACTTTTGGCATACTGCAGTCGACTCTTCTTATTCTTTGGGGACAGCAAGGGGGTGCGCCTGGGAGTTCTGGCATGGAGGCCTTCATTACGCAGGGTGCGCCATATTTTCTGAGCAGAAACTTCAGTACCCACATCTGACAAATCTTTTTTCAGTTCCTCAGCAGTCACACGGGGACTTTTCTCCACTCTACGATTCAGGTAGTGCACAGCAGTCGAAGTCAGCATCTTCTTTCTGCCACGACCAGGTAGCGTTTCAACAGTGCCCTTTGCCTTGAATTTGCGAATGATGCTTCCTATGGTGTCTCTTGGTATGTTTAACATCTTTGCAATCTTCTTATAGCCATTGCCCTTCCTGTGAAGAGTAATCACCTGTTCTCTTGTCTTCCTGGACCATTCTCTTGACCTCACTATGTTTGTAACCACACCAGTAAATGTCTAGAAGGAGCTGAGTATCACAGTCATTTTAAAGCTGACTAATTGGTGCTTATTAGGCTTTATTGCTGCTCCCTGATATCCACAGGTGTTTTCAATACCTGATTGAAAACACTTCATTGAACCTCTGTTCTTCAGAGTGGTAGTCTTTAAGGGGTTGAATAATTATGTCAATGAAGAATTCACAAAAGAAACATTTACTACTGTATTACAAAACTAATTGATGTCATTTTAGTTGCATATGGTTCTTTAAGAAGTCCTTGTAGGATTTCATTCTGAATACAATTACAAATGTACACTAAATTCCCTAAAACCATTTACAGCATTGGGGGTTGAATAATTTTGAACACAACTGTATATGTTCTGCAATATACTGTATGCTTCACGAAAGACGTACTGTAGTTGTCAGATGTCAGTCTGTCAGATGTTAAGGCAACTCTCAAAGATATGCAAATCGTTGCGGCTGTTCTTTTTTTGTTCTGTTGCATGTATCAATCAATTGCACATTTTTGTTGTGTAAATGAAGTTCATGAACGAGTGGATAATGCCTACTTAGCTTTCCGAATCCCATACATTTTTATATATTTTTTGGGGATAAAGTCATTGGTAAATGTCTTGATTGTCACTTTGAAATGTTTTCTGTACATATTAGTCATATTCTCTCACTCCCTTTAATGCTATTTGATCCGTTTGACCCGTTTTCCTGGTCTAATTATATTTTTTAATCTTAGCATTGTTGATTGACATTGCAACACGTTTCTATCACATTATTTTGGCAGTTAAAATTTGGGCTGGTTTTTGTTGGAGTGGGCGGGTTTAGTTGAGCCTTTGTGCTGGAAATTGTCCTACCAATCTGGGAACACTAGTAGATCTTGTACTTAAAGCACTGATCAGGGTCTTTAATGACTGCCAGAGTTATTTATGAGCATGAAGTAAGCGGGAACAACATGAAATGTAGCTAAATACATAAAACCAACAATTCACTCTCGGATATGTTGTTATAATATGCATTCTCCGATGAAGCTTAGTACAGTCAGCTCAAGGCCGCTAGCTTAGCGGAACAGACGCAGAGAGAAAACCACCCATGCTGGCAAGCGGGATCAAACACTCGTGTACAGTAGCGATAGTGAAGGTAAAGCAAAAGATTCACTAGTTCGCCCTTGGAGATAATAACTAAGGTGGGAGGATAGTAGGCTATGCATATTTGGTGTGCTGTTCTCCCCAGCTCGATATTTGGTGTGCTGTTCTCCCCAGCTCGAAAGACCTGAGCCTTGACCGGGGAGAGGGCCCAGGGCTCGGTGTGTGCCCGAACCTGGAGCATAGGTGAAACTGAGGTGCTGAGGTGAGACATTCGGGAAAATGGAGGCAAGGCAGCTTGACTATTTATTGGGCTGATTTCTGTGATTACTAATCGAAAGCCAAGCGGGGTAAATTGATTCCGATGTTTGCTAATCGAAAGCCAGCTGGGTTAGTTATCTCCACATGCTCCTCTCAAACCTTGTTAATAAAACAATTCATCCAACAACTATCCATATGATTTGCATATCCGAGCATCAGCAAACACTACCTGGTGTCAATGTGGATGGGGTCTATCTGCTGTCAGGAGGCTGGTTTGGACCATATATTGCGTGGCCATTTATGCATCTCGATGGTGCTTACATTTACGTTCATTGTTCTATGCAGCTCACAAGTTGTTTGGAATGTGTATGTATATATATATATATATATATATATATATATATATAGCTGCTCATCCAGGTGTATTTGTAAGCAGTATGTGTTTGAAAGCGGAAATGTTCCTGCATTTAGTTTGCATTTACTCAAAGGAATGCGACAACCAGCAGTACACATCACGACATCATGGGTGGAATCACTTTGCACACATCATTCAGTTCTTCTCTGCTACTTATAACCCAATACCCACAGCATTAGCCTGCCCTCCACATATCACATATCCCTTTTCCAACAAGTTTACATAATAATTACAATTACAAATAGCTTCACAATTACCGTTTTTTTTTTTTATATCAATGACTTTCTCAGAATGTTGAGAGAAATTGCCAGATACTTCAGAGGGATTACTTTAAACGTCCACCGTCCCTGTACTCTCAGTCTCTTGAGAAACTACAGGTGTCAAATTCTCAGGAATATCAAAATAAGGGAATTTAAAGCCCGTTTCCACTTCTGAAGTGTTGACAAATAATTTCTGTCGGGCATGAATTTGATCCACTTGCTGTCGAACCACTCGCACATCACCCAACATTACTTCCTAAGAACGTGGTTCAGTCACAGTCACTATATACCCCAGAATCCATTTCGGTCCATAAGTAAAGTTCAGAGTAAGTAGGATCTCCAACAGAAAAATTCTGTTCCCGGGCCTTTTATCAGGATAGACTTTTTGCTTTTGTTGTTGTTCATGAATCCTCCTTGTCAAATCAGAATGTATAAAGTCCATAGAACAGCGTAATTTGCGTCCATACAACATTTCTGCTGGAGAGAGCCCTGTGGTGGTCTGGGGAGTGATCGTGTAACTGAATAAGACTTGAGGCAACTGCGTTGCAATTCAAATTTCAGCATGGTTTTAACAATTTGCACAACCCGTTCCACTTAACCATTACTATAAGCATGGTAAGGTGCAGAAGTAACATGGGACGTTCTAATGTTCCCACTCTGACATCTTTAAGAGAAAGCATTGCCACCTCCAACACGTTCACCTCGTGGCATAGTATAGCGATAACTTTTAGTGTGGCAAGATTAAACAGCTGATAAGGAGCAGAGAAAAGCATCTTAAATAGGACACAGTCTAGAATGTGTTGTATGTCTATTGGTTACGTTGATTAGCTGCACCTGGCTGATGCAAGTCACCTGCCAGAACTGATGCTTTGCTTAAATTTCATTTAGAGAACGAGTTTCTTAAACCTCACCTTGAATAAACCGTAAGTTGCTTTGCATAAACGAGATTGCCAAATGCTTAGATCTAATGTCAATTGTGTGAGAAAGAGAGAGAGACATTGAGTGATAGGCACTCAGACAAGTTTAAACTTGACTTTACTGAATCAAATTAGATCAAAATCCATTCTACAAAGTTGCATGATCCTTGCCAGAACTGACTGAATGTTTGCCTTTGACAGTCAGTTACCATAATAAATAAATTTTAATTCACGCAAAGTACATGTTATCTAATTTTGTGCATCAACTAAAGAGGCATTGCCAAGATTATTTGACATTGATTCACATACATCATGTAAAATGTTATATATTATATAGGCTACTATTTAAAGACATGTGTACACAAAGATGTAACCATTTCAACACTGACAAGTAAACTGAAAAGTAAACCTACCTGTCCATAGTGAAGGCAGATCAGTTAGAACTGCCAGGGATATCGGATCATGAACCCGTAACCTTTGCCTTGATCCCCGCAGCAAGACGAAGGGATGGACAATGGATCATTTTTCCTCAAAACCCCTCACTACCAAGCACATGCAGTGACACTCAGGAGCAATGGATGCATTGTTCTCCAGCCAGGGCGGCCACATCTCAGCATGAAGACCTATATTCGTGTTGCTTTTATTGAGGGTTTTCCGGTCAGATTTAGTCACTGCAAGCTACTTCCAACCTGTTATAGATTACAGATTACTTGTTACGTTTTTTTAAAAGTAATCCCTTATCTTGCAATATTACTGTCTCAGAATTGTAATACGTTACATGACTCCTCTTTTACTTTTGAGTTACTTTCACCAAAAAAACTACAGAAGTAAAACTTCTTTGTATTTTGTTTTTTCAAAATACAACTACTTTTTACCAATCAACCTCTTTATTTGACTGCCGATTTCTTGAATTAACTAGGCTATACAAAAAAATACTAAGATTAAATGCATTTAAATACTAAATACTATTATAAAATAGTAGTATTTTGTATTTCAAATGGATGTATTTAAAACACTGCCCATCCATGCAGTCTAATAAAGGAGGTTGACTGGCAAAAAGTATCTTGGTTTGAAAATTCAAAAATAGTGTTAGAGTTAAATGTATTGGAATATTTACTTATCGGAATGGTTTCCTTGGTATTGTAAATATGTTTTGTTCTGTTGAACTCAAAAGTTGTTTTGGGAGATTTAGAAAAGCATTCAATTCTGGGTCACCTTTGACTACCATTATAATCTTTTCTGCTATGACAGTCAATGATGCCAAAGAATTTTCAGTAACTAACATGCTACCAAATATCTGTGTTCAACCGAACAAATAAATGTATACAGGTTTGGAACAACTAGAGGGTGAGTAATACATAACAGAATTTTTGGGTGGAGTGTCCCTTTAAAAAAGAGCCCGTTTGTTCTCGAGGCCAGGGCTGGCCCAACGTCTGTTGGTGCCCTAGGCAAGATCTAAGATGGTTCCCTCCTATAATTTTTTTTCAAAATTCATATTTATTTTAAAATTTAAATTAATTGTGGTTAACATAAATAGGAAGTAAATAACAACTACAAATATTTGTAATAAAAATGGTTCGAAGTACCGTCTCACTGTTTAAAAATTTAGCAAATAAAACAAAAAATGTATTGTTTGCTCAATAATAGGCTACTGTATTTGAATATTAAAGCTCATATATTTGATTGTTATTACTAGTTAGATAAGGGTTAATGAGAAATGTTTTTTATACATTTTGTCAACCTCTGCTTAACCTCTTTGGATTTTCTTTAAATAAATGGCACATTCCGATCACTTAGTTGAAAGCAGTAAATACAGCACGCATCAGTATTACCAGTAGATTGGTTCTAAATAAGCAATTGTAACTTATAATTAGCAACTCTATATTGAAAAAAAATATGATTTCCTACCTTTTCACATCTAATATGTTTTTTTTTTTCATTTTAACTCACCTTTGCATAGAAGTTTTGTATAAATTATTTGTGTTTGCACATGTGGCTGACAGTGGAAAGAGTACTGGAAATTTGTACTTAAGTACAAGTACTGTTACATTGCTGAAGTTGTACTCAATTACAAATAAAAGTACTGGTGTTAAAAATGTAATTGATTAAAAGTAAAAATTACTCAAGTACTAGTTACTCGTTACTATTTAGAAGGTTTTATTTCCTGATAAAGCATTTAACTGGATACAATTCAGACAAAATAACCACTCAATGTGTTGTTCTGTCTGCCTATGAGCTCAGTTTTCCAGTTAAAACCACTTATGCACTTCCAACACATCATGTGTACTAGGGCAAAACAATGCAGAAATTATTAATAAATAAGAGCCCCAAATACAGCTTGCAAAAAAAGCTAAACATGTGTAACCTAAATTGCATTGGATTAGCTTTAAAAGTCATATCTGTAAAGCAGCCGGCTGATCAATTACTCAACCTCAAGACATCCAAGATGTATTTTACATGATTTCTAAGGTAGAACAAAAAAGACTTTTACCAGGAGTTGTGGTCCATGGTTTTTCATGGTTCATGTCTTTAAAAGTTCAAAATACAGATAGAGGAAACATAAAAGTTATCCCTTCGGCTTTTTTCGACGTAATAACGTCTTATTTAAGCGAGTCGATGGAACTGTGCAAGAAACTGAACGTTATTTACAACATTATAACTGGTGTTGCACAGTGTGCGAAATTGCTTCGCATGCGTACCAATCGCATATGTCCCCTACTCACTTATAAGGGCAGAACACTTGATGTAGAGACTTTGGAGAGAGCTGGACAATTTTATTTCATGATGCACATGCACTTAGCCGTTTGGATGAAACTAGGCGAATGGAGCAATACAGGAACTCAATATTTTTTCATATCTCGGACGTGCCTTCGTATTGTGTCCCTTTCCCCGAAGTTACTTTCAAGTGCGTGAAACTGCCATTTGATACACACGTTCGTCCTCCATCATTTAGCGAAATTGGCGCCTGAAAAATCGACTCAATTACAGTAATTTGAGTGTTTGTAATTCGTTAATTTCCAACACTGATTGTGCGACACATTTTTGTGAATATATCTTCTAATAGCTACTGCGTAACCGTATTGTGGGAAACAAGATAAACTTTGAAACAGTATGTGTTACAATAACATATAAATATACATTTTATTAAGGGAAGACCAATCCATGTTTCACAATGTCTCGTAAATCACAAGGAATGACCAAAAAGCAAATAATTTCATTATCTTTATTTTATGCATGAAATTCTTGCTTCTCTTAAATAGCACATAGGCAACAGCACAATAGGCATAGGCTAAGATATCTTTAAACAATATGATCATACACAGTAAGAAGTTTAATGTTCCAATAATGTTGTTTTCAAACACCTTTTCTTACTTTCACGTCTTTTCTTTGTGAGATATTGTGAAAACAACTTCATAGTAAAATAGAACATTGTTACACAATAACATCTTCCAGCAACTTCGATAACCTCTTCCAGCGAACTCAAAGTTCAAATGCACTGAATATACAAGCATTTTCTGTTTTAAAGCCTTTAAAAAGCTCTTAAAACATGTAAAGTGTTAAAGCTCTCATGAATTACAAATGAATATTGTTTAGATGTATGGGAATGAGTTTATATAATGAAAATCTTAAAATCTAAGTCTGTATCTAAACTGGACATCTTTAGTTGGTTGCATGGAGCCGAAGCCCCATCTTCTGGTATCGATACTTGGAATCTCCTCATGTGGATTCTTCAGCTCAAAGTCGAAGTATGACAACATTAGAAAAACAAACTGCTTGAGCTCATTAGTGGCGAAGAATCTTCCAGGACACATGGTGGATCCTGCTCCCCAGGGCATGGTGTAGTACTTGAGTTTCTTTCCGTCCTTGTAAAAATCTGTTTTTTTGGTTCCATCTGGAGTGAGAAAACGGTCATACCTGAAGGTGTGTGGATCTGGATGAACCGCTGGGTCAATGTGAAGAGCTGTGTAAGGGAAAATGGCCACTCGGTCGCCCTCGCGGATGCTGTATTGCTGTCCGTTGGCCATGCTGATGGTCATCTCCTGTAGAACGGCTCTTGTGAGGACGGGGGCAGCTGTTAGACGGAGGGTTTCGTCTACTGCGCTGTCAAGTACGGGAGTTTTGAGGAGCATGTCTCTGGTCAGGTCAATCAGTGGCCCACCAGGTTTCACCTCCTGCCCAGTTTCTCTAAGAATCTTCTCGACCTCATTCTTGACAGCTTTCATAGCATCAGGATGCTTCATGAGATACAAAAGCAACCAGAAGGCTGCTGGACCCGTGTTTCCCTGAGATGCCCACAGAAGCAGAAACATGAATCGATCCTGCATAAACTCTTCCATGCCTTTCTCAGCCCTGTGCTGCTGCTGGTCCTGCACCCATCCACTGATGTTATCCCTGCAGCGCATCTTTTGCACTGAAAGCATTTTCCAAAACAGCCTCTTCAAACGCTCTGCCTCCATCTTCTCGCTTGGTCCCAGGACACCATAAGCCAGATTGGGAAAGATCTGGTCATATTTTCTAAACTCCAAGAACAGTTCATCCGAGTGTTGCCGATCAATTTCTGTTGCTTTTTCTAAATTTCCCGCATCTTTGGGTGACTCGTTCCCAAAGAGCGCCAGGTAGCCGGCACGAAAGACAATGTTGTAGCTGTAAGAAAAAAGTCCAGCTTCTATCCATCCCTTGTCATCTCCAGATCCAACACTGTGGAGCATCAGATTCTGGAGATTTTTCATCATGGCTTGAGTCATGACCACCAGACCATCTCCCATAAGATGCTTGGTGCTTGATGCCTGGAGAACCTTGTGTTCATCCTCCAAATTATGGTAGCCAAACACTCTTGCGACCAGTTGCTCTGCAAACTTAGTAAAGTCCAGCTTTGATCTCGCCTCTTTGACCACTGAGCCGAAAGAAAACGGATCTGTGATGAAAGTAAAATAGAAGCCTCCCAGCTGCACTGTAAAAATATCACCATGTTTTATCTTCATTCTCTGCAGGAATTTTGCGGTGTCCCTCCTGAATTCCAGTACATGGCCAAGCCAGGGAAAAGGGCCTTTATCCAGAGGGGGTTCTCCAGGCCGTCGGCGGCGAAAAGCCCCAAGAAGATAGAGGCCACCAATGACGGAGATGAAAAGAGCGAGCAGGATCTGCATGAGGTAACTCATGATGCTCTTCTGGTATTCCTGCGGCTGCACTCTGCTCTGCTCTGTTTTTAATTCCTTTTTCTTGGCAGTAGAGTTTATGCTCCACCCCCGTGGATAACATGACACATGGTCAGGAAATTACTCAGAATTGAGGTAAAGTTGTGTTTGTTACTGCAGAGGTCAGTTTACCATGGAGACGCTGTAGGCGGATTTGCTCACTTTTCTAAATAAATCAAGACTTAAATTAAAATCGTAATAGTTGCAAATGCAATGCAGTCAAAAGTTTGGACACCCCTTCGCAAGTTTTATTATAGGCCTAAGTATATTTCTCACATTCTTTTTCTAATTATATTAAACAAAAATACATTTTTGAAGTAACTGTAATTTGAAGACATTTTTGTGCTTTGTATTTTTTACTCCTATTTCATACTTTTGCTGTTGATGTGGAGACTCACAGCTCATGCGGAAAGTTCAGAATACTCTGTTTAATGTTCACTGAGTGTAGTTTAACCCTTCTTCTATTCTACAGGTAATTCAGGGTGGTGATTTTTTGTCAAGGAGGGAAAGGATCAAGGCTATTCTTATCACTGAGATAACAGAAATGTAATTGCAGTGGATAGACATGTTTTGGATGGTGCAATAAAGGTTACCTTGATTCATTGCCCATTGCCAAATGACTGTCCCCTATTAAGGTCCTTTCAATAGCTATTCTTGTATAAAAATATAAAAATAATATGTAACATTATCAAAATATTTGAATGTTATTTATAAGTTAGTAACTATCCTCCTACAGTCTGCACCCTTTTACTCATGTATGCATTTTTCAGTAGTTAAGCTGCTTGATACACTTAACTCTTTAATTACAGTTTCACGAATGCCCCTTAGATTCACAGTCTGTCTATATAAAGATTAACTGTGGTGCTTTGTCACGTCAAACGTGGCGTTTGTTTTCCATGTGCATGTTCATGTTTCATGTTATTTTTATTGAAATTTTTGTAATGAAATTCAGCAGAAGGAAAAAAACTTATGTGCAATATTTTTTTCAACAGCATATTGTGCTCCTGAGAAAGCTGAGAAACAAAAATAAAAATTTCAGTTCTGTATTTCAGTTTATTAGAAATCAAATATCAAGTGAGTCACCAACAGACATTTACAAATATAGACACACAATATACCACCCGACTGATTTATGTACCAGTATACACTAGAAATAACATTCATGGCGGTTAATGGTGTAATTGTATAATTGACAGTGTATCCAGAATATAAACAGAGTATAAACAGGATAAGGTAACATTTAACTTAAAGGGGCAGTATATAAACAACATGTTGTTAAAGAGTCTGACGTTGCATCAAATAAGTTCAACCGTATAGTGTAATGTGTTTTTCGAGATGTAAGGAGGACACAAGTTTACAAAAGAAGTGGAGGGGTTATTTATCATACTGTAGACCAAATATAATTGCCACAATCTTGTGTTTTTTTTGTGTAATAGCATGATGTAGATTTAAGATTCTGGTCATAAATAGACATCTCATGTACTGTTTTTTCTAGACTATACTATGTATATAAAAGCTATAATGTAATTGGTTTAAATTAGCACAGAAAATTTTCATATTTTACCCAACCATGGATAAAACAAAGCAGCATATTTAGAGCATTTACACTTTACAAATAAAGCATTTCAGTTGCTGCTAAAGTCCTTAATGATTGCAACCATGAGATCTCACAAGTTTTATTGGATAAAGATGATAAACCATATATTGTAGGTTCACAGATTGTTGTCACTTTACGTCCGCCTGTGACCTCAAACTCTCTCCTTAAGATAGAGTAGATCATTCAAGACCATTCGTAGACTTGACTTTTATCTAAATTGTTACAGTTATCTTGTTTATGTACTGTATAACCTTTTAAGAGCACAGTTTTGACTAATTTCAAAAGAACTTGTCATATTTTATGGAAAACAATAGATTTTCCTACATTTAGCTAAGGTTTACAATGTGTTACACTTAAAACATCTATTTACCTTAAATTGTATGATTTGCTGATAAGAGATGTCTGTTAATGTCTCTTAATGAAGTATAACGTCATTCTAGTGACATAAAAGTAACATATACAGTGGAAATAACAGTCCTTCACATCACTTGAGCAGAGGAAAAGTCATGTACACATGATGTAAACAGGATATTCAAAGGATGTAGAAATTGAACTTTTAAAGAGCTGCATAAACAAAACTGTGGACTTAAGACCGTTTTTTAGAATGGAAGCTGTATTTGTTGTGAGTGAGCGAGCGAGCTAGCTGTTATACTAGTAAAAAATGCAATTTAAGTAGTGAGTCGTTGTTGTTCATATGCAGGTGTACATCTTTCTAAACAAATTTGTGTGAATTTTTGCATTAAACTGTGTTTAAACATAAATTCAAATTGAGTAAACTAATAACCAGGAGCTGTAATTTTTATTTTATTGTTTGATTGCAGTTCTAACAAAACAATTTTAAATCCTGTAGGTAAAGGGTCAAGGCTACAGTAATCTTTATGATAAGAAGCCTGTACAAACCTCTGTGAACTGATTACTTACAGCAGATCCTAAAGTCAACAGATGTTCTCTACGTTGTATAAAAATAAGTGAAATATTAATTTTAGAACACTTCTGGTATAGTACATAAAACAACATTTTTGATCTTTACACCAAACTTTTGGAACATGTTCCAAAGCCTGCACTCTAACAACATTCCACAGGATGTGGTTTTAAACATCTGGCAAATCACATGGGTATTGTTTCGTTTTAGTTAGTCTAGAAAAACTCTTCAGAGGGTTTACAAAAAATAAACAGTCCTGAAAATGTTACCATTATTTGTCTGTGGGTTTACTTGTAAGGTGGTGCCATACAGTAATGACCCAAAGAGGTATCTTACTGGAAGTACAAATGGTGCAATAATCCAGGGGAAATAACAACTTCAGGAATAAGAACTATGCTGCCATCTCCTGGCCAAAATATGTATTTATTCAAAGTACATTTTCTTAAGTTAAATAAAGATCATTGCCAAAAAATACAATAGTGCTTGTAAATGTTTTCTTGTACTTTGGTCAGTTGATATGCAATGCTAAGTATGAATGCATATGCACACAATTTTAAACAAATCCAAGATTTTTTTAAAAAGAAAACCATTTATTTACAAGCATAGATATACTTTTGTAAAAAATACTGTGGTACAGTTTGCACACGCAATCGTTTAGCTATTTTGTTGTCCGAAAACATAATTAGATATAGCACTGTCTTTGTCCTTCATTTTTGGTAAATCATATATGAGTAACTGATTTTTATTTATAAAACTCAATCCTCAACAACAAATTTCATTGTAAACTCGCATGCAAATACAAAAGTTGGACACAATCTGCTTCCACATATATACTGGATAAAATATATTTTATGTATATATATCATTTATATAACTACAACATCAAGATGATATGAAAAATGAATCAGCAAAGTTTTATATAGTGAAAAATGGTAAAACTAAAATATAGAAGACAAAATAAATGTATCAGGCTTTTATGTTGCCTCAGGTATGAGGATACCAGGGCGCTCTGCCCAGGAGTTGTTGCGGTCACGGGCTTGAAATCGCTGAACTGACCTCAGTTCAAAAGCTCCATTTTGACTTGATGAACTATCGGATTCTTCTAGCAAATACTCCCTAGTGGTGCTGCATGTACCTTTTAGTCGTCTCCTGATTTTCTTGTTTAAAAGAACATACAAAAGAGGATTTACAATTACGTGCAAAAATGCAATGCATTCCGTCACCTGAATGGCAACGTCAAAGTGGATGTTAATGGTACATGCATAAAATACTTGAAGGTCTTGCAGAGTATGCAGAAAAATGACAACGCTGTAGGGGAACCAGAGGAGAAAAAACACGATAGTAAATCCAGCTTCAAATTTGGCAGGCACGTGTCTCTGGAAAGTGGTCCTCTCGCTGGCAAAACAATGAAGTCTGATGGAACAAAACAGAAGCACTAGGAATGGTATGACGAAGCCAAGAAAGTTCATCTGAAATCTCACATAGATTTTCCAGGCAGCTTTATTACCGAAGTGATATGTGCATATGTTTTGCTTATCAAACTCATGAGTCTCCACAAAATGAGCATGAACGCTTGCAGCCAAAGCTGAAATAAGCCACACCAAAATGCACATGATAGTGTTCCTCTTCGGACTTCTGAACATCTTAATATCGTACATCACATTGTCTAAAAATCTCTGCAAGCCCAGGCTAGCGACAAAGAGATTGCTGCTATACAAACTGACCGTATAGACCAATGTTACAGCTTTACAGCTATCATAACCAAAGATCCATTCACCACTGGCATACACTGCCCAGAATGGAAGTGTGAATGTAAAAGCAATATCCGAAATGACCATGTTCGCTGGAAACACTTTCCTTAGAGCTTTGTACTTTATGAAAATGATTAAAAGAGTTAAATTAGCAACGACACTCAGTATGCAGGTGATGGAGTAGAATACAGGTAGAAAGGCATTGCTGAACTCCCTGATATGCGTTTTCTTGCAAGGTTCAAATTCCTCAAGTCCCACTGCATTGTAGTAGTCCTCATAGGTGCTGTATGGAGTTATGACTTCCATGGTTCAAAAAGAGTTTGAGATTTTTTGTTATTAAAGCAAAAAAATATTATCTTCTCTTAAGAATGTTCTTCCAAACCAGCACGACACTATGAGGCTAAATATGTTCCATAAGCTTATATTGTGTTCAGGGAACTCCCAGTGAGGGTAATTAGGAAACGCAGAACAAATAGCTACTCTCAGAATCATGGAAAATATTAGAATGCTAAACACATCTTGCTCTTTTGCCTCAAAAACAATGACTTAAAGGAGGAGTGCTGTATGAAAGAATTTGAAGCTGTCGGCACAGCAGAGGAAATAGGATCACAAATCGCTGGGAGGAGCAGGAAAACATCAAATTGAGGATATAAATTCACATCCTTTTCATATCTGAGTGAGATGTTTATATTTCAGGAAATGTAGCAGACTTACTGAGAATTAATTAACCTAATTAACTGAGGATTTATGAGCTGCTCTATCTTTAACATGCTCAATAGGAAATGCCAGTGGCGTTGCTAGGCCCTTTTCAGGGGAGCTAAAGCCCCGAGGAGGGTCTGGCTGCAGACCAGATGCACTCTCAGGCCAGATGCACTGTCAGCGGCGCATGCGCACTCCGACACATGCAGTCTCAGCCGCGCATGCGCACTCAGACAAACGCACTGTCAGACATGTGTGTGAATTAAATGCACCTACAGGCCAATTATTTTATTAAATATTCAATTTATTTATTTATTTATTCTCATACAAGATTAAGTCGAAGTAAAAGTGTTATTATGAATTATTTGACAAATATAATCGAAAATGTTCTTTAACATTATCAGACGAATGTTGTAAGTATATTGATTTCATTCATACAGTATTAGATAGATGTAAAGTATCGTTTCAATATATAAGATAAAGTTTTCGAAACCTAACTTAATCCTTATAATCAATGGTAGATATATCGCATCTATGATACTTGGTTAACGATACATGTTCTTCATACAGTAATTTATTGAAGAACTAACGTTATCTAAATTAACCTGCACTTTATAGTTATTTTTTAATGTGTTTCTCAAAATTATTTAATATGATGTTGAAATCTATCAAATATAGTGATGTAACGATTCACTCAGCTCACGATGCGATTTATTCAAGATTTATTTTTACAAAATGAACAACTTCCCTTGTATTATTTCTAAAATGCTTCACGTTTCTTTGTATAATAAATTATGTTTTATTTCAAACAACAAAACTAACCTGCAATTTTAAAACAAATGAATATTAGAACAATTATTTTATATAAACAAAGGTTTTATTTAGTCATGTATTTTCATTATTAGTGTAGATGCTCATTAATGTATTTCAGCTATAATTATAATAAATACCTGGCCTTGAACCGAACCACCAGTATTCACGGTACTCTTAAAAAGCAGTAACCTTAAAAAAAATTAATAGAATCTTACAGTTCACTTCGTGAAATACGTTAGAGCGTGCATGTGACGAGTACGCATGCGCGTCTGACAGTGCATGTGACGGGTACGCATGCGCGGCTGACAGTGCATGTGTCTGACAGTGCATCTCGTCTGCAGCCAGATGCTATTGAAAGCCCCCCCTAAAGTTCTAGCTCAGCCCCCCCCCTAAAATATTGTGTGTAATGTAATCTGTACAAGAATTCGAGATCGCTTTATAGTCCTCTTTAAACTCTTATTATGAAAACGGCGTTAGGCTGCGTTATTTAGCGCATTCTTCAGTTCACACACGTCAGCACATTGGAGTTAACGTCATTAGCACAGTAACTTTACAAGGTGTGTTCATTAACATGACATCTGCATTTTTGCCATTCTTTGTTATAAATGCATCTTAATATGATGTGGAAGCGATACATGACCCTTTCCCATTCACTGTTTAAAAGTGTTATGTGCGTTCACCCCTCGTTAACTATTTGTAAACGTTACCTCAAGCAAAATGAAAGCACTAAACACCAATGACGGCATACCTCGACGATCAAGATGATATTGTAGCGCACAGAAAGTGTCATTAATGATGATGTGCTATAGTTATAGAGAGTCGACGGTAGTTTTGACAGCTGTGGAAAGAGGACGGGTAGATAAGAGTACTGTAGTTCAGCCCACGTGCGGCAGTGTTATTCATTGTTCTGAGTCCAGAGGAAATAAAAGTGTACAAAAGCTCTATGTCGTTTTTCAGACGCTTCAGTATTTTTATCATTAATTGAAAACATATTGTGGATGTAATAGATGAACACGCAGTCATGCAGAGAGAGTGACAGCGCTAGTGCTAAACAGAATGAATGGCAGGGAACATATTAAGTTATTCTTACTAAATAATGATTCAGCAGTTGATTGTGACATTTATTTCATGGACTGTGGCTGTTGTTGTCACTTTGAAATATAAATGTTGCAGATTGACCGATTAATATGATATTCATTTGAATAACAATAACTTGTATTTATACTTTTCTGCATATTCTTTATTTATTTTAGTAATGTATACAATATGTGGTGATTAGAGTGTGGCTCTCTCTATATATATCCTCATTGGAGGCTGAGCCCCCCTAATATTGAAAACCTAGAATCGCCCCTGGGAAATGCGATGTACTGTTGCTATTCTTCTGAAACCTTGTCCAATTTCACTGTTTTTCAGGACATGGAGAAAACATTATACACTGAAAAAAATGTTTATTTTGATGCTGTTCATTTTAATTGAACAAATCATTTTAATTTAATGCCATTTATAAGAATTCACACTTTAACACGATTGCATCATGTTAAAATGGTCACTTTTTAGTTCAACACAATGTTTTCATTTTGAAAGAAAATGTTTCAATCAAGTTGGTAAAATGATGAAAAACCTTTCACTTTGTTTCATGTTCAGTTTACGTGATTTAAACATGTTGATTCAACACAAATTATAAAAAGTGTTGTCACAACTGCCAGTTCCCATCATGCTTTGCATTTGACTGAATAATGAGCATAAATATTGAAATAGTGTTCTTTTCTGCTTTTTTTAATGAAGATGAGATAAGAATGAGACCTAATAATGTTCAGTATTCTTTTTTGTATTTAAAATATGTTTTCGTTCTGTTGGTGGTTTTAGGAGGTTACCGATGCTGAAGAGTAGAGCATTTGCTTAGACTGAAAACATGACACATGATTGATTCTTAGAACTGAAACCATTACATTGGTACTGTCAATACTGAGATCAGTTTATTTGTGTCCTTGTACGATGTTTAATGTATTAAAAAAGTATAGGTAGAAGTGAATCAAAAGTTATTCATTCAAGTTGTTCTGATGTGTATAACTCTTGTTGGATTTACTTGAGTAATTCATGTTCCCACTACATGAAGTATCTGAGTAGAGTGTACCTGTTCATTTCATGTTGAGGAAACGTGACACAAACATGTGGAACCACTGTCCATGATTGAATCATCTTAAACCAAAGAGCTGTGTACTTTTTAAAGGAGCAATGTTGAAATTTTTACCAACAGCGCCCTCCAGCCCTCTCTTTTGAAGCACTGTGTTGGCTGCACTGAACTATCATGTCGTCGCGTTCTCGCATCTTTGCCGAAGGAGATCATGTATTTACGAAAGACGTTCTGTAGTGCGGTTTTTCCGTTTATGGCTGCTGTAGAAACAACATTCCATGTAAGGGAACCCGCGGTGTATATAGTCTATATTGTTATCTGTTCATAACCACCTGTACATTAATGTTCACAGTATATAGCCTTCTGTTTATATTGTTCATAGTACATACCGACTGTCATATTTTCATAGTACATGCCCATTGTATAGTATTTTCCTAATATTGTATTCTGTATTTATTCACACTGTATATCCTGCACTTGCTAATTGCACTTCTGGTTAGACCTAAACTACATTTCGTTACACTGTACTTGTATATGTGTAATGACAATAAAGTTGAATCTAATCTAATCTAATATGGATAAAATAGTTCATTCCTAGATAATGAAAAGAACACTTCATTCTGTAAGGTATTTATAAACCACTGAAGACATATACAGTTATGTATATTATATTGCATTTTCTGTCAATAGATCCTTCAAAAAGCTATACACTGGACCTTTAAATTATTAAAAACTGTGAGGTCAAAGTTGAAGAGCAGTTTTTAATACATTTTGTTGGTTAGATATTTGCAAAACCAAGCGACAAACATAAAGGGATGACAAACAACAATAAAAATGTATCTAATCTAATTTAATTTACTAAAACTAAAAATCAATATGATGATAAGAGGTTTTAGAAGGACAGCAGTAATTTAATAAGATGCATACACATAAAACTGAAACGACCCACTTTTCCAGTAATGTGCAATAATACTAATAATGTTACAATAATAATGTACCGTGCTGTAATGCTGCTGTACAACTGCCACTCCATGGGTAGTTCACAAATGTAAAAGAATTAGACAGCTCTTTGATTTTAGATAATCCTAAATATATCTGATTCTCATGATCTATTCTGTGAGTTTACACACTTTCACTGAGGATCCTTTGTTAACAGTAAATCCAGGATAGAGAGGTTGAGTGAATGTGGTCTGAACTCTGTGGATGAGTGTCATTGTGTCAGAGACGCTGTAGAAGGACAGAGTTCCTGCACTGTGATCCACATACATTCCTATTCTAGAGCTGCTGGATGACACAGGGTGATCAGTCCAGTTTCTGCTGTGTAGTGATAAGCATCTAAAGGGAGAGCAGAACAAACTCCAGGAGTGATCATTCCATCCGAATGTACATTCTTTACCATTTCCCTTCCGTTTGATGGTCCTGTATGACACTGATAATAACACCCCATCATCCCCACTCCACTCAACCTCCCAGTAACAGCGACCAGTCACACTCTCTTTACACAACACCTGAGACCGAAAATCAAATCTATCTGGATGTTCAGGATTCTGCTGAACTGTATCAGTATTAGTTGCCGATCTGTTCCCATCAAACAGACGAAGACATTTATTCCCTGTGTTTGAATCCATTGTGAACTGACGGTAATCTGTTGGAGAAAAATAAAAAAGTAATAATGGCAACATTTTAAAATGTATAATACTATTTCTTTATATCACAGGACTGCTTTTTTCTGAATATTCAATAATTATTCACTTACTCATAGGGGTTTTCACTGTTTTTTATGACAGATAATAAAAAATACCACAAATAAATAAATACAGATACTTGTATATGCTTTCCTGTGCTTACCTACCACCCAAGGTATGGCATTTTTTCACCTCAGCCATTATATTTTCTTATAATTCAATTATTTATTTGTGTTTCCTCTTTCATTTATTGCATTAGTTCCTGCATCAATGTCATCAGATTTAGCTGTATTTTTATACATTAAACAGATTAAAATGTTGTAACATTTGTTACAATTTATGTATTTTTAGATTTTAGACTCTTATTTTTTAGTAATAACATTCAGATTTCTAACACTAAATTAACGATTAACACTAACGATTTTACAAACCATGTTTTGAATTCTTCGTGTACTGTAGATATCAATAAATATTTAAAATGTGTTTGAAGTTTCTTACATTGCAAAAACTCCCTCCTGGTCTTGGGTTTATTCTGAATAATTGTGATATATGTAACTGAGGACATAAACAGTAATAATGAGTATCAATTCCATCAATTTATTGCTCAGAATATATTAATATGTAATGCATTACCCTTTCCGGATATTTTTTCAATCTCCTCACTACAGAAATCCTCCAATTTTTCTTTCAGTTGAGAGACAGATTTCTTCACATCATCAAAAGAGAGCAGAGGACTGACCGTAATGCTGTGTGAGTCTGTAGGTTCAAGAGCTGCAGAGACAGATTGGAAACTCTACAAAACAGAAGAAGCAGAGACCTTTAAGTCCTTTAAAGACCTTTATTATGTACTTTGGAACTTCAACTGCCTGGATTATATTATTTTAGTTGCTCAAATACCGCAATAACCACGTGAAAATCAACTTCAGATAACAGAAATATTCTGTTGGTGGCCACTGTCAGAGTTGCGTTACCTGCAGGAATTGGATGTGATTGTCTGTGCATGAAAGCTTTTGCAGTTCTGCGATTCTCCTCTTCAGATCAACAATCTCCTGATCCAGTTGACTTAAGCTTCTATTAGCTTGACTCACTGCAGCCTTTTCCTGATCTCTGATCAGCTGTGTCACCTCAGAGCGACGTATCTCAATGAAGCGGATCATCTCACCAAAGATCCTCTCACTTTCCTTCACTGCTGTCTGTGCAGAGTGCTGTTAAAACACACATTGCAGTCGACTCTTTATACATCACACAACCTGTGATCCACAGTGAGACTGAAAGGTAGCTGAGCAGGTCTTCTGGTAAATACTCACCTTATAAGACTCCACACCCTTTTTTAGTCCCCAAATCTTCTTTTCGCTTTCCAGAATTATTATCTTGAATTTTTTCTGTGTCTCTTCTAAAAGTTTCTGTAGAAAAACATTAATAAAACTGTAAAAAAATCTTTACTCATTATGTTTAATTTTTTGGCATGGGACTATTAGAAATGAATGGTCCATAATGTATCTATGTCTTGGAAAACTTTATAGTACTATTTTTGATATTTCTAACACTACCTATTATAATACATCTGATCATAGATGCAAAGATTGTTGAATTGATTTCAGTTCATACCTGTTTCTCAGTCCTCTCTGCTACAGCTGTTGTAGTGTCGTGGGTTTTGTGCTCATCCATCAAACATGGATAACAAATGCACTTTTGGTCAGTGCGGCAGTAGATTTCCAGCCGTTTGTTATGTTTTGGGCAGATCATGTCATTAAGTTGCCCGGTTGGATCCATCAAATCGTGCTTTTTAACTTGAAATAATTTTTCATGTTGTTCAAGGTGAGTTTGACAGTATGAGTTCAGACACTCCAGACAGGACTTGACAGCTTTGTATTTTATTCCAGTACAGACATCACACTCCACATCTAAAGGCCCAGCATAACAGAAAGCAGGAGCAATAGTTTGTAGTTTTGTCTTCTTCAGGTCCTCCACCAGTTCAGCAAGCATCACATTCTTACATAAAGCAGGTCTTGAAGTGAATGTGTGTCTGCACTGCGGGCAGCTGTAGACTCCCGTCTGATCCTCTCGATTCCAGCAGTCTGTAATACAGCTCATACAGTAACTGTGTCCACATGGAATGGTCACTGGATCCTTCAATAGATCCAAACATACTGGACAGCTGAACTTGTCTTGAGAAAAACTGCCTTCTGCCATTTTACTGTAAGCACACACGAAAAAAGAGAGTTTGAACACACTTGAGTTTCAGTTTCCCTCCAATTCCAAGTTTCCTGTTTCTGTGTTGAGAAACGTGTGCAAATGAGGCGTGTCTGTATTATCGTGCTCATTCAGTTATAATAAAACAGTCCAGCAGGTGTCACTCTCTCCCTATTAAACTCCAAAAGTAAGACGAATGCACTATGCACACACTAAAATCAATGTTACAAAATGTTTGCAGAATGCAATTCAAATCATATCACTTTTATTGTCAGAGCAAAGTGAAAGTCTCGAGTGCCTGCTCCAGGCAGTGAAAATACAATTAAATATACAGCACAGATTATACAGGATAGTTGAGAAATAAACCCAAAACTCAACTAATGTGAGTTGATGGCCTGCAGTGCCTATGATTATTAACTTCAAAGGCAATTTTTTTTATAAAGAGTGTGCTTAGATTTTTTGTTATCCTTTTGCGACCTGTATTTTTAAATGTATTTTTTAATCAAATTTTTTTTTTTAATTTTTTTTATCTATGTTTTACAATAAACCTAACAGCATACATTTAAAAAAGTGTGTGTGATTTTTTCTTCAAGCAATTAAAAATTTGTCGTCCCGTGTCACATGGTCTACTACTTACGATAGAAATTCAAAGTGTAGAATGATGCACACTCAACAAATATTACCCACAACTCACCGCGAGTTGGCAGAGTTAAATGGAATTAATAAATATAAGCACAGAGTCAACATTACAAATGAAACAATGAATGAATAAATACTTAAATGGAAGGAGGAGCTTTATTTTGATGTGTGTGACAGTTAAAGGCCACAATGTTCCATTTCCTCTTAGTAAGTCCCAGATTGTGTATTTTGTTTTTGCCACACACTAAAATGTGCTGTATATACTTTTCCTTAGCAAAAGCATTAGGCTACATACTTTTAGTGCAAATAAGTAGTATAAGTAGGAGAATTGGTGACAAGTTTCATATTTGTATTTATAATATAAAATAGTTTTTTACAGTTTTTACAGTTTTTATTGACAAACGGAGAACTGATACAAACCACAAATAGTACAAATACACTTCCCGTCCAAAAAAAAGTCACCACCTGGATTTAACAAGCAAATTGGATTGGAGGTCAAGGTTCAGCAATGTTATGTGCCAAAAGAAAGAGGTCAGCTGACTACCTGAATATACTGAATGAGCAGGTTATTCCATCAATGGGTTCTTTCTTCCCTGATGGCACGGGCATATTCCAAGAAGACAATGCCATGATTCGTCAGTCTCAAATTGTGAAAAAGTGGTTCAGGGAGCATGAGACATCATTTTCACACATAGGTTGGTCACCACAGAGTCAAGACCTTAACCCCAATGAGAATCTCTGAAATGTGCTGGAGAAGACCTTGCGCAGAGGGTGGACTTTCCCATCATCAAAACAAGATCTGGACATTGGAGAAGCTTATCAAAATGATGTGCGTGCCGTAATCAAAGATAAAGGCGTTCCAAGAAGATAAAAGAGGGATTGACCTTTTTTGGGACTGGCAGTAGAACAGAATGTAAAATTTAGGAAAATGTTTGATTTAAAAAGCCCTGTTTTAGAGTACCAGTCAATGATTAACTGGTAAGGGTGCTTTGTCACTGGTGTCATGTTCTTTACATAAAATTAGTTTCAATTCAATTTTATTCACATAGCGCTTTTCACTATGTGCATTGTTCCAAAGCAGCTTTATAGGAGAAAATAAGAAAAACAGAAAAGGTAAAACACAGCACAGTGCATAGTGTTTATGGGTCATTCTATAATTAGGGGTACATTTCAGGTCAACAAAAAAGTGAAGAAATCAGTGTGCTTTTCTGCAAAATAATCTAGTTGTTTCCATAATATACCCCCATATTGTTCTAAATTCATTAGTTGCCAAGCTTAAGCTCAAATTACTTTTTAAATATTTAAATGAAAATAAATATTTGATTAATTGTTTTGTCAACTGTTTTACAGACAAAAGTGGTGTCATAGAAGAAATAAATGAAGTACTACACATATGATAAAACATTTGTTTGAAAGTTATTGAGTCTATTCACCAGGGGGTTTGAGATTGTATGTAGCTCAGTGGTAAGAGCATTGCGTTAACAACACAAGGTTGTGGGTTCGATCCTAGGGGATTGCAAATACCTATGTTAAATGTATAGGATAAAGCAATGTAAGTCGCTTTGGCGTCTGCTAAATGTAAATGAAAATGTATGTCTAACTGATTTAAAAAATATGAATTTTAAACTGAATAACGGATATTCTTTGGTATACTATCATCAATGGATATTTTTTCAACATAGTTCTCCATTACACTGAATTTAGAGTTATTCAACGTCTTTATGTAATACTGTTCACTCTAGAGATGTCCTTTTTATCATTTTTATAAAATATTAGCCTTCAATTAAAGATTTATGACACAAAAATCACACGTAACACAATTGACAGATAAAGTAACACAGTTGACAGAAGTAAAACGGTTGACAGGATGCATTAGGAGAAAAAGAGAAACCTTTCTTTAAAATAAAACCTTTTTATTTTGACAATTGTCAGCAACAAGTAATTAATTAACTCTCTTGAAACAATGGAGAAAACAAACAAAAACTTTTTTTTGTCCTCATGCCACATCTCTCTCTGTTTTTGTAAATACGCAGCCCTTCTCTCAGGATCAGCATCATGCCGAGCCCTGTACGGGCGCTGCTTCTCAGCAGCAGATAACATCATTTCCTTAAAACAAGATTAAGAGCACTTTATAGTTTTTCAACCTTGCTTGATAGGGATCACATTAAATAAATGTCAGCAGAAACCCACCATTCCAAACCATGAAATCATATAAAAATGAACCATACTTCATGAAATCCTTGTTTGTTGATATATGTATATTTCTGGAGATAATATTTTGCTGAAAAGCTATGGAATGCTCCTTTAATCGAGTGTAATGATTTATTCAGTGTATTATATAGATAATATAATAGTGTTAAGATTAGTTAAATTAATCCCTTAATGTGAATAGCATGTTTTTATAAAATAACTATTACTATGTTATTACACCTGTTCATATTTTACCATGTCATTCCTGTGTTATAACAATAGTTAATGTATGTTTTTATCAACAATACTCAATATAGGCATAAACTATGACAAGAAACCCAGCCAACATTGTCAACCGTGTTAATCCCTGTCAACTGTGTTACACTTGATGGGTAACACAGTTGACAAGTAACACAGTTGACATTTCTTCCATTTTAGGGCCTTGTGCTAACTGCAGACCTTGAACATGTCCCCACATTACCTTGATCAACTAGTGTTTTTATACATTTTATCTACATTTTTGTAAATATAATATCTAAAGTAAGTACACAAGACCATGTTGATAACACAGTTGATGAGCAATTCATCTACTCTAAGTGTAGACAATAATAATGATTAAAAATTGAAGAGGAGGAGTAGAAATTTACAACACTGTATTTTAAATTCCCGCCACTGAAGGTCGTGACATCAAATGTATTGGACATGTGACTTTGGAACAAACCATTGCTGATTTATAGGGGTTTTGTCAATGGGTAACACAGTTGACAAAGATTTCTCGGACACACACAAAGTTAATAATTTAATAGATATAAACAAGTGAATTAGTTTTTAAAATACATTTGCCTTGTTTTAATGATTATTTTTAACAAATAATGATGAAAATAATATACAAAAACATGTATTGTTGGGGGTTCGATTCCCGCTTCCGACTTGTGTGTGTGGAGTTTGCATGTTCTCCCCGTGCCTCGAGGGTTTCCTCCGGGTACTCCGGTTTCCTCCCCTGGTCCAAAGACATGCATGGTAGGTTGATTGGCATCTCTGGAAAAAAATTGTCCGTAGGGTGTGAGTGCATGAGTGAATGAGTGAATGAGTGAGTGAGTGAGTGTGTGTGCCCTGCGATGGGTTGGCACTCCATCCAGGGTGTATCCTGCCTTGATGCCCGATGACTCCTGAGATAGGCACAGGCTCCCCGTGACCCGAGGTAGTTTGGATAAGCGGTAGAAAATGGAATGGAATGTATTGTAGTGTCAATTTGAAAGGCAAAACTTGACTTTTAGCATATTGGACAGCACAAAAACTGTTATTTCCAGTACAGCATAAGCATTTTCTCCTAATTAACTCTTGGAATTGGTTGACTTTTATGCATGACATAAAGAGGAATGTTCCCAAATATAAAAGTGATCATTGCTTGAAGTGAATATTCAGTAAAAATGATAAATACAACCAATGGACTTGAAATGTACCCTTAATTATAGAATGACCTTTATATAACAAGCAGGATCCTTCTGGTAAATAATATCTAATAAATGCAGTCTCCCGGCCAGCAGGCCAAAACTGCCCTGTGGCGAGGAACCCAGACTCCAATAATAAATCAATGGAGAAAAAAAACTTGGGAGAAACCAGGGTTAGCCGGGAGGGCAAGGTCCCTCTGACGTGTCACAGGGGCAGTCAGTGATTTTGATTAAAAGTTAAATGTTTGTGAAAAATAGGCAGATCGTATTAGTTGTGATTTAGGGAATTTCATTTGTTGAAACGTTTTAGGTCTAATTTGGTCTTATTTTGTGATCGATATCAGACAACGGATGAATATTGAGTGCAGCTATAACTTCAAACTGCTGTCATGTGATGTAAGTTTAGCATGAAATACTAAGTATATATGTGTACGTACAGTACACTTAACAAGTGTGTGTATTTCATCAATTTATCGCATATCGTATGTTTTGATTTCTTTGATAACGAGGTGCCATATAGTGACTTAAAGGTACAGTTTGTAGAAATTGCCGCTAGAGGGCGCACGATCAAAATAAAACAATCGCGTAGATTGATGACGCTGTGTAGAAGCTTGGAATGATGGGAAATGTTGTCTTGAACTCCATCGCTGATGGTGCCGCTGATACATCAGACGGGAACGAGAAATCATGTTAGCGGAAGAGGTAAAATAATAAATTTTAATAAACGTTGCGTTTGATGTAATCATTTTATTTCATTAAGATGAATTAGACCCGAGTAATGTAAAGTTTAAAACTAAATTGTAAGTCGTAGATGTTAAAGAAATTGTCCAATTCGATGGTGTGATAGCACCGCGCAGTTTTAAGTGTTCAAATCAATCATAGTTCAAGTTATTTTGAACGTACCCACATCATTTACAATAAAGCTAGACGGACCGACGGTACAAACTACTTCCGCATCTGTCTACAAGAGTGTCACGAAGTTGCTACGTCAGTAAAGGCGGTAAAAAAGGGAAACGCCCGCGGATATGGCGCCATTGACAGGCGACTAAACGGCCCTGGTACACTGTTTAGAATGGCAATTTTCTCAGGATTTAAAAGCAGTTGGAAACATTTGAGATATTGTAAGTACTCAGCTGAAAAAAATATATAACATTGACCTTGTGTTTTTTGTATATTTTACTGCAAAATTCTTACAAACTGCCCCTTTAAGTGAATTAAGGCATTAGTGTTCACTCTGACATTTGACTCTATTGTGGTCAGAATGAATATTACAGGACCCAATGATTATTGTTGTGATCTTTTGTTATTCATACGAATTGTGATGTTTATCATATACAATACATATACATCCCATTAAGGCTGAGAGAGGATTAAGATGTCGTCACATTTTCGCTTCTTTTCCGAAACAACATGGCGAATTCCATCTAAGAGGACCCGTGGTGTATATAGATATAAACAGCCTATTCTAAGGTAATATAAACATAACGCTTCATTATGTAAGGTCTAAAAATTTATGTAAATAACATTAATTGAAATACAGAATACAAAATAAATGTAACTGGCTTTTATGTTGCCTCGGGTATGAGGTTACTAGGTAACTCAGCACAAGAGTTGTTACGGTCATGGGCTTGAAATCTGTCATGGTTCCACCTCTCCTTGTCAGGTATTTCTTGGTTTAGAGGTGGAATCATACAGAATCCTCTGTTTCATGTGGGAGAGAGACGATTTCATCTCTCTCTTGTCTCGTCATCGTTCCTACCCTCCTGTTCCCTAGTTTGTGTTGATTAGCTTTCCTTGATTGTAATCCCTTGCACCTGTTCCCTCTTGTTATCTTCCCTATAAGAGTCCTCACGTTTCATTGTCTTGTGCGCGTTCATTGTAAGTGTTACCTTGCATGTTTTAGACGTGTCTGTATGCTGTAGATGTTTACCTTGTTCCTGTTGAGGTCTTGCCTGGTTCCTGTTAGTCATTGTTCCTTGTATGCTGTTTATCAACCCTGTGTCTAGTAAGTCTTAGTTTAGTGTTTGTTCCCAGTGTTTGTTTTGTAGTTTAGTAAGTTAGTGTCCTTGTTAAAGTTTATAGTTTCTCCTGTCTTGTTTTCCCCATTGTGGGTTTTGTTTTGCCTGTTTTGTCTTGTTATTTGTAATAAATAGATCTGTTTACCCCTTCACCTCCTGTTGTCCTGCCTTGCAATTGGGTTCCCATTGAGATTCATAACAGAATGAACGCGCCAAGAAGGAACCCAGCAGGTAGAGTAGACGAGGCGGAGGTTGCTGCTACCAGAGGCCACCAAGCCCACGTCTTGTTTGGCCTCAGGCAGCGGGGGAGATTCCCGACGGACTTTGCCCTGGACTTCCTGGCTGCAGCGCGGTCCTCGGGGTTCAACGAGGCGGAGTTGAAGGCAATTTTTAATAGTTGCCTCGATGAGCCCCTAGGACCCGCTGAGATGCGCCAGCTGAAGTCCCAGAGCTTCGCGGACACTGTCCAGGCCCTGTTAGATCGCGAGTGGTCCAGGGTGAGTTCTCCCACGGAGCTGTCCGCCATCCCGGAGGATCGTGCCCTGCAGATCGGGTTCGCAGGTCTCTCCTCGCCTCCTATAGCCACTCCACCGCCCACCAGTTCTGTTGGCAAGCGGGGGAGAAAGAAGAGGCGACAGCAGAGACCGCCGTCAAGAGACCGCCGTCCAGCAGAGACCGCCGTCAAGCCCGGCTGGCCAGCCGCCGCCGTCAAGCCCTTGCTGCCCAGCCGCCGCCGTCAAGCCCTTGCTGCCCAGCCGCCGCCGTCAAGCCCTTGCTGCCCAGCCGCCGCCGTCAAGCCCTTGCTGCCCAGCCGCCGCCGTCAAGCCCGGCTGCCCAGCCGCCGCCGTCAAGCCCGGCTGCCCAGCCGCCGCCGTCAAGCCCGGCTGCCCAGCCGCCGCCGTCAAGCCCGGCTGCCCAGCCGCCGCCGTCAAGCCCGGCTGCCCAGCCGCCGCCGTCAAGCCCGGCTGCCCAGCCGCCGCCGTCAAGCCCGGCTGCCCAGCCGCCGCCGTCAAGCCCGGCTGCCCCGCCGCCGCCGTCAAGCCCGGCTGCCCCGCCGCCGCCGTCAAGCCCGGCTGCCCCGCCGCCGCCGTCAAGCCCGGCTGCCCCGCCGCCGCCGTCAAGCCCGGCTGCCCCGCCGCCGCCGTCAAGCCCGGCTGCCCCGCCGCCGCCGTCAAGCCCGGCTGCCCCGCCGCCGCCGTCAAGCCCGGCTGCCCCGCCGCCGCCGTCAAGCCCGGCTGCCCCGCCGCCGCCGTCAAGCCCGGCTGCCCCGCCGCCGCCGTCAAGCCCGGCTGCCCCGCCGCCGCCGTCAAGCCCGGCTGCCCCGCCGCCCAGCCCTGTCCAGCCGGCACGTCAGCCGGCGCCCAGCCCTGTCCAGCCGGCCCGTCAGCCGGCGCCCAGCCCTGTCCAGCCGGCCCGTCAGCCGGCGCCCAGCCCTGTCCAGCCGGCCCGTCAGCCGGCGCCCAGCCCTGTCCAGCCGGCCCGTCAGCCGGCGCCCAGCCCTGTCCAGCCGGCCCGTCAGCCGGCGCCCAGCCCTGTCCAGCCGGCCCGTCAGCCGGCGCCCAGCCCTGTCCAGCCGGCCCGTCAGCCGGCGCCCAGCCCTGTCCAGCCGGCCCGTCAGCCGGCGCCCAGCCCTGTCCAGCCGGCCCGTCAGCCGGCGCCCAGCCCTGTCCAGCCGGCCCGTCAGCCGGCGCCCAGCCCTGTCCAGCCGGCCCGTCAGCCGGCGCCCAGCCCTGTCAAGCCCTCTGGGGCTCCGCGCTCTGGCGCGTTCCCCAGGGCTAGGACTTCCCCTCCCAGCCCTGCCCCTTCTGGACTTCCCCCGATGTGTTCTTGTTTGCCTCCACCCCCCCTCCCTTGTCTGTTATTTTTATTGTCCCACCCTAATCCACTCATTGTCCTTGCCTGTCTGCCCCTAGTCTTGTTTTCCATGTTTTGTTTGATCTTGTCTTTGTCTCAGTCTGCCTTGTCTTGTTCGTGCCTTTGAGGAGCATCAGGTTGCTGCTCCTTAAGGCGGGGGTTCTGTCATGGTTCCACCTCTCCTTGTCAGGTATTTCTTGGTTTAGAGGTGGAATCATACAGAATCCTCTGTTTCATGTGGGAGAGAGACGATTTCATCTCTCTCTTGTCTCGTCATCGTTCCTACCCTCCTGTTCCCTAGTTTGTGTTGATTAGCTTTCCTTGATTGTAATCCCTTGCACCTGTTCCCTCTTGTTATCTTCCCTATAAGAGTCCTCACGTTTCATTGTCTTGTGCGCGTTCATTGTAAGTGTTACCTTGCATGTTTTAGACGTGTCTGTATGCTGTAGATGTTTACCTTGTTCCTGTTGAGGTCTTGCCTGGTTCCTGTTAGTCATTGTTCCTTGTATGCTGTTTATCAACCCTGTGTCTAGTAAGTCTTAGTTTAGTGTTTGTTCCCAGTGTTTGTTTTGTAGTTTAGTAAGTTAGTGTCCTTGTTAAAGTTTATAGTTTCTCCTGTCTTGTTTTCCCCATTGTGGGTTTTGTTTTGCCTGTTTTGTCTTGTTATTTGTAATAAATAGATCTGTTTACCCCTTCACCTCCTGTTGTCCTGCCTTGCAATTGGGTTCCCATTGAGATTCATAACAGAAATCGCTTTGTTAAAAACTTTTTAGATTCCTCTAGTCTAGCAAATACTCCCTAGTGGTTCTGTGCCTTTTACTCATCTCCTGATTTTTTTGTTAATAAAAACACACACAAAAGAGGATTTGCAATAACATGCAAAACTGCAATGGATTCCATCACTTTAATAGCAATGTCAAAGTGTATGTTAATGGTGCAGGCTTAAATACGTGAAGGTCTTGCATGTAGAAATATGACAATGCTGTAGGCACACCAAAGAAAAACATGATAGCAGCTTCACATTTTGCTTGCAAGTGTGTCTGGAATGTAGTCCCCTCGCTGGCAAAACACTGAAGTCTGATGGAACAAAACAGAAGCACTAGGAATGGTATGATGAAAGAAAGTTCATCTGAAATTTTCCAGGCAGTTTTATCTACAAAGTGATATGTGCAGATGTTTTGTGTATCAAACTAATATGTCTCCACGAAATTAGCATGAACACTTTCAGCCAAAGTGTATTTGTCCATTCTGCTCAGGTGTGCCGCAAACTATTTTGGGCCCCTTGTATTAATCGTAGTCTGGGCCCCGCTCCATACGTGGTTGCGTTTGAGGGGGTCCATATTGCGTTCACATTCCGGGTCTGTGCGTGGCGGGGCTGCCTAAAGAGGTTCGCCATTAAGCCATAGGAATACCTATTAACTCCTCCAACCCCTGTGGTCCTCATGTTCGCTGCGTTTGAATCCGATGTGAACTGACTGAAATCTGATAGAGACAAAGACAAAAGTATTCATGGGAAATAGTAGTTAGAAGTTAGTCCTGTCATTGTTCTTATAATAAGGTCCCAGACATTATTATTATTATTAACTTTAAATTCTTCTAAACACTGTCTAAGATTCCTCAGATTCCTTCGGTTAAAAAATCTGTCTATTAGAAAACAAGCTCTGTTATTTATTTTATATTCGACCACAGGTGTAACTAAGAATATAACTAAGGACATAAACAGGCTTCTACTTTACCCTTTCCATATATCTTGTTAGCCTCCTCTCTACAGAAGTTCTCAATTTTTCTTTTAGTTGAGAGACAGATTTTCTCACATCACCAAAAGAGTGCCAAAGATCGACAGTGATGTTGTGTGAGACTGGAGCTTCAAGAGCTGCAGAGAGAGACTGGAAACTCTACAGAAGAGAAGATACAAAGACCTTTATTTTCTTCATACTTTATTCAGGACATGCAACTGTACTGGACTGTAATCGATCTACTGTAGCACTTTAACTGCCCGGATTATATTATATTATTTTAAATATTATAATATTACAGCTCTGTTACCTGCAGGAATTGGATGTGATTGTCTGTGCCTGAAAGCTGCTCCAGTTCAGCGTTTCTCCTCTTCAGAACAACAATCTCCTGATCCAGTTGTTTTAAGCTTCTATTAGCTTGACTCACTGCAGCCTTTTCCTGATCTCTGATCAGCTGTGTCACCTCAGAGCGACGTCTCTCAATGAAGCGGATCAGCTCACAAAAGATCCTCTCACTTTCCTTCACTGCTGTCTGTGCAGAGTGCTGTTAAAACACACATTGCAGTCGACTCTTTATACATCACACAACCTGTGATCCACAGTGAGACTGAAAGGTAGCTGAGCAGGTCTTCTGGTAAATACTCACCTTATAAGACTCCACACCCTTTTTTAGTCCCCAAATCTTCTTTTCGCTTTCCAGAATTATTATCTTGAATTTATTCTGTGTCTCTTCTAAAAGTTTCTGTAGAAAAACATTAATAAAACTGTAAAAAAATCTTTACTCATTATGTTTAATTTTTTGCATGGGACTATTAGAAACGAATGGTCCATAATGTATCTATATGTCTTGGAAAACTTTATAGTACTATTTTTGATATTTCTAACACTACCTATTATAATACATCAGATCATAGATGCTAGATTGTTGAATTGATTTCAGTTCATACCTGTTTCTCAGTCCTCTCTGCTACAGCTGTTGTAGTGTCGTGGGTTTTGTGCTCATCCATCAAACATGGATAACAAATGCACTTTTGGTCAGTGCGGCAGTAGATTTCCAGCCGTTTGTTATGTTTTGGGCAGATCATGTCATTAAGTTGCCCGGTTGGATCCATCAAATCGTGCTTTTTAACTTGAAATAATTTTTCATGTTGTTCAAGGTGATTTGCACAGTATGAGTTCAGACACTCCAGACAGGACTTGACAGCTTTGTATTTTCTCCCAGTACAGACACCGCACTCCACATCTTCATCTTCAGCATAACAGTAAGCCGAAGCAGTTGTTTTGAGTTTTGTCTTCTTCAGGTCCTCCACCAGTTCAGAAAGCATCACATTCTTACATAAAGCTGGTCTTGAAGTGAATGTGTGTCTGCACTGCGGGCAGCTGAAGACTCCCGTCTGATCCTCTCGATTCCAGCAGTCTGTAATACAGCTCATACAGTAACTGTGTCCACATGGAATGGTCACTGGATCCTTCAATAGATCCAAACACACTGGACAGCTGAACTTGTCTTGAGAAAAACTGCCTTCTGCCATTTTACTGTAAGCACACACGGATAAAGAAAAATGCGCGACAGCTTGTCAACACTTAAGTTTCAGTTTCCTTACAATTCAAAATTTCCGGGTTCTGTTTTGAGAAACGTGTGCAAATAAGGGGTGACTGTATTCGCGTGCACATTTAATAATAATGAAAGAATCCAGCAGGTGTCAATCTCTCACAATAGATGGCACATACTAACTTCACCACTACACGCGCCTGAGTCAACCTGTGATGCTATTAAACACCAAAAGTAAGATGAGTTAACTGTCCTTTTGAAGATTTAAAACATTCACTGTGCCCACTTATATAAGTTTAATGTTACAAAATGTCTGCATAAGACTTCAAATACAATATTATACACTGTAGAAATAACTTTATGCTACACGATCACATTATACACAAATATGAAGAATTTGGTTCCAAAATGAGATAACTCCGTTTAAAAATAAAAAATCATGTTTTTAAATTTTTTATCATGTTTTCACTGAGGTTAACTGTATTAGTTAGCTGTATAACTTGAGTTATTATGGCTTAAATCAAAACAAACCTACTGCAGTTTGATTTGTATTAATTGGAATTTACAATAAAAAACATGATTTCATTTTATCTCATTTTGGAATAAATACTAAAAGATAAACTCTTGTGTGCCCTAATATAACTTAATGTAGCCTATACTCGCATGTTTAGTATCGAAATCAGTCTCTTTAAGTTTCCTGCACAATGATGTATAGAATGTGAACCCGTCGTGCAACATATGTTTTTTATAATAACTTCAGTTAATAAGTTAAATTTCATAAACATGCAAGAAAGAGACAAAGAACGAATTTGGTGCTCACCGATGGGTGCTATACATTGGCCCGCTGAGGGCGTGGCGTATATGTGCTTAAAACCAGAACAGTGACCCCGGACAACCAAACCAGTCTTATGGGTCAATTTTTCGAACATTGAAAGCTGAATAAATAAGATTTCTATTGATATTGTCTGAGATACAACCTTTAAAACTCTGGAATCTGAGAGTGCAAAAAATTAAAATATTGAGAAAATCGCCTTTAAAGTTGTTAATCAGGGGCACTGTAGCAGGTCATCCACAGACGAAAAAAAGTTGTTACATATTTAAGGTAGGAAATTTACAAAATATCTCCATAGAACATGATCTTTACTTAATATCCTAAACATTTTTGTCATAAAAGAAAAAGATACATTTGACCCACACAATGTACTTTATTCTATTACTGAATTTTTCCCGTGCTACTTTAGACTGGTTTTGTGATACAGGGTCACATATAGTGACTCAAGTTATCAAGATAAAGTATAACAGTTCACTGTGAATGAACGTGACAGGAGGATCCACTGATGTTAATAATTGTGATTATTTCTCATACCACGTATTGCCTCGTATGTTTCTTCTACATGAGGCATAATCGCCTACTATGTAAAATAAGAAATTACTTCAGGGTGTTCACAGAGAACATTAATACTTGTATAATGGAATTGTGCAGTGTGGGCATTGTGAAATTTAATTTGTTATTACTACAGTGTTTTATTGCTTTGAAACAATGGGAGTACATTGGGAATAACGTGAATAGAAAACACGTGATTGTTGCTCGCCTTCATCATGAGCTTGCATCTCTTCATTTGCATCCGAATGACACAATTTAACTACAGACATGTGTATATAGCTACTTCTTTATATTTATTATTTTAATACTTTGTACAAGAGGCTATGGATGACTGTTCATCTACATGTAAGTTTGGTTCGACAGTATAAGCTCCTTCAACTGCTTTGCGCCAACTAGAGACGTATTTTTTATACAGTTCACCGTGTAGTATGGCCTTCATTTCTATTTTGCTGGCTGTGCTGATCACTTGTTGTACAATTTACCAGTGTAAACTCCATATCTGGTTTTACCTACATTTCGTGATTACAGTTTGCATAAACAAAATAAAACACCTTAAGACATCAAATAGTTTGGTCCATTCTGGTAATCAGATTAGCAGTCGTACAGGTAGAATGAATATGCATAACACAGTACAATCTTCTGTTATTTTTAAGTATTAACAATGTTATTCAATAAAAAGTGGTTGCATACATATGTTCACGAGTTCGCCCTGACAGATAAACAGCTCCGTTATAGGGATAGATTGGTAAAGCATGGGTATGCATGTTATGCGTATTGGCGTGTTGTGCAGGGAGTGGGCTCCGAGCTCACCGGATCTTTCCGAACCCGGAGCACTCTACCCTGGTCAGGGCAAGTGCGCCGGGCTCGGAACCGGCTCGAGCCCAGAACACAAACCCCCGAGGGTCCATCTGGACTGAGGAAATAAGAGGAGCTGGGGAGGAGGAGGGATGTTTATCTGGCAAGAAGCATCAGGTAAGACTGCTTGTCTATTTATAGTAGAGCTTGCTTAAGCTGATAGGGTAGGTGCTGTGATTGCTAATGATGTACCAGCCGAGATTGCATGCTCTGCTGATAGGTATTTGCTGGTGATTGAACGGCGTGCTGATTATATGCTTAGGTTCCTCCCGAACTTTGTTAATAAAACATCATTTAACAGCATCAATGTCTTGGGGTTCCGGCTTTATCGGGGGTCACATGTTGGACCTCATGCCCCCTTTTAATTTACAGTACATGATTAATATATAGAGATATTTCATTTCGACAAGTATGTTTCTCCATAACGCAACACATAAATAATAGATCAAAACCCGTACAGGTTTTCTTTAACCTGTTCGTTGACCTAATTTCACCCCAGGTGTATTCAAATAAGTGTAAAGCGCCTACGTGCCGCGCGGCACATTCTGTACGTAAACGCCCCTTTCCTGTGTGTATGTTGTCTGGGTGTGATACCGAATATTTGTAAATTCCTGGCTGTCATTGTTTACGAGTCAAGCCCAGCTATTGCACAGAACATTCTCAAACACAGACAAGGCATATAGCACGTCCACTCCCTAGTTATCGTCTACACACTGACAAGGAAACTTGTTTGGTGAGTCGGTTTTTGCACCTCTTCATAATAAAATACGGAAAACAAATAATTTAGGTTTGCGTTACACAGAATCTATGCTATATTTCCGGATGACCATTTTGTTCCTTAATGTTGTTTATTTATTTAGTTGATACATTTTTGACATTTTCTTTTATATTTAACAGTTTTGACGTGCCGTCCGTTTTAAATGAAGACTCTTGTTTTGTAATACTGACTCGCTGAGGTGATGCGTCATTGTTACGCAGTACTTCGTTACATCACTCTGTTCCCGTGCATGCTCGCTCTCACGCATTTCTTTAGGAACCGGAAGAAAGGCAGGATTACTTCTCTTAACGGACAGCTAACGTTACATAAATAAGGTAATTTTCTATTACTTTAAAATAAATAGCAATTCGGGATATGTTATTTACGAATATAACAGTTAACTTTGACATGATAATAGACAACAGCGGTCATTTTCTCTGTTTTGAGAGGCAAGCTTGTGTCACTGCTAACTCAACACGTATGAATTTATTTCAGGCTCACGATACATAAATTTCTACGTAAAAAGGCCTTTTGTATTGCGTCAACATACATCGTGAAATGTTAATTAGGAGCAAAAACGTCCCCTTTTCTATGCTTTGTGTAAAATAGTTTGACCTTCATGTAACATGTGTTTCGAATATGACTTTGTTGAATGTGATTAAAAGAACAACACTGTGAATCCTTAATCACATTTATTATATAATCCTGTACATCATAAAGCTCCATTTGATTACCAGAAACCAGTCTAGAGTAATAATATTTATTGACATGTACATATTTATGTTTTGTTGCATATTGCATGGAATTTAAGTTGAACTCTAAACAAACCTGAAAGTCACTAAATTTAAATGTAGTCTATGTAAACTTCTGATGTGTTAAGGAAGAATATAATGTTTGTTTCTTTGTTAGTATCATCGTGAATAATAGTGTTGTGGTGTTTCATTTCTGTTTATTATTATAATTTTTTATTCTGTTCCACTTAGCTAAGATGAACACGGTCGAGTATGAAGACAATGAATCCAAGTTCATCAGGAAAGCAAAAGAGAATCCATTTGTCCCTATAGGTAAACCATTCGTTATTTGTAATATTTTTCATTATTATTAATGGTCATAATCCTTGTTTCCGTCCAAATGTCTGAATTGTGTATTCATTTAAACAATGTTTTTAGTACTACTGCCTAGCAATTGATAACATGCATCGTGTAACTTTAATACACAAGATTACATACAGTTTGCTTTCTTTTAAGGGATGACTGGATTCTTTGCCATTGTGGCATACAGGCTGTACAAACTGAAGAGCAGAGGTGATATGAAGATGTCTGTCCACCTAATTCACATGCGTGTGGCTGCTCAAGGGTTTGTGGTGGGAGCCATGACTTTAGGTACGATCTAATGTTCACAGGATCACATAGCCTTTATTTACACATACATGCATATCAGGGCAGATACATGTCTTGTTGCAACTTTTGAATAACATCATCTGTTTTGCTTGCAGGAGTTATATACACCATGTACAGAGACTTTGTTATGAAACCTGCTGCGGCCCAGAAAGCATTAGAACAGAAGGCTTTGGAAAAAAAGTGAAGACCCTGAAATACCCTTAGTAGCCACCTCATATTAAGGTGATTCTTTGTATTTATTGCCCAAATAATTTAGGATTTGCTCTTAAGAACTCTTTAGACGTTTTCTTATTTAAACATTAATAAACTTTTGAGGTTGACAATGTGTTTGAGGAGGACAAAAGTATATGTTATTTTTAAATGTACATTGTATGTGGAGAGAAAGTGAATGTCTGCTATTACACATTCTGCACGCAAACTACAGCTCATGTACCTTAAGGTCCATTAAAAAACAGATGGAATAACATGGTTGTTGCCTTATTTTAAACCCATGTCCTTGTTTCAGTAAAGAGTTGTGGCATTAATGCCTATACACCTTGTAATTGAACCTTTTTATGTACAGTGAGGAAATGGCACATATCACATTAAGTGGGGACCTCACTATTGCTATATAAATAATGGTACTACAGTAGATCTTTGCAGATTTAATATACCTGCCATCAAAACAGGATGTTCATGCCAACATTTGTTCCATTTTGTTTGTTTGAGTTTAGAGTATTACTTGGTTGTTTGATTTTGAAGTGTAACTAAACATTACAGATATGCTTTCATATTTAAAAAATACAAAATGTTATTTAAAGAATGAATATATATTTAGGATATGACCTACCGCTGTGCTTATATTTGTTAATAAAAACAATGTTAATCAAATAAAGCTAAGTTCTGTTTATTTTTCTGCTCCTGTGTTCTTTCTGATGTAATCTGAAGTATGTTATTGAGTTATGTCGTAAAATAAACAGTGTATTCCGCATCAAATAGAACAACAGCAGTGCTGATGCATCACATAAATACAGCTGAACACAACACAGATACTTCAGTAGGAGCTTATAAACTGTAGCATTAGATTGTGTCTGACTTATTTAGATTGATTAGATGTTAATAACAGCAGAAAGTACTCCCAACTTTGTGTGGCAGTGAGATGAATTTCTGTAAAGAATGGCCGGCCTGTAAGTCTGTGGATAACATCTTCAAGCCTAATTCCAGCTTTAAATCATCCACTTTTCATTTAAAGGATGCACCTTTACCCATTCATGCGTTCATTATATGCTAGATAAACTGGGGAGCAAAGGACCCTGGGAACGTAATCCTGTCCAGTTCCCACTTGGCCAGCTGCGACACTTGGGCTGCATCCAAATACCCCCACTTGCGGTCTTGGCCACTTGAGAGCGCGTGCACTCGACAGCAAGGAAGAGCGTAAGTGTGTCCAATGTCTTAACAAATGTCAAAGGGCAGTGTGTTTAATGCAAACTAAACCCACACTAGCTTGAATTCCGCTACGGAGTGGTATTATGGATAAGCGTATCCCATCATGCATCATGTTCTGGATATGAAACATGAGACTTTTTCCTCTGGTCTCGAGATGTTGCGGAAAGCTTTCCAGTGTATTTTTATACTATCTAATTTGTTAAGGTTATATCTTTACTTAATCTATGTCTGGCTAACATGTGTTTTTCTATTCTTTAGGGTTAGGGTTCTCATTGTTGGCTATTAAATTCTCCAGTGGTAGACTTGGTATTGTTGTAATGTAGAGCAGAATTTTCACATATTGACTGGGGCTGTATTCAAGTATTCAAACTCTATACATATCTAGATGGTTCTAAAGACCAAGCAACTGGAATGACAGGAAGTTCCCAAGTAGCTCAGTGGTAAGAGCATTGAATTAACAAAGCAAGGTCGTGGGTTCGATCCAGGGGAATTGCACATATTTAGAAACAAATGTACAGGATAATGCAATGTTAGACGCTTTGGATAAAAGCGTCTGCCAAATGAATAAAAAGGTTAAAAAATAAAATGACTTAAGTGTATATACAGTTGAATCGTGTGCCATTTGGTTAGCTCTATACTTGATAGAACAGAATGAAGCAAAACAAGTTTTAGTGATTCAGCATCTGCTCATAACCTTAAATCAGGTGTGGCCAAAAATCATCAGGAATTGTTTAAAAAAGTACTGTTTAAAATCACAAAGATTAAAGAGGTCATAGGACACAGCTAAAACGAACATTATTGTTTGTTTTAGATGCAATGCTCATGTCATCATCGTTTTTTAAAGTTAACAGGAAGATGTGAGCATTGTCAGGTACCAGAAACCATATGTAATTGTTATTTTTGCAGGAATAGAACAGAGAGAAAAGACATGATAGGTGACATGTTAACGTAGGTCTAGTAGGACAAGAGCTTAAGGACATACTAGAATGTGGCCAGCATCAGTGTATTACCGCCACCTTCTGGCCTGGGTGTGTAGAGCAAACGTGACGGTAAAAATGGATCTTCTTCGGAACAGTCATTATTTAAGTGGAGTTTTGGGAACTAGAGAGATAAATACATTTTGTATATAAGACATTTACACGGAAATCAACGAGATGGATTTTATTTCTCCAAATTGTAAGTTACGTTACGCCATGAGGCTCAGCTCAAACAATCTATTCTGTTTACTTTTGCTCTGAAGGTTTAAAAGCTCACAGTGACTCCTTCGCGTCTATGATATGAACTGACGGCACACCATTGGTGTTTTTTGCTAATGTTTTATAATATCAGTATGTTTTGCACTTATTTGGCGATCATTTTATTCGTCGCATCATTAAACATTTGGTTAAAAGTAAACACCAGACAGCCATTTAAAGGCACTTAAATACCAAGGGATGGATGATTAGTACAGTGATTCTCAGGAGGGTTTAGAGCTTATCTTTGTATTTACTTCCTGGAAGAACGTTACCATGGAGACGGCGCAGTCTACAAATGGACGGGTAACGCTTGTCTAAACACAGCTAGTTTAACAACAAAAAGCCTTTAAATTACTGATAACACTTCTGTATATATTTCCTGTTGTTTATAAAAAAGATTATTCGGGATAAGCGAATCTTTTAAAACTCTGGCCAGTACTGAATCAGTCTTACCAGTTGTTGTCAATAATCTTAAACAGAAGATAGTAAGCAGTCTGTGCACTGAGGGAAAAAGGTAAAGTGTTTTTTATTTATAATGAAATGTATTAATGATGATTATTATCATTTGCTTCGCCCTTATTTAATGTAGTCTATGTCATATTGTCTTTTTACTTAACATAATTTAGTGAAATAATTGATGCATAATTTACTCTGCATACCTAAAAAGACCCGAGAACCAATGCTTTAAAGCATCATGCATGCCTGCTCTATCTCATTTACGACTACATTAGTTTGCATAAACATGGTTTTGACTGTGATGTTTTATGTTGTCTTTGATTTCGCAGTGATGAACGGTGACAGTGATCAAATAAAGGAGCACCTGAGGCTTCAGTTTCAGGCTCTTCAAGAGCAACAAGTTCAACGCGTCCAGAAAAGATTGGAGATGAAAAATGAGTTGCTCAGAGAAAATTCAGGCTCAAACGATCTGGACAATATGAACCTCAAAGAAGACGACGATGACATGATGGATCTGGTCAATGCAAGGTGACACGCTAAATAAAGGCACTGTGCTTCTGTTATAAATATGATGAACGTGGCTGTTAGACATGTCCTTTACCAGATCCAAAATGTATTGGCAGACACCTCAACTAATTTAGTTACCCATTAACTTTGTAACTTTTTTAACCTGTGGTTAAGTTCTTGATGAAGGTCAAAGTGGTGATAAATCAGCCTGTAAACATAAAATTATCTATTCAATTAGTACAGTTTTTATTCAAATTGTCCATACTTTTTATCGCAGCATGAAGAATTTCGCACATAAATGTAAATTTGTCTATATATTTCATGAGATTGAAATCATTACCTTAATTTGTCAGTATGGCTCTTTATGTACTGTATATTACTGTATATTGATGGAAAAGTCATTGTGGTTTCTTTCAGACTGATCCAGAATGAAAATGAGGAGTTGCATGAGCAGCTGAGGGAGCTGAGAGATGAGAACGGCAGACTCCATAAACTGCTGGGTGAAAAAGACTTTGAGATAAAACACCTGAAGAAGAAGAGAGAAGAGGAAAGGCTGGCTTTAGCAGGTAAGTGTTACAGAGGTTGATCTATGAACGTGTTTGATAAATGTCATTACCTGTGACAACCATGTGATTTTAAATCCTTCAACAACCCAAGGTACTGCAGGTCTGGCAGGAGAAGCTGCAGCGACCAAAATTGTAGAACTGTCCAAAAAGAATCGTGAAATGGCTGCGGAATTGGAACGAGAGAAGACCAGAAATAAACTAGCAAACAACAGAGTCAAACAATTGGAGAAAGAGGTAAAGACAAAATCTTTTATTTACGTGAGACAATCTGCAACATTGTCTTCATAGGCTGAGACTTTGGATGCAATACATTATTAAATAATTTCTTTTTGTGTCATTTTATAAGCTCCAGGCCACACTGTTAAATCATACTGGACAGAAGTCAAACCAGATGAAAGCCTCACGGACTGTGAATGAAGTAATATTGTTTTATTTTGTGATTTATTATTAAAGGGATAGTTCACCCAAAAAAATAAATTTCTCACCCTCAAGTCGTTCCAAATAATCTGTAAACATTTCTTTGTTCTGTGGAACACAATGAAAGATATTTAGTAAAATGTTAGCAATTGAGGTTTCTGGGGCACCTTTGAAAACCTTTTTTTACCAGAACTGTTAGTTTTCCTACATTCTTCAAAATATCTAATTTGTTGTTCAACAGAACAAAAAAGCAAAACAAAAATAATGTCCAATAAGGTAGTCAATGGTGTCCCAGAAATGTCAGTTGCTAACATTCTTCCAAATATCTTTGTGTTCAACCAAACAAAAAAATGTTTTTTATGTGAATACCTTACTTAAAATGCTGAATGCCAGACCAAGTAGAATTTTTATTTTATTTGCAGACACCACTTGGTTTGTTATTTTAAAGTCATTTATTTTATAGCGTGAGTAAGTGTCCATATACTTTTTAATTCCACTGTGTCTGCCCAAAACCCTTTGACTGATATATAACCTTAAACCTGTTCTCAATGTATCTTTATTCAGAACAGTCCAGTTGACAAATCTCTACCGGAGAAACTATCAGCTGCCCAGCTCAAATTGTCCGAGTACCGTAACCAAATCCAGGTCCTTAAGCAAGAGTTAAAAATGGCTCATAAGGTTTGTGCAAAAGAATAATGTAGTTTTTGTCAATTGGTTCCTATTTCAACATGATCTCATTCATGCTGCTGTTGTAGGTGTTGAGCTGTGAGGTGGGTGAGGATGTCAATATTCCCCAAATACTTTATAATCCAGGAGGATGGAGAGGTCGTTCGCAACAGATCCTTGCCCTTCAGAACAGAGTGAGTCAGCTTTTATAAAATGCATTTACAGTTAGACCAGCTTTATGAAGATGGTTTCAAAGCAACAATATAAACAAATATTACAGCTCATGCGCCCTCTATATACATTGATTTCTGTGTCAATCAGGTTTTGTCTAATGTTACTATTAACATTTTAACCACACAAGGTGCGAGATCTGGAACAACAACTGAGCCAGACATCTCAGAGGAAGCAGCTGGGTGACTACAGCCTGGAGGAGGAGATCATGAGAATGGGAGGTCTGCAGAAGACACAAGACAGAAACATCAGTCACATCCGTAATATAGAGAAAGAGCGGAAAGGGACATTGGAGGTTGTAAAAATTGATTATACATCTTTATGGATATGATTAATGTGTAACTTAGTGATGTCTCTCAAAATGCTTAATATTCAAGATGGAATCATATAGGAAACATTTAACGATTATAGGCTAAAATAACAATATAAATTTGCAGAAGCTCACCATGGACTATGAAGTGCTTCTTGGGGAAAATTCAGATGTAAAGAAGAAACTAGAAGGCTCCAAAGCCAGGAACAATGTGTTGAGCACAGAGGTCAAAGCTTTGAAATCTCAGATCTCCACCCTGTTGGAAAAAGGCAGACATGACGATGAACTGGTTGATGCTTTACTGGTAAGCTAACAGATTTCTTGGGAACACACATTCTGATGAAAAATTGGCATTGGATCGCATTAGATAAAGCACCTGCCAAATGCATAAATGTTAAAATGTTATATTTTATATCAACCAGGGATGACCCTAGAGCAGACGTTAGTTTTTTATTTAGTTTGGCAGAGCTGACCTCTGACCTTCTACCTGTAACAGAAGCAGCAGACACAGTGGCAGGCTATGCTCGGTCATATGAGTCAGAAAGGGTCGCAGCGTGATGAGGTTCAGCAGGGCCTGGAGAGACAGTTCCACATTGAGGCCCAGCAGCACAATTCCCTCATCCAGCAGCTTAAACATATGGTGTCAGAGAAAGAGAAGAAGGTCAAAGAACTTGAACAGGAGATCCAACAACTGGCCATCAAGGTAGACATCCGACCACAGATGATAAGCTGTGTTCTTTTTCACATGCGTAATATGTATGTTTTGTGTAGATGCACAAAGAAGGTGAATCAGAAAATAAGATGTGTCCAAATGGCAGACACTTGACATCACAACAGGAGAACAGCAAGGAGTCAAACTATACCAGGTATTTACGGTACATCCATCTCAGGTCTATCACCAATTGTGTTAAAGGTCCAGGTTACATAACTATGTCTTCAGAGGAGTATAAACACATTACATATTGAAGAGTTAGGCTTTTAATCGCCTTAGAATGAGCTATTTCAACTTACATACACCGCGGGTCCCCTTGCATGGAATTCGCCGTGTTGTTTCTACAGTATCTCTAAACAGACAAACTGCTCTACAGATTGCGTTTCTTAAATATGTTATCTCCGAAAACGTGACGATATCTTAGTTCTGTGTTAGCCACCGTAGTGCTTCGAAGGGAGAGGGAACGGGTGGAGTGACCCATTGGTTGCAACTCGCAACCTTACCACTAGATGTAGCTAAATCTTAAAAACTGGACCTTAAAGATGTCACTAAGTGAACTACTACTGCTTGTCAGATTTCGCTAGAGATCAATACTAGTGCAGTATTTTTTGTAATTTAACAGCTGCCCAGACTGTGCTGTTAAAGTCCCATCACTGCAGGCTCAGTGTTCAGAGTATAAAGCTCTCTATCAAGCTGCCAGTGTGGAGAGAGACAGGCTGCTTGAGCTGACTAAGTTACAGCAAAACAGGTAAATCAACAACAGGTAAAGCAACACTAGAGTGATTAATATCCATCGCAGAGGACACCTTTTTGTGTACAAGTACAATGTACAATTTTCTGTTTCAAAATTGTTCATTTGCAGTTGAAATGTTATATAATTTTGTACATTCGTGTTAAGTGTAATATTACTTAAAATATATATTCAGTACTGAGGGTGCTTTCCCGAGGAAATTATATTCCTTGCCTGGTTGTGTTTGTTCTGATCAGGCCAGGCAGTGAAAATAATTATACAGCAGTGCCCCTAGTGGCAAACAAGCAGTTATGTTTGTTCCACTTTTAGAACACCTTATGTCAGAAATTTGAAAAAATTATGTTATATTATGACAATGCAGAGAGTTATTCGGAACTATTTTACATTATTTAACAGCATTTATATTTTAGGATATTTTACCCATATCCAAACTGACTAACTGCCTTTCATCTCTATTCTTAATGCATACAACATTTAATACTTTAATTAAAGTAACACACTTTAAATAATACAAAATACTGACAAAAACAAGGTCTATACACATGTAAGGCTTTGGAAAAACCACAGTGTTTTTCAAGCAATTACCTTATAAATATTTTACACACCAAGCACATCATCAACATCCCAGCAAACACCAATTATTGCCAGTCATTGTTGTGACCGAGTGTCTGATTCTGTGCTGTAGGGAGGAAGAGATAAAGCTGCAATGTGAAGAAGCCAAGCATAAATTCAAACAAGAACTACAGCGTTCAGTTGTGCTGGAACAGCAGTTGGAGAGAGCCAAACTGGACTCGAGGAAAGAATTCAGTCGGCCTGCAACTAATGCTAGTAGGACAGGTTCTGACTGGAGATTGTGTGGTTGTGTTTAGTTGTTTTCTGAAGTTATTCAGATTTGTATTGTTTCTGTGTCTTGTTTTAAATGCTGTCTTAAGAATGTCACTAAACAAATAACAATTATTAAAGTTTTTTAAATTCTCCCCATTTGCTTGTCTTGTATTTTTATAGGAAGCTCTGTCAACTCTCTGAGTCTCACTGAGAAACACGAAGGCGTGTTTCCCAGAAGTCCCACCGATGTTTTCCGCGACGATGAACTTCATGAACTTAGATCTCGGTACTTTTCTTTGTTTCTTGTCCAATCATTTTCATTCGACCTTATTTCAGATCTTTAAGGAAGTTTCATAAGTAACTAAAACATATATTTATGGTTTTAGCTGTTTGTTAATCTCCGTAGACATTAGGGTAAATAAATTGGTCATTCCAGACCAGTAACTACATGCAGGCATGTTTTCTTGCTCCTGCAGGCTGGCACTGCAACTGGAGGAGAACGAGGCCTTGAGAACCACTCTGAGGAACACCTTGAAGGAAAAGAAAGAGGGCCTACAATTCTACAAGGACATGATGGAACCGGCCAAACAGAGCTTCCAGCAAGCCCACAGAAACCAGGGGACTTAGTTTTGGCATAAGCCTCCGTTGTGAGGATCAACCTCAGAAAAAATCTGAAAACAGAGATCGCTCAAAAACAAAACTGCCAATATTTGGATACCATCCAGCATTGAGAGTGAAAAGTGATAAAACAGATGTTTCATGTTTTATCAAGGTGAGTTTGCAACATTTGGAAGAAATGACTGCGAAATAATGAAAGTTCTTAAGTTCTAAACAAGTTGTCATGAGATGTTTACTATATAAAGTTAGCACAATAAGACTCAAACTCGAAGGACCCCACCTGTATAATGAAGGTGACCATTTTGAGAAATTATTCAGGTAAACCAAGTACTGCTGTTTTTTCTTTTATAATTTTTGGCTCCCTAAACTGGAAACAAACTTTCCTGCCCTCTTTTCTGACGCACGTTGCTCATTAATATTTGATTTTTGCATCGTGGTGTGGAACCAGAACAAATAGCAAATCCAAAACAAGCTCCCCCGGCATACAGAGAGCCCCCCTTCTTATTGTCCTCCACCACCTCGAGCGATATGCAATGATTTGACTTACATTTAGCGTATCAGCCTAGGCATTCATACCGGCATACATGAGTTATTCTGTTTCCTGGTTTGAGGCCTCCCCTCCCCACACCGCTCCACCACGCTTAATTTAAACCTGTGGCTGAAGTAGTGTAGTCGTCTTGAAATGGCGCACTATTTCATCTTCCCAGAATCCTGAGGGACGCTGGCAAGCCCGAGGCTGTAATCAGCGCAAAAGTACCACAAGACAAAAATATCACGCTGGATTGGAAATGATGAAAAGTCGCCTTATTTACGTTTAGAAACAAACAGCAGCTTGTGTTTGAATGTATGACCGGGAGAGCCATATGCTGTAAGTTGAAACAAAATCAAGTGTTTACAGCACTTTTTGTAATGCATGTTATTGTGCATAATTCATCCATGCACACATTGCACGGTATTTCAAATAGGAATTTGACAATAGAAACGAGCTCCACCTTCGAAATGACTTTTTCCTTTCAGCTGAGGTCAGGTAGGCCGAAAAATGTAATAGTAGTACACCATAAAATACAAATTCTGTCATCATTTTCTCCCTCCAAACCTATAAGACTTTATTTCCTTTTGTGGATCATGTTTACATGTTAAACAGTCCTGCGACTGACTTAAAACGTTTACCTAATATTTGTGTGTTATTTGTACCCATCTGAAATAATAATATACGGGAATATACAGGAAACATAAAACACTTATAAATTTCCATCTATTGGAACCAAGTGCTTATATATGAAAATAGTATATTCCTCATGTTTTATTGTGATAAATTATCATTGTATTATTCTATAGAATTTCAAATATATATTAAATGAATGAATATATTGACAGTTAATATATGTAAAATATATTTTCTTTGCGTAAGGGTATCTTTAGGCTTGTTAAAGTATTGTGTTGTTAACTAAGCAAACTCTTTAGTCTTAACAGCAAACTCTTATTGCAATTAAATGAAAAAGATGTAAAATATCTAGAGAGTTTCAAAAAAGTTACTTAGGAGGAACTGCATATAGTATACAAGGAGTGCACATCAAAGCTTTTGTGGACTCCTATAGATAAAAGTGGTGGTGTTTTACTTGAAAATAATTGCATTTGCACAAGTGTGCATATAGAGTAACCCTGCCTATTTACTGTTGCTAAAGACAGACACAAATAAGCACTCATTATAATCTTGTTTTGTGTATGTGACAGATGGCATAGATGATTAATCAAAGATAATGAGTAGACTTAGTGATTGTCACATTCCAGCAAATTGACCTTGTTTGTACTGTACATAGATGAAGTCAGGCTGCGTCCAAATACCCCACTTGGGGTCTTTGCACTTGACCACTTGACTACTTTTATAACGTATTTCCTGTTTTTGGCCCTAGTGATCTAGTGGGCGTTAAAATCTCAAGTGAGCATGTAGTATTTCTAACCGGATGGGACCCACTAGGCAAGTGCAAACATGTGATTAATCTGTTATTTCTTATTATGTTATAAAAAGTAGTTTTACAAAATATATAACTCTGGAGTTTTCACCATTAAAATGTGTAACACTTTACGTTTTACTACGAAATTATATGTAATGTCTAAGTATAATGTCAAGTCAGATTAATTTTTATAGCACTTTATTTGTATTGTATCAAAGCAGCTGTACCCAAAAAACACATGTTAGCTAAACATAGATTAAATAAAGATATAACCTTAAAAAGTAGTAGTATAACATACACTGGAAAGCTTTCCGCAATATCTCGCGAGACCCGGTCAAAAAGTCTCATGATATATCCAGAACATGATCCATGATGGGATAAACTTAGCCCTGAATACCGCTCGGAAGCTGTATTTAAGATAGTGCGGGCTAGGTGTGCGTTAAGGGCACTGCTCTTTTGAATTTTTTAGACATTGGACACACTTGCTCTCTTGCTTCCTGTCGTGTGCACGAGCTATCAATTGGCCAAGACCACAAGTGGGAGTATTTGGACGCAGCCTCAGTCTATAGTTAAAGAATATCAATGTGTTTGTCAGAACAAAGGTCGAATCTATTTAAACTCAGATATGTACAGAAATTAATCCTCAAATATATGACACATATGAACTGCTATATCTATATGTATTTAGGCCTAAACAAAATCTGTAGGTATTTAAAGATTATATAACATGCATATTCCCAATAAATTACATATTCTAATATGATTCATATAATTATTACATATTTTTGCTTTAATTATTAAATTGAAAATCCATTTTAGCCGTGTCTTTTTCTACAGCATTTTTCATCACTGTAAAGAAAGACTGGTTCTGGAAAATGAAGCTCTTTGAAATAAGTGCTTGTTTGGACCAAACAGATCTATATTATACAGACCCAAAAGCTCCAGAAGGGTGTGGATTTATTCCCGAATACCCAGCAATAACCCCCCGAGCCAAATGCATACCTGTGTCAACAGCGTGAACGTAAACAGACTCACCTATTTGTCATTCCAACTTTGAATGGGCTCTTTCTCTGTGCCACTCCTCTGAGGTATTCCCTCGTTTCGGACCAGTGCTTCCTCCGCACCATTGACTACATCCAGGAACTTGGTTAAATAACTCCCCGCTGTGGAGGCAGAGGTTAAAGTGAACTATGCCAGCTTTGCCAGTTGTGAAATAGTGCAAGACCAAATCACAGACATGTTGACCTATTCATTTCGCGCAATAAAATTATGGATTTAAAAAAATGAAACTTGAATGTAATAATAATAACTAGTAATAAATTAACGAATATTAGACGTTAAAGGTTAGGGATTGATACCTCAAATAGTGTGAACTGTTAATGTTACTGTTTAGTTTGTATTGTATCATAAACTGTAATTTCTTTTAATGCTCAAATCTGTTACAGGTAAATCATCCTTTATATAAGTTGCTTTGGCTTCTGTTTAGTCTAATGTTGTTTTTTTCATTTAAAAATCTGAGGTAACTGTATATTAACATGCAGATCAGTTCAGTAGTCGGCTTTAATCAAAACGTTCAGATTGTCAGATATAGCTTTTTACCAGAAGAGGGCAGCGTACATCAAATTAAACCAGAGCTATCTTAACAACCAGGTTACATTTTCTCTCATAAGATCCATTAATTAAAGCTAAATGAAATCATTCCCTACATTAGCAGATTACATAAGTAAAGCTTGCATAAATTACATTCCTCCATGTATTCATTAGTCAGCCTGTGACTGTTCATTAACTCTCACTTACTGAATGTATGAGATTATAAACATGAAAGTCACAAAATGACTGCCAAAGAATTTAACAGTGCACTGTAATGTCCCATAATGGCAGATATTTTATTTCCTTGACCCAAAATCAGGCGAAAATAGCACAATAAACTGCAGCCATGGCCAAGCGTTTAGACTGGCACACTGGGCTGTGATTGGTGCTCTTAGCGGCACCAGATCACGTCTCTCTGTATTAAGGTTTGGCAGTGTGGTTTATGAGAGGCCTTCTGGGTGGCGTCCCTGCGCACCACTCCAACGCAGAAACGCTGTTTTTCCACAATCCCACGGGTGTATCTCTCTTTATAAGCTTAATTACTTTAAATGAAACCGTTGAATGGAAAGGGTCAGTCCCTATTATTAAGTCATTTAAATAACTGTGGGGTGTTTCTAATTTGGGATGAGCGATACAGTCTCGATTTATGTTCCAGTTTTGCGTGTCCTTTAAAACTTGATTCCCATCGCTCTCACTGAGTTTTTCCATGACTCAATTATTGCAGTTAGCGACTGTGACACTGAATCTGGCCATGAAACAATGACTGGAAAATAAAAGCAACACATGAAGCTCAATTGCCAAAATCGCTTGCTGTTGTGTCTGCTATTCAAAATCATTCTAGTTAATTTTACATTTAAGCAGGATTAGGGTGGCATCAGTAGAGAAAGATGTCGATGTGCATGATATTATATGTGCAAAACTACTAACTTGGCCATCTTGTAAACGCAACCTTGATCCTCTGCTCATTTCCATACTGAGAGCATTTTACGACGGCCTCATAATAGGTTTTGAAATATTTGCTAGATATATTTGTAGATTAATTTTGCAATAGATATTATAGGTAAATGCATTCCTGTATAATGTAACCTATGATCTTGAACCATTCAATATCCGTTGAACTAATTATGCATTTAGAGAAGAAATGAATCAGGATGATAATATACTGTATATGCATTTGCCAGACGCTCTTATCCAAAGCGACATACATTCAAGCTATACATCTTATGTGTTCCCTGAGAATCAAACACACAACCCTTTGCACTCCTGACACAATAGTTTACCACTGAGCTACAGGAACAAAGGAGATGTTTGTAAATGCTAAGCTAGAAATCCTGTATTTAACTGTTTGCAAGGTAAAGCTAGAAGTCCTGTATTTAACTGAATGGAAAATGTTTCTGGCCTAAAAAACACATTTGAGCATGACCTCAAACTAGCATAATATACAAGGCCTCCTTAAAGGGGTAGTTCACCCAAAAATGAATATTCTGACACTGTTTACAGGTCCTCTTGTCATTTCAAACCTTCATGACTTTCTTCCTTCTGAGGAACACAAAAGAAGATCATTTGTAGAATGTTGGTAGCCAAACAACGCATTGATTTTGTGTCTATATAATAGAAGTGAATGGGTACATAGTTCGCCTATCAACATTTTTTTAAATATCTTCGTACACTTTTGGATTTATGATGAGTTATCTATTCCATTTTGAAAGTTTTGAAGTTGTCCCCATGGTTAGAATGTATGTTTTATTATAATTGTTCTATCACAGAAAACAACAACTTTGATATAAAATTTGATTGAGATAGAATCAGTAATTTAGAGGAGGCATGACATTTATACCAAGAATCCCTGCTGCTCCCTTTTATTATGGTCTGCGTAGTAATTCCTTGATCTTAACATTATCGTGACATTTGCTCTGTTTTTATTCATTATCTTCTCTTCTGGCTCTCAAAGAAAGTGAAGAAACCTTGTCAGTCAGGCTTTGGAGACTGCTGATGTATTCTCACAGCAGTCATGAACGAATAAAGCAAAGAAAATCACAGCTCACAAATGTCACATCCCTTGAATAAAGGATGGAAAATCCCAAAGTAAAGAACATATTTTAACAGCAGATCCGTAGAGTTGAAAATACCCCAGTTTGAATCAAGAATCTGCTCGGACAATTCGGTTAAGCATTTCTGGGTTGTTGCTTATGTTATTGACGGTACATAATATAAATTCATATACAGAATTGGTGTTTTAGTATGAACGGCAATCCTTAGTGTTTGATGCTCTTAAATCAAAGCACAGACACTGTAACTTGCGTTTCATGAATTGCATGATCTTTGCATAATTTTTTTGACACTTTTTGAGTAAGTAACAGTAATATTTGTCCCCCCTGTTGCCGTAGGCTACAGCCGTATTCTACCTTTTTCTGGCTCCATTCTTCATATTTCACATTGTGCCACTGACGTGACCAATATGACGCACACCCTGAGCTAAATTTGTTCATTCAGTTCCTCCCTGTTACATCTGACCTGGAAAACAAGCAGGGGGTGTGCCTCACAGCTCACTTTAATCTTACAGCACTAACGCACCTTTGACTGGAGAATTGATTATGAATCACTCACTAGGATACCATTTAAAAAATGTTCACCCGTCAATGCTAGTGCAGCTGCACTGTTTTCTCTGAGATCTGAGTTTCTGTGAATCGACAGAACCGCACAATAGATTTGTTAACAGATTGGTGTGCGACATTGAAGCAATGCCGTAATTCTATTGTATCTGTGATCCAGAATGTTCAATGGAGAATTGGACGGAATAATCTTTCTTATTGATCTCTTCCTCCTGAAAGGGTTGACAGGAATTTCATAGTATGTTTTTTGAATGGTGGGTGTCCAGTGTGAAGAAGTGTGGACGAGCAAATCAATCACATTTGCTTTTTTCCAGGAAACAACAGTTCAAAGGAAACACTATCTCATCCTATAGCATCAGGCGTAAAACTGACAAATGCAGGAAATATCTTAAAGGGATAGTTCACGTAAAAATAAAATTCTGTCATCATGTGCTCGCCCTCGTGTTCAAAATCTTTATATTAATCTTTGGCCACCATTGTAGGAAACATTAAAATTCTATGTAAAATGGCCCCAGAACTGTTTTTCTTCTTTTGTTTTTGACAGAACAAAGAAATTTATAAAGACATTTTCCTACTATAGTTGTCAATGTTGGCAAAGAACTGTTTGGCTACAAGCATTCTTCCAAATGCCTTTCTGTGTGTTCATCAGAAGAAAGAAATTCATACAGATTTGGAACAACATGTGAGTAAATGATGACAGAAATTTTAACCACATAGCTAGTACAGGTTGTTCTTGATCTTCACTTACTGTCCAAGTACACAATGTTTGTCTAACAGGTAAAAAGTTAAATGCCAAATCCCATAAACGTAACATTGACAAAGGATTGTGCATTCAGATGATGTCAGATAATTGTGTCACAGACCTGGAAGTGGGCTCATATGTCAATATCATATCATGAATATCAATATTGTTATTATTGATGTTTCTGAACGAAAAAATGAGAGCAGTAAAAATCTGATATTTTGAAAGCCCAAGCAACTAACTAGCAACCAATCCTATAGATTTAAATTGAAGCCTGTACTACAAACTTTTGTACTTCAAAGATGAAACTGAAACTTTGAATGGTTATGGCAAAGGAACGAAGGAAGAACCCAGGCTTATTATATTATAAGCTTCAGTCATTATAAGGATGAAATCAGTCTCACTCGTGCTTTAGAGACTTGCTTCAAATTTTGTGTGACCCCCTTTTTTTTCCTGGAAGGCTTGTTCAACAGTCATGACTGTTATCGGGTTTCATGCGGAGCTTTCCTTCTGTTACACACAGTAAACCAGCTTACGTGTTGACGTGTTGTAAGCACATATAGAGTTTACCTTCACACCGGCTTTTGGTAATTTCTTTAAATTATATAAAATGGTATAGTATTTATGTATAATTTCAACTAATTGTCCTTTGGGTATAGTTCGACCAAAAATAAATATTCAGTCAATTTATGCACCCTCATGTCTTAAGAAACCTCTATATAATACAAATGAAGATATTTTGGGAAATGTCTCTGTGGTTTTGTGTCCATACAATGAAGGTCTATAGGGGCCAGTGCTGTTCGGTTACCGACGTTCATCAAAATATCTTCTTTTTTGTTCTGCAGAAGAAGGAATGCGGGTGAGTAAATGACAAAGATAATTTTATTTTGGGTGAACTATCCCCATGTGTTTGGAAAACTGCAGTCCCTTAGCGGAATTATAAGTGGCTAGCACCAAGAGCATAAAACATCACAAGTTAAACATCAAAATACAGTATCTCTAGAGTGATACACAATTCCTCTGTTCAATAGTGTACCTTCCCCCACACATATTCTCGTAACGTCTTCAAGCTCCGAGCGGGCCAGGCTGTAAACGACACCATGGCTATTAATTAATTAATGCTTTTTTTTGGAGAGGTTGGGGCTCTGAAGTGGAGAGTGCACTGTGCCCGTAAAGGGGTAAAAGCCTGGTAGCATTCGGAAGGGAAGACAACAGAACGGGTTTAATGTAGGGGAGGCGGTGGCCGTTTCGTCCCCGAGCGACCATCAATCACCTGGACTATTGTGGTCCTGCGCAGTTTACCAGCAGAAAGGACAGGAAGGCGGAGGGATGAGACGGGGAAGAAGAAGAGGGAAGATGGCGACCGAGGGGCCTACGTACCCACCGTCAACCCTCGTCCCGTTGCTCATGAGTGTGGTGGCCGTCCTGATCTCGCATCATATTTTCAATGCAGCCGCCCAGGTCCCAGATCCAGAGGTAAGAGCTGGTTACACTGAGTTTTATGGCCTGTTGTTTTAGGGCCTTTTGTATTGAACAGGTTGGCGGGAACCGCTTTGTGTTTTTATAGCAGTGCAGCATTGAAATGAGACAGCTGCAGTGCTCTGAATAGCTATTTGAGAAGACACATCAGGTTAAAAACGTGTCTAATCCTTCAGAAGATCTCCTCAAAAGTACATCCAAATAGTCAAACATATGCAATAACAATGAAAGGTGCATTATTTCTGTGACTCTCCTGCATGACTCAAGATTAGCTAAAGAAATGAAAGATGAAACAGCCAAGGACATATTTAACACAACCAGACCATGTTTATGGTTTAGTTATAAACCTAAGGAGTATGAAAACATTGACATGCCTACAATTTTGTGAGGAGTCATTTTCACAAATTCCCACTCAAAAGATTAGATTATTAGATTTATAGAGCATACATTTAGATCATTTGATATATACCACAATACAAAATATTGCATAGATCACGGATTGTCTTAAGTCACAATTACACAGATGATATATCTGATCATCAATGTATTATGGACTTTGAAACAAACCAGAATGATGCTGCATATGAGTTTTATTTAGATTAATTTCACTTAATATCATTTATTTTTAATGTACTTAAAAAAAATGAGATACTGTTGATGCAATTTTGACCTGGTAACTCATATTGCATCATATTCCTTTTCTTTCTAAAAGGTTAAAGTCATGTTTTTGCCTGCTGGATGATGAACAAAATAAAAAGATCACTTTAGCCACATGTAAAACTTGTTATTCAGAAAATGTAGGTGGTTTATGAAAGCTGTTTTTGCTTCTTCACATATTTGGTTCAGTTGACAATACAACATGTGTCACATTTTTGTCCGGTGGTCATTTTTATGAGCAAGCCTCTACCATGTGTCTGTGTATAAGATCTGGGGGACAATAAAGAATACATCTCAAATATAAGCTACAGCGCTGCATCACACTGAAATCATGTTCACATTGTTCAATGAAAATTTGATAATGTAAGAGGATAAGTATTCATACCATCCAACTGCTGACATTGTCAAATTAAAAAGGAACAATTCAGACAATGAATGACTGTTCAGATTTCATCATCACTCCTCAGGGACAACTGCGCTTTTCTTCATCTCCTCCATTACGTCAAAAATTACATTACTGCTGTGTAATGGGCATCATTGAAAGTGATGTGAATTTTATGAAAACATTTTCCCGTAGGAGAGTTACGAAATGTTCGTCATGTTTTGTGTAAAAACATGGAAATAGTTTTATAGTTTTTGCAAGCAGCGTAGTTGCAACATCATGAAACTTTATCTTTGTGAAAGTGGAATTTTGCAAATAGGCTGATGTCAGCATTTTGTGATAGGGATCATATGATTAGTCAGCGCATAGTTACAGAACTAATTGAAAAAACATTGGAGGTTATTTAAACATTTTGGACTTGAAAATCTAGAGTACGTATTCTTCAAAGGCAATTGTGTTAAAGCTTTAGGTTTGCATAAATGTTAAATTGTGGTATGTTTTGTTTCAACACAGTGCAGAAAGCAGCCGTTTTGTTAAATAAAATTCAGTGAGCAAATACATGCTTTAAGGACCAATTGATATTCAGTACAGATATACATTTTGAGTGTTAAACATCAGTCAACTGGAGATTTTTAAATTAGAATCAAAACTATAAAGCCCATAAAAATTGCACATATTAGGCTAAATTTATTTTGAAAACAGAGAATACCCGACAATGTTGTAAAAGCAAGCAACACTCAAAGTAGTTTAACATACTGTTCACCTTATTTATACAATTAATTTTGTTTTAACACCATTGTATTAGGTTTTATGTTCAAACACAATCGCATTGTGTTAAACAGACTAAAAACAGTAATGCTTTGGCTTAACTAAATGTTTACATTTTAAATGAACATGATTCAATCAAGTAGATCATAATAAATCAAGTTAACACAAAATAAATTAATTTAGTTTTATTAAAGTAGTGTTATTGACTAGGAACTGGATTTCCACTTCCCATCATGCTTTGCACGGGCTGAATACGTAAAAGTTGAAATAAAATGTTATTTTATACATCTTTTATCAAAATGATGAAACAGGGATATTTGTTCATGTGTAATACTCTTCTATGTTTGTATTTAAAATAGTTTTTGATATGTAACTGTTTTTCGGGGGTTAGCATTGTGGTAAAGTGTAGAGGATATGCTTGGCTTAAGGACCTGCTAATCAGATTTAAAGTTGCTTTAAAGGTCCAGATCTCCGGAATCCAATTTTCAACATTTAGTAAGTGTTATGTTGCTGTTAGAGCAAAAACAATACCTGCAAATTGTTATACGCATAAAGGGCCGAGGTCTTCCTTCGAGAAGAGGAAGAATAGTAGTGTTTGGTTATCAGAGATTGTAAACATTTGACTAGTAGCTGGTAAAAAGAATTCAGTTACACACATTCTAAGATAACCAACGGTCAAATAACAGATTCCATGATTTTAACATCGGCTGTGAAAGATGTTCTGCGTAATACACTGATATTGTGTCTGTGCGCGCGTACCTAAAAAACACTATGAAACATCCTTTGAAGTCCTGTTTGCAAATGTCTCCTGGTCAATCTGCTTGTTCTCTTATCCAACTCGGGTCCAATATAAAAAGGCAATACTAATACATCTGTTATTAGTGTATATTAATATAACCTGTCTGACGCCATTCGGTCCGGTGTCATTTCCCTCGCCATAGTAGGAAAAAGGAGGGGCTCTAACCAATCGTAACAGCCTGAGAAGCATAAGCTTGCTGATATGGTGTGCATGGGACATCTTCACACACACACTCTGAGCAGGGAACCAATCACGACAGACCTGGTCAGCTGTACCAATCAGAGCGTATCGGAAGGAAGGATTTCGGATAGACCGGACGAAGTTCAATCGTTTTTGAGAAAAGAGGGACGGCAGTGAACAATAGACTAGAAATATGTAGAAATATCAAGTGTTTTTTATTTCAAACAAGAACATACATTGTTGAACACCCAAAAAACATAATCAAAGCCTCAAAAACAGCAAGAGCATGTCTCCTTTAATAAAAAGGAGGTACTTGGGGTATGACGAAAGTTTAACAAAACCCACTCCGAACAATAAGAGCTTTATTTAGCGTATTTACTGTGTTAAAAATAACAGCTACATCAGAAAATATCTTGCCTTAAACTAACTTGACAAACTTCCAACTTCCACAAAATGGAAACATGTTATCTCTACTTAAATACTTTTTTGATTCAAGAACTTATTTGATTCAAGTTATTTGGACATTATTTGGACATGGTTGGTTAAGTTTACTCAGTGCACTTTAGTTCATTGTACATTAAGTATTTGAGTAGAGACAACATATTTCTGTTGTGTGGAACCACTGTCCATATTTTCAGTGAATGTAAAATGGATCAGACAACTTTAAAGCCCATTAGAAATGGATTGAAGTTCTAGTAAAGGCTTTTTAATGGTAATATTTTACAGGTGTCTTCTGCAGTGACCTTGAAAGCAGGTGTCAAAAGCACTAGTCAAAAGCACTAGTTTACGCCTACTGCTAATTATCCTCTCATTACAGGGTCTTTTCCCCAGCTGCTTTCCATTCCATGAAATTTCCATGCTCTTGAACCTGTTGATATTTTCGCGTGCATTAAATGTTAGCATGTTAGATCTGTTAAACATGATACATTTCAAAAGCTAATGATAATTAAACTTTTGATTGCTTTTGTGGTATTTAAGACACACATGGACCGAATTCTTACTTTGTATGTGTGCATTCCGTGACATTTGAAGATCTATCAGAGGATCTGTCTGCATGATACATGTTATTTATCTTGAGATGTTAAGGACAGCACTTCAAATAAGAGTCGAAATAGAAGGCACACTATGTTTGAAGAACTGTTATCAAAATATAGCCTGCTGTCAGCTGAACTACACCCTTATGGAAAGAAAATATATTTCCTAATATATAAATTAAAAATATATTTAATGACATAATGGTAAATAACAAAATGTACAAAATAATATGTTGTGTATTACAATATATTAAATAATACATAAGGAATTGCCGCTTTTCATATATTGAAAAATATATTTACTTACGTCACAATGTATGTAATTTTATAATCAGTAATATACTTAATACGTAATATACTTACTAACACTATAATATATTGATGTACATGTGATAAGATATGGTACTGGATGTGTAAAAATATATTGACCTTAATAAATAACACGTGAAATAACACCTACATTTAAACATTTTTACGCTCCTTTAGCAGTCAGAACCACAGCATGCTGGTAACTTAAAATTTGCTTTAACTCATTCTGTGAATATGTCCATATATGTGCACAATATACAATCATATTTATATAGGAACAATGATGTGCAATATATACTTAATAAAAGATCAAATGTGATGAATATTAGATTAATTTTTGTCTTTGTTTCTAAATATATTTATATGTTCAATATATGGCCATATATTGTCAATGCATATTGCTGTATATTGAAAAATATTAGCAACAAACTTCCAATAGGCCTTATGTAGAAAATGTATTATGTAATATATTGCATTATATTTTGCAGTATATTCCAATACATGTTTGTTCCGTAAGGGCAGACACACACCACAGAAGAGAGATTCCATCTTGTGATTCATTGGCTCTTGGGAACGTTCAATGAGCCAATCAATCTTCAAAACTAAATGTCATATTTGTTGCCTAGACTTTGATATTTAACGAATTTCTGTGCATTTCACAAACAATCGTTCTGATTAACACTAACAGATTTTTGTTCATCAACCAAATGAAGTTATGGATTGAGCTTTAGGGACTTTATATCTGTCATGACAGGCAAACAAAGGGATAAATAATAAACTTTAATAATACAAAAATAAAGACCCAATATGGGGAAAACAGTACAAACCAATAATCAAACAGAAATATTTCCCGCAAGGGGGACAAAACAAATGAGGTCAAAAATGAAAATAAATTCCAAACACGAATAGGGAAAGTCCAAACAGAAACACAGAATCTCTCAGACGATATGAATGTGGGATACAACAGTGGCGTGTAACAAACAATGAACTGATGGGAAACAATGGGCACTGGGACAAAATATAGGGAGAGGTTAACTAGGGAAGATTGGCACAGGACGTTGACGGGCAGGTGACAAGACTTAAACACTGATGGGAACTGGCTGGACAGTTGAGACGCATGAGACTAATAAGGGTGTTAACGGAGAACAAGGGGCGGGGCTAAAGGACGCAACACCGGAGAGAGAGCATGGCATTACATAATCAAAACAATGCCATGCCCTTTTTCCACATAAAACACATGGGTATGTCATGATCCTGCCACAAGACCTGAAAATCATGATACGAAGAGGCAGGATCATGACAATATCATGCCTGTCTAACACATTGTTATGTTGTACAAAGTACTACTACAAAAAAACACAAACACCAAAAGAAAACTGCTAAAAGACAATGATTTTTATATTTGAATAAATAGCTAATAAATTGAAATAGCGTCAATGGAAACAAGGTGAAGTTCAGAGAGATGTGTTTTTGATTGAGCATCCGCTCATGATACAAAACTTCTGATAAGAAAGAAAGCAGCAGCAGCACCTGTCACATTTTTTGTCTGTAGAGGTCCATCTGTGACATACAGGTATTTTGTATCAGCCTAAACTATTCAGGAAAATATAAATAAGTATTTTGGAAACAAGGTCGATCAGAAGCCAGTTGCATAAAATGGTCAGACTAGTCTCACATGTTAGTCATCAAAAAATTTTCTTCAAGACTGGTCAAAACTTCTAAAAAGGCATTACATCAAAAAATAGAATGGTGTAAGTGAAATCTGAAAAGGAAGATTTGTTAGTCTTAAATCATTGCTAGTGAGATTAGTTGTGAAGACATAATCTTACTTAGCGGCTGGGTTTATGCAATTTGCCCCAGGACGTTTATAGTTTTGAATTTTGCCATATATTTAATTAGAATTATAGTCTTGGAAATTACGTTTTGTTTCATAATCTTCAAAGATATCTGTTATTTTGACTGTGTTGTGGGCTGAAAAACAGCTCCATTCTTTTATAGTAAACAAATTGGAGTAAATATACTTAATGCTGTTTCCTGAAAGTAAAGGCATCCCATCCTTGACTCATTTTCCTGAGAAAATGTTGCAGTGAAGTTGTTTTGATATTTTTGGACTTGATAAATGACATCACCTCAATGATCCCTGTATGAAAATATTGGTATGTGAATAACCCTTGTTTTATGCATTAGAATTAATCAATTTTGACAAACTTCTCTCAGTTTGATTGGCTTGATTTATAGTTTAACGGCCAATTTTGTAAAAATAAGAAAATAATGTTTTCCAAAGCACTGACTAAGATGTCAAATATGTCTGACATTGCTGTGTCTGCCTGATGAGTGTACAGCTTGTAAGAATATAAATCCCATGATGATAATACTGTGAGTGCTTTCTTTTAGATCTCAGTGATATTTATTCACATTCAGAGACCCGCAAAGTATAAAACTCCCTGAGGGACTCCTCATGCTGATATTACACAGCGAGTGGAGTTAAAGGGATTTCTTCTCATTGTCTGGCTCTGATATCGATCATTAAATCAGTCATGTGCCTCAGACTTTCATAAATCTAAGCTCTGGCTTGAGTTTTGTATCTATTTTGGATCCAGCAAGAGATTCTTGATGTGAATTGTTACTTATGCAGCAGAACTGCTTGTAGGCTAGACAAACTGCTTTTAACACAGTGTCTACTGATGTGACATCACAGGGTAGCATGTGGAAATTGCAGAGGCTTTATTGATTAAGACTGTCGTCAATAGTAATCTGCTCTAGACTGAAGGGAGATCTGCTGTTTCCTGCTCTACCAATGGGAAATTACCATTTTTGTCAGTCTTAATATAATGCTAGATATGTCAGTCAATGCTAATGATTAGTAGTTATTCCTTTTATTGGTCATAAATAGCGACTGGGATTTAACTAACCTTTAGGAACCACCTACACCATCTGCATAATAATGAAATTAACTTCCATTTGAAATATTAACCTTGGTTTTACTATGGTAAAGATTTGTTTTAATTAGGTATGTAACAATATCAAAATCCACGGTATTGCTATATTTAAAATGACAAATGATGACTTGGAAACGACCCATAAGGATCCTCTTCTCTTTATCATCTAATCATAACTGTTGCCGAGAGGTAATAGTTATGGTATGTGATGGGTAAATTGCCTAAAAATCCTTTTACAAAATAAAACTATTGCATTATGTGGACCTTGAGGTAACATCTATCATTTTTTCTAACTTTTTTATGTTAGAACTGGAAGACCTATCGTTTCATACAGTCATGTGACCACGATAATATTGAGACAATTTTGCTACTGTGACGACACGATATTGTTGTTTCATCCCTGGTTTTGATACAAACCCGTGGTTAAACCAATATTATCCGACTGCAATACCGTAGGCCGCAATTCCAGGACGTCCACTTTTGGGACCGCAGTTCTAGGAACCTATTCTTTTATAAGAGCGCCCCCTACTGAATCGGAGTTCGGAGAACCGCAGTCCCAAAGACCCTAGTTTTTGAAAGAGATGTGAATGAAATAATGAAACACACTTGTTTTCCATGGCTGGGAATACAAATAGATAGGACACAAAGTTAGGTTATAAGTGATATGTGTTATTTAAACCCCAAATTCTGGTTCATTTCAATTTATGGTTGGGTAATAACAATCTCTGGGTTGAAAAAATCGTACATTCACATTATGTACTTGAATATGCTGGAAGCTATACACATTGCTGTCAGTAAACTCACTCAAGGGCATCCATGACTATATTCATGTTATTCTCTCCTCCCAACCAAATTGAAAAAGTTTGTGGGTTCACTACATAGAATATCCAGAGTTCTTATGTGCTGGTGTCAAAAGAGCTTCTGACTGTTGCTGCCCCTGGGCAAATTGGACAACAGGTTGCTACATGACATCCCAACAAACAGGACAATCTCCCAACAGCTGCCCATCACCACTGGGTCTGTGAAAGGCAGTGAGGCAGACGGGTTCTGCAAGACATTTCGGAGGTGACAGACTATGACAGTGTTCTCACCCTGTTAGTCAAAGAACATCTCCCAGACTTTGTATTACCAACTACAGCAAAGTTCAGTAGTGTCCTTTTATTGACGTTGTACTTTTTGTTCAACTCAATGTGTTTGATTTCCAAGGTCCCAGGGGACTTGTTTAATAGAAAAAGATAGAAGTAGATGTTCAGTAAGAGAAAACTTCATGAGAGGACACTGCAGAGTTCAGGACTGGAGACAAATGAGGTGTGGAGTGGACCATGACTCCCTACAGACTGATAAGCGGGTAGTGTTGAGAAACACATCAACATACACACTTCCACCTAACAGCTGTCATATTATATCATTAATGCCAACAAATCCTCACAAAAATTCAGTTTCCCTTTCCAAAATGTATTAACATTTATGTCCTATATCTTTCACTAAACCGCACTTTCAGTCTTTCTAAAGTTTATGATTCGCATCACTCCTGTGACCACAGTATAGAAGAAACGATTTATTTTACTTGCTATTGTTGTTTTCATTTTATATGTGTATGGATATAAAAATGGGTTGACAAAAGCATATTATGTTTTATCTCTGCAGCTCCTGCCGACAGAAACTCCGAAAAAGCCAGATCCGGTCACCTCAGAAACGGTGGTGTTTTGGGGTCTGAGATTATGGCAGGTCGTAGGCATTTTCTCCATGTTTGTCTTAGCAATTAGTAAGTCTTTGTTGGGTGTATGAATGTATCCATGTAATAAAAATATTACATGACAATTGCTACCCGTATTATATAATTATTAGGGCTGTCAAACAATTAATCGCAAAAAAACGCATCTGAAAAAAAAGTTTGTGTTTAATATATGTCTGTGTACTGTGCATATTAGTTTTGTATTTATAAAAACATAAACATGTGTATATTTAAGAAAAATATAAAATATACAAATTAATAAACATTTATATATATATATATAATTTATAAACAAAATATTGGTAAATATAAACAACAACAAATTTGTATGTGTTTACAAATACAAACAGACATATATTAATTAAGGAATAACCTGGATAATCCTGGATGCGATCTAAATTCGACTTGATGATGCTGATGTTAGGACCCAATGTAATGTATTTATATGGAATAATGAATAATTGCGTTAAATGCAAAATGAAAGTCTAAATAGGATTAGTCATGTTGACATAAAAATTGCAGATAGTGCATTTGACATTTAATCATTCCAGGTTAAATATAAAGATCAATATATGATCAATATAAACATTGAAAGGATTATTTAATTAAATACTATTCATTTGTAGAACAAATCCATGATTACATGTTTTGCTATGGTTGCTTTTAGTTTGCTCACGAGTTTGTACTTCCTTATTTGTTTATAGATTTTATTTTTAAATCCATAAGTGCATAAGTTTTCTGTGCTTAAATGTTTTTATTAATTTGTATATTCATTTTTGCAACAATGCACATTTGGAGACTGAATGATGTTGTCCGTTGTATACGATGTTTGTCAAGATTGTAAAGCCTTCTATTGTACCTCACTTCCCAGTAATAACACTATGCTGCATCTTCAAATGTCGAATTCCACGGACGAAAAAAGAGATCGAGGCTCGACATGCACAAAGAGAGGCAGCGAAAACATACGCCAACACATTGGAGACAGTACCCCCCCCTCAATGAGCTCACAGAGGTGCCAGGAGGTAACAGTCATGTTTTATCACATGCTTATGCTTCATTTTGTTCGTTTACTTTGAATTTCTCCTTTCACACTCATCTTTTTCTATAGATCTTCTGTTTTTGCTGCTGTGATTGAACTCATTTTTCTGTCCCTTATGCTATTGATCTTTTACTTCTGCTTATCTGTCTCCTTTCCCTTCTCTTCACATCCCTCGTGTTTGCTCAGTCCTGTCGGAAGCTGCAGCGCTGCAGACAGTCTCTGAGCAGGTGCAGGCCCGCGAGAGCGCACAACTTCCTGTGGTTAGGGAAGAAGATGAATCAGCCAATCTGGTTGCTTAGACTGACACACTTAACCTCACGTCTGCACTTCCTGTTTATTTCTGCCTGTCTGTCCTTAGCCTGCATTTGTGATTTTCTCAAATTAGATGGACTGTCAAGATAAAGCTGGAGAAATGTGCTGCTAAAAGTGTTTTTGAATGAAATGGCTTGGCTGCGATCAGAATTTTACTGTCAGTAGATGATCAGGTTTATCTTAGTAAATCTGCCCCAAAAACTCATACTTGGTGTATTTTATATATGAAATACTTACTTAAAAGCTCAGATCTGGATATTGGCATTTTTTGGGGGGTTTTAAAGTCAAACATGAATCATAACTAATGTGCATTTGTGGTCTTTATATTATCATGCATGCTTTAACAGTGCATGAATGATTGTCCTCAAAATCTTTTATAGTATAAATGATGGTTGTAATTTTTAAAAGTAAAAGAAATGTATATAATATACTTCACGTTTTAAACAACCTTTTATTTTTGTTCTTTTGTTCTATCACAGCCATCTGTCATTTACTTTTCATTCTCAACAGGTAAAAAAACCTCAGATTTGGCATTGTTTCATTTTAGAAAATGCTTTTTTTTCACTTATACAGTATGTTACACTATGGCAGCACAATTGAGAAAGCTTTTTCATGTTGACTTTGAACTGAAGTCTTTCAACTTTCTACTTTAATATGTTTTTCTCTCTATGTGTGCTACCTGAATAAACCCTTAAATCTTGTACGTTTTGCATTAACCTTGTGTTACTATAAGACTTACTATCTGTGTGCTTCCTTCCATTACTTTAGAGCTAATAGACGTATACATCCATCCATCAAAAATATGGTTTGTTAGGTTGAAATCTTCCAAATTGCTGAACCATGACATTATAGGTCACAGGAATATTTATAGCCTCATTATCGTAACAAACTTCTGGTTGATAAAGCATTATCTTACAGACTGTAAAAAGAAGTGAGGCTTTCCTATTTGCTGCCTAAGTCTCTGAGCAAACTCTGACATGCACTAGATACAACAATCTATGGAGCGCAGCATTAACGATTCATTTGCCCACCTGAGTGAAATGTAGAAGAGTCGGTGCACACGCCGTACATATGCTCTGTTTGAAACAAACAAACCCACTGTGTCTTGTACTTCTCCAAACAAGCCCTGAATTAATTATTTTCATCATTAGTGCTACAGGCATTCTAATGAGACTCTCCCATATACCAGGGAGACCATTTAGCACGGTAAGCATCCCTCTTTGGACGCTGCTGGAATCCTGGAACTTTGTGTTTTTAGATGGAACGCATTACACACTTGTGGCTTCATTCTGTGGACACGTGCATTTTTCAGGCAGCTATGCAAATAATGTGAGTGGGTTTCCACCACGGCTGCAGATGGATTAATTAGGTCACGGTGAAATTTAGAAATAGCAGTGTGGTCTGATCGTGTGGTTTGCAATCGAAATACCCACGTCTCGTGATCAAACGTTAAATCTGAGGCAGCTCCAGACAGCTGTTTTTCCATAAGGAGTCGTATGATTTAGTGATACTCGAACTATAGTTTGCTACATAAGGAATTATTCTTTCGGCTTTTACTATGGTTGCCACTGACAGTGTACAATACATTTTAGATCTTGAAAAATATGACCATGAAGAATTTAGAGTCCACTCCAGTTTTACATTAAATCAGCATTTATGCATCTATTGTGGGAATTCTAGTCAAGTGTGTATTGAATTTCAACAGAAACAAACCCCTGGATTGATATAAAGTCATTCATAGAATGCGAAAAAAAATCGGGCATACATATATATATATATATATTTTTTTAACTGATCCTAAAATATTTGTGAAACAATTGTATTGTGTTGTTTAAACAACATGTTTGTTTTCTTTGCAGTGTTCATGATCTGCAAACAAAGCATAGTTTTGGTTATTTAAACCAGTTTTGGTCCGTTTCAAGTTTTAATTGGAATTTGGGAGAATGTCACAAAATGTGCCAAAAAAATGATCATTATACCTAACATGTGTAATATTAAAAAATGTAAATAATTTGTGCATTTTTAAAATTCACAAATCTCAAACAATTTAAATAAATAATAAATCTATTGTTACACATTTGTGACCCTAGATCACCAAACCAGTCATAGTTAGCACAGGTATATTTGTAGCAATAGCCAACAATATATTGTATGGTTCAATATTATTTATTTTTCTTTAATACCAAAGATCATTAGGATATTAAGGATATTAGCTTTCCTGTAGCTCAGTGGTAAGAGCATTGTGTTAACAACGTAAGGTTGTTGGTTCGACCCCAGGGGATTGCACATACCTATGTATAAATGTATAGGATAATGCAATTTAAGTCGCTTTGGATAAAAGCGTCTATCAAATGCATAAATGTAAAATGTAAATGTAAGTAAAGAGCGTGTTCCATGAAGATATTTTGTAAATTTCCTACAGTAAATATATTAATATTTGGATGCAGTAAAATAGGCCCGATGCATGGAAATATGCCTACATTTGCTCCCTGCTGCCTGCTCTTTTGGGAATTAAAGGAACCACTCAAGTTCGGTATCAATGTAAATCTTAGAATTTCTGCTTTCGGGTTCATCTACTCTACATAACATCATTACAGCGGTCTGGCAATAGAGAGCGTTAAAACAAACCCTTTTTGAACCCTCAGATTCCAGATTTTAAAATGGTTGTATCTCTGCCAATATTGTCCTTTGTAAACCATACATCAATGGAAAGCTTATTTATTCAGCTTATGACATTTTTGTGGTCCAAAAAATAAAACAGTTTAAATTTAAAATTTGTGCAACGCTGTTATATTTTATTTCATTAAACATGTTTAACTGATCTCATAACCTATATCTATGGTTTTCACTAATCCAATATCCTATAGACTTCAACGAAGTATCCATGTGTATTGTAGTGTACATTACGTCCAAATCCTACAAATCCTATTTTACAAAACCTTTAAACTAAAAAAAGTGGGCAATTACACACTTGCTTTTGTTGCTCATATAGGCCAACTGCATTTTCAGTTTTCCATCCATGTCTTTAATAAATTACTGTAGCATGACTAGTTTCAGGCCTAAACTAATGTAATTGAGTGGACACAACCCTTCATCATAACCATAAACAATTTTCCCATAATAAGGAGTATGTCAGAATTGTTTGCTTTTAACACAATAATGAGAGCATTTTACGAAATTCATAATTTAAACAAAATTATGCAAAAAAACAAATGGTCTTAACCATATGCTTTATTTTTAAATCATATATTTTTATTTAGAAATCTGTAGACAGTGTCATCGGATGCACGCGCCGCCCCAAAGTTAACTTCTGGTCTGGGTTTGGTTATAATAGAACAATTTATTTTATATTGCATTCATAGTAATTTTAATATTTCAGTGTTGTTTTTAAAAACTACTCAACAGTTACATATTCTTTGCAGAGATCCACCGAAAGTTAATTTGCCAAACGCTTAAATGTTAATGGTTTTTACATATTTCATGGAATTCACACTTTAGTAACAATGATATACAATATTTACAGTAATCTACCTGTACTGAGAATGCACCATTTATACTTAGCTGATTTCTTGCTCTTCTTTCATGTATATTCCATATTGTCTGTATTGTCTATACTATTTGGATTTTCCATTTCCAATCCCTTCTCTTGTTCAGGTATATGCTCTATTCTCAATGTTCAGGTATGCTCATTTTGCTCAGGACTGTGACATTTCTCAGTTATATGTTGTTCTGGGCGGCTCCTGTGTTAATAACCTCTGAATGAAAAAATCTTCAACGACTGTAATTTACAGATTTTATATTTAGGATGACACATCACACTGCATTCAATCACTGTAATGACAGACAGAACGTTATTCAAAGCTTACGTCAGCATGTGAGTTCTCAGTAGGTAATACTCTGAATTCGAAAGACGAAGCCGTTTTAATGTTTTGACACTGTTGTTTGTCACTTTGCGGGAAATCTTTGTAATCTCGAAAGATCTCTTTGATGAGTAGAACTGCTTTTCAGAAGATTTGAATCATCCACATGATCATTACATCGTCTAACCAGTACTAAATTACAGATAAGCATCTACATTTCCTGTCAAAACATGATGATATTATCATCACTTACAAATGCATGTTATTAAACATTACAAAAATATTATTCTTTCACAGCGTCATGTGTCTCACACATCTTGCACATGTGCTGGTATAAATCATGGTAAGATTGGCCCCTCACAGGAGGAGATTGTGTGCACAGGGCAAACGTGAGGGAGGGAAATATTACAGTTGGAACGTTTTCCCATAAAAATGTTTGATGGAATTCAGGGCAGCCACAGAAAGATTCAGACAATCTCAACACTGTCCCTTCTTTTGGACGGCCCATCTCTGTAAACACACATTCGCTTGAATTGAGTGAGAAAAAAATGACTTTGTTAAACCTTCTTTGGCTTATCTTAATGCCCAATCACTGAAATCTCACATTTTACATTTAGTAGAGCAATATTATTCCGTTATATATTTTTTGTACGTGTAGCTGAAGCAGGCCAACAATGCAAAATGTGTTTAGAAAAGGTTTTTGGGGGTCATTTTCTGTTTGACTGGGTGTAAAATGATCATTCTTTCACTGTGGATCTGTGTTATTTCAGATTGGGCAATGAACACTACTCATATATATAGCTTGAGAGTTCAGCTGAAAAAAATACAGTATATGTGTGTGTTGTACAGGGCTGCACTTGATCAATCTGATCAATGTAAAAATGATTAAATGATATCATCATGCAGTCTGTTCTATTCTGAGTCCTTTTCTTCTTCTCTATTCAATATGTTGAGCGTGTATCAGAAGGGTGGAGATAATTTAGTTTAGTTTCATTGTTGGCACAGATCATTAAAGTGGATTTAAGCTTGTCTGCTAAATAAATGCATGTAAAAGTGAATACACAAGTTGAAATTTATGGACACCATCTGTGACAAGCCATTCATTTCCCATGACTATATATTTAATATTCCACAATAATTTGTAAATGAATTAAAAACTAATCATTACTGTTGACAATTCTAATCTGGCTCCATTTTTTTGGTTTAGCGGTTAAGATTGAGGCGAAGGAGGAAGTGCCGACCGTCGCGGGAAAGGTTGACGGGGAAAAGGCCGCCAAAAAGAAAGACAAGGAGGGCAAAAAAGAAGGAAAAGGTGCAAAAGATGGGAAAGAAGGGAAGGAGGAAGAGAAAGATGAAACCATGAAAAAGAAAGGAGAAAAAGGAGATAAAGGAGTGTCAAAGAAAGAAGCAACTGAGGGAGGGAAAAGTAAAAAGGGAGGTGGAGAAAAAGGAGAGGAAAAACAAAGCAAAGAAGGTGGAGCCAATAGCAGTGCCAAAAAGCCTGCAAAAAAGTAAACATTTAATCAACCTAAAAGGGATAGTTTGCCCTGATATAAAGATTTGTTGTTTCGTTTTTGGAGTGACACAGGGAAAAATAAAAATGTTCATTTCAGGGTAGACTATTCCTTTAAAGACGTCTGCTAAACTTCAAACTTTAGCCATTTTTTACAGACAGGTTTCTTTGACTGTGTTTTTGTATTATATTGTACATTAACATCTGTATTTACATTTGTTTTACTGCAACTTGTAAATATACAATAAATGATTCATAATCAATTGTGGATGTAGTTATTCTTGCATGGTTGCCTATATTATAAAAAGGTGTGAAATTATTCTCAAGGAAGAACAGATATTATATACACACATTTTCATTTATTCATTTTTCACAAAACACATATCTGCACTAAATACAATACTGATGTTCTTACAAAATATGGGTATTATGAACAACAAAGTAGCATTTGAATTAAAATATTTTACGGACATTTTCGAAAATGTTCTCTCTCTGAGAACATGAGGGAATGATGGAAAATTACAGTCTGACCTGGTATCAAGGCGTATAAAGTGCGAAAATAGATTATATTTTACGAAACCAATCAAAAAGCTTTAATTTAAGAAGTATAAATTAAAAATGGAGTTCAATGGTAAAATAAATGAGTATTAGAATAATCGGTCTTCTAACTCAGGATTAGCTTATGTACATCAACAAAAGCCGATTACATGTGTACATTTTTACATGTCGATCAGAAGTAAAAACACCCTCTGAAATTTAAAGTGCTAATTTAAAACCAATGTTAAAATAATTAAAATATCTTTGAATAGCACATTAGCGTTCCATTTGAAAGCGAAGATCTAAATATAAGTACAGTATTTCTACAGTCAAAAGGTTATGGTCAAACAATCATTGTATAAATTATCCAGCATATGATATCACAATCCTGAATATGATCATTTCATAATCATCATACTTACAGAATGGCAATGAAACGTCTTCATTTAGCTCATATAACTGGATGGACATTTTCATGTTTTGTAAACAATGAGACCTATTTATAGATCCACGATGTTATTGTATGCACACGAATGAAAAAAGCAGCAGAACGTTAGATCACGTAACAAACCATGATGAGCATTTATAATAGCTACTGATGCTAAATTTAATAGAAATAAATAATAGGTTTATTCACAAATCACGTATACAGGGTAAAACCCCTTCCTGTTAAGATAGCAGTAAAAATGAGATGATTCTGATTTGGCAAGTGGGAATTTTCAGCTGCTCGTAAATGCGTGAAATACATTATTATGAACTAAGTGGCAAAGGAGGAATGCATGAGTTCAGTGAAATTATGGTTGGTATAATAAATGCCCTTTTGAGACTAAATCAAAGTGTTAAGAATACAAAAGGGTATTAAATTATTATAATTATATATCATTATAACAGGGGAAAGTTCAAAATTTAAATGGAAAGAATTGATACAACTGCTTTCAAAGGGTTCAAAGAATTCCTTGAACGCACACCATACACATCACAAAGCTGCTTTAATAAATGAAAACACTTATTTCCTAGAATTCCTGGTGGATTTTTTAAGGAATACAATATATTGGGTGATACATAATAATAACTTTAATTTATTTCTTAAAACACATTTTTTAATATTAAGGGTAGGGGTTTGTTAAACTTAGCACTTTATGTTAACAAACATGAATGAATATAGAGCAGACCAATTTTGGCCAGTATGCAAAATGCAATAGAGTACCTATCAAGCATCCAGAACACCCAAGCAACGCAACCAGTAACAACACTTTTGCATCATCATGGCAAGTTTAAACAAGCAAGTACCAATAGTTTTTTTTTTAATCTAGGCCCAGTTTCAGAGACCGCTTAGTTTTATCCAGGATTATGACATAAATTAGCATATTTAAGTCGGTTTTATAATATTTTTTACTAGTGTGCATCTTCAGACAAAATAATGGCACTGATATAATTTTAATAGGTGAGAGCAAGTTATTTTCAGATCAGACATTCATTTGAGTCTAGGACTAGCCTTAAACTACCAATATTATTAATTTTAATTACATTTTATTAAATTCTTATTAAGTATTGATAGAATGAAAATGACCAAGAATATTCAACCATTTTAACACAGAATTTGATTCTTTTGCTTAGCACACAATACATTTCTCAGCAAAATACATAAAATGTTGGACTTCCTTACCAACCGAAAGCAATAATGCAAGCGTATATAAATCTGCACAGAATCAGAGCAAATGAAGGAAATAGACAGCTTGGCATATCCACGGATCAACGAGCAGAAAGACACAATCGTTCATGGCCTGGACACATATAAATATCACATTCTACTAACAAAATCCTGCTACCATAATAAAAAAGTGCATCTACTGGCAACCTTTTGAGATGCTTTCTATTTGGAGTACAAAAAAAGACATTTGTTTCTAACACAAAAATGCTTTGCTTTTGAATGTATTGAAAATAATATGAGATACTTAGTTACAATTCACAGTCCACAATGCCATATGTTTCACATGGCTTGATCCTGGAGCACAATCTGCAGATCTATATATGTATATTTATACATAAACGGAGGTGAGATGAAATCCGGAAAGCGATGTTCGATCACAATGTAGAAACTTGCGTGCAACATATGAGACATTCAGCAGAAATGATCAAATTAAAACACCTTATTTGTTTTCATTCTCTAAACACGCCTGGTTCAGATTTCTGGTCTCTGTATTAGTTCCAGTCTTGAAAAACTTTGTGGCTCATTTAAAAGATCACTGCTGACATCTCCAGCCCATCTGAGATGGTCCCACAACCCAAATTGTGAGAAAATCCTGAGGAACAAAGGATTCTATCATCCTTTAATGTACTTGACGTAATAACACATGAAATTTGTATTTAACGTCACATGACTGTTTCCCTTTCCTCCTCCACCACCGGGGTCGTTTTTTCTTCTTGGAAGTTCTTCGAAGGTTCTTCCTCCTGTATATGAAGCTCCTGACCCGAGGACGGGATGGAGTTCTCTGAGACGGAGCCGTTCTTTACGTAACCTGGAAGGTTCCGATGGCCGTTGATGGTGACTGGCCCCAGGCGTGTGGTCAGGTGCAGGGCCAGGGGGCCTCGTGCGGTCACATTGGTGACGCTGGTGTGGGACACCATGGGTCCATAGCTGTACGTGTTACTGCCACTACGAGCTTTCCTTTTGAAGTCCAGAGCAAGTGTCCTTCTACTCCATGACTTCTTGATTTCAGCTTGGACCTAAAGAGCATTGAGAGAATCAGTGAATGGTCATTTATTTGACATTAGTAATGCTGCTACTATAAATCCCGAACCTGTTTTTAGCCTAAATGCAATATGTTCTCTCGACCAATCAGAATTCGCTCATTAGAGGTATTTGTATGTGTTATTTCTAAATTATTTATTGTATGTGGTGAAAAATATTGAAACATGAAATTTAAATATTCTTTTTATTTTACTATTTAGTTTGTTACTATTTATTTTATTTGGCTGTTATTTATTTCATGCATTTGCATTTATTGGCATTTATTTGATTTATATTAATTTATAGTATGAGTCCCTGAAGTCATATGTTTCATGTTCTCTTGTTTGTTTGTTTTTAAAACGAAATTAACCAATTTTTTTTTAAAGTATGGATTTGTAGCGTTTTGAACAAAAAATAAGAAAACATTAATTGACAATATTGTTGTTTCATTTAACAATCATTGTTTAACATGTTCAGACTGAGCCAACAGACCATTTTAACAGGATAAATTGAATATTAACAAAATGTATGGGTCCAGGAAAAAAAATGTCATTTTCATGAAACTATTAAAATGGATTTATAGCGTTTTTGAAAAGAGCTCTTCATATTTTCTGTTATTTCACCTGTTTCTCCAGTTTTCATGTTCTGCATATACATGCAAATAGAAACAATATTTTTAATTGAAATTTGGGGAAAATATTGTTAGGAGTTCACAGAATGATCTTACCTAAACATACCTAGAAACAGTACATTTAAATATAAGAATAAGAAAATAAAAATAAGAAAAACGGTCTCTGAAATGTCCTCTTAATATATTGCGCAGCTGTATAATAAAGAATATTAAAATGTATTATTGTTGTATATTGATAATAATATATAAAATTCATACATAACAGTTTCAATTATCTGTGATACAGAATTTGGATAATTTAAGTCTTACCTCTCCATTGCAGAAGCAATATATGATTGCAACAAAGAATCCCTGGAAAAGAAAGTATGAATTTTAGTATCAATATTACTGAGAATTGCATTTTCTGTATGTCTCAAATGTATGATAACCGGTCTACTTCATTTCACAAAATGTGCAATCAACAATAGAAAACTAAATTACTAAATGCTGCACAGCCGATGCAATATCTATAAAAGTATTTTAAAACAATAAAGATCTAAATGATCAGAAAAAACAATAAACACTGTAAAACAATGAAAGTAAATAATAGGGGTTCATTAAGAGTATTTGGGTGTCAAGAAATGATACCACTTTTAAATCAATGCTATTCAGTGTTAAGTACAGGTGAGATGTGATCTCTTACAGACGTCTAGCTGACATAATCAAAACCTAGTGCAGATGGGAAAGCATAGACCGAGGCTTCCAGTATCTAAAGATGCAATAGTCTACTATAATATGATCAATGCAGTTTCTGGTTACAAAGCTTTCTATGTTATACAGCCAAACCAAAAATTATTCAGACACCAGATATAATTTGTATATATTATTTATGTGAGCGAGGATAGCTAAATAAAGTAAACTGTGACATATTATACCCCCAAATTCTCAGATTATCAAGATGAATTTGCTCGGACTATTATGGTTTTGGCTCTCATCGAGTCATAAAATGTGTTTTTTGTAACTATATGTTAAATTTTTTGAAATATTACCTGGAAAGAGTTAAAAAGCATCTCATAATGCATTTGGATTTGCCACGGCACTCCAGAAACTTCTGTATAGGGCATCGCCATGAACACTATGTAGTGAACTCCAAACAATGGCATCAGGACAAGGGTTGATTTTAACAGCTTTCTGGGGGGACAAAAACAAAGCAAAACAAGAAACATTATTTGAATTTATATTTTTTGAGTGTAGTCTGTTTTGCTTATACTGCACTGTAGTTGTAATTAAGTAAATATGTGTTACCTGTACTGTTGTCTGGTGTCACATCTCCCTGCATTTGTTTCTCTAAGTTTTGTTGCCAAAACTCGTATGATATTCAGGAACAGCAAAAAATTTATCTTGGGGAAAAAAGATAATGATCAATAAATTTGATTCAACTAATTATATAACAACAGTTTAAATGTAAGTCAAACACAATTTAAACTTACAACAATTGCTGTGAGAATGGGGATCTGCACGATCCATTTTAAGTTTCCTGCGCTTAAATCCCAACACCTGTTGACAATAAACCAAATCAGTTTCTTTTACAGGCAAATTAAATCCTATTTATATTTAACAGATTTTCGACTGTGATCAGACATGTTTTATTTCATAAGCCTAATGCAAAAAATCTAATCTGCCATGTGTATGAAAGGATAACATTTTATTTGAACATTTACCCAAACACACAGCATTTTATTTGCACAGCATGCTAAAATCAATATTAAAATGCAAATTAAATTGTAGCATTTCCGTAGAAATGGAAACCTGGTAATACTGGCACACAGATTCTAGTTTAAGGACTTACTCAGTGTCAGCAAGTGTGGCCCTGACGCTGGCCCAGACAGCCACAAACATCGCTGGAACACCTGTTTAGTGAAACATGTGAATTTTCAAATGCATTAAAAAAACACAGAACATGTGTAGTTCTAACATGGAAAATGTCATTGCTTGAAAACGAATGTTTCATTTGATGGGAATCTTAAATGTAACATCCGAACTCATACTTTTGATTATAAACTTTGCTCAGATTTGCCAAGACAGTATTTTTATGATTCTTCTAAAATCGCAGGGCTTTTGTTTCAATAATAAAAAACGACAGTCATTGTTACAAAATCCTACAGCTTAGGTTTAAGCTACACGGAGGTGTTTTAGCTTCACAACATCCACATTGTATGCGCTGTGCACATCTAACTCTCGCACAGTGTGTACAATGCAGGGGCCGTAAAGTCCAGAGTATCTCCTCAAACCTGCCTGCTGGTCTCCAGTAAAATATCCCACTGTGTGCTAGGAGAAATTAGCAACACCCTTAGAAACTGCTGACAGAATTTAGATGGAAATCAGATCGATTAACCGATTGATAAACTATGCGAAATTTCAAATGAGCCCACAGAGAAATCACAGAGAAAATGGTCTACGTGGCCAGAGGCCGGATAAAGATTTTTAAAATCAGAGATATTAGTAAACAAGCTTGTTTACTCACCCCAGCCAATCAGAGTGAAGCCCCAGAGATATTTCCTGTCTGAGAAGAAGGTCATGAAAATAAGGCTGTGGAGATACAGGCCTTCCACCAGGATCCAATAGTAATTAGTGGCCAGGAAGTACAAGAAGAGGGTCACAGCCACCTTGCAGCCGATCTGGAGAAGAAATTGAAAATCAATTCAGCACGCATCTTACCCTCGCTCTTCTGATTTGTAAGAAATTGATTTTCTTTTTCAAGGAAATGTGACTGCTGGAGTAAAGCTTGCTACCATAAAGCTGGGGTTTCTGAGTGGATTGATTTGTGTTGCTTTGCAGTGGTTAGTTGCTATAGGGTTCTTTATAAACTCAAGTCCCCAAATCTCTCTGACATTCTGTGCTGATTTCTCTTCATACTGTATGTAATTTACAAAGGTAGAATCACTTGTAATCATTTCATGTATTTGTGAACCTCTGTATATATGTTTCTATTCTCTTCGTTTGCCAATTTTCTATTCTATTTGTTTATCTATAAAAAATGAGTCTGACTACATGTATTATGCTAGACCAAATGTTTTCAAACTGGCATCTAGGGACCCCAAGGGGGCCTCCTGAAGGTTCTAAAGGGTTCCCAGAAAATCAAATCTAAAGACAAAAAAAATCTTAAAAGTCCACTACCGTCATAACTATTCCATTTATAAGTGTTAATCTCCTTTAAATAATCTAATATTTGTTTTTATCTTAATAGTGGGCATAATACAGTATATTACATGTTTCCTTATCCCCAAAAATATAGAGAATATATATGGATAAAAATGTGTACATGAATATGTATTTTACACAAAAGGTGTATAATATTTGGGGACCCTTGTCATTGTAAAGTTTACAATATCCTATACATTTATACATTTGTGTGTGTAATCCCCTGGGATCGAACACACAACCTTGCTCTTACCACTGAGCTACAGGAAAGCTTTATCATTGGAATGCCACTACCATTATGTAAATTAAAATATGCTGTGACATGAGATTGTGGTCATGACATCTACTTCAAGGCTGTCTTCATTGTAATGCTTTGCCAATACTGAAATTAAATAGTGCGGCCCAATTTGTATGTTAATATACTGTGAATGAACAAATAATTACAAAACTTAAACCCCTCCGTATCTTGGTTACAAAGCATGCAAGAAGTATTTTTTTAATGCTAATGATGTTCCTGTACGCTTCTATGGCAACTGCAAAACCTTCAAAACCTTGCTGATCTAGTGCAAATCCAGCCGATCCACTTACAAACTGGTTTTTGTTAGCAGGAGGTGCTTCGGTGATGGACTTGAGATCCTCCACAGTGATCCGTTCCATTTCCTCCAGCGCGGCGCCTGAGTACAACACCACGTCTTTCACAAAGATGCTAATGGCTCTCAGCATGAATGACACAAACAGGTGCATATGAATGTAGTTCCTGGTACAGTGCAGTCGGCTAAATGAAAAAGAAATAAAAGAAAGAGGATATTACAGGAGATAAGACAGATGGGATCAAAACAGGTATCATAAGATATCAGCAAACAGAATGTAATAGCAGGCGTGTGTGTGTGTTTCAGTTGCTTTCCAATGCTAGAAGAACAATACTAGACTTAATTGAAACCAGGTGAGCTATCGCTGACTGTAACACATTCTTCTGATTTAAAGGGTTCAGAAAGCCCAAATGTCGAAAATGCAGGGCTCGAAAAGTGAGCTATAAAACTAAATTGCAAACATGTGCTACCCAAATTTGCTTCAGCTTTTCTACGCTTTTGTAAGCGGTCTTGACCGGAGCGAGTCTATTTGAGAAAAGCCCTTGAGGATTTCTGCTCACGTCTTCCAAAATTAAAGTTTACTTGTTTATGTTCTGTTGGTTGTTATTTGGTACTGATGTCATTTGCCGTTTTTGTCTCCTAAAAGATGTTGTGTTGACGTCCCAGACGGTGCCACTAAAAGCAGTTCATACATTCAACGGAACACAGCCAATTCACATGAAAGACATTGAACAGTTTAGACTGCAATTTTCTCAACTGTTTTCCAAACACCATGTTGACAAGTCAACATTGAATCAAATTTGACTCGGTCTTACAAAATGTTTGAATTCGTAATCCTACAGTACATCAAATTGATCAAAATGTAATGTGTCCTCAAAATGTTATTTCCTTCCTCTTTGAAACTATTTAACTTCACCCACCAAAAACAAAGTTCAATATAGTTCTTTAGAAAAAGGTTTAGAATACCATTGCATTAAACCGTATTTAAAAAAAATTGGTACTAATTACCGCAAAGATGCTGTGTTTGTGTGTACAAAACCCGTAAGTGACTTAGCATTTTAGCTCTTTCCGTTCCATTGGTCCAAAGTCAATGGATGTTTTCAATGGGATTGTGGTTAAATGTCTGAAATAAGGTCTGTGGTAAACAAAAGCTTGTTATCATGCATAAAAATCTCATATATAATGTAAAATGGGCACAGATCTCAAAAACGTGTATGGAGATTTATTCACAGGGAATGTGCTCTTTAATATTCAAAACGTGATAAAGGATAGCAGTAGATAACAGATGGTCACATCCCAGTTAATAGTGGGTACTAGCATTGTTTCTAGGGGGTAAGAGTCACACTTTACTACAAATTGACATTTAGGTCTGTCATCACTGTGAAATTGAACCGCCAATTCTCTTCGTCAAATCAATCCTCAATGAATAGGTTAAGCAGTGTCATCAGAAGCAAAAATACAATTAAGCTGAGATTCATCAACACAAATTGAAGGCACAGCATGTTGTTGACCCAATACATGGGCGGAGTCAGATAAGCCAATGTATTTTTTATATATAAGAATCTCATTTGAATCATAAACCTTTAAGTTTTTATATTCATGCTCTTGTAAAGGCTTAAAAAATGTACATTTCTTGTGCAAGACCCATCCATTCATGATTATGATCATTGAGGCAAGCCTAAACAAAACCGAGCTTGTGCCATTTCTTACCATTCCCCCATCCTCCCCCCAAAATGTTTAACTGCTTCACCGTTGAGTTTATTTCCTCCAGCAGTCAGCTATGTTGAAAACGGAAACCCTCGGTTAATCATTTTGGGGGTTGTTTTTGCTTTCCTCCCTGTGCTCTGGAGAGTGTAGGGTGACAGTGTGGAACATTTGCCTCCTCATTATTAGACTACTGATGTTTAACCACCATCCCGTTGGGAACTATCGACCGGTAAGCTCTGGGGAGCTGATCCGCTCGTCAGAAACACTGCTGCTAATGTTAAAAAGTCTTCGCTCTGCATGGCTGATGTCCCAGAGCTCGTGCACCTGAGACCGGACCTCTGACGCTGAGAACGGAGAGCTTGGAGAGACTGGCAGCCCATCAGCGGGGAAACCAAACGAGCCGTTATTAAAGTCATTTTCCTGCTCCGCATTTCCTGGTGCCCAGGCGAGGGGCCGGCACTTAATAACACGGAGCGTTGGAGCCGAGTCAAGTCGAAGCCGGCACCTGTCAGCAGCTCGTTCTGCGCACGACCCGACCTTTTATTTGAATAAGCCCGTTGGATAAATACCGAAGGGAACCTCTTTGCATTAATTAGTAATGAAAATGGAACGATTGAACGTGAAAGTAATAAATGCACTCGTATGTCTTAGTCTTGAAAAACGGCCAGCGCATACGCTAGGTGAACTATTGGGTAAACATTCATTTGATGCAGCTCATTAGGAAAACTGATCCTTTTAGTCGAATGCCAAAACGCAAAGTTTGACCATACCAAACAGTTTGCTATTTCTCTACACTAAAAAAGAAAAAAAGAATCCCTTAAAAATGGATTTTACTGTAACTGTTAAAGGAACTATTCTTTTATTTATTCATCCTCATACTGTATGGTTTAAAACCTATGTATGATTTTTTATTTTGACAATGAAAGCCAAAGGGAGGCAGTTGTTTGGTAATGAACATTCTTCAAAATATCTTCTTTAGGGTTCCAAAGAAGAAAGAAAGTCATACAGGTTTTTAGCGACATGAGGGTGAGTAAATGGTGAAAGGATTTTCATATTTGAACTATCTCTTTAACACTAAAGGCCCTTCTAACACCAAGGATGATGAACTACAGTATAAAGAAAAAGTAAAATTCACACCACATCTATATTGATAACGATACAAGGGAGCAATATTGATGGGATCAGTTTTAGGTAGGTTTTTTCCAGCTTATGAAGGATAAAACATTGACATCCAATTGAAGTCCGTCTAACTTAAAGTGATGGAACATTTAAAATGCAAAACTGCAGTGTGTGAACTGAAAATAAGCAAAGCTTGTTATGAACAGCTTCTTGGTATGAACAGGCATTCACATCATATAGATTTATATTTATTCATAAACTGATGTCTTTGGAGACAAATCCTATTGTAACATTGACAAAAACTAGAACAATTGTGACAAGCAAGAAGCCCAGCATAAGTACAGTATATTTCAACATAATGGTGCATGTATTAGATTTTAGCCTAAGGGCACAGGGTGTATTCAGGTGTCTATGCACACCTGAGAAATATAAACATGACAAACCATGACAATTTCACAGTGTTTCATGTACATGCATCTTGTCTGATGTGACATTTTTGTTATGAGAATCTCTGAAAGACACAGAAACTTGTATCCTGTACATCCCCCAGCATGAGAAGCATCTTATAAAACTGCAGCTGTAGATTCCAGGCTTATAAAGGCCTGCTGTGAACCTTTTCTGAGAAACAAGGAGGCAGGCTTTTCTCACCGAAAGTATCCGAGGATGACCGTCGCTACCATAAGTGATCCCAGCGAGATGGAGTAGCCCACTGTGTAGATCAGGTAAAGCCGATCAAAAACCTCCTGAGTGGGGTCAGCAAATGAGAGAGAGAGAGAGAGAGAGAGAGAATATGAGTCACACTGTACACATACAAAACCGTCCAGAAAAATTTGTATAAACGTATCTCGGATTGCTTTAGTCATAAGCTGCAGATGTAAGCAAGATATATGGCAGAATTTTAGTAACCAAACAGATTTCATCCCCCATTGACTCCCATAGTATGAAAAATAAATACTATGGGAGTCAATTGTGGATCAGATCTCTTCCAAAATTCTTCCAAAAATCGTCCTTTGTGTTCAACAGAACAAAGAAATTTATGCAGGGTTTGGAACAACTTGAGTAAATGACGACAGAATTTTCATTTTTGGGTGAACTATCCCTTTAAGGCAAATATATGTAAATAATCATTGTAATTTAAAAATAGATATAAACTATTTAATAGTGATACATTTTTTTTTATAATTTAACACCAAAACACATTTTGTATTTTTTTTACAAATTTATCACAAAATCCTAATTTGCATAATCATTACATAAGTATACATACTGTATCAAGTCTGTATTTACACTTCTGGCATTATAGCTTTATAGTTTTTATATTAGCATCATTGTTTATTTGTCCTTATGCTTGGGAAAATCTCCAATCATCTGTATTTTTGCTCTATTCTCTTAAAGGATTCTCTTAAAGGTTCACCCAAGAATAAAAATTCTGTCATCCTTTATTCACCCCTCAAGCTGTTCCAAATCTGTATACTGTACATTTCTTTGTTCGGAGGAACACAAAGAAGGATACTTGGCAACTGACATTAAGGGGACATCATTGACTACCATAGTAGTACAAATTATTGAATTATTAATTACGTTTGTTATGTTAAACAAAAAATACGATATTTTGAAGAATTAAGGAAAGTAAAGAGTTCTAGGGCAATTTTATCCTTGTATGGCAGTCAATGATGCCCCAGAAATGTCTCTTGCTGCCATTCCCCCCAAAAAATGTTGTTTGTGTTCATCAGAACAAAGAAATGTATACTACAACGTGGGTGGGGGGGTATCCTTTTAAATGTCCAGCAGGAGCGAAACATCTCTAGAGCGTGATGCTGCCAGCACCAAGCTTGACAACAGGGACGTTGTGTTTTTGATGGTGGACAATGTCTGGCTTGTCCCAAACATTCTGTTTAGTCTGATGGCAAAACCTGAATTAATGTCCCATCAGACCACAGAAACCCCTTTCAAGTCAGATTCACTGTCTCTCACATGCCTTCTGGCAAACTAAAGCCGAGATGTCATGACATTTTATCACCAGTGGCTTTCACTTTGCCACTCTCCCATAAAGCTTTTTCTCCTCAAGACACAGTCACTCAGTCAGCCTTTCAGGGAAGCTGCTCTGGGTAGATATACAGCAGTGTCATACACTTTCTATTCTTTAATTATTGATTTAACTGTCCACCTATGTCCATCCCCATCCTTGTGCTTTTCATTCGCTGTTACATAAGGTAACCTAAATGTTGATTTCTCCTCATTGTGTAAGTTAGGATTTCATGTGCACGCATATTGAATGTTCAGTCTATAGCGGAGCCAGTTGCGCCAACAGAAATTCGAAATTTCCGCGTTTCACATGATTCATGGAGCCTTCAGATAGTTCCAGGAAGTTATGTTTTATTTTTAAATGCTTAATCCTTACATTTTTTTATTCATTAAATGACTTAAGTCTTTAAATGGCTTATAAGTTTACCTCAGCTCCATGTGTTACTAGTAACCTATTGAGAGCTTCCATGAACTGCCATTGCTGTGAAAAACTGTTCCATTGGAGTCAATGGAATTGACGAGACTCTCTCTCTCCCTGGCTCTGGTCTTTAGGCATTCGCAAATGCTTGACAACAAAAACCAATGTGGGTCATTTCCAAAAAAGAAAAGTTAAAAACATTTCAGTTTTTAGCACATTGTTGTCATGTACATGACTTCAAAAACAAATTGGCTACATGATTTAGGTTTGTTTTATTGCATGTGGTCAAAAACACCAAACACCATAAACGTAATAATAACACAATGATTATGAGGATGATTTTGTTATTATGTTGCAATTATTTTAGATTACTTTTAAGAGAACTGTTTTCGATTTGACATTAAAACGTCTTTAGTTGTTGAATGGTGAAAGACAAATTGTAGGTGTAAAACAATAAAAAATAGAAAAGCTGAGAAAAAAAGGGCTATAGGCACTTTTGCATTTATCATAATAGCTTGTTGACTACTTCAAACAAACATTGGAATGCTTCTGTTCCGCAACTCAAGAGCGCTTTTAAGTTATTACTATCATCCTACAATTCAGTGCCGTTCACAGCATATGAAATGTCATGAAATATGTCAGCAGTTTTAAAATTCAGTATGGGTTTTAAACTCAAAGTTCAACTCCTGGATCTATCGTTACAGCTTTAAAGGAATTACCAAGCAAATCCCTGCCAGAGGCTTTTCTCACTGATACGCTAGTGTTTATTTGAAGAGCAAGCTGACGCTCGGTGTCTTAGGTGTCTGCTCGCAGCCTCCTGTGAAAATAGTTTGTCATGAAGTTCACAGGCCTGACAAAAAAGCAAGTGGTGAGCTGCCACTTTAGGCTGCAGACAGGCGGGTATGTCGGTTTGTGACCGCTCTGACCGAGGTGTAGCTGGATCAGAGCGTGCGTTTCAAGGTGATCTGGAGCTCATGAAACAAAAGATTTTCCAGCTGCTATCATTTAGCGTGCGGGGCGATGGCCAAACCCGTTGCTCAGTTTGTGCCGCCTGGTCACTGCAAAATGTTTCGTTTAAATGGATTCATTTTTCATTAAATGCAGAAATGCTTCTTGGGAGTTCATCAAATGTAAACATTGGAAGCAAAGAGCGAGTCCTCAAACTATGTATTCCTAGGGCCCCATCGTACACCCGGCGCAATGCTACGCAAGGCGCAGCCCAACTGTTTTTGGTAGTTTCAGCTCATTTTCCCGTCCTGCGGTGCGTTGTTTAAATAGCAAATGCATTTGCGCCCATTTGTTCTCCCATAGGCCTGCTGGCCTAAAAAATAGGTGTGTTCGGTGCATTCTTTGTGCATTGCTGTTTTGAGGAACTGAAAATAGACTGCGTCAAAGACCAACTCATGTTATTTAAAGCGCACATTAGTAAATGTGCCTATAGGCGGGTGCACAACGGGCATACATTTTGACACAAAGAGGAACACGCAACAGCAAAAATCATGACCAAATATTAAAAATAAATGGATTACAATGTAAAAGATTATAATTGTGTACATAAAGACAAAATAATGTCTCTTCCTGTAGATGGTCTCGTGCACTTTAACCTCTCGAATGCAAATGTAAATAGCGAATCGGCCATACCTTAACAGGAGCTTAATGTTTTTCCTGTCCTTAAACTAGCAAAAGTGGATTTAGAAACGCCCTAACTGCACTTGCGCTTTAGACCATGCGCTTAGATCGTGAAATTAGAGCCCCTAGACTCAAGAGACCTAGTATAAGTTCAAAGGAAAATCGTGACACGAAAACTCTAAAAGCATTATTATACACTTTTTCACATCCGAGATAGAAAAGTTGTGAAAGCATCAATGCTCTCAAATAGGTTTTCAGAGCTCATCAAATATGATTGTAATGTAGGCTCCTCTCTGGCTTGATAATCACTGAACAAATATGATGATACTTCCTACGGCAACAGTTTGATCAGATTCTGTGTATGACAAATTACGGTCGCTTGATTTGAAAGGTTAAAATTAGAAAATAACTTCATCTAGATTCTACATCATGCTAAAATTTCCTAATTTCAGTCTATTCATGTTGTGGGAGTACGACAGTATGTGAAGAACATCTTCACAATTGGTCTTTTTGCAGTTTGCTGTGTTGGTAAAGTATGAATTGCATTACATATAGGAATATATAAATATGATATTATTAAACTTTCTAGTAAAGGGAGCAATGCAAAAAGAGAGTTTGCATTGTGTTCGATTGCTGAACAATGAAACAATGCTGCTCCATGAAACAGAATTAAGTAGAGCTAGCTTTTGTTTTCTAAAGTACACTATTCACAAAAATACAAAAAATATAAGCAATAACACATTGATCGATAATTGTATACAAAATCCTATAAATGATGATCAAGGAGTTTGATTATACCTTGTTTATTCTGAATCAAATGTAAATTGTCATCTTAATCAACCTTTTGAACAAATGCAAATTAAATTGGTTTACAAATTTATATGCAAAGGCGCCATAGCAACATGAACGTCTAGAAATTAGCGTTTAATTCATGTTTACACAATGAACAAATCAGTGTTTTCTGAAGCTTCTAGTAAACCATATGGAGTCAAATCTTGTACCCATCATTCAAAAAGGAAATTGCAGCTTTCTATTATAAAAACAACTTTGATTCTGCTAATTTTATTGATTAAATTCTACTATGACTTCAAAGGTCCACTCAGTTTCACAGAGATGGAGTTTCTATGTATGTGCATTCCCTAAACTAAATGGTAAATAGTTCTGCCCACAGCTCAGTTGACTTTCTGCCCATCTACACCAAAACGAACAGCCCAGAGATGAGAAGCGAACCTAAACAAAACTAAACAAACTAAGATTTTAATCTTGGCATCAATGGTAGACAAACAATATGTGGGTGACCCAAGTTCCAGCCTGTTGTAAGTTAATTTCTGTTTAATTTACAACATCTTGCAAAAACAAACAAATAAAACGTAAAGACCCGAAAAGGGTTTGAATTCATTTAATCTTTGGACACACTACAAGTGTCAAATCTAACATCTTACATTTTACACTTATATAAAAGCACAAGTTTTGTCAGTCAATTTCTCCTTCTGATGTTTATAAAATGACTGGTTCTGGAAAGTACCTAAACTAGATTTCCTAAATAGCAGGTTTGTTTTAAAATTTGTGTCAATTATCGCCATTATATTCTGTAAATAAACCGAAGAGAAAGATCCAGATGTATTTACAGTTCCAGTACCAGTGAGAGGTTGTGACATGTTCTCATGACAGAAAGGATATGAATCACAGTTCAAAATGTTTAATCGATCAAACTAAGGCTAAGATTAAATATTGACCGTAACCACCATGGGACACGATTTATCAAATCCTGTTTGGACACACAATGACAGATGAACGCTGTTCACACGAAGTGGTCTGACCCACGATTGATCTACTTTAAATAATATTGCATGCCTGAAATAGTTGTGGAATGGATTTGATAGTTTGGTGACTAAGAGCAACTACAGAAGACAGTAAGCAGGTTGAAGGTCAGAGGTCTTACCCTCTCTTGGTTCTGGTTGTAATTTGCGAGGAATTTGGCACACTCGCTGTAATTAGCCCAGGTCCTGTTGTTACTAGCAGCCAGCTCCCAAGAGCCATTGGTGTCACACTGACGGTAGGCATGTCCTGAAAATACGTCATAAACACATTTGAATGTTTCTTTACTTCATATATTGTACAGTGTATGTTCATACATTGACTTAATAGAGAGCTTAAAGAATTAACAGTGTTGGCTGATGTTATCATTCCATCAGAGATACACCTACAGACAAATTTATTGATTTAAGGAATGAAGTAATAAGGTTGGCTTGACTAAGACATACAATTAGTTTTTTTGTGTCACATTCAGGTCTCCAGCTTGCTTTATAAATTGTAAGTAAACACTGTTTCATTTAGGAATCCTCAATTAGGGGATCTTACTTTTACACGTAATCGTTTTACAAAGCGTGTTACTTTTAATGGAAGGTGAGATACCACTTGGTATTTTTGCATTGAAATGTGTGGGACTAAATTATACGGCAATATATAAATATTTATATAGCCATTTGATATCATATAAATGTTATATCTACTCTGAATTGACAATGAAATTGTTAAAAAAAATATGAACTACAATATATTGTATATTGATGTATTTGAAGAGTTTAGTTCCAAAATGAGAAACTTTTATTTAAAAAATCATGTTTTTTATTATGTTTTCATGTTTTATTGTGTTAGTTAGATGTATTTGTTGAGTTATTATGGCTTAAACCAAAACAAACCATCTGCAGTTTGATTGATATTAATTGATATAACAATAACATGATATAACATGATTCTTTGATTTATCTCATTTTGGAACCAAACTCTTCATTTGTACAATATTTGCTTTTAATGCCCCCCCCAGGTTCGATTAAACCATCAAAATATAAGGTGTATCATACACAAATTTTTAATTTCAATCTTTCCAATTTTGAGTCAAAATTATTTGGCCACATTAAATATTAAAATACATTAAAATATTAAAATTGAACAAAATATTTTATACATAATATAAATTCATACTAACATTATTATATATTAAAACATAAACACAAATATCTTTTGCTTACTATTTATGATTATTTATGACTAAATTCTGATTAAATGAAATTTTGGAATGGTCTAATTTTTTTCTGCAGCTTAATATGATATAATAAAAAACAATGATGTTAGAGGAGAAAATCAGAGAGATTCTGCCCGCAAAACAAATTCCAGCTTTCAGCTCTGAAGGTCATCCAGTACTGTCGAGAGAGAGTTGTGTGCTGCAGGCATGTGTCATTTAACCAGCGCCTGCGGTCTCACCTTTGTGGTTGAAGTCATAGATGTACACCGGGCAGGAAGTGGACACCGTTCTTCCAGGAGCTCCCTCGGGCCAGCAGACGATGCCGTCCCACTCCGGTAGGCAGTAACCCTCTACGATATGAAGCAGGATTGACATTTAGAAAAGTGAACTCAAGTCTCCCAGAAAAAACCTCCCATTGCAGCAATACATGAATAACCTCAATATAATCTGATGACAGACCCAGAGGATAGAAGAAGCTTGACAGCAGCATCCCCAACACTTACAGACATTTATTTTTGCTCTTTGTGAATGGCAATGGCCACGCTTTCTATTATTGAAGCTGGTGAATGTACTCTGGCAGAATAGAGAGTGGAAAACACTGTAATCGTGAACTGTGGTGTGTTTTTGAAGTGTCATCTTGCCCTTGTCATGTTAGTTTGGCTATGAATCAACAGGAAAAGCTTTCAAAGTGGGCAGAATGGAGACAAAGAATGGTACAAAAAGGAATTGTAAAATCATCCAAAAGTAAGCTGTTACAGATGCGGAACAATTTACATTTCATATGTTAGACAAACATTACGGCTTTAAACCATGCATAGTAGGACCAAGAATGTGTTTTATATACACTTGATATTCATTTAACAACTACATGTAACTTCCAAAATATCCCAATAAAAGTGATAAACGTAATGTTGTAAATCCTCGAGGTGTGTTTTACATGTACACTTTCGCTGTAGTTAGATAGGGCCTTAATAATTTTTTTGCGCTTTAATGAGGTTTCATGAAATTACGTTAGGGAACCAGATCTACCAAGATACAAATAAACAGACAAACAAATATTTCCTTATATACCCTAAAGGTGCACTCTGTAACTGTATCATTAAAAAGTTTCACACATCAAGGAATAAACAGTGCCTTCTCTCGAAAGATGTTTAAAATCATGAAGAGACAAATACTCAAGCCATTTCAGCAGACTTATTAAAAAGGGCTTTATATTAGAGAAGTCCAAATAAAGTATTGAAAGCACAATATTGCAAAACAAATAAGCACAAGAGAAAACCCCACAATCAGTGCAGAAAATCTGAAAATGTTTACAAATGAGAGTTAACCCTCAGTTACCACGGAAAGGTTAATTGTAAATGCTTCTTAGAATTATAGACATGAACCTCATCTCTCCACTTATTGGTGTATTTTTTCATTTCTACACCTGGTCGAAATACACAATTTTATAAACCAAAGAATCTCTATCAATGTCTTAAACAGCTACTGTAAAACTAAAAATGTATTTTTCTTGTTTCATGAACTGACAAAACAGGCCAATCCGGCTTTCATTCTTCAAGTAGCAACAGTGGTTCACGACAGTCAGTATGTTAAAAAATAATGCAGAGGTCAAGATGTATTTTTAGACCACCTAAGATATCTGACTGAGTACATGAATATTCCAAATGACTATTTTTGACAAACTATCCGGACTTGTATTTCACTGCCAAAAGCTTGACTAAAGACTCTGAATGTTTGATGCTAAAACATTAAAAAAAAAAATGTAAAGGCCTTTGAATATAAGCCTACTAGTGCAGGACTCAGACCTCTGATAAAGGCAGAAGTGCCCTTTTTTCCACAGTTTCTTGGCAAAGCAAACATTTTGGGGTTTGCTTCTAGTCGCTGTTATTGAAACCAGCTGCCCCCCAACTTGCCGCAAATAACTAGTTAAGGATAAAACTCAACAGCGTATGGCTTTAAAGCAGATCCATTATTTTCCTATGCCTGTAATTAAAGATTTGCTAAGGGAAAATCAAAGGATATGATGGAGCACATTTTATTTGCCTGGAGACCAGCTTGTCACTTTTCTGAATCTAATTAAAGGGGAGTTTCTGAAAACAGGCCTGTTTTGCAGGATGGGAGTACCGCGTGTGTGTTTCACATTTCCAAAATAACAATGGCCAAATGTGGAGGTTTTCGCTTGAAATATAGAAGATTAACCCGCAGACCACCTCCCATACCCCGCTGCTCTCAAATATAACTCTGCACAGAAACGTCGCATATACATTTCCCCAAATTCCAAGGATATGAGAACGCTATAATCGTATCAGAGGTTGTGGCTATTGATGATGTCATTTGAGGTTTTTGAAAAAATATATTTATCTCCCTGCCCCCCTCCAACATGACATTCACGATGCCAGGCCTGAATTGTGGAGGGGTTTCGATATATAAGAAAGCTTTTATATGTTATTTTACACCCAGACCGCAAAGTTTGAGCGTCAGGCTATTTTCACACACAAGGCACAGAGACTCGGGGCTTGTGGAAGCCACATCCCTTCTCTCACGACCCAGGCTGAAACCTCAGCGTATCTCTCAATGAGAACCTTGTTCATGTCCCGCCATGGAGACTTGGTCTTAACCGAAGCACAAACGTGCAATAATAACAAATAAAAGAGCTTTGCAGTATGGCGAGCACTGAGGCCTAGCCTTGACTTGAGGTAAGGCTCCACCACCAACAGTCCGGACTAGAATATCTAAACCGACTCAGCTAACTATTTGCTGAACAAACGGTCTCTAATACACACCGATCCAATGGTCTAATAATAGTGGACTGAAGGTGCCACAAAAACAACGAAAACATCAAGGGTGGTCTCACAAAGAACTGGTAAGGGGTGAGGTGCATGGCGGAGGCAAAAAACGTCTTTACTCATTCAGCAAGGGATATTCAGCAAGTGGTTCATTTTTGACCGTGAATTCTTGACGAAAAGTCTTGTTTTTACTGCTGTTTCTATGGAAATTTGGAATAATGCATTATGACATAAATGTATTGCAATAGGGCCAGAAATGTCCTTGGCAATAACTCACATAACAACAGACAATGAGCGATGTTGTGACCGTTAGGAAGAGAAAGACGAGTGACCAAGAGCTCACGTGTCTGACTTCTTAGACCTCAGATGCAGGAAATGCGCTGCGAAAGACCAGTACAGAGGTTGACAGATTATATGCCTAACCCTGCTGCAGGAATTTACTTTGGAGGACGTTGAGGGAGAGACGCAGATGTGACCTTGCTCAAATGACCTCAGAGAAAATTGACTGCAGTAGCTAAAGAAAAACGAGAACCCGAAATCTCTGAATGTACAAAGATACATAAAAATAGGTAAATTACAAATACATCCAAGATGATGAATTAAAAAAATACTTTAAAGAGTACGTAGCTTGAGATCATGAAAATGACACTTCATGCAGTCTGTAATGTTGCCGTGTTTGAAAGTCTGCCAAGTTGTAAGTCCGAAGGTGAATAAATACAAAGTTATTTGCTTGTAAAAATGGGAGTCGACTCTGAATCACACAAAGGAGACGTGAACTAGTACACCAGCATATCTACGTCGCTACACATAGTCCCCGCATACGTTTTGCTGAGACTGTCGCGAAAACGTATGTCTCCTCCCCAAAACACTGTCGCTCGATAGTGATGCGTGTGTATCATGTCTAGAACCTGTGTTATACGGTGTGACACTAAGTCCGTCATATTTCAACTACCAAAGGAAGAAAGTCTGAGGGAAAAAAGGTTTCAATTTATTTTTCAAACGATACCAAAGGAGTATAACCCCAGGGTTTAATTGTGCACGCGTCATTTCACGGAAGATTGGTTTAATAATCTTGGCGCATTCACTGCAGGGTATGTGAAACGACTTTCCTTGAAAGAGGGGGTAATACCAACTCTATTTGGACCTGTTAGCTCCACCGAATCACAACCTGTAAGTGTGACTATTAATTTTTGTCTTCACTTCAAGAAATATTTTCGTACCTTATATCTGTGTTTAGCTAATGCATATAACGCTAACATTAGCATGTACCGTTATTTCTGGGGTCTTACAGTTTGTTTATCTTGCTATTAACTTTGCATTTTGACACATTTCCCGCACGTGCACCTATATAGATATATTTGTGTGATACTACAATAATTTTTCATAACATCGACTTTCTGAAATGCTCTATGTACCATGACATCGCACAGTTAAGACGAAATAATAGTATTACTAACATATTAACAGTATTTTAAGAAAAAAAATTTTATTTAATTGATGAGCAAAAGCACAACATGCATGTTGTCACACTGGGTGTTTTTATGACAAGAATTGTCACTTGCCACTGACAACATCATGCTCCAGTCGTGGTGGAGTTTGTTGTGGATTAGCGTCTTCTTCCTTGTCAGACTCGGGCTCAAATTGGTACGGTAAAATCGCCACCATCTCTAGCTACACATATAATATACTTGACATCCAACCACATGTAAACCGTTATACTGTAATGATGGTAGTGGGGTTCCATTTGCCACAAATGATGAACGCGTTTGACCAATAACAACAGACTACACCATCTGACCAATCACATGACACAAGGTTAGCGAGTAGGCAGGGCCTAGATGGATGAATCGTGGAATGAATCATTTGAGAGTCAGTCAAGAAGTAAGGTACGAATAACTGCCTATTATTACGACATTATAGTGTTTAAACACATTGTATGTACATAAACTTGTTGTTGGACTCTCCATAAACCAAAGTAGGGCCTAAAAAAACATATGCTAGGTACTCTTTAAAAGACTTATCTCAGAACAGTACACCAGTAACACATAAGCCCCACCTAAAATATATAAAAACTTAAATAGTTTCAAATATTTTTTTAAATGAAAGAAACAAAAAATAAGTGTCATGTCATTGACCCAAATACCCTATAAGAACTGCAATCACTAAAACATGTTGAGTGACATTCTGATTCGCACCTGTAAACAAACAGCAAAAAAACACATTCTACAGCCTGAATTTCTTTCGCTGTTCTGTGATCAGAAAGACGTGTGCACCCTTCCAAAAGGGGTCAGAAAACAGCCACCAGAAACAGTGTGGCGTCATCAGGTAGATACTGGTCACATCTGACTCACTGGCCCTATGACACAAGGGCCCACGGCAAAAACCTGTAAAAATTACTCCCAAGATCCTCATCAAATAACACAGCAGATGCCATGAATAGATTTGATAACGCAGAAACTTACGCACGCTTTGAGACTGCAGTTGTCCTACTTTTACTTAATTGCATGATAAATAACGGAGATCTGAATTAGGGATGCACCAAATGTTCGGCGAACATTCATTCGACAAATGAATGTTGCCGAACATGCCGTACACAGAAGAGAGAGAGAGAGAGAGAGAGAGAGAGAGAGAGAGAAAGAGTGACAAGCATTTGACCATTCAGTTTGTGAAATAGTGAAAAAAATTGGCTAAATAAATATGAAAAGCCATGTTCGGTGTTCAGTATTTGGACTTCTGCCAAGTGTTTCATTTTTATTCGGCTCGGCCAAGTATTTGCATTTCGATGCATCCCTAATATGAATCAATGTGAACAATGGGCTGCAATTTATGAACATTCTTAACTATTCAGAGAATTTAAGAATAGATTTTTAGGAATTCAAGGTGATTTCTTTATAAAGCCTTTTTTTAAAAAGCTCAGGAACAAACTTAAATTACAAGTGTGCAAACAAGCTGCTATTTTCAAACATTTTCAAATCAAGCTTGAATGACACAGATCTGATAGATGTAAATCTGGAAATGTAAATATCCCACTCAGAAGGTGCTTGGAAAAATCAGCTAGGAAATAATGAAGAGGGATCCAGCAACACTTGTGGCACACATGCCCTGATGAAGACCCTCAAGCCAAACACTTTTTGGATACGCAATAGAGCTCTCTTTAACAAAGTGTTGCATGATTCCTTTTGGATTCTTTGTGAAATCAATGCCAGATAAAATAGATGCAATAAAGCAAAAAGGGGACAAAAATATGTTTTACAAATCATATTACACTAATAATGCAAAATGTAAAAAATACAAGTTTTTGTTTTACTTTTTGAAACCGAATGTAAATTTAAATTATTCCTGTCTGTTCCTCATCATACCAGACATTTCTAAAAAAAAACAATCTGCAGTCAAAGAGGGACTGGAAATGACTTTGTACGAGTGAAAAACGTACATTTGTCCATCTTGGCAGTGACACTAAAGAGATGTCTAGAGGCATTAGTTGTGACAGAGCTCAGACAAGGTAACATTAACTCCATCTAAATTGAATCCCAGAGTTCTGCACAACATCAGCGTCCAGATGCATTGAGATCAGTGGGCTGTGATATGAGACAGGAACCTCTAAAACCCTCATCATCATAACACGCCACTTTCACAACGCCGCTGGATTAACTGAAGACTTATTTTAGAACATCTCTACCTTCTGCTACATAAACACAGCCATGAGCGAATGTTCGCCACATCCTGTTTTGTAAAGGTAAAGTTAAACTCTAAATAAAACAATGCACCGCTTCTTGAGTACTGGCCCCACGTTTATGTAGGAATTATTTAGTATGTATTCAGTATTCATGTATTTTTGGGTGCTTCTATTTATTCCTCCAAAAAAATTGTGTATTTTTCCCTGCCCATCACTTAATATGGGTCACCACTGTCAAGAGACAAAAATACCATGTCAAATATTTATGAAAAATATGGACAAATCTAGTATTCACCTCACAACTTAATGCATTCATTGCATTGACTACAACACGGTTTGCAACTGATTTTTAGCTCCATCACTGAATTGTCAGGAAAACAGAAAAATCTAAAATGTTTTTTCTGCTGTCAGGAAACAGTATGCTTATTCATAATATACATATTTGTATAACTTTTTTCTATAGTTTAATCTATCTCTGAAACAATGAAATGTTGTAGTGTAGGTGAAAGTAGATGGTTTTAACATAAATTAGTGTAAAAAAGGTAATAAAAAAAAGTGATGTTCTTTTATACTTAGTTATTTTTTCCTTTAACATCCTTAAATATTGATCAAATATTAATACATTTATCATATAAAAATGGAAACAAATGTTTAATAAATCACCCACCCCTAAATATCGCTCTAAGATCATATTTGTCTTACTAAAATTTGCTCAAACATGAGTTAGTACTTAAGTACTGCACAGGATATTTCAAAGGCCACTAAAGTTCTGAAGTGTGATACAGTATGTTTCATCCATTGGTTTAATCTAAAATTGAAAAGTCTAGTTCACAGTCTCAATGTGTGAGAACAAGCTATTGGGATTCCTAAACGTTCACTTTGGTCGCACATAAACAATTAAACTTAACTGTTTCATGGTGCGAGACAACAGTGACTTAACAAGAGTAGAATAAGCCTGTGATGAGAATACGGCAGTCTGGCTATGACAATAGGCCGCCAAAAAAGGTTATTAAAACCGCTTTTGAATCAATCTGCCAGGGGAAAAAAAACAACCACAGTGAAAGGAAACTGAGGTTACCGTAAAAAAAATCTAACCGTTTCACATCTTGTACTCCCAGATCTCTATTTAACGTGGCAAATGACCCAAAAGGGATTACATAGAACTGTTCTATGCTATTTTCCAGGGAAACTTTTAGACACTTTTAGCAGCAGGTTTTTTTTATCGAGCAAAAATCCCATTTTTGATGCCGCAATGCCAACAACTCCTACAGACTGCTTGTAAGGTCATTGGGTTACTTGGTACGGACGAAACACTTTTTTCAAAGGCAGCAATTCTAGTCGTAATGATCATATTTATGAGATGACCGGGCATGAACGCAGAACTCCACCACAATCATTGGGAAGTAGTGGGAAATTTGGATTTTCTTGAAAGCCTGGCTATCACAGTCAAGGGTGTGTCATTTGAGCAGTAATGGGCGAAACAAAATAATGATGGCTGTACAGTTTGTCTAATGTTCATTAAGGATACTGATACATTTGCCCAAAAACAGACTTATTTAGTTATGTTTATGAAGGAACAGTTTTGTAAGGAACATTTCTCTGACCGTCATTTCTGTGACTGCATAAACAAATTGTTTGTAAAAAAATGTTTTATGTAAGTGAAAACATGAAACATGAAATTGCTTAAGCCCAAACAATATCATGAAAGCACAGTAAAAACCAAACAGTTTAACTGACAGTGACAGAGAAGGCTGAGTATTTTTCCTGGTGTTTTCCGAAACCAAGAAGCTGACAGGCAGCCGTCAGCTGTTTAAAACACAACGTGTCAGTTCAATGTTACAGAGGTAACAAATCTGTTGGCTTTGCATGATGTAGTGTTGTTAGGATCTCCAACTCAATGTCAGTTCATCTTTGCATAAGCTTGATTTGAAATATCGCAAGCGTTACAGTCAAGACCCTCACGTCTCACTCCAGACCCCTGCACATGTCAGTATGGAGACACATATTGACAATTTCTCCTCTCATCAAAGACATCACTTCACTGATGCTACAATGACCAGAGGGTGAAGATAATTGCGCTTTGGGAGCTCAGAGATGGTAAATGTTTATTCAGTCTTGCAGAAAGCACTGGTTGGATTAGTAGTGAGGATGCATCGAGGATTTTCTTTTTAGATTGAAAAAATAGAATATTTATAACTCACCAGGGGTTTTATGTTTGGACTTGATCGTTCGTTCACATTTCCGCTTGGCGTTAAAAAGAAGATTGATTTGCTCCTCTTTTGTAAGGACATCATCAGCATCAACCTGAGATTATAAAATGTCAAACATTAGATTTACATTTATTCATTAAGCAGACACTTACAAAACATTGCATTTTTAAAAAGGGGAAAAAGTTTCCGCCCAGACAATTTCCAGATTTTAAAATATTTGGTACCCTACATTTTGTCCCTACAGATATCAAATGTTATTAGTGATCAGTTATTAATTCCCAACATAATGTTTGAAACGTTTATATACATAGCAATAGAAAACACAATCTTAAGCAAATTCAGTGCACGGATCACATTTCATACAACAATAGCACACTGCAAAATGAGCAACATCTATGCTGTGCTGTACATTTTCCTGTTCTTCTTTTTTTGGATCTCCTGAATGACATTTAATAACAGGACTTCATAAAAAGTCTCATGTGTTGTGTTGAGACTTTATGATGTAATATAGGAGATGCAGAGAGAGTTGGTAACTGATATATTATGTATTATGTATCAAAGAAAAAGCAACATAATTGTGAAGCAAAATCAATACGATCAGATGCTCACAGCAGATGTGTAGTTATTTTTAGTTGTGTTTATTATGAATGATATCAATAGCATAAATTTTGTTCCACTACATGGTGATAAATAGACCCCATAGACAATTGTGAAATCAACTCCAAACCCTTTTCCTTTTTGCAACTATTCAACATAAGCACATGTTCTACTCCAAAAAAGGCTTTTGCAGAATGGACAAAAAGAACAATGCAATGAGATCACAATTGATCTAAATTTGGTTTATTCTCTATGGAGTTTAAGGTAACTGAAAGTACAGACTCTTAGGGCTATGCGGTTAGACCAACATTTTATATCACAGTGCAACAAGTTATTTCAAATCCCAGTATTGGTGGGCTTCATGATATTATTAATTTAGCTGGAAATTCAACTGTAAAATGTTTTACATAATCATATTAGTACTTTTTAATAACCCCTTGAATTCATAAAAAATGAAATGTACTTCATCTCTTTCATTATTTGGAACTTTATGGAAGCAGGTCAAAATATCAGATTATTTATACCAAACTAAATCTGCTATTGATATTTAAACAGCTGCTTCAAATTATGTAATAAGTTAAAAACAAAAGGCTCAAAAGAATTATAGTCATTTTAAATTCCCATGAGTCACATTTCAAACTGTAAAGTCACTTTTATAATAGACAAGAAACAGACACTTGTGATCATGCATTAGTTGCATATTTATGAATCCAGTTCCATTGCTTGACAACCATAAGCAATGTAAAATGTACAGCAGAATCTCTCCAGACTAAAACCATCAGATCGCACAGCCCTGCAGTACATCACAAGAACACAAAAAGATTTCCAAAGCAATAATGAAAGTCACTACAGATTATTTTATTGAGTGATTGGACAGTACATAACCTCTCGACTGGAACTCTCTACAAAAATTCAGCAGCCACATTGAACTATAATTTGTGAAAACAAGGCTGCAGAGTCTAATGGGGAGTTTGGGGATGAGCGCACGATTTTGAGATTTACTGTTCTCGGCAAATTCCTTCTGTGAAGTTCTGACTTGTGGTAGGGAGGCATAATTATATGATGTCCTGTGTATTAATTCCGGTTTAAAAAATGTGATGCTTATGGCAATTTTACCTTTTCTTATTTTGCACTTACAAACACATTTTTTTATGCTGTTGATTATTTTGCAAGCTGTGAAAATAAACGCCTTTGCGACTTAAAGGGTTGATGAATTAAAACCTCAGTCTTAACACAAGCTTTTGTTATATAAGTTTGTAAGTTTGTAAGTGTCAGAACTAAAAACGCATTTGTTACTGAAATTAAAACTGTTATTGATACCAGGCTCAGCAAACGCCAGGTTCTGGAATGCACCTATCTATGACGTCATTGATAGGTTGAGCACCGCCTCCACAAAAAATATCAACGACTTCTTCTCTAGCCCCACTCACTGGTTCGCCAATGACTTAAGCCACAAATGGTACTCACTCCCGCATTTGTGATGATTGACAAACTGGTAACCATGGCGTCATGTTTTTCGGCTAAAGATTTGTTTTGTCCCTTGTTTAAACTAAACTGCTGATATGCACTGTGTTGTGTTTATGCTCGGAAGGCTACATCAAACAGCGCACTTTTGCTGTGTTGCCATGTTTGTTATTAATAAGTGCTTTTATGCTTGTTGTTTGGTCTTTAATCAAAAAGCCTCGGCACTTAGGTCATAATTAATTGTCTGATGCAGATTTTTTTATTTTTGGTCTAATGTATAAACAATTAGCATTTTAAGGTATGTTTATGTTTTATCTTTATTTGCCCATTTTTTCTGTGAAGATCTGGCAACACTTTAGCAAAGGGCTCTCGAGAGCGGCCAGCCCCGTGTCATATGTGCAAAAGTGAGGACTAATTTCACTGTTATTTTTATTTAAAGCAACCAAGCAACAAACATGCAACATTGTGCAGCGGCTGGTTGTGGAAGAACACAATCGCTTCCCTCGGATTCTGATATTAGGAATGTGTGGTTGAAGTTTATTTTTAAGTACGTTCCTGCTCACGTGGGTGAAACATTGAGCATTTGTTCGCTTAATATCACCGTGGATTCCTTTGTGAACAAGTCGCTGGATTTGCGGAGAGATTCAAATTAAACAGCAGTGCTGTGCAGTCAATATTGGACCCGGCATGAATGTGAGTAAAACATATTTGTACTATGCTTCTTTATTACTTTGTTAGAGATCGCTTGATATGTCCTGATATCTAACCAAATTCACAGAAGGCTCCAACTAAGTTTACAACACAAACTGGTTGCATTTGTAACCTTTAATTATAACGCATAAGAAACAATATTCTATATACCATTTCTGAAGCTGTATACACTTCTTTCATTTTTTACATCTTACATATATAACTAAGTCTCAAACATATTTGTTTAACGTTCATAAATGTTCTCTTGGTTGCATTCTGAAATAGTGTTGACAAAGCTGAAATAGGAAGTTCTTCTGGACAAGCGTTGTTTACGTTTTCTGAAGTGGCCTGTATATGGACAATCAATTTCAAAATTAAAACAACAATTGTTTTAATAAATTGCATTAAACAAAGATATTTTTTATTAGTTAATAGTAAAATCAAAAGTTTGCTACATCACTTCAACATATATTTTTTGCATACATTTTTAAAGAGGTTTAACCATTGACAGAGTGAGATTGTTTGGTACACGTCAACATCACAATACAATTGTTAAACACAAGTGGAGGACATTTTCTTTATTTTCTTCTGCCTACTATGTGTTTTTTATGGAAACCCAGTCCCTGCACGTTTGCCAATATTTGTCGATTCTGAAGATATTACTAGGAGTTACACTGTATGTGTGACATTTATCAAGACAGCTGACCAAGTAGCTCACGGATAAACATTAAAATACTATATAAAGGTCTTCTAGATTGATTTGGTTAATGTTCCTCTGATTTATCCATTAGCTCAACAGATTTTCTTTGGAAATAATTTAGCCTTCACCTTAAACATTATAGTCAACACTCTTGTGTAAGCAAGAAGGGTTTCATCAAATTAAAATTCAATATTTTTATAAATGGCCCAGCCAAAATGAATGAAACAAAATATTTTTTTCTCTCACGATTAAAAGGTTGAGTGACTCTCAACTCGACTGTGCAATTTCATGTTTGGATATGATAATGAGAACCAGCATTTCAAAGCCATTTTTATAGAGGCAATAAAGGTATGATAGAGCAGCGGTTCCCATACTTTTTCATTCCAGGACCCACCAAGACAGGTAATCTATCTCAATACCAACAAAAATATTTTTAAGGGAAATATTGGGAAACAATACACAGAGCTGTATGTTCCCTTTTAATCTCATATCTCATTTACCACCACAGCCAAATGACTTTGCACATCCCACTCGACCCAAAGTTTGAAATTCCCGGTATTGAAGATAGATCTTTTTCTACTTAAATGAAAATGCAGAACCCCGGAATGATTTTCTATACCTGAAATATGATAGACTGTCAAAAACAAATGGCCTGAGATAAAAGAGGAATGTCATTAAAAAGTAATTTAATTGGAACCCATGTGAAGGAATGCTGGAATATCTCAAGATTTCTCGAGATCTATTAAAAGATATCTAAATATCCCGTTACAATAGCAACAGGCTGTGGAAAGACAGGAGCTGTCCAAGCCAAACACCCATTTCAACACACCCTTATAGCAGACTAGGAATGAAAATGGAGGATAATCACAGGTGTTACTTCAGGTTGCAAAGAATGGCAGGACAATCCAGGATCATCAACAATTCTCTATATGCTATAAAATCGTTAAAGTGAATTTGAAACATTGTTCAACACATTTCACTTTCTCCCTTTCGTGACACATTTCTAAGTAGAGCAGGGCATTCAACAGAATGAAAAATAAGGATTTGTTATCCAGCTGGAAACAAAGCCGATTTACGGATAAAAGATTGTGCTATCCAGACTACGGAATAGCTTTATGTATCTGTACGTTTACTTAGAATTTAGGTTTTATGTAAACAGATCAGACATTCAGCTGTCCTATGCTAGATTTTAAGCCATTAACAGACTGCCCAGACTTTTACCAACTGCTCACTCACTGCTGAAGTTCTACAACAGGCTAGACATGACTGTGAATCATCCAAATTTAATCTAGCCAGTCAACCAAAACTGTCTGCTTACTTAGTGGCCATCAAGGGCTCCTCCACAGCATCTTTTCCACTACCTTTTTTCCACCTCCCTTTCAGATCAGGCTGTGGATTTCTGAAGCGCATTACTGACGCCCAAGTATCTGACCTCATTGAGTGGCAGCAGGTATAACCGTAATATTCTAGCCATCAATATTTTCTCTTTTCTCAAGTATGAAGGTAAAGGGAAGTCATATTTTGGGCTGAAAGGGGGTACAGAGGAAAGACATTTAGGGCTACGCACAGTAAACAACCACAAATGGAACAAGCTTTTGCCACAAGCAAACATGGGATGGATACAACTTGTTTGCTGTTCTGGAATGGGCAATATAGAATGTTCCACAATCCAATCCAAACAGCTGAAGATGGAGGAATAGGATATAAATTTGCTTCGCGTTGACGCAACGTTATGCATAGGTTGTGCCAGAGACAAACAGGACATTTAACCAAAATGAGTTGGGATAGTTCACCCAAAAGTGAAAATTCTGGCATAATTTACTCACCGCCTTCATTATAAACTTGTATGACTTTCTTTCTTCTGCAGAACACAAGAGAGAAGAAGATATTTTGAAGAATGTTGGTAACCGAACAAAGGTGGCACCCATTGACTTGATTTGGTTTTGTCTATACAATAGAAGTGAATTGGTAACAGCGTTGTTCTTCAAAGTACCTCATTACAGGTTTAAAAGGACATGTGGGTGAGAAAATATGACAGAATTTTCATTTTTGGGAGAACTATCCCTTTAATAGAAAATAAGAAGAATGCATAGCCAGATGTTATCTGTATTGTTTTATCTCCAATTTACGAACAAAGATGTGCAAAGCAAGCAATGGCATCACCAACATTAGCAATGATTGCAGTTCAAACTGGGAGAGCGAGACAAAAATTCATGAAAATACTCAGATCAGCAGTCAAAAACATAATTTCCCTCCAAATCATTGCCCAACTACAACTGCTGCTGCCGTGGAGACTACAAATACACACAAACACATGTGAATTTAGCACATTCTACAATAAACCTCAAGAAAACAGCACAGTAAGAACAAAACACGTTTTCTGTTTTCCCTAAAAAAAGAAGTACAAAAATGTAAACTAAATATTTTAATCACATTGATTAAAAGGAGTAAGTAATTTATTATTTCTAGATTAATATTTAAACATAACACACTGCAATACAGTGCTTTTACCTGTATTGCCTTGTTAAACTGGACTACGGACCGTGTGTGATTAAAAGGCAAAGCTTTGCACGCTATATTGCATTTCTATGTGGCCCAGCTGTTTAGTGAAGCCCCTTAGTCTCACAGGGTCATAAACAGTTGATGGGTGAATTCTAGGTAAGGCTGGATTAACTGGGTTACACTGTCAACATAATATATGAAAGCAGATAGCTAATGCATGCCCGGTCCTGTTCACTTTTACTCACATTTTACATAATTCTTTTTCGAGGTTGCAGCAAAAGAAAACAGGACAACTTGTCAAGATGCATGATTGCTGAATGTATCTAGTATGTTGTGGGGTCACACAAGTCCAACTTCATTTCATACATGCCAACTGCGACTTCCTGTAGAACGTAACAAGCAATCACTGACCCTTCTTGTCTTCCGTGGCATTCCTCGGGCTAATTCAATCGGATATATATATTATCCTGGTGCCATTCATAGCTGGTTTACATTACTCGGAGAATATTAAATTGAACGTGGCTCCAGCAGAGATACAGAAATTAGTCATTGGCTGCAAGGTGTTCCACAATTACACTAAACAGACCCACGATTGTGAAAGCCAGTGGCAACAATGCACAATAATTGGCAGAAAACGATCGACTCAGCCACTCTATCGCGATACGGAGCATAACTCGGGATTAAGTCTTCCCCTGGGGAGGATCACAGGTAATTAGGCTTCACCTCACAATTATTTTTGAAAACTATTCCTTTTCCTTTGGCTTGACTCCCAGGACCCAAAGTAAACATCAGCTTCAGAAGAGGAGGCAGAGATATTCTTATTTACAGCATTTAATGCGCAACACAGCCTTCTTTTTGTTAAACGGCGATGGAGGCGGTCCAGTAAGAAAATGAGAAAATAACACAGTGTATAAATACACACAGTTTTTGCACACCCTTGCCTTTGAATGACGCTGTGAGCTTCTGTTTCTGTCTCTGAAAAGGAAACCATTTTTCAAGGTAATACCTCAACTAATATTGAGCTTACTGTATTTAGGCTTAAGAGAGTTGAAGAGATCCAGCTCACTTCATTGGCTCAAGATGCTGACTCGGCCTGATCCTTTAAACCTAAAGTAAATATAGTTACTGCCGATCAGCATACTGCTGTATTTTCTATCCGACCTCAAGATATGATTTAATGCAATATACCCTAGTATTATTTTATTATTTTTGATAAACGTAAATCAGGTGACTGTTTTATATTATATACATTTGAAAACAGTTTAAAAATTACTGAAACAACATCATAAATGAACAAATGTAAGATTGACACTATTGTATGCCATACATAGTTCAAATCCGCCTTGTGTTTTCAATTAGGAAATTCCTTTGGAAATAGGAACATTTTATTTTAATAATAGATTCTCTTTAAAAACAACAGAGTTGTCACTAAAATATGAAAGTTACAAAGGTGCAGGAATTAAACCAAGAACAGAAATATGCTGTATGCTCACATAAATATAAATAATGATAGGCTAATTTTAGAACACTCAAGTCAAATGTTTCTCATTATCTATTCTAAGGGTTTTGATCTGAAGGTGTGTGCTAAGGTGTCTGTAATTCATTTCACAGACAAAAATATAATTGTATGTGAATAAACTTTTTTTCATTACAAACTAAAATTCTATTTAATAAAAATGTCTTTGAAATGGATGACTTTTAAAAATGAAAGAAGAGCAGCCAATAAGAGCACAGAACAGATGAGAACTCATTCAACATTGTTTAAAAAGCATCTCATAATGAAACCCCAATAAACTGCATGATAAAATGCCAAGAGAACATTTTTGCATAATCTAGGCAAAAGCGGACTGCAATGACGATGGTAAAACTTAACTAGTTTCATTTTCTCACTTAGATTTCTTTAGTTGCAAGATAATACAACAGTTCGGCTTGTATTATTCCACTGCTTCGATGAGCTTACTATTTTTCTAAACTGTGGAAAATATATAAAGTGAGTAGGTAAGTGTTCTAAACTAACTTTTAACCGGTAGTGTATTATGATACAGGACATTATTATTGAAACTTTTGATTTAACTCAAGGTCCTATATTCACAGGATTTTGCCACATGATCTTGCTTTCTCATGCTGATATCACGGAGACTGAAGAAGTTCTGTGAATTCTTGAACACGTGTATGTACGTGGCTTCACAAATATTTCCATTCGAAATGGTTGTTTGCTTTTAAAACTGCACAAAACCAGCAATGTTTAAAACCCTTGTTTGAGCGCAGTGGTTGATTGACAGGCGAGTAGGCGGATCTTTACTGCTTTCCAGTATGCATCAAGACCTATTAGAGTTTACACTACAAATGTAATGTCACATGCATTTATTCCTGACTACCTACACTAACTCCTATCATAAGCAATTTGTCAAAACCCAACAATACTCACTGTCCCGCAAGGCAGAGTTTTAGGAATAAGGGGTAATATTTAATGTCCGTTTGGTCAAAAAGTACAGTACATCTATCCTCCACGAGCCATCTTGTTACACAACAGGGTTACGGAGTTGTCAATTAGGTTACTTTCTTTTAAACTACTAAGGTAAAGTTTTGTAAAGGTACTGAATTCATGCATGTTCTACTAATTTATGTCAGATCAAACCTCAAAATGTATACTTCAGCATATGGAAGCATGTTGTCACTGCCATAATGCTCCATTAGCCAAAATATATACCAAGCACTTCAGCGCATTTAAGGACAAGTATTCCTGCGTGGCAGACTATTGGCTAGTTCTGGCTTAACAACACAAAATAGCAGCGCTGTTCGAGTCAGCCACACCAAAACAAGCTGTGGTCAAGCATTCGCATCATCACCATGGGCAAATACAGTTCCAAAATGTTTTCTTTTCCATAATTTCTGAGAAGCAAAATATGTTTAATAAATTTGCGGCCTCCAGCTTTTTGCTGTACTGCATTTGTTATTTGATGCTACGTGGACTTCACTGTGGTTTTCAACCAGTTTTGTTTAAACTTTTTCTGGACAATGGAAACACAACTCCAACATCAGCTGGGGTTAGCAACACATAGTTTTATATGGGACTCTAGACCACAAACCAGTCATTAGGGTACATTTTTCGAAATTGAGATTAATACAACTGATGTTTACAACTATTTGAAAATCTAAGTGTGCAAAAAATCGAAATATTGAGAAAATTAAAGCCTTTAAAGTTGTCCATCAGAAGTGGAGCCGGCCGTTACTAAGAAGAAACAGGTTTGTTTTAACGCTCTCTATTGACTTATCGCTGTTTTGACGTTGTGGAGAGTAGATGAAGCTGAAAGTGGAAATTCTAAGCTTTAAATACAATAGATACCAAACTTCAGGGGAAATTCACAAAGAGCGGGCCGCAGCGAGCGAAGTTTGTACAGTAGGCCAGAGGTCAAATTGAACCAAGTCGCCCTCATAAGACTTTTTTTGGTGGGGGTTAGTCTCGCAATATACAATTGATACTAAAAACACAATATATTTGATTATATATGCTATTATATTTAAAACAGGATCGAAGAACAGGCTTCTTTCACTGCGCTTAGTGGTCTTTAGACATGGGGCGGGGCGTTTCAAATTTAAAGAGACATGACAACTAGCCCATAAACAAACTTAATATAAATTATTGTAAATAATTAATTCACGAAATTTACCACATCCATTGCATGAATTTAATTACATTTGTCATTTCCATTCCATTCCATTCCATTTTCTACCGCTTATCCGAACTACCTCGGGTCACGGGGAGCCTGTGCCTATCTCAGGAGTCATCGGGCATCAAGGCAGGATAGACCCTGGATGGAGTGCCAACCCATCGCAGGGCACACACACTCACTCATTGACTCACGCACTCACACCCTACGGACAATTTTTTCCAGAGATGCCAATCAACCTACCATGCATGTCTTTGGACCAGGGGAGGAAACCGGAGTACCCGGAGGAAACCCCCGAGGCACGGGGAGAACATGCAAACTCCACACACACAAGTCGGAAGCGGGAATCGAACCCCCAACCCTGGAGGTGTGAGGCGAACGTGCTAACCACTAAGCCACCGTGCCCCCCCATTTGTCATTTCATTTGTCATTTCATTTGTCATTTCATTTACATAATTTTTACTCAAATACAAATGTCTGAGGAACCCCCAAAGTCCATTTTTTACTTCTTAAGGGGATCCCTAATGCCTTATGGGAGGTCCCAGTCCCCCCAGCCCCCCCTTCAGTTCGAGCTCTGCTGTAGGCGTCTTTCTGGCCCTAACTTGTTCGCGATTTTACTGCATCCAAACACAAAAATAAAGTTTTTATATATATACGGTAGGAAATATACGAAATACCTTCATGGAACATGATCTTTAATTATTGTCCTTATGATTATTGGCATAAATGAAAAATTTATCATTATGACCCAAACAATGTTTGTTGGCTATTGCTACAAATATATCCGTGCTACTTATGAACGGTTCTTTGGTCCAGAGTCACATATGTTCAGGAACTGGAAACTAAACATAATATTTAAAACCCAGTTCCATTTGTTGCATATGCTATATATGTCTGCTCTAACTACGAGTAAAAGTAAAACAACTTAGTGTAAAATTTTGCCAGTTTACACCAGATGTCTAATGCTGAGTGCCTTTATTGCATTTTTCCCCCATTTTCGTGCAGACTTTCCCTAAACATTGGAAACAAAAATGCAACATATTTTAATCAAACATTTAGCTGTTTCCCACTTTCTGTATTTACTTAAAGCATTCTTTTTCCCTTTTAAAAAGGGAAAAAATGCATTAAACATGTTTAGGCAATTTTGATGCATTTGCTTTGCTAAATAAAATAAAGCTAGCAAATCAGGGTATAAAATTGTAGCCATGCAAAAATTTAATAAAATACACTAAACAAGTAAAAATACTTGAGCAACCTGGGACTGAATTTCTGGTGTACAATCAACATTTTCTGAAAGTTGAGCATATGATTTTACTGAATATTTTAAAAAAGACAATGATTTTCTGGCTCTATTTAGCGCCTTATAAAAAATACCAGAAATTACTAAATTGAAATTGAAACTAAATTGTTGCATTAATGCCAAGGCACACAGGGATTAGTCATGGATGTGAGAAACATACGCGCATACAATTTAGGTAGAACAACTTGGCAGTGCCTGAGAAGTTGTGCAACAATAAATCATTGTTATGACAGGAAAGGATCAGCAGTATGGGTCCATTTTGTAACAATCCGTGTCATCCTGACATTTTCTGGACCCGAAAGGATGTGAGTGAATGCTGCATCCATTGCATACATGCCCTAAAATAAAACCAAATCTCAGCCCTGTCACTTAAAACTTCCTGTGCACCTATCAATTTTTTCACATGGATAATAAACAATGTGCTAGTTGATATTTACATATCTCACCCTAAAATTAGCTTTTTATGGAAATTCAAGTATATTTTTGTTTTCTCTACTTGTCTTGGTAATGTGCCCTTCTTTAAGCCATGGCGTAACATTTCCTTCCTTGTTGTTGGCGTGTTTTCAAAAGGAGAAAGAGAGAGAGCAGAGATCTTGTAAATTACAGCTTTGCCATCGTGTTTTAATGGCGTGTCCACAATCTGGAAAAGACATGAATATGTTGCTTCTGACATATTGCACCACATGAATGTTTCAAGCCGAACGGCTTCCTGGACGTTATGAAGCTTTCGAGTCAGTGCCACTCCTCCTCGACTGTGCAATTTGCATTTGATGATAAAAACCACAGACCACAAGACTGGTTGTCCCTTGGAATTGCTCGCAAAACCACGTTCTGACTTAGAGCACTATTCAGTTCCCTAATTACAGCCTTGACTTGGCTAGATACGATTCAGGAACGGCAGCTGAATTTGGTATGGAAACATTGTGTGTTGCTTGCTTTACTGTGCACACAAGGCCAGAAGGGGCCTTTCCTTATGTTTGTTCTCTTTAATTGACAAAAGTACACTTTTCAGCTCTTTTATAATACAGTGTTTGTTCTTGTTTGACATTGCAGACGCATAATTATGATTTTCATCATAAGGCTTAAAAACCGGTTACGTAAAGCGGCGAGTGGACTTTTGCAATGTCTTAATGGTTCATTCATTTGTAACGGCCCAGAGGCTGCGGGTGGATGTTTGTTTGTAACGGGGAAGAACATCTGGCAACGTGCCACACAATAGTTTACGCACATCTGTAACGCATGTGGGCTCATTATGAAGTTCATCCAATGTCAGAATAGCAGCAATGAGATTTAGGATTAGAAGAGACAGATTGTATTTTGTTCTTCTAAGTGCTTGCTATTTTTGGATGCTACAGATGTTGTGGGCTTGATATGAGATCTTTTTTGAGATCATGTTTGCAGAAATATTTATGTGTATTGTTAATTTATAAAGACAGATTAATAGGTCGTAGGTGATACACAAATAGGTCCGAATTACCAACTTTTTTTCGGGGTGTTATAAATTGCCCATGCATGTATTAGACAAGTAAATTTGCAAAAATGAAAGTGTCGGAACAAAAGATGCATTCTATCTAAAAGCGAATGCTCACCCAGACCTGCCTGAGCGCCACACCACCCACAAATCTACGTCACTTCGTGGTATGATTTGACTAAGACCGCTCAAATGTAAACACAAGTAAGGTGGGCGTTCCTGTAAGTACAATTACTTTGGAACCTGATGTTCCAAATATGGTAAGATTTAGGGGTGTAACGGTTCTCAATAAAATAATTTACCGCACGGTTCTCCACCAACGGTTCGGCACGCGGTCCAATCCGCTTGGACCGCAGCTCATCTTAAATCTGACGACGCATTTATAATACGGTTCATTAGAAATGATTATGCCTAAAACAGACTGACAAAGTTCGGCTAATGTTTGTTCGATGATGGATACACATTAAATACCTACAACAAATCAAATAACGTAGACAAATTTCAATAGGATTGACGTATGCTGTAAATTGACCAGTCATTTATGCCTTCATCACCCGGTTGTTGTGAGCCCGTGAGTGCAGGTGAGACCTGAACAGTTTGCGTTTTATATTTAACTCATTCAACCCTTGTCAATTTAAACATTTAAGTGCAAGACGATGCAGAAGAAAACTCGCTTGCGCGCTGTGAGAAGATCCAAAGCACGCATAAAGAAAGTCTAAGACATGGCGCAAATATTCAGTTGACTTGAGCCCTATTCGCACGGGATTAGTATTACCTGGGGACCTCTAGTCATTTGTAATAATGCAAGAGGTTGTTTGTGATCTTAATCCTGTGCGAATCGGCCATGTCTTTAATTTGTAAAGTAAAAATTCCCCCACAGTTTACCTACCATATTTTGACAAACACCGAGGTCCTGTGATAATATTAGATTTAATATTAAAATTGGCATTTGGGGGGCTCATATATCATTTTTCAAGGTTTTATCCACCGTTTGCAAATAATGGAGGCTGTATATATATCCATATCTGCCAACACTGTCGTTATGGCCGGGAGACTCCCATTTGTTTGTTTATTTATCATGCAAACTCTTGTAAAATTTGAAACCCCTGATCACGGTGATCTTCTGCACAAACCGAACCCATAAAACCGCGACAGAAACCGAACCGCGAGAAATTTTAACCATTACACCCCTAGTGAGAGGCGTTTACTTTCCGTCACACGCTTGCAGTATTCGACAAATCACTACGAACTGGTTAACTGGCCAATCATAGCACACCTCGCTTTTCAAAGCGATGATCATTGCAAAAATCTGCATGTTTCAGACAGGTGGGGCAAAGAGGAGATACAAACATGCACGGTATGTGATAAATACAACGTTTTTAACCTTAAATCTTGTGTACATTGGATTACATCTAAAACAAACGGAAATATTCATGTTAGCCGTTTCATATGACCACATTAAATATATCACTATTGCTCTTAATGTAGGGAATTAACTAGTTTTCTTTTGTGTGCAGGTGCAGGTGTGTAAGGCTACAGAACCTTTATTGGGAGAGATTTCAAGTGAGTCATTATGAATTCATTACATTTCAAAGACCACATTTAAGGGAAATAAATATGACAGAGAACAGCTCTCCAAAGAAAGATGTCCTGCAACAAATAGCATAAATGAATAATGACAAGTGCGGAAAAAAACATGGCAGAGCGAGAGAAACAGCGAGAGCGAAGACCAAATGGTCTGTAGCTTCAGCCAAAGTCTCAATCTATTCTGAGAAAATATACCGTTCGCTTACAATGTGTCCATACAAATGAAACAAGTGTCTTGCAGTAATAAATGCACAGCAGCGGAAAGATTTTGGTCAAAGTCTGTTGTGTAATAAAATGAAATATGCTTGCTAATGAAAGCAAAATGTATACATAAAAGCATATTCCTTTTAAAATGTGGTGCTTTCAAATCCTATTTTTGAAAAGAAAAACACTTTCAGTAATGTTTATAATATAATTAATTATGTATTTTTTATGTTTGCTTTTTTGGCCAATAACCCATCAGGATTTTTCTTTTTCTTTAGAAAAACCTTTCAAGGTGTCTGTAGTTTTGCTGTTAGTGAATTGAATGTGTTAATACAATGTACCAGCATTATGGTATGTAAGGTGTGCAAGGTTTTCAATGTTACACTGCTTTGTCTTATCTAAATCTAATGTGCAGAGACAACTACAATCAAGCTTTTCAGCAGTTGATTTTCTAGAAAAAAAACTGCACACACTGAGCCTCTGTGGCACTATCAAAACACTTCTGTTTGACTGAGCATCCCAAAAAGCACAGCTATTATAGCTCAACCAATGGTGTGATATGGGGGTTGGACTAACTGTTTGATTGACCACTGGCGAAAGATGAAGTGTTCTAGAAACCTGTCTGCATTATTTTAACAAATCTGAATGGTGATGCAATAAATATCAATATAAAACGTAGCTTGCACTTCCAAAATGTGCAATTTTTCTTAATTAATCAGAATATTATATGGATTGAAATTTTGTTTAAGACGTCTATCAAAAACACTTTCTTTTCTTTGCAAGAACATAAATTCATTGTATTTTGGAAGAAAACACTTCACGTGCATTCACAAACAGAGCAGATTGATAACATGACAGATTCATAATGAAATTAGTAATATTTTACTATTCCTTGCATACATTCTGTGCCCAAACGGCTTCTCATTGTACAAATGAGTGCATTCAAGGCAATTCAAGCTCAGAATATGTTATAATGACTAGCTCATGTAAAACTGAAATTTCAATCACTGCTATGAGTTAGGACATTAATGCTATTTGAACGTCCCAAAGCTAAACAAACATTTTTACACAGGACGGTGAAATTACACAAACACTAAGCTGTCAGATCATTTTTGTGTAACCTCCAGCCTTCTGAAAAATAGCCTGTGCCAAATGACACGACGGCTGTAACTGCCACACACCAAATAGCTCCCTGGTATCGCCATAGAGGGAGAATGTCAAGTGTGCGTCAAACCAATACATAGTGTTTTCAGGGGATTTCTGCTGCCCTTTTATCACTCTATCGCCTGCTGTCAGACTGCTGCCTACATCTGTGTATCAGAACTATGAAAACAGCTTTCTGCTGATGTGATAAGATTTTTAGTGGTGGCCGGAAACCTTGTTAGATGTTATCCTGCTTTCTGTGTAAAGCAAAATGATCGGTTTCCAAAATACGACATTATATTATACCTCATAAAATTTGAAGTAGCTAACATTTCTGCCATTGTTTCTCATGCTTTCCAATAGGAAATGAGTGTACAGTGAAAAATGGATGCATACCAGACTTTTCAGACTACTGCGTAAAGAACGCTGATGCTCTTTGGTTTAAAAGCAATGGAAGTTTCTTAGAAGGCAGGGTAAATTTTGGTGACAAGAAAAAAGTTGAATATATGAATTTGTATAATGAATTATAAAAGTAGTTTTACTGTATTAATTATGCCTTGTAATGCACCTTATAATGCATTTGAATGTCTCATAATCATGAATAATTGTAACTACAGTTAATTAATACATTATAACACTTATCAATTCATTGTTACACTTTGCATTTTTAATTTGGTTATAACTCTTTACAACAACATTTAATGTATTAAAACACACATTATGAACAATTATAATGCAGCATAGCCTTTAATAACCCTTTATAATGCATTGTACATAAAGGTTTAAGGTAAAGTTCTTTAGACAAAATGAATTATATGACCAGATATGTGTGATCAGAAAATAAATATTATACAATTTGACTTCATGTTGACAATAATTGCATGGTTACGTGTCGTAGACGGGAGGTGCAATTAATCCAGAACAACATGTTAATTGGTTATTGGCATAATGAAGTGGCGTATCTCACAGTCTTCTAAAAAGCAGACAACACTGGGTTAGAAGGTTCAACAGAGGTCAGAAGAAGTGTTTGAGTTTTGTGTAAGTGGCTGATTAACAAGGAAAGGAGGACCAGAAGGAACACAGTGAGGGGGGAATTGTGAGCATCCCGATGGGAGTTAATCAAAGCTGTTTAATTATAAGGAGATGTCTCTTATTTTTTTCGAAACATCCCTCCCCCTTGATTAGCTAGTTAAATGCCTTATTGTAAATGAACCTTGATGAAGGTCATATGTATTTCTGAGTGGTTTGCTGCTCTGGACAGATGGGTAGATGGATAAATAAATATACAGCCACAGAAAAAAATAAGAGACCACTTCAGCCTTGCCATTAAGAAAATTTATATACCAAAAAAGGTGTTGCCTTTAAGAAATAAACCAGTTTGTCCCGTTTCTGCAAACACATGCAAATAAATAACATCATTTTCAAACCTATAAATAGTTAAATAATTTGAGTTGTCCCTAATTTTTTTTACTTTTAGAGGTGATCCTAAAATAAATGTTAAACATTAGTGTGGCATCTTTTTTATCTTCTAATTTGTCCCATTTCTGCAGATAAAAACAATATTTTCATTTGGTAATTGGGATAAATGTTCACACCAGTTCACAGAATAAAACAAAAACGATAATTTTACCTGACACGTACCTTTAAATGGTAAATTCAGAATTAAAAAAAAAAATTCAGAGTGTTCGCTTGGTTTTTTTGTCCATAGCTGTCTCTTTATACATTACACAGTGTTACAGAGGTGTAGAAACTAAGAAATGGCGAGGGGCACATGTACATGCTGTAAACGTTGTCGATCCAGTATGGTGAACCAACAAATGCTTTGGTCAACATCCTTGTTGGTCATGAAAAAACATTCCTGCCAGATCAGATTTTAGAGTTAAGCTAAGTGTTAATGCTAGAATTTTATGGTTTATGACTAGCCGTAATTTATAAAAAAATCTCATCAACCTATTTTTTCACTGTACTGTAACAGTTTAGGTTACAACACCACACAGCAAGTGTCAAAATGTTCTTTTATTGAATCTCCCCTACAGGTAATGAAACATTCCACTGCTCTAAAAGCCACAAAATTGCATGTGCGCAAATTTTTAAGGATTCTAATTTGCATAATTAATTTTACTAATGTCCTAATGTCAGGATTATAAACTCTAAATGTCTTACAACATCCCTGGGCACAATCTCCTAAATGTGTTGTTTCTGATATGCAAAGAATGTAGTGAATGACTGCAATGCAGCAATTAAGATTTGACTGCCCAACTTTCAGTATTCACTAATTCAGTAAATACAGACGATTGCTAATGAATGGTCCTTTCAAAACAATCTAGACACTCAATCTGGTACACAACAAAAATATGTTAAGTGTTGTTACACAGCTTGAAAACTTCAAAATGTACCAACCACCCAAGCTGTACATCATAAATTAAGACCACTATTTAATAAGGTCGTAATTAATGGAAAAAGGGGAACATTTGTTGCTTCGATTAGCATTGTGTTAGCATTTGTGAAACTGCACCCTGATCTCTTAAAATAAAAAATGATGATTGCCCTTCAGGGTCTTTATAGTTAATGTGAAAAAGTGGACTTTATATACAATAATGGAACAAGAAAGTTGTTTCAGAGGCTGAGAAAGTCATTACATTTTGCTGAATGATTATTTAGTTTATTTGGGATATCACACACAAACAACACACTCAGATGAGTAACACACAATAAGAAGGTGTACTGCAAAAGTAAATAGGGTCTTTCTTATTTCATGTTGACTTTACCAAGCTTTCAGGAACGGCCTCTCTGGTGAAGTGTCCCAGTGTGGCCATAGCTTTTCCAAGCACGATGTTTATGTTTGACTTCATGAGGAAAAGCAGATTGTGTACATCAGTAAGCAACCGTGTGCAGGAATTCAAGTTGTGGAACTGATAGCACAGCATTTACACCACATGCTCTCTGAATATATTAACTTGGAGTCAATAAATGAGTACCAGTGTTTTGCGACAACGTCACTGAGACTAACGTTCTCACTCAGTGACTCATAAATCGGCAACCTTCAGTTCGAGAACTGTAAACGGAGAGCAGTCCAGCTCAACCACAGGCCACTCGGGGGCTGCTGCGCTGATTTGCCATCTGGGACATTGTACAAACCTGCCCTCACTGGAAAAGAACAGGCGCCTTATCAGCCAGCACTACAAAACAGGCAATCCCAACTTTCGGCATGCACAAAAGTCATGCTAGAATCAATCTACAATGATGCTGAGCCATGAGAACAGATACAATACAGCATATATTTACTGTACCAGGCCTGCCTACTTATTTTGAGAAATGCATCCTGCTATCTGAATATTGAATCACCCGAGTTGCATTCATGTATCTGGCTGGAAAATCGGGAGAATTGAACTGCATACATGCAATCTCCAAAATGCCCCTGATGTTTTAAATGAAAATAAGTAAGGTCCTTTTAAGAATCCTTCTGGATTGGGGGGTGAGGACAAAAATGAGTGGAGAGGCAAATGTGCATGACTGTGAATTTTCACATGGTAACACTACTCTGTCAACCTGGGAGTTGTGGAATGCAGAGCTGCCTGGAATTCTGAAGGCAGGAGATTGATTGGAAAATGAAAGAAAGGAAGAGAACGTTCACATAGGACTGACTGAATCCGATTAAGTTGGCCAATCAAAAACTCCTTTTTAAAACATTTCAACAAATTTGCTTTTATATTACTACTGTAGTGTGTTACTGTTAAATTGATTCGCCTGTTTCGCAATGCGCGAAATTACCCATTTTGCCTTGCGTGTGCGCGTAGGCCTGATGCTTAAGACTTCCGGTTCGCCGCTTTATCCCATTAGATAGGCATTACCAAGTTAGCATGAAAGCTTTTAAACGGACATTATAATACTTTGTCATTTAAAACAACATAATGTCAAAGAGCAGTCTCTAAATTATTTCACAGGGGCCGCACGGGCATGATTATTTAACCTAGACCGTAAAAAATTACTTTATCTCTCACAATAAGTTGGACAGCGACATCCACTGGGATGATGACATTAAACTCCAGCCAGCAGGCACATTTGTTATATCGTGATTCGTATCGTCTTATGTTTGTAGAAGGCGCATTCATAAAAACGCTTTAAGGATGGTTAACATTGGAGATTCCTTTACCATCTACATCAACAGTCCAGATTTCTAAAGCGGAGGTTTCTTGGTTCTTAACAGGGGATGCAAAATCTAACTAGATCTATCTCGATTTTGATACCCACACCAGATATACATGATAAACCTAAACATGATCACATTGCGTTGCGTTGGATCTTTTATAAAATAATGCAGGATACATTATAAATACATTACATAAAAAATACTTTTAAATATTGTGTATATTTCCTGCATCATCCAATGCGAATACTTATGTGTGAATACAGCACAACAAGAATATTAAACTTCAACATTTGATGTTATGATAAATTATTATGTCTCTTAGCCCTGGATATATGCTTCAGGTATTAATAGTGATGTACTATGCAATAAAAATAAAGTAAATATCGAAGTAAACAATATTGTGATGTTTTTGAGATAGTTATAGCTAAGACAGACGTATCTATAAAAGTTATTTACTTTACGCTCTTGTTGTGTCACGTGGTAACACTTGTTCGTAAGGTTTTCTGAGCTTTCTGTGGCTGATGTAAAAGCCTTTTACCCCCAAATTATTCGAGAAACTTTATTTTTACCCATTAACAGAAATGTCCTCTAACATAGTAACAAATACCAAACTGAAGTGCGGAGCAACAAAGAGGAAGTTACTCGCGGTAATGGTGCCCTCCATGGAGACGTCGAGAAAAAGGTGGATAGATTTATATTTATAAAGATTTGCTCACTATTCTTCATCAGAGAATTTTTTTGCTTTTTTAATCAATTCATGCATCAAATGGAAAACTCAATTCACAGATCCGATGTAAATCCTCCAGGTTAAATCAAATGGCAATCTGCAAAGAGGCGTAGAGATTTCCCTGAGCTCTCTAAGACAATCTCGATGTTTTCCTAGTTTTGGAAATCTGTCTTTTATTCACACAATCCATCTGTTCGTGTCTCTTTGAAGCTTTAGCTGCCCACGTATTGCACACAACGTTTTATCCAGAGACAAGAACAAATGTTAGAAAACATACGTAAAGAATGTGTGCTACCTTTCAGTTTACAGTACAGTATGACATGACAAGCAGCTAGGAGATATAATTTACACTATAACAGATAAGAAGAAGAAGAAACCATAAAAACACATCATCGATACATGTTTACTTCACTAAACCAATTCTTTTTGTGCTAATTGCAAACTGTACAAAAGAACTAGAGGTCGACCGATATGCGTTTTTCAGGCCGATACTGATTATATCCATGTGACTTGGACCGATAGCCGATATTTTGAACCGATATATATATATGGTGTAAAAACATAAATTTATATAGAAATTAAGAACACAGGCTCTGAAACATTTTAAAGATTTTTAGAAAGAAATCTTAATCATAACACTTATATTATTAACAATATAAGAAAAAGGGAGCACCCAGCAGAATTCTGTGAACATTTTGTAAACCACAAGCAACACAGTAAAAAACAACAAGGAACAAATGAAAAAATGAATTGAATGGAATAAATTATATTTATTTATGGAAAAAATATGTTCTGATGACTTAAAAAATGCATACAATACTAGAACTATTCAATTAATCATTTTGCTCATCAATGGATTAACTAGCACAATTTGAATTTATATAATAAATGTAAATAATTGAATTGCCTTAATAGCTTTTTTGTATACGTTGTTGAAAAGACCGCAAATGTTTTCATGAAGCTATAACATTAAAAGCATATTTTAGACACACTTAGTTAGTAGATTAGCCTATTCCTTGAGTATATTGTCGGCAAGACGGGCATTTAATCACACTCATGTGTGTCTCTGAACAATTATATGTATAAATAAGTTGTGAAAAATAATTTGATCTAACATTTGTCGATAGCAGTTTGAGATGCGGAGTCTGTGTGTGTGTGAGCGCGCATGCATGAGAGCATAGTGTCTGAAGACCGACGATTCAAGTTCTTTATGCTTTAAAATGGCTTGTATTTTTTAAATGGCTTAACTTAAAATGACGTGCAAAACTCGATCAATTACAAGAAACGCGTGCAGTGTGCTGCTCGCTTGCAGAGCAAAATCATTGTTATACTGAGGATGTGAATTATATCTACATGATAATAATGCGTAAAACCTGCGGAACCTGCAGGAAACCCACAAAGCTGCTCCGAAATTCAGGCACTAAGTAAAATGAAGTGTTTTGCATCTTCAGTGTAGTGGATTGAGATTTATTTCAACGTCTGATGCTGCTTTACCTCAGAGAGCAAGAACCCGAAGCAGCGCTTTCGGTGTGACAGTGAATTTATCTTTCTGTTCCGCAGCCTCCCGCGTTGATGGCCGGACTCGTGACTTAGTCTCAACAAATCAGAGGGGCAGTGGGCGGGCATTACTCTAGGCAACAAACTAGAGTGACATGTTCCGACTGCTTTCACTATATCCTTGGCTGCATCAGAGCCAAATAGCGCATTTCAGAATTAAATGACTTTATCGGCAAATCGGCTTTGAAAATGATCGATATCGATTATCGGCTAAATCTTTGATATCGACGCCGATAATCGGCCAGTTCGATAATCGGTCGACCACTAAAAAGAACACACAAATTGTACAACCCAGAACATCATGAGGTGCTGTTGCCTTTAAGAAAAACATGTCTTCAAAGAACCTAACTCTGACATCAAATGTCCAACTACACTTAAAATAATTATTGTGAAAAACTTCCGTTTTCGCTCTGCCGCAACTTTCCAAATATCAAGCAAGCTCAAAATGGTACATTTCAACACAGACTAAAAGCCCAAAAAGAAATGTTGGTAGTCAACCAGCAGAAATCAATACACTACATAGATGAAATGCATGAGTGCATTCACACATGGGTCGACGCATCAGGGACTGCATCCAAAAATCTGACAGGCAAAATGCTACATGGTTAAAAATCTCTGTTAGCTGTGTCACCTATTAAGCTTGCTGTAAAAGTGGCATTGAGTTACTCACACTCACACATTCTTTGAGTGGAAAAAGGTGGAGAAAAAATCCTTCCAAAGGTCAAGGGAAGTCAAGTAAACAACATTTTCCTGAGTCAAACACTGCCATCGTATTGCCTTACGACTCCAGTGAAACTAAGGCCTTCACTATTAATGTGCCAGTTATGAGCTCGGAGTCATGAACTCTTGCCAATACGCACTGTACGTCAGTCCAAAGACCGGCCACAAGTTTAAAATACTTCTCTAATTGTCTCTATCAAAGATACCACTTTAAATTGAAGAATATTTCTTTCCATTGACAGATATCCTTAACTAGGAGTTTGCAGCCGGGGAATGTTGACTTAGAGGGAGTTTGCTTCATGTTCACAAATTTAAGCCTACTTGCTGTGTTCTTTGTTTTGATGGTCTAGGCCACGTCAGTGATCATTCATAGTGCGATGACTTCTTTAATCATATAAGAGACTCTAGTGGAGAGGGTTGCCTATGATCTGGATTGAAAGGCTTCCCTCCAAACCCTGTAAAACTTTAAGAAGCTTTTCCCAGAATCTGGTGTGTTGAACAAGCAGAATTTCTTTGCAAATGTTTTGCTTTGTTTATGTGATGATCTTGACAAAAAATAGTAATTACGACAACAATAGATTTTCATGTTCTAGTTGTTCCTTAGGTTGCAGTTCAAATATTATATTAAACCTGAAGTAATTCAAACTAATACAACTGTCATCATACACCAATAATGAATAAAGGCATAAATGAATCAAGAACTCCTGAAGAATGATATACAATTGAGATCATAGTTAAAACTTATGGATAAACCTAATCAAACAATGAAGGAGGATGGTATACCATATACTCTGAGCTAATTTCATGCACACAGTTTCAATTTAAAAAATATTGCTTTAAATTATTTACATTAATAATTAAAGCAAGTTTTTCTTTTTGAAATTGTAAAGGTAATGGTGGTGAAACGCAATAATCCACTTCCAACAGATGAAGTTGAAGATACAGACTCCAACAGATATACAGATGGGAAAGTATTTTAAAATACTTTAAATCGCATGGTCAGCCAACCATACTCTGATCCGAAGTAGTCACACACACAAAAATGAGTGAGCAAGAAGAATCTTATTTAAGCACGGAATGATGAAAGATGCTCAGCAGTTAAGAGTGTTAGTCATCTGTCACAAGTGTGTGTGACATACAGTAGTGTCATATTGAGCCCTGAGGCTGTATGAAATTAATAACACTCAATTTGTTCTGAATCCCTCAAACTCTGACTATCACTCTCTGTTATGACATTGCAGACTGTATCTTCATTAAGAGATAAACACAACACATGCAGGGCTGCCAGGATTCAGCATTTCTGCTACAAAATTCTTGCCCACTGGTCCATGGCACCATTTTATGCCTGGGAGCATCCTGCTTGATGAAATTAGAGCAATGTGTCATGACACACACAGTTACCCTAAAGGTGACACACTGGTTTCTCCCATCAAAAATGAATAAATAAATATAAAAGGTCTGATTGCAATCATGACGATTTGTACCAAGTAATAGTCACACAAATGGAAGAGCAAATCAGCAGGAATCCTTCCTGAAGGTCAAAGTTGTCATAGTAACTGTAAAAACACTGCTGACAAAGTAAAGCGGTCCTTACTGTCATTATGGTGAAATCCATGCTGTCTTAAGTACATGCAGAACAAGGTGAAAACAGAAGAGGATCGGGAAGAACCAAGATTTTATCATGATGATGGTGAACCATGAGCAAGAAGCCAAAGTGGACCGATTTGTTTGTTTGTGCAGGTGATTCATGTTTTTCTACTTCAGTGCTACTCAAAGATGGATCCAGGGGGCTTACGGATTTGTGGCATTATGAAAAATATAAAAACCTTATTCAATCAAACAACAAAGAAATAAGACCACCAACCAAAATAATTAATTTTCCAGCATTGTATAACTGAACATGCTTTTGGTTTAATTAAATTCAAAATTTAAGATTATGTGTTTTTATTTGGGGGGCCGCAAAGCGATGCACTCTACACAAATGGGGCCGTACAACAAAAAAGTTTAAGAACCAACGCTCTACTTGGATGTTAAAAAATTCCCCAACTATTTTTTGGCCAATATGTATAGAAGTACGGAGCCCGTAACCTGTCACACGAAATTTTTTATATATATCGTGCCCACGAATTAAGAATTCGTTCCCACAAATTATTTATTCGTGTGAATGTTTTGCTTATTCGTTACCTCGATTTAGGTAAATCGCGCGCACGTTTTATTAATTCGTTCCCTCGATTAACGTAAATCGTGCCCACGTCTTATTCATTCGTTCCCTCGATTTACGTTAATCGTGCTCACGTTTTATTCATTTGTTCCCAGAATTTATTTTACTCATTTAGACGTTTCTACTGTTATGGACAGAGAAATTTTGAGCTTGGATTGAGTTATAAAGACATTATCCGAAGCCTTGCATTGCAAGGAATCGTTTTATCAGAGAGGCACCTGAATCGCATATTTAGGGCAAGGGGGCTATAACGGCGTTGATATGATGATTTGGATGCTGGTATTGATTTTATTGTTCATCAGCTAGAAGGTTCAGGAAGAGATCATGGGTATTGTTGGATGTATTCAAAGTGTTTTCAGCAAGGAATTAGAATCAGAAAAGAAGATGTAAGGATAATTCTTTCTTTGCTTGATCCCGTTACTTCCGAGGCTCCCTAGAGCCGACGCTTGAGAAGGCGACAGTATTTTGCTCAAGGACCTAACTTCATATGGCACATAGACTCATACAAACCCTCGAATACACTAAACTGTATTCACATATGCACTTTGAATATAATGTGTTATAAAACTGCCAGTTCTGGTCCTTGATTCTGATTGGCTGAGCGTAATTCTAAGCCGTTATAAAATACCCCGATATATAACGACATAGGCTAAATATCTTTTTATTTACTTTATTTAATGAAACCTTGCTAAGCATATGGAGTAACTGTTTTATAAAAGCAATAACCCCTGCGAAGCCGTGGGTTACTGTGCATTTTATAATAGCTAAGAGGCGTACCCCCTAGCTTTTATAAAATGCACTGTAACCCACGGCTTCGTGTCATATTGATTCTCAAAATAAATTGCGTAAACTGATAAGAATGTTTATTTTTATTAATGAATCGTGATTATGGAGTTAAGGGTGGGCTGCAACGAAGAACCTGTCCACAGACAGGGAAACAAAAGGAAACACGTTGGTAACTCTATTAATTAATAAAACGTGGGATCGATTTACGTTAATCGAGGGAACGAATAAGCAAAACGTTCACACGAATAAATCATTTGTGGGAACGAATTCTTAATTCGTGGCCATGATATATATAAAAATGTTGTGTGACAGGTTACGGGCTCCGTATTGAAGAGATAGCGAGATAATAAAACTCCAGAGTCCTTTTACAGGGCATTTTGCGACCATTTTAGAGACAGTGCGGGCATTTTTACAAGTACAATCTGGATTTTTTGTTGTTGTCACATCTCAAGTGAAAAGAGGAGTAGATCGCGAGCCCACCAGAGCAGGCCTACATGTGTGTGAGAAGGGGAGAGTCCGTAGCTGGTGATTGATGTTTCTCACTGTTGTCGCATCGGTCACAGCTCAGTTTATTATTGACAAGTTTACAGACCCATCGTGAGGAAATTACTACGATTTGCTGTTTGCTGAGACAGATTTTTTGAGCCTGAGGATTAAAGATTTGATTTTGAGACATTTAAAACTAAAAAACCAGCAGAGAGAAAATGCCATTTATCTGTTAATTACTTGTGTGTGTGCAGCATCTGAACATGATGAAAAGTGTCATTAATACACAATAATATTGTCAAAAAACGTATAAAATATATACAATTTCATACAAAATGAAAGACTTCTGTTGGTTCAAATGAATTCAGTATTAATTTGGTCTGGTGTATTCAGACTTTAAACAGTCTCTTTAATTAGCACTTAAAGTTTCTCTGTAGGCTCTGCCTCTTTTTAAATACTAAGCAGAACCAAATCACTGTCACCTGCAGTTAAATAGATAGACAGGTAGTATTTTAAAAACTATTTTAACACATTTACATTTCTGTACAAATGAAAACTCTTTAAAAACTGTTCCAGAGAATTCTTCAGATTTTTTAATTTTTTTTAGCACAGAATTATCAAAAAAGTCTGCAGATTCCGTATGTCCCTGGAATTGAGTTATGTTATATCCCTCTAAAATAAAAATAAAGCTGCACATTGTTATTTCTGTGAGTTGAGTATATTTATTATCAAAGTATTTGTATTTGTCAGTAATACAGCTATTTAGGGGGGGAATGTAAAAAAAATCACTTTGCAGCCTGATTTAAAGGGGTCAAATGACAGGGCTAAAATGAATATTATTGTTTGTTTTATATGTAATGCTATGTGTACAAAGGATTTAAGGTAAAAAATAACGCTGTATTTTCCACATACCATGCATGTTTGGATGTCCTCTTTGCCCCGCCTCACTGAAACTTGCAGATTATTTACAAAGATCATTGCTCTGAAAAGCGAGGTGTGCTATGATTGGCCAGTTAACCAGTGCGTAGTGATGGAAATGTAACGCCTCTTACCATATTCGGAACATCATGTTACCAAGCAATTGTACTGACGGTGATAAAATGTCATCGGTACTTTCCTTATCAATTCGAGCCCGCATCTCATCCGGAAAATGAAGACGATCAATCCGATACATTAACTTTGTCAGCGCGACTTGAACAGGTTTTTAAAAAATATATTATGTTAAAAAGTTAAAAACTATAACCACAGTTATAAAGATGTGCCGTTAGTGATCAACCAGTATTGGATGCAGTGTTGGAACAAAATTACTGATCATTAGGACTTATGTTGTCTTTTTTCACGTTGTGCGCGTGTCTGCATTTGCAGATCACAAACACACAATAAACTTTAGTCTTAACAAAGTCTTTCACAGTGAAAGTATACTGAAGCGCCAGACTGTCCTTGCAAAGTTGTAAAGGTTGAAATTGCCTCACGTTTTAACAAAAACTTTTGTGCTCAGCCGCCCTTGATCTCTCCCAGGTTCATGAAGCAAAAGTCTGTGAAATGCGCTGCACACACTTGAATATTCGGATTGTACTGTTCTGGAACAGTATTGTATATAAAATGTAACCGTTCGTTTTTAGTTGTCTCATCTTTTGGAAGGGCAAACAAATAGGCTTTCTTTTCACAAACGAAACACACAGCATCTCCACGACATGGCTGCGGGGCAACGATACAATGAGATTTACAAGTACGCCCACCTTAGTCGCATATACATTTGGACGGTCCTGGTCAAGTCATACCACGAAATGATGTACTTTCATGGGGGTGTGGTTACACGAGGCGTTTCAGGCAGGTAGGTCTGGGTGAGCATTCGCTTTTAGATAGAGTGCATCTTTTGTTTCCGACACTTTAATTTTAGCAATTTTACTTGTCTAATACATGAATGGATAACTTAAAAAACACCAAAGACACAGAGAAACACGTATTTGTACAATATGATCCTTTAAGGTGTGCCCATACATTTTCAGCTTGCGCTCCAAGAAATTTCAGTGCGGGGCTACAGTGCTCCTAGTAAAAAAATTGTCTGCAGCCCATCTTAAAGGGGATGTGACACGGTGTTTCATGCATTCTTCTCATGCTTGACATGGTCAACTTGTACAAAAACAAGTTGAGCGTAATACGTAGTATATCCATCGGTTCCGTTTCATACAAGTCTAAATTACCACTATGCTCAATAATTTACTTTTTATAGTAGCCAGAAGAGTCACCTCCTGCAGTGAGTAAGTCCTACAATATGACCTTATCTTATTGCAATTCTGGTGTGAAACCTAGATGCTGGGTCACATTATCTGTCTTCCAAGACACAGTGCTCTCACTGTTTTATTCTTTTGACAAATATGCATGTAGTTATGTGGCAAATTAACAACATTGTCACGCAGCAGTCATTAGTTGCATGCCATGGCTCCTGAGAAGTTGCACTTCATCTAAAATTAATGCAGGAACATAGTGAGTCACTTGGTCCAGACAGCATTTTCTATAACAAGGCATGTGACGTGTGCCGAGGAGGATGGTCTTTTTTCAAATTGCATTATTCTGGTGTAGCTTAACTCAACCACAACCAGCTCTTTGCTCTTTAAAGACTCTCGTGCATTGGGAAAAAAACACACTGTTTAAGCAGTCATATTGGTGGATTTCATGATACAGATCAACCAGGGGTGATGCTAGGACGTAATTCTAAACATAACAGTTTAGAAGGTGGGCTGATAAAATTACTAAATTAATAAATGCCTAAGCTACAACAATCAATTTTGTCAATTTTTTATTTTTAAATACAACAGCTTCTTAAAAATAGTTTTGAAGCGCATTATCTTACATTTATTTATGGGTGCACTTAGTTATAGTAATTGTTAAATAATTAAGATTTTGTGGCCATTTAAGATCGAGCATACATTATATGCTGTGCTTTTTAATTGAAAACTAGGGATGCACTGATCGAATACTCTCTCACCCGCAGTTCTCTTGCAGGGGTGTAGGTAGCATATAAAAAATAATCTCACGTATTTCAGAAGTCAGATTGTTTTGTAAAGATGTAAATAGTTAAATAAAGTTCAACTTTAGGCGAGCCAATGCGAAACTTGCGTCAAAATGTCTAATGATGCTCACAGCATGAGCGCTTTGACGTGACATGCCGCAAATCCCCGCTTTGGGAAACGCATTTGGTATCACTAGAGTCACTAGAGCAAAGACAAGCGCGAGAATAAAGAAACCTAAAGACAGAGAGTCGCAACATACTAAAAGTGTGCATCTAATAGTGAGCAAAGATCGATGAAGACCTACAGTACAGACCCCATGAACACCAGTTTATAACACCAGTCATATACTGTACTCTCATTGTTTGTGCATATATTCATACTTCATTGTTATACATGTTGTCTATCTTCCTACCATATACATATGATATAGTCAGAAGATAAATAAATAATACATCTCATTATCAGAACTTAATTTGATATCTTTAGTACAACTTGCCCACATTATAATCATGGTGAGCATTCAGATGAACTTTAATAAATTAATAAATTAAGTAAATCTAAGAAAAAATAGGTATAAGATATAGAATCATAATGGGAGATTGTTACCGTGAAATATATCGTTACCGTGAAATGATTTTTTGTTGTTGTTGTTGTTGTTGTTGTTTTAAAAGTAGCTCATAAGGTCAACAAACATGTGGATCACACGACAGTGCAAACATGGTGGAAGCATCACATCGGGAATGTATGCCTACTTGCGCACTATAGAGAACATATTATTTTTTCATGAATATCGTTTCAATCTGCTAGCGATTCGAATAGATTCACAAATTTGAAAAAAAACTTTTTTAAACGTTACTAAAAATAATAATGTGACATATTTGGAAGAAATAAAGTGGAGGTCAACTGCAAGAGCATTGCAGCATCCAGACCTTTTACGCACAAACAAAGCGGAGCATATAGGAGCAATAGAGAAAGAGAGAATTAACCAAATACATTCAGCCCTGTAGGACTAAACTGCAATAGCAATGAAATACATTTTTAGGATGGTCTTTCTGTGCATCTGCTCTGTGCATTGAGTGAGCAGCACAGAGAAAAGGCGCATTCAATTTACAAACGTTATACTGCAGCTGATTTGTCAGTAAGTGCAAAATTTTGTTTCCCAAAACCTGTCGGTTAGACTTAAAGGGCCAGTGTGTCATTTTTTGGAGGATCTATTGACAGAAATGCAATATAATATACATAACTATGTCTTCAGATGTGTATAAAGAGCGTACACGATGAAGAGTTATGTTTTTATTACCTTAGAATGAGCTATTTCTATCTAGATACACCGCGGGTCCCTTTGCATATAATTCGACATGTTCTGTCAGCCGTTGAAGTGTTTCGAACGGGAAGGGTGGAGTGAGCAGTTGGTTGCAATTCGTAACTTTGCTGCTAGATTTCACTGACTGGAGCTTTAAGAACATGAACATACTTCTGTAAATATGCACAATTTGTTAGCCAGACAGACGGGCTGGATGCTCTGCATGGGACTAATACACTTATATTGGTAATATATGCTCTTTTAATGTATGTGTATGATGATTTTGTCATACGATGTGGCAATGCGTGGAAGTGACTGTCGTTTAACATAGAGCACTAATGAGTCGCTTTTAATTACTTTTATGTACTTGTTTTAATGTTTGACAGCAGACTACATCAATGAGAATGGCTTTCACTGGGCACTCAGTTGTATTAAAATACAATGTGACAGTTCTAAGAGTAAAAGCCAAAGTAGCAACACTAGTCTGAGCGCAAACGTGAAGCGATGACTTCTTAAATTAAATATGTAAATTAGTACATCAAGAATCGATTCTGAATCGAATCGTGAACCCTAAGAATTGATTCTGAATCGAATTGTGAGGGACCAAACGATTCCCATCCTTAATATATTGTTAAAGCAGCCCTAACACACGGGGTGTCTGCCAATCTCGTATTAATCTTGAGTACCTATAGAGTAGCATTGCATGCATCGTATCTTCGAAGAGTATTTAGTCTGATCACATTTATAAAAGATAGATTCAGTTGTACGATTACTTCAGAAATCATACGGCGCGTGCGGGGGGGAGGGGTAGGCTGAACAAAAGCACATTGTCAACAAAACACAGACATCAGATTCACTCACCGCATGCGGTTCATGTCCAGCATCTTTTAGCCCTGGAACGGCTCCATATATCAGTTTCAAACGATCTCCAAATCCAGCGTTATATCCAGCGTTTATATAACATTCATCTACCAAATACAGTGAACAAACAAACCCCTGAACCTCGCGAACATATGCTCTCTCTCTCCTGTACACAAGTGAAAGTGACTTCTGCTTATGCTCCTTCTCCTGCTCTCCATACTGCCGCGGTGGCGTGCCGCATGCTTTTCCGGGAGAATTTTCCAAAAAGGACTAAGAAGATGGTGGTCTAGTGGGTTAAACCACTGAACTGGTAAATCAAAGGTTGCTGGTTTGATCCCAGCATCCACCACCAGTGTGTCCTTGAGCAAGACACTTTACTCCATGTTGCTCCAGGGGTATTGTCCCTGTAATAAGTGCACTGTAAGTTGCTTTGGATAAAAGCGTCTGCCAAATGACTAAATCTAAAAGTTATAACAGTTTTTTATGTTCGAAAAAAAACTTCTGAAACCTGTACGATCGCTGGGGAGCCCATCTCGTTTTTTGACATGTTGACCATGTTAAGCATGAGAAAACAGCACGTTTAACATTGTAAAGAAGTCAGAATGCATGACACATCGTTGCAGCACCCCTTTAAGGTTGGCAATTTGTCTTGTACTTTGGCCCCTATATCGCCCTCTCTGTTTGAAACCTCAAATTGCAGCTTACTTTACGTGCTTATAATCTTCATGTGGGTTTTAGACAAATCACATGAAACAGACATTTCCCACAACATAACTGACAGCTCAGTTTATGAATTATTTTGATAATATATCATTGCGAATCAGGGTAAGGAGAGGATAGAGTTGCCCTTTTAAGTAGGCTACTTGCAAAATTACAGATTTTTTGCATCTATTAAGCTTTACTGATTTAACTACCGTCGATTTATTTAGCAATTCTACATTCACATTGTAATATAAAAGTGTTTGTGGAAACTATTAAAATGTGCTCAACAGCCGTAATCCTACTTCAATCTTCAAACTTTTTGGGGTTTCCTACTAAATTTGTTACACAAGATTAGTTAACTATCAACTGTGATTTATATTATTTAAACGTCTCTGTATGTCTAAAACTGCTGATTGCTGTAATTTACACTTTGTGGTGCACATGGTGTAAAGCCATGTTTGTTTGACTCCAGCGGAACATAATTATTCCGTCTTATTTTACAAACATATTTGAAAACCTTTCTGCTCTCATACAATCAAAGTAACTTTAGCTGCAAGGTGCCTTAAATGATAACGTTTGATGGTGGACAAGCCAACACAACCTGGTTTATTTCAAATTATACAACCTGCTGGTGCATTTTTAGAAATGTGTATGGGAGAATCAGACGTCCAAACTATACAGTAGGCACTACATTTTGCTATAGAGGATTGACTTGTTTAGGTGCAATTGATTTTGCATGTGGAGAGAAACAAAGGACAGCCTTTTGTCCAACTTTCACCAGAGAGGGGAATTATATATAGCGCACATCAAACCCTGTGAAAATGGTGATGGAAAACGCGGCATATTTTACCTGCCATATCACTTATCATCCATCACCATGGCAAAAGAGTTCCTGCCTTTTAATAAGGGCACTATACCAATACATTAAGACTCAAATATATAGTGACAAATATACTATGACAAATAATAGTGAATTTGTGCACATACAGAACAAAACCATTGACGGAAGCAGCATCACTATTCTTTCTTATAACTACAATTCAAAAAACTCAATGGTAAGTTTAATAAGATTTTATAAAGTGAAATGCACTCTGATAGAGTTTAAATCAGTAATTCAGGTTTACATGTTATCAAATCTGTTTGGTTTGAGGTAGCTAATATGAACCATGAAGCATAGAGAATTACTATATCTACAGCATCTTCAGTCCACGTACCCTAGTGGAAAATAGAACCAAAACAAATATTTGAGCAATTAAAAAAGCACTAAATCACGGCTTATCGCACAGCTTAATAGTTATAGCTGTGGGCTGATGATGGTAACTGAAAGGTTGCAGGTTCGAATCTGATTGAAAGGTTACAGTGTCTATAATCCTTGACAGTTCTGCACGGGTTTACCATATGAAGCGCACATCACTTGAAGAAACTCAGCTATAGTAAGATCTTTCACTTCAGAACATCGCTCAAAGGCAGTGGGAAATGTTAACATTTTGTTAATAAAACGAACACCGTAAATAGCGTCCAACTTACCAGACCATAGACGAAACTCAGCAAGGTGCCACAAATGAGAAAGCCCAAAGTGTGCACGACCAGCGTGGCTCCCATCCCGTCACAGAAACTTAGTTCATGCAAATTGATGGCGGCTTATTTTTCTTAGGTTCGCGTCTACTTAAGCGCCGTCAAAGAGTCAGTCATTTCTCCTCCGTCCGCCTCCCCATTACATCGTTCGCAGCAGAGTGTAATATTATGAATATATTCTCACGGCTTTCGTTGTCACCGGTCTGCAACCTCGAATTAAACTGTCCCCACTCTCTTTCCCCCGCTCGAGTTTTATTTCTCTGCATCTGTCTGCCTTTTTCTGAAATTACATCCACATGTCAGGACTATTTTTGTCCGTTTGCTTCTGCGGTAGGAAGTTCAAATGATTCTTTGTGGAGTAGAAACCGAGACTTTATTTTTAGGTCTTTTAAATTTCCCTTCAGCCTTGCTGTAAAAAAGCGACATAATAAAGCGGCGTCCCTCAGCCTCCAGTTTCCTCTAAGGACACATCAAAACGGCAAAAAAAGTATCGGCTGTATTGATTGTGGAGCGATGCGATGAATCCGAATGAAATGCTCACAGCCACAAGAAAACTGTTTCGGGATGTCGCAGTTTAGTCAAAGCCAAAAACACATGCGGCTTCTTGAACTGTCAGTTCATTTAAAAGCACAGAAATGTCTTTAATCAAATGTCAGTTGACTTTCTCAATTGCAGACGGTTTAACCAAATTAAAAACATACACGCATCATCATGTTTCTCTTGGGACTTTCGGATTAACGTTAGAGATTTAAGGTCTAATTCAAGCCTGTTTAAGATTTGGGGCAGACGTGGAACTGACAGTCGAACACAGACGCAAGCTGCGATACATATGACGAAAACTGTAATGTTTGTAAAAATAACCCTACTTTTACTTCACACTTTACGTCGGGATACCGCCGCTCAAAAATAAGTCACAGTCGCTTTTAAGAGTATCTTTGAGTAAGTTTAGAGAGCTCCTCATTGATAAAACGACTCCAGATGTAGCACAAGTCGGTAAGCCTCGCAACACCTCGAGCACATATTGAAGTAGCGGACAGAAAGAAGGGGGTATGACGGAGAACCGTAAATAACTCTGATTGGCTGACGAAAGAGCGTGAGGGATTTGATTGGTTTACGGTCCTTAAGACAACAGTTCGACTCAAGACAACACGCGCCTCCCGCCCCCTTCACACAAGCTGCGCATTCAGTGCTGTACTTTATGTTGGCAAAACGAGCATTTCTTAGCGGTCCGCGTCGACACCGTGTAGTGCAACCAATAAAATTATGCAAATACAATGCTGGGGAACGTTTGGATATATTTTAGCTGCACTATGAAATGCTTCTTTCAGTGAAGGTTTTTATATTTGCTTTTCATCAAATACATGATAAATGTCTTGAACTGTCCCTGTAGTGCACTTATGATAAAACCTTGATTTACACATTTTCCTGGCTTCATTTATATTATATGGGGGATTTCATTTACACAATTATTTGACAAACACTATTTTTCGAAATGACAGCCTTGTAATTCAACTTTACACCTGGAAAGAGCATTACATTTCACATTACATTAATAGCTTTCCTGGAGCTCAGTTGTCAAGAGCATGGCGCTAACAAAGCCAAGGCAGTGGGTTAGATCCCAGGGGATTGCACATAATAAAAACCAAAGTATGGGATAATGCAATGTACGTTGCTTTGGATAAAAGCGTCTGCCAAATGCATAATTGTACATTTATATTTGGCAGACGCCTTTATCACAAGCGACTTACATCGCATTATCCTATACATTTGTTTCTAAGTATGTTCAATCCCATGGGATCGGCCATGCCATACTCTCACCTCCATGCTAGGAAAGAGAATATATTACAGATTCTGAATAAATGCACAGTAAAAGCATTTGCAAATTAAAATGAACTCTTGAAATTTCAAGGTTAAGGCTGAAGCAGATTGAATGCATAATGCAGCAAGGTCTATTAAAGCAGTGCCATGGGAGTGTGTTTCGATTATTTTCATCATGACAATAATCAATAAACACGTAAACTGTGGATACAAACAGGTCAACACAGTCTTGTGTTTAATACATGAGGATAAATTGATAGAGAAAGAGGGTCTATTCATTTTATGTCCATCAATTTAGTTGGACCAAAACTGATGTTATGTAATGTTGTCTTATATTTATCCTTTAAACCTGCAAAAAAAATCAGAGAAGGAAAATTATCCTCTTGAAGCGTATTGCATGCTTGTCTTAACTATTCATTGTGGGAGACTTAAATCCCTAAGAAGATTTAAATATCGGAATGTATTCCGAAACAAGCTTCTATAATCTGCAAATAATTGTTGTGAAGAAAGAAAATCAACATAAAAAACTAATAACCAGACCAAATGTTAGGTCTGAGGAGAGAAAGGCAATATGATTTAAACCAACTATCACATAGCCAAATGTATTAAAAGCTATTTTTGTTTCAAATAAGTGCAAATAATAGATGTGTCTAGATCTCATTTAATCAAGTCCTTAACTTATATGATTTGGAAGAGAATTTTTTAACTCAGTCTACAGTGCATTTAAAACATTTATTGGTATGTGTGCTTTCTGGGATTTCATACATAATTTTTGTGCTACAGGAACCAACTTAATTTGAAACAATTTGAGGGCTTGTGAGGTACAATTTTTTTTACAAAATGTTTAGACCAAGAGTAATCCTGCATAGTCAGACCTTTAAAGGTGGAAAAAGGTCTGCGGTGTTTTCAGTCTTAGACAGGAAGGGAAATCTGGTTGACAAGTAAAGCAATCAAAAAGAGTCCTGTCATTTTTTTTGAGATTATAGAAGTGATACCATAACAATAGACTGACATGAAATAGAGGTAAATATTTTGATTCTATAGTAGATAAAAAAACTGAATGGCTTAAACTTGGAAAAGTTGCAGAAAGTAACTCAGTTTAGCATGTGCAAGTTTGGCATTATTTCAGTTTTAAGTGTAACATTAAACACACTTAGCAAATGGACTGCGTGTGATCCGTGCCTTCTGAGGCTGACACCTTTCTTTGAAATTTTTACTTTTGTGTTCTGTAGAAAACAGAATTTTTGAACGATCATTTAAGTTTAATCATATCTTAGACTGACATTTGATTATTATGGTCTTAAACAAAGTAATGACAAACATTTCAAAAGATATTTTCTTTTAACAGATCATCTGCTATACAAGATGCATACATTTATAATGTTTAATTCATAAAACTTTGGACTTAATATCAATAAGCGTATAAGAATCAGAACTCTTCTATCATTATAAAGCTTTCTGACAGGGGAGCAAAAAATCATTATATCCGACTTTGGCTTTAAAACTATCCCTTGACCAGACCAGAATGAAATGTACTCATCATTTCACCTGGGTAGAATTCCTTGTGCATTGACTAGAAAGGTGATGTCTTGAAATCTAGGGTGGCTGGCACTTCATCATATTATACTCTGCCAGCATGATCTCTTATTGGTTAAGGGAAAAGGTGTTATATAGGTTTTAAAAGAATATGACCTTTTTCACTGATTAGGAGACAGTCTCCCCAAGCACTGGGGGCATTAGGGGGCAAAGAAACGGCTCTCACTTCAGAATAAATGGAAAACTTCTACTCGCACTATTCAAACAATGGGGGATGAAAATGCTTTTTTGCTATGTGACTATTAGCACTTTAGAGCTGCAAAATAGCAGACACCCAGGGAAAAAAGAAAGTTCAGAAGATCGTGCACCTATAGATTGGCAAAATTAAAAAAAAAATCAGCTTAAATGGCCTTTATGAAAAAGGCTTTTTACAGCACTGGAAAGCCGTTGAAGGGTAAACTTTATAGAAGAAAGGCAAACTTCAGATTATCAATAGATTCAATATGTATATAGACATAATATAGCAAATCTAAAATTGTAATCTGTAACAAGACATTTCCATGTTATCATTCAAGAGGTATGAGCAGATATTACATTTATAGATTATATATGTTTTCATTCGTACTCTAACAAAGGATTTAAATTCAAACTAAATCCTTAACTATAGCTGTAAAAAGGGGGGATTTTGCAGACAAAAACCCCAACCTTATGTAGATTAATCTAAAAAAGAGAATAAGGCAAATATAAAATTGTAAGCTGTAACACTACATTATTTCCATTTTGCATTAGCAGATAAGAGATAAGAAGAGACCATATTGTTCATATATACAGAACACACTAAATCAAACATAGGCTATGATGTATTTGATGTATATGATTTTAACAGTTTAAAAGCATTTGATCTTAAATGTAATCTTTAATTTCTTAATAGCCAAGGTTAAACCAAGGTGATTTTATTGGTTTAGACAAAATTACAAGCTGCACTCTTTTTACACTGCATATTGTAGCCACTAGGGGTGTGCTTTGCAGTTCTTCCAATAGTCATGCTTTTCTTTAATAACGAAACATCCCTAAACATTAAGGTACATAAATACCATCATTTGTATAGGTTTGAAATAGAATGGCTGTAGAGCCCCAGAAAATGCTTGGCACAAAACATTTGCCTCTGCAGCGATTCAACCCCAAATTCAAAGCTGAAAAAGCTAAATCATTTTGACTGAAAACTTACAAACGAAACACTTTCCTTTAAGTATCTAGAAGTATATCAAATTAATAACATAAGCCATCATTATTTTCAAAAAGGCTAACAGTATACCCTTTACAGGTCAAGCTTAGCATCATTCCAAACAAAAGTATCATTCCACCACGCATTATATAATGCCTTCTTGTAATCCTCCACAGTGACACAAAACCCTGCTGTGAGGATCTCGGCTACCAGCAATTTCATTCTCCTGTGATGCACGATACGCACAAACATACATTTTGTGAGCCTGTTCGTATCGTTATGGTTGATGCTTCAGACTCTCCATTAATAGCTATATTGTCATCAAATCGGATAGCCTCTGATCGCTGCCTGCCATCTGGCATGGTTCAAATCCAGCTACTACACAAGCTCCCGCTAAGCGCAAAACACACAGCGCCCGCATGGAGCAGCACGAGCAGATGATTTGAGTATTACTATGACAGTGTTGAGCCTCTTTTGGGTAGAGCGAGCTGTTCATTTCTGAAATTGGAGAGCATGCTTAGTGAAAGTAACTTCTTTAATATCGTAACTCTCATAGTTATGTTAAATATATTGCTTATAGGTAATCAATGAAATACTGTTTCACCAATGTTTTACTCATAGAGGTTTAAGATACTCGATTTTTGCAGCTTTTAGTATTTAGCAGGTGGTATTACTGTATGCAAAATGACAAAGTGCAACTTAGTATACTCGAAAAAAGATGGACTCTAAATGTATTTAAATGTAATCACTTGAATACAAATATAGGGCAATATAATGGAGCTGCACATCGCTCAACGTTTGCTCAAATCGATAATCCTAAAACTTATCAGATTTAGACAAAATTATTATGACAAAAAAACCCAGCTTTGATTAATAACTGAATAAATTCCCATCTCCTGTCGCTCTTGAGAAAATTCCCACATCTACATCCAATCTGTTAAGTAACCACATACAGAGCTCATCAAACTCATCATCACAAATTAAAATATTATTATGGCAATCAAATCCAAATCCTTTTTAACACTCCTTTACAACCCATACGCTTAATCTTTCATTTAACCTAGTGAAGGTATTCTGGAAACACGGTCTGTCTTACTGCTCTCTTTGCAGTTGACTTCAGCCTGGTTAAAGAGCAGATTTCTGCCCTCTGCTGAGGTGCACAGTCATACATGATCACTGAGCTGGAAGATGAAAGCCTTCCAGATGCAAGGAGGCTGCACCTGGGTCACCTACGAGAGACAGAGCCTTAGGATAAGCAACTGAGGTTCACAAGGGTTATGCATAGAAAAACAATACGTGGCTCTGATAATAATATGTACTGTACAGATGTTTACTTTGATGTTTTCTCTGAGGTGTTAGTGCATCAGAACAGTTATGAAGAAATCTGTGACATAAATCGTGATGTCTATATTACCCTTTGGCTCTGTGGAATGTCGGATCACTGAACCTGAAAGGAAAGCGTCAAGATTCTTGTTTTCATTTTCCAAGCAGGTAAAGGGCAAATACAGTAACAAGGTATAAGACAGCAATGATTTTTCCTTTGGTGCGTTTTCTTTAGGAATGGAATACTTTTTGGATGCATATCAAGACTTTTTGTTCTGTTTGGAAAAGGTTGTTTTACCTTTAAATGCATGAATTTGACAGACTATCCAAAGAGACGTATAGATAACAGTTCTAAACAGAAAATAAAGTGTATATTAAAGCTAACCGTTTGAAAAAAACGCCGCTAGAGGGAACACGATAAAAACAATAACAATGCCGTAGCATGATGAAGCTGTGAAGGAGCCTGGAATGATTGGCATCTTTTGTCTTCAACTCCACGGCTGATGGCCATCAATCAGGCGGGAACGAGAAATCATTTTAGAGGATGAGGTAAAGTTTTATAAATGTTCCGTATAATTGTGGTCCACAAAGTGACTGCTCGAAACAAGCTAGTGGCTCGACACTGCTTCCATATTTGTCCACGATACTGTTGTCATGTGGTTTCATGAGGTATGGAGCCCCCCTTCGAATTCTGTCCCCTTTAGGACCCCGAGAGATTCTATTAGCTGAAAGAATGTCTATTTGGATTTTCTTTTAGCGCCTGTTTACAATTCTTACAAAATTACATAACGATACATGTTACTAGAACTTTGGTAAATTACCATTAACGTCTTTTACATTAAGTGCTTGCTATGCTAGTATGTATATGAGGCTATAGGTAGTGAAATCAAACAAATCTCATTCTTACTGTTTTAGTTAGCTTACTTATCAACTAGCATAGCATAGAACTACGTAGTTAGCTAGCCCTAGCACTTACCGAACATTCACAAAAATGTTAATTTTTGTACCAGTCGGGGTCCTGAAGGGGACCGAATTCGAGGGGGGACTCGATACCTCATGACAGCAGTTTCTACGTCAGTTAAGGAAAAGGGTAACGCGGATATGATGCCATTGACAGGCGACTGCACACCCCCTTGTCACTATTTAGAATGGCGATTTTCTCACGATTTACAAGTAGTTGGAAACATTTCAGATATTGTAAGTACTCAGCTTAACAAAATATGTATCACTAGCCTAGTGGTTTTTGGATATTTTACTGAAACATTGTTACAAACTGCAGCTTTGTACCTCTGTTGCAAGTTCCAGGACTTTGAATGCCTGTAAGTTGTCAAACAGTCCTATGTCTTTGACAGCTATAAGTGCCCTCACAGCATTGGCTGACTTTATAACAAGACATGATTCACCCTTTAAAAGAGTAAATGTGTCTATTCTGAGAGGGGTAAAACCAATCTATAGTGGAAGAGATGGCTATTGATTTGACAGCTTCTCTCTCAGAGATCCCACTGGGTTGAGTATCTTTAGATCCAATTTGGCAGAACTGAAATCAATATTATGGCCAGATGGCCATTTTGTGAAGTTGTGCTTTTCTGTGTACGCTATATTGAAAATTTAACTTGGCTTTACCTATTAGGAAAAACATATATGTTAGATAACCAAGGTGGATGAACAATGGAGACACTGATTGACCTGCATAGGTTTTTTGTCCATACAATAGAAGTGAATGGGTACCACCATTGTTCAGTTACCAACATTCCTCAAAATATCTTCTTTTGTGTTCAGATTGTTTCAAAGCTGTGTAATTTTCTTTGTTCTGCTGAACACAAAGAATGATATTTGTAAGAATGTCAGTAAGAGATCTCTTCCACCATTTACTTCCAAATAAATACTGTAGGAGTCAACGAGGGATGAGATTTGGGAACTGACATTCTTCCAAATATCTTCCTTTGTGTTGAACAGAAAAATGTCAAAAAATGTATACAGGATCGGAACAATCTGAGTTAATGCTGCTTTTTGGGTGAACTATCCCTTTAATGTAAATGAAACTTGGTTGACCAATGCACTGTAGTTTTGAGTGATGGGCTCAAACTATTACATTTGGACCAAGCGTTACAAAAACAGGATCTGGTGCTGCCACTCAAAAGGGATACTCTTTAGGGCAATTACACCAAACACTTCTCCAGCCACTCTACAGACACCAGTATGATTGGTATATAACCCCTGAGGGTTTGAATCAAAGTGCATCCCTGCCGATCTCCGCACACACCAACACTGACATACACTATCACACGGAGATGGCAAGTGGGGAGAAATGAACTCGCGTTGAGGGGTTTCAAAAAGTCTGACGGTATTGTATTGGTGCTGGCAGGCTGACAGCCAAGTCAACGGATACCTTGTATGGATTGAACGCACATAATCTCACAATGTCTTTAAAGGAGTCATATTACACGGCTAAAAAAAAATTAACGTTTGTTTTAGATGTAATGCAATGTGTATACATGATTTGAAGGAGCCATGAATAAAAACCACTATTTTAAACCGAGTTTTTGTTTCATAAGAGGGAATTGTTATCAAGCAAACATATCAGACTCCTCTCCCTCCTTAGGTTGTCCAGTCAAACCGCTTTGTCGAAGAGGGACTCGAGATCACGAGGTGGGTCACGTGGAGCAAGCTCGTCCTGGAGTGTCTCTGAGAGTCCGTGGAGGAAGCATGTCATGAGAGCCTCCTTATTCCACCCACATTCTGCAGCAATGGTCCTGAACTGAATGGCATAGTCGGCGGCACTGGGATTGCCCTGTTGGAGAACCAGCAAACATTCTGCCACTTCACGTCCACTGGCGGGATGGTCGAACACTCTTTTGAACTCCTTCTCGAATCTCGGGTAGCTTGGCCCTGTCTGAGGGGAATGAGGATGGCTGGAGTTCGAAGGTATGTGAACACTGGGTGAGGAACCATCAACAGGCAGTAGATCTGATGAATGGATAAGGTGAGGTTGGGAATGTTTTACCATCTAGATCTCCTTTTGAGCAAGCGCCGCTTCATGGCATTGGACAGAGCTCTCATGTTAAGGGATAGTGGGTAACAGGTCTCAAGCAATAGGCGTCTCCAGGTCCATGAAGGCTTGATCTTTCTGTCAGGGCCAAGACTCGAACCCGGGTCCCCGGTGTTGCAGGCGAATTGTTTACACCGTTGCCATTGATGAAAGGGGAACCCAAAGGGAGACGCAAACAGTGGCTTGAGTAGAAAAAATACTCCATTTAATATAATCCCAGACAGCAACGTAACCCACAAGGCAAAAAAAGGGGCAGCAAGCAGAGGATAAAATAAAGAACTCCGAAGAGGCTTATCAAAAATAAAGCTCCCTTTAGAAATCAAAACGTAACTGAAGACGTGGCACACATTAACTGTAAGCAACGCTCGACTAGAGACAACAAGGGTGACTGGCTACAACAACGTTAAAGAACAAAGCGATGAGACAGGGAACAGAGAACAACTTAAATTCACAGGGGTAAATGAAGCACAATACATAATGAAAACAATGACTCTAAGGAGAAACAACAGGTGAAGAAAATGACAACTAGTGGCTAAAACAAGAAACAATAGTCCTGAATCCTGGATAAAAGATCCAGATCATCAAAAATATATATATAACACAAAGAAAACAACTAAATACAAAATGCCGTTTTAATATTATGTTTTTATTTATTAAGGGAAATAACAATCCAAACATTTCTTTCCCTATGTGAAAAAGTAATTGCCCACTAAACCTAATAACTAGTTGTGACTCTGGCACATTGGCAACAACTGCAATCAAGTGTTTGCGAAAGTTTTTCACATCGCTGTTGAGGAATTTTGGCCCACTCTGCTCTGGAGAATTGTTTTAAAGCAGCCACATTGTTGGGTCTTCGAGCATGAACAGCCTTTTTAAGGTCATGCTACAGCATTTCAATTGGATTTAAATCCTGACTTTGAGTAGGCCACTCCAAAACCTTTATTTTGATTTTCTTAGCCATTCAGAGGTGGAATTGTTGGTGTTTTTTTTTTTATAATTGTCCTGCTGCCTATCCAAAGTGCATCTAAGCTTGAGGTCAAAAACCGATGGCCCGACATTCTCTTTTAGGAGTTTTTGTAGAGCACAGAATTCATCGTTCTTACTGTAGTTCGCTGGAGTCCCAAAGCCTTAGAAATGGCTTTGTAACCCTTTCTAGACTGATACATGTTAATTGCTTTGTTTCTCATCTGTTCTTGAATTTCTTTTGATCGCGGCATGATGTGTTGCTATTTGAGATCTTTTTGACTACATCAGTTTGTCAGAGTTATTTCTTGATTCAACAGATCTGGCAGAAATTAGGCTTGAGTGTGGCTAGTGTTATTTTAACTCAGCAGCACATCCAGCGACTCGAGTTCGATTTCCAGCTCGTGGTCCTTTCCCGGATTCCGATTCCCTCTCTCCCATCCCATAAATTTCTGTCTCAATCTCCACTGTCCTATCTATATAAGATGCAAAAAGACCAAAAAATAAATAAATAATACCACTTTGTGTAGTTTTGTCATGATTCCACTATCATGTCATGTTTATTCTTGTTGTTTGAGTGGAGTCATGGCATAACCTATGGTTTTGTGTGAGATTGAGTGATCTTTCTCGTGTCTCGTCATTGTTCCCTACATCTCGTTCCTCGTCAGCCTCTCCTTAGTGCTAATCCCCAGCACCTGTTGCTCGTTATGATCCTCTGTCTGTCTTCCCTATAAAGAGTCCTCATGTTTCATTGTCCTGTGCGCGTTCATTGTATATGATACCCTGTATGCTGTTTTGACTGTTCCTTGCCCGTGGCTGGTCGTGTTTATCACCCTTGTCATAGTAAGTGTAAGTTTAGTGTTTGTATTTCCAGTGTTTGTTTTGTAGTCTTAGTTAGTCAGTGTTTCCTGTTAAGGTTATAGATTCCTGTCCTGTTTTCCCCCGCGTGGGTTTTGTTTTGTGTTTTATAGCCCTGTTATCATTTAATAAATCTGTTAACCCCTTCATCTGCCTTGTCCTGTCTGTGCCTGCACTTGGGTTCTCACGCCATGTTCTCCACTGAGTTTCATGACAAGTTTTATATTATTTGTTTGAATTAGTTAATTATAGAGCAGTTTTATGTCTATCCTTGAATCAATTAACTAATCCAGGTTGATATAGGATATAGAAAGTAATTAATAAGTAATAATTATCAATAATATTAAAAATAGTAATTAAATTAGATTAATACATTGGAACACATTTTTATTTAAATACATAAAGTATTTTTATAAAGAAATGTGCATTGTGTATAAGAAGATCTCCAAATAAAGATAGTCATGTCAGTAAATATGTTAATACATTTAATGCGGGTGTAACACACAGAGTTTCTGCCAATGTCATATTAATCTTTTGTACTGTAGTATTGCATACTTCGTATCTTCGAAGTGTATTTAGTTTGATCACATGTATAAAAGATAGATACCGCTTTACGATTGTTTACGAAAACATACAGCGCGTGCGGGGGGAGGCTGAACTAAACCACAGTCAACAAAACACAGACATCAGTTTCACTCACCGCATGTCCAACATCTTTTAGCACTGGGACGACTCCATAAATCAGTTGTTACTCTAAGTTGTTGCTCTAAGAAAAGTTGTTACAAAACAGTGTTATATGTTCGAAAAAAAATTCTGAAACCTGTATGATCGCTGGAGGAGTGTTTCAAGTACAGAAATACTACATAATACGCCCAACTCGTTTTTTGACAAGTTGACCATGTTAAGAGAAGAAAGCACGTTTAACATTGGAAAGAAGTCAGAATGCAGGACAACATTTTTGGACATGTGAAGACCTTTACTCGAGACCTTTTGGCATATAATTTGAATGAGTTTGTTCTTTCACACGTAGACACTAAATTGAACAGAAAAAAAACCACAGAAATTAATCGAAAGCATGCGGATAAGAGATATGCCTACTAAAGTCGACATGAAACGGAAGTCGTGATGGATTTCAATACTGTGACGTATATCTGAATAAATGAAAAAAAAAGGAAGAAAAATTAAAAGATTGATTGAAGACTTGCCATTGGTGACTCAATATATTCTGCTATTTTGAGAGGAAGGGGGGGCTACAGTTTTTAATAAGAAATGATGTGGGCATGTGAAATAATGATTGGCCAGATACATTTTTATAATACTCCATTCCACTAAAATATTAAACATTAAAAATAATTTAAAAGTATACAGCCAATTGTAATAATTTATTTATCAGAAAATTGTTGTCGACAGGTGATTCTTCTCAGGATGTTGATTTTCCAAGAGCTGAGAAAACTCAACTTCTAAGCAATAACATTGTCTTTTGATCACTACGTAGTAGACCATGTCCCACTTCTACAACCATCTAATAATAACCTAATTAGATAACGGCAAAAGCACTTTCCACAGATACAAAAAACATCAGGTTTCCCAAAATGCAGTAACATAATGTACCATTCTTCATGCACTTTCAGAAACACTGGGATGAATTGGGATGATGTGTTGTGTGCAGCTCGAATCTGAAAGTTTAGACATATAATGTATGGACCAGTAGGTGACACTCTTACCCTCTGTGAGCTACCACTGCCCCTAAGATTATTCAGAAAACATTTCCCACCCCCTGCTGTTCCAGAATCGGTGGCTTTAGCCCACACCATAACTGAAGTGCCTGAATCTGCAGCTGAATCAAAATTATCACAGCATGGATGTGGCATTTATTGGGATAACACCGAGATAGTTGGGTTGTTTGGGCTCGGACTCATTGACCCTTGAGGGAATGACAACATAGGGCAACAACTGTCAAAGCAGCGTGTGTGCTGACTGCTGCCCTTACCAAATGCTGTGATATTTATAAAAGAATCAAACTTTCCCTCTGACACCCGTTTATCCGCTGTATTCCGGGAGCAGTTTGGTTTGTGGGCATAGGTGTATTGCAAACGGTTAGCAACAATTTACCCTGCAGGCTACCTGCTATTCCTGGCTATGATTTAAAGAGGAATTTGTCCTCACAACTATCAGAGAAAAAAAATGAAAGCAACTGTTAATCTACACACAATCAATTGTTGAAACTCACCACCACCGCTTGGATGAGGTTGCCAAAACATTGTTATTCTTATTGTAATGTGTTTAAAATAGCCATGGCAAAGGCTGAATCCAAAGACTGCTGGTGGTTTATTAATCAAAAACAGCGCAAAAAGAATCAGAAACAAATAAGACATCACTTACAAAGAGCAAAGAAAGAAAACAACGGGGTAGACTCATCAGGCGAAACAATCACAGGTGAGAACAATCAGGGTGACATCACAGCCAGGGACAGGACTTCATTGGAGTAGCATCTGCATGCAATTAAGTAAGTAAGTAAGTAAGTTGTTAATAGTCTTGAATGCAATATAGCTACATTTTAAGTGGGTAATGCTGTAAAATGAATTGTACGTTTTTTTTTAAAGAAACTGTGGCACGACAGGCAAGCTAGTTGATTTTTTGCACTACGGGATGATTATTAATCCTCGGCCTAGCCAGCACAATAAACTGTTGCAAAACCTTGTTAATCACTCGTTATTTTATTTTTTTAAGTAATTAAAATTAATCTTAATGTTTTATTTGTTTTGTGCTCACAGTCAACCTGTTAATCCCACGATGCATGTTACGGGTACGTTTCTTAATTTTTACGTAATTTTTATAATGAGGATTGTTACATTTGACATCATAACAATTGAATGTCAAAGGGGTCATATGGCGTGAATACTGTTTTTCTGTGTCTTTTTTGTGTTATAAGTTGCCCATTAGACAGGTAAAATTGCAAATAATAATAATGATTCTATCTAAAAGCGAATGCTTACCCAGACCTGTGTACAACTCGTGTAACCACAACCCCTCAAATCTACTTAATTTCGTGGTATGATTTATCTGAGACCTCCCAAATTTACACGCAAGTAAGGACGGGAACCCGTCAGTACAATTGCTTTGGAACCTGATGTTCCATGTATGGTTAAAAGCAATACATTTCTGTCACACACTTGCAGTTTTCGACCAATCACTGCGCATTGGTTAACTGGCCAATCATAGCACACCTCGCTTTTCAGAGCGATGAGCTTCGTAAAAAATTTGCTTGTTTCAGAGAGACGGGGCAAGCAGGAGATACAAATATGCACGGTTTGTGGAAAATACAACTTTTTTCAACCTTAAACTGTTTATACACATTGCATTACCTCTAAAATGAATAAATATTAGTTTTAGCCCTGTCATATGACCCCTTTAAAATACCACGTGCTAGATTTTGTCATGTATTGTGTAGTGTATTCAAGGACATAGCTCAGTGAATGCAATGATATGTCAAAAGATAAATAACTAAATTGGTAGAGTATGCTTTGGCCTAATTTAAGTCTATTTATTTATATTAAATGAACTAAAATTGTTTAATTTGACCTATTGGATTTCTCGGACATTACAATCCAAGAAAGGGAGATCCTTGCCTGAATTAAAGAAATGCACCACGTGCTGCAAGGATTTTCACTGCCTGTTTTGCAGTTCTACTTTGTTTCGACTAACAAAGTTGAGCAATGTGAAATCCCATTTGGAGAGCCATTTCAAACGTGCAATTCTCCATAAAGGTAACATTTGCCAACATTCTTTTGGGAAATGCAAATTGAGTTATGTAATTAGTAAGCATAGAACGCATGAAAAGCACCTTTAATGTTATGATTAATTCAGTTTGAACAATAAATACAAACTCCTGCATTTATATTTTGTTTTTGTTAACCAGATTTTTTCGAATTTTGGGAATTGATAATTAACATTGATGAGTTAGGTGGCCACACACATATGGCCTGGCTGGGCTGCAGAATTTGCCACTGCAGGATGCTGAGCAGTCCTTCATCTCTTGTCCATATTATCATCACAGTAATAGTATTTTTTCATACAATGTCCAATGTTTTGGCAAATTAACAGTATTTCTTTTAACCAAGCAGTGATTATGTTCTCCATTTCCTATTTTAGAGAATTCAATTCAATTTTATTTAGTATGTTAGGTATGAAAAATCATATATTGTGGAAGTATGTTGTGATATTCTATTAAATGCCATAAATGACCTGATGTTTTTATGTTATGGTATATTTTGATGTCTGCAAACTACAGGATGGTCAGCATTGGGCTAGGTTTTCTATGAAGCAATCCATCTGTATGCCTTTGTCGTATGTTAATCTGGAGTCTAAGCTTGCACAATGCGGGTGATGGTATGAGGCGAGTAATTCGATGCATATGCTTTTTTATAGGAAATGATACATATAAAGAATATATCCATTGTGAGCTTTGTGCCTGTAGACTCATTTACATTAAACTGGTGTGTTGTATTTTATATAATAGTTTTTGAACCATAATGTTGGCTGTATTTACGGTGTTTTGACTTATTGTTTGATTATTCTTAAAGAAACTGTTTTATTGTTATGATTTTATTAGTTGCCATCACCCACTGATGTATCACATTGTTAAAAAAAACATTATAAATGGATGTAACTAATAATAACGTACTGAGTAAAAAAGATTACTGTTGTACATGGACTTATGTCACTTATTTTGAATTAAAATTAACAGTATTCATGTAAACTAATCATAGAGATTTTGTACTGCTAGTGCCACATATTGTATAATAATACGTCAAGCGTAAAGGAAGTTTCGAACATAATTTAATAATCAACATCAACGTTACAATTTCAAGGGGACTATTATAGTTTTTTGACACAATCACAGTGCCCTACCATTATGTATTTTAAAATAACATTTTAATTTAGCGATTCATAATAAGAAAACAACTAAAAAGGAACAAATGTGTGTGTTTTTCTTGTATTTCTGGAGGAGCTTGAGAGATTATAAATCTACGTCAAAAATTTGGGAACTCCTGAATTAACATGAAACCAACAGCTGTACAGTTGTCAGCATTTATAAATCTTGATTATTGTTAGTTAATGCCAAATACAATTGTTCATGGTAGTTCATGGTGCATGTTCAATGTTTTTAAAAAATATAAGTAAATACTGGAAATGAAGATCAACAAATGCAGACATGTAATCTAATGCTTAACTAATGTTTACAAATGCAACGTTTAAACTGTTAAACATAAATAAGTATTTTGTTGCAATTCCACCAGTAAATCATATGACAGATCTATGAGTTTGAAATGCACTTTAAAATTATATTCATAACAATATGATGAAACATCTTATTAGAATGAGATGGGTCCATAGTTTTGTAAGGTCTAGAAAGGCTGTGCAGGGCAAATAGGACACCCCTCTGTTATACATCTTTTAATTACTTTATACCTTCACGTCATACTGTCTGCCAAATGCATACATGTAAATGTAATGCATAATATAACATAATGTTCATGTCAAATTCTTAAAGGTAAATCTAAGAGACGGTTAAATGCAGCTCACGGGGCCATGAATCCATTAATGGTATATTTGCAAAGTATCATCTTAATTAGAATTTACATTTTGCCAAAGATCTCAATGTCAGACATGAAATAACTTACATATAAACGCGGTTTGAAAAAGCACGAGCAGTTTGTCCCTCGCGCGTCCCGTAGTTCGGTTGTTTAAACTATGTGGATTTAAAAGTCATTTATTTTATTTACAAGAACCGCGAAAAAACTTGGAGAGGAATTTGTTCGGACCTTTAGTGGAGATATGAGAAAGTTTTTCGCGGGGACGTGAATGCTCTCTACTACACTTCGGCTATTCTAAAATAGTTAAAAAAAAAAAAAGCTAAACGTGAGGGTGACGGGAGATGGGTGTGAAAACGAGAGTGTTGACAGGAATGCTCTGGATTATCTGTGCATAGATCACGGTGTGGTGCCATAGGTAAATAATCATTATTTCCGTTTTATTAAAAGCTTTTCTGTCGCGTTCTTGTCTCTCAGTTTTTTTGTTTTCTTTTAGCGCTGCACTGCGATAGCGCTTGTCAGCCTTTAACAGCATCTTGAGATTGCGGTTAACGGATAGAATCCACAAAAAGCCAATCAGGAAACGCCAACATGACTGACGGAAAGTTTAGCCAATTAAACGACATCATTCCTTACACAAGGCAGTGCTATTGAATCGTGCTAGACCAATGAACAAATTTTAAATGAACAATGAACAAAGCTTATAAATAAAATGACTGGCTGAAGCCCAATGGCAAGTCTGGCCTTGAGTATGCCCATAATCTGCTCTTGCAAGCAAACTTTATGTTTGGGTTAAATTTCAGTTGTTAGGATCTCTGACTTGGTCAATTTTGTGCATTATAACAAATCTTATATATGCAAATATGTGCTCAGTTTGACAAGTTGTAACTCATGAGGAGATACATGTGAGATTAGTTGGGTCTTTGTTTGAAGAAAATTTGTTTGAATGTGAAAACAGATCATAAGCAACCAAACTCTACAAAAATAAATAGGTTTATTGAGAATAAATACAGGTACATGATACGTCAATAAAAATCCACTGAATTAGAAATGTAGGCAAGTTCCTATAAGGTTAGAGTAAAAGTGTACCATCATCTTCCATAACCAGGTTTTTTCTATTAAATTGATGTATTATTTTTGTCACGATACAATTTATCAATTTTTTTGGGCTATTTGTGTTTACTTTCCTGACACCATGCCAATGCAATGTAATGCTGGGAGATTGGAGCAATACTTCTTCTTGACATGATTTATTGTTTCTTTCATTTTCTATCTTCATCCTCTATATCTGTTTATTTGGTCATGAGTTACTGAGAATAACTCTGGAGAGGAACATTTATCAATATCAAGAGGCTTTAGTAAATAATGTTTCTGTTTTTGCAAGTATAGCTGGTGGTGTACATAAAACAGAGTTACCATATAAACGAGCGCATCATGGAAAACCAGGGGTATCATTACTTCCTCATTTAAAGCTGTCAGTCAAGTTAACGGGAAAAGATTGAGTCCAATAATAGGGCTGCATTTAGACATGAAGGTCACTTCAGAGGGGGGGTCAAATGACAATTGCCATTGTACATTATCTGCACTCCTCCCAGGGTTCATTCCAAGAGAACAACAGGCCAGTGCCAAAATAACTGTCTGGACAGATCTTGCATGGTTTACAAGCTTGTCTTCGGCAGGCTCGTGGCAAGCATGTTTGAAATATATTCACCAGCGATCACCTGATATAGTCTTAACAGAGCTTGCGTTGTTATGCAAAACTGGATCCATTTATACCCCTGACCAACACACACGGTTTTTGCCATCTGTGGGAGGTAGAGCTTGGCTGTGAAGTATGCTTCATAGTAAGTTCACAGAGGTGTCAAAACCTTGTTTAGAGAGGAAAAAGTTCCGGGTCATTAAAATGGATGGGAAATGGGAATCATTGGCTTTTTGGTTTAATGGCTGGCGGTTATTTTTCTTTCAACTATGCGACTGGGGCAGGTTGTCACACTTCATTCTCTGGTGAATATTTCTCAGTGTAGGTTTGTTTTTGAAATGCAGTTTCTATGAAGGGTCATGCCTTGAAGTGAGTACAGTCTAAAAAATGCTGGGTGGTTTCAGCCCATGATTGGGTAAAATATGGACAAAAATATACGGTTTTGAATATATATGTATATATATATATATATATATATATATATATATATATTACGGGTTGTTGTTCCCCAACAATGGGTTGTAACAATATTTGAAAATGTCTTGTTATAATAATACCAGAGCTCCAACATGCTATTTATAAAATATTTGTAATAATATAATTCAACATGCATTCAAGGAAGATTCTGGTTTGGTTCATACTTTGAAGTCCTTGGAAAATCTCATTCATCATTCAACAACTGTCTTGCTTATTTACATACAAGTTGATGGCATAAGGTCACAGTGTAAGTGTGGCAGTTGAAAGGGTTGTATTTGCATGTTTATTGTGGTGGATTCGGCAACAAACCCTCTAGATGTCAATATATACGACATTCATGACAAAACAAGATTTGTGCTTACCTTCACTTACACATATGCAATATTACTGCATGAACCTAGCTTTATAAAATAGTAATTTTCTGTCTGATTTAGGAGTACTATCAAAAAATAGACTATCTGCCAAGACGAGTCTTATTTAAATTATATTTTGTATGTTTATAGTTTGTGGCTTAAAGCTTTTGACTGTAATACAAATACGTAAAGCAATTTACTACAGATGTTGAATTGTTGGATTGTTTTGTGCTAGCCAGATATTGAGATCTGAGATGTCTGTTAAACTAGTTCTAAAGGGTAATCTCATGCCATCATTCCTTGTCCTCTTTCAAGCATCCTCATGAATTTAAGTAGCAATACATCTGATTTTCAACTAAGAAGAGAAAATAGCTTTTTGAATTGAAACACTTTAGACCAGGCTTTGTTTGTGTAAACAAACAACTCATCACGTAACAGCTGATCTAAGCTATAATCAAACCCTTTAGTTGAATCAGCTTTGAACCTACAAAGTGTTGGTGGTCTTTGGGTGAATGGAGGACCGACTTTTTGAAGTATGAAGTATGAAGTCTACTTTTAGGACCAGTCTACGTTTAGGACTTTTAGAACATTTTCTGGGACATCAAAAGTTCCTGGACCCCATTGACCGCCATGGCAGGAAAATACTTTTTTTTGTTCTTTTTAACACAAAAGAAGATATTTTGAAGAATGTAGGACAGCAAACAGTTCTGGGGCACTTTTGACAACCATTATCATTTTTCCTACTACGGTAGTCAGTGGGGTCCAAGAACTGTTTGGTTAAAAGCATTCGTCTAAATATCTTAAAACAAAAAGAATGTATATACCTAACACTTTTTGCATGCTACGAATAATCTCCAAGAAGTAAAGAAGAAATGTTTTATAATATAATATGGGTATAATGATGGGTCTCTTTGCATTTGTATTTAATCTTTCGCTCTCATGGATTGTTGATGATATGGTGTGTCATGCAGTGTGGGGAAATCTCTAGATTATTAACTTTGATTAATTTCAATGAAGATCTGTGAAATGATCCTTTCATGTCACATTGGCCCAGACATAATTAGAGTTCTGCTCCATTTGCTGGAGCCATCACTTTCCTATTAGTTTTGAATTAGAAGAAAATCCATCATAGTCCCTCCTTCTGACGGATGAATCTTGATGCTATCGTGATGATGATGATAATCTACCACTTAAGGCACCATCCATCCATCCATCCATTTTCTACCGCTTATCCGAACTACCTCGGGTCACGGGGAGCCTGTGCCTATCTCAGGAGTCATCGGGCATCAAGGCAGGATACACCCTGGATGGAGTGCACTTAAGGCACCATTTAGTTTAATTATGAAATGTGTCTCTTTGCATGTAAGTCCACATCTTTTTAAATTCTGTATCATTATAAAATGAAGAACTAAACATGTTCAGTGATTCAGCTTTTAAAATTCTAGAATAAGAAAAGGTGTATCGTGCATAACAAGGAACTCAAATCCAACCTTAAAGGAGAGGTTCAGCAAAAAAAAATTCTGACATCATTAACTCAATCTCTTGATTTTTTAAAACTCTCTTGACTTTTTAAACCTTTATGACGTTTTTTTTTGGAAAACACAAAAGATATTTTGAAGACTGTTGGTAACCAAAAACATTGGTCACCATAGACATACAGTACATTTTGTATGGACACAAAACCAATGCAAGTCAATGGGGACCGAAAGATCTTCAAGATATCTTTTTGCAAAAGAAAGTCATATAGGTTTCAAGTCAAGTTCAAGTTTAAGTCAAGTGACATTATTTCTTTCTTTCATCCTAGTGGCCCTGTACAGATGGACAAGAGCGTCTGTTTCGAGAGAACAGTGTGTCTCAAATAGAACCCATAGGGTATGGCCTTAAATGGCCTTCCTCTTTGTATTTGGCACCATCCTGGGACAATGGGGGGCGTGGCACACCTGAGAACTCGGGGATAAAATGCCCCCAGGCACCACCGAGTCTTTATCAGAGAGCGTGTCTGACCCTTTGCTGTCTCTAACCCCTCTGTGTCGAATTGAACATGGCCCCCAAGAAGAAGGAAGAGCCCAAACCAGCAGCTGCGCCTAAACCCCCAGAGCCCGAACCACCCAAGGAGCCTGAGTTTAACCCCGCTGAAGTCCAGGTAACTCTTTGGTGTTTGGATCTGTTGAAAGAGACAGAGAGCTAACAGAGCTTGTTCAGGGTAAATGTATGAATTTACATTCATTTAAGATGTATGTTTGAAACAAGAAAAATTAGGTAGGACCATTTAACCGAAGATAGATTCTCTAAACGGTTTCATGAATTTAAGAAGTTTGCTTCTGTAGGAAACGATAATGTTATCAGTAAACACATAAAAATGCTTGAAGAACAAAGAGAAGATGATGACAGAGATCCAATTGCTCATGACCGAGGACTTTAGGTGCTCTTTCACGATAGCTTGGCATCTGAGCTTTACTCATTGAAGATCTAAGAGGACAAAAGTTGTCCTGTTATCTTGACATCAGTTCCTCTATTGAATTTCCCGAGGCTAAATGTGACCTTCTGGCAAAGATAACTGTGCTCTCGTTTCTGTCTTTGAAATCCACAAGCTATTTTTGAACAACATCAGAGAGACAATGTGATGTAGATACTTCAGTGCATCCAGGGACAAAGTGCCATTGAACAAAGACTGTGAATTCCATCTGCTGATCCACTAGCTACAGATCTGGAACAAACACTTGCAAATCTATTTGGCACTAAGTTGCGTACATATTTGTTTAAGCTTATAATTAATTTGAAAAGCCATTTGTTCTAAACTAAACAATCGTCAGTGTTTGTTATAGTCTGCGGATTCAGCATTTCATTCCCACGTTTGAACGTTTGTGCGTATTTACATACAAAGAAACATATAAACACAATACGCTTTACTATATCATCAGTAAAACCCACTGGCATATCCATTTCCAAACTTTGCATATTTTGCAGATGAAGTGATTTTTTGTTTTTCTTGTCAAATTGCGGAAAGCTAACCACATTGCTCTAGCTTCAAAAGCGCCAAGGCAACAAAAGTGATTTTAGTCGTCTGTATTGCCCACCCAACCCACAAACACACACACCATTTCCATAGTTTGGAATTTTGGGGTTAGGGGAAGCTGTTATATATTCCAAAACGTTAGGGTTTGGGCCGCACAATATGTGTTTTTCATTATGCTATTCCAGAATGGACCACCCATAATGTGCTGTGAATTTTGAAGTCGCCATGGATTTACAATTTTGACTTCTGGAGATGTATTCTATATGAAACAATATTTCTAATGTCTGTAAATTACCGCTTTTATTTTCTCAATCCCACAACGTTGTTTGTTTTCTATGCTCAAAGTGTCAGTTCACCCAAAAAAGAAAATTCGGTCATAATTAAATTATTTTTTAATTACTTTTATCCAAAGCGACTTACATTGCATTACACTATACACTTGGGATTGAACCCATGACCTTGGCGTTGCTAGCGCAATGTTCTAACCACTGACCTTTTTGACTTTCTTTCTTCCACAGAACACAAAAGTAGATATTTTGAAGAAAGTTGGTAACCAAACAACATTGTCCCCCCTTCACTTCTATTGTATGGATACAAAACCAATGCAAGTGAAAGTGTGCCGATAACCAACATTCTTCAAAATATCTTATGTGTTCTGCAGAAGAAATATAGTCATGAAGGCTTGAATTAATGACAAGAGGGAGAGTAAATGATGACAGAATTTTTTTTTTGGGTGAAACAGCCTAATTTGCCTCATTTCATCCCACGTTTAAAACTAAAATCATCTACCCCCTAGCTTTATGAATAAATACTCAAAAGACCAAGTACTTACAATTAAAGTTTGGCAGGACAAAATATAACGTTAGCGATGTTGTGTCTTGCATTATTCAGTCAGGATAACAGCTCTTAAATGTAGTCTTCTTTTCATTTCCAAATTCATAAAAAGCATCTTGTCAAAAGCTTAATAATCCTCACCCGTAACCTGGTTCATCCTAAAATGACAAAAGGGCTTTCGGGTGTACAGTTGTGGGCTCACACGTGTCTTTTGGCCCAAGGTCAGATCAATTCTTTGGAACAATGAGACATGACAAACGGGACTGAGCTCATGTAACCCTAAACGGGTGTCACTGATGGGTGCCTGCTGCATGCGTCTGTAGGGAGGTGGATAGGTCTTGTCCTATAAAAAAATACCACACTTAATAATCACATTTCCATTACGCAATCGTTTCAAAGTTTTGTGTTAAATTTAGGATCTGTTTTAAATACACGCAGTTTAATTGTAATGTTATTTTTTTCTTTGCAGATTGAATTCACTGCTGAGCAGATTGAAGGTGAGATATCAGAAGCTTGCATGCATTTAACAATAGCCAAAATATTTGTTTATAAAATATTATACCATTTAAAAATCGAAATAATTAACAATGGAAAATCTTTGACTAGTTGTGCTTTCTGAAACGCAAACGGTTTCACTGCAACAGCCCCAATATTACATTTTCGACTTATTTATTGCAACCTGGTCAGTGGAAATTGATTTGATATGGTTGTTTGCTGAAACCTATAGCCAACAGGTATTTCCACATCAAAGATCCAGTAAAAAACTCATCCCCTATGTGACCACAGTGATATGAACAAACAGCCCTCTGCTCGGCACATCACATGGGCAGCACAGAGGGTTTAAGTCCATTTGAAACACCTAATTATGCCCCATTGTCTTCTTCCTGGCAGATTTCAAGGATGCCTTCCAGCTGTTTGACAGGACACCAACCAACGAGATGAAAATCACCTTTGCTCAGTGTGGTGATCTGATCAGGGCTTTGGGTCAGAACCCCACCAACGCTGAAGTCTTGCATGTTCTTGGCAAACCCAAACCTGAAGGTGAGCTTCTCATTCTCACAGTCTGTCAAAACACAAATCCACAGATTCCATGAAAATTGTATTGATTTTTCTACCTCACTGCTGTGTCGGCAGACATGCAGGTGAAGATGTTGGATTTTGACCAGTTCCTGCCCATGCATCAGCACATCTGCAAGGCCAAGGACCGTGGCACATTTGAGGACTTTGTTGAGGGTCTGAGGGTGTTCGACAAGGAGGGAAATGGTACAGTGATGGGTGCTGAGCTCAGACACGTCCTCGCCACTCTTGGTAAATGCTAACAATCATAAAAACCATGATGGTCATCTCCAGGATATTTCCTTATGTCTTTGCCTTGAAAGCAGCATGTTGAGATCTGTGTGTGGTCTTGTCTTCACTGTAGGTGAGAAGATGAAGGAAGATGAGGTGGAGCAGCTGATGGCAGGCCAGGAAGATGCAAACGGCTGTATAAACTATGAGGGTGAGCTTCTGCACACTTTTAAACCCCAGTCACATGCTGTTCAGCTGTTAAATTGAGTCTTTTCAGTACATGCATGCAAAACTATGCAGTTGTATCCGAACATGACTATTGACCTCTAGATGGCAGTGTTGACAAAGTACTCAAATAAAAAAAGAAAACACCTTCACAATCTTACTTTATTTACTTTGTATAGAATATATGAATACATAGATCAAATATATGTAGAATCAGAATAATATATCTTTTCTTCTTTCTAACAGCTTTTGTAAAGCACATAATGGCTGGTTGAACAGGTATGACAAACAATCTTTTTAAACAACTGTCTTTGTTGCATGTTGCCCTTTTTTTATTATTATTCTGTTTATTCTTTATTTTTCTATTGTGTGACTACCACAGAAGCCTAGGAACTTATTTTTTAAGTAGTTTCTAATATCATGTTTGGGAAAATAAATTGTGACCCTGGATCACAAAACCAAAAAGGCTTGAGTAGGACGGGAATATTTTTAGTAAAAGCCAAAAATACATTGTATGGGTCAATTATCGATTTTTCTTTTATGCCAAAAATCATAAGGATATTAAGAAATCTTAATGTCTTTATTAAGCTTAATTATTCAGCTTAGATGATGTAAAAATCTAGACAAATTGACCCATAAGACCAATGTCCAGGGTCACAATTGTCTCTAATTCTTGGAATTAATCTAACATGTTTGACTATTTTTAGATGATGAAGATACATCAGTCGAGGATTCAGAATGATTTCAGTTGTTTTTTTGTTGACTTTCACTGACTTGATCTGTCTCCATCCATCTCTCAAACTTTCCCTTTTTATATGGCACCGCCGTCTGTTACACCTAAAGTGACTCCATCATTCATCATGCCTGTTTTTTATGTGGATAAAAAAGTATTAAATGTCATGCTTGGTTTAAAAGCCATCTCTTTGATTCCTTTTCATTTTAATGATCATGGAAAATATAATCATTTGTAATGGATCTGAATTTAGAAGTATGATTCGGTGGGGTTTTAAAATATGTTTTCAATAACATGCATTCTGCAACAGCACGTTGGTTAGAAAGATGATGCCCAGGAGTGACTAATGTGGTCACTGGCACCAGGAGTCAAGCTTTATACATTAAATCATGTTAGGGGACAAATTACAGCTGTCTGGTTTTCATAGCATGCTAAATATGGATAGATAAACGGGTGAATGAAAAGCCACATTACTGGAATGTATTTAAAAATATACAATGTTAAAGACAACTCCAATACTGTACATAATCCTTACAATACATTTTTCATACATTATTTTGAATGCATATCACTAAAATCACATAAGGGACTGCTGGTTAAAAATGATTGAAAATATTGCAAAATCTTGTTTTTAAGAAAAGGTCTTAACAAAGGTCTTGGATATAGTCTGATATCTAAAGGCACTCATGGCAGACAATGGCATTAGTGCAATCTTAATCCTGACCTGCTGTGTCTAGGGACATTTTTTATGTACCATGATCAAAGTGGTCAATAGTGAAAAATGATAAAGGCTACAATAAAAAAGCTGTCACTTCATTACATTCGGATAGAAGCACAGGTAAAACCGGCAAGTGATGTTGAAGGTGTTGTTTTGTTTGTCAGGTAGTAGGATTTAAGGTCTCAAGAGCCAGCATAAGGCAAAATTACATTCTGAGATGTCCTTTTATTCCTCACCCATCAGTATGTGCACTGTTTTCAATCAGGGTTATCCTCTTTGTAAGAGCCAGTAGAGATATTCTCATTTTCTGTGACAGCGTGTGTCACAGCGTGTGACATCACCTCTCTTATTTAACACCCTTAAATTAAGTCAGCCAGGACAGATTGTCTACCACCATTCTTCAATTGACCCTTCGCCTGGAGTTTGATTGACAGGCGACCTGACAAATCATAACGCCGATATTATGCACATCCCCCTTGGCCCTGTTGCTATTCGCCATTTTGTCCTTTCATCATTTTTTCACTCTCTTGTCATCTCAAACCTGTATGACTTTCTTTCTTCTGCAGAACACAAAAATATATTTTAAAGAATGTTGGTCACCGAACAGCACGCCCCCCCCCCCCCCCATTCACTTTTACTGTATGGACACAAAACCAATGCAAGTGAATGGGGGCCAGTTGTCAACAATCTTCGAAATATCTTCTTGTTTTCTTCGGAACAAAGAAACTCATATAGGTTTGAAATGACAAGAGGGTGAAACAATTATGACAGGATTTTTATCTTTGTTTGGGCGAACTATCACTTGTGCAGTATATAAAACACTTTCATATTTTTGACACTTGTCTTTGAAAAACAGGCTAAAGTCAAAATTTTGAGAAAACACGCATCAAACTTTGATTTGCACCATTTCACTATAATTTCAATCGCTGACATGGCCTTATATAGTCAATTTTAAAGATATCAAGAATGTTTTTACAGAAAGTGCTTTGCATTATGACTCAAACTAATGTTTTGTTGGATTTACATAAAAAAGTAGTGTCAAGTGGTTCCATGCAAATTTGTATGAACAAAAGAAATTTAAGTTAAGTTGACAACTTTTTTGAGTAAATGCAATTGAGTAAATTTAAGTTATTTAAACCCAATATTTATCCTTCTCAATGGTACTTTTTGTTGTCATATACACAATGTAAGTCAAAACACAATAAGCAAATCAAATGAAAGGCATCTCAGTGCTGGCACTAGCACAGTTAAAGTTCATCATGAGTGTGCTTCAAACTCTCACAGCCTAAGAGCATGTATCACTCTTCTAAACACTGGTTACCTTAAAACTGAAAAAATATTTGAAACCTCAAAGATAAATGAACATTAAGCACAAACAAGTATTTATCTTTACTAAAAACACTTAAAGTAACGCTCAATTTCGAAATTTACTGACTAAATGCAGTCTTGCGCAAAGCATGCTGGGAACAGAAAATCCCTCTCAACCATGTGTTGAAATAACTTGTTTATATTAAGTTAACTCAACAATAGGTGTAATATTATAGGGTTTTATGTCTACTCAACAATGTTAAATTGACCAGTCAAACACTTGTTAAGTAAAGCCGACAGTACTACAGTTTTAGTATAAATAACAAAGATAACCTACGTTAATGTAATTACTTTTTTTGTACTGTGAACAAGGATGGGTTAAGTAAACTAACAACAGCATAGAAAACAAATCACAAAAATTGACTTCAGCTGGGTTTTCACAGACTTGGTCACAAATTTTCAAAAATATACAGTACATTCAGGCATCACGAAGTTCTCAGTAAGTACATTAGCTGTCTCTGCATTCTCTGAGACAGACGCTAGATGGCAGTAAAGCATCATACACAACTTTTAGACTGAAGTAACTGACAGTCATTCTTTCAGCCTAGAAAATAGCTTGGTTGCATAGAAAGGATTGAGTATAAAGACACAATTTGGCTAACAAGTGAGCTAGGACGGATAAAAATAACATCTAATATATCTGAACATATTACATAAAAATAGTTTTATGCCTTAAATATATCTGTTCACTAAATTATGAAATCACATCAGTCAAGCACAAATGCATTTCCCCACATTCTTTACCCTAAAAAATAATCAAGTTCAAATGAAACCGTACCTGACCAGAAAACTGAAGGGCAGAGATTAAGGGTACATTTGCATGGGTCTGACTGGCATTATCCAACCCTGCTTGAAATTTTACATCGCTGGGTTCCACAAAACAATGTGCTTTTTACCAAAGCAGACATGTCAGAATATGCCATTTCCAAAAAACAGTACTTCAGTGGAATAATAATAATAACTGAATAATGGGAAAAACTTGTACCTGGTATAGCCATGGCATAGATGAAACCAGGTTGAAAGGATGGGCCTTCATTTATTCACTCTCGTAAGGGTGTCTTTAAAATGTGTATACAACTCTTTCTTCTGGAACACAAAAGAAAAAATGTGTTTGTGTCCAGACAATGAAAGTCAATGAGGGCCAATGTTGTTCGGTTCTGCAGAACACATTAGTCATACATGTCATGAGGGTGAGTAAATGATGACAATCCCTTGAATTAACAGACCAGTCATTTCAACGGCCCCACCATCACTGCATGTCGACCTGGGTGAAAGAATTAAACTATGGCAACACGAAACTCCAGGTAATCTCTGTCAACCATCATATTGTCAATATTTTTATATCTTTATAATAAATAAATAAATAATATTCTTGCTTTCAGTGTCTCAATATGTCAAGATGAGCAAGCGAGCATGTGACATTGCCAATTCTTTCCTACAATTTCATGGCTCTGCTCCCTTTATGCTGGATCTTCAAGCGTTCCTCTATGGTCAAGAGAGCCTATTGGCCTTTTCAGTCAAAGTCAGCATGTCTTGTATATTCCAAAGTTCAAAGCACATTGAAGTGTCCTGTGTGGTTTGGTCTTTCAGCTGAGTCAGTTTATGGTGTGAACAACTATTAAATGGATGGAAGCCCGGATTTGCCACTTGTCCGTGCAGCTGAATAAAAAGTAAGCTGGTGTTTGAAGATTTTAAATCAGAGCTCCGCCGTGTACCATTTATGGCGATTTGGAACTATTAGTGCCAGGGAATTCGACTACAGTTTTTACATTATAAGCTTAGTAGATATAACAGCACACTTGAGAAAATGTCTCTGAAATTCAGAGATCCCACAGACTTATATGAACTAAATATTGCTTTTGTGTATGTGCAGTATATTAAGTACATCATGAATGTATGTGTAAGTACTTTCTACAGTGAAAGGCAAATATTTTTGTAAATAAATTGAAAAGCGAAAATGTGACAACATCTTAGTCCTGTGTCAGCCCCCGTAGTGCTTCGAAAGGGAGGGGTGGATTGAGCCGTTGGTTGCAATTCGTAACCTCACAACTAGATGCTGCTAAATTTCATACACTTGACCTTTAAGCTCCCTCTTTTTTTCAGTTCAGTGCTGGTTATTTTCTGTTACCCTGTGTGTGTGGATGCTCCTTCATATTCTTGGATACATTTTTGTGAATGATCTTCCTTGTCATGTGCTTTGTTATGCACCACATTGCGTGACAACAATTTTTAAACTTTGTCAATCTCTCAGAACAAACCTAACATTGCATAATGTTACAAACCCTTCAGAACAGAAGACTGACTTGTATTAAATGTTGACTTATTCTAAACTGAAATACAAAATAATTTGGCCTATGTTTTCGGGTATTTGTCATCCGGACAAAAATGAACTGCATTTTTCACTGAAATTTTTCCTGAAGCTCTTTTAACTTTACCTTCTTAGTCAATGCCCTCTGGTTTTAATCCGATTCTCTGCCCACAGGAGCTACTGTAAGCTTATGCAGTAGGCTTCAGTTAATTGAAGATTCTCTCCGACCCAGACAATGGCAAAAACTTCTCTCTATTATTAATATACTTTCCGAAAACAATTCACTGTTAAGTTAAATGTTATTCCACAGTTAAAGTAACAGTTCACCCAAAAATATACTCACCCTCAAGTTGTTCCAAATCTGTTTACATTTATTTTATACAGAGAAAGATATTTAGAAGAATGCTTGTAACCACCATTGGCCAAAATAGGAAAGATGACAATGGTAGTCAAAAGTGCCCCAGGACTTTTTGCTTTCCTACAATCTCACAATATGTTCTTCGTGTTGAACAGAACAAAGACATCTGTAAAGCAATTTTTTTCTACTGTGGTGGTCAATGTTTATTTAAAAAAAAACTTTACCCTTTTACCTTGTATTTTAATTAAGTAAAGCAGTTTTGCAATGAAGTACTGTGTCCCCAAAGCTTACTTTTCTAATCCGTTTTCGCAATTTGCAAATTACACTGTGTTGGTTAAAACATGGATATAACTATAGATATCTAATAAAGTCACACTACAAAGTGTCTACCTTATCTATCCAAATTTTGAAAATATTATTTCATCATTTAAAACCAAATAAATATCTCTTTCATGTTGTGTCTTGGAAAAATCACTACTATTGTCACTACAAGTACCAATTGTCTCGGGCCATTAAAGACAGTAGCATCAAATATCGTCTTAATCGCTGGGGAAACTGAATTCAAATACATCAGAAATATATGCTCTACTTACTGCCTGGGCAAGATGGACTTCACAAAGCAGAGGAATTACATCATCTGCCGCTCACCCTCTGGCCATCTCAACATAAATCAGCTACTGGCATCTGAATGTGCCTACTAGCACTGCACATTCTGTATCGCGTCACCTTAAACGTAGTGTATGTTAAACCAGGGAACACCATTTAAGATGAATGAATTTTAATCATGGCTACTGTATACAGAACATGTACAGTGAATAAAGCGTCAGGAGATATATTGCATCTGAGCACTGACACTAATGTAATATTTATATATATAGTTCACATTCTCACATTTCTCCTTCACAAAATTAAGGCATTGTGGCTTCTTGTCATGGTATTACTGAATATTGAATTTACATACCATGTCAGATAAAACCAAACACGAAATAAAAAATATTTTTTTTATAAAACATCATCAAACACAAAACGTACATGAAACCTTTTTTTATCTTTGGTGAAAATGTACATAATTACACAAAATGAGTAAATCTTTAAGAAATTTCGTTCAAAAATATAAAATTACATACACAGTGCAAATGTTTGTTCAAAAAGGGCACTCCTGATATTGAATTTGAAATACACAAACCACTTAAATCACATTATAAACATTTTTGTATTGTACACCTGCAAATTTCAACACCTTCCACTTGAAAATAACTTATTTTCCACATATAAAATATATACACGATTAGAGGACATTTTTACAATTTCGATACCCTTTTGTCCAACTCACATACAAACACAGACACACAATTCAATAAAACATACAACACAATTATACGAAAGGTCAGAAAAACAGTTCTGCTCTTTAGATAATTCATACGTAATGATGCAGGGATGTAAATTAAGAAAATGATTGAAATCGATTCACTCCTAATTATAGATACTTGGATTCAGTTGCAGTCACAGCTGGCACCGACTAAAATATATTAAAAACAATAAACATCAGAGATTTGGCACTGTGGCCACTGTCAGCATCTGTTCCCCGGGACTCGAGTTTATTGTCAGATACCGTTGTCTCATTTTGTTTTGTTTCATCGTTTAGGTGTCCTATAAACCCTTTCACACACAGAAGTCATTACAGTGGACAGCTATTCAAAAAGCCATTTTGATTGGATTGTTGCACATCAACCACGACAGGGACACTAGTACTGTACATCACCCTGTCTTTTACATCTTCAGATGTCCTCTCACGTGGAAGATATATGAAGTGAGAAAGTTCAAATCCTGTTTGTCATGCCCAAAGAGAATAAAAACATAGGAAAAACCTGACTGAGGTTGTCTTGATTCATGCATTGAAGAGTTCAAAGGATTTTGGTTGCTAAAATAAAATTCACAAAACTTAAATTGGTGCAGCTTAAATTGGTGCGACAAAATAGGGATATTTAAGGAACACAAAATGTCTCTCACAATTTAGCCACTTTCAAGGAAATAGCCTCGCCAGCTTTGGACAACAAGTGTACGCTTAATCGCAAATGACTCGATCTTGCCTGTAAGCACCACAAACATCATCTTAGATTCATGGCACCACTCCAAACTGCACAAAAATGCAAAATACAGTTTTTCTGGTGAAATCCATTCTACCTCAAAGGCGTAAAGCCATAAAAAGACCAATCTTATCCCACTTTTTACTTCTCATCTATCAGCATCCCAATTTTCTCCATGATCTAGAATCCTACTTCCATTTCTCTGGTGATAATGTGGACGTACAGTAAGCCTATGCAGCTGGGCACTATCAGTGGATTTTCCACAGATTGACATGAGAAAGCTGTTCCACAGATTTCACTGGCCTCCAGTAGGACCTTCTTGACTAAAATGGCAGAAGAAATGAATATGAGCACCAGTGGGAATGGCATGAGTAACAGCATGCTCTCTCATCCACAGATGCATCTAAAGGATGCTGCTGGTCTCAGGGTACATGAGAAGTGCAAACAGATCATCAAAATTATTTTCATGAATACAATTTTAACACTGCAAGGTTCTATAATGACACTAGAAAGACAATCTTTGATAATGACTTTATGATCCACAGATGTCTTGACAGTTAGACAATTAGGTTTTGGGTTTCAGAAAAATAATATTAATCAAAAACCTTAAAAGGTATAAGAGTATGTTCGACAAAAATAATAAGATAAATAAACTTGGCAAATTGTATGCCATTGGCAATAGGCCCTTTTCACAATGACATCACTTAATGTCCGCGTTTTCGCAAAGCAGTTTATCATAACATCCATCTCGCAACAAACAAGAAGAAGAAGAAAAACTTCAGTTTTGCCATCGCACTGGAATTTAACAACATTGAAAAAAAAAAGACGGAACACTTTTTCAAATACTTCTCCTAGCACCTTAGCTAACACAAAAGGAAAACAAAACACTTGCCTTCATAATCAAACAGGTACTGTTCAACAAAGAATTTGTATCCTTTATCTATAGTTTTGATCTTGTCGTAAACGAAAATTTGTCTGCAAGATGTTGTACATCATCTAGCCATATTTGTGGCAGCTGTGCAAGGGACTTGGTAAACTCCATTCTGAGGCGCTTGCTGAAGTAACGATACACTGATTCGCGGCAGAACAGAAGATGCGTTTCGTCATGTGAAAAGGGCCTCTTGCTCAATGGAAACATTTTTGTCTTAAATAAAGTGACAGTTAACCCAAAAATAAAATTGTATCTTCTGGACATCCCTTCTTGGATGAAAGAGCATCACCTACAACTCAACCTCTGGAAAACAGAACTCCTGGTTATACCTGCCCACCCATCATTTGAACACCACCATTTGAACACCACCTTAACATTAAGCTCGGATCCTCAACTATAAAACCCACCAACTCTGCGGAAGCCTGAAGTGATGTTGAACGACCGGCTCAAATTCACCTCTTACATCACAGCAGCCACTCAAACTTAAATGTATGTGCTCTACAACATCAGGAAAATCAGGCCATTCCTATCGGAGCATGCCACTCAACTGCTAGTCCAGTTCTGGTTATATCAAGACTAGACTACTGCAATTCTCTACTGGCCTGCCTTCCGACCAATGCAGTCAAGCCCTTGCAAATGATCCAGAATGCAGCTGCCCGTCTAGTTTTCAATCAGCCTAAAAGAACCCATGTAACACCCCTCCTGATTTCAATTCACTGGCTGCCAGTTGCCGCCTGCATAAAGTTTAAATCTCTGACACTGGCCTTCAGAATGATAATGGCAAATTCGCCCCTGCTCCAGGTCTACATCTCCCCCCGTCATCTTCGGTCTGAAAATGAACGACGTCTGGTTGTTCCATCACAGTGAGGCACCAAATCACTTGCAAAAACCTTTACCCCTCCCCTGTGGTGGAATGAATTGCCAGCCTCCATCTGAACTCAAAACATACCTGTTCCGGATTTATTTGACTAACCAATAACTGTCTGTCTTGTGTCTAAATTCTTCCTTAAAAAACCTTGTTGTTCTTCTCTCCTTTGCTTACTTCAGCTTTAATCCTCCTAGTAGCATGGCTTTTGGTTTGCTCATGGTTTGTGTGCTCTCCTACTTGCAAGTCACTTTGGATAAAAGCGTCTGCCAAATGAATAATTGTAAATTTACTCACCCTCAAATTGTTCCAAATCTGTATCAATTTCTATGTTGTGTTGAACACAAAAGGTGTTAATTTGAAGAATGTAGGAAAGCCTACAGTTCTGGGTTACTTTTGACTACCAATGTCATTTTTCCTGCTATGGGAGACAATGGTGGCCAAGCACTGTTTGGTTACAAGCAATTTCTTTCTCTGTGTTCATCATAAAAAAATAATTTATACAGATTGGGAAAAACCAGGTGTGTAAATGATGACAAATTTTTCATCTTTTGGTGAATCGTCTCAGTAATATGACAAAAATGACCTTAAAACAACGTTTTTACAATTCATCTATACTCTCACAACCGTTTAATTCAGGCCACAAAAAATGACAGACAAATAAATTTAATTCACAGGTTACTTTATGACACATCAGTCAGTCGCTCGCAGTCCATCTGTGTGGCTGAGTTAGAAATGAGCAAAAGCAATCGTGGAAAGGTCAGACAGCCGTGGTCTGCTTGATGCTGTGAAAGCTGATGCGGGTGGGAGAGGTAGGGATGGACATAGCCCTCGCCACTCTGACTCGCAAAGCATGATTATCCTGCCAGCGATGCCAGCGCTTTCTGGCGGCAGAACGCACCTGTGTAGGAGAAACGTTCTTCAGAATGTGCATCAGCAGCTTTCAAACATGGAAATCATTTAAATAATATTAACTAAAACCAGGCAAAAAATGATAATTTGCATATGTTATTTAAAAACATACACATCTGGCATTAAAAATGTTTTATTTTACAGCATTACAATAAGATTTGCCCTCGTAGAATCTGTTAGTTACTTTAACATTTCTCAGCACTGATCAAAAATTCTGTAAAATGTAGCTAAAAGTAGGCAAAAAGTAGCTAAAAGCAATATCAAATATTGTTGCTTCACCATTAATTAATAAGATATTACAACTTTAAATCTGCTGTGCCCCAGTATAAATTTTGTTTGAACAATTTACTTTATTTGTCAGTGTAATCATTTACATTGATAATAGCGGCAAAAAACTGATCTATATGCAACGTAGTAACCTAAATTCATGCATGTAAAAACGATGCAATCCGAAAACACAAAGTTGTGGCGTACTTTTACGTAGAAACCCATGTCCTCGCGCGTTTTGTGTTTTTCCTAGCAGCAACTGCAGCAGGCAGCTGAGTAGTGCGCAAGGGTGACGACAAGCGACTGAGGTAAGCTATGAAGACATGACGGAACTTAAGTATGTTATATCGATCATTTGTTTTGACTCGATCATTAATTGTCAATTATCTGTCTCTGTTGTTTTGGACTTTTGATTTGTACATTTAGTTTGTTTAGACTGTTTGTGTACCTCTTTTGTAAGTCGCTTTGGATAAAAGCATCTGCTAAATGACTAAATGTAAATGTATTCCTTAGTTCCTGTGTCATGGTGTAGTTATTTTCTTCATTGGAAGTCACAGGGAGCCTGTGCCCTAGTAGAGCTTTAGGTCTAGCAATGCTCCTGAAATGATGCTCTCACTTTTGAATGTCTAGATCCATAAAAACTCAAGCCACGTCCCAAAGCGTAACAAGATAAAAAGCATAAGAGGGGTTTTCAAGGTTTTCATCTGCAATGCTACAAAAATTTTTAGTGGAACACATGGGTTGATATGGGTAAATTTGTTCCCGTGAGGAGTGAGCCTCTCGTGTGAAATTTTCTGGCTCTGGCTCATATATGGAGCAGTGGGGTTTACATGCTTAAGATTGCAAGTTTAATCAGTAGTTGCTTGGCAACCATACATCCCATTAAAAAAAGACACGGAAAGCAATTAGCCGAAGACCCTTTGTGCATGCAAAGTTTGGTGAGTTTTCACCATTTGAATAAAAAGTTGGTCGTTCAAAAAGAGGAATAATAATAACAGGTGAGAGGAAAAATTTATAGGAAATACACAAAGACCTTAAAGGGAAAAACCAAGAAACAAACAAGTGAAGAATGTGTGAACATTTGTGTCCACAAAGTATAAAATTGTGTAAAAAACTGCAGATGCAAATTATATCTTGCATTGAATCAAAATGTATACTGAATGTACGGTATTAAGCAGACCGTATAATGTTTGGTCTGATGGGAGCAACTACGGTGGTGGGGACACAGTTAAAATCTGAGAAATAGCAAAAACATCAAAGCATTAAGCACCCAAATCATAGGCAAAAAATTATGTATATATAATTTTTTATTATATATTACAATATAATATAAATTCGGTGTGCACATGAAAGAAGATCAATTTTTCAGAGATCAATGACTGTCATGTTAGATGATACCACTATTAACAACAAAAAATTTGTATGAGGATGATGAAGTACACATAATAAAATGAGCCCGTTACACAAGAGCAGTTTGCCGGCTCCTGATAAAATGCTCTGTCCCTCATGGGTTTGTGTGCAAGTGTGTTGGCGGTAAATAGCATCCCACGTAATAATAGGGTTGGGGGGTAGAGGGCAGATAAGGTAATGGGGTGTTATGGTTGGTGAAAGGGCCTGTATATTGACAGAGTCATCTTGCAGATCTGTCCATCCATGAAATTACACTTAGCATTGACTCACCTCCCCATTAAGAAAGCAGTAAAATACCGACACAAAGAATCCCTGTTGGAGAAGAGCAAAAAACAACGTCACTTACTTAAAGTAAACAGTTATTTCAATCAACACCAGTTTGTTAAAAGTCTGTTATCTGTACGTATAAATGGTGCATAAAGATAAAGATTATTATAGTTAATCTGGCGGTAACACTTTACAAAAAGATTCCATTTGATAACATTAGTTAACATGAACAATAAATAACATTATTAAACTACTGTTAACGTTGATTCAAACTCATCATACAAATGCATTTTTAAATCATCAATTGTATCTGATAACATTAGTTAATGGACCAAGAACTACACCTAACACAAATGAAGATCAATGAATGCTGTAAAATATTTAGTTTGTGTTGCTAATCTGTTACGAATTGTTAACAAATAGAACCTAACAGTAAAGTGTCACTGATAATCTGAAAAACAAAACAAATTATTTAAAGAAGGCATGAATTAAAATCACAATTTTAACCCGAGCCTTTGCTATATAAGAGGGAATCGTATTCACGTGAACATCATAAGTGTCAGAACTGAAAACGCCCTTGTTACTGAGATAACATCTGTTATTGACACCAGGCCCAGCGAACGCCAGGTTCTGGAATGCACTTACCTATGACGACATTGATAGGTTAAACACCGCCTCCACAAAAAAATATAAACGACTACTTCTCTAGCCCCATCCACTGGTATACGCATGATCGAACCAGATAGAGCGAGCAAGCAGATTTTAAATATTTATAAAACAATATTAGGAATGCGGAATTAAAAGTTATTTTTAAAGAGCGAATCCGCTGTGATTTGGTCCTCCCGTCATATATAATTTTTCAAGGTTTTATCGACCATATGCGAATAATGGAGGCTGTTTTGAAGTGTTGAATGGTGCTTATGTGTAATCTAATGTTACGTCTCTAACCAAAATCACTGAAGGATCCCACTACGTAAACTTTTATCCAATCAAAGTGGTGGGCGTTAACTTCCAAGTGTCTTCAATGCGGCACACCCATTAAAACTGAGCGTTTGCAGAGATGGCCTCAAAACCTGGGTGGAAAATAGCCTATTACTTCTTGATTTTGATGTTTTTGGATGTAAAAACCATGTGAACGTCATAAGTAGACCTCATATAACCGTATAAAACAATAATCAAGTCCAGCTCATCATCAGACCTTTAATACTTACATCACTGTGTTTCTGTTTTGCAATGCTTATTGTTCAATTGATCAAACCATGATTTTACCATTTCATTTAACGGTGTAACAAAACATGTAGATTTGCAAGTATTGACTGAAAAATAGCTTTTAAACGTATATACCTTTGGTGTATGTGGTGTAAAATAACTAATGTACAAGATAAGACCAGAAGCAGCAGCATGATTGACATGTTAGACAACCAAGCAGCTTGCCTTTATAGTATATGTACTGTATACGACTTTTCCATCCAAATATTTTGCAAATAAAACCACATGTAGTGCATTAAAGAGTCATTATACATAGTCAAGTTTGACACAGCTACTTTTTCCATCAATGAAAGTGAAAGGGAGGTAATTTGTCAGTCAGCATAATATTGTGTCACGTCTGTGTTTCAAAGTAGTTTAAAAAAATAAAAGTTTACAGTGGGTGAAAAAAAATGATGGGGGTAAATTATTCATTTAAACTGCTCAATCGAAAGAATATGTGTCACTATGTATCACTGTGATTGAAATATACAGTAAGAATACCATACTCTTAGAAACTATGTAGCAATATTGACCATTTCCCTGTTTTTATAGTGGTTTGACAGTGGAATTTTTCCTGTACTGTAACACAACACAAAACACCTCCATCCATGAATAATTGGCAGATGTTGTTACTGAGATGTCAGCGCGTGTTCTCGCTGAGGGCGGATTGCAGTGAACAATCAAAGGCTGCTGGGAAATAATGTTCTCCTGTGAAACAAAACTATTTTTCACACTGAAGCACTTAAAATATTCATGAGAGCAGAAAAATAAACCCCAGACCTTAAAGATTGAAAAGGAAAGAGTTCACACTTAAAAGGTGACAGGGGACCAATAACAGTCCCTTAGGATTGTAATTACTGTAGAGTTTTTTTTTTAAATAGTCCACGTTACAATTTAAACTGTAGACTATAATGAAACTGATGAGTAATTGATAAAACAAATGTCAGTAATAACTGCAATGAAGTGAAGAACGTCTTTGCTGTCCCATTGACATTTCCTTAAAGGGCTGCAATCGCAGAAAATGTACTTTTATGTGTTTTTCTACCAGAAATTGAGTCGCCAGCATATGTGCAGAAACACCCTGTAATAATACAAATCCATCTATTTTTCTTTTTGTGATCTCCTTTAAACCACAACATTGACACAAAACAGGCTGTTGCTGATCGTCTAACAGTCTGATGTCACATTGCTGTGTCGCCCTATGAGCGCGTAGTTCCAGCTTCTGCCACATCTACAGCCACATGTCAGCCATTTTCAGGCAAGAGCAGAGGTAGCCACTAGCCAGCAACAAAAATGTCTAATAAACAACAAATGTGTGCAGATTTTGGATGTAAAATGAAACATAAAAGGAGGCCAAAAAGTCCCGGGCCGGACGATGATGACTTAGCGTTCTGGAAGATCGACAAACCAACATTCACCGGTCCGTATCTCCGGTCTGGAAAGACTTGGAGAAAACCAGGACTCGTTGGAAAGGTCTCTGTCAGGGCATTTGAAAGTCGCTGACCGCGAGTCAATGCCATCCCTAGGTCGGAAGCTAGAGCTCCCGGTAGCCGGAAAGGTTGAAAAATCAAAGACCCGGTGGCCCATCAGTATAGCATGGGTTTTGCCAAAAAAAAATATTCTCAAGAGTGGATCAGTACCAGCTGTTTATGATCAAGCTTCATCAAGAAGTAAGTATTACACATCGTTTTTGAATCGGCTTTCTTAAATAATGTGTTTAGCATGTTAGCGGCTATTGGTCAAACATTTGCGGCTAAACCTGAGACATGGTCCAAAGACAGGTGTTATGTCGTAACTTACGTTACGTTAGTGGTAAAACGCATTTCACCCATCGGTTCAGAAGACTTGGGACCTACATAATTTCTGCAAAGCTTATTCATTACAACGAAAGAAAGTTATAGCAGTGTCTTTCTTTTGAGTTCAGTGTTTTCTCATATGTCCTAAGTGGGACAATACTTAGAGAAGATTGAAACAGAGTTCACATGAGGTTATGCAGAAATTGCTACCCACATTTGCGCTGCTAATGCAACCGTCTACCAATTGAGCTGACAGAAAAAATATTATACTTAATGTACAATATGAATTTGTGTTTTTAGAGAACATTTATTGTTTTTTTATTCTTTGTACCCTATTGGCAAGTTCCTCTTTATTATAGTCTAAATCTAAGTACTGTATACAAGAACAATTAAATAAACTGTAAATACAAGAGATCCAGTCATCCATTCTTTGAACCCACTTATTCTCCCCAGGGACATGGTAGGGCCTATCCCATCTACTATCTGGGGCATAGATAGATTCAAGACATGTTCAAAGAAACCTATTTTGTTTCTCAGTTAAATACATCTGGCATAATTGTTCACTAAATATGTTTTGCAATGTGGGAACAAGACCAGTGTGTTTCAACTAGTCCTAATGGCCTTGTCATTTTCATTGCTATAAGGTTGAGTTTCCCTTTTAAATGTCTCGTAAAAATACACAAAAAACAATAAAGCGCTCACTACATTACATGGCTAAAGGAGCACAGAGGAAAAAATAAATAAATATAAAAATAACAAGGACCTCAACTCCCACATAGTCATTAATGCAGTGACGGGCAGTTGGTGATGCTGAGATGCTCTGTGTGCCTACACTCTTCCTGCATTTCAACTGTAAGGGAAAAAAATGTAGCACACTCTTGCCCACTCTTCCTACTAGCAGCTGACTGCAAAATATATGTTAACTAACACAGAGCAAAGGCTATACCGTTGAACACAATGTAAAGTGCATCTGTATAATATACCTTGCTTTACCAAGCTTGACTCTTAAAATCACTATGTCATACATCTACTGGCCCACATGTTGTTTTTAACCTGCACTTCTGCATTTTTTTTTAACTTTGCAATAGTACATTGTTGCTATTGACTGTCAAGTTGTGGCCATCTTGGTTTGAAATTAGATGAGGGTGAGTAAACAGTGATGCAATATATATTTATGGCTGTATTATTCCTTTAAGAAAGAGGAAGCAAATCACACGCAATGCCAAAACAAGCTTCTTCATGCTGTGCCTTCCTGAATGTACTTATTGCTGAATGACATCACTTAAGACACAAAGAAAGTGTTACATTAACTTGTTCAGTCTTCACTTCACCTGCAATCTTCTCTCCCCTGACTTCCATCGAGGAATGCAACGGTTTAAATGTCATGCTATATGTGTCATTACATTTAACTTAAGGACTTAAGTTAACGGCTGAAGAGACCTCTGTGTAATGCTTACCTGAAATGACTGTAGAAATGAGTTGAAATAGATGAAGACTATTTGAGATATGTCATCTTCTCCTGGGTTTACAAAGAACAGCATGTATGTTATGCCGAGCAAGGGCAGCAATACTAGAGTTGCCTTCACAGCTTTTCTGCAATAGAAAAGAGATATTTGTATGTGTGGAATGGGCTCACTTCTCCAGAATTTCATAACGTGCAAAAATGTTAATTAGAATGCAGTTTTTTAATCAAATAAATCATGATGGCATTCTTCTGACAATTTACAATGACTTTATTAAATAGCTTTTTTTTCAGAATTTCTGAGCTATTTCTATCCGCATACATCGTGGGTCCCCTTACATCGAATTTGCCATGTTTCTACAGCAGCTCTGTCCAGACAAACTGCTCTACACAGCGTATTTTGTAAAATCTCCTTCGGCAAAGTGAAAATGTGACAACCTCTTTGTCCTGTGTCAGCCACCGTAGTTCTTTGAAACGGAGGGGTGAGTGGTGGAGTGAGTATTGGTTGCAATTCGCAACTTCACCGCTAAATGACGCTAAAATCTCCACATTGCATCTTTAAAGGAGCTGTATGTAACATTGACACCTAGCGTTTGAGCTTGGTATCGCAGTCCAAATTCAAAATATTGGCAAGGGTTTTTCTCCTCCTCCTCGTCAGACTCGACGCTCACAAGAATTGCCAAACACTTACAGGAGTGTAATGGAAAGCATAAACTCTTACACTGTAAGTTTATTTATACGTTTGCATGGGTTTTGTTGTTTGCAAGTATGACTCAATCAGCAGTTCGTTTCAGAGGTTGCGTCCTCCAGGCCATATTGCTGTCTCGTTCAAATAACCGTATTAAAATAGTATATTACTCCTCATAAGTTGTACAATAATATAGTTATTCTTTCTAAGTTTGCAATGTTATAGTACCGGAAAGGGTGGAATCTGTTCTGACCCAGATCATTTGTTTGCTGCAATATGCAGTAATGGTTGCCAACTGGCAACCGAGCTGTCGAAATGCACTAGTGGGTAAATCGTCAGAGGGCGGGGTCACACGGACCAAGACAAAAACAGATATTCCAGCACGGAATGCGCATTTCAGAGTGGAATAAGTAAGAGATAATCTGGGCTAGCCGTGCATTAAAGCATTTTAATGCACAACGTGGAGGCAAAGAACCTTTGGCTCTGCAAAGTGGATTATCCTGCTTATTCCATAGTTATTTGCCAAGTTAAAGCTTTTATTGATGTTTAAAGTGTCGTTTTTGATCAAAAAGGTGAAAATGATGGTTATTTTTAAATGTAATAAAACTGACTGGCTACCCGTGCGTTTAAGGCTTTTAATACGCACCTTCCAGCCAATCAGAATCCAGTGTTCAAACAGACCATGGTATAGCTGGCAAGAGCATTGTTTTTGGAAAAAAACTATATATGAACATATTAAGGTATTGTTTTGATTTAATTCAGTAAAATTATTGCATACGGCTCCTTTAAGTTTAATTGAATGACAAGACATTTATTTGTAAAAAGCTGTCCCTGAAACAACTTTTTATATATTGTCTGACGATAAAGTAATTACAGAAAATGGACTGTGAATCATCAAAATTGAGTGAAAATGTTAGAAAATGCTGGCGCTGGCTGGCAACTTTGTTTTAAAGGCTGGCGGGGAAAGTGTTAAGTAACATTAAGCACAAAGTCCCTGTTCTACTATGACAGTCACTACTTACTGTGTTTTGCTTATTTCTGCTTTCGGTAACTATGTGTTGGTGGACATCACAATACAAAGAAGCCCTTAAAGTAAATAACATCCAAACCCATTCATTTCCTTGTACCCTTGAATTGTTTACCAATATCTCTTCATCATTTGATCACTGATTAAATGAGACAGCAAAACCCCTTTTGATAAACAATGAATGATAGCCGTCCTTGAAAATAAGGAAATTGAAGATACTAAATGACATTCAAAGCTTACTAATAGCAAACTCTGTCCGCAAAGCTTTAGATAACGGTCAGTAAAAACAAACAAATAATACATATTTTGAATAATAATTGTATTTTGTAGGGGTGGTTTCCCGTACAGGGTTTAAGATAGTCCTAGACTAGCAGTCTAAACTGAAAACAACTTGCATTGACATATCTTAAAATACAGCAAGTGCATTTGTTTTTTTTTGTATGCCATGTTTGTAAAAACTACTAAAATGTCCTTATATAACTAAGGCCTAGTCCTGATTTAAAATGATCCCTTTGCGGGAAATCACCCTATGGTGTTTAGAATGGGAAGAAAAAGAAAGGTATAGAAATTAAATTATGGTCTTTTGCATCTTTTAAAACGTTTAGAATTTCAAGAGAATGCAATAAAAATTACATAATGAGGAATGAAAAGAAATGTGTATTGTTTATCAACAGCAGTAATAGTATAAGGATTAGTTCATTTAAACACAAGTAATGTGACAATAGTGTCTATTAATTTCTATACATTACTTATTTGGAATCACAGCTCACAATGTTTGTTTTATAACCATGAGAGAACATTTAAATTTGTGTATTGTAAATGACTATCAATCTTTTGATTAGAAATGATTGAAATGCTAAAAGTGAATGAAATGCTAGCAATAATAAAATTATTTTTTGAAAGGAAATATAAATAATATATAAACCTGTCCTAAAGACTCAAATTCACTAATGCCAAATGCCACAACAAAGTCTGGAAGTGCAGTGCCAGCAGACCTCAGATAAAAGAGCGTGCTTTATTTCCAGCTTGAACTGAAATAAGTATTGCCCCGAGATAGATTCACACATGAGGAAATAATGAATGCAGGTCCACAATTTCTGCCTTTCAAAATATAAAAACGGTTCCACAAGAACTTTGAAAAAGTAAACCCAACCAACATTTTGACCCCAAGAAAAAAAACAGCTGGAAAGTATGCTGATGACATGACTTCAAAAAAAAAATTCTACTAAGAAAGATACAGAAGCTTAGTGTCTACTGAGGTCCTGCAATTAAAGTGGCCACATTAAAAGCAGGCACATCTCATGAATGGGGCATACTTTGGTGTCCCATTCCCATTCCAAACCTGTTTTTGTTCACTGTTTCTACATACATCGCGGGTCCCCTTGCATGGAATTTGCCATGTTGTTTCTACAGTAACTCTAAAAGGACAAAGTGGTCTACTGCACGTTTTGTAAATGCATTATCTCCTTCGGCAAAGAAGCGAAAACGTGACAACAGCTTAATTCTGTGTTATCAACCATAGTGCTTCAAAGGGAAGGGGAGGTATGGAGTGAGCCATTGGTTGCAGTTCGCAGCCTCACCGCTAGATGCCGCTAAAATCTCCACATTGCTCCTTTAAAGAACATTGTGAATGTTTTGATTTTTGTAATGCTTTTTTTGGTAGTTTACAAATAAATAACAGCAGATAAATTTAGAATGACATAAATGAGTAAATATTGACAATTATTGATGTTTAAGTGAACTGTTCCATGAACGACTGTGAAACATGAGTTTAAGGTCTTTACCTGTATTGTATTGTTTCAGATGTAGTGGAAGCTCTCAGCTTTGTCATAAGAATGCGCACAATGTTGAACAGGAACACAAAGTTTATCTATTGCAGGACAGATAGAAAAACAAGTAGGTCAATGACCATGAAATAAGATTCTCCGTCTTCATAATGTTTGTTATAAACTTTGAGCTGAGTTCTTTGCTCGTCTCCGTCTTTTGCCTTTAAGCACAACTGCTGTGTTTGTCGGATGCATTGGCAACCTCCACAGATTTGAGCTCGAATCCACAATCAGGTGAGTGAGGAGAAAATTGCACAGCTTTATGAATGCTTTAGCGTGAAATCTCGGGTTTTAAGGAAATGGCAGTTCAAGGCATATGCAGATGGGAAAACTTACATGAACCTCAGCCGAGAATAAAATTTGACACAAAGTAATAAAACTTACAAGAAGAACTAGAATAACAGGCCCTTGATAAATGTAGTCTATATACTTCCCAGGTTCCTTCCCAAACCAGCATCTGAAACACAATATAAGCTTTTGAGTTACTGAAACCACATATCACCACAAACACATGAAATGTTCTTTAATAAATGCTAGGATTTATACAATAAATGATTAATCAACAGTAAACAACATGATAAGTTTAAATCACAAGTCAAAAGAGAACCTGTTTTTAAATCTGTAGCCTGTTAACTGTCACCTGTTCCGTATACGGGGCACATAAATTTGCATCAATATTGTGCATGTAATTTCTAATCGAATCATGACAAACTATATATCACTGGAAAGGTCTAAGACTCTAGAATACAGATTTCTTTGGTGTTTTTAAATAATTTATGTAGGGAGAGTAATTGATTCTTTTTTATAAAGAGTGTTCCTAGTTCCCTTTCTGTCAGTCTCTCGACGTTGTGTCGAACCGACAGATGGGGTTCGCCCTTGAGAACCTATCACTTCCACTGGTTTTGAAACAGGCCTATGAAATTGGCGAATAAAATTTGCATGCCGGACTCCGCTCCCGGATATCTGGGTATAAAAGGGAGATGGCGTGCTGGGCGTCTCAGCAGTTCCAGAAGTATTCAAGTTTTTTTTCTCTAAAAGAGCAAATTTCTCCAGTGTGGCATGTCCCACTGTTCTCATGGGTGCAATACACTCATAGAGGAGTGGGGACGGACACGATGGCCGTTTTGGATCAGTTAAGCCCACACTGTGGGCAGTTCATGATTCAGACGTTGCGTCATGGTCTCCTGTGTTCCCACGGGAATCAGCCTGCCACCTCGTCTGCTTTTGTTCTGTGATAGCAGTGGCTACGGCCCTTCCATCCGCTACGGCGAGCAGCGAGGATGATGTGAGCACTAATGCGTCAGCCACTGACTCGCGGACTGTTCGCACCTTGTCTCGGCTGACCGTCTCGTTCCTTGACCACGTATCCGAAACGGTGCATGATGATGAGATGAACCTTGTAGAATTGGGGGCTGACTTACTGGCATCTGACTCCTACGATTCCTTGCAGCTCCCACCTCCGGGAACGAGCTCAGGAAGAAATGGATGTTGGAATTTCAGCCATATTTTCCCAGGCCGCCGCGAGCGTTGGGTTGCAGTGCACCGCACTGCCTCTCCCAGTGCTCGCAGCTGGATACATGGTGCCTCTGGGTTGCCCCCTGTGCCGTGTTTCCCGGAAGTGCATGAGGAACTCAGTAAGACCTGGAAACGCCCCTTTTTTGGCGCGTGCACATCAAAGGTGGAACATGCCTTCTTGGTGCATCATATACGGCTGCCACCTGGGGGGCATGATCTCCTAGTGGGCACTGGCTCTAGAGCTGAGAGTTGGGCTGTGCCCAACACCTTCGCAAGGTTTTACAACCTCTGCGTTGAACCGGTGTCAGCCTACTTCTTGCATGGCAACATGTAGGACCGGCAGCTGGTAGGGCGTATGCCTGCGAAAGCACCTTCCACCCTTTCTATAGGTGGGTAAGTGTGCTACTTAGTCTCCATTCTTTCCCCCAAGGGGCGAAGAACAGGCATTCCATCCATCACTAAGCAAGCATCCCCTGCGAGCGGGCGGGCTGGGCAGAGTAACCCTGCCCCTTAGGCCGGGTACCATTTGAGTTACCCACACATGGATCTAACCGGACCTAGAGTTACCAGATGTTGTAACTCCCCCACTCGGGTGGTTCTGTCTGATGTATCCTCATGATTGGTTCCCACCTTGGTAACCCATGACCTCCCCAGGTGGACCTCCACCTCCCGGCTAACTACCTCAGTCCGCATATTTTTTTCCCATGAGCTCTCCCCTGACATTGAGACCATGCGGGTGTCTCCACTAGAACTCATCCCGATGGTAGGAAGTGACCCTCTGCCAACCTATCCACTGGAAGATTACAAATTTCACGAAAACACTCACGTCTGAAACTCTTAGGCCTGTCAAGGTCGCTTCGCTGAGATTGTAATACGGCACAGCGTTGTGGCGAGTTTTAATAGGAACCCCATCTGTCGGTTCGACACAACGCCGAGAGACCGACAGAAAGGGAACGTCTTGGTTACAGATTTAACCTCAGTTCCCTGATGGAGGGAACGAGACGTTGTGTCCTTCTTGCCACAAACAAGTGCCGACCGCAGCAGTAGTCGTAAGAGGCCCTCAGGCTCCTCAGAACAAAGGTGAATGAATGCAGCACGCCGTCTCCCTTTTATACCCAGATATCCGGGGGCATGCAAATTTCATTGGCTTGTTTCAAAACCAGTCGAAGTGATAGGTTCTCAAGGGCGAACCCCATCTGTCGGTTCGACACAACCTCCATCAGGGAACTTAGGTTACATCCGTAACGAAGAATATTTTATGTTGTCCTTTTGCGACCCGTATTCTTTTAATATATCTTTTAATCAAAGAAAACCAAAAACTAAAAAAAAAATGTGTGTGTGTGTGATTTTTTTTGTTGCAATAATCAGCTACTTTTCTTTTTTCAAATTAGACCTACCGTTAGTCTGTATTCCAAAGCATTCATGAGTTACCGCTATTTTAGTATTAACATGCGTTTTCATGTGTAGGGTCAAAAGGGGCTCCGACAGTTAACAGGTTTAAAGTAAAACTGTGCCAACAGTAAAACAAACAACAAAATTGCGACTTCAATAACTTTAAATCTTAGAAGTCAAAGCCATTAACATCCAGCAGTACACATAAATATAATAATGACATAAATGACACAAATAAATAAATGACACAAAATAAACAATGCATATAAATACAAGCCAGTAATATGTGCCTTTTTACTTACAGGGACAAAACCCACCAGAGGCTGATGTCATTTCTCATTTCATATTGATTTTAATCATGCCTGGGGAATATGTGAAAGGCTTTTAGTGTTGTTATTGAGTCATTGACAGTGGGGCAGTGAGCATTATAAGGTATTGTCTGATAAACACCTACAGTAATACTTGGAAATATGATTTAGTTGAAGGTGAAATGTTTCATTTTTTATATTAAAAACACATTGTCCTGTCACATTGAAAGTAGCCTACTCTATAATCTATTTATTCATTTCAAGAAATGTCTCAACCCTTTTTATCAAACATTTCATTACTGTTGTCACTTTGTTCTGTGCCAATAATGTACATTGAAGGGACAGTTCACCCAAAAATAAAGATTCTGTCATCCTTTACCCCCCTTCGAGTCGTTCCAAATCTGTATAGATTTCTTTGTTTGATGAATACAGAGAAAGTATGTGAAAGAATGCTCAAAACCAAACCATTCTTGGCCCCCATTTACTACCATTGTAATCAAAAGTACCCCATAACTGTTTGCTTTCCAACATTTTCTTCAAAATATCTTATTTTGTTTTCAACAGAACAAAGAAATTTATATAAAGCATTTTTTCCTGCTATAGTCAATGGTGACCAAGAATTGTCTAGTTACAAGGATTCTTCAAAATATCTTCTTTTGTTCTTTATCAGAACAAAGAAATGTATACAGGTTCGGAAAAACTTGAGGTTGAGTTGATGAAGACAACATTTTAATTTTTGGTAGAAATGTTCTTTAAGGTAGATTAGATTCAATTCAATTTATTTATAAAGCGCTTTTCACAACATGCATTGTTCTAAAGCAGCTATACAGGAGCAAATAAGAAAGACAGAAAAACACAGAAAGGTAAAATACCTTTGCACAGTGCATGGTGTTTATAGGCCAAGCAAGATCATTCTAATAAATAATATCTAATTAATAAATAGATGCAGTTCCTGAGATAGGCACAGGCTCCCCGTGACCCGAGGTAGTTCGGATAAGCGGTAGAAAATGGAATGGAAAAAAATAGATGCATTCTCCCGGTGAATGAGGCAACTGTGCCTTGGTATATGTAATGATTTTTATCAAAAAATCGTTTTTATTTTATCTACATTTAGGGAAAATCGATAGCAAGGAATTCTGAAGTTTCATAAAATGCACCACAGTGGTTAAAAAATATATAAAATGTATTAAACCTAAACCAATAAAAAACTGAACACAAGAAATACTCTACAATTAACTTCAATCCTTCAGAATGAGATAACGTCCCAAACAAATCAGGAACTTACTGTTCGTTTTCACTGTAAAGTTTTCCGATGGCCCACGCAACAATTATCGGACACGGTATGCCTGCAAGAGAGAGAAGATTGCGTTCATTCACAAATCTCCCACTAATCACACTGCAAATTGCAGAAACAAGTGCCAGCTAAAGATACAATTTCTTGGCTGAAAAGGTGATTGCTTTTAGAATACTGCATCTTAAAGAAAACTGCGTTGGCCAAGTGTTTGTGTGAGAAGATGCCATAATAAACTAAATTGCTGCGTGTATTTTGCCGACAGCACAACAAACATCAATTGAGCAGATCAGGAGAACACAGAGCAGGTGCCATTTTGAGCTCAAACTGTTCTGCACATGCTTCGATTATTCTATTTGTGCTCTACGGTTTGTGATCTCAGTTATTTGGTAAATGTGACTTCCACAAAGCATGTGTGGAATGTTTTCATGACAATGATTCCTTCACCCCAAATATACAGGTGGCAAGAAATCTATGAGACGTCACACGGAGGAGCCAATAAACTGTCTGCTGAGATACTTGGCCCATGAAAAAGGAGATTTTCCAACCTGGAACGCTAAACAGACTCAAAGATGATGAACAGACTTTCAGCACAACACATTTTGAGCCAGGAAGATTAACACAAAAAAGGCTATATTTCATACCAAAATGAATCTTCTAATATGCAGCTGATGCTATAGAAACAGACTTGACTTTTAACAGGTCTCATAACCATACCGAAGGCACTCTGTCTTTGCTTTACACCACACATATGGTTAATTTCTACCTCAGTTATCACTAGGAATTGTTAGGATAGGGTTATGGTGCCTTTGCCTCCTTTTTGAAAGCTCCAGTTCTGATGACAGAATATTGTTTGGGGAACAATTTAGTTAACATGGCAAATAATTTCTCAAAAGTAACAACTACCTGACAGAAATTACATGCAGCTTTTAAATGAAACGAGAGTGAAAAAAAACAATATTCTTATGTTTTGGGTGATCTATCCCTTTAAAGGTCTCTCTGTTGCTATTTCCCACTACACATTGAAATATTAGCTATATAACATATTATATGTATTAAACATCCATTCCTTTTCAAAAGACATTTTAAATCAATGGCGTCAGCCGACTATGATTTTCTCTCAGGTTACAGCACGAGCTGAATATAATAAATGTCCCTGCTGTCGACTCCCAGACCCCCAGAATCCTTTGCTTAGGCACACATACAAAGAATGTTGTGAATATCAAAGACAGCGTCAAGTGGTGTGACATTTCGCCTCTTCAATATTACATTACTGTAAAAATACTCCTCAATACATTGCCCTACAGTCAATTGCTTAGTGACTTAATTAAATCTGCAACAGACTCTTCAAGCATCACTAGAAAAACTGCTTCCACAATTAATTGCTTTTGAAGAGAGCAAAATTTTCTCCACGTCAAGCGACGTAATAAAAAGTGATATTGGTTTTACAGTTTACTATTAACAAAGAGTTTATATGCTTACAAACATCATTGTGAATGTGATGAGTTAAAGTAGTGTGATTAAAATTGGAAACATGTTTTAAATAATGGCTGTAATTACCATGAGCTGTATGACGTAAGAAGTTTGACATTTCAGCTCAGTGTAATGAAAAACAGAAGCAATTAATCTCTGGATTTAGATATATGTGGCATCCTTGTGGGAAGCAAACAAATGCGCATAAAACACAGTAATTATGGGACTGCCATTCATTACTGTCCTCATAGTAATGTTGCAACCACTAAACATTTTTTGGTTACAGCTTTCTAAATGTGAAGGACTTTGCTAATAGATACTACATGACAGAAATAATTGACACTCTTAAATTCTCATTGAGTAATTTCTGGGATTACTAATAAAAAAGTATAAACATTAAAAAAGATGGTTGAGAAAAAAATATATATTCACATGCCCAATAACAGGTATTTACTTGCAGTCCAGTTTTAATGGGAAAATGTTACACCTGTTACAGAGAAGTTGAAGGTGCAGTGAATAAAGAAAATGTAGTTTTGCCTTATGATTAGTCAAGTTTTTGACAGATTCCTAAAATAATTGTTTTCTCTTTATTATGATACATTATCTAATAAAGTGTCATAAAAAAGAAAATAATCATACCATTTATCATTGCTGGGGTTGATAGCTTTCAGGATTCATTTCTGCAGCTCTACAAGTATACAAAACATAAAATGTCTAATCCTTTTGGATACATAATTTTACCCACCTTTAAAGGTTCAGTGAAATGTTGTATACACCGAACACCTTTAAAGATACACAACAGGCCCCCTTTTTAAATGTTTTTTTATACCTGTAGAGGTACAGAAAATGACTCCAGCCTTTTCTTTTGGCAGTGTATATGTGCTTTTTTAACATAAAGTGTTAAAATCTTGCAAAATATTTAATGATTCTAAAAGTATACAGTACTTATAAGAAGAAAAGCATTTTCCTCATGATGTTTAAGATCAAAATATAACCAGAACATGTTCTTCGCTGATTTAATTTCATTCACTCGCATGAAGTAAGACACAGAAAGAATCTGTTTCAATGAAGCGCTTAGCAAAGCACATTCAAATTCATTTGAACTTTCAGATCTGCAGCTAATGGAAATGGCAGCAGATTATGTCTTTTAAGACATGCAACAACAAGAGAAATCAACTCACACCATCCGATGAAGAGGAAGACCCATTTTCGGAGCTTGTCTGTGGAATATGTCATCACAATGGCTGTGTGGAGATAACAGCCCTCCACAAACATCCAGAAGAAATTGGTCACCACAAAGTAATTATAGATTGTTGTTATGAGGCGACACCAGGGCTATAGAGAAAGAAGAAAGAATGTTAATTGTTGAGAGCTCTTTGAACATTTGACTATTCTGCAAATATGTTATATCAAGTTTCATAAAATCTATGCAACTGCCGAGAGGTCACAATTTTGAAAAGTTTTGTAAGGTGCTAATTGCATCCAGGCAGGAAGCGGATCCACATGCAGTAGCAGATTTATTAAACATAATACAAAGTAACAAAATGACAAAAATTAAGAAACAAGGCACCAAAGTACTCAAACAACAGGGACAACAAAGCGACATCAAATAACGACAAAGAATAGACAATTGAAACACAAGGGCTTAAATACAGAAAACTTAACTCAATGACAAGGTACACCCGGGGAAGAATAATTTACACCAAAAACTACAACTTACTACAAAACACGTGACACAGACAGGAAGTAACTAAAAATCCAATATGACAGAGGACACATAGACTGGGTTTGTGACAGAGATCCCCCCTAAGAGTGGCTTCCAGACGCTCACAAAAAGTCCAGGAGGGTGGTGGAGCAGTGGCGGGATAGATGGCCAGGCCCATGAAGGGGAACAGGGCTAGGGCCGTGGAGCAGAGGCGCAGGCAGGGCTGGAAGGCCAGGCTGGGAGCTCAGAAGCAGCCATCTTGGACAAGGCTTTAGCACAGGAGAATTCAGAGCGGCCATCTTGGCTGAAGCGATGGGCACAGGGGAGTCCATGGTGACCATCTTGTCAGCAGCCTCTGGTGAAGATGAACAGTGCACAGACCAGACACACACCAAGGCAGCAACCACCTGGAGGCTCTGGGCTGGCGGCCATCTTGTGAACGGGGTTGGCCCAGGCTGGTGTCTACTGAAAGAGTGTCGTGTTCCTCCTCCAAAACACCCACTGTATATGAAGAGCCACTCAGTTTCGATGCAAGATCTATGTACTGGCCAACAGTCCAACTAGGGTCATGAAACGGCGTGAGTGAACTGAGTGGCTCAGATAGAACCTCCCCCTAAAAAATATCATGAGGGTGACGTCCTCCATCTTGGATAAATGAGCCAGCTCTATGAAGTCACTCAAGTAATCCTTGATCTCCCTATCCTGAGACGTCAGACTTCGTACTTCCGCTCAATTTTATTTCACTTATGTACTCATCTGATATAGCAAAGCATATCCCTATTTATCTCTGGCTCCATACCAGCCGACCAACCAGTGAGCAGAGGGCGGGCTGAGAGCCATGACGTAGACGCTAAGCGTCGAATTTAAGATTGTAGTTAGGAAATTATAAAACGACAGCGGACATGGAGTCACAGGAATAGAGAATATTCCCAGCATTTGCCAACTGAAGCTCGAACAAGAAGAGTGTTTGGTTCACATTTTGAATGGAGGTGATGTTGTGGTCCTGCCCCCGACAGGTTTATTCTAAATGTAAATTCTTGAAAAGATGTAATAATTTATTGTTATCATTGTGTAATGTTGAATGAATGCAGATGTGCAAGAAAAAAATCTCTCTGCTTTAATTGTTTCCATGCAGTGCATGCAACCACGTAAATAAAGTTTATGTGAAGTATGTTGAAGATACTTGAATATTTTTAAATACATAAATGTTTACCTTCCCCAGTATTGTTGCACTAGAGAAATAGTGGTTTAAGCAAGGGAAATTTGTATAGTGCATTGTGTTGCATTCTTATTTCACACAGCAGGTTTTTAAGAAAAAAGGAGTATCAAAAAATAATGGGGGCCTGTGCCCCAGTTAGCTTTGAGTCTAGCAACGCCTCTGATCTGCCCCAGAAACCTTTCAAATCATTTTACAACGTATCATTCTTTTCAATACAGTCACAATTGAAGCAGTTTTCTCTTTTAAGGAAAAACATAATTGGAGACTTTTAAGAAAATGGAAATCTTTTTTAAACCTAAAATAACTTTTCGCAGGACTGCAATTTACCATATATTCCTGAATTTAACGCTGGCAAACATTGTTTTTCCAAATTTTCTTTAAAATTGTTAATATCAAATTCTGAAAATTAAAAAACAAAATGTAGTTTTATAGGTTCTGTCCAAGGAACACACCTTTAAGTTGTTACTGTATATGTATATGTTACTGTACAGTATATGTGTTTAATGTAACAGTTCCAGTCCTTGACATCGATTGGTCAATATGTTTTTATACATGGAATACAATCCTGACTATATTGAAACTATATTGTGAAAATTGTGGATAAAAGGTATTGTCAAGTTAGATGCAGCATCCAGGACCACACATTTTATAAAATATAAAACTTAAAAATTCCTCTTAATTACTCAAGCCTGAAATCTTTAAAGAGGATGGGAAATAAAACAATTTTGTTTTAGAAATTATCACTATTGTTTACATTGAATTGTAAAACACTTCACTTATAATATTTTTAACAATCAAATTTTTCTTAGGTTTAAGCATGTGTTGTCAGTGAGATTACAGTCATTCTTTGAGGAGAGTGTGAAGCACTTCACTATCACAGCCACAAATATTCTCATTTGAATGGCAATTATTTTCAAAAAGCTGAAATATACTAACGAGACAAAGAAATGTAGAAAAAATAATTTGAGTAGAACATCATGTGATTTAAGGGGAAAAAATCATCACTGCGTCTTAACGGTCCCATTCCCCGCAATCACATTTTTCAACCTTTAGTTAGTGTGTAATGTTGCTGTTAGAGAATAAATAATACCTGCAAAATGATAAAGCTCAAAGTTCAGTGCCAAAAGAGATATTGTCCTTAACAAAATTCACTTTTCAAGGACTACAGAGAACGGCTGGAATTGGACTACAGCCCTCTACTGTGTAATACACTGATATTGTGTGTGTATGCGCATACCTCTAAAACCCTTCTATGAAACGTCCACTGAAGTACTGATGGCAAATGTTTCCTAGTCAATCTGCTTGTTTTATTATCCAACTCGCGTCCAATATAAACAGGCAAAACTAACGCTTCTGTTGTAAGTGTTAATTAATATAACAGGTCTGACGCAATTCGGTCCGGTGTCATTTCCCTAAAAATAGTAGGGGAAAAAATTTGATGTCTAACAAAGATTAATGTTTGCACATGCACCAGCAGACCTCCGTTACACTTCAATCGATCCGCATGTGTTTAGAGAGAGGGGGACTGACCAATCACAACAGCTTGAGTAGCGGAAGCTTGCTGATATGGTATGGGTGGAACATCTTCACACACACACTCTAAGCGGGGAATCAATCATGAAAGACTGGGTCAGCTTTACCAATCTGAGCGTTTCGAAAGTAGGGACTTTATATACCGGAAGAATTTCAGTTGTTTTGTTAGAAGAGGGACAGCGGTGAACAATAGACTTGACATATATGAAACATAAACTGTTTTTTGAAACTAGAAACATGAACATCCATTGTTAAACACCCAAAAACATAATCAAAGCATCGGAAACAGCAAAAGAATGGCTGCTTTAATTTTCATTGACTTGTTTCATCTAATATGCAGTGTGAAAGCAATATATTTCAATATGCAGCTTCGCTCAGGAATCATTTGTCAACACGATGAATGCAAATGTTATAAACCTGGTGATTCCCTCACATGCTAATATGCTGATAAACAGTTTAAAAGTGTTTCCTACCTCATTGGTCTCATGGATGTTGTGGTCAATCAACTGAAGCAAAAACCACATTACATTCCTCAGAATGAACGTTGTAATTAAGTTCCAATGGATTATATTGCGAAGACATCGGATGCTCCTTAGGAGAAAAAAATCAGTTATTAGATCCTGACACAGTTTTAGCGTTTGCAAATATGCAGACTCTAGGTTATCCACATATTTTCTGGGATGCTAGAGCTGGTTGGAAAATATATTTTTAGACACTCTGGAATCGAAAAAGCAATGATAAATCAACAAATATAATTCAGAGCTGAAATAATTATATTTCATTGCAACTTTAGAAAGGCTGTGTAAACTTTTGTAATGGACATAATCATTTTTAGGAATAAATGTGCATAGCCTGCTATGACATACTTTCTTAAAGGAACAACACTTTTTTAATGTAAGTAGTTCACCCCAAAATGAAAAATTTGTCATCATTTACTCGCCATTTTGTAATTTCAAACCTGTGTGAATTTCTTCTACAGAATACAAAAGAAGATATGTTGACGAAAGTTAGTAACCGAACAGTGCTGGCACCCATTCACTTCTTTTGTATGGTTACAAAACTAGTGAATGGGTGCCAGTTAACAACATTCTTCAAAATATCTTCTTTTGTGTTCTGCGGAAAGAAGAAAGTCATACAAGTTTAAAGTGTCAAGAGTATGATTAAATGATGACAGATTTTTTTGTGAACTAGGGGGGATTTAACACTGTTTCATGCATTCTGACTTCTTTACAATGTTAAACATGCTGGCTTCTGAGCATAACATGGTCAACTTGTCAAAAAAACGAGTTGGAAGTCGTTTACGTAATTACGTAATATTTGGATAATATATGGATTTGAAGTGTGCAATACTACTGTATATGTACTCAAGATTAAAATGAGATTGGCAGAAACTGCCCGTTCAGCCGGACCCTTAAACTCTAACCCTAAAACATCACTTACACAGAACAGTACAGAAATATCACAGATACACTTACCTTAAGCCCAGGAAGAGAATGAAAGCAATAACTAGAGCTCCAACAGATATACAGTGACCAAAGTAATTTATGATGAGAGCTATTTTGTAGTGCATGGGGTACTTCCTCTGAAAAGAAAATACAGAAAACAATTACCACAGTACTTTTGCCAAGATTCAAAATTGCAAAACAATTGCTAAACAATGAACTCTGCGAGTTTCCTTAACATGTGGGATTTTATGATTAAATATGATTCCTGTTGTAGCACAAATCAATAGTTATTACTCCGTGACCATTTTGTCCATGCGTACTGTAACACTTTATGGAGGCTTGCAATAGGGCAGTGTGGATTGAGAGTCATTTATATATTCCTCATGAGTCTTTGAAGTTAAAATGTCATAAAAGTACAACACAAAATTAAAATGTCAAATGTTTGAATTGAGAAGTTATTTGAAGTGGAGTAAGAATTTGAGTGATGCTTGAAACAATAGGGAGCTCAGTAAGACAGGATAAGATTTTACTTATACACAACATTTAATTCCAGTATAATTTGTGCAAATGTTGACTAGTTTCACAGGTTATTTAATAACATGCCAGCAATCATAAAATAACTGGACAAAAGTTTTATGGAATGGAAAACCATAATAATGTTATACAGCGTTTCATTTAGTGTCAAAAAAAAAACAAAAAAACACTAAGCTACCACTGTAATGACTTTTGATTTGCTCCTAATAAGATTTAGCACTTTCCTATTTCTATACATTTTTGTTGCTTTTATACACAAGTGTCCCTTCACTTTCTGAAAATATATGTATTACAATCAGAGGCGACCTTTGAAATTCTGAGGCCCGTTTCAAAGAAACGGCGGGAGGCCCTCCAACACTCACTTGTAATGCAAGACATATTTAATTCAATGGGGTATATTGATATATTTATTAATATTAATTATTAATATATTTAGGGGGGCACGGTGGCTTAGTGGTTAGCACGTTTGCCTCACACCTCAAGGGTTGAGGGTTCGATTCCCGCTTCCGACTTGTGTGTGTGTGTGGAGTTTGCATGTTCTCCCCGTGCCTCGGGGGTTTCCTCCGGGTACTCCGGTTTCCTCCCCTGGTCCAAAGACATGCATGGTAGGTTGATTGGCATCTCTGGAAAAATTGTCCGTAGGGTGTGAGTGCGTGAGTGAATGAGTGTGTGTGCCCTGCGATGGGTTGGGTTGGCACTCCATCCAGGGTGTATCCTGCCTTGGTGCCCGATGACTCCTGAGATAGGCGCAGGCTCCCCGTGACCCGAGAAAGTTCGGATAAGCGGTAGAAAATGGATGGATGGATGGATGGATGGACGGATTAATATATTTATTTAATAAATTGTATTATATTTGATTTAAGATTTCACTCTTATTGCATATCTATAAAAGGACTGTGATGACGTATTTCCAAAATAACACATTATTTAATCCTTAAATAATGCATACATTATTGTTTTAATAAAATAGAAGTATGTCACTAAAATATGTCTTATATGACATTAATATAACTTTGAGGGTCTTTTATATGATTTTGGTGAAACTTTTGCCTCGAGGCCCTCAAACCCTGGTGTGTGCACAAAGTGATGGAAAGGGGCAGGGATCTTTTCGAGTGCAAGTGGAGGCCCCTCCTGTTGTGAGGCCCGTTTCAAGTGAAACGGGTGAATCACAGCAAAGAACGCTATTTATTTCAATAGCAAAAAGATCATAGAAATCTACCCACCTTTTCCTCCAAAATGGGCTCACAGTTGGAATAGTTACTCTTCAGTGCCCATGTGCCGTTCTCCAAGCACTCTCTATAAGCAATTCCTGTCAAAAATGAAAAGAGTTCCAAAATGAATGCACTTTAGTTTTCAAAGCTTAAAAAGGTGCCCATTTATTCGGTTCATCTCCAAATTGCTTGACTAGCCATAGCCTAAATGGAACCATGTTCAAACAAGCTAAAAGGAAAAAGTTTCCCTGTTAAAAATTTTAAGGTACCTTGGTGCTCATGTTTAAGTTACTCATGTTCATGTTTAAGACTGTCTTTTATTCTGTTTTCAGCAATTATAATTTTGTAAATGTTCAATTGATCCCAATTAAAAGAAAAGAACATAGAGTATATAGTATCCCAAATAATATCTGGCCAATAATTAAAATACACATGAAAAAAGTTGCTTTATTAAAACATATTTGAAATGAGTGAAAAAAGCATATTTACCTTGGAAAAATATAAATTATGGCAAGTAATGTGATTTGATTTGAATATACTTCCATCATGCATTCATCTATTTTCTATATGAAACAACTTCATAACACTGATTCAGCTGACTAGAACTTTGTCACTATATGAAGTCTAAACCTTGCATTTTAAAGTTTTCAGCATTTTGATGCGTTGTTTTTCTTTTGGCCATCTGAGCATGTAATATAAATTTATAGAAAGGATTTACTTGGTTTCTTATCCCTGGGAGTGATTATGCATATCTGAAAAATGTGTCATGCTCAGAAAGTCTTACTTTGCCCTGGTTTTTTCCCTCTTGTTCTTCCGTTTTAAGATACGTTTTTATCTCCCTACCAATACTTCTTAACTTAAATGAAAAACGTCTAAATCTGTTTAATTTCCTGCACTGTGTTATTACATTCATTTGAACAGAAACACTTTATAATTCATTACTTCAGCTTTTTTAGTGGTGACTTTTTTGTTTTTCGAAGAGTTGCAGGATTATAATAAACTTTTAAAGGAGTTGTAGGATTGCTGGCTTGTTTGTGGTTGGAAAAGAAAGGGCTATAAAATCAATCATTACATTTAGTGGACTAAAAAATATATATTTCATGATGATTGTGCATATCAATAACCTATTCAACACACTCAATCAATTTTGATGCTTTCAGTCATGGCTGTTAATTAATTATTTTAAAGAATAAAGCAATAAAACAACGCATTTATTCATACCCTATACTGTATGTCAGTCAGTTTAAAGCAGTGGTCGGCAATTTATGGCTCACAAGGCACACGTGGCTCTTTTCTAAAATCATGTGGCTGACCATGTATCTTACCCTCCACCCTTTTTATATTTAAAAACATAATAATATATTTGAATATTTCAGGTTGTCCTGGCAAATATTGCATGCAGTGCTGTGCGCAATCCGCGTCATGACACTTATCAACGGCAAACAACATTTATATGGTAACCTCTGGCGCCGGTGTAGTGCCGAAAACACACTCCCTGCCAGATTATGCATTATGGATGAGGATTAGGATTGGGTGTAGGTAGGGGTTAGAATTAGCCAATCGGAAAGGTTGTTACTGAAGGGGATGCATAATCTGGCGGGGAGCGTGTTTTCGGCACAACTCCGGCAGCCCAGCATCACAACAATTTTTACGCATGACGCACGCTCTTCTAAAGAACTCATGCTCAGCTTTGATTGAAAGTTTAGGCTCTCTGTGGCGTATGATGCATGACTCGTTGCCACGCTATGTTATCACATGTAAAAAGTTTGTAACAAATGGAAGCAGATGGAAGCAAACTGTGACACGTCAGTGTGGATGCGCTGTGTTTAGCTCCTCATTTCCGTGCGAGTAGTCTTTCTCGCATATGAAGTCCATACAGCTGTCAAGGTTGACAGAAGAGTTAGTGTGTCAGTATGTAAGTGTCTTGACCAACACCTACGAACCGAACTACAAAGCTACTAGCAAAACGCTACTTATGTTCGATCAGCGTATGACATCAAAGTGCCATGAGAGCAGAGCTCCACGTGATTTCGAAACGCGGTAATCTGATGTCAGACATTCGCCAATCATGCAGAATTTAAAGAAATCGAACATTGCAATGCAAAGTCAGATGACACATATGCAGTACTTGGTGAGTATCAGTACTATGAATGTGCCATTTTTTAAATGTTTATATGTTAGATATAATGAAGTTTAATTTTTTTGCAAAAAGAAATTAACCAAAACTGGAAAAATGTCTCTTTGGTTAAAAAAGGTTCCCGACCCCTGGTTTAAATCCTTGAGCTTTCTACACAACTGCTCATGAAGGCATCCGTCACTCTGTTGCTTAAAAATGAGCACATGACTAAAAACGTGTAGCTTTCATTAACTGAAAAGAAAGACAATATAAGCCAATTCAAAAAACAACATTAGGATAAAAATGCCTCGACAAGAAAATAGAAAGCAAACACTGCTTTAAGAAATGCAAATCTAAGCAAGCATTTTAATTTTTCTATCCAGCTATGCTATATTTAATAAAAAACACCGAAGCAGAAACCAGGGCTCTCAAGTCTGAACTGAGTTCAGAGTGAGATTTTGGCGGCAGGGGGGGTTTCAGTGGGGACGGGGGTCTGATCTGAAAAATTCAACACATAAATTTGTAAATATTTATTTAATTCAGCATTTCTTAGTGCAGGTTTATGTGTGTAAGAGAGAGAGATAAACACCTATAGGTGGCTGCTCTACTTTATTTTTTCCCTGTTTCCAGTGGGTTCTCCACCTTATCCTCTATGGTGTCCCCCAGAGTCTCTTCCTTTACTGACACCCTAGCTGTCTCCTCTACTTCTGTCTTCTCCACAGTCTCCTCCTCTGACCTGGCCACCTTTCTAGAGGGCGAAGCATGAAAAAATGCTCATTTGCCTCTTCCCTGACATCTTTGAAAAAGACAAATGCAATAATTAATCCAATGCATTGTCTGGATAAAAATAATGAAACAGCCGAGGCCAAACAGGAGACAAATGGTAAATTAATATTACATAATATTTGGAATATTCTTATTTTTTTCTTTCCTTTTTCTTTGTGACCAATGTGACAGCTGGCCTCTTCTGTAGCTACTTCAGCGAGCATCTGAATCAATGTCGTGTCGAGTGAGCCTGTGAGTCATAGAATGTGTCGTTTGAATCAGAATGTAAAAGTTTTTTGTTGTGGGAATATCTAAATCTTACCCGGAAACAGCAATGCTATTTTCCTATTGTCTGTTCGGTAGCTATATTTTTTTATTTGATTAGCTGGTGTGTGGCAGGACCTTCTGAACTCCATGGGGCACTCACTTGACTTTGGCACAATTTGGTTGGCGTTATCCTGGAAATTTCTCTGCGTGAGGATACAAGGTGTGGCGTGTGAGCGTGTTGAAATGCGTGTGACTCACACCCAATGCGTGAGACTTGAGAGCCCCGAGAAACAGTGTAGTAAAGTGTACTGGACTGATCTAGGAGTGGTTGTATGGTTGGGGCGTTTCATTATTGTGCACAGTTGCTCAGTTATTGTTGTTTATGAAGTTGTCACTTTTTTGTGGTAAAAAAATATTTCTGTCAGTCTGGACCAGTGTTGGGTGTAACTATTTACTCAGTTATTAGTTACGGTTATTCAATAACTTTTACCTTGAAAATCTAAGTAAGGGATTACTCTTGTTTTATCTGTAATTGAATTCCAGTTACTCCTGATGTAAGTGAACTAATTACTGTGTAATATATTCAATAGTGGAAATTACATCAAAATTTTAAGTCTAACTTTAAAATGTATGCTTAAATGTATCCTTCTTACATTTTTAATACTTTGGTCAGTTAATAAGCCGTTTCTATCTATTCTATCAATTATAATCAAAGTTGATGTAGGATACATAAAGTAATTTGTAATAAGTAATTACATACTTTCTGCAGAGAGTAAATTGTATAGTAATCAAATTACATTATTGAATATGTAATTGGTTACTAATTACTTTTTTAGAGTAACTTACCCAAAACTGGTCTGGACTCTGGAGATAGGATTTTTTGATGTGTACTTGAATTGAAATATGGTTAGTAGTTTCCAACAGTTTTTTCTCAGGCTTCATCTATAGCAGTGTTTCCCATTTATTGATCTTGACCCTTTGTTCCACCACAGTGGAAACAACACGAAAAAAAATTGTATAACAAAATAAATATTTCTTTGAATTTCATTAAATTCTGCACCATTGTTTCGTGTTGTGCCATTGCTCACAGCTAGAGGAAATGCGTCCCCCTCTCTGTTGCTTCAGCGCAATGTGGGCAGCACACAAACAAAAACACATGGGCCTACTCTACGTTCAATAGCAAGCTCGCTTTTGTTTTAGCTTTGGTGGTTGAAACGCAGGCAAGCGAACTGGCTAGGATTTGAGACGCCAACATCGTTTGAGGGAAGTAAAATCGAACTAACGTTTCAGTATTCACTTCAGTAATCCACCAGTACAAACATGATTTTATCAGTGTACGACTAAGCAAACAGATAGCATTAACTTTCCAGCAAAAACAACAGTCTGCATATAGGGACATTTGACAAACACTATTTCTGTTGTTTAAAATGCGCAGCGCGTCTACACAACTGAGCTGAAGTCGAGTAAATTTTGAAAAAAAAGATTTTTTGTTTGTGGCTTAGCCAGGTGCAGAACACATAGTCTGATTGCTAACTGCACTGGAGCGCTGATTTGAATTAATGATGTGAATGATACTGTTGACACTGCTGCAACCATTAAATAGTTTAGTTTAGTGTGATCCCAACATCTTATTAGAGACCAAGAGAACTCAACACCAACCACCAACCACAGTCTGTCTCTCTGCACGTTATATTTATTTAACAATAATCAAAATTGGCTAACAGATAAGTGGAATTGGCAAAGAAACTGAATAACCACAAAATGAGAAACATGACAATAGTACATCTACAGACCACAGGGTCCCCAAGGTATATTACAGAGCGAATACCAATAAGTGCACACTCACACCACAGAGAAGATAACTCAAAATTCACTTCAAATTCCAAACAGCAATGATCACCAAAATCAAATCAATACAAGTTTATCCCTTCATCTTAGCGGAGTAATTTGTATGGCATATACAAAAGAGAACCCCACAAACCACAAACAAACAAAAATCTAACAGTAACTTCAATCACTTTCCCATACAGAACCCAGTTTAACATTTGGATCATAACAAAACCCATTAAGCCACCATTGTTTCAACGACAATCACGCATTCTCTGAAAAAAAGAAACACAATTTATAATCGCCATATAAAGGATTTACTTTAGTTAAAACCATTAACAATCAAGTATAAAATACAATTTAAAATATATAACATTTAAACTCAATTCAAGGATTTAGTAAAGATTAATACCTGTATTTAAATGCTTAATTCTCTGTAGCACCAAACACATGTTACTCCAAACGGGCACTAAAACAAAAGCAGAAATAAATATCAAAACCAAGCAAACTCGCTATAGCAAAAAGATTTAACTGAAATCACTTCCTGTGCTTTCAAATAGGTATGCTTACTCAGAAAATTCTACTGGAAACACTGTATAGGGCTTAGCTTAATGGCCAGATCAATAATATCATACACTAAAAACACTGCAGAATAAACATAAATAATGAAAGATTTTTTACTTCAAATGACCTAAATCTTTCGAGCTACAAAGGTCTCACTTACCTTAAGCCTGTGTATTTTTTCCTAAAGCCAGCATATTTTTAATGGTTTCCAGTGGGATTAGGTCTCAATAGCAGAGTTGCCATGTGTATTGCGTTGTTGCCACACAGCTTGAGTTTCTGTTCAAAAATTTCACCCATATTTTACCAAAAAAAGGATGGTAAAATGTCAGGATAGGAGAAGCTCTGATAGGGAAACTGGCAGGATTACATAATTCACAACTGCAGCAATTTTCATACCAATGGCAACGCATTGGCTCATCTTTCTTATCTTTGCTCCTACTTGGCCAAATAATGAAAAAGTACCAAATTGCCTACCCCAGCTATGCAGCTGACACTCAGATCTACCTATCCCTCTCACCCAATGACTACAGGCCTATTGACTCTCTTTGCCAGTGCATTGATGAAATTAACAGCTGGATGTGTCAAAACTTCCTTTAGTTAAATAAAAATAAAACTGAAGTCATTGTTTTGGTAACAAGGATTGAAACTAACAAGGTAAACACATACCTTGATGTAAGATGTCTAAAGACACAAAGTAAGGTAAAAAAATCTTGGTGTCATTTTAGAGTCTGAACTTAATTTCAGCAGTCATGTCAAAGCAATAAGCAAATCAGCATACAACATTCTCAGAAACATAGCAAGAATCATATTTTTTGTATCAAGCCAAGATTTAGAGAAACTAGTCCATGCTTTCAACACCAGCAGGGTGGATTAATGTAATATACTCCTTACAGGTCTTCCCAAAAAGACCATCAGACATCTGGAGCTCACACAGAATGCTGCTGCCAGGATTCTGACCAAAAAATCTGAGCATAGCACTCCAATCCTCAGGTCCTTACACTGGTTACCAGTTACTTTTAGAATCAACTTCAAAGTATTATTAATTGTCTATAAATCACTCAATGGTCTTGGACCTAAATACATCTCAGATATGCTTATTAAATATAAACCAAACAGACTCAGATCATCAGGATCAAGTCAGTTAGGGATAACAAGGGTCCACTCAAAACAGGGCGAGTCAGCGTTTAGCCATAAGGCCACCCGTAGCTGTAACATGGTATAAAGGCTATTATATTTTATTTATCACAAAGAATCAATTTCTCAAAAGGGAATTTAATTATTGAAAATCATATTTTTTCTCTGTACCCGCATGCCCTTGATTCCAATTAGAAATAGCATAAAACAATGCTACCTGGGAAATGGCAAATAAGTACAATAAAGAGTGGACATATGGAGGAGACTTTAAGAGTTTAGATGCAGTGTGCGACGGGATGAAACCAGAGACTGTATCACAACAGACCTTAAAAATTATATAAAAAAACATTCCACTTGTGCCTGAATGTTCATAATGTAAATGGCTGCATAATGTTGGTTTTTATGACTATTATAAAAAATAAAGAGTATTTGTTAAAAGTCTACCAAAAATATACAATAGTGTAAACAATATGTTGTATAGAATTTATTTATTTACAGAAATGTATGCAGGAGTATGATATGCAGCGATGAATAGATGTGTATACTGTATATGTGGGGTTCTGTCAAATGAGAGTAACAGGCACCTGCCAGTATCCTCATTAGTGGCCCTGATGGCTTGGGAAAGTAGCTGCTCCTGAAACCTTCCATATCAGCCTTCAGGCTGTGGATGCATAAAAAACAGCACTGTTTGAGTAACTGGGTTTAAAATGATATTTCTGCCATTAGATTTATCCGACTCGTCTTCAGCAGATGCCCTGCAGGCTGGACACGTGTGGAGATGTCCTCAGGGCCACAGCTGGATAGTGTTAAGAAACTGGGACACACAAAAATGAATTGTTGATGAATCGTTGTTACCTAGTGGGAATTTTTAGTGGGTAGATCCCTGTGCCGTCCGCCATACTGCCACCTCCCCACCCCCACTGTCTGAACACATGAAACCCTCTCCCATCCTTCTAGCAGCCAAAAGTAAGGGATAAAGGATGCATGTGATATTTACTGAACTGAAGTAAATCAATTGAATTCAATTATTTAATTAAACGTACAGGAATACAGTTTGAAAGTAATACTCTGTCTGGTCAGATATTTGTGACGCCTTCAATTGTGTGTTTAGTTGAATCACTTGAGTATAACTTTGGATATGGAACAGTCCTGTCACCACTGTGATCAACTGGAATTTAGTGAAAATCTATTTTCTTGACATTTATTCAGTCTGTTTATTTCCACATCGGTAAACTTCTCATTAAATCACAATGGGTAGCTCAGGGTGTGTCAGAACCTTACATGCGGTAAGGCACGATCCCCGAAACCCAGCAATTAACAACTTCCAGAGCTGCAGCAGGGCATCATCTTTTTGAAGGACAGTTCTATTAAACCAAAAAATATAAAGCTAAACAGATTTTTATGAATTCTTATCATATTCTTGACATCAGACCTGAAATCTTCAGTAGCCTACAATGACTAACATCTTTTACTCCGTTTATAAATTCTTCCTGCATAACATTCTAGTAAACCTGTCCTAAAAAGGCAACTCTAAGCCTCTCTTTAAGCTGAGTTGCATTATGAGCGATTTACAAATGTTCTCATTCATTATGCTGTACTTTGCATTAGATTCGTTTTTAGTTAAGCTGCAAGCTCTGGATCACAGCTGTCATGACACACTGGGGATTTTTTAACATGGTTCTTCCTGCACTATATGAAATATTAACTCTACTATGTATTCAACTGCAGTAAGAATTGAGTCAAATCAACAGATAATCATTCATAGCATTTCACGTTTCTTTTGTTCTTGTTCTTGTTTTTCTTTTCTTTTTTGCATTTGTTTCTTAACCCTTGCATTTTTGCATTTTTAACCCATGTTTTTGTTACTCAGAAAATGTAAGAAATTTTTAATGTTTACTTTATCCCAATTACAAACAGTATGGACATCTTAGCCACCATATATTTATCATTTACCTCTGCTTAATCAGATTAAAAAAAAAAAATAGTAAATAAGAGCAAAAACATGTTGTTCTTGAATAAACATAAATATCTGAGGCTGGAAAAACAATCAGATCACACTAGTAAACACTGAAAACATGTAAAAAGGACCTGAACACCACACAAGGGTTGAATTCTAAGACGTGTTGTCAGTCATATGTATTAGAAATTTAAAATTTTGTGTGCACTGCTTCTTTCCTGTATGAAATTTAGCAGCGTCTAGCAGTGAGGTTGCGAATTGCAACCACTGGTTCACTCCACCCCTTTTCTTCGAAGTACTACGGAGGCTGACACAGGACTAAGCTGTCGTCACGTTTTCGCTTCTTTGTCAAAGGAGATAACATATTTATGAAATATGCTCTGTAGAGCAGTTTGTCCGTTTACAGCTACTGTAGAAATAACATGAAGAAATCCATGCGAGGGGACTCACAGTGTGTGTAGATAGAATAGCTCATTCTAAAAACATAACACTTCATTGTGTAAGGTATTTATACACCTCTGAAGACATAGTTATGTATATTATATTTAGTGCTTTCGATCCATAAAAACAATCTGATTGATCCCACATTTTTTCTGTACTTAATCACGATTAACCCCACATAACTACAGTGTTTAATGCTAAATTCTAAATTAAATACAGAAGAAGTCTCATCAAAGCTACAAAACTCTATGAATTCCTCTCTTGTTCTTTGATGAACATTAATGACATAGCAGCAGGTAGCCACACATATACGCCCCCTCAGATTTTTGATTGCTTAAAATAAAAAATAAGGAATTGATGATTTGTTACTCTGGTTGATCGACCAATCAGTGCTCATCGCTCTTTTCAAAGTTTTTGGTTTAATTATGTCACGTGTTGTGCGTAGCATCTCGACTTTTGCGCCAAGAGTTTAACTTGTACGAGGCGATGGTGGGTGAGCACAATATTCTGTTTCTCTTTTTATAAATTACGAAAAGATGAGCAAGAAGAAAATGAGAAGACTGCTAAAGAGCTTAATTGAACAGTGCACTATAAAGAAGATAGCATTCCCTAAGTACACCAAAGAAATTTCCTTGACGTCATGCCATCACCTACAATTTGAGAATGTGCTTCAAGATGTAAAAAACTATCCATTAATTGACACGGGTCATTGAATAGGACACACACCATATTTTCTTCCTGGAGGAATTGGAGCATATGGGTAGCAATTTAATAGACTTTTTCGCCTACACTTCTTTCACTGAACTGAGCTTGCACTCGTAAAGGGCAAAAAATACCGACAGGTTTGAGCTGCTGTTTTGATTTTCAGTGTGACTTTTTGCCTCTGTTACTCATATGAGAGACTGTGAATGAAACAGGTCAAACATTTTCTGTGATAATGATGTAAAGAGGATTAAAACAATAAATTAGAGATCCGAATGAAAGACTGTTATTTTACGGTGAAATTTCTACAGTATAATGCATACCTAAAATTAAGGCTTTATACAATTAAATTAACTCAAGTTCATTGTTAACATGTTTGTTATCCTTGGTATCCAGTAATTATTACATGTTATATACATTTTCGAACGTCACACTGTAATTGTAATCCATGGATAAACTTTCTTTTTTGTCAATAGCATTGATTGAGCATAGCGCTCACATCTGCATATTAATAAGGCCACGAACATTGACAAACTGGGCTCAGGCCCAGCACCTGTTCAATAACTTCTTGTTAATCGGTCCAGCTGGCTGTGTGAAGTCAATTTAAACTGAAATGGGATCTCTGCAAAATTGAATGAACAAACCTGACATCTCAGTTCAACATTTCTCGCAACATTACTCTGAAGTCATTTATGATGCTAAGCAGACACGATTGGTTCCTTCAGCAAAAGGCAACAGCAAAACTTGTCTATCAAAATTATAAATCACAATAACAGGGAATAAAATCTCAATGTGTCTTAAGTGCTACTAATACTTTATGGTTTTAGTCTCTTGGGATGAAAATGCATCCAAAACAGCAAGCCAAACATGTCTGTGGCTTCTATTCTTGCTCGTAGCTCTCATCCAATGTCTGATGCAGTGTCTTAACAGATGAAAGCCAAGAATATGTGCCCAAGCTATTCACTAGTGCAACAACAACAACACATACAAATAACTACATGGCTAGATACAAAATTTTTCCAAAGTGCAAACATTTCATCCTCAGTCTGTTTGTTGAGCCATTGCTTTTAATTCACAATTTGTCTTAAAGCTTGTTTGTCTGGCTTAAAAGACTTATTTAATTTTCACACAAGATGAGAAATGCTGGCTGTTCATTGCTGGCTTTGATTATGTTCTTTTAAGAAGAATCATATAAGAAAAAAGCCAATACATTGCATGGAATGGAGGGCGAAGAAAAAGCAACAAGTGTCACGCTTGGAATGGCCTTCAATAAAAAGCATCCCATGATGCACCTTAAAAAGATCACAAAGAATAGAGTGTAGTATCCTGTAAACTCAATTAATAACATTATTACATTATTTCACCAACACTTGCTGAAATCGGTACTATAGCTTAAAGGTCACTAGAAATACTGTTTATTTAAAGCAGTAAACACTGAACTCAACCTTCTCTTCATTTCAGTGTTGTTTGTAAATTGACAGCAGGATTCAGGGGATCTGTGGCTGACATGTGGACCATGGGAGCCCTTACAGATTCTGTGAAAGCATTTTGACTAATTCCTTCTGTATAATGCAAAGAATTGAGAGTAAATGCACAAAGAGAGTAAATAAGTACCGAAATCTATTTTGGGACAATTGTTCTTTCAAACATTAACAAATGAGTTTCAAGATTAAACCAAACTTATGCCATTAAAGTTTTTTTTTTTTGAAGGTTGTTTTTGAGGTATTGATTATGTTTGTGGGTTGTTTAACAATCCCTCTTCTCACTAAACAACTGGATTTCTTCCGGTCTATGTAAAGTCCCTCCTTCCGATTGGTAAAGCTGAACCGGTCTGTCGTGATTGGTTCCCCGCTTAGAGTGTGAGTGAAGATGTCCCACCCATACCCTATCAGCCTCTCAATGCACGTGTATTCATTAACTTTGGCTTTGAGCAATAAACAATAACAATGGTGTCAACTTCACTTTATCAGTCAAAAACATGCGGATCTATCAAACTGTAACGGACTGCTAGTGCATGTGCAATCGTCAATCTTTGTTGGAGATTGCTAATTTTGTTCCAACTATGGCATGGCAAATGACACCGGACCGAATGGTGTCAGACCGGTTATTAAATAACACTAATAACTGAAGCGTTAGTTTTGCCTTTTTATATTGGACCCGAGTTGGATAATAAAACAAGCAGGACCAGGAGCCAAGCAGGATTTCAGAGGACATTTCAAAAAAGATTTTTTAGGCAGAGGTATGCGCACACACGTGCACACACACACACAATATGTATTACACAGAACAGCTTTCACAGGAGATGTTAAAGTCATGGAAGCTGTTATTTGACTGTTGGTTATCTTAGAATGTGTTCTGAATTCTTATTACCACCTTTAGGACTGTGATGAAAGTGAAAGTAGTTTTGCGCGTAACTCAGTCAAATGTTTACAATCTCTGATAACCAAACACTACTCCAGCGGCTCTTCCTCTTCTCTAAGGAAGGCCTCGCCCCTTTTCCTTTGGCCCGACATTTTCCTTTGGACTGAGGTTACTAAAAGCCCTCGGAATAGTGACATGATGTCCCCGGGAAGTAGAGGGCTGTAATCCGATCCAGCCGTTCTCTGTAGTCCTTGAAAAGCGAATTCTGTTAAAGACAATATCTCGCTTGGCACTGAACTTTGAGCTTTATCATTTTGCAGGTATTATTTATGCTCTAACAGCAACATTGCACACTAACTAAAGGTTGAAAAATGGGATCATGGGAAACATGCTCTTTAAATAAATACATTTTGGGAAACAAAAATCTAAAAAAGTGATCATACTACAAAAGACACAAACTGTTTATACTAATGGCAGTTCATATGTTTGGAAATGTCAATTGTGATTTAAAAGCAATTCTGTAATTTCTTTCTGACAAAGCTATAGAAAATCCCATTTGCAGGAATTTCTATCTCTGTTTGAAGGAGAGACGCCCTGCTGAGATGAGGTGCATGTACCTCAGGAATGACCTACTTTCCACCGAGCAAAAGAGGTTAGGAATACTTGTCATAAAAATTCAAAGGGGAATGGAGAAAATGGCAGATTAAGAGACTAAGAAATGAAAGTCTAATTTCATCTTTTCTCCGTGCAAAATAGATTTGCTGTACTTGAGGGCACAGTGTTCCTTGCATGGATTAATTCTGTAGGAAAGACAAATCACAAATGAGAGCTCTATCCTTATCATTTTAACATCTTTACTATTACTCTACAGGTACCAAAATTATTAGAACACTAGTATTTTATCAGATAGTGTGTCAGTAGGAAATATCAGCTTATATCAGCATTTCCAAACATTAAGAGATCAGATCTCTGTGTGGACTTGCTGTTGTCAGACTCCTTATGCAAACCAAAATCTGTCTGGATTAATACAATTAATGGCAAAATGATTGTTTGAAAATGTACACTGATATTTCCCACTGACACACAACAGCAAAAGATAGAAAAATATGACTTAAATCCATTTTTAGCTGGTGACAATACCAGTGTTCTAATCATTTCGGCCCCAATTGTATGTTGAAAACTGTCTCAATTGGGTCTATTTTAATTTAATACAAATTACATTTTTATCAGAGTCGAGCGTGATACTTAAAATGAAACATATTTGAACCTCAGTCTCCTGAGTTACGGTATGAACTTCTGAGCAATAATTAGGCTATACAATGAAAATCTGCAGCAAAATTTTAATTTATATTCAATAACCTTGAATTTGGTTAATTTCACCGGTAGAAGATTAAATATATATTGTTGAGATGTATAAGTATAGTATGTATAATTATAAGAAAACATTTTTTTTTAACACATCATACTTATTTGACAATCAAGCACATGACATGGATGTCTCTTGAAATCTATGCTATAAGTGTATCTAAAGGAAACACTATTAGCACACAGCTCGGTCTGAGTCACCGAAGTTTTATATTTTATGCGCATACTACACAACCTCAGATTGCTCCTGTTGCCGCCTGAAGAGTTCAGTGATCTTTCCTGACCTTATGTCTCAGGTGTTGGTAATACCTTGACATTTTCTGGAATAGTTAAAAATATCAGCCCCTCCTTTAGTGTTGTAGAGTCAGGATGTGTTGAAAGCAAATATGAGCTCTAGCTAGTGCAAGAATATTTTTTACACCATGAGCAATGCATATGTGTTCATCACAATGTACTTATATTTTGAACATGCAGTAGACACTAAGACACAAAGAAATTATTTGTCATCAAAATGACCTCCCAATTCTGTCTCCTAAAGCACATTAACTGTTTCCTTGAAAAGAAAACTACATGTGTTAACTCCGACAAAATAAAAATATACTTTTTATTGATTCTGATTATCCAACCTACAGGACAATTTTTAAAGAATTTAAACAAGTGAGAGTGTCAAATGTAATCTCTCAATGAAATGTAATCCATGCTGTGAAAGTGCCATTGACCCTAAACAATACAAAGATGAACTGTCCGGTAATCAGATAGAAATTCAAGAAGAATTAATTTCATATCCAATACAATAAACCTCTAAATTGACACTGGGTGTGTTTTTCACTGTTAGCAGTAAGGCCTGAAATGATCTGCTTTTCCTTGCCCTGATACCCATATATACAACAGTAGATTCTCCCCAGTGTAAAACAATCAATACTTTAGAGAAATGGCAAGAAACCGCTTCATTTGTAAAGATGGCAATCTTTGGCAACGCAGTTGAAGAATGATTCCTCTAGGTGCTGTCAAACATGCCACGTCAAGCCTAAGCGATAATCTTATGATAAATAGTGCAGGATTTACCTCAAAGAACCTCAACAACAAACAGAGGCAGGGATATTTTCTTATGAGCTGTTTTGCAGCTAGCATGAAACTCTATGATCAGTTAATTGTTCTGAGACCTTATTTTGGCAGAAACATTGAGAGACACAAAAGCTCTCGCCTCCACAGTAACTTTTCCCTTTAACTTCTCACAAGTTCTCACAATAGATGTCTTCACATGTACTGTTTTCAATTCACACTATGAATAATTCACGCTCTATTTTTACAAGCTTCACATTCTGTTCTTTTATTTAACCAATAACAATGATTCAAATTAGTGGCACAGACTCTATTGTTATAGACAAGCTTTTACTGACCTCAAAAAGTCAAGTTCTTAGAATAGCTTAAAACATCACTGTGGTGCTAAACCCAGATATAAATGAGGTAAAATGCATCTTGTAACCCACAGAAACAAAGGATAAATTACACAACAAAGAACCTTTTTCTTAAAACTCATTGTTTATTTACTCCAGTCTAAAACCTGTTTGGCTTTCTTACTTGCAGAATACAAAAGGAGATATTTTCAGAAAACTGGTTTTCTACATAATGTAAGTCAATGGGGCCCACTGTTGTTTGGTTACCAACATTCTTCAAAATATCTTCTTTTGTGCAGAAGAAATAAAGCCATACAGGTTTGGAATGACAGCGAATAGAAATAATTTGTGTTTTTGGGTAAACTATTCTTTTAAGCAATAAGGCATTAGATGGTGTGGTATATTTTATTTTATATATAATTCACTAACATGCCTTTAAAATGACAAAAGTGAAAATTCTTAAGCAATATAACAGATTAGAACCAATTCATTATGTCTGTTTTAATTCCCTAACTGGTGTTTTCCTTTCTCCTCACCTTTTTAACCTCCGAGCCATGACACAAAAATCAATCTATAGCCTTCATCATGAAAGATGTACCAATTGTTCAAATGCACAGCGGGAAGGTGAAGTGTTGTGCCTGAACACCAGCCGCACACATAAATTCACCTTTTGACTTCACATCTGGAATGACATTTTACGCTGCATTTTACCCCAGCACTTGCACCTGCATTTCGCATACGTCAACAGAACATCTTGCTTGATAAAGATTTCTTGAGATCTGTCTTGATTAGTCAAGCCCCAGCAATATAACATCACATTCCGTCGGTGCAGTGATGGAAAGAAACGCTTTGAAGTTTTGAAAGAATGATGAGAAAAATAAATGCTATTATGGACAATAACTTTACCAATAACCATTGTATGCTTTAGAGATTTTAAGGCAGAGCAAATTTTGTGGTAGAGTGATCCCACCAATCATTCTTGCCTGCTGCTATTAGGCTATTTTAATGCACTATAATTGTCCAATCTAATAACTGCACTTTTAGTCTTTTTGTATGTATTTTTACATCTTATGCATCTTATGTGCTGGATAGATGTTTGTGTGTTAAGAATGAATATGGCTGGTAATGATGTAACCATTTCAATTTCATGCGAAGGATCAATAAAGTATATAAGGTATAATAAGTGGCGCTTGAGTGAGAGGTATATTCAGTTTTAAATAGGCATGTTCATTATTCATTTTCATTAAAATGTTTTATCCCTTTAAAATGACAGTGATCGCATCAATGTTTTATGTACATCTACAAGAAACTAATATTGAATAGAAAGTAAATATTTTATATATACATTTTTTATTATATCAGGATAGATCAATGAAAACATTTTAGCCATTAGAATGTTACTGTATCTACAAGCGGGGGCTGACTGGACCAATCTTGCCCCCAAACTAATCCCCCCCAAACTAATCCCCCATACAATCTTACTCGAGATCATAGAAACCAACAGCTTTAACAGCTGACATTTCATGCGGTGGTTATCAAGAACGGTCCTGGGGACCCACAGTACTGCACATTTTGTATTTCTCAGTTTTTTGGAAACTCTTTCGAATCATCAGTTTGCTAGCAAATATCTATTAATTGAACTCAGAGTGTCAGATAAGAAACACAGTGTCATGATTCTGCCCCATCATTTCATGTTTCTCTTGATCTGGTGGCAGGATCATGGCAGGGCTTCTTGTTTTATGTGGAAAGAGGCATTCTGCTCCTGTTGGCCTTTCATATGCTCTATCCGGTCTCGTCTATGTTCCCACCCTTTCGTCTCTTCATGATTGATTGTTAATGATTTCATGCCCCGGACCTTTTCCACTCTTGATTTGGTTCCCTTTATAATGTCCTTGTGTCTTCTGTCTTGTGCTGGTTCATTGCCATTTGTTTCATGTGGGTGAGTCCATGTCTTGTCAGTGTAGTATAGTCTTTTGTAAAATATGGTAAATGTTATTTTCAGTCTTATTAGGTGTAGTTAGTCCTTGTTCCTGTTTGAATTTCCTGTTATACCCCTGTTCTTGTTTTACTCCCTAGTGGGTTTTTGTTTTGTATTATTATTTTATTATTAAAGTCTTGTTACCCCTTACCCGTTGTTTGTGCCTGGGTTCTCTGTCCTTGCACCTCACCAAATCCTGACCAACAGAGTATGTGCAGTGTTGTTGATCCCAATGCAGGAGAACCTCTGATTTAGACATAAATTGTAGTGTTGTCAGATATATTTATTTACATTCAGAGACCGAGAGGAAAACAAGATAACTTTTCTATTCAGTCTACATAAGCTGAATCATCTCTGTGTAATGAGTATTTCTTTAACATGGCTATACAATAAATATAACTAGATCAGAACTATTAATTTATTATAAGGTAAGATCATGGTCAAATTTTAGGTGATGACTGTAAATAAAAGAGAAAAACCTTCCCAATGCTACAGTAGTTTTAAATTTATTCCAATGCCACTTATAAGAAAACAGATAAGTAAGCCTAGATAAGAAAACAACGCTGTGCTCACTTTCAAAGATAAAGCGAATCATAAACTTCAAGGGGACAAGAATGATTCGAAATCTGGGATTATTTTAGGGTAAAAAGCATGGGGTTCTCAGCTAAACTGAACAGATGTGGCAAATCTTTCATATGACTGAAGGGTTTTATGTATGATTTGTGATTTTTAGACCCAGCTTACAAGCAGTAATTTTCACAACAAAACTGTAACTAAGAACTGCTAAGACAAAGAAACTCTAATTTTTTTTTTTATTATCGAATAATCTGTTTTAAAGTTTAAGCAGCCTACCGTTCTGTGATTATAAAAAATAGCAAGTGTTTGAATATGGTGACCTTGATGCAGATAATAAATGATCAGCTTTTTGTAAGGACTACAAGAAGATAATTTGATCATGTACAGTTGTGCTGGGAAAGACATTGCCTGAACATGATACGAGTTAAATTTCATTTCTGTTTTTCCTGTGCTTTAGTTTTTACCAGAACTAAATTGGTAAGACATAAAGTCTATTCAGTATTGAGTTCACTGGTTAACCAACTTTCATAAAATAGTCAAATGGCTGAATAAAAAATATTAAGAAATATGTAACGTGTAGAGCTGCTATTCGACCAGACACCCACCAGAGGGAGCCGTCTCCCGAATTCTAGGCTGGACTTTCATGCCACTTCCTTTGTCGGCCATATTTAACCAGACCATGCCATTCACATGTTGCTAAGTATTGCCAGTTACATTCTACCTTCTTTACCAAGTTTTTGCTCTGTTTGCCCTTAAAGGTTCTGTGTGTAAGTTTCAGAGGCCACTATTGGCGATGTAGGAAATTGCAACCAACAGTTCCGATACCCCCCTCTCTCTCCCGTTAGAGAAGCTACGGTTGGCGTTACAGGACAAAAAGGTTCCGTAAATGATAGCGGCCATTATCGGTGGTGTTGATAATTGCAATCTACGTCTCACAGGAGAACAACAGACCGAAGCTACGGACACAGGACAGAGATGTCGTCGTCTGAGACAGCAGAGAGTAACCTTTGCAAGTCAAGTGACAAGGTTTATTTACAAAGAAAAATAAATAAATTAAATTGACTTAATTCATTATTTACTCTAATCGTTATAGTGAATATTATTGTTACCTGTTTAGCATTGTGTCAGTGATGTATTCGCTTATTTTGCATAGCATTATTTGGCACGGTAACTTGGTTAGTAACTTACTGCCTATTGAAACCGCTTGCTAATGCTAATGGCGTGTAATCTAACCGCGAAAGAAACTTAGCAGACATTTGGCATCACCCCAATTGATCAATTCTATCTTCTCAAATCTTCGTTGACACTGTATTGCTGATAAACTATGCAACTTGGAAGTTTGGATTTTATCCTATCAATTATTAAATTACAAATTTGTATGCACAGAAGCTAAGCAGTATTATAATATTAATTTACACCCGTTTTTTGCAAATTATGATTGTAAAAATATTTTCTAACTTGATTTGCACACGGCCATGCAAAAAGGAATTATAGTACAATTACAAAGTGCTAAAAACAAGGGAAAACTCACTTGATGATCAGCTCATCTATTAGCTAAAGCCATCAAACAAACAGTTCACTTATATAGCGGAAATTAGACAAACCTACCAGTCCAGTAGAAAGCCAGCAACTTCGGCGTCGCTTAGCAAACCCTTGTCCTGCTTCAGTGCCCTCCGTTTGGGAGAAGCCAAGCCAATGTTTATTCAGTTTTTCTGCCGTTTTTTGTCTCGACTTCGCCTTGCTGCGTCGTATTTTCTCTTTTTTGAACGAACAGATTGACGCTCTATCGGCTCGTGTGCAGAGTATGTTTGGTCCGCCATTATCGCAAATTTTGCTTCTCACTGCAACAAAGAACCGTTTATATCTCTAATAAAAAACACGACAAGTAAATGCTGTTATTGTTCTTCCTCATTTTCTGCTAATCCTTCTATGTAGTCGCTTTGCAAGCTGCCTCAAAAAACAGCCGAAGAAGAAGAACTAGTCCCGTGCATCCTTCATTTTACAAAACACGCTTAGTTTGTCCTTGTAGTGCTACTATAGAAACATGGCTGTGCACATTGATAAATTACATGGAAGGGTGTGCCCGCAGTGTAGGTACATAGGTATTTTAAGGTAATATAAACATTTCCGTTCATTATGTAAGGTATTTCTTCACCACTCATAACATAGTTTTGTATTATATATTACATTTTGGTGAATAAATCCTTCAAAATTCTACACACTGTACCTTTAATGGACTGATCGACTGTTACCGATTTACTGCCTGGTTATTTGACTACGGATCTGCTTGATGAATTGCATTACTTTAACCCTTCATTAAAACATCTGCATATGGATTCCAACACTGCCTCCATGCTGAGTCCCTTACAAAATCATTTACTCAACTATATCCCAAACAGTATATATTATGTGGTTCCATCCGACTCACATGCCTGGCCCAAATGTAATTTCCGGCCTGTGTTTGGTTATAATTCCATTCCATTCCATTTTCTACCGCTTATCCGAACTACCTCGGGTCACGGGAAGCCTGCGGCTATCTCAGGAGTCATCGGGCATCAAGGCAGGATACACCCTGGATGGAGTGCCAACCCATCGCAGGGCACACACACTCACTCATTCACTCATTCACTCACGCACTCACACCCTACGGACAATTTTTCCTGAGATGCCAATCAACCTACCATGCATGTCTTTGGACCAGGGGAGGAAACCAGAGTACCCGGAGGAAACCCCAGAGGCACGGGGAGAACATGCAAACTCCACACACACAAGTCGGAAGCGGGAATCGAACCCCCAACCCTGGAGGTGTGAGGCGAACGTGCTAACCACTAAGCCACCGTGCCCCCCGGTTATAATTTAACAATTTATTTTACATTTAATTTATGTTATTATTATATTAATATTCCATTGTATATTATTGTATTAAATTTGATCAAAACTACTCAACAGGTTTTATTTCTTTGTGGGGGTCTACCTGATGTAAAGTCTAGGCCACATACCAATTGTTTATGTTGTTGCGGCTAAAACCTGTTTATAGCAGTCGATTTCAACTTTAGTCTCAGTTTCTCTCTCAGTGGCACTGCACATTTTGTGTCTTATCTGATTTAAAAAACTTAATTAAGTTCACTTCATTGATATCTACTGAAATTAAAAATGAAAAGAACTGCTTGTAATCTCGGCCGGCTCATCACAACTTTTCCATTCAGATGGGGTCATCAACCATCACATATTCCAGAATGGCCAGAAACCTGGCAGTGGTGATTGACCTTCAGCATAACTTCACTGATCAGGTTGCCAGTGCCACCTGGTCCTGTAGATTCATCCTCTACAATTAGACCTTTCCTATCCGAGCATGCTACGCAATGTGCTATTGGCTGGATTTCCAGCTTGCACAACCAAACCCCTACAGATGATTCAGAATGCAGTCGGCAAGAGTGGTCTTCAATGAACCGAAGAGAGCTCACGTAACCCCTCTCTTCACTAAGTTACATTGGCTCCCTATAGTTGCTCGAATCAAAGTCAAGACTGTGCTCCTGGCCTTGAAGAACACCACTGATTTGGCACCCCCTTATATTCACTCGCTATACTGCAGACTTATATACCCGACAGATCCCTACGCTCTGCAAACGCACAAAGTCTTGTGGTGCCATCCCAAAAAAGTAAAAAATCTCTCTCACTTACCTTCTCGGGATCGGTTCCACATTTGTGGAATCTGCACTGCAGATTCTGTAGTCATCTTTAAGAATTGTATGGAAACACATCTCCTCCGTCAACACCTGACTGATAAGTAATGACTTCTATCTCTTTTCTACTCATACAATTATTTTATACTGTGGTAGGCTATATGAGACCAGTTTTCTTTTATTTCACTTATGCTTTTTGTTGTCCTTATGTTGTTAAAATTGCTTCTGTTGTTTCCCTCATCTGTAAGTCGCTTTGGATAAAGGTGTATGCTAAATGACTGAATGTAAATGTTAATTATAGCCAAGATACTTAAAATGTCATATATATAATGTTGGCACCAAAACGCCATTCCGTAATAACTGAAACATTCCTATAGTTTTGACAAATTTGCAGAATAACTGTAAAGTCATTACACAACCAATATTATAGCCACTGTCCTCCATTCTCTGTATAATTTATGTGCGACTTCTGTCCTTCCGTTGAATTGTCAAGGTGGCACAGCCCCAATCTATAGTTACCTCTTATCTTATCCAAACATGCAGAGCTGCATGGGGTTGAACCTGTGTGCCACTGGCCATATCCCCAGCAGGGTTTTGCCAGTCAGAATGCACAAACACAGCGAACAGGAATCTGTTCTTTAAACTCTGATTCATCAAAGTATTACAAGTTCTCTATGCAACCTCTAGAGAGCTTGCAGGATAGGCGCAAGATTTATAATGATCAACAGAGGTGTCTGCTTCAAGAGCGAGGGAACAAAAAGCCAACACGCATGAAAAGCTTAGGAACATGACAAATAAGATGATGGCATTTTCAATATTGAATTCCAAGGTCTCTTTTTGAAAAAAGTCTTAGAGGTGCTGAGTGAGTCCCTGCTCAACTTCTGAATGACACAGCAGTACTTGTATCATAGCACACAATGAAGGGCCTTGTGCAACGTCAGAGAAGTCGGGTACGAGTGCGAATCTCAGAATAAAGAATGTTCCGTGAGCATGCACAAAACGGGAGGGATTTTAAAAGATGCATAAACCTCTTCCGTGTGTATTAATATTCATACTGTCAAGGAAACAACACTTTACAGATTTATCAGAAGTGAGATTATTTAATTGTTAACTGTGGCTGGTGGCGAGTAAACAAAGGAATTAACAACAGTTATACACATGCATACATACAGACTGTAATAAATAGGGCTTTATGCCCATTCATCCACACTACTAGGTGGTGCCCCTTTCACCTCATTGACTGATAACATCCCCTCACTATCCTTAAATACTAAAGAAACAGGAAGTGTGTGTAGTCTCAGCCTCAGAAGTCATGCCCATGGTCCATTGGCTAAATGTCTCATGCATAAGGCACACTTTTCAAGGAACACTTCTGAAGTCTACTCTGATTTGTTTTTATTTTCACAGGATATCTGGGAGATGTGCCTGTCGCGTTCTTTAATGTTTCCCATGGAAACAACACAAAGCTGTATGATCTAAGAAGTAAGTTGTCGTGTTTACAACGATTCTATAAGAACTCATCTCGATCTACTAAAAGCTTAATTCTTAAAAATATGCGAGGTTCACAGCATAAACTTATAATCATTTGTTTCTTTACCAGTCTGTTACTGCTGGGACATTTCCACACCTCTAAACGTGACACGGCAGAAAATGAAACGTGTTTGGTTGATTTACCTTTCAGTCATATGGCCTCTTAAGCGGGTCTTGGCCAAAGAAAGCGGCAATTAGTTCCAGACCTTAATTATAATTCTGAGCCAATTCCTCTATGTTTGTCCCTATGGACTTGTTCTGTCCCTTAAATATTTTTTCGGGGAGGGTAATAAAGGAGAACGGCGCCAGCAAGGCCGAGGACGACAGTGCTGTAAACACCCACACCAGTCCAGATCCCACTCGCAAGACGCCCATCAGTCCAGATCCCACTTGCAAGACGGCCATCAGTCCAGATCCCACTCGCAAGACCGCCATCAGTCCAGAGCCCGCTCGCAAGATGGCCCCCAGTCCAGAGCCTACTCGCAAGATGGCCAACAGTCCAAAGCCCACTTGTAAGTTGGTCGGCAGTCAAGAGCCCCCTTGCAAGAAGGTCGCCAGCCCAGAGCCTCCAACCATCATTGCCACCACACCAGTTGTCCCAAGTCCGATGGTCCCAAAGGGCGTCCAATCCTGAGTTTCTGCCCTTGTCCCTTGTCATTCCTGTTGTTTCTGTTCCAGCCATTTGTTAGTTACCAATGACTTTAATCACAGACCACACCCATCTCATCTGTTGCCATAGTTATTCATTGATTCATTGTCACTTTCCTTGTGTATATATACCCCTGTTTCTTCCCATTGTATTTTGTCGGTTATTGAAGGTATTTGAGTCGTTTTGTTCTGTTTATGCATTGCCATGTCTGATCTAGCTCATGTTTCTCGTTCTCGGATGTTACCTTCATTTGGACTTATTAAATCACTTCAAAGCTGCACTAAGATCCAGTCTCTCTGTTTCATGCTTGGACTAACGCATTACACAGACGGACAAAAGATTGACATTTGTTTACAGTTGTGTTAAATACTGATCAAAGTACAACAAAAAAACAGGGCATCAATTCAAAATAAAATTACTGTAATATTCCACACCACCATATAATCCATCCACTGGGCTGTATACAGTATTCATGTCAGATAAGCAGTGAGACACATGATTAATGAGATGCTTGATTTTGACCGATTGTTGAGCTGGAAATGAACCTTAATGGAGAGAAAAAAGATAGGAGGGGTGGATAAATATAGCATCCATATCAGCTCAATCTTTTTTTATACTTTATTCTCACCACAGTCACTGTTATGGGACTGTGTTAATTCTGTCAAACCCTTGAGAGTTTGACGCCACCTCCAAATATGCCTGATCCACATTCCACAGAAATAGTCAAAATGTAAAAAGGCTAAGAGGTGCGGACACCCCGTATCCTTAGTAAATCCGGGTATAAATTGATTTTTACAGGATGGGCTAATGGTACAAGCTTCTGTCGCATCTGAGCATCCTGGATCTGGCTTAAGGATTATTGCATTATTGTGGCGTAAACAGCAGATGTGGGTGGAAAATCTGTCAAAACTGCATTTTATCTGATGCAGACTCATTATTGAGATTATGTACGGATTAGAATTGCAGGTAAAAAGTGATCATTGACAGTGTGGTTACTGATATGTCAGAACAGTGTGCTATGGCTTACAAAAATTCTGTAAAGTATATGATTTCATTTGCTTTAATACCTTTATTTGAAGGTCCAATGGGTAATATTTTTGGTAGGATCGATTGACAGAAATGCAATACAACACATACAGCTTTCCTGTAGCTCAGTGGTAAGAGCATTGCGTTAACAACGCAAGGTTGTGGGTTCGATCCCAGGGATTGCAAATACCTATGTAAAATGTATAGGATAATACAATGTAAGTCACTTTGGATAAAAGCGTCTGCTAAATGTAAATGTAAATGTACATAACTATGTCTTCAGAGGTGTATAAAGACCTTAAATAATGAAGTGTTAGGTTTTTGTTACCTTAGAATGATCTATTTATATCTACATACACTGCAGGTCCCCTTGCATCAAATTCACCATGTTGTATGTAGCCCTTAACCGATCTACAGATCGCGTTTTGTAAATACAATATCTCATTCGGGAAAGAAGCGAAAACGTGATGACATCATTGTCCTGTGTCAGCCACCGTAGTGCTTCGAAAGGGAAGGGTGAGTGAGCCATTGGTTAAAATTCACAACCTACCTCAGGGCCAGATGCCGCTAAATATCATACACTGGACCTTTAAGGCAGAGATTTGTGATAAAAGTCTACATCTGAATGGATACATAAAGGGATGTGTGTTCAAAACTGGGTCGCAGCACATCGTTTCATTACTTAAATTTTTATGTTGCCAGGTTGAATTTACCAAAAATATTCAAGTTTACATTTAAATCCATAAGAATGGCCTCTTTGTTGCCATCTCAGTTTGTAATTGCTACTGCAACTGGCATAGATTTGTGTGATCTTTTGAGTCGTATATCACACACCGTGAGAATCTTCACTGTAGAATCAGTAGCGCATAATAAACACAACCGATAACAGGAGATACAACACGAAACAAATGAGAACATAACAGACCCAAAAAGCGTAAATGGAGGCTGTGTTTTTATAGTATTTTGGGTGCTGGGTCATATCCATACCTGCCAACACTGCCGTTTTTGTCGGGAGTCTCCCGTAACGTGGACCGGACAGAAGATCCCCGATTGCGATCTCAAATGCTGGCAGGTACAGTCATATATCATACATATTACAAAACAAAACTACAGGTGCATCTAAAAGAAATTTAATATCAAGAAAACTAACAATATTTTTTGTCACTCATTTCAGAAAGTGAAACCCATATATTATATAGATTCATTACACATAGAGTGTGTAGTAGAGTAGGCAGGGCGAGACCGTGGTTCGAGTTTTAATGAATCTTAAAAGGAAGGAAGGAGGCGGGAACCGGCAAACATTCAAAACATTTAATAAAGTAATATAACAGCCGGCGGCCCCTCACGGACGATCGCCGGCGAACAAAACATGAAAATAAATATAAATACAAACATAACACAAGTTCGGGCCCGGTCCTCTCTTCGACGGTCAGGTCGCTCGTTCCTTTTATATGCCCCCCATCTCCTACGAGATTCGAGCCCGGTGTGCGCACAGCTGGCGCTAATTCACAATAACTCATCGAACCACGGTCTCGCCCCGCCTACTCTACTACAGAGTGAAATATTTCATGCCTTTATTCCTTGAAATGTTGATGATTATGGCATACAGATAATGAAAACCCAAAATTTGAAGATTACATAAGATCAATAAAAAATGATATTTTAAACAGAGATGTCAGGCTTCTGAAAAATATGTTCATTTCTATGCACTCAATATTTGGTTGGGCCCCCTTTTGCATGAATTACTGCATCAATGTGGCGTGGCATGGAGGCAATCAGCCTGTGCCACTGCTCAGGTGTAACGGAAGCCCAGGTTGCTTTGTTAGCGGCCTTAAGGTCATCTATATTGTTAGGTCTGGTGTCTCTCATCTTCCTCTTGACAATACCCATAGATTCTCAATGGGGTTCAGGTCAGGCGGGTTTGCTTGCCAATCAAGCACAGTACCCTCATGGTCATTGAAACAGCTTCTGGTACCTTTGGCAGTTTGGGCAGGTGCCAAGTCCTGCTGGAAAATAAAATCATCTCCATAAAGCTCGTCAGCAGACGGAAGCCTGAAGTGCTCTAAAATTTCCTGGTAGATGGCTGCGTTGACTGTAGACTTCAGAAAACACAGAGGTAATAGAGGTAAAGGTAATATTAATCCCGTGCAAACAGGGTTTGAGTTACATCTATCATAATGAACATAACAAAGAGAGAAAGAACAACCGATGAAACTGTACCCGTCTATATTAACACAAGTGCGCTTCGATTTTAATGTTGTCTATTTAAATATCTTACCTATTCTGTTCTGAAGAAATAAAGCCATATCTGCATCCATTTTCAATCCTTTCAGATCACGGAGTTCACGCCACCTTTGAAATCCCTTGCCAATATTAATTTTTGTTTTCACACGAGTCCTATCACAATCCCATTTTCTTTGCAAAGTCTCATCAGTTCAAACGTTCTAGTTTTTCAAAACTGATGAATCCCGAGATGTCAGCGATGCTTGGTGTTCAAAAGTAAAGTACTCAACGATAACACAAATAATACTAAAAGTATCCAAGAAAAAAATTCTTTTTACAATGCTACCTGTCACCTGCAGCATCCACACGCGGGCTTGCAGGGGGATACTCATCTATTCACACATGTAACGATATGACGCTTAGATGAAAGACACCAAATAAGGCTTTCCTGAGAAGCACTACCCAACAAAGAAAATTACAAACCATTACGCGTTCTTTGTATGTACTAGCTCAAAAATTGGTTTTAGTTCATTTTTAATCAAAAAAAATGTACAGACTGCCACTTTAATACAACAAAGTTTAGAAAATGTCCTGATGCAACTGTATATCAAAAATGCTGAGTAGGTGTGAGTTGATGTAGCTAATGATATATCCTATTAGAAATTCTTATGACCGCCAGTAGAATTTTTACAAAAAAGTATACTGTAAGAATAAGTAATAACTATAAAAATAAAAGTATAAGTATGAACTATTTTTATCAGTATGTGTGTTCCCTGGAAATCAAACCTATGACCTAGAGGAAAACTGTTCAGCTACGGGAACACAGTACTGTGGTATTGAATTGCTCTTGCTTCACATACAGAGGCCTTTAAAAGGTGATCACCGGTAATCATTCCTCAAACCATCAGATTTATCCATAAAAAAGTGCAAAAGAACTGTTCCTTATTAAATATCAAGATATACATGCAAAATTAACTTCTCAGTATGATGATGCTTGAGTAGTTTAATATCCCTCAGGGGAAGACAATCTAAGACAGTCGTGTATAAACCAGTTCAAATAATCTAGGGCAAAACTACAACCTGGTCAACTGTGATGAATGACTTGCAGATAAGATATTCTAAAAACTATTCTATATCATTAATGCTGATTATCTATCTATCTATCAATCCAAACTACAGCATACACCATAAAAAATTAAGAGACCATTTCAAATTTTCATATAATCAGCATAGATAAATTATGGCCATTCCACTCCAGTGTCTGTTGAATTTCAACAAAATCAAACCTCAGGACTGACAAAGTTATCCAACAGCAATATGATAGACTGACAGCATGACAAAACACATGAAAACTGTGATAAAATCAAGGTTATCACATAAAAAATATTTTTCCTAAATACTAGGGATGCACTGAAAATTATCAGCCGAAAGTGAATTATCGGTTTCGGGTGAAAGAAAAAACTGGCCGATAGAAAAGTCGAAAAATCGGTTTTAAAAAGTTTAGCTTTTCAAGGAAGACACGAAGTTCAAACATCACGAACAGGCAAATTGGTTTAATCATTTGTAAATATAATATCATAGATTTTATTTATAATACATTTTGTGTAATATTAAACTGCCGCTCTCAAATTAATTTGCAGCATTCGGGTTACCGGGTGTTATTAGTTTTGAGCGGTTTACCCTTGGAATGTCGCGACTGGCCAATCAGAATCAAGCATTCAAATGAGCCATGTAATTAAATAATAATAAAAGCTCAAAACCAGCGAACATAAAATCACACACAAGCTCTGTGTGATGCGCGACTGCGCTTGATCGGTTTTATGTTTCTTTATTGTAGGAGATCATGCGCATTGATCGTTTTAAAGCCGAACTTTAAATGCAACAGACTCTTCCCAGACGTGAATGATCAGCGGAACGCCCTGTCAGTAACTGATGATGTTGCACACGTGGACCGTCATCCGGCAGGTGCTGATATAACTGAAGCTCATGTTAAGTCTGTTTCCATGAAAAGATTCACTGCCCCTCTGTGTTCTGCCTGTTTTTTTCATTAAAATGATTGTGCACCACACTGAATATAACCTTCTGATATGAGTTTAAGTTTAACTATAACTTGACTGCTGTTATCCATATAGGCCTAATAATTCTAGAACTACAATAACTGATTGCATTGTTTTCAAATATGTTCTCTGTAATTTTAGTGTGTTCAAGAAACTTCAAAGTTTTTAAAACTAATTTAGTGTACCGCTTTTCGGCCTAGTGCATCCTGAATTATCCGTATCGGTTTCGGCCAAGAACTTTTATTTCTATGCATCCCTACAATATAAATGTAAATACGATTGTATTGCTTAAAAGTGAATATGAACCTGTATAATTGGCAATATTTGAGGTCTGAAAAAATACTCAGCCTATTTTCTATGATTTTGACCTGTTTCTCCCGTTGAAATTTTCTCCAAATAAATGCAAATAAATATTTTATTTGAAATTTGGGAGAATTATTTTGGTGAAGTAAAAAATAGTGAAGTAGCCTACAATGCAATTATTTTATCCAATTATTTAATTAAACGTAAATGTAATTATAATCACAAGGTGATTTTGTTTAAAACAAAAGTTGTACTATTCAGAACAACAAGGGCACCAAATTACTTCTAGTAATAACATTTTAAAATGTGATAAACTGAGTCATTTTATAGCGAGAATGTAATTGACCTCCAAATATCTGATCGCCGTCAGATTAACAAATAACTTTTAGATTTTTACAGATTTATCTGGTTACACAAAAAAACACACTTCAACAAGCCCTGACCTTTTAAACCACCTGCTGGTGAAAGAAATCTGGATAATAAATCTCACCCGAGGGACCGGCAAGATCTATTTAATGACAGTTATACAGTTACTCGCAAATGTTTGAGAAATGCATATTCATTTAATCCAACTAATCACTGAGAGATATGGTTCATGTTTGGGTCCCTAAAGGTTCAAAGGTTTGTTGTAGAATTTTTGTTCAGCAAGGAACCTTCTTTTTATTTGTAATAATTTATTACTATAGCCAAACATTTAAATCCATTTTTCCTTTAGATTACATCCAGTTTAACACACAGACCAAAAAAAACTGTTATTGTCCTTACTGGCGTAAACCAAACAAAGCCTGCAATTGGTTAATATATTATATCGCTAAAAATAGTAAAAACTATTTGTTGATCCAACTGAAGTAGACCTAAATGTGATGCTATAATTGTATTCTGTATGTGCCTTTACAAAGATCATAATTAGTTAGTTCATTGTGGCTGTAATCTTAATCTAAATGATCTAATTAACCATACAGCCCTATCATAGGGACAATAGTCAGGATCAAACAGACTTCCGATCAGAAAGACACAATGAGACGGTTGGATCTGCCAGTAGAAGGGTTGGAGTTCTGGATTTGACCTCAGGCTGTATAGATCTGCACAGCAAAAGGGTTTCAATGACACTCTTTGCTATTGGGGATATCACGCGTGACTTTGATGCCATATAAAAAATAACCCTTAAGGTTGTTTATCCCATCGATTTAAAAAAGGACATTTACCATTTAAAATATTACTGAGGGCATTAAGGCAGTAGGAAGAAATATCTATTCATATCTAATATGATAAATAATATCTACATTCTAGAAGTAAAATATGACAAATTATGATGATTCATAGTAATATTTGAATTGTATTAGAAGATAAATCTAAAACTAAGAAATCTAAAAGAACACATCTAACAGTAATATGCAAAACACATCAAATACACTACAACTAATAGCCTACTCAAGTTTGAATCTCAGTGATGCTGGCAGCCCAGATGATCGGGATATTAAAAACATTTTGATTCATTTGTGAACAAGCGATGTCAAGATTTTAAACATTATATTTTAATCATGGGCGTCAGCATCCCATTAACATCCAAATATGCACAAATGATGTACAAACAATTGATACTCTTTGAATCATTAAGGCATTAATGGGCTACTGCCAATTTAAATTATTTATTGTACGTTTTTTCATCCAGCAGATGCTTTTCTCCAAAGCAACCTACAACTGAGGAACGCAAAAAGGGCCATTGCCTAAAATGTTTATATTTGTTATTCACAAAATAGCTTCATAGCAATTTGCACGGACATACAAAAACCTTTATTTTCATGCACTCAATGTTTCAATCTTGCTCTGCCACAGTAGTGTAAGTAGATCTAGTCCAACAGGACCAGAACATATTTTATCAGATCATAAAAGACAGATAAATAAAGGTGTTTTTAAATGTCAGAAAGCTGTTGTTTTAAATGTCAGTGTCTTAATGTTTAATACACATGGCAGATTAGATTTAATTAAATTTTGTGAATGTGGAACAGGTTTCAAATACTTGCAAAAGTTGTGGAACCTGCCCCCAGTGCTTTGGGAGCTTACATTTGCATTAAAAAGCCATAAGAAATTGTAATGTAATCAGCAGGCCACTATGAGCAAATATAGATATATTACTGTCCCGAATCTGCACAAAAAATGAAAGGCTTCTATTTGCCTGCAGCGCCGATTTATCCACAATTGTGAACAAAACCACACTGAATAAAGTTACACGCACATGGGGGAATACCACTGAGCATTGATTTGTGCACATAGCTGTCAGCTACCGCAGAGGATAAGAGACACTCTCACGCTCCCGTTCCCTTTAAAATCCATTTTTTATATCAATGTGGTGTCAACACATGCATTTAAGAACGAATCATTTCATAATGCTAATAAGGCACAACCCAAGCCATAAAATAAACATAATAAAGCCATACAACAGAGATGTCATTGACCACACTGCATCAATTACCATATGTGTCCTTTTGAAATACAACTGTAAACATTTCACAAACTGATCATGATTACACAATCACGAGCAAAGACTTAATCGTTGTACGTTGTGTCCATTCCTCCAAGCTTTAATGACTTGAGTCCCTCCATTGTGTGATCTTACCTGATTATCCACGATTAGCTTCAAACAGACACAGTTTTCTCATTAAACTCAAAACCAGCATGTCAGCTAATTTTCCCGCCATATTTTCCAGATGATGACACTTACATTTGCCAGACTACTTTGAAGATCAAGTGAGACACCACAGACAGACAGACAGTGTCAGCATGGAGGCAGTTTGTGTGCATGTTATTCAGCTGTACAGACACGAATAGTGTCAGCATGGAGGCAGTCTGCTTCATGTGTGTAGTAGGAGAACATCACAGCCGCTTCATTTCACACATTAGACCAAAGAGCATGTGGCAGAGAGCAGACAGCATTGTTCCTCTCCCACAAAAGAACAAATGGTGAGCAAAAAATTGTCTACATTATTAACATTGTTGTGTCTAGAAATAAAAGAGGCATCTATCTATCTATCTATCTATCTATCTATCTATCTTTTTATACAACTCCCATTGTGGAAGGCAACTGGCTCTCCTTTGAACATGTCTTGATATAACTCAGCTTTGAGTCAAGGACTGACCCACTGACTCACAATATAGGCTATAGGCAATGTATCATAAAAATAGAAATCGTAATACATGGCTACAGAAAGAAACTTACTAGTTGTGTTGTATTTGACTCCGTTGATGTACTCCGGACACGGTCGCTCAACTATACGACCAGAGTTGCTTCTCGGCCAGCAAGTTCCGATCTCATCCGTGGTGGCGTTACAGTAGAGACCTTAAACATGAATGAAAGAGATGTTTAACAACGCGCACTACACATCACATTAACACATGCGTTAATGAAGGAGAAATGTCCGCACCGTCATAATTCATCAAACCGAATGAGGAATTGCCGTATAAAGTGCTCTGTATAGCATCCAAAAGAGTACAGTTGGGCTCGCCGAACTCTCCGATGATGAACTGAAACAGAGTCGCGTCCATTATTGTATAGGCGTTAAGTCGAACAGAAATTAGGGTTTCGGTGCGTTGAAACAAGAGTGAGTGCGTGAGTCTGCCTCCCTGTCAACTTGATACAATTTCGCCTCTTCCCTGATGGCAAGGGCGCCCTGAGCGCGCGTCAAGGCGCGTGGACTGTGGCTCGTTCTGTGAGCGCGCCGATTAACACAATGATCGTGATGTCATGGGATCAAAGCCGCGGCTTGAAATATTTCACAAGAGACTTTCTGTTGTTCTCCTTCCCACGTCTTATAATCTTTTTGATGGACTACCTATATGAAAACATTGGGTCAATATTTGATTTTAAGACACGCAAAAATTTTGAACTTATAATAAGTCATGTTAATGATATTCTTTATTAATTAACCTTTTATCAATTATTTAAATTAAGCATGGCTGACCATTTTAACTGTGGTACATTTGTACAAGATTGGCAAGCATAGTTTTCCTATTGTCTCACCATATATGTAACAGTTTTGATTTATTTTAGATGCTTTTAGTAACAACATCATTCCCACAGTTACAGTTGCTCGACTCCACAGTTTTGATAAGTTTACTATTATTTAAACCCTCATATGTTCCTCGTGTACCTATTACCACAACATTCCTCAACTATACCATTAGCTTGAATGTGAAATATTGAAGTTTTATGAAAAAATCCCTCAAATGTTTAACCAAAAAAATCTGGATATTGATCTAGCTCTAGGTATAGAATTTTGCCATCTTCTGAGATAAACCTAAATGGATTACAGTAATAAAATTCATTTTATTGACCAGCGGAGGGCCATAGAGAGCAACAGAGAGCCATTCAGTTGACTGGGCGTGGCCAACTTCTCCTGTCACAACTTTTGTGATACATTTAGTGAATTTATGTATATACAAACTTTAGAAAAATAAATAGTCTTTCAAATAGTCGCATTTTTGTAGCTTTTGATGCATTTTGAAACGTCAGCTTTGTAACTCGTGCTGCTGAAGATCTCCCTCCCTTACGAAAATTCTTTTTTTGTGGGACAAGTGTAGTAACCATGCATGTTTTTTGGTACTAAGGGGAAAACCATGGTTTTTACTGCAGTAACCATCGTTTACTATGGTTTTTTTTGTTTTACCTATAGTAAAAAGGGCTGACCCCTGTGGAGGTGTGTGTGTGTGTGCGCGTCTGTGTAGGCACGTGTGTGTGTGAGAGACTGTAAGTGCATTTTGAACTGTCAACTTTGTGATTTTGTGGAGGTGTGTGTGTGTGTATCTGGTAAACCCTTCGAAAACAAAGATGGCAATATCCAAAATCCTTGTCCTAGTGGGGAAATTTTTTGGTCCCCATGAGAAATCAAGTTTAAAAGTCATACATATATATAAAATATATATATATATATATATATATATATATATATATATATATATATATATATATAAAAGTAGAAAGTTTTGTGTGATTGTTAGGTTTAGTGATAGGGAATATGATATACAGTTTGTACAGTATAAAAACATTGCGTCTATGGAATGTCTGCATAAAACATGGAAACCCCACATGTGTGTGTGTGTGTGTGACATGTTTTTGAATTATGCCGGATTTATTGACTTTTTTGTTTGTTTTACGAAATATTATTTTCAATTGGGGTCATATTGACCCCAAATACACTATAAATGAAATATTTTTTTCACCTACCTTGAGAACAACCGAATCAAGCCCAGATGTTTTATGTGAATAAAGATAGGGAATAGATAGATAATCTCAAAATCTTATTCCACTGAGATGAAGGGAACTTGATTGGGGTCATATAGACCACAAGGAGAGGGTGAGGGTTAAATGATTGAAAAATGTACAACATTGAGTTTGTGAATTATACTCTAATTAGTGAGTACAGTCATCATTATCATATTGCAATATCTGAAGACTTGACTGAAATGAAATCTCTCTAATAAATAATAATAAAAGTACATTTCATCACCTCCTGCCAGGCAGAGTAAATGCCACTGTCACAGATGCCTATAGGCGACCACACATAATCTTAGCAGGATTTGATATCTTGATTTTATTTTGATTTACTGAAGCTGGCTGTAATTTTTCCTCTCAGGCTTATTATTGGTGTACTGCTAATTGTGAATGAATTCCAGTATCCTGGGTGTGATTGGGTGGTCTAAGGGAAGGTCTGACCCTCCTAATTGAATCTTGAACCTCACCCAGCCCTCAAAGTAAAAAAAAACCTCAACCAACCTCAATCAATCATATGGGACTATAAAATATTAGACTATAATTGGCTCTAAATGGACTTTATGCATGCGCGACTTCCACGTTTCACAGGAAGAACCCTAGGCAGTTTCCAGTTAGGGAGACTTAAAGCAGAGAGAAATGGGAAACTGCTAAATGTAGTTACGTTTAGCAGATGCTGCACATTGCAGCACCCCGCACTGGTATATAAAAGTGGCACTCTACCGTATTTGAATGTTAAAACAAAATGTATTCAAAGTATAATTTCAAATACGGTAGAACAGCACTTCAACCACTGCTGTGTGGCGCAGTGTACGGCATCTGCTAACTATTTTCTCAGTTTTCCATTTCTCTCTGCTTTAAGTCTCTCCAACCAGAAACGCGGAAGAAATGCATACATTTACATTACATTTAGTCATTAAGTAGACCCATTCATCCAAAACGACTTACAGAGAGTTTAGGGAGCAATAAGGGATATGTCATACAGGAGCAATAATAAAATAGGTGCTAATACAAAGTTACTGGTTTCAACAAAAGCTAGATCATTACCCGTTGAGAGAAAGAGAGAGGGTTAGTTTCTTTTTTTCATGTGTCTGTGTTCAAGTATTCAAAGAAGAGATGGGTTTTAAGTAGGTTTTTGAATGTTGTGAAAGATGTGGTTGACCGGACCGAGTTAGGAAGAATATTCCACCAGGAAGGAGTTGTGAATGAGAATGAGTGGAAAAGCGATTTACTGCACTTATGGGAAGGCAATACAAGACGCTGCTGCTTCGCTAAATGCAGGGATCTTGATGGGGTGTAGTATGAAAGTAAGCCGGGGGAGATCCACATGCACTTATCGAAAAGCACCTTTGGTTTTATCATTATCGCCATTTAGAATTCATTGCATCAGATTACATTAAACAACTTTGAAGTATTTATTAAGATCATGTTAAAAAGGATTTCCTTGTACTTTTGGTATAAAACAAAATGGTGAGGTCTTTCCATTTGAATATTTTCATTTTACCATCATGATATCAGGATTATTAATTGCCTTGCCTATGCTTCAGAGATCTTATAAATAACAGCAATGATGTTCAACTACGATCAGCTGTGATAAAGTCTCTATATATGTATGTCTGTATGATAGTAGACTTGTGACATGTAACAAAATAAACTAAAACTTAAAATATTTAAGAGTTGGACATATTTTTCAGCTTTGTGGTTACCATTGTTCAGAAGAATGGTGCATGTGCTTAGACTGTGTGACATGTTCTTTGTGAGCAATAATTAAGCTAATGCCAGTCTGAAATCAGTCACTTGTTACTCCTTTTATGTTGCATTTGTCAAGGTGCGTGGTTTATGTACATTAAGACTAATAAATATGTAAAATAAAGATACTGAAAGAATTGACTTAAAAATACATATATGTATACTTAAAATTTGTGAGTATCGTCTATGAATGAATGAATGAAATATTCAAGTCATTAAGACGTATTAAGAACTTTATTTTATCAGTAATACAAAATACGAAAGTTCTGCTTACTTAAACCAAGAACCTCTTAAACTCAAGACAACATGTTGCCTTATTTTTTTTGAGTATTGCCAACTTATCCAAGTTTACAGTTGGCATGAAAAACCCTGACCTCTCTAACTATAAATACCACCTTTTTCCAATCTGGTTGCCGCTTGAATTCATGAGCCCCGGCCTCCATACACCCAGCATATACAAACATGTTTAGTGGCCTCCTCACAAGATACCTTGACAATGGCCCTGGTGTCAAGTCCTCTAAGTGGAATTGTTATTTCTCGGGATGAAAATTGGTTATATAGCAACTCAACATTAAAAGGTCATAAAACAGGCTAAAATGCAAATGAAGAGCTGCATTTTAGCGTTCTGCCGGGCCCGCGAATCAGTGTAGTGTTACTTCCGCAAGCACCTCAGAATGGAGTTAACCGAGTCCCTTGCACAGCACCCACAAATACGGCTAGATGATGTACAACATCTTGTAGACAAATTTTCACTTACAACAAGATCATAGCTAGATAAAGGATACAAATTCTTCGTTGAACAGTACCTGTTTGATTATGAAGGTAAGTATTTTGCAAGGTGCTAGGATAAGTACTTGAATAAGTGTTCTGTCGTTTTTTTTACTGTTGTTAAATTCCAGTGTGACGGCAAAACGGAAGTTCTTCTTCTTCTTCTCCTTATTTGTTGCAAGAGGGATGTTACGATACACGGCTTTGAGAAAAGGCGGAAGTTAAGTGACCTCATTGTGGAAATGACGTATTCGTCATTTTGCCTAATTCTGATATTAAATAAAGCCTGGATTACATTGCTAGACTTTTTAAATCTAAACCTATTTAAAAATACTAGGCCATCACACACTTGGCAATGTTATGAGTTGCCACAGAAAACAAACTAGGCATGACTAAACATAGACAAGGTTTGAGCTTAATTTTCATTGGTTGTTAGCGCATGACTTCCGCATCATACACTATGACCGCATCTAAAGAGTTGCTCACGTGTTAGAAGTTTAATTCTCAGGGAGTACATGTGTTGATAAATTGTGAAGCCTGAATGCACTCACTGCAAGTCCCTTTGGATAAAATTATCTGTCGCATCGAATACTGTTTGATTTTCTGTGAAACCTGTCAAGTCTGGCTGCCCAAAATATGCAAAACTAGCTTTGACCCCTGGCAGACAGCAACAACTGCACATCAAAGCACGAGCTGAGACTAAACTTGTTCAGTGCACTCCAGAAAAGAATGTAGAATGAGCTCTTCATCAACTTCTTTAATGGAATATGGCGTTGTATAGGATCATCTTTCTCGGCACCAGAGTAATTTATAGTAAAAACAGTGTAAACCGTTGTAAGTCACCAAATAGACTGCTGGCACAGTCATTTCATTACTGCAACTCTTGATACTTTATTTAAATTCCTGTATGGCTCTATCTCAAAGATCACTAGGCAAGCTGAGTGACATCTTGATTAGTGCTATACATAATGATCTCTCTTTGAGCACATTACCTACTGTAGTCAATGAAGGTCAGATTAAGAGTGCCTAGTGAATTTGGAAAGACAATCCATGCCGGTTTGTCCCTGTGGCATCAATAAACTTCCTCCTGGTATTTACGTACCAATTTCAAATGGATAACACTGAAGAAGTCATCATGCCGTTTCCTCTGTGTAAGACTGCTTTCAAAGAGCACAAGAAGCCCAAGCCGAGCTACAGAGAACAAACGTTACATCAGCGTTGCATATTTTAGGGGATCAAACGCTTGCAAATGTATGAGTGATCACACAGCATTTTTGAGGGCCCACGGCGGTGAGAAATGGCATGGTCTTCTCTCACTTCTGCGCTGTGAAAATAATAATAATAAATAATAACAACTGTAGTCAATGCATTTATTTTCAGTTATGTTTTGCCATTTTTGTATATATATATATTTACAGTTAGGAATTTAGCACACAATTTTATCTGAAGCATACTACAATAGTGTGGGAAAACATTTCATCTTAAGAAAGCAAATGTTTTAACAAATTAAAGGTGCTGTGTGCCCTTTTTTGGAGGATCTATTGACAGAAAGAGTTGTCTTCAGAGGTGTATAAAGACCTTACGTAATGAAGCATTATGTTCCGCCACTGTAGTGCTTTGAAAATAGATTGAATCCCATATTCCTAACTGTGCTGTAGTCTTTTTGCCAAATAATTTTGTCAAATAAATATCTAAAAGGGATTGTTCACACAAACATCTGTCACCATTTTATGACCCTCTTATCATTACATTAAAAAAAATTCTCCGTATTGTATACATATTTTGACGCTTATTGGAACTGGAAGGGTTTGGTATTGTGCAAGCATGCTTTATGGACATCACTTTTGGCCTCCATTGTACATAGTTTACAATTATATATATTTAAATGTCATGGTTTGTTCTCATCACTTTTTTTGTGTTCTAACAGAATGTACTAAATGCAACAAAATGCACTTATTGTACTAATAGAGTTAAAACAGACTCACCAACTCTCACCACCTAGTTTTAAGCACAAACAGAATCTCAGTACACTGTTTTTGATCAGAATGCAATAATGGATAGCAGTAAATAAACAATTGTAAAAAATGTATAGTAAATCCTGGATGTGCTGCTATTGAGGAAAATCCGACTCCCAGAGGGGAAAATTAACCAATCAGGATCAAGTGTTCTAATGAGCTGTGTAATGAGTTCCTATTGATGTCTACTGTCACAGCGGCGGCTTAAATCTTGTGACCAACTCGCTAGGGCTGTTTAAAGTGTGTCTATAGAATATGTTAGCTTCTACTAATAATACTGCTCTTTCAAGCATATTTTCCCTCTGTGAAGCACATTCATTAGCACAAATACGCAAAGCTCCTTGACCTTCCTGTCCTTGCTCTGTTTCTTTTTAGGGAAGCATGATGATCATTTAATTCCCACTTCTCGGCTTAAGCTGTATAGACAGATAAAGGCAAGGCTTGTCAAAATAGCTGATTCGTAGAATATCTCTATATTAAGATGAGCACAAACGAGTAAGTGTGTAATTACTCAGCTAAACGAAGGGTCACTACTAAGTGTAAATAGCTTAATGGATTATCTGTGTTGTTAAAGGTCTTTGACTTTTAGGGGCGGTTTCCCAGACAGGGATTATCTTAAAACAGGACTACGCCTTGGTTAAATTAGAATATTTAAATTGTTTTTAAAAACATACTTAACCAAAAACATTACTGTGGTGGGCAACTTGAGACAAAACAATCGCACTGATATATTTTAATATATGTCAGTGCATGTTGTTTTCGATTAAGACACCTCTAACATTTAAATGAGTCTGGGACTAGGTTTAAACCCTGTCTTGGAAACCGCCCCTTAGTGTTAGAAATGACTTTACCTGCAGAGCAGAAAGAGCTTCACAGTACATCCGCAGCAGTACAAAAATACTGGATTCGCACAGAGCGTAAGGCTGTAAGAGAAATCACACACAAAAGAAAATTCTGAATACTTGATGTGTGCATACACTATTAAGGTACATTAATATAGACCAATTTGGAGTCGACGTCACGGTTACATTACTACGTTGGCCGCTAGATGTCACTGCGCTGCAACAGAAGAAAACACATGCAAACACAAGCAAATTCAGAAAGCATCCTGATTAGTTTGGCGACACATGCCCTGCAAATACTCGCAACACAAACAAACACTGAAACACGCTGCAAATTCTCGCAACACAAACAAACACAGAACAACGGAAGTGTTTCCGGGTGACCGCAAAAACTGATGCACCTGATTGGGACGCGCTTCACGTTGACCGTTCAAATTCGTTAGTGGAGTTGTCAGCCACATTGAAGTTAATTGCTTTATAACTTTATTTTAACTTTCTTAACGTACGTCCGTAGGATATTATTAACAGTTAAACAAAAACTATGAGACGTAGTAGCTGCTCGACTTACTTAAACAAGTGTCACTATAAAAAAGTTTAAAGGTTTAAAAAAATGATTAAAAACTTATTCTAGTCGACATAGTCAATGTGGCTGACAACTCCACTAACGAATTTGAACAGTCAAAATGAAGCATCAGTTTTTGGGGTCCCCCGGAAACACTTCCGTTGTCGTCCGTGCAGCTTGCAGCGCGTTTTTGTGTTTGTTTGTGTTGCGAGAATTTGCAGCGCGTTTCTGTGTTTGTTTGTGTTGCGAGTATTTGCAGCGCATTTCTGTGTTTTTTTGTGTTTCGAGTATTTGCAGGGCATGTGTCGCCAAACTAAAGGAGATGCTTTCTAAATTTGCTTGTGTTTTTTTGTGTTTTTTTGTGTATTCTTCTGCTGCAGCGCAGTGACACCTAGCGGCCACCGTACATTACTGCCAGCTGCGCGCGCATACTGGTTGCAGAAAATCTGTGGGAACAAAGCAGCAATGATTGAAAACGGAGGAGACAATTCCTTCAAAAACGTATTCTTGTGTTGTTGAATGTCAGAATAGGAATGGCAAAAATGATGGTATTGTTTACTAAGGAAAACCGTCAATGAATATGCCATTTTAAGCTAAACATGTCATTAAACGAATAGGCTGGACTGAGGAAATCATCCGGATCTGTGTTTATTTTATTTCAGACAAGGTTTTCTATAATCTTTATAAGTCTAACAATTTTCTATATTGTATCATTGTAATTCTCTAGTCGTTATAAAGGCTCTGGGTATTGCTGCAACCAAGATGTGCTCGCATTCCGAATGTTTATAAACTAATAATTTGCCTATAGTTTGAAAAGATTCTTACTTCAAATTCCTTTTGAAGTTTTGTTTTGATTATTTTTCTATTTTCAATTATCACTTTATCAAATAATCAAATAGAACATTTGTGCGCAACCCACATGATTTTCCGCTATTGAAAAATGGGACATTAATTTATTTTATTCATGAAATTCACTTTTTTATATTAAAGCTTAATGAATGTTTATTGCTAGAAATTAATAAAATCATACAAACCAGTTTTAAAACTGTCAAATCTTGGGATCATTTTGGTAAAATATTTGATATTTTTTAACCTTGTTACCAAATTTGAAATTGAAGGAATAGAAATAAAAAAGCAACATATAGGTGATTTAGTATTTAAAATGTTACACTAACTTACAATATACTAATATACACTTACACAATTTTTTTTCAGTGGGACATAAAAAAGGATTGCAAATCCACCCATAAATTGATCTTAAATGTTAATATATTATTTAAGTTTATTTAATGAAAATAAATAACTATTTATTTATATATATTTGGTGACTTCTAATAGAAATATTTGAGTTTTTCAGATTAACTTCTTTTACTTATCATACTTATTATTTTTACTTTTAATTTTATATTTACTTTAATCATTAAAAAAGTATATTTCATTGATTTCACAGCTTTCAAATTTGCTCAGTTGTTTCAAGTGTAAATGGTTTCACTGTAAAATCACAGTTAAACTTTTTAGATTGTAAGGGGAAAAAGCTTTAAGGTCTGTTTCAAATCTACAAATATCAAATTTCTCTTCATAAAGATAAACTTGCAGCCTTTATACTTCCTTAACGTAACAGAAATCTATAATGTGTTTAGTGTGTTCTATAAATCACCAGGTGGCTTGGCTTGTTTGTGCACTAGAGCATGCATGTGTCCTTTCTTCAGGGAAAAGCGCGTCACCTCATTGACTTAATTGCTTTGCTTTCTGGGGTTGTGTCCAGGCCATCAGCTCTTGCCTGGCAGCCATACATTACCAAATAACTTTATTCATGGTTGCTTTTTAGACAGCCATGTCCCTGTGATCAGTCATTTTCACATGGATCAGTGTGATGTCAGCAATGTTGGCCAGCTTTCATCTACTTTGACTGGATTAATGTTTAGATACAGACAATCAAAACAGCTATTACAATAATAAAGATACAGTCCAGGGACAAAAGTGTAATCCATTAGTTAATTTAGGATTTCTTTCAAAAGCAATGCTTCGCCTTCAGAACAACACTAACAGTGCACTGTTTGATCAGTCACTCAGGACGAAAGGAAGCGATATGAAAATGAATTCACTCTGAACCTTGGCTTTGAATTTGCAGCAGCAATTTACCAGAAATGAGCTTTGAAAAGAATGAAAGACAATAGGGTTGGCTATCATTATTACACATTAAGGCACCGTTATCCAAACAAAGTGTTAAACAGTTTCCTTGTGTGAGGGTAAGTGTGCTCTTATAGCCTACAAATTTCATTCATTCTTTTATTCGTTTCTATCCAAAGACTCAAAGTGAAAAACAGACCCAAGCCACAGAGATCTTTTTGTTGATGTCATTTAGAAAAGTAAGCACTCACAGTAAGTGATAAGTTCTCAAAGGGAATAATTCACCTAAAAATTCTATCATCAATGATACCCCAGAAGTCTTTGTTGCTAAAATTCTTTCAAATATCTTTCTTTGTGTTCAAATAAACAAAGAAATTTATACAGGTTTGGAACAACAACATTTTTATTTTGTGGTGAAATATCCCTTTAAACAGATAGGTATATCTCACATTATTCAATTGGAAATTATTATTTAGTGTTATAAAAATAAAACTATGAAGTCTAAAAAGTGATTGGTTGTTTTTGACACATGATGGGTAAATATTGGACAGAACACTGCCCAATTTACCCTAATTACCCAATGCTGGGTTACTTCAACCCAATTGCTGGGTTGTTTCCTCTCATGGTTGGGAAAAGAACACTCAGCAGTGTATTCTGTCCAATATTTACATGAAAAGCAACACAGCACTTTTTAGAGTGTATACACAATGAGCTTTTGGAGTTTATCGAAAAGGCCATGAAAAATGCATCACATCCTCAGACAGGATTTTTTTCTGCTGTTCATTCGAGTGAAGCATCATTGAGAACATGACAGATGTGTGATTGCTTTTATGAAACAACATTTTCATATTCCAAACAAAACAGCCCTTTTGAATATTGAGTGTTTTGCATTGGGTTATCAGAAGAGTATTTGCTTAGCATTTAGAAAAAACTATTAACTAAACAAATTATTGGTATTTTTAGAATCAATATTTAATAAACCTTTCACACTTCGAGTCGAAACCTAAGTGATACAGTTTGTGGTTTCAGACTGTCTATTTCAAATCTCCAACTATCATAATCACATCATTATTTACATTTATTCATTTGGCAGACGCTTTTATCCAAAGCAATTTACAAGTAGGAGCGCATATAAACATTTTGTCAACACGCTAAACAGTACTGTTAGTTTACAAGGCCATGCTACTAGGATTAAAGCTGGAGTAAGCAAAGGAGATTGTTAACTTTAATTTTTAAGAGAGACAGTTCAGTTATTGATTAGTCAAATAAATGCGGAACATGTATGTTGTGAGCAGTTTTTGAAAGTTGGATGCGGCAGTTCAGATGGAGGCTAGTAGTGATATTCTGTTTCTTCAGAAGTACTGAAAATAAAGGGCCTTAGGGAATTATTTTAAGATGATACCAAGATAATAAACAATCTAGTTCTTCTGGCAGTTGGTGACATATATCCATTTTAATCTTCCTGGAATCTTTCTATAGCATTTTGGGCCGCAGGGTACACCCTGAATAAATGACCAGTCACAGTCGCACACTCTTACTCACACACCTAAGGATAATTGAGTGACTCCAATTTACTTAACCCACCTATCTTTGTACAGATTTTCTTTGGCTACTCCGTTTACCCCAACAAGCTGGTAAGCGGTATCACAAAATAAACCCAGTCTACTCCAATTAAAACATCTTAAATTAATGATAGGATAAAATTTATTTTTGTAGAGGCAGCGTTTTTCATCATTTGCATTTTAAATTATGACTACCTGCAATAGTATTTCATTTTGGCAACTATTTTCTAAAGGGGACCTATTCCTTTCATATCTCAATTAAAATGTACATGAACATAAAGGTTAATCAATATTTATTTCAAAAGTAAAGAATACTAGTTGTTTGTTCCTAATGCAGAATGAGTTAATGATGAAAACACATGACCTAAAGGTCTGCTGTGCTGTACAGTGAAAACACATTTAAAGGGCAGCGCAGCTTCTATTACAGAAGAATGTTTGGAGACATTAAAATACACTGGGTTCAAGATTTTAAGCCTTTTATATAAATGGTATCAGACTGTGATACTTTGAAAAATTATTAAAATATACCTCATCAGTTTTGAATAGAATTGAAACCCACACAACTGCCTTGCTCAAGTGAACATTAAAATAAAAAAACATATCTGCAAAATACTGACTAGCAGTGGCAGTTTTTACCGTATGTATTAATGTGTTTGTTTGATAAATTGTTTAGTGTGTGCCATATTACGTTTCATCACTATGATGAAAACATACAGATCTACAAAAGATCTAATCAATATGTTTTGAAACCAAATGAAGAGTCCAGTAATTGTCTTTGAATGCCTTCAAACATTACACACATCCACACACAATATTTTAGATACAAATTATGCAATAATTGGGACATAAAGATCATTGTGACTAAAGAAAGATACTGCAGGGTTCAACAAAAAAATTATATTGGGACCACAAAGAAATCACAAAGAGAATGATAATCTATACTTTATCTGTAGTGTAGCCATCATTTTATTTGATAATTCATTTGAAAACTTTGTCTCACTTCCTTAGCAATGGTGCCATTGGAGTGCATCAAGTTAATAGCACCCGATTCCAATAACATCCGACTGCTCAAGTGACTTTGAAAGATGGCATTATTAATGAAACAAAATCTTTACAAAAAATGTTTGCAATTTAACACATACTTACACATATCAAAGCAAGAAACATTAGCAGCTTGATAACATCCATTTTTTCCATGTGTACCAGATGAGGAAGATGAATGCCATCATCCATGGGGAAAAAATCTAAATGTAAAATCTGGATAAAAAGGTCCCATGTCATAAATTTGAATCACACTATCAAAGTCAATTTTGTAAAATGGTAAGTCCAAAGGTAAAATCTTCTCAATAAGCGAAATGCTTCTTCAGAGAAACCGATCTTCTGTCAGAAGAACTGACAAAGTTTTCGGACAAATTTTCAGCCCACTGGTAAGCACTGGCTGTAATGGAAAATAGCTCTGTTAACCCATCAGCTGGTCGGCCACATGGCTGCCAAGAAAAACATTCCTGAAAAACTTTTTTATTTGGTTGCGCTTACTATTTAGGAGTTGATCGTTTTTAATGTTTTGAATGACTTGAGTCAGCAGTTGATAAGCAGTGACTCTTGTTGTGAGCAGCTGACATCAGGAAGTGATGATTTGGGAATGTAAGATACTGAGAGGAAATGTGAGCCATAAGGGGCTTAACTGGGATTCTTCTGAGGGGTCAGAAAGACTCAAGCTTTGAAACAGGCAGGTGCTGAAACACTGAAATATGTATGTATTATGATGCTTATATCTCCTACCTCAATCAACTATCTACATGAAATAAAACATACACACACGTCTTAAAGAAAAGCTTTTTACTATACTGGTGAATGACAAATGACATGATTTAAATTCCAACGCACAGTGAGAATCAACTTGTGATTTCTCTAAGAGTTTGCTATGTGGAAGTAAGGCTGAGCTTTTATCAATGCAAACAAGCTGGGCAAATTGTGAATGACAAGCACATAGCAGCAGGACACACAACTGATTAAATTGGCAGAATTTAATCTGCTGCTTTACTGACTTTTACCTGACCTGCTCGAGATGGAAGACTGAAAGACATGGCCATGACAGCACACATTCATCACGAGACTAAAGCTGTAAACATTCATATGAATTGTTTGGTCACATTTCTGTATCACGCCGACGAATAATAATAAAAGACACGGTAGCCAGTAATACACAACTACTGTATCTGAGATCATCGTTTGTGCTGTGTATTACAGCTAATAATCAGGCTAAAAAAACTTTCAAACGGGTGCAAAGAGGTGTTCTCGTGTCATAAACATGTTACTGCGATTAAGTCCTTACTCTGATTATTGGAAATAATCGCATTATTGATGGATATGTAAACATAGTCATTGTGATCAATGGGAATAAAAGTCAACTCTCTCATGATTTATTGGACTGCATGCTACAAAAACGGCCATTAAATTTTTAAGGTCATAGAGGAAATTTCCCCTTTAATGTTACATACCTTCATAATGGTGACATTTTAAGATTATGTAAATATGGAGATAACAAACTACTCTGCAATACAATGTATTACATTCTCTTCATATCTGTGTGAAGATAACAAAGCTGAAAAAATTTGCTAGTTAGGTTTGTTATAGATTTGATAACTGAAGAGTGCTAAGTATTTATGAATAAAACTAAACATGCTCCGACAGTAGACTGTCAATCTGGGGTTGATTTTCCTCTTGCAGCCATGCCCAGGGAGGTTGGTTACAATTCCATGGACCTTAAACTTCTCAATAACTTTTGTAACTGTTGTCACAGGTTGTCATCTTGCTGCTTGGAGATGGTCTTGTAGCCGTTTCCTTTACCATGCCTGTATATTATTTTCTTTCTGAGCTCCTCAGACAACTCTTTCCTTTGTACTCTCTGGTCCATGTTCAGTGTGGCGCACTCAATGATTCCAAACAGCGCAGTGACTACTTTTCTCCATTTAAATAGGATGAATGACTGATTATAAGATTGGATTGATTTGTGATACTAATTAGTTTGAAATATCGCTATAATCAAGTTATGTATTATCTTTTCTGAGGGGTACCAGCAAAAGTGTCCAGGGCATTTTAGAATATCTTTGTAGAATAAGCAATAATTCATCTTTTCCACATCGTCTTTGCTTTTTTCTATGACATACCAAAGGCATGGAAGTATACATGCTACAATAGCGTTTCAATTCATCACTCTTCAGGAGGAATGAGTCATTATTTCAACTAGCTGTAAGGACACCAACAAACTTGAGCATGTCTGTAAAATGAGATAAAATATTAATTAATTAAACTATAAGAAATCATTAATACATACAGCATTTAATTCCATCAGTTTTTATATAAGTCTCAATACATGTGATATGCTGGTCTCTATGGCATAATACTTTGAGCAGCTTAAGGATGATTTTTATTAGTCGTATTAAAATGATACTAACATACAGTTGAAAGAAAAAGTATGTGAACCCTTTGGGCTTACTTGGATTTCTTCATAAATTGGTCATAAAATGTGTACTGATCTTCATCTAAGTCACAACAATAGAGAAACACAGTCTGCTTAAACAAATACCGCACAAACATTATACGTTTTCATGTTTTTATTGAACACAACATGTAAACATTCACAGTGCAGGGTGGAAAAAGTATGTGAAACCCTAGGCTAATGACTTCTCCAAGAGCTAATTGGAGCCAGGAGTCAGCCAACCTGGGGTCTAATCAATGTGATGAGATTGGATGTGTTGATAAAAGCTGGCCTATCCAATAAAAACACACACCAGTTTTGAGTTTGCTGTTCTGAAGAAGCGTTGTCTGATGTGAACCATGCCTCGCACAAAAGAGCTCTCAGAAGACCTACGATCAAGAATTGTATACTTACATAAAGCTGGAAAGGGCTACAAAAGTATATCTAAAAGCCTTGATGTCCATGTGTCCACGGTAAGACAGATTGTCTACAAATGGAGAAAGTTCAGCACTGTTGCTACACTCCCTAGGCGTGGTCGTCCTGTAAAGATGACTGCAAGAGCACAGCGCAGAATGCTCAATGAGGTGAAGAAGAATCCTAGAGTGTCAGCTAAACACTTACAGAAATCTCTGGCACATGCTAACAATTTTGTTGACAAATCTACAATAAGGAAAACATTAAACAAGAATGGACTTCATGGGAGGACACCACAGAGGAAGCCACTGCTGTCCAAAAAAAAACATTGCAGCACGTTTGAAGTTTGCAAAAGAGCACCTGGATGTTCCACAGCACTACTGGCAAAACATTCTGTGGACAAATGAAACCAAAATTGAGTTGTTTGGAAAGAACACACAACGCTATGTGTGGAGAACAAAAGGCACAGCACACCAACATCAAAACCTCATCCCAACTATGAAATATGGTGGAGGGGGCATCATGGTTTGGGGCTGCTTTGCTGCCTCAGGCCCTGGACGGATTACTGTCATCGATGGAAAAATGAATTCCAAAGTTTATCAAGACATTTTGCAGGAAAACTTAAGACCATCTGTCCACAACTGAAGCTTAACAGAGGATGGACGATGCAACAGGACAACAACCCAAAGCATAGAAGTAAATCAACAACAGAATGGCTTCAACAGAAGAAAATACGCCTTCTGGAGTGGCCCGGTCAGAGTCCTGACCTCAACCCGATTGAGATGCTGTGGCATGACCTCAAGAGAGCGATTCACACCAGACATCCCAAGAATATTGCTGAACTGAAACACTTTTGTAAAGAGGAATGGTCCAAAATTTCTCCTGACCGTTGTGCAGGTCTGATCTGCAACTATAGGAAACGTTTGGTTGAGGTTATTGCTGCCAAAGGAGGGTCAACCAGTTATTAAACCCAAAGGTTCACATAATTTTTCCACCCTGCACTATGACTGTTTACATGTGTTCAATAAAAACGTATAATGTTTGTGCGGTATTAGTTTAAGCAGAATGTGTTTCTCTATTGTTGTGACTTAGATGAAGATCAGAAGACATTTTATGACCAATTTATGAAGAAATCCAAGTAAGCCGAAAGGGTTCACATACTTTTTCTTTCAACTGTATGTGCATGTACATGAATGGAGCTCGCTCTCTTCCCATTTCAAGCCTTGAGGAGGAATATACATGTACCAAAGGCTGGAGATGACGCTCAAAGATCATGTGATCCCTGTGTAAGAGAAATGGAACCAAGCAACAGTGGTAGTATATGTGAAAGCATCCCTCAGACATAGGGACATCGTGGGACAAGTTCAATATGGCATAGGGGGACTTGGTTTGGGATCAACCACACACACATGTTAAAAAGCTACACCAAGGGAAACTGGTGTTCCAGGATGTTCGGTGTCATGAAGCAAGTAGATGTGCCAGAGCGGTCAAGCCCTGCAAGACTGCTGGATGAGGTGGGAAGGCATTGAACAGCAGGAAATCACTTGAGGTGAGCTGTGGAGTACGGAAACAAACAGGCCAAGTTTTATCATAGCTACATGCTGCCCTCTCCAACAAATCTGCATGTTTGTTGAGGACAGGATCCAGCCTGCATCATGTGCAACTCCAGCAAACATTTAGCATATTCTTGTGGGTTGTAAGAAGAGCTTGACACAGGGGAGATACACATTGTGCCACAATCAATTACTAAAGTGCTTGACTGCAGCAGTAGAGACAAAGAGAGTAGTAGCACATGAAATCCCCCAAATCGCCTAGGCTAACTTGCTAAAGAGGCAACCCTTTATTCGGGATGGGCAGAGTAAGTGAGATTGGCAAGCGAGTTGATTTAAACCACACTAACTTTCTACCTGGAAATCTCAGTGACCAATAAACAGCCTGACAGGATTCTGCAGTCCAGCTCCAGTAGGACAGTCATAGTTGAGTGGACTACCTTAAGAGGCCATTAATTAAGTGTTTGAAAGAATCTCAGGTATGCCAACTTTGAAGCAGAGACTGAAGATCTGGACAATTTATTTTGGCTTACTTCCTGGTGAGAATGAACTGTTGCATACTTTAGGTCAATTGTGAGAAATAATTTTTTGCAATTCTGTTGGTAGTTGAAGAAACTTGTCAAGTTATCAATCTTAAAATTGCATTTACAAGACTAGCTCCCCACATAGAGGGAAAAAAAACTAACACATTCTGCATCCTATAATGTAGCACAATTGCGGTACAGGAAACAAGTCAAACACTAGGTTGATATCTGAATTACATCAAACAAAGGTTGAAAAATTTAAGTAAATACTGCAGGACTGTGGCCCTCTAGGAAGAAGTTCAGACACCCCTGCCCTGTTGGCATTGTGTTTCCTGCCCCTTTACATTAGGGGCCCTTAACAGAAAAGCAGACCACATTAGACAAGTGTTGGTTTCTATACGGTTTATTAAAATTATATGACCAGAGTAACCGCTCCACTAGAAACAGTTGTCTGCTCACTAGATTTGATGGCTGCATGAACATCTCTTCCTGCAGGGAGAATAAAAAGTTAAACACCATTTATGTAAATGAAAACATGAAAAACCTTAACTCACGTTTCCTGGCACAACTCTGCACACAGGAACCAGAAGCAGGGTGGCACACCACAGTACTACAGTGAATATAAATCTGACCAACAAAGAGATCAGCTTTAGTAACAAATACAAAAAAGGCAATTTTGATGAGACAAAAGGCTGTAAGGAAAATCATACGGTCTCCTGCAGAGGGGCCAGTGACGATGGGTCCACAAAAGTGAACATCTTCACAACAAAGCGGGAGTAGTGGGTTGGGAACTGAAGACCAGACGAGCCAAATACTGGAACCAGTGTTGTCAGGTAACGGTCATCCTGGTAAGGACATCTAAAGTGTGATAAGTGACAGTCAGGACTCGTTCACAGCACACTATCTGGACAAATGCTTGGGATTCTATTCACCCATCAACTAGAAGATCCCACTGGGGTAGACTTAGAGGACTAGGGGTTGATGTCGCCCAACAGTGTCCCAACATCAGGTGAAGATTGGGGTCAGTCCTCTCCAAAATGCGCACCTCAACATACACAGGCTCTCGCAGGACTTTTGTGACTGGATACTCATCCTCGCCATAATAGGATGTGTACGCCTCATCTCCTGAGGAGGAACTCTTATTATTACAGTCCCATCGAGAATTTGAAACCAGTGCTACAAGTAACCCTCCTCTTAAGCATTTTTTAAAAGACCAGCACATCATTACCTTCTGCACAGCCTTTAGTTACACATTGGCCATTTGCCAGTCTAAGCTCCACCCTGAGGGGTCCTGGAGCAGCTATAGGTGAAGGTGGCGGTACGGTATTGACCTCCACAACCAGAGCTTCCACAGCAGTTGCAGAATATCTACACTGGAAGAGAAGTCTAGGACAAAAAAAAAAAAGTGAGCTTACATCCGTTCAAGGAGTCACTGTTCTGAGAAAAAAAAACAGATGACCTACTCAAATTGACTGCCCCTTGTGATTGAGCCAAGAGGTCCAATCCCAACTTCATAGGATGAAGACATTCTGTTCTCATACACCACATAACCATTTTCCTCCTGCAAACAAATACACCATTGACATCAAATCTGCTCCAGATGTCCTGCTCATCAACAGCAAACTTACAATCATGCTGGTGCCACAGGCAGTGACTGGAAACTGGTATATGGCAAAGGAAGGCGAGGAACCCACAGGACCACAAGGTGCTTCATTTCCACCCAGCAGGCGGACCGTGTCCAGACTCAGACGAGGCAGAGTAACATCTCTAGCCACCACCAACACAAACTGACCATCTCTCATACACTGGACGGTCACTGGTATGAGACAGAGGACATGATCAGGGAATCAGCTTGGCAAGAAACATTTCACTGGACGAACAGTTACCTGACATCCCATAATAACACTGCTGTCCATTAAAGCAGCAGTTTATGGCTTCACACTCAGCACCACTGATACCAGGTTGTCCACACTGGATCTGCTCAAAATTAGCTACAGCACACATGTCAACAGGTTCTGACTGCACCACTTGCTTCTGAAGTGGAAACTGTTGTTCAGTTTGCTGTTGGGGTGCAAAACTCTGTTCAGTTTGCTGGAACTGTGGACTTCGAGCTGGAATCCCTCTCTGTGGAAAAGCTCTGCAAACAGAGCTCAGTAAAAGCATAAGCACTTGAATCTGTAAACTCCTGTTTGCAGCCATTATTCCTCAACAAAAGAACACACTCAATCTCAGTCTGAGACACTGTTTCTTGTTTTTTTGTACTCTGGAGCTTCATTAGTGATAACGATATCCCTCTTGAGTGATTAACATCCATCACAGTCCAGCTCTGCTCAATCAATACTTTAAACATTAGATAGTCTGGATTGGCTCCTCTTAATCAAAAACAATGAATGCAGTTAACAGCTGTGATGATTTTCCGGCACCATGATAGTACATACCAAATTAGTGTGAAGTACACACGTATCAACTAATATTATGTTCTATGTAGTATGTGTGGGTGTAGTATGAATATATTCTGGATGTACCACATCTGCCATGTTTTCATGTCATGTGACCGAAATTCTCTTTGACCTATATGATGTATTAACAGCCATAAAAATAATCTACATTTTCACCTACTATACATGCAATGCATGTACACCCATGACTTTACGATAGTGTTGGGTCCGAGTTAAGTCCAAGTCCTTATTAGGTTAGTCAGAGTCCAAGTTTAAGTCCAAAGGCCCTGTCCCAAATGGCGCAAACTGGTCTTGTGGACCTCCTCTGAGTCCACACGTGGTGAAGTCAGGAATCCGAACTATTGGGCAATAGGTAGAGTCCACAAGGGTACATGGGAGTGCATTTTGGGACAGACTTGAGATCATCACACCAGAAAAAGCAAGCGGTGCTTTCTAATCATTCTCGCAGTACTTTGTTGTGATTCGCTGATCAGTCTGCACAGTGCCACTTGCAGTCGATCACACTTGTTGTCCTGTTGTAGTTATTTAGGACTGGAGCAGCCAGTTTCTATTCCTCTGTATTCGATGAAAGTGGGATCGGACACACAACTCATGAGATTTCTCTCTGATAATAGCATGGATAGGTAAATATAAATATGCTACGTATTTCTATAATCATATATCCCCCTAACACAGAGGATGTCTACCCGACAAACCTAGTAAAACCTCTTTTACTCTATTTATATGCTTGACTGCTCCCCCTGTCATGCATGAAGAGTGGGAAAGGTCCTACTGGGCAATTAAACGGTGATAAAATAAAAGGTGGGATTATAACACCTAGTCCTATATAGCGAATTTGTCATCATGTTTTGTCTGAATCCAAATTCGTAGTTCACTGAACAACATTTTTGTATAAAAAAGTAATCTATTGTCAAAAGTACAAAGTACAAAAATGAATTTTTCATAAAAAATCAGATTTATTTGAAATATTTCATAATCCTTAAACATAACTTTCACATTCAAAGGGCCCATTGTTTATATAAATGACACTACTGGAAGGATTCTCATAAAAAAAAAGTATAATAATCTTTGCTGCAATCCAAAATCGTGATCAAAAAATATTTATACGTTTAAGCATTAGACTGGGAATAATAAAAAAGCACTACTGTTCTACATGAATCATGTTAGATGGTTCCCTTTCTGTCGGTCACTCGAGGTTGTGTCGAACCGACAGATGGGGTTCGCCCTTGAGAACTTATCACTTCGACTGGTTTTGTGTCAGGCCTATGAAATTGGCGAATGAAATTTGCATGCCGGACTCCGCCCCGGATATCCAGGTATTAAACGGAGATGGCGTGCTGCATGCATTCACCTTTTGTTCTTCGGAGCCTTCACTTATGCTGATATCCTTCGCAGAACTTGATCTACGATCTCAACTACTGGAGTTACGACGTGGTGCAGCGGACTGTCCCTTCCTGCAGCGACTTCCCCTGGGCATCTCGTGGCATGTCCCGCTGTTCTCGTGGGTGCGGTACCATCATCGAGGAGGGGGACGGACATGATGTCTGCCTTAAGTGTCTGGTCGCCCAGAACGCAGAGGCAGCATTCGTGGACACATCTTGCACATCTTGTTGAACCGAACAAAGAAATGTATACAGGTTTGGAACAACTGAGTAATTCATAACAGAAGTTCAAAACAGATGACATGTGTGCTCGAAAGGAATACACATTAAGAAACTCATCAATTAACATTTATCGTTAGAATATAAATAAACATTTTAGCGGCCTTAGTACATTATAAAAGTAGCCCCAAAACACACAACCCGCGGCTCCATAATGTTTCAGGCAACTACATTTTCAAAATGGCACAATCGCGACAATGGCAACAGGTGAGATTAACTATTTTTAAATTTAAAATGCAATTATTTGCGTTTGCATTTCTTTTTAATTAAACAATTAGTTTAGGTATACATAAATATATGTAGCATAATACACAGTGCGATTTTTAATGATTTGGGGGGACAACCCTCGGATGGAGGGCGACCATTCATCCTTCCATGACAGGAATTCGCCTCAGGCAGAAACGTCTTGGGTTACGTCTGTTACCCTTGTTCCCTGAGAAGGGAACGAGATACTGCGTCACCAAGGCAACACTTTGGGGAACGCCTCAGCGTGACCAGCTCTGAGCACGTGTGTCAACATCGTCCAGTAGTGAAACGATACGTCATGGGATGACGAATTGACCAGAAAGTATAAAAAGGACATCTGAAACTGTCCACTTCAGCTCGAAAAATTTGAAGCAAGAGGCTGACAAGGATGCAGAGAGTTCGCCAAGACAACGCTTTGGGGAACGGGATACCCAAACCGCCATGCACCCAAATGCTTGTCCGTGTACACAAAGTCACATCTGAGAAACAACCACCTGGGCTCCTGGGGTGAGATTCATGTCCGAGCTATAAAATCTCACAAATGTGAGTAGAGAGGACCAGCCTGCCGCATATCACACATCTCGCATAGACGCCCCCGACCTTAAGTTAGACCTTTATTATGGAAACGGCTGACAGGATTGCAGCAATACTAGCAGGTGCGAGCTGCGCCTGCATTGTGGTGGAATCCCATGTTACCCCTAGAAAAGTGATTCTCTACTGGAGAAAGCACACTCTTCTTAGTATTCAGCCTCAGCCCAGGTTCCTCCATATGTGCGAGAACAACATCTTGATGTTGAACTGCGAGTTGTTCTGACTTTGCTAGAATAAAAATTTAACACGCGAATGCATTTCACGCGCAGCGGAGCTAGGGCTGCATCCACGCACTTTGTGAACATGAGCGAAGACAGAGCCAGGCCGAACGGATGAACAGGATATTGATATGCAAAAGCAAACCTCAGGAACTTTATGTGATGGGGAAAAATGGGAACGTGGAAATACGCTCCTTTAGATCGATCGTGACGAACCAGTCCTTGGATCTGACTTGTCCTACGATCTGTCTCAGTGTCAGCATCTTGAACTTGAATCGCTTCACTGCACGATTTAGATGTCGCATATCCTAAATTGGACGTGATCCCCGTCTTTTTTCGGAACAATAAAATACTGACTGTAAAAGCCGGAGTTTCTTTCGTGAGGAGGCACGAACTCTATTGCTCCCTTGCACAAGAGTTTTACCTCGGTGTACCTCGGTGTACAAAACCCCGCTGAAGCGGGGCTGGCGGATTTGAAATTGGATCCGGTAACCCCGCTCTACCATGCGCAGGTCCCATTGTGACACATTTGGTAGACTTTTCCAGGCTGCTAAATGGTCCACTTAGGGGTCTTATAATGGGGACTGCTACCGTTTGGCAAGCCTCGACTGGCCGAGCAGGCATAATCGTTTGAAGGCACAGAGGAGGACCCGGCACCGATAATGAGATAGGAGACACCGGGGCATCCAGAACGACTTGTCAGATGGTTTCATATCTGACAGGTTCAGCCACAAATGCCTCTCAGTGGCTACCATAGCGCCCATGGAGCGGCCCAAAGGACGGGCCGCCTCATGAGTAGCACGAAGAGAAACATCCATAGCATGACGGACGGGCTAAAAGACATCTGCCGCCACCTGCCCAGTGACAACCAATTCCCTTAGCGCATCAGCCTGATACGCCTGAAGCAGTGCCACAGAGTGTAAACAAGCCACCGACTGCCCCACTGCCGCATACGCCTTGCCAACCAAAGTCAATGTCACCCTGCATGGCTTTGATGGCAAGGTAGGGGCTTTTAGGGATGAAGCCGTGGATGGAGACAGATAGCTCGCAAGCGTCAGTTCTATTTTTGGCATCGCCCCGTAACCTTGTTCTTTAGATTAGATGATTAGATTAGATTCAACTTTATTGTCATTACACATATACAGGTACAGTGTAACGAAATGTAGTTTAGGTCTAACCAGAAGTGCAATTAGCAAGTGCAGATATACAGTGTGAATAAATACAGAATACAATATTAGGGAAATAATTTACGTTGGGCATGTACTATGAAAATATGACAATCGGTATGTACTATGAACAATATATACAGAAGGCTATATACTGTGAACATTAATGTACAGGAGGTTATGAACAGATAACAATATAGACTATACAATAGTGCAAGTGACTTGAGTGTGCATTAGTTACAGACATTAGCTATTAAAGTTACAGTGCAGTAGATGAGTTAATGTGGTTATTAAAGTTACAGTGCAGTAGATGAGTTAATGTGGTTATTAAAGGTACGGTGCAATACATGAGTAGATGCAGATATACAGTCACAGTGCAGTAGATGAGTTAATGCAGTTATTGAAGTTATAGTGCAATAGATGAGTAGATGCAGTTAGTTATGCGATAGATGCAATAATGCAATAGATGAGTTACAGTGCAGTAGGTGAGTTAGTGCAGTTATTAAAGTTACAGTGCAGTAGATGAGTTAATGCAGGTATTAAGGTTACAGTGAAGTAGATGAGTTAATGCAGTTATGAAAGTTACAGTGCAGTAGATGAGTTAATGCAGTTATGAAAGTTACAGTGCAGTAGATGAGTTAATGCAGTTATGAAAGTAGTCCATTAGTGCAAATGAGCATTCAGTGTAATGTTCCTTGTGTGCAAGTGAGCAGTATAGAGTGCAAATGATGCGTGTAAACAGTCCGGTAGAGCAGATACATGAAGTACTGGTGTGTACAGTTCCGTCATGCATGGCAGCCCTGTAGTGCAATGTAAACATTGTAATAGCAGCATTAAGTTAAAGTTATGAGGGTAGTGAAATCAGTGGGGAGCAGAGTTCAATAATGAAACAGCTCTGGGAAAAAAGCTGTTTCCTAGTCTGCTGGTTCTTGCCCGGAGGCACCTGAAGCGCCTACCGGAAGGCAGGAGAGTAAACAGTCTATGAGCGGGGTGAGAGGAGTCCTTGAGAATGCTGCGAGCTCGACGCAGACAGCGTTTCTTCTGGATGTCCTCAATGGAAGGGAGTGTAGTTCCTGTGATGCGCTGGGCTGTTTTCACCACCCGCTGCAGTGCCTTGCGCTCAGCAACAGAACAGTTCCCGTACCAGACTGTGACACAGTTGGTCAGGATGCTCTCTATCGTGCAGCGATAGAAGTTCACCAGGATAGTTGAAGACAGTTGGTTCTTCTTCAGTGTCCTCAGAAAGAAGAGACGCTGGTGAGCCTTCTTGACCAGGCATGAGGGGTTGGTGGTCCAGGACAGGTCCTCCGAAATGTGGGTCCCCAGGAACTTAAAACTGGAAACACGTTCAACAGCCGTCCCGTTAATGTGGATGGGGTCGTGTGTGCCTCCTTTCGCCTTCCTGAAGTCCACGATGATCTCCTTTGTCTTTGAAGTGTTAAGGAGCAGGTTGTTGTTTGAGCACCATGTGGCCAGGTGCCGTACCTCCTCCCTGTAAGCAGTCTCATCGTTGTTGCTGATGAGACCAATCACTGTTGTATCGTCTGCAAACTTGATGAGGGAGTTAGATCCATTCACAGGCCTGCAGTCGAGTGTGAAAAGGGAGTAGAGAAAGGGGCTCAGTACGCAGCCCTGTGGTACACCAGTGTTAAGGGTGGTTGTGGTGGAGCAGATGTGGCCTAACCTAACAAGCTGAGGCCTGTTCGTCAGGAAATCCATAATCCAGTTGCAGGTTGTATTGTTAATGCCTAGGTTTCCAAGTTTGATGATTAGCTTGGAAGGGATTACGGTATTGAATGCAGAGCTGAAGTCTACAAACAGCATGCGTGCATAAGTGTCCTTATTGTCCAGATGTGTGAGCACTGAGTGCAGCGCCATGGACACTGCATCATCTGTGCTCCTATTGCTACGGTAGGCAAATTGGTATGGGTCCAGTGTGGATGGTAAAGAGTCTTTTAGGTGTGACAGGACCAGCCGCTCAAAGCACTTCATAACAATGGGTGTGAGTGCTACAGGGCGGTAGTCGTTCAGGCATGTCGGGCTGGAATGTTTTGGAATGGGCACAATGGAGGTGGATTTGAAACATGCTGGAACAACTGCTTGGGCGAGGGACAGGTTGAAGATGTCCGTGAAGACCCCAGCGAGCTGCTCCGCACATGCCCGGAGTACGCGACCAGGGATGCCGTCAGGGCCAGCAGCCTTGCGCGCATTTATCCGGCTTAGTGCAGTGAAAACATCTGTGGAATTTACTGTGATGATTGGGTGGTCGGTGGAAGGTGTGAGCCTGGTGGCGGGTTCCTTATTGTCTCTCTCAAAGCGTGCATAAAAGTCATTAAGCTCGTTCAGAAAGGCAGCATCTGTGGTTATGGGGATGGAGTGGTTGGGTTTATAGTCACTAATGGCCTGGATGCCCTGCCACATGCGTCGAGGGTCAGAATTGGTAAAATGCTCCTCTAGCTTCAACTTGTAGCAGTGCTTGGCCTTTTTGATGCCCCTCTTCAGATTTGCCCTGGAAGTACTATAGGCCTGTGCATCACCTGATCTGAAGGCGGTGTTGCGTGCTTTCAACAGGAGGCGCACTTCCTTGTTCATCCATGGCTTCTGATTAGGGTATATGGTGATCTGCTTTTGAGTTGTGACACTATCAATGGTGGTATTGATGTAGTCCAATACAGAGGAGGTGTAGCTGTCAATGTCCGTGTGAGAGCCACTGGTGGCCTGAGAAGCAAACATTCTCCAGTCTGTGTGTAGAAACCTTTCCTGGAGTGTGAAGTCTGCCCCCGCAGGCCACACCTTGATGGTCTTCATTGATGGCTTCACACGATTAATGAGAGGTGAATACTTGGGGGTGAGCAACAAAGAGAGGTGATCAGATTGACCAAGGTGGGGGAGGGGGGTTGCGGTGTAAGCTTCAGCCATGTTTGTATAGACATGGTCTAAAGTTTTGTTTCCTCTTGTGTGGCAGGAAACATGCTGATGAAATTTAGGGAGCACTGTCTTTAAGTTTGAGTGATTAAAATCTCCCGCAACAATAAATGCAGCCTCCGGGTGAGCAGTCTGTTGTTTACTGATGGCTGCATGAAGTTCTTTCATAGCAAGCTTGGCATCAGCATCCGGTGGAATATAAGCTGCCGTTATAATGGTGGAAGTGAATTCCCGTGGCAGATAAAACGGTCTACATTTAACCATGAGAAACTCAAGGTTAGCCGAACAGTGTCTCCCGACAATAACAGAGTTCGTGCACCAAGCTTTATTGACATAAATGCACAGTCCACCTCCTCTTGTCTTACCGGATTCCTCTGCCGTTCTATCCGCGCGGTGTGTGTTGTAGCCCGCTAACTCAATAGCGTTGTCCGGTATGCCGCTGTGTAGCCATGTTTCCGTGAAGATTATGACATTGCAGTTCAAAAGTCTTTTGTTGTTGATGATGCGGAGTCGAATCTCATCCATTTTGTTCACTAATGATCGTACATTAGCAAGGAAAATGCTGGGTAAAGAGAGCCGGTGTGGTGTTAGCGTTAGCTTAGCTCTTAGCCCTCCGCGTTTTCCCCGCCTCTGTTTACGATCTCGACGCCGCCGGCGAGCACTTCCGCCGGGCCGTGTGGGGTGCGTAGCATCGGAGGTTTTGACGATCTCAGGGACGAGTTGAATGTTGCTGATATAACTTCCGGGAATGCGCAAACCGATATCCAAAAGCTCATGCCGGGTGTACGTTGTGAATGCACAACTGTTCTTAACGAACAGGCCCGAGATGAGCAAGAAAAACACTATATAATTGCTAAAACTGGAGAGACGCTGAGCCTCGCGATGTTCACGCGCCGCCATCTAGTTCACGCGCCGCCATCTATATAACATTATATATAACATTGAACGTTAGAGTCAAAGTCTGTGGCGTGAAAACTCACGCTGTATAAGGACGCTGCCATGACCTACACACCTCTTGATGTAGGTCCGTGAAAAAGGGGAGTTTGCGTCGTTAGGGCTGTGTGCTGTGCTTAAGACACCGCTCTTCCATCTTGCTCTCAGGACGAGCGTTTGGTCTATCTTGTGGCTAATCTAATGTCTGCTGGGCTACCGCTGCTGTCATTACTTCCACCAAATCGGTGTGCACTGAAGCAGCAAGAGGGGGGACATGATCTAACTCTCCTGCTTCCATACTTATTACATCTACATCTTTATATGCAGAGAAATGCCCTGCCCATCTCCCTCTCTGAGCGGGTGAAAACGCAGTGCACTGCCTCTGCCTCGGCAGAAGCAGGACCAGCGCCGCGTGGAGCTTGCACCTGGCCGTCCTAATCAAATAGTGCCAAGATAGCAACTGGCTGCACCATAAACACTTCTTTTACATATCACAATCACTCTTCTTTTAACTAGACACACACACGCTACTCACAGAGCCGCTTGCTGAGAAATAAAGAGTTGAAGTGGACGGTTTCAGAGGTCCTTTTTATACTTCCTGGTCCATACGTCATCCAATGACGTATCGTTTCACTACTGGATGATGTTGACACACGTGCTCCGAGGTGGTCACGCTGAGGCATTCCCCAAAGCGTTGCCTTGGAGACGCAGTGCGAGTTCCCACAAAATGGAACTGTATTAGTCATCTTCACCATTATGAAGAGGTACTAGAGAAAAAGCATCAGTTACATTTATAAAATCCTACAGTGCACCTACAGCTGTCAAACGAAATGTATCACTGATTCTCAAGATAAATCTGGAAAACGGTTCAATTTGATCTATCACAGTAAAAAGAATAGGGGAACATCATATATTGTTCAGTTCTGTTATCAGGAGATGAGTTTTCCCACATGGAACATTTTAAAACAAGATATATCTTTCATGTTTAGTAGTTTATATAATGAAATTAAAAGAAGCATAAGCGTAGAATAAAATAAAACTACACTGACACTCTACAATTTGAATAATGATATAACTGAATAATCATCACAGTAATGAGAATTACATTTCTTTTCATTGCCGTAATGAACATGGTTAGGGGAAGGGTTTGAGAACAACCTGGAAAAATCTTCACTTCGTTTTATCTTTTCTTATATCTTTTTTTTGATGTTCTTGACAGGTGAGATTCACCTCCAGATATGAGGGCGCCTCTGATTTCCGGTTCCAGCTCAGATTGTGAAAATCACAGCCAAAATATCAAATACTACTTTGTCCTTTTAACAGAAAAAGATATACAAAATTGTGAGTCTAGGGAACTGTACTGCAAACTAGCAGCAAAATGCAGAAAGATTTCATGAACATAACACCATAAGCACACAGAAATGATTCGTCTGTTAAGATTATAAATTTGTAGAAATCAAAAACTGTGAAAAATGTGTAGAGAGGATGAAATCAAAACATTCCTTTACTGTTGCTCTCCTAGAATTTGAAGACACAGTGTATGCAGGAGAACTATGTTACTGTCATGACCTTAAGAGCTATACATCTCCCCCAGGGTTTGTCAGATCGCACACACATTTCCATGTGACATGCTCAGTGCTTCTGTGTGCAACCATTCATTTCTGTTAACTCATGAGCTACCTCAGCATAAACTATTTATACAAATGTGAACACTGTTAGCAGTATTTCTTTCAACAATAATTTAAAGAGAGTTAGACCCAAGCAAAGGCACTTGGAAAATAATACATGCACAAAATAGAACTTTCTTCATTCTCATTTCTAGCTTTGATAATGCCTCAAACTGTTTTTCAAACAAGTTCTTAGGTTTCAGTTTCACGCAGATATTTTTTTTCTTTATGGAAAAAAGTTATCTATTTCCAATACCAAGTCCTTCCAGTAAATTAGTGCATAGCTTTTGGAAATAGAAAGTGGTTGACCTTCATAAGCTTTTGCAAACAACCTGAAACTGCATCATCTCTCTACCTCACTGAGATGAAGAAATGTTATTTGACTTATGTCATTTACTCCGTAGAGATTTCCTGTAAACACCTTATTTATTATAAGGCACAATATAAAAAACGTTAAATCAAATTTGTATTATGTTTTGAAGATTTTGTGAAAACAAGCTACATAAATGTTAAACAGTATGCAAATTGAAGGCTAGATGGAGTGCCTTTTAAGTTAAAAGTTATTTGTAAAATGAAAAAGCTCCAAATACTAAACAGATTAATATCAACAGCTCTCGGAAAGATGACTTTTGAGTGGAATTAAGGTTTTCGGCCTAACATTAAGGACAGCTGATGTATCATATAGAGCAGTTTTTTCTGTGCCTTATCAAAACAAAATTAAATAGATAGTTTAATAAATTTTTGGGGTCTTTTAAAGTCATCATTTTGGGGTGTTTTGACAGGGCATTGCATCTGTGGTTGCTAAGGTTTTCTGGATGGATGCTTGGTCATTTATAGTGTGACGTGGGTGTGTGCAACATAGTTGCTTATAATTAGCCTAGGGCAAAAAAGCTCATGCACCGCCAAGTCTATGATGTTCTGGCCTTTAGATTTAGCTTGTGTCCATCGCCATGTATTCAAAATAAGAAATGCATCTTAGATCAAATATAGAATGTAAATATGATGTCTTTTTAAAAAGAAACCTTGGGCAAGAAGACAAAGTATTGGGATTTGTCTAATAGCAGTGTTTGTTCACTTTTTGTTTCAAAAGCATTAGAAATAGACACCTCAAAAATATTTATATTTGAATATACATCTTAAACAGATCCACACATATAAAAATGCAATAAGGTTAATCTCACCAGAAATGACATCATACTCAGCACATTCACAAACAATGACAACAGTCTGCCTAAACTGTTTTTTTTTTGCTTCAGCTTAGATCTTAAAATATCTATAGACCAAGTTTTTTACAGCCCAACCAGAATAAAAGCACTGAAATGTAAAAATAATGACAGGTAGAATCACTTCAGTTAATAATACAGCTGTAAACATTCTAAGCAATTTTGTCATACTTTAAATAATAAAGGTTAACAGGCTAGTTTTCATATGGGGTAAATCAGAGGCTATCTCTTGAGTAAATTCTTGGTAGGCTAGTTTCAAACACCTAAAGATGACTTAGTATTTTGTCTTGCAACAATATGTAAACATCCATATAACAAGACACATTTTCCTTTGGAAACAAATTACATAAGATATCAAATCTTAGGATCAGCATATGCAAGGCAAAATTTGTTGCCTAATCTTCAATCTTACCGAATAAAAAAACAACAGGATTATTTTGTCAGGATTATGGAGGATAAAAGCTGTGTTCATTAAACAAAAGCTTTCGAATAAAGAAGAGTATTTTGCACGGCCAAGGCCAAACTACAAATGCATACACAGTTGGATACAAAACCTGAGGACTTTGTTACCCAAGAGATTTTCCAGTATTATTAAAGATTAAAAAGAAGGTTTTGTACATGCTGGGCAAATTTTCTACGTGAAACGTATGTCCCTTCAATGTATTGTTGAAAAATACATCGCCCTGTAAAAGCAAACATTTGCTAAAAGTACATTTTCCATTTCCCTTTGGCAAAGTCAATTCTACACTGCAAAAAAAGACTTTTTTAATTACTATTTTTGTCGTGTTTTCCAGTACAAATGTCCAAAAATTCTTAAATCCAGATGTATTTTCTTGATGAGCAAAATTACCTCAGAAAATAAGTCTTGTTTTAAGAGAAGAAATATACAACTTCAATTAATATTTGCTAAGAACAAGCAAAAAAAATCTGCCAATGGGGTAAGAAAATAATCTTGAATTAAAGTTTACCTTTTTCTTAGTCACTAAATTCAAGATTTTTTTACTTACAAATTCACTGAAATTTCATATTTTTGACAATATTTTTGATTTTCATTTTTTTTTTGACATTTGTACTGGAAAACAAGACAAAACAGATAAAGGGATCGGAGCAATGCTTATATTTCAAGATTATTATTATATGAACATACTTGTAATAGCTATATTTCAAATGCATAATAATTCTCTGGATAATTCAATTCCGCATTTTAATAGCATATACCCAACTGAATGTATCAGTGGAAAATATTTGCATATAAACACTGACTGTCATACACGAAAAGGTGCTGAGTTTTTCCCTCTGTCACCTTTTAGCCGAACACGGTGTTGGTTGCAAATGCAGCTCTGCTGTTCAATAGCATTTGGGAGTCAAACAAATTTAGGAAAAGTTTTGGGAAGTGTTCAGCACAGGGATTAAGGGAGGGTGATAAATTGGGATTGTTTAAACAAGTCTGGGTAGGAATATATGGGTGGAGAGACAAAAGGAGGCTACATGGAATTTAAATTGTACAAAGAATGTACAAAGTAACAGGGATTTTGGAACATGGACAGCAAAGAGGTATTAAAGGCTGTCACGGAGGAGATCGGGAGCATAAGAGGATGAGCGACAGGACTGCTGGTGAGAGAGGACCGGGCACGGACATGTGTTAAGTTTGTATTTATGTTCTTGTAGCGGCCTTTTACTTCAGTGTTATTGTCTGTTTATTTTGATTAAAAGATATTGAATCTCTGTCGGTTCCCGCCTCCTACTTTGAACATTGCTACAGAGGCTAAAAATGTGGAGAGAGAGAGAACGAGAGAGAGAGACATTTCCCAATTGAGTAGCAAGTAACAATCTTTGCTTTGCCACATGTTGGTAGCCTGACAAAGTCAGACTTTGCACTTCCGCTCAATATCATTTCACTTCTGTACTCAGTCTGATATAGCAAACCATCTCCCCGTTTATTTCCGGCTCCATACCAGCCAACCAAACAGTGAATAGAGGACGGGCTGAGAACCGGGACGTAGATGCTAAGCACTGAATTTAAGATTGTAGTTAGGGAAATATAAAACGACAGCGGACATGGAGACAATGGGATGCTATTCGCTCTTTTGTAGAGAATATTCCCGGCATTTGCCGACTGAAGCGGAACAAGAAGAGTGTTTGGATCACATTTTGAACGGAGGTGATGTTGTGGCCCTACACCCGACAGGTTTTGGGAAAAGCTTAATTTATTAACTGTTACCGATCGTCAGATAGAACTGCACCCTTTTGACAGGTCAGTGTCTCCTTTCTTTTCCAGTTCTTGAATATTCCCATGTCATGCTATAATCTTGCAATTAAATTGCAGCATTTTCGACAGACTCGAAATGAACGACGAGCTGTGTTAAACGGAACTAATCCTAGCTTTGACAGTTAGCTGCAAATATTTGTCTCCACTGTCAAATATTAGTTTAGATGCACTCATTGTACCGTGGATACGAAGATATACTTCATATAATCTTCACTCCGGTATTTCGCTCGATGATTTTGTCTTCGCCGCATACCTGTGTTTACAGCGGAAGTTCGAGGCGGCTGAGCCGGCGCATAACATCCGTCATAACCAAGCGTTATGTGATTGACTTACAGGTACACCAAGGGACCACTAGAAAGAAAAGGCTTGTCAATTAAGTCCTTCCAGACTCTGTCTACAAAGCAAAGCGAAGCAGGAGACTTTGGTATTACCAGGCTAACATGTTGGTGCTTTACAGAGAAAATTAAAAGTTAAATCTAAGTTAATAATCTTTAACAATTACTTTATAAAACAAAAATCCATTATTAGTTGTTTTCTAAAATCAAATGCGGCTCATGTAATACTCAATATTTCACAAATTAAATTGTTTTTAAAATTTATGTTAAATTGAATATACACATTTATCGAAAATCTCCTATTAACACGCAAAAAAAGGAACATCTAACATGACATAAATATGAGCCTGTGTTACTAGAATGCAAACATCGTCACTATCTGATATCGGAGCAATGCTTATATTTACAAGATTATTATTATTAACATACTTGTAATAGCTAGTATTACATTCAGTATAGTAACCCAACTGAATGTATGAGTGGAAAATAGAAAAGTTTTAAAGGTATTAAATGCAAATTATAATACAAGATTATAACGATTGTTGATTGTGGAACAACTCAACAGGGGAAAACTACAACTGGATTCTGGCCATTTTAGTATAATGGCAAAGAAGTTATTATATTTGAGCAGCGGAGCTCAGAATCATAATGACTTTTATTTATAATGCATACCAAAGAGCTGGTATCAATACAGCATACGGCTCAGACAGCAGCACGCCCACAGACCACCCAAAAAAAAGTTTAAGCTCTTTAGCACTGACTTTCGTAAGCAGGGCAACAGGGCCCACTAGGGAGCCTCAACAAACTTTCAAAGGGTACTCAAAATGAATCAATGTTGGCAAGATAAAACAAGCATCAAAACAAGTTTAAACAACTTAAAATCAAGACAATCAAAGAGTTTGGTTTTATTTTTACAGGTCCATTGCCCAAAAAAATTCTGTGAAAAAAAGGGCACAAAGGTTAGAAAATATCAGGTGTACTTTATTTTACATATACCTTTAGTGCACAGTGTCCTTACCTAAGAAACTACTGTGTAGCATAAGGTTACTACATGGTATAGGTTTTGGTTTGGAGGTAGGTTCAGGGTTAGTAACCAGATATTATATTTACTGCAATAAGTACACAGTATGTACATGGGAAACAGGACTGTAAAATAAAGTGCCACTAGAATTTTGATGACGTTTTTTTACATTCGTTCAGGGAACAAGTTCAGCTACCCTCACAACTGTTCATCTGCAAGGCTAATACAAACATCAGCTCTAACAAGCACCTTGAGAATTAGAAAAGACATTAGATTTTTCAGGGTCAATCTCTTTTTGGAATGAATGCAAGTGAAAAGAGTGAACTTGACCTTTGTCAGGAAACTACATTTAGCCTCTGGGAAGATGGTTCAAATTCTATTTGAGACGGCAATTTTTGTATTCATTGCAACACCCCACCATCTAAAACCATAAATTGGAGAAGATAGCCAGAGCCAGATTGAACAATAATCCCACTCTTAAAAAAAATGTTTACATATCTGGTGAGATTTTTGTAATCAATTGTGTAGCGGATCTTTCACATGTCAAAGCAATGTATTGCCACCCCCATGCCTCTATGGTGAAAAATTCTTGATGGACTCAATAAGTCTATGTAATTTTAGTTGTTTCATCATCCAAATTATTATATTGTCACCTAAACTACCTCATGGTTGCTACAATGGGTCGCTGACAGTCAGTTGCTTAATATTGAATATTGCACTGAGCAACATTAAAAGTGGGAATTTATAAATATTGACATTGTTTATTAATATTCAAGTAATGTACCGCTAATTGAAATATCCTTGACATGATATCACTGATAATTGAAATGAGATTCATTTGAAGGCACTGCAAGATGTTCATTAGTCTAGTAATTAGAATACTCCTTCATAAAAGATTGGCCTCTGAAAAAAAGATCCAGATCGTCCTTTCTGACATTGACTGGTTTAACTTTTGACGTGTAACTCCTTTTATCATGTCCATGCAGTTTTAGCAGAATAGGCCTACATTCTCTCTGGGAAATAAATGACTACTGGTTTATTCTTTCTAAGTGTCTGATGTTATACTAGACAGAACAACATGTTCCACAAAACAACAAAATATATTTACATGACAATATCTGATATGTATAATTTAAAAATACCGCATATAATTGTGACTCATGATTCAATCCAAAACACAGATGCTCCTGACAAATCCTTTCATCGGCTGTTTCCTTTGAAATAAAATCGTACATCATGTATGCAGAACAGGAGACAGGGTCAGACAAGTAAATTAAGAGTTTACGCACTAATATGCCAGACACTAATTGAAGTATATAATAACAGCTGGGTAATTTGCAGAGACACTTTTCTGCCCTTCAGCAACAATGTGTCAGTTTTGCAGACAACTGTGTAAGGTTCGATATCCGCGACTCCTCCAAAAATCTGCAATAAATATGAACATAAAAACAAAAAGTTCATTAAAAAAGAATATTAAAGAATAATTAGTATGTGTTTCTAGTTTTAATGATTGTCTCTAATATGATAAGAAAATAACTTAATGATGCTATAAACTCCCGAATTCTAACAAGGATATACAACAGAATGGTTTGGTTGGGCTTGGCTCGGAGGTGTGCTCGAAAAGTATCACAGACAACACTGTAAACATTGATAATGTCAGGTTTGCTTATTGTCTGCTTTATATACGCTCATGGGATCAGTGCCTTGCAGCAGAGCTCAAGGCCTTTAGCAAAACAGATCTAAAGATAATTTCAAAGAAGAACTTCTTTGCAATATCCACATTTCTAATATGTTAAAATGAAGACTTACAAAATGTAACATGGACTATTTTAATGAATAAACATCCTTTGTTTTCAGAACATTTTGATGGAAAGAAGTAGTTAGGATGAAAGAAGTACACTTCAGATAAGGTGCACCTTCACAGTAAATTTCAGTAGCAAAATTCAAAGGGAATCAATTTATTATGCTTCAGACTTATTCCAACATTGGTCAAATCATGACACAAGGCAAGCTCTGTTTTGTGGTTTCAACCTTTTTGATGTTTTCTTCTTTTTATAAATTAGTTGTCTGTGCTTTCCGCCACAATAGGAAGTCTATATTTTTTCAGCCGGATTATGGTCGCGCTATTTTCCAGCAGTGACAGCTTCTGCTTTGATGGGTCTGATCGATGGCATATCCAGAGGGTATTGTAGCTGTGAAGAAAAAAAGCAACTCCAATTCTTGACAGTAGATAGATAGATAGAACATTAGAACATTATAAAACGATAGTTTCCTATTGTCCAAGTGGCGCTGTGCTTTAATGGAATACATTAAAGTAAAATGTGGTTCAAACCTTCAAAGCTCGCTGGTAGAAACTCTTTACAACCATTTATGCGACCAGTCAAAAGCTTACAATCACTTGAATGAAATGTTTCTCATGATCTCAAATTGTTATGATCTGAAGACATACAAATTTGAAAAGTGCCGAAGCCAATGGCTCAGGCGACCGAAGCTGGGCTGCAGAGGTTTCCTGGCAGAGCTGCTTCAGCTGGATCTGTGGAGAGGAGATGGGAAGGGGTCTGTACATGGGCTCTAGTGTGGTAAAGGGGTCCAGTGATGCAGATGGAGAAGGAGTGGACATCGCTGTTAGGTGGTCTGGTCTTCTGTCACCACTCATGGCGGATGAACGATGCCACACAAGGACTTAACTGAACAGGTGGTTAAATTGAGTGAACGGGTGAACAAAAGACAGGAAACAATCCACAGGTGAGTATAAATCCACAGGTAAACATTCACAGGTAATGATACATCCACAGGTTAACATCTACAGGTATACATCCACAGGTAAACAAACATTCACAGGTTAACATCCAAGGGTAAACATAAATCCACAGGTAACTAAGGGTCGAAACTAGTAGCAAGCAACTTAACAATAAAGAACTCGACATCTTGGCAACTACACGGAAAATGAGTGCAAACAGAATCACGGTATAAAGAGAGTCCAAGGGATGCTATTCAGTTGCTATTCGGGTGTTCCATGCAAAGGATCATGGGGAGTGTGGCCGTGATATTAAAAATCCGGTGAGAGGGGGTGGGAATAGCCGGGAGAAGCACTGAATCACTGATGCGAGAGGCGTGTTCAGCAGACAAGTGGGGAAGTTACAGACACACAGGACTTCATACAGAAGCAGAATTGTGATCAGACAACAGAAAAATTGGTCAAATCAAAAGCCACACTTTAAGAGTAAATAAAGAGTAAAGAATTTTCAGCAATTTTCATAACAAAAAGTACATCCACGTTCTCTATATGCATTACGTACACATTTCAGATTTATTGATATAATCAGACTGATGGGATAACCTACTTGCATTCAATTATCATCATCCTCCCAGCTATCTTCTACCAATGCCAGACATCCAGACATGTGTTAGAAGTCTGTGCCCATGAGGAGAAGTGTAAAAATGGAACACTGCTGGCAGCGTGTTGCACACCTGGTGCATATTGGAGCATGCCACAGGTGGCATAATCTACCATTGTAATTTCTTCATTGAACTCTTGTCCTGTGAATTGAAAGTCAAGCAGTGTTTAAACACTGGAATATTTTAGGAATATTTTCTGCACAGACTCTCTCTCAGAAATGCTTTCCTTGAAGATAATTGAAAAATAAAGGAAAACAAAAATAGACACATAAATAAATAAAGGTAAATGATAGTCCTATTTTTTATAGACCTAATTCTGTATCTATTTCCAAGAAATTCTCAAATGTATATAAATTTACACTTGATACAACAATTTGATAGAGGCATTGATTGAGTAAAAGTTTCAACCACTGTTTAGATTAGACATACATTTACCTTGAACTTGCATTTATTCATTTAGCAGTGACTTTAAAAAAGTATAATACTATAGTAAAAATATGGGAGCATTCAACATGCTCATGGCCTCAAAGCTAATGGAGACAGCAAACTGGCTCTAAACAACAAATCAAGAGCTGCAAGGCAAATGATGTACTATATAAATCAGTCTCTATCTTTTCATGCCCACACACACTCAAAGATAGTACTGTTTCTTTATATAGTTTTAAACATGGCTGGATTTTGCTTTTACAGTAACAGGAATTTGAATATAAGCTATATTTATTTTGTTAAATGTAATGCACTGAATTAAAAGGCATCAATTGCTTTTCATCAAAGAATCAAATACTTTTGCAAAGGCAAAGTTTAACACCATAAACTGAAATTTGACGGCATTACATTTAACTGTGATCCATTAGATGTCTTCGGGTAATTACAGTTTATAAAATTAATCAAAATATATCTTCAATAGATAAAAATTTTAATAAGAGAATTGCAATGACTGCAGAGTGCCTCCAAATCCTTTAAGGTGGTACTAACTATTACTGTCAGGGTCCTGTCCTTCCTGTCTTGAGTATTCGTGCCTTGGGCACAAGGCCGTGACAATACCATGTCTTATGTGTGTGTTTCGTCTTGTGTGGAGACACGTGGCGGTTTGATTTGACATTTCGCCGCGTGTCCTCCTGTCTTTCGTTTAGCTCCGCCCCCTCGTTTCTCCGTTGGTGTCCCATTAGTGTGTCATCTCCCTCCCCTGTCCATTCTTCTTCCTGCCAGTCTCCCTTTATGTTAAGTCTTGTCACCTGTCCTTCACCGTCCCTGTATTATTATCCCTCATCAGTTATTCCCTTTATATTGTCCTGTTCTTCCCCAATCCTTGTCGGTTCATTTCACTTGTTACATTCCTCTGTGCTTCCTGATCGTGTCATTGTGGATTACGTGTTTCTATGGATTTACCCTTTTTTCGAATTGGATTTGTTATTTTGGATTATTTCGTCGTGTATGTTTCATCCTTGTGAATAGTTTTTGCTTTAAAGTCTTGTATTATTTATCGTGCTTTTCCCCCATCGAGGGTGTTTGTTATCTCGTTTAATATTAAAGTCTCTTTTGATTAACCCTTCACCTGTCTGCAGTTGGGTTATGTCCACCGTTCCTCACAATTACATTAGAATGTTATTTTAAAATGCGCTGTCTACCCGCTACAAGATATGGAGTATGACTCAGTTCAGCAATGTGGTAGTTCAGGTGTTTTGCTCTTACTTAATTTTACTGCCCTGCTTTGTTATTCATTATGTTTTATTTTAAATATATTAACATGCAATATCACCATGTAATAACAATAATATCCCCACTCATGTACTCCTGTAGGAAACACCACATCTGGTCTAAAAATAGAACTTCAGACAATTGAAGCCAACCAAACCCAAGGTTGCTGTCAACAGCGGACCCTCTGAAAGATCAACCATCAAAGATCTGTGATGGCATTCAGAGTTTTTCTAACAGCACAGTGATGTATGGTTATTTGGTTGCCTCTGTTCTGTTGACCCCCATGTGTCTTTATTTTGACAAAAGAGCCAAGTCAGGGTACTCCCAGGCTTCCTGTATGTGTTTGTCTTCCTAATCCAGTATTCTAAACAGGTGGCCATCCTTCTTGCTCAGTTATGTGACGACAACCATTCAGCAGGCTCAGATGTTTTTACAAAAACTGAAAGGTGTTTTAATAAAGTAGAATTTCATTACATGTTGTATGTGGGTACACCATTTAATGTATGTTTTAGGTTTAAACAATATTTTAATTATAAGGGAAAGATATCTAAGGTTTAAAAATGGGCCACTATTTCTTAATTTTAAAATGGTCATTCTCAAAATTTTTGCATGTCTAACAGCTTTGAAGCTGTCAACTATCCATTTGAGAGCGAAGCTTAAAAATAAGTTCATCTTGTAGATCAATCACAACATCAAACACAAGAAACAAGAAAATATAACAAACAAAAATAGTTATGCAAAAATCTTATGGATAATTATTGTATTGTAAACTCAAGACAAACTTGACATGACAGGAAATTATTACTGAACATTGCTGAAATGAATGATGTGAAAACATTTCTTCTTCGTAGCACGCCTTGGGTATTCATTCAACACAAACATTATATCCTATACACGTTTAAAAGATAACAACAATAACATTGTATCAATATTAAAAGAGATAAAGCAGTGGTGGGCACAAAGATAAGAGACTGTGAACAAATAATAAAGGACATGAAAAACATACGAGTGAGGAAGGAGACAAGAAAAACAGCACATGAATGACAACAGAGTGAAGTGTTATTGGAAAAGAAGAGAACAAAAACTGAAAAAAACACCAAGAGCGCATGGATTTTCAGAACTACATCCAAAATAAAAAAAATAAGTTAATAAAAAATTAACATTTACCAATTTGCAGCAGACAAAATGTGTACATACAATTATCAGCCACTGTGGCTTCATAGGTTTCTGCGGTGAATGACTAGATGTGTAGGAGTGAGAGCACAGAATGATGCTTATGGGCACCTACTGTACAGAGCCATTGAAGGTGTGAAACACACCAATACACAAATACCTTCAGAACAAATAATGCAATAAAATTTCAAAGAGCAAAGAATTTGTGCCCAAAAACCACAATGTTTTTGAAACAACTGATTCATTTCATTTTGAACAATTAGGTTAGCACTTCTTAATAAATTATGTAGCGGAAATGACGTATGCTAGCGATAGGTTTCAGTGGTGGCGCTAGGGGTGGGGGTGCTTGCTGGGGCTATATCCCCATCAGAAAACTGCTTAGCCCCGGCAAAGCATGCCCAAAGGATTTCCTAATATCTTTTAGAGAGTGTCTTTTTACATTGATTCCAAATAGCTTGTCTTGTAAGCAGAGGTTATCCACTAGTTTGGTCGTTCCGAAAGGTGGGGGCATGACGAAAGGTTTCTCATTGGTCAAAGGTGCTCTTTCTTGCCAACTGAGTTGAACAATCAGCGTTTACCAAACACATTCTTCATTTCTTTTAAACAGGAAGAAGATCGGGATGAGGTGTGTAATGCAAAGGTTTCAAACTTGTGAATTTGTGATCATAAGCTATTAAAAACTAAATAAAAATAAAAAAGTATGTGTTTTTGCTAAACTGCATAATAATAAATAACAGAAGTTTTTGTTTACATATACTAAATCATACTAAATCATACTACGATCCCCCCCCCCTTTACAACTGTGACCCGCACCAGTCACTTTGTGTGTCACTGCAGCAATGATCTCTACCTCATCCAGCATTGTCTGAAATCTACCTCTTCTGACAGTCTGATAAAAAGACTGTTCTTTTTTTCTTGCACTACTCTCATCAGCACAGTATTATTTTTATTCAACTGGTTTGCACTTTATCTGCCATGTGCCAATTGTCACTTTATCTCTCTTTATTTTTGTTTTTTTATTGTTCTACAATGTCCTCATTTGTATATCCATATAGTTTATATGTACATATGGTTAAATCGTATTTATCTTTATTTCAACGTCTACTGTCAGTGTTTAATGTTATTTGTATGCACCAAGGGTCTGAGAGTAACGCAATTTCGATTCTCTGTATGTATGTACTGTACACGTGGAAGAATTGACAATAAAGCACACTTGAACTTGAACTTGAACTTGAAGAGTAGGAATGCCTTTTACGGTACGATATGTTGCTATTCTATCATGACACCAAGGAAAACAGATTATTTTGAATTTATAAAACACAAGTGCAGTTGTAAGTGTTATTTTAGAGACATTTGCACCACCCTTGTAATTCACTTTCGATTTTTACACTTATCAGCTGTTCCTTAAATATCAGTTATTTCTAAATGTGACCCTGGACAACAAAACCAGTCTTATGGGTCAATTTTTCGAAATTTAGTTGTTTTACATAATCTGAAAGCTGAAGAATGAAGCTTTCTACTGATGTATGGGTTGTTAGGATATGACAATAAATGGCGGAGATACAATCGTTTAAAATCTCTGGAATCCGAGAGTCCAAAAAACTTAAAATATTGAGAAAATTGCCTTTGAAGTTGTTAATCAGAGGCGCTGTTGCAGGCCATCCACTCTCAAAAATAAAGTTTTTATATATTTAAGGTAGGAAATTAACTAAATAACTTCATGGAACGTGATCTTTACTTGATATCCTATTGATTTTTTGAATAAAAGAAAAATCTATGATTTTGACCAAAACAATGTATTTTTGTTTTTTACTTAAAATGTCCATGTGCTACTTAAGACTGGTTTTGTCATCTAGGGTCACAAATAGTTCAAACTAAAAAGGTGCATCAACTTTACCTTTGTTTTATATTTAACAATAAAACGCAATATGATATTAATGCTTCTTTTGTTTTTCATTTTAAATATATGTATATGGTTTAGTATGGAAGTAAAATAGTGACTAATGTTTTTGAAGCAGAGAGACGTGCTGAAAAGCACTAACTGAAAAAAAATGCATTGTATTAACAGTTCTTGCATTTTAAGGTTCTGCAATTCAATATGGTTGTACATTTAAGCTGTGAATATTTCAAATTGAAAATTTTCACACTCGGTTTCACTGTCTAAAAATTAAAAAATCTAAATTCACCTTTTAAATTTCATTTAAAAAATTGAACTTGTTTTTAAATACAACCTTTAATATTCGACGGATAATTTTCAGTCCATATTATTTCGATTTAAAAATTCGCTTCCACAAATTCAGCGGTTCAAATTCGGCTTGAAATTCAAAGTTTCACATCCGGGAATCCCAGGAAAAGCAATAGAGCGCCGATTCTACAAATGCATGATCTCTTCCTGCTGCCTGACCGCTTCACCAGCAGGTGGTGTAAGTCGGTTCTGACGTAGATCAAATCAAGAAATGAGGATACTCTTTATGTGTTTGCCACGGAGTCCACTCATCTGCTCGATTAAGTGAATTTAGTTCTCATATATAGCTTCTTAAACATCATCAACATTTTCAGTAATTCAACTGACGCTTGCACTGCCAGTAGTTTGCACAAACACACTCTAGGCCTATTATGCTCAGACTATGAATCTCCTCCTGTTCTGGCTAAAATGAATTAGGTTATGTTTTACTTCAACCCATCATGTTCACATAAATATTATGCATCATCAGCATTTACAGGACATTTATTGTGTTTAACTGTTTAAAGCGGTCAAATACTGGGATCTCAACCAGCATCTCATTGATAACTGCTCCGACTTTAACACGTATGCAACTCTCTCAGTAGTGCTTCTGTTTATATGACATAGAAGCAATCTCTACAGACTTTCTTTTAATTTTCCTCACATGATCTTTTTTTTAATTTGCGACTCTCAGAAAATGCTGGATGTTGTGGAATTGTGGAAACGTTCGTCGTTTTTATTTTGTTAATACAAAATAGAAAAAACGATCTTTTAGCCAAGCGAACTTCTTGAGCAGGCCAAATAAAATTGACGAGATACAAATAGACATCACGTTCTTTAGAGCCAGAACAGACACGAAATGTATTGTCGAAGCCAAGAAAGAGACCTCACGGCGTTATGGATCTAACAGCTGTAAGATGGTGTTCCCCAAAATGTTGCTGTCTGTAAATAAAATGCAAAAATGTCAATTACGGTATTAATCTAATTATGTATTGGAAATTTTGGTGTAACAAATATTTGTTGTTTCCATAACATTTAAACTGATTCAATTTTTGTCTTTCAAGTCGATTCGGTAAAGTAAATTCATTTTAAATTACTAGAGACGCAATGCCATATCGGACACAATCTTTTGTCAACGTTTAAGACCCGAAGCCGCTGGGACCCATAAGGATATAACAGACCTGTACACCTCATCGCAAAGTGTCTAAAATGTATGTGTACAGTTCAGATAAACGATCAAGTTTACCCTCTTTAAACTTATGATGACTGAATGAGATGCGTAGGTAGGTGTCTTTATTATTGCAGTATTTCAGTTTGTTTTTATTCATTCGTTCATTTAGCCTAATAGACTATACTTGGCTATATTTTTCGTTCTGACCAGGGGCGGAGCCAGCCGATTTTGCCGGGGCTTCAGCCCCGGATGTTTTGAGTGTAGCCCCGATTCCCGAACGAGAAAAAAAAAAAAAAAATCCCTTTTTTTTTTTTTTTTTTTAAGCCTATGTAAACCCGCGAAATCATAAGTTGTCCTATTTGCGCTTTGGCTTTGCACGTACTGCATAGTCCATACAGCCTGTAAAAATAGACCTTAAAAATAATCTAGCCTAGAGTATAGGCTACATTTCTTTGCTGTCGTTTCTTCCTGTTGAATATGCAGCAGGTAGGGGAGGAGCTAGCAGCAAAGTCAAGTGTCTGAGAGAGTGTTGTTAATAATGACAGACAGCGGGCAGGAAAAATGAAGCAAACGAGACTTTGGGGATTTTTTGGAAAGAAGTCAGTGGGTAAGAATTCATTTTTTTTAATCCTTTAAATCTAAAGATCATCATCTGGATGTCTTCTTTCACTGTATGTCTATTTGTTTAACTAGCTATTAGGGTACTAGCATCACTTGTATGTTACTAGCATCTGATAGAAGTTAGTAGGGGTGTGTGCCAAAAAATAGATTCACAGAAGAATCTAGATTCTCATTTGCAACGATTCAGAATCGATCTGAAATGTCCAATAATCGATTTAATAAATTAATTAGGGCTGGGAAAATTAACGCGTTAACGCGGGCGATTCATTTTTTCAGCTTAACGCATTAAAAATATTTAACGCAAATAACGCAGCGTCCGTTTTTATATCCATTTTGCTTAGCGTTACATGATCATCACGCTTATTCATGTAAATACTTCCAAGCGTGACAAGACACAAGAGAACGCGCTGTATGCCAATGTCCTGTGTGTGTGTGTGTGCGTCTTATGTCAGCTAATCAAGGGACACACACACACACACACACACACACACACACTCCACGCACAGACAGACTCGCGTCAGTTTCCTGCTCACAGTTGCTCACCTGCTCGAGTTCTCTTTTGCTCTTGAACAAACAATAACATAGAGGATTTTGAGTATTCTCATATCAGGAGTCATAATTAGTTAAATAACGTCTTAAATGAACTTAAAGAGTTGTGAGGAAATGAGATGCGCGGGACATCGCGTGAGATGCGCGGCTGTTCTTAAAGTGACAGGAGCACTGATGATGCCTGTCATTAATGTTCATCACAGAACAACGGGAACAGAGAAAATTGAAGCTTTAATGATGATTCATCTATATTTAATTACTAATAATACTAATCATTACTACTAATGAGTAGCAATTGAGAACCAGACTGTTTTTGATAAAAGGCACTTTCCTGAGAATTGAACTTAATAAATGTGAAAAAGACACTTTAATGTCTTCGTTTGTCATTCTGTATAGCAAAGCAGATGAGAGTAGATCATGATCAGAAACCCGATTAGAAATCATTATGGATAAAATCGAATCGTTTTGAATCGAAAATCTTTTTGAATCGAAAATCGATTATGAATCGAATCGTGGCCTCAAGAATCGGAATCGAATTGAATCGTGAGATGGTAAAAGATTCCCACCCCTAGAAGTTAGTGATACTAGCAAGTGATAGAAGATTGCTCAATCCATGCTCAATCAAATATAAAATAATGTGATCATCATCAATTATTAAACAGTGTGTAAATCAAAAGTAAAGAAAAGAAAGACTAGCAAGTGGATGACAGACTACAGCAGGTGATGAGAAAGACTAGCAAGTGGATGAGAGACTACAGCAGGTGATGAAAGACTACAGCAGGTGATGAGAGACTACAGCAGGTGATGAGAAAGACTAGCAAGTGGATGAGAGACTACAGCAGGTGATGAGAAAGACTAGCAGGTGATGAAAGACTACAGCAGGTGATGAGAAAGACTAGCAAGTGGATGAGAGACTACAGCAGGTGATGAAAGACTACAGCAGGTGATGAGAAAGACTACAGCAGGTGATGAGAAAGACTAGCAAGTGGATGAGAGACTACAGCAGGTGATGAAAGACTACAGCAGGTGATGAGAAAGACTACAGCAGGTGATGAGAGAGAAATATAACTAATATAGAAGGACATACCAGATAGACAGCAAGAGGTGAATAGTGTATGTTGTATGTTGACTCTGTGTATATGTATTGAGCATAATGTTAAAGATGTATAATGTTATCATGCTCAGTTGAGCAATGGTTATGCTCTTCATATCCAAAAAAAAGGTTGTGCTCAGTTGAGCACTGAGAGGATGTTAGCCTGCCTTGAAGATAATGTTAAAGATATATTTTGACTGAAAGTAAAGTGTTACTGACTGTAATAAAAAAAACCTCTTCGAGTGATCCCTGTATTTGCATTAAATGTTCTGGGCTAAGCCCCGGATGTCCTTCAATGCTGGAAACGCCCCTGGTTCTGACCTCAGAGATTTCAGATGAAAAACAGGCATAATTATTTCCATTGATATGTCTCTTCTAAGTGGTTATTAGTTTGTTTAAGTTTAAGCATTTATATCCTATATTTAAAAATATTTGACAATTACGTTTTGAAGAAAATACTTTACTTTTAATTGGTTATTTATATTGTAGATTATTTTACGTTGTGATAAAATAGTTCATGGCTTGTTTTTATATCTGTTTGCACTACTTTTTCATTTCCAACTGTAGTCAGTTTTAACTGGATATTTATTGTTTTTTTTTTCCTATTTAGTTTTATACCAAAATAAACTGTTTCATTTGAATCATTAAGTTTATTGTGATCGTTTTATGAACCTAATGTAATGCTTTAAAATCTTATTGTATTGTTTTCTGGCACATTTAATCATATACCATCGCATGTGTCATTCAAATAGCTTCATGAAATTAACTTATTTTATTTTAAAAACTCAATACACAGTATGGCTTAGTAAACCACTGTTACATATCCATTTTTTCTCATCCCCGAAACTCAAACCATTATTTGATGACTTAAGATGGTGCTTATCAATAGCACGATTTTATGTTTGCAGGTGGCAAGCTACAGATATTTGCGTGCATTTGATACGCAGGTGTAATTTACCCATACCATCTTAACGTCTTGGTTACGTATGTAACCTCAGTTCCCTGATGGAGGGAACGAGACGTTGTGTCGAGAACGACAGATGGGGTTCGCCCTTGAGAACCAATCAACTCTGACTACTATAGAAAAGGCCAATGAAATTTGGCGAATGCAATTTGCATGCCGGGCTCCGCCCCCGGAAATCCGGTATAAAAGGAGGCCGGCGTGCAGCATTCACTTACCTTTGTTCTGAAGAGCCTGAGACCTCTCAAACTGCAGCAGAATACGATACGTGTTCGTGGCATAAGGGACACAACGTCTCGTTCCCTCCATCAGGGAACTGAGGTTACATACGTAACCAAGACGTTCCCTTTCTGTCGGTCTCTCGACGTTGTGTCGAGAACGACAGATGGGGTTGCCTATGGAAAACGCCACAACGCTGTATCGCGTCACAATCTCTAGCGAAGCGACGGTAACAAGCCTGGGCGTGTCATCTCGAAGCTTTCGTGAGACTGTAACCTTCCAGTGCGGTGGTCGGGGGGTTCCAGAGCTTTCTTGGAGAAAGATGGGTACAGCCCTGACCGGTAACTTTCACGGACGGGGCCTTAGCTCTCTATAGGCGAGAGGCCGTCCAGATCAGTTTACACCGGGTAAGCGCGACTCTTAATCAGAGAAGCGCTACAGAGGCCACCTCCTACCCGTGGGGAGGAATATGGTGGATATAGGTATGGTCTCGTCCTTGGAGGAGAACGCATGGAACGTGCGGACTGAGTAGTTAACCGCGAGGTGGAGGCCCACCTGGGGAAGCTCATGGGTTACCAGGAGTGGGAACCATTCTCATGAGGATACATCAGACGGAACAGCCCACGGAGGGGGTGTTACAGACGTCCGGTAGCACTAGGTCCGGTTAGAGCTATCTGTGATAGCTCACATGGTATCCCGGCCTAAGGGGGAAGGCTGCTCTGCCCAGCCAGCCCCCAGGGGGTGCTTGTTTGGTGATGGATGGAATGCCTATTCTTAACCAGTGTCTGGGTAAGAAGGGAGGCTGGTGAGGTACCAGTTTCTTAGCGATGTGTTCGGGTAAGAAGAAAAGGTAAATAGCACACTGACCCAACCTGTTAGAGGGTGGAAAGGTGCTTTCGCAGGCATACGCCCCCCCGGATGCCAGTCCTACATGTCGCCACGCAGGACGTGGGCTGACACCGGGTTTACGCGAAGGTTGTTAACCCTTGCGAAGGTGTTTGGGCATAGCCCAACCCGCAGCTCTACAGATGTCTGCTAGAGAGGCGCTTCTGCCAGTGTCCAGGAGGTGGCTAAACTCCGTGTGGAGTGAGCCCTCACTGCCAATGGGCATGGGAGATTCTGAGATCGGAATGCCGTCGTAACGGCGTCCACGACCCAGTGCGCCAGCCTCTGTTTGGAGACAGCCTTCCCCTTCTGCTGTCCTCCAACAGACACGGAGCTGGTCAGAGCTTCAGAGCTCTGCGTGCGGTCCAGTACGTACTGGACACAACACTAATCGGGTTGGGTCTTCCTCCCCTATGGGGAGCGCCTGCAAGTTCACCACTTGGCCCCGGAGGGAGTAGTGGGAACTTCTTGGGCACGCATCCGGGCCTGGGTCTCAAGATAACGTGAGAGTTTCCAGGGCCGAGTTTAAGGCAATCCAGGGACACGGAGGATGCTCGGTGGTCCCCTACCCTCTTGAAGGAAGTGAGCGCCGTCAGGAGGGCCGTCTTACTCTATGAGGAAGATCGGAACCTCCGAGGGGCTCTTTGGGGGGCCCTGAGGCTCCCCAGGACCACTTAGGGTCCCAAGAGGGTATGGAGCGGAGATGAGGCGGATTCCGCCCTCTCGCTGCTTAGGAACCTGGTGACCAGGTCGTGTTGCCCTAGAAACTTTCCACCGACTGAGTCGTGATGAGTGGCAATAGCGACTACATACACTTTCAGTGTGGAAGGGAGATGTTAGTCTCCAGTCTCGTGAGGAGGGGAACACAATCCTGATCAAGCACCTCAGTGGGTCTTTCTCGTTGAGAAAGACACCAGGACGAGAAGAGGCACCGTCTAGAGGCGTGTAACCGCCTAGTAGATGGGGCCCTAGCCTGGGTGATGGTCTCAGCCGTATAGGGGGAGTAGCCATCTTAGGATCTTCTCGTCCCGTCTAGAGACCAGACATGGGTGTTCCAGAGGTCTGATCTGGGATGCCAGAACGTGTCCTTCCCCTGAGAGAGCAGGTCCTCTGTCAGGGGAATGGTTCAGGGGGAGTCGCTATCCAGAGCATCGGCTCTGAGGCCAAGTGCGGTTAGACCGGTGTGGTGTAACCAATAACACTTGGTGCTCCTGCTCCCTGACCTTGCACAGAGTCTGTACAAGAAGGCTCCTGGGGGGGGAAGGTGTGCTTCCGCCCATCCCGCGGCCAGCTGTGCGCAAGGATATCCGTGCCGAGGGCAGGGACTATCAAGCGGGCAAATGGTGGTGTTACGGGAGGTGAACAGGTTTTACCTGGGCCTACCCGAACAGCCTCCAAATGAGCTGGACTGCACGGGGGTGGGGTCGCCACTCTCCACGAGGCATAAACTGGCGAGAAAGCACGTCGGCTGTCTAGTTCAGTTTGCCCGGGGTGTGTGGCCTGCAGGGAACGAGTCACCTGTTGACTCCACCGGAGGAGGCGTCGAGCAAGTTGTGTTTAGCTGCTGTGTGCGAACGCCACCCTGACGATCTGTATTCGCTACAGCTATAGTGCTGTCCTCGGAACAGCACGTGTATGTCTCGCACGAGAGGCCGTAGCCTGCTCAGTGCAAGTAGCATAGCCCACAACTCTTGGCAATTGATATGCCAGCGCAGGCGGGGGTTCGTCCAACACCCCACCTGCGTGCCCGTTGCACACTACACCGCACCCCTGCAGGGAGACTTCAGTCGTCACCACGACCTGCCTCATAACCTGCTCAGAGGGACCTGAGTCCGTCGAAAAAGTCATAAAGACTAGGGGTTATGGTGCGTCGGCAGCAGGGCGGCATCACCATGCGCCTGCTGCCGGTGTGCCACGCTCTCCTCGGAACTCGACTCTGAAACCAGTGTTGGAGCGGTGTCATGTGCATCAACTCGAGGGGTATTAGCCCGCGAGGACGCCATGTGTCCCAGGAGCCTCTGAATTGTTTCAGGGGGACCGCTGTCTGCCTAAAATGTTCATTTCAGACAGTTCAACACTGGTTGGGCACAACTGCGGACAGGTGTGCCGACATGGTGACAGAGTTGAGTTCCATACCGAGAAAGAGGATGCTCTGCACTGGGGAGAGCTTGCCCCTCTCTTGGTTGACCTGGAGTCCCAATCGACCTAGGTGCCGGAGCACCAGGTCCCTTTGTGTACATAACAGATCTCGCGAGTGTGCCAAGATAGGCCAGTCGCTGAGATAGTTTAGTACCCGCTCGCCTTCCTCCTCTCAGGGAGAAAGGGCGGTCAGGGACAGACCGAAAGGGAGGACTCTGTACTGATATGCCCGCCTCTCGCACGCGAACCGTGGGAACGGCCGGTGTCGAGGAGGATCGAGACATGAAAGTAAGCGTCCTTCAGGTCGATTGCCACGAACCAATCCTGACACCTCATAGATGTCAGGACGCGCCTCTGTGTGAGCACCCTGAATGGCAGCTTGTGAAGGTGCTCTGTTCAGGGTACGCAGCCTTTGGGGGCAACCCGCCGTCTTTCTTGGGAACGATGAAGTGCGGGTGGTGACCCACTGAACATCTTGGTTTTGAGGGACGAACTCGATGCCTGTTTTGCCAGAAGGGTGGTGACCTCTACCCGAAGTACGGAGGCGTCCCTGCCTCTGACAGAGGGAGAGATGATGCCCCGAAACTTGGGTGAGTCTCTGGCGAACTGGATCGAGTAACCAAGACGGACCGCCCTCATTAGCCAGCGAGACAGTGTGGGCAGCTCTCGAGCTCCCAGGGACTGTGACAGGGTGACCAAGGGGACGGTCTGCTTCATCATTCCCACGGGGGGTGGTTCGTCGGCTGGCGGAGCTAACCATGTCGCGGGGAGTCCCCGGAGGGAAGGTTTTTGCTCCGCCTGCTTACCTGCCTGGCGGGACAACGGCACGCACTGTCGGTTTGAGAGTGGTGACGGCTGTCGTATGTGTACGACCTCACGCCGCGCCAGGGTGTGAGGTCGGTTCGCCGAGCACAGTCCAGTGGAGTGTGCGATCGGCTGCAAGTAAACCCGGGGAGAACAGAAAACTCAGTGAGTAAGTGGGCGCCAAGCCCTAACAAGGGCCCGGCTTTGGTGACGAGGCAGGAGTCGTCCCGTACCGACCGATCAGAGCCGTGGCTGTGAAGGTTCGGGCCCGATGTTGTTCTCCCTGGGGTCTTCCCGTCAGTGTCCCTTCTCGCGAGGAGGTTGCTGACGGGGTGTAGGTTTCCCCCTCGACCTCTGCTTCCGGGGTGCCGCCTGTGGGGGCACAGGAACCGGAGCCGATGCCGAAAGGGTCCTGGGTTGCAGGGAAGCAGACGTCACGTGAGATCTCGGAGGCCTGTAGGCGGCCGAGTCGCGGCGTGAAAAAAATGTGGTTAATTGCCACTGTCTGCTTCGCCGTCAAAAAACTGCTGAGCGCAGTCCTCGACGGTGTTACCAACAACCCACCCTGCGAGATGAGTGCATCAAGAAAGCGGACTTCCTTGCTGTCACTCTTCTGCACAAGGTATAGCCGGGGGTGTCTCTCCTGGACCACTACCGTGGACATCGTCCGACCCAGGGCCCGTGCCGCCGCCTTAGTCGCCCGTAGAGCGCTGTCAGCGGTGGCACGGAGATCCTGCATTATACCCGGGTCGGCCTTACCCTCGTGGAGCCCTCTCAACGCCCTGGCCTGGCGGACCTGCAGGATGGCCAAGGCATAGAGAGAGGAGGCAGCCTGGCCCGCAACATCGCAAGCTTTCGACACCAGTGATGCCGAAGTCTTACGTGCTTTGGACGGTAGGAGTGGTCGATCCCCCCCCAGGTGGTAGCCGTCCGCGGCACAGGTGCACCGCAGGCGGACGTTCCACCCGGGGGATCTCGACGCAGTCCTTGGCTGCCTCACCATCGAGGGAAGTAAGGGAGCCGGAGCTGGTTTCACTGGAACGGTCCGTGAGTGGAGCGTTCCAAGTTTTACACAGCTCCTCATGCACCTCCGGGAAAAACATGGCACCCGGGGTGGGCGCGGTTTGCACCGCGCACCGACCTCGGGAACCACGTATCCCCGGGTTAGCACGGATGACATCACTTCTGCTTCCTCCTGAACTCGACCGCTGGGGGTGGAGTTTGGATTCGGCAGAGTCGGATGCCAGTCTCCCTCCGATGCTGCGAGCGACATCTCATCTACGTCACACATCGTTTCCGAGTGTGTGCGTGAGGATCCGGACGGTATGCCACCGCCGGTTGGGGAACGTTCAGAAGAGCGAATCGGGGTGCGATCGGCCCGTGAGCACTTGGCTGGCGGGTTTACGTTCGCAGAGTTCCCCGTATCACTAACGCTGCTAACGTGGGTGGTCATCGGGGCCGTAGCCACAGATGTCACAGCCCGGGTAGCAGACGAAATGGTGGCTGGTTCCCGTAGGAAGACAGCCACCCGTGACCGCAACTTCTGAATGACAATCTGCCCGCAGTGCAGGCAGATGTGTCAACGAACGCTGCTTCAGTGTGCTGGACGCCCAGACACCTAATGCAGCGATCGTGTCCATCCCCCTCCTCGATGAGGGTGCCGCACCCAAGAGAACAGCGGGACATGCCGCGCTGGAGAATGCTCAGTCAGTCCTGAAAAGGACTTTTAGAAAAAATCTCTAACACCTCCGGAACCGCCGAGACGCCCAGGGGAAGGTCGCTGCAGGAAGGGACGATCCGCTGTAACACGTCGTAGCACCAGCGTGTAGTTGTAGAGGATTGAATCCTGAGTTGTACTCATGAGCGATGGCTCTGAAGAACAAAAGGTAAGTGAATGCTGCACGCCGGCCTCCTTTTATACCGGATTTCCGGGGGCGGAGCCCGGCATGCAAATTGCATTCGCCAAATTTCATTGGCCTTTTCTATAGTAGTCAGAGTTGATTGGTTCTCAAGGGCGAACCCCATCTGTCGTTCTCGACACAACGTCGAGAGACCGACAGAAAGGGAACCAATATTGTTTTGCTTCTGTATGACATATCGCTTTATTGCTCCCTGACCTCTTTTGAAGTTAATTTGGATAAAAATGCTAAATGCTGCTAAATTACTTAATGTTTATATATCATATGCACGTAAAAAGTAATGAATGGGTATAAATAGCAAGCCAAATACAAACGTAAACTCATACTCTTGATAGACAGTACAAGGAGATCGGGTAGAATATTAAATAATTAAATTAAAATGTATGACTAGTCCAATGATTCCAGGCCACCTAGAATTGTCCCCGTGCTCCATGTCCTTTCTAGGGCTAATAGTGGTGAGCTAAGCTGCCAGTACAAACGTCAATATTTTTTTTCTTGATGAAGCATAAGAAGCCATCTATGAGAACAACTAAATTCACTTAATCGAGCAGATGAGTGGACTCCGTGGCAAACACATAAAGAGTATCTGGATTTCTTGATTTGATCTACGTCAGAACCGACTTACACCACCTGCTGGTGAAGCGGTCAGGCAGCAGGAAGAGATCATGCATTTGTAGAATCGGCGCTCTATTGCTTTTCCTGGGATTCCCGGATGTGAAACTTTGAATTTCAAGCCGAATTTGAACCGCTGAATTTGTGGAAGCGAATTTTTTAAATCGAAATAATATGGACTGAAAATTATCCGTCGAATATTAAAGGTTGTATTTAAAAACAAGTTCAATTTTTTAAATGAAATTTAAAAGGTGAATTTAGATTTTTTAATTTTTAGACAGTGAAACCGAGTGTGAAAATTTTCAATTTGAAATATTCACAGCTTAAATGTACAACCATATTGAATTGCAGAACCTTAAAATGCAAGAACTGTTAATACAATGCATTTTTTTTCAGTTAGTGCTTTTCAGCACGTCTCTTTGCTTCAAAAACATTAGTCACTATTTTACTTCCATAGTTTAGGTAATACCTGTTCTCGGCGGCACTAACAGCCCGGTGATCACGGGGAACTCACACATTCACGCCGAAGCCCAATTTTATAATAGGCACTAGTATCTTTATAAATCAACTTCAGATTCTTGGTTTCATATTAAAAATCTTTGATACAAAAACACCACAGTGAAGAAGTGGCTTTATATGTAGGCCAATAGCGTTTTAGCTGATGTGGAACAGGCAGCTTTTGCAACCAATTGAAAAGACCTTTGCAGTAAGCTAACGTTACTTTAGTGTAAGGAAATGTGACTTTTGGATAGCAGCGAACTCAATAAAACATTTAAAACAAATCACAATGACCTGGAATATATGCTCATCATTTACCGCAGGTCAGCTCAAGAGCAGGGGCACGTTCAAGCTCAAACCGGTGCGTAACATTTTGCCACAGTTTCCGGGAATGACACGTTTCCTAGAAACGCTGTGCAACGGTGAACAACAGGGTTTGAGATATGTTTTCTCTTGTTTGCTGGGTGTGTCAAGAATGTTAGTCCAATAGCAACATGTATATAACCCAAGTGGTATTAGGGAGACAGCTCATACAATGGGTCCAAGTAAAGTCGTTTACAAATGTGTCCTCTGCAGCTCAGTATACGCAACAAATGAAGATATCAGAAAACATAGCTTTCGCAGAATTCAACACATTTATAACAATTTTATCAGGCTCCAACTATTCTTTAAAAAAAAGAGTACAAAAATGGCCTTCAGCTACCATAGTTTAACTCTAGCGTCATCACGACAGGGTGTTTAACCGCACAACCGTTTCAAAAACGTTTTGCAACGATTTGTCGGGTCTAAATGCATCCCAGGTAAACCAGATTTATATGCACATTAGATGTTGTGTTGTTTTTGTACGTGGAGCGTGGGTGCTATCTGAGTTTATGTTATAGTTACAGAATTGTAAAACTACAACAGAGTGAATGGAGTTCGGGTCAATTAATCAATTAATTAGAGATTAATCTGCACTTTATGGGAACGAGTCTTGGTCTTTGCTGAAATAAGCACCTTTTACTGCAAATTCTATTTCAGTACAAACAACCGAAGTGTATAGCATTGATCAGTTTGCTTTTGTTTATAGAAGAAAGAATTTTGCAAGTCCTAAGTGAAAGGACTCGAACCTTGTGTTTGTGGAAATCTAACTTCTTAACTAAACTTGTGAAGTAATACTGCAAAACCATGCGCCGATTCTACGCTACAGTACGTTCTTTATGTTCATTGTTGTATTCTGCTTCATGTGCTTTTTCTAGGTTTTTTAAGATTAGTTTATCAATATCAATTCCGCATGCTACTTTACACATTGCATAACGTTTTCAACAAAATCACAACACAGAATGTAAGCTTCTTCTAAAATGTTAAAAAATCTTGATTAGTTAACAATAACTATAACAAACTGCAACAGTTGGAGAAATGCTGGCTAATGCACTACAACAATATTTTTAAATAGCTGCTCTATATTTAAACGGCAAAATTGTCTAGCTATGGCATTTATTAATTTAATAAACACCCTCTAAACTGTTAAGCCTCCCCTTCGCACTCCCAAGAAAAACATCTGGCACGGCCCCTGGTGCTCAGCAAAGTAGAGAGGATCTGTCATATCGCTTATATAATACTTTCTACTTTCTATCTAAAAAACACTTATATTTGCAGACCAAAAATCCTCCTTTTCCCATACCATGCTGGACTCTGCCGACTCTGGCATCCCAAAAGCTCACTGTAGCCATCTTGTAAAACTGGCAAATTCCACATACGTACCAACTCGAGGAATTTAAAACAGTATTCCAGGGTATGCATTTGGATGCAGCCTTATTTTCAACACATGATCTGACCACATGTAAGTCGTAAATCTCGCTAATCTTTCAGGCAATGCGAAAACAGTCTACTAATGACTAAGTTGTCGTTACTGTAATTTAATTACTTTTTTTACTTACTGTTTTTAATGTGTTAAAAGTTGCCCCTACATGTATTAGACATGCAAAATTGCAAAAATGTAGGTATTGGAACAAACTATGTATTCTTTCTAAAAGCAAATGCTCACCCAGACCTGCCTGAAAGGCCTCATGTTACCACAGCCCCACAAATCTACGTCAGTTCGTGGTATGATTTGACACAAGACCGCCCAAATGTAAATGCAAGTAAGATGGGCGTACCTGTCTGTATTGCCAATTGCTTTGAAACTTGATGTTTCAAATATGGTAAGAGGCCTTACAGTTCCGATACACGCTTGCAGTTTTTAACCAATCACTATGCACTGGTTAACTGGCCAATCATAGCACACCTCGCTTTTCAGAGCGATGTGCTTTGTTAAAAATCTGCGCATTTCAGAGAGGCAGAGCAAAGAGGAGATACAAACATGCACGGTATGGGGAAAATACAACGTTTTTAAACCTTAATAGTGTATTCACTTTGCATTCCATCTAAAACAATCCAAAATATTTGTTTTAGTCGTGTCATATGACTCCTTTAAACGAAATACTTTATGTAATATGTGTGTGCAATAGTTGAATCGACATCAAAATTCAAAGTCAATCTTTAAAATCCGTGCATTAATGTATAATTCTAACATTTTTTATACCTTGGTCAGTTAATAATCATACTTTATGTAGTTTTAATATTATTTCTTTGAATGAATTAAAAAAGCTGTTTCATATCTGTCCTTGAATCACTTAACTAATCAAGGTTGATAATATAAGATATAGAAAGTAAATATAGCTGCAAGCAGCAATCATCGGGTTCGAGCAGTCTAAGGGGACTAAGGTCGACTGCCTTCGCTGACTACGGTCAGGAATCGGACCATAACACATCCGCAAGGGATGGCACTTACCCATAACCAGAAAAATGAAAGAAATGGTCATCAACGGTTAATACAGACCACGCATGTTTACACTCATATGCAAAAACAGGTGTAAACCGATAATACCTGAGGGGCGAGTGAAATTAACCAATTCTCATGTCTCTACGATGTTCAGTTCCAGAGATATAGGTCTAGCTTAATGGTTGCTAAGTTAACATGTTTAGTTGCTATGGATGTGGCATGGCACCTGCCATACATTATGATAGACGTGTATAAAAAAAGCTTAAGGCTTATGGCCAGGAGCATCTTAAATAGATACATTGATTCCCATTCATAATAGTCTAGAATGCCGTGCCATTTAAATTGTGTTTATTTTGTACACACATTATACAGTATATCCCATTTTGATGTAAGGTTTGAACTTCAGGAAGTCATGTTTACCATGTCTAAATGCATTGAGTTGCTGCCATGTGACTGGCTTAGTAGCAATTTGGGTTTACATGCAATTAAACTGGTGTACCTAATAAAGGTGTGTTGTATATATATATATATATATCAACACAGCATCATAAAAGCAGCCAGACATGTGCTGTATTTATAGATGTGTAATTATGGAGCAACGTTTAATGTGTAATACATTTTATTTCTAACACTGTCTTCCTGTGAGACACATTTCATTCCACACACATGCACAGTCTCGATCACACATGACACACAGAACTATACAGTACATGCACACTCTTATTATACAGAGAGACATAATATCCATAAATACACACATTGTGATCTGGTGACTCTAAAAAAGCCATTGAAATTAATTATATTTCACTTTTTTGTCTGTTATGAAGGCATGCCTCTTCCGATGACCTTCACATTTTGCATGCTTTTTTTGTGTCATAATATGTATAATAGTACTATATGGCAAGTCAGTTGGATTATTCATTAAGGAGCAGCAAGCTTTCAGGTAGACTTTTGAGGTTAATATAATAAAGGACTCTGTTATGGTCACATTTATGAAAAAGTTCAACATGTCCTTGATCATAAATTATCTAGAGAGTCCAGAGAATTGTACTGTGGTGAAAATTTGGAAATTGCTTGAAAGACCTAAAATTAGTATGCAAAAGTACGTCTTTAACATCATCACCAATAACTTGCGAACTGTTTGATTGACATCAATGGATCAAGAGGCAAAGTTGTTCTGAATGAGGAGAACTATCATATGATTATATTAGTTTGTGTAAATGACAAATGTCACGTGATACACAACTGCTTAAGCAATGAAATACGCAACAATTTTACCATTTTTACTGTTATAGCGCCACCTAGTGTGCAAATGCCACGTTATTTTGTAGGTGAACTTGGAGTGATGGTATACACATATTTCCCGAGCCCCATGATGATATGTTAAGCCGTTCTGGATTTATGGCCATTTAAATGTGATAGGCTCCTCCCATTTTTAAATTTGGCCGCCCCTAAGGGACCGTGAAAGGAAATTTCTGCTTTTTTTCGATAATTATTTACAATCACTCTCCACAGAAGTCATCTGCATTGTTTTGGTTCCGTTAAGTCGAAAAACCAACGACTAGTTCGCGAAAGTAGGTTTTAGACATCATCTGCGATAACTCACAAATCGTTTAATCGACAGAAGTGGTTCAAGAGGCAAAGTTGCTCAGAATAAGGAGAGCTATCATATGATAACATTAGTTTGGGTATATGTCAAATGTCACGTGATACACAATGGTTTAAGCACTCCTAAAGCGTTATTTCGCCCCCCGGTGGCCAAATGAGTTCATATTTCTTACAGACCTTAAGGACTGTGAGACAAATAATCCCAGCGAGTGTCGTTTTGATCGGCCTCAGTTAACTCGGTGTAATTAGCGCTCAAACTTCATTGGCCAATGGCGGCCATGTTTTTTGAGATACGCCAATGTCCTTTGAGATATTCATGTAGCATGAGACAAAGACCCACCATACCACATATCAAGTCAATCGGGCAAAGAGTTGCGTAGTTATAGCCATTTTCTAGCTCATTCAAATTATAGCGCCACCTAGTGGCCAAATGCCGCAGTTTTTTTATTGTGACCCCGGACTGAGAGTCTACACATATTTTCCAAGCCCCATGAACATATCTCAAACAGTTCACGAGTTAGGGCCATTTTAGTTAAATATGTTACTTCCGGTTTGGACGTTTTAGCGCCACATAGCGGCCGTGAATTGAAAATTCAACTTTTTTTTGATAATTATTTACATTCACACTCATCAGAACTCATCAGCGTTGGTTTGGTTCCGATCGGGCAAAAATCCAGGGACTAGTTCATTTTTAATTTTTTTCATAAAATGCAAATTAGCGAAAAAATTTGCATACCGGAAATGAAATCGGAGATATACGTTTTTTAAGCTTTGAGCCAATGATTACACTGATATAAAACACTTGGGTGTGCGACAAACGGTTTAGGGGTTACGTGCGCAAACGCGCCTTTCATCGCTGTAGCGCCACCTATGGGCCGATTTGGCTGGCTCCCTGTATCTGAGTAGCGACAAGGACTACTACCATCTGACCAAGTCACAGCTCTGTCGGCTTTACGGTTTGGGCTGCACGATCACTTTTAGGGAAGAATAATAATAAGAAGAAGAAGAAGAATAAAACCTACAAATACAATAGGTTTCTAGCCCTACGGGCTCGAACCCTAATTATTAATGAGTAGTTAAATACTTTTTGGAGAGTCATTTGTACAGTAATCTAATTGCATTATTGAATTTGTCATTAGTAACTAATAATTAATGACTTTTTCAAAGTTACTTAACCATCACTCGGCGCAAAGTTTAAATGCACCAACTTGACAGTTGTCAGTCCTCCTCCTGAAAACCGCAAATATCATCAAACAGTATGGCCAAGCTCGTTTAGCACATGTATACTGACATATAGCCTATGTAAAACTGTCGTGAATCTCTGGTGGAGACATGGTGTGGGAACTCAATTGCAGGCAGACAGAGACGGTAGGAGTAAGGGGTTAACAGGGGTTTATTAACAATAAAAAAAGACTAAACAAACAGGCAAAACAAAAACCCACGAGGGGGAAAACAGGACAGGAATATATATATATATATAAACTTTAACAACAAAGGACACAGACTGATTAAACTATAAAACAAACACTGGAAACACACACTAAACTAACACTTACTAGACACAGGGAACAGGGTAAGACGACGGCATGAAAAAACTGACAACGAGCTATGGAACAGGTACAAGTACAAGAACAATGCACAAGCACAAGACAAAGAACACGAAGCCGTTTTAAAGGGAACAAACACAGGATCATAACGAGGAACAGGTGTTGGGGATTAGCACTGAGGAGATGCTGACGAGGAACGAGATGTAGAGAACAATGACGAGACACGAGAAAGAATCATTCAATCTCACATGAAACCATAGGTTATGCCATGACTCCACTCAAATAACACGAATAAACATGACATGATAGTGGAATCATGACAAAAACACATTCGTTCATGTGTGGGAATATGTCCGACATCAGTATGCTTTAATCTAAATTTCACAATCCGATTTATTTTGGGTATTGCATTTTGTATTGTACTTAAAAAGCAATTGATAATTTGAAAAATGTTACTATAAAATGTATATGTGAAGATCTATGCTCTCGTCAATAACATTATTCCATCAGTATAATTTATTTAGATACACTGTACAACTGAATACATATGCTGTTTTGGAAGGATTTTATTCATTTTTCAATTTTATGAAACTCAATTTAATATGGATCTGCACCTGCTTAAACATTAATAATGCTTTAAAGAGGGTTATAATTGCTTCTTTTTGTGCCTCTGTGATTCATTTTTAAGAGACATCTGGTCTATCCCTTGGGTCTTATATTAGGCAAGTGTCTGCAGATTAATTCTCTTTAAGTCTTTTGAAAATGATTATCCTGAGACATTTCACCATGTTGAATTTGACAAGAAAAGTGTTGTCTCGCGCATTTAATTGTATAAATCTACAATGAACATATTGTGCATACACATTTAAAAATGATAGATGCTTGCTTTACACATGTCTTTCATTATTTTAACTTACTACAGTTTAATTCAAGCTGACTAAATAGTATAAAGTTAAAATTATATTTTTTTAGATAATTGTAATGTTAATTAAATTTATAATGCCTACCGTAAACAGATAATAGGAAAAATAACAGCTTCAATTATTGATTTTATTTATTTCTGAACTTATGTGATTTAGTATACAGTATGAATTTGTTTACCTCTTGCTATTCTGGATCCTGAGAAAAATCAGATGAGATGAACCACTGTCTGTGCCACCTCTATACTGTACACATCACTGAAGTGAAATAACACATCTTGCACTGCTGTTGAGGTGAGAACAGCTTTTGACAGACAATTATCATAACCAGATTTGTCCATAAGATACATTAACATTAACAGTCCACAGCGTTGACCTAAGACATTGAGCATAAATGCTTGATCGTGCCAGAGTCTAGATACGCTAAGAGACCAGCTTCTGTGAGTACATGTAGTGTGTCTCTAAAGAACAAAAATAGAGGTGTTCACAGAGTGCGTTACATCCATCTGTTAGATCTCTCTTTTGTAAATCACTGAAACCTCATTTATGAGCTGCTGTATTGGAGTGGAATAACTGCTCAGGCTATACTTACAATGGGATGAATTGGTGTATGTAAAAAAAAGGATCACAATTCAGTACAGGGGGCAATTTTCGCTATTAACAAACCATTAACTATTACTTTTTCTCAAATTAACTCTTAATTTGTGGCTTATTAATAGTTATTAAGGAAGTTATTAGGTTAAGGTATTGGGTAGGATCAGGGATGTAGAGTATGGTCATGCAAAATATGTGCTTTATAAGTGCTAATAATCAGCTAACATGCCAATAACAGGCATGCTAATAACAACTAGCTAATAGTAAGAATTGCCCCCTAATGACGTGTTACCAAAAACACAAATGAAAACAGAAGAGTACCAGCATGTGTTGTGTTTTGGATGCTGCAGCTTAACATGTCTATGGTCATGATATTGGTTTATTCTAGTCTTTTGGTTTGGTATACTGGTATGAATTTTTAATGCTTTCAGTTTTTGTCAGAGAAGAATTTTTATGCAAACTGTGACTTAAAAGGGTCATACGACAGGGCTAACACGAGTATTATCGTTTGTTTTAGATGTAATGCAATGTGTATAAACGATTTAAGGTTAAAAAACGTTGTATTTTCCACAAACCGTGCATGTTTGTATCCTCTCCTTGCCCCGCCTCACTGAAATGCGCAGATTTTTTACAAAGCTCATTGCTCTGTAAAGCGTGGTGTGCTATGATTGGCCAGCTATCCAGTGCGTAGTGATTGGTTGAATTCTGCAAGCGTGTGACGGAAATGTGATGCTTCTTACCTTATTTTGAACATCAGGATCCAAAGCAATTGTACTGACAGGAACGCCCACTTTACTTACGTTGGGTTCCGGACGCATCGGGTGCTGCGCGAGAGCAGGTACGTTAGAGATAGAGAGAGAGAGAGAGAGAGAGAGAGAGGGAGAGATCATTTTACTTATCTCAAAGCGAAAATAATACCGCTAATAAAGCAGGTGGTCCTAATCAACGTACAAAATGAAAACAAACCCTCCACTCTACATATGGTTATCAAATGTATATGATTTATTTCAATTGTTCTTGTTTAAAAAATTAAGCATACACTGCCATCAGTCCGGAAACAAAGATATTAGTGACACATCAGATCAGTCGATGGAAAGAGGTGAGGCCATCAAGGTGCAGTTTGAAGCAGCTCAGCAGGACACTGATGAACATTTGCAGTATATTGTATGATCAACATTATATATACATGTACTTCTTTCAGTATATCTGTTGAAAAAATATATTACAAATCAATCTGTTATTATCAGTAATGATGCTGTTTTTGCAGACTTTCAAAGTTTTTTTTTCTATATTATTTAATGGTCTGGTGGAGGGCTCATAGTTTAGGTAAATTATCATACTGCATAAATAAATGATTATGTGTGTCAAGATGAAACAAAATATGCCGGTATTAATAACCATGCTGTAGTTATTTTTATAGTGTTTTTTTCTTTTTTGTAAAATTTTTCAACAAATTGTTGAAATTGAGAGGTCTGGACCTTTTTTTCACTGAAATATTTTTTTTTTTCTAGACTGAGACTAAAGAATCGAAAAACTACCCAACCGTAATCATCCCACGACCTGACGTAGATTTTGGGGGTGTGGTTACACAAGGCGTTTCAGGCAGGTCTGGGTGAAAATTCGCTTTTAGATAGAATGTATCTTTTGTTCTGATACTTTAATTTAGCAATTTTACGTGTCTAATACATGCATGGGCAACTTGCAACACACCAAAGACACAGAAAAACAAGTATTCGCACCATATGACGCCTTCAAAGGGATAGTTGTTCCAAATCTTTATAAATTTCTTTGTTCTGATGAATTTGGATGAATGCTTATAACCAAACAGATCTTGCCCCCCATTGACTCCCACAGTAAGAAAAAATACTTTATCCTATTTTTTGTTCTGTTGAACACAAACAAAGACATTTTGAAGAATATATAACAGCAAACAGTTCTGGGGTACTTTTGACTTGTGTTTTTTACTACTATAGTCAATGTGGGGCCAAATCAGTCTGTTTATGAGCATTATTCCAATATCTATCTCTCTTTCATCAGATCAATTTTATATAGATTTGGAACAACTCGAAGATGAGTAAAAGATTACAGAATTTTCATTTTTGGGTGAAGTATCACTTTAATGCATACATTGACCTAAAACCCAGAAAAAAACTGGATTACGGATTATATGGCAGTCACACTCTCATCTAGGATTTATATAATTCATTAGCAATCATTTAAATTATATTGAAAATGGATTTTATTTCCTAAATTTGACTAATGTTTGATTATTTAAGCACACTATATTCAATATATTATGTTTAACAATAGTGTGCTCTTATACTGTATATGAAGAGTGGTTCCAAAATGAGCTTTAATTATGTAATAATTTTTTTTATTCTGTTTTATTGTGTTAGTTAGCTGTATTTTCTGAGTTATTATTGCTAAAATCAAAACAAATCAAATTTGTTTTAACTGAGTTATCTCTTTTTGGAATCAAACTCTTCATATGTTCTCATTAAATGCTGTATAGTCTTAAAGATAATACAGAAGTGCAGGATGATGGAAGAATTCAGCATGGATTAGAAAAGATTAAGCCTTTAAAAATGGCTCATGAATGCCCTCTACTGCACCAAGTGCAAAAAGCAATTCACATTCGTGTAATAAAAAATAAAATGCACTGGTGGTAAAACTTTACAAAAAGATTAGGTCACACTTGGTTGGGTCACAAATAATCGCTATTAACAAACCATTAACTACCACTTTTCTCCTGACAAACTCTTAATTTGTTGCTTATTCATAGTTATTAAGGTAGTTTGTTAGGTGAAGGTATTGTGTAGGATAAGGGATGTAGAATATGGTCATACAGAATATGTGCTTTATAAGTACTTATAAACAGCCAATATGCCAATAATAAGCATGCTAATAACAACTAGTTTATAGTGAAAATTGCCCCCTATACTGAAGTGTTACAAAAGGTTGTATTTGCTAACATTAGTAAATGCTTTACCTAACATTAACTAACAATGAGCAATATAGTTTTTCAGCATGTATTATGAATCTTTGTTCATGTAAATTAATGTCAACACAATTATTCATGTTGGTAAATGGAACATTATCTAATGTTAACACTTTGATTAAAAAAATGTGTTGGTAAATGCTAAAATTAACATTATAAACTAAAATTAATAAATGTTGTTTAAGTGTTGTTCACTGTTGGTTGATGTTAGCTGATGCAAATAGTAAACCAATACAACCATTGCAAAGTGTTACAAATGCACTTTTTTAGGCAAAATATAGAAGATGGAAAACATATACATGTGTGATATCAAAAGTAATTCTCCAACGATTTCTCCACAAGGTCGCACTGTAGTGTAGTGTATGACTACTACCAGCTCCCCTGTCATCACTGTCCATGTGCCCATCCATCCACCCCATCCAAACAGTAGATACATTGTTGAGTATTTAAACAGAAAGAGTTCGGAGACTTTCTTAGCACTAGTAAAAATTGTCAAAATGTAAAAGCAGCAGTTTAATCTACAACTGCTACAACTGATCGAACTCCTGAAATCAACTACCAGCTGCAGAAATGGCTCAGAAAAGTTTCATATTTTAAATCCATTGAAATTCATGATGGATTTTAGGTCAATGTAAGGTGTTCTGACGCATTTTATTTCATTTAATGTTTCAGAATATATTGATAGGGCAAATGACACCTGGCTCATAAGGTTACAAATCATTTTTTCAGTGACTCTTTGAAAGAAAGAATGATGAATAATGATGATTAAATTAGTTCTGTTGAAGATTAGTTGGAGAAGTCTCAGTATGATCCCTGAATTTAACTAGTTTTACTCAACATAGACATTGCTTAAATGACAGCAGATTTCACAGCATCAAATCAAAGACATTCTCCACCCATAGCGTTGTTAAGGATATCCCATAAGTGCAACCTGCGGCCCCACCTTCTGCTGTTTGTGACAGGAACAGCATCCACACACCCAACACCCCTGTAGTAATTCCCCAAAGCACCATTTAGCAAAGGTCAAGGCTTTGTGTTTTCCTGCTGGGAAGAGAACGCGAGGTGAATTGGTGAATTGCTCTGCGTTAAATCCGGTGCTTTTTCCTGTACCTCTGTCTCAGATGTATGGGAAGATGGAGGTTGGCTGGAAACAGCACCTTTGGTGAGATAGCAATCAGATGTTGTGTGTGCGCTCTGCAGGCGCTGTGCATCCACCACTCCTTTTACTGATGGCTTTAACAGAGTGGATGGGTTTCGTAAGCTTCAATTTTGTGAGAATAAAATCAACTCAGCTATAAATATGAATACAATTATCGCAAATACATAGAAACAGAATGTTTTATTGTAGGGGAATGCTTGTGTTATTTTAATGATAACTTTACTTCGAAATAACTGCAGTGTTTATTTCCATTTCCTCATCATTGTGCTATGTGGAAGAATAAATGAAAACATGTAAAGCTTAAATGTTTATTATGAAACTATAAATGTTTTGCATTTACATTAAGGCATTTAGCTGACATCATTTCCCAAAGCGACTTTCATAAATTAGGAAACAAAAAAGCAATATCATATCAAGGCAATAATACAAGTGCTGTACAGATTTTAATTGTTTATTTAAAATATTTTAATTTAAATCCTTTTTTAAATTTAAAATAAAATGAAATGTTTAATTTAAATATAAAATGTACTTTCTATATTTTATTTATTTGTGCCCGAATAATTTCGGCAGTATTTTGATGCTGACAAATTCTACAGTATAGCATCCATCTTTGCGGCACCGCATGCAAAATTTCATATTGCACCTCATGCTGCAATTTTAAACACAGTCAGAGAGTTTACAGGGCCCTGAAGTTAAACACAACTTACTCCCAGTTGCCAAATGCTGGGAAACATTTTATCAATTCTGTGGTGTGGTAGAATTGCTTCCATTGTTTTTAAAACTAAACAGACGTGGAACGATTGGAAATGCTGACAGCTCTGGATTGATTGGACACATGGCCTTCTCAAGGTCTTCACAGCTTTAACAGGGAACCATTAGTCCTATTTGTTCACATGAACAGGTCGATGTTCTGTCGTGATTTAAGGTGTAATGGATCAATGCATGTTGAGAACATAAATCCAGTTGTTTTCTTTAGAAGTGAGTCAGAATGTGCTACCCCCCTGAAAACTACGAAATGTTTTGTTTTTTTACATCTAATTCTGAAGTGTCAACAGTGTTTGCATTTGGATTTATTCACACATGAGATGTTTATCCAAAGGAGAAAAATATCAAGAATAGTGCTGTGACACTAAACTTTATAACCAAATATTAAACCTATATTTTTATATAGCCTATTATTATTATTATTATATATTGTAGTCAATATTATTTTTAACCATACATGTTTATTTTATGGTTTTATAGATAGATTCAGCTTTGGGATTCCAAAGCAGCCACAGACTTGCATATGGCCGCATTTATGACCTATGTAATAGATTCTCTACGACATGCGACCTGAAGTGTATGTATGGAATTCTTAAGTAAATGGAAATATAAGCTATATTCTAAGACATTCTTAGCTTCTTAAAAGCATATATGTTTCAAGCTGCTCTCACAATCGGCTGATAAGATGTGTTTACACAAAAGTGCTGGTGAGACCCTATATGCAGAATTCTGGGAGGACCACATGTTCTCATGGTGAAAGCTTGGAGGTTGTATGGAGACAAACACTTATCAGGGAGTGAACAGAAGCATTTCTTCAGCACTATGCGCTCTGGTCTTGAAAATCCCATTAAAGCCATAAATATCTCGCATATTTGGATAAGTGGTCAAAGAGCTTGATGGTCGCTGCCGCTGCTGTTTCATACTTACAATGACAGGATATGGGGTTAGAAAAACATCCATGCTCTCTACACCTCCCTTTAGCCTTTTTTTAGTCCTGCTAAAATCGACACTGATTTTTTTGTCTGAAATGCAAGCAATGCAGCATTTCCGTTTTTCAATTTTGCCAAGTTTTAAGCTACATTTGTGATGCTACATTTTTGTGAAGCACATTTTTGTTTTTAATAGAGGTATGAGCAGTGAAGCTACATGGATAGAGACAGAGATGTATGATCTGCAGAAATACTGGCAGGTTGTGAGGACAGCTGCTGTACACTTGTGCTTTTTGAAAAAGTAGTAAACATTTGTATTTCAGACATTGAAACATTTGGCAACAGACACAATGCATTGTGTTGAAAACAAAAAAGACAATGTGCTAAATTACTAATTTAATACAAAAAACACCTCTGAAAAGAGTTGCAGTCTCTCTAACTCTTCTCTTTTTTTCTGGTCAGACTATATGGAAAACACAATTGTTGGACATGACAGACTTAGAGAACTTTTGTAGAGTCACTCTGTATATTCTGTTAATCTAAACACAAACAGTGACAGAATATTGATAAATGTATGCCAGCATGATATTTTAATGAATAATTAATTTAATTTAAGTGATCTTATATTTTTTATATCTTGCACCAAACAGCCTTTTAAGTAAACAAATACTGACCAGACTATCATCAAATTCATGCATATGTTTACATAACATATATACAATGTCATTTCCATTATTAAGCAATATCATGTGGTGTTACAATGCATATATATTCTTGTGCTCAAGTTCTTTTGGAGGTCCAAAGTAAGTTAAGTGCTTCTGCAAATCTAGTTTATAAATGATCAGTAACGGGGTTTACAAAAAAACGCACCATATTTCTAAATGTTTGTTATGTCACGCCATAGGAACCATGTGCGGTTTATTTGTCAACTACTCAACAATATTTTTCAAGCTGTGGAGAGTCAGCTGTGTTCAATAGAAATCATTAAAAGGGTCTATTGACTGGTTCTATTTTACATGTTAACATTATTTTACATATTATAGTGTCAAACACAACCATCAATTCCACCTAAACAATGTGATTTCAACATTTTGTGCGCTAATGAAACTTCCCCAAAGTTGGCCCTAGGAGTCAGATTTTAAGCAATGCATAAACAGAGATGATACAAACATTAATCAGATCTTTTTATTTAGAACTAGACAAAATAGTTGTCTGCGGTTTTGACTTTTTACAGCAGAAATGTGCAGAACTAATTAAGCTAACTAAAGGTGACAGATTATGTTTTCTGTTCAGTTTTACAGTTTTTTTTTTAATGATGAATAAATGTTTTTCAGATATCGACACTATAAAAGCAAAAATGCCTAAAGTGTTGTTGTCATGTACATAGCCGGGATGGGGTGGTTTCTCTACGTTCTTAATGACGCAGTCAAACGTTTAGGGTACAATGCATCCAATGCCTGGATCTTCCATTCCAGGGTCCTTAAAATCAGGAAACTACCGTCAGCGGCTCCCAGGAGGATTAATTCAGATCGCTCCTCCACACAATGTGCTCTTAAACAGAATGACGTACGATGTCCTTGGTAAAAACAAAGCTCAACGCAGGATTAATGTGAGAACTTTTTTCAAATGAATTGAAAAATCAATAAGTGCAGTTGTTTGGGCTGTTTTTTTTCTAAGGGGACTTGGCGAGGGGTTCTGAATATTGCTCAGGCTTTGTGGATCCGTGTTCCTGGATGCAATTGTTGGCAGTCAGTGAGATGCATTGATTTCTTCCTGTGGGGGGCCGACCGTGTGCTCCGTGCTTAAAGGGATTAAATTTGTGGTAGCCTCTTTCAACTCATTCAGTCTCACGTTAGCTCTTGTTTTTGAGTATGGAGTGAAAACCTTCCATCTGAACACTCATAATATATGTGATACTGCTTAGAGGTGTGTCTCAACAGCTTAAGGTGGCTTAGATTCTGCACAGAAACATAGGGGACGCAAATTGCTTTTATGAAGCTTACCAACAATGCAAAACTCTTTGCACTTAGGCCTTGCAGCATTGGTTGTGGGATGTTGTTTTAAAATTAAGGGAGGTTCTTGGGTTTTGTATTCTAAATAAAATCCCCCTTCATTTTCTTACACAAACCATGTAGACAATGTTCAAAGGTTTAAGGGAAAATAAACATCAACACCTCTATGTAATGATCAAAATAAATGATGAAAAGTCTACTTTATATATGCAGACTCATGACATTTCACTGGCTGATGGCAGTGAACAACCTTGGCTTTAACCTCAACATGAAAGGCTGTGGTTTGCGGTATCGTGAAAAGCTTGTTAAAAAGACAAGAGCGCATTCAAAGGTGTTTACTACAAGCTTTCGCTGACAAACAACGTCATTGGCGCTTTAGAGCAATGTGCTTTGACTAGCACTTCAATTGAAATGAATTTTTACCCCAACCGCTGTCTGCATTTGAGGCACGCTGGGTTTTCCTTTGTGATTTAAGTGTGCAATTCCTGCAAAGACAACTGCATTTCAAAGACGCCGCTCTTTGAAGCTCTGACAAATGGCAGGCAACTGATCAGTTAACGTCAAGACTGGTTTCCATGATGATTTGGCACTTCCTGTCTCTGTCTGTTGCCAAGAAGAATTGAATAGGCTGTATTTCACTTGTGAAACAATGTCCCATTTATGGCTGCCCATGAACCTAAGATCTTGTGTGTGTGTGTAGACAAAAAAAAAGGGTTTGCACAAACACAGGTGATTTCCATGACACAAACAAAATAGGAGAGATCTTTAAGATTTTGTAATGTTTTTATAAGGAAAGCATCATTCGAAGACACATTTACTTCATTAAATAAGTAAATCATTTTATTTGACAAATCATTTTCAATTCTACGATTCCTAAAAAAACAAGAATACAACAAGAAGTTATACGTTTTATTTAAAAATACAGATTTATATTTCCTATGGCTTTGAAAAGCCGTTTTTTTTCTTGTAATTTTCTTCTAAAACATTATTTTTTATGCAGATTTTGACAATTTCACCTGCATATTGTGAAATATGTCTTTTATAGACAGTTGTATAATTTTACTCGAAAATATGACACATTTTTTTTATTGTGCAGTGTTTATTTATTTTATTTATTTATTGCCAAACTAGTTGTTTGGAATTAGCTTAGCGCGCTCATACTTTATCACACAATAACAAAAAACATTTGGATACATACATAAATACACATACATGCATACATTCAACTGTGAATATTTGTCCCATCAATTATAAGGAGTGAAATGTAGATTCAAAAATACCAGAGGAGTTAAGAGCATGTACCATCCTACAATAAGTGTTCAAATAACGTTTAGACTTAGTTTTGATTGCTTTATGACGCCAAACTGAATGGAGGGGTTTAAAGACTTGACTGGCTGGATGTAAGGGATCTTTCAAAATTGTTAAAACTTCTCTCTGTATACGTCAGACGTAGATCTCATCAATAGTGAGAAGATCACAGCCAATCATTTTAGAAGCTGCCCGAAAAGTACTACAAACCTGCTTAACTGTGGAGCTGCCATCAACACTATAAGTGAGAAAGTCAGCACACTTTCAATGACCGATCTATAAAAATGAAACATACAAACTTTAGATACCACAAACTTTTTAAGCTGTCTTAAAAAGAAAAGCCTTTGATGGGATTTCTTTATAATGTCTCTTAGGTTGTCGTCCAACTTTAACGTAGCAGAAATGCTATTCCAGAGAAACTTAAGACATTGAACCTTTTCCACGTCTTGACCATTTATCGTCAATAACGAGACAGCCTTTGTCCTCCGTCGGAAATCAAACACCAGATTATGAGTACAACTCCATTCAACCTGTGTAGAAACCTCTCTTCTGTTGTCCAGTTCATTGTTATCTGTTATTAAACCAATCAATGTAGTGTCATCCGCAAATTTAAAAATCTGCACTGATTTAGAATGTGAAACACAATCATTTGTGTACACAGAAAACAAAAATGGTGACAGTACGTATCCATGTGAAGCCCCAACACTAACTGTATTAGGACTTGAAAATAAATTATTAATTTTAACTAATTGTGTTCTATTCTGCAAAAAATCCCAAATCCAAGGAGCAAGGGATTGTTCAATCCTCAATTGCTTTGACTTATCAACTGGAATAATTGTATTAAATGCAGATTTAAGATCAACAAAAAGGACTCTAAAATAAGAATTTAAGAAAGGTGTGTTCACTGCACTCTACTTGATGTGCTCTTATATAGATTGTTAATATAGTGTAATTGAAAATTTGGTCAAGTATTGCATTCTTATCTTTGCCCATGACTGAACGTTGGCTTGGCTCTTACCCTATTTGCTGCATCTTCTGTTTGTTAAAGAAGAAATATACAATTGAGGGAAGTAGCTTCCAGATTGCTTCCTTTCCATGAAAAGCCCTTGATAGCCGCAGAACAGGAGTATTGACTCTCCCCATGCGCTGATGGTCATTGTGAGGGTGTCCTGATCTTTTTTTTAGTTGTCACATCATTGATTCCTCCTCACACTGAATGAACCTCACCGGTAGTCTCGGAATACAGTACAATGTCTGCTGCTTTGCACTTGAATTTATGGAGTTTAGGCTGGCATCCAAATGCAATTGACTGAGACTTTCAGGTGGATTGTGTGAATAAGAGTTTTAGAGCGTTGCCAGAATTACCAAGATCTTTGTAAGTTCACACACTACAGCAACTGTTGGTGGTGAATGTAGTGTTATGTAATTAAATGTAAAGACAACAACAAGACTGATCTACAGATTCTTGATTTTAGTTATACTTCACATACAAGATATAAAGGAATTGTTCAAAAAACTGTTTGTTCCTGTTGAAATAGGCGTAAGGGCATATCAAATGGCTTGTCCCCCTTTTTTTAGTTTTGATACATTTCAAATATTTCCCAGCCAGGATACATTTTCATAAGAGGACAGTTTGGGACAAAAAGTGTTGTGCAACATGAATCATGTTTTTGTTTCATTCTAGAATAAACATTTTATTTGAACTTTTCTCTCCTAATATAAATATAGATCTACATGCTTAGAGGACATAATGCCACAAAAGTTTTTTTTATTTGGTAGAGTTGTATTGGTGTTGCTTAAACATCTGCTATAGAATCCATTCAACTTTGTTTTTATGGATAACATCAACAAAATATGTGAACTGTTTTATTTCAAAGACATTATTATTGCTATTATTTTAATTTTAAATTAAACGTATAAATTACTAATAACGTTTCAAAATTGCATTTAAATGTACCCAACAGCAATGACATCATAATATTTGCATACTAAATAACAATTGGGCCTTATCTTAGTGCCCGTCTGATAACATTGTTACATTCTGATGCAGTTTTTGGCATAGGAAGTTAAAGTTAAAACCCAACCACTTCTGTGTGATCCAGAGTTCTTCTGGGGAATCATTTTAAATAAATTGAGTTTGATACAATATCATTCTGTTTACTTCATTCTGCTAAACTTTTCATTTATTTCTGGCTATTCTATTACTTAATTTGTTTTTGTATTGTGGCTTAAATACTGTGTTATGGCTTGACAAGATGTCTTGTTGTGTTGTGCGGCGTCTCTGGACTACTACAGTATTTCCTTCTGGAACTCCATATCTAGTCATATTGTTCTGTAATATAGATTTGACTCATTTAAGGTCTGTATCTGTTTTTTCCTGTGCCGCACCTTCATGTTCTGCCGAAAATAACGTAAGTGGGCAGGGAGTGACAGTTGTTATTTACTTGTTCATGACTTGACAGTTGTTATTGAAAAGTGAATTTTGTATAGTGCTTTTTATTAAGAGCTTTTATTTATCCTAGCAGAAAGGTGTGAAGATTCTGCATAAAATGTTAAATAAAATAAATATTGGTATAAATTTGGTTTGTTTTTATTTGCCCACATTGCTAAATCTCTTGAGCGCATTGCATGTAATCAGCAATCCTCCGTTCTCACGCAGAACAACTTGCTGGACAGCAACCAGTCAGGTTTCAAGAGCAGTCATTCCACAGAGACTGCACTGCTCTCTGTCATTGGAGCCCTGAGACTGGTAAGAGCTGCTTCGAATTCATCTGTACTTATCCTACTGGATCTATCTGCTGCCTTTGACACCATTAACCACCACATCCTCCTGTCGACCCTCAAGGCTATGGAATGGTGGTTTAGTGGATCAGGTCTTACCTTTCAGGTAGGTCATTTAGAGTATCTTGGAGAGGTGAGGTATCGGAGTCCTAACATCTTGATACAGGGGTGCCTCAAGGCTCAGTGCTTGGGCCGTTGCTCTTTTCTGCATGAAATCCCTTGGCTCTGTCATTCGGAAACATGGTTTTTCCTACCACTGCTATGCGGATGATACACAACTCCACCTGTCATTTCAGCCTGCCGATCTGACTGTTTCTTCACGAATTTCAGCATGCCTGAGTGACATTTCCCTCTGGATGAAGGACCATCACCTGCAGCTGAACCTTGCAAAAATAGAACTGCTTGTAATCCCGTCTGACCCTAAACTCCATCACAACTTCTCCATTCAACTGGGCTCATCAACCATCACATCTTCCAGAACAGCCAGAAACCTGGGAGTGGTGATCGATGATCAGCTTAACTTCACAGATCCGGTTCCCAGCACCACTCGGGCCTGTAGATTCATCCTCTACAATATCAGGAAAATTAGACCGTTCATATCCGAGCATGTTATGAAGGTCCTAGTCCAGGCTCTTGTTCTGTCCAGACTGGACTATTGCAATGCGCTATTAGCTAAACTTCCTGCTTGCACGACCACACCTCTACAGATGATCCAGAACGCAGCAGCAAGAGTGGTCTTCAATGAACCGAAGAGAGCACACGTCACTCCTCTCTTCATTAAGTTACATTGACTCCCTATAGTTGCTCGCATCAAATTCAAGAATCTGGTCCTGGCCTATAAGACCACCACTGGTTTGGCACCCCCTTATCTTCATTCACTTATGCAGACTTATGTACCCGCCAGATGCTTTTGCTCTGCAAATGAACAACGTCTTGTGGTGCCATCCCAAAAAGGTAAATCTCTCTCACGAACCTTCTCTGGATCGGTTCCTCATTTGTGGAATGATCTGCCCGCTGCTACGAGATCAGCAAATTCTGTTGCCATCTTTAAGAATCGGCTGAAAACACATCTCTTCCATCTGCACTTTACTGATCATTTCTGATTTCTAAATCTTTTCTACAATATCTAATAAAACAAAAAGAAAAAATGCTTTCAGATATCTGCTTAGATAAACTAAACTTGGCTCTGTACACTGTAGTAGGCTTTGTGAGACATGTTTTTATTGTCTTATGCTTTTTGTTGTCCTAATGTTTGACCCAATTGCTTCAATTGTTTACAACTTGTAAGTTGCTTTGGATAAAAGTGTCTGCTTAATGACTAAATGTAATGTAAATGTAAAAGTGAAATTTCAAGTGATTGCTTAAATTATGGTAAACAAACACACGCCCAGTTAACTTCCTCTGGTCAAACATTTATCAAACCCTTGTTGATATGAGTAACAGCTATGTTATCATAATAAAATACTTTAAGTCTGAGATAAGCCTTTAAAGATCAAAGTTTTACAGCAGATTAATGATCACAGTGAATGTCTGCTGTTTTTAAAACCTTTAGAATAGCAAACAACACAAACAAAACATTTGCTGTCATCATGCCACATTGTTTCAGCAGTGATGTTACACGCCAGGAGAAACATTTTGAGCGGGCTGGTCTGTGGTAAAGTGATATGCAGCTTTTAGCGCTTTGGACAGGCTGATTCTGTGAAAAAATTTTCAGTGTTTTGCTGTGGATGGTTGTGTTCACATGTTTTGCAGAAAGGGCCAAACCACAGTGATTGAATTCTGATCTCTAAGTTTGGATGTAAGTGAGCCCGATTTGAGATTCCAAAGGTATTTCAGATAGATCTACTTGCCCCTCTTGTTGGCTTTGTTTAGCAACTTTCTAAAGAAAAAACTTTTAGACCGAATGTTTCTTTTGGATGGTTGGCGGTTAATTGCTAAGAAGATAATGAGTTGATATCAAGTCCGAAATCGCATACTCAATGAGTAGGTGCTCAATTTCAGTAGTTAAGTACCCAACCGTGCTAAATGGGTACGTACTGTTTTCCCTGAATGGGTGTAGTATGAATGCGATCAGCAGCTGTCTGCCATATTGATGATCTTCTTTTCCTTTTTAACAGAGGGGAACATGGGCCAGAGATTAACCAACCAAACACAATAACAAGCACAACAACTTAAGTTATGAGAGACAGGTGCATTAACATCAGTGATGCTTACTTTACCTTCCATGAATTTTCCCAGCATTTGTAACATGTTTGTAATGTCTTCACAAAGGAGACGTTGGGCAGCTGCTCAACGATCTCGCCTAAGCAGAGCACTTCTGATTTTATTGTCAAGGAATATAATTAAGAATTATCCCTAGAAATGCATTGCTAGCCCACACCTACACTTGTCCACAATATTATTGTGAAGTGCTGACCAATACTTCTTATTTATTTTTCCAGAAAATGTTATATTGTTTTGAGGCTACTATGTGTAATTGTATTGCCATATGCCATCTATGCAATAATACAGACTACAAAAATGAGAATGCATACGTTTTCAGTGAAGCAATGACATGCATGAAGTAATGTAATATGTTTTATTTACAGAAAACTATAGAATAAACATGAATAAAAAATATGTAAATTTGATGTAAGAAAATAAATGAATTTTATCATTATTAATACATATACATGTAAACATCAGATAAATCAAAGCTTCATTTCAATTATTGTTGTAACAAATGATCATGTATCTACAGGCGTTGAATCCCCATCCTACTTCCATCTTGCAGCTGTCCACCATCGCCACCTTCGTGATTTTAACGAATGTGCTCATCTGGCCCTGTAACAGTCAAACAAGATTCATGTTACCTCTGTGATTTGTGCTCAATACTGCATTTAAATGTGGACGTAGTTGCACATGTGTTAACTCTTTGTTTATTCAACTCAAATTTATCTGAATTCATCAACAGTACTAATGGACAAATAAAATATATACATCATGATTAGGTACTTAAGTAAATATGTATATTTACATAATTTATATGTATCTATTCAAGCAGTCAACATACAGTTCTCCGCCGTGCTCCTGTATGAACTTAACCTGTCCCGAGGGCTCATGGGATGGATAAGTACTCTAAGTATCTGTCGCTGGGTGTTTCAGAATATGGGCGTAAGCCATCTGGAATTTCTCACCTACTCTTTTCTGAATACTGAGGATTCGGACATACTTCTCTGTTTTCTCATACTATAAAGTAGGTAAGTATGCGTATTCAGACGCAACAGTAGTATATGCACGTCCAAATCTCGTGAGAAATATTGCACCAGCGGGGAAATTCTCGGCCACTGTTTTATGAAGACCGAGGTTTTGGACATACTGCACCTGGACTCAATCAACACCCTCATCTGCCTCACCATAAAAGACTCAGTCAGGGTCTGGTCTCAAAATTCATTACGGACTCTCCACCAGTTACAAACCAGTTTTCGACATGATTTCGACGTGATTTCAAGTCTTCCGAGTGATTCCAAGTCTACCAACTCGCCTGCACACTCTCCTGGAACTTAAGACCGTATCAACCATCTGCTTCTATCATCTGTTTACATTCTATTTCTTTACTCACCTGTTCTAACATTGTTCTAACATTGCAAATAAAAGCCTTTCTGAACTCTCATCTCGTATGCTAGTGGTTCTTTCTTTTCTGTAATTTTAGGAATCTTTCATGTCTGTGCACAATTGGCATAGAAAGAAAATCACAGAAGCATGATTTTACAAACATCTCAATTATATATCTCATCCCAACGATCTCCCTTTCCCTGACAGACGAGAGAAAAGCCATGCTCTATTGTGCAGAAATCTGTTCTGTTCAAGTAATACGAGCACATTGTTACAAGGCTGTCACAGCGGGAAACCCTGTTAACATCAGTGCATGTGACCAGCTGGTGCTTCTACATCCTCAATTCCTCAAACATGTGTACAATTAAGTGTGGTATTGTTTCTGGACCCATGATCTCACACACCTAAATGTGTTGCTTCAATTGTTTTTGGATAACTAGAAAACCTTAAAAGATCTTGCGTTATGTCATTAAGTATCGGTTTTCGGACAAATCATGTGATTTATTACATTGGTGGAGCATGATTTTAAATAAAATATAACAAAAAAGTTTTAATATTGAAAATATATACATGATTTTTTGGTATATTTACATTTATTCATTTTGCCGATGCAAGAGAGCAATTAACATTTTGTCTAAGGAGCCAATGATAGGTTTTAAAACAGTTTTGAGAAATGTTAACTTTTTTAGAGACAGATATTTATCTAAAAAACAAAACTACATATGACATTTTGCCACTTATTAATATAAAAAACTGCATTAAGTTTTGTAGGAAACTGAAGCAAGTTCAGTCACACTCTTGTGCCATAATGCCGTCAGCAGGCACACACTGATTTTAAGTCTATTTTTAGTCTGGGAACGTCTCCTGTTATAATGAAGAATCCAGTGAACTTGTCTGGAGTTCAATGTGAAAAACAGAGACAGTTAAATGAGAGAAATGTTAAGAACTTGGTATCCACTGCATGCGAAACACTTCCATCCATTGTGTCCTTTATTGTAGCTCCTGGAATAAACCAGTTTCAGGCTGTGTGCGTAAGACAAACTTCCAGGAACCAAACACCCATTAGCAACATCTACACTAAAGTGGTTTACTCACAGTTTTTAACGCCAGACAGTTGCTCCCTGAGGAGGGTCTGCTATTTGTTTTCGTTGGCTTCCAAATCAAGCATCCTCTTTGGCAGGGTGTCAGAAGGTGTTTCTTGGAGGATAACAAGAGGCCAAAATAATACAGTAGAACTCGGGCACACACATGGATATGCAGGGCAAGCATGATGCATTTTGATGAATTCTGAGACTGTTCATGCATTTGCAAAATAGTTAATAGCATGCATGTCAGTTTTCTGTAAAACAGTGTAATGATCCTCTAGACCTGAAAATAAATGACCACAGGAAAAAGCTTATTTTGTTCGTTTTCCAGCATCGTTTTATTATATAAATTGTATATGTATTTGCTTAATATATATTATTTAATAAAGTTCATGTTGATACAATGATTTTTTTAGGAGTTTGGTAAACTTTTTAGGTGTTTTGATTTGATTACAATTACATTAGTCATTTAGCAGACGTTTTTATCCAAAGCGACTTACATAGAGTTCAGGGAGCAATTAGCGATATACAAAGTTACTAGTTTCAACAAAAGCCAGACCAATACCTGTCGAGAGAAAGAGAGTGGGCTGCTTTTTTCTTATTTGTCTTCCTATTACCATTCAATAAATATTAATAAAATATATGCTTGCTTTTGAAATCCTTTTGAATTGTTAAATAAAAAATAAATGGCAGACATAATAATAAGTCATAAAACATAGGCCTCTAAGATATTTGTAGTATTTCTGTATACGGGACACCTAAGTTTGCGTCAAAATTGTTCATGTAATTTTTAATAGAATCATGACAAACTATATATCATTTGAAAGGTCTAAGACTCTAGAATAAAGATTTCCTCACAATTTATGTAGGGAGAGTAATTGATTCATTTTTATAAAGAGTGTGCTTAGATTTTTTTGTCATCCTTTTGCAATCTGTATTTTTTAACATTTTTTATCAAAAAAATGTTTTAATCATTTTTTTACAATAAACCTAACAACATACATCTAATTTTCTTTTTTTGTATGTATGTGATTTTGTTGTTGTTGCAATAATCAGCTACATTTTGTTTATCAAACGAGACCAACCGTAAGTCTGTATTCCACAGAATTCATGAGTTACCACCATTTTAGTTCCAACATGCGTTTTCGTGTGTAGACTCAAAAAGGGCTCAGACAGTTAACAGGTTTAACCGACAAAACTTTTATTGTTTCTTTTTTTACGAAACATATTTGGACAATTATATATTTACTTATGCCTTTTAATTCAACTGTGACAAAAACATAATGATTTTATCATAAACCCCTCAGAAAGTGATGGTGTTAGGATTCACATCCTCTCATTATGCAATTGTTGGTCTTAAAAGGATATTTCACCACCAAATAAAAATGTCTCCATGTTTCACTCACCCTCAAGGTATCCTGACACAATATGGTTTTCTTATTGAAGAATAATGCAGTCGAAGTTATAATACAAGGTATCATTTTACTTCAAAGCGGTAGAATGGGAGTGAATGGGTGTCGACTTTTTGATGCTTCAAAAAGTGTATCCATCAATCAAAGAACTGCTCGACACAGCTCTGTGGTCTTAATAAAGGTCTTCTGAAGCGAATCAATGCGTTTGTTTTAGAGAAATATTGACATTGATGTCTATTAACGCTATTAACGTTGATGTCTAGCTTCCTTTATCCCTCGGCTGCACATGAACCTGAGTCTTGTTTTTCCGGCAAATGACAGTGAGGAAAGATCCCGTCTAGCCCATTCGCACCAATTGCGTATAAATAACACGCGCTTTGCATTACCGTATATTACGGACGACAAATTGCGATTTTGCGTGCATAAATACGCCTTTTTTTGCGTGCATATGATACGCCAATTAGCGTGTTTGCATATTAAACAGCAATTTGTCTCATTACCCTGTCCCCAAACCCTAAACCTAATGTTAGCGACCGTGCATATCATAACCTCTACCCTAACCCAAACCCTAAACCTAACCTTATTATTTTAATTATTTCAGTGTTTCCTCTTCATGTACGTTTTAAAATGGCTGCTCTCCACCCAGGTACAAGCAAACATTGGCGTATCATATGCACGCAAAATCGCAATTTGGCATCCGTATTATAGGGTAATGCAACAGCGTGTTATTTATACCCAATTGCGTGCGATCATGTTGGTAGAGGAAGACCGCATCCTATTGGAACAAAGCGTAAAATGCCGCGTTCGTTACCGGAACTTACGTGCCTGCGTCATTTGCTGGAAAAACAAACTTCTAAAAGTCGACACCCATTTACTCCCATTCTACAGCTTGGAAGCAAAATGATACCTGGTATTGTAACTCAGACTCCATTATTCTTCAAGAAACCCATATTCAGTCAGGATGCCTTGTTTCCCTTTATATCCCTTTAGTTTTCTTCTGGACTGATCTAAAGTGTGAGAGTGAAACTTATTCCTAGAAAGATATTTTTGGAGATTTCACAATGATATTTGTCATACTTGTCTCCGAATCACAATGTTGGCCTGCAATGAATTGCCACTATTGTGTTATTTGTTTATAAACTTTTATTGTGAAAGAAAAAAAGATTTGACTGTTAGGTTTTTTGGCCCACCCTTCCTGAGTGAATCTGAATTCCTGCCATGTACTTTGCAACAGATGTCAGATTTCTTTCACATGGATAATTCCCAAACATCTCTTTGTTTTCAAGAGTGAAGTCTCTTGCAGTCGCTAAATAATATGGAAAACAATTGACTCATGCAGGAAGTCTAAATAAGAGGTCCAGAGGTCAAGGCCCAGAAATCCACAAAAGATGCACAGGAATGCTGAGAAAGTTCGCAAAATGCTGTGTGCTTCTAAACCAGCAGTTGTTATGCGTACAGAGAGCAGATGTTCACAGATAAGCAGATTTTTTAAGGTTACACGTGTGATCTCACTTCACCTTTCTGATGTGTGGCCAAGTTATAACTCTGAAATATTTGAATGCAAGTCAAATAGATTAAACAATCAATGTATTTTATAGAGTTGGCTGTTTATTGTCTTTTTCTTCATTGTTTAGTCCAAAAAAAACTTTTTGTTATGAAAAATTGAATAAAATCAATATTATTAATGTTATTTTTTATTTTATTAGCTCTTAAACTTTAAAGGTTTAAAAGTAACTTAAAAGTAAATAAAAAAACGTTTTAGCAGTATTAGGGGTCTCTCCTTCAATGGAAATCTACAGATCTCGATGTTTGCAAACAAACGCATAATCCCTGAATAACGATTCAAGGTTTCATTCATGGCACAAACAGCATATGATGTTGAGTTACCCAGTATAATACTTTATTAGGATAATTCTTTTTTTAATCTACAGATGGAGAAATTTGTCGTGGTTCACGCTCAAACTCAGAATATTCTTCAAATATCCATATTCTGCGGGATCTACGTATAAAGCCCTAATTGCACATGTTCTGCATGAATGATTTTTATGAGAGGAAAAGTAAATGATGTTTTGCCGTGACGTTGTCGTACCTTAATGACTCTGACAGCTGAACCAAATGAAACGTGACATGTTCACATTTCAGAAGATCTTTTAATATGCTTGCTTAGCAACCTGAAAGACAGAGATATACATTCAGATTAGAGGACAAACAGTTCTCCAGAGGACAATGTTATTCCTCAGATGTTGCTCTTTTATACATTACCTTTTATCCAGAGGACTTGATGGACTTCTCAGTTGTGTTTCATTCAAGGATCAGCTCAGATGTTTGTCTCAAAATTGCTTTGGAGATATAAAAACAACATGTCAATAGTTAAAATACTCTACATGAAAAGAGTTTGAAGGTGTACAATGACTGTAGATTGTAAAAAATCTGGATTTGCATTAATTAATGAGAAATCATTGAGTTAATATCGAGATCTTCAATAAAATAGATTTTTGATTGCTGACTTGTCAAATTTGAGCTCAGTTCGTGACATTGTTTAGATCACTTCTGAAACTCCAATGGAGACAACAATGGCATAATTCTTTTTCTCAAGAGAAATATCTGACATGCAGGTTACTTAAAGGGATGGTTCACCCAAAAATGAAAATTCTGTCACCATTTACTTAGCCTCAGATTGTTCCTAACCTGTATTAATTTCTTTGTTCTGTTAAACACAAAGGGAGTTTTTTGGAAGAATGTCAGTAACCAATCAGATCTCATCCCCTATTGACTCCCACATTATTTATTAGAGATACATATAAATAATCAAGCTAATTAAGTTTGCAATGACTTGACATTTCTCAACACTTATAAGTTATAAGCTTATAACTTATAAGTTCTTATAGATGCACATCTATAATTTATGATTTGATAACAGTTGTATTCTGTCACAAATGTTGCATGCTTCATTTATCATAGTTACAGAATGCTGCAATGCCAAATTGCCTGCAATGCCTATTGTTACCTATTACCAATGTGTTCTTAACCCTGGTTTGTTAACGGTAAGAGACGTAGTTTTTGGCAGGAATGTTTCAGAGATACTGTAACTAATGAAGAAGTACAGAGGCAAGAGCAAATAACCCTTTCTCATTATTCACCCAATTTGATAGATTATTCCTTCACACACATTGTGTCTTGCCCCAAAACCATGATGTAATGCTGCTTTACTTGAGTCATGAAAGCCAATGAGTTTGGAGATGCCAGAGCGCTCAGTCCAGTGGAAAAGACGTGATATTTGAATTTGATTAAAACAAGAATTTGTCAGCTTCTTTGTGTTTTGTTGGGAAAGTGGACCTTCGGGCTTTCAGTGAGATTTTCCATGCATTCCTGTTCATTGAAGGAGACACAAATGGAGTCCTCTCTATTTTAACAAGAATACAATGAGTTAAGGGAGTTTAGTCACTTATAAAACCATACATATTTGCGATCTTACCGGTGCACATGAGGGCACAAATAGACTGTGTGGACCCGAACCACAGACTTTTCAAAGCTCTTATTTAACCAGTATCTAAGTAAATCTTGCACATGTAGATATGAGTATTTATGTAACAGCTTCACTAAGGAAAGTCAGGCATGGTTATGAGAAAGTAAACATTTTCACAAATTATTTGACATCAAAGTCCTTTTTAAATGAATCGTTGCAATAGTTAACTATATATACAAAAGGGGGGGCCGGGAATCACACCAAAACCTGTATGCTTTATTTTTATTTCACAGCCATCCGCTAAAAACATCTGTTGTTATTATATGATGAAAATTAATCTAATGTCTAACGATTCTTTATGATGAATCCAGTTTTTAATATATTTAATGTATGTTTTCATACAGAGATGATTGTGATGACAGTATTTCAGATAGATAGCTGTATTACAGAAATTGTGCATCAGGAGCAAGTACTATACATATAAAAATAGTCCTTCTTTCCAAATGTGAGTTTTGTTGAATCAACGGATATCCAAGTGCAATAAAAGTGCGATAAGTAACAAACCATTTAAAGAAAACATTTTTCTCTTACCATTTCATGCCCAGTGATCTTTTAGTTTGTAATGTATCGTGGACCTGCAGGAATTTGAGTGATGCGTGGTCTCTTTTAGTCGTCATCTAAATGAACATAAAGTAATCAGGATATCAGAGAGAATAAAAACTTACTTAGAACATTTTGATTTATGTCAAATAATGTTTCAATGTTAAAAAGTGTGCTGTGAAACCAATTTTGCCCAGAAATACACAGCTTTGTTCGATGTTCTGCATTCAATAAACATCTCTCCAGTTTTGACCACTTTGGCGTTGAATTTCTAAATCTCCACTGAATTTCTAAATCCGTTTAGAAATTTCTATATGCAATTTCTATAAAGCTCTGCGGCTCTGAAGGCAAGCTGTCAGTTCAGGTTACTTTTTCATTTGTGCAGTCCAATCGTGTTTGATTTATAAAGAATTACATAAGGAATCTGGCAGTGAGGGTTAATCCTTGGATAAGCCAAATTCTGCGCTCATTAGAGACAGCCCTCATGACAGCTATTTGGACTTAATGCTACCATCATCCTGGGCTGAATGAGGCCCTTTGAGAGAGGCCGTTCCCCTGGAGAGACAGAGCCAGCACATTTTTAACACAACAGGCATCAAGTTGTGGCCGGCCCACTAAACCATCCAGACATTAAACAATGAGGGGATAGGATTATTTATAAACAGTTTAGAGACTGTTGAAGGTTATTTGTGTACTGAATGCTGCATTTTTCTCAGGACAGGTTAGATGTTAAGCATCGTTTACTCTAATCGGTTGAAATTGAAAAGTGTGATATTTGTGATGCCAAGCATCATTGTTGCTATTGTTTGAGTGCTACTTTGTAAGCGATCGGATGTGGAAAAAACCCTTTACATTTTAATTGAAGGGTCATCAGAAAATAAAATGTATAAGAAACTTTGGGATGGGGTGTTCTGACCTGGGCTAATAAGCAACCCTTGTAACCACAAAGCAACACTTTAGCAACCATCGAGAACTAATCTTAGCTTGTGCCGTAGTGTGAAGTTTTTCATGAACAAGTGCCGAATTAATATAGAGGAACAAGTTTGTTGTTACTTTTTTCTTTGCGTTTGGTCTTATGCAAGCATGTTGTTGGTGGAAATGTATCAGGCGATATATAGTACATCATCCTTTCTCAGATCTCTTCTTTGTAATGCACAAGCTTATTTTTCTCACCCCCTGCTTTCCTTTAGAACCGCCTCTTTTGAAGCTATTAATGGATAGTCTTCATTTCCCATGGAAACAATAGCCATGGTCTTTGTTTGGGCATTCCTCTCTGCCTGGCGGCAATATTAAGCAATTAGCTACATGTGAGCAATTAGTGAAGTGAGTTCTTGTCTGTCACACATTGTTTTGTGGCTGGTTGGCTCTCAAAAGTCCCATTATTTAGTCCATACCATCAACAAGAGGCTACAGAGTACAGATAGCGCTGTTTTAACCATCCATTTCTACCGCTTATCCGAACTACCTAGGGTCGCTGTTTTAACATGTTTTTTTATTTTATTTCACATTTAATCGTGCATCTGTATGTTTGTAAATTTAGAAATTTCTCTGAAACACGTTTCGATTATTTTACATGAGCATGCGGCACAACTCCTAGTCCAGGCCCTTGTAATCTCAAAGTTGGACTACTGCAATGCTCTCCTTGCTGGTCTATCTGCAAAGGCTATCAAACCACTTGAGCTGGTCCAGTACCCAGCAGCACGCCTCATCTTCCAACAACCCAAAAGGGCTCTTGTGACACCATTTTCATCTCCCTCCACTGAGTACCGCTTGAAGCCCGTATCAGATTCAAGTCACTAATGCTTGCCTACAGGACTATCATTGGATCTGCACCGGCATACCTTCACATCCTCCTAAACTCCTACACCCTATCAAGAACCCTGCGTTCAGCACATCAGCAGCGTCTTGTATTGCCTTCTCAAAAGGGCAGTAAATCGCTTTCCCGCTCATTCTCATTCACAACTCCTTCCTGGTGGAACATTCTTCCTAACTCAGTTCGGTCAACCACATCCCTCACAACATTAAAAAAACTACTTAAAACCCATCTCTTCTGTGAATACTTAATAAAACTAACTCACTCTCTTTCTCTCAACAGGTATTGATATGGCTTTGATGAAAAAGTAGTAACTTTGTATAAGCATCTATTGTATTATTGCTCCCTGAACTCTCTGTAAATCGCTTTGGATAAAAGCGTCAGCTAAATGACTAAATGTAAATGTAAGGAATGGGCATTTGCCCATTCATCCCTCTCCCCTTACGGACTATGGACTCTCTAACTCTTATCAATACGCGGACTATCCTTCACACTAAATTTTCCATAATTCATTGTCTGGAATCATTGTTAATATCCTCCACCTGTGTCTTGTTACGTGCTGCTCCTCTGCCAATTTAAACCCAGTCACCTCAGTTATACTTTGTGAAGTATTGTCAGTGTGTAACTTGCCACACAAAGCAGTGTTCATGACGTTGTCTGAGTATCTTGTTCATGACCATTGCATGCTTTATTGAGTTTAAGATTATTGGATTTCCATTTTGTTTGGGCTGTTGTATGGACTGTTTACTCGTGTTTTGACCCTTGCCTGTGTTTGATTCTGCTTTTGGATTTTCCTAATGAATCTACTGCATTTGGATTCTGCCTCTGTTTTTTTGCAGAATACTTTGTCAAAAGATGAATCCAGCTGAAGTTTTGGGATCACAGACCCAAAGGCAGATGGATCCAGCAGGAGAGTTGCCACCGGGAGTTCGTCTTCGCCTGCTCCGTCAGGGAAAACGCTCCATAGAGCATCACACCCACGATTTCCTGGACCTTCCACACCAAACAGACGTTCCAGTGCTAGTCTCAATGCATCATTAAAATCCAAACTTAATTTTAATGGTCCTTGTGGAACATTAGCAGACACTGTAGAGCGGGCTTTATTGTCTGCCGAGTCAGAGCCTTTACATGTCATGCATAACCAACAAAAGTCTGTGTCTTCAGACAAGGTCAGCGGTGTAGTCTTTGTGATACGCAGATATACGCCGTATTAGGCCTACACGAAAAAAATCAAGAATTCCTGTGTACCCACTTAAAAAAGCGTGAGGATACGCTCAACATAGTTTTGAGTCAGAAAAGTGCAATGCACTGACTTTTTGATCACTGGTGAACCCAGGAGATATGTTACATCAATAATCACATTAAGACACTTGAATATTATTGAAAAAATACAAAAAGCCTTTATTTCTTTATGGCTTTAATATTTTAAAAACAGGTGACACAAGTACTGCACACCTAACGTTATTCTTACAGCTAATGAGGCTTCCTAAGGGTGTGAGCAGCCTGGTCACGTTGTAAGGTACTGGGCAAGCAGGAGAAAAAAGATTCAAATAATACGAAGAGAACAAATCTCACCCAATATAATATGCCTTTTTGATGTGTGGATCTTGGTTTTTATATCTCTGTTCATTTATGATTTTATTGATTGTTAATTTTTATTGGTATTTAGTTTATATTGTGTGAGATATGTTATCTTTGTATTATTTTAATTATGTTTCATGCGTAAAACATCTAAACCGAAATACGTTTCAAGCTTTTATGTTGGGCTAATTTCAGTTACATTCACAGTTTAATTTAAGGCTACGTAGTTTTATTTTTTTAATTTTTGTTAGAAGTATGAGGCCACCTTTTGAGTAGAAATGCAGATTGGAATTTTTTTCATCCATAGACCACAACTACTGAAGTTTTAACTTATTTTAATATATGAATTTAGTTAAATCATCAAACATTTGTATTACTTGCTTGACCCGAGCCACGACTTGACTTGAATTTCTTGAAATATAGCAGTGACTTGACTTACTTGATTCTCACAAAAATTGACCTGGATTTCCTTGAGACTTGAATGTTAAGACTTGAGACTAACTTCTGATTTGCACATGTGTGACTGACTCCCACCTCTGATAAACATGACTTTAATGGGATTGTTGCCATATTAAAATGTGTCTAACTAGCCATCTTCACAAACGTTAGTTTGTGTGGTGAATCAATAAATGAGGGAGAAAGGGAGAGAAAGCTTATTCTACATTCTAGGCTGTATAGTTGTTTTAGATGATAAGAGATCAGATCTCCTGGAAAGTCTTGTGAAAGTCAGGTTAGAGACACTGCCAGCGATCTATAAGTGGAACAGATGCTCGATAAAACTGCACAAATGTTCATAGTTAATTATCAATATCAATATGAATTACTGAAAGTCTTTGACATGGCCAGGGGTTCCCAAACTTTTCAGCCCGTTACCCCAAAAATAACAGTAACAGTGACTTATTGAGAAATTTCACTATCATTGGAGGTGGTCCGCTTGGCTCCCTGTCTATGGTCAATATTAATCAACATTTCATTTCGACAAATAAGAACATCCTAAGCTTATAGCCTGAAAAATAATCTTGGGGGACTGTTTAACGTGCTGTAAATGGACTTGTGCCACCTAACCTAATGCGGTTGTTAATGTGACGTAATCACCACAGTGGACATGATCGAGGGGGGCTGATGGCATATTGTTTGCCTGGTTTTATTTTTAACTTAACTAACATTTTTATATTTTGTAACACTTATTGATTACTTACGCTATTTCTAATAATCAAAAAAAGGATTTCTGAAAATCATCTTGCGACCCCGCCCTCGCGGGAAACCCTGTATTAGTCAGTAAAAACTATATTAAAATCGAAAGATTTTACTTTCAAATTAAATTCTTTACATTATGTTGGTTGCCCTGCTGAAAAAATATTAGAACCCTGCCCAAAACACAAGAAATGCAGATGGGGATCAAAAGAACACACATTAATTCCAATTTTTTTTTATTTTGTAAAGAAAAATTTGTGATTCATAATAGGAATAGTAAACCATTCGAATGTATGTCATATTGTTTTTTAGCAGGTTGGGTTTATGTAGAAATAGTATATCACAAATAAATGACTTTATAGCTGGGTTTTAACATTGATCCCAAATGTGCATTGAAAATTGTCAGCTGATAAAACCTGTGCTTTGGGGGTTCGATACATATGCCAAAGGGGCCTAAAGGGTCTGAAGGTTAAAAGTAACTCTTAACTGGATGAGATAGACAGTGATTAACAAAACCAGCAAGTTCCCCATCTGATATTGGCTATTGAAATCTCGCTTGCAATAAATCTTTCAGAATGTACTTGATTACAAATAGAGGCACACTACACCACCGGACAAGATGACCTGTCTGAAACTGCTCCCTTTCTCCTTTATAGTACACTATATCGTTTTTCCCTATTTTGTAGTGGTGTCTGAAACCTGAGTGAACTACTTCAATCCCCACATTCGTTCACTCTTTTTTACCCACAATGCTCTCTGATTTTGATTGTACATTCGATTTACACTCGCTCACTCACTATTTCCCATGATACAACACGTGACAACAGCTTGAATAGAATCAGCTGGAGGAGAGTAGCAGTAGATACCACGAATGTTTGATCTTGTTGACAGTTATCTTCGTGTTTTTGAGAATAAACTGATTAAATGAATGTTATACACAGTGGTGATTTATTTTAAATATGTTAAATTATTGTTTTAAACGTCATAGCAAATAAGTGGGCTAAATTGATAAAAAAATCTAATAATGTCCGGACCTCCGTTTGAAAGAAAATATAAAGACAGGACCTCTTGGAACTTTAATTGAATACCCCTGGACTATATTGTATGAGTGGGTGTAGTATGACAATATTTCAGGTATCCTGCGTCCGCAATGTTTTATGGTCATGTGACCTGTATGCTCTTTGACCTATGACGTTTTGACAACAACCTATACGTGAGCAATTATAAAAACTAAATTTAGCCAAGAGAAATTCATTTATTGGCACTTAAAAGCAGACATCCACCTGAAAATTTTCCACTACAATTATTTATTTACTTTTTAAATTTGCTAGTTGTGCAGCTCCCGTGGCATCATGGGAGAGAAAAGTGTCCATCCGATCCACACTCACCAATCTCGGCGGAAGTAGTAAAATATCCGGGTATTTCTCGCCTACTGTTTTTTGCATATAGGTCTGGACATATTATTTATGACTCATACTCATGTTCGCCTAGTATACAGTATGGAAGTTGGCCATTTTGGAGGCGCCACCGGACTATCCTTCACACTATATTTCCCATAAGTCATTACCTGGACTCATTGTTTAATTAACTCCAACTATGTCTTGTTTTGTACTGCACCTCTGCCTATTTAAACCCAGTCACCTCAGTTATACTTTGCCACGTATTCTCAGTGTGTAACTTGCCATACCAAGCATTGTTCATGCCGTTGTCTGATTATCTTGTTCATGACCATTGCTTGCTTTATTGAGTTTAAGATTATCAGATTACCCTTTTGTTTTGGCTGCCGTTTGGACTGTTCACTTGTGTTTTGACCTCTGCCTGTGTTTCTGACTCCGCTTTTGGATTTTCCTAAAAAATCTACTGCATTTGGATTCTACCTCAGCCTCTGGTTTGTTACAAACATACAGCTTAGCAGCTTTTAATATCTCATCTTTTGCTCTTATCTCATCTCCTGACCTATAAGGCTTATGTTTAGGTCTGGTACCCGCTGGTATAGCCCAAATCTTCTGTCTCTCACTGCTCCTGGATTTGGAAATGTTTGTGTTGAATGTCAGCATTCCAGAGATGGTGTGTGATCGGACCCCCCAGTTCTTGGCACCTGCTCTTAGACGTCAGAGTAAATGTATCTTCTTCATCATACATCAACTGTCTTTCGACTGTCATCGGTACATCAAAAACATGACATAAAAATGATTCGATTTTTAAATGTATGAATAAAGCATGTGCCAAACATACTTTTGGGAAACACAACCCTGGTTGGGATAGTCTAACAGAGCCATGTACTGAAATCGCCACAGAGCCATAGTCTTTACATTTTTCAGATAGGGCCATCCTAAAAATATAAGTAATTTATATGCCTATTCAATTAAGTCTTAATATTAAAAAAAACGTAATATTAATTACAACTACTTATAGTTATTATACTACTACTACTTATAGAAGTCCATGTATTTTAACTATTTGCACTTTCTTAGCAGTTTTGCACATTCTTGCAATGTATGTTGTATGTAAAAATTTTAATGTATGTAGTCCTTCTTAATTCTAACTTCTGTGTGTACTATATTTCTCTGTCACTGTAATGCACCAGTACATGCACCAAGGTAAACAGTACAAATTTAATTCATTGTACATGGTAACCAAGTACTTTGTAATAAAGTTTATTCTGATTCTGACTGAAACACCACCATAATTGAAATATTGTGTACATGAGAATTTTTTGAGGACTTGATGTGAACTTTTGACAGCTGATAAAACCAAGCCCTCTTGTGTTGACCAGAACATGTATAAGCGAACACTACAGTGTTCCTGCATGCTTGACATTTCAAGAGAGATGAATTGTGTGTTTATAGAGATCATACAGGCGAAGTGTCTGTGTAAGTGGAACACAGCCAAGAGGCTCAAGTGTGGATGTGAGATAAATTAGGAGTTTTTTGACTTCTGCCCTTTACAGAGCATTTCACTCCTTATACATCTTGAAGAAGTGAAAGTTTGACCAAACGTTACTCCGGTCTTAAACAAATAGTTTACTGATAAGTAGGTGTCAGTAGTCCCACCATGCCATATACGAATTAAAAAGCACAGATGAGATCTTTTTAAAGGGATGAAAGAGATGAAAATTCAGTCGTCATTTCCTGAAAATGGATGTTCAATGGCTTATTCTTTTACCAATATGCTTAAACGAATTGTTTACCCAAAACTGAAAAATTGTTCATTTACTTGCTGTTATGTAATTTCATTTCAAAACTGTATGGCTTTCTTTTTTCTGCAGAACACAAAAGAAGATATTTTGAAGAATGTCGGCAGCCAGAAATCATTGGTCTCCATTGATTCTATTGTATGGACACAAAACCAATGCAAGTCAATAGGGAAGAACGGTTTTCTCTAACCATCATTCATCAGAATATCTCCTTTTGTGTTTTTCAAAAGAAAGAAAGTCAAACAGTTTTGAAATGTCAAAGGCAGAGTAAACTATGTTAGAATTTTAGTTTTTGGGTGATATCCTTTTAATATTTCTATTGCCTCTCCTCTCAGTAATGAAATGAAATGGAGAAATGAATGAGACTGTGGGGTGCAAGACACGAGACAACCACGGAAGTGGATGAACAAAACGCCCCGAAGGGTAATTTATTTAAGTGTCAACAAAAACTAGATGCTTTTCGTGAAGCTCAGCTCCGGATAAAGTCCTCCACTCGTGGTCCTTCACGTGAATAGTTCCACTAGGCCGTCTTTGTCGAGTGAGGGAACGTCACTACTTCCGGAAATCCTTCTAGCTGGGGAATCCGCCGTTCGTCATACGTCCGAATCTTTAAAGAGAAGGGAGAGACAAGACACGTCAGCCGGGTAAGAAGCTTGGAGCTGTAACTCACTCTTTCTCCTGGCTGTGAGGCTTTTATCCCTGCTGGTGATTGATCTCAGGTGTTGACGATCGGCTGATTTCCTGCATAACCATGGCGACGCTGATTGGGTGCGAGCCACCTCGCCACACTCCCCCCCCCTAAGCGTCGACCTGGTGGGGAGAAGCCTCTTCTTTACTCCGTAGGAATCCGGTGTTGGAGCAGGGGGGGGTCGTGACCTTGACCGAGTTGTCCAACCTGACCACATCCTCGACAGACCATCCGCATTACCGTGGGAGGCCCCGGCCCGATGTTGTACATTAAAATGGAAGTCCTGGAGCGCCAGGAACCATCTGGTCACCCGGGCATTAGTTTCCTTGGCCTTGGACATCCACTGTAGTGGAGCATGATCGGTGACCAAAGAGAAACTACGCCCGAGGAGATAGTACCTGAGCTCCATGACTGCCCACTTAATGGCCAGGGCCTCTTTCTCCACGGCGGCATAGCGGGTTTCTGCTGGGGAGAGCTTTCGGCTGATGAAAATCACCGGGTGTTCCTCTCCATCTCTGGTCTGGGAGAGGACCGCCCCCAGGCCGGTGTCCGACGCGTCCGTCTGGAGGATGAAGGGGCAACCGAAGTCTGGGGCGTGTAGCACCGGAGCAGACGTTAGGTGCTCCTTCAATGTCTGAAAGGCCTTCTCCGTCTCTGAATTCCACTTTACCTTCTCTGGTTGCCCCTTCTTGGTCAGGTTGGTCAAGGGGCTGGCTAAAGAGGAGAAATTCGGGATAAAACATCTGTAGTATCCCGCTAGTCCCAAGAAGGCACGTACCTGGGTCTTGTTGGTGGGCCTCGGGGCCTTCCGGACGGCCTCGACCTTCTTTGCCTGGGGTTGTATTAGCCCCCGACCTACCCGGAAACCCAGGTACTGTGCCTCCGCTAGTCCCAGGTGACATTTCCTGGGATTTGCAGTCAGCCCCACTCGTCTCAACTCGAGCAGCACTCTCCGTAACCGGTCCAGATGGTCTTCCCAACTTTCGGAATGAATCACCACGTCATCAATGTATGCTGCAGCATACTCCTGATGAGGTCGAAGGACGACGTCCATCATCCTCTGGAACGTTGCTGGCGCTCCATGCAGCCCAAACGGAAGGACACGGTATTGCCAATGCCCCGATGGTGTGCTGAAGGCAGTCTTCTCTCTATCTTTCGGGGTCAGCGGCACTTGCCAGTATCCCTTCGTGAGGTCCAGAGTCGATATGAACCGGGCCTTACCCAGGCGGTCAAGAAGTTCATCTATCCTAGGCATAGGGTATCCATCGAACGTCGACACCTCATTCAGTTTCCGAAAGTCGTTGCAGAAACGGAGAGTGCCGTCGGGTTTTGGAACCATGACGATGGGGCTAGACCATGGGCTGCGGGACGGCTCGATGACTTGGAGCTCCTTCATCCTGTTAATCTCCTCCTCTATTGCCAACCGGCGAGCCTCCGGGACCCGATAGGGGCGCTGCCTGACCACAACTCCGGGGGGGGTACGAATCTCGTGTTGAGCTACCTTGGTTTGTCCTGGTTTTTCACAGAACACATCCTCGAACTGACGGACCAGGACTGTGAGATCCGACTTCTGTATGGGGGAAAGCTGTTCCCCCATCTGTACAACTGGCGCCTCCTTTTCCGCAAAGGCGGCCACCTGCGTTGCGGTTGCCACCCACTTCTTCAATAGATTGATGTGGTAAATTTGGTTTTCCTTTCGCCGTCCTGGTTTCCGGATGCGGTAATTTACCGGCCCCATTTTCTCCAGGACTGTGTACGGCCCTTTCCACACAGCTAAAAACTTGGACGTTGTAGACGGCATGAGCACTAACACTCGTTCCCCTGGTGTGAACACTCTGGGCTGTGCGGAACGGTCATATAGGCGGCTTTGGGCGCGTTGGGCTTCGGCCAAATGCTCCCTTACTAGGGGCATCACTCGGTCGATACGACTCCTCATCTGCTGTACATGCTCTATGACACTGCGATAGGGTGCTGGTTGTTGTTGTTCCCAGGCCTCCCGGGCAACATCTAACAGGCCTCGGGGTTGCCGCCCGAACAGCAACTCAAACGGGGTGAACCCTGTGGAGGCCTGAGGCACCTCGCGAATGCCAAAGAGCACATAAGGTAGCATCAGATCCCAATCGCGCCCATCCTCTGCCACCACCCGCCGGAGCATCCTCTTCAACGTCTGGTTAAAACGTTCTACTAGTCCATCTGTTTGGGGATGATATATGGACGTCCGGAGTTGTTTTACCTTCAGGAGGCGGCAGAGGTCCGCCATCATCCGTGACATGAACGGGGTTCCCTGGTCCGTCAGGATCTCTCGTGGAATTCCCACCCGGCTGAAAAACAAGACCAGCTCCTTGGAAATGGCCTTCGTAGTCGCCTTCCGCAAGGGTACCGCCTCTGGATACCGGGTGGCATAGTCCAAGATAACGAGGATGTGTTCATGCCCCCGGGCTGATTTCGGCAACGGGCCTACCAGATCCATCCCAATCCTGTCGAAGGGTACCTCGATTATGGGTAAAGGAATAAGCGGACTGGAGGGAGGTTTACTTGGTGTCGTTACTTGACAGGTGGGGCAGCTTTGGCAGAACCGCTTCACATCTCCGTCTAAGCCTGGCCAATGAAACCGGTCCCTGATGCGTTGCGCGGTGTTGACCGGTCCTAAATGTCCCGCTAAAGGGTGGGTATGTGCCAATTCCAGTATGGGGTTCACTTTGGACTTTGGGACTACCAGGAGTTGTTTTTCCTCCCCCCGTCTTTGTGCGACGCAGTAGAGTAGACCCCTTTTTACCATAAAATATGGAAGTGGGTGAGGTGGGTCCTGGCGGACTTCTCCGTCCACCACCCGGACTTGAGACCAGCAGTGTCTCAATCGGTCGTCTTCTCTTTGGTCTCGTCCAAATGACCCTCCTATGTTTACCTGATGGTACAAATCGGAGAACAGATTATTAACACGACCTTCTGACTCACCCTCTCGCTCGCTCTCGGTGGCTAACATCGCGATCCGTCTTGGTGGTCCCTTGCTTGTCACTGGCCGGTGTTGGCCTCGTCTCTGTGTGTTCCTCGGCTGCACTGCTTGGGCCAACAGTTTTTCAAAGCCTGGCCAGTCTCTTCCCAGCAAAACCGGAACGGGTAAGTCGGGAACTAAACCGACCTCCAAGGGCCAAGATCCAGGTCCGGCTGTTATAGTCACCCGTCGAGCCGGGACGCTGCGAGTATCCCCGTGAACACAGGTAATGGGTATAACCAGCTTTCCCTTCGGCTGGACCAAAGAACTTTGCACTAGGGTCACCGAACTTCCTGAGTCCAATATCGCTGTGACTGTTCTCCCATCTAGACGAATCGTCCTCTTTGGTGCACCCCGGGGCGGTTCCATGTGCCCAACACAGCCGACTAGCCATGCTTGAGGGCCTGGCGTTGCTGGTTCGGTCGGCATCGGCTCATCGCGAGGAGAGGGGGTTGCTGGTCTCTCTACTGGTCGTGAGGTACCCTCCATGCGCCGCCATGGTGGTGCGATCCTCCGAGCCGGGTCCGCTGCTCTCTCTCCCATGTCCCGAGCGTTTGCCGCTTCCGCCAATTCCACCGCTTCTACCGCCTCTCGAAATGTTCCGGGGTTCCTCATGCACACTGGGCCTCTCAGCCATCTAGGTAGAGCGCGCAACAGTCTATCGATCACCACCCTCTCAGCAACCTGTGAGGCCGTCGGGTTCTCCTGGAGAAGCCAAATTTGTGCCAACCGTGTGAGCTGTGCTGCTTGAGTGCGGACTGGCACTGACTTCTGGAACGTCCACTCCCAGAACTGCTGTGCCGCCGTGGTTGGAGAGACACCCACCCGGGCGAGTATTTCTTCTTTCAGGACGTCATAGTTCTCGTTTAGAGGGGATGGTAGAGAAAAATACGCCCGCTGGGCTTCCCCGGTCAGAAAAGGTGTTAAGATCTTTACCCATTCGGTTTTATCCCAGGTCTCCCGATTTGCGGTTACCTCGAATGTATGGAGGAAAGCTTCGACGTCATCAGCCTCTCCAAGTTTGGTTAGATAGCGATGGGCGGCGGCACGGTGGTCTGTGGAAGGCGTTCCCCCGGCAGCAGATTCAACGAGATGGGTGAAGGCATGCTCTAGCCTCTCCTGTCGTACTGCCATCTGTTCATTAAACGTCTGTTGGCGGATGTTCAGGTCCGTCACACGGCGAATGATCTCCTCCATGGTTTCGTCACCCGGAAGTGGGTCGGTAATGCAGAAGAGAGAGAGCTAGCGTACCCCTGGACAAAAAAAATTCAGAAAAAAATATTATTATACTTCCTGGATGTATGTCTTGCGTCAATATGCCCGCATTCTCCACCAGTTTGTGGGGTGCAAGACACGAGACAACCACGGAAGTGGATGAACAAAACGCCCCGAAGGGTAATTTATTTAAGTGTCAACAAAAACTAGATGCTTTTCGTGAAGCTCAGCTCCGGATAAAGTCCTCCACTCGTGGTCCTTCACGTGAATAGTTCCACTAGGCCGTCTTTGTCGAGTGAGGGAACGTCACTACTTCCGGAAATCCTTCTAGCTGGGGAATCCGCCGTTCGTCATACGTCCGAATCTTTAAAGAGAAGGGAGAGACAAGACACGTCAGCCGGGTAAGAAGCTTGGAGCTGTAACTCACTCTTTCTCCTGGCTGTGAGGCTTTTATCCCTGCTGGTGATTGATCTCAGGTGTTGACGATCGGCTGATTTCCTGCATAACCATGGCGACGCTGATTGGGTGCGAGCCACCTCGCCACAGAGACATTTGCTTAAAGCTGCTTCTCACAATTAATTTCAAATGTCTCCTGAAATAGTCCTGAAGTATACAAAAGAGCAATGTGTGTCCTCTCTTTATGTTGAAAAACAACAGTTTTTCTGTTGTGCTGTGTATTTCAACACAGTCTTGATATCAGGTTAGAAATATATTAATGTACATACACTCGCAGTCTGTGTAATGAAAAATGCTGGTGACACGAATAAATAAAAAAGGAAAATCGTGTTGATGAACACAAATGAATAGATTTACATTTCGTAACAATTTCACAAATTCCTATGAGACTGGGTTGTGTATTCAGGTAAAGAATGCTGGACATTTTTGTCTTTAAGTCAACATTACATAAACTGACAGTGAAATCTGACAGTGGAATTTTCAACATGTAAACCGTAATCTGTCAGTAATGTGTCTGCTAAAGCTGGCTCATGACACCTAGTTGCACTTCATTTCTCAATGTCAATGATTTTAAACATGTGTTGAAAATGGTAGATACGTGCAGATTGTTTAATGTTGACGTAAGAACACAAATACATATCAACAGCAAAGATATAAAGATAAATTACTATACTGTCAGAATGAACAGATAACAGTGAAAACTGATAGAATGTGTAAGCAGAAAGTTGGCCATGTTATCATAAATAAGAACTTTTAAAGCGAACGTTTTATCAAAATGAAAGGCAAATGGTAAGTTTCTCAGGGTACTTTTCTCAGGATTTAGATACAGATAGTCCAATTTACAGTCTATCTTATCTGTTGAGTACCGACAAAACTAACATTAAACATACATCTGTAGTTGGTTCATCTTTTATCAGTCTATTTAATCACATGCTACAGTACAACATACTCTTATTGATGCTTGTTTGAGCTTCATGTCCCTCAAAGTTATACATGCAAGTTATCAGTAATGTTAGTATTTGCAGTTTTCTTTACTACATGATGCAATGGTGACATAAGGTCACAATTCAGTTCGGCTTGAAATACAGCGACGGGTAAAATTAAGAGACTTCAAACAATAATTCTCCTAAATTTCAAACAAAAATAGTGTTTCTATTTGCATGTATTAGCAGAACATGAAAACTGAAGAAACAGGTCAAAATAACAGAAAAAGATGCTTTGTATTTTTTCAGACCTCAATTACGGCAAAGAAAACAAGCTCATATATTCACTTAATATAATACTTAATATTCACTTAAGCAATACAACAGTCATATCTGTACATGTATTTAGGAAAATCTCTTACATTTTTATCACAATCTTCATGTGTCTTGCCTTCAGTCTTTTACGTTGCTATTGGACTTTGTCAATCCTGAGGTTTGATTTAGTTGAAATTCAACAAACACTGTAATGGGTTGGCACCAATGCATCTACAAATGCATCTACACATTTTTTTCTGTGGCTAAATATACATATACATATTATGTTCCCTACAATGTTGTGGACAAATTAATATAGGTTAACATTGTATGTTGCATAAAATAGTAATTCATAGACCCCAAGATCATTTTTAATATATTTAATACAAACAAATAAATCTGAAATTTGTATAAATAATTGTTTTACAAACTAACCATGTGAAAATCTTCTAACCATGTGAGAAGATCTTCTGCAAATCATAATGTACTAAACAACACCTTATCCCTTTGTTTGAGGTTATACACTGCAGTTACAGGTGCTAAATGTGTTTAACGTCAGTTCAAAATGTTTATGTGAAAATTACATTTAATTTCCTCTCATGCTACTCTATCTAAAAGACAAATGACCGACTTTAGTTTTGATTCAATATTGCTCATCTTGTTTCTTTTACATTTACGATGCAATAAAGTGAATTTAATAGGCAGTAAAACAGATACACAGTGTGTGGGCAAGAACTGTACTTATAAGCATCATGAGTAAGTTAAGATAAAACCCTAAAAAATTCAAACGTACATCAATGCATGCGTGTGACATATCTTTCTTTAATCACAAGTTTATTTGCAGATGATAAAACCTTACACCACTGATATCCTCTAAAGAGTTTATTTTGGCAATAAGGATCAGGAGGTAAGGGCAGATGGTAGGAAGTTCACAATCTAAGGATGAAAGTTATTACTAATATATTACTAATATTTAAAAACTATGAAGTAACAAAATCAAAGTTTAGATAAATGGAAAAATATAAAAGTACGCACCCCAGTTAACAGTTCTGCACACAGGATAGGATCATGAGAAACCTAAATGAATGACAAACATACAGTGTGTGTAGATACATAGTGAACAACTGAGAGACTTTGACTTTGTTTGACTTTGTTCTATTGTCTCAGGATGCCGGGGGGGGGGGGTTATAGGATGTGTGTGTAAATTAGAAAGAAGAATTTGAGCTTACATTTACTCTTATGTTGTTAGTCCTGTAAAGATTTTCCCTTGATACCCAATTGTATTGTTTTGTTTAGATATGCGCTTCTTACAATATCAAGCAAAAGTAATTTCTGAACATTTATTGTGATTTTGAAAACATTTGATCTAAATGCTTATGCTTAGAGTAAATTATGATTATTTTGTATTTAATGAATGAGTTTGGCTGGATAGTATGAAGCAAAGTAGTCAATAGTTTGCAAACAGTAACACATTTAAGATATAAGATGCTTTTGTTGATTTTTGCTTATAATTTTCATACGTGTCATTATGTAATTTCGTGTTTTCATTATTCCTATTTTTATTATTTTCCATGTATTATTCTTCACTGTAGAAAATACTGTGTCCAGAAAGTGTTCCCAATTTTTTAATTTGCATGCGTGTATGTTAAAACACAATGTTATAATGGTTGTCAAAAAAACATTTTTTTTTTTTTAAAGTTTCTAATGAAGGAAGTTTTAAAAGGAGAAGAAAAACTCCACAGGATCTCTCATCAATTCAGCCTGCCTCTGTTTTTACATCCCTCTCACACACTCCCTATTTCTGCCCCCTTCTCTTGAACCCGCCCCCTCTTTCATTAGCGGGACCTGCCCTATAAATGCTGTCTTTTGGCAGAGAAACGTACTTGGTGCCCACAGAAAGCCCCACATTAACAGCTGAGAGTGCCCGAAACTGGCAGTCATGAAGGAACTGAAGAGCAAGGCATTTTGGAGGGCAGTTTTGGCCGAGCTGGTGGGCATGACCCTCTTCATTTTCCTGAGCATTACAGCTGCTGTTGGAAACTCCAACAATGACAAACCAGATCAGGAGGTCAAGGTGGCACTGGCGTTCGGGCTGGCCATCGCCACTCTTGCCCAGAGTCTCGGGCACATCAGCGGAGCCCATCTGAACCCGGCCGTAACGCTGGGCATGCTAGCCAGCTGCCAGATCAGCTTTCTGAAGGCTGTGATGTACATTGTGGCCCAGATGTTGGGCGCAGCGGTGGCCAGCGGCATCGTTTATGGCGTCACGAAAGGGGAGGCTCTGGGGCTTAATACTGTGAGTAGCGCTTTTCTTTTTTACCTGTAAGGTGTGCTCAGGGCTTCTAATAGCAGCTTAATTCCATTTAGTTATTTCCGTGTAGAATTTATAAAATGTGAGCTTTAATTTGACTTCTTGAATAATTAAATAAAAGAAAATGTCCATGACATTAAAATCAATCTAATAATATTAATAATTAAAAAACACTATAGTAATCAAGGAATATAACCCCCAAAAATGACATTTTAAAATATATTTCATTGAATACATTTAGTAATTTCTGGAGTCATTATTGTTTGGAAAAAATACTATTAGATTATTACTACTGAGAGTTAGTTTCTGGGTCCTGCTGTATAGAAATGTATCAAACTTTTCCAAGTATTTTGCCTCTCAGATGCATCAAGATGCCTTTAAAAATAATTATAACTAAATACAAAACTGTGTATGAAATAAATGAAGCAAATATAAAATAAATATATAATTACATACGTAAATATTCCTGTATATAGCCTACTGAAATAAATGTGTAACAAAAATAGTAATAACTTGTTTATAAAATGAGCATTTAAAAAAAATTGCCATTGGTAAACAGTATAACTCAGTGCGTCACAGTCAGTCGGTGTAAATGGGTGTGTTGTCAGGCAAGGGCTGATAATAAACTTATCTGACATGCTTGGAGGTTGCTTTCTTTAGTACGAGGATTACAATTTGGTTATATTGGTTGTGTTTACATGTTTTGTTATGTTATGTTATGTTATGTTATGTTATGTTATGTTATGTTATGTTATGTTATGTTATGTTATGTCATGTTATGTTATGTTGTGTGTGTTGTGCTGTTTAAACTCACTGCTGCCCTATTCCCTAAAACACTTGTTCATTGAAAAATCACATTTACTATTCAATAATGCTAAATGTTTTCTACATATCTAATGCATGTGAATTTTGAATACAACTGTGATGTGTGCGCTTTAAAATAGTTGTAGGAAATGTCAGAGTTAGTGGAAATTTTGCTAAGTTCTGCAATAGTCAAATAGTGTTTGTGTGTGTGTTTTAGATCAACAAAGATATTTCTGCAGGTCAAGGTGTTGGCATTGAACTCTTCGCTACATTCCAGCTGGTTCTGTGTGTCATAGCAGTCACAGATAAAAGAAGGCGTGATGTGACAGGCTCCGCCCCCTTGGCCATTGGGCTCAGTGTTTGTCTGGGCCATTTGACAGCCGTGAGTAATCAGCATTCATACTTTCCCCTGCCCCTCGTCTAAATCTTTCTGCATAGGCATTCTTGTCATTGTTTCAAATATTGCCAGGGTTATAGAATAGATATCAATATACAGAAATGTATAACTATGCAAATACTTTTATACTTTGCTTTAATCAAAAGCGAAAGAGAAATACGCCCGACTATTATTATTGTTTTGGAGATGAGCAGCCCATTGCTCTCGCCCACTCACCCATGAGCATTCTTAATCTAAACTTACTTTTCTTTTCTTTCTGTTTTGTAGATTAGTTTCACTGGATGTGGCATCAATCCTGCTCGCTCCTTCGGCCCGGCAGTGATTATGAGAGACTTCACCAATCACTGGGTAATCATCAGTTTCATCTCTGTATTCTTTGTTTGCAAATCGATATCTGTAAGGTATCTGTGTATATACTTAGCACTGCGCTCTTGTTAATTTTAAACTATTTAGAATCTTATCAGAAGACAGAATAAGCTAATGTTGAACATTTAAGGTTAATAAATGACAAGGATATTGTTTTAGATGAATGCCTTGTGTGGAATAATCTATAGTAAACATATGCTCACATAGCATTTATAAGTGGTGCTTGCACCATTAGGATTGCTCATAGTTAGGAGAAGGGGTTTTTCGAAACCAGTAAGCTTTGGTACTAAACTTTGGGGTGTAACTCAACTTGTAGTGTGAAACACAGCTCTGTCTTGCAGGAAGAACCAGATCTAAATTTAGGGAGTGTCATAAAAATTCCCTCCAAATAAGTGAATTGCTAAACATAAATACGTGCTTGAGAATATTTTTTTTGTTAATATTGTAAATGTTTAAATTATAAAAAACATTTGTGAAATATTTATCAGGTGTACTGGGTAGGCCCAATGTGTGGAGGTGTGGCAGCCGCCTTGGTCTATGACTTCCTGCTCTACCCGAAAATGGATGACTTTCCTGACCGCATGAGAGTGCTGGTCTCTGGTCCTGCTGTTGATTATGATGTCAACGGAACTGATGATCCCCCTGCTGTAGAGATGTCATCAAAGTGACACAATAATTGACATATCTAATGTATCATACTCTTCAAAACTTCAAAACATCTGTAAATATATATTTTTTCCCCACGGGGGAATAGCATTGTTTTTAAATGTACTATATGACAGTGTTAATTTTGCAAATGTAAAGCCTATTTAGCTGGCATTTTGTCTTAATTCATCTGAGCTTTTTATTGTTGTTTTGTCTCTCATTTAGTGAATCAGTATTTACCTCAGGAAATTATCCAACGTTTTCAAAAATTTCACATATCAGTATTCAAAATATAGATTCACTTGTTTTTTTTGTCACTTTATATTGTATTAAGTGTACCCTATGATGTCGTTTTCTTAACTTTTGTAAGTAAACTTCAAGATGTTAAATCTTAAATAAGTCTGTTGCTTTTCTTCTTTAAGATACAACAAACCAACAGCTCTTTCTTCAGCTGATGGTGATAAACTTCACTTAATCAGAGCTCTAGATTCAAAACTCTTTTTAGAGCTTTATACCAATTTGAGAGCATTACATTATTACAAGGGCATTTTAATGCTGTATTCTAATGTTAAATGCACGCGAGCGGTGGTAAATCAAAGAAATAAACAAAACAAAACAAATCTAGCTCGCACATAATCCTCTAACCCACAACCAAATAAAAAAAGAAAACAAAAAGATCTTCAGCGTCTGAGACGCCTTAAGTAAACTATACTATCTAACCAAAATGTCTTGAAAAACGTACAATGGTTGGCGCCCGCTTCTTACCTACTGACTAATACAATGAATATATTATCCTGCATGTTGAGAAATGTACGTCATGTGATATTCTAACCTATTCACTACTCTCTAAGTATACACAGGGGATAACATGAAATGTATATACAACAGCAAAAAGGAGAAAAGCATTTGCTCATTGGTTACTTTCTCTAAGCTCGGGAGACACAGTTATGATTCTTCTATGTTTCTTGATTAAATGTCAGCAGTTTATCAGTTCTCCTAAAATTCCTTAGGTGAAACAAAAATAGATGCAAATGATAGATGTCTAAGACAGTCAAAACTGAGATTGTGGTGAGAGAAGCTTGGGAAATCTCTTTATTGTCTAATTTAGGTATCAGCTTTGTCTTCCCGTGTTTCTCCTAAAATCCATTAGGAGAAATAAGAGTAAACACAACTGAGACATGAGAAATATCTGAGACTTAGTTGAGATTCTTATATCTCTCACTGTATCAACAGTGTCTCAGATGTTTCTCCTAAAACTCCTCAGGATAAATAAAATCAGACACAAGTGCATGAGAAAGTAATGAAAAGAAGAAAACTGGGAACTTTTCACCGTTGGTTTTTTTATGATGATGATGTTGATGATATTGTTTTTCCCATTCATTGAACATGACTGTAGGATGAGAGACAGGAAGGGAAGAGGAAAGTACTTTTAGTTGAGATTCGAACTCAAGCCGTCTGAAGTGCTGCTGTGTTACGATGTTGTTGTGCTGACCACAAGGCTATGTTTCTGACAGAGATTTATCTTAGTTCAGGATACTAAGGGCTGATTATTCTCTTACATGTCTGCATATATTTAGCCTGTGTTTGAATAAAAATGTGTTCTAATGTCATTTTTGAAAAAGGATTTTAGTGAAAGTGATGTGACGCCAAGTGGTGTTTCATAATAAGAATTTTTGCTTTGCATTTAACTCAGCCAAGTGCACACACACAGCAGTGAGTAACACACACACTGTGAACGCACACCCAGAGCAGTGTGAAGCCATTGCTGCACAGTCGGGGGGCCAGGTGCCTCGCTCAAGGGTCTCCCCTCAGCCATTGTATTGAAGGTGGAGGAGAGCGCTGATCATTCACTCCACCCACCTTCAATCCCTGCTGGTACTGAGCCTCGAACCAGCAACGTTTGGGATACAAGTCTCTAACCATTAGAACACGACTGCCCCTTTATTATATTTTTTTATAAAATCAATCTTTCATTGCAAGATATTTGAAGTGGACCTGCAGCATACTTGCAATAGTTCCACTTTAGCACAATCAAATACACTTGTAATCAAAATGTATCTTTAGTTAAACTTTTCAGCACTAATACTCCACAATTAAAGTATATTGAGTACAAAATTAGTTGTTCCAATTTAACAGAAGTATACCAATTTAGTATACCACATATACAAACGCAGTGTATTTTCATTAAGTATATAAGATGTTAATGGATTTGCAGTATGCTTAGCATGAAATAAATGTATTTAAAAAAAAAATGGGATATTTATTTTTCACTAGGGTAACCAAGGGCATACCTTCAATAACTCAAAGGTTTTTGAGGTGACCTTAACATAGAGACTTGCTTGAGTCTCATGCTTCTCGCACTTGTCTCCTGAGTCAAAAACACGCACGTTTATCTCCTCTAAGGTTGGTTAATGTTACTCTTTATTTGTTGATACAATGAAAGCTGTACAATTTAAGTGCACATGGCACAATATTTATTGTTATAAATAGTCGTGTACTGTACCATATGCTGTTATCAGTAAGAAAAACAGGATAAGTAATCATCAAGCTTTCTTGGCTGATAGGCCAACCCGGTGTAGTTGCGATGACACATTAAATGGCCTATGACTCAATCTCCAACTAATTTGATTTTTAATACACACTCTCTTTAGAAACTTTAGAGGTGATGAATCGGAGAATGTTAGAGTCTCTATTGGAGAAAAGTCGGAGCACAGTGTGAGATGTTACGGAGATCTCTTATGAAACTTTGAGGAGATACGTGTGAGAATGTTAGAGTCTCTAGCTAAGGGGAATGTTCTGTGCACAGTGTGTGATGTTATGAAGATCTCTTATGACACTTTAGAGGAGATAAATCTCAGAATGCAAGAGTCTATATTGAAGGAGAATAATCTGAGCACAGTGTGAGATGTTATGGAGATCGCTTCTAAATGTCAGTGAGACAAACATGGGAAGATTATTTTTTTTGTCTCAGGAGAAACATGTGAGAAGCAGGAGACTCAACCTTATGTCTCAATTTGATGTTCATTTTTCTTTCCTCAGGGCAGGTTTAACAATGTAACGTACAGCTACAACAAACTGTGCAGTCAAAACAACATGGCAAGCAATGTGGCATAAGACAGAGATCTGGAGAGGGTAGTCGGAAGGGCTCTTTTATAGGGTAGAGGGATCGTTGCTTGGAAGACCAGCAAACAGGTATGTTTGTGGACCAATTAGAACAAACAGATCAGCACACGGACGTAAAAAAGTGGTAAATGCTAGAAAACACAGACACATTTTATTTTAAATGCATGTTTAACATATAGAATAGGACAGTATATGATAGGAAAGAATAGCTCAAATTATCTTTGATCTGTTATGTCTGTAAGCAGAAATATACTGTACATTTTAATGCTACCTGTCCATAAAAACCAAAGCATTGGAGAGAGAAATACAAATATTAAAGTGATGCACTTAACAACAAGCTGACCTTCTGAGACAACTATCATAATGTGAATAACAAATGTCAATCATATCCTTTTTACATAAACAAAACACCCCATGTCAGGTCCATGTTAACTGATACATTCCACATATTAAGTCTTTGTTGAAAAATTCAAATTAAGCTGAGCTGTGATAAGTGAAAATAACCTCTGCATGCTTTCGTCGTATGATTGGTCCTTGTTCAAGTCTTGTTAACACATAATACAACCCAGCGTTTGTAGCATGATCATGAGTCCAATCCTGGTTTGATTTATTTTCTGCCATCGTGTACTCAATCTTGAGTTCATTACTTTATATTTGTCAACACATATATTAAACAGCCAGATATGCAAATATGGAATCATGATAATGACAGATAAGAAAGCCACTGAAAGGAATGTTTGATAAGGTTTGTTGTTGTTTTTCAGAAGTGCAGAGAATAGATATTTAATGTCAAATATTTAATATAATAACAATAAATATTATACTAAATATGTCAAAGCTTATCACTAAAGTTTTAAAGTTGACTTAAGTTCCATGTCCTGGTTTCTCAGTCTGAGATATTATTTGCCGTGGTAATGATTTACTTTTCGATTTGCCCTCTGAGATGTGAAAAGCCAATATTTTAAACTTGAGGAGAATGATACAATTTCAGAGTAAAAGGATTGACTAAATGTTGAATAGAGGTGAAGATGGCTTGTGCTTCTGTATTGAAGTTGCTAATGATGTTTAATGGACCATTGACTACAACCGCATGGATAAAGGCTGGAAGCCCACCTCCCTCCTTTTGTGCATCTTATCCTGCCCTGTATCCTGTTCCACACCTAAGGAATGTCGCATCTCTGTTTCATTTCTTATTGTTCCAAGGTTGTGTAGTAAGCCTGTGTTCCTGAATGACGTACCTCAAAGTAAATAAATACATACATGCACTTATAATTCAAATCAATGATAACTTTTATGGCATTAAAGTGGCATTTGTTTGCCTTTATACAGGTACAAATTTAGTGAATATGGCTTTTCCAAGTGTTTTACGTCCCCTGGCGGTATATAAGGTATATTTAAGTCAGCTTTTATCTTTACAGGACACATTTTGAAGGGTTAGTAATAAATAAAAAAAACATGTGTATTGGCAAGCTATTACAATATTTCTATAAAACATTATATTTCTAAAAATATTTTATTATGTTTTGTTGTTGTTATTATAGTATGTTATGTATCAGTTTTTGATGTCAAAAGCTCTCCTTCATCACCGCTGGGTTATCTGCAGGTCTAGGGCACCTACCAGCTGTACATGAAAGTTTACTTTCTCACCAGTTCTTGTCTTCTTTTTATATTGTGTGTGTGAAAATTTGATTCCAAACCTTCAGACTTACTTTTTACTCAAATCAAATGCTTTTTGTGTTTTAATAATTCCCGCAAATTCTGCACCATAAGCAAGCTGTGACAAAACATAAGGTTTTAATGAAAATTAAAGGTTTTAAGAAAATACTTAAGTAAATTTGGGGCATGTAAGTAGGCTTTATGCCCTATATCATATTTATACATATGAAATAGATTAGAACATAAATAATACTAGTTTTAGAAATCAGTGGCACAGGCTTTAACTGTCGTCTTGATGCGATTACAATCTTCAGGAAACTTAGATGCCAAAGGATGTTTGTTTTGTCAACTGCTGCTGTCCAAACAGCATCTAGAATAGGTTTTTCCTTTCTCAGGTCTATTTAGTTGGATCTTTTGTGTGGCAGAGCGGTCGCTTTATCCTGTCTCCTAAATGTAAAGATTTTAATGGTCGACTGCATGGGGGTCTTGTGTCCTGCCACTAAAATGTGATACTTTCACACAACCTTTGTTTAAATCTGAATGCGGAATTCAGGGAGGCAAACAATGATGAAGAATAAATATTGCTGATGAAATGTGACGTAATGCAGCAAGTGTGGCTTTTACTAAAGGTAAATAAACCACTGAGCTACAGCTTTCCTGTAGCTCAGTGGTAAGAGCATTGCGTTAACAACGCAAGGTTGTGGATTTGATTCCAGGGGATTGCAAATACCTATGTATAAATGTATGGGATAAAGCAATGTAAGTCGCTTTGGATAAAAGCGTCTGCCAAATGCCTAAATGTGATGTAAAATGTAAATAAATGACAGTTTCACCTTACCAGGGGGTGCAGAGCTGATGCAGGTCTTTGCATGCAACCAAACACACAATAACTGCAACAAGCTTTTGTCAAGCCAACAGTGTAAAAAAAGAAATGGCGGGCAGTTTCACATTAGCACTTTTGGTGCGCACCCGTGAACTGTACCCGAGTCCTTTTAATAAGGGAGACCTGGGGTACGGTTCATGTGAACTCCAGTATGCTTCGCTGCTGATATACATGCAATCGTACCAATAATTCTTCACTAAATGTGAAACCAACCTTAAAGAAAAAGAACCACTGAAAGATCCAGCAGTTGTGACAATTAACTACTTCTAGTTAAATGTCGTTGTGGTTTCTTTGTTAAAACCAGTTTCCTGACAGCTTCCCTTCACAAAGTGTTTATAAGTGCAAGCTTAGCCAGCATTTTCATTAACTAGCTCAAAGGCCTGAAAGGAACGATTCACGTAATGGCGCGAGAGCTAAAAAGTTGGTCTTTTTGGAGGGCAGTTTTGGCAGAGTTTGTGGGGATGACCCTTTTTATTTTTATTGGGATAGCCTCTGCAATCGGTAACAAACACAACAGATTTCCTGACCAAGAGGTTAAAGTCGCCTTAGCTTTTGGTCTGGCGATCGCCACACTGGCACAGAGTTTAGGGCATATCAGTGGAGCTCACCTGAATCCAGCTGTTACTTTAGGACTGTTAGTTAGCTGTCAGATCAGCTTCTTCAGAGCCATCATGTATATTATTGCCCAGATGGTGGGGGCTGTGTTGGCAAGTGGCATCATGTTCAAAGTTAGCCCGGACCCTCAAACCACACTGGGCCTCAATACGGTAAGTTGCTTACAGCAGAATATTCCGATATGACCGCTAACATGGGACTAGTAGTCACCCAAATTTAAAGAAATTTTATTATTGAAATGTTTTTTGTGGATTTGTATCTTTGTTTTGGAGAAATAATTTGAAACTGGCATAAATTACATTAATACAATTAATGGCGGTATTTATGTAATAACTAAGCATTTTTATTTTTTAATGTTGTCACATGCACTGTAAAAATGATATGCCCAATTAGTCATGTTTCGATAAGGTTTTTCCTGTAACTCATTAAAATAATTGAACATATTTCACCTTCATTTTATAAGTTATACAAAATGCCACTAGAAATCAGTGTAATATCATTTGAAACCAAGTGACTTTAATTTAAAAAGTTTTATAGATGGAAATCTTTTACTGTTTTACAAGGAATCTGTAACTGTTGAGTAGTTTTAATTTAATACAATTATAAACATTAACATATTAATAAACTATAAATTAAATATAAAAAAAATATTATATTGTAAGCAAACACACACTGGAAGGTAACCTCGGGCCAGGCGTGTGCGTTTGATGAAACGGTTTATATTAGCGTTTGAATTTTTTGCTGTTTCGTTAATTATTTTGTGCTACTAGATTAACTGTTTAAATAAAGCTGAGAAACCATTTAATACTCCATAATAATTCCCTTTATATAAATAATATTGAATGGTTCAAGTTGAAATAGCATGCTTTATATATACTCTGTCATATGTTGCAACGTGAGTTGAATGTGTTAAATTTACTGTATAATTTTTTTGTCAATAATGGTGAAAACGTTGATTTTTTTTACTTTTTAAAAGTAACTCATCCTTGGAATTTTTTGCTGGAATACATGAAAGAGTTAACAACATATAAGGAGATTTCATCTTTGATCAATGGCATATCAAATCATAATATTGCCATTTAATTGCAATTCTTGTTTTTCTTTTCTTTTGTCTGATTTTACTGTTCTGACGACTGTATCTAGTCATCATATATATCATGCAGAACCATTTTTAACGATTAAAATATATATTTTTCTTTCTCATAGCTGAGTTCTGGTGTATCAGTGGGTCAGGGATTTGCCATTGAGCTTTTTGCAACAATGCAGCTGGTCCTCTGTGTCCTGGCAACAACAGATACACGTCGGACTGATGTAATGGGCTCTGCACCTCTTGCCATCGGACTGTCGGTCGGTTTAGCACACCTGTTTGCAGTAAGTGTGCCACTTTTTCTTAGCAATGATGTAGAAACTTATATCAATAGACTTAATGCTTTACTGAGTCTCTAATTTGATTAACTTTCTATTCCTATTCCTTGTATAGATCAGTTACACTGGGTGTGGCATCAATCCTGCTCGATCTTTCGGACCAGCTGTTATTCTTGAAGCCTTCAAAAACCACTGGGTAAATCGTGATTGTTGTTTGAATGAAAATGAGAGTAAATGCCAATATAAATGTTTAGCTAAGCTTATTTGGTTGTGTCCTCTGCTAAACTTCACTGGTAAATTATCAAAATTGTTATAAAATTGTGAAACATACTAGTAACCCTTGTTTTATTTAAGTTAATCAATCTCTTTTGGAGTCGGTAGAATTTAAAATGCAAACTGCTTTCTTACTTCTGAAATGTAATTATTATTTCTGTGCTTTAGATATATTGGATTGCACCCATGTGTGGAGGGGTGGCTGCTGCCCTTGTCTACGACTTCTTGCTGTACCCAAAGAAGGAGGGCTTTGGCAAGCGCATGAATGTTCTGAAAGGCACGGAACCAGAATCCTCTGCGACTGAACCCCTAATCGAACCCCGAACCCCCAGATCTGGTTCTGGTCAGTGGCCCAGACCATGACATGTGATGAGTCTTGTAAATACTCACACCCTTTTTTGACAGCTGTCACAATTTATTTTTATTTTGTTGTGTACATACTGGTTGATAGAGATACATTAAAATAGCTTTACCTTATCAGATTTTTTTTCCCGTCAACTCTTTTTATGTCCGTTCTTTTATTTTACCTTCTGAAGTTTACTCTGTGTAGAAATATTATTCGTATTGATCTGGTTACTTAGGTTTAAAGGATTTGCTGCATGTAGCTATGATGTTTTACAAATTCAAGAACAAATACTATCAACACTTCTGCAAAGCAGTTAACAAGAACCGCCAAACCGAGCTGATGTCAACTTCTGTATCACCTCCAGACTCTATAACTGCTACTAAAGCTGTCACACCAGTCAGCAACTTGTTCCTTGCCGCGAGTTACAGATTATTTAACAAAGATGGCTTCTAGCCAATGTCATGACCCTAATGTCTTCGGCTGTTAGCTTTGTACTATATGCAACATATTTGTATTCATTGGCACATTTTGAAAGGGAGGATTTCGTATCCTTTTTGGCACCATCAGAGGCATTGTATGCATGAAACCACTTTCATAGATCGTTTTTTAACGTACGCTACTCTTAGACCTGTTATGTAACTGCTATTAATCATCTTTGGATAGAGCTTTTGCCCTGTGAGATTTGAGCATCAATCTTTAGCGCCTTTTCAAATGTCACTGAAAAATAAGTGACCCTTCCCAAATACATCAGAATACAGGGGGATGTAAAGAGTTTTAAGTTCAATGGTTGAAATTTTCTGGCAAGTATACTAATGATAATCATAACGTCCTTTGGAAGCCTATGAGGATTAGTGCATTTACTCTTTTTTATTTGTCTAAAGAATTAAGAGGCAAAATGAAACACAAAGTGGTTGTAGTCTATGTAGTCGTATAAAGTAAGTAGTTTCCTACTTTAGTCTTGAATTTATTTCTTGAAATAGAATGTACAGTGACTAAAGTACTTACTAAAGTATACTATAGGAGAAACACATCTGCTTTATCGGATGAATTGGACAGTTTTTGACTGAAAAGCACTGAGAGTAGCCTGAAATTATGAATCGTATAGAAAACAAATAAACCCTGTTTCCAATAATGTGAAAGTTGTTGGAGAGGAGTTAGAGAAAAATATAATGTGTCTAGAACCTAGGATTTGAACAAACTCTAGCTGTAGGTTTTGAACTTACTGTATGTGAATGATACCTCACATTTAGGAGTTTGTATAGATTTGTCCAAACTTAGATTTTTGTCATGCAGACAAAACTCCCTTTTTAACAGACAAACTCCCTTTAGACAGAAATTAAAGAAGGGTTATGTAAATGACAGTTTATATTCCAAAATATCTTAAGGGTGGTCCCATTTGACCAGGGCCATTAAAAGGATATAGTTCCCCCAAAATAAAAATTCTGTAAACTTTTATTCTCTATCATGTCATTCAAAACCTGTTTATAGTATGACTCTTTCTTCTGTAGAACACAAAATAAAATTTTGTCTGGTTTTGTGTCCACACAATGAAATTAAATGGGGTCTAATGTTGTTAGTTAACCATCTTCTACAAAATATCTTCTTTTGTGTTCTGAAGAAGAATGAAAGTAAAACAGGTTTGGAAAGCCATGAGGTTGAGTAAATGTTGAAAGACTTAAATTTTTGTGTGAACTCTCCCTTTAAACAACCACCTAGCAGAACGCTCCGGCAACCCCCCAAAACATCATGGAGTTTTTGATAAAAAAGCACTGCTCATTTTCTTCATGAAATCTTTAAATCTAATCAAATTTATTCATTTGTAACATTTTTTTAAACAAGTGCTGCTTCGAGAATGCTTGATCGATCTCTATTGGATACATTTTTCCTTGAACTTTATATTTTTTAAATACATACATTAAGGTTTATGTCATTGCTCTCTGTATTTTCTCCCAAATGGTTAAAAATGGAACTCTGTGTCGTATTCGTAATATCCACCATGAATCATAGTCTATGAGGGGTGATCACTCTATCCAGTATCAAACTTTCACTCCCCTCTGCTTTGCATCACTTCTCGGCAGGGATTCAGGAGCAATGATAGTGAGAATGGAAGAATGTAAAACAACCATATTAAGTAAACTATCTTAAGAGCTCTTGACTTCGCCTGGCTGTCCCATGCTAACCACACGCAAAGAGAACGGAGCTTGTCTTGATGTCTTGACTGTGGGTGGGGTGACGCTTTTGACAGAAATTTATCGAGTGACAGAACTGTAACACCCAAAAGTTCAGTTATCAGTTTCCTCACATTGTGCTGATGGGGTTAAAACAAACAAACCTGCAATAGCTTCACAAATACTTTTTACAAGCCAAATTTAAAGAGCTGACATTGATAAAGGACAAAATAGCACCACCATGATAGAAATGAATATAATTTGATAAATGTTTACGAATGTCTTGTATTTAATAATGAACATAAGGTTTTGGATGAATCTCCAAAATACATGTCTAGGGCATAGCTTTATCCCAAAAACAAAGATAAAATATTTTGTTATATTTGCAAGTTATCCCTGTTGAAATAATACAGCATATGCTGTTTAGGTAAGTTTTGAAGCACGGTAGCTGGTTTGAACTGGTTTAAGATGGCCATGTGCTGGTTTAAGCTGGCAATGTGCTGGTTTAAGCTGGCCATGTGCTGGTTTAAACTGATCCTGTGCTGGTTAAACCAGCTCAGGATCAGCTTTAACCAGCAGACTACCTCATAACCAGTTTAAACCAGCACATGACCATCTTAGTTCAAGTTTAAACCAGCACATAACCAGCTTGAACCATCAAATGACCAGCTTACTTCAAAACCGGTATATGTTGTTTTTTTCAACAGGGATAATAAAAAATACCTTATTGTATAAGATATATCTTCATAGTAGCCACCTTTTCCCAATAATTGTAAAAGTGCAATCTAAGGACTTTGTCAACAGGTGCTTTATGGCCCCATGGTGCTTTTTAAAAGTATTGAAGGAGTTCCCAGATATGTATGGTTCTTGTTGGCTGCTTTTCCTTCGTAAAAATAAGACTTAAAGGAATAGTTCACCCAAAAAATGCTCCCCATTTACTTTATATATAAAAATGGCACAATAAAATCTTTGTTTACAAAAAAAGATTTAAATCATGAGAAATCATGAGAAGCCTTCTAATTGAGCGACCCTAAACATTTGACCATTGGTGTATGATCCTAATTGTTTTATGAAACATATTTACTTGACATATATTTTACATTACTTGTCAGGTTTTTACAGAAACAAAATGTAAAATAAAACATGCATTAAATCAACAAAAAAACGTGAAAAGCAGTGTACATTTGGTGAGCACTGATAGTGTATTTGTGTGTTTTTGTGTTGCAGGTGTTCTGGGAGATGAGTGAGTAGAGATTATAGCACCCAGAAGCTAATTCTACAGGATACTGATGCATTGTTTTGATGGGAATCCACTTTATAATAAAATCAATTTACTCTTACTGATCGGACATTTAAAGCTAATTATCATTATGTTGTTTGTAAGCTGAATATCAAACCTCTTGAAACCATTGTCTTGCCTTAAACAAACAAACAAATAAAGGAAGAAAGGAAGGAAAGGAAGGCCAGCGATGATTTTATCACAGTTAGTAGCTTGACTTGACCTTCAGCTGATGAATGGATATACGTCATGCTTTGACAGTCTAGGATTTTACTATGTTATTCTGCCACTCTGTCTGCTGACGTATGCTTTAATTTGTGTGTAAGCAACTCTTGTGTAAAATTAAAACACAATTCAATAAGCATCTGATGAAACTGAAATAAGCTCATTGTGCAGCTGCAGGGTTCAACGTTCACATTCATCATCATCCCAACACACAGGATATTTTCATTCATTTTGTCAGGCTAATGGATTGCAATAAATAAAAGAATGTACAAATGAATTCTTATTGTTTAATGAGCTATTGTCCACATTTATTAGTTTTGTCCTGATCATATGTGATTTAACAAGAGCATGAAATGTAGACTTTAGATGTGCTTATGACTTTTTTCTGATCCACATGTGATCAGACAGCAAAAATATGAATGTCTGGTTCATTTATTGATCAATAAATCCCATGTAAATATAACCTTCTTAAAAACACATGTTACTTCATTTATCATTTTTAGATTGTACTTATTTTGTGTATTTATATTTTACACTAAATTCAACCTCATATTTCACATTTTAAGTATAAAATATGATCAAACATGTTACGTCACACAATGCATGAACATACATTTTGTAGTCGTCATATTTCACTGATGTTTGATTCAACAGAATTGGGTCTCAATTCTGCACATGTGCCTCACAACTCCAGTTTGAGAACCACTGTTTTAGACTATTTACTTATTTATTACCTATTTATTTTAAATGATAGCAGAGGTAATTACAAAATTGTATTGTGGTGACAGTTTCATTCTAGCATGTCATTTGTTTGTTAGAGAAAATGCAAAGGCACGTGACTGCCATCTGCTGGACAATTCATAAAAACGTCTGAATTCGCGGATACTTAACGTGAACCGGAAGTTGAATCTATCAGGGGTCAGACGGACAAAGCGCCAGTAAAGATGTCGCCGCCGATCCAATTTAACTTTACCGAGGCCAGAGATAAATTTACGGTAAACGATTAACCATATATAATAACGATTAGTTACCGATATATGTGTTTATTTATCTGTGTATTATATGTATATTTGTACTAAATAATATGGTAACACGGCAGATACAAAATCCATGGTATTACCATAGTAACTCATCTCTGCGATACCGATACCCTATCGAAAAGAAATCACATTTCTACCTTCGACCTATTTGTTGTTGTAGTTTGTAACCTGAATCAATCTCTATGTTCTGCAGGCTGCCACCAAAAGTGCTGTGGATCTCAGGAACTGTAAACCCCTGACAAGCGCTTTCAGTCATCTGCATGGAAAGTAAGAACCTTAGCTGTTGTTGTTTTTTTTTGTGGGTTCAAATATGAGAGTTATTCTTGTGTATTTGCATGAGTGATTGTTATCCGATTTGAATAAGTTTGTATGTACTGCTATTGAGATCCGTGTATTGTCATTGGATTGTTCACAGTGAAACAGAGAAGAAAAGCACTCTTGATCAGGCTCTACGTGGAGTCCTTGAAGACCAGATAGTAAGTCCATAATGTACATTTACTGATGTAATCGGCTGCTTATCTTTTTGAGACTGAGATGTTTGTGTAGATCAGTACTTGCAATGCCAAGGTTGGAGAAAACATTATGCTTTTCATTATTTTCCAGGTGCAGCAGAAAGTGAGTGTTGAGGATTTCCTTTCTCTGATCTTCATCAGTATTGAGTGTGTGACTGAAGGTATGTAGTACTAGATATGATCTGCTTCCTCACATCTGTAATCAATGATTTTTCTTGTGTCCTACTGTACATGTAGCATGTGTGAGAAACCATTTGAATATCACTGATGTTTCTGCGTAGATTGATTTACCTTCATTTACCCACACAGGCATCTGCTCTGCTACCTCTCCGTTTCTATTGCTTGGTGACGTTCTGGACTGTCTTCCACTGGACCAATGTGACAAAATATTCTGCTTTGTCGAAGAAAAAGTCTCTACATGGAAGTCTGTGAGTTTAAATTGATAGTTGTTTAGCAGATGGAGGTCAGATATAAGGAATACTATTAACAGCTCTTTCATGTTTACAGAATACTTTCTACTCTGCGGGTAAAAACTACTTGTTAAGAATGTGTAATGGTGAGTTATGATTTTTGTTCCTTTAGCATTAATGGGATTTTATAAGATTTTGTATTTTCTGTCATCTTTTCTGTTCTTCTTGAATTACGGTTTAAGATATAATACTACAGTATAATACTAAGTTTGAAGTATAATACGCTGATATGAATATGTGAAATCTAGTAGCCTGACATAGGTACTCTTGCACTACAGATCTCCTCAGAAGACTCTCTAAGACACAGAATACAGTATTTTGCGGACGGATCCAGCTGTTTTTAGCACGTCTCTTCCCTTTGTCTGAAAAATCAGGTAGGGTTTTCTTTTCACATTTGGTTTCCTCGGTGCAGTACTATTCTTTGTAACTGACATGATGTCATCGTTTATGTCATCAGGATTAAATTTACAGAGTCAATTCAACCTGGACAACATTACTGTGTTCAACAAAAATGAACAGGAGAGCACACTTGGAATGCCGGTAAATAAATCACACTGGCATAAATAAACCAGGTGTAGATTTGGGTGAACTAAATATCGGCATTAATGGATTTGGTGCCAAACAGATACTTGTGTCTTTCTTTTCTTTGAAACTTTTGTTATTCTAGCATTCAGAAGTGAAGGAGGATGGGATGGAAGTAGAGGAAGGGGAGATGGGTGATGAAGATGCACCTCCATCCTGGTGAGAGATCCTTAAGTGTTGTTAAAATATTTGAAGTAGTATAGCAATGTCCTAACAATAGAATATGCATCCTTTTTGAATGATTAATAATCCATCAATTAAACGTAATGTTGTCTGCATTTTTTTATAGTTCCATTCCTATTGACTACAACCTGTACAGAAAGTTCTGGACACTCCAGGACTATTTTAGGAACCCCCTTCAATGCTACGACAAATTCTCATGGATGACTTTTCTTAAGGTATTTATCAGCATACGTTTGTCATTTAACTTTTTCCAACAGAGATAATCGTGCTAATGTAATTTCTTATTGTTCTCTGCAGTACTCCGATGAGACACTAGCCGTGTTTAAGAGCTATAAACTGGATGACATGCAGGCATCTAAGAGAAAGCTGGAGGAGATGAGGACTGCTGCAGGCGAGCATGTCTACTTCGCCAAGTTTCTAACCAGCGAGAAGGTCGGTGTTTAGAACAAGTTCTTCACATCAGTGTAGCTGTGAACATTTGCGTGGTGATAACATATTCCCATCATCTTCGAGCAGTTGATGGATCTTCAGCTGAGTGACAGCAATTTCAGACGACACATTCTGCTTCAATACCTTATTCTCTTCCAGTACCTCAAGGGTCAGGTCAAGTTCAAGAGGTCAGAGACACAGTAAAATAAAAGATTTCTTTACGTTGTGTTGTTCTGAGACTTTAATCCTTTACTGGTGGTTGTTTTTTCTTTTCAATAGCAGTTCCAGTTGTGTTTTGAATGATGACCAGTCTTTGTGGATTGAGGACACAACCAAACTTGTCTATCAGGTTTGTTACTGTCCGTTAGTCTATAGCATCATTGTCTTGTATTATGTGTAGGCAAACCTTTTATCACAATTCACCTGTTTCTCTTTCTATTTAAGCTACTAAGAGAAACCCCTCCAGATGGTGACAAGTTTGCATCTATGGTTGAGGTAAATGAGGGATGCAAGATGAATTCAAGTAGTTTGTTTTGAAACTACTTATAATCATTTTATTTATAGTAATGTTTTCATAATTTACTCGCATTTATGGCATCTCAGCTGTATATGACAGATTTTCCTTAATGAATGCAATTTTTTTAAGTAAAATGCATTGGGATCTAAAATGTGCTTCTAAAAGCACATATATCTATCATTACAGGAATCCAAGTTACTCCAGAGGGTTCATAAATTTTAAAATGATACAAAATTATAAAAATGTATTAATAGTTTGAGCTTATTTAGTGATTGATGCATTGTGTATCTATGGAAACATACCGATCAGCATGCTAAATTTAAATATGGCAGCACTCAAATCTCGTTGGTTCTTGTGTGTCTCAAGAGTAGATGTCGTATCTGTTTTGTCGTAGTTAAAAACATGTTACCCTATTTGAATGGTTCATTGATATATATTTTCATAATTTTCTTTATATACAGCACGGATGAGGTGGGTAAATTCATATAATTTGGGTAAATTGTTTCTTGAAGTAGTTTTTCATTTAATAGTTGGTAAGCCCACAGCAAATACAAACATGGACTTTAAAAGTTTTAAAAACATCTCTTGTAACATTTATTTGAAGGGTTGTTTAAAGTTAGTCATTCGTATGTCTGATTTTATCCACAATATGATCGACAGCACATTCTGAACTCAGAAGAAAACTGGAACTCTTGGAAGAATGAGGGCTGCCCAAGTTTTGTAAAAGAAAGGTATTGCATAAAAAAATAAACTGTACAAGGCTACAATAGCAATTTTGATGGTAACAAATACATTTTGGTCAAGGATTAACGTGACTGATCTGTTTCATATCCGAATATCCAATTATTTCCCTCAGACCGACAGAGACCAAACCCATCCGGCCAAGCAGAAAGAGAGCAGCGCCAGAGGACTTTCTGGGGAAAGGCCCTGATCGTAAGATACTCATGGGAAAGTAAGATATATTAACATCCATTCTCTCATTTGTATTTTTGACATAATGCAGACTTAATTAACCACGTATTCCGTGTATAAACATTTTACACATTACTGATATTCTTCACAGTGAGGAGCTCACGAGGCTCTGGAATCTAAATCCAGATAACATGGAGGCCTGCAAATCAGACAACAGGTTTGTGTTTTATAAACACTCAGATGGCTTTATTCTTTTAGTCAGAGAGGTTTTGCATTAATACACTCATCTGCTATTGGTTGAAGGGAGTTCATGCCGTCATTGGAGGATTTCTTTGAAGAAGCCATCGAACAGGCCGATCCAACAAACATGGTGGAGGAAGAGTACAAGTAAAGACTTTTACCAAAACTGAAAACAATATCACATCTGACCCAGATCTTGGAATTAATTCTGTTCACTGTCTCATCTCAGAGTGGTGCGCAACTCAAACTATGGCTGGCGAGCCTTACGGCTGCTGTCCAGGAGAAGTCCTCACTTCTTCCAGCCCACCAACCAGCAATTCAAAAGTCTAGCGGAGTATCTGGAAAACATGGTCATCAAACTGGCCAAAGAGCTTCCTGTGAGTGCACATCCATCTTATTATCAGAAGCCTTTGAAGATGATTTATCTGATATTGTTTTGCTCTTTCGATTTTCATTTTATAGAAGGACCTCCCATCTGAGGAGATAAAAACAGGAGAGGAAGATGATGATGAGAATGGAGATAACCTGTTAAAAGAGAGCAATGACAGTGAGTACATGAATCCCTGGGTTAGCATTTGGTTATGTGTTTCGGCATGAGAAAGCACCCCGTTTATTTTAAAATGACTGAAAATGTGACATTTTCCTTAATAACGTTCTTCCTCCAGGTCCCAGCATTCAGAGCAAAGGCGTGACCAATAGTCAGATGGATGAGATCGCCGCCAAGCTCGGAGCCCAGTGGAAGATGCTGGCGGACCATCTGGAAATGAGCGAGAAGGAGATCCGGGTGATAGAGGCTGATAGTGAGGATGTGGAGCTGCAGGCAAAGATGCTGCTGGTGGCCTGGCAGGACCGAGAAGGCTCACAAGCTACAATGGAGAGCCTGGTGACAGCCCTCAATGCGGCAGGCTTCAGCAATATCACAGACGCCCTTAATGAAACGTAACTGTTTGCTTATTTCACAGCACCTCCTTGATATTTTACAACTTGATAACATGGTTTTTGTTGTACTTCAATGAACTGTATTCTTCAGTGATGTTCTTACTTTTTGAAATAAATGTCGAAACCAAATGAATCCAGTAGTTTTATATTTGTAAATCACAAACAAGTTTCATTGGCATGTTTATTTTTCAGTTTATGAAAAGCTTGCAGTCAATAACTTATTACAGAGATGCTCTTACGTGATTGTATTTGGGTATTTCAGGACATATGAGTTTATGGTGGTTTATGTTCCACTGTAGCTAGAGGACAAGAGTGATATTTGAATCATGAACTATCCTCTAAAATGCTTTAGTAACAAAACGCACCTTTGATATTCAAAGCAGGCCTACAATCATACAACACAATGTAAACGTTGTTCTCTTTGGGGTGAGAAACCCACTATCATAAACAATCGTCCTAATGTAAATTAATTACAGGTACAAAAGTGGCCAAGAACATCTTTTTTTAAATTGATTTACTACATATTTCTAGTAATAACTGCAATGGATACTGTATAATGAGCATGAACAACTTTCCACAGGCTTAAAATATACAATGCAAATAGAAAACATTTAGAAAAGAATTGCTCAAAGTCCAAACAAAGATCAGGTCCGGCAAATCTACCATCCGCAGAAGGGGGGTGAAACACCCTTAAATGACATGCCGCTCATGTTGATGCATGAAAAGTTCAGAAAATATTAAGGTCAGGTTTTTAAAGACACCAGGATTTATTGCACATCTATACAGACAGTGCTCGGAAATGGCAATTACGTATGATTTTAGTTTTAATCTGAACCGCTGTTACACAAGTATTTCCAGACGTCGTGGGCCGTAGAGGAGTACGTATGCTATATGCCAGTCGCCACCTCCGGACAGCTTCAGGATGTCCTCGGGGGACACCACGCTAACCTTATCGTCATCAAACTTCACCCATTCATCTGTTCAAAAGACAGTGAAAAATCAATTCATGTTTTACAACATTAATACACTCCAAATGAAATGTCTTCAAGAAAAAAAAAATGAAGTTCTGGTTTTGTTAAACCATCTTTATTGAAGGCCATTCAAAAGCGTGAAAGGAAAAGATTACCTTCTTTTCTTTTAACCCAGGCGACGTAGTGGCCAGATGAACTGGATCGACCCTGATGTGTCAGAACTGCCTGCAGATCATAGTAACCGCTATTGTTGGAGCCCAAGTCTGCAGATAAAAAAGGCTGTAGTTTAAACTCACTTGGAAAATAAATTCCAAGCATTGTTAAAGAGAATGGATCTGGCATTTAGCACAGTGTACATACCATCAGAAAAGCAGAAAGGTTCATATTTTGTTTCTTTGGGTGTAAAAACCTTCTGATCCACCTGATTCATGAGAAACACAATAAAACCTGTACATTCACAATTGGACCTTTTATATATTTTTAATAAAGGCATTTCAGGGTACTTGCTTTTGGCTCCTGCTGCATTTCAAGTTTCTTATCCTCAATCTCCTTGAACTTTGACCTCAGTGAAACCATTTTCTCTTGAAGTTCAGAAGTGCACAGTTCGTAAACATCCAGCATGAGAGGGAATTTGACATCCTAAGTACAGCAAAACAAATAATATGTAGGTGTCCAAATCAGAATACAGACATCACGTACAAAACCACACCCACCTTAAGGACTTTGGCGTTAACAGATTCTTTTTCTTTGTAGTAGAACCGGACCATCTGAACTGTCAGGTATGCTGGGAGACGTCTAATTTTGGACTGAAACAGAGAAAAAAAAACGAGGGACTGTTTATTTTACCATTTGTCTAAAACATGACATACTTCACTGCCAGTCAAGATAAAATCATACCGATTTTATATAGTGAGCATTTCTTTGTAAAGTAGGGGAGAGCTTCGTGATGTCCTCTTGTAGCCTCTAGAATGTGACAGAAAGGACAAGTTTAAAAGGGACAGTGAGTAGCAGAGGTACTTCTTGTGAGGAGTGATTGACTGATTTTCACTCACCAATCGGAGTCCAGTGGCGAGATATTTGACTTCCTGGTTGATAAAGCAACTAAGTTGCAGTTGGCTCTCGGAGCCTTTGGTCGGTTCTTCATCCTCTGACTCCGTGCACTTCATACTAAACACATACAGGTAAAGGATCTCAACACACACATGGTTATGTCTATGAGATCTGAAGGACCAGCTAAAGGTATAGTCCACCCCAAAATATATCTTTGTTTTTAAATTACATTTTTTTCCATAAAAAGAATAGATGGTTTGAATATTCATATAAACCGAAATTTGCATGTTTTGGTAAAGTTGGTGTGAATGGGAACTATTGAAAAGGATACGTAGTTTCAAATTCAACACCAAAATACTGATCAATAAAGTTTTTCTTTTTTGTGGCGGCAGCAGCTGCATTATCACCGTCAGCCTGTAAAAGACAAATAAAAAGTATAGAAACTGTCAATTTAGGAATAGTTCACCTCAATTAATTTTGGGGTTAATTTTGAAGTGAATACTCCTCCTGCTTTGAAAAATAATAATAAAATGATTTAAAAAAAAATCGAATCATTTGTAAACAAAGCATTCTTGCCTCCATTGGAGTTTCTTGTTCTTCAGGATCTAATTTCTGCTGAAGGACCCGCATTACCTGAACCCAGCACTCGTTGGCATCCTGGGAAATAAAAAAAGATAAATAAATAAATAAATAAATAAATAAATAATGGAACTAATTGGCTCAAATTGGACTTCATATGTCTATTAGTTTGCACCCTGACCTGCTGGAGGTACTGGCCCTGGTCTCCTTTCTCTGCAAACTGTGGGAAGGCCATATGCAGAAACTGCAGCAGAATGATGGGTGGAATGCTTGAGGAGGTCTTGTCCATGGACTCGAACAAATCACGCATCGCTGAAAAAATCAAATACTTGATTTAATATGTGGAATATCAAGTACTTGATCAAATATGTGGAAAACACTAGCTGAAGCAAGAACTATTGCCACCCCACCAGTCTTTATGCATCTTGAGCAGGTATAAAGTACAGTGTATTTATAACAGAAATGTACTAAATCAGAATCTTATCAGTTAAGTAATCATGTTGATTTAAACTTTGTGAAACAACCAGTTAGACAGATATCATCCCCCATTGACTCCAATAGTATATATTTTCCCTACTATGATGGTAAATGGGGGATGAAATATGTTTGGCTACTAACATTCTTTCAAATACCTTCGTTTGTGTTCAGCAGAACAATGAATTTAGACAGGTTTGAAACAACCTGAGGTTGAGCAAATGATGAAAGAATTTTCATTTTTGGGTGAACTGTCCCTTTAAGATCATGAGTTTCTGTAATACCGCCCCAGATCCAAGTCTACTAGGTCCAAAAATAAGGTACAGTCAGTGATCTCACCTGCTGTGATGTACTGAGGAGGGGCGTTAGCTCCAGAGGAACGCAAGGCACCAGAGTACCTACAGGTGGAGGTAAAACAGAACAAAAAGTTTCTTACACCAAAGACAATGTTGAGCCTGATATTAAACTGAACTTAATATGAAGCGAACAACGTACCCCCTGAGAGCAATTTTTAGCTCAGGCACAGAACGCAGACACTGCACAGTTGCGTTCATGTAGCACGTATTGCCCAAATTTGTCAATCCACATGGCAACTCCATCTGAACATGAGAAATTGGAGAAATGTTATTTTCAGAGGAATTTAACTTTAAGGTTAAACATGAAGACCTCCAGGACCAATGATTCCTGATTACCAGATCATTCTGATCCAAAGCAGAAAACTTACAGCAGATGCGAGCTGCTCCTCTGTCATGTCCTCTACAAACATGGGCCGTACTACAGGCTCCTCGGGCAGAGCATCAGCAGAGCCCATCATTAGAAGGGTCATCCCCTACATAAATGAGAAAAATATAAATTCTGCTCGAAAAAAATCACAGTGCAAGTCAAAATGAAATGCCACTCACAAATGATGACTTACATTTTTCAACTTGATATTTCCCCACTCATCATCCTGGTAATGAAAATAAAAAAGGTCACACACCTGCATTTTTACATTGAGGACAACAACGAGGAGTACTTTCAATAACCTATCATAGCTGTTACCTTCAGTGTTCCTCCTTTCACCATGACTTTCTGTCTCTCTGGCTGAACCCCCGTCAGAGCAAACAGCTGGGCTTTGAACACCATGGGCGGCTCTTCTGTGTTCAACTCCACCGCATCAAACTTCTCCTTTCCCCATTTCACATTCACTAAAAAAGCACAGCAACAGATAAGCAAAAGTGTAGTTTAAAAAGTTTTAAACCCCAAAGGGGCATTTCTGTCAGCATATACTTGCCTACTTGTCGTTCAAGCCTGTATTATTTTCCTTCTAAAGGACACCCAAAAATCTATTAAACTCTAATATATTTGATGATGCATGAAAGTCTTTGGTTCTTGAATGTATCATGATGAAGCAAGTTTGAATGTGTGAGATCTATAGCAGAAGACACTTTTGTCTGTTCTTTACACAAATAGTATGACTGAGGAAGACTTAAATACAGAACTTTTTGCCATTTGGGGTTTTTCAGCCCCATTTAATGTCAACAAAATTAATTTGTGCACATCTTCGCTTATTTCATAAAAATGATGGATTTGAATTGGAACATCACAAGGGTGAGCAAATGATGACACCGATTTTTACTTTAACGATTGTATTTATTTGTTTGAGATCTGATATTGACAGATATTATAGAATTATCATACAATCTATCCAGACATTTGGCTACAAATTATTTCTATAAAATATTTGAATGCTGTAATACAGAAATTAATACAGCTTTCTAAGGATCTGTAAATCTGAAATTAACTAGTAAAGTTAAGGCACCTGCCATTTAGCAAGTTAGCTAAAACCATCAGTTGGTCCTCAAATCAAAACTCTTCGATAAAACTATATAACGTTAGACAATTTATCCTTCATGTAAACGAGCTGGCCTTAACCCTTTAAATATCTTAAGATAATAATATTTCCTGTTTGGTTCATTAATAAATATGTTATTTGACAGGTTATAGCATGACAGGCTAAACTTCGCACCGTAACTCATTTATATATCATTAATTTAAACGTTTGCATTGTTAAGTAATACACTGTGTGGAACATAAATAACTGGTATTTTTGCGATGAAAGTAATTTGTAAATAAAAAGACCTGTAAAGTTTTAAAAGACAGTTTAACAAATTGTGAGCTGCTTAGCCGACAAGCTAACATGCTGTATCACTGATGTAAAAGTCTGACACTTTATGATCCACGCATTATAAATATCCACATAAAACACAGCTGTCCCCTAAATAAACAGCACAACAAAAGCTCGCTACAGCAGTTTTGCAATTTTCTTAGCAGCTTTCTACTATATTATCAAAGAAAAAACAGCCATTGGGGCCTGAAGCTAACGTTACTTTATCGTGCTAACTGCGAAGCCTCCTTGCACACATCTCTTAACTTTTAAAGGCAAGCTGAGATTTGGGAAAAGGTAAACAAACCTGTAAATACGGGCATCGTTCTGTTCGTTTGTCCTTAATAAAGCTTAGGAGTTTCAGAGGCCGGGTGTAAATCGAGATGTGGAAGATTTGTATGTCTCCTAACTTCATTCAAACGGTGGCCCACAATGACGCTGCAACTGCATGCTGAACGACGGATCAATGGGCTCGGCGAGCGACTATGTAAACCTGAGGCAAAATTACTATGAGGAAGGATTTGCTCGTGAATATTAATTTGTTCCCCCAGACGTTGCGGTTACCTTCACATAGACCAAAGCTTTGTTTATGAACCAAAAATATGCAAATGTGACTTTTGCGTAGTTCGTTAACATCCAATTCTGATGGCTTGAAAGTAAGTAAATAAGCGCGGAAAATGGAGGATGACAGACAGGTTATGAACTGCCGATGTAAAGTATATGTAATGATTTTAACAATAGCTGAACAATTAATGCTTTCACTTCAAACGAACAAAAAATGAAGGGTTAATGTTACTCTGAATATTTATTATGTGAAATGACGCCATTGGAAAAATAAGTAAGTAACGTAACATTCTGTTTAATATTCATTAGCTCAAACGTCCCATAGTAGGATTTGACAAATTTTGAATTGCCGTTTGGCGCATGCGCAGTCCGAGAGGTTTCGAAGTTGACTTGCGGGGTGTTTCTACAGGAAGGCGGACATGTTCGTCAAGGCAGTGGGAGAATATCGGGCACTTTTTTTTGAAAATAGCATCGATTAAAGCCTGATTTATCCTTATTGTTACACCCTCGTGGATTACGTGCTCGCTGGGGAACCTAAAACTGACCTGCGGACCAAGAGAGATTACTTGCGGACGGATTTAAAAAGGATCGTTTTAACCAGGATCGTCTTTTAACTAATCGAAATTTGAAAGGCGAAGTTTTTTTCGCCACTTCTTACTTTGCAGCTGTCAGACTTGTTTGGCCTGGCATTCGGTCATATAGACACGGATCTGGATAATCTATCTTAATGTGGCCGCATGTTAACTTCGCAACACTTATTTTATTACCTGTTTTGCGTGAATGTGATCAGTTCGTGTGTGTTTTTTAAACAGTCTGCTACCCTCGTTTCTCATGAAGCTAAATTAGCTTAGCGCCGTATAATCTGTTGCTGCTACTTTTGTGTTTGTTTGCCAAGTTGTCATGGACTAATCCGGACGCCTCGTCTTGGTGGTTTTTTCCTAAAAATGTGGCTTTTTGTCATCTCTCGGTCTTTTATAAGTTTCAACGAGAGCGATAATAAGGCAGTAAGACATAAAACGTCGCTTTGATCAAACTGGTGTTTATTGCATTGTGAGGGCAGGGGGAAGTTAGCGAGCTAACTCGCTAATTTTAGCCAGATAAACTAATTTCTCTTGAATTAAACTCATCTGATCGTCTACAAATATGCCTCTTGGAGAAAGTATGACAGCTCGTTTCGAGAAGATCGATGCTATGCTGAAGGATCCCAAATCAGAGATCAACACAGACTGTCTGTTGGTAAGTTTGCTTTATTTGCTGATATGGTTTTGCGATTCCTTTGTTTTGGTGGATTACTGGCAATATCTATACAACCTAATATGAAATACGCACAATGTGGTGCATACAGAATATTACTGTGATGCAGGGTATACAAAACAGTACAATGACTTAAAAGAGTGTTTTTTCTCTCTCTCTCATTGATCATGTGATAAACGACAGTAGCCTTCCTTGTCCTTATTGTTTACTTTAAAGTATTTGAATGATTTCAGTTTTGTTACTTTTTTTGTATTTCCACTTTTGAACGTTTTTGAAATGGTAACCGGTAAATACACTTTTTATGCACGGGATTTTGCCATGAGTGAATGACAATTTACTGTACACTCTGATCAAGTTAAATGTCTTGATCATAAACACAAAGTGACAGTTTCTAGATCAGAACTTAGAAGGTTTATGCATGTATTCATTAATTAATCAGCCAATATCTTTAACCACTAGGCCACACCAACCATAGCCATTCATGTAAATGTGTTCTCTCTCTATTCATTCTCACTGTATACCTACTGTTTGCAGTGATGAACTATGCAAACAATCCCGATGCTTTAGCAAGGTGGTAACTTGTAACTCAAATTCAGTTTTATGCTTCCGTGCTACGATCTTTAATATCAGTTTAAGTGATCTGTGTACTGTCAGTTTGACTTTCAAAGCCAAATCCCGTGAGTTGTCTCCAGCACCTACTGTATGTGTACAAAGTTTTTTAAAACTTAAAATCATGTTATATTAAGATGACGAAGTATGACATCCTGACATGAAATACAAAGTCTCAGTTTGACACTGGAGCATCTGACTGATCTGTTCTGACTCTATTTTCTTCTCTACTCTTTAAAAAAATAATGAATGAATGGTTCTGTATACTGTGTTAGGTTATATGAGACCAGTTTTCTTTTTTGATTGCTCTTATGCTTTTGTTGTACTTATGCTGTCCCAATTGCTTCCATTGCCTACCCCACCTGTAAGTCGCTTTGGATAAAAGCATCTGCTAAATGACTAAATGTAAATAAATGTAAATGGAATGGATGCCACTATTAATATGTAGTAATGTATTTCTCAGACTTTGACAACCACAATGGCTATTGTTCTGAAGGTCATTGGATTTCAATGGCATTAATGCAAAATGCTTTATATCAAAGAGCTAAAGGATGTATCTTACTTACAAAACCTGAACAAGTCTGAGTCATATTTCACTCAAATGAGATATTATGGTTTTAAGAAGTTTTAAAACTTTTTAAAAACTTTTTTATTGCATGCATTGTGTCGGTATTCTGTCACATTTTCTCTTTTTTTTATTCTCCTTATGTTTTGCTAAAACGTCATGTGTAAAATATTGTATTTTTAATTAATTTATAAAAATAGCTACCAAAAATTTCTTAAATACACATGATAATAATCCACTAATGATCCAAAAAAATACACATAAATTGTGACCTGGACATGTTGTTATTCATGTAGGGCTGTTCAATGTGTTTAAAAAAAATTCTGTACAGACTTTAAAATTATCGCGATATCTGATAATATAGGTTGTATTTGACTTCATGCAACGTTGCACAGACGTCAATAAGTGGATACGGGCAGAAAGGGAATTTGTTCCGTACCCGCCAAACAAACACGTACGCAGGCACGCGTGCACACACACACACAGGCGCGACACTCGCACATACAGTGTTGCAGTGACTTCTTTCATCAGGTAAAATGCGTATATAAACAATAGTTTTAGAAAATCTGACAGGGTAGGACAATTTGAACACCGGTACAGCCCCGCGAGGTTTTGCTTTGCCGATCCAGCTCGTCTTTGCATATGAACTTTAGCGTTCATGCCAAAGCATACATCTCAGGATAATGTTATATAACATATTTTCTATTATTATCAATTATCGTCTGGTATCTGTCTGTTGTAATTGACATCGGGATGTTTGCAAGACGAAATACGATAATAACACCTTCAAAGCGCCCAGCCCTCATTTCATTGTCATGTGTACAGAACATCACGAAGCCATTTATGTTTTTGTAAACATTGAAATTTCACTATCTCGTGTGATTTGTAGAGTAAAAATAAGAAGGGTTCGATTATGAATGTTTGTTCAAGTACGTCTGCTTTCTTCTGGCACTTCTATCCATTTTGCTTTTCTGAAGGTGGTTGGGATGCTCATTACCGTAGAATGAGAATGTGTTTGACAGTCACCCTAGTCATCCGATTCAAACCGCTCAGAATTTTGTCATACAACTGATTATACTGCATTCAGTCATTCAGTAACCTCCCTTACACAGCAGCCTTTGTATAAACCTAAGCTGTGTTTTCTCTCAACTGGAAAGTGTAGTGGTACTTTTGTTTAATTCATCTGAAGCATCCCCTCACCTCTGGCCTGTTCTTACCAGTCTTTTCCATGTGTATCAGCTCACCTGTCCCTGCATCCGCTTCTTATACTTCTATGTAGCTGGAGATATGACTTGTCTAATAAACTTTTAGCATACAGAGACTGCATGTTCACTCAATATGGGCAACGTGCCGGTCAAAACCACTGTTTGCTTGAAAAGCTTGTGACAGTTTCTCGCGGTACACTGGGGATGACTTTTTTCCCCTGGCTGCTCTGCCATGGGGCTGCACCCAACAACCTGCATCAGTATTTCCAGTTGTGTTATATTTTCCTTAGACTTTACATTCCTGGAGGAATGTGTCAGAAAAGACATTTTCACACTTAATAGTTCTTTTCCACACGCTGACCTAATTTGAATTTGGTGACAGGAATTCCTTTTGAAAATGTGATTTGAAGTGTTGGTGAGATTCAACATACTTTTGTGACCCTGCCTGTGAAAACCCAGCTAAAGAATTTTTTTTGTGATTTACTGTTTCCGACATAAAATCATCATACTTTTATGTAAGTAACATTCTATGAAAATGTAAACTTGATAACTTTAATATTGACTGAGTAATGATGTCAAATATTGAAATCAGTGAAATTAAAGCAGCATGAAAGCAGTAATGCAATTATAGGTTCATCATGGTGCTCATTTTAAATGCAGATGAAACCATACTTTTACGAGTGTTTCAAGCCTGTGTTCACACAGCAGCTGAATGTATCTCAGAAGTGATTTTAATTTTATGCTCTGAGGTAACTACATAATATTGGCTATTTTAAAAGTGTGAGGAGCTATTGAGCGAGATGAGCATTTTAAGGCACTTCAGTGTTTTTATTTATTTATTAATATAAAGTAGTAACATTGTTAGTCGTAAGGGCTGGTTATACTCGACGCGGTCGCTAGTTAGCCTGGGTGCGCGCGCCAAATATGACGTCATCGCGGTGTTCGCGGAGTTCGCTTTGGGTGAGCGCGCGCTCATTTCGCGTTGCGGCGTGCTCAACATTTTTTGTAACTCAAGCTAACAGTTCGCGCGGCGCCGCAGTCAACATGAAAGCTTTGAATAGATTTTGGCTGAACATGTACGCCTGTACAGACATCTTTAATCATCAGTGTGTCTGTTTTATATTGTATTCAGAATAAAACAATATTTATCAACATTGCTCTTTTGAACTGTTCTTATATCTTCTCATTTAATATAACATAAAGACTTCCAATGGGTTAATCTATGGCAATGTACATTTAGCAGTCCCTAACCAACAATATATTGAAATGTGTCTGCATTATGCACAGAAATGAAAGAGTGAACCAAAAGTTTGATATAGAAATTTATTAAATCAACAAACAATAGTTTTGTAATTCATTTCCCCGTCCAGCACATACATCTGCTTAACAAGAGCGATGTATTCTACATCTCCACGTTTTGTGGCATGCAGTGGGTAAACATTCCATCTCCGTTTTAGCCCTTTTTTTGATAGTAGCAACAACACAAAATCTCCTACGTTTCCTTGTCAAGCAGCTGCTCGCAAGACGCATTCTGAATGATCTGACGTAATTCCGGTAATATTCCTACTTTTCTTCTATTCCCTTCGGATTTGCAGAACGATTTCTTTTGTGTGCCCCCTGTCGTTTTAAAGAATATCTCAACGGCGAACGCGTCAAGTATAAACGTCTCGTCCGTTTGGGGAGTTGCGCGCGCGGACAGCGGAGGCTCGCGAAGCGGAGCCAGGCTAGTGTATAAACAGGCCTGAACATGTGTCGTATTGGCTGTACTTGAGCTCAGAATTGTATTATTAAACAAATTTAAAATGGACATTCCCAAAGAAAAGACGAGAGGTTGTTTCTAATCTGATATGATTTATTGTGATCATGTCAGGGTATGAAGGGTTTCTTAGATACTAGGGATGAGTCACGAATTTCGAATATTCGAATAGTATATTTAGGGGTGGGCGATCTAGAAAAAAATTCAAATCACGATTTTTTCCAGATAGATCACGATTCACGATTTTATCGCGGTTCTTCTTCAAGTTGGTTTTAAGACTATTTTGCAAATTAAAGGGGCTTCAATACAGCCAAACTAAGTCCCCATATAAAAATATACTCTTTACCATTTATATTTTGAAGAATATTTTAATCAAGTTAATATTTAATGCAAGTGCAAGACCATAAATCAGCTGTTAGCAAAAAACTTTACATTTTGAATTTTGTTTTTCATCTTGTTGCGGCACTCGGAGTAAAGCTGTGGAATGGGCGTGGAGGATAAATATTTTGGCTGGGTATTTCGTAACGTGGATCTACGACTTTGAGCAGTTTTTTAAAGCCCTCATTTTCCACAGTCTTTATGGGAATCATGTCTTTGGCCAGGTAAAATGCGACCGCGTCAGTGACATCTTTCCAGTGCTTGCTCGTTCTGTCATACAGATACGTGTTTTTTTTTCTCAAATGGTTCTTTCGCTAAAGTCGTTGTTTAAGCCTTTTAGTTTCCGTATGCTTGGTTGTACCTGATTTACTCGCGTGGGATCCCTTTATAATTTGACTGTCGGCATACTCTTTCAGTCCCTTTATTTTGAGGTGGTTAAAAAGGCTCGTTGTGTTGCCTTATGACGCTCGAATCTTATCATTGCCACATTTGCAAATAACTGTTGTTTGGGCCGTGTCAGTTGGGGAAAACCCAAACCATTTCATTATTACTGATATAGAATTTTTTTTAGGGACCAAGTCCTCCGTGTTTCCCTCCATCTTCACTGACCGCGTCACTTAATCTTACTGAATTCACAAGCAACGTATACGAGCTTGTTAACATGGCGCAATCTATCGCAAGTATGTTGACGAATTCTATAGTACAGCACTATATAAGACGATTTAACGATTTTCCCGAAAAAGTGGATCGTGCAGTCATTTTAATCGTTCACGATCTAATATCGTCATGTCGCACACCCCTAAGTATATTTAATTATCGAATTTCGAATAGTGTGTGCGATCTTAAAAAACTTGCCGTGTTTTCACGTGTAACGCGTTCATGTAACCAAAGGGTGGCGCTGCCAATAACAACGCACCTAAACCTAAAGGCTGTCAATCAAGAGACAGTAGAGCAAAACATTTTCCCACAAGAATTGATAACGAAGTTACGCACACTGTAGACCCGCGTGGCATAACGGAAACGATAAATTGATATCAAAAATGTGTTCTGTGTGTGGGGTCCTTTAATAAAATGAATGAGAATAAAGTGCAGTGCAAACTCTGCAATGTAAAGCTGGTTTATCATGGATCAACAACTACGATGCACAATCATTTGAGGGTGAAGCACCCAGCAGGTCCATCCACAGGTCAGCATTCAGGTGCTAGTTTATGGTCAGAACAACCAATCCCAAACGGGCGGAGCAAATAACGGCTCTAACTAGCAAGATGATCGCTAAGGATATGCTTCCGATCGGCTTTGTCGGAGGAGAGGGTTTTAAAAATCTAATGGAGTTTGTTCAGCCTGAGTTTACTGTTAGTCTAGAAAAACCATCACTGCCAGCCTGCAGAAACTTTTTCATGACAATTGAAACTGAAGCCTTATGAACTATTAATGCATGAAATCGCTCCGAACTGTTAATAAATACCGTCATTCGGTTAATATGTTTTAACGCCTTTTAAGTCTTGTCTAAAATCTTTATGGCTTTAATATATTTTCCTTGATTAATCACACTGCTGTTTTTTAGTTGGTATAAATGTGCATGCTCATATTTTACAAGGAAATGTCCTAGCATTATGAGCAGTTGATGCTGATCGACGTACTGTTAATAAGTGCCGTCATTCGGTTGTTAATATATTTGTTTCAGCACGTTATTTTAATGTATTGCTTAGCGTAAGATTGCATATTCCATAATACATAAACCAGTGTGCGTCATACTGATTTGAAGCGTAAATGTTCTCTCTCTCTCTCCATTTGTTTGTGTGATACTGTAAATGCGTCCATGTGGGGGAGGGGTGCGAATTTCGAATAATTTTCGAATAGTTCTCATCGATCTTCGAATATTATTTTTGCTTTAAATGCCCATCCCTATTAGATACATGTCTGTTCATGGGTATTGTCAGATATTAGATAAATATATCTAATATGGATTGCATTTGAATAGCCGTACCAAATACAATCTTATTAGAGCAGAACACTTTGGTTTGTGGTTTGAACGTGCTTGCTTTGCGCTTATGTCTACTGATTTTAATTTCCAGACCGTAAAGGTTAAACATGTAAAATCTGTGACACCAAACCAAATCAACTCTCACCATTGGATTAGACAGAAGTTGGCGTTTGAGGTCAACCAAACAAACAGAACTACAATTTGAAAGTCAGCCTTCAAACGGCTGGTCTCTCTCTTTTTGTTTTGTTCGCTTTTATTTTAACTTCCTTTAATGTGAAACGTGAATAAATGAGAATTATGGGCCTGGAAAGATGACTGATTAATAAGCCACCATTAGGCAATTGCCCTGCAATTTCCTATCTTCTGAGTTTAGAACATTCCATGCAAAACGTGTACTGAGATGTTCCATGCTTTCCAGCAGCGTTGTGGCAATAAAATTAGCACCATTATGCCAAGGCTGTTTTGTCTGCTTGTTGTGCTGACTGGTGTGAGAACAGGCTCCTTACCTAACACGAGCACTCAGCTAAAGGCTGAATAGTAATGATCTGTGGGGACGGGCTCCCAGGCCTCTGAACACAAGAGTGTTGTTTTTGCCCTTCAGAAGTCGTCGTTGATCAATGAATGGAGGCCTTTGCTCACTCTTCTCTCCAGCACCCCGTGGCCACCCCACCCACCGCTTAATAAAATTCCACGCTAATCAAATAACCTCTTGTCTCGGGCCCACAGGGCGGGGTTCAAACGTGTGTATGTTCCAGTTCCATGCTTTACGGCCAGTTGGATAACGCAAACTGCGATGGCCCTCCCGGTTCCCGCAAGATTGGATGCGGGGCCCCTTTACCATATAATCAAATCAGTGGAATTCATGCATTTAAAAATCTATGCCACTTACTAGACCATATTATTTGGTGTCTAAACTATTGGACTACTTGCCTTGTGACGTACGTCCAACTTGAAATAGTACAGCTCACTAAGTCCCACTGTTCTGTTCTGTATTTACGATAAGCTGTTGCTGCCTATGAAACCGAAACTATTCTGAGCATCAATAGAACATGTATTCTAAACGCCACTCGTCTTTGAAAGAATAAAAGCTTAAATGCAGCACAAAATGATCTGAGAAAGCAGTGGCAAGATTATTTGGCATTTAATCTGCACATTGCTATTTTTGAAAAGTTCCCAGTGTGAGTGAACATCTAATTTATTCAAAATCCATATGGAACATTTTCCAATTATTGTTTGTTAGGCTATAATATTATTGTCGTTAAACATGATCTATGAATGAGACTTACGCATCTAAATCAGCGGTGGTCTTCTCCAGGGTGCATACAATGCCTTTCTTATTCGGGAGTTGAGTAGCCTATAGGCTACGTATATTAAATATATAATGAGAACTTCATCTAATTTAAAATTCGTCACACAAGAGGAATACAGTGACTTCATGACAATGTCAGGAACAAATGCAACATCAGGTTCCAAAGCAATTGTACTGACAGGCACGCCTACCTTACTTGCGTATACATTTGGGCGGTCTTAGTCAAATCATACCACAAACTTACATATATTTGTGGGGGTGTGGTTACACAAGGCGCTTTCATGCAGGTTTTGGTGAGCATTCGCCTTTAGATAGAATGCATATTTTATTCTGACACTTGAATTTCGCAATTGTACATGTCTAATACATGCATAGGCAACTTATAACACACCAAAGACACAGAAAAACAAGTTTTGCACCATATGACCCCTTTAATATAAATGTATAAAAAACAATGCCATTTTGAAAACATGAAGTATAGAAGTTAATTGTTGTGTGCTCTAGTGGTCGACCGATTATCGAATTGGCCGATTATCGGCGTCGATATTAAGGATTTAGCCGATAGTCGATATCGATCATTTTCAAAGCCGATTTGCCGATAAAGTCATTTAATTTTGAAATGCGCTTTTTGGCTCTGACGCAGCCAAGGATTTAGCGAGAGCAGTCGGAACACGTCACTCTAGGGGTTTGCCTAGAGTAATGCCCGCCCACTGCCCCTATGATTTGTTGGGACTAAGTCACGAGTCCGGCCAATCAACACGGGAGGCTGCGGAACAGAAAGTCTTTTTTCACTGTCACACCGAAAGCGCTGCTTCGGGTTCTTGCTCTCTGAGGTAAAGCAGCATCAGAAATTGAAATAAATCTCAATCCACTGCACTGAAGATGCAAAACACTTCAATATAATAAGTGCCTGAATTTCGGAGCAGCTTTGAGGGTTTCCTGCAGGTTCCGCGGGATTTACGCATTATTATCATGTAGATATAATTCACATCCTCAGTATAACAATGATTTGCTCTGCAAGCGAGCAGCACACTGCACACGCGTTTCTTGTAATTGATCGAGCTGGCGTTTTGCACGTCACTTAAAATGACGCCATTTCAAAAATACAAGACATTTTAAAGCATAAAGAACTTGAATTGCGGTCTTCAGTCAGAGCGCTCTCATGCTCATGTTATAGCTTCATGAAAATATTGTGGTCTTTTCAACAACATACACAATAAGCTATGAAGGCAATTCAATTATTTACACTTAATATATAAATTCAAATTGTGCTAGTTAATCCAATGATTAGCATAATGATTAATTGAAAAGTATTGTATGCAATGTTAAAGTCATCAGAACATATTTTTTTCCATAAATAAATATAATTTGTTACATTCAATTCATTTTTTCATTTGTTGCTTGTTGTTTTTTACTGTGTTGCTTGTGGTTTACAAAATGTTCACAGAATTCTGCTGGGTGCTCCCTTCTTTCTTTTATTAGTATTAATATAAGTGTTATGATTAAGATTTCTCAGTCAGAATTAAAAATATTTCAAATGTTTCAGAGCATGTGTTCTTAATTTCTATATAAATTTACGTTTTTACACCATATATATATCGGTTCAAAATATCGGTTATCGGTCTAATTTGCATGGAAATAATCGGTATCGGTATCGGCCTGAAAAACGCATATCGGTCGACCTCTAGGGTGCTCACTGGGGTCGTTCATGCTGATGAACATCCTCCTCAGTCTGCTGCTGTATAAGACAAATAGAATAACTTCACCAAATCTTACTCAGATCCCACTCTGACATAAAATGTGTCTAGTAAGCCTAATTGTTTTCAGTTTATAATAAAAATTTTGAATAAATGTCCCAGTTTAAGTAGTAGGCACGAAAAGAGCAGTTATGTTTCAGTCCGACATTCTGTCACATTACAGACAATGTTTTTTTGTCATTTTCTATTTAAAGAGTGCCTAGAATAACTGTATAATAACTGATAAAGTATATTTGATTTCCGTTACTTGCCATACACATACCGCCATTGTGCAACATTCAAAATTAACACACAAAAGATGAGACGCACTATGAACACCTTTATTATTACTGGGGTTAATAAAAGAAACATGCTTTAAAGATAAATAGTCCAAAAAAGGGGAAATGAGGTCTTAAACGTCAAACCTCAATCGTTTCAGCATTTTCAAATGTACTTTTAGAAACTAGGACAAAGTATCTGCATCTTCGAAGGCTGCATGGGTCCTCCGGAGATTACATTTGTCGGCCGAGGCCGGAGGTTTATTCAGGTTTTATTTCAGAAAAGCAACATTGTTACATTGGGAAAGTGAGACAATATCTTCTTAAGAGACATAAATATAAATGTTTTAATGTTTTTGAACTGAAATGGGCCTGTATCAAACCTCTTGTCGCCTGCGCACCTCCGCAAATGGACGACCCGTTTGTAGTTGATGCATGCTGTTGCGCTTTTATTCAGGCTTCAGGTTCATGCGGTGTACATAGGACAATATCACCAAGAGGGCTGAGCGAGCAACTGAGCGTAGGCTATATTGAGCAAGCAGAGCGGAATTTTCAGAAATGCACTCTCCACTCTATACGCTCAGCTCTCACACCAAACAAGTAAGGAAGGAGAGAAGACGCGTAAGCGCTGTTTATCCACTAGTTATTCGATCACAGATACATTTATTAGCATGGATGCATAAAAATTATTTTGACCCCAAATACACTTGGGTGACCATAAATATACGTGGGCCGCCCAAGTGAATGCATTGTATGAGAAGCACTGATGATTGGCCAGTTAACCAGTGCGTAGTGATTGGTCAAATAGTGCAAGCATGTGACGGAAATGTAACGCCTCTTACCGTATTTGGAACATCAGGTTCCGGAGAAATTGTACTGACAGTACTGACTTAATGGTCTTAGTCAAGTCATACCACGAGCTGACGTGGACTTGTGGGGGTGTGGTTACACGATGCGTTTCATGTAGGTCTGGATGAGCATTCCCCTTTATACAGAATGCATCTTTTGTTCCAACACTTTCATTTTTAAATTTTACGTGTCTTAATGCATGCATGGGCAACTTAAAACACACCAAAGACACAGAAAAACATGTGTTCGTGCCATATGACCCCTTTTTAAACCTAATAGAGTTATCTATCCAAGGCATACACATTGCTAGTCATACATCTATTGTTTTGTTTTAGTTGCACATCCAGTACGCGTACAGCACGACAAATGTTGACAGCCAAGTCCACTGGACGTTTCCTCCTTTCACCACAAAACTCTGTTCGTTTTCTTTGTGATATGACTTAAATCTACAGTATTTCTGTGCGCATCTTTTTGAGATCGGAGCTGCAATTATCCGCTCATCACGTCTTATTGCGTCCATATAAAGTTTCTGACTGACAACCTGTCAGACAGAGCATCAGTACCCGGTTGACCTGGTACGTCAGCGCTACTGGGTCTTATGAAAATACGAATAAAATTTAACAAGATGCTATTCTCTTTAAATATGGAGGTAACGAAAACAGCAACACAACTGATAAAAACAAAAGCTGCATTTGGAGCTCGAGAGAGGTCTTGCAGACAGGTAGGTTAAATATGACATGTCACATGTATGAATACACCTTAGACGAATTTCATGTACTGTTTCTGTTCCTTTGATGGTCACTTTACGAATGGAACAGTTGTTCCAGATAAAGAGACATTAGTTTTACATTGCTCATTTTGGGCAAGTGTTTTTTAAAAGGCCACATTATGACAAACAATCGTGCTGGCCTCGCCATGGTTCACATATCAAGGGCTCTGCTTACCCTAAACTTCATCATAACAGCTTGTAACTAAATCAACCAATTATAATTGAGTACTCAAAGTGTCTGCTTTATTGATTTTAAACTTTAAGTGTAAATTTATTTACCCTCCAGTTATTATTTACATTCTGATTTCAATGTTAAAAGGTCTTTGTTCTGTAAAAGGGTGTACTTGCAATATTATGTCAGTACTTAATCAGTGGCTTAAAATATTTATAAAATGACAATAATGTCGACTATCGCAATTATTTCTAATGCGATTCATTGCCAAACAAAACGTTTTTATCGCGACGGTCCTACTCAATGTATGTGTCATATCTAAGGCCATATGATTTCCGCAATGTATTTGTAATCTGCTTGTTTTGCGTGTTTATGAGTGAAAGAGAGCCATGGTTGTGCTTGTGGAGCTTTCAGCGTCTATGTTTCACAACGAGAAAGCTTCTGTCAAACACCCTTTCCGGCAACCACTCAAAATAAAAGTCCTTTACTTGAGAACAAGTTACATTGTTTTTAATAATTCGGCCACAGAGTATATTTACTTACTTTAGTAAATTGAAGTTAATGTGCTAGGAAAATTAAATTCATGTAAACCTAAAACCAGAAAGGAAAAAAGAAATACGGACTACCAGCCAAATAACCATAGTGATATAAAGTAAATATGTTGAATTACATTATGACGTGCCCTATGCACATGCTAAGTGCTGTAAGTGGTATGCTAAGGAGCACACACACTTTTGTTGTGTGGCATTTTCTGTTTGCTCAGAAGCCTTTGTAAACTGCAGTTCTGAAGCTCAGCTGTAATAAAGAAACCCTTTAAATGTTTAACATCTTTTCACATGTGTTTTTTCATCAAATTATAAAGTGTAGTATCGATAACAGTATTGATAAGTACAGGTATCGATAAGCAGTATCAATATTGATAAAATCTTAACTATACCCATCCCTAATGAGCGCTTTTATGAGCGCAGATGTCATGTCTCTTTCTCCTGGGTTCTAAAGTACACCCAATTTCTCACAACACACACAGACAGTTGATTTGCTGAATTGTCTTGTGTTTATATGAAAATCTGATTTAAGGTTGTTTAATCTGAACTAGGAAACTTTTACCTCAAGCCCCCAATGTGCCACTACTACCATGTTATCTATTTGATGTTAATCGAACAAAAGTACATTTATTGGTAAACTCAATATAAAATTTGGTTTACATGTACTTTTTTTACATTTCCAGAAATTGTGATAATGTTGTTCACTATAATCGTGATCTAAATTGTACCCACCGTTACATCTCTAATTGTAATGATTTAGTAACTTTAAAACCCTAAATATATAAATACCAAATAATTCCAATGCTACAAGATCGAAATGTTATTTCCAGGTTTGAGGTGGGAAGTATCCCAATTCTTAGGTGTCTGGAATGCAGCATTAGTGTTGTAACTCACCCTGCACCATTTGCATTACTTTAATAGATTTACATTGAAGGCGGGACACAAGCTCACAGAAATTTTGACATATTGACATGCATTGATAAAGGCATACTTTAACTGTACGTACCTGTAAGTATTCTTGTAAATAAGGCTCCTGTATATGAGGTCAACGTTCTGTCTGTAGCTCAACAAGTGTCGCTTCTTACCCTTTAATCCAGATCTATTAAGATGTGTAGGCCTGGACTAAGTGTTTTAGATGATCTGTATGTCAACTGGAAAAAGTGCAATTGAATCTTAAAACACCATTACTAAAAACATTTCAATTACACAATGCATTATGGAGTTTTAATTTGTGAATGTGAATATGCTTATAAATACGATTCTATTGTACTGTACTATCAATTTGATGAATGTAATGTAATGAAACCAAATAAGTGTTTTAGACAGAAATCAGTAGCACCGTCTGCTGTGACTTTAGCTTTCACATCTTTTGATAGCAGTTTTCTCACCCTGAGGTTTTGTTTTAACTGACTTCCAGGCTTTCTCATGCTTTGTCACGTAATTACTATATAGAAACACGCCCTTCTGTGGTTTTGTCTGTGTTTGCTCAAGTAGCGTCCCAGCTGTGGTGATCTCAGTAGTGCTTGTGCACGGAACCATTGCCAATGTTTGTGAGTATATGAGATAATGTAGGTGTGATTTTTCTGGTGGTTAGATAAGTCTTTTTTCATGATGCATTCTGGTTAATCACTTTCATTTTTTTGTCTATAAGTTTAAGACTGCATTGCAAATATAGTAAATATCCTTTGAAAGCCAATCAAATACCCAAGATCCCTCAATACATTATTTTACTCTGAGTAATAGGAAAATGTAGGTTCATGTTGACTTTTTTGTGGTTCTGTCTGCTACATACTAGCTTAGAGATGCGCGATCTCAACTGACATACCCTCGCAACAATGTTGAGCGTTCTTCAACTCTAAACTGCAGCACTGCCTAAATTAGGTTCATCATTTCTCGCTTCAGCGACACAACAATGACTGAATCTCTTTTGCTGTGATTGTGTGCTTGGCTAAAGTTAGATGCTCGTACTGTATAACTGTCTTTGACCTATTTTTATTTGCTGTTCTTTTCTATACCAGTGCTTGTGTTGTTATCGAGAGGCTTTGTGAATCAGAGCGCAAACTGATCCTGAAGATTTCTGGAGTTCAGCCAGATTCAAAGGCAGTACATGTGCAACAGTGTGACAACGAAATCGAAAGGTTCTTTCATCACCCTGAATATTAGCAGTGGAGGTGTGATCTGCTGATATCACAGTAAACAGATGAATGCTCGGTATTGCCAGCTTTCTAAAAATAAGTCCCACCCTTCTGTTTCTTTATAATGGTTTACTAGACCTGCCGGTATGTAGTTGTTTGTTTTTTTAATAGCATGATTTGAACAAATAAGACTTACAATTCCATTATTGTCAGATGTTTTTGCTGATTCAAAATTGTTATGATACTTGATATGCATATTTTTTCCTCCTCAAGTAGACAGGAGCTTTACATTCCTATTACCTCCATAGAAAATAGCTGCCCAAGGTGGCCGGTGAGTGATCTGGCTTGCCTTAAAGGTACTTTGGGTGTGGCTTTGGGGGCCTATTAATATTATATTATTGTTTAGCTGGTCATGGCTCACCCATGTCAAACAATGACGTGACGTGACTTATTTTATAGTCTGACGTTTCCTTCTCACGTTTGCATCTTTTGTAAACTTTGATAAAGATGTAATGATAAGCTTGTCTGACATGAAAAGTGCAATTCATCAAATTCTGACCCATTTTGTTAACCATTGTTTTTCACAGCGTAATTTTTTTAGCATATGTTGTCCAGCTTACAATAGGCTATCTGTGAAGACTGTTTATTATGAAAGGTTGAGAGAGCTGCTTTGAAACTAGGAGAAGTGTCCATTTCTTCACATGAAGATCTGTAATGGTGCGTTTGATGACCGATCAGTTCGTCACGTTGTCTCTCCTGGTCGAATAACACTTTCCTGGCATATTCCTCTTCACCGAAGCTACTGTTAAATCTTCTCGTTTTGCGAGCGATTCAGAACAGAGAGACCATTGACAGAGACTGTACTTCTGTTTCTCACACGGAGAGAAACTCTACAAAAGAGTATGTCTGATTCACTCAGCAACGACATATACACAGGGAAAGAAGTGCTCCATTGTGCCTGGGAGGAGGTATGAGGTGTGTATGCATCGGGCTGCAACTGCAGTGCCTAAAGTTGCTTGCTCGTGGGTGCGAGGTGGTGTTAGGAAATGAGAGGCGCTACCCTTAGGGTGCTGGCATTCTGCTGAAGAGACATGATGTGGTTCAGCCTGTGGAAACTTTAATATTCGGATGGCTGGAAAGTGCTTCCACAGATTTTCCCTCAAGGTTTAAAAAAATATAATTACAGTGTCAGAACCAGAAATAAGATTTTTGTGCGTATCTGAGTGGCACTATCAATGAGTCCTTGCTCTTTGTCAGCTTAAACTTCAGTGTTTCTCACATATTTAAGATGCATTGTGGATTTAAATAAACTGCTTTAAAAACCTGGATAACCTGCGGTGGAGTTCATTAGCATGCAAGTAGACTCTCTGGCTTAAAGTTCATCTAGATCAGTATAAACCAATGACTTGATGCATTTATTCATTACACAAAGAGTGTTACTCTATAAAGGGTTTGTGAGGGCTGTTGTTACTAACTGTTTGTTCATTTACAGAGTAAGCAATGTATTTGAAATAAAAAGGCAAAAACTACAATATAGATGAACCACATTTGTCAAAAAGTTTAAATTTAGCAATATGTTAATGTATAATATTCATGTGATATAGCCAAATGAGGGAAATTGTTATTTTTTTTTCACAGATTATATTCTGTTGTAATTTTGTTGCTGTGAACGGATGAGACAAAAAACTATAGGATCTGTGCATTACACATTGCAATATTAACCTTCCACTGACTGAATGATTACTTGACAATCCCGAAGAGATGTTTACTTTAGGGCTTCAGTAAGCAATATTTTCATATAATTATTTTAGTGGTGGGCATAGATTAATTTTTTTAATCTAGATTAATCTAGATTAATTCCAAGATTAATCTAGATTAAAATGGCTCATTTGAATTCTGCCGAAGGCATTCAGATTATGTGTGCTACCCAAATAATGACTAAAAGTAAGTCTTTGAGAACGGGTTTCTCAAGCCAGGTGGCGCATTAGACCAGGGGCTCATCTCCTGTTTCCAAAATGCATCACAAACTGCTTGAGAAAGCTGTTCTACTATGATAATTGGTGATGAAAATTAAATTATGTTCAATAAGATGAACTTGTGTTTACTTCCGCATTAGCTAAGGGATGATTTGCGTTTAGGTGGTACTTGAGACTGGAAGAGCTCCTACAGTACATTTACATTTAGTCATTTAGCAGACGCTTTTATCCAAAGCGACTTACAAAGAGTGAGGGAGCAACAAGCGATATGTCATACAGGAGCTATAATACATTAGATCTCAATACAAAGTTACTGGTTTCAACTAAAGCTAGACCACTACCTGTTGAGAGAAAGTTTTTTTTTTTAAACCAATTCCGCATTGCACAAGGTGCAAACAACCTTAGTCTTGTCGATGTTTCTATTGGGAAGCTTCTTAAAAATTAATATTCACTGAAGCAATCCCGTCGGCTTCATAGCTGCATCCATGTTAGCACGTCACGTTTGATGCGGTAATTTCACAGTAACGTGATTCAGACCAAACGCGAATGGCGTGTCAAGCGCGAGTGATTTATATGTTAATGCAAAGAGCCAATAGACCTACTTGCTGCGCGAATCGCGCGAATGAAGCCCTGGTTATGAGATGATGATGCGGCGAGAATGACGCGAATGACGCGAGTTGAAAAATCTCGTTCTTGCCCCGTACAGTGCAGTTAAGCTGGTATACATCCGCGCTAAAATATCAAGGTGAAAGTCATCATAGCTTGCGTAGTATAGACCCAGCTGCCAACCCAACTTTGAGAATAGATTAACGGCGACATTTTTTTTAACGCGCGATAATAGTCTCACTGCGTTAACGGCGTTACCACCACTAAAATTTTTTATCATTGCTGTATCAGCTTTGGTTTCAGGTATTGTTCAATCAAACTAGTGGTCGACCGATATGGGTTTTTTAATGGCTGATGCTGATATTAAAAAAGCAATGTGGCCGATATAATGCGAATAGATAAGAAATGTAATTATTGGTATAACAGAAATTATTGAAACTAAAAAGACATTTATTTTATATAATATTTATGCAATATTCTCTTAATTGTACTACATTTATTGAGGTAACGCTTCAATATTGACAATAAGAGCAGTTGTTTGGTTTAACTGTTTTACTGCTTCTTTAATCCAACATAAGATAGATAACATGTATATATTTAATGACAAAAACAGAATGTGATTCAGTAATACTAATATTCTGTTACTGTACAAATAAATCACATGAAGTTATTTTACTCTGTATGTTTGACTTTCTTAAGTTAGGTCAAAGTTAAAAAAATAACACTGCCTTGACTAATAAAGATTTATGTGCGTTTTTCTTTTTTGTCTCACTACAATACAAAAACAGGACAAAAATCACAGCTTATAAATTTGGTTAGTAAGCGGCATGTAGCTTAGCATTTAAACAGAACAGTCTTGAACATATGAAAACGTACACTCCAGTCCACAAATTAACTTATCGCGGTGGATATTGAATACAAATAAATTAATAGGAATGCAAACGTATTATTTCTTGACATAAAATGTATGTGTCTCTGTCTCGTTTACCTCGCACACTACACAGCTCTCATGTGACAGGTTGCTGAGTGTGGGGGGAAACGGCGTCTTATATGTAGGTTACCAAAAACAACACACACAGTATCTGACAACCGACTGTGCTTATGTGTGTACTCGCCAAGAGGGGCATTATTACGTGTCTGTCTGAACATTTATGCATAATAAGTTGTGAAAAAAACTCAATCTGACACCTGTCGCGAGCACTTTGAGTGCTGACTGTTTCCCCTGTGCACGCATTACCTGAGTGCACTGACTGAAGATTGTCTTTTGAGTACTTGGTGCTCTAAAATGGGTTGTATTTGTGAATTGGCATGACTTAAAATATTGTGCAAATGCCTATTCTGTCAATTGATGCGCAATCGCTGAAGCAGCTCAAGCCAGCAAATGGTTTCAGTGCGAGAGTGCAATCCTTTCAGTGTCTTCAGCCTTCCTCGTTGATAAGACGGACTCGAGACTTTCAGCAAATCAGATGGGCAGTTGGGCGTGCATTGCTCGGCCAAAGAGTGCCGTGTTACAACAGAGGAGGCTGCTTTAGAGCCAAATAGTGCGTTTCACAAATAAATAGATTTATCGGCAAATCTGCCTCGAAAATGTCAATGGTCATAAAAATGCTGAATATGATGTCCATGATCATCCAGGCCGATAATCGGTCGACCCCTACTCTATATGCTTTTGCATAGGGTTGGGTGATATGGCAAAAATTTTTAACTCTATAGTTTTTTTCTATGTTGATAGATAACAATATTTATTTAGATATATAATTCATTAAAAAACTGTTTAAAAGAATGTCTCATTTTGACTCAATTGTCTCGTTAAGTAAAGGGAGTGTTCATTCAGTACATTCAATCGATGAAAGTGCTCCGTAACTGCGTACATTTGCACGATACTGGCTCAGCACCTGCACACATACATAACACTGCAATACTGCCAATAGTTTATAAATTCTATTGCTATTATTTAAAAAGATAAGTATAAATCACCTTAATGCCTTATTCATAAATTGAATTAAATGGAAAAGACAAAAACATAGATAAAACAACAACATATGCTTACCGTTTGCTGTATGAAATGTTCGCCATTGATTATTAATCATGTGCATGCATATTACTAACAGACATAAACATTTATATGGGCAAAAGCATGCATTCAGAGTACTTGTACTTAACAGACAGGTATGTAAAGATCAGCAACTAGGTGTTATTATGTTGTGAGTATCAATTTCCTCATTGTCTTACAAATGCGAACTCTGTTTCTATCCGCTCCAAGTATTGTTGCAATTAGGACATACGAGAAAATACTGAATTCGCTGAGAAAGACACTGCTTTAACTTTGTTTCTTTGTAAGGATTAAGGTTTACAGAAATTTTGTCGGTCACAAGTTTTCTGAACCGATGGGCTAGTTGCGTTTTACACTTCAGGTTACGATATTCAGGTTACGACATAACACTTGTCTTTGGACCAATGTCTAGTCTCAGGTTTAGCCTCGAACATGTAAACAATAGCCTCTAAAATGCTAAACACATTATTTAAGAAAGGTGATTTAAAAAACGTGTAATTGTTTACCTACTTCTTCCGGCGATGAAGCATGATCTCGAACAGCAGGCAGTGATCCACTCTTGAGGACATTTTTTGGGGGAAACCCATGCTATACTGACCAGGGATAGGCGATATGGCCCTAAAACTCTATCACGATAATATCTGGTATTTAGTGCGGTAACGATACACATGACGGTATAACTATAACACCATCCACCACTGTTTTTTGTTACAAGTGATAGTAGCTGCATGTAGTCTAGAGCCTCAGAAACACAAACATATATCAAAAAGTAAAACTTACCCCATATCGAACGGGCTCCAAAAATATACATACAGTATTTTTATAAATATAATATATAATAGTGACATTCGACTTAAAAAGGTTGAAGTAAAGAAAAATAAAAAAAAAACTCAATTAACACATCATGTCATACCTAAACTGGTTATAGCTAGGGATGCACCGAAAGGAAAATTCTTGGCCGAAACCGAAAACCGAAAAAGAGGAAACCAAGGCCGAAAACCGAAACACAGAAAGAAATTATGCCAATTATTAGTACCCTTGCATTTATGGCTATTACTGTGTAATAACTTTACTAAAATCAAGGCATTGCAATTGCATAAATATTAAAGTTTCAAAGAATAAATCAATTACAAATTATGCAAATATTTATTTAGCACATTGCAACAATGCACAGTATAAATAAAATTCAACTAAGATGTTTAACTTGATCCCACTAATGTGTATATTAAATAATAATGTACAGGTCTACTGGCCTGCTGAAAAGTTGTACAATTATATGTTCTCTCATGAAAACAAAGTGCATTTAGGTCAAGTGCATTTTACATTTTTCTCTGTAGGACTACTACAAGAAAGTCTATTCAGAACAAGTGCAACTGCTTAAGATACAACAATATTTTCTCTGTAGGCCTTCAACATAATAGTGTATCAAAACAAAGACTCCCATAGCCCATATGTTAACTGTAGAACTTTAACAACAACAAATGCACCAAGAATTGCAGATGTGCAAAGTTGATAATAAGTAGCGTAAGAATAGAATAACCAACTTATTCTGTCGTCTGAAGCGCTAAGATGTTCAGGAACGGAATTTGGAGAAAAACTTGTTTAAAGTTAAGTTATGAAAATAAAAGCCCAACAGTCCAACATCACAAGTAAAAATCACTTTACAGTGGTAAGAGACTTACTCTAATAACAATTTAGTAAAAAAAAACAATTCCTAGTGTTGAAGTCTATAAAAATACTGTACAAAACCGTTGGAATAAAACGAAAGTAAGGACAATGGTGCAGCGCACATTTAAAGAACGAGTGCCATTATCACTACACAAGGAAAGTGACAAACATTACGGGCATCAACTAATAAGCAGTGAAGCAAGTTTTACGCTGTTTATCATGCGCATAGTGTCTGGACTTTTGATCATCTCTTGTATATTTTGCGATCGCGGTCCGGCTCGCGTGAGCAGTGGAGCGGGCATAACTCCTGGTGCTGTAGATGCGGAGCTCTGTCATCTCACGAAAACATTGTATAAAAAACTTTGCATGCCATAGTTTACACAGGACTGGCAGAAAATGTGGATTAATACTTCTTCATTCTTCATGTTATGTGGTTTACTTTGATAGGTGAACTGTCTTTCCCGCGTCCCAGCGCGACATCCGACCGGTTTTGCCAAATCGCATCACATGTCTAGTCAGTCACATGACAACGACACGAAGATCGCTTCACGAGCATATCACGCTGAAGGGAAACGGGTGTTTACAATTTGCCCTCATTGTAATCTGCCAGAATGATGGCGTCACTGGTAAAAAAAATCTGTCAATGACAAAGAATCTTTCGGATTACGCGACCTCTGGTTCACACACGTAAAGGAATATTGGTCGCACTCTAGAGCCCTGAGGGTGCATGCAGTTTAGGAGACGCCTAAGTGCTGCGATTAAAGAAATAACGTCCGCTACAGATGCATCAAAGGAGCGGTATCTGTTTGTGTCATCACAACATTTCGGCCGTATTGTTTCGGTGTTAAAAGTCTTTCGGTGCATAAAAATGCACTTTTGGGCCATTTTTGGCCGAAAATTTTCGGTGGCCGAATATTCGGTTCATCCCTAGTTATAGCCAATTGATAGGTGGAAACGTTTGCATCACGCTGTCAATCACTCTATCTTGAACTGTGGTAACCTTCTCTTCTCACAGCAACATATTAGGGTTGCATTGTGTACCGGTGCTACGGTAGCATCGCGATTCTAAAACTTTAAAATTCCCGCGATGCCTCTCTATATTTGAAAAGGTAGTATCGTTGTACACAAATACTGTTGGATATGCGCATTGATATTCATTTGAACACATTAGATAGTTTAGGTGTGTTTGATTGGGGTTAGAGCTGAGATCTTCAGGACGGTCGATCTCAAGGAGCAGGGTTGGTGACCACTGTCCTAAATAATGTGTGTTTTGAATGACTCTGACGAGTTAATGATTTAAATTGTCGTTTGAATGAGGTGGTTAAATGATTCACTAACTCAGTGTAAAATAGACGCCACCTACTGACCGTCTTAGTTCTGCATTTAAAGTAAGCCTAATATTCTTCCTTTATATATATAACACTGCTGTATCAATGAATTTTTGTACCACATTTGAATTAGTTCCCACGTAAAAAATGATCTAGTGTACTTTAGTATTTACTACAGTACACTACTAAAACTCATTGATACTAGTGTTTTTGAGTCTTATCATGGCAAATTTGCCAGTTATGGCAAAATTACAGTTAATACAACAACATATTCTAGTGCAAAGTAAAATACAGTTTGCTATAGTAAATACAAAATGTTTAATCCTAAATCTGTGTTTTTTATATTATTTACGCTCTTTCATCCTGTATATAACAGTTAAAAAATATATAAAAAATTTGCTCACGGGCATTACATCTAACAGATGTTTAAATAAATACGGGACGAAACCGGGCTCCTCGGAAAGGTCTCCTTTCGACCTTTCCAGAGACCTCAGGCTCGACCTTCCACACCCACGTTTAATTGAACATAAAGATTTTTATATTCCATTTTACATCCAACAACAGCACACCATTGTTGTTTCTTAGGCATTTTTGTCGTCGGCCACATCTGCTCTTGTCTGAAAATGGCTGATAGTGTGTATCTGGAGGATGGTGTATCTCCATAAGGCGGAGACTGTGAGCAGTCAGGGGCGGTCGTAAATCAATGTTACATCACATTGATAGTGGATTGCCAACAGCCTGTTTTGTGTCACTGTTGTGGTTTGTGTTATTGATGTTATTTAATAAAACCGGTCTGGAGGCAATCAGTCCGGTGTCTTTTCCCTCGCCATAGTAGGAAAAAAATTGTGATCTCTAACAAATACTGATGTTTCCACATGCAATAGCAGATCTCCGATACACGTTGATCGACTTGCATGTTTTTAACTGATGAAGTGAATTTGACCCCATTGTTACTGTTTATTGCTTAAAGCCAAAGCATATGAATACATGCGCACAGAGTGGGCGACTGACCAATCACAACAGCCTGAGAAGCGGAAGCTCGCTGATATGGTATGGGTGGGACATCTTCACACACACGCTTTAAGTGGGGAACCAATCACAACAGCCTGAGAAGCGGAAGCTCGCTGATATGGTATGGGTGGGACATCTTCACACACACGCTTTAAGTGGGGAACCAATCACAACAGACATTATAGACCGGAAGAAATCCAGTCGTTTTGTGAGAAAACATGTGAAAATATGTGAAATATAAAGCGATTTTTAAAATTAGAAACATGAACATCCATTGTTAAATGGTTGCTAAAACAGCAAAAGACTGGGTCCATTGTAAGAAAATTTTCTGGGATAGCGGCCCTTAAAATAAAAATGTAACAATAAAACAAGGACAACGCTACTTATATTAAACAAAGAAATACAACTTTTATTATTAAAAGATCTCCTTCGCCTTGCCCTGTCAAACATCGCGCCTCGCGACTGCAACGGCTGCAGCTCGTTTGTTGTCCTAGTTTAGCTTGACACAACTTGCATAGGTGGGTCTTGTCAAGGCCATTTTTACCTTCAGCTTCACTGAAACCAAAATGCTTCCATACATGAACTTTTAATGTAAACTGATCTGGTTGGACTTCTTTATCCGCCGTCTTCGTCGTTTCTTATGTGCATGGCGATAAAAATGTAACATTTAGAAAATAAATTTTTGACATTCGTGAATCGATTCAGAATCGTCCACTTCTGCATCACAATTGTTTTTTCTGCACTCCTAATGTCCAGTCAGGCCTGCATTATTTTCTGTGATACTGCTGACCTTTCTGCTGATGTCATCTCTTTAGTCTAAGCTGTCAGCCTATGTTGGGCTCACTGTGTACTTGATAATACTATCACTCCCACGTAGACCTTCTTGGAAGGTCTTCATATTCCTGTTGTTGCAGGGGTTTATGTAGACCTTCCCATTAAAGGAAAATTAAGCATATTTGAATTGGGAATTTTGTGCAGTCACACTTGTAAAAGTTGAACATAAAGTTTATCCAAAACTTATAACAGAGGCAAAGTTAGTTTGGTTCTCCACTAGAGATAAATAGAACAGCTATTTGTATTTTAGCCTCCTGTCAGAATGAAACTGTAAATATACCTGTAAGATGGACGGTTACAGATAAGGTTGGTAAAGTGAGTGTTTGATAGTAGTGTCTAGGGCTTAGGGATGGGTAGTAGAGCTGCATGATTAATCGTTAAAAGATCCTGATCTCAATTCGAAACACCAGACGATCTCATTAATGAAAATCAACGATTCTCGTGTGTCTATTAACTTACACCTCGAACTAAAATCATAACGCTTCAATATGCTGTTGCTGCCGAAGAAGTTAAAATTATTATCATAAGGTATGTAAAGACGTCACAAACGGTCTTTTCAAAATACACACTATCATTATTTCTGTGTCAAATGATTACAGAAGTACTGGGATAAAGCAGAGAGTTGCCAACTCACACACATGAGACTCGTTTACAAGCTGCCCAAATTAATCTCACACCAAATAACAGACCAACATATGAAGTAAATACAGCCTGACAACAAAACTGTTCTTATGAGTGTCTTTCAGGATTGTGATACACTTTTCTGACTATGCTTCACATCTTAACCGGACATGTTTGAAACAAAACTAACGATTCTAGTGTGTAGCGTGGACAAATCCGAGTGAGCGCTTATATCCGTCATTAGGGTAAAACACGTCATCAGAGCGCCAATCACTCTATTAACGCTAACAGAGAAGCTTTGCTATTCGAGCTTTTCGTCAAGTTGCCCATCATTTCATGTTTTCAGGTTATTTTAAACTGTTTACAGGTGAGAATACTGCGCTGTTATGTTTATCAGTAGCGTCTTTCTGTAAAGACCCCTTCAAGCGGCCTGTCTTTATCAGGCAAATGTATAAAATAAAAAAGTGTCACCTTATGAATTTGTTTTACATTTATACTTTTTAGGAAGTTAAACTTTTGCATTTAAAGTAAAAAAATGAAGAAACATTTTATTTTGCTTATGGAATCTGTGGTTAAACATTTCTCACCATAGTTACTGTAGGTTAACCATGAAATATGTAATAATTTTGAAGTCCTATATTACATACCTAAATAAAAAAAAAATTGTCGGAACCTCTCAAAAATTATGTATTACTTTTAGTCATCATTCAGAATCGCAATCTCTATTTGAAACAAAAGAATCAGAATCCTCAATTTATCCAGAATCGTGCAGCTCTAATGGGTTGATTTTATCGGTATTACTCCTCTTACCGATACTGCTTATCGGTCCGGTACTTTTTTCTTATCGGTGCTTTTGGATATACTTTTTTATAAAAAATAAGACCAAAAATAAAGAATTTATGAATAGAATAACACTGCTTTATTCTCTGCGATGTAAGATCAAATGTATTCAGCGCGGACCAGCAGTATTAACAGAAGGAGGTGGGTTCATCGAAGCGGCCTGCAACAAATTTTTCTTTTTTTATATTTAAATGTGTATTTTAGTGGACTGATTTTTGTGTTTGTCCTATGTATGCAAGTAAAGCAACAAATTATTAAGCTCTCAATGTTATCAAATAAGCCTTTTGTTTCGGCTGATTTGTTTAATATTACATTAACCAGTAACCTTTAATTGCGCTCATATCTCATCTGTTTTGGAAGACGCGCACATGGAGACTTGCGGTGCAAACTGGGATGGGTACTGAGAACTGGTACTTTTTTCTACGGGTACATAATAGAGCTGTGTAATTAACCGAAAATGAATCGTCAACTTGGGCCTTCAATAATTAATTGCGTTAATGCAATTATTGTGCCGTATTCCATTTTGCAAGGATCCTCTCTGAAACTGTTTTTTAAGTTTTCTATGTTGTTCTTTTAATGAGTAATCGTGTTCGGGATCTCAGTATTGGCCAAAATAATTGTGATTTGTGATTTTTGTCATAATCGAGCAGCCCTAGTTCATAATTGGGTCGATACCAGAGTATCAATAAGCTTCATGACAAACGATACTGTTATCCATACTTGCGTTGTTTTATCTCTGTTTATTCAAGCGTTAAATAAATGACAGGCTGCTGATGCTGATTCCATACCTGAATGATGTCCCAATGTCAGAAGTTTGCTCGACGTATGTGTCATATCTAAGGCCATATGATTTCCGCGATGTATTTGTAATCTGCTTGTTAATGAGTGAAAGAGTGGCATGGTTGCGCTTGTGGAGCTTTCAGCGTCCACGTTTCACAACAACGAAGCTCCCTTCAAAACCACCTTTGCGGCAACCCATCAAAATAAAAGTCCTTTATTTGAGAACAAGTCATAACGTTGTTTTGAATAATTCGGCCACTGAGTATGTTTACTTACTTTAGTAAATTGAAGTGCTAGTAAAAAGGTAAAAAATAGTACATATAATAAAAAATAGTATTTAAAATAGTACTTAAATTTATGTAGACTTAAAACCAGAAAGGAAAAAAGAAATATGGACTACCAGCCAAATAACCATAGTGATATAAAGTAAATATGTTGAATTACATTATGATGTGCCCTATGCACATGCTAAGTGCTGTAAGTGGTGTGCTAAGGAACACACACACTTTTGTTATGTGGCATTTTCTGTTTGCTCAGAAGTAATTCTGAGTTCTGAAGCTCAGCTGTAATTAGGGATGCTCCGATCCGATATTTGTATCGGAAATCGGCGTCGATACTGAATAAAATTCTAGATCTACCTGACATACAATTTCTGCTAGGCGATGTAAAAGTTCATGGAGACATCAGCACTTAAACTCTCTCGTGGCTGTGCTTTGCGTAGCGTGTGACATCATACGCTAGCAACGTGCTCTGTACGTAGTGCACTCGAACAAGCAAACAGCATGGAGCGAGCCAAAATATCTGCCATTTAGACTTATTTTAGAACAGCTACGCCAACAAGTTACACCGCTGTTTGCAATACATGCGAAGTAAATGTTCCGAGAGGTGGCGATAAAGCTGTTAATTATAATACTACTAATTTAATCAAGCATTTACAGAGATGTAATCCCAAAAAAAACGCCTAGTTCAATAAGCTGAAGAAACTAAAACGAGACGGTACGAAGCAGCTAACTTTGGAGGAGACAACGGAAAGAATTCAGAAATTTCCCTCTGGTAGTGTGAAAGCAGCGAAAATCACTGAGCGCATACTTAATTTCATTGTTATGGATTTGCAACCGCTGTCCTTCATAGCGAACAATGGCTTCATACCACCTGGAGCCGCGGGACGACATGGTGAAGCGTAAATATTTATCTGAGACCTTTACTGTACCAAAAGGTCTGCAAACACGTATACGAACAAAAATAAAGATGTCAATGCGGTGAGTTTTGGGGATAATTTGACTTTGAATTGCTATTTGCACCGACTAAGCTATTATATATTTTTCTGTTTATTTTTACATGTGAAGTTTTATCAAGCTAGGGAAGCTAGTGTTTTATTTGTCTGTTTCTGTGTTGGATGTTAAATTTGATTTCCACTAAACTTTAGCTTAGTTAAGCTTTCCTGTAGCTCAGTGGTAAGAGCATTGGTTGTGGGTTCGATCCCAGGGGATTGCAAATGTCTATGTAAAATGTATAGGATAAATTATTATAAGTCGCTTTGGATAACAGCGTCTGCCAAATGCCTAAATGTAAATGGACTTTGCTTTAATGACTAAAGAATTAAAAACAGCTGATTCCTGTAATTTGCTGGTTTAATAAATAATTCAATAAATTTGTGAATCATTTCTTTGTTATTTTGTTTTACGGGGTCAGGAAATTAATGTTAAGTTGAGCATGATGCCTTGCACACAGTTTATTAAGTAATTGTGCACTTTAAAAATGTTACCCTAGTATCGGATTGGTACTCAGTATCGGCCAATACTGAATCTCAGGTATCGGAAGCAAAAAAGGTGGATCGGAGCATCCCTAGCTGTAATAAAGAAACCCTTAAAATGTTTAACATCTTTTCACATGTGTTTTTGCATCAAATTATAAAGCGTAGTATCGATAACCATATTGATAAGTACCGGTGTCGATAAGCAGTATCGATTTCGGGATCATTAAAATCTCAACAATTCCCATCCCTAGTGCAGAGCCACAACTCCAGGCGCGAGCATGACTCTGCTTGAGAGAGACGAGCCGTGCGTGTTTGTGATGTTAAAACAGCACATCTGTTTAGTTTTGGGACGTGCTGTCTTGGTAACGCGAAACAGAGTAGGACACAAGTTACAAATGCATTCAAACACATCCTGCGGCGCTCGTGAAATTAAAACTGCTCTTCTGCCGCGTGTTTCTACAGTACCGAAAGCAATACCGATAAGGGTGGAGCTTATCAATTCTCCAGTCTTCCTGGATAAGCTGTACCGGGTTTTGGTACCCATCCCTACTAGGGCTGCACTCTATTTAAAAGTTATGCCTATTGCAATGATTTGCAAAGACTGATTTCACTTGATTTTACATCATCAGATAGCATTAGGGTAATGCAGTCAGCCGAGAGACTGGCCAATGAGCTGGCAAGTTTAGAAAGAATGTAAAGCATATCATTTTAACATTGCTAACGTAAAGCATAATCATATCACTTATTGTATTTCGCATTATTCACATTTTTGCAAATCACATTTATTTTCTATATTGTAGTAATGTTATTCCTGGACCAACAAGGAATGCTGTTTCAGGAACAGTTCATCAACACAGCTGGAATTTCTTCCACTCTCCATCACAGCAGATGTGATCACAAAACACATCAGTTAATTTAGCTAATTAAGAAAATGTTTACGTTAGCAATGTTTACGTTTTTTGCAGTTGGGGATTTTAGGCAATCACCATTTGAGTCATGCGTACATAATTATTGTTTCACACAGAGGTGGCTGAATATTGTTTATTCAAGTTGCAGATGGTATGTTTTTCCAGAGCCTCTCCCACTGATTATGCAGTAGCTGAGGGAAGTTTGACATCTAAATGAAGGCCCTTGGCTCAAGGTTCTGCTTTAGTAGACAGTGTTGTCTGCTTTCATGCTGTAGTTTACTTTTAAATTCTTTGACCTTGGTTCCTGATATGATACTTATGAATTTAATTTTGCAGGTGGAGAAAAGCTTCTTACAGTATTTTACAGCATTTTACAGCAGCTTTATGTTTTAGTATTTCCCATGGATGCTTTCTTTAGGAGCTACAAGTATTTTACTTTGGATGATAAGCTTTGTATAACGTTTCCTCTCTTAGTTCAAGGATCTTTCGTGGCCTGTTGTCTTACCATTAAATCACTTGTGGTTACACTACCAGAAGAACGAAAATTAAGTGGCCACATTTGTTGAGATGTTTGTACGTAATAAATGTCAACGCTGTAATTGTTGAGGTTACTACAGAGGTTAAAAAACAGAATGGGAACGGAGTCTGTTTGCATTGACTGTTTGTTATGTTCTTGGCTTTTGGCCTGTTTTAGAAACAGTTCCCAGTGTCCGTGTTCTCTTCTCATACGCTCTTGCAAGATGAGAAAAGTCTTCATGATCCAAACATGTCCTCCGTCCCTTTCTCTGACGTTCACCGATGTAGAGTCTTGGGTGTTAATTAAACCAAGGCCCACTTTCTGACTGTGGACTTGGCCGTCTTTTCCCCCCACTTTGTTGAGAGCTTGTTCGGCCACATTCTTAAAATAGCTCTCTGACGTGTACCGTCCTGCTGCGGAATGCGACTGTGGCCATCCAGAGTTCTCTGTGGCAGGATGTTATGCAAACGTGCGTTACTGAATGGAGAGCTGTGTTATTACCAGCATGGGCTCACGGGATTGGAGAACAGAGAGTCTGTCTTGATTTTTTTTTCATGCTGCTCAACTAATGCATTAAAACATTTAACGTGCATTTAACGCTATGAAAGTATGCTGTTTACACCTTGTCTACACCGGACAGGACCGGTGTGACACAGCACGACACACAGCCTGTATTAATGGGTTTGTCGTGCCGCACCACATCCAGTGTGGACAAAATGTAAAATATAACGGGTTCCAATGAGTGTCTGTTGTTGTGTCGCACACACCAGTCATCCAGTGTAGACATGGCGTGATGGTTAAGATCTCATATCAATGAAAACCGCATGCAGGATTCACTCGATTTTAGATAAGCTGTCGCTATTGTTGTTGACCTGATACACAGATAATCTATATGTGTTTGAAATTTTAGCTTCGATCTAGAGAAAAACATGAATTTCAAACGACAGATATGCTTGATAACCAGTTCTAAGCAGAAATTTCAAGTCTCAATACAAAATTGTATTACTATAACACCATGTCTACACTGGACCCGGTGCAGCACGACACGATTAAAGACAAAAGAAAGAATTAGAACCTAAAATAGTTTAACATTTTGTTCCCATTGGATGGGACACGACAATCTCATAAGAACAAGTCTTTGTCGTGTCACGTCACGCTGGTCGCGTCCCATGTAGACACAGTGAAAATATATAATGTTATTAAATAAGGTATCCTAGTATTCTTGTAAGGTTAATTTGGAAAAAGCAAATGATGATAGTAGCTTGTGTATTCCAGACAGACATTTTCATGCATCAGTTGTTTCAGTTTGAGGTGTTTTGTGGTTACACAAGGTGTTAAGTTCAACATGAACATTGTCAAGAGGAAGCTGGAGAAACTTGGTCATATTCATACTTCATCCGTTAACAAGAGCTAAGACTATTTTGATAAGAGCTTCAATGATCAAATCTGTTTTATTCAATATTAAGCCATTTGCTATAAGCTTTAACTTGATGTACCATCAAAACTACATTTGAGTTGCAGCTGTACTTGAAATGTATTGCTTTTTGGACCAGCGTCATGTGTTAGTGTTTTGTAATTAGATCTATTGTGAGAAACGTCTTTGACCATATGTTCTGCTTTACCTTTTACAGCATTGAAGTGTGAGTCATCAAAAGCATCTTTGCTTTTATACTGAGGTCTTCTGTTTTATGAATCCCTTTAGTCAGTGTATGTGATTGTAAATGCAACATGTTCAAAGATTTAACACTTTCTAACACTAGATACTAGTGTCACTGGATTTGTTATCTTGAATGGGTTGTTTTGTTGTCAGATTGTCATGATCTTGGCTTAGAAACAGTATTGGTGCACTCCAGAGCAACACACATTTTTGTCTCTAGAAAAATAAAAATAACATTCCAGAATGTCTGAATCCAGAAAATCAAATGGAAACTTTCCTGTATGTGTTGGGTCTGGGGTACATATCCAATCATTCAGAGCTGAAGGATGCAGGAGAGATCACATGAATTAGACACACTACACTATGCTCTTTACATGAGGCGAAGGATTTGAGGGAGCGCCCAGCATGCTTGAACTGCTGCTCATGAGTGACTGACACCGGGATTACAGTAGATTAGGATTAATCCTGTTGATGTCATTGCTAACCTGGCAAGATTGGCCTTTAAATTGTCATGCATGCAGATCCTTAACGGTGAATAATTGACTAGGGTTGTGTAGATTTAAAGTGATCGTTCACCCAATGAAAATCCGTCATCATTTACTCACCCTCGTGTCATTTCTAACCTGTCTGAATTTCTTCAGTAGAACACAAAAGAAGATGTAAAAAACCAGCCCAGAAATGCTACCACTTTTGTTGCAGTCTGGAGCCCTGTGTTGTTCAACATTGGTGATTCATTTAGCTTTTAAATTAACAACATGTATGTTGTTCACATACATGTTTAATAATGGCACAGAAGAGCGTTTTTTAAATTAGATAAAATCTATCGTCTTTTTTTTGCTATCACTGTTATGAAAGAAAATCTGTGCTGAGAGTATTTGTGAAAAAATGTAGATGAAAATGAGGCTTAACCTCTTTGGACCTGCTGCAGGGTCTCTGTAAGGTTGATTTTGTTGTTGCTTTGTTTTTCTGCATTGGCCAGCTGGTAACAGTAATACAATACGAGAACAAAGTCGTTGAACATTTTGTAAACATTTAGCGTTTTTCATTTTACATGATAATAGAGAGGACAGTTCTCTACCTCTGGCTGAATGTCAAAGAAATGTTTGTGACATGTGAGAGATGTGACTAAAGACTTTTAGGTCAGTGTTCTAAATATACCTGACAGGCAAATGGTAGCTTTTGGTAATGGGCTCTGAACAAATTACCTTAAATAGTTTATCAAAGCGATCAAGACAAGCTTGAGATCTTAGCAGGCCTTTGTGCCTATCCCAAGTTTCAGCATAAATCTGGTTGTCTTTTGATGGAGATTGTGTTAAAGGGATAGTGCACACAAAAACGAAAATTCTGTCATCATTTACTCACGTTCTTGTCGTTACAAACCTGTATGCCTTTCTTTTATCTGTATATCACAAAAGAAGATATTCTCAAGAATGTTATCAACATGGCAATAGTGGTACCCCTTTACTTGTATTGTACAGAAACAAAACCAATGCAAGTGAATGGGAACCACCATTGTTCGGTTACTAATATTATTCCAAATATCTTCTTTTGCATTTTACATAAGAACGAAAGTCATACAGGTTTGAAATGACAAGAGGGGGAGTAAATAATGTTCACTCAAAAAAGACATTTTAATTTTTGGGTGAACTATCCCTTTAATTCACTATTTAAAAAGTCCTTTTAAATACACATACCAAATCATAAAGTGTCTCGGTCCCCCCACTACATTTTATTCAGTAGTTAAACTCTTAGAGAGCATTCTTGGTTGAACATGTTATATAACAGATAAGTAGTTTTCATGATAAGCAAGGTAAACAATATTGCAGGTTTACAGTGGAAACCAGAAAATAAATAGTGATAAAATATAACAATCCACTTAGTCCATCATCGCATACAAATCTAACAAACCAGTATCTTGTTCTAACCAATATTTTTATGTTTTTGTTTTCCAGGACAGTTTGGATGCTCTGGTCTACGACCTTGATTTTCCAGCCTTGAGGAAAAACAAAAGCATCGATAATTTCTTAAGCAGATGTAAGTATTTTGTCTAGGGTTTTGTCTGGAAAGTGTCTTTCATGTTCATCGGTTCATTGTGACATGTCAAAACACTTTGAGTGCTCTTTATTGTGGGTGGGGGTTGTTTTTGGGTCAGTACCCTCAGTCAGGCACCATTTTGTAAGTCCTGGTATTCGCTCAACAAAAGGGCTTTCAGGACTGCATGGTGACCCGCATGTTATATTCCACATGACCCCCTCCTCTCTCTTACACACACACACACACACACATACACATTATAAATTGATGTTACGTCAGAAGGTGGGGCTTCATATTGTCATGTGGTTTTGTTAGATTTTTCTTGGGATCTTTCATACTCTTTAACTCCCTCATCACTACTGTTAAAGAAAAAGTTCACCCAAAGAAGAAAATTCTGTTATCATTTGCTCACTATCAAGTTGTTTTGAAACTAGTTTAAAATCTTTGTTCTGTTGAATATTTTATAGAATGCTGGAAACTTAACAGTTCGGGGGCACCATTGACTGCCAAAGCAGTTTTTTTCCTAGGATGAAATTTTAAAGTTCCCCAGATCTGCAAACATTCTTCCAAATATCTTTCTTTGTGGTCAGCCGATCACCGAATCATTCAATTTATTGAGGAAAGGGGTGTTCATAACTGTTCTAAATTATTATTTAAATTTATAAAGAGTCTAGAGAGAAGCTTTGTTATTGATAGAGCTAAAAAGAGAGACTGTAATCTGAAATCATCTGAACCAACAGAAATTGTGTTTGAAAGAATTGTTAAAGTATTAACCATTAAAGCCCATATTGTTATTACTTTCTTACGATGTTTTTATTATTTATTAAGTAGTAATGGGTTCCCCTTGTGTGTGTGTGTGTGTGTGTAAACTTGTCAATGACGACCAGGATTGTGCGCGTCTGCGGAACAACAGTAACGCGAGTGACCCTCGCAGTTGACTATCACCTGCACTGGTGGAGGGTCGCGTGCTTCGTCTTTCCACATGAAATAACAACTAGAAGAAATTCCAAATTTACATACTTGTAAAAAAAAATGCTTGCGCTGTCTCGAAAACTGGTCGCAAAATGCTGTCTTTGGGTATATTGTTAGTATATGTATGTAGCTTTCCTGTAGCTCACTGGTAAGAGCATTGCGTTAACAACGTAAGGTTGTGGGTTCGAGCCCAGGGGATTGCAGATACCCAAGCATAAATGTATAGGCTAATGCAATGTAAATCGCTTTAGATAAAAGCGTCTTCCAAATGCATAAATATAAATATATGAATATGTGTATGTTCTACCTCAATTTATAGTAGACTATACACGTGCCTTATATATAATGATGAAAAACTGGTCTTGACCTGTAATAGTAAACTCTGTTGATCATAAGCTTATGTCAGGGCATTCATACATCCTTCTATCATAGTGTAGTATTGCATTTTGCAATAAATTATTTTATTTTAGTATTTAATTTTACTTTGTACTATTTTAGTACTGTTATTTCTTAGTACTGTACTCTTGCATTTAATATTTAAATGTATTTAGCTGTTCAAGTTCAAAAATTTCACAGAATTAAAAAAGTACATAAACAAGATAAAAAATATATGTTAAATGTTGGCACCCAAACATATTTTTTGTATTGTATATATATCTCCTTTTTATCATAACTCACCAGCAGCTCTCTGCCACATAAAATGTGACTGAAATAAAAATTTCATTCCCCCCTCAAATGTTGATGTAAACTGTTAACCCTGGTGAATATCCATAAATCCTTCTCAAATGTTTTCTCCATTTACCGTGGGAGTCTTGTTCTTTTCTCAGGATCAAAGTAATGTTCTGCTATTGCATTCTCTTTATCGATGAAAGTGCAAACTTGTGCCAAAGGAGAATACAAAGAAAAAAATGCCTATTGCTCAGCATTGACCAAATTTGGCTGGAAATTATCTCTCCCTGAGGGAAACTGAGCTGTTATGTTGGATAAAGTCATGAGGGCCATCAGTAGTTATAACACAATTTCAGCTAAATTGATTCTCACACTATCCAGAGGCTCTTCTGTAGAGTCCAGAGGGCTTTCCTTCCCTCCTGAGACAAGGATGTCTAATTCTCTCTCTCTCTCTCTCTCTCTCTCTCTCTCTCTCTCTCTCAATCTCTCAGTTTAAACCAGATGCAGATGCTTGACCACATATGTAGCCAGAAGTGCATTACATTAGATAATTTATCCGAAAAAGATCTGGTTAAATCACCGCTTGAGAGTTGAAAGTGTGGCAAAAGGCTTTTACACAGTGTTTTTTCCATGCTTGTCATTTTCATGTTTGGAATATTTTGTAATAAATTCATAGACATAGTTGCTAAATTTGAAATTTAAAAAGTTAATTTTATGAATTCTATGTAAAGGGTGGCTACTTTAAAAAAGGTCAAATGTAACATTATGTTAATTAGTTCTGGATTTTATTAGTCAAAATAAAACTATATTAACATTGTGTGCTATTCTGTAATTTTCTGGAGTGTAATATTCTTAAAACAGTGAAAAAAGTCAATAATAAGTGTTATAAGTATAAATAATTGGGGACCTTTTAACTTCTGGACAGGAGTATGTGTGTATATTTCAAGGCATTTAACTGTCTTTAGCCACAATCATGGCTTATTAAACCAAGCTCAAAGTAAGTGAATGAGTCAACATATTGCAACTCATTCAATGCAATTGATGGCTTTTCTTTGTTTACTTGTCTTTAGATAAGGACACAATCAGCAGAATCCGAGAGCTTCGTATGAAAGCAGATGATTATGAAGTGGTAAAAGTCATAGGCAGAGGGGCATTTGGAGAAGTACAACTGGTGAGTGTGTTGGACATATTTCATGTTCTTGTTTTTCCAAAACGTTTCCCTTATTCCTTACACGCTATGGCAGTGATAAAGTCAACTATTTTACACTGTTTTATAGTTTAATAAGGTTACCATATTCTGCTTTTTCTGTACTCTTATCTAGCAAAGTAAAATGCACAGTGTAAATAATTGTAATGTTACAGTCTCCATGTTAAACACTGTGGAATAGTTGATTTGATCACTCTGTTCCCGTACAATAAAATATTTCAATACTGATACGTTTATGTCTTTGGCAAGTTGCCTTGTCATGAGCAAGATAATATACAGTGAGACTGTCATAACTCCCTCCAGGGTGATTTAAGAGTGAAGGAGTTTACTTTACTCTAATGACCAGCTGACTATCCATAATCCTGTATATATAAAATAGTTTACTAATGCTAAGCTTGGCTTAAAGGTCTTCTCTCTCTTTGTGTTTTATAGGTGAGGCACAAAGCCACAATGAAAGTATACGCCATGAAGCTGCTCAGCAAGTTTGAGATGATCAAGAGGTCGGACTCCGCTTTCTTCTGGGAAGAGAGGGATATTATGGCCTTCGCCGATAGTAGTTGGGTAGTACAGGTATGAATTAGCTGTCTGATTGGTAATAAGAATCAATTTTAGGTATTCAAATTATTTAGTTGTTACTTTGTGCTTGAATGTGAGATCTTCTGTACAGTAATTATTTGTTTATTTTGTGTGTGTGTTTGGTTTTCCAGCTATCTTATGCATTCCAAGATGGCCGCTACCTCTACATGGTGATGGAATATATGCCGGGCGGTGACCTGGTCAACCTCATGAGCAACTATGACGTGCCTGAGAAGTGGGCACGTTTTTACACTGCTGAGGTGGTGCTGGCACTGGATGGCATCCACTCCATGGGCTTCATTCACAGGTTTCCTTCACACATTAAACCGCCCCTTCCTTTCATAGTCTTGCTTGAAATTGCTTAAAAGGGATGTTTTAAGGTTGTAAGGAAATGCTTTCCTTACTTTCTCATAACAGGGACGTAAAGCCTGACAATATGTTATTAGACAAGTCTGGCCACCTGAAGCTGGCTGACTTCGGGACCTGTATGAAAATGAACAAGGTAAGTCACATCCCCCCTTCTGATAGTTCTGCTCCGGTCCGTGTTCTGGAGCTGATCCTCTTGTTGTCTCTCCTCAGGATGGTATGGTACAATGCGACACGGCAGTAGGAACTCCAGACTACATTTCTCCAGAGGTACTGAAGTCACAGGGAGGAGACGGCTACTATGGTCGAGAGTGTGACTGGTGGTCTGTTGGGGTCTTCCTGTATGAGATGCTAGTTGGTGAGTTTTACTGCGTTCAGCGCTCATTTCAACTTTTTAGTTTATGTCTGCATTATAAAACAAGCACATTTAGTATGTATTTGTTATTTACAATCTTTCTTTTTACAGGGTCTGAATTAACTTGTAAATAATCAATTGAAATAATCGAGCTGCAGAAACCTTGTATCTACAAAACTACTACTTTTAAGGAAATGGAGAAAACACTGTAATAAATAGTCTTTGTTGACAAAGTTGACAAGCCCTTTTTAATACTTTTTATTGGTTAAATATTAGCACAATCTGAGACTAACATGGTGACCAATAGTAATGATAAAATAATAATAGAGATGCAAGGTTTCAACCCTACAGCAACAATATACTGGATTATAAAATAATTTAAAGAAATAATGCACACGGTTAACCTTTATTTATATATGGAAGGCTTAGCTTTCCTTGTCACTGCTGAAATTGCATTTCTTTTGGCGTTTCCTGAGGTTGGAAATTCTCACTTTGCAGATTTCCATAAAAGTTGTCTATGAAAAGCCACACTTCAATTTCTCAAGACCAGAAGAGATTTCCTGGCAGAAACACAAGAGTAACTGTGCATTTAGGCTCCGATTCAAATCCTTAAACTAAACAAACAGCACAAAGTGTACGACATTCCTTAGAAAGACTTCTCTTTCCCTTCCTGAGCATCTGTCTTGTTTAATGTGTCCTTAGGTGACACACCGTTCTATGCCGACTCGCTAGTGGGCACCTACAGCAAGATCATGAACCACAAGAATGCCCTGACCTTCCCCGACGACAGCGACATCTCAAAGGATGCCAAGAGCCTTATATGTGCTTTTCTCACAGACAGGTTTGAACAATTTCAATTACTAAAATATTATATTTTAAACCTAAGTTATACTTAGTGTATAGACTGTAATCTTGCCAGGATATTGCTTAGTGATGATTCACAGTTCCGGTTGAAAGCGTAATTTCTGCCAATCTCATTTTAATCTTGAGTTACCAATAAAATAGTATTGCACGATTTGAATCTCCGAAGAGTATTTGACCACATGTATAAAAGATAGATACAGCTGTACAACCATGCATAACTGTTTTAATTCACTTTAAATTTGTGTTGCATTATATTATGAACATACGCGACCATTGCCTACAAAACACAGACATATGACTTAGTTTCTTTTACAGTGCGGTTCGTGTGTGGCATCTTTTATTTTCTAATGGTCTTCAAATCCAGCGTTATATCCCGAATGCGTTAAATCACCCCTTTAACGTCTAGTTGACTCTCAGCCACTCACAACACCCTTGTCAGTACATAGCAACACCCTAGCAACCACCCACAGCATCCTAACATTGTGATGGCAAGATTGCATGGACTCTTTCATCAGAAATTCAGAAATGTTGTTGTCTCACAGTGTTCTCTAAAATGAAATATTAACATTTGTGTTTCCTAGGTATCAAAACAAATAGTATATGTTTTGTTTCAACGGAAGTTTATTTCATCTTGACCTGTCAGTTCAGGGAGTTTTTAGTCTGGATTTGTCATTTGTTTTAAGAAGCAACTGTTAAACCATGTGATGAATCAGCACAGATCAAAGTTTCTCTTTGATGGTGTTCCTCAGGCGACACAACATCTATATGATTCCTTTGACTGTTGTAATGCTCTTTGCACCCCTTTCTTACGCCACACTGTTTTCCCTTCTTAATTTTCTATTAAATTCGTTTTAAAGAAGATTAGGTTAACAGCCGCAAAGCCTTAAACTGGGTAAAGCCTAGTATTGCGCTGTTCAACAGTTCAAAGATATTAAATCTATCCGAAACACTTGAGTAATATGATAAATTGTTGATTTACGGCGTCTCGTCTTTAACCATAATCTCTCGTGAGATTAACGGTAAACTTGCCCAGGATCGGCTCACAGGTCTGCATGTTTTGAATGCCCTTCTTTTGAATGTCAAGAAAATGAACTAAAGCTTCAACTATATTAGTGAACTACGCTCACTTCCTTGTGTTCATTTAACATCATTGTTGTCCTCATCTTTATTAGGGAAGTGCGATTAGGACGGAATGGAGTCGATGAGATCAAGCGGCATCCTTTTTTTAAGAACGACCAGTGGACATGGGAGAACATTCGAGAAAGTGAGATATAAAACCATATCTTTTTGGCCTGTTTAACGATTAATCGCATCCGGAATAGAAGTTTTTGTTTACATATTATATGTCTATGCACTGTGGATATTTATTTCGTATTTATATCACATACACATACATGCATATTTACTTTAATACCTTTAATGTATATTATATATGCACATATTTTTCTTAAATATAAACATGTATGTGAATGTGTTTATAGATACTTAATGTATTAATGCGCAGTGAACAGACATATTATGTAAACACAAACTTGTATTCTGGATGTGATAAATCATTCAACCGCCCTATTTATACAGTATTAATAAGTATAAAATAATTTGTACGATTTTTTTTTCATTTTCATTTAAATCTGCTGTTGTGTGTAGCTGCTGCCCCCGTGGTCCCAGAGCTTAGCAGTGACGTCGACACGAGTAACTTCGATGACATTGAGGAGGATCGAGGGGAGGAAGAGACATTCCCAATCCCTAAAGCATTTGTTGGCAACCAACTTCCCTTTGTGGGCTTTACCTACTACAGCAATAACCAGTGAGTATAGAGCTGAAGAACACTTAGAGTCCAGATGTTTCTGCTCAGTTGTTCAAAATGTGACAGAGTTAAGATTCTATCGGTTCTCTGTCAGGTTTCCTCGGGAAGTGAACTCAAAAAGTGACAGATCGACTAAAGAAGATAAAAGTCATGTAAGCACATCTAAACAGAGACTTTAAATGGAGTTTCGTGCCAGTGTTTCTTTGAACCGGTAAGAATGAGTGACTGTTTGTGATCTCTCAGCTGGAGAATCTTCAGAAGAAGATCTATCAGCTAGAAGAACAACTTCACAGCGAGATGCAGCTGAGGGATGAGATGGAGCAGAAGTGCAGGTTTTTATCGAACACCTCATTCAGTCATCATTTCATGCATTTTATTTTTCAGAAGCAAACACCTCATCCATCCACTCCAATCAAACAGTTTGTCTATCATGCACATGTTTTTCACCTACAGTTGCACTTACAATACAGGGATTTGATTTGGAATCCAACCCAATCGAACACCCATTCAATCCTCTTTATCCATTTCAGATCAGCTTCCTCATTCATCTAGTCTTCCACTGATTCATGCATTCATTTAGATGAAACATCTCAACCATCTCTCCATTTTTCCCAAATTCATCCTTTTTCTCAAAATCATATTTTATTCTTAAAATCAAGCTTTTGAAATTTTGTTCTTTGATTCCTTTTCCCTTCAGGGCATCCAACACAAAACTAGACAAGATAATGAAAGAGTTAGACGAGGAGGTGAGTGAAATGATTTCACCTCCAAACGATGAATCGAAATAATTATAGAGGCATGTGTTTTGTACACACAGCTTCGATAGACGATTAAAGATAAATATCTGTTAAAAAAGGGGGACTTAATTTTTTAGTTGTTACATTCTCTGTTTCTTAGCGTTTTGTTGTCCTGACATGTTTCAGATTAACCTGAGGAAGAGTTTGGAGGCTAACGCGTCTTTACTGGAGAAAGACAAGATCGTGAACCAGCACAGGGCAACAGAACACCAGAGAAAATCTGATCAGGAGGCAGAAAAGCGGCGAAATTTGGAAAATGAAGGTGAGAATGCAATTCAGGGTGGCTTGTTTTATGTATAACATTCTTGTCATATTTAAATCCCTTTTTTTCTCCTCATGTACTTTTTTCTTAAGTGTCCACTTTGAAGGAGCAGCTGGAAGACCTGAGGAAAATAAGCCAAAACAACGAGAAGATCACTCAGCTGCAGAACCAAGTGAGCTTTATGAGAAGACCATCACCTGGGCTCGATTAATTAATAAAAATGGTTCTATTAACATAGAAGACTTGTCATACTATGTGGTGTTGCTAACATCTTTTCCATATCTGTGACTGACAGCTGGGGGATGCCAATGACCTTCTGCGAGCCGAGTCGGACACGGTGGTGCGTTTGAGGAAGAGTCACACTGAGCTGGGGAAGTCCGTGAGTCTGCTGGAGGGTGTAAACCGTGAACTGCAGGAGAAGGGCCGTGCGGCGGAGAGCGCCAGACAGCAGCTGGAGAAAGAGTTACTTCAGCTGCAGACCACGCTGGACACTGAGAGGAGAACATGCAGCCAGGGCTCAGAGGAGATCCAAGAACTGCAGGGTAAGAACCGCATGACAAAATAATTTCATGAATGTGATGTACGTTCCTAAATCCATTTGACCACAGATGAGTTATGTATGGAGATAAAATTCGACAGATAAATTGAAATGCATAATAAAGTGCTTTGTTTGTTTACACAAAGACATATCAGCTCACAAAGAACTTCTTCTTCTGTTTTTTCAGCTCGTATCACAGGTCTGCAGGAGGACAACAAAAACTTGAAGCACAGCATTTCAAAAGTGGAACTGGAGAGGAAGCAGGTCCAGGAGAGATGTAACGCCCTTGAGAAGGTCTATTATTATTTTAGGTTTTTGTTGTTTTGTTTGAACTTCTTGGTCTGGTTGGCTTCTGTTATGTGTGTGTGTGCGTGCCTGTGTCTGAATTTTCAAAAAAAAGGAACACCAAAACTGCATTTCGTGGCCCCTCTACGTTCTTCATCAGATGGTGTCAAGAGAGCCTAGAGAACGTTTAAACATTCCTTTGTAATTTTAACAACTAATAGTCACATTCCTAGTGATAACGTTGTAGGTCAAATGATATTTGTAGACGCTTGATTTTGCAAGATTAATCATTATGTATACTGCATATCGCCTGCAGCGTGCTGTGCACTTTACATCACCTCCGCGTCTCATGAAGCCATTCAAGTTCAGACTTTAAACTACTTACAGGGGTGTTCTGGCCTACATCAAGTTCATCTTTATTCATAAAACATTTGGCATACTGTTTAGCCCCACAAACATTTATTTCGATTTATTTTTGTAAATTATAAATAAAACACAGAAATCCGTAACCTGCGTTTCTGTCTCTTCAGGAGAAGAACAGTCTGGAAATTGACCTGAACTACAAACTGAAGACCCTGCAGAAGCGTCTTGATCAGGAGCTGACCGAGCACCGCGTCACCAGAGCTCAGCTCACCGACAAATACGAATCCATCGAGGAGGCCAAGTCGGCTGCTATGCACGGTATGCTGTGTGTGCCAGACGCTCCGCGCCCAGCTGTGCCACCTGCGTCAGTTTTTGCTCTAAGGCGCTTCATTCTGACAGCGTGTCCAGACACTGTACAGCGTCTCATTCAGCTGTGCTCAGACACCACCTCAGAGATTTCATGTATTCACATGCTACAAGGAGTGACTTTGTTATTTTTCTCTCGTGGAAATTGGGTCATCATTTAATTGAGTTGTTCCAAATATGTATAAATGTCTTTCTACAAAGAAAGATATTTGGACCAATGAGCGTAACCAAACAGCTTGTCAATTGTGGCCAAGAACTGTTTGGTTACAAGCATTCTTCCAAATATCTTTAGTTTTTTTTTTTTTTTTTGAACATTTGAGAAATCAAGCGATTTTGTTGTTTTCTCTCCAGCGGTGGAGCAGAAGGTGTCTGAAGAATCCTCACAGCGGATGCGAGTGGAGAGCCGGGTTGTTGAGGTGGAAAAGCAGTGCTCCATGTTGGAGTTTGACCTCAAGCAGTCCGTGCAGAAAATGGAGCAGCTGATGAAGCAGAAGGAGAACTTGGAGGAAGAGGTGAGCGTCACCCCATTTTTGACTTAACACACTATCATTTGCAAACTCTCAATAAACACCAGTTTGTTTAGTCTGTAACTTCAATTCATTAAACTCGCATCTTCTCCGCCCCCTCCAGGTGAAGGTCCTGCGGGTGCAGCTGGAGCAGGAATCTGGAAAACGCGCTCTCGCCCAGAACGAACTGAAAAGCTGGAGGATAGAGGCTGAGCATCTGAAGGGATCAGAAAAGCAACTCAAGCAGGAGATCAACGTCGCTCTTGAGAACAAACGCTCGCTTGAGTTCCAGCTGGCACAGCTCACCAAGTATGACTCTTGTCCTCTTCTTTGCCTCTTTCAGTGACTATATTACTTGGATGCTTATAGCTAGAAAGTATCAGACAATAAATCAACTTTGTATTTTCCCAAAAATCCCAAACCTCATATGAAATTAACCTTAAATGAAATGGGTCTGTACGGCCAGCAATGCTTTTTGTGACCTTGATGGACAAACAACATTTTTTGAAGACTAAGCACTTCATTTAACTGTCCCTGACTTTAAACACTTTTCAAGCGTGTTTTGTACCCTTGAGTGCATTTTTTTCATTGCACTCATTATAAACAGCATGTTTAACAGTTCCTGGCTCGCTCCATTGTCTTTAAGAAAAAAACAGGATATTGCTAGAAATGAGAGTACATACTTTCGTCAGAGGCTGCTTCAGCATTTACTGTTTTTATAGCAGTAAATGTCCCTGATTGTTGATTTATCGCTACATGTTTCTTAATTACAAACATTTTTTATTGCCAGTGTTTTCAGGTTGACCCACCCCACTGACCAAGTTCCTTTGGCTCAGACGCTTACTAGCGACAGCATCTACATTACTTACTATGTAAAGTGCACTATTGAAGGGTATTATTGTGGAAAAGGGTATTATTAAAGCTTAAACCTGGCTGAATCTTTTGACTGCCAATATTTACACTGGTGGATTAAGGATTACTTTACGCTTGACTCCGCCTACCCGGTTAATCCTCCCCCTTTTCCTTCTGTCGACACTGAGGTGGAACTCCGTGGCAGTCTGGGAGGTTATTAATAGTTAACCCGGTTGAACCGGAGATTGACTGCTTAGCTTTATAACATATTGTTTTGCATAAGTCAACATAGATTTCAATTGACACTGTTTACTTTATTAAGACAAGTTCCTGGTCCTATTGTGTATGATGGATGCTTCAGTGCCAGAGATACATAGACACAAATGACCAATGTTGCTATAATAAAGGTAACAGAAGTAACAGCGAATTACCATCGGGATGCGTCGAGTTGCTCATATTGGTTCTAATTGGGGTGAAATGTCAGATACAGAATGCCTGTATTTTTATGATGCTGTCATGATGAATCCTGGGCCTGGAGCTGCAGGTTTCTCTGGAGCTTTTTAATGCTTTTTTTATAATTGTGGTAGGAGATGTTTGAATAATTGACTTGTGTTTGAAGTTGAAGTGAATTAAACTGACTGAAACTCATCTCCTCAGGCAATACAGAGGGAATGAAGGTCAGATGAGGGAACTTCAGGACCAGCTGGAGGCTGAACAGTATTTCTCTGTAAGTAACTCACAGTCCCTCCATTTCTTTTTTCCAAAGTGTAGATGCAGTTTTGCATGCCCCCTTGCATTAACGTAAGCATGCATTCTTGTATATTTTGGATTAATTTTCAAACCCATTTCAACTTTATTTTAGACTCTCTACAAAACTCAGGTGAAGGAGTTGAAAGAAGATGTGGAGGAGAAGAATCGGCAGATCCAGGAGACTCAAAGAAAAGTTCAAGATCTTCACTCTGAAAAGTACGAAGATATTCATTTTAACAGTGTCTTTTCACATTGACCATTATTTATAATTGAATGTCTCTAAATCTTTTTTTTATTGTGAGTATCCATCAGTACCATCCAGATTAAGACAAAAATTTGGTGTGCTTTTTTTAGGGAGTCTCTCTCTGCTCAGTTGGACCTCACCGTGACAAAGGCTGAATCTGAGCAGTTGGCCCGGGCATTGCAGGAGGAGCAGTATTTCGAGCTTTCTCAGGAGAACAAAAAAGCAGTCTCCCGAAACAAACAGGAACTCTCGGATAAGGACTCAATCATCACACGGGTCTGTGTGGCACATATACCAATTTAACCCTTTAAGTCTAAGATTATGCCTTTGGTTTTATGTGATCAAATAATCTGTTTTTTTGCAGCTTGAGGAATCCAACAAAACCCTTACCAAAGATGTGGAGATCCTCAGCAAGGAGAAGAGCGAGTTAAGCGAGAGACTCCGAGATCAAGAAGGAGGTCATTTTTTCAGCCAGTGGTTTATGGATTACCTTCACAATCTCATACATTTTCTGATTGGTTTCTTATGTTCTGTATGGTTTCCAGCGTTTGCAGCAGATAAGGAAGAAGTGGCAAACTCAGTCAAGGCGAACTATGAGAAGGCCCTTAACATAGAAAGAACTTTGAAGACCCAGGTATGACCGTAGAGCAAATGCTTAATGATATCTGACTTGTGAATGTAAAAAATCACAATATGTGTAAATATTTAAAATTGGAAAATCAATGCCAGATTAAATGAAGTTCTAATGAGGATCTGAAACATTCGTGTGTTAATTATACTTTTCCACTCCACGTGTAACTGCAGGCGGTGAATAAACTGGCCGAGATCATGAACCGTAAGGATATGAAGTTGGGTCAGAAGAAGAGAGACAGCACGACTGACTTCCGCAAGAAAGAGAAGGAAAATCGCAAACTGCAGCTCGACCTGAACCAGGAGAAGGAGAAGTTCAACCACATGGCCATCAAGTACCAGAAAGAGCTCAGTGAGATGCAAGGAGTAAGTCTTGTTAACAAGAAGTTAAGTGCTAGGCAACACGCAACTGTTTGTGTCAACAGAGGATTGTTCACACAAGACCAATGTGACTAAACAAAACAAATTGCAAAATAAACTTGATCAAAGCTGTTATTATTGAATCTGATTTAAAATTCTTCTATTAAAGATTTATAGATGGAGAGACATTCTCATACTAGAGAGTCTTCAAACTGATAAAGATGTACTAATGCAACTTTCCAGTTATGTGTTGTCTTATCTTAAATGGAAACATTGAAGTGAATGAATAGTGTTTTTTAAGGGATGCACCAAAGCGTATTTAAAACTGTAATTGGCCTATACAAAATTGCTAATATTTTCAGTGGGTAATTTTTGTATGTCATACGTGTTTGCAGCAACTGTTGGAAGAGAGCACGTATCGCAATGAGCTGCAGATGCAACTGGACAGTAAAGAGAGTGACATCGAGCAGCTCAGAGAGAAACTAAGCGACCTGCAGCTCCGCATGGACAACTCCAGCGTCACCAGCCTACAACCAGATGAGACAGACAGTAACATCGCAGGTAAGGACTGCAGAATTACAAATGCTCACTTTAAAAATGACAGGTAAAGTTATGAGATCATCTAGTTATAAGATGCTACGTGTCCAATATTCATCCCAATATATATCTGGACAAGAGTGGGATCGGTTCAAACATAAAAAAATTGCGACAGTGCCTTTTTTCATTTTACATAATGTAACCATATTTCAGTGTATACACTTACTGTGTATACAAATGCACATCATTGCGTTTCATTCCATTCATCATTGTTTGCTGACACACATGATCATGATATACATGTCAACATGCTAGATTTTATAACTAACAATATTTGAATTTTTGCTTTTTGTTATGCTATCACACAGACTGCACTAAGGTTCATATGCTAAATGAAATAAATCAAACTCAAAACACACTTGTTATACAACTCAAAAGTGATAAGTTTGTAGTGGTGCAGTTTCTTTATTTTTGTTTAAGCTCAAGTGTAAATTGTGATAATAGTATACTTTAAAATGCAAAGGTTTATATTGTAAGGGTATTTGTTAATGAGGTAAACAAACTTAGGGCTGCAATCCGTAACCTTTTTTGGTTAAAAATAAACAAAAACCACTCGTTGAGCCAGTACATAAAAAATCAGTGATCAGAACTCTTACTGTGCATTCACACCGCCAGTGACACGGTCGATAGGTGTCGCTAGTCTCGATGAGGTCTTTAAAAGGCATTCCTAGCATTGGTTGCTCAGGTAAAATTTATAAACAAACCCTGCAGTAAGAGACAGATGATGTGAGCTCCACAGTTTTACTCCTATTGATAGTTGCTCCCGAAAGTCCCTACTTAAAGCCATTTTGGCCAGTGGACTGGTGTTTTATATTGCCATGGACTTCCATTGTGTCTGTGTTTAAAGTCCTCTCTCATCTCTTGTTCTCCTCATGTCTAGTTGGTTCTCCTTGCTCTCCTTATCTTTATATCTTCTATTCTTTTTCCTCTGTGAGTAACATGGAGATTGGCATCCCATCGTGCCTGGAATGTGCTTTTGGGTGTTTTTTTCTTTTAGCATCATGTTTGCTTTTCATGTTTCCGTTGTGTGAATGCATATTATTTAGTCATACCTCAGAAAGAATCTACTCAAAAACTGCAAAGAGCAATATTACCTTCATTTTTAGTAAACATAGTTAATGTTTAGTTTCAATTAGTGATGTTTTAATAGTTACAAATTGGTGAAAATTATATTTAAATTGTATTGTTCTAACCTCTTCAGCACCTTTCAGAGGTGTTTCACTTTGTTGTGTGAGATTGTGTTTACTAGAGATCGACTGATAATGTTTTTTCAACCATCTTAGTTATTTTTACAAAAATAAGCAGTCAACTTTGAATGGTTTTGTTTTTGCTTTTTGACATTAATAACAAGACTATGCCACCTCATACTATGAATAAAATAGTATACAAATGCAGTTTATATGCTACTAATAATAATATTACATACTAACACTTGTCATTATATGTTTTTTTGCATATATAACTTTAGATATGTACAGTCAGATATTGATATTGAACAGTACATGTTATCGGTCAGTCTCTAACAAGCATATTTATGGGTTCAGAAGCACAGTCAGCACAGAATGAATGATGTGAAGAATCTGTTCACTGCATGTTTCCATTCACATTGCTGTCTTATTGTCACTTTTTTTAACGTGTGATTTCAAACCAGTAACATTTTAACCTAATTGTCTGTAACAGTTAGCATGACAGTTGTTAAATAACTATCAGTTGACACATTGTATGCTTGTTCTATACATTCTATACATACATGGATTATATACATAGCATAACTAAACCACTGTATTGAGCCTGAAAACAAGACAACTGGGGTTTAAGGTCAACATGAATTCAATTTGATCCTATTAACTGTCATACAGAATTCTGTTATCCACAAGCTATCAATGTGTGTATTTGTGTAAATATATACTTTATAGCTAATTTTTTTTGATGGAGTTATTAGGTAATACAGACTGATAAAAGTTCATTTTGGTTAATGTTGCAAAAGATTGCAATAATATTAGCAAACAGCAATTTGAAAAAGAAGCGCTACTGTTGAAATTTCTGTATTAATAATCCACTGCAAACAAGCATTGAGTTCATAGCCTGATCATCTACTGATACATTGTTTTGCCTTGTTGACTATTTTATCATTCTCAAATTCAGGTTAAATTGGTTGTAAATATGATTTCATGTTGACTTTAAAATCTGCAAATTCAGAGATGTCGTTGTACAGTATATACAGTTGTGATGTTAGGCAGTTGTTTTAAAGTGTAGCTGGTTAACACTGCTATGCATGTTCATAAAAGCCATTTGATTTTTATGCATTGTGTCACTGTTCCCAGAGTTTTACTGCATGTGTTTGTTCTACCTTATCTGATTTGGTTTTAATGCATTTTCTTTGTCTTAAGAATCAAGACTTGAAGGTTGGCTCTCAATACCGAAAAAACCTAATATAAAACGATACGGCTGGAAGAAGCAGGTGAGTTGTTAATACTTTTTTTTAATATACAACTAAACAACATTTTATGCATGCGCTGAATTTTTGTATTTGTTGTTCCCAGTATGTTGTGGTGAGCAGTAAGAAAATATTGTTTTACAACGATGAGCAAGATAAGGAGCAGTCCAACCCATCTATGGTACTAGACATCGAGTAAGTGTTCTGATCTACATAATAAAAATGTTATGTGTTCTTTTTATTCTTTTGGTTAATGTTCTTTGAAGCCATGTTAAATTGAATGATTCCTTTTTTCTGCCACTTTAAAAAAATGTGTTTATTATAGCAAACTATTCCATGTACGGCCTGTCACACAAGGCGACGTGTATCGAGCTGAATCTGATGAAATTCCCAGAATATTCCAGGTCAGTTATTTCCACATGTCATATACATTTACACAGTTTATGTGAATGGTCATGTGACCCAACATCAGAACCGCAAATGCATTCAGTGCTTAATTTTTAATCCATCACATGTAAAACATCTCTCATGTTTTATGATCATCTGAACCTTTACTCGTATTCATATAGCTGTAGCACAAAATGAACAATATGTTTTTGTTCCTCAGATCCTTTATGCCAATGAAGGTGAGTGTAGGAAGGAAGCTGACATGGAGAGCGTTTCTCAGGGCGATAAGGCCAACTGCTTGCCCCACAAAGGCCATGAGTTCATTCCCACACTCTATCATTTCCCAACTACCTGTGAGGCATGCTCCAAACCGCTCTGGAATATGTTCAAGCCCCCGCCGGCTCTGGAATGCCGCCGTTGCCACGTTAAGTGCCACAAAGATCACCTGGACAAGAAGGAGGATGTTATTGCTCCATGCAAAGGTGAGACCCTGGCAGATGTTGGTTATATTACGACATACCCTTAAGGGATCAGTTTCCTTTATTCCACATTTTGCATGAATGTTATGTAAAGTTAATTCTGAGGCTTTATTGTTATTGTTTTTTGTTTGCAAATTCCACTTGGTTTGATATTTCATTTAATGTAATGAAATGTATATATTTCTCTGCACAAAACATTTTCTGTGGCGAGTACATTAATACTGCTTTCACTTCATCACCATAATGTGTCATTTGTCCAATATTATTGTCAAAGCAAGTATACTGGCATTAACCATGTATTTGCCCACAAATGTCTAAATGCACAATGCAATTATAACAAGGCATGTATGAGTATGTACCTGTAAACATTTTGTTCTCATCCCTCAGTCAATTATGATGTGACATCTGCCCGAGACATGCTACTTCTGGCCTTGACCCAAGAAGAGCAGAAGAAATGGATCGGTCATCTCGGCAAGAAGATTCCCAAGACCCCTCCTTCCACCTTCTCAAGGGCTTCCCCACGCACGATGTCCACTCGCTCTGTAGCAAACCAGTCCTTCCGCAGGAACCCATCAAATAGAGCGGGCATGCTCAGGTAACTGCGAGCGTACAGTACCACACTAATCTGAAGTCACGTTACACACCAAACACTTTTAACACGAAGAGCAAAATTTAGGATTCACATGGCAGTGTAGCGTACATGCTTAGGGTGACCAACAAATTTATTCACACAGGTAAGCAACCGTATTCCCAAACATTGTTGTTTTTTAAACATAAGCAAATGCGAACCGCATTTAACCATACATACACATATGCCTGGGCCCGAAATAAAGCTAGAATTAAGTTGCTAAATTAAAACAACCATATTATCGCACGGTACTGATTTTGCATGACATTTTGATTGCAATTGAGAGGAAAAAAATCAATTATGAGTATTATCATGAGCTTTCTGTATGTATGCGTTGTATTGTTGGGTGTTAGCGTGACGCCTGTAAGGACAGGGTAGTGTCGTGACTGGCTGTTTATCTCCTGTTGTCTTGTAGCAGGGCGCAGTCCACTCTCCAAGCGGCAGACACAACTTCCAGCACATGCTGACAACAACACACAGCTGCTCCAGACCTTAATGTTCTAATGGTGTAGTGATCTCCTCCGTGTTTGTTTAGCACATTCATTAGCAGTGTTTACCGTGGTGCATTGTCCTCTGGAGGGGTCTCCTGCTCTGTTTACTATGGGGTTTTGCGCACCACAATGGCAAATATCTTTCCTTGTTGTCTAACCAACTTTGGACAATTAAAAGGAAATTTTACTTTTGTACGCCCCCTACTGGTGATTTGGCATTCAGCACCAGCTCTCTAAATATCATTTCATGTATTATATGGAAAAGCAAAAGACCAGGAACCTTTGCTGTTTTATTTTCCGTTGTGGTGCTCACGTTTTGCTTGAATAACGTTGCATTCAGAGTCTTAAACTATATCAGCGGGCGGAGAGTGACTGAAGAACTTATTGTTGAGCAAATCAGGATGCGTGTTCTTATCTATCTGGTGTTTCTACAGTGGTAACTAACAAGGAGACTTGGGTAAATCTCACGAAACCTTTTGGAAACGTGTCCGATTTTTTCCCAAAATCTAAAGTGGAAAAACCCACAGAACTGTGCAAAAGTCTTCAAGCAGTATGGCTGAGACAGAAAGGCAAAACAGACCAAGTATCCATAAGAAATGTAACAACAACCTACCTGAAAACTACAGTATTGTGATAAGTTATAGGGTTAATTGCTGTACTTAATAGTCAAGCAAATGTTGCATAATGTACTAAACATAAAAAATGAATGATTTTGGGACCTAAGGTGACCTAGACTTGTTTTCCTGAGATTTGCCCACATACTTGAGATATGTTTTAAATTTTTACGTGTCCTGAAAACTGTTTGTACAAATATACAGACTGGACGTTTTCTTTTTCTTTTTTTCAGTTAACCACCTAAACCTTTGGACCTACTTTCTTCTCCAAAATCTGCAAAGAACTTAAAAAGAAAAAGTCAAAGTAAAAAGTGAAGAAAAACTCTGAATTAACATTGTTACATTTCACAGCTGAATTGAAATATAACCAGCGTTTTCGGGCTTTGCCCATGAAGAGGCGGTGTCCTTTTGTGCCCTCTACCCAACTCTGGGATTTCCTCAAGTTCCACACCTCAACTCCTACCGTCTTTCCAGAGGGAAACTTGGACAGCTTTTAACAACTTGGGAATGAAAATTTTAAGCTGTTCTCATGTCTTTCTGTTATAACCTCTGGTAATGGGACCATAGCTTGATGTCATAGTTAAAGGGTGCATTTTGGGGAAATTAACTGTTAGGGGTCTATGGGACTATCGTTTTGATTTGCAAACTATTTCCATCTAGATCAACTTGGATGCCTTCCTCTGACGGACTCTGTTGCCTTATTTTATCCCTGAAAGCCTGAATGGAAGAAAAATGGGGTTGGGTAAACATTGGGGTACTGAGAGTTTGATTTTGAGGGGTTTTGTTGTTTGTTTTGAGGAGTGTGCAAGATTGTTACAGTCTATGCAGATTATTATCAACATTGTTATCATTATTGTTTTTGGAAGCTCCAAGCCATGGGAACATCATCATCATGGCATCAGGAGATATAAGTTGTCATAGAAACCATTGAAAAGTTTTTTCGTGTGTTTTTTTGGGTACATTGTTTCTGTAATATTTTTGTTTATCTTTTTTTGTAATGTATTGCCTTACATTTGATTCATAGATAAATGGTTGAAAAGGAAAACATTAAGTTAACAAATGTAAAACTGCACTGTTTGAATTGTAAGTTATTTGTAGAAGACTAAACAGGTGCAGCATTTTGCTCACCTAGTGCCTTTTGGATAACGATTTTACTGCCATATCTGTTTGCGTTTCTCACCAAAACAAGAGAAACTCTTATCATCCTTTATTAACAAAAAAGGAAAATATCTACTGCTATGTGATTTTATTAGAACATACATGGTTTGAATGAGAACGGTCCACTCTATTGTATATATTAAACATTGTCAACCAAAGTTCAAAAGTTCAATATTAAGAATTCTGCATGACGATGCGAGATGTTCTGCTGTTTTTGAATACGGTGATAAATTAAAACCAGAAGCATCTTCATTTTTCTCCTTTAAATAGTCCTTTGCGGTGTACATAACTAAAAGAAATGAGATCATGAATACCTCCACATTATCCAACATTAGTTTTTACATATGTGTTCAGTAATTTAAGCACTGGAACTATGATGTGTTTTGTCTTTGATGAACTGCATGTTAAACTGCATTGGAGGCCGCACTGATGGATATGTGTCAATAAACATATCTTTATCACCTATGAGGTGAATATGTGTTTATTTTCCCTGCCTTTAGTCATTAATGTTTGTGATGGTCCCTACTAGGGATGGGTGTCTTTAAGATTTTATTGATATCGATACCGGTACTTATCAATACTGTTATCGATTCTCCGCTCTATAATTTGATGCAAAAACACATGATGTGAAAATATGTTAAACATATTAAGTTTCTTTATTACAGCTGAGCTTAAGAACTGCAGTTTACAAACGTTTCGGAGCAAACAGAAAATGACACACAACAAAGCTTGTGTGTGTTCCTAAACTCACCACTTACAGCATGTGCATAGGAGCACATCATAATGTAATTAAACATATTTACTTTACATCGCTATGGTTATTTGGCTGGTAGACTGTATATCTTTTTTCCTTTCTGGTTTTAGGTCTATATAAATTTAAGTAATATATTTTTATGTAATTTAGTATTTTATAATTTTACTACCACATTTACTTCAATTTACTTAAATAAATATACTTAAGCAGCCTCTAATTCACCTTTAAACACCCGCATACACCGAGATAAAACAACGCGAGTATCTATAACTGTATCGTTTGTCATGAAGTTTTATCGACCCAATTATGTATCGGTCCAAAAAAGAACCGGTTCTCGGCACCCATCCCTAGACTCCTACAGTAACTGAATCTTCTGGGAACTACAATCCATTAACAGAAGCGTTACTGTACTCGTAGGCCTACCTCAATTATTCATGATATTTGTTTTTTCATAGTTGCTTCCATTTCTTGCTTTTCTGTGGGTTTAGCAAATATTTCACCAATGAAAAGTATTTGTCAAATTTGACAACGCAGTGTTTAATAACTGAGGAAAAAAAAAACGATGTTTATGCTGAAAACAGTTTATGTGTTCTCCGTCAATACTTCATTGTCACAATTTGTCCATAAGGGGGTGCTATAGCTTGGCACGGAAGACCGGGGTTCAAATCCGCCTCTTGCTGAAAACACTCTTTAACCTTTTTTATTACTTTACAGATTATAAGGGCATTAATCAAATTGATTTTATACTTAAAATTCATAAAACTTAGTGTTAGGTGTCTTTAATATCTCAACAAGTTGCCATCATTTTAATCATTTTTATAAATATAATGATTTGCACTCAAATACATAAAAGGACAAATCCACAAGAAAGCTGCTGATATCGTTGTATCTAAACTGTTAAATGTTGTATTCTTGTTTTAAAATGCACACATACAATATTCATTGATTGTAAGAGATGTCATGCATGTTCCTGTCTGGCTCCAGCATGCCAGAGACGTCTCAAATAGACAAATACTTCCCCTAACCTTTACGGGCTCTACGGTAATTATTTGAAAATGAAAATGACATCTGTTAAGCTTTTTTCTGTGGATGTACACACAAATTCAGATGCGTCACCTCACAGACAAACCTGTTTTCCACGTCTATCAAGAACAGATCCATAAAACTATTTTTCCTGTTCAGTTCAGAGAAAACAAAACTTAATTTGTTCTTGAGTTGTTTTTGTCTCTCTCTGTGTGTACATGTTGTTAAATGGCAGAAGGCAGTTTTTCTCAGGACCAGTTCTGCTGTGCAGTGTGTTTGGATCTATTGAAGGATCCAGTGACCATTCCATGTGGACACAGTTACTGTATGAGCTGTATTACATGCTGCTGGAATCGAGAGGATCAGACGGGAGTCTACAGCTGCCCGCAGTGCAGACACACATTCACTTCAAGACCTGCTTTATGTAAGAATGTGATGTTTGCTGAACTAGTTGAGAACCTGAGGAAGACAACACTTAAGGCTGCCCGTCCTGTTCACTGTTACGGTGAACCTTTAGATGTGGAGTGTGACGTCTGTACAGGAAGAAAATCCAGAGCTGTCAAGTCCTGTCTGGAGTGTCTGAACTCATACTGTCAAACTCACCTTGAACAACATGAAAATCTCTTTAAAGCCCGGAGACACAACCTGATGAATCTCTCCAGTCGACCCAATGAGACGATCTGCCTAAAACATAGAAAAGATCTGGAAGTCTACTGTCGCACCGACCAGCAATGCATTTGTTGTGTGTGTATGATGGATGAACATAAAGATCATGACACTATAGCCGCTGCAGCTGAGAGGATGCAGAAACAGGTATGACCCTATCAAATATCGATAGGCTATTGCTAAATTCTACCACTGATGCCAAATAATAAATCCTGCTGCAAAGAGGCAAGAATTTACTCAATGTTGTTTAAATTTTTTAGAGATGCTTAGGAGAGATGCAAAGAAAATTCCTGCAAAGTATTCAAGAGAAAGAGGGTGAGCTTCATGAGCTGAAAAAGGCCGTGGAGTCTCATAAGGTGAATATTTACAAAAAGAACTGCTCAGCTGGCAGCTGGAGATTCAGTCTTCAGACGCAGGTTGTGTGATGTATCAGTAAGTGTTGACTGTAATGTGTTTAACAGCGCTCTGCACAGACAGCAGTGAAGGACAGTGAGAGGATCTTCACAGAGCTGATTCGTTCTATTGAAAGACGTCGCTCTGAGGTGACACAGCTGATCAGAGATCAGGAAAAGGCTGCAGTGAGTCAAGCTGAAGGATTCTTAAATCAACTGGATCAGGAGATTGTTGATCTGAAGAGGAGAAACGATGAACTGCAACAGCTTTCACGCACAGACAATCACATCCAATTCCTGCAGGTAATACAAGACTGAAATCAAATATTTTTTTTTGACAGATTAAGACATCCATATTTTCTTCTGTAGAGTTTCCAGTCTGTCTCTGCAGCTCTTGAACCTACAGACTCACACAACATCACTGTCAGTCCTCTGCTCTCTTTTGATTATGTAATAAAATCTCTCTCTCAACTGAAAGAAAAACTGGAGAACTTCTGTAAAGACGAGATAGAAATGTTGTCGGAAAGAGGTAAAAAGATATTTATTCACTCTCAATAAAAGCTTATATTATTGATTTACATTGCAGTTACACAAATTGTCTGTTTATATCTTTAGATACAAACATCACATGTATTCAAAATGAACCCAAGACCAGGAAGGACTTCTTGCAATGTAAGACACTTTGAAAACATTTCAGGTATTTTAAATACTTCCTGTACTAGCTGTGAGCAGATACTCTGAGAAGTCTTCCAACATTGTTTCGTTTTACTTCAAATTTAGTTTAGAACGCTGATAATGGGCCCCATTCCTAAATATATGAGTGATTTGCGTGTAAAAAATACATTTCTGAAAACTGTCTTCGGGATTCACCGTAAAGGAAAGATTTTAAAGTTAAACGTGTTTGTTAATCAATTACAGCATATTGCATAAATGCATAAGACACTTACATGCCTAACAACAAACTATTAACTTGGCATGTATCCACCAAAGCATATAGGAATTATGCCTGGTTCTCTTCTGAAAACGGACAGCTGGTGGCCCTTGAGTGCTTTTGAGGCACTAAGTTACTATAGAGACGCATTGGTTGCTATGATTTGGATTTACCACGGCAGTAACACTATGAGTATCTTATTTTCAAGAATATTGATTATTATTAAAGTGCAGTAACCAGCAATATTAACTCCTCCATGGCTGTGTTGTACAAGTGGGACTGTTTTGTAACTCTTGAAATTCATCAGTTTGCCTCAAAGAATCAAGAACAATTGTCTGAAAATTTAAGCAAGAATGACGTAATGAATAATTTGTTATTTTCGTGTTTAAAGTTGCCATAACTCAGATTGTTTCTGCACATCTCATACTTAAAGAATAGAACCGCACCCTTCAAATATCCGTAGAGTCTTTAGTTTGCTCATATTTATAAAAAACAGATATTCATTTCCGAAAACATAAGACCTACACGGGGGAGAAGGGGTTGTTGTGGGGTGTTTGAGGTGTGAAACTAAAGCACATGCCTACCCATTGCCAACAAAACACAGACATGTTACTCAGTTTCACTTTGCGTGTGTGGTGTCTGACATCCATTTATACATGGGCGTAAATCTCATTTAACAGTATGGGGGGACAAAACCCATAACATTTCTCAAGAGCAATTTTTGAAGGGGACACAATACAGTCAAAATTGTACTAACGACACAAAGGGACAATATGCATTAGGTTCATAGGTTTATCATGCAGACTTGCAGTCATATTATAACTGAACTGAACGGTCACATACTGTAATACAAGTGAACAAAAAAGCTTTTTTCCATGTATATATTTTTTGTCTCTGTTGTGAAGACAGGAAACAAATATAAAAACAAACTACCATGATACTACATGTTAACAATGAGTGACTTTTTAAACGCATGTTATCCTGATTTATACTGCAAATTTATCACCGTACATCTACATTAATGAGTGGTTGTTATTTTCCCCTGTAGTGCACTGCCTCCTCCAACAAACTTTGTTCATGTTCGTGTACCCAAACAAACAATCAGTAACAGTGACAAATGCTTAAATTCTGTGTTGTATTCGTTGATGAATCGCCCGAGTTTCAGTAAACTGAATGTTTAGCTTATCCGCCACAAACTTACTGCACAAAATAGATGCTGAGAAAACAACCTTCTCCAACTGAATGAAAGCTGAGCACCTTTTGTGGACTTTTTGTAGATATAGTGCCAACGTCACAAAACCGGTAACCGGTATGTTCGAGGCTGTGTGTGACACGGGACCTGAATGTCAGGATCGGTGGCTAATTGTGGAGGTTAATGTTCACATCATGCCGGGTCGCCAAAAATAAAAGAATGCATGGGAAACGACTTCGGCGTTATAGTTGCAGTGTGTGACGTACTCTGTAACAAGCTAACGTTTACTAGCGAAGTAACGTTTTAATTGCTAGCGGCTTCACGGAAAAATACATCGTTAATCAGCATCTTTTGCAACAACTAATTTATTAATGAATCAGCATCAACTACATTAAAGAGAATCACTTCATTTAAAGTGAATAAAATATCCTTCTTACTGGATTTCAACAACCACTGATGAACAGCCGCATACCTGACTTAAATATTGCGCAATGGTGAGATGAACGGGGAGAGCAGACAGTGGACAAACCACTGTGAGAGGCAGGGGAGGGGAGTCGGAACTCAACAGTTTTTAAACTTAAGACGCATTTTTGCGTTTGTATTTTCTTCTAATTACACAACTAGTTTAGGTAAACATAAATATATTTATGACAATAGAGAATGCAAGTGTAATTGATTTGGGGGGGACAACCCTCGGATGGAGGGGGAGGGGGACGTGTATAAATCAGAGGTTTGGGTTCCCATACTAAAGATTGCGCCCCTGAAGTGGATTGCCCCCCGCCTCTCTGAAAAGCTCAGATTTTTTACAAAGCTCATTGCTCTGAAAAGCAAGGTGTGCTTTGATTGGCCAGTTAACCAGTTCATTGTGATTGGTTTAATTCTGCAAGCCTGTGACGGAAATGTAACACCTCTTACTATATTTGTAACATCAAGTTCCAAAGCAATTGTACTGACAGGTGCGCCCACCTTACTTCTGTATACATTTGGGTGGTCTTAGTCAAATCATATTCATACCATGAACTGACATGGCTTCGTGGGGGGTGGATACACAAATCGCTTCAGGCAGTTTATCTTGAGCATTCGCTTTTAGATATAAAGCATCTTTTGTTTCCTACGCTTACATTTTTGCCATACATGTATTATTGCATTATTATTGTCTAGTTCATGCATTGGCAACCTATAACACACCAAAGACACAGAAAAACACATGTTCGCGCCATATGACCCCTTTAAAAAAATGTATCGATAGTAGAGGTATCAATATCGATATACTTTCGAAAAAACAAATATTGCGATAGTTACATGTATCAATATTTTTGCACAGCCCTAGTTAGAGCCTCCCATTGGATTGGAGGTCAAGGTTCAGCAATGTTATGTGCCCAAAAGAAAGAGGTCAGCTGAATACCTGAATATACTGAACGAGCAGGTTATTCCATCAATGGGTTCTTTCTTCCCTGATGGCACGGGCATATTCCAAGAAGACAATGCCAGGATTCATAGTTCTCAAATTGTGAAAGAGATGTTCAGGGAGCATGAGACATCATTTTTTTACATAGGTTGGTCACCACAGAGTCAAGACCTTAACCCCAATGAGAATCTCTGAAATGTGCTGGAGAAGACCTTGCGCAGCGGGTGGACTTTACCATCATCAATACAAGATCTTGGCGAAAACTATATGCAACTCTGAACCGGAAAAAGAAGGGCATTGCAGAATGTCCCAGCTAACGGCAGACCAACAAACTTGTGACTTTTTTTGTACAGCAGTGTTTATACAGTTTAGTTTTTTCTGAATCTGCAGTTGTGATTTTTGTTAAACTGCTGCACTTGTTTTTCCTCAGATTCCACTCAGTTCACAATGGATTCAAGCACAGTGAATAAACACCTCTGTTTGTCTGATGGAAACAGAACCGCTACTTACACTCATACAGAACAGCAGTATCCTCGTCATCCAGATAGATTTGATTACTGGTTACAGGTGTTGTGTAAAGAGAGTGTCAGTGGACGCTCTTACTGGGAGGTTGAGTGGAGTGGAAATGATGGGGTGCATATGTCAGTGTCATATAAAAACATCAGCAGGAAGGGAAATGGTTATGAATGTGTGTTTGGATGCAATAATCAGTCCTGGAGTTTGCTTTGCTCTCCCACTAAATACTCATTTGAGCACAACAGTAAAACGACTGATCACCCTGTGTCAACCAGCAGCTCTAGAATAGGAATGCATGTGGATCACAGTGCAGGAACTCTGTCCTTCTACAGCGTCTCTGACACAATGACACTCATCCACAGAGTTCAGACCACATTCACTCAACCTCTCTATCCTGGGTTTTATGTTGTCAAAGGATGCATGGTGAAACTGTGTCACCTGATAAAATAAATCATACAGATAATCTTTGAATAATAATGAATTCGGTGTTGCAATATATTACAATCTGAAACTACTGATTTAAAAAAATCATTTTTTTTTAATGTAAGATTTAATGTTTTCACTTATTCAAAAAGACGCGTTTAAATTAAATATTACATTTTTTTTATTTTGGTTATTTCATTGTATCTCAGCTCTGTCCGGTAGCATTACAAACATGACGTGTGACTAATAATAATGATTTCTGTCAAAAAATTAAAACCACCAGATATGGAGATATGAGGTTAGAAGGACAGCAGCGATAAATTACTATAAATAACCCAACGGTTGATTCTGTCATTTTTTACAAAACCATCCATGAAAACAACCCAGCATTTTTAAGCATTACGATACAGTTTAAAGGACTATATGCTTATATTTAGTAACACTTAAGTTTTGGGCACAGAGAGGGTTTTGTTGTTGTTGTTTTGAGGAGTGTGCAGGATTTTTACAGTCTGTACAGAATATTTTCATGATTGTTATCATTATAGTTTTTGGAAGCTCCAAGCCACAGGAACATCAACATGATGGCACAAGGAGATATACTCAAAGAAACCATTGACACTTTTTGTGTGTGTTAATTGGGTACATTGTGTCTGAAATATTTTGTTTATCCACCTGTTTTGTAATGTATTGCCTTATATGATTTGTTGATAAATGGTTAAAAACTGCACTGTTTGAATTGTACGTTATTCGTAGAAAATTCGTTCATCTTTTGCCTTTTGGATAACGATTTTACTTCCACATTTGTTGCCGTTTCTCTCCCAAGCCAGACAAACTCTTATCATTCAAAAAGAAATATATCCTCTGCTATGTGATTTTATCAGAACATACATGTATTGAATAAGAACTGTCCTCTCTTGGACGAACTGCGTGTTAAACTAAGGCGTTGTGTATTGTCCCTTGTTTTTACATATATAGTTAATGTCTGTGAGTGCCTACAGTATGTAACTGAATCTTCCTTGTAATTCAATCTTTTGTAGTTTGTGCTTTATACCGTTTTTATTAGTTGATATGTAATTTTAACATGTTGTCCATAAGGGGGTGCTAGAACTGCAGTCTTGCAAACTAACTTGTTGAGTAAGAGCAAAGAGTATAGAAACCATGAGGCGAAACTCAATAGATGGTTCCATTGCAACACTCGCTTTTGCTGTCGCGATTGCGTTATCAGTTAATAAAAATAAAGCGTAAATCCAACATGAATGATGACAATACATGATGACAAAACCGTTTGCTCTGTAGAAACCATTTAAGTAAAATGTATTCGCATTACTAACAAATCAATGGCAATTTTGAACAATAAATAAGTAGACAAATAAATCGTGTGACAGCAACATTGTAAAAACAAACTGTTAATATTACATTATTTTATATTATTAAAATGTATGGTTATAATATAAAACAGTATAAGATAACACATTTGAATATTACATCTGTCATATACCCAAATTTTTATGGAAAAAGCTAATAATTCATAATGGTATTTTAATGGAAACAATGAGAATTAGGGTTCTATTGTTTTTTTCAGCAGTATGCATCCTCACAAAAAAACAACAACAAACCCAATAGAAACCATCACAGAACTTCTAATGATTACAATTATTAAGTATGAACCATTCGTTTTTTCAGTAAATTTTATATATTTTTTAATGAAAACGTACATTTTAATCGATTTCATTACTGTCTCTACCTCCTGCTATCCTTAATCACCATGTGAAAATCCAGCCTACTTTCGGCCTAAGCTCCTCCCACCTGCACTTTGTGGCGTTCCTCCTCCCACCTGCAGTTCTCCGGGCTGCAGCGATCACTACGTGAAAAGCACCGGACTTTCACCTCTCGGTATCTATTATCTTTGGAAAGAGTTTAGGTATCTTAACATCTTCACAAGCCAGCCCATTTAGGCAGCTGTGTTTAGATTTAAGTGTAGAGATTTGTGAAAATTGGCCTCAAGACTGATCAATTATCAAAGTTTTGTTTTAATTTATTGCAAGAATTTAATATTTTTCTTCAAACCTAAAACCATGTTCAATCTTAAAATGTAAGTTGCATGCTTGTTTTAGAATACATATGTAATTGACTTTGAGAGATCTCATACATGGTCCTAAACACCTACATTTTATAATATTATCATTTTAAAGAAACATTGCAGGTTTGATTCCCATTGCCAGCAGGAAACCACTGGGGTGTTCTTAAAGAAAGGCACCTTTCCCTCACTTCCCGTCCTCTTTGTTGCGGTGGCCATTGCTCCAAGTGTGTGAATGTTCACGACTTGCAGTGCAGATTTTTTGTGATCACTGAATGGGTTAAATGCAAAACTTACATTCCCGCCTTAAACACAGAGTTATGGCCGAAGGAAACATAATTTAACATTAAAATAGAGGAGCCAAGAGCTCACAATAATGATGATTTTTGCAGGTCCAAAAGTGATTGTGATTCAGTGCAATTACTATTGATAAATCATCAATTTATAACACTGATTTAATGGATGCCTGCTATCTAACTACATTCAAATCATAAAGTTGTGGAAACACCTTTGCACTTTTGGCCAATAAAGGGACATCTTTTCAAAGTCCAAACCCGAACATGTTCAAGTACAAAACTTAAGAAGTCAAAACTACTGGGTCTGCCCACTGTTACACTGGAGCAAGGGTACAATTGTAAAGTTTTTATATTCCCACAGAGATGTTTGAAAGAAAGACGGAGAAAAGTACAGGAGAGAGAGAAGGAACTACAGGAGGTTAAGACCTTGCTATGGTTATTTGTATATCCCTTTATCAGGTTTTAAATAATCTGTATGAAATATTTTAAACACATTTAGATACAGACTTGTACTTTATTTAAGTTCAAGTGTTTTTGTTTGTTTGTTTAGTTTATTCACCAAAAATATTTTCTCATAGGCCTGTATGTGTCTATAAAGAGACATGTCCTCACAGAATTTGAACCTGTTGAAGACCTAATGGTCTAAACTACAGTAAACTAAAGTTTTTGAAGCATTTATATCAGTGTGGTTTGTTTTTCATCTAAGTTTGCCTTTTTAGGTCATGCATCAGAAAGTTGGCTTTGTGGTATATGCACACCTTTTTTGTATGTGGTTTTTCTTCTACACAAAACAAATACTTTAGTAAAACCATAGTTATCATTTTTGTAAAGAAATAATGATTCGCACATTCAATGTAAATCCTAAAATACATTAAATAAATGTGTAAAAAGCATCATCCTCAAGCATGATAGTTTGGCCTAAAGACTAAAAACACAAACATGGGATGTTTGTAGACTACTCAGTCTGTGTGCATAGAGTGATAGCCTTTATCCACAAAACACAGATAAGCCACACCCTGCACACACTGTAGAGTGTGTTCCTCAATAAAAGAAATAGGAAACTACTTCAGCAGTTCAGTTCAGAGCAAACTAAACTTGTACGTTGAGTTGTTTGTGTCCCTGAATCTGTGTGAACATAAAATGGCAGAAAGCAGTTTTTCTCAGGATCAGTTCAGCTGTTTATTGTGTCAGGACATATTGAAGGATCCAGTGACCTTTCCTTGTGGACACAGTTACTGTAAGAGCTGTATTACACATTGCTGGAATGATGAGACGAAAGGCTTCATCTGCTCTAGCTGTACCTTCACTTCAAGACCTGCTTTGGGTAAGAATGTGATATTTGAACATGTTGTAGGGAAACTGAAATCACAAATCTTCTCTGCTCATCCTGCTCACTGTAATACTCAATCTTTAGATGTGGACTGTGATGTCTGTCCTGGTAGAAAAGACAAAGCTGTCAAGTCCTGCATGGAGTGTCTGAAGTCTTTCTGTCAAAATCACCTTAAACAACATGAAAGTATTTTCAAAACAAACAAGCACAATCTGATGGATCCAAACGGACGACTCAATGAGATGATCTGCCCAAAACATAAAAAACCTCTGGAAATCTTCTGCCGTACCGACCAGCAATGTATTTGTTATCCGTGTACAGTGGAAGGACATAAAAATCATGAATTTGTAACAGTTCAAGCAGAGAGGACTGAGAAACAGGTAAGTAAGCATATAATGTGTGTCATAATCTATGACCCCCTGTCGAAGGTCTGTCAACCTGTCACTCAAATGGTTCTTTTATCGCGTGTCAATCTTGTTGAAATTAATGTTTTATGACTGTTGCGCATCCACTGTCCCCCCTTCCTACAGTAGGCTAACTACACACCACCCCTCACAACCCTAATCAAAAAACTGTGTTTTCAGCCTGGATTTTCTACAGTGTACTATATTGTGTGAAAGACGTTTGTGTTTGTAAATTAGAATGTTTATGAAGTGAAAGTTAAGTGAAAGTGACCTATTTGTCAGGTGTGGTTCGCCCGAAATGTGACCTCTGCATTTCACCCATCCAGAGAGTAGTAAACACACGCACAGTATGTCGTGAACACAGTACACCCAGAGCAGTGGGCAGCTGCTGTATGTCATTTTTCTTCTAAGAGTGTGTTTTTTCCTTGTTTTATGGCTTTAATCTGGCAAATGTATGTTTGATGCTTGGGGTCTGCATGGTCTTTGACCCTCCACACCTGGCAAAAGTTGACCTAGCATCAGGGGTTACTCACAACACGGTATAAAGTTGACCTCCGGTTTAAGACTTTTATCTGAAAAATGATTAAAGTGTTTGGGTCAGCATTCTTATAATTGTGCTATAAACTACATTCTGATTCAATGCAGCCGCTAGGTGGAATTAAGGATTATGGGAAGGTAATATTATAATAAGAGTCTGTGTCTACTTAACATCAGAGGCGAAATCTGAGCCTTGATTTCTCACATGCTTGCAGAGAAAGGCTTACCAAAACAAAGTTACTGAGATCTTCTTTTTCAAGGTTTTCTGGGTTGCTAGATGCACCGGGAATCCGATAATATCACTTAAACACAGAAAGATTTTGACTTTCATGCAATGGGTCCTTTAACAGAAGCTACATTTAAAACCCCACCTTTGTGACACAGTCTGAACTCAACAGGATGCGAAGAAGTTTGTCCATTCTACATTTTTTTAAGAATACGGTAATCAATCTCGTTTGAGCCATGTTTTAGGGTTGATGTATGTTTGCTTTAAAAAAATAAAAGTTCAAAACTTTCTTCATCTTAATGTGAATGACACCCAGGTTAGTTTTTCTAACAAAGGAGGAAAGGTATGGGATTACTTTTGTATCAATAAAAAAAAGAAAAAAGAAAGGGGTATAATACTGTACATTCACGATGAGTTTAAAAAGAAAGATACAGTACGTGATTTATAAGTGGACTTGCAAGTGCAAAGTCGTCATCCTCCTCCTCTGCTGGATACAAGTCACCCTCAGGTAAATTTATGTAACCGACATAATAAAATCGCTAAAAGTTTTAATCTCTGTACAGTTATTGTGCAGCAATGTTTTCATTCAGCACAACCCAATAATCCGAACGTGTCTTTATTGGATGTTATATAATGCAAGTTGTTCGTTCCTTTTTAAGAAAATAATCTTAATAGTCCATAAAATGATACCTAATACAATGAAGGTAAAAATGACAGAATTGCTACTGTACAGGAATAAAACTTTTTAGCGATTTTCTTTAGTATCTGAATTACATTCATTTACCTGAGGGTGAGGAGGACGATGATGAGAAAGACGCTTGTTTGCATGATTTACAGACTTCAGATACCAATTACTAATAGAATAACTAAATAAGAAAGTAGTTTTAAGTTCAAACAGTTAGGTTAACCGCATGCAGATCGTTCTCTAAATTTTGTTGCATTATACTGTCATCAGTATCAACTTATTTGTCAGGGAGGTATCAAACAAAAACTCAATAGCCAATCAGCGTGAAGTGGCCATAAGTCTCGCCTACATGTGAGATTTGTGCCAAAGAGGCGAAAGAAATCTTGAGAAGCGTAAACGAAAACTCAGAAAGCACAAATGAAAAATCTAGCCGCGAATTCAAAACTATTATTTGCAAAAACGAAACTTAGAAAATTGTTGAGAAAAATAGCAGTTTATTTGAACATCACCTCACATTCTTGCTATCCACAAAAAGTTCAGTTATCACACCCCATACAGTTAACACACCCTAATAGATTCAGTTATCACACCCCATAGTGCATGTCAGTGTTTCCCCCTAGTGGTACGAAAAGAGTGCCATAACACAGGCCGTGGGACACCTCAAATTTAAACGGCTAGTTTAAGCGCACACAACGGGGCAGAGACGCATGAGCATGACCAGGCTGTGTATGCGGCCTTCTGAATTGGAATTTTCAATAGTATTTATTTGCCTAATATGATCGATCTGACTCTGCAGACGCCAAAATCCATACCTCTCTCTCCCGCCCACTTTCTTTTTTTTTAAATAAGGGTTTTTAACAGGTTGACAGACCTTTGACAGGGGGATCATAAATCAATCAAAATTATGACACACAGTATATGCTAATACTGCTCAGGAATGAAATAAAGTAATATTACTGTAAATGCAAACTGAGATTATAAATGATGCGTATCCTTTAATAAATGTAGTAGATAGCTAATACAGATATGTTAAACTGTGATGATTTCACTGCATGCATATAACTTACAGTTTTTGTTTTACTAAAGAGGCATTTGGGAGGGACACAAAGGAATTTCCAGCAGAGAATTCAGGAAAGAGAGAAGGACCTTCAGGAGCTGAGAGAGGCTGTGGAGTCTTATAAGGTGAGTTTTAAGCAGAATCTCAACTTGGCAGTTAAAAGTGATTTAGTTCGATCTCCTCCAGTGCTGGGGACCTTTCTTGGTGTATCATGAGTTGTTATGTGTGTCCTTACAGTGCTCTGCACAGACAGCGGTGAAAAGCTTTGAAAGAACCTCTACTGAGCTGATTCAATTAATTAAAAAAACCCGCTCTGAGGTGACACAGCTGATCAGAGAGCAGGAAAGGGCTGTAATGAGTCGAGCTGACAGATTCTTAAAGGAACTGGAGCAGGAGATTGATGATCTGAGGAAGAGAAACGCTGAACTAGAGAAGCTTTCTTACACCAAGGATCTCATTAGTTTCCTGCAGGTAACAGACCTCTGAAATTCATCATGCAATAAACAGCTATAACTTTTAGTCAGCATTAGTAAAGTATAATAGTACATTATAATCATATTCATTTTTGGAAGTGTTTATTCATAGGTGAATGACAATTGCTTGTAAACAACAGCTGGCTAAAAAATTCTGAGATTAAATGATAAAAAAGTCTCTTCATAGTGTAGACTACACACTCTCAAAAAGGATGTGTTAATTATTAACACATTTTAGGCGTTATGGAGTTTTAACACTTTGTGTAATTTTTACACACTATACATTGGTATTCATTGCATCCTAAATAGATAAAAGGGAAAAGACAAAGTTGAGTTAAAGGCAATATAAAATGCGTTATCCTTAACTAGACTTGTGTTGACTAGCAATGGGTTTAGTCGGGGGTTCTCAACAGGGGGTCTGGGGCCCGCAAGGGAGCCCCAGCTTACTTCCAAGGGGCTCTCAAGATGGCCTACATTTTAAATTTAGAGAAAATTAGCATTTAAATACTTTGAAAAAACTTATTTGGCAATTTTTAAACTTTTTTCCAATTAATACTTAGCTCTAAAATATTTTATTGGGTAAAGGTTGAGAACTGCTGGGTTAGGTTAAGTAGTTTTTAAAGTGTACTGCAGAATGAGTGACATGATGGCCTTTTCTATCTTACCTGAAATGTCCTTCTGTAGAGTTTCCAGTCAGTCTCTGAAGCTCCTGAATCTACAGTCTCACACAACATCACTGTCAGCCCTCTGCTCTCTTTTGGTGATGTGATAAAATCTCTCTCTCAATTGAAAGAAAAACTGGAGAATTCCTGCAAAGAAGAGATAGAAAAGATATCTGATAAAGGTACAGAAGCAGTTTTCATCCATACTCAGAAGTGAGCTTGTGTGTATGTATTATTATATACTTATACTAATGTCTGTTTATGTTCATAGTTGCATACATCACATTTATTCGCACCAATAAACCAAAGGCCAGGAGTGAGTTTTTACAATGTAAGGCTTTATACTTAGTTTGTTTATATCTGACTGTTTTGTTGTGATCTTATCCTATTCCCCCAGCCTCCCCAACTGTACCCTTTGCAACTTATAAAATAATTAAGTATTATTTTTTAAAGCATTCTCGTACTTGGGTACTTTTTAATTGAGTCTTCTTGAATAAATCATGTAAAATGACCTAAATGATCCTATTTGGAATAATAGAACTTTATAAATTGTGCATATTTGACATAATGCCAAACTCAATTAAATGATGCAGTGACAATTTAAGTAAAAAATATATTTAAAAGAAGTAGAAATGTCTCCATGAAATTCTGCTATTCTGACCTTTGTTAACTTGTTATCTGTTTTTTACAGATTATAGTGCGTTCACATTGGATTCAAACACAGTGAATCCTTATCTCCGTCTGTCAGATGAGAATAGTGTGGCCATTGACGCCGATACATACCAGCAGTATCCTCCTCATCCAGAGAGATTTGAATACTGCGCTCAGGTATTGTGTAAAGAGAGTGTGAGCGGACGCTGTTACTGGGAGGTTGAGTGGACGGGGAATGCTGGTGTGTATATATCAATGGCATATAAAACCATCAGCAGGAAGAGTGATGAAGAAGAAAGTTTATTTGGACATAATAATCAGTCCTGGGGTGTGTACTGCCGTCCCTCCAGTTCTTACCCCCCTTCATCCATCCATCAATTATCTATACTGGATTCCAATAAAAGAGCGGCCAGTGTAAATACTGGAGTCAATTGTGGAATTCAGGCTTTAGTCAGGCAACCACCATTAATATTCGGACAGTCCATGGCTTTGGCGAAGAGTAGAAGGACTGAAATTCCTGTGTCCTCCAACTGCCCTAGAATAGGAGTGTATGTGGATCACGGAGCAGGAACTCTGTCCTTCTACAGCGTCTCTGACACAATGAGCCTCATCCACAGAGTTCAGACCACATTCACTCAACCTCTCTATCCCGGGTTTACTGTATATAAAGGATCGGCAGTGAAGTTGTGTCATCTCACAAAACTTGTCATATAGACCCCTTCGCAATTTATAAACATTGGTCCAGAAGCACTTCTGGTATATACAGTATATATATATTTATCTTAAAAATATTTTATGCAGTTTGGTTAGGAAGTTTTTCTGGACCACCGCTGTTAACATCATACGAAGTGGTCTATAGGGATTTTACAAATAATACTAATGTATTCACAGTCATAGTAACAGATTAGAAATGGTTGAGCACTGTAAAGTAACATAGGGTTAATTTACTGTTTTGAGTTTATTAGATTTTTCTCAGATTTGTATCTATTAAATAACATCTGCTTCTTCATTGAAGTATTTCTCCTTTCAGGAAAACCATCTAGTAAGGGTTTCATGCTAATATAAATTGTATGTAAAGATATATCATGGAATGATGTCTGTTTAATCATATTGCTTGTGTTGTAACCATGGCTGCTTTCAACATGTGTTAAAAAAAATTATTTTGTTTTAATGCCTTTACATTTTTTATTCTGTTTTATTAAATTAAACGCTTAAAGTTCATTCATTAGATAAAAGTGCAACTGTTGGAGTTAGGTTATTGTAAATAGTTTGACTCATGATCTGATTGTATTCATACATCTCTATTATAGTTACTGTAGGCCAGGGGTTGAGCCGCGTGTGGCTCTTCTACCCCCCTTCTTGGCTCATTGCCGTCTTAATTAAATAATTCATAATTGGGAAGGAAGCACGCACCAAATAAATGTAAAAAACTTTAAGTCTTAAGACAGCCACGAGGGTATACCAACTCTATATTTAAAACATATAAAGCCGTTCTCATTGATATATTTTCAGTTTCTGTTGTCAATTCATGAAGCGACATCATCTAACAACACACTATAAAAAGCGGTGATTTCGGTTACATGTTTTTTCACACAGCCTCATGGTGACCATGTGCATATTTACAGACGAAATATGTTCATATTTATATATCCAAACAGTCGATAACAGTGAGAGATTGTTGGAAAAGCTGTACTCATTTTATTCATGAGTCACTTGTGCGTACCCTGCTTCTTCCTGCCGCTAAATTACGCCAAGAGAAGGGATCCCTGTGACGGGAAATAGAGACCTCGCGATACTTTACTAATTGCCATTTATAAACTGCATTTTACTTGTGTTTGAACCGTCGAACCCGTTGTTACGCAAGAAGCTGGGCGAGTAGAATCTTTCTACTTAAAAAAATATGTATAAATTTAGCTTTATCTTTTGTCACCTCGCGTTGCCACTGCTTTGAAATTCATGTTTTTTTTCTATGCATAAAGGAAATGAATGATAATGTGACTCATGTTTAGAAGTTGATTTTTGGATATCTTGTTTTTGGTTAGTTTTACATTCATGTATGTAAATTTAAGATGTTGTTATTATTGTAGTCATTTTTATTTTGACCATATACAATGTGTTGTGAAATAAATGAAAATGGAACATTAATTTGAGCTGAACTTGTTTATAAGCATATTAGTTTAGGCCTACTTCTAGAGAAAACAGTAAAACATGCCTGTGAAAAATAACTGACACATGTTAGTTTGATAATGACACATGTTAGTATGATAATGACACATGTTAGTATGATAATGACACATGTTAGTGTGATCATGACACATGTTAGTGTGCCCCATAAAAGCATAAGTGGCTCCTGCCTTCCCCCCCCACCCCCAGTTACAGTCTAGAACCGCCACTGGCACGTGCCCAGGGCAGTAGACAAGCAAGGGGCCTTGTCAAATTTAATATGTGCACGTTTTTCATTTATTTTATTTTATCAGAAGCGCTGAATACTGTGGAATAAAGGTGTACTTTTTGCAGTTGTGAAGTTAAATTAAATATTAATCCTATTGCATCGCCACTGTCACGGGACAGAAGGACTCAGATGCAGGATAGTGCGAGAACAATATTTATTATAAACGGAAAACAGGGCAAAAAAAAAGGAAAACAGAAAATGCAGAGCACTCCGAGTGTCTGGATGCGCTGGGACAGTGGACAGAGAGGACAGCCGAAGGACGTCCGACCAATTGCTCTCTGCACGGTCTCGCTGTCCAGAAGAGCTGAGATTATATCTTCGCCTGAAGTCTCATTTAAAACACAAGTTATGCAGCCACAAATCACACTGCACACAAGACATACCCACGTAGACCAATAGATAAGACAGGATTAAATAAGAAAAGGGGAACGGGGAACAAGTGCCATTAGCCAAAAGCTGCTCGGCAGGGGGAATTAACAAACAGGGAGCGTGACAGCCAAGCTAAAGAGAGGGAGATCTAGAGGCGAGTAAAAAAGCACTGTGTATTTGTGCATAGGTTAGACACTGTTCTTGTCAAATATGAGATGCCAGAGGGCCTTTGAAACTTCCGTGCCCACCCACATCAAAGTCATAAGCTGTCACTGCACATGCTAGAAAAACTGATTTCATTTCTACAGGAAACAGCAGAAAACAGCTGCAAAAGCAGCCGCAGCCCACACCACCACTAGCTCGTGCGCAGACTGAATCTAACCAAAACTCCTCATCTTCTTATTTGCAGAGCATGCAGTCTCTCACCACCCACACAGGCCTTTCTGTGTGAAGAATGCTGGTTGTCACAGAGTTATTGGCCTCGGGGTAGGACCAATTGGTCTTCCATGTCCAAACTTTTAATCATTTAATTGAAGGGTTTACACTTTATGCAGAAAATGTTTGCAAGATATATGTCATTCGTAACACACATGGCAAAGGGCATCAAGTGACACTGGCATCACATCCACTACCTGTGGATTCATTTGACCATCTAATGATGGACTTTATTGAACTTTTTATTTGTTTATGTAGACATGTGGTCTATGTGGGTTAAAGTTTTTCCCTCGTCAAAACAGGATGCAACTGCAATTGCAAAATCTCTTTTGACTGAGAATGTGCCCGGATAGGGCATCATAAAAATAAAAAGTTCTGAAATGGGACTAATTTTGTTTACAAGGCCTTAAAACAAGTAGATACATTTCTTGGAAAAGGGATACTGTTAGAACATAACACCCAGGGATAGCTCAGCTAGATACCAGTGTGAATAGATAAGAGTGTGAAAGATGTGACAGTCCGGAGTGAATTAAGAAGATTATTCCACCAGCATGGATAGTGATGGAAAACAAGCAGTAGAGTGATTTTTCCCTTTTGTGCCGGGGCCACCAAGTGCCGCTCATTCATGGATCGCAGAGGTCTGGATGGGGTGTAGATGTGTAGGAAGGAGCGAAGATATGCAGGCACAGAGCCAGTGACAGATTTGAATGTGAGCATCGGAGGCTTGAGCTTGATGCGTGCGGCAACCAATAACCAGTGGAGAAAGATGTGTGACATGAGCTCTTTTTGGGGCACTTGGAAGATGAGCCGTGCAGCCGCTTATTGACTCAGTTGTAGAGGTTTAATTGCACGAATAGAAAGACCAGCGAGAAGAGCATTGCAATAGAGCTACCTAGAAATGACAAGGTCCTGGACGAGGAGTTGTGCAGCATCCTATATGAGAAAAGGCCTAATTTTTCTGATATTGTAAGCTGGCATGCTCAAGATGTTTTGGTTATAACAACAACCTTCATAAAAATGTCTGACTTTGAGATTGTTACATGACAAAAAGGGGGAGATGTGAAGAATATTTTTATCGTTGAGTATAATCCTTCTGCGAATCACAATGAGATGTTTGGGTGGTAGACTTTTGTAGACAAAAAAAGACAAAAACAAGTCGAAGACTTGCTTGTTGCAAAACCTTGTTTATCTATTCTGTGCTTGCAGAGAGGGCCAATGTGGTCCTGTGTCAGTGACAAAGAGAACAGAGAGTTCTCTGAAGTGGGTGACATCCTGTATTTTATTGCTTTTTGCTGTAGCGCTCTTCTCACTCACCTCACACCCACAATTAAAACAGATTTTGTATTGCTCTGTTTACATAAAATAGATTGGCAGATTGATTCCATCACCTTACTCTTTAATTTACCATGGTTAAACTATTATTGTGATATTGTTTCAGTCTGTGTATGCCCTTTTATTAAAGACTTTGTTATCTGTGAATGTGCACAAAACACAAGTGATCCAACTAAAGAATCTGTCATGGTTCCACAACCATGTCATGTTTTATTCCAGTCTCAAGTGGAGCCATGGCATTGCCTGATGGTTTTGTGTGAGATTGAATAGTTCTTTCTCGTGTCTCGTCATTGTTCCCTACATCTCGTTCCTCGTCAGCCTCTCCTTAGTGCTAATCCCCAGCACCTGTTTCTCGTTAACAATCCTTTGTCTGTTTCCCCTATAAAGAGTCCTCATGTTTCATTGTCCTGTGCTCGTGCATTGTACTTGTTTGCTGTACTTGTTTCTTACCTGTGTACCTGTTCCCGTTTGGTCTGTGTATGCTGGTGTCTTTTGTGAGTCTCTTACCTGTCCTCCAGAGTTCCTGTTATCCTGTTAATGTTAGTAAGTCTAGTTTAGTGTTTACTTCAAGCGTTTGTTTTGTAGTCTTAGTTAGTCAGTGTTCTTGTCCTTGTTAAAGTTTATATTTTTATCATGTCCTGTTTTCCCCCTCGTGGGTTTTTGTTTTGCTTGTTTGTTTAGTCTTGTTATTGTTTAAATAAAAGTCTTTGTTACCACCTCTATCGTCTGTGTCTGCCTACACTTGGGTTCCCACGCCATGTCCATGAGTGTTCATGACAAGAATCTGTTTTAAACACACATCTCAAAAAAAGGAAACTATTTCAGCTGTTAATTTACATTTGAAGAGCACATACTGTTCTACCTAGCACAATTTTACACAAAAAAACATGCATGTAATCACAAAATGTATTTACTGTGTATGATTAATTTTTGATCTGGCACTCTTTTAACTCATCTCACCTCACAAATAGTCATGTTTTGCATTCCTCGGTTTAAATCAAGATTAATAAGGAAACGAACTAAACTCCATTTGCAAACCTGCAATGATCACTGTACTGCAACAGCTTTAAAGCACAGATTTTTGTTTTAATGCAATAATAATGAAAGTGTTTGAATCTCAGTCCTGTATTGTAAATTCCCTACTCTCATTGATGATGTTAAAAAATCTGTCTCTCAATTAAAAGAAAAACTGGAGAATTTACAGAAATTTTTTTGTAATTGTTTGAATTTTGTAAAGTGAAACACAAAGCATATATGAGCATATTAAAATATAGGGTATCCCTGCAGGGCTAAAGGCAAACTTTAAGAAAAAAATTGCTTTTCACTATACACCTGTATTATATGACTGCAGAAAAATACATACTTGTTTGTATCAAACATTTATGAAGCAACAGATTTTGTGTGAAAATAAATCATAAGTGGTTATTTTGTTTAGTCTTATAACTGTATGAGGTGGCGAAGGGGACCCTTTTCTCTCACATACGGATTAAAACCTCACCAGCATGGGATAAAAGGCAAAAACATTAGACTAAATAATATGGGTTTTAATACATTTAAGTAAATACTTACAACGTTTTTACTTGGCAATTTTTTTTATTTCAGTAAATAATTAAATTATTTCAATAAATATATTGTCATTAAAATATGTTAAAATCACAAAATGTAAAAAAAAGAAACTGAATCATTTTAAAAAAGGAAACCTTATAAAAACATTGGAGATCTCATAATAATTAAATATATTTAAAGTAAATGATATGATATTATATGATTAATATAATATTTTTAATATTTTGGTTTCATTATAAATATGGTGATAGTCTAAGGTACACACCCAGTTGATATTTATCTGAATCCAACCATGTCATATCAACAAATGGAAACGTCACCCAGGTTTTATCATGTTCATTAATTAGTGTTCCTTTAGCCCCAACAGAAAGGGGCTTTTTACCCCAAATAGGCTACCATACTATTACATTCTTCTGTTATTTAAAGATAGAGGCTTTAAATAACTTGAACAAACCTGAAAATCATCAATAAGACCTTTATCTCAGAATATATTGAGTTATTGTAGAGATTCTCATGTAATCTGCAACATTTTGAAAAACGAATATCGAAAATTGAATATTAGATATAATGAGCACCTAAAAATGCTCTGCAATCGTCTCAAAGATCAGCTGAATATTCACATGCAGAGGGAAAAGTGCATGTTTTGGAAAATTATACAACATTTTTTTTTGCCATGTAGTGGTTTACAAGATACTAAAATCAAAGGTGCCCATTCCCCTATGGAGCCTTTAGCCCCGTTGTGGCTACCCTATTATATGAATATAAATTGAATTATATTTAATTATTTTCTTTAAGGTACACAGAGTTTGTGTTTAATGGTGTTCCTCTTTGGTTCAGTGAACAAAGGGTCTGTATCTTTTCTAAATAACATTTGTTTACAATTTTGTACTTTTTACACTATGACAGAGTTCCAAAAATGGCCACTGGGATTTAAAAGGGTAAAGACGACATGCAGTATAATACTGACATCTAGTGGACAAGGAACCGACTATTTCAAGTTTTCATAAGAGTAAATGAAACATAGACCTACCTATGGTCATAATACATCGATTTTCTTACCGACAATTAAACCTCATATTAACTGTTCCAGCAATTTTGTGCGTTAAATTTAGACTGTGCAATAACATTTCCAGGGGAGTTTAGCTGGCAGCTTCTGCGCATGCGCAAACGGTCATAACACAACCCTGCATCTCGAATATATTTAGGACGGATAGTATGGAAATTAGGGATGCAGAGAAAAAATCCTCGTGTTCTAAAAATAACCTGATTCCAATTTCGCATACTATCCGTCCTAAGTAGTAGGCCTTTTCAAAAAATGTATAAGTAGCCTATCCCACCCAGCACTAGACGTCATTTGGACGTCTTTTTTTGGGCTAAATCAAGTAGGCCCGTCCTGTCCTGGTTGTCTTTTAGACCAAAAATTGACGTCGAAATATGGTATTTTTTTGGTCCGTAGAAATTTGGTCGAAATAAGACCAAAAATCGACGTCGAAATTTGGTCTTTTATTTGATCCGTCGAAATTTGGTCGAAATTAGCCCAAAAATCGACGTCGAAAATTTGGTCTTTTTTTGGTCCGTCAATTCACTTTAGTCCAAAAATAGGCGGTGAAAATTGGCCGTTGTTAAATCCGTCCGATTTGGGCAAAATCCTAGATCGGAGGCCCGTTTCGGACCACATATATTACTAATATTGACATGAAAAGAAAATAACATGTAGTTTCTTGATAAAAACGTGTGTTGCGACTATTTCTTAAGATATAATTTAACTAGTTCAACAATGTGGCTAAAGCACACAAATATTTATAATGAGCCGATATGCTTATAATGGAAGCCGTAATATTACATTTAAAATATCAATAAAAATAACGTTGTGACTGCTAATTCATTTTTATAAAGTGTTTTCCCCGCTTCTTTATGATGCACATACCTTTCAGACGATTCTTAAGGTTGGTCGATTAGTTGGTAATAGTCAGAGGTGGGGGACTCGAGTCACATGACTTGACTTCAATTTTCAGGACTTGCGACTTGCTTGACAGAAGTAAGATAATGACTTGACTTGACTTTGACTTGAGAGCAGGTGACTTGAGACTTGACTTGACTTTAAATGGAAGACTCGACAATGACTTGAACTTTGTAAAGTAATGAAATTAGCTAAAATAATTATTGTGACTCAGCAGCACTACAGCGCCTGTCCCTTTAAAGCTGCTCAACTCAAACCGCGCCAAACAAGGTGTAACAGCCATTACTGTAGAGCAGTTACGATAGAAAGGAAACTGCGCATGCGCCTGGCGGCTTGAAACAGTTGTGGTTGTTACAATGGCGGACAACAGTCGAGCTCCACAGATAGTCACGTTTGGCTATAAGGCCTTTGAACTGGACCGTGAAAAATAAAAAAGATTTGCCAGATGCAGAGTATGCAACGCGAGGATTTCTGACACGACAACCACAACGTCGAATTTCATCCGACATTACAAGAACCACAAGGAAAGGTAAGAAAGTAATTTCTTTATAGTCAGTGTAATAAAACGATTACTAATATAATGAATTAATCGTTTCTGTTTGTCATAACTTTGCCTTGGTTGTTTTTTTATTATTAGAAATGTGATAATCGATCATCACTGATAGGCCTACATCTCATCTCATAGTTAGATGAATTGGGGAATCTGGCTATAACGGCGTAGCCCGGATTTTTATTTTCTTAAAACATTAAAATCAAGAAGGGCTTCTCTGTATTACATGTAGGCGAATGTCTATATTAAATGCGCGCATGTTCAAGTGTTTGTGTGGACTGTGTGTGGAAGCTGAATACTGCGCATGACCGGGTGATGGACGCGCCGGTGACATCACTTGGATTTAAATAACTCTTAAAAAACGTTGCGGTCATACTGACGAGAATAATTTCATAGTTCGAATCTGTTAACTGTTTGGATTTTTTTATACTCACAATAACAACAAATAATGAAACCAGTTCAAATAGAAAACAAATATTCTCAGATTATATATTACGTATGAAACGTGCATATTGCGCGTCCACCGCAGAGATGACGATTAAGCATCATAACTTCATCACTGGGCTATATTAACATACATTTAATTTATATTCTACCGAAATGAAAAAGATCCGTTCATTTTGATAAACAGGATTCAATATCGAAGTCAATAAAATGATCTGGGATTCCCATAAATTGCAAATTCCCTATAGGCCTACTGTGCACTTTAATGGACAGCACAAGTATTACAGCATCATATACTTAAAACATACAATAGTCAAGTTGTCAGTCACAATACTTAGTGTATAAGCTTCATAGCCTGTATAAATGCTTAAGTCATTCTGTCAGATACAAGTATTTCCATTTCTGTGTAGACCGTTTCAATTAAATTGAATTAGATTGTATTATACATTTCAGACTGGATTTCTTTTGTGTAAGCAACACTTTTATTTTCAGATATTAATGTTGCACAGATATGCATATAATTCATATATAGCAATGTGAATAAGATACATAATGTATGTATATAAGTTCATCTTTTCTGTGCAAAAATAAACATGTATCTAAAAAATTAACCTCTGTTTATTTTAGTACTGCGACTTGACTTGACTTGACTTGAAACTTATCAGGACTTGACTTGACTTGCTTAGGGTGAACCCTTGACTTGACTTGACTTGCTTGATTTGTCTAAACTGTGACTCGAGACTTGACTATGTGACTTGTTCCCATCTCTGGTAATAGTTGCTCATAATGTTGCATTCATCATACATCTCGCAAGTTATTTTGGATAAAATTACTTTTAACCATATTAAATGTTATTTTAGCTAAAAGTGGGTTACACATAGCCAGACTATATCGCTTCTATATTTAAGCTAGACGTTGAAATGACGGCTATTGCTTGCTGGAAGTCAACTGTGATGACGAGGTGTTTGATTCGCTTTATTTGACATGTTATATGTGTAGGCTGTGCGTAGACACGATGTAGATCGAAGTTAGAGGGGCTATTTCCCCGCAAGCAATAGACGTCATTTTACCGTCTCGGTTATAGGCTACTCGATATAGCCCGCAGCCCACTAGCCAAAATAGCTTTGAATTTGGATACATGTCGTTTTGACCAAAATAACTTATAAAATAACTTACGAGATGTATGATATTCCATGTTAGCAAAGTCAGTGATTGCAAGCTTTAGTTTAATTTTTTTCACGTTCTAGGCTGTGCGTAGTCACGATTTAGCTCCTAGTCAAACCGACTAATTTAGCCCAATTTGGGTAAAAAAATGTCGTTTTAGTTTTAGGTAGCGGATTAGATAGTTGTTATCCCATCATGTCAATATGCGATTTCATGACATGTTCTTTAGCAACGATAATTAAACGGACTGTAGACTGCTTTTAGCCCACCCTTTAGTAAACATTTGATCTAGCATTTTCTTTGCTGTCACATAACATTCATAGACATTCTACAAAATTATGGACTGTAATTCAATTGAAGTTAATACAAATCAAATTTCTAATTTTCAACCGCTAGATGGCACAAGCGAAGCCCTACTGAGACATGACCACTGCTACTGGGACTACTGGCATCGCGAGACGAGATCACTGTAGCCAGATCTCGCGATAAACTGTTCCGCCATTTCAATTTTATATTACACGAGACAGAAGTTGCACCTGTGTGACAGCAACAGCCAAGCGTCACTCAGAAAACCTTAATATTTCTACTTCAAACTTGTAAGTATGCGTGGTCGTTTTGACATGTTCATTATTTAAATTCATTATTTGTTATAATGTGTAGGAACCGTGACATTGTAGCGTTAGCATTGCTGAGTATTTTTATTTCTCCAACAAGTTAACTTTACCTGCACGTGTAACGTTACTGCAACTGTGTGGCCTAAAACTAAAATTTTCAGCATTGTTTGATCTGTTTATAACAGAGAAATGTGAATATTTCTCACTAGATCTCGCACCGATGTTATTACTAAAGAAGCAATTAAAATGCTTTCTTTATTGGATCTCGCTGTGTAGTAACAGTGTTGCTTGATCAGGCTTGCAATGCATTGGTCCAAACTGATAAATTGTCCACAAAAACACAATAACAAGTAGCTCAGTTTCGTTCCGCTACATTGGGTTTGGCAGTCGATGTTGTGGTCGCGCCAGTATCTCTTACATTATGAGGGCGCTTTCATTTGAAATAACAACATTTTGGTCAGCAGGTAAAATGGTTTGAAAATCCCTACTGAAAACCAGACCGAAAGCGTCGTACCGAACAGTTCAACACATGTGTCGTTTCACCGCTAATATATGTGTATGTGTGTGTATATTTATATATAATTACTGCATCACCATTATGCAGGCAAAAATGTTCAATTATTAACAAAAATGTATTAATAATATTGATATAAATCAAATAGTCTCAATCTATATTCCATTGGAAATCATATACATGTATCTTAACTCTATATTGGCCAGCTAGTGTGCATCCAAGCAAAAGTGAATGACTGTCACAACTACTGTAATTAGTTAAAAAATGATTGTAAACAATGCTTTTCTTCTGCATTTTTTTTCTCTTTTGGCAGACGATGACCAATTTTCCATCGGCAACAGAATTGGAAGTAATAAATGCCATTTCTGGCCATTTTAAACGGGCACCAGGGAGAGCAGGGGGTGGTGGTGGGTATGGGAGTAAAGGCAACAATTGATTTGTTTTATAAAATTAAATATTGTATTTGATCATTTTTATGTTTGTATAAGTTGTTAATATTATTTTTCTAAATAAATCCTTTATATTTAATTTGTTTGGATGATTGTCATTTATGAGAACCTGTTATATTTGAGTGAAAAGAATCCTTTAGCCTCATTTTGTTGTCTATCACACGTATATGTAGTCCTTCAATAGCTGTGTAATTGATGATTGGTCTATTCTTGGGCTGTGGTTAGACGTCTATTAGATTTTCACTGACAGCCCAAATTCAGCCTTGTTTTAGCCTAGACCTGTATTGACTGTCTATTATACATATATATGTAGTCGTTTAATAGCGGTCTAAATGATGACTAGTCTATTCTTGGGCTGTGGTTAGACGTCTATTAGATGTAAATATGTAGTCGTCCAATAGCTGTGTAATTGTCTATTCTTGGGCTAAGGTTAGACGTCTATTAGATTTTCACTGAAAGCCCAAATTCAGCCTTGTTTTAGCCTAGACGTCTGGGCTGGGTTTAGACGGCTAATAGACGTCTTTTACACCAAAAATTGCTTGCTGGGCGCACACACTCACTCATGTTCAAATAATTCAAATTACACTTTGGAACCCTACAGTTACAACCACAAACCCTTAAATGGTTTTTGGGGAAAGTGTATTGATGCATTGCTAATTTACAATGTTTGATGTGTTGAATATTGCTGGATTAAATATGTTTGATGAGTGCAAAAATGTATGATTATGTGATTTAGAGCAGTGTGATACATTGGATATATATATTGAAGTCGAGATCCTACATCGTTGAACACCATACGTATTGACTATCATTGAATGAACTGCGGAATTGATTTTTGATGATACATTATGTTATTTGATGGCTGGAGTTCCTATTTCGACTCAATTGAAAATATAAAGAACTACTAAACCAGTAGTGGAATTAATCATTTTTGTTTGGTGTATTTTTGGTATTGTTCTGTGGAAAGCGATCGATAACCGGGTTTAAAAAACAGATTGATACGTTGCAAAATATGTACAGTCTGATTCCTGCATTTATAACTTTATTTAAAAACTCAAGCAGATTCCAGACAGTTCACACTGGATTCAAACACAATAAATAAAAAACCTCCATCGGTATGATGGGAACAAAACAACTACTCCGTAAACTCCAGCAGTATTTTCATCATAAAGGTTTGATCATGTGTTTCAGGTGTTGTGTAAAGACAAGAGAGTGTGATTGGACACTCCTACAGGAAAATTGAATGAAGTGGGAATGATTTTTTGTATATATATATCAGTGTCATATAAAAAAGGGAAGAAAACAGGGAGAAATTATGAGTGTGTATTTGGACACAATAATCAGTCCTGGAGTCTGTACTGCTGTTGTTCAAAATACTCATTCGGGCACAATAACCGCTGGACTGATCTGTGTCCTCCCGCTGCACTAGAATAGGAGTGTTTGTGGATCACAGTGCAGGAACTCTGTCCTTCTACAGCAGGGTTCCTCAACTCTTACCCTGGAGGTCCGGAGCACTGCATAGTTTAGCTCCAACCATGATCAAACTTGCCTACCTCTGATTTTCTACTGATCCTGAACACCTTGATTAGCTTGCTCAGGTGTGTTTGATCAGGGCTGGAGCTAAACTCTGCAGTGCTCCGGACCTCCAGGGTAAGAGTTGAGGAACCCTGTTCTACAGCGTCTTTGGCACAACGACCCTCATCCACAAAGTCCAAACCACATTCACTCAACCTCTCTATCCTGGGTTTGATGTTAATAAAGGATCCACAGTGAAAATGTGTCACCTGGAACAATAAATCATCAATGAAATATTTTTGTATTCAGAGGTATTACAATTAGAAATTAAACTCTGACAATAACAAAGCATATAGTAATGTACAATTTATTGAATGTTTCTACACTATGTGTCTAAAAGTTTAAAAAACACTGACAGCTGATTTATTTGACCTTCATGTTTAAATTCTGTTAGGATTGTTTTTATTTATTCATTTAAGCTGCTGTACTATGGTAGATCCTACCTAATTTTAATATATAAGTAACAGGATGAAAGAAGAAAGAATCAGATTAAGAATTTCATTATACATAACTGCGTGCACTATATGTGCTAAAATGAAAAATAAAATGATTTTATTTTCGTTTTAAATTTTACATTGACAATGTTAAATTAAAAAAGCAAATGCAATTAGTGAATTTACATTTCATTTTCACGGAAATCTCGAGGCAAGACATATATGCTTTTGACCCGTTTAATCTTTTTCCATCATGGCACGTTTACATAGATGGCAACTGGAATGCAAGGGGTTGCTATATATAGTCTATAAAGATCATTTGTGACCCAGTTTGTGAAAACCCATGCTAAAGTCATTTTTGTGGTCTGCTGTTTTCTTCATAAAATCATCCTACATATTGTAAAGAACATTCTGTGAAAAAAAAAACATTATTACAAGAAATACCATGGTTCAAATATGATAAGGCCATACTTAATGTGCGACCTTTTTTGCCGTGTATTGTGAGATACGTTGACCTGCTGTACCACAGTCACTGTTCTCATCACAGCTAAATGCTCTTCAGTTCACGAGTTCACCTTAGCAAATAATTAAAGGGGGGGCAGCGTGGATACACTGAGAATTTAGTATGCGTATTTGGCGTGCTGTCCGGGGAGAGGGCTCCGGGGTCGGCATTCTCTCCCGACCCCGGAGCGCTCCCCCTTTGTTCGGGGCGAGGGCTCTGGTCTCTGTTTGCCCGTGCCCCGAGCGCTTTCCCCCCCTTATGGGTAGAAAATAGTTTTTTTATGGTGAGGAGTCGGGGTGGAGGTGGGACGCTGCAAAAATCTATGAGTGAAGGAGGTAAGGCGGTTTCACGATTTATAGAGCTCGTTCTGGTTTGGAAGGATAAGTGATGTGATTGCTAATGCCGGGCAGCTGCGTGATTTCTGATGCCGTGCAGCTGCTTAATTATTTGCACGTGCTCCTCCCAAACTTTGTTAATAAAACATCATGATAAGACATAGAAGGCATTAGAGATCAAAAGAATATGGAGTGGAGAACCATTCCTGAATATGGAGAACCATAAGGCTGTTCTATGTAAAACAGGGGAAGGTTACAGATTTTTTTCGCCTGTACCTTGCATCGTGAGAAATGGTGACATGCTGTAGGACTACAAGGTTACTCTGTACATTATAAACATTTCATTTTATAATATTATGTTCTTATGTACATTTTATAGCCTATAATCCATGTAGCACATAGCTCATTATGTTCATTTTTCTTAAATGGACAATGTTTAGAATTGTCACGATTGCTGTTCTATTATTAGGGTAAAAGTGTATACACGCACATACAGTATATATAATATAAAATATGTATATATATATGTGTGTGTGTATTCACTTTATATAAGTGGTGGGCATAGATTCATTTTTTTAATCTAGATTAAAATGGCTCATTTGAATTCTGCCGAAGGCTTTCAGAATATGCAGAATATGTGTGCTACCCAAATAATGACTAAAAACAAGTCTTTGAGAACGGGTTTCTCAAGCCAGGTGGCGCATTAGACCAGGGGCTCATCAGCAAAATGCATCATAAACTGCTTGAGAAAGCTGTTCTTCTTTGATAATTGGTGATGAAAAAAATTATGTTCAACTCAACTTTATTCATATAGCGCTTTTTACAATTTTCATTGTTACAAAATAGCTGTACATGAGACACATTGAATACTAGTAAAACAACTAAAGGCATATACCTGTAAAAACAAGAAAAAGGTGAAAACAACAAAGACAGACATACAAATGCTCCACACACACAATATGCATGCATACTTACACATATTGACATAGACGCACACACACACAAACACACTCGCACACACACACACAGTGAAATCACACATTTGAGGTAAAGGAGAGAGAACCACAGGTCAAATATTAAACGGACTATAAATTCTTATATGCAATATTAACTTCTGAATTCTAAAGCAGCCCCCCCGGCCAGGCAAATAGTGCAAAACAATATGCAAACGGTGGCGAGGAACCCAAAACTCCAATCGAGAAAAAAAACCTCAGGAGAACCCAGGCCCAACCAGGGGATTCCAGTTCCCCTCTGGCAAAAGCTGCTGCCTCTGCACAAGCTCAACAGTGCTTGCACAACAAGGCTAAATGAAAAATAAATAAACTTAACAAGGTAAATTATAGATTTAAGATTATCATTAACAATCTAATAGCATTTGAAATGTTGTAGGAAAATCGTGTCAAGTTGCCGCGTCCTTTATCCAGCTCTTTCATCTCAGCTCTTGTCAGGTCACCGCTTCCCATTCTCAGCTCTGCCATCAGGTCTGGGCATGAACTGCATCCTGCGGTAACCTTGGAACAAAGAGACAAGACTGGCTGAGAGTAGAGTACTGTTCTGCACTCTTTGATGCAACAAGTACATCATTTGTTGTTGGATGTGTTCCTGGTTCCGGTTGATCTAAATAATGCAGCCTAGATCCTCTGAGGACTAATATTATGGAAGTGTATGCAAGATTAAAAAGACGCGTCTTTAGTCTAGATTTAAACTGACAGAGTGTGTCTGCCTCCTGGACAGTGCATGGAAGAATATTCCAAAGATTAGGCGCTAGGTAAGAAAAGGATCTACCACCTGCACTTGATTTTGAAATTCTAGGTATTACCAACTGACAGGACGCCTGAGAGCGTAATGCACGTGGAGGACTGTAATACAATAGAAGTTCATTCAAATACTGCGGCGCTAGACCATGTTGGGCTTTATAGGTAATAAGCAAGATCTTAAAGTTAATGCGATGCTTTATAGGTAACCAGTGCAAGGTTGAGAATCTTTTTTGTACATGTAAGAACTCGAGCTGCCGCGTTTTGAACCAGTTGCAGTTTTTGTAAAAGGCCTGCAGGGCAACCACCTAAAAGTGCATTACAGTAATCTAATCTTGATGTCATGAATGCATGAATTCATTTCTCTGAATCTGACAGTGACAGCATATGACGTAGTTTAGATATATTCTTAAAAGAAAAAATGCAATTTTACAGGTATTGGCGACATGGCTCTCAAATGACAGAGTACTATCGAATACAACGCCAAGATTCTTAGCTAACGCCAAGATTTTATGGAGCATTCATCAATAGCTAAGCAGTATTCTTGGTTGTTACGTATTGCGGTTTTCGGTCCAGTAAGTAACACTTCTGTTTTGTCCGAGTTCAGTAATAAAAAATTGTTACTCATCCAGTTTTTTAAATCGACAATGCATTCCTTTATTCGATGGAACTGCTGGGTTTCATGAGGCTTCGATGAAATATAAAGTTGAGTATCATCAGCATAACAGTGAAAGCTAATTCTGTGTCGCTCTATTACATCTCCTAGAGGTAGCATGTATAATGCGAAGAGCAGAGGCCCCAAGACTGAGCCCTGTGGTACACCGTACTGGACTTGCGATTTGCGGGACATCTCATTGTTTATTGCTAGAAAATTGAAAATGGTCGGATAAATAAGACTTAAACCATTTCAATGCTATTCCGGTAATGCCGACATAATTGTCGAGTCTATGTAGGAGTATGCTGTGGTCAATTGTGTCAAATTTAGCCCTAAGGTCTAGCAGCACCAATAACGAAATACAACCTCGGTCAGATGCTAAAAGCAGATCATTTGTAACTCTGATCAATATATTTGTCGCTGTTGTCGTCAGTTTGAATTATAAGTTTTGATCGATTAATGTGATTTTTGAATAACAATAACTTGTCTTTATGCTTTTCTGCATATTCTTTCTTATTTTAGTTATGTATACAGTATGTGATGCTTAGAGTATCACTCTGTGTGCAATGATTTTTTTTACCTGTGAATATGAACAAATCCCAGATGAGTCACACCTTACAGACACACCTGTTTTGCGTAGACCTCTCACACAAAGAGCCACTAAACTATTTAGGTTCTTCATTCTAGAGAAAACAAAACTTAACTGCAGTCAGTTCATCTCTGTCAGTTTGTAAATATACAGGGAAATGGCAGAAGGCGTTTTTTTTCAGAACCAGGTCAGATGTTCAATATGTCTGGATGTACCTTCAGATCCAGTGAACTTTCTCTGTGGACACAGTTACTGTATATGCTGTATTCAAGACTCTTGGAATGATTTGACAGGAGGCTTCAGCTGCCCTCAGTGCCAACACACTCCAGGACCCGCTTTCGAAAACACTGTGTTTGATGAAGTTTTGGATGGACTACACACAATGAATCTCCAAAGTGCTCGTCTTGTTCAAAGTAACACTGAATCTGAAGCTGTTGAGTGTGACGTCTGTACTGGGAAGAAAAACAAAGCTGTCAAGTCCTGTCTGAAGTGTCTGAAGTCTTACTGTCAGAATCATCTTCGACTGCATGAAATGTTTTTCCAATCTAACAAGCACAGTTTGATAAATCCCACTAGACAACTCAATGAGACGATATGCTCAAAACATAGAAGACATCTGGAAATCTTCTGCCGCACAGACCAGCAGTGTATATGTTGTCTGTGTTTGACGGAAGAACATACAAATCATGAAATTGTAGCAGCTGAAGCAGAGAGGACCGAGAAACAGGTACTATATGAACTACAATAAAACAGGGCTACGCTAATACCAAACTCTGACAATAATGCTGAAGAATAAATGTTTAATTGCATATCCTTTTATAAATGTCAATAAATCATATAGAGTTGAAAAGATGTAAAGAATTCACTGCATAACTTTTGTACAACTTTGTTTTCATTCAGAGGCATTTGAGAGAGACACAAAGAAATGTTCAGCAGAGAATCCAGGAGAGGGAGAAGGAACTTCTGGAGCTAAGAAAGGTTGCAGAGTCTTATAAGGTGGGTTTTGAGCAGAAGAACATCTGCAACACAGACTGTGTGATGTATTAGTAAGTGTTGACTGTAATGTGTGTTTTAACAGCACTCTGCACAGACAGCAGTGGAGGACAGTGAGAGGATCTTTATTGAGCTGATCCGCTCCATCGAGAGACATCGCTCTGAGGTGACAAAGCTGATCAGAGCTCAGGAACAGGCTGCAGTGAGTCAAGCTGAAAGTCTCTGGCAGCAACTACACCAGGAGATTGTCGATCTGAAGAGGAGAAACACTGAACTGGAGCAGCTGTCACACACAGACAATCTCATTCAATTCCTGCAGGTAACGCAACTCTAAAATACTAGACATTGACCATCACCACAAATAAGCAGATTCAGATACATTTAACGTAATGGTTAACTATAAGAGTAAATAAATCATGACATTAAAATCATAAAAAAATGCCAAAAAATTAAAGGGGCCATTTCATGAAAATCACATTTATTCCATGTTTAAGTGCTATAATCGGGTCTCTGGTTCATCTACCAACTCCAAAAACGTGAAAACCCTGTAGCTTAATTTATTTGAGCCCATCTCTGCAATCTTGTGAGAAAACGAGCCGTTCAGACTTCGCTCCGCTTCTGATGTAACTGTTCGTAATATAATAATACCGCCTCTTTTTCTGAATGTGTCCTCCCCATGGCGAGTGTGTATGGTTTGTAAATACTAGATTGGTTTGTCATGTGTACTTTTGCATTTGGATAACGTGACGCGTTTGTTGGGAGTCCGTTCGCTTATAGAGATACCGGTTAACACTCCTGTTAGAATATCCCATTTTTCACACCCATCTCCCGCCACCTTCAGTTTTATTATTTCACCTGTGAAACCCTGGGACGAGATCGCATGTCTCACCCCCGAAAGCGGTCGCGACCGGACCAACGGGGACCGAAGTGCCTTCGCTAATGGCCCCGGGCGAAACAGGAATATAGAAACAATATGGTGATCAAAGAAGAGACACAGTGTTTCTCATTCGCTTTATGTGACGCTTCTTTTGTGGTTTCTTTCACTTATAGAAACCAGTGTGTTTGGTTTGTCAATACGTAACCGGTTTGACATTTAATTTGCATGTAGAAAACGTGACGCCTTTGTTAGGAATCTGTCGCTTATAGAAAATAATGTGTTGGGTGTGTAATGACGAGAAGCAGCATTTCTCATTCGCTTTATGTGACCCGTTCTTTCTTGTTTGGTTGTTGGAAGCGCAGGCTGACAGTGACACAGTATAGGGGTAAGCTGCGGTATCTGCCGAAAAGGGGGATGGGAGACTAGCAGCTTATTTGCAATTAAAGAGACACAAACCAAATCAGCGTTTCTCATCACGTCCAAAATGGGCAATAAGGGTATAATGAAAGACCTGTGGTGTATTTTGAGGTGAAACTTCACACACACATTCTGTGGACCCCTTACATTTGTATTACATTTGTGTAAAAGTAGAATAAAATATCTCCTTTAAAACACATACACAATAAATTATCTGTTGTAGCGCCTTAACAGTATTTGTGCTGCCCTTTCAATCAAACTCTGTTTGTAGTGCAAACTAGCAGAGAATGAGTGGACATGTTTTTTTTTCCTTAAACATTTCTATTCTTTAGAGTTTCCAGTCGGTCTCTGCAGCTCTTGAATCTCCAGTCTCACACAACATTACGGTCAGTCCTCTGCTCTCTTTTGATGATGTGAGAAAATCTGTCTCTCAACTAAAAGAAAAACTGGAGAACTTCTTTAAGGAAGAGACAGAAAGGATATCTGATAGAGGTAAAGTAGATATTAATCTCGTCTCAGAAATTAGCTTATGTATATATTATATTATTAGATATATTTATTTATGAGGAACACTGTGGGGCTTATACCAATTATGTCTATTTATGTTCATAGTTACACATATCATATTTATTCGCCCTAATGAACCCAAGACCAGAAAGGAGTTCTTACAATGTAAGACTTTAATACACACACACGCTTACAGATAAATGAAACCTGATGCAATTCTGCAGTTATGGCCTGTGTTAAACTGCAGCAATTTATGTTTTTATATCTAAAAGATTTCCGTCAGTTTACATTGGATTCGAACACAGTGAATCGCTGTCTCCTTCTGTCTGATGGGGACAGAAAAGCTACTGACACTAATATTCATCAGCAATATCCTGATCATCCAGAGAGATTTGAATACTGTGCTCAGGTGTTGGGTAAAGAGAGTGTGAATGGATGTTGTTACTGGGAGGTTGAGTGGAGTGGGAATGCTGGTGTGTATATATCAGTGGCATATAAGACTATCAGCAGGAAGAGTAATGAAGATGAGAGTTCATTTGAACGCAGTAATCAGTCCTGGGGTGTGTACTGCCGTCCCTCCAGTATCTCCCCTTTATCCATCCAACCCTCTCTACTGAATTTCAAATTACCTGTAATGTTGGCCAATGTGAACACTGGATTCGATACTAATCTATTTCAAGCTTTAGTCAGTCAACCAACATGGACAGGTGGGCAGTCTATATCTGTGCGTAATAGTACATCGGCTGATTTCCCTGTGTCCTCCAGCAGTTCTAGAATAGGAGTATATGTGGATCAAAGAGCAGAAACTCTGTCCTTCTACAGCATCTCTGACACAATGACACTCATCCACAGTATTCAGACCACATTCTCTCAACCTCTCTATCCTGGGTTTACTGTGTATAAAGGATCTACAGTTACACTGTATAATCCCACAAAATAGAACTTTTTCTATTTTGAAACGAGATTTTACAACTATTATGTTAAGAGCTTTACTGTATGCTTTTATTTGATTTTACAAATGTATTTTTTTTATTGGATTTGGTCTTAAATTACTCTATCAAGACTGTCACCTAGATTAACACAATATGGTCTTTATTGTATCATTTAATAGCTCTTTCCGATATTACTTGGGCATCGATTTAAAATCCATTAAATTTTCCATTGTGTTTTGGGCAGTGTTCTATTGTTTTTTATTTTTTAATACAATTGAGTTGTAAGGAACATCATGATGCTTATCTAAAGCAGTTTTTCTTGCTTTCTAATATAAATCTAACTTTTGATCACCTTTTAACACAAAATGCCAAACGGTTGTCGTAAATTTGTTTGTTTATAATGTTTTATTAGTGATTCAATTACAACTTCACACACCTAACTTAAAAATGTTATCAAATGTTAGTAAACTATGGAAGTGTGCCTTAATACATTGGGTTCTTGTGTATATATATATATATATATATATATATATATAATGGTCTCGTGTAGTATGAGACATTCAATGTTGGTCATGCAGACTAAATTTTTTTTTTATCATGGGTCACTATGACAGGTTAGCCTTTACATTCACTTACCTAACAATAAATCATTTTTTTGACAACTTTGCTTATTTGTGTACAATCTCTTAGTAGTTTTAACTTTTTATCAAACTCCGTTATAATTTAGGCCTAATGTGCAATGAAACGTATACCGATTTTGATTAACTTCGCTTCGTAGAAAGGTTTTGTCTTTTGTTTAGCATTTTTATGAACAGTGCAAACATAAGTGCAAATTTGTATCACATTGAAGCACCAAACGAGCTTCTCTCATTATGAACTTAAAAAAGGGGTATTGTTAAATCGGTCCGTGTACGTTTTATTCATTTGATATCCTATATTAAATAAATTAATGGAAACTGAAAGATGACTCGTTTTTTCATTTTTTCGTTTAGTTCAACAAACGAAAAATTAGATTTCGTCCCGATTTTTCATTTTTCGTTTGTCGTTTAAAAAACGGATTTCGGACTCAATATGGGATTCGTACATGTGGGCGGTGCTGTAACGCCCCTTTCACCCAATTGGTCAAATCGCTCACCATCCTGTACGGCCTTAATTCTGCCAGGCAGAATAAGAGTCACCTCTAGTCCTTCATTTTTAAGTTATTGCAAGTATGTCGGCGCGAACCACTGCTTATTGTTAACAGTGCGTGATATTTAAGCAGACATATCTGTTGCAATGTACGACATTTAAGAGATGCAGTATGCTGAATACCAGGGGTCTCCAACCCTGCTAGAGATTTCAGCTCTAACCCCAATCAAACACACCTGGGTTGCTTGATAATTACAGAAAGGTGTGCTGAAGCAGGGTTGGAGCTGCAATTTGCAGGACGGTAGTTCACCAGGTCCAGGGTTGAAGATCCCTCTGTATACAGTAATTTATGATGATTTATGATGATATAGTATCTTTCCAACAAAGGTCACCCATTACAATAAACACTTAAAAGACACAGACAGTCAAGAATAAGAAATGTGACCTCTTCGAAGTACTACAGAAGGTCTCTGCTGACACGCAGACATAGAAAACATACATGTGTAATAGCATAAGTAAAAACGTTAACAAAGATCCTTTTTCAAGGGGCATTGCGGGTGTTTGACAGAGTTGCATCAGTCCAGCTACTCACTGCCTGCTGCATGCATTTCGTCAATTCAGCAATTTATGTTCCTCAATTATAAAAAAAAATAGCAGAATAACTCTGATCCCCATCATCTGGACACTATTCCCATCACTTGTCTACCCCTTGTTTACTGTCTTATTCCTTTGGTATTGTTATTTGTCCGCTGTTGAATGTGTTTATGGTGTTGTGCTTTTTCCTGTGTCTCTGTGGATTAAATTATACCAGTTTGGAGTATCTGCTTGTCTTGAGTGTTTGCTTCACAAACCGTGACATCTGTATGTAAGTGTCTCTGTCGACACCTAGGGTACTTTACAGACTCGACTTTCACCTGAAAATTTAGATGTGCTGGTTTTTCTCAACAAAAACTAATCTGCTTTATAAATGGGTTTTTCATTCGGTCTGCATGAGTTTATTCAGAAATTGTTACAAAATCTAAACGATAAAACTAATATTGTATTGATGGGAGAGTCTACCCGCTACGCAAAGTCTTTTTCAGCACATCCCAAAGATTCTCAATAGGGTCAAGGTGTGGGCTCTGTGGTGGCCAATGAGTGAAAATGATGTATATGTTTCCTTAACCACTCTTTCACAATTTGAGCCCGATGAATCCTGCCATTGTCATGTTGAAATCTGCCCGTGCCCTCAGGAAGGAAAGAACCCATTGATGGCATAACTTGATCATTCAGTCAACTGACCTCATTCTCTGGGCACATAACGTTGTTGAACCTAGACCTCAAATCCAATGGGAGGCTCTTACCTATTTGCTTAGTTGAATTCATGCTGTTGTTGACTGTTTTTGAACGGGCAGTGTATATAACTCTGCTTTATAATTGGGTTTCTCATTCAGTCTGCATGAGCTGGTTCAGAAATTGTTACAAAACCAAAATGATAGAACTATATATTTACATTAACATTTAGTCATTTAGTAGACGCTTTTATCCAAAGAGTATTACAGAGAGGTCAGGGAGCAATAAGCGACATGTCAAACAGGAGCAATCACACAATAGGTACTGATACAAATAAGCCAAAGATAATTTAGATAATATCTACAGTACACATGGATGTCCAGTTCACAGCATATCTTCAATACTGTAAGACAACAGAAGCCCTAGTTTAGGCACAACACGGTTAGCATATCTATAAATCTGGTCACCTACAGATAGTCATTCCACCACCAAACACACACACACACACACAAACACACACACACACACACACACACACACACACACACAGACACACACACACACTTCTCCCTCAAACATTTGCAAAACATAGTGATATGTAGATTCTCACAATTAGATAAAGCTGTTATTTTAAACTGGAAACAAAGAGTCAATGCCTAAACTAAAAACTAAAACAAAAGACAAATGCTAAAACTATTGTTAATCATACATACAGTGAGGGAAATAATTATTTGATCCCCTGCTGATTTAAGTTTGCCTGCTTACAAAGAAATGAAGGGTCCATCATTTTCATGGTAGGTTTATTTAAACTGATAGAGACAGAATATCAACAACAAAAAATCAGGGGGAAATGTTATATAAAGGTTATAAATTGATTTTCATTTCAGTCAGTGAAATAAGAATTTGATCCCCAAGCAAAACATAACTTTGTACTTGGTGGAGAAACCCTTGTTGGCCAGCACAGAGGTCAGACATTTCTGATAGTTGGTCACCAGGTTTGCACATGTGTCAGGATATATTTGAGTCCACTCCTCTGTAAATCTTTAAGGTTTCTTGGCTGTCGCTCATTAAATTGGAGTTTTAGCCTCCTTCACAGATTTTCTATAGGACTAGGGTCTAGAGACTGGCTATGACATTTAATGTTCGTCTCCTTAAGCCACTCTTTGGTTGACCATAGTGGTGGAGAGGTTGAAATGGGAGATACAGATTCTGTTGGAAGGCATCTTTTATATAGATAACAAGATGATTTTGGAGTACTGTCTTAAAGTGACAGGACTAATCTGTGGGCCATGTAGGCACATAACCAATCTTTGGGGCCAGAATTCTTGCTTGTTGGTAGGGGATCAAATATTTATTTCACTGACTGAAATGCAAATCAATTTATAACCTTTATTTCCACTGATATTTTGGTTGATTTTCAGGTTCTATCAGTTAAAATAAACCTAAACATAATAGATCCTGCATTTATTTGTGAGCAGGCAAACTTACAAAATCAGTGTGGGGATCTAATAATTATTTCCCTCACTGTACTTACATACATGTATACTGTACATATAATTTACTCAGATCACAATAATTATTGGGCAGAAGAATATTGATTTAATTATTTATTATTGGAATATACTGTAACTGATCAATAATTTATTTATTTATAATAACTACACCAAAGGATGTAATTGAAGCTATCTAGTTGGAGCTAAGAAATCCACCCCTTCACATGTTTTTTATAGATGGCATGAACTATTTCTCCTTAAAGAATGTTCCCAATCATCATTACACAATGCTGTTTTAAGTTCAGCAATGTTCATAAACTTGCACTATAAAATTGTTGCTGTTGAAAGAAAATTATTTGTGATAAATTGACTCAAATTTCTAAAACATTTCAGGTCACATTTCGTTTGGTTACATGTGATGTTGTGAAAATAAAATAAACGTTTTTGCAGAATTAAATTTTGTGTTTTACAAACTGACATACACATCTGCATGCAGGCTCCCAACTGTGCAGATTCATTGATGTTCCTTATGTGTGATGTTTGTTCTCAGACATACAGCTCCGACATATTCATGGCAGTACAGATTAAATGCATAGATATATTTGTTACTTTATCTGTACGGAGAGTGGATCAAGTAGATTGAAAGAGACTGACACTCCCTCTTGTGGACAGAATTAAGAATTATGGTCATCATGGAATTTTTGGAGATTGATCTAAATGATCTGTATCCAAGTTCGTGATATAGAGCCTATTCATCAAATTGTTTTATAACAATAAACATTAAAATAAGTGAAACTTGGCCCAACTTGCATCAGGAGTAGACTTTGAACTTGAGCTAGCGCATTAAGGGAGAGCGCATTTAGGCCACGCCCACACCGGGGAACAATCCAACCGCCTTTCTATTGGGAAAATACCACCTTGACATTTATGATTTATAGCAAAAAAACAGAACAATGACTAAAACTGATGTGTGACAGGGTGCACAGAAAACAAGAGAAAGTCCAGTGAGCACGTCCCTCTTAACCTAGCGGGTGTAAGATATGCGAGGCTGTCTGGTGGTTCAAGTAAACATATTTTAAAGTGCAAACACTTGTCAGTATCGCAGTCTACAGACTCTTAATCTGCTGGGTAGAATTAAATCCGTACAGAATGGTGAGCGATTTGACCAATCGGGAGAAAGGGGCGTTAACGCAACGCCCACATATACGAATCCCATATTGAGTCCAAAATCCGTTTTTTAAACGGCGAACGAAAAATGAAAAATCGGGCCGAAATGTAATTTTTCGTTTTGTGAACTAAACGAAAAAACAAAAAACGAGTCATCTTTCAGTTTCCTATAATTTATTTTAAATAGGAAATCAAATGAATAAAACGTACACGGACCTAAATCGTACCTGCTGTCAGTTGCATCTCTCTGATACGAGCACTGACGCGCGCGCATACATAGGCATGGGCGCCGTAAAGGGGTGGAAGGTTAGGACGATTCTAAGGGCCCAGCCTGATTTAGGGCCCAGAAGAGCAGACCCCCTTTTTATTTTCCTATTTCTTTTCTCTTTTTTTAATACATACATTAAATATGCTAGGGCCCCTCGTGCACTAAATGTGTATTTTGTCCGTTTTGACCATAGATTTAATATTTAAAAAACAAATAATGTATTTACTGTTTCGGTCACAACCCTCCCTGCTCCCTCTCACAATGGTTCATTCCACCTGCGCTCGCTAGTGTAGCGTCTCTTGCTTATTGGACTTGCCGCAGACAGTGACACACGCAGACACGTCACATCAAAAGTCAGGGAAACAAAAACGGAAAGAAAAGAAGTCAAGAGAAGACAGAGAACGCCAAAGTCGACAGTATGTCACACAGTTTTTCAAAAAGGAAGGTAGCTTGCCATATTCCTGTATTCCAAAACTTATTTTTGTTGCTACATGACCTGCTTTTATCTAGCGAGCTTAGTAAAATAATTACTGAATTATGATTTACATCCAACAATAATAACATCTCTGCTGTCTCCGGGACGGGTTATCATGTCTCGTAGACACAGATTCAGCGGCTGCTGCACACCCACGTCCCCCACCCCCCGTCCCCGTCTCAGCCGAACAAGGTGAGCCTGAGCGCGAAACTTCGCGAAGATTGAAGCCTCTAAACACGTCTTATCTACTGTGTTCGCCACATGATGATAACTTCGCAAAACAAAAAGTAATCTACACGCTTCAAAAATTACAAAATTAGTTTGCCGTGTCGTGTGTTCTGTGAAGTGACAGTGCGGCTGCTAAGATCGATACTGTCAAACTTGACGTTCTTAATATGAATAAAATGCCCCAGAAAAATATAATATAAAATTGAATAAAACGTGTCTCTACTGTAGCTGATGTTTCCTGAATGAGCAGTTTGACCCAGCTAAAGCTTGTTCATGTTAAGTATATGTCAATACATAATGTTCTCTTGTGCTTGCAATTGCAATTGAGATAATAAATGTTCTCCCTTTTATGTAAACAAGTACATATTTCTAAAAACAATTCTTGTTTTTGTAGGCTTTGTACTCATCTTTAGACATTTTAACTATGCAATGTGCTAAGTATCTTTTTTTAAGTATACAGGGCATGTTTATTGGGTTAAATTTTATCTGTAAAAAATGTAGGGGGCCCAGAAATTTTGGTTTCCATAGGGCCCAGAATTTCTGGCGGCACCCCTGTACATAGGTCCATATTTTCAGTAACTGTAAATACTGCTACATTGAGTAACACTTTAGAATACAGTTTCTTACTTAATGTGTATCTAAGAAGGAATTACTGCAGAACTGATAGGTAATTCCTCATTAACAATGTCATCTGCTCTATTAATAACTACTAAGGAAGATGTTTTAACTAATCAGTGTGGGGTAATATTTTATAATTTTGTTAAAGAGTAAGTAGCATTAGATCATGAAAATTACAATTGCAACGTCGTGTGCCTGGCCGAAAATAGTCGCGGTAGGACGACACTAGCCGGTAAAAATATGTGACATATAACATTTCCTAAAAATGCATTTAGATACATGCGTAGATGTCATCAGATCTCTAGGGTTGCATATATGATTGTTACTTTGACTTCAGCTACGTTTAATTATATAAATATTGAAGCGGTTGAAAGGGCGTCCTCTTGTGACGTCCTCTACACGTGCATTTTTAGTCCATCGTGACCCTGTGTAAAATTCTTATGAAATAAGCAAAATAAATTCTGCTTACCTTGAATAATACTGCAATGATTCATTTGAGTGCCCAATTAGTTTTAAAAATGTTGTGAATAGACGTTGACTGACGTTACACGTCATGCACCCTTTCACAATTTAAAGTGGATGATTGCCAAAACTGTGCGGTCAAAATCCGTAATCCATACTCCAAACCAGTTGGTGGCGGTAATGCTCCTTCAGTTGATTTACCATCCGCAATAAACTCTAAAGAAGAGGAAGACTCGGTACCCACCCAGCACTAGACGTCATTTGGACGTCTTTTTTTGGGCTAAATCAAGTCGGCCCGTCCTGGCCGTCTTTTAGCCCAAAAATCGACGTCGAAATGTGGTCTTTTTTTTGGTCCGTCGAAATTTGGTCGAAATTAGCCCAAAAATCGACGTCGAAATGTGGTCTTTTTTTGGTCCGTCGAAATTCGTTCGAAATTAGCCCAAAAATCGACGTATATTACTAATATTGACATGAAAAGAAAATCACATTGCAGTAGTTTCTTGATAAAAACGTGTGTTGCGACTATTTCTTTAGATATAATTTAACTAGTTCAACAATGTGGCTAAAGCACTCAAATGTTTATATATTGAGCCGTGCTTATAACGGAAGCCGTAATATATTCAATATAAAATATCCATAAAAATAACGTTGTGACTGCTAATTCAATTTTATAAAGTGTTTTCCCCGCTTCTTCATGATGCACATACCTTTCAGACGATTCTTAAGGTTGGTCGATTTTTTGTTAATAGTTGCTCATAATGTTGCATTTGTGAGAGTTTCCCTTATTTATCACGCCACCGTTCTCCGCAATTTACAGAGTGCATTAGTTTTTTCCGGTTTTTGTTATACAAAATTACAGCTTTTACAGCGTCAAAAACAAGCATTAATGTTATGCCTGATCATCATTTGTCAATCAATATTGACAAAGTCGTTGACCAAAGCACAAAAATGATATTTTCTCATCCAAAAGCCATCTCCTGAATCTTTAGTTGCTGCACATTAATGGAACTTAACAATAAACTGGGTTCTATGTTTAGATGAAACTACAAAATAAGCTTCTTTGAGGCAAATTCAGAATGGTTAATCCAAAAATTATGATTCTGTCATAATTTAATAATTGTCCCAAACCTGTGTTAATGTCTTTGTTCTGCTGAACACAAAGGGAGATATTTTGAATAAGGTTTGTGACATGGCCACGATTGCAGTGGATTTGAGAAAATGAAAACTTGAGTTTAAACAAAGTTCATTTCAAATTTCATACACAATGCCTTCATTCTTCAACAAGTAAATTTTGATGCCATTGAAGAAAAAGATCATTGGGTGAGAAGGTTCTTCAATGCACATCTCATTGAAAAAAGGTAAGATTTTTAATCTCATATTTAATAATTATGTTTTCGTTTTCTTAAGGAAATCAATTTTTATTTAAGGTCATATCTATAAAATGGACATAAGACAATTATACAGCCGGGCAAAGGACTCATTGAGTATTTACGATACCACAATATCAAGAAATGTATGTGATAAAAACTAAACATTATTTACTGAATGCTAAAAAAAACATAATTTAAAATGTATTAATTAAATTTATATCTAGCCTAGTCAGATGATAAAAAGTACACTTACATTATGTACTTATAGTGCTCTCCTTTTGTACACTAATTTTATACTTTTTAGTAATTATACAATTTGTATTAAATGTATTACTACTTAAGATAATCTTAAAAACATAAATGTACTCAGCCAATCTAAAATGTCTAGGGCACAAACACAGGCTGGGCCGGCCCTGTTTTAAGACACCACGAATATGAAATGTGATCAAATTTTATTTAGTTAGCACTTAGTTACAGGTGGTTATTAAATACATTTTAAATATGCCTACATGAATAGTATGTTAAAAGCACATAAATCAATAAACAGTAAGTGTGAACTATAACTTCTCCCGGAGCAGGAAACCTCCGCTACATCAACTATGACTAGATAGAGCGGAACTGTTACTATAGCAACGATTTCAACTTAAGAGTTTGTCTCTGAGGAGGCTTAAATACTAAAGGCTAATTTTTAGAATACAACTATACATTTAGTGTGCGGAAAAGAGCAATTTAAGTATATTTTGAAAGTGTACTTTTTAGCAAAGAGCCACACACACCACTATAGTTAGCCTAGGCTTACGGAGCCGCACTGCAATTTTTTTTTAATCTATCTACTTTTTTGTCATAAGGTAGTATAACGCAAGTTATGTTTCCATAGATACACATTAAAAATGTCATATATAAAAAATATATTAAAATAGTACTTCTTGGGTGCTTGCTCGTGCCAACCCCGCGAGACCTAGAGGTCTGTGACCGTCACGCGCAGTGCACCCGACTCACTTCTGAGTGGACCAGACTACAGCCGTTTTTCTGAGGTAAAAGCTTTTTACTTAACCGTTTTATTTAAACTCAACCTAAAGCATAAGCTTACAACAAAAGAAAATTACATATTATGAAGAAAGTAATAATAATCATAGTAATAATCATCGAATAAGGACACAGACAGTGAGGGGAGTTGCTTTCACGCTTTCACACAACAGTTGACGGACCGTCTTTTCCGTTAAAAGTAGGCTACTGCATTAACTGCTCACACATGGTTTCCAGTCTTTTATGTGCTGTTTACATCTGAACCGTATAATGTTAAAGGCCGCTGTCGTATAATGTAAAATACCTTTTTCGGGTCCAATGTTATTGTACGGAAGGCGACGTAAATCAATATTCCTAAACTGTGAATCGAGGCATTTCATTTAGGCTATATGCGAACTGAACCATCTTTACAACAAATTAATTATTCCTTTTGAGTAACAAACTGAGAACGAATGTGTTTTTCTTTGTCATTGCAGATGCAGTCAAAATGTGAAACAGCAAGGCCATCGACCACATCATAGTCAAAGCCATGGGAGACGACACGGCTCCTGGGCGATCTGGCGATACCGGGCACCGTGCAAACTAAAGTGTTCTTATTACATTTTGTTATTCAAATGTTTCGATCATTTGTATGTTATGTAACTGACAATAAATGTTTCGTAGTACTTTTAGTCAGTTGTCTTATTTTGAGATATATATTGAATACATATAAATGATTTTATGCTTAAAATTAAGTTAAATTCAAGTCTGGAAAAAGACAAAAAAATTTATAGACGTCTTTCAACAACCCGAAAAAGACGTCTTCTCAAAGACCGGAAAAAGACGTCTTATCACGACGCGAAAAAGACGTCGTTTCACCTTTCACTTTTCAACCACATTTCGACGTTGTTTGGACGTCTGGCACTGACGTCTTTTCGACGACTTTTTGCTGGGTGGGTAATGTCGGTTTGGTTTATTTCGAAAAGTGACGGAGTATTACAAATACTTCTGTTGGGTAAGTACATTTTGTATAGTTTTATTAATGTGGTTGAGTCTTACTTGTTGGACACGAAGGAACTGAAAGAAATGATGCGCACATGGTCAGCTGCCATGTAGTTTGTGTTTGGCTAAAATTAGCTAGCATGCTAAAAGGTCGTTTAAAGTTAGGCTTTACCCTAGTTTCTACACTTGAGCTGTGCTGTGTAACGTTAATGCTTCTTGCTAGGATATTGATAGCAAAATCATCAATCCCCCAAACTGCTAACTCGTTCCCTGCCACAGTTATCTTGGCATTTAAAAATCAACCGTTCACTGCCAAAGACGAGTTATTATTCATTACAGAAAATGTATTGTGAGCCATCAAAGTTTAGAGAAAATGTTAAAAAACCCTGAAGCTGGCTGAGAACTTTTTTTGTAAAGGCTGGCAGGTAAAGAGCTAACGTTGGCTGAGTTTTGTGTCAGTTACAATTAACATCAAGTTGAGGAACATGGCAAGTCTACATCTTCTATTAAGAGATTGCATTGTGACAAAGAATGTGTGTGTTTGTGTGGATGTTAGTTTGTGTTTGTTTGTTTTTCTCTTTCTCTGTGTATATACAAATATTTGGGTAGTTAACAAAAGAACCATAGTGATGGCAACAAATCTGAAAACAAACTGTAATTTTTCTGAGGTGAAGTAATCCTGAGTCATTATTTCACAGAATCACGTTAAATGCCTTTATGGTGAAATTTATCATGAGGGGTGGTGGTCAACTTAAAAAGAAGCCATTCAAAGCTATACTATATAGTTCAAGGTAATTTTGGCCTTATGACATTGCAAAAATCTCTTGTTCCTTGTCTATTTTTTCATTTATGTCATTTTTATTTTCTCTATTTAGTGGACTTCTCTGTAAGAACATCAGGTTTTACCAGAAATACCACTTTTACAAAGTTTACAGGGTCTTTCTCAAGGGCACCGCTAATCTAACATATATTCTGTGTCACAATCTAGAATCTTCATAGAAGATGAAGACTTGCCATGATCAAGAATACCAGCTATTTGCTGAAGTTCATCTTTCAAAACGAACAGCATGGAGCACAGTACTCATCAGGTGCTTTTGCTACCCGTAAATACGTTTATTCTAGTGTTATTTGTAACTTTTTGACATTCAGTTATTCTAGAGAAGAATAAAGTGTAATACATGTTAATTACAATCTTGTATGTATTTTAAATTTAGTTGTGTGATAATCTGACTTTTTCTAAATACATTCATGTAATTTACCTCAAATTTGATTTTTTTTCTACTTTTTTAATATTCATCTTCTTTTCTCTCACTCAGATGCTGTGAACAGGTGTAGCCCAAATGCAACAGATTCAGACTTTGATGCAGCAATGGCGGAACACATGAAGCACACTGGGGTTGATGGATACTTGTTTTATGGCTGGTTTAACAGTAATACAAGACTGTTAGGAAATAATATGGTAGTGCCATAGCTCTGACTTCCATGCATCAATGGTGGAACACATGAATCACACTCCTGGCTGAGCCGGTGGTCGGGGACCAAGAAAATGAGTTAACATTTTGAAAAAAATGGACTTAAGTAGTTTCAAATGTGTTTCTGTAATACTGTACTTTTGTAATTTTCATGTTTGATTAATGGCTGCTGAACATCAATGTTAAACTCCATTGCTATCGAGATTCTACTATTTTTATTTTCTTGTTTGAATAGTAGCTGTAATACAAATGGAAGACAATTAAAAAATGTGATGTTCACTATAAAATATGATGTGCTAAATTAAGACACTTATTTTTGCTTAAGTCCACATATAAAGTGTTATTGTTTGTGATGTACACGTGATTGAAACGTTTTATAGACGTTCAGGTCAGACCGGACCGATTTTGGACCTTTTTAAAACTTATGTCAATTTAGGACACGTAAACCTTTAGACATAATTGCTTGCCTTGCACGATGTTACACAACGCGAGTATGATTATATTAAACGCATTCTTATATATACGCTTACATTAAGCAGCTACACATCTAGTAATAAACGTCCGGAAGCGGACACATTTGGACGTCCAGGGACGGGCAGAAAAGACGTGGAAATCACGTTCAGATGACGTCAAAGACGTCGGTTCAACTTTCATTTTGGAACTATTTTTCAACCGTGACGGGACGTGTCGGAATTACGTCTTTTCAACGGTCATTAAACGTCCAAATGTTTGTTGGGTAGTGTTTGGTCTGAACACAACATAACGTTACTGTGAAATGACCACATCAAACGTGACGTGCTAACATGGATGCATCTATGAAGCCGCCGGATTTGCTTCAGGGAAAATGTATTTTTAAGAAGCTTCCCAATAGAAACCTCTACAAGACTGAGGTTGCTTGCACCTTGTGCAATGTGGAATTGGTTTACTGTACGGAATTGCTTTACATACAGTTGGTTTAAAAAAAAAGACTTTCTCTCAACAGGTAGTGGTCTAGCTTTAGTTGAAACCAGTAACTTTGTATTGAGATCTAATGTATTATGGCTCCTGTATGACATATCGCTTGTTGCTCCCTCACTCTTTGTAAGTCGCTTCCCAACAAACATTGGTCCGACGGCAACGTCGTGTCCCTGGCCGAAAATAGTCGCGGTAGGACGACACTACCCAACAAACATTTAGACGTTTGATGACCGTTGAAAAGACGTCATTTCGACACGTCCCGTCACGGTTGAAAAATAGTTCCGAAATGAAAGTTGAACCGACGTCTTTGACGTCATCTGAACGTGATTTACACGTCTTTTCTGCCCGTCCCTGGACGTCCAAATGTATCCTCTTTCGGACGTTTATTAGATGTGTAGCTGCTTAATATAAGCGTATATATAAGAATGCGTTAAATATAATCAAACTCGCGTTGTGTAACATCGTGCAAGGCAAGCAATTATGTATTAAGGTTTACGTGTCTTAAATTGACTTAAGTTCTAAAAAGGTCCAAAATCGGTCCGGTCTGACCTGAACGTCTATAAAACGTTTCAATCACGTGCACATCACAAACAATAACACTTTATTTGTGGATTTAGGCAAAATTTAGTGTTTTAATTTAGCACAGCATATTTTATAGTGAACATCACATTTTTGAATGGTCTTCCATTTGTTTGAAAGCTACTATTCAAACAAGAAAATAAAAATAGTAGAATCTCGAAAGCAATGGAGTTTAACATTGATGTTTAGCAGCCATTAATCAAACATGAAAACGACAAAAGTACAGTATTACAAAAACATATGACACTACTTTAGTCCATTTTTTTCAAAATGTTTACTCATTTTCTCGGTCCCCGACCACCGGCTCTTCCGGGAGTGTGATTCATGTGTTCCACCATTAATGGTTAAAAGTCAGAGCTATGGCACTACCAAATTATTTCCTAACAGTCTTGTATTACTGTTAAAACAGCCATAAAACAAGTATCCATCAACCCCAGTGTGCTTCAGGTGATCTGCCATTGCTGCATCAAAGTCTGAATCTGTTGCATTTGGGCTACACCTGTTCACAGCATCTGAGTGAGAGAAAAGAATATGAATATTTAAAAAAGTAGAAAAAAGATCAAAGGCAAAATTTGAGGTAAATTACATTAATTTATTTAGAAAATGTCAGATTATCCCACAACTAAATTTAAAATACATACAAGATTGTAATTAACATGTGTTACACTTTATTCTTCTCTAGAATAACCGAATGTCAATAAAAGTTACTAATAACACTAGAATAAATTTATTTAAGGGTAGCAAAAGCACCTGATGAGTACTGTACTCCATGCTGTTCGTTTTGAAAGATGAACTTCAGCAAATAGCTGGTATTCTTGATCATGGCAAGTCTTCATCTTCTATGAAGAGTCTAGATTGTGACACAGAATATATGTTAGATTAGCGGTGCCCTTGAGAAAGACCCTGTAAACTTTGTAAAAGTGGTATTTCTGGTAAAACCTGATGTTCTTACAGAGAAGTCCACTAAATAGAGAAAATAAAAATTACATAAATGAAAAAATAGACAAGGAACAAGAGATTTTTGCAATGTCATAAGGCCAAAATTACCTTGAATTACATAGTATAGCTTTGAATGGCTCCTTTTTAAGTTGACCACCACCCCTCATAATGAATTTCACCATAAATGCATTTAACGTGATTCTGTGAAATAAATGACTCCGGATTACTTCACCTCAGAAAAATTACAGTTTTGTTTTCAGATTTGTTGCTGTCACTATGGTTCTTTTGTTTACTACCCAAATATTTGTATCTACACAGAGAAGGAGATAGAGAAAAACAAACAAACACAAACTACATCCGCACAAACACACACATTCTTTGTCACAATGCAATCTCTTAATAGAAGATGTAGACTTGCCATGTTCCAGAATGCCAGATATTCACTGAAGTTCATCTTTAAAACCGAAAAGCATGGAAAATATTCCTTTGGAATCCTGAAATAAAAATCTGTTCATTAATATGTACACACACCTGGACACATGACTACTTCTAAACTGAATGTGACACTTGCTGTCACATTTTGTGTTTAATACAAACAATTAGGGCGGATGTCCCAAAGGAAGAAGGTTTGGAACCCCTGATTTATTTACACATTGTTCCTGTAGTTGCATGAAATTACTCAACTTAATGTTAATTGTAACTGACACAAAACTCAGCCAACGTTAGCTCTTTACCCGCCAGCCTTTACAAAAAAAGTTCTGAGCCAGCTTCAGGGTTTTTTAACATGTTCTCTAAACTTTGATGGCTCACAATACATTTTCTGTAATGAATAATAACTCGTCTTTGGCAGTGAACGGTTGATTTTTAAATGACAAGATAACTGTGGCAGGGAACGAGTTAGCAGTTTGGGGGATTGATGATTTTGCTATCAATATCCTAGCAAGAAGCATTAACGTTACACAGCACAGTTCAAGTGTAGAAACTAGCGTAACTTTAAACTACCTTTTAGCCTGCTAGCTAATTTCAGCCAAACACAAACTACATGGCAGTTGACAATGTGCGCAACATTTCTTTCAGTTCCTTCGTGTCCAACAAGTAAGACTCAACCACATTAATAAAACTAAACAAAATGCACTTACCCAACAGAAGTATTTGTATAACTCCGTCACTTCTTCTTTAGAGTTTATTGCGGATGGTAAATCAACTGAAGGCGCATTACCGCCACCAACTGGAGTGGAGTATGGATCACCGATTTTGACAGCACAGTTTTGGCAATCATCCACTTTAAATTGTGAAAGCAGATATTATAACATTATATATGTAAATGTGTCATTTAACTAAGATGAATACAAATGATCGTGTATTTAAAAAAAAGATTTCCTGCATTTTGCAATGGGTGTTGTTTGACGTGTAACGTCAACGGACGTCTATCACAACATTTTTATAACTAATTGGGCACTCAAATGAATCATTGCAGTATTATGCAAGGTAAGCACAATTTATTTTGCTTATTTCATAAGAACTTTACAAAGGGTCACGATGGACTAAAAATGCACGTGTAGAGGACGTCACAAGAGGACGCCCTTTCAACCGCTTCAATATTTATATAATTACACGTAGCTAAAGTCAAAGTAACAATCATACATGCAACCCATAGAGATCTGTTGACATGTACAAATGTATCTCAATGCATTTTTAGGAAATGTTATATGTCACATATTTTTACCGGTTTATGCCGTCCTACCGCGACTATTTTAGGCCAGGGACACGACGTTGCCGTCGGACCAATGTTTGTTGGGTTTCGTTTTAGCAAGAAAAATTAATGATTGAAGTAATGCATCACATTAATTATTTTATCCAAAAAGGTTAAATGCCTAAATGCTATCACTATTTTGGGTATTGTTTGAAGCCAAGATGCCCACTGAAAAGAGGCGGATTTAGGAGAGAGAAAATTCAGGGAGGCAGCAAAGAACAGCAAATCTATACGACAGCGTTTTAGTACCACGTAAAAAAAAGATTTCGAGAATAAAGTCGAAATGTTACGAGATTAAATTCGAAATGTTACGAGATTAAAATCGAAATGTTACGAGATTAAAGTCGAAATGTTACGAGATTAAAGTCGAAATGTTACGAGATTAAAGTCGAAATGTTACGAGATTAAAGTCGAAATGTTAAGAGATTAAAGTCGAAATGTTAAGAGATTAAACATTTCGATTTAAATCTCGTAACATTCTAAGATCTGGTTGCATCAAGCTTATAAAAGCCACAATCCTTAAGGATTTATTAAAAAAATTACAAATGTGAACTAAAGAGGTTTTAAAAATGACTGCTGGAAGGCCTTCCGAACTAACTCACGGGTTCAGAAGACGTGCTTAAACATAACTTAAACTCTTAAAATACAACATTCATGTAAACAAATTACGTTTTACGACGAGTTTATTCTCGTACCATTTCGACTTTAATCTCATAACATTTCGACTTTATTCTCGAAATCTTTTTTTTTTTTTACGTGGCACTAAAACGCCGTCGTAGCACATCACTGCAGGGTTGGCTGCGAAAAAGCCAACCAGCAGATGAGAGAGACTTTGCACTGTGATAAAGATGACATGACACTGTGTAGGCGAATTGCTTAATTAATCAGAGTTTTTCTCAGTCCTTCAGATATAGCCCGGGAGTTTTTTTTTCAATTTTTTTGGGGGGTGCCCTTTTTTCAGGTCAGAGCAACTGCCCCTCATAATTCCTGTGCACGTCACTGGATTATCCCTTAAAGTAACAATACGGGATTTTTAGGAGGATCTGTTGACAGAAATGCAATATAATATACAAAACTATTTCTTCAGAGGTAGACCTTACATAATTAACCATTTGTTATAGTTTAGAATAATCTATTTATAAATACATATAGAGCGGCCCTACATTGGCCTACATTGAATTCGCCGCCTTGTTTTGTACAGCAACCCTAAATGGACAAACAACTCTACAACGCGCGTTTCCTCTTCCTCTCCGCTGCTGAGGTGAAACGGATCGCGTACAGATCGTTCTACGGTTCGGAACATATGTGACCCACGGATTAACTGAACGTTTATTCATCAATGAGTAAAAGAGTAAAATTCTGTAGTTTCAGCTCCAACACGCTCGCTCTCTCTCTCTCTCTCTCTCTCTCTCTCTCTGGACGACTAACTAACATATCAAAGCAATTCCAGATAAACAATGACGCTCAAAACTGCTCCGTCACACAGCTAACATTACATCAACAACAAAATATGTTGATATGTTAGTATGTTACTCACATACTGAACCGCATCAAAGAACCCTCCTCTGGGGTGATTTTAAGTCTCTCCATAGATATCTATCTCTGCTAAAAGCCTTAGTACCGCGGGTCCTAATGTGTCTCTGCTGGAAAGTCTTTATAATATTTACACAGCTCTTAGCTCCTGCCTGACTTTTATCTTTATTTTTATACTTAAAATGTATTCTATGGTCATTTTTATATTCCTTCATCAGGTTTTAAATCATCTGTATGAAATATTTTACACACATTTAGATACAGACTCGTATTTTATTTAAGTTCAACTGTTTTTGTTTGTTTGTTTGTTTAGTTTATTCACACAAAAAAAATTGTCTCATAGGCCTGTATGTGTCTATAAAGAGACATATCCTCACAGAATTTGTACCTGTTGAAGACCTAATGGTCTAAGCTTCAGGAAACTAACGTTTTTGAAGCTTTTAAATCAGTGTGTGGTTTGTTTTTCACCTAAGTTTGCCTTTTTTTGTCATGCATCAGAAAGTTGGCTTTGTGGTATGTAACACATCTCCATAAAAGGGAAGGAAGGTGGCGGGAACCGGCAAACATTTTAAACATATAATAAATTAATATAACAGCCGGCGGCCCCTCGCGGACGACCGCCGGCGAACAAAACATGAACATAAATATAAATACAAACATAACACAAGTTCGGGCCCGGTCCTCTCTCTTCGACGGTCCGGTCGCTCGTTCCTTTTATCTGCTCCCATCTCCTACGTGATTCGAGGCCGGTGTGCGCACAGCTGGCGCTAATTCACAATTACTCACCGGACTCGAACCACGGTCTCGCCCCGCCTACTCTACTACATGGTATATTTAAACCTTTTTTGTATGTGGTTTTTCTACTACACAAAACAGTGACTTTAGTAAAGCCAGTTATCATTTTTGTAAAGAAATAATGATTCGCATATTCAATGTAAATCCTAAAATACATTAAATAAATGTGTAAAAAACATCATGCGCAAACATGATAGTTTGGCCTAAAGACAGAATAAAACACATAGTGATGTTTGCAGACTACTCAGTCTGTGTGCATTTAGTGATACTTTTATTGTCTCTGAATGTGCGCAAAACACAGATAAGCCACACCCTGCACACACTGTAGAGTGTGTTGCTCAATAAAACTACTTCAGCAGTTCAGTTCAGAGCAAACTAAACTTGTACGTTGAGTTGTTTGTGTCCCTGAATCTGTGTGAACATAAAATGGCAGAAGGCAGTTTTTCTCAGGATCAGTTCAGCTGTTTATTGTGTCAGGACATACTGAAGGATCCACTGACCTTTCCTTGTGGACACAGTTACTGTAAGAGCTGTATTACACATTGCTGGAATGGTGAGACGAAAGGCTTCATCTGCTCTAGCTGTACCACCACTCCAAGACCTGCTTTGGGTAAGAATGTGATATTTGAACATGTTGTATAGGGAAACTGAAATCACAAATCTTCTCTGCTCATCCTGCTCACTGTAATACTCAATCTTTAGATGTGGACTGTGATGTCTGTCCTGGTAGAAAAGACAAAGCTGTCAAGTCCTGCATGGAGTGTCTGAAGTCTTTCTGTCAAAATCACCTTAAACAACATGAAAGTATTTTCAAAACAAACAAGCACAATCTGATGGATCCAAACGGACGACTCAATGAGATGATCTGCCCAAAACATAAAAAACCTCTGGAAATCTTCTGCCGTACCGACCAGCAATGTATTTGTTATCCGTGTACAGTGGAAGGACATAAAAATCATGAATTTGTAAAAGTTGATGAAGAGAGGACTGAAAGACAGGTAAGTAGTATAAGCATCAGGTGGTATACAAGATCATGGCGCACCCCCATCGGCCACCCCAATATAGAAAACACATAACAAATGAAAAATCCCCAGACAAGTTGTATATTACCTTTTTAGTCATTCTAGTAATATTTTACATCATCTGAAGGTGACAATCAAATTTGCATCTATAACAGAAGTATAAAGGTTTCCTTTTACAGAAACACTTCCCCAACTGCTGCACAGTGCAACAGATACAAAACTCTGAAAATAAAAATATCAATCTGAAAAATAATGAAACAAAGGAGCAAAAGTAGTAAAATGTTCAGACATACACATTAAATTAGGGCTTAAACTAACGATTATTTTGATCATTGTATTTTTATTAATCGGATAACCGGCTAAGCTATTTTTAAATTGATCTTTTGCTTATAATAACTAAATAAAACCCCAAATAAGGCTATTCATTGTATTCTTTGAAAATTGAGTTTCACTTATGTAGTCTAGAATTTTGACATTTAATATCTTTAACAAATAAGCTTGTCCAGTTTTAAACAATAAAACGTCTTTAAATATCCCAAAAATAAGTAACAATCGAGTTGTAGCCCATTAGAGATGTGCTGGTGAGGAAATACACTTATTTTGATCTTCAATGTAAGACATTTAGATTATTCCCTTTCCTTCAAAAAAAAGTATTATTAAAATAATTTATTATTATCAGAATAAGACTTATCACATGACATACTCGCCTTGTAACGAATAATAACTGCCTTTGTTTTTTCTCACTTAGGCCTACATTAAAAAGAATGCTTAGATTGTGGTTTATTAATATTCAATAAAAATACATATCTTAAACATACTTTTACTGAAAATGTATAATTAAACTTTTATTGAAAAACGAAAGCACATCACAACGCAAATAAATAAAAAATCTTTGGATTTTACCCTTGCTCTCAAAACATTTTTAGATTGCGGTTTGTGGAAATTATCTTTTATTAACAAACGTTCTTTTGCGATCATTTCTCTACAATCCTGTCAATCATTACGCTGTTTCACTGTCCAAACGCAATCTCTCTGGTGCTCTGTGCTGCACACTGTTTTCAGAAGACGCATCTGCTCGCGATATATGAGGAATACGGGCATGACGTTAAATAACTTAAAGATTTACATGGATGAAATGATAATCGATATTTGTCCTTTTGGATATTGTTTTTACATGTCAAAATTTTTAAAAAATAATTTTCATGTTCTTTTTTGCGCTTTGGTTAGTTTCTTTGCTCGATCCATTTGGTCATTTGACTGTCATTCGTTGACATAATAAATAAATACACATTTATTGAACTCGTTTAAAATGGTAGACAAAAGTGAAACTAAAAACAAACCAACGTTTTATTAAAAAAAAATGTTTGGTACAATGGTGCCCCCTTGTGCGGTGACCCTATACACCACATATGCTGCATACCACATTTTTGTGCCACTGATAAGCATATACTGTGTGTCAAAATATATGACCCCCATGTCAAAGGTCTGTCAACCTGTCACTCAAATGGTTCTTTTATGGCGTTTCAATCTTGTTGACATTTATGTATTATAACTGTTGGGCATCCTCTGTCCCCCCTAGGGTAACTACAAACCCCCCCAAACCCAAATAAAAAAACTGTGTTTTCGGCATGGATGATTTTCTATTGTGTGAAAGACGTTTGTGTTTGTAATTTAGAATGAGATAAAGTAAATGTTTATGAAGTGAAAGTGACCTATTTGTCAGCTCTGCATTTAACCTATCCAGAGAGTAGTGAACACACGCACAGCAAGTCGTGAACAAACGTACACCAGTAGCAGTGGGCAGCGGCTTTATGTGATGTTTCTTCTAAGAGTGTGTTGTTACCTTGTTTTATGGCTTTTATCTGGAAAATGTATGTTTGAGGCTTGGGGCCTGGCAAAAGGTGACCTTGCATCAGGGCTGACTGTGTCACAACACGGTGTGAAAACCGGCTGTGTTTTTACATTAGAGAGCGATAAAGTAAATGTTAATGTGAGCTTTTCTTCTAAAAGTAAGTTGACCTCCGGTTTAAGACTTTTATCTGACTTATGATTAAAGTGTTTGGGTCAGCATTCTTATCATTGTGCCATAAACTACATTCTGATTCAATGCAGCCCCGTGGGTGGAATTGTGTAGATTAAGGGGTGGTAATATTATAATAAGAGCCTGTGTCTACGTCACATCATAGGCGAAATCCGAACTGCTCGATTTCTCACATGCTTGCAAAGAATGGCTTAACAAAACAAGTTACTGGGATCTTGTTTTTTCACATTTTCTGGGTTGCTATAGATGCACCGGGGACCCGATAATATTACTTAAACACAGAAAGATTTGGACTTTCATTCAATAGGTCCTTTAACAAAAGCTCAATTTAAAACCCTGCCGTTGTGACACAGTCTGTACTCAACAGGATGCGAAGAAGTTATTTGACAATTCTACATTTTTTTAAGAATATGGTAATCAATCTTGATTGAGCAATGTTTTAGGGTTGATGTATGTATGCTTCGATTTAAAAAAAAAAGGTTCAAAACCTTTTTCATCTTAATGTCTCTATTTATTTTATTACAGTACAGTATAGTAATACATCTAGTATTTTTGCTATTGCGTATATCTTTATTCTTAAACGTTGTCACCAATATTTGGCACAAAATGCGCATGCAGTCGTTATGAGCTATGCTGTAGCTCATTTGTATTGGACTAAACAAAGCATCTATTGACAGCTTGATTAAGGTTATAGTTTAAAGTGTCAATCAGAAAACCTGTTCGCTTGGAATCAATCAGGGCTGGGTTTCCCGAAACATTCTTACACTATATCACTCTTAAGTTATACCTTAAGAGTGGTAGTGATATATTAAGAACGACGAGTGATGAAAAGGTTTCGCAAAGCCCAAACCCTTCTTACAAAGGAGGAAAGGAAGGTGGGTTAAAGTGTCAATCAGAAAACCTGTTTGCTTGGAATATACCTCCATACAAACTGCTAAATGTAATTTGGTTACAAGAATTACATCTGCACAACCTGTTTTCATGTTGTCAAACCCAATACTTTTTACATTTTTCATGAAAGTCTGATTATTAATCGTTCTATATTAGTAGTCTGTATAAGTAGTATTTTGGGCAATTATGACAGCAAATAAAGGATATAATCTAAATTTGTTTTTACTTGATTTATAAAACAGCAATATTAGGTATTGGGTTGGTTTCAGGAATTCATTTACCAATTTTAAATCTGAACGGCGGCATGAAAAATGCACACTGCATTGAAAGAGTTACCTTGGAATAGTTTCTGGCATCAGGACAAAATAAATATATTTCCTTTATAATTGCCATAAAAAACTTTTTATACAGACAACTAATATAGAACAATAAATAATAAGACTTTCATGGAAAATGTAAAAAGTATTGATTTTGACAAACATGAACACAGGTTGTGCAGATGTAATTCTTGTAAAAAATTACATTCAGCAGTTTGCATGGGGGTATATTTCAAGCAAACATGTTTTATAATTGACAAGGTATAACATAAGAATGACGAAGTTTTAAGAAAGTATCGGGAAACCCAGCCCTGATGGATTCCAAGCAAACAGGTTTTATAATTGACACTTTAAACAACATTCCTTTCCTCCTTTGTAAGAAAAACTTACCTGGCCTGGGCTTCCCGAAACCTTTTCATAACTATTTCGTTCTTAATATATCACTACTACTCTTAAGGTATAACTTAAGAATGACAAAGTTTTAAGAAAGTATCGGGAAACCCAGCCCTGATGGATTCCAAGCAAACAGGTTTTCTAATTGACACTTTAACCTTAGTCAAACTGTCAATAGATGCTTTTAGTCAAATACAACTGAGCTACAGCATAGCAACCATTAAGCTCATGGGACTGTATGCACATTTTGTGCCAAATATTGGTGGCAACGTATAAGAACAAACATATACGCAATAGCAAAAATACTAGATGTGTAATAAAATAAATAGAGACATTGACCCAGGTGTAGACAGCAGTTACGGGGTTAACAGAAAACTTTATTAAAAGGTAAAACAAAAAGCCTCGATGGGGGAACAAACACAGTAACAAAAAGACTTCTCCAAAAGGTGAAGAAAAACTTCCCACTATAAAGGGCAACATATAAACTAAGGCAAAACTAACAAAATGTACTTAAAGGGACAATGCAGGGACGAGGCGAGGCAAGGCAAGAACAGGAAGGAAGACAAGCTATCACAAAACGAACCAGCACAAGACAGCAAATACCAGGGCAATATATAGGGAGACTAACTGCGACCAAACGCGAATGAAGCGTTAAACTCGAGTGAAGTCAATGCAAAGACGCGATTAGACCAACTTGCTCCGCAATTCGCGCGAATGACGTATTGAGCGTTCGTGTGATTTGCGCGAGTTGAAAAATATGAACTTTGGCGAAAATTCGTGCCGCGTCAACCAATCAGGAGCTTGCTCTACCAGTGAGGCGATGTTGCGAGCGGAGGCAGAAATCCCAAACAACAATGGAGGACAAAATCATCGTTGCTGTATGTGGATACCTGGAGCTGTGCGAAAGTGAGCGAGGAGGTCATGAAGCCCAGCGTCCATTGACTTCAATGGGGCTGCTTTAAATAGTATTTTTCAGTGTTTAGAAACAAGACAGTCATTGGATAATGCTGCGATTATGTCCCGCCCACGGACGCTCAGCGTCTCTGGGATGAATGGAGGAGTGGGCTGGCCCAGACTCCGAGCGTCTGCGTGATGATTGGAGGGTCTGTCATCACTTTTTAATCCACTTTTATGTCTTAAAACGCTTGTTTTTTGGGGTCGACAGCTTATTAAAACGTTTTTTTTTTTTTAGCTTGTTTGCTATACACATTGTCACGTATCAGCTTTTAGACATTGTTTTTTTTTTGTTATAAATCATAAATGACAAGGAGGCGGCAGCTTCTCGCAATGCAAAGAGACGGTTGGTGTGGGCGTGGGCGTGGTCTTCAGATTATGACGCGTATCACTCTGTGTCTCGATTTCCAACTCAGTCCCATCGCGGATTTTGCATGTTTAGTCAAAAGACAAACTGCTGCAACCTTCATCGTATATTTCACACAATTTCACACCACATTTATTGTTTCAGTTTAACATAATTCCCACATTTCCTCCCGTTGAGTTAAATATATATATATATATATATATATATATATATATATATTAGATCGTTGGGTCATTAATTCATATAGTCTGAACTAGCCAGCTAGCAAACTGCACATGATGGCAGACAGTGCTAATATTGTCGACCTGATTTTGGCAAAGCCATTAGAAAGTCTTCCTTACGAGGAGAAACTTAGAATTAAACAGCAGGGCCATTGAGAGGACACTGGTCAAGTCACTGGAAAAGACGCCTAGTTGGTACGACAGGGTTACAGAGCATTTTCTTGAAAAGGAACGCAGGGCAGAATTTACATATAAATAAATGGAAAATTTTTATGATTTAGGCCGAAAATGAGCTTCCCCTCTTTAAAAGATCAGCACAGGACATAGATGTCTACGTCTGAAACATCAGAGAGTAACCTTTGCAAGTCAAGTGACAAGGTTTATTTACAAAGAAAAATTAATAAATTAAATTTACTTAATTCATCATTTACTCTAATTGTTATAGTGAATATAATTGTAACTTGTTTAACATTGCAAAATAAGCGAATAAATCACTGACATATAGCATTTTTTGGCACGGTAACTTGGTTTGTACAGCCTATTGAAACAGCTTGCTAATGCTAAAAGAGTGTAATCTAACCGCGAAAGTCTTAACAGATGTTTTTCTCATAATCACAGAGTCAATCATAGGACTTAACACAGGTAGTAAGAGGGAGAGGAAGAGGGCAGAGAGGTAGGTGTGCTGGAGATGCAGGCAGGGCGAAGAGAGGCAGGGGAGCTAACGTTACCAGGGAGGACTGCACAAGAGAGGATGTGGAAGCTGAGCAGTATTTTAATATAATTTACACCCGATTTATGCAAATTATGATTGTAAACATGATTTCTAACTTAATTTTCACACGGCCATGCAACAAGGACTTATAGTACAATTACAAAGTGCTAAAAATTTACAAGGAAAAACGCTACTTCTCTTGATGATCAGCTCATCTATTAGCTAAAGCCATCAAACAAACATTTCACTTATATAGCGGAAATTAGACAAATTTACCGGTCCAGCAGAAAGCTGGCAACTTCGGTGTCGCTTGGTAAACCTTTTTCCTGCTTCAGTGCCCTCCATTTGAGAAAAGCTACGACAATGTTTATTCGGGTTTTCTGCCATTTTTTGTCTCGACTTCGCCTTGCTGCGTCGTATTTTCTCTTTTTTGACGACACAGATTGTCGCTCTGTCGGCTCTTGTGCAGAGTATGTGTGGTCCGCCATTAGCGCAAATTTCACTTCTTACTGCAACAAAGAGCCGTTTCTATTTCTAATTAAAAACACGACAAGTAAATTGTGTTATTGTACTTCCTCTTCTTCTGCTAATCCTTCTATGTAGTGGCTTTGCAAACTGACTCCAAAAGAAGCTGCCGAAGATGAAGAACATAGTCCCGTGCATCCTACCTTTTACGAAACGCGCTCAGTTTGTCCGTAGGGTGTGCCCGCGATGTATAAACATTAAATGGCTCATTGTAAGGTAATATAAACATTTCCGTTCATTATGTAAGGTATTTCTTCACCACTCATAACATAGTTTTGTATTATATATTACATTTTGGTAAATAAATCCTTCAAAAAGCTACACACTGTACCTTTAAGTCATGATCGGCAAAAATATGATTCTCTCCAAACAAACCTAAGGCTTTGTCATGACACTGCCACAAGATCAAGTAAGACATGAAATGGAGAGATAGAATCGTGCCAGAAGCCCCCCATTTTAATGAACACCCCCATGTGTTCACAAAGGGGTAGACTATAGTGATAGTACAGAATGAGACAGTGACATGAACCATAGAAACATGGTAAGCAAAATCAGGGGTAGACAGGTAAACATGACACTAGGTTTGGGGTGGCATAATAAAAATAACAAACAAGGGAGGGGGAACAACAAAGTCAATGGGGCGAAGTCCATATAGGTGGGGATACAGGGGAACAGTCTTGTTCCCTGAGGGCGTTCGAGAGCGCGGAGTCCCGGGGGACCTAGCAGGGGAACTACTGGGAGTTGCCGGCTGCTGCACCGCACTGGACGCCAGATGCTGCAACGGACCCTGCACCGGCTGGGACGCCGGCTGCACTGGACTCCATGCCCAGCTCCGTTGCCTCTTCTTCTTGAGCCAAACCACTCGCCTACACTCTAAAAAAAGGCTGGGTTAAAACAACCCAATTTGGGTTATTTTGGTAACCCAACGCTGGGTCAAATATGGACAAACCCAGCGTTGGGTTATTTTAACCCAGCCAGTTGGGTTATATCTTTGACCCAACATGCTGGATTGTTTTATTTCAATCAACTTTTGCTTAAAAATTACATTGCTGGTTTTAAACAAACCCGAAATGTTTAAAAATAATAATAACAAAATCACAGAGAAATACTCGAGGCATCAGTAAGAATCAAAAGTTTTATTAAGGATCAAAATGCAAAACAAAAGGAATTCATAAAAACATGCAATATGTTATGCTCAATGAACAATAAAATGGCATATAAAACACTTTGATGAAATGTATGTTTATACATATTTAAGGAAAATTAACTTCAATAAATTACATTAGTTTAGATTTTAACATATACATTTAACAAGGTTATTAAAGTGGCACAAGTAAATATAAATAGTTAGACAACTTAACACTTCAAAAATTCATATACAGTTAACAAAGTGGCACGAGTAAAATGCTTTAGGGCAATTCCAGCGTTATGGATGCAACATAAAAACACTATAAAAAGTATTTTACTAAACCCTTGTTGATAGAACCGCATTTATATGATAAAATATCAGTCTATGCACAAGTTTTCTATAAAAAAAGAAATAAACAAGCGTTATGGATGTGAAAAAGGGACACCGTAACTTTCCTCTTCATATAAACTCACAAAACATTTTAAAGAGCGTTAGTTCTTTCGGTTTCAGCACTGCTTAACCTGACATATCCACGGAGCAGTCTTACTAAAGAGGATTCTTTTCCTGGGAGTTGTAGACAACAGTGTGGCGTGCACTTTTGGAAGTGGATGTTCAGCAGGAGGGTTTCTTTATCAATTTGTTCATCTATAAAGAGAAAAAGAGACAAGAGAAGAATGTAAGGAAACTGGCCTACCCAGAGCACAATGGATTATAATAAACATATAAAGAAGTACATTAACATTTTACCTAAATAATGTTTACCTTTAAGCCTGTTATGAAAATATCCAAGTTCCAGTTGACTTTCTCTTGAATAGAATGATCCATTAATATTAGCTGTTATTCTGCAACCTGTCAGTGGGGGGAAAAGATGAGTGGGATATAGTACAGAAACTGAAATACAGTCTTAAAAAATAATATTATAAACGTTAACACAACTCTTAACTAATTCGACACACTCGGGAATAAGTAGAAATCTAAAAAGAGCAACAATTGTTCGTTTCATATACCCAAAATTAATTATATCGCATTGTTAACCACTAACGTTATAAGAGCGGCTAATCCCGAGGCAATGGCCGAGATGCCACGGAGCCACGACCGCTGACAGCCTGAAGCTCACACCTCCGACAGCGTCTTAACAAAATCTCAAAGAGGCGTTATGTTTATATATAAATCACGTATTTGTGTTCTTAACAACTAAATTCTCGTCTAAAAGACTATTTAAACTAAGTTCCCTCACCGAACATTAGCGGTATTTATAAAAAAAAAATTGCTGGATGTTTGCTTTTGACACGACGCTCTCTCGTGTCAACCTTAAACTAATATCAAGTTTCGTAAGTTACTGAACTAAATTCCTCACACAAGTCACACATTTCAGAGGAAATGTTCACCAAAAAGGAAGTTTAAATGATTAAAAAGCTGTAAGTTAGAACAACGTGGGCATAACGTTACAGACTAGCTATACAAAGCTAACGAAGCTAGATTGTAACGTTACTTTTCAAACCTAATGCGAAGAGCCGAATTTTGCATACTTTTGCATTTTTTTTTGTACAGTAATAGTTTTATACATTAAAAACTCGTAAACATACCTTTTCTTCTCCGAATAACAACTTTCCGAGATGAGGTGGATCAAAATGCCCGCGAAGGTAAAGTTTGTCTGATGCGTCGAGGAGTGGGAGGGGTTTACTCTCTCAACTGTCACTCAATTGGACCCGACTGCTAACCCAGCGTTTGGGTTACTCAAAAAATGACCCAACACTGAGAAAATAACCCAACAACATGACCCAACAGGCTCAACCCAGCTGTTGGGTTAAACAAATAACCCAGCATTTTTTAGAGTGTAGTGAAGGGCGCGGCTGGCTCCGGCTGGGATGCCCCTGGAGAGGACACTCTCCTCCCCCGCTTGCCACGGAGGGTGAGTGGGGGGGTGAGGCGGATGGAGGTGCCGACTGCCCCAGAGTAAGGGTGGCCAGGATGCGATCCTCCGGGACGGTAGCCAAGGGAGTGGATACCTAGGCTGGCACTAAAGGCCAGGGATCATCCCGGTTGACCACATACCTGATCATGTCACACAACCACAGGGAACTCAACATCTCCATCTTCATCTAGGTCTGCTTGAGAGGCTCAGCGAGGCAGCAGTTAAAAATAACCTTGAGCTCTGCCTCACCGAACTCCGTCTCCATGGGCGCCGTAAAGGGGTGGAAGGTTAGGACGATTCTAAGGGCCCAGGCTAATTTAGGGCCCAGAAGAGCAGACCCCCTTTTTATTTTCCTATTTCTTTTCTTTTTTTAAACATGCATTAAATGTGCTAGGGCCCCTCGTGCACTAACTGTGTATTTTCTCCGTTTTGACCATAGATTTAATATTTAAAAAACAAAAAAATGTATTTACTGTTTCAATCACACCCCTCCCCTCACAATGGTTCATTCCACCTGCGCTGTCCGAGCTACGATCGCTAGTGTAGCGTCTTTTGTTAATTGGACTTGTTATGATGCAGCGCAGACAGTGACACACGCAGACATGTCACATCAAAAGTCAGGGCATCAAAAACGGAAAGAAAAGAAGGAAAGAGAAGACAGAGAACGCCAAAGTCGACATTATGTCACACAGTTTTTCATAAAGAAAGGTAGCTTGCCCTATTCCTGTATTCCAAAACTTATTTTTGTTTCTACATGACCTGCTTTTATCTAGCTAGCTTAGTAAAATAATTACTGAATTATGATTTACATCCAACAATAATAACATCTCTGCTGTCTCCGGGACGTTATCATGTCTCGTAAACACAGATTCAGCGCTGCTGCACACCCACGTCCTCCTTCCCCCACGTCCCCCATCCCCGAACAAGGTGAGCCTGAGCGCGAAACTTCGCGAAGATTGAAGCCTCTAAACACGTCTTATCTACTGTGTTCACCACATGATGATAACTTTGCAAAACAAAAAGTCAGTTTGCCGTGTCGTGTGTGTCGTGTGCTCTGTGAAATGACAGGGCTGCTGCTAAAATCGATGCTGTCAAACTTGACGTTCTTAATATGAATAAAATGCCCCCAAAAAAATTATATAAAATGGAATAAAACGTGTATTGGCTATAAGAAGTTTACAAAATAGATATTTAAATTTTTCATATTAAGAAAACTAAATAGGCCAATAAAAATAATATGGTGTGTGTGAGTGTGTGCGTGCCTGCGTGCGTGACTTATACAGATGCAGAGCCAGCTTTATTGTCTGCACCTCGTTTTATTCCTGGACGGATTTAATTACGGGTTAGTTCTACTGTAGCTGATGTTTCTTGATTGAGCAGTTTGGCCCAGCTAAAGCTTGTTCATGTAAAAGTATATGTCAATATGTGTACATAATGTTCTGTTGTGCTTGCAATTGCGATAATAAATGTTCTCCCATTTATGTAAACAAGTACATATTTTTTCTTGTTTTTGTAGGCTTTGTACTCATCTTTAGACATTTTATGCAATGTGCTAAGTATCTTTTTTTAAGTATACAGGGCATGTTTATTGGGTTAAATTTTATCTGTAAAAAATGTAGGGGGCCCAGAAATTTTGGTTTCCATAGGGCCCAGAATTTCTGGCGGCACCCCTGTCCGTCTCCCCCGCTGCAGCCACAAACTCCCAGGCGAAGTCTTTAATCCCGCGGGCCTGTTGGCAGGGGGGCTCTAGGGTTTCTGGGCCCTCTGGCTAATTTGTACTACGCCCCCCAAAGGCTTATTGCATATTGCTTTCAAAAAGAGAAGAAAAATAAATACATTTGAATTACATTACCAAGTTACAAATACTTTTGCACACAACAATACATTGTTTCTAGAAGTTTACTTTCTCCCAAAATATGACTAGATCAAGAAATGCTTGACCAAAGCTTGTAGCCTATAGCTTGTACTATTATTATTATTATTATCATCATATTCATTACAGGTTTCACATATATAATTTTAGGACTGTTTTTATCAACAGGATTCTAGAATGACTTAAATTAAAAGAAAAGGATAACTATAGCAGATTACCCTACAACATAATTGTTGATTGATTTCATAAAGCTGTTGCAAGGTGAGAAGCTTTAATATACATAAATGGACTAGTTTAGCCTTTGTTGCGTTTCTGTCTTTTCTAAACCTCATCACAATCAACTCTATTCTCTAATGCATAAAAAAACTTCCTTTGCATATTGTGTTACAAAACATTGTGGTGTGTAATTGATAGAATGTATAGTTTATGTTAATTAAAACAGTTTATAGGACCATGACACAAAAAAGGGAACGTAAATCACATTTTTGTAAAAAAAAAAAAAACGGTCTTCCTCGTCGCGACCTCTCTTCTCTCTCTTGTTTCTCATTTGACATCCTGATTTTGTCTGCCGCTGCGCAATGTCGATACACGTACAGAACTGTGAAGTGCTGCACCGCCCGTGCTGCTTCTCTGAATGATCTGCTTACGTATTTTTAAGGGGACACACAGACCGCATTCGTCTTTAGGGGACACGCACATACACACGCGCCCTTAGAATTGTCCTCATCCTCCCCCCCATTACGGTACCCCTGCCTGTTGGGTTCGCACGGAGCTGTCCATGTCTTTTGCTGTCTGCTGGTGCCTGAAGGCTGGTTCGTTCTGTCATGCATTTTCATTGAGGACCCAGGTGCAAACAGCAGTTACGGTGTTAACAGAAAACTTTATTAAAACGTCAATTGAACAATAACTCAAAAAAAAAAACAGGTAGACACTTGAGATTGATTTTGTACAAAATCAAAGAACTATTTAAAAAAAAATGTCTTCTGAACGAGTGTAACTAAAAATCACATAGAAGTAACCATGCAACTTATTATAACTAAGAAGTGGTAAAGTAAGAAAATAACGTATGAAAAAATTATGAAAAAGTTAAAATGAGAAACTTTACATAGAAAAATAAATAAAAGTCTGTAGCCTTACAATGTCTGTGTTATCACTTTCTGTAGACTTTCAGTCCTTAATTTACTGGCTAGCAGTTGAAATGCCGACCATCGGTTTCATTCGTTACATTTACTAAAACATGTAATGAGGCTAACAAATGTAACTGACATATCACATCAAAATACTCTTAAAAAAAAAAGCACAAGGGTTTACAAAAGGAGAACATCTTAAGATATGTAAAACATGTTGTAAATATTCACATTAGGATTATTATATAGTAGTATAGTATATTATATAGATTAATTACACATCGAGTGAAATATTTTCAAGCCTTGAAAATGTTGATGAAATTTTGTAGATTATGGCCTTCAGATAATGACAACCCTAAATTCAGTGTCTCAGAAAATTAGAATATTACATAAGATCAATAAAAAAAAGAGATTTTAAACAGAAATGTCAAGCTTCTTAAAAGTATGTTCATTTCTATGCATTCAATATTTGGTTGAGCCTCCTTTTGCATGAACGACTGCATCAATGCGGCGTGGCATGGAGGCAATCAGCCTGTGCCACTGCTCAGGTGTAATGGAAGCCCAGGTTGCTTTGATAGTGACCTTCAGGTCATCTGCATTGTTGGGTCTGGTATCTCTCATCTTAGATTCTCAATGGGGTTCAGGTCAGGAAGGTTTGCTGGCCAATCAAGCTGTCAGCAGGCAGACACGGGACACGGAGGTCAGTACTGTGACAAGGGAGTTTATTGAATTACCAAAACAGAATATGGGTACAGTACACACAGTCTAGACGAGGGGCTTGAGCTATGAGAGTCAATGAGTCTTATCTGTTTTAAGAGTAGATTGTTCAGTCCACTGGAGCAGACGGGAAACAGGAGAGCCAGGAGTCGAAGGCACACACAAAGGTTGAGTGGAGTCCACAGTCCTTGGTGAATCCTAGTGGTAGGGTATAATCTCATTGTAGGTTTGAGACCAGACATTGAGTGAACCGAGGAAGTGTGACTTTATGGTGTGGGGTTGGTGATTGGTGGCAGGTGTGTGATCAGTACTCAGGTGAGTGAGATCTGTTGATTGCAGTAGGTGAAGCTGGTGGTGTCTGTGTTGGCTCTCTGATACAAGCACAGTACCCCCATGGTAATTGAAACAGCTTCTGGTACCTTTGGCAGTGTGGGCAGGTCCCAAGTTCTGCTGGAAAATGAAATCAGCATCTCCATAAAGCTTGTCAGCAGAAGGAAGCATGAAGTGCTCTAAAATTTCCTGGTAGATGGCTTCGTTAACTGTGGACTTCCATTAATGTTTCCATTAAAACAAATACTACTCCCATTATAACCCTGAATCCATAAATTGTTATATTGTTTTAGTGAATTATTAAAATAGTTCATAGGTTAAATAGGCTGATTTTAAAATTTTTGAGTATTTGGGATTTGAAAAACAAGCTTTCCTGCAGCTCAGCGGTAAGAGCATTGCCTTATCAATACAAGGTTGTGGATTCGATCCCATGGGATTGCAAATACCTGTGTAAAATGTATAGGATAAAGCAATTTAAGTCGCTTTGGATAAAAGCGTCTGCCAAATGCCTAAATGTAAATGTAAGTAGAAAATTTGCTGAATTTTTCATTTCATCCAAGTGAAATTAGCAAAAGAGTTAGATAGAATTTACATTTGTTTGAAACGCAGAGCCAGGCGTGAGTTTACACATGGTTTGCGCGTGCGTCATATTGCCAAATGCGCTTTGTGGAGACTTGCGGTGTGGACTGGTCTCAAGTATAAATGTATTGGGTACCCCATATAGGTTCAGTTATCACACCCCATAGTGCAGTGGTTCTCCACTATGGTCCGCGAGATCCACTTTCCTGCGGAGTTTAGCCCCAACTCTGATAAAAAACCTGATTAGGAACAGACCGCAGTTTTTTTACCATTTGCTCTCTCTTGCGGGCTCTTTGCTTGCTCTTCACTATTCCTAAATGGGACTGATGTATGAGCTTAAGAATGTGTTCTCACATGGAGGGAGGTATCACTATACGCAGGGCTTTGTAAACAATGCCATCTAACATGGAGAGCTGACTTCGTGAGTCCCAATATGGTTGCACTACATTAGGCACATCATGCCTATGGTCTGGCCAGCCTTGCGTGATTGTCTGCTGAAAGCAGCTGTGCTCTTCTTTTGCAAATATGTGAAGAAACCTTCCTTTTCTGGTGGTGTTGGCATCAACTTGACAGCCTCTATTTTCGATGGGTCTGCCTTCAGATGTCCTATAAAGGGGACTGATGATTGTCTGATATGGCATTAGTCAAAGTTTAACATGCAATCGTAGCTTGTGGCTCTTTGAATCACTTTGCATGGTATTTTGTCGTGATCCTTTCCTGAGGGAGCTGCGATGAGAATATCATCCATGAAGCTGATAGCTCCACTGATGCTTACGAGCATTTCATCCATAATACGCTGTAATATTTCTACCGCACATTCTAGGTCAAAGGCAAGCCTGATTATCATCTGTATACAATCAGGAGTGATGACTGTTCATCCAACATTTGCAGAAAGCAAGATTTTGCATCCAAGACCGAACATACCTTAGCGCCCAGCATTGCTGAGACCACTTCTTCGACGCGTTGGGTACATGTTCCCTCTTTATGACTTTGTTCAGGTCGCAGTAGTGTGAGACAGCTCCGGGAATTCATCTAGTCCAACCGGCACACTTTGATTAACTGCCTTTTTGCGGAGATGTGTCTTGATGTTCTCTTTCTTTGTAGACTGCAGTGCATCAAGCTGTATTATTAAATATAAAGCTTTTGCTGTTGCACAACTAAGCAAATTTTCCTGAGAAATATCCACAATCCCGCATTCAGCTGGTATTTTGGCGGATTTATGTATCGACATTAGGTCTACCGCAGCCACTGGTTTTAGCTTGTGGTTTGAGTATGACTTTAACACTCGATTGGAACGTTTGAGCGCACCCTCATGCATAAGTAACTGGTAACTATTCAAAGTTAAAGTGTTGCATCTTGCGCCAGTGTCAATTATGAAGGGTACATTGTGAGACAAAATCTTCATCGTGTTCCCCTGTTTGGATCAAATTTATGATCAGTACGTCTTCCTCATCTGAATCTGATTGCAGCTGCGCACTGACTGCATTTACCGATCTTTTACGACATACTATAACCCAGTGGTTTGATTTGTGACAGTAGGAACACACAGAGCCTTAAGTTGGGCATTTTGCTTTGTTCCATTTGTGTTGGGGGTCTCTACCACAACTTGAACAGCTTTTTTGTTGCGCCGTTTGCATTTCTTTATTCACAGATCTTGTTGGACTTTTCTCTTGACTTTCTTAATTGCGTTTTGGTATTTCGATTTTACATTTACAGCTTGCACTTGAGATTCTTCTTCTCTGACTATTTTCATTTGCTTCTGTGGGAGATCAAATTGCTGTGCAATTTCTATGGCTTTTGGCAGCGTTAGCGATCTGCATATTCACAATCCATGAGCAGAAGTCATAAATCTTTCACAAAGTGATCAAAGCTTTCGGTGAGTGATTGTTTTCTTTGCTTGTAGTAGTGTCTGGCTATTCTTTCATTTTTTCTTGGCCTTATGTAGTTTGCGAATTTATCCAGAACTTAAGATGGGTCATCTTTCTCACCTTCGCTGCACTGCAGCGTCTTGTATATCTCTGTGCCCTGCTCTCCAGTCCATATGCCTAGCCAGCCTGCACACTGACGAATTTGACGTTGCTGCGAAATCCTTCAAACTCCTGGTACAGATCTGGAGCATCCCAGACGATTCTTGGGTGCTCGAACTGAGATAATGCCATAATTAACTAAATATATGTCCCTAACAGACTTTTGACACCATGTAAAAGAATGCATCTTACACAAATTTTCAGTACCGAGCCATGCTTGCTAGTTTATTGTTCCACTGGAACACGCATGCCAACAACGTGCCTCATCATAAGGTAGATTACTGACATCAGGGCTTCACTTAAAGGAACAGGCACACAATAGCAGTACATTTCAGCCTACAGTAGAAAATCAATCTGACAGGTTGACAGACCTTTGACAGGGGGGTCAGAAATCAATCAAAATTATGACACACAGTATGTTTCAACTACTCAGGTATGAACTACAGTAATACTACATTAAATGAAAACTCAGATGATCAATGATGCGTATCTCTTTATAAATGTAGAAGATAGTTAATACAGATATGTTAAACTCTGATGATTTCACTGCATGCATATAACATAGAGTTTTTGTTTTACTAAAGTGGCATTTAAGAGGGACACAAAGGAATTTCCAGCAGAGAATTCAGGAAAGAGAGAAGGAGCTTCAGGAGGTGAAAGAGGCGGTGGAGTCTTATAAGGTGAGTTTTAAGCAGAATCTCAACTTGGCAGTTAAAAGTGATTTAGTTCGATCTCCTCCAGTGCTGGGGACCTTTCTTGGTGTATCATGAGTTGTTATGTGTGTCCTTACAGTGCTCTGCACAGACAGCGGTGAAAAGCTTTGAGAGAACCTCTACTGAGCTGATTCAATTAATTAAAAAAACCCGCTCAGAAGTGACAAAGCTGATCAGAGAGCAGGAAAGGGCTGTAATGAGTCAAGCTGACGGATTCTTAAAGGAACTGGAGCAGGAGATTGATGATCTGAGGAAGAGAAACGCTGAACTAGAGAAGCTTTCTTGCACAGAGGATCTCATTAGTTTCCTGCAGGTAACAGACCTCTGAAATTCATCATGCAATAAACAGCTATAACTTTTAGTCAGCATTAGTAAAGTATAATAGTACATTAAAATCATATTAAATTTTGGAAATTGTATTCATATGTAAATGACAATTGCTTGTAAACAACAGCTGGATAAAAATAGCTGAGCTTAAACAGTAAAAAGTCTGTTTGTAGTGCAGACTACACACTCTCAAAAAGGATGTGTTAATTATACACACATTTTTTTGTGTTATGGAGTTTTAACACTTTGTGTCATTTTTACACACTATACATTGGTGTTCATTGCATCCTAAATAGATTAAAGGGAAAAGACAAAGTTGAGTTAAAGGTAACATAAAATGCGTTATCGGTAACTAGACTTGGCAATGGGTTTAGTCGGGGGTTCTCGACAGGGGGCCTGGGGACACAAGGGAGCCCCAGCTTACTTCAAAGGGGCCCTCAAGATGACCAACATTTTAAATTTAGACAAAAATTAGCATTTAAATACATTAAAAATCGTATTTGGCCATTTTTATAGTTAAATATTTAGCAGTTAATATTTTACCAGTTAATATTTAGCTCTAAAATATTTTATTGGGTAAAGGTTGAGAACTGCTGGGTTAGGTTAAGGAGTTTTTAAAGTGTACTGCAGAATGAGTGACATGATGGCCTTTTCTATCTTACCTGAAATGTCCTTCTGTAGAGTTTCCAGTCAGTCTCTGAAGCTCCTGAATCTACAGTCTCACACAACATCACTGTCAGCCCTCTGCTCTCTTTTGATGATGTGAAAAAATCTCTCACTCAAATGAAAGAAAAACTGGAGAATACCTGCAAAGAAGAGATAGAAAAGATATCTGATAAAGGTACAGAAGCAGTTTTCATCCATACTCAGAAGTGAGCTTGTGTGTATATATTATTATATACTTATGCTAATTATGTCTGTTTATGTTCATAGTTACATACATCACATTTATTCGCACCAATAAACCAAAGGCCAGGAGTGAGTTTTTACAATGTAAGGCTTTATACTTGGTTTGTTTATTCTTTTTAAAGCATTCTCGTACTGGAGACCTTTTTAATTGAGTCTTCTTGAATAAATCATGTGAAATTACCTAAATGATCCTATGTGGAATAATATAATTTAATAAATTGTGCATATATGGCATAGTGCCAAACTCAATTAAATGATGCAGTGACAATTTTAGTAAAAACATATTTAAAAGAAGTAGAAATGTCTCCATGAAATTCTGCTATTCTGACCTTTGTTAACTTGTTATCTTTTTTAACAGATTATAGTGCGTTCACATTGGATTCAAACACAGTGAATTCTAATCTCCATCTGTCTGATGGGAATAGTGTGGCTATTGACACCGATACAAACCAACACTATCCTGATCATCCAGAGAGATTTGATTACTGTCCTCAGGTGTTGTGCAAAGAGAGTGTGAGTGGACGCTGTTACTTCGAGGTTGAGTGGAGGGGGAATGCTGGTGTTTATATATCAGTGGCATATAAGACTATCAGCAGGAAGAGTGATGAAGAAGAAAGTTTATTTGGACATAATAATCAGTCCTGGGGTGTGTACTGCCATCCCTCCGGTTCTTACACCCCTTCATCCATCCATCAATTCTCTATACTGGAAAATAGAGCGGCCAGTGTAAATGTTGTATACCATCATGGAGTTCAGGCTGTAGTCAGGCAAACACCATTGACAGGGATGCAGTTCAAAACTGTGGCTAAGAGTAAAACGACTAATCTCCCTGTGTCCTCCAACTGCCCTAGAATAGGAGTGTTTGTGGATCACAGAGCAGGAACGCTATCCTTTTACAGCGTCTCTGAGACAATGACTCTCTTCCACAGAGTTCAAACCACATTCACTCAACCTCTCTATCCCGGGTTTACTGTAAAAAAAGAATCGGCAATGAAGTTGTGTCATCTCACAAAACTTGTCATATAGACCCCTTCGCAATTTATAAACATTGGTCCAGAAGCACTTCTGGCATATACAATATATTAAAATATTTTTAATATCTCTTAAAAATATTTTATGCAACTTGCTAGGAAGTCTGGACCACCGCTGTTAACATCATCCAAAGTGGTCTATAGGGATTTTACAAATAATACTAATGTGTTCAGGGTCATAGTTACAGATTAGAAATTGTGGAGCATTGTAAAGTAACATAGGGTTCATTTACAGTTTTGAGTTTATTAGATTTTTCTCAGATTTGTATATTTGTTTTGAGCAGAAATGATGCAACATGACATATATAAACACAGTTGTTATACTAGTATTTTATTGTTTAATTATAGCTGTGTCAGATATAGAGGGTATTTTCCAACTTGAACACGTCGGGACACGCCCTGGGACACGCTCTCCTGGGCGGCAAACAATAAAACACCCTGCGAAATGGCTGAGGGGAATAGGAGAAACAATGAAACCGGGACTAAAACATGCAATTATTCGCTGAAATTACAAGCAGCTGGACACGACAGTGATCATTACAACATACAAAGGAATCAGGTGTTCCTGGACGCTGACAAGTTGCACGGAATTGTGATTCCTGATGCTGTAAGCAGTCAGAGTGTTTTGCCACCCACAGAGGCGCGTTCCGGCGTGCTCACGTGGTAAAGTGATGACACGTCCATACCCTCTATAGTGGGATATTGATTAAAAGTTTGGGGGAGTATTTGCCTACATTATAATTATTCAGGTCAATTTTAATGGCTCACAGTAAATTTTCTGTAAAGAATATATGGACAAACAATATGTCAAATGAAAGAACAGAGTCTCAGCTTTTAAACAACATAAACTGTATTCTTCTATCTTCATTTGTTCGTTTTATATCACTCCGTAGATGTGGGTAGGTTTCTTCAAAAATACATAATTTTGATTAAACAGCTGAGATAATTAACGGTTTTTTTGTCAAAGATTCCGCCCAGATTACACTCAGAACAATCAATAAAAGCCGCTAAAACATATATGTTCTAGGTTCTGGGATTCTGTACTTTTTCCCCAAAGGTGTGTAATAGCGCCATCTGCTGTACAACAGTACAAACACTGATTGCCGTAATCACTCGTCTTTTTCGGGGAAGCGTTTTTTTTAATTGACGAGATAACTCGTCATTGGCGGTGAAAGAGTTAAGGGTTTTCACGCAAATATAAATTGTATGTAAAGATATATAACGGAATGATGTCTGTTTAATCCTATTGCTTGAGTTGTAACCATGGCTGCTGTCAACATATGTTACGATTTTTGTTTTTGTTTTGATGCCTTTACATTTTTTATTCTGTTTTAGGTTTTTAAAAACAGAAGGTTCAATTAAACGCTTAAACTGTTGGTGTTATGTTATTGTTAATAATTTGACTCATGATCTGATTGTATTTTTACATCCCTATTATAGTTACTATAGTTACTCCCTAGCACAATTTTACACAACAAAACATGCATGTAATCACAAAATGTATTTACTGTGTATGATTGAGTTTTGATCTGGCACTCTTTTAACTCATCTCACCTCACAAATAGTCATATTTTGCATTCCTCGGTTTAAATCAAGATGCATAAGGAAACGAACTAAACTCCATATGCAAACCTGCAATGATCACTGTACTGCAACATCTTTAAAGCACAGATTTTTGTTTTAATGCAATAATAATGAAATTTTTTGTATCTCAGTCCTGTATTGTAAGTCCTCTGCTCTCATTGATGATGTTAGAAAATCTGTCTCTCAACTAAAAGAAAAACTGGAGGATTACTTTACAGAGAAAAAAGAAAAGATGTCTGGTCGAGTGGCAGATATTGTCTCAGAAATCTCTTTTGAAATTTGTAAAGTGAAACACAAAGCATATATAAGCATATTAAAATATCCCTGCAGGGCTAAAGGCACACTTTCAGAAAAATATTGCTTTTCACTATACACCTGTATTATATGACTGCAGAAAAATACATATTTGTTTGTATCAAACATTTATGAAGCAACAGATTTTGTGTGAAAATAAATCATAAGTGGTTATTTTGTTTAGTCTTATAACTGTATGAGGTGGCGAAGGGGACCCTTTTCTCTCACATACGGATTAAAACCTCACCAGCATGGGATAAAAGGCAAAAACATTAGACAAAATAATATGGTTTTAATACGTTTAAGTAAACACTTACAACGTTTTTACTTGGCTAATTTATAATTAAATTATTTCAATAAATGTACTGTCATTAAAATATGTTAAAATCACAAAATGTAAAAAAGAGAAACTGAATCATTTTAAAAAAGGAAACCTTATGAAAGCATTGGAGATCTCATAATAATGAAATATATTTAAAGTCAATGATATGATATTATATGATTAATATAATATTTTAAATATTATGGTTTCATTATAAATATGGTGATATTCTAAGGTACACACCCAGCTGACATTTATCTGAATCCAACCATGTCATATCAACAAATGGAAACGTCACCCAGGTTTCATCATGTTCATTAATTAGTGTTCCTTTAGCCCCAACAGAAAGGGGCTTTTTACCCCAAATAGGCTACCATACTTTTAAATATTCTTCTGTTATTTAAAGATTGTTGCTTTAATTAACTTGAACAAACCTGAAAATCATCAATAAGACCTTTATCTCAAAATATATTGAGTTATTGTAGAGATTCTCATGTAATCTGCAACATTTTGAAAAACAAATATCGAACATCGAATATTAGATATAATGAGCACCTAAAAAATGTTGTGCTTTTGCCCGCAATCGTCTCAAAGATCAGCTGAATATTCAAATGCAGAGGCAAAAGTGCATGTTTTAGAAAATTATACAGCATTTTTTTGTGCCATACAGTGGTTTACAAGATAGTAAAATCAAAGTTGCCCTTTCCCCTATGGAGCCTTTAGCCCAGTTGTGGCTACCCTATTATATGAATATAAATTAATTATATTTAATTATTTTCTTTAAGGTACACAGAGTTTGTGTTTAATGGTGTTCCTCTTTGGTTCAGTGAACACAGGGTCTGTATCTTTTCTAAATAACATTTGTTTACTTTGTTGTACATTATGACAGAGTTCCAAAAATGGCCACTGGGATTTAAAAGGGTAAAGACGACATGCAGTATAATACTGACATCTAGTGGACAAGGAACCGACTATTTCAAGTAGACCTACCTACGGTCATAATACATCGATTGTCTTACCGACAATTAAACCTCATATTAACTGTTCCAACAATTTTGTGCGTTAAATTTAGACTGTGCAATAACATTTCCAGGGGGGTTTAGCTGGCAGCTTCTGCGCTTGCGTAAACGGTCATAACACAACCCGCATCTCGAATACTCTTTAGGACGGATAGTATGGAAATTAGGGACGCAGAGAAAAGAGCCTCGTGTTTCTAAAAATAACCTGCTTCCAAAAGTAGTAGGCCTATTAAAAAAGTGTATAAGTAGCCTATGTCCCAAATCATAGTATTTTGAAATGAGTATCAATAATGTTCCCTGAGGGTTTATGGTATTTGTGGAAAATTTGAAGTGTCCTTCAAGGGAGTGACTTCTGCTCCATACACACATGGAACGATCATTGGGGATTCACTCTTGAAACTTGGCAGTTTAAATGGCCATGGACACTCCGATATTGATCTACACAATCGAACTGTTGTATAAATGCATATATTTAATGCAATAAATGCAATATAGTTGCCTAGTTGTCAGAAAAGCATCACTTATGAGTGGAAGAACAGTTTTGGAGTAGACTAAAGAAAATTGTCTGACGTTTCTGTCAGTATTCTGCAGCTGTTTTGATGTGAGAAAATCTTTTTTCTCATCTGAAAAAATCTGGAGGATATAAGAGATATAAGAGATGTCTGGTAGAGGTAAAGAGACAGATATTTAGCCTTCCAAATCTCTCTTGAATTATGTAATGTAAAACCCAAGGCACAAGATTTTAACACCATAAAATAGTATATGGATATATTAATTATGTCTGTTTATCTTACAAGAAACAGGTGAGGTACAAGGACAGAGTACCCATGTGCAGACAGCGGGTAAGGGGTTTTAACAATACTTTAATAATAAAATAAAATTAAACAAAGACAAAACAAAAACCCATAAGGGGGTAAAACAAGAACAAGGATACAACAGGTACACCTAACTACACCTAACTACACCTAACAAGACTAAAGATACCATTCAATACAAATGACTAGATTTGACTAGACTAGACTAGACTAGACTGGACTGGACTGGACTGGACTAAAAGCGACAGGCCCTTACCCACATGAAACGAATGAAAATGAACCAGCACAGGACAGACAACACAGGGGCATTAAGTAATGGGACAAATCAGGAGAGGACACCTGTGGGGCATGAAATCAAAATGAGCACAAACAAGGAATCAAGAGGACTGGAATAAAGAAGAGACCGGAGAGAAAGTATGGCGAACCATAAGTGCCTCTGTCCACACAAAACATGGGGTTCTGTCATGATCCCGTCACTAGGCCAAGAGAAACATCACATTATCTCCTTAGTTACGTATGTCACAAATATTCCTCCCAAAACCCACAGAACAAGGGAGGAATTCTTAAAATGTAAGAGACTGAGAGAAACACGTTTGTTTTTAACATTGAGGATTTCGATTATACTTTTGTGATATAAAATAATACTTTTTATAAACCAATCTTTACAAACCTAAAACAATCCAAAAATAATGATAGGTAGCATCTAAGGTAGAATACAGTAGCATCTAAAGAATAAAACTGAGACCTTGTAAACATAATGCTAAATATTAAATCAATAGCGCTGTGACAAATATGTACAGTATGATTTCGGCATTTATGACTTTATTTAAAAACTTGCACTGTTATATGTTTTTATTCCAACAGATTCCAGGCAGTTCACACTGGATTAAAACATGGTGAAATAACACCTCCATCTGCCTGATGGGAACAAAACGACTATACTTATAAACTACCGGAGTATTCTGACCATCCAGAAAGATTTGATCATTGGTTTCAGGTTTTGAGTAAAGAGAGTGTGAGTGGACGCTGTTACTGGGAGGTTGAATGTAGTGGGAATTATTTTGTGTATATATCAGTGTCATATAAAAGCATCAGCAGGAAGGGAGATAGAGAGTGAGTGTGTATTTGAACGCAATAATCAGTCCTGGAGTTTGTTTCAATGTTTTGCTGTCGTTCTAAATGCTCCTTTGAGTACAATAACCGCTGATCTCCCTGTGTCCTCCATACAAAAGAATAGGAGTGTATGTGGATCACAGTGCAGGAACTCTATCCTTCTACATCTATTCAGACACAAAGATCCTCATTCACAAAATCCAGACCACATTCCCTCAACCTCTCTATCTATCACTCAATTCTCTTAGCACTTTTTTATGTATTCATTTAAACTGCTCTGCTATGGAAGGTAAATCCTACCCAATTTAAATAAATATATAATAAGATGAAAATGAAAACCAGATTATTTTATCATAGATAAACTGCATGCACAATATGTGCTAAAAGGAAAGTAAAATGATTTTACATTTACATTTGGCAGACGCTTTTATCCAAAGCGACTTACATTGCTGTATCCTATAAAGTTTACATAGGTATTTGCAATCCCCTGTGATTGAACCCACAACCTTGCGTTGTTAACGCAACGCTCTGACAGCTGAGCTACAGGAAGGCTATTATTATTTTCATTAAAAAAAATTCACGGCGCAATGCGCTGTTCTAGTCAAATAGTAAAAGAAAATGCAATTGGTGAATTGACAATTCCTTTTCACAGAAATCTCAAGGCAAGACTGCCATGCTGTATGTTTGTGACCCGTTTAATCGGAATCCTGTAAACTTTTTCCATCATGACACATTTCCAGAAATGGAAACTGGAATGCAAGGGGTTGCTATATATAGTCTAGTCAGTGGTTCTCAACTCCAGTCCTCAGGCCCCCCCTGACAGAATACTTTGGATGTCTCCCTATTGAACACCTGAACAAGTTAATGAGATAATGAAGTGATGATTGATCAATAATGATGAACAGGTGATGTTAATCGCTGAAGTAAACATCATAAGTAAGTTCAAAAACCATAATAATGTTTCCTTTAGTGGGCCTCTTTCCCTTGATTTTTTTTTATATCAGCTGTTATAGTGTGTTTCTGAACAGCCATACAAAAGACAAAATTGTCGGAATGTAACCTTCTTAAATTGTTATAAGACAGATACAAATAAGGGGGATTTAAGTCTGACAAATATCGTGACACACCAAAAATCAACCAACATTTTCACAGCTATAACCAATACCAGGACGAAATAATTTTGTCTTTTGTCAGGCTCTTATAAATATGCTTCAGAAACAAACTATTTCAGCTAGCAAAATTTTTTACATAATAAATCAAGGGTAAGAGCCACAAGTTAAAGAAAGCTCAACACTATTATGGTTTTTATTCTAGGGATTGTGTTTGTTAACATCACCTGTTCATCATTAATGAATCAATCATCACTTCATTATCTCATTAACTTCTTCAGGTGTTCAATACGGAGACATCCAAAGTATTCTGTCAGGGGGGGCCTGAGGACTTGAGTTGAGAACCACTGGTCTAGATAATTTGTGGCCCAGTTTGTGAAAACCCAGCTAAAGTCGTTTTTGTGCTCTGTTGTTTTCTACATAAAATCATCCAACATAATGTAAAGAAAATTCTGTGAAACGAAAATCGTGTATTACTTCAATAACAAGCCTACAGCTTATGATGTGTATCTATTTGGTGCTTACCTATAAAAACGAATGACATAGGACCACGTGCAATGTCACACTTAAATGACACTTGGTTACGTAAATGATGACGTCACGACTATATGTTGAATCAGTTTTATGCACATTTCCCCGTTCGGGACTTGCCATTGGCTAAAACAAAGACGTATCTACACGTTTCGTCTGAAGAAATATTTGCCAAACCGGCCTTCCATACAGGGGCGTGCTCACTTGGTAAAGTGACGACACGTCCATCCCTCTATTGGGTCTTTTTACTTAAAAAGACGGAAGTTCCTCGTACACTTTTCCTTCACGTTTTTAATGGTTTTTATAGCACTGCGGCGTTTTGTTAATATACTGTTTGGTTTCATCACCGGGACGACTCTCGATTCGAGCAGTTGCGGTGTATACTGATAAACCCCGACTTTATAAGAGGCGTTGTTTAGTTGTTTGTGGATTTTTAACTAGTACAGCAACATGGCAGAAGCCAGCTTTTATCAAGACAAGTTCAGCTGCCCTGTATGTTTGGACTTACTGAAGGATCCAGTGACCATTCCATGTGGACACAGTTTCTGTATGGAGTGTATCACAGAATGCTGGAATCAGGATGATCAGACGGGAGTCTACAGCTGCCCGCAGTGCAGACACACATTCACTCCAAGACCTGCTTTATGTAAGAATGTGATGTTTGCTGATCTGGTGCAGGGCCTGAAAAAGACGAAACATAGGCCAAAGCGTAAAGCTGCTGGTCCTTCTAACTGTCTCGCCGGACCGGAAGATGTGGAGTGTGACAAATGTACTGGGAGAAAATACAAAGCTGTGAAATCATGTCTAGTCTGTCATGAATCTTACTGTCAGACTCACTTTAAACTCCACGAGGAGTTTCACTCTGTTAAACGCCACAAGATAACTGATGCAAGTGGACACCTAAAGACCATGATGTGTTCTCAACACGGCAGATTGTTAGAGGTTTTCTGTCGTACCGACCAGCAGTGCGTTTGTTTGCTATGTGTGTTGGGCAAACATAAAAACCACAATACTATATCAGCTACAGCAGAAAGGACCGAGAAACAGGTCTTGTAATTCCTTAACTAAATACACACAGTTTTTATCATGATGCACGTGCTCTCCTAGGACATTGACATTTTTGTATTTCCATTTTTACATTGACCCTTCAATTTAACCCAGAGTCAGTGGGCTTCTCTGCCATTACATGTTTTCCCTAACATTGTTTATTATTATATATTTGACAGACACTTTTAGGAGAGACGCAAAGAAAAATTCAGCAGAGAATCCAAGAGAGAGAGGATGAACTTCAGGAGGTGAGAGACGCTGTGGATTCTCATAAGGTGAGTTTTGAGTTGAAGAACACGTGTTGACGGCTAGAAGAGCAGTTTGAGATTCAGACTTCAGACACAATGCATAGGAGTTGACTGTAATGGGTGTTTGAACAGCGCTCTGCACAGACGGCAGTGGAGGACTGTGAGAGGATGTTTTCTGAGCTGATCCGCTTCATTGAGAGACGTCGCTCTGAGGTGACACAGCTGATCAGAGATCAGGAAAAGGCTGCAGTGAGTCGAGCTGAGGGAATCTTGGCGCGACTGGCGCAGGAGATTGTTGATCTGAGGAGGAGAGATGCTGACCTGGAGCAGTTTTCACACACAGACAATCACATCCATTTCCTGCAGGTATCACAACACTGAAATGCAATTTCTGTCCTAAAAAATGTCTCTAATTCTGCAAATGATGTAAGTGCCACTTAATGTAAAGAGTATTAAAAATAATGGGACCATATCAAATATCTGCTGTCTAGTAGAGTAAGTGTGGATTTTTTTTTTCTGTTGCAGAGTTTTCAATCGGTCTCTGCAGCTCTAAACTCCACAGTCTCGGGCAACATCAGTCCTCTGCTCTCTTTTGATGATGTTAGAAATTCGGTCTCTCAACTGAAAGAAAAACTGCAGAATTTCTGTAGAGACGAGATAAAAAGTTTGCCTAATAGAGGTAAAGTAGCAGATGTTACTTATTTTATGGATATATTTATAATGTGACTATATCTAACTGATGTCTGTATTTTCTTTCTTAGTTACACATATCAGAATTAATTCTGATGAACACAAGACCAGGGAAGAGTTGCTGCGATGTAAGGAATTTTAACATATCCTAAATATACACACGGTGTACTAGGGGAAAAAATGCAGATTTTGAGTTAAAAATTGAATGCAAATTTACAATGAATAATATCAAAGATGTTTTCATACTGTAATATCAGTTGAAATGGTCCTAAATTTTCCTGCTTTTCCTAATCCAGTCTGATTAAAAGACATGAATTGAGGAGAAAATATATTAAATAAAAAAATCTAAATATGGAAATAAACGGATTTATTAAATATGACTTTTGTTAAACTGAAGTTTAAAGTATTTTTATCTCTATCAGACGCCACTCAGTTCACACTGGATTCAAACACCGTGTATAAACATCTTCGTCTGTCGGATGGGAACAGAACAGGTACCAACACCGATACAGACCATCATCAGTACCTTGATCATCCCGACAGATTTGATCACTGGTGGCAGGTGTTGTGTAAAGAGAGTGTCAGTGGACGCTGTTACTGGGAGCTTGAGTGGAGTGGGAATGAAGGTGTGTTAATTTCAGTGTCATATAAGAGCATCAGCAGAAAGGGAAATGGTTATGAGTGTTTATTCGGGGGGAATAATCAGTCCTGGAGTTTGCTCTGCTCTCCCTCTAAATGCTCATTTGTACACAACAATAAATGGATTAAACTCGCTGTGTCCTCCATCAGCGATAGAATAGGTGTGTATGTTGATTACAGAGCGGGGACTCTGTCTTACTACAATGTTGCTAAAACGATGACACTCATCCACAAAGTCCAGACAACATACACTCAACCTCTCTATCCTGGGTTTCTTGTCAAAAACAAATCTACAGTAAAATTGTAGCATCTCGTCCAACAGGATGTGCAAAGATTATACAAATGTTACATGTATGATTACACAAATGACAAATGCCTTTATTTCAAAGAGAAATTTAATGTTTTAAAGTTAAAAAGATATCGTGGCCAGTTCTTTAGAAGGTTAGTAACATTTACATTTTTTACTTCATTTTACTTTTAGTAACATTTTGCTACTGTAATATTGTTTATGTTACAAATGAGAATTGTCATTTAAACAAATTTTGACACTTCGATCTGCTGAATCTTTTAAGCCGCTTTGTTTTGAGATGTTTTCCTTATCATTTGGTTGGAGTGTAAATAAGCTTTAAATAAAATAAAATACATTTAAAATTATGTTGTTTGGTGTTAGTTAATCTATATCGATCCAGGGCAATTTTGCCCCAAGTCCCTGTTTATTACATGAATTGTTCTATAATAAAGTATTATTAAAAGAATCTTTAAAAAGTAATTTCAAAGGAGAATACATTTAAAAAAATTTTTTTTTTTACAATGCCACAAGAACAATAGATAAAACAAAGTTACTAACAATACCTGCCATAAATAAACTTTAAAAGACTATTTAGTATATATTTTCTTACAAACATTTTTTATGTAAAGCATAACGTTTCAATTTTTGTGTCCTCTGACTGGCTCTCTCTCTGTATGACATCACACTATGCTCTATTCTGCACCAACGGTGTCATAAGCGCTCACAGCTGTGCAGATGTTTCTCGGATCTGAACTTTTAATTGTGTCTATCTATAATCTCGGCTATCACTATGTTTTACATTCTTGCTGTGTATTATATTTTCTCTAGCATATATTGTACACTAATGATTCTGCTTTGGAAAGACAAATATTTTTACTGATGATGGTATCAGGTTGATCACGATGCTGATCATGAAACCTCCAGTAGAGGGCGCTAGAGTCAAACCTGTGAATAATATTTTAGAAACAATAATATATTCCTAATTTATAAGTGACAGTATTTAAAGACAAAATGAATCGTTTTATAATAGGTAGATACATTGTTACCTCATATGTAGCCTACTCAAAAATCTGAAAATATTTGATCACAGAAACTGTTCACAATCTGATAAATAATACGGACTCTGAGATTCAGCAAAATGTGCTCTAGAAAACACGTTAATCTTGAACTATATATATTGTCAAAAGCTCAATATAAATGCAATTTCACTGAAATATAAGCTAAACCAGCAATAAATCATTCCGGAATAGAACATGAGAGCAGCACTTGTTTTACTTCATTGTCCAATTAAGAATGTGACGTCATTAAAAACCATTTTACGTTCAAAATACATGATATTTTCATACGAAATACAAGTTCGACCACACGTATACACACGTTCTTGCTGAATAAACAATAGCAACATCATATTGTACAGGTTTTAATGGAAACATTAGTCTAGAGTAAGTGGGTCTGCTGTGTTGGGTTTGATTGTCTGACGGATAAGAACCCAAAAAACTTAATTGAATCCTATTGGGAAAAGGCCCACAGCACACTACAGTAATTAATACATAATTTGATTGGTGAATATCTGATTGTTCATAATGGTATTTGAACAATGACAACCCTCAGACAGTCATTTTTTTCACGGAGCTGAATGTTTTTTGCAGATACACTGAAAGCAAACGGTACGTGACTCGACGTGACAGAACATACAGTCCGTTCTCCTGACGTCACATGCAGTTTCACAGCAGCAGCCGGTTAGTCCGCGAGAGCGAGAATGAAGTGAAAACAGCATGAGAAGAGAAAGCTTTAACATCTGGATCAAACGTTTCATCGTTATCATTCGGTAAGTTATGACTCGCATACTTTATGCATGCTATGCTCTAAATAAACTGTGGTAACATTTCATTTGTGTAGGTTATATTTACATTTGAGGTTCAAGGTTGAGTCGAGTTTGATACCAAACAAATAAGGTTTGTCAACAGATGTCGAAATTGCTGGTGAAAGCTTTTCACTTAATTTCTAGTTTATTATGCGCATGTTCACTTGATAGACAAGGATAAATTGTTGCTTCTACCTTTAACAAATCGACTGTTTGTAAACACTTATTTGCCAATGTTTTATTGAAAGAAATTATGTTTAGATGCATGCAGAGATCAACATCGATTTAAAGCAAACTTTTCCCCAATACATTTATTACTGCTCATTTTTACAGGTAAACTTGGCAGAAAAATAAAAACATACATTCATATGATATATTTTTATAAATAATTAAGTTGTGTTATAGGCTATATAAATGACAATAAATGAAAAATAATGAAACAGAGAAAATAAAAAAATGGCACTGCTCGAGGAAGATGCAATAGTGATATATTTTGACTTTATAGGAGAAATATAACCGTAGTAACTAAGATATCTTATGGTATCTGGTGAGTGTGTGTTAGGGATTGGTTGTATTTTATCTTAAGTTTAGACTTAAGTTTATTGGTCTTGTTAACATTTGGCCTCATATTTTTTAGCTGACTGATCTTAAGAAAAAGAACCATGGTTTTAGGAAAAGTGTTGTTAGCCATGTTTTTTAACTGATAGATTACCATTTGTTGACCATAGTTTTATTGTACGGTAAAACTAAGTTGAACATATTCTGTTGAGTGGTCATTATGTTTCTACTGAAAATAAAATCAAGAAACTATGCTTATTATATGGTTAAACCATGGTTTGTTAATGGCTGATAAGGTAATGAATTTACTAATATCTTTTGTGAGATGCTTTGTGATCAACTGACTGCCTTTGGTTGCATTCCTGAATCTATAAACCTGTCTGTCTCAACCTCTTTCACATTTAAACTGGACATTCATCTGATGTCCTTCAAGGTCCCATGACCTGGAGGTTTAAAGGCAATGTTTTGGTCACATTCCTGTGTCCTCGTGGTCTCATTCTTTCCCACCCCCTAAACATTTCTGCTCCGTGGCCTTAGAGGTCACAGACACTTCGGAGCCAAAACCCAACTATGAGAAAGCTGGACTCCGTAACATGCATTTGATAATGAAAGAGAAGCAGATCAGCTGTTGATCTGTCAATACTACCATAGATTTTTTTTTTGCAAGTCAAATGCAGGGAAAATAATAAATGTGGTTAAAGTCTAAAGTCTAACTCTAAAGTCTAAAAAAACTAATAACACATGGTGACCCTGATGCAGCACATCATTTAATGTAAAAGCCGCCATTAGTTATCTCAAAATAATCCCCTTAAGTGTGATACAAGACCCTCTGCCTCGCGAATGGTCCTGATCACTTTGTCTGGTTTATGTAAGGGATAATCTACAGGCAGCCGGTTGTTATCGCAGAAATAACAACCGCTTCGTGTCGGGTCCTGATCACTCTGTGGGATCTTATTTTTTGACAACAGCTGGCTGCTTGTACATTATCCCGCTTATTACACGGCTACTTGCCACATGGGAAAAAAAACTGGACATGAAATGTAATTTAATCTTTTACCGAATGCAGACCATCCGTGAGAAAAAAACACATTCACTTTTGGTTTTAAGGTAAACAAAGTTCAAATGTCACGAACAGGTAATTTGGTTTAATAATTTGTAAATCTAATGTCATATATGTTATTAAAAGACATATTCACATTTAATTAGTAAAAAAACCTGTCAAAGTGATTTGCTGCATCCGGGTTACCAAGTATTATTAGTTTTGAGAGGTTGATATCTGGAATCTGGGAATAACAAACCTCCAAATGTGGCGACTGGCCAATCAGAATCAAGCATTCCAACGAGCTGTGTAATAATTCTGTGATTATCCCTTACATTTACACCACTTTTTGTTACCAAAGTTTATGTAAGTGCAGTACATATATCAATATAAATAACTCCCAAGCACCTTTACAAGAACTAGCCCTCTACAATTCCCAACAAACAGGCCAAAATGGACCATAGCAAGAACTTCCTTAGGTTTAGGATCAGTAGGAACACTCGGGAGGACCTCAACTGAGGTCAGGTTTTAATCAAGATGGCAATGGTCAGGTATTAAGTTATATACTCTATACAATCATGCAGCTATAGTGGTAATTTAATCTGGTTCCTCCTGCTTCTCATTTGCCATTCCTGGGTGATTAGGCGACCAGACAAACTGGCTAAGCCACCACTTTATCAGCACGAGCTTAGACCTTATGAAGGTTTGACCGCAGTCCTTGTTGATTGGCCGAGAAAACTAAGTTTGCTGGGTGGCCTTTCAGCGCTTGAGGCATGTGCAATTTTGTCCCCTGGCGGAGCCTTTAGGTCAGGGGTCTTGGACGGTGACCATCTGGACCTTTAGGGGGTGGCTTCCTAAGATGCTGCTTTTGTTTGCTCAAAACAATTGGAAGTTAATCTGGAGGAGATAAGAATAGCCTCTGTTACATTGCCGCCATCAGCCAGTCCTCACATAGCATGTAGAGAGACATCTCTTTCACCTTCGTTCTCTTTCGTGAAAGAGGATTTGACTGACTATCTTTCCTTTTTTAGAAGTTTGACATTTTCAGCAGTCAAGGTTCTAATATGGTGCTGTCTGTTGGAGGCCTGCATGGCCAGCAAACTGGACTCAGTGATATAGGAACAAATATCTTGATATTTATCATCCACTTGACGATATGATATATTTACTCTAAAATTTGCTTTTTTAGAGGATCATTTTCAAACACTGTTGAACAAAAAAAATGATGCAAGAAATGAAATATGTTAAAAATCTGATTCTGAATCTAGTTCATTCAAGAACTTTACTGTTTTAATTATTTATTTTGATAAATCATTTTCAATGATAGGCACCAATACATTTATAAAATATTTTTTATTTGAATGAGCTATTTTAAACATAATGCAACGTAATTGCTCAATATTTCGTACATCCATTTAAAGTCTTAACATGTTAGGATGCTTGTTGACCACTTCTTTATAAATATTCATATAAAATCAGGCAATACTCGATTGAATTTTGGCCTGTCAGCTTTAAGACAGCTTCTGACACTCTTTTGAATTCCATTCAGCCGAGCTTAAAATGTGACATTTGGCCCATGTTTCCTAACGAGTGCTAGAAAAAAAGGTTTGTTTACTGTTTGTTGGTCAATGAGAATGCATTTCTTCACGCTTCTCACTGCTTCATGCTAAAGCTCTTCTCCACGGTTATATATGAAACCTATTGTCTGTGTGGGCGAGGAACCTGCAGGGAGTTCTGATGAAAGCTTCTTGACATCTTCTACACAGATAACACAGGTGCATGTGACAAGACCCTCTATTGTTGATTGATTTCTTATTTTTAGTTTCCTGTAACCACGGTAACAGTTTTGAAAGAACTTGCCAATTATTTATACAATTTCTCTCTTGATGGTACTTATTATGCCCACTGGATAAACAGCACATGTATTCTAGGTTTACTGATGATGGTGATTTATCAATGTATTATCTCCTGTTTTGACATTGTCATGTAGAGTATGTGGTGAGACGTCCATCTGTCATAACAAGGAAAGAGATGTGGGCTTGGAGAAAATCTAATATTAACTGTATTGGAGATCAATAAAATCAAGAGGAGCTGGTTCAGTATTTGGTGTTGATCTCTGTAACACGATGATCAATCACTGGACAAGGAAAAGCAAAGCATACAATTAAGCTGCTTTAATTACCATTACAATTATAGATGCAGTTTTGTTATACTTCTCCGGTGATCATTTGTAGTGTTACATTTTGACACAATTTATCAGCTGATACCAATTGCATGGTGCTTATGCTTTTGGTATGTTGGTAGGCCTATCTGTTATTGCAATATTTTATAAAGCGTGTGTAGATATAATATGCAAATTACTTCACAAACGTTAACCAATCAAACAAATGTTTCACTTTCTTCAGAATCTGTGCAGCCTACCGCGTCCTCGTTCTCTCCCTCTTTCTTTTGCGAGATCACTGAGCATGTAACTTAAATAAAAACGAGTAAATAAAACGCATTCTCGCATATTTCTGAACTTGGATCGCTGTGTAAAGTTGTTGACGTGTATTTGAAACGCAAATAGTTATTTAATACAAATATTGTAAAGTAAAATAATAATACAAATTAATATGAACATAGATTAAATAAAATAATAATAAAAATCTAAAATTAAAAAGCTTTCCTGTGGCTCAGTGGTATGAGCATTGCGTTACAACCAGGTGGGTTCGATCCCAGGGGATTGCAAATACCTATGTATAAGATAAAGCAATGTAAGTCGCTTTGGATAAAAACGTCTGCCAAATGAATAAATGTTTTACCTTTCAGTGGCTTTAGGATGAATTGTGGCATCGTGGCCTTAACATTTTAACGTGATATTTACTGAAAATGTAACATGTTTTCAGGAAACAGAAAAGTGGTGGTCTGTCATTAATAATGAAAAAAATTAAATATTTTCATTTTTAATTCTCTGTATATCTTAGCAAACAAGGTTCTATTGGCCACTAGTGCTGAGTGCAGATGGAGAGATAAAGAGTTGTCCAGCTAGCTTTCAAAATCCCTTCTGTTGTTTTACATTCACCATGTCACAGGCAGCAGGTGCTTCTTTTCTGCTTTTTTCTGCTTCTTTCTGTAAACATCTTGGTCTGTATTGAGCAGCATACTCCTCTGCATTTCATCCATTGTACATCACTTCTACTAATTTCCTTCTGTGAGGCATAAAATTATGTTTGTTTATAGTTTTTTTGCACACCTTGATTTATTTTCATTGTATGGACAAAACAGTTCCTCAACATATATTTTTTATATTCTGCAGGAAAGTTATACAGGTTTAGAATGACATGTGTGTGTGAGTAAGTAATGACTAAACAATTTTAGAGAACATTTTGTGCTCTGCGCTTTAACAAATAATATAGCAGTTTTAGTCCGCTTCAAAGCTCTACAGCTATTGATATGGATCTGACATAATATTTATATTTAGAATATAAAATGCGGTCCCGGCATCAGTATGAATAGATGAGCAAAGATGAGTATTGCCTTTTCCTTGTGACCATGGTTACCCGGTGAAGGTCAGAGATGGATGTCAGTTAAAGGAGTAGTTCACCTTCAAAATTAATTTTAATTTTGAAATTGAACTACTCCTTTATAGAGCCTCTGCTTTGTTATTTAATAGCATTTATCTTGAGGAAACATTGTTGATAGTTTTAGACTTTATTTAAAGTTAATTGAGATGCCTTGTTTGTTTCATTAAAAATTGTCACTTCTTGCCCTTTACTCTAAAAAAATAATTTTCATTGTAAAAAAAATATTATAGTGAGAGACTTTAAATTGATCATGACTGAGATCTACTGTGTTGCTTTTTGGCAGGCAGAATGTTTGGCAATCCATTTGGCATGTGATTTTATATAAACATTTCAGGACACACTGTTCAGTTCTTGTTTAGCCAATGCCTATAAAAATTATTAACCACTTTTTTTTAACCACTTTAAAAAAAAATCTGATTCGTTTTCTGCCTTGACACAAAAGCATTTGGCATACAGTATGAGCACTCGCAGATGTATTGGCAAGTTGCACCATTGAATTTCTTAATTTTTTTGTATTAAATTACTATTGTGGTTGGTGTTTTTCCAATTTAAATTGTTCTTAAAATCTTTTTTGTCTGATGATAATACAGTTGATTTTATTTCTTTTAATGTATTGTGTTTCCAAACTGTCAGACAATATGTGACCAGTTTTGTGAAAATCTGATTTTTTTACCACAGATAAAATGGGTTATAATAGATCATAAATGGGTAGTTTACAAAAACACCGTACATATGTCCTATGGTGTGACATAGCAATAATATAATACATTATAATATATAATAATAACATTATTTTATAATGTTAAGATTTATTAAATAAAATAGCATAAGAGATATTTATCTTCATTGTTAGTTTTTTTTGATGTCGCACCATAGGACAAATTTACGGTTTATTTGTCACCTACTCAAATATTCTTGGTTATGTTAACAAACCATCTGCCCATGCTCCTTAAAGACCTCATTAATCCTCTTCACTGATTTGATGCATCCTCAGTTACAACCATGCCTGATTTGAAGCAGTTAAATTTGCCCCCACCTTGAAGTTAGCAAGCGGTCAGCGGCCTATTGGCCCCCTTTCACCTGACGGCTCTGGGAACCGGCGATGATCCCTGTCCTAAACCATGAGTCTTAACAGTTGCAGTGGATACTTAGATGTCTTGTAAACTTTTAACCTGTCCGCTACTTTAACGACAGGGCAGAAATTCCTGGAACTCCTTTTGCATTGTTATCCCCTGCCTTGCATAAAACCAGAGGGATGTGAAGCTGTTGATTGGTTTAATAACAGCCAAATGAAGCCATGTCACAATGTCTTATTATTCTCATTAATCTTACTGTTGGGGAGAACTGAGTTACAAATGCAAATTTGTTCGGGTGAGATGTTTTATCATAAAGACATTGCACATTTTATTTCTTATAAAAAGCAACCATGGTTATATTATAGGCTTTCAAATTGAAGTGTTTTGCTATGAAAGGACTGTTAAATACATTTCAAAGAAACGTCTGCCACACAGTCTGGGGTTGCATTCGACAATATCACACAATTGGATCAATGTAGCTAATTTTACAAAAGATCACGTGCCTTCCCCCCTCTGAATGGAGATGTCAAAGGTTGCTGACCTCTTGCTTTCATGTGCATTGATCGCTTCACAGGAGGTGGGCTCCTCTCCTCCAAAGCCCTTCACATTAGCTAATATATCTTTGTTTGGACCTGAAAGCTGTTGTCACTCTTTTTTATTTGGCAAATTTGATTGGAAGAGATAAACTGTTGATTGTAAAGAAAAACACAAAAAAATAAAACCAGCTATTTTACATTTTATGTTTTTTATAGTTTATAAAATATAATATTGGAGGTTTAGAGGGTGACAGCACCAGATCAGTGGGGACGTGTGTACTGAGGTTGTATAAGTGTAAAGGAAAGGGAAGTGTGTATGCGTTTGTGTCTTTGGGCGTGCTGCAGATGGACATGCATCTCCTTGTCCTGTCATGGTTTTCCTGGGTGCTGATGAGTCGGACAGCTCTTATCTGGAGCAGATGGGTCCTAGACCATCTCCTCCTCCGCTCCTTCAAAGCCTAATATCTCCACGGGCCTCAGCGCACACAGCTTATCTGCTCCGGCCTCTAGTCATTTGTCAGGAAACATGTCTGGAAACAATACCAGCAACTCAGTTTTGAAAGAAGACATGTCACAGTGAAGAATGAGGAGGTTGTGTTGAGCAGGGTGAAGGGCACTGTCCCAGATAGCTGGAGTTCAACACATGACTGGCAACATTTCACTATTTGAGACATTTATAATACGTCATAAAATAGCTGCTTGTTTTAATAGTTGTTCTTGCTAAAGCAAGCATCACCAGGATGTCCTGTCTAACTCAGTCTGCAAAATTTGGGCTTGGGATATAAATTATTCCTGAAATTGTAAGCCTTGTTAAGAAGAGTTGTGCTGTTCCTTTTAAAGGTGCTGTGTGTCATATTTAGGAGGATCTATTGACAGAAATGCAATGTCCATAACTATGTCTTCAGAGGCCTTGCAGAGACCTTACGTAATGGAGTTATTACCTTAGAATGAGCGTGGGTCCCCTTCATGGAGTTCGCATTGTTGTTTCTACATTAGCCCTAAATGGTCAAACTACTCTACGGAGCACATTTCATAAATATCTCCTTAAGCAATGAAGCGAAAACGCGGCAACATCTTTTTCCTCTGTCAGCCACCGTAGTGCTTCGAAAGGGAGCTTGAGCAGTTGGATGCAATTTGCAACCTCACCACTAAATGCCGCTAAAAACTCCACATTGATACGTTAGGACTTACAGAATACTTGGGAGTGGGGATGAAGTTAACAACCAAGAACACACTATCAGCATTTTAACATTGTGTGCAAGTTTGAATATATTCTTGAAATGCAAAAACCCCATTTATTTATGTAATCTATTTTTCATATGTTGTATAACAGCCCTTGGGAGCCTTTTGTTTTTTGGCAGGTTATTCTTTGTTCCATCTTTAACTATAACTTGAATTGCCTCTTTTCTTGGCTTGTCTGTTAAAGTACATGTTGTTCACCCAAAGTGAAAAGTTGCAGGCAAGAGAAACTTGATTTACTTGCCTAAACAGAGTACAGAATGTGTTCTGCATGCACAGTACCTTTTTATTGAACATCTGTGCAAGGGCCATTATTTGTATTGCTTTTCATTTTGAGGACAACACACAATATATCACATTCATATTTTTAATTAGTTTTATATGAGATTTTACTTTTGGTATTTGCCACACAGCTTTATTGTATATGTTTTATTATTTTTGTCCTACCATTCTTTGTATTCCCTGCATCAAACCCATGACCTTGGCTTTGTTAGCACCATGCTCAATAGTACCAACTGAGCTACATAAACACTAGAGCATTACAATAGGTTTTGTGTGCATGATCAGAGCAGATCCCTGGAGTAAAATATACTCAAGCAAGATTTATTAAATCCCTGTATAGGCTTTGCAGGACGGCAGAGTAAATTATTTTAGCACATGGCCTGTGAGGATACTCCCACTTCATGAACACATGCACAAATACTCCACCTCACTGCATTTTATACATTCTTTGGAGGTACTGGATGGACCTGACAAAACAGGAGATTCTTCCACCATGAGAACGTGATCTCATAAAAAGGGTGCTCTGTAGTTGTTTCTTTTTCCACAAAACTGTTTGGTTTCAACGAGAGTTCTGTTTAAATATTTTATGCAATCTTCAGTCTTTTTCTGTGTTCTAAACAAAGCTTGTCACACACTCCCTAAGCCCAAGGTCACCAGTACTGGCTCAGGGGAGGGCGATGGCATGTGGGCTGTGGAGTGAAAGCCAATGAGGCCGCCTGGTCTGGCCAAAGTCACAGTGACCAAGACCTAGTTTAGAACTCAACCTTCAGGCTTAGACAGAGAAGGTCTAGGGTGACCTAAAAAAACTGCTCCTGCCTCATACTTCAATTGAATTTGTTACTGAATAAGAAAGTGATGGTTTAGCTAAATTATTCAAATGTGTTTCGGCATAGTCAGACTAAATGAAAGTGTTGTTTTTTGTTTATTCTTTTTTAGCTTTTTTATGTAAAGCTCGTATAGTGTTAAGTTAGCTATTTAGTTTATGAAATAAGTATATTGTTTGTTTAAAGTTTGTTTGAAATATTTAAATTTTTGTGGTACTTTGTGGTAGTAATGAATTAAACCTAAAGTATAACTAAACTTTGTCCAAAGCTTGTAAATTATTAGACTTTTTGTCCTGTGAGCATCACTGGTTGATTCAAGTTTCATCCCTTAATAATTTAGCATTTAGACTTGCACATTAGAAACAGATTTAATAAAAGTGTCCCGAAGTCCCGAATATATTTTACATGCTATATTATTAATATAAAGAAAATTAATATAAAGGCTGGAGCTCATTTGAACACAGCAAACAGTGTGACTCACGCTGTTGCTCATGATAAGACTGAGGGTACATATTTACCTGTGATGGACATTTGTGAGGTCCTGGTCTCTCCTCAGATAAACTTTCTGTTTTCCACATTGGCAAACTTCTCTTGACCTGCTTGTGTCAGATTAGCACTCACACCTTAGAATCTGATTTAGTATTTGGCGTGTAACACAAGGCATCAGTTTGTAAGATAAGATTCCATTTTGCAAGCAGTTGATTGATTAGATATTGACTGTTATTGAGTTTTCAGAAAGGTTTTCAGAAATTTCAGAAATTAAATTTTTTCAAAATGGTTAAGAGACCGAAGTACTTTTTGTAATGTACGTATGTACATTCATTTCAGTGGGATGCCGTAATGCCATCAAAAAAAGTCAGTAGCGGTCCTTCTCCATGGATATCTGTAACATAATAGAGTAAATCTGAAAGTACATTTACAATAACACTGTACAGTTAAGCTGTGGTGAATTGTTATATGAGAAATTAAAATAATAGAAATATCATAAAAGTTTCTTACACTATGCAGGCATTCAGTTTGTATGCATTGTTGTAAAACACAAAACAACAGTAATAATAATATTGGTTTTATGGCAAAAACTCTGGTTACTATCATAAATTGAAAAGGAGGGCTTAAAAATTGTTTGCCTGATAACTTTGATCTTTTTGTTAGTAGATTAGTTTCCAGCAGTAAGTTACAGTAATGCTAATACTATAGTCCGTTCATTTTATGCAAATAATTGATGGTTTTAAAAGGCCTGTACATGACACAAAGCCGATCTGAGAGCAGTCCGACTGTTCCCAGCACAGCTTTAATTGTTGATTTGTATGGGAAGGGGTTTATCTGTGTCGGCACAGGACAATAGATTGAACCTGCCTTTGTTACATCGCAACAACAAAAAAGGAGCAAGAGGATTTAAATTGTCAACCCTGTCACCATGGGCAACTCACCCAGCTTTATCAGCATGAAACTACTGTTACCCGCCACACACACACACACCAGGCCTGATGCAGCAGAGGCTGCCTGGGGTCAGGAAGAGGAGCATGCTGGATACAGTTGAGTGCCCGACGAGGAAGTGGGGAAGGGTTGAGGATGGGGGTCTTTCCTGAGAACATTATAGACCCTCATTGTTCATTCGTCACTCACTCATTTGAGGTGACTTTTCATTCTGAGGCGGGGAAAGCACTTCTTCTTTTCCTCTGACTCTATGAATGATTTATTTATCGATTCTTACTGTCATTTGTGGAAACATGGGATTGTTACCTTGTTTTTTGATGCACAATTGGGAATGTAATATGAATGACCTATATATCTATATCTTATCGAGTCCCAATGTACTTGGTGGCCCTCCTATTTTTTTCATACAGTTATGTTACGATTGATTTATTAAATTTTGCTATGAAATGTTCATACATCCCCAAGCTTAGAAATTATTCATTTTATTATGGACCCCTGAGACATTTCTCAAATTATCTTATTTTATGTTTCACCAAAAAAATCAAATATAGGTTTTGAACAACATCAGGGTAAATAAATGATGATTTTTTTAATGACAGTAGGCCTATATGGTCACTGAAACTGAAATTTCTAAATTCCTGTAATTCTGGCATGTTGTGAATGCGGTATTAGCATATGGCGCAAATACTTCGGGTCTAAGGAAAGGGTGTAAAACTCTGGTTGACCTTTTCCCGTTAACCAGATGTGTAAGATCACCGAAGGATCTAAGTAGTTCAAACTGTATCGGAAAAATAGTTTTGTTTTTTCGGGATAAAAATTAGGAATTGAAACACTGTATTTATGTGTTAGTTTGGCTAGTGATGGCTCACCAAATGTCATGTGATTTATTACATCTGTTTGAGCAACATGGGGAACTGTGGTGCTAGGCTATCACACTTTTATTCCTTTCCTGAATAATGATGGATGAAGCGTCAAAGCAGGAGGAATTGTGTCAGGAAGCACATCTGACCTCTCTTTGCCCCTTGTCACCTGATAAGGCTTGTCTGTTTTGATAATATGTGCTTCATGCGACACAGAGCCATTAAACAAGACCCCGTTTTACACTGTAACATAAATGTCTGTCTATAAGGTTATTTTATCCCGACAACAAGAGCAGAACTAACAAACCATTAGAATCCGTGAGGTGAAAGTGTGAGCTTACCAAATGTTTAAGCCAAAATGTACTAGGGAGAGCTCGCTTGAAAAATAAACGTTTAAATTTGCCCATATCCACATGCCTTCTGGCCATCAGCGCATAACAGTTAATGAGTAACAAATCATACAGAGAGAAGAAATGCATTTGACCCATTAGTTGGACTATTATTGTCCCCAGTGAATAACAGCGTTCAGCTGTGGTCTGAGTTGTAAAATGCAGGGTTGGGTTCATTTGCAGGTCTCTGGTTTATTGGCCTGAGCTACTTTGCTGTTCTTCACCCGAAGAACTCTTTGTATGTCGTCATGGTATCATGGTTGTTGAATTTCCCATGGATACAATAGATTTTTAAATAAACCATATGCATCCACCATCCACTAGTGAGGGCGAGTCATGTCAATGGCATAATGCCATCATCGTTGCTCAATTAAATGTTCCACCATTACTTCGGCCTTGAGGTGTAAAACTCTACTTGACCTTTCCAGTTAAGGTGATGGGTAGGCAAAAATGTACTCAATTTATAGAGGCATTTTAATGGAAAAGAGTGCCATGGTCATCAGTGTTTTGTTGATGGACTACAATGAACCGTAGACCAGAGAGAACCAATGCTTTAATTCACATATAGTATGTAGTCTCTTCTATTGTACATTGTTTAAATTTTGTCTTGTGTTGTTTGCTTTTTCCTAAATTAATCAATATCAGTTATTCTGTCTCCAAAATCTTGTTTTCTATCATCCTTTCAGTGATGTAATCGGGTCCCCGACGCATCTAGCAACCCAGAAAACGTGAAAAACAAGATCCCAGTAAGTTTGTTTTGATGAGCCTTTCCCTGCAAGCATATGAGAAATCGAGCCTTTCAGATTTCGCTCCTGTTGTGACGTAAAAGAAACGAGACAGGAGTGGATTTATTTTATTTTTAGTGGAAATCCCTCAGAAACCATAAGTAAAAACCTGCTTGTTTACGTGAATCATTTCAAGCCGGAGTGCTTGATCAGCCGAGACAAAGCTGCCGATGTAAGTAATATTTATCAACAGTCTGAATTTGACATAAATGTACCGTGTATATATAGGAGGATAATGTTAGCATATGATAGAGAAGGGAGCTAACTCAGTCACAGGCTTCATAGAACATCCAAAGCCAGTGTAAAACTTACTCTATATTTATATGTCTTTTTGGCAAATGGGCACTTGGAGATTAGCTGTATGTATTTTAATACATTATGTGCATTAATATGTTTAGCTGCGGCAAGCTGTAACTATTGATTTGCTAATGAACTGTGGCGAACACTGCGGTTAGTTTCGTTTTATACGTCTCAAATCAATCGTACAAATCTGTCACAGCATACAGAGCATACTAGTTATGCTCTCACATAGTGTGTGTATAACTTGTGAATAACATGGACAAGCACTAAAATCCACGTAATTCTATTGAGATCTGCAGGTGCACATTCCGTCAATTTTGGGGATTTGAGACGTTTAAAAATAAACTAACTACGGATATAATAATAAATATAATTTAGCCAAACGATTGCAGTACTACACGCAGAGGTGGGTAGACTAGCCAAATTCTTTGCTCACGTAAAAGTACAAGTAACTAGAGAAATTGTTAAAAAGTAATACAATGAAAAAACTACTCAAGTTGCTAGTTACTTAGTTACTTTGTATGTGATCATAAAGGCCTTCTACATAAAATTCATAACACCAATATTTTAATATTACATTTTAATCAATATTTTTAATTATCATAAGCAGATATCTTTGCAATAAACACACAGAGACTAAAGAATAGACAAACACAGAAGAGACAAGCATTTCTATACATTTAATCTAGTTCTGATGTCAATGTAGTTTAAAGTGAACAAACTAAAGTGAACCTGCAGGGTTTTGCGTTTAAAATGCATTTAACTAAACTCATAGCATTTTCTAAGATGATGTAGAAAATCTGCAGTGCTCTCTTAAATGAAATACAACTTTTTTGACGAATCTCATGTTTTCTCGTGTTGTGTCACTTGTGTGTTGTGAAAAGCTCTTACTTGTTAACAAACAGTAAACAGTGAACCACACGCCCATCAACAAGTTTTCTTCCTTCTGTTCTTCAAATGTATATTTCTGCAAGCCCACTTCTCTGTGTCTGACAGGTAACGTGCATGTTGCAGGTATCTGACCATGTGTCTGAAGAACAGGTCACGCTTCAGATGATTCAGATCGTGCTGCGAACTGAACAAAATGTTTGAACTGACTCATTAGCCTATTGAAATGCTTTTGCCATTTGTTCAATTAATGCATTCAAAAGAATCAACTCAAACGAATCGTTCACTCGGGAATGCCCGTAAAAAGAGACGACAACCTTGAAATAAACAATGTGTTTAAAAAAGCATATTTTAAAATCAATTTGAATTGAAAAAGTACAGATTTTCTATTACAAATTTACTCAATTAAGAGTAAAAGTACACACTTTTTTTTAAATTTTCTTTAAAAGTAAACCTGTTCCAAAATGTTACTCAAGTAAATGTAACAAAGTAAATGTAGTGTGTAGTGTGTCTGACTACAAGTGTGTTGTGTTGACGCGTTGTACGGAAGGGGCGCAAAAAGGGTTTTGTTTAAATAGCCATTGAGTGTTTTTAAGCAAAATATGTTACAGACATTTCATGAAGACCCTAATAAATCATTCCAACTTGTTGAAAGTGCTCATACGATTAGTCTTTTAATACCAATAATATTGTTGAAGGGGTCATTTGTCCATTTTTGTCTACATGCAGGATTTCGTTGAAGGTTAAATTAAACTTTAGTGCATGGCAAGGTCAGGGCTCTAATCAGTGCTTTGGTCACTCAAAGGCCAGTTTTTTACTCTAATAAATGAGCCCAGCATTCCACAATCCCACCCGCTGCAGTCTACTGACCATATCTCAGAGTTGCCCTCTTGCCCCTCTCATTTTCCAGTTGCGTTTATAACAGGACAGTAAACTTCCAGTGGCTTAATGATGATGACTTCTTCATCTGCCCAAATACTCCTTTTGTTGATCCTCCTAGGCCTCCACCCCCTTAAACCCTGGCTAACCTTGGCCCACCTCCCCCGTCCACTGCTGGACTAATCCTCTCCCCGGGCTGTCACCTCCACCCCCCAGGATCCAATCCCTTGCTGACCAGTCAGGGTTTTCTCTCCTCTGCTGATTTCAGCTTTGGCTTTCAGCTTGTGGTGTTGCCTTCCCCCCAGTCGTCCCTTCCCCCTTTGTCTGTGTGGCCGAGCAGAAATGGTTATCTGCACTGGCCTGGCTCATATGATGGTCTCGCTGGAAAAGCCCCGATTTGCACTTCAGGACCCCAGCAGGAAGTCCGTGAGAGAGCTTTAATAGGCAAATGAGTGCAGGGTTTAGGGACAACAACTTGCCGGTGGTGTGACAAGCAGCGTGAGACCCCACGCCTCACGCCTGGAACAGACCTTATGTGGTCAGTGCGGCAGAACGTGCCATGGCAGCATCGACTTTCACATGGTGGTCGCATTGTCTTGCTGTTGTTTGTGGCTCGTGTTAGGGTGGGTTTGTTTTTTTTGACGCTGAGTAGATAGCTCCTGAAGACTTAGATGAGCTGTGGCAGTTGCCACCTCTAAATCTCCCTCCTACCCAGCTGATGGTCATTTGTCGCTGCGTTAAAATCACGTTCTGATCTCACCTCATCTATGTAATCCTCAGTTGTTTTATAACATACATGTAATGTCAGGGAATTCATCACTTGATAATTCTGCTCAAATTAACCCCATCCTAATCTTTGTGGGTCTAGATTCAGTTGGTTTTACAGATTAAAACATTAGGATTAAACAGTCCAGATTAAATTGGTCCCATTGTGTTGAAACAATGTTGGTTTGGCTGTTATGAGGCAGATTTGTTGTAGAGAGTCAAGCCAAAGATGAGTTGAACTTTTAGAACAAGGATTTTACCCCAGACATTCTGATCTGGTTACCCCAACCTTGACCCCGATTTTGTGCACAGGCCAAAAATGAAAGTTTTTAGATATTTGCCAATTTGGCCTTTAGATTGCCCAACTTGTGTTGTCCCATTAGGTCCAAACAATAATATTGTCTGGCAGCAATGAGTTTCTTATGTACCAAAGAATGGGACACTTCTCAAAAGGAAACCAAGAATAAGACAAAGCAGAACTCCAAAAGATGTTGAAAGAGCCGCCACCACATGACTCATCTATTCTCCGATGGCGGTGGAAAAGATACTTCCTTTTGTCAGTGCCCAGGGCCAGAGACTCAAAGCAGTGCTGAAGGATGTGCGAGAGGAGGGACACTTCACTCACTGGGTCTTTTGTTTTACCCACAAGCTCAATTGAGCAAAGGAAACCTCTGCTTTGCTCCCTTTCTCCTTTTCCAATGACCCATTAAGGTCTGATAGCGTTAAAGACGGAGGCTTAAATCGACACCTCGGTTACTTTACAAATTGAACTTGGGCTTTATCCGTATGTTTATGTTTTTACAGTCTCTACAAACATATGAGAGCCTGGGAAACTTGTTCCCACGAACAAAGTGTTGGATATGTCTAATGTAATATCTCATATTTGTCAATCAGGGTCACTCCTAGACATTGTGTGGTCCAAATGGCATGTTAAAAAGAAACCTTGCAATTAAACTGAACAATGTTTAGACAAAGCCTCCAGATTAGCTGGAATGACAGCATTAATTACTCTGGGGGGCTAATAAAGCCTTCTTAGGGTGGGCGGTTATTGTTTAAAGCTGACTTCCATTCTGCTTTAACCACTATCTACTAATTCTTTATTAGGGTGAGAAAATATATACGGCTCGATTTAGACAAACTGTTGTTTATTTGCTGCAACAACGGTTGTAAAAGCAACACTGCAGAAGGATAAAAATAACAATTGGTTTACTGTACTTTATGATGAAAACATTTGTCGTATAATCTAGAAAATGAACGCAGTAGTAGTTTTTAACCAATTTATATGTTTTTCCTTGTGAAACATAATTTCAAGTAAAATGTTTCAACCTTTATTTTTTCTTATGCATTGGTTTGTTGACGTGGCTGTTTTATTGTTTGGTTGACAAATTCTTTGTGTCTTTAACTTTGACAAATGTGTTTCAGTGCTACTGGCTCTAAGGCAGCACACTCTTTGAACCATTGCGTCAAGTCACCTTTTTGGACGAGGCTGTTATCAATTATTAACAAATCCTACTATTTGGCTGTAGACAAAACTTGATTCTGATCATGTTGATTAAATCTACTTGAATATTTACCTTCATTTAACAGGGTCACCTTGATGCAACTTCACCTAACACTTTATGCCTCGATAGAGTGAGATTGGTAAATACCAAGTTTATTTTGGAGGATTGGCATATTGGATCTATAATGAGCTTTCACAAACAGAGCACCATTGATTTTCAGCTGCTTGTTACAATGCTGCCAATTTCTATTTTTGCTTCCAAGGGCCCTGGTATGAGAGGGTCAACCACTGAGTCACAATATTTTGTCATTAGTGTACGAGATGAAGAAGAGAGATGGAGTCATTGTTAGAGAGATCCTGAAGCACTGGGGGAACCCGATCCTCCTGTATTTGCATTCAAACCCTCGCTATCTTCTCCACTTCCTCCAAGCCACTTTTCTGTGGCACGCAGTAGGAAATGATCAACCCAGGATAGTATAAAACATCAATCTCCTATCATGCCCCTTGACATACTCCAGGTATTTTGACCAGATGAGTCCTCACCATGGCTGTTTACAACAGGGTTCAATTCTCAGTTAATCGTCAATCTCTGGAAAGAGGGGAGGGATGTGTTTGCAAGGCAAGGCCAACAGCCAAAATGTGAACTGACCCCACATTCTTTAGCAAGTGTCCCCAGTATGCCATTGGTTTATCAGTAAAATGGCCCCAATAAAACAGGGAGTGGCAGAAGAGAGGCCAGGCCCCAGAAAACGATCCTTCGCCTCACGTTTTTCCCCCATCTGCACACGCGGTACTTAGTGTTCACCGAAAGTCTCCAGTGTCACGTCAAGAAAGTGGCATCTGCGTATCATGCGTGGCAAATGCTGCACGTGTGTGGCGTGCGGAGGCACCTCGCCTCTATTGTGCCGCGCTCGACAGTATGGCCCTCTCCACAACAGCATCTGTCACCTTAGGGGGTCAGCAAGGGCCAAGATGAATGAGTCCTAAGTGAATGCCCCTCTCGCCCCGCTGAGCAAATGGCAAAAAAGAGGGAGGGGGCAAGTGGAATGGGGGAGGGCCCGGTGTTTGTGTATGCGAGCGTGTGTGAGTTTGTGTATCCAGAGCCACTGAGCGCAGGACAGAGAGGGTGGTTGCACTGGAGTTCGTGGAATCCACTCCAACTCAGGACTATCATGACCAGGGGGCTAGTAGCTTGGAACAAGGAATACTGTCTTGGTGTTAACGCTGGTTTCGGATATTCTGAGGACGTTACGTTCACTATGGAAATAGCTTTGAGTGCTTGAGTGAGGTCTACAGTGGAAGTTGTTGAGGCACACTCCACACCCCGGCTGCTTATGAAAGGTACAGAAGCGTCATGTTAGATTTTTCTGACACTCACCGGCTCCTGCTAACATGGTGTCAATGGCCATGGCTTTTAACACCCCATTTATTTTAAGATATTTAAATGTTTTGCATTGGCTAATCTCTCCAACCACCCCCCTGTTTAGGGTCTTGCTCTTTAAAGTGAATGTAAAAAACTAAGTGTGAATTGGTCAGCGCTGATGGCCAAGCTGAAATATTTGCCTTTATTTACATCTTAATGCAAAGTGTAATTTTTTTTAAAGAACCCATAGATTTGCAGGGCTAGTGTAGTGTTTGTGTTTTATATCTGATTGTTTGTTAAATTTATTGAGGTATTTTCGTGAATTAAAAAGCAGAATTTGTAAATGCACTGGAAGTTCTAGCTCTTATTTCCATTGTCAGAAATGTAATGTAATTATGCAGATAAGCAAGGAAACAAAAGAGGGAGTGGACTGACATGGAGAGAAAGAGAGGCTTTTGGTGTGGGAAAGTACTGTTACCAAATTTTACTACATTTGCTGCCGCACATGAACTCCACAATATTGGGACGGTTTCTTTTAACCCTTTAATTTGTAACGCTACTTTGTTTTTTATTGTAAACTAATAGAGTTATGCATAAAAGCGTTAGGTCTGTGATCCAGAAATGTTGGAGGACAATGTTGTAAAATCTGAGACAAAACAAACTGTTTGAGAGGTTTGCAGCTTTGCATGTTTATGTCTACAGACTGTTTTGTTTTGTCTACGTAAAATGCTTTGTGCGCCTTTTTTCAGGATGTCATTAATTAAAGATAATCCTACATTATAATGGAGTTCTTGCTTACAGTTTCTTGGTTCACTGTAAGGAAGCACCGTTTTCATATATATATTTATTACATAAAGGCTAGTTTGGAATGCCACTTGTATAAACTTTAATATTTGATTTTTGTTTTGTGTTGTTTGTCTAATCTATGTTTGTCTCTATATTCTTAAGTGACATTTTTAAAAGATTGAATTTGCACCATGTATTAGTACTTACTAAATAAAGGATTGGTAATGCAATCTGAAATGCTACATTGAAGGATACCAGGACTTGGTTGTGTTTAGGTGAAATAGCTCTTGGCCTAAAGGCAGGGCTCTCTGCTGGCATGTCCACATTAGCATTTAACACCCCTTAAATGTCATTACCAGTCTAACTGGACCAAGAGCAGCCTGAGGCGGTTTTGAACTATGTTCAGGTGCTGCTATCTCACTTATCATCTGTTTACAGCAGTATCATGATGGAACTTGGCCAAACAGGCTCACCGTAAGCTTGCTGTTGGGCAGGGTGTCCTAGATAATTATTTCATTGCTCACGGTTTGTTACAGAACCATCGATACCCTCTTGATCTAGATAAGATTTCTTGGCTGTCATTCTCTGAAATCATTATCCATGATTTGTAAATCCATTAAAAAAAATGATGCCACGGTGAAAAGTTTCCATTGGGTGATTTTGATGTAAATGTAATGTAAATGAGATCTGGTTTCCTTGGTAATGATTCCTGGAGCACAGATTACAAAAAAGCAGACCTAGAATTGGTATGTGATATGTTTATGAAAGAATTCAATCTAGTGTATTTACTGTAAACTGTATAATAAATCCTGTAAAAAACAGATGAAGTACAAGCAAAAATTACCAGTACATTTTCCTTTATTTAACGGACATTTCCGTTAATGCTAAAATGCAATTTAATGCAGCGCAAAATGTTAAATACAGTTAAAACAACTGTAAAAATGAATACTTCATATTAATACAGTATATTGTACCCTACTTTACGGATTTTTGTTTTTGAGTGTAATTCTTGTAACTTTTTCTTTCTTATTGTATTTATCTTTCTCTAAACGTCCGAATCTTTTCTTAATCCATACTGTTAGTTATTTTCACATCTGATTTTATTGCATCACCTTCATGACAGCAGTATTTACTGATTGATTGATGGCTTTACTGCATTTCACTCTTGTTTTACCAAGCCAAAAGAACAAAAACCTATCTTATCAGTCTTTGTGTAGTGCTGGAAGTAAAAGACATGGAGTTTCTTTCCCTGATGCTTCACAAACATTCCCTTGAGGTCATAGTGTCATATAACTCATCCCTCACCGTTATCAGTTAACAGCTACATATGTCGGGGAACATTGCAATCTGTTCTTCTTTACAAACAACTGTCTGATCTCAGATAACACCAGGATTAATACATATTACAGTTTCTTAATCATTTTTAGGATACCAAAATTCAGTAAATGCTCTGTTCAGTATTTTAAAATATACCCAATCTAGAATGCATCATTCTATTAGGTCACTGAATCAAGCACTTTTGTTATATGCATACATGTGTATTATGCCTTTGTTTTTCACTTTCTCCTGTACCTTCCTATTGTGTTCAAACAACAATTTACAGTGTGTTATTTTATGCTGTTTATTTCGAACTGTAAATAATCTGAGTTTTGAGCATGACTCTATTCCCTGACTTTTTCTGTAGGTGTGCGGGTTTACCACAATGATCATATCTCAACATTGATATAACATGGAGAAGAGATGATACTATCCATCTGTACATAAATAAATACAATAAAAGGTATGGAAGTTTCTTCTGGGTATCAGCAAAATTCTCTCCAAGACATTGATCTTTCTGAAAGCTTTTGATCTGAAGGTACATTTTAAAATCGTACAGTCGATGTTTTTTCAAATATTGAAATGGGTGACCGAATAAGGATAAAAGGTAAATAATATAAGAGCCCAGAACAGATATGAACTACTTAATATTCTAAAATATAATAGTTTTGATTTAATTACAATTTCTTGAATCACAACATAATTAAAGATCAATATAGGTCAATCTGTGTTATTTCATAGTTTTGATGTATTTACTCTTTTTCTTAATTAATTTAAGAAACATTAATTAAAACTAAATCAATAACTTCCAACTTTTGAATGGTGGTGTCTGAAACACAAGGGAATTGTGAAAAATTGACTTATTATATATCAATATTATTATTCTTATGAACGAGATTTCATTAATGAAAACAATTATGTATTATGTTTATATGTACACATGAATAGATGTGTTGGGATGATATCTTTTGTGCCGCTGCAGCCGTTCGCCATCTCAAATACCCGTAACACATGCCCAGCCAGATGTTCCTGTATTGTTTGTGCCAGTAATATGGCACCAATTGGGTTCATTTCATTTTGTAAAGGATGATGATAGCCTTATTTATGGTGAAATTGAAAACTCATCTGAGTAGACAGAGTAAAAAACAATAAAGCGATAGTTCACTTTCTTTCTAAAGTCATAAAAGTGTTAGTAAATTATGACAGAATTTTCATTTTTGGTTGAGCTTCACTTTAAGGTCTTCTCTCTTTAAAGAGATTTACAAAAGTATTGATAGTTTAACTATTCAAACTGTTGGCATTTTGATTCTTAAAATAATTGTATGATTTCCATTCCTTTTCAGATCATGGGGAATTCGTACGCAGGGCAGCTGAAGTCTGCCCGCTTCGAAGAAGCTCTGCACAACTCTATAGAGGCCTCGCTGAGATCGAGCGGCGGCGACCCACAGCCCGTATTCACCCAGCTTTATCTGGAGCCCGATCAGTATCCTAGCAACCTGGAAGGTAAGCGAGGTCATCGGCTCATTTGTCTTCTCAGAAAATGAACTTGATACTCACCACTCGTCTTGTATAAATTGTATTTTGAAGGAGAGATGTACTAACATGAAAAGCTTAACGTCTTCTCTGAATCATCTATTCCGAAAATCATATCTGCTCCGCAAGATATAAATTCGTATATAAGATATAAATATATATCTTCAAATATTTCGTTCTGATTCTGATGATTACAATGTTACACCTGTTCCTCTTTCCGCTTTTCAGATATTAAACCAAAAATGGACCTGAGAATCAGGTCCAACCCATCCGGTCATGTGCTGGTCAATTGTCAGTCCTCCAGCTGCATTGAGAACATGGATGATGAGGACGATTCAGACACCAGCAGTCCACCCCTGCCTTACCTGCAGGGAGCGCCTCCTGATGGATGTTGCACTATTGATGGTATGAATGATGAAGAAAAATATATGCACATTTTTACACTGTGTGTATACATTTTCCTATGCTTATTGTGTCAGTAATATAAAAAAAAATTCAAAATCGCATTATTGAACAGGGTTGACATTTTGCTGAAAATGTCCACGTGCAGGTGAAATGCAGTGAATCATCACACGTTAGCTGCATGTTTCTCACTCAGATCTTCTGTCTCCAGGATTCTGTCAAGCAGGAAAGGACCTTCGCCTGGTTTCCATGGCAACAGAGTCTATCGAGGTTCCCTTAGGGTTCGAGCTTGTCGGCGCCAAATCACCTAGCATCCCAGAGCACATCCTGGTCTGTGCAGTGGATAAGCGTTTCCTGCCAGATGAGAATGGGAAAAATGCACTTTTAGGTGGGTGTTAGGGCTGTACGATTTGGCCTTAAATTAAAATCATGAATAATTTAACATTTTCTCTCGATAACGATTATTGAACGGTTATTATTTTTTTGTTTATTTGGTTATTTTTCATAGTTTTTTACTGTCCTTCACTGACGTAGTTCACTGACATGGTTTGTACTGTTAATTTTTTTTTTCTAATTAAACATTTCTTATCTCATATTATTTTTAAATAATCTAATTAAATACAAACTTTTTATAGTTATTTTTTTGGAAACATTGCATTTGCTGCAGCTGAAGACAGGAGAAAAAATGCAATACAAATCAGCAAATCATCTGTCTGCATGTGTCGTGAGAAATCTACTTTAGGACCCTGGAGACACGTCCTGCAGTCATAAGAGCTGTCGCATGAAAGAAACTAATGAAGTTGAACTGAGTTTTTATAGTTGAACAGTTCTTAAAACTCATCAGTCTGTATAAAGAAATATGAAGTAAACGTGTTTCCGAATATCTATATTTCCCCCAATATGCACATATTTGGACTAAATGTCCTGTGATTTCTATTATTAATGTCTGATTTACTTAAGGTTGTGTTCAACCTGAACAAGAGAAACTTCTACCTAATGACCCCATTGTGCCAGTTTAAATTTATTTGATGTTTATGACAAAAAAAGTGCACATCAATATAAAACTTGGTATCAGTACTTTTTGGAAATTTCCCGCACAAAATTAAATAATACTGATAACCGTGTTAATTTTGTTCAATATAACCCCGATGTGACATTTTCATACTGTTACATATCTAATAACACAGATATGACTTGTATATATGTTAACGGTCTGTAATTGCTTTGACCAAAAAAAACTCAGCACTGAATGAACTAATAGTAACCTTCAAATGTCTGTGCCATTACACTACATTATGTCCTCCTGGCATATATCTGTACAGTTTGTTTGACTTATTAAATTACCTTTTTAATACACTCTGCCTTCGAGAGAGTTTTCGCAGCACATTAAAATGTGTGACAATGTGTTTGTAAAGGATTTTCAGGGAACTGCGTGGGCTGTGGTGAGAAAGGGTTTCGCTACTTCACTGAGTTCTCAAACCACATCAACCTGAAATTATCCACACAGCCGAAGAAGCAGAAGCACTTAAAGTACTACCTGGTGAAGAACACACAGGGTGCTCTGTGCAAGGGAGCTCTCATCTGCTGGAAAGGTACTTGCACGTACAACAGACTGCAGATACAACAGACAGCCAGTGATATATTCTACCTGCTATTTTTTTTTGCATCAGTTTTTAGCTTTCAATTTTCTACATATTTTATTTTTATTTGGTGAAAATATAATTCTTCATATCTTGAATAAGGCCATGTTAAAGATTAAAATCAATGTTTAATAAGCCAAACCTTTGGTTTTTCAAAACCATCGTTACTAAAATATATTATAAATTCTTATCAAATGTATTAAACAAAAAATTTAGTACTGCATCTCGACTATTTTGATGCTAAAAATTACATTATATCGCATGACATTCTATGTTTTATTTAAATACTTCTTTGTTATTTTCATAATTTTAAATATGTATATTTATTTTTCAATTTGTACAAATTTTATTTTTAAAACTCTTACTTATACTCTTACTTTAACTAAATTTATCACTTGTTAATAATTCCTACATTTTCTAGGTGGCACTCGTAATCTTATAAATGAACTAAAACTGGCCTGATCAGATTCTGTGCCAATGATCAAAACGCTGTTGTTACTGGTCACTTATTTATCATACACCTTTACCCATAAATCACTCAACATTAAGGTCCCAGTGAATGTGGTTCATTCGCTTTTAAAAATTTGTGTGATCTCATAATCTTTAGGTAAAATCTGAACATCTACTTCCCTCCTGTAATGACTATACCATCTTAAATGACGTGTGTTATGCGGCTTGGGCGGATCATCCGTTAACTCCTCCCCTTTCTACTGTCTGCTGCCAGTTCCATTTCAAAATGCAGCGGCTGTTTTTATATATCGAATCAAATTGCTGATAAAGACGAAAGCCACGGCCACTATTTTTCTCTTTAGAAATTCCATTTTACTCTGAAATGCAAGTAAAAACCATCGCAACTTCCGGTTCTCTGTGTTTTTTAAATGCACATTTTTATTCATTTGCAGATTCCAAGACAAGGCCGTTCTCAAGCAGTGCTTCTTCATCCAAGCCCAGTTCCTCATCTTCACTGAGCAGCAAAGAAAATGGAGACACAAATGGCCATAGCCCATCTCCCTTCCCTCTCTCGGGTGTGTTTGTATGTTTGTGTGGGTCAAATCTGGTTCTCCTTGGTACACAGGTTTTATCATGTCAGAGATGCATGTTAGCAGCAAACCATTCTCGTTCAGTTTAAACCAAAGCACTTTCTAAACTTTATAAATTAAACTATGTAACGTATATTTAAACATCATAACAATGACGATGCACTGTTGACATATTGCGACTGTCATTTTACATATGCAACCTACGTTCAATTGAGGTTGTTCATCTTCTTTTGGTGTCTGCTTGGCCCTGCACGCACAGAGGCCATGTACTATTCCGGGGGAGGGGTATATACAGGGGGTGGGGTGTAAAATCTGCGGTTAATGAATGGGAAAAGCTACTCAGCATTTGGTGACATCTGGCTGGAGGCCTAGAGTGTTTACCCAACAGTGTTTGGTGAGAGAAAGCAAGTCATTGTCTCATTCTTCTTCACAGCACCGTTCAGAGAGCAATTGGCAGCTGGCCGTTAGTGACCATAACAGTCTTTTACAATACAAAAGTCATTGAGGTTTTTAGAGTATAGGCATTATTAATGTTATTTGAGTCCTTTGGTAAATGATACACATGTGAAATACTATATCAATTATTTTATTACAATATGTACAGCAAACGTGACAAAATAAAAAAGGTTGCATTCATAAACGTATAAATAATGTGTTTACATTCATAACTCAATTGATAAAACAAAGCTGTATTACATTGTTTACATCTACAGATTCTCCACCCGCTCGGATTCAGTCCAGTTCATCCTCAGGGATTTTTGGAACACACGATTTGGGCTTCCTCAAACCATTCAGCACACCGACCCACGGGACCAAGACTTTACCGATTGGTACTAGATTTTTTTAAAGCAGCATTGACTGCCCATAATAATAGGGCTAACAAGCCATATATCATTTTGTATTGAAGTCATCCACATTTACTGTATTAAAATATGTTGTGCTTGGAGTTAAGATGGAGGAATGTATCGAATTTGACACTTTAGTGGGCCTGTTATTTATTTATTGGTGCTGCTTGCACTGTAACGATTGTTCATACTTATATAACTGGTAGATATTAAAATGAGCAAAACTGCAAAGAGGCTTATGTGTAAGCTCTTTACATTTTACCACTAAATAACAACAAACAAATGGTCAAAAAATCAGGTTGTGCACTGGCAGGCAACACTTACAATTCATAACAAGTTTGTATTATTAAGTTCCATTCAAACATCCTTTTTAATGTCTTTTACCCATAAAGATATTGTATTGCTCAGAGCTGTATTAGGCAGTTACCCAAGTATTGACTCGATGTGGCTGAGATAACCTTGGGGTGTTTTTTTTTTTTTTTATTCTCTAGCCAAAACACAGAATGAATCTCTTCCCTGAAGGTCATTCAGATTGGCTGCTGACACATCACATACTTTCGCAAACAAATGCATGTGCATAGTGGGACATCTGTATTAGAGCAGAAATTCTGTATTAAGGTTTATGGTCTCCTCCTCACACATTTCTAATTTCCACCAAGCACCACGGGGTTGATGTGTAACACCTACGTGTTTTATTAATGTATGCTTCAGGAATATTAGATGTGGAAGCACAAAGTGTCCCTGCAGTTCATTATCAATACAGCATCGGTTAAAGGAAATCAATGAGCTTTGCTCCACGGACCCTATGCTCCTTTAGAAATGAGAGAGATTGCGTGCCCTCCTATTGAATTTATGTGTGTTTGTGTTTAAATCTTTGCATTGTTTTACTCTAGAAAAGTGGATATTAGCCATTGATGTGCAAAGCAGAACACTCCTCAGGGCTAGTTCTTGGTTACATTTTAGTCGAAAACAGGTTTTACGTTTTTACGCTGTAGTTTTTTTCCAAATATGTGGTTTAAAACAAAGCATATTTGAAAACAAGCATTAACTGTTTCTATTTTCCAAGCTAAAGTAGTACATGTGCTACACACATAGATGAAGTTGTATGAACAAGATGAGAAGAGATATTTCACTGAACAATTGGACAGAATTTGCCACAGAATAATTTTTTTTAAGTATTGTAAGCTGTTCAAATGCTAAATCTAGACGTCTTTTTCTTTTTGCATCTTTCTTGTTTAGTTCCCACAGCCCTGAGAGTTAACGGTATAACCAATAGTTTAAGTTTGGACGGACGGTCCAGTCTACTGAGCCCTCCTCATACAAACCCACTCGGCACACCTACTCATGGTTATCGGCCCACAGAACCAGGGGACAGCCCAGGTAAGCATCAACTGTGCTGCTAGTTTATAGAAGCTCCTAAATAACTTTATTTATCAAAATATAAAACGAAATGGTTTTCTCCTCTAGCATCTTCGGCTATGGCGTCTGGTCCACCCAAAAAGCGCCACCGCAGCTGGCACCCCACCACTCTAGTGCCTGTTCCAGCAAAGGCCGTCCCTGTTCCAGCTATCCGGCTGTTGACGTGTAGCTCTGGTGGGTGTCATGACATCATCCTCAGTCTGTTGTTTAATCACATTTCTTGAGCGCTGTTTGTCTATGCAATGTGTTTAGCAGTCGGCGGTCTGTTTATGCATGTCCCTGAGCGGAAGAGCTTCTCACAGCCACGAATTAGATTATCTGTTCTCTTTAACAAGGACTGGGGGACATGTCATATTATATAAGCGAGGATGATTTATTCATTGTTTCCATTGAAAGTGGGTTGAGAGGTCACGCTAAAGGATGTCTTCAGTTGGATAGGAGGGTTTATGCTTTAAAAAGAGCTGTGGGTTTGGTCCTCGGAGATCCTTGGAGATTCATGTGTTATCCCGTAGTTTATTTAGCTTTTATTACACAATGATTAGTGTATCAGGTAAACAAAGGCTGAGAGTGAGAATGTTGAGGGGCTGCAGAGATCCATATAATTAAGTATTTGGGGATTTCCACAATGCTGTTTACGTTTCCAGTGTTAACGTACCTAAATTTACATTTTTGCATTGCAATTCTAGGTTCTTTGTTGTCCCTGTCCAATCAGCAGCCTCCATCGATATCAGGGGTCATACAGCCCCAGCCAATCACAGCGGGTGAAACTGTCATCATTCCTGACAACCTTCTAAACACCTCTGGGGTCCGGCCAGTTCTTCTTATTGGTCAGTAATTCATCTCCGTAACAAATTTAAAACAGTAAATTCTATTCTATTCTGTTTGTAAAACTACACAACTTTTGACGTAGCTTGCCACATATTATCATAGTAAAACATTAAACTGATTTTGAAAGTATTGTAACCATTTTATAATGTTACATAACACAAACCAGTGAAATTATATATAGAATAAGACGTTTGGACAGCTAGATATATAGATATACATCTACATCTTTTCTGAACTAGTTCCTAATATAGGAAAAAATAACTCCAGTAGTCTTTGTAATGTTATCATTTTCACGTCCAGGTCACGCCGACAGCAATAAGCTCATCAGCACAGGATATAAACAAAACTCTCAAGTCACCCCATATTTAACCTTGATAAGTGTTTGCATGTGTGTGAACTCAACAGACTTCTGTTGTTTGAACTTCCTCTTCAGGTCAAGGCACTTTACCGTATTTCTTTGGCAATGTGGGGGATCTGGTCGTGAGCCCTCTGCTGGTGAGCTGCTATAAAGGCAGAGAGCTGAATGAGAAGACCCTCGCCAGCCTGGGCATGTCAGCCAGCCAGTTACTCTCCACGGAGACTATGATACTGCTCACACTGCAATACCTCGCTCGACTGGGTAAATAACATCTTTATGCCAATGCATTTTATGATTTGTGTCTTTATTTTTTTAATTGGTAAAAATCTTCAGTGTGATGTTATTTTAATGTTTTTTACATAGAACATTCATTCTGTAATAAGTTACGGTAAATCAGATCAGATTTCTTTAATACAGGTACGGAGCAGATCCCACTACGAGAGGAGTTCGAACAGATCGTTCTAAAGGCTATGCTTTGCGGGCCGATGGGACCACCCGTGTCCCCCGCACAGCTACCCTGGCTGGCTCGAATGGAGGCCAGCGTATCGGGGGGCAGCGTTCAGGTGCTGGTCACCCATGGATCTCTGGGGGAGGGCATCTCTGAGTCGCTGCGCTCGCTGAGCGAAACGCCACCGCAGCAGCAGCAGTGTCTGCCCAACTATGTGCTCATCATCTGCCCCTCTAAAGGTGGAGGGAATGAGTTCTGTGTGCTAGTGCTGGGTAAGAGCTCTTGTACACTGAGATGATTCTGTTTAGGGAGCGTCTTCAAATGATCTGTTTCTTGTCAAAGCGGGAAAGGATGATTTAAAGTCTTACAGACAATTATAAATAATTTTGCACACTGAATATTCTGTTAACGATATTTTTAGTAGCGAATTATGGGCTTTTTTGTGTTAACCCTTGCTGTTGTTTTTTAGGTAAATGTCAGTCTCGGGCACTGGCGGAGAGCATGCTCACCACCAATGAGTTTCTCAAAGAGATCAGTTATGAGCTCATCACAGGAAAAGTCAGTGTTCTCGCCTCTCACTTCCAAAGCACCTCATTAGGTGAGTCAGAACCTTTCGGTTCTTACATTATTCTTTAAGATGTGTGTGTATCATTATATATAACTCATTTGCAAATCTGGGTGGAAGCAATAGTTATTGGGCAGGACCGAGGGGCAACCTTCCAACCTCTATAGTGAGGCCAACACGGAAGAGACTTTAATTGCAATTTATTGACTTACCACTAGAGACTTGCTCCGAAAGAGAGCAGAATCTCATTGAGTTCCTTTTTAAAATGGCCAACTTTACAGCGGAAACTTTACAGCAGGTGAATTTTTTTATAACTCCCCCGTTTAACTTATATTAAGCCTTAAAATTCGGCAAATTTGGTTTGTGTCCACTAGAGTGACAAGTGGTTTCAGCTAACAAGGCGTTATAGCTCTAACCACGTCCTGCCTTTTTGCTCATTTTTGATTATCCGGGAATGACGTGCGATGACAAGATGACGACGAGAGCCTCCGCCTACTTTAGGCTTAATTTTTACACTTCACAAACCTTCGGGTGACATCACGGACACTACGTCAATATTTTATACAGTCTATGGGCAGGACACATGACTGTTTTGTCATAGCATCCCCTGTGGTGATTCCACACATAAAATATAAGTGTGTTTTTATCTTATACTAATAAGCATTTTATTCGTGTCAAATTGATTGTGATGCTGCAGGTGACAACTTGGACAAACAGCTGGTTCGGTATCAACGTAAACGCAAAGACCGAGTGGTTCAGCCTTTCCAGGGACATCTCGCTGAGTACATCCACTCCCAAGAAGCTGAAACAATGATACCAGAATCAGGACCAGGTGAGGCTTTCGTTTAGTTTTCCAGATTCAAAAGGTTTTTGGGAGTTTGGGACTGGCTCATAAAAGGCCGTGGAATGTCACATCACTTCAGATAATAAAAATGTGTTTATTTTACTCGATCACTGTGAGTGATTCTGATTTGTGGATGTGTGTTATAGATTTATTCGGCGAGAGCTTTCAGATACACCCTCCACAGCTAACCGTAGCACGCAGCCTACTGTCGCAGGTGTGTGCTATTGCCGACTCGGGCAGTCAGAGTTTGGATCTGGGACGCTTCGGCAAGGTAGACTTCCTGATTCTAGTTCCTCCCTCCCACGTCCTGGTGCACCAAACAGTCCAGCGCATACGACAATCAGGTATGTGGCAGCGGAAGAAAACGCTATTACTGTGTTAAAGTTATATAAAAGCAGTTCACAAGGAAAATTATTGACTTTATTTCAGCATTTTGTCAAAAATAATCATAGTAATAACAATTGAATGTTCTCGTCCTCTTCATTTGGTCAGGTGTCCTGATAGATCTAGGTATAGAGGACACGTCATTAGCCCTACAGAAATCTGACAAGTACGTGGTGCGTCTGGATGCGGAGGTGCACACCAAAATGGAGGCCTTCATGAGGAAGGTCAAACAGAACCCTTACACACTCTTCGTCCTTATTCACGACAACTCCCACGTGGACCTGACCAGGTCAGTGACATAGCTGTGCATCTGTATCATAGCAGAAAATAAAAGTTCACATCCTAAGACTTCTAACCTTCATTCGCTCTTTCAGTGCCCTTTCGGGGTCGGTCTGTCACGGGGAGCTGCAGGGATTGGCCGACCGCGTGGTGAACTGTCCAGAGGTTCTGGGAGCCATAAACCTTCTGGTCCTGCAGGTCAGCTGTTTTCCCTTCACCCTGCAGAGCCGGCAGTCACGCATCAGTCCCCAGAACGAAGTGCACTGGCCCAAGATTGAAAGCCTGGTGAGTTTCACTGACCCATGTGAAAATCTCTAAATGTTACAGACATTCTGTCACATTTTGTTACAATGTGGTGATGCTTGTTTAACTTTGTTTCTATTTCATTTCAGGAGGGTGAGGTTTCTCCCAAGGATCTGGTTTACTTTGGACTGAAGGATTACAGCCAATCGTTGCAGTGGGGGGTGGCGAGTCCAATTCTCCGATGCGATGACGCCTTTGAACGCATGGTCAAAACCCTCCTGGAGAGGTCATTTCATTTTTCCTTTACACACAGTTTGCTGAATATACTGGTTGCACTATATACAGGGTGTATATAAAGACACTATCTGTTGTTGGTTGTCTAAATGGGTGGTTCCTAGTCAGGCCAGACATAATCTTAGTAGTCACCTTTAGGGAATATCCCTCATTGAATTTTTCATGTTGTTTCCAGGCACCCACACCTGCACAGTATGGTGATCCGTAGTTACCTGCTCATCCAGCAGTACACCGAGGCTCTGATGGCCCTTACAGCAGCCCCCTCACTGCGGGACCACGTGACCCCTCAGACCCTAGCCATGGTGGAGGATCTACTGGGCGTGCCGGGCCGCAGCAGGCACGGATGCGGACACATGCTGCTGGTGCGCGTGCCCTCGTTGCAGCTGGCGCGGCTGGCTCAGGAGCGGCTAGAGGAGGCCCGGGACAAACTGGGACTGCAGTACAGATTCGCAGTGCTGCTGGGCAGCCCTGCCGCTGAAATCAGCCTGCCAGTGCACTTCTGTGCCCGCCTGCGGGTAAGAGGAATCTCACATGTCCTGTAATGTTTATTGTTTGCTGTATAGAGCGCTGAATTAAGTCTGTGTGAATTTTAAGGCTTGGCGGGGCTGTAAAAATGAAGAGTGGGTCCCACGGACATATGAAGACCTGGAGGAGCTTCCATGCATTGTCATTCTCACTGGAAAAGACCCTCTAGGAGAGACTTTCCCAAGGTACTTACATCAAAAAAAAAATACTTTGCTACATAGTTCATCCAAAATGAAAATTCTCTCATTATTTACTCAAGTTGTTCCAAATCTGTATACATTTCTTTGTTCTGATGAACACAGAGAAAGATATTTGGAAGAATGCATGTTTGCCGTAGTAGGAATATTTGCTTTATATGTTTCTGTTTTATTTTAAACACAAAGAAGATATTTTGAAGGATGTAGGAAAGCAAACAGTTTTGGGGCACTTTTCACTACCATTGTAATGGTCACAAAGAACTGTTTGGTTACAAACATTCTTTCAAATATCTTTCACTGTCCCAGTTTTGGAACAACTTGAGGGTGATTAAATGATGACATCATTTTCATTTTTGGGTCCACTGTTCTCTTAAGGAGTGGACCCTGAAGAAGATAAAAATACATAATAATAAATAAATAAATGATAAAATTGTATTGGTATTACATTGAATCTGTCATAAAACAGCATATTAGTGCTAGAAAGAAAATAACTGCAATAATAATTGTTTACTTCATAAAGCCATGTAAGCCAAACACAAAGTTATAAATATATAAGCTTGTTGGCTTCTATAAGGCTCATATCCCTTTGCAGACAACATTTGATCATATCCAAAATAAAAAATTGGTCCCTATTTCTTTCTGTTAGATTTAGCGCCACCTTGTGGTTACACATATTATGCTTCTAGGTCAGCAACTGTATGTTTATTATCAGTGGACTGTGTAATCGGAGGTATAACTGCTTTGTGAACCAATCACATCAATCTGTTTTGTTTTGATTTGTTTAGGTCTTTGAAATACTGTGACCTGAGATTGATTGACTCCAGCTACCTGACGCGTACAGCGCTGGAACAGGAAGTGGGTCTGGCCTGCTCGTACATCACACGCGGCGTGATACCCGAGATGAGAACGGCGGGAGGAAGAGAGGAGAGACAGAGAGAGGATGAGAGAAGCTCAAGAGTAACAGCAGAACATGATGAACTTCAGATGGAGCTGGAGAGACCGCCCAGCAATTCTAGTGCCACTACCAGAACCTCCGGTGAGGAACACAACTGGTCCTACTTTGATATTTTACATATGAATAGTTTGTTTCTTAATGAGATAATTCTGTTTTTAAATTTTACAAAAATAATGTTTTTTGCTATCATGTTTTTAATGTGTTATATTGTGTTAGTTAGCTGTATTTTTTGATTTTTTTATTATGGCTTAAATCAAAACAAAACCACTGCAGTTTGATTGATTTAAATTGGAATGCAAAATAAAAAAAAACAGGATTTGAGTTATCCCATTTTTGGAATCTAACTCTTCAGATATTTTTTTATTTAATTTGTAATTACTTTAAGTCCCATTTTAGACTATTTTAATTAGGTTTTTATACCGTTATGTATAAAATGTCCTACTCTCTCTCTCTCAAGATTCAAGATTCAAAGGAGCTTTATTGGCATGATAAAAGAAAATTTACATTGCCAAAGCACAAGATTAAATATAAACATGCAGAAATACAGATTAAGATAAAAAATAAGGCGGTCTTGACATATCTTGCAGCCAGGTTTGAGCTTCTTGAGTTTTCTCCCAGTATGTATGAGATCTTGTCCTTTTGTTGAAACTGGTCAAAGTCTTTGTGTAAGTTTGTGAACTTGGGGAAGAATGTTTCTCTGATGTGTGTGTAGTGCAGCTCTGTTTCCACTTGATTGTGTGTGCAGTGTGGACACAGTCGCTCTTCTCTCGGTGTCATGTGTGTCTGTGTCTGCCCGTCTCTACAGTGAGCTGGTGATCACTGAGTCTGTACATGCTCAACACTTTTCTTAGTTTAGGGTCTGATACGCTTGTGAGGTATTCTGACACTTTATATTCTCTCTTTAGTGACAGATAGCATTCCAGTTTACTTTGCTGAGCTGTTGCTTCCGTCCAGTGTTTGAGATATTTATCTTTTTGTGTTTTGATCATTTGGTTTAGTCTGGCTGGGGTTTGGGGTTGACTTGGGCATGTTTGGGGTTGAAGAGTTAGTAAAACATCTCTCTCTCTCACTCTCTTTCTCTTTCAGGCTCCACCACAGAAAACGGCGTCAGTTCCTCGAGCGTGCTCGACAAACCCTCCACACAGACCGACTCGACCAATAGCACCAGAGGGTTGCTTGACTCCTGCACTTCTCCCACTCGCTTCAAGCAGGAGTGTGACTCTCAAGCACCCGGTTCTTCTACCACACCCTCCTTTTCTTCTGCTTCCTCGTCCTCTTCCTCCTCGTCCTCTCCAGCAGCTCAGAGACCGAGTCAGTCCACACAAACTTTGCGTGAAGAGAGCAGGACGCAGGTCTTCCCGAGGACGGTGGTGCTCTCCCGGGCAGCGTACGCCCTGCTGGCTCCCGAATTACTGGGTCAGCCCAGTTCAGCATCTCTGCTGCCACACGCTGACGTAGCATGGAGTAGCCCCCTCAGACCACCCCTTCCTCTCGGCTTGGGTGATGCGGAGCAGTCCCTGTACTATCGACAGTGGACAATGACCAGGCAGCACCACGCGGATTACGAAGGACCTGCCGTACCGCATCCCAGAAGGCTGCTGCTGAGTGGACCACCACAGGTGATGACTGAATAGAACAAATAAGCCCCACCCCATATTAGACATCCATGTTTTATACGCTTTACTATGATGAGAGTTTCATACTTTGTCCTGCTTATGTTATAGGCGGGAAAAACTGGCGCGTATCTGCAGTTTCTACGCATTTTGTTCCGCATGCTGATCCGTCTGCTGGAGGTGGATGTCTATGATGATGAAGAGCTGGAGGAAGGTAAGGAAACTGAACATATTCTATTAAATCTATATTTTTGACAGAAGGTTTAGTGAAATACTCTCTCTAGTATATATGCTTTCAGTAATAGTCTTGAAATTTATTCTCTAGATGTGGCCGAAAAATCAAAGGTTCCACCTATCAGTGGGCCGCAGTGGCCGGACGTGGAGGAAATCCTTAAACTGCGTTTCGACCTTAACCCCCATGACCACAAGTTCAGACACGCAAGCCCGGTGTATACAGAAAAGAAGCAAAAGGCACATAATGGTATCAGTCGGTTTCTTTAAATAGATCATGAAAAGCAGATTGAAAGGGGCTGTTTTTGATTAAGTATATTTGTTTTGTGCATGAAACACAGGGGTGAAAATAGAGAAACTTGAAGCAGAAGAAGAGACACCGAAGAGAAACACAGTGTCGGTCAGACTCAGCATGTTTGCGGCCCATAATGCATTTCACCACTGTGAGCAGTGTCATCATTACAGTGAGCCGGCTCCTGCTACACAGGTGAAGACATTTGTGGATCCATCATGTCATGACACAACAATACACACATGTTGCAAGTTGCATAAAATGGCCATTTGTCTGTTTTAATCAGTCTGTGAAACATCATAAAGCAGTTAAATGTTGTCTTAAGTTTGACATCATGCTCATAATTATGACTTAATAGATTCAATCATATAATAGTTTTATCATAAAACTTTTTGTACTAATAATTGCAGAAAAAAGACTTGTTAAACTTGGGAGTCACTCATTTTAGTCATTTTTACTAATGATGCAATCACAATTTTTCTGTGTAGCTGTCCGAGTGTACTTTCCACGCCTTCACGTTCTGCTCATCCATGCTTGGAGAGGAAGTCCAGCTGCACTTTATCATTCCCAAAGCCAAAGAGCATCATTTTGTTTTCAGCCAGCAAGGCAGTCACCTAGAGAGCATGAGACTCCCATTGCTATCAGATAAGGTGAGTCAACCAAACCAGCTCTTAAAACACTCCTTGAATCAACAATAAGTTTCACTTTAAATTAAAAGTTCACCTGAATGAAGTATAGAAATTGATGATATCAACTTTAGGAACATTCTCTCATGATTCGGCCATCATACACAGTGAGAACTGGTAGAAATTATTTCTTTTTAGAAAACTACATTGAAGGAATAGTTCAACTAAAAAGACTGTCATCATTTACCCGCCCTGTTGTCATTTTAAACCTGCGTGATTTTCTTTCTTCTGCAAAACTCAAAAGAGGATATTTTGAAAAATGTGGTAACCATAAACCATTTGGTCCCTATTGACTTCTATTGTATGGCCACAAAACCAATAGAAAACAAGGGGACCTTTTGGTTACCAACATTTTTCAAAATATCTTCTTTTGATCTATAAGTAAATATGTAATTGAGTAAACAATGACAAAATTTTCATTTTGAAGGTGAACTGTCTCTTATAAAAATAAAATTGTAAAATGTAACATTTTATGTGGAAAATTTAAATGTGCTTACTGTTATCGTTTACACCAGAGTAAAAAAAATATTATTTAAAGTATTACATTATTATTTGTGCATATTAGAGAAGTATTTCTCAGTGAAAGGAATGTCCCTAAGCAGTAAAAAGACTTTCTTAGTCATTTTTTAATCTTTTTTGTGATTGTGACTTTAGGAAGGAGCTTATAACATTTACTATGTTGCTCTTTTTACTAACTCAGGATTCCAGCATGCTAAAAAGTCCCATCTTCACTCCCACCACTGGTCGTCAAGAGCACGGTCTTCTCAATATCTACCACGCCATGGAGGGAGCCGAGCATCTGCACATCTTGGTTGTCAAGCAGTATGAAATGCCCCTCTATAGGAAATACTGGCCCAACCACATCCTCCTGGTGCTGCCTGCTATGTTCAACAACTCGGGTGTCGGTGAGTTGTGACCACAAATACAGTTTTTGCTTCTTAACATACATCATAAAAACAGGATATCTTGCACCTTTAAATCAGAAATATGTGTATGTAGCATGAATGTACTTTTATGACACAGATTCCCTCCACAACAAACCCCATGTGTGAATATTTGACCATGTTGTCTTTCAGGAGCTGCTCGATTCATGATCAAGGAACTGTCTTACCACAACCTGGAGCTGGAGAGGAACAGACTAGAGGAGCAAGCGGTGAGACGCCAGGACGTGTGGCCCTTTATCGTCATGATGGATGACTCCTGCGTCCTGTGGAACACCCATCAGCCTGGACCTGAAGGCACCAGGTATGGATCCGTAAACACTTGATAGATCCAGCCGTGGAAATGGCTTGCAGATCTTATAGATCCAAATTAGAGTCCAGTTTCACTAGATTTCTCCCCGTCAAGAACATATTATATCTGAAAATATCAACTCCGCTGCAAGTAAATACTTCAAATCAACAAACAGGTAGAAACAGAGAAGGGAAGAACAGCAGGCAGGAGATAAAGTGATGTTGAATAAAATGAAAGATGGTTTATTGAATAATCTCAGTTGTGTGTCAATGCTCAGTATAGCTCTGTCCAACTTCGTCTGACTAGAAACAGATTCAATAGGTATCATTAACCATGCAAGATTACGGTATCAAAACATTGTCTTGTGACGTTATCATGAACCTTGATATGATGACCATTGGAGGCTCATATAGGCATAAAAGACAATACAGCACCCAACAGAAGATTAAACAAATATAAAAAATAAGGAAAATTGTAACAAATAATTTGAATAAAAATATATAATAAAGTGATAGAGAAATAAAGGAATGAATATGATAAATGAATATATGATAAATTAAATGCATAAAACTTAGTTATGGTTAGTAAATATATAATGGAAATTTTAATAAATGGAATAATGTAATAAATGAAATAGAATAATAAAATAAAATAAGAAACAAATGTATGTTTCTACCCAGATCTATCACACTGATTTGTTCTGTTGTCTTTATTTTCTAACATCCTTCTCTCCATGTCTGTCTCTTAGTGAGATGGTGAATGTATCACTGAAGAGCGTCATACAGCATATGGAGGCCACTCCAAAGATCTCACTGTATGCCATGTGCGGCCTGCAGAAGTGGAGCAGTAGTTTGTCTTTTCGAACTACACCAGTTCCTTTCTCTCGCTGCCACCTCCATGACCTCATCATGCTGAACGTTGACCTCACACAGAACGTCCAGTATGATCTCAACCGGTGAGAAGAAATAGTTATTTGTGACTCAGTGTCAAAGAAATAATGGTTTCTTTTTATCTGGTTGAAGTAGAGACTGATAGACTTTTGTGTGTTGTTCGGTAGGTTCACATGTGAAGAGGTGGACTTTAACCTGAGGGCACACAGCAGTGGTCTTCTGCTGTGTCGTTTCAATCACTTTAGCATCATGAAGAAACACATCCCTATAGGAGGACATAAAGACTTCCTCATCAAACCAAAACTCATGGTGAGGTTCAGAATGTTGACACTGCCTGTTTTCAACATGCTAAAAATTGCTTCGTTTAAAGGGAGACTCGACCCAAAAATATTCTGTCATCATTTACTGTGTACTGATGAAGACAGAGAAAGATATTTGGAAGAATGTTACATTTGACATTTATGGGGCGCCATTGACTACCATAGAAGAAAAATTATTGTATATATTTTTGTGTCTGTTGAACACAAAATGTGATATTTTTAAGAATTTAAGAGAAGCAAACAGTTCTAAGGCATCTTTGACTAACATTTAAATTGTTCCTACTATGGTAGTTAATTATGTCCTAGAAATCTCAGTTGCAGCATTCTTCCAAATATCTTTTTTTGTGTTCAACAGAACAAAGACCATTATATAGGTTTGGATCACCTTGGGGTCATATCATGGTGGAATATCCCTTAATGATTGATGCAGTTACATTGTATATGCACTAGTGGGCGCTATTGGGCCAGATAATATAACGTATAGCCTAATATTTTAAGACAATGTTCTCAGCATGTACCGACTTATATTAACGACAAAAAGTAAATACTTTATGACTCACAATATGTTCAAATAGAGAATTGTTTTAGAAACAGTAAATTGAGATTTATTTAATAATGCATGAATATTGTTTATTAATATATAATGCATAATATGTAACCCATAAACAATTCAAGCAAACTTTATAATTGTTAAAATGTCATATACCATATTTAAAAGCTGAAACAACTATAGAAAGAGATTTTATTCTGGGAAACTGTGTATGCAAGCTGTGCTTAGCTGTGCTAAGCTGTTTTATGTTATTACCATACACATGAGTTTACTCCCAAAGTTTATAAACACTTATTTTGTTTTTCCGCAGAGAATTGAGACTCCGGTGAACGTGAGCGCGTCTCAGTACGTCTGTGCTCCAGATAGTGAACACACGCTGATGTCCGCTCCCGCTCAGCTCCTACTGGAGAAGTTTCTGCAGAGCTGCAGTCATCGTCTCTTTCCTTTGGCTCTCTGTAACAGCTCGAACCCGGTACTGTCCATTGACAGCTACCTCAGTATCGGCCCAGAGGTAATTCAGAGCCTTATGATACACTACTCCTCGCTAATGTAAAATATTTATTTTTAAAATGGTCGTAGACGATAATTCAGCATTATGGTAGAAACAATGTTATATGATCAGAATCATGTTTCATATTTAAGTATATAGAAGTAGTTGTGTTGATTGATGGTGTTGTGTTTATAGATTCAGGTGTGTTATGTGAGCTCTCGGCCTCACTCTGTGAATGTGGATCATCAGGGGCTGGTCTTCAGCGGACTGCTGCTTTATTTGTGTGACTCCTTTGTAGTTTCAAACCTATTGAAGAAGTTCAACTTTCTTAAAGGTAAGGCTAGGCCGCTTCAAACATTCTAGTTTTCTCCATCATATTGTATTTTACGACTTTTTAACGCTTGTTAAAATGAACATGTGACTCACTTTATGTTTTTTTATCTTGCAGGTGCTACATTGTGTGTAATCTGTCAGGACCGGAGCTCTTTGCGTCAGACTATCGTTCGCTTGGAGTTAGAGGACGAATGGCAGTTTCGACTTCGAGACGAATTTCAGACGGCCAACTGTAGTGAGGATCGTCCGCTTTACTTTCTCACTGGACGCCACATCTAGTCATCTGCAACCAAATCATCATATTTCCTTTGTGATTGGTCAACAAAAGACAAGACAAAATGCTCTCCTGAAACCAGGATTAAGGATTTTTTATGTTCATTCTCATTGGATACCTGTTTGGCTCTGGTTTTAAGAAAGAGACAAAAACTTGGATAAAAGTTTTCCAGAAATTGTGGATATTGTGCCGGACACATTTGACACACAATTATCAGTTTGCCTTGTGTTTTCCACCTTTTTTTTTTTTTACATTTTGGAGAATCTTTGAAAATCACACTGTTGGTGATTTTAGGTCGCTTAACACGCAAGGACATTTTTAGATCACGATTAGTCGTTCATTTTGGCAGTTCTCAAGGACCTGCATATAATCTCAGGGGTTTTGTCTCAAGGCAAAAAAGGACAACTGTTGTTCTTTTCTTCTCTACTGACTATTTAATGTATTGCTAATCATGATGCCATCCACCAAAGACTTTCAAAATCAAGTCACATGACTGAAGAATGTCAGATGTATGAAGCATCTACATGTTTTATCTTACCAAAGATATCACCCGATACAATCGAAAAATACATACTTTATTCTCAAGAGATTTCCAAATTACAAAGTTTAATTGCTGATATTTACATCCTCACATGAATCATTTGAGTCATTATATTACCTTATTTCGGGCAGTCCATGTATGCTTATGTTCTTTACGATTGTAATGCTCATTGCCAAAATCAACCCAAAACCGTTTTTAAAGCATCAAAGCGGATCAGCAAACCAGCATACACTGGTTTAAGTGGTAGGGATGTGCCTGATGGTTTTATTCACAGCATTATTCTACCTTAAATAAGATCATGGCACAGTAGGATAAAGGATGTTCCAGTGTCGTCTGTAGTTAGCATCTAGTAATCATATTTTGCTGAAACATTCCTTGTTTTGAAGCAGCTGGGAATGTTTGCAGTTGCACACCATAAATGCCTTAAGTGATATGACCCTGATGACATCACAATCCCCAAACTCCACTCCAAAAGATACATCTGTGTGAACATTAGTGTTAAAAAAGCACACACTCAATTCATAATGACTGCTAGCCAGCTAACTTTCACGCAAGAGATAAATGTTGGGGATTGGTTTATGAATGGGAATATCTTTCGGTGTTTAGAACTTTATGGATGCTTAAAGTAAAACTTTGTTTACATTTAAAAAGCCAATATTAATATATTTGACAGATGTTTTTGTCACTTTGGATTCATGGCTAGTTTTACAGAAGTGTCACTATGAGCCATATGTGTCAAGGATAGCCTGTGGACTATTCGTTATTCCATGGCACATAGAATCTACCTAAGATTTCCAATATTTAGAACCCTTTAGTTTCTGTTCCCAGTGGTTTATTTAAAGTGAGAGAAAATGGATCCCTTTTTTGAAGGAGATTTTTATTTATTTAAAAAGATATCTTGGACCCGATAATCATTGAAATATCTTGAATGCTTTAGCTAGGTAAGTCCTTGAATTTGTCACCCGAAAGCTTTGCACACTGAAACCATGTATAGTCAAGATGTATTAGAAATGTACTATTGCAAACACAAAAATCAAACAAATATAAGGTTTACATACATTTCCAGTATAGTATGAACATACAGGATTGTTTTGAATCACATCCTGTAATGATATTGATTGTAATGAAGAAAGCCAAATGCCCACTTGACAACCTTTCGAATGTGTCTCATTTGTAGATAATGTGATGTGCACATAAATTATGCAATTTGCTTCTCACAATCTTTGCATTTTTTCTGGCTGTGAATATTCTAAATGTAGCACCAAACCATTTGAAAATGTCTACCTCATGATCTACTGGCTTGGTTTGATTTACTAAATATGGTCTCACAAAAACATGTTCTTGTTATTGAGATAAATGAATGTAATAAAGTGTTATCTACTGAATTTGGGACTTTAAAAGTGATTTGCATGAAGTTTACATAAATTGACTTAAATGTATTAATTTACATGAAGGCTGCTGATCACCACATTATAGATACAGCCAGAGAGACATACAATAGTTTTTTGATCCATTGGTACATCCCTTTACAATATACTTCAGATGACAATAAACCAGCTATTATTCATACGTTTTTCATATAATACGCACATGTCTTCTAAATGATGGAAATGCATGCAAAACACTAAGACCAACTACATCCGCATGAATAACATAGATTGTGCTGTTGAGAAAAATGTGGATTTTCGGGGATGATATATGACCTGTAAATGTTTGTAAGAGGCTTCACCTAAAATAAGTACTTCGACACTAAATAAAGCAGAACTTCAAAATAACAGGATGCTATTACAAAATAATTTATTAAAATGCCCTCATTAACAATCATTAACTGATTTAATTATTTTTATCAATAATAATGTAACACTGAACTGTTTAGACCATCATAATCTTTGATAACAGCCTATGATTAGTGTGCGTAATATTTGCAAACCATCATCTATCAACCAACGTTTCAACTTTGTATGCAGTAACCAATGCCCTATTTGGCAGGACACTCTATAAAATCACACCACAGTTCAACAAGAGAGTTGTAATGCACTTTAACCCAAGTAAAACAGTGTGACATTGTCAGGTTATTTAGGTTGTCAAGATACCCTTACAAGGTATGTAGGTGTTGTATACAGAGCTGATTTTTGAAGCGTAAAGCCTGACTGTCTGGGAAAGTCTTGTAGTCAGTTTTCTGATGCTTTTAAAGATCCTATTACACTTGCAAGAGCTTAAAGGTTAACTTAGCAACCCAAATACAACACAATATCATACAGCATTTTCCTCACTTTGATGAAGACTGGCTATGGTATAGATATGTTGTTAGAAAGGAATATATGGCAAACCCAAAACTTGCCTTTACCATAAAATACTACAAGTAAAACTCTTTCCTATTATCAAATGAACAGTACCGTGGCAGCAGACAGGTATATTTTAATATTTGGTATAAGGGTATTGCACTGTATAGAAACAGTCTGACATATTAAGCAACCGTATAGACAAGAAAAAAGCGGCAACAACATAAACAAACGTTATGTAACCCAAACTTAACTTCTGGTAGAGCTCCGCAAAGAATCAATAACTGTTGATTAGTTTTATTTCATGTAATATAAATTAATATTTATAAAAAATGAAATATAAAATAAATTGTTATATAACAATCCACTAGCCACACTGATAACCAATCAGACTGAAAGTTAACTTTGGGCAAGGCACGTGCATCCATGAAACCGTACAGGTCACATTTCCTTTTGAAAATATTATACTCGTTTCCATGATGACCTTTGACAGATATATAATGAGATTATAATAATGCAGATGTGCTAACCGGACATAGATTTATAATCTGAATGAGATAGAAAATGTTGGGCAAATTTCTGCCAAACAAACCAACATATGTCTGTTTTTAAAAATGGTCAAAAATATATTGATTGTGCACAATTAATCAAACTGCAGTTGAGTTGGTTTGATTAAGTGATTACAAAAAACGAACACAATTAAACTTAACATAACATTAAAAACTAAGTTTAAATAAATAAATAAATGGAGTTATTCCATTATACATATATATACACTCACCTAAAGGATTATTAGGAACACCTGTTCAATTTCTCATTAATGCAATTATGGTGGTGGTGTAATGGTCTGGGGGATGTTTTCTTGGAACACTTTAGGCCACTTTGTGCCAATTGGGCATTGTTTAAATGCCACGGCCTACCTGAGCATTGTTTCTGACCATGTCCATCCCTTTATGACCACCATGTACCCATCCTCTGATGTCTACTTCCAGCAGGATAATGCACCATGTCACAAAGCTCGAATCATTTCAAATTGGTTTCTTGAACATGACAATGAGTTCACTGTACTAAAATGGCCCCCACAGTCACCAGATCTCAACCCAATAGAGCATCTTTGGGATGTGGTGGAACGGGAGCTTCGTGCATCCCACAAATCTCCATCAACTGCAAGATGCTATCCTATCAATATGGGCCAACATTTCTAAAGAATGCTTTAAGCACCTTGTTGAATCAATGCCACGTAGAATTAAGGCAGTTCTGAAGGCAAAAGGGGGTCAAACACAGTATTAGTGTGGTGTTCCTAATAATCCTTTAGGTGAGTGTATATACAGTTGAAAGAAAAAGTATGTGAACCCTTTGGGCTTACTTGGATTTCTTCATAAATTGGTCATAAAATGTGTTCTGATCTTCATCTAAGTCACAACAATAGAGAAACACAGTCTGCTTAAACTAATACGGCACAAACATTATACGTTTTCATGTTTTTATTGAACACAACATGTAAACATTCATAGTGCAGGGTGGAAAAAGTATGTGAAAGCCTAGGCTAATGACTTCTCCAAGAGCTCATTGGAGCCAGGAGTCAGCCAACCTGGGGTCCAATCAATGTGATGAGATTGGATGTGTTGATAAAAGCTGGCCTATCCAATAAAAACACACACCAGTTTTGAGTTTGCTGTTCTGAAGAAGCGTTGTCTGATGTGAACCATGCCTCGCACAAAAGAGCTCTCAGAAGACCTACGATCAAGAATTGTTGACTTACATAAAGCTGGAAAGGGCTACAAAAGTATATCTAAAAGCCTTGATGTCCATGTGTCCACGGTAAGACAGATTGTCTACAAATGGAGAAAGTTCAGCACTGTTGCTACACTCCCTAGGCGTGGTCGTCCTGTAAAGATGACTGCAAGAGCACAGCGCAGAATGCTCAATGAGGTGAAGAAGAATCCTAGAGTGTCAGCTAAACACTTACAGAAATCTCTGGCACATGCTAACATTTTTGTTGACAAATCTACAATAAGGAAAACATTAAACAAGAATGGACTTATGAGAGGACACCACGGAGGAAGCCACTGCTGTCCAAAAAAAACATTGCAGCACATTTGAAGTTTGCAAAAGAGCACCTGGATGTTCCACAGCACTACTGGCAAAACATTCTGTGGACAGATGAAACCAAAATTGAGTTGTTTAGAAAGAACACACAACGCTATGTGTGGAGAACAAAAGGCACAGCACACCAACATCAAAACCTCATCCCAACTATGAAATATGGTGGAGGGGGCATCATGGTTTGGGGCTGCTTTGCTGCCTCAGGCCCTGGACGGATTACTGTCATCGATGGAAAAATGAATTCCAAAGTTTATCAAGACATTTTGCAGGAAAACTTAAGACCATCTGTCCGCCAACTGAAGCTTAACAGAGGATGGACGATGCAACAGGACAACAACCCAAAGCATAGAAGTAAATCAACAACAGAATGGCTTCAACAGAAGAAAATACGCCTTCTGGAGTGGCCCGGTCAGAGTCCTGACCTCAACCCGATTGAGATGCTGTGGCATGACCTCAAGAGAGCGATTCACACAAGACATCCCAAGAATATTGCTGAACTGAAACACTTTTGTAAAGAGGAATGGTCCAAAATTTCTCCTGACCGTTGTGCAGGTCTGATCTGCAACTATAGGAAACGTTTGGTTGAGGTTATTGCTGCCAAAGGAGGGTCAACCAGTTATTAATCCCCAAAGGTTCACATACTTTTTCCACCCTGCACTATGAATGTTTACATGTTGTGTTCAATAAAAACATGAAAACGTATAATGTTTGTGCTGTATTAGTTTAAGCAGACTGTGTTTCTCTATTGTTGTGACTTAGATGAAGATCAGAACACATTTTATGACCAATTTATGAAGAAATCCAAGTAAGCCCAAAGGGTTCACATACTTTTTCCACCCTGCACTATGAATGTTTACATGTTGTGTTCAATAAAAACATGAAAACGTATAATGTTTGTGCTGTATTAGTTTAAGCAGACTGTGTTTCTCTATTGTTGTGACTTAGATGAAGATAAGAACATTTTATGACCAATTTATGAAGAAATCCAAGTAAGCCCAAAGGGTTCACATACTTTTTCTTTCAACTATATATACAGTATATACATTATTAATACACTCTTCAAATATATCTATAAATTAACATAAACATTGTTGTGAACTATATTTGGGCCTTGTCATCTCTGCACAGTGTTTTGATTCTTTTTTTCTTTTAAAAAGCCTGCAAATGGGTTCTGCCTACTTATTTGTGACTTAAATATACATTCTCTCAGCAGCAGAATATATATTTATATTTTAGCAAATTTATCAAACAAACATATTTTGAAGAATGTTGGTAACAAACATTTGCCCCCATTGACTTCCATTATCTCTAGACAAAAGAGCAAATATTCTTCAAAATATCTCAGTTTGTGTTCAACAGAAGATAGTCGCATACAGTTTTTAAACATCATAAGTGTGAAAAAATGACGACAGAGTGTTTATTTTGAGGTGAACTATCTCTAACATTTTGTTTCTAGAACTGTAAGCAACATTGCACTAAATTCAGCCGACTCATCACCTTGTTCGTATTCAGTCATCAAAAATACATCAAGAAAGCAAAACAGTCTGGTTAAATTCCATAATTTATTTAATACCACAAATGCACTTATAATCCATACAAGTACATGTGCATTTATTCTACATACAGTAGACTATATTGTATTAAAATCTTATTGCCGCACATGTTGAATACACAATCCTTTTATAAATTTATAAAAGGAAAGACATCATCATGGAAAAATATGTCTGTTGTGCTACAGGTTATGGGATGCACGTTGTTTGTACAGTTACTCAAGACACTTAGAACAGTGACACATGCTACTGGGAAAGAGGATGAGCAGAAGCAGAGAGGAAAGGCAAATCCACAGGAGACTTCGTGGTCCTCATATCCGCATCGACAGTTAGAAGCATAATATGAAGCAGCACCTTAATAAACAGGTAAATACAATATGGCAGGGCGGTTTCTTTTTAGATTTTGATAACTATGTCTAGCATATTCTTCCATGAAAGTCCCTATGTGCAGCTAATTCTTCACCTGCATATTCATAAGATTTGCATAAGCATCCTTCACATTCTCACACAAATAATGACTGCTCCTGTTTTTATACTTATTTTCTTGTCAAATAATCTCATTAAGTAGCCTGTGCATTTTATGACACTATAGCATAAAGAGCCATTTGACCCGCAAGTGAATTTAAAGCAAGCAGAGGTTTCGGGAACATTTTCAATGTTTTCACATTATAGACAAGTAGTAGCTCAAGTCATTTTCACATATGAATTCAACGAATCCTTGAAGCCACATTCAGCCAGTTCGACTGGGACTAACACAGGTTGAACTCAAAATAGTGCAAATCTCACATTCCTTGTTAAAATTTACATCTAATTTACAATTAAACTAGTCAGTGTCAATATACCAGTATTAATACCCAAAAGTGCACAAGGTACATTCTTAAGAAAATAAAACAATGCAATGTGGTAGATACAATCGCTCTCCTATCTAAAAACAAAACTGACAGAAAATAGTGAGCTGGTTAGACTCTCTTTAGGATTAAATAAATGAGAATAAATTAGTGAAGGGTTGGAAACAATATACGTGTTGTACATACATTGGCGTGACTTCTCTTTTTTAAACTGGCCGAACACACTTTTATTTACTGATGCTAGAAAGACAAAAATAGTTCAATCTTCCTTTTTAATGCTGTAAGTTTAAACAAATAAGGCCTTGGTGCAACAAATAAGAAATCACTGAAGATAACCGGTCGCTGACTGACATACAGTAGTTTGACACACTGTAAAAAATGAATTCAACCTTCCTGTTCATATAACAAAAGAACAGATGAACTGTGACAAATGATTTTACTGCGAGAGCGATTTTTAGTCACAGATTTTAAAGAGTTAAAAGAAGAAAAAGCACAGCTTGACAAAATGAGCCTACACGTATTTGAAGATTGAGGCATTGAATTGGGATATTGATGCAAATCTCACAATGAAAACGTTCTGGTCATGTTTTACTACAACTTAAAAAAAGGTAAAGTATTTATTTTCAAATCAAAGGTTATTTTGTATATAAAGCAAAGCTAACCTTTTAATAACATATACTGTTATTTCAACAACTAGGATCTAAATAGTTTTCTATAAACAAGTGCTCTGTTTTATATGTGGTTTTATATGTGAATTAAAGCACAATGCAATGGCAAAATATGTTTCATTTTGATTCCTTGCTGAAAAAAACCCCCAATAGTAACCCTTTAGGAACCATCACAGATGTTAATGGTTACCATTAAAAGCCCATTATGAACCATTAGCTTTTTTCATTAAAACCATTACAAAATTCATTTGTGTATGTTTTGGCCATTATTCCAATATCATAAATCTCCCAGGTAACACCCCAGCAATAGAATCCATCATATACCAGACTCCATTATAGTTTTCATTAAAACCAACATAAATCTCATCTGTTAGATTTTCTATTTGGTTTTGGGCATGGCTCTTTTGTCTTTTCATTTGGTTCTTTTTGTTCAGGACATTTACGCAGGAAATATACATATTTCCATCCATCCATTTTCTACCACTTATCCGAACTACCTCGGGTCACGGGGAGCCTGCGCCTATCTCAGGAGTCATCGGGCATCAAGGCAGGATACACCCTGGATGGAGTGCCAACCCATCGCAGGTGACACACACTCACTCATTCACTCATTCACTCATTCACTCATTCACTCACTCACTCACTCACTCACTCACTCACTCACTCATTCACTCACTCACTCACACCCTGCAGACAATTTTTTCCAGAGATGCCAATCAACCTACTATGCATGTCTTTGGACCAGGGGAGGAAACCGGAGTACCCGGAGGAAACCCCCGAGGCATGGGGAGAACATGCAAACTCCACACACACAAGTCGGAAGCGGGAATCGAACCCCCAACCCTGGAGGTGTGAGGCGAACGTGCTAACCACTAAGCCACCGTGCCCCCCATATACATATTTGTTATATAATTTTAAACAATGTTTTTGGGCTGACAGTTCTTTGTGAGATTCACTTGATAATTGTCGCTAAACCATGTTGTTGTTGTTGTTGTTGTTGTTTCGGAAGTCACCCTGAATTGGATGTTCAAGACATGAAATGTGTAAGATAAATAAACGGTTGTTATCTAATGAGAAGATGGCATGATTCAGTGTTCCAATAGCTGATGTTTAACATACACTCATAATGGTAAAATCTCTATATGAAAATAACCAAACATAATCACAAAAGCCAATAAACACAAGCAAGTCCCATACCCTATGCAAATAAATAAAAAATAAGTAAGTGCACCAATGAATGGACGGAACATGTGAATGCCTAAGCAGCATTTAAATTCTATTATTGTACATAAAAAGATGTGATTACTAATATAAAAATAAATAGATGAACACACAAACAAATAAAAACAATCCTGGCCTTTATGTGAACCTGTGCACTTCAGTTTGGAAATGGATCAGGAATTTTTTGCTCACGGGTATCGAGAGGGAATGGAACAGGGGTCAATGGAGATCAGATAGGCTGCAGCTGTTCTCAAAGACGGCCTTAGTGAACTGCCGGAAAACGCGGTCCATGTATGTGCTCTGCCGTGGCCACAGGCCCTCCAGGAAGCCGATATGACCGCCGTGGCAGGTGATGAGGAGAGCAACATTTGGGTTCTGCTTAACAGCCTCTACTGGAAAGGCTGAAGAAGAAAAAACTGTGAATGGCTGAAGACCAATATATAAAATTAGATCGATAAAACCTATTATGGGTCCAATAAACTACATTTAAATAAAAACTCACCGTGATTGGGGGAAAAGACGTCGTCAGCCGCATTGAGGCACAACATTGGCACCTGCACAGAATTGATTTTATGGATTGGGCTGGCATCTCGATAGTAGTCCTCATTGGATGGATAACCAAACATGATGGATGTAAAACGTTCATCAAACTCTCGGATAGTTTTAGCCTATAGAATGGACAAAATAAAACAAACAACCATAGTATACTAAATACTAAATCTGTAAAGAGAACGGTATGTGGTATAATTCAGAATAGATTACATACAGTACCTTCATCACATGGTCTATGTCATACTTTTTTTCAAGAACAGGTCTGTGACTGCAAAAAAGAAAGAGAAGGTCTAGAATGTAATTTATACCTAATCTATATTGAACAATAAATCACACAACCATATCCATTCATCATTACCAGTTCTTACAAATGCCATCATTATTCAATTTCCAAAACACTTCCAGAAATCACCAAAACATTTTAAAATATTGTGTACTGTACCATATTAATACTATGAATATGTAATAAAAAAACTAAATTACTTAGTATGCAGTTTACAGTGTATAATTCTGCACACAGTAAATATTTTTTAAATAGAATTTACACTATCGATTAGATTTTTTTAAACTCCTTTAATATTCCCAGTCCCCTTTCATTCTGGAATTAGAGCTAATAAATTATACTAATAAAGTTCTCGAAAAGGGTAAACTGTCCCTTAACAAAAATTAGAAGCACTGCCAAGTAATAACTACCCATAATAATATACATATCCCAAAAACAGGGATAGACAGGCGTGCTGTTTCACACTAAACTACTGCAAATTAAGCCGTGCTTATCCCCCCATAACCCCTGCTGACCGGTCCACAGATGCCTGCAGGCAGCTGGTGAGGTAGGAGTTGAAGAGGAAACGGTCCAGGGGTTTCTCCAGTGAAGCTGAGCACTCAAACACATCCCAGCCGGCCGAGAAAACCACTACGCCCTTCAGACGCGTCTTGCGCCCCTTCCGACCCAGATAGTTGGCCAGCATCATCCTGCAGGGTGTTAAAATAATATAAGCATAACAGCCATAACAGAGAGCGTTTATTCACTAATCATTCATGAATGTTATATCCCGAAGCACATGACGCTGGTGCATTTTGGAGGCGTAAGCCGTTTGAAGCTGACCCCTTTCTACCCCTGAGACTGAGAGGATTAAAGCAGCGCTCTGCTGCTGACTCAAGATTTATTTTGAAAGAGGTAGAAAAGTAGAGGGAAATTAAACAAGTACAGTAGCATTTGAGCTGAAGTTTCAATAAAATCACATGACAAGGATATAGAAGCAAGAACAAGGCATGTATTGGTAACACATTATAAAACACATAAGTTACACAATGGGGGCATATAATGCTTATTATGGAATCAGCAATCTATTTAGCAGTGCAACCTTCACCAGGCATAAAATAAATCATGGATAAAAAAACATAATACAATGAATATGGGTTCGCTAGGATAAAGACGGATTGCAGTGCGATGTGCTATGATGTTATTTTTGTAATATAAATAATATTGGTACAGCATTGAGTCATTGTTTCACAATCACTTACAGTAGATCACTTAGTAATGTGTAACCACACCATACAGATTATTGGTAGGGAAAAATGGAACTTGAGTTTCCTGGTACATGTGATTATAACAGCTAAACTCAGATTTAAGGACTGGATAAAGCCCAGGTGTGTGTGTGTGTGTGTGTGTGTATAAAGCTCACCCGCCCATAGAAACCCCAGCTGCCATGAGAGGAGCATTGTCAATGGTCCGCTGGACGTGTTCTATCACCAGCTCCAGATCCTCTGTGTTGGCTGCACAATACGTCCTGGGCGTCTATAGTACAGTGAAGAGATTATATGTATATATACAATATACTGTACTTGGGGGGAAAACAAGCCTTGTGAATGCAATTAAATATTCATCATTCTGAACTCTCTTTGTTTGGTTCTGTTTATTTGTTCTCAAGAAGATATTTTAATGAATGTGGGAAACAAAATAGTTGTGGGGCACCATTTACTGCCATAGTAGTTTTTTCCCTAGTATGGAAGTCTATAGTGCCCCAAAACTGTTTGTTAACAAACATTCTTTCAAACATCGTCCTTTGTGTTCATCAGAACAATAAAATCGACAAAAGTTTGGGACTTCTTGAGGGAGAGTAATTCATGACAAAATTTGTATTTTTGGATGAACTGTCCCTTTAAGAACTGTGCATGTCATCAATAAGATTGTTTAAAATGGTCAGTTGACAGCTGTTGTCTAATCCAATATCTCTTAACCAAAAGAACAAGTTTTACCACTGTAGTGCTAGTCAAAAATAACTTTATTTAATATTAGCTTTAAAAAAATATATATATATACTTCCAGGCACGTTGACCTTGAAACTGTATTAGAAAAGGTCAAATTATCTTTTAGGTCCCTCTAAGAAGGTCTTTGAATTTTTGTTTCCAACATATGTTTCAGGTTTTACCAGTTATCTATGAACATGACAATAAGAAAGTCTTCAACCTCTCTAAGGAAAAGTCAAATCATGTGAATTTCAAAGAAGTGCATTACTCCGAGGGAAGAGAATTGCGACACCTGTGCCAAGCACCTGTACTACAGTCTTGTGTTGAGAGGAACAAATCAAACCTCAAAGTGTTCTGAGTAGTGATATGGTACATGATACAAATGTATGTCATTTATAGAACAGAACATATAGAAAAGATGAAAAGATTGTTATTACCAATAACTTTTCCCCAGAGACACCTCTGTTGTTGAATACAACACATCTGAAATGCAGAGAAGAGAATTCAGAATTACATACATAGTGTGTTATTGAAGACTTGATTCTGACTGGTTGACACACACATTCAAAAGCTGTCGATTAATATTCTTTAACTCACCAGCTTTGAATCTGTCAAATAATGCAGCATATTTGCATATAGATATAGGTAGTTTATTTATTTATTATTCTTTATGGTCCACACCAGTTAAGGTAAGGGCAATTCAGAATCTATGTACAGTATATATAGAGAGAGAGAGATCCTTCACTTCCACTAAATCTTAAAATATTAAATAAAGGCCAAGCTTTCCCACAGGGTTCCCACAGAAAGTAATTACTTTCCAGATATTTGTAATGACTAAATAAGGATTAAAAACCATGTTATAGAGATCACAGTCAGTTATTTCTAGAAAAAAAGGACTTCAGACTTTTCATACTGGTCCTGTGTCTGTTGGGTTTCTCAGTTAGTCCTGTTGACATTGAGTCACCCATTATTTCCATTGGCTGGATCTGTTTTGAGATATGCTCATACTGCAAGGTCAACTTCACTTTTTGACAAATTACCATAAATTACATTCAGGTATAATATGGAAATCATTGTTCAATTTATGATGACAAGCTGTTCAGCCCTGAGTCATACTTCATTACATTCACCACTATACTGGTCACACAGCTATAGAATTTTGTCTTTCCAAATACCACTCTACTTTAGATATACACCTGGGGTTGACACTAAATCACACTTTTACTTGCCATGACGTTTTACGGTAGTTTACTTGGATTAAGTAGTTTTTGGATTTGTAATCTTATTGAAAACTTTGAAATTCTAATGCTGAATAAAACATGAATATTTTAGATACTAATGTCGTATAGATTGCTAGCAAATGGGAGCCTCTACCGGGGTTATAGCTCGATTGTGCTATCTGCTTATCATGCACAGACACTATGTACAGTATGTAGTTGATAAGAACAAGACTAGAGTTATTTTACACTACATGACATGTAGCCCCTATGCAGACTTCATGAGTAGTCAAGCTGCATTCCGGAAGGGGCAGGTTTTTTCCAATCTTTAAAATGGATAGCTCACCCAGAAATAAAATATATTGTATTATTTACTATAAATCAAACCTCTATTACTTTCCACTGCGGAACACAAACTAAGATGTTTTGAAGAATGCTGGTCACCAAACAACATTGGACCTCATTGACTTCCATCGTATGGTCACAAAACCACTGAGACATTTCTCAAAATATCCTCTTTTGTGAAGAAAGGGTCATATCCAGGTTTTGAACAACATGAGGTTAAATACATGTAGAATTTCTATTTTTAGGTGAACTATCCCTTTAATAGTAGAACACCCTGCATACATTTATCAGTGTACAAATGTCGAAATGGGTCGAAAGAGAAAGTTTTCGCTTCCAGTTGCAAAACAAAGATTACATCAACTAACATACGTCACTAACACAGTGTAACTTTAGCATACGTGTGGCCTTTTTTGCTGCGGAATGGAAAGTTGTTCTTAGGCAAGCTGGAAAGCTGCAATTCATTAAGCGGAGGACACGGGCCAGAGCCATAAGATGCTGAGTTAGCTACTGTGGCCTCACGCCTCTTGAGTATTAGAAGAATGAGTTCCTGATAGTCGCCTAAAAGTGCCCGCCTCTGCATCCCTTAGGGCTTTAATACAGAGCTCAGCTCTTTGTTGAAGAGTCTTGGTCTACATAGTATGACAGAATCTAACTTCGCACCTGGCTGATTGTGGCTTTACAGAGGTTTTGTGAGGTGTGGCTATAGTGTAGTACATTGATCTACATCATAGCTGCACAACTTCTTCTGATGCAGGCATGCTATACGGCTTACAAAAGGATCATCTCAACCCTTTATGAGTCTTACAGTGTCTTCATTTTATAATTGACTAAATGTTGATGTTTTTTTATTATATTGTTGTTTAAGCCTCCTGCTTTCATTTATCACATGTGAGGAAAGATTGAAGGTCAGGTACTGGGAGACTTCCAGGAACTTACTGACAATAATAACCCTTAATCGATCAGTTCAAATATTGAAAATCCGACCTGAACAAATGAATTTACATTTTCTGGTATGAACTGAAGATTGCAAAGACTGAATAAGGCCGTTCACCTGAAACCCAGATCCCGACTCTGCTGAACCATATGCAGAATGTAGGATTCGTGGCTTGTACCCGTCAGTCCCGGGAGCAGCAGCACAGTGGGTCGTGTGGATGGGTCCGGGTGGGATGAACTGCCATCATTGTCAAACCAATCCAAAGAGATCTGGCCTCCATCTGCTGCTCTAATGAGCTCACTGCCGGACACACACACACAGTGAACCCAGAACAGAGGGAAACAGCTTCATTTAGCGAGCAAAACATTCAGCGAGCAAAATTTTGTCTTAATACAATCTAAAATCCTCTCACATTGCACTATGAGAGAATATACATGGCTATGAAAAATGCCAAAAAAGTACAATGGTTTTAATATGGTTTCTCGGACATACGCTGCAGACATGTTATTTTGTGAGAGTACAGAGAGCCATGTAAATAACATGATGCATGAATATGGAATTCACAGTACATAAACCCTAAAACGAAGTTGCACCTTTTAATTCTTACTTGAATATTCTCATGCTTTCTGTATTAATGCTTCTTAGTTTCTATAATACTTTACTCTATATTGTACAAATATTGTACTTTTGAGTTGGGGCTAGTTAAGGTTCCTTTTCCACAGCTGGTACATTTTGATTTAGCACAGGTAATATGGATTTCCTGGCTGGATATTCAAATGCATTCATATTTTTATGAAAAACTGGGTTTAGTTTTATTATAAATACATTTGCACGTTGCCTATGCAATATATCATGTATGGTGTATCTAAAATTACACACATGTTGTAAAAATAATTCAAAGATCATAAGCCCAAATAAATGCATTCACAGCTGCTTGAGTGCATAATAGGATTCGTAGTTACAAAACAGAATAATTACAATAATGTTAGATTAAAGGAAATTAGAATAATTAATCTTAAATCACTCCATGTGCAAGGTTATGCTTTATTACATAAACGTACTAATTGGGATGCTCCGATCATGATTTTTGCAGCCGATACTGAGTAGCAGTTTCTTGTCATCATGATCGGCCGATACCGATCCCAATTCCGATGCTTCAGGCTTTAAATAACTGATTTGCAATGCTCTGATCACCATTAACCTTTTTTCAGTTAAATTTTTACCATAGATGTTGGCTTTTATAATATTTTTAGAGTTTTGTTTTATTTTACAGTAATGATGTCATATACATTAATGTTAAATAACTATTGTTTTAACAGAGTACTAAATAATCACAAAAAAATATTCATTATAAAATGAAAATTTTAATATGGCTTTAAAATTAGACTTACGCAAAACAATATGCATGTCAGGTTCTCAACTAAGACAAAAATAAACACAAACAAAATGGACCAGCTGATACAACCCACAAGGTTTATTTAAACATTGTCCAACTGTGAAAGACAAATAAACATTTAACCTCCTAAAATAGAAGTCTGATGTAACTTAAACATTGACCATTAGAAGTTTGAGGAGGATAAAATAAATAAATAATGCTGTACAATCTGAGACATTTGATTAAAACAATGAAAAACATTTCTACAATGAAATTTCAAAAGTTTAGAATTGGGACATTTTACACATGCAGAATATACATGTAAATGATTAATCATTTTCAAATGAAGTTGTTAACTGAGTGTCTGTGTCGAATCTGTATCGGATCTAAAGCCAAAGACAGTTTGCAGTCTGTCGCTATTAAACTCCACCTGTGCTCTGAACTGACGTCACTTCCCTTGCTGGATATTACTCTTCCTCCGAATTCTACACCAGTGTTTGACCAATATTTTTTTTATGTGCATTAAGACAGCAATGTATGTTAATATTATGAACATATTATTTAGGATATTAAATTAACATATTAGGATCATAAAGCTACTATACACTAATGAACTACATAAGCCAGTGAAAGTGCTGATTGTTTATTACTAAAGTGATTGCTCATCCAAAAACAAAAATACTGTAATCATTTACTGATTTACACATCATTAACTAAATGAAGATATTTTGAAGAATGTTGTTAACTGGCCCTCATTCAATTGCATTGGTTTTGTGTCCATAAAACAGAATTGAATAGGGTCCAAAACGAAATATTGTCTATAGTTTTCCGTGTTAGAAAGTCAGTCATACAGGTTTGTAATGAAAAGGGGTGAGAAAATAATGACATGAAATTTTCATTTACATGAATAAATGGAACTATTTATTGAACATTTGTGTCTTTTATCGATATTTTAATCATTTTATAATGCATTTTAGCCATGGTTAAGTTAACTTAACATTAAATATCAGATTATTAAATGTTTTCAGATGCCTTTGTCTGTTGTTTTATTTGGACTCACCATGACTCTGCGGGAAGTGTTTGATTCCTCTTTCGAGATTTAATCTGTGTCAAAGGGCTCTAGCGTTATCTAACCACTGAATCTGAGATATCTTCCCCAAACCAACGTTCCCAGAAACGACACTACCCATGTAACTGCGTAATACTGCATGTGTGGTATGTAATTTCAGTCTGCTCATTAAACATGCACTCTCTACTGAGTCTGTCTGCAGTCTGTGCAACCAAGACTCGTCTGTATTCTGAACGTTGAAAGGTTTTTTATAGACATGCAAACCCCACCTCGCAAATACCAGACAGTGAGAGACTGGCACAGTACATACTGATAACAATCTATTTCAAAAATGTGTGGGGAATAAATACAACACCTGTGGGGTGTCTTGCATCAAACAGTGAAGTTCTGGGTTTAAACCAGCTCTACTGACAACATCTAACTGTGATAGTTACTTTGACCCCGAGTTTGTAAAAATAAACTCATGTTTTATTAGTTCTTTTATATGTGGAATTACAGTACTAGGTGAATGAACTTCTGGTTGCCAACATCATTCATAAGCAGAGTGTGTGACACGTAAAGTTCGCCATTCTGGAGAATGAGAGAATCTAAAAAACGGTCTTCACATTTGATTTTACATAAGTATAGTAGTAACATGTGCTACGTTTAGCCTACGTCTGAGTTATACTTGCAAAAACAAAATGTGGTCCTATCCTGGTGCAATGCGCTGCCTCATAGACTTCCGTTATCAGTGCACTATTGTAAGCACGGAAAACTGACATCAGCACATAACAGAAATAGCACCTAACTTGTACTTAAAAATATATATACAAATATTTCTGCAGCTTGATTGTATGATACTCTGTTGTATCTGCATTCACAGGAGGTTCTGTTTCCAAAACAGATGTCCCAATTTTACACCTGACTAAAGCTCGCTGGATATGTCAGAGACTCCATTGGGCTTCAGCGGATGACATCACACACAAGAGCATTCAGTGTGTCCCAGAATGCATCACACCCTTTCTTCCTAATGGGAATGCGCAGCTGCTGGGACAGGCAAACTCAGACGCCCTTGACTTAAAACCCTCCGTCCTCAATCATTCCACACAAAGAGCACAGGATCCGTAAACAGATTTACCGCTTCACCACATGCATGTCTCTCACGCCTCGTATTAAGACGGAAGTGGTGGATTAGCTATCGATTCCAATCTCATTAAAAGCAATTCAGGTGAAGAGTTGAACAGAAAGGTGAAGGCTATTGTTTCCTTGCACTGTCTAAACATTTAGCAGAAATGCACAGCGGACAGTTTCTTTAAATTGGTGTAATGAGTTATATACTGAAACATTAAATCTGTTTAAACCTAATCTATAACCTATGGTTACAACCCTACAATAAAAAGCTTTTACAACAAACAATGTTTTACAACAAAACTCATTTCACTTTAAAACTTAAATATATATTTTCATTAAAGAAAAATGAAGACCATGTTTGGGACCAATAAAGGGATAGTTCACACTACAATAAATATTCTGTCATGAATTACTCTTTATAGTTGTTCCAAACCTGTGTGAATTTCTTAGCTTGGTTAAAGATATTTGGAAGAATGTTTCTATCCAAACAGTTCTTGGACTCCATTAACTAGTAGGACAAATCACAATGGTGGTCAGAAGTGCACCATGTTTGCTGTCCTACATTCTTTATATATATGTTTTTTGTCCTGTTGAACACAAAAGAAGATATTTTTAAGTTATTTTTTACTACAATGGTAGTCAATGGGGGTTTATTTTTGGTTTAACTATCCCTTTAAGACCTTTCATATTTGTCAGCAGCCAACTTTTACTAAAATAATCAAAATATTGTAACTATAATGCCAAAAAATAAAAATACAACTTCTAAAGAGTAGGTTGAATTTAAAGGCTAATTTAGGTTTAGAAGTTTTATGTTTTATATACAACACATCAGTAGATGTCAAACTTTTTTGTTGTAAGTCCCCCTCTGTGTTGGTTGCATTGCTTTGTGCCCCCCCAAATAAAGACCTAACATTTTATTAAAGCGAGAAATTAAATTATACAATGCTGGAAAATCCATTCTTTTGGTTGGTGGGTTTTTTTTTTCTGATGTTTGATTGCCCAAAACGCGGACGCATCTTGGGGCCCCGGCCCCCAGTGTGAGAACCACTGTATTACATATCACTGCTGTTATTTTTAGTTTTTGCAATAAATCATTATTATTAGTCATTCTTTTGTGTGTCACTGGGTTTTGCAAATATCTAACCAATAAAAAGTGCTTGTCAACCTGACCGTTTTTAATCATTTAAAAAGTAGTGTTTTTTTCCGTTTCCTGAAAGAGCTGATTTTAACAGCGACGATATGAAATAAGCAAAGCATATCTGGCGAATGCAGGTAGTTTTATTTGTTTACTTTTTAACCCAAGATCTATTGAAAAATATTGGAATTAAAGTTATTCTGTAATTTGGACTCAAAACCATGAAACATTAATTTGTTAGTTTTACCCTTTAGAGGTCATGTTATTCCAATAAAGCGCAAGCATTATTACTCACATCACTGTACTGACTGCAATAATGTGCAATCATCAAAACAGGAAAGATGATATAGGCAACACAAATTTTTCTCCCATTATGCTGAGAACAGACGTCCTACGAAGAAGAGTACTGTCTTAGCAAATCAATGAAATTAATGCTGAAAGAAGCTCTTTGATCATCTATCAAGGGCACTTGTACAAGTAAACTTCAAGTGGAGAGACAAAATGTGCTTCGATTTAAAATGACGATTCCAACACCACACCTGAGATCATGTACTGACTGATATAGTTCTGACATTGAGACTTTTAAACATCTTGATTCAAAGACTGCAGAGCAATTATCAGCCTTAATCTGTAACCGAGCATTTCCCTGACAGCATTTATTGACCTTATAGAAGGTTAAACAATCATCCTATCCCATTCAAAGCATTTCCACAGTTAAGGAAATGTGCTGCTTACTTTCTGTAGTTCACCCAGGGTTTGGCCGTCACAAAGGGTCTGAGTAAAGTTTGGACTCGGCTCTCCCAGCACCAGAACGTTGGGTAGTACGTCTCTGAGACCACAGGACAATTGTCCTGCAGGAACTTATGAAACTTTTTTCCTCCAGCTATAAGTATAGGTTTCTGAAAAGGGAAAGGGCAGAGGAATTGATGCATGTCTATGAAAGCAAATTTTATCTATTTTTTAACACACCCGATTAAAATCATAAAATGGTCATGAACTAAACAAATGCGTCAGTTCTGGGAAAAATACATAATGTGCAGCGGCTCAACCCTTTTCTAGAGCTTGATGAAATACAAAACTAGTATTGTTACTATATTACATAATAAAAAACATATTTTGCTTGTCGATATATGAAATAAAAAACCTATATTGCAGTACTAATAGCATACAGCACAATTTACTAATTCTAATATAATAAGGTTTTAATGTATAAAAAAACTTTTCCACCTTCAGACCTCAGTGCATTCTAATTTTGGATACATTTTAATTTATTAGTTAAATGATATAAACAATGTGGTTTCTTATAAAAACATTCTGCTTATCCTATACAAATTACTTAGAGGATGACTATACTTTCGAAATATTCGTCCCTCTTATCCATTTTCAATCATATTTAATCGTCTAATAATTGATCTACTTGAGATGCATTGAACAATAAATGGTGCATGGTGCAAATATCCGCAGACTAACAGTAGCTACAACGTGATGTTTAAGGTCTTTACTGTAATCTTGGATTTCCTGTATACTTAGCTTCAGTAATACAGGATTATTTTACAGCACTGTCCAATCCAGTGCATATATGTCAACATGCCGGCAAAGGAGTTGACACGTCTAACGCATGATTTATTTTTCTTTATCATATTGACATAGACACGTGTAAAGATCGAGTGAAGACAAGGGCTGAAATGACGTAACAACATCCTCTTGCATCATGACATCATTAGCCAGGCGCTGATTGGCGCTGTCAAGCGCCGCAAATATGACCAGAGCATCCAAATTCCGAACCACGCCGTTCATTCTCAACGCCGCTAAACTGTCACCTTACCTTGGCCACAGAGATCAAGTAGTAGCAGGCATAAGCGGCGCTGAATCCGAGCACTACAGACAGTCCAACCCCCGAGCCGAACAGCCCGACTTTAACTTGGTTTTTGAGGTAAAGTGAAAGGTCACTCGTAAATAAATTAAAATTAAGGTCCAGTGAAATCATTGCCCAGTCCCTGTAAAGCCCGACGGTCCTGCTGCTGAAAGTCGGCTTAGCTCTGGATGCTGATGTGATCACGGACAAATTACGCGTTTAATTTTCACATGTAGAGATGTCTGTTAACAGAGACAGGACCTTTAATATGGGAGAATGGGTGGTGCTCTTTTCAGAACCGCCGGCGATGCGCAGAGGTGCGAGTCAATGCTGCGCATAGAAAATTAATGCAACCCGGCGGAAGGGGAAAACAGAAGCGATCCAGATGGGCGGAGCTTAGCGTGTCAGCGTTTCTTCTTTGTGTATGATTGGCTTGCGCCAACGTCCATTCAAACTCGCACAGTGGATCTAACGTGGTCGAAAATATGCATATTAATATATTTTATATTTTGATTCGCTATGATTATTATTATAGCTTTGTGTATGCTTAGTATGTGGGATTCTGCAGTGTGATCACATGCTTCCCGTTGCTTTAATCAGCGCTTACGAAGCGAACCAATCATAACTCGTTTCTTTTGTAATATGTACAATGTAGTGATCAATCTATAGAAAAAAGCGAGTAAAAACGTTTCTGTCTGTTTATGTAGATTTTGACAATAACCTTGTATAACTTATAAAATTCGCCAGTTTAACAGCTACATATCAAGCTGAAGCCCAGGAAACTTATAAATTATGGGATATGGCAGGTAGACCTAGTAACGGTGGTAACGGTGTGAGACGAGGAGGGATTTTGTCCCCAATTTTGTTTAATCTCTACATGGATGAGTTGTCTGAACGTTTGAATGTCTGTAAAATTGGTTGTAAGATTGGGAATACTTTAGTGAATCATATTATGTATGCAGATGATCTTGTGCTGTTCACTCCTAGCAGTGCTGTCTTCAACAGCTTTTAAACTTGTTCTGATTATGGTCTTGAACATGATATTTTATATAATCCTAATAAGAGTGTGGTCATGATTTGCAGAACTAAGGAGGATAGAAGAATACATTTTCCAGTTTTTAAGTTGTCTAAGAAGAGTATCACTGTGTGTGCGAAAGTAAAATACCTTGAACATATTATCTCTGAACGCATGGCAGATGATGAGGATATTGAAAGGCAACGCCGTGTGATGTATATGCAGGCAGATGAGGTGAAGGTGTCACTTTTTAAAGCATATTGTACAACACTTTATACTGCCCATTTGTGGTGTAAGAACAGAGCATCTAGTTGACAGAAGCTGCAAGTAGCTTATAAAGATCCAATGAGAATCTTACTAAGGAGACCTAGATGGCATAGTGCAAGTGAAATGTTTATGAGTGTACGAGTAATCACTTTTAAAGCACTGTTACGAAATCTTATGTATAGTTTTATCTGTCGGCTTAATGCTTCTAAAAATGAAATTATTGTGGGTTTATCTAATATAGGGTAGTACTACACGGTGTCAGTCAAAGCTGTGGAGACACTGGTAGGCTATTGCTGAATTTGTAACTCTTTATGTTTGCGATGGATCCTATGGTTGTATATGTTGTTTATTGTCTATTTCTCTTTTTTGTTTGTTTAAATTTGGACCTTGAGTCTGTAATAAAGTTTTGATGATGACGATAAACAGTTTTGAATGTGGATATGATGCATAAGGCTTTATGATATGAAGGAGGAAAAATGACTTAACGCTTATTATAAATAATATGAATCCTACTGTGCTATGGGTTTGGTCATGAATCATGATGAATAATTCGGTTTCATGACTGTATGCTCAAGGGTTACCAGGCAACATCAACCACATCAGGCCAATGCATTTTTGGCCTACACCTCGCGTAGGTGTCATTTGCCCTTCTACTGACCTTATCTTGGATAACAATGCATGTTAGTTTTGTTGTGAACTAAAAAGACCCGGTAAAACAAATGAAGGCTGAGTTTGTTTTGTGAGAAACGTTTTTGTAATTGAGGAAAAGGTGCACTGTATTGCCCTCTAGTGACACATGCCAGGAAGCATTTGTCGATTCACTTTGACCTTGTCTGTTTTTGTTGTTTATTAACTTTCTCAGGTGACCACGTTCGCCTACATCTCTAAAACATTGGCGTGGTAACAAGAAAGCATGTAATGAAATGACTACGGAGAAACAGTATCAGGAACACCATAATGGGACCTTAACATTTATGCGATTTTGCTTTTTTTAGAACTGGCTTTGGGTGTAGAAAAAAATGAAAATGATTATTAGAAATATTATGAGAGTTCCCCTATGCAGGTAACTTATAAAATAAAGAAAAAGCATGAAAGCTGCATACTTTTCTAAACATATAAAGTTTTCAGTTTTCCTGTTAATAACAGATTTATATTAGTTTTTTATATTTTTTCTCTATTTAAGCATTTACTATTCATGCAAAAGATACCGTTATTTATTATTTTATGGTGTTTTTTACTTAGTAAATTGTAACTTTCTGATGTTTGCTTATTGTAATGAATTATTTGGGGAAGTTGACAGCAGTCAATTTTCTGGCACGAGGAAGTCCAGATGTTGTCGCTGTTCATGAGAGAATTCAGGACGAAACGGTTCTGAAGAAGGTCAGGTTATAACAACATTCATTTAAGACAGTAGTAACATCCAGCACTACTCTTTACTTTAGAATTGTTAATTTAATATTTACAGTGTTTAAAATGACATATTTTGTATAAAATTCAGGCAAAACACACCTGTCTAACATTCTTGTGGCATCTGAAAATTATAAAAGGGGTCATGGGAGGCGTGGCAAACCAAAATGGGAGCCCGAGAGAGACATTGTTGAAGCCCTGGACTGCGCCTTTGGTAGACGTATCTCAGTGAGTCCCAATGTGAAACAAACCATTTATACTACAGAAATCAAGTTCAATATCAGAAATCAGACATTTTCAATGGTTTGTAATTCTGATGTTAACGTTTTACTGTTTACATCTCCAGACCGTGGAGCCCAGCCAAGCGCTTTTTGGTGGCTGTTGATGTGAGTTCCTCTCTGAGTAGCGTGGTTCATGGTAGCTCCATCAGTACTGTGGCAAAAGCAGCAGCGATGTGCATGGTAAGAATTCACCACTATGTAGCCAACTTCCTGTTTTACTTGCTCTGAACTGGTTCTGTAACACAATAAAATGAGTGCTATACTGAAGTGATAGTTCATCCAAAAATGAAACATTTACCCAACCTATTGTCATTACAACCATGTATGACTAATGGGTGTAACAATACAGGACTTTTAAAATCTGAACAGATTTCTTTTAAACTAGACATCATACACTTTCAGACTTTTTAAGACTTTTTGCAACAAGTCCAGACTAAATCTTTGGGCAAAATCTGAGCAAAATTCTTTTAGTGCATTTTAGCCTTTACTTGCTTCCGCAGAACACAAAAAACACATTTTGAATAAAGTTGGTAACCGAACAGCACTGGCCCCCATTCACTTCAATTATATGGACACAAATCCATTTCAAGTGAATGGGGGCGAGTTAACAACATTCTTCAAATATCTTAACAAGAGGGTGGGTATGGCAGAGTTTTTAATTTTGTTGAATCTCCACTTTGAATGTTGAATTTGAAAAGAAGTCTGTGTTGCTGTGTCCGCCAACAACAAATTTTACATTCCTGCTGCATTCTTTTTCTGATGTGAGGCTCTGGACTTGGAGGCTCGTAAACATACTGAGATAAAGATGCACATAGTTGCAGTATGAAAAAGTCATCAGTTAAAAATATAATTGTTTGATTCTAAGGGGAGAAAAGGGAATCTAGGGGAAAATAAAATGCTAACAAATAAGGTATGATATAAGTTATCATCAAATTAACTCTGCACTTCAACCTCAGTACAGTTAAAAATTTTGGTAGGTCTAATTAAAGTAAACATGCTGTTTCTCTGTCAAATCTTGCAGGTATTAACACGAACAGAACCAGACACCAGGTTGTGATCTTCTCTGATGGAGCTGTGGCACCCTGTGCCATATCGTCTGATTTGACACTAATGCAGGTCGCACCACAGTTCATTAAGGTAAGATCTTCATTTTTTTCCCTGCTTACTTTAGAGATAATGGAATTTAAGATGTTTAATTGTTTGATATGGCTTCTGTAGACTCCTGGTGGCAGCACAGACTGTGCCTTGCCCATCACATGGGCCTCTGAGAATGACAAAACTGTGGATGTTTTAATATTTTTTACTAATAACCAAGTCTGTAGGAGGGAAAATCCAGCTGAGACGCTTAAGACATATAAACAAGTATGTGCAACATATGCGAAAGCAAGAATAATGTTTTTACATTTACATTATCAGTTTGTAATGAAATAGTGATTTGTATTTTCTCCATTTGTGATGGTAACTACCTTCTCCTTTGATGAAGGTAGTTACCATGCTTGTGTTTTGTCATTTCATAAAAGCGGTGTATTTTCCAAACTTATTGTGTGTGGCATGATTGCCAGTGGCCTGTTTATTACTGATCCTGAAGACCGTGGCATGCTTGACATCTGTGGGTTTGACTCTCGAGCAGTTGACGTCATCCATAACTTTGTATTGGACATCATTTAAAAGTGATTTGTTAATACCAAGCAATATGTTTTTACAAGGAATAAGGGGGCATTAAGGACCCCAAATGAATGAAGTTAATGCAAAGCAAACAATTATAACATATTAATTAGACAATCTTGTTATACGTTTAGTAGTCTCTAAACAATTTTGATTCAACATCCAGCAGGCTGGATTGATTTCAGTTCAAATCAAGTGGAGCAAATCATTGTTTAACTGATCACATTTCTGTATGTTTTTTTTATGTTTACCCTAGTCCAATGAAATAGTTGTGTTTCTTAAAACATAGCTTATGTACAGTTAGGCTTTCACAAGTCTAGATTTTTTTCTGTTGGAAATCTCTTTCCAAGTAATGTGTTATATCATAAGAGGCCTTTCTAATTATGTGTGATGTCTTTATTCTTTATATGTTATTTAAAATAGCCACTGAAAGTGCACTAATAGCCTTCTACATGCAGTGAAATAAAATGCAAAGTTGTTCCACTAAGTAAATTGGAAATCCGTAGAAATCTGATATTATTGATAAACATAATATAAACTAGTAAACTTGTCTGTAATGTACTGATGTTGAAATACCTCAATTGTTTTGTAGTCCAGTAACTTGGTATTTGATATAGAAATACTAATAACTTTTTGTTATGATTAATGAAAGGACAGTAAAGTTTTTTGGATACTAAAAGACAAAATATGTATTTGAAAATCTTGGTTAAGTAATGTATGGAAAGTTAAGCTTTTGCAATTCCTGTTCATGTGTCATAAGGTTATATCAAGGATTCTTATAAAGCTAATGTTGCTAGTATTTATGTAAAGAAATTGTAGGCACAGACTAATAAACACTTAAACTTCTGTAGACAGATACTACCTGTTGCTTTGAAATACAAAACTGAATGTACCTTTGTTATATTTGTGTCATATTAGATAAATAATTGAGATTTCAATAAATACATCAAGAATCAATATGCTGTGTTTAATTATATGGTGTGTTATTAATTGAATATTTCATTGTAGCCTATACAGTCCATTTTTCCAAAACGGTTTAGGATTAGGAGTCTTTGTATACATACATTGTTTAGTTTTTTTTCTAATTGACAGATTTATGATCTAACATGGGCTGTCTAGAGATGGGTCAAATTTGTGTTTAAAGCTAATTTTATTTGTTTGAAACTTTCCAGATGATAATAAAAAATACATTATATTTTTGGAATGTTGTCCCCTAGAAAATTTTAATATTCATGACATACAACTATGTCTAATAAAAGGTTTTGGGTAGGCTGGTTGTATAGTTGGCTTAACTTGTTCAACTGGCAGAGAGAATAATTTTAAAACATGTTCATCATAACAATGACGCTGTAGTGTTGACATATTGCGACTTGATAGTGGTAGCCAAACTGTTCGGATTAGATGCCTCAAATTTGCCTGACATTGGTTGACTCGGAAACTATTTTAAATACATATACAATTCAACCCGCGACTAATCCTTGTAGAGGCTATTTTAGATGCTTTTGTGAGGCATTATAGCTCAACAAAGAACATTAAAAAACGATTTAAAAAATCCACAGTTTTAAACAGGCACTCTTCACGGCAGCCCTTGTGCTGAGAATTGGCGGGGTCTTAAATAAAACGCACGTAATGAGGAGGCGCGATCATGGCGGACGTGTTGAGTGTTCTTCGCCTTTACAACATCCAGAAAAAGGAGATTGTGGCAAAAGGGGATGAAGTTATTTTCGGGGAATTTTCCTGGCCAAAAAATGTCAAGACAAACTATGTCATTTGGGGGTATGTGCTAGTTGTTTAGCCTCAGTTCTAAATGTTGTTTTTATTGAGCTTCTTTAGCTGCTAATGCGCTACTGTTGGTCTCGTGCTGAGAGACTCGTGTTGTTTTTACATTATCATGAGTTTAGAAGATATACAGACAATAACTTTTTTATTACATTGAATTAAAGTATTTATGTTTGAATCTATGAAGTAATGTTTCTGTTACTTTGATAATATTCTGTTCTATTAATGGGAAAGTACCATCTAATACACTGATGTTCTTTGTAACGTTATTATCTATATTTCAGTGTGACTGTCAGGGCTCCAGACTAACTTTTTTAACTGGGAGCACTGTAGCCCCTGACTTAAATTTTTAAGAGCCCAATCTGAAAATTTTGGTGGCAAACCTTGAATCAGCCTGCAATACAATTATTGAAAAATTTCCCCAAAATAGCTGTATTACTGACAAATACGTTTATATATATATATATATATATATATATTTGAGACTACTCAATACTAGGTTCTTTGTTAATTCTATGCTAAAATATCTGCAGAATTCTGTGGAACAGTTTTGAATATGTTTAACATGTGTACAGAAATGTAAATATGTGTAAATGTATTGTAATAGTTTTAAAATACTGCCTGTCTATGCATTTAACTGCAAGTGGCAGTGGTTTGGTTCTGTTCCGTATTTATAAAGAGGTAGAGCCTACAGAGAAGCTTTAAGTGCTAATTAAAGAGACTGTTTAAACTCTGAATCTTTCAAATGAGATCTAACTACTAGAAAAATAAATCAATAAATTGGTAGGTCGCATATGCTAGACTATTAGTCGCGGTATGGACTATGGAGCCCTGCATGTGTATGGTTATTACTTCGTGTCATGATATATATAATAAGTGTTACTGGAACTCTTATTGGAGTCTTAAGATACATATACAAATATGCATTCTGATTGAAATAGAAATAAACACAATTTTTTCAAGTCCACAATATCTCCAGTGATCTGGTGTTTGACTTATTGAGGTTGCATGAAAGATTTTCTCTTAACTTGAATATATTTTTAATACTGTTTTAATTTAATCTGTGTGTTCAGAGGATGGTTCAAACTTTAAAGGGTCATAAATAATTGATTTGGAAGCTCAGTTCTCTAGTAGTGTTACATGCGCTTTTGATGGAGATCTGGTTAATTTATTTGTTAATGCTTTACAAAGCTTCGTTGGATATGTTTAATATTAAGTTCTATTATGTCATTACAGAACTGGGAAGGAGGGACAACCTAAAGAGTACTACACACTTGACTCTATTCTTTTTCTGCTCAACAATGTGCATCTTCCTCACCCTTCATATGTGCGCAGAGCTGCAGTAAGTAAAATTGTTTTGTCAAAATATGTTATATTATTATTATTATTTTTTTTAATTGCAGATTTTAAGAATCCAATGTGGCCGACAGGCCGATAAAAGATATCTAATTATAGTAAATGAGAAGCATACAAAAAATTAGTGAAACTAAATTAACATTTATCTTGCGTAATATTTATGCAACATTCTCTTGATTGTACAACATTTAATGAGGTAACTACGGTGGGCGTGAAGTGCAAAACAAGAAATCACAAAACTAATATGTAATCTAAAAGCAAAATATAAAATCCAAAATCACAGTAACAAAATTGAAAACGCAATATTAAATCTAAAAAACAAAATAGCAAGCCATAAAACACATCAAGAAGTCTGAAATCTAAAAGTGATCATGCAACGCAAAGGCTTTGCTCGTGGATCCAGTGTGAAACTGTAGCGCACCGGACACGGATCTACTCCTAATGCAAGACGAGCCCGTTTTAAATTTATTAACAAATGTTTTTCATTAATCAATGAATATGCTCTGTACCATATATAAATGTCCATCCTTATAGTGAAAGTCCTGGGTATTTTGATTGATGGGATGTCGTTCGATCGTACACTCTAAAATGTACACTCCAGTCGACACATTAAGTTATCGTGGACGGTTAAATGCGGTGGATATTAAATTAAAATATATAGGAATTCAAACATAATATTACTTGACAATTAGTGTACATGTTTCTGACTTGTTCACCTCGGACACAAGGTAGCCACACAGCTCTCATTCTGGGATTAGAGTGACAGGTTCCTGTGTACAGGTACAAACAGCATTTTGTTTGTAAGTTACCAAAAACAACCCATATCTGTCGGAGTCGAAAGCCTAGTGGGCAGTGCTCCGACAAGTGCCAGGGTTGCGCATCGGGCAACCTGAGTTAGATTTCAGTCTCGTGGTTCTTTCCCGAACCCGCCTCCTTCTCTCTTCCACTTCGCTCCCTGTCCTCTCTACTACTGAGCTGTACAATTAAAGGTAAAAAAAAAGCATGCCTGAGCCGGTTGCGGGATTTGTCACTGTATGTGAGGTAAAATGTTTTCATTTGTTTTGATCATTCTTGTTTCCCCAGTAGTAGTTACTGCTGGGCTGCAGATATGACGCCTAACTGTTCGTTCATGCCGCCGCAGTTGAGAACGTAAAAAAATTGCTATTTAGTTGGAACCAAAGTTTACAGGGCTGCGTTCTCTGGAATCCTCAAGATTTAAAAATGTCCAACTGCAATATATCGGTCGACCACTAATTTTTATTATTGACTTAAGTCATGTCAAAAGTTAAAATCCTAGTAAAATTATTGTTTGAAATAAATTAGATTTTTAGTCTATACCCTGGTTTTCACACACTGGATCAGAAATGACAATTTTTGTATTTAATAAACAATAATGTATTTAATAAGAAACAATTCAATATCAAACAAATATCACACATTCACTGTCCCTTTTTTTAGGTTAATAATTTTCTTAATAACTTGTTGATGATGAGAGATGTAATGCTCTTTTGACAGACAGAGAACATACCTGTTGTAAGAAGACCAGACAGAAAAGACTTGCTGTCTTATCTCAATGGAGAAAGCTGTAAGTTTGACAAGTATACAAAGATAATTACCAAAGGGTTATACCTGTTTATTTGTTTGTGGTTTATGTGGCATTTTATTCTGTTTTCCAGCATCATCAACAAGTATCGACAGAAGTGCACCTATTGAGATTGGGCTTCAAAGGCCGACCCAAGGTGTGTGTCATATAGATGCATTTAACATTAGCCATTGATGTATGCTTTTATAGATATTATTTGTGCTGAATGTCCACTAGGAGCAAAAACAAGGTTTTAAACTTGCATCACAATTGTATTAACAGTTAAAAGAGCTGCAGATGAAGTTTCATCAGAGGCGAAGAAGCCACGGGTTGAGGTAAAAAGTTCACTGTGCATTTGCATTATAATCTCCATATGCGCACTAATGTTGAAGTATGTGCATTATATGCTGTTTGACACTTGTCTTCTCTCGGCTTGTGTGTGATTTCTTAGGATGCAGAGTGTATGCGTCTGGATAAGGAGCGTCTGGCTGCTCGTCTGGAGGGTCATAAGGAAAGCATTGTGCAGACAGATCAGATCAGGTATACTAGACTGATCAATCTTTTAAACGTGTACAGCATTAGGACTGTTGTGACTGAGTGGTTAAAGAAATATTCCAGGATCAACTGAAGGTCATACAAGTGCAACTGTGGCATGTTATATGGTTTAATGACTGCATATACAAACATAGTGGCTGATATAAACCTTTTGTGAAGGAATTATTATATTATTGCTTAAAATTATCTGTTACTGGTGTCAGGTCTCTGTCAGAGGCCATGTCTGTGGAGAAGATCGCTGCTATTAAGGCCAAGATCATGGCTAAGAAGCGTTCCACTATCAAGACTGACCTGGATGATGACATCACCCTGAAACAGAGAAGCTTTGTGGATGCTGAAGTGGATGTGACAAGAGACATTGTGAGCAGAGAGAGAGTTTGGCGGACGAGAACGACGATATTACAGAGCACCGGCAAGGTGAGAGCAATCGCTCTAATCGTCTACATCTGTGCATGATGGAATGAGCATCATTCATCATATATACTTTTGCAATAAAAGAAAATGTCAACCGTAGCAGAATTTTCTATTTCTTGTTTACTGCAATATAATTAAGTGGTTGTGGCTAACTTGGTAAGTGAGGATGAGTGTCTATATCAGTGGTTCTCAAACTGTGTAGTCTCTTAATATCTCTCTTTCGATGAGCTGCGTGTAAATTAAGCTGCTTGTGTATTTCTGCACTTGAACAGTTGTTTAAAGCTGTTGTTATTGCTGTAAAGCTCTAATTCAACACACGTCTGCATCTATTCAAGATTAAATCAATGAAGCGTGTGTTGCGATTTAGTTTGACGCTCTGCTTTGACGAGCTGCTGCAGTAAAGTGCGAGTCTCTGTTTGTTCTGTACAGCTGTTCTCTTGACGTTAAGGTATACGTATATTTATTTACATTCGGAGATAAATATTTTTTATCAAACATTGTTTGTCTTTAATATAGGTTTGTAGTCTTTCCGCAAGTCCCCACAAGATAATAAATCCCCCATAAAAGTCATTTATAGAGCCCTATTTACAGTGCAGTACAGAAAAGTGTTTTGAAAAAACATGTTCTTTAGTTTTACAACAGCTGGAAAATAAAAACGGTATTACTAACATTATTTATAATACAATAGAATTGAAGGACGCGGTATAGCGATAAAGATTCACAGTTCTACTATTAATTTATCTCATTCGCCGCCAGCCTCTTTAAAAAAAAGTTGCCAGCCTACGCCAGCATTTTTAACATTTTCACCCAAATTTAATGGCTCACAGTAAATTTTCTTTAAGAAATATATGAACAAACAATATGTAAAGTGAAAGAACAGAGTCTCAGCTTTCAAACAAAAGGAACCGTATTCTTCTATCTTCATTTGTTCGTTTTTTATCACGTAGATGTGGGTAGGTTTCTTCAAAAATGCATCCTTTTTGATTAAAGAGGCTGAGATTATAAAAGTTTTTTGTCAAAGATTCTGCCCAGATTAAACTCAGAACAATCATTAAAAACCACTAAAACATATATGTTCTGGGATTCTGTACTTTTTCCCAAAGGTGTTTAATAGCGGCACCTGCTGTACAACAGTACTAACACTGATTGCCGTAAAAACTCGTCTTTGGCGGGGAAACGTTTTTTTTTTAAATGACGAGATAACTCGTCAATGGCGGTGAAAGAGTTAAGTGTTAGGTGGTAATTGGAACAACTAATTATATTAAAAGTGGTACTTGATCTTAAAAGTTTACAAACCACTGGTCTTTATCATCTGGTGCACATGATGTGTAGATAATGCATTGTCTTGCACTCATACTGGGTGCACTCATCTTGTACTCATCAACTCATTTTGATTTTTGTCTCATATTTTTGACCCTGACCACAAAACTAGTTCATGTGAGGCTCAATTAAACCAAATTAGATTTATAGATCATCTGCAAGCCGAATAAATAAGCTTTCCATTGATGTATGGGGATAGGACAGTATTTGGGTGAGATACTATTTTAAAAATCTGCAATCTGAGGGTGCAAAAACGTCCAGCTAATGAGAAAATCACCTTTCATGTTTTCGATCAGAGGAGCTGTAGCAGGCTGTTGTTAAGAAGGTTCTTTTTAATGGCCATTGTTGGCTAACTGCTGAAATTACATTGTGAATAGCAGATGAACCCGAAAGTGAAAATTCTAAGCTTTACAAAGTTATCAAACTTACATGGTTAATTCCCAAAGAGCGGGCCGCAGTAAGCTAAGTTTGTAGGTGTGTTTCTGGCCATTTTTGCAATTTTGCTGCATCCACTCTCAAAAATATATACATATATTTATTAACGGTAGGAAATATAAAAAATATCTTAATGGAACATTATCTTTACTTAATATCCTAATGATTTTTGGCATAATAATTTTTTTTTTTGACCCATGCAGTGTATTGTTGGCTATTGCTACAAATACAACCGTGCAACTTTTGACTTTATGGTTTTTATAATGGTAATTATTGAATGAACTGGTCTTCTAAAAAAAAGTAGAAACGATTCAAACAATAATTTAGCAGTCATGAGTGATTTCTGTACTGTACAGTAGGGGTATAACTATATTCGAACCAAACCGAATGATCCGCAATACACCTCCCTCAATACGGACCGCGAAACTCCCGTGGCATATCGCGGAGCACCGCCCCCATGCGTCAGCTGCGTGTGACGAGCACGATTTTCTTTGCACAGGTTAGAGCATATCGCTTTGCAAGCTGAAGCAGCAGTGCAGTAACTTTTGATCAAGCTCAATAATGTGATGACAGGGCATTGTTAATGGCCAGAATGCACATAGATCGACAGAAACAACAAATACAAATTCAGTTACTAATTCTCCATAAAAGCGTCTAAGAGAATGTGTTTCAACTTTAAGCGCTTAACTATTGTATATAGCACTCTTAACAATACTGCAAAGCTTACAAAACATTATACATCACGCTAAAAACTATTTATTTGTAAGTCTCTGTGATAGAAGCCAAACGTGTATCAATGCAGCTTTCATGAAAAGAATAATCACTAAAAGCCTTCAGGTCTCGTGGTTTGTTTGAGATTTGTGCGCGCCCAGAGAGTCAGAGCACAAAATACTAAACGAAGTTCTCTCTTTCAAGTCTTATTGCTATGAAACTGACATATGAACACAAAATAATGTTAAAATTCCCATATTAAATGGAAAACTTGTAAAGTTATTTAGCTTCATGACCAAACAGTTGGGAAACAAAACACATTTTTGGTCCAGTATTTTGCGCAAGCTCTTAAAGGGGCAGCAGCATAATAAAGATATCTGTTTATAATTTTCATCAAACATCAAAGGATGGGCCCAAAAACACTCACTGATATTAAAGGAATTGTGTTCTCCAATAGAAGTTGTTCACAACAAATAAAGAAAGAAAGCAGCTTTAAGAAAGATGTGCTTTAAATATGGAAAAGTGTTGAAAGACAGTTTACATGTACAATAAAATAGTTCAATCATAAACAATGATTTGCGTTAATATCTAATTGATTTATTAATGTATTTAATACATTTCAATTAAGTTTTAGTGTTTCTTTTTTCTTATCTCACCCCACGCCACGACTGTGCTATTAAATTGAAGGCTGGTGCCACCAACTGAATAACTTTGTAGCACCAGTGCTACCTCTCTCAAATGTTAGTCTAGAGCCCTGTTCTGACAAGTTTAAGTTTACAATAGTTTTATTTGTTTCATTTTTGTTTACTGAGGCCTAGTGCTCTAAAATATATAGACTTAAGTCAATAAAGTTTAAAGTAAACAAGCTAAATTGTTGTTGTTGTTGTTGTTGTTGTTGTTGCTGTTATTATTAAGTTAAAACGATTCTAGTGTTCTGTCTCATTGCTTGTGCCATGGCATAAACCCTGCCCTCAGATCGAATCGAACCGAGACGTGGTCCCAAAAGTGTTGTATGAACCGAACCATGGCATTGTTGTATCGTTACACCCTACTAAACAGTGCTGTTTGTTGTAAAGCATCCATGTATAACATTAAACATGTCTTTGTCTATGTTTTTCAAGAAAAAAAAATCAATTCAGTCAAAATCTGAGATTAAAAAATTATATTTGTTTTGTGACACGTCTGTGTAATGCATAATCCACACATATGCAAACGTCTATTATGTTACTTATACTGTACACACTCAAGTTCCCCTTTAAAAATTCATATTTAAATAGTATGACTTTGTTGCTCTTTCGCAGAACTTCTCCAAAAATGTATTTGCCATACTTCAGTCAGTGAAAGCTCGGGAAGAGGGTCGAGCACCTGAACAGAGACAGACACAGAATCAAACTCAGGTGGTGAGTACACAATTGTCGGTCATATGAGTGTATGTCTGAATCGTCATTACAATTGTGGCACATGGATGCCAGTTCATGAGTATTTTGCCTGTATTTTACCATGTTATATTTAAAAGAGGAATGAAAAAACCTTCGAACATAAGTCCTGACATAACTCATAAGTGAACTATGCCATCTCACAAGCTGTTTGTTTGGGAGTTATGGGATCCCATCTGTGATGTGACATAATGGCATCATTTGTCAAGTTAATGAATCTTAGAATTTCCTTCAGAAACGTGGAATGTTGTGTTCCGCACCATTAAAAGGCAAATTTGAAGAGCCTTGACATGTGATAAGATAAAACTCTGCATGTGTTTTTAGACTTTACTATTGTGTCACCTATACTCAATTCTGCTGTTATCTGTTCTGTCTTTGCCCATGTTTTATGTTCCATAACAATACATAATGTACTGTATACATTCTCTGTGTATACATTCTGTTATGGCGAGATTCGTAATCAGTCAAAAAAAACTATTTGGCTGTTAAGGTTTGATCGCTCATATAAAAAACATGTTTTGTGCTTGTAACTTGCTCTGTATATGCATTCATGATTACATGTTAATTTAAAATGCTTGTTTTGGTGCCATAGGATCCAGCCATAAGAAATAAACAGCCTGTCCCAGCTGCCTATAACAGATACGATCAGGAGCGTTTCAAAGGAAAAGAGGGTAAGTTCATAGCTCCTGTTCCAGTTTTAACTTGTGTTCGGTTGACCACATGTTTTGACTGAATGGTGTTGCAGTCACAATTGTATGTGTTGACAGACTAGAGAGATTGTGGCTTGCAGCTTGCATTCATATGTTGTGAAATGATGATTTTTAGTCTTTTATAGACATTTTCGGAAAATATACACTTATATTTCACAACTTATGAGCTAATGTAATGTAATATATCAACTTTTTATAATGTTTTAAAATGAAGTGTTTGCAGGCTCACACTTTCACAAATTTTGTATTTAAGGTCTATATTTCAGTGAATGATATGCTTAGACTCAACAGCTATTGGGATATTTGTGTGTACTCTTGTGTACACTTTGCTGATCTTCTCTACTAAAAGTAAACTTTTTTTATTAAATGTTTAAAACTTTTTTCCTTTTTTTTTACAGAAACGGAGGGATTCAAAATTGACACTATGGGAACCTATCACGGAATGACCCTGAAGTCTGTAACCGTAAGTCAATGGTTTGCAGACTGCTTGTTTTTGAATGACCTTCATAACTCCGCAGTAGAGTTTTTTTTATTATTGAGCTAAACGCAGAAAGTTTTTCTTTTACATTGATTTCTTAAACATAAAAGGTAACATTATCAAGATGAACTTTAGTTAAGGTTGTTGTGGTCATGATTGAAAGAGTTATGATAGAAAGCTGTTATTGTTGGGTTAGAGTTAATGTTGGATTGAAACTTTGGTGGAAAATTTCCAAAGTGCCCTTGTATGAGGCAACATTGTGTTCAGTAGGCTGTTTAATGAGATGAAAGTTATTTATCTCTACTCGTGAAATGAATAATGACCAAAATACTTTCACGGCTCTCTGTTGGACAGCAAATGCAACACCTGGGGCCTGTACCATGAATGTTGCTGAACAAACACAGGGTTACAGGATTAGTTTTGGGGTGACAAACCAAGATTTGTTGGTAGCATGAAACAGCTCATGGAGTTTCTTTCTCAACTCAAGATTTGATCCTGTCGCTAAGATTAGTTTGCCTTGCGCACCTGCACATTAACGAGTGACGTTGGCATCGCAAAACCAATCACGTTCAACATGGGTAGGGGGAGTTCTGTATGTTTCTTAAGAAATAATTATGCGCAAATATTAGTATCAGAAAAATGTATTTCAGCCACGGAGTAATACTGTTTCTGCTGTCTACGCAAGAGAGTAATGTTTCCAAAACACTGCTGATTGAGTTAATGTCTACCTCCATAGGTTACAGAATTTTTTTGAAAAAATACACTAGAGAAGCTGATTCTAAATAAAGAAGAAGAAATAAAAAATGCAAGTGTGTAAACTTAGTCCGTTGTAGTGTACATTTAAAAATCTGAGGGTCATCTCAATTCTGACTCTGGTTTGACTGAGGGCCATGTTGAAGTGTGTCTGTGGTCAGGATAGCAAAACCTCTGGCATACACCCCTGTCTCCCACCAACAGGCTATTAAACAGTCCTGTCATAGAAAATGTTGTAGTTTGAAATTGAGTTTTGGTCACATATTTAATTCATTTAAAGGGTTTTATACTGTTCCCAATTTACTTTACCTTCCTTAAAGCACTGACACAAAACCAATGCATTAGGGAATGTTTTGGGCATTAAAGTATTAAAAACTTCTTATGAATGTTAAAATGTAGGCCTACTGTATGATACATTATTTAGGTGAATTCTAAGTGTAACTTGATAAAAAAAGATTAAAATAGCAGTGTTAAAAGATATGTGATGTCACCTGTCAATGTATGGTTTTGTTTGTATCTTACTGTAGCTGTTTAATAGAAGGTTTCTTTAGTGGACAAAGAAGATAAATGTCGTGCAGCGTAAATTACCATGGGGATTAGGGATGTAACATTCACTCAGCTCACGTTGCAATTTTGCATTAAAGAAATATCAGGATGTCAACGTCTATGTTTGCAGTGAACATGGACGCCCCTGGTGTTCAAAAAATTTATTGCTATTCAGTTCACACCTCAACCGATTTGAATCGTCACACATTATAATCGATTTTAAACCGGCTGACGGTGAACCGTTACATCCCTAATGGCGATGAGCATTGACTAATGCTGAGTTTCTATCATGGTACCTAAAACCCAGGGTGGCGCAAACTAATCCTTAAGTAACCTGGCTAGCCACTTAAACCGGCTTCATGGTATAGGCCCCAGCAGTATTTATGATGATTGAACATCATAAAGAATTTGCTATTTTTTGTGTTAAGATCTTGATGATCTAAAAACAACAGTTGGCATTTCAGGTGCTGTTAGTTTTTATACCCTAATTATTTTCATATATCAAAGCACAACTTCATAACCATTTTAATTGGCCACAGGCATCTCAACATTCATAACCCATATTCAAGATTTAAAAACGGTTCAAAAACTCATGTGCTTTTATGTGCTTTTATGGCAAAAAGTTTGGTTTGTTATGCTTCACTATTTAATGGTCCAGCCCACGGTGTCCAGAGTAGTTTTCTCTGAATTCTGTTCATCTTGTCTTTAACCTTCCATGGCATATTAATGCAGGCATTGTGCTTGTTGCTCTGCAGATGTTGCCAGTATTTGATCAGCTCATTGGGATGAAACTGATGGGATGTGATCAGGTGACTGTACTTGCAGCTGGAATAGGATACCCGCCAGTGATTGAACAGAAATTCATTCGGTGGGGGCACTGGCTCGATCCTTAGTTTTGCTAGGCAGATACCCACATAAACATCTTCTAAATGCAGCCTATGTATGCTCAGAGACGCCCCATAGATCCTGTGTGCCATATCACCTGAAAACACATACCCTGTCCCCGAACAAAACGGTGGGATATCGCTCGCTCGTGTACAGTTCGGGCGACATGTACCATTTACTACGCTTGTTTCGGATTGGCCCGTGGCCTCTCATGAGATGTCCTGTGAAGTACTTTTGTCTAGGTACCCCCTTGGGCTTGAGGAGTTTGTGTATGAGGTATTCAGTATTGACAAACACATCGCTGTCGGTCTTCATGACATAGTTGGCACCAGAACAGTATGTTGCCACCCAGTACATCCCCATCAGAGTTTTAATAGTAAGGTTTTTATAAGTATCCATGTATTCTTGCTGGATGATGTCATAGTAACGCTTACTTTCGGCTTCAATTGTGCGCTGCACTTTGTCCTCCTCTTGTACACCCATGAGGAAAAGGCGCACAAAACCCAAGCCGCCAGCCACGCTTTCATTGCCCCACGTTTGCCTGATGGCATTCCTGGCATCCGCTTGCTTCGGTTCGACTGCTATCAGAAGCACCAAAAAAGGATCCTGATGCACACAAGCGTTTGGCTCATTCAGGATGTACTTGTACGGCTCGACCTTAAGCGTCTTTTCCATCCTCATCTCCCCGCTCAAACTGATTTCCAAACCCAATGAGTTTGCAAGTCCTTGCTGCGATCCTTCATCTGAAGCTAAGCTGAGATTCACCTCTGGCTGTACGGGAGGCACCGCAAGTGTTTTCCATCTTTTCATTGCGCTGGAGTTGGACCCTGTTTTCATTAATCCTCGAGGAGCCAACATTACCGGATTTACTCTGAGGTTCATCTGACAGGGCCACCAGTGACCCAGAATGACGACTCCTCCCACACACACAAGCAGTATGATGAGAAAGGCGACATGCGGCCTGAATTGTCTGTGGTTCCACCGCATGGTTTTATTCGGTGCTGTGTAACATACGCACTCTTAATGAAGCAGAAGATGTGCAGTTGGAGCATGACCGGCCAAAGCCAAGAGATGCCTCACGGCCATCTAATCAATACTGCATTGCAGATATTTCATGTTTTGCTCTGTGGATGGTGTTGAAGTGCCTCTCGGTTCCTCTCTGGTGAGCATGAAAGACTGCTGACAGATCCATGGTAAACAGGAAGTCCAGATGTGTGGAAACCTGGAGGGGGAGAGAATAATTTTGTATTTACTTTTGGAGTTATTTCTATTAGAGACACAGACACTTGATAAGCATGCAATGGGTGAATATTTAAAACTGTTCATTTGAATTCCCTGGAAATCTACGAATTCTGAATTTCTAAAGGCATGTTTGCTGTTGTAACGGAGGCCAGCTAGTGAAGAGCTGCGCAGTGTGTAAACTTTAAATAACTTTCTTCTGCAGAACACAGAAGATTTTTAGAAAAATGTTGCTAACCAGAAACCGTTGGTCCCCATTGACTTGCATTTCTTTTGTGTCCATACAATAGTCCATACAATAATGAAAACCAACATTTTTGGGTGAGCAAAATTTTTTACATTTTTGCAGTTTTTAATTATCAAAATATCTTTTGTGTTTTTCAGAAAAAAGAAAATCACACACTTTGCAAAGTATAGTGTGATTTCTGCTACAAGGTCTATATGTGACGTACTGTGTTAACTGCTATTAAGCAAACTAAACATAATTACAAAAAACAATGATGTATTTTCTCTCAGTATAAAAAATGCCTGAAAGCATGCAGGGACATCATGAGAATTGCATGAGTGTTGCTCTAGTTGGGTTTGTTTTTGGCTAATATCGCCAAACCTGTTACCATTTATAATAAATATTTTTCTATTTAGTTTTCCTCCATCAAAATTGGCACAAATATGGAGGGAAACATCTTATATGTGGATCTCATCGTAAATGATCTGTGCATGTTTTTTTTCTTATTGAATAAATAAGTTGATACGCTCTGAGATTTAAAGCAGGCTTTGATTTAATGGTCTTGTAGTTTTGAACTTGAAAATTGTATATATTGTTATCAAATTTGCTGTACAGCCATGATAATTTTTCTTTCATTCTGTGAAATACAAACAATATCTCTCCCAAATTTCAATAAAAATATTGTTTCTATTTGCAGAAAATAAAATCTGGATAAACGGTTTATAATAACAGGACAGATCCGCTGTATTTTTTCAGACCTCAAATACTGCAAAGAAAACAAGTTCATGTTCACTTTAGGAATATTTAGGAAAGTTAAAAAAACATTATTTTATGTTATAACCTTGATTTGTTTTTATCACAGTTTTCATGTGTCTTGTCATGCTATCAGTCTTTCACATTGCTGTTGGTTGACTTCATTCCTGAGGTTTCATTTTGTTAAAATTCAACAGAAACTCGACTGGAATGGCCACAGTACATGATGATTACATGACAATTTGGAATAGTCTCATAATTTTTTCCATGCCTGTATAAGGCTTTCAAGATATTTGCACCACTTATAGAAACAGATCGTCCAAGGTAAACAGCATTATTGATTTGATAGAAGAGATGTAGTTTCGAAATGCTATCTGTGTCTGGTGTAGACATGATGTCAATAAGCACCTCTGTGTGCCTTTGTTAGTTTTTTCCTTCAGAAAAGCGACCAGCGTCTTTCTGGCTATACCTTAACTTTCAGTGTGTGGAAAAAGGTCTCTCTTGGCGTTTTCTCTGTTCAGTGAGTGGTAGAAGCACATTCATGACCAAACCGCAGCTTTCTTGTGAGTGAGTACAAAACATCATTTACAAGACCCTATAATTCTTACTGTCTAGACACATGAACATAAACATTTGTCTGTAATTATTATTTTATGTCTGACAACAGAAATGTTAAGCATATAAATGAATATAAGCAACCGCGGTTTTATTGGGCGTTAAATTGGATTAAAATATAGCAGATTCCGAGATTAAACGCAAGTACAACGTGATGACCTCACGAACATGCTAGTTACCATGTAATACCAATTTGCACCATAGTGACGGGTAACAGATTATGACAGTTTTTTTTACGAGCCGGTCTGTCAAAATGACAGACAATAAAAAGTCTAGCGCAACCTCTTTGTCTGCTCAAATACGTTATGCTGAGTAGCCTCCGCAGTGCCGTTTGGACAAAGAGCTGGTTGTACACGCTCTTATTCTGAATGCTTTGCCCTTTTGAAGCAGAAAGCATAGTCTGTTCTTATTCAAGTTCACTACCTCTCCAGATCAGATGGGTTGTCAACACGACGACAGCTCAGCTACAGCCATGAAACCAGAATAGCCGTTCTAATTCAAATGCGCACACAATGTCTGGTCCCTTTGGTTTGCACGCTCCCCTATACATGGTTTTATTTATCCGCTGCTCTAGCAGCCCTGTCGCAGATGGATGTCGTGTGCTTTGCCGTCTTACCTTGTATAGCTGTTTATTCCCGTCTGTCATTTGTAGCCAGATTTTTTTTCGAGTACTTCAGGTGGTCAACAATTGGCCATGTTTTGGTGTGCCCCCATTCGTAATCCCAGTGGTAATAGGCAGACCCAGAGCAACGATAGGATGCGAAACGGCTTCGTGGCTTTCTCAAGTTGCTAGGCAAGCAAGCACCCCCCACATCTATGAACCCTTTCTATCTCGTTCTGCAGTAATACAGCGATGTTGTTTTGCACTCGCTGTGCAATGCTTCCTTCCCTTTTGTGCCGTGCTGCTTGTCTGTGCTCATCATTAGAGGAGAGGAGCGGGGGAAGGGATGTGAAGCGTTGCTGACATTCATAGCTTCACACCTCTTTCTCCACGTGACACATCTGACAGCTCTCATCCATTGAACATGTGTCCCCCAAAACATTCTGCTGTGTTGTGGCCGTATCAGGCATGTTGGTGTGGATGCAGTTGTATATTGTTATCTTTTAGATGTGAAAAATTCCCAACCTGGTTTTTTTTTTTTTAATGTGAAAAATGATTTTTTTGGTTTAGTTTTGGCAATTATGGTCACCGTTGCTACAGGAAGGGGCGTGGGTCGCTTTCACTTCTCACAATGCAACAACATTTGGAGTCTTTTTTTGCAATGTTTCACTATAGTTTCATTTATTATTTGTGCAATGTTTGTTTCAAAAATATGATTTGCTATATATTTCACAAACTCTGTATTTTGGTAGATAACAATCCTAGACAGTTTTTTTTATGAATCCAAAGCTGTAAAGTCTATACTAGAGTACAGCATAAACGAAGTGTGCGTAGGTTAAATTCATTTTGGTTGACACGACTGAGATTCTGAGATCCAAGACTGCAAAGATTTTGTAAAGACATTGAGAAACCTACAGAAGTTTATCAATTCAGTCTCTCAATACAGCTCATCACTCGAAATATGTGTCACACACTGTGATCTCAGATTGTCTTGAAATACGGAAGTGTTTTTTCTTGTTCTCTGAATATCAAGCTTCCAAAGAAAGTGCACTATTCTGATTTTATAGAGATTTTATCTAAGCTGACTATTTGTGTCTTGTGACCATATATTTAGAAAGGCCCCATCACATACAACTCCCTACCCTTATAAAATGAATATATATTTTACTGAATGAATGAACCTACTGCTTGACATGACAAGGTTGTCAAATTTCATATATGACATGTTAATATTTCAATTAAAGGAGGCCACCACAGTTCAGTTTATTAGATTTCTTGTCTCGGGGCTTTGGTTGAGGGTTGGTATTCATGCTGACCTGCAATCTCTTGTTCTGGATGTTGAGAATGTGTAAAGATTCAATAACTTCAATCAATTCACCATCTCTGTCTTTTTGAGAATACATTAACACAGCATGGTTATATTTCTTAGATAATTCTTCATACATCTTTTATGTCTCCTTGTCGTGTTTAGGAAGGGGCATCTGCTAGAAAGGCCCAAACACCAGCCATGCAGCCTGTTCCACGGCCAGGTATGAAAAAGTTCTCAAGAGCATTACACAAAGTTTTGGTATCCTAAAAAATCAGCTCCCATTCAGCAACTGATGTTCACATTTTGAACACCCTCTGGCTGTCTGTGACTGTGAAGCGTTTTGTGACACCCCAGTACACTTTTGTTTTACGCCTTGTCTTTACCGCATTTGTGAGTGTAAAAAGCACAGATTTAAGAATATATTGGCACTTAAGAAAGTTGCTGAGCCTGTTTGTATAATGCTATAAATCATTTAAAAAGTCATAGTCTTTTGATAAATATTGAGATCTTTAATGGCTATTTAATTTGTTTTTCCATATTTTATTCCTTGAAGTAGTCTAGTGCTGTCTTGGTGTTAAATTGTTGGTGTAATGTGACACTATCCCTTGAAGAGCTTCCTCTGTATAAATATACTTGTTATTTGTTGCTGTGTGCAATAGTGCATGACATTACATTAGTAAAATCTACTTATTTTCCCATGTTCCTTTAAATGTGCATAAAATAATTTCATGTACCTCTTCATTACATTTCTATTTGTATCTGTTTAAGTCTCTCAAGCAAGACCTCCGCCAAACCAAAAGAAAGGTATGCCTTTTACATCATGGACAAGGAAATATACTTTGTGAATTTTAGACATGGCTTTGTGTTTTTGTATGTTCAAATGGGTTTGTAAAGATATTTAGATGATGTAAAGATAATTAGGGTTCGAGCCCGAAGGGCTAGAAACCTATTGTATTTGTTGGTTTTATTATTATTATTATTATATTTACTTATAATTAATATATCTAATATTTGTTCTAACTTTACCTGAATGTGTGTTTCTAGGTTCAAGAACTCCCATTATAATCATCCCTGCAGCAACAACATCTTTAATCACAATGCTCAATGCCAAGGACCTCTTACAGGACCTCAAGTAAGTCTTGGGCTCTCTATCACCATCTCTGTTAAAATTGCAGGGGGCATTGGTTAAAAACAACTGATATTTTTCAAATTTTAACCTGACAGCACAAATGATAAATAATTATTATAAGCTTACCGTTGTGAATCAGACATATGGACATGGATTTCTGTTTCTTTATCTGATTTTTTTTACCTAATTGCTCAATAACAACTGTTCACATAATAAATATTTGTCACTTATTTTTGTTTTACCAAAAAAGTTATAGATGTTATTGTGCTTTAAAACAATTAAGGTAGTTTTTGAAAGGACATTGTCGAGAATGATTGTTTTTCACTAATGTAATTGCTTGTTTGCAGGTTCGTCACACCAGAAGAAAAGAAGAAACAAGGCATTCAGAGAGACAATGAGGTTCTGCTGCAGAGACGGAAAGATCAGGTGCAGCCAGGTGGAGCCACAATCAGTGTCACCGTTCCCTACAGAGTGATCGACCAGCCACTTAAACTGGCCCCACAGGACTGGTAATCTGATCAGATCACACCCATGAACTTTCATAGGCTGTAGTAGAGATGGTCTACATCCACTAGAAATAGTCAATACTAATACCGGCAAAATACCAATTTATTCTTTGATGCAAGAAATGCATATCTTTATTTGAGGAGTTATATTTAATGAATGGTGATTGTTCACAGGGATCGTGTGGTTGCTGTCTTCGTCCAGGGTCCAGCATGGCAGTTCAAGGGCTGGCCGTGGCTTCTGCCTGATGGATCTCCTGTGGATATTTTTGCCAAAAGTGAGTTTATCCAGCCCATTACATTTTTTGGAAATTCATAACGAAAAGAAGAGCATTTCATGTTATATTAATATTTGTGTAGTCCGAGCTTTCCACCTTAAGTATGATGAGGCACGGACGGACCCAAATGTCCAGAAGTGGGACGTGACCGTGTTGGACTTGAGCCACCATAAGAGGCACTTGGACCGACCCATCTTCCTCCGCTTCTGGGAAACACTGGACAGGTTAGGCTCACAAAATTTCGTGAAGTTTTATGATCTTAAAAATTGGCTTTTCTTGATTTATTGATTGAAATGACAGTGGCTTTTTGGTGAATGAAGTTCCCATGTTTAACTTTCCTTATGCCTGTCTTTCCAACAGATACATGGTCAAACACAAGTCCCATCTGCGGTTCTGAGACATCTGTCTGTTTGTCATGACTGTCAAGACCCTCACTCTAAAAACCTGCCAAAAATGAACTACAGCCCCCTGTTCCTCTCAGACCCCCTGAAAGCACTTTGAATATCCATATGCTACACCATCTTCTGATTCCTATATAATTTGTTAGATCTTACACCCATGGAATCACTTGAGTGTCTGCAGGGCGAGAGGAAATTTAAAGTTTGGGTTGGCCCTTTCATGTTTTCTAAGTAGATATGTATTTTTCAGTTATAATGCAGCTGGTTGGCAGATTCAAAAGAGATCATTTGAAATCTTGTTTTCTATTTGATATCCTTTCACAGTTTTTCGTTCTTTTTTTACAGTCTGCTGTAAAACATGACCTGGCTCGAAGAAAACCATCATATATGGTTTGCTGATATGAATAAAGAAGGAAAATATCAGAGTTAATTTTTTTCTGCATTCCGTTCTATGAAGTGTAGAATAGTGCATTGACTTGTTATTCTTAGTGCACAAATGCAAGTGGTAAATCAGATGAGGAGGAAGCACATGACTTTGGAAGAGAGCTGGCATTATTCAGAATGAGGCAAGCATGTAAATGAGCAGAATTGATACTTTAAAGCTACAGTTTTATCAAATCTGTACTAGATTTTTGATTGTGACTATGAACTGTTATTCTTTGGCATATTGGATTTTGTTTTACAAAAAATTCAGGAATCACTGCTTTTTGGATTTACTATTTGAAATGGAAATGTTGTTTATTCCATGTGGCAATGATATCAGAGATATGAAAGGGTACATGCTTTTTTCTTTGGATGGTTGGTTTTTGTATAAATCCGTTTGGAAGTAATGTTTGTTTTTAAACATTTATGTTGAATGTGGATTATTATTATTAAAAAATATTGAAGTATGGGAAAGTGTTGAAGCATTTTGTAAATGGCAAGGCAACAAAGTTTCAGTATTTCTTGTTAACAGTATTAGCTTTTAATTAAAGCTTATCATCTTTTTAGAGTTGACAGTTAAAAAAGGAAAATTAAGCTCAAGTTCTTTCAATTCAAGTTTATTTTTATAGCGCTTTTCACAATGTGCATTGTTCCAAAGCAGCTTTACAGGGGCAGACAGGAAAAACAGAAAAGGTAAAACGCAGCACAGTGCATGGTGTTTAAAGAACAAGCAAAATCATTCTAATAAATATCTAATTAATAAATAAATAAATGGTCTTTGGTCTTTCCAAAATAAAGACTGCTTAAAGGTCCAGTGTTTATTTTTTTGGAGGAACTATTAATAGAAATGTAATATATATAAATTAATGTTTTCTTAGGTGTAAAAGGACCTTACATAATGAAGCTTTGTTTTTATTAACTTAGAATGAGCTATTTCTATCTGCATACACAGCGGGTGGAATGGAATTTGGCATGTTGTTTCTACTGTAGCCCTAAACGGTCAAACTGCTCATATTCAGAGCATATTTCATAAATACATCTCCTTCGGCAAAAACGACAACATCTTAGTCCTGTGACAGCCACCGTTGGTATATTGATTTAAATTGAAGGAGCTCACTGTTCGATGCAGCTAATTTGAATTAACTGGACCTTTATACGTTGCTGAACACGAGTTCTCTTTCATCATTTCATGTTTGAGAAACACCTATGGGAAGGGCATCCAAATGCACAAAGTCTGGCTTTGACAGACAGGATTGCGTGCCCTATGCCAGGTGACATTCGCTTCTCGTGACCTCTGAGTTATTTCTCACAGCTTGTTGATTGGACTTCACTGTTTTTACAGGAGGACATACATGTGGATCAGCCTCCGCCAGACGTGATTGTCCTTTACGTCATTTCCCCTTTTTTGGTCATGTCGCCGTCTAAATTGGTGCCGGCCACTCCCGATATAACGTGTGTGGAGCCTTCGTGCCGTGAGGGATTCCCATCCCTTTTGTGTGGTTTGCAGGGGTCTCAAATACGCTCAGGAAGCTATCGATTTCCCAGTAAATTTTAGCCATTGCCTGGCGCTCCCTGCTAGACTCCGGCACCGCAGACTCAAGTGACCGCGACCGAGAGAGAGAAAATGGCGATGCTGATGTGTGTCCAGGGACCTACCAGGGTGTGACTTCCCTCAGCTGGGCCAACTGGGGGGCTCCAGGGACGAGGATGGTGCAGGCCTTTGGAATCCCGTTCTGTCCTCATTCCTCCGTGCAAAATATGAAGGCTCTTTGGGGTCAGCCCCCGTCCCATGCCGGGTGTTCCCGGCTACCCTGTGTTATGGCTGCATTGTACCATGTGTCACCCAGCTCCCTACACCAGTCTCACACATATTTAATATAAGCTTTTGCCCATGTGTTCTCTCAAAACCCTAGAAACGCTGTAAAAACAAACAAATGCATTACATTCGTTTATGAGAGAGAACTTCTCTTCCGTGAGGAAAAAGTGTACAAGCAGCGTCATTACACTACCTTACACTAGTAAGGTAGTGTACCTTACACTAGTCCCGCACAGATTTACATTAGATTCAACTTTATTGTCATTACACATATACAAGAACAGTGTAATGAAATGTAGTTTAGGTCTAACCAGAAGTGCAATTAGCAAGTGCAGGATATACAGTGTTAATAAATACAGAATAAAATATTAGGAAAATACTATACAATAGGCATGTACTATGAAAAAACTTTACAGAAGGAATTTTCTATGAAAATATAACAGTCGGTATGTACTATGAACAATATATTAAAAGCCTTTTAATAAAGGCTTCGGCCCATGTGTTCCCCAAAACACAAGAAACTGAAAAGCAAACCAATGGAACAATTTCGTTTACAAGAGAGAACGTTTTATCCACATACGCATCTATCCTCCGCAAAGGAAATTTCTTCATTTCGCCTCCCAAGGCATACGTCACGTATACATAGTCCTGCACATGGGCGTCGCTAACACTATTTAGTCGGGGCTCTAGCCCTGAATGTTTTGTTTTGGCCTGGAAATATAATAATATGAATTCAGTAACTGTACGTTTAAAGTTCGTTTAATGCTGCTATTGCGGCATAATCTTAATCAAAATCAATGCAAAGATAGCAAGATTTTTATCAATTTTGTAATGCCTAATTTTTAATGTGGATAATGCACAGATGTTGCCTGTCGTTCATGTGGGGTCAGTGTGGTCTGTGTGGTCTGTGTGAACCTTTCTTACCTGTCTGCTGCCTCAAATAAGTCCCAAGTACCGGGCGAAGAAATAATATCCTAATATATGACAGCGTAGTGGATCAATACTGTTTTGTATTCCTTCAGCAAATGCTTCCCGTTATTGCGCGAATCTTGTCTTTCATGCTTATTGCCTGAATGGTTAAGTACACATATAATTAAACGTTTTTTTAACACAATCTGGAATAAAGTAAACAAAAAATTTTGGGAGAATTTTTTTGCGACGTGTATCACTGCATCTGCGCCTTAACGCATGTCTTAAAGTGCCAGCAGCTCAGTCACATGCAGTTATTAGGCCACTGGCTCTTTGTGTTTACTTAAAAATGTAGTTCAAAACCTTTCATTTTTATTTATATAAGATTAAGCATTATCAATTATGGTTATTAAGTATCTCTATTCATATAAATACTTTAAGTATTTAAGTTATTAAAGTTGTAAAAAAACATTACAAATATTAACACAATTTACAAACAAGGAAAAATCCTTGACTGAAATTCTACATGGGCTGACTGTTAATGTCATGCATTATTATCGTCCAGCTCATAAACGTGAAAGCACTAACGCATTACAAACATTACCAAATACTTTTTTTTGCTCAAGTAAACCCTTAAAGATACTCTCTGATGATTCCACCATCTAAAAAATGAACAGGAAAAATACATGAATAAAATAATCATAAAGAACTTTGAAAAGTCCACAAGAGAATGAAATTCAGTAGACAGAGACAAAAGTAATAGCTCCCAGGTGGCCCAAAGCACCATGGTTGGTAGAGATTATTCCTCTGGTGTATGCTCAGCTGTGGGCCTCCCATTAAACACGGACCTTTTGTCCTAGCGGAATGGGAAATTCACTACCCCCACCCGGACAGGATGGCTCTCTGGGCCAGGGCCGTGAGAGGGTGATCTTAAAAAACATTTGGGCTCCCCCCGACATGTTGTTGCCACAATTCAGAATGCGAGAGCCTCTTCCACACAGTCTGCTGAAAGTGGCTCTAAGTGGCCTGTGTTAGAGAAGTGGTGTGATGGGTGCAGACTGGCATCATGTCAGTGCTCAGTTTCTGATATTTTGTGTTTTTGCAGGAGAGTAATAGATATAATTTTTTTACTATTAAGGTGTATTTAGCAGCTATCACCTCGTATCATGTTTTGTTTGATGACACATTGATGGGGCAACACCCCCTCATTTGAAGGTTCATGGAGGATGCTCGGCGTTTCCTTCCTGTTCCCATTAAATCTGTGCCATAGTGAGACCTCTTCATGGTGTTGGAGATGTCGTCACAACTGCCTTTTGTGGAGTTTTCTTAGGTCTAATGGGGCCTTTATACTTCCCAGCAGTGACATGTGAGTGATTAAACTGTCCGCTCTTCACCCACCTTTAAAAAAAAGGGTCAGCTCTTCATTTCCTGGGCTCCACCACATAGGGAGAACCCCATTTCCAAATACTGATGGCTTGTTGAAGCGATATCCATGGCATATGAATTATCCCCAAGGGGCCGTAGAGCTTAGAGCTCACTCTATCAGAGGCATGCCTCTTGGACTCTGCTTAGGGGAGTTTCACTTCAGGACATTTGTGCTGCTGCAAGTTGAGCTCCTCCCCATTCATTTGTCAGATACTACTGGCATGAGCATGAGTTTGAGTTATGGCATATTTTCTTTAGGCTATAGACTTGCATAAATTATTGCCACAGATGAACCATCTGTTAAGGTGAAAGAATGAGAATTTATGATTCACTGACAGAAGCATTTATTTGTATGTCTGTTTGGTGTTGGACAGGACATAATAAAAAATGGTTATAAAGGAAACAGGACGAAGTGTGAAACTAAGTGCTGACAAATGAGCTTTACAATGAAATTGTCAAAACCGTTAGTCAAAAATAATGGAGAAAACTGCAGCAAATTGTTGTATAAAAACACATTGGAAAGATATCGGTCCAGGTAAAATCAATGTGGTCTGTCACTGATAGAAGGAGAGTATTGCTCAAGAAAGGGATGCTTTGACCTGGCATACTTTTTGTTTATTATACATTTTACAACTTTGTAAAGTTGGAGTCTTGATCTTGTGATCTTAAAGGGATAGTTTACTCAAAAATCCTATAAAAAGTAATTTACTTCAAAAGTCATGCCTTTGTTCTGCTCAAGGCAACAGAAGATATTTGGAAGAATGTCAGAAACCAAACAGATCTCATCTCCCATTGACTCCCATGCTATTTATTTTCCCTTCTATGGCAGTAAATAAGGGACGAGATCTGTTTGGTAACTGACATTCTTTCAAATACCTTCCTTTGTGTTTAGCAAAGCAGAATGTACATTTTTAGGGGAACTATCCCTTTAAAGACTAGTATGGTCCCATAGACTCTTAGAAAAAATGTGCTTCAAGCGGTTCTTTGATGCCATAAAGGTTCTTTATGGGACCAAAAGGTTCTTTCTGTCTCAAAAAAGGTTCTTTGTGGTGAAAAATGGTTCTTCAGATTATAAAAAGGGAAAGAGATGTTTTTTTAAAGAACCTTTGACTGAATGGTTCTATGTCAAACCAAAAATGGTTCTTCTATACCATCGCTGTGAAGAACCTTTTAAGCACCTTTATTTTTAAGAGTGTAGCTTCTGTTCACTTTGGTGTAAAATGTAACAAACCTGGGGACAGCCTTTGGATCCTCATCCAAGTTTGCATTGGTTTTTGGTAGATAGAACTATTTCTAATGGTAGGACCATGTTGACTATTTGTTAAATGTTCCCTGCCTTCATCCTTAGATGCTTGAAAAGGCACCAGTGACATCAGAGGTTAAATTGTGATTTGTTATGTGCATAGGCTCTGTGGGTTTTTTTAGGGGTGCATATACGACACTTCAGGTACGTGTCTCATATTTAAAAAAATGCAACTGAATTGACAAAAAAATAATTCATTAAATTGTAATTTAAAGAACTGTACACCATTCACATATTAGAAAAAAATATTAGTCCATTTTTCTAAATATGACTATTTATTTTCTAATATACAGAACTGTAAACATCAACAACACAGCATTCAATAAATGTTGAAAACGTAACACAAAAATATATACATTTGCTATGCAAACCTCAAAATAAATAGTAATGATAAAAGGACAAGAAATTCTGTACTGAAAAGTGAAACATTTCTATCCAACTTACGGTCCTCTACCTCATATTTGCCTTCATTTTTTTTTTTTATTATCCACCTGACTTTTTCTCAGTCTGGTAATGTTTGAGTTTGGTTGCCACTGTGCTTAATAAATATCTAATAATATTACGCCGTCGCTATGCTAGTACTGTTCCATTAAAGCTATCATGCAATGCCATGCATTCTGACTTCTTTACACTGTTAAATGTTCTGCCTTCTCATGCTTAACATGGTCTACTTGTTAAAAAACGAGTTGGACATATGACGTAGTATTTCAGAGCTTGATACCTTCCCCCAGCACTCCAAATTGTTTCAGAATTTTTTTCTTATTTTGGATCCCTGTGTCATCACATCCTTGCTTATATTGCAGAACAAGACAAGTGAGTCTGATCTTTATTCAGAGGTGATTCTCCAACTTTGTTTTCCTCTCCTGTCCGGTTGCCTCTTTCTGTCTTCTCTATGTTGTCGGCCTTGTTTAGCCCTGAGAGACGTTCTTTTCGGATTATATACCTGAAACAGAATGTTTCATAAATGTACAATGTTTTGCCGGGTCAAGATGTGTTAGAAAATAGTGTGTGCAGGCAATATTTCACCTCAAAATCAAATAACAATTAAGCTAATTTCCACATAAATGATTATTGTAATGCAAATAAAAATGTTAATGAACGAGACTTTTATCCATGAGATTTACTCATTTACAATATGGAGGTCTTTTATAATGAAATTGAACAAACTGAGCTTGACTTACACAATGTCGTTTCGCTCTAGCTTTGTATCTGGAGGCGGGTTGATAAGGACATAAGAGTGGCTTGTCTGGTTTTCATTCAGCACTTCCGCATTAGGAGACAAAGAATGTTTCATTTATTGAAAGCATTTCAGTTGTTTAAAGGAGTAGTTCACTTCAAAATTCGCCCCATTGACTTTCCATAGTAGGAATAAAGATTGCTACAGAAAGTGAACGGGAGCAAATTTTGAAGTGAACTACTCCTTTAACTGCCTTGGAACAAAAACTACATTTACTGATGCACTGTTGCAATCGGCCCTTTGCCTTTAACTGAAACTCAATTCCAAACATGCTTCACCTAAATGATTACGTCTTTAATTCTACACGTATAATCTGCCTTATCCAGAGGTAGTTAAGAGGCACATTGAAATCACATTTTAGATGACATTTTGTTTTTAATTGATTGCTGCCTATTGCTTTTTTCTTCTTCATCAGATGTGTTGATATGATGCTTAGGAAGCCAATCTGAACAAGACATTCTGAAACTCACCCAATCCACATGTGGAAAGCCCCAGATTTTTCATGCGCTTCTTGACCAGTTTTGTAACTTCCTGTCTCTCTGTGAGTGAAAGCAGAAGACCATGCTGCTGGCTGCTTCTCTCAGCATCGTGCTCAGTGTGCCCCGGCCCCAAAAACTGCGAAGGCCACCACATGCTCCTTCTCCGATTCCCCTGCTCCTCCTGGTCTCTAACCTCCTCAAAGTCTGCCACATTAAATGACAGCAGGGAATGTGGAGTCTAGAAGATTAAAAACAAGGTTAATTCTAAAGATTGAAGCAGTAAAAATATACAAAACGTATACAAACACTTGAGAGCGTAACATGGAAACTAATGAAACTTAAATCAGTTTGTTCAGTAAGCTATTCCATGGTGTCTATCATTTTTTTAAGTTAATCTATCTTAACAAAGAAGAGGCATACACTATTTAAAACATTTTAATATTAATGAAGATCATCATGATATTTAGTGAACATAATTGATATCTCATAAGCATATAGACATCTTTTAAATATTTATTGATGGCAAAGTAACCCCAGGAGGTTCAACTGTCTGAGATTCGGTCCTGTAGATGCCGATGGGAATGTCTCCAGTGGTGGAGCACAGTGTTTGGTAGAGTCTGCCATATGTCTGAATGCACAAGTCCTCCTCTGTGATATTCTCCTGAAATGTAATGTGCCACATTTTATGACTGGTAAAAGACAAGCATCATTTATTTGAATGATTAATGTGGTAATGTTGTATAAATCATGCTGACCACACAAAGATGTCCAGATCTTGGTGTAGTTTCCAGTCCAAGAAGGAGCTTTGTGACGGTTATCATGTAGTCTTTGACAAAAGACTACAAAAGTTTTTAATGAATCATTAGCGAGAATATACATATCCCATTAAAACAGAAATACGATGAAAAACTACGATGCTCTAATCCCACAATTCAGACCTTTGATTATTGGCCTAGTCAATGTCATAGTTAATGTTTGGCTATATAATTACATTTACATTTTGAAATGGATTTTACAACAATAAATAAGCCTTTAACAAAAAGGTAAACAACCGTTTCCGGTTAGAAGGAAACACATTTTGAGAATAGCATTTATGATTTGATTTACCTGGTACAAGAGTGTGTCCAGCATGCCAACACTGAACACCCTACCAGCCGCAAAAGGCAGGCGAAACATGAAGGATAAGTTTGTGCCTTTCTCTCGTTCTTTCTGCTCCACAATGTGATGAAGAGGGAAAAAACATAAAGACCAATCAGATCAATCCTATCAAATGATTACTCAAGAGATGTTCAAAAGTAAAGAAAAATGTAGTGAATTTGAGCTAATAAGATATCATTAAGTAATATAATACTGTAGTTATTATATACGTCAATGTTTAATACCTACAACATCGATTTTCACCAAAACGTTGCTGTCCTACGTTGCTATTTCACTGTTCATCGAGCATACATCGAGATTACAGATGACTGATGCGTGATAAAAAACGACGTGTACGTACACGTCTGTTCAGACAAACATCAACCGACCTTAGCAACAGGCTTGCTGATTCAGTTTGGATAAAAGACGTTATAAATGTGTGCTCACCTTCTCTAGTTCAGAGAATGCTAATGAGTAATAGTCCTTCACGCTGAACTGCATAAATCTCATGTTAGCAGGGTGGGTGAGCTCAGTGATGATGTTCAGGCCAGAGAATAACCTACAGGCAAGTCATTCACAAAAACACACAATACGTAGGCCTAGTAGTTCAATTTTTCTAAGGAAGTGTTTGTGTCCTATATTATTGTATATTACTAAATAGTTTTGTATGTTTATCAATATCGATATCTCAACGACATTAATAATGGAGCCATTTAAATGAGTGTTTTACCTGAATAGGGTTTGAACATTAACAATGGTTTTTGCATCAGCCATATAGTCTTCCTTGGCACTCATGGTGCTTTCCTTGTCTACCACCACCATATTAGCCGCAAAGGAGATGCCACAACGCAACAGGTCATCCAGGCTATTAGAGAAATAGTACATAAACAACTTTTCATTCAGTTCAGTTCAATCTGAGAAGATTCAAAGCTATATTTTACATTCAAAATGAAGGTAAATGTATTTCTTAAAGGTATAGTTCACTCCAAAATACAAATTCTGTCATCATTTAATGTAGTTCAAAACCTGTATGACTCTTTCTTCTGTGGAACACAAAAGATATTTTGAGAAATGTCTTAGTGGCTTTGTGTCCACACAATTGAAGTAAAAATTTTTCAATGTTGTTTGGTTACCAATGTTGAATGTTCTCCAAAATATATATTTTCTGCAAAGTGATAGTCATTTAAGTTTAAAACGACACAGGAGCAAGTAAATGATAAAACAGTTTTAATTTTGGGGTGAACAATCCGTTTATGAACAATAACATACTGTAACAAAAGGCATTTGAGGTTTTAACCATCTTAACTGTATTCTGATAGACACCTCTATAATACAAGTTGCAACCCCACTGTATGTTTTTATGTTATACATTTACTCAGTTAAATTTTGTTCTCTCAGTTTAATTTGATGTTATTTTAAGAATAACAAGCGAAGATTGAAACCTGAAAAAACATAAATGGTAAATTAAATCACACTCTTGAGATTGGCGATCAGGCATTTTCTAAAGGTCATATAGCTTCTTTTATTTTGTGTTCTGCTCAATAACTTTAATGCAAATGTCTCATACTTGTCAATCGATCCAACCAGGTAATAGATCATTGGGAACCAACAAACAGTGTCTAGAAAATCTTCACCTGGCCTGAAAGAGAATAAAAAAATTCAAACAGCAAAACATTGTATAAAACATCACCTGTAAACAGATGCAGCTAAGCACAGCTATACAAACAAAGTAATGTGTTTATATAATGTTAGCAAATGTCTAAAAATGTGAATGTTAAATAAACGCTGTGTTCTGTAAAGAGAAAGAATTATGGAGTTAAAGTTTTTACTCATGTTCCAAGAGTAGCACAATGGGGTAGAGCTCATTCTGTGCTCTGTGTGAGGCTCGTAACGGGTAGATGAAGTTGCACAAGCCGTTTCCGGCTGTCTCGGCAGACACAATGGTGAGCTTATTCTTCAAACCGTATGCTTTGACATCATCATCATCTTTGTGGTTGCAAGTCTTAGACAGAAACTGATACGACAAGACAGTCATGTGCAATGCGATTCTTAAATTTCATGCAAATTATGTTCTAGATTTAACAACTGTTGTATAAATGAATGTGATTTATCCACCTAATGCAACAAATATTGTACCCTAAAATATCCACCACAAAAATGTATTCTTATAGCTGTGAAGACTTGTAATACCTTGACCAGCTGCATACAACATTTAGACAGTTTTTCTTTCCGTAAATGGCAAAGCGTCTGTGGACTTCCAATGTAGGGCAAATTTGGGGGATACCCCCTGATGTAACAGCTAAAATAAGAGTTAAAAAAACATCAAACGAAGCATTAGCTTACAATACAGAGTAAAGTTCTGTATTTCTTACCTAGCTCACGAAAAAAAATCACCTTTCACTGCATTCATCTCCATTGACAGTTCGGCTCAGATTCTTTGTCCAATCTCTAGGCGGGTCGTCGGCCTGAAAGGTAGGTGGATCTGGGATGTCTAGAGCAGCTTTGGTTGGCCTTTTATGCTCAGATGTTAAATGTTCAGTGGAGAGAGAGGAACCTACACCGGATGGACTGTCTATATCCTGGATGTCTATGGCCATGGTAGCTAATAGAAAATGTAAACTTAGTAAAAAAGACTAGCATGACAAGTCACATTACTATTGTATACGTTTTTAGAGATGCACATTAAATATATCACAAAAGATTTGTGTAACGAAATAATCATGCATTTTTCCTGGATTTAAATTGGACCAAATTTGTAGAAGCAAATTAGTGAAAGAAATAAGTAAAAAAAATATTGATACAGATTTGATTATTAGATGATTATTCTGACACATACTGGCAACAATACTGCTCAGGGGGAGGTGATTCTTTGGGCTCTTTTTCCGAAATGACTCTTTCTTAAAGCTGTAGTTCTCCTCTTTAGTGACATTAATGTAGACGCACATGTCTAAGGGTTTCATGGTGTGCTTAGGGCCAGGATTCAGCAGAATGCTCTTAGTTTCCTCAGGACATACTCCTATAAGACAGATGCCATACCTAGAAATGATGAGTAAGACATATTAGTGATCCTAGGAATTTCCTTTGTTCATAGATGTACTACAATTTGGAATTCTTGGATGAAAAAGTGCCTTGCAGTAAAACAGCACATGTCATTTTTATATTCTGAATTTATCATCAGTCTGCATTATGACACTGAATGCAACACTCAGCTATGCACATTTAATATACTCACTTTTGATAGGCGTGGAAGGAGGCACAAGGAAAGGTCATTCCTTTATACTCAGAAAAGAAGACACTGTCTTTGAGAACAATGTTGTACACCTCATTACCTGAACATTTGTCATAAATTGCTTGCCAGTCGTCTGGAGAGTGTTCACCTCTTCTGTAGTTACAGTATACAAACATTAAGATACACTTAATAAATACCAGAATATAAAAAACTGAAAAATTAAATTTGAGATTTTTAGTAAACAATGACTAGGTTTCTTATGTGGTTCCCCTTTGTATGTTGTACCCACAGGCCTTGTGAGGTGTGCACCAGCAGAGTGATGAGGGTGGATGTTGCGGGACAAATGCAGTTCATGGCCAGCATGGCGTATTTAAACTCCTCCTCACAAACAATGTGATCTGAAGAGAGACATCAATATACAACTGTGTTAAAATCTACAGTTTCTTTGCAATCGCATTGTTTGGGTTTGGATTCGAAAGATACATCTTATGCTACCTGCAAATTTCACATGCAGCTTGTTTTCTGGTTTGAGAATCTGAACATAAAGTGGGCAGCAAGGAGCAAAGTCCTTCACAGCCCAAGCCCGCAGAATGGTCTGATGATCCTAAGGAATGATTGGATTTAAAAGGAACATTTATAGAAACAATAGAAAAAGAAATAAACTAAACTATCCTGTGACCATTTTGTTTATTCGTGTATTTTGTAATGTTTTTGAACAAGAATTAATGTTTTGAGTACATACTGCTGCATTGCGGTCCACCTCACACCGGCTAGTCAGAATGAAACAAGCCTTAGCTTTATCCAGCCTGTGAGGAAAGATGGGTTATACTTTGTTGCGGAGAGATTTTATTGCTCTAAAATGTATAAAGACAGCGTCCCAATGGCAGATTTTCAGCCACATAACTCATTTACATAGCTGGGAGCCAAGTGACTTTTTTGAAACTTTTTCTGCAGCCAAATGCTAAAGCTCAGTAACGTATGAGCCTTATTCTGCATCACTTTACGTATAAAGGATGTTTAAAACAGGCTCAACATGATTGACAAAATATACAACTAGCATTCAATGAAATGCTGTCAATGGCAGATAAACAGCATTCTGTATTGTATTTGAACTCACTCTGTCCTGATCAAATCTTGGTCATTGAGAGCAGAGCCTTGTAGATATATGACCCTATGTGACCACATTGGGATCTGCAGTATCTGTCTTACTTTTGTGTCCATCTCTGTTGGGCATAGAATGATGACGTAGTAGTCCTAGAAGACATCAACACCAGATCCCTTTTATTTTAATTATAGTGTATAAGAGTGGCCAGTATATCTTTTTTTTAAATGACGTTTTATGTTAAAGGGCGTTATACAGGAAGAGTTATTTTTGTTAAATGTACCTCAAGCCCGGGGTGGGCATAGAACTCATTTAGGAAATCCATCAGCAGGTTGGTTTTGAGTAAACTGACGCACAGCACCACGTGTCTATCGTTTTTAGTTCTTAGCCTGCTGTAATCCCGTCCTGACTTCTGACTTTCCATCCACAAGAAAGCCAGCTGCTCACACTTTTGTCATCATGTAACAGAAAGAAACACTTTAAGGTCATCATGCACATAATGCCCATGCCTAAAAAACATACTTAAGACTGTAGCATATTATACAGTTAAAATGTATATTAATCTAACTGAAATCAATTTTGATGAAAGAAAAACAAACTTTTTTTTTTAGTTTCAAAGGCAGATTTTAAGCATTTACCTGGATAGGGAGGATCATTAAAGCCACAAATATCATGATAACAACCAGCAGCTTGGAGGGCCAGATATCAGGGACTACGTCACCAAAGCCCACCGTAGAGAATGTTACGATGCAGAAGTACAATGAGTTAAAAAGACTGCATGTTGTTCCAGCTCGCTGCAAGTGTTCAACTCCACAGATGCTGGAGAGTGATCAAATATTTTTGATAAATGCAGAAGTTAACGACACAATCCATGCTGAGTTTGCAGAACATTAGAGACTGAATACATTATACAATATAGGTATAAAAGTCACATTAAAATGTAATCATGACATTAATCACAACACCCATACACTCTTAGCTGTTGAGAAATCTCAGTTTTGATTTTTCTTTCTCTTTGCGCTTACTGTATGAGAAATAGGAGTCCATTAAATGATAGATTCAGGAAATGACAGAGAATGGCCTTCCTTCTGCATTAGCACTCAAAATGACATCCAAGTTAACATGAAGGCAGCTTGTGAAAATCTGCTCTAAAAGCGTTGAGATGCACTTAGAGTTGCATAATGGTGACCATTTAGTGTTTGTGGTATTCTGATGATAAAAACTGACCACAAAGCTATTATAAAATTGGAATTGTCATGAGAGATGAAGAAAAGCTCTCAAGCCAATCAACCACAAAAAATAATGCAGTAAAGAAATAATGGAGAAAGTTAATATTGATGAGGTCAACACTCAACTGTGCTGTTTTTTCAACATGTCCAACGCTATAAATTAATCGCAATATATTGAAAAGCATGTTTTACGCTAGGAACACAGTGCCCTGTTTTATAAACGCCCTGTTGTTGAAATAGCCTGTTTTACGTAGGGAATAAAGGCAATATCAGAAATAATATTATTTGCGAATGTATGCCGGAAGTTAAGGGCAGTCCACGAATGTGCGCATACGCTGTAACTTTGTTTATTTTGTTCCTTTTAAACCATCTATAGGAGAAATTCTGAGAATGAATTGCATAGTTAAGTTTATTTCCATATCGTCGGCCTTCTGAAACCTTGTATGTCCAAATTCTCAGTTTTACAGGAAATGGAAAAAACACTTTAGTCTTTAAATGATTGCATACTGTGTTGTCAAAGTTGACAAGCACGTTTAATACTTTTGATTGGTTAGTGTAGCGAGGAAGGCGTGGCGAGAGCTGTCAGACAAAGGGGCGGGGCCGGTGGCGTGAGTGATAATGGCTATCAGCTGTGCGCACACCGGCTCCGCATTTCTGACGGTGGAGATCGGAAGCATAAAAGAACGAGCTGACAGAAGGTACGAGGAGAGAGGACCGGGCCCGAACATGTTTGTATTTGTGTTATGTCGGCCGTGAGGGGCCGCCGGCTATTATTACTTTATTAAATGTTTGTTTAAATGTTTGCCGGTTCCCGCCTCCTTCCTTCCATGTCCTGAGACATATTACAGTTAGATATTTGCAAAACCCAGTGACAAACATAAAGGGTGACCTATAATAATTATTTACTGCCAAGAATAAAAATCACCAAACATGGAAATATGAGATATCTCTACGTTCAAAGATGCAAACCAGGAAGAAAATTAGTCCAACCCAGTGCTAAATACAATTTGCATCATGTATTTTGCAAGTATTTGCATTGTTTTGCCAGCCGACCTCTCTGAGTGTTGAGTAGAGAGTGCAGTACACCTCCAAAATCTGATCACAAGTTCAATACTTTTTGAGTCCACTAAATATAAAAGGGCATAGGGTGGCAACACACAAGGGATGAATAAGGATGTGAATATGGATGAGCACATATGTAGTGGATAAGTGGTCCTCCCTTTAAAAGCGGAAACCACAGAAAATTAGCTGCAATTTACTCTGTTTTTACCCTGAACCGAGAGCTGCACGGCTAATGCCATAGTGTCAAACGAGACAAGCAAACAGATTCAACTCACCCACTCAGTTTCAGAGACAAACGCAGTAAGGAAAGCCTGACTAACAAGCAGTTTGTGGTGGAAGTTCGGTTTTGCAAAACACATTGTGTTTAACACCTGAAGAAACTTTCCGTTTTACAAAAGGTTATTTGTGGAATTAAAAATTTTTAAAACTTTTACATTTACATTTATGCATTTTATCCAAAGCGACTTGCATCGCATTATACCCTACATTTGTTTCTAAGTAGGCTATGTGCAATCTCTGGGATCAAACCCATGACATTGGCGTTGCTAGCGCCATGCTCTAACCACAGGAAAGCCACTTTTTAGTACCATTATTTTTAAAAGTGTACATAGATTACGACTTACGAGGTAAAAACAAGGCACAGGAAGGTGGAGATGAGAATGAGGAGCTGATGAAACATGGCAGTCTCGTTCCGATGAATAGCACGATGAAGGTCATTCTGAGGACAGAACCGTTTATATTGCATGTTGATAATGTAATCAAAATGACATGAGCATAATTTATAGTAGCTATTAGCCATATTTTTTAATTTTAAAGAAAAGTACACTTACAGTTTCATCTACCGTTTCATTTGGTCTTTTAAAACAAATTTTGTATCCTATTGACTCATTCGTCAGACTTAAACAACACTGGTCCAAAAGCACTGCCTGTTTTAGTTTTTTATACAGCTACACTGCAACAAAATACCACCAACGAACATTTAGAACTGAATTGTTATGTTAAACGAACATCTTTAGAACTTTATTGTATATAAAAAACAAAACAAGAAGTGCTTCTGGACCACGGCTGTTTACTTCTTGCAAAATAGTCCTACATGACCTACATCATTTTTAAAAAGAGAATTATAAATAAAACTTTCTTAAAAATACACTCACAACCATGTTCTCCAGAGCATGTTTCGCCAGCCAGCAGTTCAGAAACACTGGGATGAAGAGATTCCGAAGTGGTGTGTAAAAAATCTGTTACAATAAAGAATACTTATTTAACCTCGAGGAAACTGGAGAGTTGTTTTAAGGTTTCGACAAAAGCTTACAGCAAGTCCTTCAACGCATATCTACAATTTCATTTATTTGATCAAACTTTTAGTTTTTGAGTTTGCTGCCCAGGATTGGATGATGATTTCATAAGGCCACTGGGTTCTTGTTTTTAGGTGTCTCAGGGCATAAGCACCAAGTCACTGAAAGGAGCAGATCACCCAAAAACTAAAAATCTGACTTCATTTACTCACCCTCAAGTTGATCCAAATCTGTATACATTGTTTTGTTCTAATGAACAAAGAGAAAGATATTTAAAAAAATGCTTGTAACCAAAATGTGTTTGGCCACCATTGAAAACCATTGTTGTTTTTTCTACTATGGTAGTCAAAGGTGGCCAAGAACTGTTTGGTTAAAATAATTCTTTCTCTGTGTTCATCAGAACAAAGAAATGTATACAGATTTGAAACAACTCAAAGGGTGAGTAAATAAAGTCCCTTTAGGCTCTAGTGTGCTGCTTGCACTATAAGCATCAAAAAACCTGATAGCGCTAGTGTGCCATTTTTTTATCATATACTTACTGAAATCAGAAATGGCACTGTGTTAATTATCTCCAAGATAAACATTACTCGAAGAACCTGCTGCCATATGTTCCCCTAAGATCAGACGAAACATAAAACAGACAGAGATAACACGGATCATTACATTAGATGAGTAGAACTAATAAAAGTAATGATTGGTTTTAAATGTCTTTTGTTGTATAATTTGTTTCGAGTGTGAGGAGATACTTCACAGGTTTTCGATACATCAATGCACCTGTTTTAATGGCACGAATTAAACAACTTTATGTAGCGCAGCAAGCAGACAAAGATCTTAAATGCATAGTAGTTATGAATTTATTATGAAAAATACCTTATAGTTTAAATACGTCAGTAGGATTCTTTGCGACAGACAGATGGTGGCAACAGACACCTAAAGAAAATAAATCTGAATAAATTGTCTCAAACATTCAATTTAAATTATTATGAATGACTAATGACGAATTACTCATGAAGGTAATCCATGTCACAATCGTTTTACCTGTACACTCCAAAGCGTGTTATTTCGGTCAACCCAAATTATGGATGCCCTGAAAGCAATAATAAGGTTATTAAATTCATGCAAATAAGTAAATCAGAAATATTTGTTAGAATTCTGTACTGTTTGAGTTGCTCGGAAATACATACCAGTTTATTTCAAGAAAGGTATAATTTTTGTATGCACAATTCAAGCTATGAAGGGAAGATATACAATATTTTGAGGCATCATTGGATGATAGGTGCACGTTTTACAGCAGTATATTAAATGAATGAAAGCAATGAATAGATACCATGCATGTTCCGATGTGGTTTCCTTAAGCACTCGGCTTATGTACAATATGCAGCTCAACAGCTTGAGGGAAAAAAAAAACACTCGCAGCCTGAGACCTGAAGAATTTAACATATGTCACTTCAGATGTGGTTTTCTGATGCATAAAACAATTGATGTCACATGCATTCAACAAGTGTAAGTTTTGCATAATTGACACAAAATAAACTGCATATTCAAACCTGAACTTTTACACCATTGTAAATACATTAAAAGCCAAGTGTTTTTCATTTATTTTGAAAACACAATTACATTTATTGTGTAATTGAAGCAGAAGAGTCATTGTTTAAGTTAGATGATGTACTTGAAGAAAATAAAGTGTAATGACACTTACTCGATTTATGGTTCTTGATAAAGAACAACTGGAGGCGTTCTTTGAGGGTGTTCTCACTGGCATATTCAACCTGCACCCTATAAGCAAAAGCAAATGAATGAGAAAATATGAATTAAATAAAAGTATATTGTTAACCCCATTTAAAACGTGGAATTTCAATTATTACTGTAAATAGTAACTATACAGCTTATAGACGAGTAGCATCTGCCTGCAAACCGGGAGGCTGCACTTTCAGGACCGCATTTCTTGGGACGCATTTCTAGGACCCTAGGTTTTAAGCGACAACGGAGTGCATCTGTGTGTTTTTCTGAAGGATAGATGACAATAAGCGTGAGGATCATATTTTTATCGTTTAAAATTAAAAACAATTGTGCAAAATGTAATTGGAAATAATGTAGCCAAAGTGAATTGATCGTTGCTCATAGTCTTGAATGCACTATAGCCACAACATAAGCTTCTAATGCATTATTTATATATATATATATTTAAGTAAGTTGTTAGTATATTCATTTAACGAACGGTAGCATGACTGGCTAGCTTCTGTTGATTTATTGACTATGGGATGATTATTAATCCTAGCCAGCAAAACATGTAGCACTTCGTTGTGAGACCTTTTTAATTATACTCATTGTTTTTCCATTTTAAGTCATTTAAATTAATCTTAATGGTTTAATTGTCACATGTTCACAGTTAATAATATTGATTATTACATTTGACATCATAATAATTGACTGTTAAAATTCCATGTGCTGATTTTGTCATGTACTGTGTAGTCTATATAAAGTGATTTCAAGGACAGAGCTCAGTGCAGGCAATAGAATCAGAAAGAGCTCTATAGTATGTTTGCTCATAGCCTGCAAGGAATTATTTTTTGGTGACAGGAGCATCCAGTACACAGAAACAGCAACAACAGTACACAGAGACCATAACACAACATAATACAGTACACATATGATTTAAATAAGGGCCTATGGGTTTAAAAAAGAAATACAATACAATAAACATAAGATAAAGATGTGGAGAGTATATGTATGACAAAAGTCAAGTTAGGCTGGTCACTTAGATCTTTTAAATATGAAATTTAATATTAGAGAGTTGAATGCATGTTTAACTGAATGTTCACTAGTTCATTTCACTTCTCCCTCTTTCTGTTTGCTCTTTTCTCTCTCTTACGTCTGGAATAGACAAACAAGACTTTTAAAACTTGACATCATACACTTGCAGACTTTTTTGAAAGTTTCATATAAAAACACACTAACTGATCAAATCTGCAGACTAGCACAGACTTTCTGCAACAAGCCCGGGCTGAAAATATGAGCAAAATATGAGCAAAAGTCTTGAATATGTATTTTAGCTTTTAGGAGTCAATGAAAACGTCATCAATGAATTCTGTGAATTTAATGAAGTTGGTCAGTAATGAAGTGGTGCATGATATGTGGTTCACATAAAACAAAATTCTGTGTTCAACTGTTAATATGTTGTTTCATTAAATACACACAATCTTAAATCTACCCTGAGTCATCCTGTGTCTTCACTTTGTACTTGAAATGTGGTTAATCTAATGACTAAAAAGGCTAAGCCATGATTTATTGATTATTTTACTGGATGTTTTGTTATATTATGCTAGTTAGTACAATAATTACTCAACATTAAGTTTAATTGTAAAAATAAAGTAGTATTTGGTTGTAATAAACCTTAAAATTGGGTGGGAATACAGTCTTGTGCACTCTTTTCGGTCCTCAAAAACTAGGGTCCTTGGGACTGGTGACACTCCAGTATTGCAGTCGGATAATATTGTTATAGACAGGTGTTGTTTGTTGACACAACGAACATTTACTTAAAAATGTTGTGTTTTCTTTTTTGTGATCCGGTGCTCTGTAAATAATTGCTGACAAGCACGTAACATTCAGAGTCTTTTGTTCGTTTGTTTTATGTATCTTGTAAAAGGTTTATATTTGACAGCTTCACCCATAGTGTGATACAAGTTCAACGTATGTTAAATAATTAATTTTCAGTTTCATTGTCATGACACATATAATAACAAATAATATCTAGCAAAGCTACATAAACAGAACAAAACCACGCACATACTAGGTTAACTATATAATTCTACATGTGTATATTTCCTGCAACAACAGTGAAAATCGAGCACTTACTTGCCATCGTTTTGCCATGCCTGCTCTCCAAGTAATAAATCCTTAAATCTGTTTCTACGAGGTAAAGTTGCCCCATTGTTGTCAGCATTTACCATTTTCTCCAAATCAGAAACTTCTCGTTACGACTCTGGTGCTATATAGTCAGTCAACTGTTCATAAAACGATTATTTCCACACTCTCTGTCCCTCTGTCTGCGATACGGCTGTAAACGCTCACGTTTTGCAAAGTGACTGACAGCGTGGGATGTTAGTAGTCAGATTTACTGTAAGCCAAGAAGACATCCCATCAGCATCTTCTCACACTTGCGACAGAAGGGGTGGGAGCATCAATCCACTCAAGGAAGCATTACATTTACACTATTGCATTTGGCAGACACTTCTACCCAAAGTGAGTTACATTGCATTGTATTATACAGTTGTTTTCCCCTGGGATCGAACCAAGCACCTTGGCATTGCTAGCCATGCTCTAACCACTGAGCCGCAGGAAAGATAAGAGTAATGCAAAATAAATAATACATTGTGTTACTGTGGTTTTACCAAACAAGGGTATTGATAAAAGGCAGACCAATCTCAAGTGGTGGTAAGTAACCAAGCGTTTTATCTACTTTTATTCAGCGTCATTCTTTCGCTAAACTTAATTCTGTTAATCCTTTGATTATGATATGTCACAATTTCTTTTTAAAATGTAATATTGTTTTGTTCGACTGTGTGTAGCCTAAGTCATGCATCTTTTTATTTAAGCCTAGCTGTGTTGATATGGGCATGTTCATTTTTGACCACTGGGTGGCAACGTCACCCAACTTTGCTCCAACTGAAGACGTGCTGAGCTAAATGCAAACAGTTTAAAATCCTGTAACAATGAAGCAGTAGTTACATCTCAGAGAGTGTTCTGGCACTTTTCCAGTTTGATAGAGAGCAGACATGAGGGCATTGAAGCTGCCTGGTCTTGTTTTTGTGGTGAGTGGGTGAGTGCACCTGTTAGAGCAATTGTGTGAAATTTTGTCATCATTTACACACTATCATGCTGTTCCAAAGCAAGATGATTGAAGTTTTATTGGAATCCTGTTATACAAATAATGCCTGTTAAATACATCATATTGTCAATTTGGGATTTTTACTACATTTATATGGTACTGTACATGGAATCGAACCCTTTGTGCTGCTAACCTAAAGCTTTACCAGTCAAGTGTTACATTGTGTGTGTGGACTTGGTTTTTATATGTTCGTGGGGACCTAAACCTGAATGCACACCAACTCATGGGGACTAGTGTCACTGTGGGGACCAAAATTGAGGCCCCCACGGGCACAGAAGCATAATTTGTACAGAACTACAATACAGAAAAAATGCTAAACGTTTTCTACGATCTTTAGGTTTAGGGGTTAGGGATAAAATATACAGTTTGTACATTATACAACTCATTACGTCTATGGACTGTCCCAACGGAGATAGTGTGTATCTGACACTTAGCAGATATTAACATCTGCATACAACGGGGACCATGCAACCAACCAATAAATCTAAACAAGATGTTTTTATTGCAGATTGGAAGAATGTACATGCTGTCACAACAAAGCACATAAAATAAACAGTAGACATTCCCAGGTTGATTAATATTAAACATAACCACTGCATAATACTGACAAAATGTATAGTATCTGCAATAAAACATTTAATATACATACCGATACAGAATTGTGCAAGGAAAAGACAGACTTACTGACATGCAAGAGCAAATGTGACCATTTACTAATGATGTAACCAACACCAGCAGGGAGACAACATGTTTGATATCAGTACAAATCACAACAGAACAGAATCTTACAAGATAGGGTCATGTAATGTTGAAAAAAAAATACCAACAACACTGCAACAAAAATAAGTATATCCGTTCAATTATCAAACAGTTATTTTGAGCACTGTCTCTAGTAATATTCAACATTGACAAAAATACCTTGGCTACAACTTGCATTCATGCAAAAGTATTTAGGAATTTTGTAGTAATATAAAATGGGGTAAGGTGAGTCAGGTTTTGTATTTGGAAGTTATTTACATTAAACAGTATAGGTGACAGTGGGGTCAAAAAATAATTGCAGCATCAATTACATAAATCTTGTTCTTGGCAGTGGTTTCGAATGGATCAAAACCTAGTGTTTCGAAACCTAAAATTGTTATTTAAAATGTTAAATGTACTTTTTGTGTGATTCTCTACATGAGCGCTAGATGCGAAGGGGGCGTCTTAAAGGAACACTCAATTCTTTTTGAAAATAGGATCATTCTCCAACTCCTCCAGAATTTTTACCGTTTTGGATTATATTCAGCCGATCTCCGGGTCTGGCGATGGCACTTATGGCATTTTAGCACTCCAGTCATCTTATCCAACGTGACCAACTGCTTGCACAAGGAGCGTGATTTCACTGCGCCTGCTGCGGCCATGTCACAGCAGCAAACTTCCTTGATTTTTACACCGAAATGGGAGTATAGTTCCTAATCATATTAGCCTAGAAAATCGAAACTTTTCATTTTCAGCCAGTCTTAGCACACGATATAAGTACAGAAGAGTCAAGTTTTCAATGATCTATGCTAAGCTATGCTAAAAGTGCTATCACCAGACCCGGAGATCGGCTGAGTGGATTCCAAAACGGTAAAACTCAACTCAACTGGGGGAGTTGGAGAATGAGCCTACTTAAAAAAAGTGGAGTGTTCCTTTAAAGGGTCAGTTTACCCATAAATCAAAGTCAATATTTACTCACTCTTGAGTTGTTCCAGACCTTGGTAACTTTCATGGTTCTGTTGAACACAAAGAAAGAATATTGGAAGAATTTTTGTAACCAAAAAGATTTGGAATTTTTGTAACCAAAAAGATCTGGTGCACTTTAGACTTCCATAATAAGGAAAAACTGCTGTGGTAGTAAATGGTGCCCCAGAACGCTTTAGTTTCCCACATTCTTCAAAATAACTTGATTTGTTTAACGGAACAAAGGCTCTTGAGGGCGAGTTAATGACGACAGAATTTTCATTTATAGGTCAACTATACCTTTAAACCCTGCATTACCTCACTCTTCCCAATAGTGCCTTGCAAATGTATTCTAAATCCATTAATAATGGTCTCTGTCTTCCTAAATGCCTTTTTAAGCAGGGTGGTTTTGGGTGTTTGCCATTAGAGCATCTATTATATGTTTTTTTTACATTTGCTGTATTTTATCTATACATTTTTGGATGACACACTTGTCCTTCACATTTTCTTTTATACAGAACATGTGGGGTTTATTTTATTAGGTTTCAAGTAAAGACTAAAATAGGGCAATTAATATTCATCGAACCCTTGTCAACACAGACTGAATATGTGTTTACATTGCATGTTTCTTGTAAAATCTAATTAAATGTGAAACAGTCATTTTTAGTTTGTGTGGTTAGACATCAACCTTGAAATTACAAATGAAAGAACACGTTTTAAACACATTTGCAAGACACTATAGTTACATGGGTGTGTATCCAAACGAGATTTTCAGGTTGACTAAACGTTACATTTTTCTTGTTACCAAGTATTTAAAAAGTGTCTTTGTGTGCAAAGTTATCAAAAACTGGAAGTGGGGGGCTAACATTCAAATATGTTGCCGGAGGGATTTTGTGGGTACTGCGTCATGCATTTTTCCCTGACAACTTCTCATCAAAGTCCCACGGACAGATTTCAGCCATGTTGAGATAATCGGCTGGTGTTCGATTTGTGTCCGTTGTTGGAGGCTGTTTTTCATTTGAGGCAACAGTCTGCAATGTTTCCGTCACCAATGGGCAAACTTCAGCATGCTTACTGCCTCTCATCGCTGTCTCTCTAGTAGAGCTTCTTCTCCTGCCAGATGCTCCTGCCATCTGGTCACCCTCTGATGATTGGCTTGTACGTCGTTTCTCTGAGGGTTTGCTCCAGGAGCTTCTCCGCTCCCTGCAATTGGATCTTCGCTTATCATCGTCTTTATCCTTTCCTTTCTCTTTGGAAGAGCATGATCCTTTTCTTTTCGAGCTTGAATCCCTTCTCTTTGAGTGATGTGTGGGACTGGATGTCTTGTCTTGGTTGGGGGACACGGGTGGATCGTAATCCAAAGGGCTAATATCCACCATTAGAGCTGGAGGCTGCAAAAGGCTTCCTGTAGACTTAGAGATATCTGAGAAGATGATCTTGGGCTTTCCATCTGTTGGTGTAACGCTTTTCTTGCGTCTTGTCCTATTAGAGGACAGCCCTGCAGTCGCCATTCCTTGGTCCTCAAAGCTCCACAGACTTTCATCTTTGTGGACAGTGAGGTTGAGAGATTTTGGTTTCCTCCCCTCATCTCTGTCTGCAGTCTTGTCTCTGGAGCGGCGCCGGTTCAAAGTAGACTGGCTCACTGTTTTCTGCTTGTGTTTAGAGCATCCACTTTTAGGGCTGCTCCCATGTCCAACGTTGGGTTCACTAACAGCGATGGAAACATGCTTTTGAGCCTTCCCCTCGGACGGAGTCGGAAGCTCTTCCACCTCCCAAGGGCACACCTCAGAGAGGTCGTAAAGATCCTTGCTCCTTCCTGGCTCTGAACAAATGGATGGCTGACTGCCACTCACCTGTTGCTTCATGATCCCCATCTTACTCGGCGTCTTGGTGTACTCAACTGACTGGCTGATGATCATTTTTGGAATACACTCAGGCGTTTCTTCAACTTCAGAAAGCACAGTACTGTCCTTTCCTTTGAGACCCTTCTTGCTGGCATCCTCAACGCTGTTCGTCTTCCCCGCAATCCCCAATGTCCTCTCTCTGGCACTAGCAATCACAGACAATGATTTCTGTAACATCGACGTTCGGAGAAGTACAGGCTTTTTATCTGCAGCCAGGTTGTGTGCACTAACCGATTTGCACACTAAGGGCACTGACTCTGTAGATTCTGCTAACTCGATTTTCGACACATCTAGATTCTTCTTGTTAGACCTCCTGCCCATCAGTGTATCCAGCAGAGATGATTCAGTGGTGGAGTTCTCTATTTTATCATCATGCACCCCAATTGTTTTCCCAGTTTCGTCATGTGTATGGTCGTAGCTATAAGATCTCTTAAGTGAGAACATCTTACTCCTCAGAGATTCTTCTCTTGGCTTTCCAGAGTGAGATGGGTCGAAAGGGTTTTTCCGCAGTGTACCTCTGTTACTTCCATGGTCACCTGCTTCCCTGTCTTCTCGACTGTATTGCCGACTAACTGTCTCTGGTATTTCTGTGATTCGTCGCATTATTGTACGTCCGAGGCCCCTCTTGGAACTGCGCTTCTTCTGAAAGTGAGGGTTATTGGCTAGCATCTTCTTTCTTTTATAGATCTCCAGCTGGGAATAGAGTTTTTTAAGTTCCTCCTGATCAAAAAAAGAAACAGACAAAGTAGTCAACATTTTAATGTTCTTGTATTAATGTTTTTTGCACTTAAAGATCCCGTGTTTGAAACTTGGCAGCATCTAGCGGTGAGTTTGCTCAATCCACCCCTCCCTTTCGAAGCACTAGTGAGGTTGACACAGAACTAAGATGTCGTCATGTTTTCACTTCTTTGCATAAGGATCTAACAGTAACTTTTTTAAGAAACACGCTATGTAGAGCAGTTTTTCTGTTTAGGGTTACTGTAGAAACAACATGGCAAATTCCATGTAAGGGGACCTGTGGTGTATGTAGATACAAATACTCATTCTAACGTAATAAAATCATAACGCTTCTTTGTGTTAAGGGTTTATACACCTCTGAAGACATGTAAATTATATTGCATCTCTGTCCAAAGATCCTCCAGAAAATTACACATTGGACCTTTCAAGGTGCAGTAAACATTTTCTCGAAAACCATCTATAAGAGTTGAAATTAGAGAGTAAGAGCGCTGAAATAATGTTGAAATTTTATTTTTTGCAAATTGAAAAAATGTCCAATAACAAAATTGTTACTGTATACCTGTTAATAATTTTGTATTTCTTATATGACATTGGGTTGGATGACATGGTTTTGGAGAGCACAATCGCTCAAAATAACTTTAACAACACTTTTTAACCACAAAACATTACTGTCTTTTAAAAAGACTCTTCAGTGCAATTTGGTATTCAATCTTAATGTGTTTCTAAGTCATTGTTACCACATTCAAATCAATTGTTTATACAGTGCAGTTTTACAGTTAAATGTTTCCGAATTTTGGCTTTTATTTATGTGTGTAAATAATTAAGAATCAGCCAGGAAGTCTTACCCTAATGTCCTCAGGGTCCAGGCTGTGTTCACTCCAGGCAGAAGTTATGCTGCTGTTCAGACAGGAGCCCGAGTGACCCATATCCAGCTCATCCTCAAATGCCTCAGTGACAATGTCCTCCCGCGTATGTGTACCAGTGAAAAGGAACTAAAGTAAAAGATGAAACATGCGACCAAAAATTCTCCAAAGCAGCATAGTCAAAATCAATAGATTTTTTTCCTATTTGTTTTGTTGTCAAAAATAAGTCAAAATATTACAGTCACCTTTGGAATGAGAAGTAATCCCAATGTTACAGTCACTGTCAGGTGGGCATGGACAAAAAACAGCATTAGCATCCAATCTGGATGCAGCCCAGTCCCAAGAGTGAACCTGCATACAAGACAAAACGTTGCTTTGTTAATAGTGTCGAGAACAATTTCAGCAGTTATGCTAACATGGATTCATGAAAATAAGATTTGTATACTCCAGCGTAGTGGTTGTTAACTGGTTTTGTTCTTGCCATCCAACAGAACCAGTGTGCTATTTGGCACTTTTTCTACTTAGCTTTTTCATACTTCTAAACATACATGTGGTGGAATTGATGGCTGATGCTGCAGGAGAAGTAAATGTGGTTATAAGAGAATAAAATAATGGTGGAACACAACAGCTTGAGAGCTGGTAGATTAAAAGAGTGTCACAGAAACAAGGGTTTATTTTCAGCCTTGATAGTTTTATGCACAAGCTGTCTAGCACAGACGTGTTTTATTAACCTCCTTACCTGCGCTGCCCTACTGATGCTTGTCATTTAGCTGAGTGCAGCGGTTATCACCTTCTTCACAAGTTTACTTCAAAGTTCTGTGGATGTGACCTAAATTTGCCTTTCTTATCGTGGCACACTTAGCAACTTTTATAAGTGGTGGTTACATAATACTCCCACAAATTGTCAAAGAGATCCCTCTGTGCAAAAGCATCCCAAAAATCGCAGCGCTTCCTTTTTAATAGTTTTGCATATTTGCAATTCCATGTTAGCGTCTTGAAATAGCTGCTTGCAGACAGTAGGAAGTTCATTTGAGGCTGATTCTGCTGGTGATAATCTACTGTTGGGAATACTGAGATAAATATACACAAATGTGGGTTTGAGTTTCAAGTTTCTGTACTGTCAACGGCAACATTCACTGCAGATGCAGCAAATCTCTGTTCTTTGTGGGTGTAGTAACTGACATTTTTGACTCGCCTGAGGGAATGCGATGACATGCTGTCTAGAAACACAGAATCATTTTAGTGCCTCGCTAAAAACAAAACAGAATCGAAAGAACAACAAAGATATCCACAAAACCTGCAGCACAGGCTTATTTTTTAAGAAATAGGCCTACCCGTTAATCAATTTGTTAAGGAATCAATTTATCTTAAAATTAAAATACATTCAAATTATACAATGTAGCAGTTCGTAATTTTTTTTAATCTATTTCCAAAGCACCATTCACTAACCGAGCAACACTTTTAATAACTAACCAATAGCTCCCTCCATGCATAACACTACTTAGATGAACCTCAAACAATCAATTCATATTTAATATGCACATTACACTATGTTATTCCTCAAGCGCAGTGTTGCAACCCAGTCGCAGAGCAGCCGGCCTCATGAATAAGCATGCAACATCTTAATCATTCTTAGACTGTTGCACCTTTTTCTGCATGCACAGTGCTCACCTAATAATGTGGAATATTGCAGAGATGAGGAGTTCATTATAAATGCCGACTGCCAAGTAACGTGGCTCGTGAAAGGTGGACGGAACAGTCCGCACAGCATGGCACAGATAAACCCCCCACAGCAGGAAGAGGAACTCCGCTAAAACAGGAACAGAAGAGGACAATGCCCAGTGCCATGACTAATTATTTAGTGTGTCAAGTCAAGTTGGCTGTAGAGATGTGATTTCATATGGACTGAAAGGCTGTTTTCTCCTTTCTCTTTCCTTTGCTGCATCACTTAAAGTAACAAAAAGATGATGGTTAATGCATGAGCATTTTAAATGCTGTCTTTTTAACAGAGATTTTTGTACATGCAACAACAAACGTAAATGGTGAGGCTCTTTTAGTCAATTGGTTTCATTATATCCTTGGATAATTTTTTAATATGATGACTTTTTAAGGCTATACAGCTATTAAAGGTATAGTTCAAAGGAAGATATTTGGAAGAATGTTTGGTCTCATCCCCCATTAACTCCCGTAGTATTTATTTTCACTAATATGGCAATAAATGGGGGTGAGATCTTTTTGGTTACTGACATTCATCCAAATATCTACCTTTAAATTTAGGAGGACAACGAAATATAAACAAGTTTGGAAAAACCTGGGGGTGAGTAAAAGATGTCAAAACTTTCATTTTGGGGTGAACGATCCCTTTAAAGCAGAAGGTATTCATTGTCTATGTCATATCTCTGAGCTGTCAAAAGACAGTCTCTGCATCACTGGCCATGTCTCACACCTTCTTCCCTGAAAGGCTGTATGACCACACTCAGAAGATTAGATGTCTGGTTGTTCAAAGCTGAATCCAAAAATCTTGAACTAAAGAACTAAAGGCAGGACTGATTGTGTTGTCAGCATTCAACCAAAAACACATTATGACAAATACAATGAATGTTGTTGGTATGTCCAGAATATCTATTAATATTCTATCCATTACTATTCAGATTAAGAAAAAGAACTCACCTGCAGCCATCATATAGTCCCAGCTATCCAGCAGACACATACTGAACTTTTGGCCCTCTGGGGTGACTCCGATGTCAATGAGGGCGTGTTGGGTGTCATGATTCTGGCACACGGCTGAGGTCCAGGCCACTAGGAACCATAGAACCACAAGCAGAATCACGACGAGCAGACGCAGAACTCTCCAGCTGGTAATGTAGGGAATTCGCTGGGCCGTGCGTGACAAGAACACTTTTACAACCCTAATCGTGAGAAAAGCACAAAAGCTGCCTCTGTAAATTAAAGCAACTAGATTTCTTACATACATCTGCTTTTAGCTTTAAATGCTTAATGCTCTTAGAGAAAAGTGAAAACGTAAAATGGAAACCTTGCCATATATGTGACCCTGGACCACAAAACTAGTCAAGTGGAATGTGTACATTAGTAGCAATAGCAAACAATACATTGTATGGGTCAACATTATAGATTTAACTTTTATGCCAAAAATCACTAGGATCTTAAGTAAAGATCATGCTTAATGAAGATATTTATTAAATTTCAGACCTTAAACAAATCATAACTATTTTCTGCTGCCCGCTCTTTGAGAATTACCCACTCAAGTTTGGCATCTTTCTAAAGCTTTGAAGAAATTCAACTTTCAAGTTCATCTATAGTATAAATCGAAATTTCCTTATGACTGGTTTTGTGGTCCACGGTCACACATGCAGTTATTATACTATATGAAATAAAGATAATTAAATAAAGACTAAGAAATAAAGACTTATAAAATAAATGTTTTAAGTAGGGAAAATGTATGTAGGGAAAATTTGTATCTGTAAAACTACATGTGCGTTACTGAAAGGAAATAGTTTTAGATAAGGCTTATTGTTTCTGGATTAAACTCAGAATTTTAATGGTGCTTATCGTACAATTACAGCTTCCATTTTTCCCTGTAACATGAACAGGATTTTTCACAGTACTTTTTATAACAAAATAGCTGTGAGCGTCTGGTTAGCATTTGCAAGAAGGATTTGCTGCTTTCTGACTATTATCTCTAATCACTCAGTTCTTTTGTACTGTAATTTGCAGTTTTATTCTTACTGTGCGTTCAACACCGCCAGTGACAAAGCGAGGCGATTTCATTCATTTCAATGGAGAGCCGGCAACACGAGCAACAGTGACCATTGGCGACAGGAAGTGGGCGTGACTAGCGACGGAAACAAAGTTGAGATTTGATCAACTTTATGCAAATGATGAGCGTCTTTCGGGAGCGACTACCAATAGGAGTAAAGCAACGGAGCTCACGTCATCCGTCTCTCGTCAGTTACTGCACAGTTTTTTATAAATGTTACTAGAGCAACCAAAGCTAGGGACTTAGCGTCAGAGTCTCTGGCGGTGTTAGCAGATGATGACCTGAATAATTTCAGAATGACTGTTCCGTAAACGACAGCAAAGCCGAGCAGGCGAATCCATCTCAGGAGAATGCACCGGAATACACTCGGGTTAAAGTACTGTATCATAACCTGAAATGGCAAGACAGAGAAAATTACAAAACAGAATGTTATCCTTTTTCCTGCCTGATGAATGCAGGAGGTTATGAAAAACACAAATCATTGTTATTGGTTTCTTCTTTTTAATTTCTTTATATATAAAGGCTCTAAATGTGGATAAAAGAACACACCATAGTGGTGCTTTAAAGAAAGCTGCAGATACATGAATCTCAAGAAAATAACCTTAAACATATTTAACCTTGAAAGCAAAAGTCACTACTTGTCATTTAATTCATAATCTGTATCTTTATCTTGAGATAAAGCTGTTGTCATCCTGTACTCTTTACAGTTGCCAATCGGTTTATTTTCAGTTTATAACTGAAATTCCTTTCTCGCCTTGAGAAAACTGAATAGATATACTCAGGTGTGGAGAGATAAACTTCACACAACTTAACTTATTTCAACTGTTCAAGCACTGGTAGAGCGTGATACTAGCAACGCCAGGGTCACGAGTTTGATTCACAGGGGATGCGCTGATAAGGACTATAGCTTGAATAATATGTAGCTTTTACTATTATTTTAGCATGGATGTCATGAAATCACATGACTTCATGTGGTGATTGCACAGAAAGTGACGGGGCACTTGTCAATCAAGAACTTTTTTGTATTTTTTACAGTGTAGAATTATGACTGAATTTATGTTAAGGACATAAATCAGTCAAAAATAAGACAATGTTCCTAATTGCTGTCAAATTATGTTTATATAACAAAATATGTATTTAAGTGTTGAAAATGTGTTTTAGTTTTTTTTTCATTGTCAAATGTGATTGAGAATGTGGGACAGCATGCTTTGGGTAATCTGTGACAGTCTTCAAATGGTGGAAATGTGCATTTAGGGATTTTATAAATCCAATAACAAGAGCTAATATACTTCAGAATGAGAAATGGGTGTTCATGTGGATTGCTGGAGGTTATAACATTAGATAGATGATGATGGGTCTCTCTCACCTGCAATGAGTCTTTGTTCCCTGAGTTGCCCCAATTTTAATGGAGAATTTGAATAACTGAATGAATAATATGTTAATCAAATTGTTGCATAGATTTAGATTATATTATTGTTAATACAAAGTCAAACAAATGTTAAACAATTCTAATAGAGTTTTAAATTAATTGAATTTAATTGAATTAACACAGTATTGTTAACCCTGCATGTGTAAAGATAGAAATATTGAAATATGCATTTTTGCTGACCAGACGAGATTTCTTTAAGACTGCAAGGGAAGCTCAGCTTCCCCTATAATTGTCAAAAAATGAATGGTCAAATATATGTACTATTATATTAACATTTTATTGACTAAAAATGTGTTAAACACGTTCATCTCGAACGAAAACAATTTTGTTCAGAATCAGCTACTTAGAGCAGCTGACTCGATTTCCTTCTCATTCATTCCCGTAGCGTACAGTGCATTACTCTGTTGAGGCCCAGCGTCCATTGACTTCAATGGGGCTGCTTTAAACAGTTTTTTTCAGTGTTTAGAAACAAGACAGTCATTGGATAATGCTGCGATTATGTCCCACCCACGGACGCTCAGCGTCTCTGGGATGAATGGAGGAGTGGGCTGGCCCGGACTCCGAGCGTCTGCGTGATGATTGGAGGGTCTGTCGTCTCTTTTTAATCCACTTTTATGGCCATAAAACGTTCGTTTATTGGGGTCGACAGCTTATAAAAACGTATTTCTTGTTTTTTTTAGCTTGTTTGCTATACACATTGTCACATATCAGCTTTTAGACATTGTTTTTTTTTTTTATAAATCATAAATGACAAGGAGGCGGCAGCTTCTCGCAATGCAAAGAGACGGTTGGTGTGGGCGTGGGCGTGGTCTTCAGATTATGACGCGTATCACTCTTTGTCTCCATTTCCAACTCAGTCCCATCGCGGATTTTGCATGTGTAGTCGAAAGACAAACTGCTGCAACCTTCATCGTATATTTTACACAATTTCACACCACATTCATTGTTTCATTCCCACATTTCCTCCCGTTGAGTTATATATATATATATACATATTAGATCGTTTGTTCATTAATTAAAGTCACTGGAAAAGACGCCTAGTTGGTACGACAGGGTTACAGAGCATTTTCTTGAAAAGGAACGTAGGGCAGAATTTACATATAAATAAATGGACAATTTTTATGATTTAGGCCGAAAATGAGCTTCCCCTCTTTAAAAGATCAGCAGCCGCCACTGTTTTGTACATGCTTTAAAAAAATTGGTGATATTGTGATTGGCATGCATAAATTAATAGACTTTTTAAGGGCCTATAATACATATGTCCCAGATTACAAAGTGACCTGTCCCATATTATTATTTAGGCAGAACCTTTTTTTGGGGGCACAAAACCTCATACGTGTGGCTTGTCTCCTCTGGGTATAATATCTACATTGTTTCTTCTGGTGTGGTTAGAAAACATTTTAGGGATTTCAGAAATGTGTGTTGATGTGTGTTAATGTGTTGATCCAATTTGTTAGATGGATCGAAATAAGTCAAAATTGCAAAATATGTCCTAGATTACCCAAATTCACCCTACTCTTGATACTATATATTAAAGGTCCAGTTTGAATTTTTTTGGAGGATCTTTAGACACAAATGCAATGTAATATCCATAATGATGTCTTCAGAGGTGTATAAAGACCTTACATAATGAAGCGTTATGTTTTTAATACCTTAGAATGTGATATTTCGATCTACATGCAATGGAAGCTATCTATTCTGTCAGTAGAGCAGAATGTCAATGGTTTGTAACATCAAACCAAAGAAAAATCGGTTTCCCTCCCCACCAACACTCTTAACATTAATTAAACAAAGGATTTATTTTTAACAAGTTGCACTGGATGGGCTCATTAATAATGCACAGTACAGCACAGTAGCACATGGAACGCTGCGATAGAAAATCACATGCAGCTATTACAGCATCTGAGTGCATGCAAATATTAAAGTGCTGCTTTCTCCTAATGGACATGTACAGTCATGCATTTCAAATAGAACTTAAATTAACATCATAATATAGTTTACTGTATGAAAAATGGTCAAAAGTTGTAAGGAACCTATTTCACTATCTAATGAATTTCAGAGTTTAACAAGAGAAAAAGTGAATAGCAGGACTTTATTTTTTATTCAGTCTTTTATATAATTTATCCAACGAGAATTGATTGGATAATGAAAAGTGGGCATAACTTATGAGACTTGGCTGGAAGTGAATCTTCAGCACATGTGAAATGTGGATATTTTTCTTAAACAAAGCAATAGTTTCACTACAGAAAACATTTACTTGCACTGTAGTTAATATTAAAGTTAGAAGAGTCAACAGCTCATGCATGTATATGAGAGAGAGAGAGTAGTTTTTCAACATTCAATAATTTAAACTCCATGTAACCTGCTGTGTAGGTAACACCCACTCTCTCTCTCTCTCAGACACATGCATGAGCTGTTGACTATCACAGATAGCATGAGTGCTGTGCTTCGTTAAAGAACAGAGAAAAATACCACTGGCAATATAAAGCACATCAGATGATGTGTCTGTTTTAATTGAAGACGAACACCAAATCTAACAGAATATCAAAACGTGGTTTGATTTTAACATTGTTAGGAGATTTTCAAAATCACACAAATACCAAAATGCCGTACCATCAGATCTTAGTCATGTGACAAAAGGTCAATAAGGCCCTAAATGAAGAATTTCACCGCAGTCCTTCAAAGTTCACAAGCATTTTTAAATAATTTTTTTGGTTAAATATTTGTAAAACCCAGTAACAAACATAAAGGGTGACTATAATGATTTATTGCAACATTAAAAATGACATGATATGGAGATACAAGGTTTTAGCCGGACATCAGCGATATGCAAGTTGTCACTGTAGCTGTAAGTGAAATGAGAAAGTAACCGAATTTTGCAGATATGTTCAAGTTTATCGTCTTATTGGCTTCGTTTTAATGTCAAATGGAATTTGGGAGTAGGCTTTCTAGCTTTGATAGTGGCATTTATACTTGAAAAATACCTTATACAGTGAAAGATTTATTATGAGACACATTGTTTGTGAAACACTTGAAGTCTCCCTTATTCCTGAAATGTTCCCACCCTGGGCTGTGTTTCCCGATAACGTTGTCTCTTAGCGCACTACGAAGACGTCAAGTTATACCTTTTCTAGGCGTGTTCCCTGAACTATACCTTTTGAGGTTTCTTAAGGTAAACCTACTTAAGTGTGATGTTAGCAGATGCTGTCCATGGCGGTCCTGCTGAATAGGTTGATATTCCATTCCATTTTCTACCGCTTATCCGAACTACCTCGGGTCACGGGGAGCCTGCGCCTATCTCAGGAGTCATCGGGCATCAAGGCAGGATACACCCTGGATGGAGTGCCAACCCATCGCAGGGCACACACACTCGCTCATTTAGGTTGATATCAAGAATTGATTGTTCGCTCTACCTTGCGCTATAGAGTGGGTAAAGTATGGAGAAAACAATGTTTATTATAAAGAAACGCTTTAGAAATAGTAGAAATTGCATTTATCAGGGCTCACTGAAATATTATAAAGAAAGCAAGAAATATGTGTGTGTGTGTGTGTGTGTATGTATGTATTTATAATTTAGCAAGTGTCCGATCCCGCACCCACACGACCATACGTTTTCTGGGTTAACCAGCTACATTGGCTGTTTGGCTTCGCTTGTTTTTGAAAGGGTCATTTATATTCTCATAGTTTGCCATCGTGTGTTAATGCTCTCCACGATCTGTGTTGATTCACATTATTGGGGTAAATCACTCCTATGTGTATAGGGATAAGTGTCCCATCCAGAATGCCAATCACTGTCGGGACACCCGCAATGGCATGGAAGGCTTGATGTGCCTCATCCATGTCGTGCCTGGCCAAAGGCATACATATGTTATCGGTGGCATGACAGAGCCGGATGTTTGTCACTGAGTGAACGCACCGCCACACTGAGGTCCATATTCATACCCAAATACCTCCAGAAAACTCCACATGGCTTTAAAACAAAGAGCGGCCATGCAGCAGTTGATTTTCGGGACTGAGGGGGTATCTCCGCCAAGTTTGTCTCAACAAAGTTGGGTCAACAAGATGCAAGAGCTGCAGAATTTGCTCCCGTGGCAGGCACATTTTTTGGTAGACAGGGGATTCAAATGTTATCTAATGAAGTTGTGCAAATTCACTAACTGGCTCCGCGGACGATGACATCTTTGATTTAAGACAACTATTCACTGTCTCGCTGCCATGGTTTGACCAAACTCACTATAACATTCATTCCCTTTATATAGACTACGCCTTTCCTGACAAATGGTTTGCCAGCTGATGTGCATTGGGATAATAGTCTGTAGGCTAATTAAAAATGCATTTCATACATTCACAACCATCAGTGTATGACAATTTTATTCATGAAAACACTTCAATAGCCTACACTGAGTGTACTGAACCCGAGTATTTTATTTGTAAAATTAAAACTAAGTTAAAGTAAAAATGTAAATTTAATACTAAATAGAATTTTATTTTAAATGTGAACTTAAACTGCGATGTAGAAAAGCTTTTTGCATAGCGGTATGAACCATAAAAGGCGATAAGAGCGGTGCAAACCAACCTTATGAAAGAATGAAGGTATACTTAACTAAAAAGGTTTCAGGAAACACATATTAGCGATAAGGTACAGCTTAAGGTATAACTTAAGAACGACGTAGCATTAAGAAGGTTTCGGGAAACGCAGCCCTGATCATTTAATCAATCTTTCCCAGTCACACATGAATAAAAAAAACTCACCGCTTCTGAAGTGAGTTTATAGTTAATTCATATCTGAGGGGAACATATTCACAGAAATCAAAGAAATGTAGGACGTCTCCCTTAATGTTTGACCAAAGCTCCTTTCAGAGTAGAAATGAACACACATTTTTTCTGATGGGATTTCACTGGGCAGAGGAGATGTGACAAAAAGAGAACTTCATTTGCATTAGAACTAAATAACTAAATAACTCAACTAAATAATTTCACACTTTCCAAGTTAAACAAGCTTATGCAATACACAAGATAAGCTGTGCCAGAAACCAAAAGAATGTTGTAGAAGAAAGAGCCTCAAGAGCAAAATATGAAAATATGTCATTTGAGGATAAAACCAAGAAGAGTGAACCTATACACCTGCATCTTCAAAATGTCTGGTCTTTTAAGTCTTTCCTTACCATCGACAAGATTGATTTTACATTTACATTTATGCAATTGGCAGACGCTAGTATCCAGAGCAACTTACATTGCATTATCCAATATATTTGTTTCTAAGTATGTGGAATCCCCTGAGATTGAACCCACAACCTTGCGTTGTTAACACAATGCTCTTACCAGTGAGCTACAGGAAAGCTTTTATTCAAGAAACAATTCTTCCCCACCATAGACATTGTTTTTCGGCTTTCCATGTTTTAGCTGTGGAGCTGTGGGGGTGGATTTTATACTGTATATTGTGTGTTCATATACTGTAAAAGAGAATAATCTGGAGGCCATCAAAGTTTGAAAATGCTGGCAAGTGCTGCCTATTGTTTTGAATCCCTGGCAAGGAAAAAGTTCAAAAGGTTTTGACCTATTAGGTCTACATGAAATCTAAATTGAGTGTTTAGTCCCTCATTGCTCATTCCTGGTCCTATTGTGCATGATTTACTGGTGCATGTTATTGCAAAAAATATTTATATACTTTTCTTCATAATATGTTTTAAGTAACACAGGAAATTTTTTAGTAAAAGACAAAAATACATTGTATAGGTTAAAATTAACGATTTTTCTTCTTTGCAAATTTTTTTTAGGATATTAAGTAAAGATCATGTTCCATGAATATATTTTGTACATTTCCTACCTTAAATATATATTATTTTTGTGAGTGGATAGCCTGCTACAGTGCCCCTGATTAACATCTTCAAAGGCAATTTTCTCAATATTTAAATTACTTTGCACTCTCAGATTCCTGAGTTTAAACGGTTGTATCTCAGCCAGATATTGACCTATTTTAACAACTCATACATCAATGAAAAAAATCTTTATTTATTCATCTTTCAGATTATGTAAAAATCTCAATTTCCAAGAATTGACCCATAAGACTGGTTCTTCTATGGCATCGAACCTTTTAAGGATGTTTATTTTTAAGATTATATGGACCCCTCCAATCAATTCATATTGGATAACATCAAGTCATGTGATTTGTTTTATATCCTGTCACACTAAAATGTATGTTCGCATTGGTTGACATTAAGGGAATGGAAATTGTGCTTCCTTTTTGGTAATATGGAAGTTGAAACTTACAGGTAAGTAGAGAAGCATAGATCCCGCCAGAATCGCTTCAACAAGAATAAGACCAGATGCTCTTATTCTCTGAAACAAGAAGGGGGAAAAAACAATCAAATAGTATGAGAAAAGTTGAGAAAGTAGTTGAGAAAATTAAAGTTTGATTGTGAAAAATAGTTTTCCATAGTACCATTGCAACGGTTTAGTCTGCCATGTTTGAAAAGCTTTTGCTATAGTTTAATAGAAGTTCTGTGTGTTTGGACAGATGTAAACTGTTTAACTAAAATGATAAAAATGACTAAATGTTATAGGTGGGCCACAGCAGTTACCTTGTTGCGGCGAAAGTGGTAGACAACCAGCATACTGATGAAGTCCATGAGCATACAGAAGCCTTGAAAGGAGACCATGGCTAGACGGAGGGCAGTGTCTTGTTGAGCCAGACATGGCGTGTCATCGTTACAGATTGTACACCCTTCTCGGCACGGCAGACACCTCCCAGGCACTTCCCGGAATTCATCACTGTATAAGCCCCGGTCTGATTCTGACAACAGCGACACTATATCATATCTATTCACATGACTGCATTGTATGCATCTTTAGCATAAAAATGTAAGTTGTTTTGTTAGTGCACTAACTGTAATACTACTTTCACATTAAATGAATATAAACTAAGTTCTGTTTTTTGTTCTGTAAAAAATCTGTAAGATTTGGTTAATAATGCCTGCAAGTGGTTATTGGACATCACGGACATCACAGAGACTTAGACCAGTAAGTAACCACCTAGCAACTACACAAATCCTTAGCAACTGCCTATAAATACCATAGCAACTGTAAAGGAACTTGCTAAGACTACTCTGAACATCTCAGCAACTGCACACCACTGGTGACAAGTTTTGTGTGGGCAGGTACCACACATATTACCACCGTTGATATACAGACAGGTTTCATTTAAATTCATCTAATGATTGAAGCCCATGTTATTGCTAATTATAAACTGTAATATTATAAAAAATACAAGAAGAGTTTAAATGTACAGTTGGTTAAAATGTTCCCACAGTTTGCTTTAACATAATCATTCAAACTACAAACAAAGTCATGAATGTGTCATACTTACTTGAGAAGCCATTGAGTGTCACTCTACTCGGATGGTAGAAACCTGATTTGCATTGACACTTGTACTTATCCAGCACAAATCCGTGGCCTAGAATTGGGTTACACTGGAAAAGAAAGAGTTTAGTTTTAGAACTAGAATTCATAAGAAAGCGTTACAGTTGTTGAAAAAGAACATTGATGTTGATTGGCCAGCGTATACAATTCGTTGTTTGACATTAAAAAGTACCGCAGTTTGCTCTCGTGATACCTTGACCTCTGTTGGTATGTGTAGTGCTGCATTAAATTGAACACCCCCTTTTACCCGATGCTCTTACAAAAACACAATTTTGTGACCTTTCAGAAGTTTACATAAATTCTCAGTCTAAGAAACGAAATGTACTGTATTTTTGTTAACTGTGAATAAAGAACACCAACATGACACTTCTCTATAAATATTCTGGAAGTGCGATGTACACTGAAGTGAGGTTTTCCCAATATGTTTTATAACTGAGAACACAGAAATGTTTAATTAGTCATTGTTTTGTCACCTTTATTTTAGCAGGGAAGGCTCTATGAAAGCAAGTCTAAAACAAACATTAGAATAATGCGATGCTGTCCTCAAACAAAATTACCTCTATTTTAGATCGACATATCAGTATTTGAGCAATTAGTAAGTAAAGATATGTAAACTTAATTAAACTTAAGAGATAACGCAGCACAGTATTGCACTTTGCACAGAATAAGAGCTTTATTGCCATGTATGTTTGCACATATAATAAATTTGTGTTGGTGACAGGACCATCCAGTACACAGAAACAGCCACAACAGCACAGAGACCGTAACACAATAGAATACTGTCCCCTGATGATTTAAATAAAAGCCTATGGGTATAAAAAATAAAGAAATACAATACAATAAACATAAGATAAATATAAATATATAGAGAGTTAAGCTATGTGTGTATGTAAATATGTTCAAGTAAGAATAAACTATTGTATTACAAGGTATGTGCTATATACAGCGTAATATAATTTACCAAAATTTTTATAAAAAATAAGTGTATTATTTGTAGGATATAATTAATATGGCACTTAATTATTATTGCAGAGAGTTATTAATTGCAAGTTGGGTAAAAAACATAAATTGGGTTATTAAGTAAACTCATGACTCTAATGAAAGCTGTTAGGAGATTGTTCAGAGGTCTATGTCTAGGTTATTAGTCACTGCAGAATTAAAATGGGAAAATGTATTTGCATTGTTGTAGTGAAAAAAAATGTATTTGCAAAAATATTTGTGTAGCAAATTTAAAGTCGTAGGGACGGAAGGAGGCGGGAACCGGTGAACATTAAACAAAACTGAAAATGTATGTCAGCTGGGGCGCAAGAAATATACCATTAAAATAAAAAATAAAAGTTTTTCCTTTTATCTTGTAAATTTGCCGTCTTTTACTGTACTTTCAGTGTAAAATTACAGTTTTTGGACATTAAACATGGATAATCTGTAAAAAAACTGTAAAATTCTGTAAAATTTTATATAATATCTAATGAATAATACTATAACATAATGAAAATTATCTTCGTAATTTAATGAAAATTAACTAAAATTTGTTTCTGAGAGCAGTGACCTGGATATGGTGTATTATATCCAGCTTTCCTGTAGCTCAGTGGTAAGAGCATTTCGTTAACAGCGCAAGGTTGCGGGTTTGATCCCAGGGGATTGCAAATACCTATGTAAAATGTATAGGATAAAGCAATGTAAGTCACTTTGGATTAAAGCGTCTGCCAAATGACTTAATGTAATGTAAATGTAATATATGACTGTTGTTTATATTAACAAAATATTTACCAATGAAAGACTTGCAGCCTTATAGTGTGTAAACTGAGACATTAGTTTCAAATTAACTTTTAAGATCATCAGAAAACAAATAAACAGAAAATGAGGGCTTTCAATTAAAAACTTACACAACACAACACTGTCAGTATAAGCAGAGTTATGAGATCAATCTGTCATTGAAGACAGCACTGCTCAACCTCTCTACTGCTTGAGGATGTATTTGGATTTGAGAATGACAGCACACCTTCAGGGATGCTTCTCTGCCCTGTTTTGACCCATCCAGCACTGCTGTGTTCATAAATAAATCAGAGGATGTTTCAGCATGTCTGCTGTGTCACCAGCTAATCACGCAATATCATTACTAGAACATAATAGCTTTATATTTATATTTGGAAACATAAAATATTACTGTAGATTCTTATAATTTATACTAATTATTATGTGTAATTAGATGCTTTAACTACCATTAAATTCATGAAATATTACATAAACATGCCTAGATTTGTATGACACAACTGGATACTGTATGGTTTGTTTTCTGTATTGTATGTTTATTTTTTTTTGAGTAATTACTTTTTTGTGTTTCCTCAAACAATTTCAAGAATATATATACTGAAACTATCTTTATGTGTTCTATTAGAAGAAAGCAAATGCATGCATTGAAATGTACAATACAATATAAACAAACACACACTGTGCCTTTGAAAGTCTCTTTCATGCCCATCCATTAGTACTGAAAGAGGCAGAACAAACCATTTAAGAGAAAAACCACATCCATTCAATTCAGCACAATCCTATATTTACACCCTAATCACAGTCACTCTATTTCAGAATGAACATTATGGGTTTGCACCACGAATTCTCCACAACCAAAAAGCTCCACTACAATATTACTTCTCAGCTTACAGTTTTATAAGCAACATACAGTAAAAGCAATTATATCATAGTAGATTTAAATGTTAATCAACTAAATGAATGAATGTAGGCATGTATTCTCATGTCTGTGGTTAATACCTATATCAACCAATATAAAAACCAACCTGATCTCACAGGTAAACGTAACTATTTTACAGCGTGATGATCAGTGTTGGGTGTAACTAGTTACTAAGTAATTAGTTACTGTAATTTAATTACTTTTCCCTTGAAAAAGTAAAGTAAGGGATTGCTCATATGTTTTCTGTAATTTAATTACAGTTACTTTTGATGTAATTAAACTAAATACTTTGTGAAATATAAGCGTGTGCAATAGCGTAATTGACTTCAAAATTCAAAGTCTTGCTTTAAAATCTGTGCTTTAATGTATAATTCTCACATTTGTAATACTTTGGTCAGTTAATAATATTATTTGAATGAATTCAATAAGGCGTTTCATGTATATTCTTGAATCACTTAACTAATCAAGGTCGATGTAGGATATAGAAAGTAATTAGTAATGAGTAACTAAATGCTTTTTGGACAGAGTAATTTGGACAGTAATCTAATTACACTATTGAATATGTAATGAGTAACTAGTAATTAATTACTTTTTCAGAGTAACTTACCCAACACTGGTGATGATGTCATATGAATAGAAATAAAACAAGTACGATTGTTGGAAAATAGCAAGAATGGAGCCCTACCTCTAAACCTACTAAGAGAAAGCCTTCTACTAGAATGTACACGTGATATTGTAAACATCTATACGAATTAGCCACCTTGTAAAATATATATGAATTGCCATGGGATTGTGTTGTAATAATAATGTTGTCCTAATAAAATATCACCCTAACAAAATATTATGATTTTGAAGTCCAGTTTATATCAAACTGTCAGTAAATTGGCTCTAGGTGTCCTGTGGACGTGCCATCTGTGACAAAGAATAGAATAAGTGTGACATTGGACATTGATCAACATCAGTCCAAAAGAAAAGCCAGAACCTTAGATAGTGTGATTGTTTGCATCACACAGCTGTGATCTCCAATGAATCGTGACAATCTTCACAAAGCGTCCATTTGCCTCATCATTTATATTACATCATCAACACTGTCATGGCTTAATCTCAGGTCAGAGAAACACATCACAGCCTCCTGCCATGACAGCTGCAGCCTCCTCATTACTTATAAGGTTAGTTCTCCATGTGCAAGTGATTTTTTTCTTGCCACTTTGATTTTCTGCATCTAGACTCGATTACAAGTTGCGTCCATGCAGAGCATTCTAAATTATTCAATAATTGACTGGTCATAAATATACCTCAAGAAAACAACATGCCAACATGACTCACAGAAGCAACAATCATCTTGGCAACAATTAATAAATAAAGTTCCTGCCAGTCACACTTACAAGAGCAATGTAACATTATGGGACAAAATGTAGGCGTCTCAGGACATTTAAAAACAATTTAAAAGTTGAGGGCTTAAACACTGTCTACTTTCTAGTAATCGGTGCTCATAGGACATTGGAAAGATTTATTGCAATAGTTTTAGAGGCATATTTGAATGCCCCTTTACTAAACAGCTCCGAAGTTTTATGTTCTGCGGAGGAAAGAAAGTCGGGGTTAGAACCGACTGAGGGAGAAATTATCATTTTGAGTGAACCAAAACTTTTTATATATTTAGGCCCAAAGTCAAATACAAATGAGGTGTCAAATGTTTATGCAACAACTTAACTATATATTTAGAGACAATAGTTCTGTTTTGATTTTCAGCTTATAAGATCCATCATGGCACAACATAACATCATATGGCGGAAATATGAGTTTTTCTGTATCTTTGGTGTGCTATAAGTTGCCCATGCCTGTATTAGACACGTAAAATTGCAAAAATGGACAAAAGATGCAATCTATCTAAAAGCGAATGCTCACCCAGACCTGCATGTACGTCACTTTGTGTTATGATTTGACTAAGACCGCCCAAATGTATACGCAAGCAAGGTGGGCGATCATGTAAATCTCATTGTACCGTTGCCGGCGCAGCCTGATGTTCCGAATATAGTAAGAGTTATTACATTTCCGTGCAGTATTCGACCATTCTTTCATCGCTTTAAGAGCGATGCGCTTTGGAAAATATCAGCGCTTTTCAGAGAGGCGGAGCAAAGAGGAGATACAAACATGCACGGTATGTGGAGAATACAGCATTTTTTTTACCTAAAATGGTGTATACACATTGTATTACATCTAAAGCAAACAATAATATTCGTTTTAGCCGAGTCAAATGACCCCTTTAATGGAAAAAATGAAACAGCATTATGAAGGCCTTGCGATATATAGTATTAGTATAAAAACCTTGATTTTGCAGAGCTCTGAATATATGGTGAAGACTTTTTCTGCACAGAAATCCGTAACAGAAGGAAAATAAAGCCTGGCATCCACTCAAACTATCATTCAAAGTAATACACCTCAGGGTCAAAGTCATTGCAGGAAATCAAGTGCACATGATGCACTCCTCCTTAAAGTGAACCTCTAACTGATGTTCTCTTGGCTCATCTAAAATGACAGGAAAGATTAAGGTGGTACATCTTGCTGCTTAGGTAGAGGCTTTAAATAGATTCCTGCTCGCATGGAGTGAGACACAGACAGACACATGCACGCTTTTTTTCCCTCTTTCTCTGTTGGAAACACACAAGATCTCTGGAGCAGTTTTGCATCAGTCGCTGTGGCCGGAAGCAAACGTTCTTCTTTTGAAGGTTTTGTGCTTTTTCTCCACTTCTCCTTCGGTGTTCCCATGAGGAGAACCACATAGACACAGAGCACGGTCAATAATTCAGGAAAGCCCCTGCAATCCATTACACTGCATTCATAATAGACCAGAAGATAGCCTACTCTGAGGTTCTCCTCAACACAATAACTTGTCCTTTAAGCCACGCCCACTCAATATATCAGCTAGTTCCTGTGCTGGTCGGGTGGTGTAATGATAGAAATTCATGTTTTTACACTTTATAACTGTAGATATGATTGTTGGTGGGTGCGACCGTTTTATTTACATAAAATCTATGAAAATAAAATTATTTTTGTTTGTCATTCTTATTAAATGGCAAAATACATGTAATATTTAAAGGGGTCAAATGACACTTCTAAAACGAATATTATGGTTTGTTTAAGATGTAATGTTATGTGTATATACAGTTTAAGATAAAACAGACGCTGTATTTTCCACACACCGTGCATGTTTGTATCCGCCTCTCTGAAACGCGCTGATATTTTACAAAGCGCATCGCTCTGAAAAGTAAAGGTCTGCTACAATTGGCCAGTTAACCAGTGCGTAGTGATTGGTCGAATACTGCAAGAGTGTGACTTGAATGTAACGCCTCTTACCATATTCGGAAATTCATGTTCCCGAGCAATTGTACTGACAGACAGGAGATAAAATGTCATTGTGACTTCCTTATATCAATTCGAGCCCGAATCTGATACGGAAAATGAAGATGATCAAGCAGATACATCAACTTTGCCAGCGCGAATTGAGCAGGTTGTAAAGGATTGGTTAGGTTTTATTTAAAAATATTATGTTAAATAGTTAAAAACTATATCTAACTGTTTTACCTTTATATACGACGTTATAAAGACTATAAACAAACAACCATTAACATCATACAGAGTTTGTGTGAGATAGAAACAAGCTTGCCTTACAGCAGGGAATGATAACATAATAAATAATGCAAACATTATTACTGATTATTAGGACTTATGTTGTCTTTTTTCAAGTTGCGCACGTGTCTGCATTTGCAGATCACAATCACACGACAAACTCAACTCGCATTAGTCCTGTAACAAAGTCTTTGCAATGAAAATATACTTACAGGCTACGAATCTGAAGCGCCAGCGAAGTTGTCATGGTTGTAATGGCCCCACTTTTTAACCAAAGCTAATCTCTCTCTCATGTTCCTGAAGCAATCGTCGGCGAAATGCGAAGCACAAACTTGAACATTCGGATTATTTTCTGGAACAGTGTTGTAACTAAAATGTAACCGTTCGTTTTTAGTTGTCCCATCTTTCGGCATGGCAACCAAAGAGTATTTCTTTTCGCAACGAAACACACAGCGTCTCCGCAACATGGCTGCGATGGTGACTTTACAATGAGATTTACAAGTACGCCCACCTTACTCACGTGAACATTTGGCGGTCTAGTCAAATGCTAACACGAACTGACATAGATTTGTGGGGGTGTGGTTACACAAGGCGTTTCAGGCCGGTCTGTGTTCGCATTCGCTTTTAGATAGAATGCATCTTTTCTTCCTTCACTTTAATTTTAGCGATTTTACGTGTCTAATACATGCATGGGCAACATAACACACCAAAGACATAGAAAAACAGGTATTCGCGCCATATGACCCCTTCAAAATATACGTTTTTCATTTAATTCCCTTTTAAAAATAAGTAGACGTACAGTTTACGTAGTAGTTCTGTCAGCTCCACCCCTTTGTTTCTCATTTGTATTTCTCACACAATTTATTTACCATTTTGGAATTATTAAACCCTTTTTGGATTTAAATCATGTCTCACTTGGTCAACATGTTACATAAACCTTGATACAAAATTTTGATTTTACCACGTGTACACAAAGAAACAAATGTGCTGGACTCCAATATGTCGCAGCAAGTGAAGGATGTTGTCAAAACTATGTTGCATATTACACTGCAAAATTATATAATAGAAATTTTATAAAATTTAATAGCAACAGTTGTAAGGCTGTTTTTATCCCTGTGAATTACACAAGTATTTGCAGCAGACAAGCATGCAAGTGTTTCACCCAATTTTGTGCTGTTGTGCTATGACGTAATAAATAATCACACATTAATGTGATTTAGTGTGCATCTCCTAGAAACATCCAAGGCAGCGCAAACTCTCATTGGCACAGAGGCAGAACAGCTTGGATGGTCTAATTAGCTCTCACAGAGCAACTTCCAGCACAGTTAAGCACACACTCTAGTCAAGCGGTAGATGATAACTCCTCCATTTATTTAATCTAAAATACAAACAAACACAATGAACTAACCTGGAGGGCCAATGAAGCTTCAAGATGAACAAACAGAACTGTAAAAATATAGCTATTGGTGAAATTAATTGCAATGCTGAATGGATGCTAATGACGTAAAACGTTTTACTTTTAGAGACATTTTGACACTGGAATGCTTTAGAATAGTTAACTCAAAGTCATCAGCCAAAACTAGTGGGTCTGTTCTGATGGGGACAACAGAAAAGAAGAATGCAAAATGGATATAATAAAAGCAACCAAATGCATCCCATCGTGTAAAGAAAATAAACAAAACAAATAGGCTTAGTATTTCTTGTTAATGACTTCAAAAGCTGTGTATTCAAAGTCTACAGATTATTGTCACACATTTGCTTGTTTGGCATAGACTTCATACAGCTGCCAAAAAATGAACAGGTTGGCATGCCTTCGTCCTCAAAACCATTAACAAACTACACCATATAAAAAAATATGTTATAATGTGGACACTCACCTCCATAGTTGTCAAGTTACAACGGTGAGTGCCTGCAAACCAGCCACTGCTGGAGCACTGGTCAATGTCTACATCCTGGAGATTAACATCCACACGCACTACTCCTCTACAGAAGGACAGAGAAAAGAAACAGAGAAGAAAAATGTACTAAAGATTAAATGATCTAAGCAATAAACTTTAAATGGAATTATAGATTAAAGTTTTCCCAGGTTGCAGACAAAAAAATATATATTTTATTTTTATTAAACCTGTATCATGACTTCAAAAGCTATTTTGAAGATCATTGGAAACCAAACAGGATCCCTTTGACCTCCATTGTTTGGAAAGAAAGCCACTGACACATTTCTCAAAGTATCTTCTTTTTTGTTCCACAGATCATGTACAGGATTTGAACGACCCCAGTATGAATAAATTATGACAGAACTTTTATTTTTGACTCAACCATCCCTTTAGAATGTTACCAAATATTAATACATGTATTGTATACAATTTAGACGATTATTTTGTGTTAACACAAAATGTCTATACACAAAAATGTCATTAATTAAATAAAAAAGTATATTAATATGAATTTATATATTAATATTTATTGTGTTTTAATGTATTAAATTAAATGATTTGTTTATTTGCTGAGGTCTTCCGGAAGTTAAGATTGGGCCACATGACGTTTGTGTATATTGTTGCTGCTCAAACCATCTATTAACTTTTTTAAATAATTTTCTGGCATTGTTCGTCTGAGACCTCACTTTTCTCTCTTCACAGCTAGTCAATTCCTGGTGGAAAATAAATGAAAAACTATTTCTCTAGTTTTTACTTTATTTTGCATTAGTAGCTCCAAAATCTTTGCATTGTTTTCTTGAAGGAAATGAGATGATTAGATGACAGACAGACGTTGTTATCACCTCTGCATAAGCACATTCAATCTGATCCAGCAATTCCTGCTGGTTGGTGATGTAAGATGTTAAAGCAAGCACTATTACTTTCTAACTAGAAGGGGGAAATCCAGCACTCTGGTTCATTATGTGAAAATGTGAGATGTTGCCATTAGGCTCTTTCTCCACATAGCAGTCCATTAGGGGGGTTCTTCTTTCATTGTCCCATAAGGCATGTTATTTGAGACCTGAGGACCATGCTGTTTCATAATGACTTGATGTTCTCTCACCCGTTTTGTGGGTTATCAGTATAGCTTATGTTTTGGCATCTGTCAATAAGGAAAAGTGGGACTAAGCACTGTTCAATAAAATATTTTTTGTTGGTTTTCCTAATTAGAATCTCATCCATCTCTATTATCGTTACTCAATAGATATCTCTAAATTAATCTTTACTGTTTAATGCCTGGCAACAGCATGAGGGGTGACATGTACAGAATGTTCAGCACTATACAGCCCACTATAGGAAACTATAAGACATATAAGCAATAACAAAAAAAAAATCCTACCACACATGCATGCTTTTGTGGCTCAAACTTAACATCCGGTACATATCCGCAAAGAATAGAGTCCCTATAGATTATTTCTGATAATAAGCAAAATAAACAATAAGTAAATTACATTAACTATTAAGATAAAAGTATGTCCAGCCAGTATTATTTTGGATTACCACTAGAAGAACACTACCATTCTAAACATTATTTCAACATGTTGCTTATTTAATAAAATTAGTATAATATAAAATTCAACAAATCAGTTGCTGATATTATTTCTACGTGCAGGTACCCAACATGATATTATGTGTTTGTCATGTTTTATGTTCTAACATGCATCATAGAGTTGTGGCAATTATTTTCGTTTAGTGTTAATTAATTGTGTTAGTTAGTAGTGTGAATATTCAATTCATGTTTAGGAGATGCATTAGAACACAGGTAGTCCCATGCTTCTGGGTTTTCTGTTTATGGCAGACATTTGGGAAATAATACTGGTTGTTATTTGCATGGGGCCATCACATCAATTCTCACTGCTCAGTATACCCATTTCATTATCAAATCCAGGGAAGGCCCATAAGGCAGGAGACATCTGTCTTCTTAGAGAAGACACCTGCAGATAGATGAAGCTGCCAGCACTCTGTCTTATCTTTAGGCAAAGAAAATGGAGCGTGAGCGGGGAAGGAAGAGAGATGAGAAAAGAGAGAGGCAAGTGAGAAATATCTGGATGAGTGTGCTTTTCTTAAATGTTGAGGGATATTCTATGTATGGGCTTTTCTCAAACTATCAATGTGAAGATGAGCAAGTTTTACGAGCAGAGATAAAACTAATGTACTGTGAGAAAAACTGAGAAAGGTAATTATAGGTAAAACCATAACAAATTGATATCTACTCAGACGTAAAGCATCATGCAAGTGACGCTGCTTCGAAAAATACCTTTATAATTGTAATTTACATTCCTATTATTAAAAGAATTTTTTCATTGCACATCAACATCACACATCCGAACATCAACCACAACATAAGACAATAGTGCGTCATCCTAAACAATGTCACCTCTTTAGATGTCAACTCAAGTGGAAAATGGAAGATTTATTATCCCAATGAGCAATAAAACACACAGGAAACTATAAAAAAACACACACACTCTTAAGAATAAATGTGCTTAACAGGTTATTCCCAGCAATACCATAGAAGTACCATTTTTGCTTCCACAAAGAACCATTCAGTCAAAGGTTAGTTAAAGAACCATCTATTTCTTGATTTTTTATAATCTGAAGAACCTCTTTTTCACCGCAAAGAACCTTTTTTTAAACAGAAGGGTTCTTCAGATGTTAAAGCACCTTTTTTAAGAGTGTAGGAAAATCCTGGTTATCAGGCATGAAGTTAAAATGGCTTTTTAGTTGCATTTATGTTGCATTCACTTTTTAATATCTAATCAAAAACACAACAAACTCAAAAGATACCACAAACACTCAAGTGCTTACATATATCACTTGCACATTTCAAGATTCAAGTGCAACCAGCACAAAGATGAACATAAGCTGGGCACTCTGCAGTTTTTAAAATATATTTATGATTTCATTGATTCCAAAATTGCTTGGAGCAGGATTTGTGAACTAATGTGTGGGTGATATGAAGAGGTGTAAGCTCAGGAACCTGAACTATACAGTTAATTTGTTTTGAAATGAACTGAATGAGAGTTTAATTTCTTACGGCCTTAGGCCGTGTTCATACTTGAATTCTTTTTCGAAGCTGCTAGCATCTGTTTTACATTATAATCCTATGGAGTAAACCGTGTTTTTAAAAAGCTTCTCAGTGGAAAAAAGTTCAACTTTTCTGAAAAAACACCCTACCTCAAGGTCCTTTTCACATCTAACCAATGACAAGCAAGTAGTGTGTCGTTTCCATAACAACATGCGATGGAGGTGATTGGTCGAAAAAAATAATAGTTTTTTGTATATATGTAAGTTGAACTTTCACTTTCAATAACTTTTGACTGCATTTCTATCAAGAAAATAGTAGTATAGTTTTTAAATATGTGATTAGTGTTTGCATAGATGCTCTCTGTTTGTAATTAAAAAAGACTTCCGTTATGCTGCCTATGTTTCTCTGGGCTGCCTTCGTGCACAGAGGCTGACGACAATGTCATGGCGTACGACTGCTGTTTGTAATCAAACGCTGCCAGGGTTTTTAATACTAAAAAATGCAACTGTTAATATTAATCACTGTCACATATTTAGGTTATACTTTATATTAATCATTATTAACAATGCTAACAACTATAATGACTTTATATGATTCTTAACAGAATGTTGTTGTATATTGATGTAGTCATGAAAGTATGAATTTTACACTGAACAAAATTGAATATATCTGTGTATAGTGAACTTTACTCTATATACTCTAAAGTTTTTTTAATAAGAGTTACAAAGATTTCTATAAGATTTGTCAAGTTGATTAGTCGAATTCATAACTAAAATCATAAGATTTTTTATGTTTGACTTGGTCATGTCATTTTCAAACCACAAGTTATTATGATTGCAAACATATGTCAGAATAAAATGTAAGAATAAAAGGAAGATCTGATGTCCTGTACATTGTGTTTGGGGGTGTGGCCATTGGCTCTTCAGTTGGTGCTTAACAGAACTGTATAAAAGGTTGTCATCAACTTGAAGTTGACTTTTTGTTATACATAATCAAGTGACTGGAGAAATATGAATATCTATATGAATGATTGTATCATCTGTTCTGTTTATTTTTAATTTCTGTATTGACGTCATAGATGACGAATCCGCCCGTGGTAACTGAGCTCATTTCTATTTTTGTTGTTGTCATAATAATAACTGAGTAATTTTAAGTGTGCGTGAAACAGACCAAGTTCCGTACATTTGAAGCTGATTAATTTCTAAATCATGTGTCACAAAATGTATAAATTGTCCTTACCTAAACTCTGGCGCTTTGTTGTTCTTCAAGCCATAGAAACCTGCCGAGAGTGTTAAAAGCCAGTGCGGCACAAAACTGCCATGCTCACACTCCAAGTAGGGCGCAGACCATTTGACATGAGTTCTGTCTAAAAAAGATCCGTCCGGTGATGCCGGAAACCCTTGACTTTTGTGTAGGTGGTGTCTCTTTCGGTCCCTAAACTCGTTATACCAGTCGGACTCAGATGTCTTGTTTTTAAGGTGATGGTGCGCCGTGCTGGAGAGATCTTGAAGCACTATATGGTTCTCGGCCCTGGTTGCCTGTAGAAAGACCTGCGGACCAGGCGCCTCTGGTGACTCCGTGTGAAATGCCACCACTGCCCGATGGATTTTAGGATTCCATTCCAACATACTCCTCACTAACGAGTGGTACCACTGGATGTCCTTCGCGATGTGGTGCTCCGTGGATGTATTGGATTGCAGGAGCATGTTTAGGAAGTTGGTGGCGTGCGCCATGGTGTCGAGGATGCTTTGAAGGGAGTAGTGCAAGGCGACGTGCGCGCCACCGCGGAGACTGCTCAGCTCATACCGTTTGGAGCAATTGACATGCTTCAGAGTGGTAGAGTCTCCCGTATGCAGAAACGCGGTGACAACCCGTGGCAGATCCTCCTCGATCTTATGCGCCACCACGGTTCGCTCGGTGGCAGATGGGTTGTTGGAGACGGTCGGTTGATGGTGTAGCGTGTCCTTAGTATAAGGTGTGCTGTAAACAGGGTATTTTGCCTTGATTTCTGCGTCTTTGTCGCTCACCGACCATTCCACATAGCCATAATTTGATCCCTTCGAAATTCCCATTTGCAAAAGAAGACAGAGCAGGAATGCACCCATACCTCGACGCCACCAAGCACGATGAATATCACACACCATTGAGGTTCCCTTCGCAAGTGAGAGTATTCCTGAGCGCCCGGTAAACATCGAGATGCTCGTTCTCAAAAGTTACTGAACTCTATTGGATCAGTACGATAAATCCACACAACAACCTTAACGCCCACATCTGTAGACCACTGTGACACTATGTACCCAACACGATAAACATATTCTGATGTTATAGTCAAGCCAGGGTGCTCGCAGTTCTTACTGTAGCGATGTCTCTTCTTACAGTTTCGAGAGCGACTATAGAGATGATTGGATTTCACAGCGACGGTTTTCTTGTAGCGCTGCTCAATAGTCCCGTCAACGAATGCGTAATGCGTACAGGGAAGCGATTCTTTCAAAAGCCCATTTTCCCTCATTACGGAATTCGAGACTTGGGTATGGCTCTTGCTCTTGTCAATCTCGTGCATTTTGGGTGGGGTAAAGAAGACGACTGGAGCTGTCCAGTGCTGAAAGCAAAGGAGAGGATGTCCTCACGGCATCAATTCCTCTTCGAATATTCATTTTTTTAAGATTTATGCTTTGCATATTTAAATATTACAATAAAAACAGTAAAGTAATTTATGCATTATCCGTTGTCTCTTTGCGTTCATGACATAGTTAGATCCGTACATTTTTATACAGAGGCACATTTTTCATTATTTTAGCTGTGTACCAAAATGTATTCAAGTTACAGTTATATAATGGATATTGTGTTTAAGTGCACACTCTCACAGCTATATTTAGAGTGGATTCACATCAGATTATCTGAAGGGTTTGGGAATAACCGTTCTTTAATATGTAGCTCCCTTTTTCAAGGGACCAAAAGTAATTGGACAGTCGAATCAAAAGCTGTTTTATGGATGCCTTCCGTTAAATAATTTCTTCAAAAATGAAGCATGTTAAAGGTCTGGAGTTGATTCTACATATAGTGTTTTCATTTGGAAGCTGTTGCTGTGAGTCCACATCATGCGGTTCAGGGAGATCTATATGCAAGTGAAACATAGTTAGATTTCAAAAACACAAGAAATTCATCAGAAAGATAGGAACATTAAGAGTGGCCAAATAAACAATTTGATACATTCTGAGAAAAAAAAACACAGTAACAGTAAGCTCAGTAACAAAAAAATCCTGGACATCTATATAAGATACAAGTGGTGGATGATGACATTATCCTCTCCATGATAAAGAAAAACCCCAGGCCATCTACACACAAAAAGTCTTCATATATTTAGGAAATTTACAAAATATCTTCACAGAACATCTTACTTACTTATTATCCTAATGAATTTTGGCATAAAAGAAAAATCAATAAGTATGACCCATACAGTGTTTTTTGGCTATAGCCAAAAATTATCCTATGCTATTTAAAACCCCTTTACTGACAGAGCTCCTTTAAGCCTACAATTGAAAACGCACTGTTGGAACAAATTAGCAGATTATTGCTAAGAATTTTGTTATGTTTATAAAAATATAAAAAGTTCATGTTTTTGTGTTATAAAAAACATTTAAAAAATACTGATCAGCTCCACAATTTCATAAATCCAAGTCCCAAGGGTCACCAAGTGTTAGTAAATTTGGTCATGATACACCAAAGTTGTTTTAGCCGCTCTAGCACCAAAATCCACTAGGGCTACATAGGCTTCCATTGGTTTTAACACTTGATCTGAAATTTCACCACAACAGACATTGAGATGCTTTTTTTTCTTTTTTATTTCTAATTAACAGACACAATGGAAAATTACAAAAGCACAGAAACAATAAAAAAACAATAACTTTGTACGAAACTATACTTTTGATGAACACTAATTTATGAATCAATCATCATTTATATATCAATTTCTCTTCCTACATAGATTATTCTTCTAAACACTGATCAAATGTGTATTCTAGGGTTTTAGGCCTTTTCAACAATATAATGTTTATCATGATAAGATAAGAATTTACATGCAAAGTATTGAAGTAAATGGTTTTTATACTCACTCTTGTCATTTATGAATCAATTACACTTCCTACATACTTTATTGTATAAAACACTGATGAAACATGTATTTAAGAGTCTCAAGCCTTTTCAAGTTTGTCATGATGAGATCAGATTTGCAGAAAAATAACTTAGGTGACCTGCCGGGTCTGTGGCATGTAAAATGTCATTAAAAATCGAATTACACTTTATCTAAAAGAAACAATTACTCTTCCTACATAAATTATTTGAAAAAACACCATAGTAATCTGTATTTTTGAGTCTTAGACATTTCGAATGATATATAGTTTGTCATGATTCGATAAGAAATTACATGCACAATATTGAAGCAAACGCATGTGTCCAGTATACGGGATGGTGACAGTTAAAAAGACTGGTTTTGTGGTCAAGGGTCACATATTTTCAATGTTATGTATTTAATTCAACTTTCTGATATAAATAAACTAATGCCATCCATGGTCAGAGATCATCTGAGGTGGGTCAAGGTCTGCTCTACTTCCTTTTCCTGAACAGCGTTCCAAATAACAAAAAAAAATCAGATTGCCCTGTTCTTCTTGGTCTTGGCTTGGAACTCTTCATCACATTACTGATGTTCTATTAACTCCGTCACGACTGCACGCTCCATATCTCAGACATTTTCATCGTATTTAAGACCAACATTCAAATCCTCTCCATTCTTGCATAATATCAGCAGCTCATAATGTTGTCAAATGTTTTGTCAAGTGCTGAGAATTCATGAAATTTACTCCTACTTCCAAACTTAAGTATAAAAACAACTCCTTATGCTGTTGTTCTCAATGGTACATCAGATTTAAAATAAAATATTCATGCCAAAAATAACATTGTATTTAAAGCAAAACTATTTACCTATAGCAAATAAGAACAAATTTCTGCACCGGTTTAAAATGTGCCATTAAGACATGATGGAAATTTAGGCCTATTTATCTTTCATTTTCAATGTGTATATCCTAATGTATTGAATTGTCTTTATTGTCAAATGTGTTTTTAATATTATCTCCTATTAGGAATTTCACCATTCCACTTGAATGTATCAATTAATATTTTAAAATTACCAGTGAAATTAAAAATGTCTTACTTTTTCATGAAATATTGCAGCATTTATGGTAAATAGTTTATCAATGTGGGTAATTTTCTTGTAAAATTTCATGTCGCCTCATAATCTTCAGTTAAAATCTGAAAAAGCACTTCAGCCCTGCAATGACTATCCATCTTAAATGATGTAAATTAGTCGGCCTGGCCAGAGCATCTGTTAACTCCTCCCCTTCAACTATCGAGTCTGCTGCCACCTTCTTTCCATATTTTCTCATTTGAAATTCCTTTTCACTCGGAAATGTGTCAGAATACGGAACCAAAGATGATCGCAACTTCCGGTTCACGGGGAGTTAAAATAAATAAATCTATTCAGGGATTGGTCAATGGCAAAGTTTTCATCTAAAATCCCGTTTGCGGCACAGCAAAGTGTCGTAAATCATTTCTAAGCCGGAAACCATCAATTTCGTCCTGCACTTCACTTAAATTATGACTGGTCACTTAAATTTATAACTAACTTTTAAGCGCAGCTTTTAGCCAAGATTTTTTTACACTTAAATCAGTTCAAGGAAACAGAAGCTTGTCTTATTTGCAGCCCATCATTGTAGTTTATTTCCTTTTGGATTATTTTGTTCATGCTTTAGAAGTAAATGGCATAAACTATGCAAATAAAGTAACACCTGCCAATAGTCTACATTCGTACGTATTTATATAAATAACTGAATTACAACTGTCAGATGTGAGCTAAATCTAGACTTTGGAAGCTTTATAGCTGTTTTGTGTATTTGTTACACAGTCACCTCAACAAAGGTTCAATTATATATAAATGAATCACAAACATATATCTAGTACTTACTGACATTGCTACTCTTTCACCCTGTTATCTCCATGCCCCATGTGGAATGACCTTTACGGTCTTCTTCCTAAATCCTAATGGAGTGTTGAAAGACTGTGCCATTTCTAACACCATCAGTTCCACCAATTAGCCAATAAATTAGCCCTAACACTGAGGTTACAGTATATTTATACGTCTCTAAATATAGACCTAGAAGATTTACAGAACAACTAAACGTTGAAGTAGGCGGTGAACAAAACATATACCATCTGTGTGTATTATACTTAAACAGTGGGTCATTCAGCTTTATTTGTGATAGGCCTACAGTGTATGAAGTAAACAAACCTATTTTCCCGCCTGGCAACCCATGGCAGTGACACAGACGCACCCCACTGGTGGTGATTGGGAATGTCGCCGAGCTTCAACGTGAAAACCAAACAGCTGACCCAAACAATAAAATAATTTATAATGTATGATACTCCTTAAAATAAAACATGTAATAGTATGCATATGTTTTTCATTTCATCCTGATTTTATGGTCCAACTGCTATGGTCATGCACCATATACAGACAAGCCAGAGCTCTCTCCTTTTTTTTGGAGTACAAAATATGAATAGAAAGAATACTATGGAAAATAATCTGGGCCCGTACTCATGAAAAATCTTAATTTGTTTTAGAAATGTGAGCATAACCGTCTGAAAAACACCCCCAAAACATTACGCTCCCACAGCCATGTTTGACAGTGGGGATGGTGTTCTTAGAGTTGAAGGCTTCTCCTTATTATGCCAAATGAAGGCTACATCATTGTGGCCAAACAATTAAATTTTTGTTTCACCTGACCATAAAACAGAAGGCCAGAAGTCTTATAGCCCTTTCCTTAACTCCTTGTCTCTCCACAAATCAACAGCAGAGAGCTTCTGTTTTTCACCTGTTGAGTTGATTTAAACATCTGTTCCCAATGAATCAGGTGTAATTAGGATGCTTAAGAACAGCTTGGACTATTCGGAACAGTATAGAATTTTGGATTTTCCCATAGACTGTGACAGTTGGCAAAGGGTATGAATAATTTTGGACATGCCACTTTTTGTTCAAATTTCAAGTTTTTCCACAATGATGCCTTTTGTACATTGTCTTATTATATTTTGGGAGAAGCCTGTGTCAGTTCTGCTTAAAAAAAAACTTGCTGGTTGAATAAAAGTAACTTTAAGTCCTTAAGAATTTGCCAGGGGTATGCATAATTTTGGGCTGGATTGTGTATATATATATATATATATATATATATACACACACACACACACACACACACACACACACACACACACACACACACATATATATATATATATATATATATATATATATATATATATATATATATATATATATATATATATAGTGGCTGTGTGTGCGTGAGATATGTAAAACTGAAAAAAGTGTTTATGCAATTTCAAACTAAGGACCCCATACTTAACAGCGCCTTCTTTCCTTCCAGGCCAACCATCCAATCACAGTCTTTAAAAGACTGTGTCATACATATCAATGGGGTCAGCCCCGCCTCCTCACTAAAATAAACGTTTTTGTCTTTTCCTTGCTCAAAGTTGATCTCAGATTGGTCCTGAATCGCTTTGAAGCTAAGACTCCTACATAGAAGTTTTTAAGCTAAATTTAGAGCTTTCTTAGAGCCATATATAGATGAGCTTTAGAAGCTTTAAGAATATGGTCCCTGGTATGGAACGGTCAACACAGAAGAATCATGTTATTTCCAGACACAACAAACATTCCAGCAAACCATAAAACATAAATAAACATAATAATAAAGTAAATAATATAAAAAGATGACTAATTATGTATTTAATGTATTTAATAATTAAATCATTGTATTTAATAATACAAACAAATTAAATAATTGTAATGCCTTTTGATATTTAATATTACCAAGGCCATCTAAGAAGTATTTTAGATCCTTTAGAAAGGAGGAGATTTAAAATATCTGCATTTATGTATGTGTTTCACTGATAATATGCCAGAGCTCTCTCGTTTTTTTTATTGATAAAAGATTATAATGTACAAAGAAGTACAAATGCCATCAGAAAAATAATAAATAACAAAACACAAATGTGTCTCTCCTAATGCTTTTGTGAAATGGATACAAGATTATTCTTCCCTCTCTTTTCAGAATATGTGGTCATGTTTTTTTTGTTTTGGTTATTTGCATTGTGCAATTTTGTACTATTACATATTGTAATTTACCCTATTGATGAATAAAAAAAGAAGAAGAAAAAGAAGTACGAATGCAGCCATGAGCTCTCTCCTAGCCTGTGTTTTGCACCACGGGTGACGTCATCGCACGTGTCGTCATCGTTCCTATCAATGTGGACGCGAGCGGAGTTCCATTCATTACGTTAGCTGAAGATGAACATACCAAAAGATTCCAACATGGCAGTATCGGAGCGTAAACAAACAGACACGGATCGAGGCATCGTGGTAAGGAGTGCTTCTGTGTCCCCGTAAACGAGTTATTAACCTTCTTTAGTTTGAACGATCTGAAGCAGATGATTGGAAAAGCCACGAAAGTTTTAAAGTGACCACGTTGAAGCTAGCAACTACGGTTTTGCAGCCAAGAACTTCGCAATAAACCACTTTAACTTCGCTTTAAGCCTAAATTATGTCAAGAATCGCGTGTTTATGTGTCTATCGTCTCAACTCATCTGTATTTTATAGATTCGAGATGACTGGCCGGGATACCCCTTGGATCTTTTCACTTTTCCAGAGCATTATTTGGGGGATCTTGAGTGCGTCTACATCCCGCATGGAATTATCATGGATAGGTATGTCCGTTGTGACGTCATTCAGAAGCGAAATCATTTGTTCTTCCATTGATTAAACCTAGAAATGCCTTTATTTAAACACATGTTTCCGGCATAGAAGTTCTAAGTAAAACTTTTGAGTTGAACATATCTGAAAATTGCCATGCAACGTGCTAGATTACATTTAGATTTGCATGTGGATGCACTTAGTACATTTAATACTGTCACAGCTTTCACAGAATTGCAAAACCTCCCTATATGTCTACATTTTAAGATGCTCTGAGCTTCCTTTCTTCAAACAAACCATTAACTAAATAATAAGAAAATGTTCTGATGCTTTGCAGGACAGAGAGGCTGGCGAGGAACATCATGGATGATCTTGGCGATCATGACATCGTGGTGCTGTGTGTACTAAAGGGGGGTTATCAGTTCTGCGCTGACCTGGTGGAACGCATCAAAGTCCTGTGCTGTAACTCCAGTAAGACCCTTCCTATGAGGGTGGACTTCATACGTCTCAAGAGCTACCTGGTGAGCACACCAACATAGTAATTCTGTTCTGTTATTTTTCGTATTTTTTTGCTCACTCCAATTTTAATACTAGGCCAGTTTAGCATGAACTGCAAAGTAGCATGAAACTGACTTGGGTCATATGATGAATACTTAGTGGATACATTCATAGAAACAGATCTTTGTTTAGGAGTATTTCTGCATGCTGAATTTATTGGTCTTGCATGTAAATGGCTGTGTAAATGGTCATTTAGATAGTCAACAAAATATATATGGAGCCTCATTCATAAAGCAATATTTCAGAAGCAAATTAAAATTTCCCCATCTTTTACTCCTGACTGAATATGACATTCTTCTTGAAGAATAATGCAGTCGGAGTCATAATACCACGTATCATTTTTCATCCAAGCGGTTGAATGGGAGTGAATGCGTCAAAGAACGGCTCGACAAGGCTCCGTGGTCTTAACAAAGGTCTTCATTGATACGCTTCAGGAATACCTGTGTTGAGACCACAGAGCCGTGTCCTGCCATTCTTCAATGGATAGATGCCCTTTTTGGAGCTACAAAATAGTGCCCACCATTCAATCCCATTTTACAGCTTGGAAGAAAAGTGATACGTGGTAATATAACTTCGCCTATATTATTCTTCAAGAAGAAAGTCATATTCAGACAGGATGCCTTGAGGGTGAGTAAAACATAGGGACATTTTGTTTTGCCTCTGAAATATCCCTTTAATATACAATACATGTTCTGAGTCTTATTGTGAAAGAGCTGATAGGTGAAATTAGAGGTGGACAGTACATGAGTAGTATACTCAATATCTATTCTGTACTTTTATTTTGAGAAAAATCTACTTCACTATATAAATTATGAAGATTATAGCATACTTTTTACTCCATTACATTGCATAAATTATGTTTTACATTTTTTTTACCTTTTGTATTTAAATCTAGTACATTTTTACTCAAATTAAGCTTTCTTTAGTCTTATTGAATTTTGTATATCTGTTTACTTGTGGCTCAGTGGCTAGAGCATGGCGTTAGAAATGCCAAGGTCCAGGAGATTGCGCAAATGTATAGTACAATGCAATGTAATTCACTTTGGATAAAAGCATCTGCAAAATGCATAAATGTGAATCTGCTGTGTTTGGGTGTAGTGCATCTTTTAGTCAACAGAGGGCGTCCTGACTTTGTTTGTGAAGTTTGGTTTCTCCCCTCAGGCTTTGAGATGGCAAGGTCAATTGATTTCCTATATGAACTTTGAGAGGAAGAATGATTTGAAGAGGTCACAGGGCAGTTATGTTTCACCACATTCCTAAAATATTTAAACTAAAGCAAAATACAGTTGTTAAACACAGGCTGGTATAGAGGAAATTGTATTTATTGTACTTTAAAATTGCTTTGAAAAAACAGTTGATAGATTTGAAATAATGCTAATACGTCTAGAACTATTATTTATTATTTCACGTTTTTACTTCAAACCAGAACGACCAGTCAACTAAAGATCTCCGTATAGAGGGAGCAGAGAATCTTCCTGTTTTGAGTGGAAAGGTAAAAACATTCTTTGACTTCTTATTTTTTGCAATAATTTAGTAAAATTAAAGGTATGAGAGCTTTAGGAAAAGCTGTATTTTTCCATACAGTGAATGCTTATGGTTATATGAAATAATAGACCAGTCATGTAATTGATAAATTTCACATCATCATCCAATCAGAACCACAGATCTGAAATGAATGAGAAGATGCTGAGGCTTTAAGTGTGCAGTGTGTATATGTAAGCTGTAATTAAGAAAGCAAATTCTTAGAATAATGATAAGTTCAGTGCTACGGTGAGTAGATTTCCTTGAATAATCAAGGTGTGTGTGTGAGAGTGAGAGAGAGAAGTATCCCCTCTTACAATTTTTCACACTGTTTTCTGTCTAAAGGCGCAGGTCATGACCATGACAACATCTATAGATCTTTTTTCTAAATGTAGAAACACTTCTCGTTGCATGCTGGGAAATAGTGATTGTACATCAGAGAAATGAGAGTGAGTCAGAGTTGGAATAACTGACATTGGTCGGCAGGGAAAATGACATTTGCTTTGGGTGTCTGGTTGGTTTAATGTTGATGTGATACAGGAGAAAACTTTTGGATCAGAAAACTTAATCGCTGAGCTGAGCTTTATGTCTCTGTTTTAGTGTTGAATGAATGAAGCTGTGAGTCTAGACAGATAATGTATTGTTCATATATTGGTAATTTTACATTGGTTTGGAGGCTTCCAGACAGCACTAAACTAATTTTATGCAAAGAGGGTTTGTTTTTCATTAAAATATGTCATACTGTTATAATCCAAGAAAGCTCAAATCAACTGGATGTAAATTTTATAAAGGGATTCCATGAAAATATGTCTCCTTATATTTTATGCATTATTAGAATTGATTAATGGTAAACATGTTTTCTTCATAATTACATTTTATTATGTAATGCAGTAAGAATATTGTCTGGTATTTCTTTAATAAATTAAATGATATGACAAATAAAAAAACTCTCTTAAAATAGGGGGTTTTAAATTCTTGAAATAATCTGGTGTGTCCTATTTCTGTGTGTCTGCATCATTTGATGAATGTTGTGATGTTCATACACCCAGAGTATTAACAGTCAGTTCTTTCTTGTCTTTCTCTTTACATGTACTGAAGAATGTACTGATTGTGGAGGTAAGTCCCCTGTCAGATTTGCTCTGTCTGTCTAGATAAACTCATACCGCTGTTTGTTTATTTAATATCCTTTTTAACAAAAGGGCTTTCAGATGTCTTCTTGCAAATTCCTTTTCTTATCGTCTCATTCTTACAATTTGAATGAGCCTTTCTGAGGTCAGTAAATCCTGTTCTGTTTGTTTTCCCATTTATTCCAACAATAAAAGGTTTATTCCAAGTTTTAATGGACTTGTTTTCTATCTTCCAAGTGATGTTTTCAATCCTAATTGTCAATTTTGCCAATCTTCCTAATGCAATTAAACCATGAATATATATTGTAGCAAACATACAGCGGACAATAATTTAAACACACAGTTTAGTAAATGATATTATATATATGATGCATGCATTCTACCAAGACATGTATTAGTTTATATCTTTTGTTTATGATGACATTTCATATTTGTGTCTTGATTCTCTTAGGCGATCGTTGACACTGGAAAGACAATGAAGACTCTGCTGGATCATGTTAAAGCATTTGGGCCCAAGATTATCAAAGTAGCTAGGTGAGTCCAGAGACTAACGCTAAACTCAGAAATAAATGATTACTATCCACCTAACCCACATTTGTATTGTTTCTGTCTGGTTGTGTGAATCTTCGGTTTGTGTGATTTTGGGGAATATGTTTGTATCTGTTGCAGTTTGCTGGTGAAAAGGGTGCCCAGTGGGACAGGTTACATGCCAGACTGTAAGTGATGACTGGAAGGGATACTTCCTAAGATATTACAATTCTGTCATCTCCTCAACTATATGTTATTTTAAAATGTTATGACTTCTATGGATCATTTTTTCTACACACAAAGTTTTCACATGACAAGAAGACCTGGCATATGTTTTGTCCTCTTTGGAGCTTCACAGCCCCATCTCTTATATCAATGAGATCCGCTTGGACGTTGTATCTTTGCAACATCTCCTTTGTTTTTCCCAAATGAAGGAAACATCATGCATGCAAAAAAAAGGTGCTTCGATGGCATCGAATGGCCATAAAGAACCTTTAACATCTGAAGAACCTTTCTGTTTCACGAAAGGTTCTTTCTGGCGAAGAAATGTTCTTTAGATTATAAAAAGGCAAGAAAGAGTTGGTTCTTTTAAGGAACTTTGACTGAATGGTTCTTTGTGGAACCAAAAATGTTTTTTCTACGGCATGGCTGTGAAGAACCTTTTAAGCACCTTTATTTTAGGAGAGTACTGGTTTGGAAAGACAAGAATGAGTAAATTAAGATTTAAATTTTTGGTCGAACTGTTCTCAAATGGTTTGCATATGATTTGTATTTACGTGATGATGCTTTATGTACTTTTTGTGAACGTACAGAAGATCAGCACTTTTCATTTCTTTGCAGACTTTCAGATGGGTTAGCATTTTTATTTCTTACACAAATGTTTTGATGTGCATGTGGCAAGTAGGCATTTAGGCCTACTGATGTTTACTGTGTCATATAGATTTTTTTAATTTGATTATTTATACTTTGAGACATGATAAATGGAAACACAAACTATTTATGGTTTAAATACAAACTACAAAAATTAAATTTTCAGTGCTTAATGTGATCTTTATTCCAGATGCTGGATTTGAAATCGCCAATCGCTTTGTGGTCGGTTATGCCTTGGATTACAATGAATACTTCAGAGATCTAAATGTAAGACTCCCTTAATCAACATTTGGCACATGATCGGTGTTAGTTTGAATAAAAACTGACATGATGATTATGCTGACATTAATTCTTTTTTATTGCCTGTATTCCAGTCTGCATGAATGTTGTTTGACACTTCTGTCAAAAAACTTTTTAAAGGCTTATTGCCAGAACTTCCCTAAGGAAGGACTCCACCCGTTTGTCTACATATTCCAGAATTTATAAGCAACAGCCGGAGTGAGATCAGCATATCAAGCACTAACATGCTACAGTGAAACATGCAGAACTTTCCCTTAACAGTAATTTTATGTTTGCTTTAACTGAACTGTAATGATGTATTATAGAAGCATGCATGTAATGTCTACCCAAAGCCTGAAAGGACAGACGGCATTAGCAGTGTGAGAATTAAGAAGGAAAATATCTCTCTGTAGCTGCATAGTGTTCTATTTATCTCCATTTGGAGGACTGGTTGCTAGGGGTAAGTAAGCTGTTGTGAAAAATGACACCCACTTCAGAGAACGCCCCGGGCTGTTATCTTAATTAACCAGCAATCTAGAATCTATCTCTCACATGCGTACATCATAGACAAAGAGTAGCTCTCACCCAAAACCTATTGAGCTGCAAACCTAGACATCATCAGAGATGTTGGCATCTGCTGACATCATCCTGGTATAAGTCATTTGATTCATCTGATGTAGGCCGCAACATAATTCTGATTTCTAGATACTCCATTTTGATCAAAACCTAAGGAAGCATAATCCCAGAATGCCTTGTGTTATGCACAGTAAAAATAACTAATTGATTAAACTGTAAATCAAGTACAGCTTTACTGATCTGTCACTTTTGTTTCAGGTGAGGTTGGATATGGATCTGATTTGTTTCTTTTTCTGTCTTTTTCCAGCTTTATGTCAGTCTTTGTCTTTCTGTAGATTTTTGTAATGTCTTTCTGTCTGCATTTCTGTTTTCTCTCTGACTATAAAGGAGAGGGGTTAAGAAGGTTATTAAGATTTGTTCTCTTGATGCTTGTTGTGCTGAATGACTTATGAGGATCTTTGTCTTTCTCTGCCCCCTTTCACAGCACATATGTGTGATCAGCGATAGCGGCAAACAGAAATATAAGGTTTGAAGGTCTCACTCCTTTGATCAATATCTGAATGTTGGCTCGGGAGGAAGAGGATGGATGTCGATCATACATCACAAATAAGATGTTATCAGACACTTTTTCACAGAAGATCCTCCTGTTGTATCTTACGGTCCTGTCTATGGCTATGTTTGGAACTGAATTCCACTTACTACTAAACTGTACAGTATATGCCTACTGCCTTTTTAGTTTTTTTAAACACTTTTTAGCTATTATTCCACAATAGTAGTATCAAGCAGTGATGGTGTACATTGTCACATGGCCTCATTCCTTCACACTGCATCACAAGTGCCTACTATTTATCAACTTGGAAAGTAAAGAGATGTGTTTAGTCAGCTTTAAAGACAAATAATGAAAGAGAATAGCAATGTATAAAATTGTGTCTGTACCTAATTCTGGTTCATTCATTACATTAGAAATAAAAAGTAAGGGTGGTGTCAAATGTGGGGTCAGATGTAATGTTAATGCATGCTATGAACAGTGTACACAGCACATACTGTAGAAATAGTAAAAGTTGCATGTTACAGTATGCTATTCCGAACATCGCTATGAAGAGACATTTAACCCAAAAAATGAAAATTCTGTCATCATTTTCATACCCTCGACTTGTTCCAAATCTGTATAAATGCATTTGTTTGTATGAACACTGAGAAAGATATTTGCAAGAATGATTATAACCAAACCGCGTTTGGCCACCATTGACTACCATAGTAGGAAAAATGGTAGTCAAAAGCGCCTCAGAACTGTTTGCTTTCCAATAGTCTTCAAAATATCCTATGTATCTCAAAATATAAGAATATCAGTCTATGGTAGTCAATGGTGGCCAGGAACTGTTGGTTACAAGCATTCTTCCAAATATCTGTCCTTGTAAGTAATTCTTTGGAACCACTTGTGGGTGAGTAAATGAAGACAGGATTTTCTTTTTTGGGTGAATTGTTCCTTTAATAGCTGTTTGGAATAGCTATGTTCTTCATACAAGGTGTGTTCATACTCTTGTGTTTTACCCATCATGAATAGTTGTTTACTTATGCTGTCATAATTTAAGCTTGGTTGTGTATAACACTTGACACAGCAAGCTCACTTTTCACCAGCAGATTTTTTCAGAGAATAATATGTGAATTAGCATTACAATTATTACTCTTCTTTTATAAAATGTCGTTTTGTATTCCAGCATTTGTCATAATGTTTACATTTTATAATATTTTCATGTATTTTAACAACATTAAAACTGAATGGATTCGTACTTGTTGTCACGTACGTCACTTTTCATTTCATGTACCAAACAATACAGATGAAAGCATGCCTGTTTGTTGACGGAGCATTCGATGTGGCATTGTTACGTATAGAGCAGCAGTCATACTTCAGTGACAGAACTCAAAGATGCCATACACCTGTACATGCACAATGGGATGAAGTACATCATAGCATATCTGGGTGTGTTACATAAAAGCCTCCATTGCTTAATGTTTCACAAGTCTCTTTTCGTTGTTTGGTGCATGTGAATTATGTGGTGCGTTTCTGTCAGATTCGATGGCAGGTCTATGGCATCAGCAGGTGTGTGTGCTGTGAAACCACAGATATTTGGTTCGAAAGGAAATATCACTTACATTTCTCATGGTTGTATTCATAGCACTGTGTGGAAATTGATGACTGTTTTCTTTAAGTGTTTATTACCGGTTTATATTGAGACAAACTTCCATTTTGGTTTGACAATGCTTTTTAAAACTTTGAACATGAGAGATTGCAAAGGTCATTTGTACATAAGTCAAACAGACAGACAACGTATGGAAACAGGAAAACTAGAGATAGATATATCATAACATTTTTATTGAATGTTTAATTGATATTTTATTTATTTTCTAGTACAGCTTTGGAACTAAAAACACAACATAACATCCTGATGGAAGAAGAGGGTTGATGCACACAGGACATTGTACAACAGGATTTTCAATGAAGTTATAATAATTTTAACCATGAATTGCTTTTGACTTGATGCTTATAAACCTGTCTCAAGCTTGACTTGTTTAACATTGTCCTCCTGAAATTTAAGAACATCGTAAATGAAGGCACGAGCCGGTTATATGGATTGATATTTCTTGGCCATTAAACATCCCTGCAGAGCCGTCATGAGACATAATAACTCCCAGAGCATGGCTTGCTATGTCAGTAATGGATCCCCTAGTGGGTTTACAGCTGGTAGCTGTGTTTTTAAGTTAGTGTTATCCTTGGCTATCTCTAAAGATGACGTCATCCAAATGCTAGAAATAAAATCCACGGTGACCCACCAAACCATGAGCTGGTGAATGTTGGTTTATAAGATGGCTGACCTGGGCAAGAATACCATAAAGGCTTGTAGGATTTTGTAGGCAGTCAGACATGACACCCACAGATCATGCCATAAAACTTTTGAGATCACATTAACTGCCGATACAACAGTGACTCAACTTTGCCATTCCATTTAATACTTATTTTAATACTGTGATACTTCAAAGTCTAATAGTTTAAGATTCAATATGCATGGGCATGCTTTTTTGACTGCAGAATTGCTGGGGGAACTTCCTGCCATAACTAGTCTCACAAGTCCATGAGTTTAAAGCAAGTATAAACCTGGCTGAGTTCAGTGTCTCTGCCCAACATACAACAACTTTTATGGGGTGAGCTAAAAGCTGTGTGAGCTTTTGTCCAAATTCTAAAGAAGCATATATGACACAAATATTGGGCAATAGAATGACCAACATTGAAATCCATTTAAGATGGTGGGTGAAGCTATCTTTAATAGATTAAATCCTAAAAATAATAGAAAAGTAATTAAAAAATAGATTGTTTAAAATTTTTGATTGTGGTTTCAAATCATTAGGTGAACTACAGGGAAACTCATTTCAGGTGGACTGTGAGGTAGATTGTCATGTGTCAGCTTATTAGCCTAAAGATAAACAGTGTATTGTGTTTTCAACTGGGTTGGAGGTTTCTTTGTCTAGACTGGATACTTAAAGGAACCATTCATCCAAAAAAGAAAATTCTGTCTTTGTTTACTTCCCCTCAAGTTGTTCCAAATCTGGATACATTTCTTTGTTCTGATGAACACTGAGAAAGATATTTGCAAGAATGATTGTAACCAAACCACCATTGCCTGCCCTAGGGAAATTAACTTTATAAATGTATTTGTTGTGTTGGACATAAAGTAAGATATTTTAATGTAAAGGAAAGCAAACAGTTATTGCACTTTTGACCAACATTGTGATATCTTTCTTTCTGTTCATCAGAATTATTTCTTTGGGATATAGGGTTCTTGGTTCAACACTAGATGGGCTTCATTGACCTTGGCCAAGCAACTGCCCAGTACCCAGAACACCAAAATAAATACCTAGCAACCACCCAGAGCACCAGCAAAGAAACACAATAAAAGACACTTAGAAACTCTATTACACCCAGACATTCACCCCCCAGCATTTATTCTTTCAATGTTACATAGATTTTCATTCTCTTTTGTGTAGTTACTTCGTTTCAACAGCTTCCAAAGAGCCTAAAACAAGCAAAATCCAAAGACAATGTCTAGCTGATGTTCTGATAGCAGAGTTTTTGTTTTGTTCCCATAATTTGCCAAATAGATAAAATGGGGCATTGAACGAGTGAGTGGGTATTCACAATAGAATATGGGAGGAGCCATTTTGTCCTTTCATACACCTGACATATGACTCCAGCATTTAAACAGCAGGACGGAGTTTCAGTGTATTGGGAAAACAAGGCTGCCCACTCTGTTTGCCTGTTCAACTGTGGTTTTGGTTAGGACTGTTTGTCTTTTCACTGTTGTCAAGCAGCAGTCTCTCAGAAGTTAAATAGTGATCTTTTTTTATGGGTAGCGTCTTTAAGGAAGTGACATGGATCCAGAAATGAAGTTACTTTCGCCAAATGATATAGGAATTTAAAGGGATTGTCCAAAATATCTAATGTCATTATTAATCCTCATGTCATTCAAAACATGTATATGACTCTTTCGTCTTTGAAACACAAAAGATATTTTGAGAAATGTCTCAGTGGTTTTGTGACCATACAGGGGAAGTCAATGGAAGTCAGTGTTGTTTGGTTATTAACGTTCTTTAAAATCTCTTCTTTTATATTCTGTGAAAAGAAAGTCATACTGCTTTGGAATGGCATACGGATTAAGGAGTTAATTATATAAAAGTGATCATTTATGGGTGAACTATATCACCCTAAGTCACACTCAATGAGAAAAGCAGATCTGTGGACTGTGTTTTGCACTGTATAAACTGAATTCAGGGTTTGAAATCATGGAGCTAAATTCAAATTCATGTTTCAATACATTTTAAGACCTCTTCACCACTTCAAGTTTAAATCGTACATTGTCGACACTTTAACTTAAATTTTCTATATACAGTTGTAATATAGCACGACTAAACAGTCTTAGTTTGTGATAACTGCTTATTATTGCAACATAATTCATAAGGGTTGGAACAAAGCCCCAGATAATAAATTGAGTGACTAACCCAATGCAAGGTTTATTAGAAGGAGAAACAAGGCCATGCTAATTGCCTTCTGACTCACAGTGGTGTACGCCTCACGGCTATTCCCAGAGACAGCCATCGTTCCAACTCATTTTCCTCCAACCATTTGCATGAAAACTTGCATTTGCCCATTAGTCAACGATGTTGTTTAACAACCGGGTGTGAATGGACCTCCCACTATTCGCCTACGCAATGATTAAATTCAGGCAGACTTTAGCAAATAATCTCTTTGGACAAATATATAAATATGTTTCACAATTTAAATACCTTGAAAATGGCTTTTATGATTTTACTTTTAAGGACCTTCATTTTCTCTAAATGTATTTATCAACTTTTTATACTTTTTAAGACCCCGCGGACACACTGGAATTAGCATAGATCCAGTCTGAACAAGGATCGACGCTGTTCCTGTTTTCAAGTTATAACTGGCAGGCGCATTTCCAACTTGGTCACAAGAAAGACACGCAGCTGACTGACATTCTTCCTGAGATGGCTGCTTCCCAGGAGAGTGTCTGCTGTGGCTTCAGCTCCATTTCTGACCAGACTGTAGAGAGAGGAATTCCCTGGGCTGGGAAGTATTGTGAAAGTCCCTGGTCAGGACGACCTCGGAACAAAGGCCACTCAATCCCTGCAACAGGTGGCCCCTTCTGCTGCCCGTGAATGAAGGGAACATACGTGCCTCTAGAAACTGAACGCATTTTGCAGGGCTCTCTGGCTCTATTTGTGTTTGTGAATATGCAGAATGATACAGATTTACAAAAAACTGATTCAAAAATCGAATTCAGAGGGTAAATTCTGTTGTTTACATTAACATAAATAATTACAATAGTTGCTATTCATTTATTTGTTTAGCAGGCACTTTTAAAATCTGTATTATATCAACTACATATATCTATGAAATATTGTCCTCAGTCTGCTTCATAAATCTGCATCTGACGATTATCGGCTCATAAAAGAAACAGTGTTACAAAACTCCCATTTAAATATTGACACTGATTAAAGTGTTTAGTGATGTCACTGAGATGATGGATAAACTCTGGTCAAGCGCTCTGAGATTGTGAGCATTGCTGCCACTCCTCGTGTGTTCGCTTTGTGGGGCACAGTGTGTGTGTGCACAGACATTCCACAGCCACTGCCAATCGCATGCCAAAACTGCCCGACCCTGCTTTGAACCAAGCCAACATGTGACTCCATTAATCCAGACAAACAGTTGTATTTGCGAAAGAAAGAAATGGAGGACAGAGAGAGGGAAAGAGAGATTGGAGGAGGCCATGGATAGAAGAATTGCCATTTTAAAGAAAACTATTGATTGAAATTCTGTATTAAAATGACTGGAATATCTGTATGTATGAGAAGACGATTAATTTGAGATCATAAAATCAGATTATTGACTGTGTTAACACCCCTAATGTTTATATTTATGTACACTTACAACACATATGAAGTCTTTAATCAATGTTCTGATTGAGGGACGCTGCCAAAGTATTTTTTCTACATATGTATTCTTCTACATAGAGCTGTGTTTTTTTTGTTATAGTGTTCTTTAAACAGTGTCTGTGTATCGAGTCAAAATGTGTAACGGGGTGATATATACACAACAACACTGTCGTTTTTGTGTTAAGGGACACAAAGTCCTAGCAAGACGTTCCATCCCACAACATTGTTCCATTTGTGCTGGTAGCATATGCCAACTAAACAATCAGAGATGGGAGGAAGCACATGAATCCCTATGGGTTTGAATAACACCCTTGTGAAGTAAAAATAAATGCAATTTTTGTTGGTTTACATTAGTTTTAATGTCATCAACGTTGATTTAAAATAAAATGTCAACCTTCAAAAATTGGACGATAAAAATAAGTCGGTGTGATTTACATTTATTTTGTGTATTTCTGCATCGTACTATTTAAAAACGACCTCAACAAATTGTTTTGAGAAAGTACTATTTGTAACAACACTGTCCATTGGACAAAACTTAAACAAGAAATGTTATACAGAATCTGATTGGACGGAGGTTTGCCAGCTCGCAAAAGGGTGGCGTTTCCAAGGATTCCGAGAGCGCTCGAGCCCCGATCCAGCGAATGCTGCGCGCGCGCGCGCGTGTTGAGTTGGACCGGGAATAGGAAAACTTTCTCACTGTTATTATCCATCAAAAACATTCGGAACTGGGATATAACGCGAACTCTCCCTTCTGTGTTGATGAATTGACCGACTTTGTGAGAATTTTCGTCCGCAATGGGCGTTCACAACGTTACATTAGCGCTTTATTCCCAACAGGTAGGTGCTGGCTAGCCATTACAATACCAGTTAGCCTTTACTTTGTTTTGCTAGCTACTCGTGCTAACAGAAACCCGTGGCATTGTAGATCATTCAGAAGACTCGAAGGTAACATATTCTGGTGCGAAATGCTTGTGTTAACTCAATAAAAGAAAGTTTGACACTTTTGAAGTGTGCGTGTTTTGTTAGTCGTGTTGAAGCAAACGACATCAATCCAGAGCAGAAAGTTTCCAGCGCTGTTAGCCGCACGGACACCCGTTCAGTGTAACGACACGACACTTGATCAAACCTCGTCGCTTACATTCCGAGAATGCTTTCGATCATGGGTTATAATCTTCTTTGAACGAGATACAACATGTTTAATGTGCTCTTGTGTTTGATATCTAACAGTTTGAGTTGTAAATTAATAAACGGGTGCACATGCGACCATGTGGCATTGTGGAAAAGACTCGTGTTTTGCTGGAATAAGCAATTTTTGAGAGTTAATCAGAATGGGCTTTATTGGCAAAGTGTGCACACAATACAAAGACATTTGAAGTGGTTTCCATGACTCTCAGTAGTTACATACATGCAGTATAATATATGTCACAAGAATTTGATAATTAAATACACAGCATAGAAAAGCACTATGCATGAAGTTGTAAGTAACTTCAGGAGAGTTTGTTACAGATGTGAATAGTAATGTACTGTATATTACAACTGTGTATAATGTGTTAAGTAAGATTTTACTTCGCAATGTGTCACAGGTAGAAACAAAATACTCCGGTTGTCAATTGCTAATGAGAAATTTAACTGCTTGTGGTCAGTTTACTTTAGGCAAAATGTTACAAAAACGTACAAATTTGTGTGTTCTGCTCTTCCAGGGTCATTCACCCATGCATGTGAAAAATGGGATTGAGCTGGATGTTAAAGTGTGATTTAAGGATATTTCTCTGCATGTGGACTGCAACGGTACTCCGGTGTTTCTGTGAAGTGATATGATGGACACACATTGGAGGACAGGAGATGGCGATGAGGATGATGAACTGAATTATGCTGTTGTATCTGCAAACTGCGAGGTGAGACCCATGTTTACTGTACAGTTATTACCTGGAGCGTCAAATTGTTGGTGGGTCCAACATAGATCAACCCAAGTTAAACCAATGTTTTCATTACCAGCTTAGTACTGTACTCACTAAGCATTTTCTTGATTACAAGTAACAAAGAATTACTATACGTAATCTTGTGTTTATTACAATTATGATAACTAAAGGATTAGGAATAAAAAAGCTGGCCTCATTTTAAAATATCTAAGGTCTGAAAGTGATTTAAAATGGACAGGGAAAACATTCATATCAAAGTGCACCGTTTAGGCATACAGTTCTTTTACACATACAGTGTAACACCTTTTGTGGATTAAGGAATGATGTCATAAGTGAGGTATGATTAGGGATGGGTATCGTTAATATTTCATTGATACCAATATCGATGCTGCTTATCGATACCGGTACAGGCGGTACTTATCAATACTGTTATCGAGTCTCCGCTCTATAATTTGATGCAAAAACACATGATGTGAAAAGATGTTAAACATATTAAGTTTTTTATTACAGCTGAGCTTTAGAACTGCAGTTTACAAACGTTTCGGAGCAAACAGAAAATGACACACAACAAAGCGTGTGTGTGTGTTCCTTAGCATACCACTTACGGCACTTAGCATGTGCATAGGAGCACATCATAATGTAATTCAACGCATTTACCTTACATCACTATGGTTATTTGGCTGGTAGACCGTATTTTTTTTTTCTTTATGGTTTTAGGTCTGCATAAATTTAAGTACTTTTTTCTGAGCCAGTAATATTTTTTAATTTTATTTACCTTTTTCATAATTTTACAAGCACATTTACTAAAGTAAGTTAATATGCCCGGTGGCCGAATTATTAAAAATAATGTTTTAACTTTTCAAATAAAATACTTTTATTTTGACGGGTTGCCGCAAAGGGTAGCTTGACAGAATTTTCCTCGTTTTCCACTCATTAACACGCAAAAGAAGCAGATATATGTCCCTAGATATCACACATATGCCAGCAAACTTTGGCCATTCGGACATTATTATGACACCCAAATCTACCTGCCCTTGACGAAAATCTATATGTGAGGCTTGGATTCACTGAATTCTTGTTTGTCTGACATTAAGTCTTGGTTCTGTTCAAACTCTTTACATCTTAATGAGGGAAAAACAGAGGTCATTGGGTTTGGGTCTATAGGAGCACCCAGTTATGACTTGGGAGACCTGGACTCCTACAGAAAGCTTTCTGTGAAACATTTGGGCATTATTTTCGATTCTGCACTCAAGTTTGATAAACAGATAAATTCTATGGTCAAGTCCAGTATCTTCCAATTAAGACTGCTATCAAAAGCAAAGAGCTTTTTGTCATTTAGTTTGAGAGAGTGATCCAAGACTTTGTGTCATCATGGCTTGATTATTGTAATTCCCTTTATATGGATATAAATAAATCATATGTAAATCAACTTCAGATCCAAAATGCGGCTGCCAGACTTTTGACTGGCACCCGCAAATATGATCATATCTCCCCCATATTAGGCTCTTCGCACTGGTTACCAGTCTGTTACAGAATCGATTTCAAGATTTTATTGTTTGTTTATAAAGTTCTTAGTGGAACAGCTCCTGAATATCTCAACCCAAATACCTCGGTTAGATCGCTGAGGTCTTCTAAGCAAAGACCGTTGACGGTACCGAGATATAGATTGAAGCTGTAAGGTGACCGTGCCTTCTCAATTGCAGGACCGAAACTTTGGAACAGTCTTCCAGTCTCTCTCCGATTAGTCTTTTCAGAATCTATACCCTTTTTTCCAAGGCTTATGAGACATTTTATGACTCTCCTTAATATGTTTGCTTTTGATAATCTCTCTTTTAATACATTGCGGTCAAAACTCTTTGTAATTTTATTCTTGTCTTTTTAGCAAATGTTGTACAGCACAGTGGTCAACTACTGTTGTTTTTAATGTGCTTTATAAATAAATTTTGATTTGATTATTCAGGGATGGAAAATGACAGCAGCAGCCTCTAATTCGCTATTTAACCCGAATACACAGAGATAAAACAAAGCAAATATTGATAACAGTATCGTCTGTTATGAAGCTTATCGATACTCTGGTATCGACCCAATTATGTACCTGTCCAAAAAAGTACCGGTTCTCGACACCCATCCCTAGGTATGATCGAGATTAACTTGTTTGTAACTTCCTCGCCGAGACATGGAATTTAGCTGGAAAGTTCTCAGCAAAAACATGTTATTCAGGTCACAAGATCAAATTAAGTGCGTTGTTGTGGTGTTGCTGACTGTGCTGGTTTCTAATAAAGTTTTCCCAAGTGAAAAGGACTCCTTATTCCTGAATGCCAACTGTAGATCTAACCTCAACTCTCTTTTAGTGGACATGCTTTATCCCGTTATGCTTATTCTAGTATTATCAAAACTTTGCAGTTTATGCTCCATGATTGTTGGTGATTAAGGTTGTGTTTATAGCTGTTTTCTGATCTTGCAAGTTTGAAGATCAGAAGCAGACATTTGTATGGTTGGGCTAGCCTTTATCCTGAACGGTTTTTATTTGGCTTAATGTTTAGAACTCTGTTGTTGTCCTTTAAACATGGTGTTTTGATGCACACACATTTCAGCCCATTTCGCAAAACCGTCTGGATTTCTCTCCACTGTTTCACTGTCTGGAGTTTATTTGTTCTCTTAAATTCCTCTGGAGTTCGAGAGAAACATAAAGTACTGTAATCTGTAAGCATAAATGTTTTCAAAAGAAGAAATAAAAATTCTTTGGATGTTCTTGAAGGAAATTACCTGGCAGGTTTTCTGGGTTGCAAAGTGCATCGGTTTATCTGCGAGCATTCTGTTGGGGAAGCTTTTCTAAACCGTCTGAACTACACCACCAGATCTCAGTGCAGCTTCATGGCAAACAGCTGATTTGAAATTTTTTAAACACATGGTCAATGTGGTGACCATCTGAGTGCTTGACAGTTGACACTCAATATGCAAATGCAATAATTTTGACATGGAAGTTAAATTTATAGCTTTCAATTTTCATGTACTTGTTCAGTTGGCTTTAAGCTGGACAGGATTTGCTGACTTGGTTAGAAATGGAAGATTTGATTGCTTTACAGACACCAGATAATGTTTGGCTTTTTTCCCCAGTTTGAGCAGTGAATTCTGTCTCTTTCCTTGCAAATGTGAGCGTGGTTCAGGATTTGGGTTCAGTAGATTATTTAATACTTCAGTCAATATATCAGTGGAAATTACTGCTTTTTACACAATATACATGTTAGTGAAATGAAACATGGTGGAAGAAATACATAGCAGATGGTGTCCCAAAACAAGTCCCAATAAGGCTGGACCAGAATATTCAATTATTTGTTCGGTGTGTTGCCATTTGATTTAGAATTTTGAGATTCAAATGTTATTTTTTTTAACACCTGAGCATCCCAGAGAAGTGGTTATCATTCATGCCCCTTGAGTGAATGTTATGAACTTCATGATTTAGCTATTCTATAATGTTGAGGTCACGATTATTCAACGCTACTACTCACTAACTTTTAAAACAACATAGAAAAATTAAAACTTGGCTTTTAAACTGTGAATTTAACTGAAAAATAAATGTAAAGAAACAGCACGGCTGAACCACTGTAAAGGAGAGGGGTGCCCTGTGGATTTATACCACAAGAAAAAGAGAGGATCCTCGCTAAATGTAATGCGGCACAATAATCGTTTTACCTCGATTATTTTGTTTTTGTAATTGTTGAAGGACAAAATTTTCCCATTTTCGATTAATTTCAGAGGCCTAAACACTATTGTTTTTTCTTACGGGGACAGCTGAAGCTGAATGAAGAATTTAAACAGACTCTCTGGCGCGGTTGGCAATAAAACTGCGGTCTGTGCCTGAGAAACACACAAGAAATACTCAACACATTTTTCTAAATTAAAGTAATGAAGAAAGCAAATGAAATATATCTTATACAATTCAAAACAAAACTATTTTAATGGCTGCAACAATTTAAACGGTCTCCTTCATGTTATACATTAAAATCCCAAATTCCAGCGTAGTTGGCAATCAAACTATGCTAGCACCTGAACCACAAACAAAAAATACTAAATTTTTTAATTAACATAATACATAAACAAAACAATATGTAATTTCCCATTAAAAACAAAACGGAAATATTTTAATTTTGAGGAGCTCCGCTTCCGGCGCGTGTTGTTCTGTTGTTTGTTAAAAGTTATTAATCCTGAATGTGTGTCATGTCCATATTGCACCAAAATGCGACACTGCGCTCCCTTGGGTCCGACATAACAAACCCGTGATGGATGAACGGTTCTCAACATAATAAAAATGCAAACAGACAGACGGACACAGAGATTCCTGCCTTTATTATAGAGAAAAATATCCTCCGAAGCTTAAAATATTTTGTGTTGATTACTATAGAAGCTTCGAAGTTCCTAAAATTGGTATTTTGACCAGCCCTAGTTTCTAAGTAGCACTGATACATTTGCTGCCCAAGTACGCTATTAGTTCACTCCCATGAATTAGCATTTTTGTGCGAGGTCTGAAAACTCTCCACCGGCTTTCTGAATGAAGACCTTTGTATAAACTCACAGCAGGTTGAAGGTCACTTATTTATAGAATCTATTTATTTCTGTACACATCGACCCTCCCCTTTAATCTAATATGCTGCAATGGCTCTGTTTTTCTGCACAAATGGAGATGGGGAAGGGATGTTTCTTGCCTGCCAGTGGTAGGTTTGTCTTCATTACTGAGTGATGTGGTTTCAAACTGAGCAGTGTGGAAAGGAAACTTGTTGCCTGCATGCTGATTAGATAAGCTGAGAGGTTATTGGATGAAAATTCTGAGCTCTGTATCCACACAGGCAGGGTTTAATTAGTTACTAATGTTTAGGTTTTTGCTTTGTTGGATAATTTAATAGAGTAGTCCTAGTATTAGCTTTTCATACTTGCAGGGCAGTGTTACCCAGTTTTCTCAAGCATGTTTATTGTAAGTAAAGTTAATTGTTTTTGTCCTTAAAAGGTGCCACTATGTCAGGTCCATTTTCTTTTCTCGCTGTTCTTGCCCTGGGCATTTCTTAATTTATTGGTTGACCACACTTTACTGTGAATAAAGAGACATTGGTGGGGTTGACTGACCTTTCCTGGTTTAGGGAGGCTCCTAGATGATGTAGTTTTGTATGCAAAACACGAAAGCAAGTTGGCATTTTAGGACTTCCGGTCAAAGTCAATGGGTAATCAAATATTCTCACGTTTTATGCTATTACATAAAACACACCAGTTATAACCATCTTGTGGTTGTTCAAAGCCTTATTCTGTCTTAAAAACAGCGGTTGCTAACAAGCTGCTTAAAGTGACTACTTTTGGCGGGAACGTTAGATGTCAACGCACATATAAAGTTCACAAATAATGCAACATGGGCACAAATCTCTTAAAACGTAGATGAGGATTCATTCACGGAGTAATTACTTCCCCAGGAACAATTTTTTAAAAAGTTGATCCGTTTGATTTTGACTTTGATAGATTTTCAAACGCTTCGCGTGTATCTGTGTAAGCGCTCTGTAGAGAGTGCGATGCAATGATCTTTTTTATACGCTTCTGGGTTTGGTTGCGCAAGCGCTCGCTTAGGATCCATTCAAAGACATCTAATGAGCTATTGAACACAATTGGCAATCAGAGATCTTTCATAATCTGTTCAACAGCGCTCAAAATGATAGTGGGAAATGCAAGTATAGTCACATTTAGTACCGACTGGTACCAAAGTTTGGTATCGTGGCAACACTATTCAAACACAATTACAGCCTCGAGAGTGTGAGGTCTTGCTTTGCCGATGCAGCTCGTCTTTCTCTTGGTCTATCTGTGCAGCGACTGCCAGAAAACAGCAGCACATTCAACTGACCAAACAAAACAGCGTTTCCAAACTTCTGTCACTGTTACTGACTGCCTGGGCATATGAACATTAACTTTCACACTATAGCCTACATCGCATGATAATGTTATAACGCGTATTTTCCATTATTATCAATTATCGTCTGGTATCTGTCTGTTGTAATCAACATAGGCGATATACGATAACTTAGTCACAAAATATTGCTAGAATTGAATTTTGTTATTGAAGAAAATACTCAAATTATAGGCTATTATTGCGGTCTGGTCCAGAGAAGAAAGTAAGGCTGGGGGTAAACGATTATTAATGAAATGATTAATCTAACGATTATTTTATCAATTAATCGACTAATCTAGCGACTAATTTGACAATCAATCTAACACTTATTTTTCTGTTGCTCGATTTGTAAAAACCATAATGTATCTCAAATAAATACCAAAAAAATCTGAATATTATACTTTATTAAACAACAGTTATGCACAGCAAAAAAATATTATTCTTTACACAAAATAAAATAATTTTACTGTTATACAAAATGAAAGACCAGCTTGTTTACTCTTTAGAGTACCAGCATAACTCTCGTGTTCAAAAAAATCTAAAGTTGTTGTGCAAAAAAAATACACTGTGCAGTGTTTAACACAATATAAAATTCCTGTTTTTACGTATATCTTTTGCGTGCATTTCATCTCTTTCTTAGGACAGGACGCCAAGGTTCTTGGCTTTGTCCTAGAAAACACGAAAGCAATGCATATTAGAACAACAGCTATGACTGTGGGGTATTTTAAATCTACTCTTAACCTCATTGTAGTGCTATGCTATGATTAGTTTATTTGAATGCTAACGTGGCTATCTAGCAGCTGTGAAATTTGGTGGTGCCAGGCTAACCAATTAACCAACGTATCTTAGCTCTCTGTGCAGTTTGTTTGTGCTAGGTTAGTAGCTAACGTTCAAACGCTCATGTTAGCTAACGTTCACGTTACGTCAGCTACTATAGATAGCGGTGTTCTGCAGCCGTAAGCTAGCTTCCATTCAAGCCAACATTAGATGATAACTAACGTTAGCTAAACAGCGGTCTAGGTGCCAGTAGCTACCTAGCACGAACAAACTGCACGGAGAGCTAAGATAGTTAGCTAGCACCACCGAAGTGCGCAGAGCTCAAGCTACACTACACAAACATGTCATTCATTTAGCCAACGTTAGTACTTACTTGTAATTGTCTCCTTCACGAGTGACAATGGGGTACTTCCGTTTCAGATGCTCCAACATTGCTGTTGTGCTGGCGTGGTATGCCAAGAGCGCAAATAACGACAACTTTACGTTTGGGACTAATTTTAAGTATTCCCATACCCATGTTTTGGTCTCCCACGTGTGTGTGGCGAGCTGCTGCGAAGCGTCGACGCAAAAATATGCGTCGCTACAGCCCTAGAAAAAAGTCTGTAGGCCTTTTGTTTTTTGCACTTATATTTTAGTTTGCTGTTTTGGTTCATTTGCCTAAAATTGATATTTATTCCATCTTATTGGAGCATTTGCGTTACGATTTCTAGTTTTCTGCACATGGGTTGTGTGTTCCCGTTTCTGATGGTCAAATGATTAATTCCTGGGCAAGAAGAGTAATATACATTCTCAATTCAATAGAGAAAGACATATTTGATTCCAGTCACTGCCCAGTCCCTTAAAAGAGCAACATTCCGGACTCATTTAGTGTAGTTATTTGTCCTTTTAGGATGGTAAAAGTCATTTGACTTTTTCAATGAAAATGCAAAAGTTGCATTATTTGCAATGTTTGCAAGTAGTGCAAACGTCTTGCAGAAATGTTCCACCAGCAGGACATGATGAATTCACATTTGTGCTAGTCTTCTCTGGATCACCGCTAAAGATACCAGAGTCATAAACACCTTAACCATCTTCAAATGTCCATGTTTATATCCGTCGGGAGAATATGAAGTAGCTTATCTAGTTTTTTGAATATGAAGTAGTTTATCTAAAAAGGGAAATTATTATGGCTTATGTGATCCCAGCCATCCCCCGGGAGTGTAACATGTTGTCTAGGTGCATCTGTGCTGATCATGAATTATAAACAGGCCTATCCTGAAAGAGTTGGTGCTCCTTACTTTTTCAAACAATGGGAGTTTGTGTGGAGGGTATCACAAACAGTTGCAGTATTTGTGCCAGGTTTTGTCATAGATCTTATTAGAATGTGCCAGTTGGCCGAATGGAAATAACCTGTAACTCGCACCACTGTTTTCTGTGGTCTTAGTGTGTTTTTTTATAAACATTTCAAGATGTGTTTCTGTCGGATCTGATCAGCCAATTCAATTTAGCTCTGTTTTTTTGCAACAACCGGATTATAAAAAGAACTGATAATTTGTTTACTTTTTCATTGATTGTGAAAATACAATCTGAGCTACAGGCTTTCCTGTAGCACAGTGGTGAGAGCATTGCGTCAACAAAGTAAGGTTGTGGGTTTGATCCCAGGGGATTGCACATACCTATGTATAAATGTATAGGATAAAGCAATGTAAGTCGCTTTGGATAAAAGCATCTGCCAAATGCATAACTGTAAATATTGAGTAAAATGATTTTTTTGTCTGTGTTCTGTTTGGTGTACATGATATTGTATTATATATGTGTGATGATCGCAAAATGTTATGTATATATTGACACGACACTAGTCACCATTCTTTCGGAATATCAACATTAGTAGGTTGCAAGATTAGTAGGGGTGGTAATCGTTTGGTCCCTCACGAATCGATTCAGAATCAATTCTTGATGTACTAATTAGTATATTTAAAATGTCATCATGTCAGGTTTGCGGTCATACTCAGACAATTGCTGGTACTTCAGCTAACTTAAGTTACTCTTTACCGAGTGCCCAAAAAGCCATTCTCATTGACATATTCTGCTGTCAGACATTAAAACAAGTACATAATAGTAATTAAACATGACTCATTAGTGCTGTATGTTAAACGACAGTCACTTCGACGCATTGCGAAATCGTATGACAAAATCATCATACACATACATTAAAAGATCTGTTATTTGACCAATATTTGTCCAGTGCAGACTCAGAGCACCCAGCTCGTCCGTCTGGCTAACAAACTGTGAATATTTACAGAAGTATGACTCATGTTGTAAAGTCTAACTGGCAGATTTTGGGAAACGCTTTATTGCACTAACTGACATGTATAACGTGGAATGCGCTGTTTCTCCCTGCTGCTCACTCACTGCACAGAGCAGATGCAGAGAAACCATCTTAAAAATGTATTTCGTTGATCTTGCAGTTCAGTCCTACCCTGCTGAATATAATTGGTTTTCTCTCTTTCTCTATTGCACCTCTTTGGACTGCAAAGAAGGTCCAGGTGACAGACGGCTCTTGCAGTTGACTTCCGCCCTATTTTTTCCAAAGACATCATGTTATTATATTTAGTAACGTTAAAAAATTTAACAATTTTTTTACATTTGTGAATCGATATTCATCCAGAAATATTTTTTTCTCCCACCCCTATCAATTAGCTCTTGTTGGTCGACCAAAAGTCGTACTGTGTCACCAAAATAAACGTTGTACTCAACTGCTCTGGTACTTAGGCCCATCAGACTCTCTAAGATTGTAGTAGTTAGTATTATGATGTTAGGGCTTCACAGCCTAGTGGCAGTGAGGATGCAGAATTTAGCATCAGCAAGTGATTTTGACTTCAAATCAAACGTTAATAGTTGAAATACCACACCAACCAGGATGCATTTTCAGTTTAGTAGTTTGAATTATAGTTGTTGTTTCTTTACATTTTGCTAATATTTTGACTCTCTAAAGGTTGTGGTCTAGACTCTAGAGAATGTGGTTGAGCAAAATGTGTTGGATAGTTAGAGGGAGTGTGTCTACTTTGCATGAGTGCAACAACTCGGTTACGTAAAAACAGTCCAACAAGATGGAGAGGGGAAACAGGCAGAGAGAATTACACCAAGAAAAAAAGAAATGGTGAAGAAATGTTTTTATAATTAACAAACTACTATTTAAATGCCCCCTCGCACACCCTGTCTGTCCCTTTTCCCAATCAACCCCTGAGGTGGCAAAGTTTGATTGTTGTGGCACATGAGGGTGCTGGTAAGAAATTTATTGCTTGGTTTGTCAACACACCGTAAAGGTAAAGGCAGTAGTGTTAGGGCTGGGCGATTTACCGGTTCATACCGAATACCGGTGTATATTTTTTTTATGATATGTTTTTTTTTATATTTCTTATGTATGTCGCTTAAACATTGTGCTGAAAATGGTGCAGCGAGACACTGTTTCAGTAGGGTGCCTTTTCACTGTTGCACTCACCCCTCCATTCACACAGAATGTGTCTTTGTAGGCCGCGGCACTAGTTTATCATCATTTTTCTACATAAATGCCCTTAACGGAGGCGTTTGGATGTTTGCGTTTGTCTCGCGCATGAGCGGTAACAGATAAATATCTATTTCCAATGGGCGCGCACCTCGCGCCTGAACAGCAGCACAAGTGTAGCAATTGGAAGTTCGCATTACGTTACATTAAATATACTCACAAACACACATTTAAAAAAAAAACTATCGTGTTCCCTTTATATCTGCTCAATATAGGCATATAATATGATGTGTTTTTACTTTTAGTTTGAACTGTTTCTCTATTCGCTATGATGTGAAATAAGGGTCAGTAAGGAGGATTGACAGCGTTTTCCTTCCACTTATCTAATTTAAGCCTTTGCTTTATGATAAGAAAATATGATTTCAGGAAATCATGAAGCCATTGTGACTATGTAAAACACAACAGACACCCCATGCATGTTTTAATGGTACAATTGTTACTATTCTGCTCTTCTGAAATTAAGCTCTTCTGTTTTTCAACTATTAAACTGTACATTTCTGGGTGGATGCTCCTAACTCTTGAAGTTGGGAGCACCAGTGCTTCGGAGGATAAAGTTAATTTCGAGCCCTGTTCTCTATTTATCAGTTTAAAAAATATTTATGCAAATTACCTTCGCAGTCTATTAAGTTGTTAAAGAAGTCTAAACTTTGCAGTTTATATAGGGGTAACTGTCACGGTCACCATGACAGTATAAAAGTGGATATTAAGTGCAAGTCAATCAACAGCACTATTTCTTTCTCAATCTGTAGAAAATGTGGTAAAAGAATACTGCCAAGTACTGGGAAACCGATATAAATCATAAAAACACTTCTATATTCATTTTTGCTTATACCGATCAGCCCGAAGTAGTGTCAATCCTGAAGCTGCTGAATGTTTGGAAATCTCTTTGGAATAGCAAAGCCTTGCCCACTCGTCCCAGAGCAAAACCACCACATCCATTCTGCATGACTGAGCACTATTCTGAATTTGCATCCGGTTGGGATTGTGATCTCACATGGAGGACACACAGTGTTTTTTGTCCCTGAATATACATACGCAGGTTCAGATCACTATTTCCATTGTCACTAGTTTCGAGAAGTTTGTTGGCTCTGAAGGTATGCTTTCGAATTCACTGGAAGGGGTCCTGTCTGGGCTGGTAAAATGTTGATGCTTCTATTTGAGTCAAACTTCAATTTAAAGAATCAGTATCGATAGTCCAAACCTTTTTCCAACTTTAAAACACATCCTAGGCTGAACAAACTTAGAAACATCTTTTGGTATGCTAATATTGGACCCCTTAAATAGTAGAGGGGGGGTCCTAGGGGTCAGAAATGGGGGTGTGTGCTTATGGGCCTGGTCAGCTCAATTAAAAACTCATTTCTCGACTGCACCTAACCGATATAGACCAAAGCCTCATAGTCTGCTACACATTAATGAATCTTTGTTCTCTAGCACACACCTGACAAACTCCTTGGAGCTTTTATTAGCCATTTAGTAGTGACCTCACCAACTAGCCATGAGAGGGGTTAGGATTTATTATTGCACTGCAAATATCTTAGAACGTGCAGCAAAGGCATTGACTTAGACCAGAGTTACACTATACTAACTAACTAAAAGTATATTTACTTAAATACTTATGTTTTTTATAGTATCCAACAACATCTTTATACAACTTGCATATAACAGGAAACAGCATAAATTGACTCTTGATGTATTGCTTGCTCAATAACTAAACTGTTGACAAAAAATATAAATTTGCATATTATTTTTGCCTTAATGTACTAGAAATGGAAAATGGAAAAAAAATTGTTTTCACGATGCATCGGGTTGCAGACGTAAAACGATTCTGCATCAAAGCATAAACTAAAATGAACTGTTCTTCAAAATGTAAAAAATATAACACCACAAATTGTTGTTTCTCTTAAAGTAAAATATGAATAAAGATGGCCTTTTACCTTTGGAAGTAAAGGGCACATACGTCAGATGTGAAGGAAGGAGGCGGGTACCAGGGTCCATTTAACAAACTTTAATCAGACTTTATCTTCACTCACGTTAGCAAGTGAAATAAATAGGACAACCTTATTCATTGATAAATTCCAATGCAAAGCTAAACAAGAAAGACACTGACCTGTGAACGACAAAGATAACTATATTTATATGCGGCGTTGATCACCAGAATATCTTCCTCAGATGCCGCTCACGTGATAAACACAAACAAGCACTATGGCTCTGTCTTTGTTGCGGGGTATTTTTTAGTATCTTAACAGTCGGTATGGAGGTATCAAGAAGAGCGACGCGTTTTGTCTCCTATATGCTTGTTTTTCTTATGAAGAACATGTCAAACAAAATAAACAAGATAACCATATGTCACAGACTGTCAATATACGTTGCGTTTTGTCCGTTTTCTTTTTGCATTATACGTTTCCGCGCAGCTTTAAATGCAGTTTTGATGTATTTATCTATTTTTGTCTTTTTTTCAACAATAAAAAAACTAAATTCAGGATATAATATTAATGCATTATGAATATTTAATGATAAATATAAGCTTGATGTGAAGCTTTGCACTATAAAGGGATTTTGTGTTTACATACTGTTACAGACAAGCTGTCATGTAATTTGACATTGTTTTGTATCAAAAGCTGCTAAATAAAAAAAGTTGTAAGAGAAAGAGGTTAAATTGTTTGTATATTTTTAATTACAAAAATGACAGAAAAGGTTCATCGAATCGTTACTCTCTAAATCGTAATCAAATCGTGAGGCAGGTGAAGATTCACAGCTCTATAATGTACAGTATAATGATAAAATGTTTGCAATTAATGATGTTTTATGTATTCATTGTATGAAAAGATCGCTGACAACTTTTGTGAATTTTGGTTGTTGTTAATAGGGCATTTTACATACCAGGTTGTTTGTGCAGAGGAAATGCTTGGACTTCACACCTTTGCTGTGGTGTTGTATGGTAGTAAGGAGTAGGGTGTGAAAATTTGGAAGGTGTGAAGCTATAAATACTCTGTAAACAGAGTGCATGCCGAAAACGGAATGGCTACTCTGCAAATGTAAGGCATTATGACCCAAGAGTAGGCCCTAGACATTTGATGCATTTGAATATTATACTGAGTTACCATATTAAATAAACTTGTATCATTGACCATATTTCCCTGTATTAATAAAATGATGTTGTTAAAGTTAATAAAGTGATGTCCAGGAGGGTTAATATATGCTTCCAGGAAATTACTTCCACCCACACTCTCAAGACATGACATCAGGCCAGTCTTGACTCCGTAGGTGTTCCTCAGTATGTAGATGTATTTATTTGTCCTTAGTTGTCCTTCTGTTTATTCACGATTTTGTATGTTTCTCTGTAGGATGTGGCAGATGAGGACGGTACTTCAAGAGTGCTCTTCCAGCCGGAGGAAGAGCCATTTTCCTGGCCGGGGCCAAAGACGCTTCGATTGCGCCGCACTTCACAAGGCTTTGGGTTCACTCTGCGTCACTTTATTGTGTACCCACCGGAGTCAGCTGTACACTCAAATTTTAAGGTAGATTGAAGCATTAACATTACTAGTAGTTACTGGTAACATTAAAGGCAAATCATAACAAATGTGAATCTGTGTGTATATATATCGAGTTTGGAGAATTTTAAACAAGGTTGTCTCTTTGTTTTTGTTATTCTAGGATGATGATCATGGGCCCAGAGGTAAGTCATCACTTTTACTGACATTCATCTTTGTTTCAATAATTTATGAAACTTGATATGAGGATCTCAATTTCATATTCATGAAAGCGCCCATTTTTTGTTGTTGAGAGGGCTCTGTTTAGTTTAATATGGCCTTCCTGCTCCCAATAATCTGGCAGTGAATCAGAGCAACTCTTCTCTCAGTGAATGACTGGCTTTTATTCAGCTCCCATCGCTCTTCGCTCTCATGACATGGTTCAGTGCAATCGTCTATAGCTGCCAGAAATAACTCATCCAGATTCTTTCCCCTGCTCAACCTTCCACTGTGTAAACTTTTGACCTGATGTGTTTGTTTTAAAGATTGCACCCTTTTATTGCAAAGAGCTGTTTTAGTATATTTAATCTGTTTTCTTAGTTTGTTACCTTTTTTACCCTGGTGTAAATTACAGATGTGCAACGTTCATATTTATTAAAACTAACTTTTTCAATGGATTGTACGAATGGGTAGTTCCTGTAATATGTTCTTCAAGCGGCATATCATAACGTAGTGGTTTCAGGATGTCTTTATTATACTTTTCCAGTCTGCCATGCTCTAACCATCGAGTCGCAGGGAAGCCTGACGCGTGCGTCTCAAAAAATTTAACATCACTTCAATGCGACACGGACCGCAAGTGCTGTGATTGGCCTGCTTGAACCCCCTCCCTTCTGGTCAAAAAACTGTGATAGAGTCGAGTTAACTAAAAAACATTTACGAATGAATTAAATAAATAAATTAGTGTTCTTCTGTATCTAACAACTCAAGCTGCAAAAGTGACCCTTTACTTGCCGCTATCACTGCTAAATGCTTCAGACAGCGTACACAATAAACCACTTCTTCTTCGGCTCTTGTCTTGGATACACAAGCAACACGCCTCTGGACACTGAAGCGTATTGACCATTGCCTGTCGATGTGGACAACAATGCACTTATTAACGCACTGTTTATAAGTGCCATCATTCGGTTGTTAATATCTTAATGTATGGCTTGATGCAAGATTGCCTATTCCATAATACATAAAGCAGTGTGCCGTCATACGGATTTAAAGCGTAAATGGTCTCTCTCTCTCCCTCTCTCCGTTTATGTGCATGTAATACGATAAATGCGTGCATATGGGGGAGGGGTGCAAATTTCGAATAATTTTCGAATAGGTCTCATCGATTTTCGAATATTAGTTTTGCTTTAAGTGCCCATCCCTACTACAAACCGCACTAAATACAATCTTTTTTATCCGACACAAGCCTAGCCATGTTTTTTTTTTAAAGAATGTAGAATATGAGGATGAAAGAGCATTTGTGTGGAAACACTTTATTTTATTGAAAGTGGAAGATTATAGAGAATCGCCAGTTGTGTTGTGTATAGTGGTTTTAGAATGATGGTTTAAATCCAGCATGATTGCTTTTTCCACAGAATAAATGCCATATTCCATTGCTGCCCTTTTCTGTCACTGCTTCATAAATCATCCTTTGCTTGCTAAAATGAGATTCTAATTGGGAATAAATCCTTTTTTGACAGGTCAGGTGTACTGCTATGACATAGTGCTATGCAATGCAAGACTTTCTGGTTTAGCTGATCAGTATGTTAGGAGTTTAATCTTTGTGTTAAAAAAAATACTGATGGGTCAGGATGGTCAACTAGTTGGCCAGTGACTGGTAATAGAGTTTGTTTATTTTTTCTTTGTTCAAGATAACGTTCTACTTGGCTTTGATGTATATTGAATGAATTTAGAGATGCATCTCTTCAGTAAGTTTTTTAGTGTGTTGACAATGCTGGTACTGTTAGTACCCTAGAGCACAGCACACTGACAGCTTGCCAAAACCCATTCTTTTAGCTTGTATTTCTACATTTTTTTATTCTACTGCAGCAGTCAAAGCAACACTTTTCTAACAAATCCCAGTTTTGTAGCATTTAATTTAGTGCGTATACACTTTTGGACACAAACTTAAATATATTGGGCGTCCTTAAAAGCAATCAGTTGTTCAGACAGCCCACCATTTACACAGGTTTGAAAGTTGTAGAACTAGATTTTAACTTGGCTAAAAAAACACATCTTGTCCTAATTGTGCTGGCTTTTTGCATTAAAATGAAAGCTATAAACTATAAAAAGAGATATATAGACTTTTTTTTCTGTGGACTGGAGTTAAAAGTCATAGCTTTTGCAGATTGAAAAAAACAGGATTGATTTTGGAGGACGCTAGCTTAAATTAGTTTGAATATCAATGCTTGGCTGTTTAACAGCTATCTGGGTAGTTTTATGTGTATTTTACAATTGTCAGAATGCAGTTGCAAGTCTTACATAACCCCATTAAAAGAGCATGTATTTCTGTACGCAAAACAGTCAGGGAGTGAAAAAAAGCAACCTAAAGTCGTCCCAGGGTACAGGGTAGTAAGATTTTGAATTTGCATGATGTCTAAATGCCAGGAGTATTGACTACACGTGTAGCTTTTCTCTTTCTCTGGGAAGCGGTGACCTGACAAGTGCTAAGAGGATAGAGCTGGATAAAGGACGCGACAACTTTGTTTTTTTCTACAACATTTCAAATGCTATTAGATTGTTAATGATAATCTTTAATTTTTATATTTTTATTAAGCCTTGTTGTGCAAGCACTGATGAGCTTGTGCAGAGGCAGCAGCTTTTGCCAGAGGGGAACTGGAATCCCCTGGTTGGGCCTGGGTTCCCCTGAGGTTTTTTTTCTCGATGGGAGTTTTGGGTTCCTCACCACCGTTTGCATATTGTTTTGCACTATCTGCCTGGCCGGGGGGGCTGCTTTAGAATTCATACTTGTATTAAATGTGTCTCATGTACAGCTGCTTTGTAACAATGAAAATTGTAAAAAGCGCTATATAAATAAAGTTGAGTTGAGTTGAATTTGTGTTAGGATGTTTGTGCATAATCCAAATTAGTGCCCCTGCTTTGCTTTAGAATTTTTAAGAATGATGTATTGCATAAAGCAACAGGTTAACACAATCTATACCACAATTTGAAAGCCAGACCAACGCATTATTAGGCTTAGTTTATGTGTACAGACTACAAATAATAGTCTTTAATGAGAACTGTCATTCATCATCATTAGTGAACTCCAATGTGCTGACTTACAGTGTTTTTCAAAGAAATTAATATTATTGAAAACTGCAGTGTATGATGGATGACACAAGAGGGCGCTTTAAATCTTTTAACGTAATCAGATCAACAGAGAAGCAGAGCAATGCCTTGAAAAGTATTTTTACAGTATGAAGCATGTATACTGCGTGTTGTATGCAGATTTTCTGTATGCATAAAATACATATATGATCCACTACTACTTATGCAGTATACAACAGAACATACGAATGGGAATACCCCATAATGCAATGTTCTCACTTTGACCATCAATATGTAAAAAAATTCTGTACTTCGTGATCAGGTTGTTTTTATATTAATGTGCTTGAAATAATCGTTTATGATAACATAAATTTTTTTTACATAATGCTACACAAATAATAGACCGTACAGCAATGTAATGTTTGAACTAAGTTTTGTTTTATAATTCACGTTGTTTCACTGTTGTATTAAAAAAATATAGACGGTTATTCGGTAAATACTGTATAGCAGTCTGAATGCTAACCACATCATAGCCCAGATCTCGGAACTATAGCCTTTTCAATAGTTCCTCATACTCGTTTTTTTCACGTTAAATATGTAGGAATATAATGCCCCATGCTGTGAAGCACTGCAGCATTCTTTCAGCAATCTCTACAGGCAAGACCTTAAGCAAACACATTACAAACACGCAGTCACAACCTGAGGCACACTGTCCCATGGTGATATTAAAGTTTAATGATGAGCATAATGTCATAATGCAATAGCAGAGATGCTCTTATTTCGTATTTACTATCCACATCCATTCCCCTTTTATTCTTAGTTTCTCCTATTAGATATTTAGATGAGATACTTTTAATGTATTAATAAAATACTCTGTGTTATTTTAATATTCAGTGTTTCCCATTCATTGATGAGACTATGGCGTCCCCCTCTCTGTTGCTTCAGCGCATTGTGGGCAGCACAAACACTGTATGTACGAACGCAAGCACGCTCGCTACTGTTAAAGCTTTTGAGGATGAAACGCTGACACATAAACTGGCCAGGATTTGAGACGTCGCCAAGCCATACTGAATACAACATCGTTTGAGCAAATAAAAATCTTATAATGTTTCAGTATTCACTGCAGTAATCCACCAGTACAAACCTGATTTTATCAGTGTACGACTAAACAAACAGATTGCATTACATCATGGCGTTAGCATCATTATGTTCAACTTCCAATTATTTACTAGCTAAAATAGGAGTCTGCATACAGGGACATTTGATACCATTTTGGTGGTTTAAAATGAACAGCGCATCTACACAACGGAGCTGTACGCATCATGCCCACCCATCATCATTATAAATGTCATCTTTCAGAGCTATATCCTTAATTTGTTCCAAATTAAGGCCTCAATTATTAGGCCTCAAATTTAAGCCCTGGCCCGAGATACTCAGACCCTAGCCCGGCCCATGTCTGACAACTTATCACAATTCAGTCCCCATGAAGCCCGTCGCGTTTTTGTATCTCCCCATTACACAGGCTGTAGCAGCAATTAAAATAGATCAGTTTTGTGTTTAATACCAAATTATTCATGTTTTGTTAAGTTTCTTCATGAATTTAATTTAGACAAATATTTTGAGTATTTTTTGTTTGTGGCTCAGCCAGGTGCATGATGCAAAGTTTGATTGCCAACTCCACTGGAGGACGAATTTTAATTAATGATGTAAAGGACACTGTTTAAACTGTTAAATTAGTTTAGAAAAAAAAAATAGTTAAAAAGTATTAAAATTGTTTGGTTTTTAAAGTAAATTATATTTCGTTTCTTATAAGTTTAGTTTAGGAAAATGCTTTTGAGTATTTTTGTTTGTTGCTCAGGCATAGAACGCAGTTTGATTGCCAACTGCACCAATTTTAATTATTTCAATGCATGATGGGCATGCTTCTGCTTAAATTCCTTCTTTAGCTTTGGCTGTCGACATAAGAAAAATATATATACAGATGCATGCCACCCCCGATTACATGCTGCACTCTGTCACCATGTCCCAAAGTTGTCGATATATTAGGTTTGTCGGACAACAAGCGGTGCTGCTCAGACTGATTGGCGTGTACAGCAGGAGAAAGCGTCTGTCATTAATTGCTCTTGTGTTATTTTGATATAAACTGATAAGCCTGCGCAACACACGCATAAGGTTAAAAATCACAAACTTAACATTACTCTGTTGTGCTGAGAGAGTGTGCGCTTTTCTTATGGGTTAACTCTAAACAGTCGCTGCATCATAATGATGTATGCATGCTCTGGTCCGGATAGCAAAGTGATACTGCCATGAGGGGGAGTGGGACAATGGCACTGAGAAAAATGCCTGATGCCCGGCCCACGTTTTAATATATGGTTATAAATAAATTAGTTCAACTGTTCAAAACTTTTTTGCTTAATTTTTTGATGGCTCATGCTCTTTGTGTTTTTACTGTTTGTGAACTCCCATTTTACCACTTGTTGTGCCCTATTATCCCCAATTATATCTATGAAACCAACGATTAAATTACTACTATAGCTATTGTATAGATTGAGTCACTAAATATAGTTCTTAAAATGCTCCAGATTACACCATTTACCTTTAAAATATGCACAAAATTTTTACGGGGGAGCATGCCCCGACCCCCTAGAGGAAAATACGATTAGCCATCATTGTCTCACAAAATTCTGTGGGAAAAACTGCTATTACTATGACAACGTAAGATTCATCGTTTTCTCTCCAGGCGCATTGAATTCTATCTGACTTCAGCTTTATTTTATTTGAGGCAAAAAACCCACTCCTTCACACCTACAGCACAGCTGTATTTTATTTGCTTTCACTTAAGACTTCAGATTGAATGCAATTTCTTTTTTATATTTTTACATTCCTGAAGAGTCTGAAAACAATTAAAGCATCTGTACGCAAGGCCTAAGTGAATTTGTTTGTATTAGTGTCATGCTGAATTCCGCTGAGCATGTTTGAATAGCTGTAAGGCTTTAGGTCAAGCAGCAAATCTAGTTGACTCAAATTCATTTAATTTGTACCTAAACAGTAAAAAACATTCTAATATTAAGTATGTTTCTATGCTTCATTTTACTGATGCCCATGTGGTTATCATAGCAACTAATGTAGCTGGAATTATATTCTTATATATGTCTTAATAAACAGATCCAAAGTACACAGAGCTGATAAAGATCAGATTTCAAAATCGAGATGTAGTGTGAATAAAGCCTCCAGTCACCATTATAGTTTCTTTTGTCGCCAGGAGAAAGCATCACACTGCCCAAATTTAAAACTGCCTGTTACCTTTAGTGCAAGTAAACATAGGTCACAGGTTTAACATACCATTGCTGTCGTCCTCAGGGAGTCTATAGTCTTAGTTTTTTACTGTGATCTTTGCGGCAGCAGATTACAAGTGAACAAGGCCTATTGTGTTCTTTTATTGGAAAAGAGTTGTAACATTGAATGTTCAAGTACACATATTATTCGCATTTGATGGGTTAAACGTTTTGTCGGAGCTTGTATGTTAAAAATGTGTATTGCGGCTTGATCTTGTGATCGCTCGGTTCTTCCTGGCTTTGGTTTGTTGTGATCTGGGACACTCGTGACACTGCTGCTTTTGTTGTTGCCAGGGAGACCGCGGAACAGACTGGAGCCTATGGACACGATATTTGTGAAGCAGGTCAAAGAGGGAGGGCCCGCTCACAGTGCCGGACTCTGCACTGGTAATTACACCATCACTTTAAAGAGCATGTTAGTTTTTTGCCTTTTGATGTCTGATAATCTGCAGTTTAATATTGGAACTGTCTGTCAACAGGAGACAGAATAGTGAAAGTGAACGATGAGAGCATCATTGGAAAGACGTACTCGCAGGTCATTGGACTCATCCAAAACAGGTGAGAGTTTGGTCATTACATTTACACTACTTGTACGTTGAAGTGACTAAAATTGAGAATAATAGGTATCTGTAAAATAGTTGTAGTAGTAGTAATAAAATCAAAGGCTACTCTAGATATAAAAGTAAGATTGTTAGGCCCAGAACACTGGTGAAAACTTTTTTTCTGATTGTGTTTATTTTTCTCCCTCCAGTCAAACGTTTTTGGAATTGTGTGTGATGCCAAAAGATGAAGATATTTTACAGCTGGTAAGTTTTTACTGATGTTTATTATCAGTGTGTATGTGTGTTTGTGTCAGACATGATACATGACAGGATATTTTGTTCGTTGGTTTGGTTTCTAGTTCTGTGGAATCTTATTGGTCCATATTTCCAGTAGGCCATATCATCATTTTAAAAATATATATAAATAAACTTGCCTTGCCTAATCCTTATTCTATTGAGATCTTCATATTCACTAAAATTATATTATCCATTGAGTGGAACTTGTTCTATTTGCTCCCATGGAAATTAAAGATCTGATTAGTGTTGCACGATACACCGGTGCTAGAAAAGTACCGTGATTCCCTTCTGTTAAAACAATAGCAATTTCTCATTTAGTTGCAGGGATGTGATTTTTCCGTATTTACTGACCTCACTGGGATCACTCACTTAAATTGCATAAATTCGATTTATTTGAATTCGTTGCGGGATTGGGGTCTTGGGGATGTGTGCGTGGTAATCATACAGCTGGCCAACAGGACCCTTTCTACACTCTCTATGTCATGCACACACTTGTTATAAATGCAGAGCTACACCTTCATTCAGAAGAACATCATTATGGGAATTATCTTTGTTTCCAGAGAGTCCAAACAGACATATATAAGCCGAACGTGTCTGTGTGGTGTCATGTCAATTTTATTTAAATTGGTAACTGAACTTCATTTTGTAACTTAAACAGAAAATCCTGAGTCTGGAAGTTGAGAAGTCTATATGATATGTTTAACATCAAAACATTATCTATATACAGATACTAAAATAGGCCATTCCGTGATATGATGGCTTGAAACTATACAAATGGCAACTATATAAATGGCCGATCTAGTCACTGTAATATAAACGCGTTGAAGTTTGAAAGCATACATTTAAATAAACTAAAACCACAACTTGCATCGTTTGCAAAACCTGCGGATTAAAACGTAAAAACGCTGTGATCCGCCATCTAGTGGCTGTGTATGGTAATCTCTTCATTTTTTTGTTCAATTATTGTTTAAGGAATTAATGCTGATTACAATAAAATTTCAAGTAGGCTTTGTATAAACTACTCAAAGGCCATGTAAATAACATCTTATTTGACATTACCATAAGATATTTGCACAAACCATCAACCTATTTTATTAAATATTGTTTTAGGTGATTGTGAAACTAATAAACATTTGAACTGATATTTCCAAAATTGGCAGACGGAATTGGGTAGTTATAATAGTTTGTTTTTGTGTTGCTAGGTGAGTAAGATCTATTTTGACAGACAGTTTCCTGTTCTTAAACATGTAACATTTAATTGGTAACATTAAAGACAATTTTTGGGGTTAGGCGAGGGTGCGTGCGGTCTTCCTTCTTTTTTCTACTTGGCTGATCATATGCCTGTATTTGTTACCTGTAATTTAATGACATGCACGTTTCAGAGAAAACGCATCCAGAAATGCGTCCATTTGTGACAGCCGTATGTGTGCATGCATGTGCTATTGAATTACTTTCTGTATTTTCTTTGTGCATGGTATCGATTTAGTATTGGTATCGAAATACTTTTCTTAGGTATTGTATCGAAGTCAAAAGTTGGGTATCGTGCCAACACTAGATCTGACCCGTTTTGGATGCAGTTCCTCTGAGTGCTGCTGTAACTGGGACTGCTAACCAGGACACTGCATACTTTCATGCGAACCTCAAACTATCACACCATCACAGCTGCCCTCAATTACACACAACTGGACTGCAGTCATCTGTTCTGTATTTTCTATGACACTTATATTTATCACACCAGTACAGTGTTTCTGGAACTTCTGACAAATATTTTTATTGAAATTAAAGTGATATATGCTGGACGGACTGCAAAGCTTTCTGATTCCTCGTTACGGAAGGTGTTTGGCCTGTGGACTTTAGATGATAAATAATGATTAACTTGTGAGGTTAGTCTTTGCTGCAGTATAATGAGGCTTTTAGAGTTTGGAGAGGTGTAGAGCAGGATGTTCTCCGAGTCGGGATGGAAGCTCTCGCTTCATGAAAGGCTGTTTGTGTTGAAGCAGCCGCTCAGCTGGGAGAGAGATGCCAGCTGGGGCCTGGCACATGAACACACACACACACATGCACTCACAGCTCTTTTACAAATTGATCCTTTATATGCTGCTGACCATTGGTATAGGAGTAGCTATTTTAGAGCACAATAAGATGACCATTTATTAGACGGCTCTCTGGGACACTTAATTACGATTGGTCAGTTGTGGTATTCTGAAGTCAGATCGTTTTGTGTAATGCCCATTAAACAATATATTGGTTGGTTGTTAATGGAAATAGATGTGCAGGAAAGCTATGCTACTTTCATGTGCCTCTTTGCGCTTTATTATTATGTTGTAAGCAATCCAAAATGTGGTTCTTAAAGGTTTACTTGCATCATGATCCCTCCAGATGTCTTTGTGTTCAACAGAGCAATGTTAGCAACTAAGGTTTCTGGGGTAGTCAAATTTTTTCCCCTAAATTATTCAAAATATCTTCTTTTGTGTTTAACAGAACATAAAAAATTGTATCTACTCTAGTAGTCATTGGTGCCTCAGAAATCTTAGTTGCTAACAATATCAAAATATAATCCTTTGTGTTTAACAGAACAAACAAATTTCCTAAGGTTTAAAATGACTTGAGGATGAGTAATTCATGACAGAATTGTAATATTTTTGGGTGAACTGTCACTTTAATGGTTTGAGATGACATAATATATGTCTGTTGAAAGAAGAACAAAGAATATAAATGTAAATGTTTTTCTATGATTTTTCCATTCAATCTGGATGAACAGGCATTATTGTCTGGGTTAAGATAAACTTTTCAGATAAAGTCTCATTAAAGGACAATTGTGTCATTTTTAGTGACATGCAGCGGCTGCGGTTGTGAATTGCTACCCACTGCTCGTCCCCACCCCTCCCTTTCGAAGCTGAGAGAGGATTTAGATGTCATCACGTTTTTGCCCTTTCCTTAAGGAGACAATGTATTTGTGAAACAGTTTGTCCTCTAGGGCTACTGTAGAGACAACATGTTAAATTCTATTTTAGGAGACCCACGGTGTATGTAGTTAGAAATAGCTAATTCAAAGGTAATAAAAACATAAACTTCATTATTTAAGGCCTTTATGACTTTTGAAGACATTTTTGTATATTATATACAGTTATGTATATGACATTGCATTTCTGTCAGTAGATCATCCAAAAAAATGAGACCCTGTTCCTAACCCATAAATGAATGGCGATCAATCATTCCCCCAATACATCTTCATCTTGTTTATTTTAAAACTTAATACACATGTGATCCTTAAACTTGACTAGTTTTTCTACAGATAAACCACGTTTCATTTAGCCTGGACTTAATGCGATACAAGACTACAGATTGTCCAGAACATTGACTCATGTTCTGACTTTTTTGTGTGAATAATCACCTCATGTTCGTGTTTCATCCAAAAGTCTTTTTCATGCTTTATAATAGTGTCCACACTTTCACACCGCTCAGCGAGCACATTGAGTCCAGCACTCATTCTTTGCCCTTTAGATTAACTTTTAATGCTTGCCATTTGCTGTTGTTAGCATCGTTTGAACTCGCTGGCTGCGGGCAACGGCTCAAAGCATCTCTGCTGTTTCATGTTCAGACTACAGTCTAATAACTGCTTTTCAGTAATCGGAGTTCCCGAAATAAAACCATTGAGACCTTTTCTTGTAATATTTTCTTTTGATAGTGAAGATCAGATATTTCAGTTTGATGGTTTACATTTGTTCCAAAATGTACTGAATCACACATATTCTCATTAGTGTCATATATCCTGGCATTGGAGTATACTTCTTTACAATTTATACATTTAAATGTAATGTATTTGATTAGAGGCTGTATAACACAACTACCCAGTTTGGTGTATAATTTTTGAGAGTTGTTGAGATTTTATGGTGGTGTTTTACTGTGTGTTTGTGTCTTTGCGAACTTGAAGAGGTCTTGAGTTTGTGCGAGCAGAGCAGAGCTGTAGCCTGTCTCAACAACGTTTTCAGCTGGTTGAAGGATTAATCCATCCGGGGGCTATGGTGACATTAGTCACACTAACAGAGTTGATCTGAGGAGGCATCGTAAGGATGCAACAGTGGGCAGTGGCTTAAGGACTTCACTGAGAGAGAAAAAGAGAGAGACAGAAAAGACAAGATTAGATCAGCTGGTGTCAGCTGACTGCTGTGTTGTGAACAGGTTAGTCTGTCAGGCAGCAGTGCGAGCTGGAAGGGGATGGGAGGGGGAAGCTGTACCATCGGAGCTGAATGTATAATCAAGCATCTGCCTCCGACATGTGAATGGTTACAGCTTTCCAGGGAGGGAGGGTGGGAACAAGCGAGTGGACACACTAGCTGAGAGGGTGGGAGCGTGTGTGCGTGTGATTTTCGAGTAATCTGTCTGCAGATGGATGAAGAGGAGAGAGATGGAGAACCGATCGCCGCTACTACACGAGGCAGGCTGCAAGCACCTCAGCCCCCACCTCGAATGGGAGCGTCGAGAACGAGCAGGTGGCATTACTAACGTGACAGTCTTCCCACGGTCCCTCCTTACCAGCAGCATTGCAGCTCTCATGCATTTTTTGCGCTCTGTACAGAAATATCTACAGCGATAGTGGCTGCCTGATTATTCTTTCGCGTTCGGACATATGTTGATCTTTTTTATTGTCCCTTCCATTCTCTCTATTTTCCCTCCGTTGATTTGTGATGTAATGGCTGCAGTTTTGGCTGGAATTTACTAGGCTGGTAAGCAGATGAGCTAAAATTTTGATGTTTGTTGTTATTTTTTCAATTCGGAATGTCATTGCATGTTGTTGTATTTCCTGTTGATGGTTGATTTCCTGTCCCTCGTCTTTTTCAGCTGACTGTCATGACGTTTCTCTTCTCATCTAGCGTACTACCGCGAGGCGTGTTGCATGTCTCGGTCGTAGCAGTGTATTAATCACAAGATTATGTGACCTGTTTGATTCAGGCTTATGGGTAGTGCTCAGCTGTATTCAGCGGGCATGTTTGCTGTGCCTCGCCCCTTTTTATCCTACCATTTTTTTGCCCCTCATTTCAAATAAAGAACTTTGGCCTCTGTAACTTCACACGCCATCTGTGGCATTTCATAAAAAGGAGGAGCAAAGTTCTCTACTACTGATATCAGATTCAGTCCATGTAGTTACACAAAAGGAATGTAACTCTATATGATGGTTTAAAGTCCAGTGCAGTCAAGTAATGAAGAAGCTGTCATGTTTTGGAAGTAGGAAAATCAAAATGGAAGCGTGTGTTTGTTTTAAATCTGACATTACTCATGATTTAACCGTAATGTCGTGGTAGTATTTCATAAGGATTGTGGATTTTAACATGATTACGGAGGTCAGATTCTGTGCTGTCGCTAGCCATGGCAGTCGCTCGCCTCTTGCTTCTGTTTCTCTTCGATCACGTGTGGTTGTCCGAACGGTCAGTTAACAATACAGTACTATTACTCTGAATTGATTGTTTTGTCATCATTTTTGGCTTCTGTTGGAGTATCAATGGTGTAAAAGAGGCTGGTTGGCTGAATGTATTCTAGCACAGGTTTTAAAAGGAAGAAACCTGTCCCAGTTCAGATTGTTTTTACCATACACAACATAACCTACATAGCTGCAAATCTTTGATTAGTTTTTTAACGTGTATTGTTGGTCTGTGTTAAATATTGCTTTTGTTGTTGTAGAATTCTCCAGCACTCTGCAGTACTGCTCACACTTATGACCTGTCAAACTCCCACATGCAAACTGTAATCCCATCCTCCCACACAGAGAGTATTTGTAGGAAGTAGTCGTGAATATCATGTTTTCTCACCAGTACAATGCATACAATGTTTGAGCATAATTTGTCCTTCTGTCGTTCACAGGCCTATTCCCAGGATGCCTACCTTAAGGGTCATGACGCGTACAGTGGAAATGCCCGCCATATCCCAGCGCCACCCCCTGTATGTTACTCCCGAATAGACTGCAAGCCCCCGGGGATGGCCCAGCCCACTGAGACATCAGCCCCGGGGGGTTTACCATCCGATTTAGGATACCGTGTGGAGATACCAGTACCCCCCTCGCCTCCACCACCGATTCCAAAGACACAGACAGTGGTGTGCGTGTGTAATGAAAGCGTTCGAACAGTGGTCGTACCTCCTGATATTCGTATGGTTCATAGGGGGGACTATGGTCTTATAGGTCCGGATCCAATGTTGATCAGAGCCAGACCTGGTACTGTGTCTGGCGGTCGCTCGCCATACCTCCACCCTCGCAAAGTTGACATGTTCCCTTCAGGTTACCATGGAGATGCTTATGCCATTCCACCTACACACTATTCGCCAGCAGCCCCTACTACACACCAAAACATTGACTGGAGGACTTACCAGACGTACCGGGAATATATCGATAATAAAGGTCTTCACACTTACAGTCGGACTATTCAGGAGCGTTTGGATAGCCTGCGAGCTGCCTCCCAAAGTGTCCACAGTGGGGCTCACTGTGGACCCCAACCTAACTGGGGGAATATTTTACGCCGCAGAAGCACATCTCATGAACGGGCTTACCAGGGCCCATCTGTGCTTCCTCCACGCAGTGCCTCACAGGATAGAATGACCGGGGCAGAGAGAGCAGTCCATGCCAGGGACTGGCCTCCTCGTAGCATGTCCTCTGATGGCCTCATGCGGAAGCCCCTTGTTCATTCGTCAGACTATGTGGAACATGGTGAATTAGTTTCTGGAGCACAATGGGCTGTAGTGGACCGGCAGCTGTATGGCAGATTAGACCAGAGGAGTCGCCCTAGTAGGCAGTCCCTCCCGCCACGGTCGGTCCTATACCACCCTCCCACAGGGTATGGAGTGAATGTCAGAGGCGTTGCTGGCTTCCATCAGCACAGCTCTAGAATGGACATCCCTCCAACCGCTGGTTTCCCAGAGCGCCCTCGCAATGGTGCAAACCAGGCCAAAGAGCCTCCTCCCCCCAAAGACCAAAGCGGAAATATTCGTATTTCTAATTCTGCATCAAGCCAATCTAGAACTAGAGCTGAAACCATGCAAAGCCCAGAAATGGGGAACGACACTGCTGTGGGTCTCAGGTCAGCATCATGTTCTGCACCGCCCCCTAAGAGGCTACAGGGCGGGGCATCTGCTCAGCGGACACACCCACGGGATCTCAAAGGGTTATCGATAAATGGGTCCAATCTGGTTGAGGGCGTAGTCCTACGAGAGAAGCCCCCAATAGGGAAGGGTACACCACAACCACTCCGCCACCCCTCATACATCCTTGCTGTGAATGACACGGATGGATCTGAGCCAGCAGGGGGTGGTGTCTGCTGGTTGCCCAATGATGCACGCCGGGAGATGCACATGAGGAGATTGCGGGATGTTGACTCCTCCTTTTGCTCCAGTAATCTGGACGAATCACTTGACTCCATTCCCTTCATTGGTAAGTGCAGTCTTTGTAACCATAGTGACGAAAAACCTCAGCAGCAAGCTTGACCTAGCAGTAGATATTGTTTAGAGCTGCAGCAGATATTTTGAGGGATTTTTGGATATATGTAGAAAATTATGATTATGATTGTGCAGTTAATTTTCTTGATGTCCACACCTTATGCCATATCATACTCTGACATTTCACAATCACATTATAAAATCTCAACACCAATTGTGATATGAAAAGAGGATTATCATGGTCAAATCATGCTTTTGTATCGTCTGTGTTTCAAAGCATAAAGAGTAGGGGGGATTTTAGCTGGAAGTGAAAATCTAGGTCTGTGAGTGTGGTTATCTGGGAGTGACTGTGTGTGAGTCATAGTGGTGTTCAGCGAGGAGGAGACCTTCTCTCATACTCTAATGCCTGATGATTGGTCTGGCATATGGAGTGATAGTCTAGTTGTGCATTGCCACAGTTAATTTTGATTTGTCCAGTTCACCTTCCATTGATGTTAGAATTTAACTGATAAAGCTCATATCAAGGCAGCACAATTATTTTGCAGACATAATAATTAACATAATAATAACAATTTTCACAACAAGCTAAAATCTTAAAGAACCTCAGAAGAAATTTTGTTCTACTGATGTTTCACATTTGGGTGAAAATGTTTTTTCCCTGTTTTTGAAGCTTTGATTGTGTTTTTTGGGTGTTTTAGAATGGATGTTCATGTTTCTACTAGTTTCAAAATAACCTTTATATTAATATATTTCAAGTCTATCGTCCACCACTGTGTCTCTTCTCACAAAACAACTGGATTTCTTCTGGGTTCTTTTAAGACCCGCCTTCCAAAACGCTCTGATTGGTAAAGCTGACCAGGTCTGTCGTGATTGGTTCCCCGCTGAGAGTGTGTCTGTGAAGATTAGGGATGCACCGAATATTCGGCCACCGAAAATGTGATGACACGAACAGATACCGCTCCTTTGATGCATCTGTAGCGGACGTTATTCCTTTAATCGCAGCACTAAAGCGTCTCCTAATTTGCATGCACCCTCAGGGCTCTAGAGTGCGACCAATATTCCTTTACGTGTGTGAACCAGAGGTCGCGTAATCCGTAAGATTCTTTTTCATTGACAGATTTTTTTACCAGTGACGGAAAAATCTGATGGCCGCCCGTCATTCTGGCAGATTACAATGAGGGCAATTTGTAAACACCCGTTTCCCTTCAGCGGGATATGCCCATGAAGCGATCTGCGTGTCGTTGTCATTTGTACTGACTAGACATGTGATGCGATTTGGGAAAACCCGTCGGATGTCGCGCAGGGACGCGGGAAAGACAGTTCACCTATCAAAGTAAACCACATAACATGAAGAATGAAGAAGTATTAATTCACATTTTCCGCCGGTCCTGTGTAAACTATGGCATGCAAAGTTGTTTTATACAATGTTTTCGCGAGGTGACAGCCCCCCATATACAGCACCAGGAGTTATGCCCGCTCCACTGCTCACGCGAGCCGGACCGCAATCGCAAAACATACAAGAGATGATCAAAAGTCCAGACACTATGCGCATGATAAACCACTTAAAACTTGCTTCACTGCTTATTAGTTGTTGTCCGTAATGTTTCCTCGTGTTGTGATAATGGCACTCGTTCTTTAAATGTGCGCTGCACCATTTTCCTTACTTTCGTTTTATTCCAACGGTTTTGTACAGTAATTTTATAGACTTCAACACTAGGAAATGTTTTTTTACTAAATTGTTATTAGAGTAAATCTCTTACCACTTTAAAGTGTTTTTTACTCGTGATACTGGACTGTTGGGCTTTTATTTTCATAACTTAACTTTAAACATGTTTTCTCCAAATTCCCTTCCTGAACATCTTAGCGCTTCAGACGACAGAATAAGTTGGTTATTCTATTCTTGTGCAACTTATTATCAACTTTAGACATCTGCAATTCTTGGTGCATTTGTTGTTGTTAAAGTTCTACAGTTAACATATGGGCTATGGGAGTCTTTGTCTTGATACACTATTATGTTGAAGGCCTACAGAGAAAATATTGTTGTATCTTTAAGCAGTTGCACTTGTTCTGAATGCACTTTCTTGTAGTAGTCCTACAGAGAATTTTTTTTTATTAAAATGCACTTGACCTAAATGCACTTTGTTTTCACGAGAGAACATTTAATTGTACAACTTTTCAGCAGGCCAGTAGACCTGTACATTATTATTTAATATACACATTAGTGGGGTAAAGTTAAACATCTTAGTTGAATTTTATTTTATACTGTGCATCGTTGCAATGTGCTAAATAAATATTTGCATAATTTGTAATTGATTTATTCTTTGAAACTTTAATTATGCAATTGCAATGCCTTGATTTTAGTAAAGTTAGTACACAGTCATAGCCATAAATGCAAGGGTACTAATAATTGGCCAAATTTCTTTCTGTGTTTGGTTTTCGGCCTTGGTTTCCTCGTTTTCGGTTTCGGCCAAGAATTTTCCTTTCGGTGCATCCCTAGTGAAGATGTCTCACCCATACCATATTAGCGAGTTTCGCTCATCAAGCTGTTGTGATTGGTCCTTCCCCCTCTCAGTGCATGAGAATTCATAAGCTTTGGCTTTTGGCAGTAAAATGGTGTCAACTTCACTTCATCCGTTATAATCATGCGGATCGATCGAAGTGTAGCGGAGGTCTGCTAGTGCATACGCAAACGTCTATCTTTGTTAGAGATCGCGTTTTTTCTACTATGGTGAGGGAATTGACACCGGACCAAAAATATGTAGCTCAATCTAGCATTGATGTACACGTTTCCTGTAGTAAAGTTGTGTTGCAGTTGATAATAACTTAATCATTTATATTTAATTGTACTTAACCTGACTTTAGTCTTAATAGCTTTTATACTAGGATTGTTAACTCCAAATGTTTCTGGTGATTGTAAATCAATAACAATTAAGGTCTCAAATAGGCCTGAGTGTATTCTGTAGTGCACATGAATTATTTATGGAATGCTTTAGATTTTGTCTTCGGTAACAGACAGCTTATTTTTCATTTTAATGTTGAAAGTAATGATGTGCGTGTTGCCTGGTATTTCAATTTTTTGCTATATGTTATGTACATAACCACCTGATATGATGCAAAGTTATGTAGTTTTGATGGAAATGGTATTGTTGACATATTGTAGTATATGTAGTATAGCATTGTTCGGGATGGTAGACAAAATCCCCAAGCTTCTAATTATTTTAGAACATGTTAAATAACCAATGATGTACAAATAAGAGTTGTTGACATGTTTTTAAAGTGCTCTCTTTCTTATAACAGGTCACTAAGCTGTTACATACGTAGCTGATTCAGTAACATTAATTGGATATTAGAAATGATTGCGTTTTTTCTGCTGCCTTTGAATGTCAAGTATATGCCTTTCTATGGTAAAAATCTTTTTCATATACAACAATATTGTGCAGACACATCTGCAAGTAAGCCATTCATAGCCATATGACAATTGTAAATCGTTGCTCTGTTTTTATGAGTAGCTTGGAATTTCAACTTCTAGGTTAAATTTAGAAAGAGATGAGGCGGCAGGTGCAATTCATGCATCTCAATTAACATATAATGTAATTAAGGGCTTTGTCCTGTTAAAAAAATGCTAAAAGCATATGTTTAATGCTAGCTGTGGTAAGTAGATATAACACGAAGGATAAGACGTATAAGAGTATATTTGCCATCTCTGTCTTGCCGAAAATTCTGGTTTTGTCCACCTACTCTACAATGTAATAGCCTGTGTTATACGATGTATAAATTATTTTGTCTTGAGGAGAGTTGGGCTGTATTTTACTCTAGGCTAGGCCTGAAGAGGGTTTTGCACACCTTTCTGTTGGCCCTCTTTGAGACGCTGGAGGATGCCGGATCTGGGGCAGTTGCTTTAATTTTAGCTGCTCCAGCCCTCTGGCAGCACAGAGACACTTTGTACTCCAACCGTTTTTGGCTGAGACCTGCAATGGGGCTCAAAAGTTTTAGTGCTCTCGAAAACAGGACATGTCAAAATGTTATATAAATAAAACTGTCCTTGTTCTTAGAAAAGTTTCACAGACTTTCTATCTGCAAGGAAATGGAGATGTACAATAGTGTTTTTAATGCTAGACCTAATGCCACCTGCCAAAAAAATCGGTTTGTATAATGCAACGAAAGTTGCTGAGTTTGTGCTAAGTTGGAATAAATTGTTTTATCAGCATCAACAATGTCTATTTAATGTATTTCTGTAAAATTGCATACCAGACTGGAAGAAGTATGGTTCAGTTTAAGGTCTAAATCTGGTTCACCTCTCTATGTTTGAATAGTGAGACAATAATGCCACAAAACATCACAGAATTAAATTAAATAATTGAATACAAATTTGACGAATGTTTCTAATATTAAGTGTTGACTCGCTTTGGTGCTTTATTCTTATTTGTACTCTGTTACTATGATTGCAGATGAGCCAGCCAGCCCTAGTATAGATTGTGATGCCAGCCATATTCCTGCATCGGCTGTTATATCTGGTGTGCTGTCTGACAGCCCAAGCCAAGCACCCCAGTCCCCTCATGCGCCGCCAACTTTCACATGATCAAGGTAAACATTTCTATACAACCAACATTACTGCATGCTGATGTCACATGACTCTTGTAAGGTAAGATGTGGTACACATTCACTTTATGCACATGGCTCAGGGTGCGCGTTGTTTAATTTGTTTCTATATGCCTGTAGAATCTCTCAGAAATGTTATGCTGGGATCACAAACTGGAACCAAAACAGAGCGCTCAAAATCATATGATGAAGGTCTGGACAATTACAGAGAGGAAGGCCGCGGGTAAGCACATTGTAACATTGTGGAATTATAATGTTTGTGAATCCTGATTCTGTCATGTGAATGCTTGTTTGGACTAACTTAATCATCTATTTCCACAGACGATCCAGTAAACCAAGCCTGAGGGTTTTCAAGAAGGTGAGAGATGCCGCTTAGAAATCACAGCTTTATTAAAAAAAGTACAAATTTCTGTTCCCAAATCTATGTTGGGAGCATTTCAGGGTTTTAGAGATTCATTTCACCCGAAATCTGAGATTAGTATGTCACATGTTTGTTCTGATCTCATAGGCACTGGATGGCAATAAGTCTGATGACTCCAGCTCCAGGAGAGATTCCTCCACTGAGATCTTCATTGATTCCACCAAAGAAGGCTGGCTGCATTTACGACAGCTCAACACGGAGAAGAGCAAGGTAAGAAAACAATCTCCCAGTTCCCCTCACTGATTATTATTTAAGAGCATTTTATTTTACCATCTCTGATTGTACCTCAGTTCATGACCATTATATAAGATCCTCTCGCTTCTCTTTACAGCGTGTGGGTGGCGGCATGCGGCCATGGAAACAGATGTACGCAGTGCTGCGGGGACACTCCCTTTATCTCTTTAAGGACAAAAAGGAGGGACTTGCTCATGTCAACTCTCAGCTGGAGGATGAGCCTCAGGCTATCAGCATCAAAGCCTGCTTGATTGACATCTCTTATAGTGACACCAAGCGCAAGAATGTTCTCCGGCTAACAACTTCAGACTGCGAGTATCTGTTTCAGGCAGAGGGGCGGGAAGACATGCTTTCCTGGATCAGAGTCATTCAAGAAAACAGCAACCTGGACGAGGAGGTTGGTTGACATTGAAAGGTGATAGGTGATGGTCGCACCCATATGTTGGGCTAGACTTTTTGACGGACAGGCTCGTAAAAAATTCCTCATATTTTAGTTTTACCAGTTACTATGGTGCAAAGTGATATGATGCTCAAATTAGCATGTTTTTGATGTTATTGCCACCCGAGTTCGAATTCGAGTTACTCGAGTAAGTAGAAAAAAAAACCATCAAGGCAATTTTTGTTGCCGCAAAGCTTTGTTTAATCCGTTTAACTACAGTAAACAGGGAGCACTGTGTTTCCCTATGGACCCTTATTACTTACACACAGCCCGCTAAACTCTGTACATGTAACAGAGCTCTCAAGTCTCACCCATTCACCGTGAGACACATGCATTTACCGTGAGACGCACACATTTTAGTCTGTTCATACGCTCACACGTGTTTCTCATGCTGATAGATAAGTGATAGCTTATTGATATAGTGAACTGCTATTTTACTTAGTTTTATTCTATTTTGTGAGTGAAACATGTTTTCCGGCTTCATTGAGCCCATAAAACTAGATGGGGACTAGTGGATGCCGAATACTGTTATTTACACATGCCATATGTCTGTTTTGCGTATCGGAGTGAATGAACTGCATAGTTTAACATGCTACTCGCTTAATGAGGACATGAACACTTTTAAGTGAAGAAACAGACATAGTTAAAAATGAGTGTCTTCCGACAACCTGCCAAAATAAAAGTCCGGTTAACTCTGTATTTTATGTGGACCAATATATTACTATTTAATAGTAAAAATTTAAATAAAAGAAACTAAAACAAATCTAGATAAACTAAATGCATAAGCTGAAGTTAGTTGTTTACCTTTGAATTGGAAAATGGTGAGCATTTAAATGAACTGTAATAAATTTATTAGTTAAATCAATCTAAGAAAAATGAGGTATAAGATATAGAATTATAATAGGAGATTGTTTCACGAAATATATTGTTACCGTGAAATAAAATTACTCATTCCGTGAATTTTTTTTTTTGTCCATTCCATCCGCCTCTTATACAGATGGATAAATTAGGGCCATATCAGTTTTAAGATTATCATAATTTGTTTGTCTCTGCTGATCCCGCATGGGTTTTCCTGAATGGATGAGGTGTTTATGAGTAATGAATGGGAAACGTATGCATGACATTGCGTCTTTACGATCACTTTCTTATGAAAGGTAATGATTGGATGCTACCAAGAAAAGGGGAATTCCAAAAAAGGGGAATTGAAATCTGTCAAAATGGCGGACAGCCTTCAGATTTTTATGCATCACTGGTATAAAAGGTTTTTGGTTAACATGAAGTGACGTGCCTGAACGTGGCCTAAATCAGATTTTCCACCTTAATCTGAGCATGGCACAGACGTGATTTGAATAAGATACACATCCACCGATACACTGCATTTTGACAACAAATTTTTTAAAGTTTTGACATAATAATAGTGCTCTTCTTGATATAGCCTTCATTATCAGAAGTTTATACCCATGTCTACACCCACAAAACTGAATGCAGACACATTGTACTATTACATAAGTATGTCAGCATTTATTCGGAAAAGAGGTCTATGTGAAAACCAGCGTACAGCTAACACAACACAACGCCTAGTCATCTGCTGCAATCTGTGTAAAGGTGGAATTGTTTGCTGAAGGTGTGACGATTACCAGAGTTTCTTTTGTTGTTTTTCTCGTTTTGTTTGCCAGAGAAACTGGTTCACTTTAATTCTCACATGCAGATTGCTGTCACTGAATGTACACAGAGGTTTGCATTTAACATTTTATTGTTTTGTGCTTTCAGAATTCTGCCACTGATTTGATCAATAGAAAGCTCAAAGATTATATATCCATGAGGTAAGGATTATGTAACAAACACTAGCATATTCATTTTAAACAAAGTGTCTTGCATTCTGCTGCTTTGTATTAGAATTCTCTTAGTTTGCAGCAATGCATCGCAGTGCATTTTATTGCAATGCATTTGAGAAAAGCTCAAGTTTGCTAATGTCTGCAAAGCACACATGTAACACTTAAGTCCATTTTTCATGATTTTGCTGCCTGTTGTTATGGGTAGTACAAGATATTTATTACAACTTAATGTGCAACTCACCTGGTTTTGAAACAGATCCACAGATCTGCAAAATAGATTTTTTTGTGTTGAAAAACGTGCAACCCTGACTTTAAGTATATAGTCATTTGTATGTGTTTGTTGTAGTGCTCCCAGCAGTAAGACAGAACCATCACCAAAGCCCTCACGACAATCTCTTAGCATTAGACACACGCTGCTGGGTGGCAGCAGTAAGAGTCAGAGCCCCCACTCGCCCAGAAATGAACAAGAGAGAAGTAAGAGCAAAACACAGTTCTCTGAACTGACACTGAAATACATTGTTTCTTCCTGAAGTCAGTGAAATCTGTTGACATTAGAGATGTGTGTCTCAGATGAGTCTAGTCCTCCAAGAGATAAAGCTGCATGGAGGAGAGGAATTCCAGGACTGAAGAGAAAGCCTCAGGACAAGAGGCCCACCGCTGGTGTCACATTTGGAGTCCGACTGGATAATTGCCCCCCTGCACAGACTAATAGAGTAAGAGATTTCTGTATAATGAAATATGACCTAAACATGTTCTTGACAGGTTAAATGAGATTTTTTTCTTGTATAATAAAACACAGGGCATTAATGACATGTCTGTGTTTTAGTTTGTGCCTTTAATCGTGGAGGTATGTTGTAAGCTGGTGGAGGAAAGAGGATTGGAATACACTGGCATCTATAGAGTCCCTGGAAACAACGCTGCCATCTCTAGCATGCAGGATGAACTAGACACTAAAGGCATGACAGACATTGATATCCAGGAGGATGTAAGCAAATCTTTTCCATGTGATATAACATGATTCGCATGTGATAAACAGAGCCTTTATCCTATTATCTTACAATTCCTTGAGCAGAAATGGCGAGATCTCAATGTGATCAGCAGTCTGCTGAAGTCCTTCTTCAGGAAACTTCCAGAACCTCTGTTTACTAATGGTGAGACACACAATCACTGTTTTCAATAAGAGATGATTCATTTGGATATAGGAAAAGATCAGTACACCCAGAAGCAGTTTTCTCCATTTCTGGAGGAAGGACTCCTCCTAGTGGACAACATTAGCAGTGTTTCACACAGTTATGCGTTAATTAGAATGTATTTGTTGATTTCCATCTTGAAATGATCAAAGTCCTTGAAATATCTATAGTGAATATCATTTTATTCTCAGGTTGATTCATATCATGTAAAACATGTGTTTGCTTTTTTGCTATGGTTTTAGAAAAATATGCCAACTTTATTGAGGCAAATCGAATTGGGGATCCAGTTGAGCGGTTAAAAGCATTGAAGAGACTGGTATGGTACATTTAGAAACAATGACGTTTACAAGTTTGATGACTAAAGCTGTGGTTATAAAACCAGCAAGGAATTGATATTAATTATTCACTGTTTTTATTCCTTCAAGATCCATGAGCTGCCAGACCATCATTATGAAACGCTAAAGTTCCTCTCTGGTCACCTCAAAACTGTCTCTGAAAACTGTGACAAAAACAAGGTATGAGAGAGAAACTTGGACGGGACAATTGCACAAAAAATGTACCTTAACTCTATAGACTAGAGAATCACAGAGCCAATGGCACTCTTTTTGTGTGTAATTAGATGGAGCCACGTAACTTGGCCATTGTGTTTGGCCCAACACTTGTAAGAACATCGGAGGACAACATGACCCACATGGTCACGCATATGCCTGATCAGTACAAGATTGTGGAGACTCTCATTCAGCAAGTGAGTACGCTACTCTGTTTATTATGTGTCAGTTATGTCTTCTATGAAATGACAGTCTTTATTCCTCTGTTACAGTATGATTGGTTTTTCACTGAAGATGGAGCTGAAGAGCCAACGGTGAGTGTTCATTTAGGATGTCTGTAAGTTCCCGCTGTTCAGTGTAGAAAAATTCAATCACTCTTCAAGAATAATGGATAATCACAAGATAATGGCAACATTACATTTGTAGCGTAGCATATAACATCGAAGGATCACATTCTCATTGACAACTGTTCTCATTGATCTAGGGCCGATATTGTTTGCATGAATTTTAGATCTCATTACTTTTAATTCTGTATATCAGACCACCGTGGAGCTGGAGAGCACAGTTCAGTCACAGCCTGTGCCCAACATCGACCATCTGCTGACCAACATTGGCCGCACGGCTCAGTCACCAGGAGACGTCTCAGGTAATCTTGCCATCACGGTTCAGCCGTGGCTTTCAGATGTGAATTACAGGTCAGCATTTGATTCAGAGACAAAAGGAAGAAGTGATCTGAGTGTTCAGATATGGTTTGTCTATTTTCACACTGTCTTAGTATCTATAAGATGATTAGCAGACACTCTTTCTGTTAGTTTTCTGAATGTTAAGAGCAAACAATAGAAAGCTTGCAGGAAATATCTTGGTGCGTATGTGAACTATTTTAGCAATTTTGCAGCGTTCAGACTTGATACACTAGCTGAAAAATTGGATAAAATAGTTCCTGTGTATGTTAAGCTTATGAATCAAATGTATTTTTGTTTGACGTTTCCTTTTTGGTCATTGATTTGACTGGTTGTGTTTATTTCAATGCTATGATTTCTCCAGAATTCTCCTTTTGCTTTGGTTTGTATTGGTTTGAACTTCACCCTGTCATCCCTCCCTAATGCTTTAGTCTCCGTTACGACTCCACTCCTCCTTTTCTTTCAGTTCTTTTTCCTCTTTCCCCTTCTCTTGTGCTAACCCGGCATGTTCTTTCCCAAAAGTAAAGGAACGATCAATGATAAACCACCCAAGGTTACCCGTCTGACCCATCTTGTCTCTAGTGTTTTTCTTCTGCCTTGTCAATGTCCAGCACTGCTCACGCATTACCCAATCTTGACACAGGCCAAGTGGGTGGCGTCTATCACTCGGTGATGTCCCTGATGGACTCTGTAATGTCTGTGATGGACAGCTGGGACTGTAGGAAGAAGGAGGAGTGTTGTCCCCAGTGTAGCTGCCTTGTCTGCAGAAATCCCAGATTCTTGTAAATTAAAAAAGGAATCCGGGACAAACCCACCAGAAACGAAACGAAACAAAAAAGAATGTCAGAGAAGTCGTTATTTGTCATCGTCGTGTTGCACGTTTCATATCTTATAAGACTATTATTAACAGAGAGGATACAGAGCTGTGGTGGTGTCATGTGTCTGAAAAGCCTCTTTGCTGTCTCTCGTTGTCTCTGAAGCTGACCACATGGAGTTCTAGCATGGTACGGTCTCCAGGATCTCCTCCAGTCATGTGGCATACAGTAACTGTCATGATGATGTCTGAAGGGGTGTGGTGAGGGGCTGAACCGGCTTAAATCATAAAACCAAAACAACACTCAGTACAAGATGAATCTCATGCCATTCAAAAGGATGGAGAGTGAGCAAAGGGGCTTTTGAGTGGTGTAGTAGCCCATCTGAAGGACTCGGATCCTCCCTGTAGCTGCTCTACCACCTTAAAGCTTGTGCCCCTTTAGCCCCTTTCTGCCCTCCTGTCATATCTGACCCTTGTTGTCCTGTGTCATAGTTTCTCAGTGCTTCGACTCATTTTGCATCTCCATATTCTGCGCCGACAATGTGATGTACTGATAAACACAAATATGCTTCCCTAAGTGATGGATTGACTTTTGCCGTAAATGGGCGTTCACGCTGATAGTGGTTTACGATCACTGGAAGTCAGTCGGACTCTACATTGGTGTGATGTCACAGACACAGATGCCATTAAAGTGCAGAAAGCGAGGCTCCTCTGATCCGCCTTCCTCTACAGTACAATGAATAGACAGTAGAGCCATTTGGCAACCTCCATTAATTGAATCACTGTCAGAGTGAATGCCCTTTAAATATTCATTTTTCACAACCACGTATTGCCATTACTTGAAATTACTTGTGTTTTAATTGCTCATATGGCAATGTTTTGCTTTTTAACCAAAATATATTATGATAAAACATGTAATAGGATTTAAAATGATCAAAAATGATCAATTTCATCAAAAAAGAACAATTTTCAATATATGTTTCTAGCATTACTTAGCTAGTCCACACGTGATGTATTTACTAATAAATCCCAATAGGAAAGCATTCATTTTATGTCGCCAAGTTAAATATAGTGACATTCAGATGTCATTTAATCATGAGTAGGTTTTATAGCAGTTCTTCATTGGCGGTACTAAGTTGACATAAGTTAGGCATTATACAATAGCAGAGTTTTCATAAAGATGAACCGCACTCTTCACTCCCCACAATATGTCAGTGATATTCACTCATTCTGTGGACAGTCTGTCTATCTGTATCTGTGAATGTGTGCATGAGCTCTGCCTCCCGTCTTACTTCACACTGCCGGGTTCTTGTCATCATTCATTCCTCTCTGCTCTTTGTCTCTCTTTGTGATGGCTTAACTTTGTTGCCTCCATCTCTCAGATCTCTACATGACTTCAGTGTCTGTGCTGTTCCTCTGCTGTTGTGGTGAAGGATATTTTGGTCTCTTGTCTCTGGCTGTTTGTCCCTATTGTATTCTGCTTATACATATGATATGGCCTACTTACATTTTTTCTTTCTGCTCCACTAGATTCAACCACCAGTGACTCTGCAAAATCAAAGGTAAGCACTTAATTCAAGGAGAGTTCATTTCTGAGATCATTTCGGGATCACACCAGATGAAAGGAGAGACACCTTTCTTTAACAGAAGATTGCCTGAGAAAACGCTGCATGTTTTGTTTTATATTGAAAACCGTGGAAGGATTTTTCAGTAAAATGTCTCGCTTGGTTTGTTCTGTGATTACTTTCAGATTTTTGTTCATATATCAAATATATTCATGTAAGGCTGGCTTAAGTTCAAATACTTTGTGGCTGTTTCAGTGTATTGTAAGCTTACTTTGTGGTCTGTATGTGCTTTTTTTCAGCAGGGTTCCTGGGGGTCTGGTAAGGACCAATACAGTAGAGATTTGCTGCGTTCTTCCATCTTTGCCAGTCGCAAACGCAAAAAGCCCAAGGACAAACCTCAGCCCAGCAGCTCTGATGATGACCTGGATGGTAGTTTCTCCAAGGACCTTGCTGTGCAAAATGATCCAAATTGGCCCACTGATGACCAAACCGAGGAGGCTGAGAGCGAAGTTGGACTCGATGACCAATTACAAAGGACTGAGGATGGCGACCAGAGCACAGGAGATAGCCTTGATCTCACTTCCAACAACAAACAGACCAACTCTGAACATTTGCCCCACCACACCTCACCCAAGATTACATCATCCAAATCTAGTTATCACATTCAGATGACACGACAAAGTTCCTTGTCAGATCATCCTTCTAACTACGATGATGGATGCATCTCAGATCTGGGCACACTTAACAGCACCAGCTCCCAGGCCTCGGTACCAAGGATGAAACATGGGAGAATACAAGGCCACTGGATGGAGAACTCAGGAACCGGTCCAGGAGCGGAGGTGTGCTCTATTACATCAGATTACTCCACCACCTCCTCAATGACCTTCCACACCGGGGCGGAGTCCATCGCTCTCAGTCCAGAGGTACAGTCTGTTGCTGAAAGCCGCGGAGATGATGCTGATGATGAAAGAAGTGAGCTCATCAGCGAGGGACGACCCATGGAGACGGACAGTGAGAGTGACTTATCAGTGTTCGCTGTTGGCCGAGAAAGTGGACCATCTGAAGATAACAACCGACCTGAAGGCAAACTGATGCAAGATGTGCCAAATTCAATCCTCTCCCATCGAATCATTGCATGCGATACTCTGGCACGCAAGAGAGGGAGTCGACAGAAGACTGATAGTGAGTCCTCAGCCGACGGAAGCCGCAGCGACAAGGAGTCTAGTCGACTTTCACGAGTCCTGGACACAGTTAAAGGCCGATCCACGGGCAGTTCAAGCTCTTCCTCTCGCAGCGAGTCAGAACGAGCCGAACCTATGTGGCGACTCAAAATCACAGATCGGTTAAAGTGCAGACTCCGGACATCAGCGGACGACATGTTTGGGGTGGGTTCTCAGCGCACCAGATCCCCCGAGACTCGTAGTAAACGGAAGAGCAATATCCGCCGCAGACACACCATGGGTGGTCAGCGTGACTTCGCCGAGTTGTCTGTAATTGGAGACTGGCAGAGGGTGGAGGGCACTGAACTCTCAGCTATGGATCGTTTAAAGCCTAAGTGCAGTTCACAAGACTTTTCCATCAGAGACTGGATAGCTCGAGAGCGTCACCGTGCTAGCAACCCTGAAGTTAGTCTAGACATGCTGGACCTGCACCCTTCCAGATCACGGGACCCGTTATACGCCGGGCCATCACACTCCTACCAGAGTGAGCTGCTCAATGGTGATGTAGCAGCCGCTCAGAGCAAGAGTCTAAACCTAGGCTCTGATGCCCACCCTCACAAACTCTCTGGTGCTCAAGTGGTCCGTTCCCGTTTCTATCAGTGCCTGTGAAAGTTTGTGTGAGAGTGTAAAACTCACACATATGTATATATATGAGTGCACTGGTTATGAATGTCTGAGTATTGGCATGTTTTTAAGGTACTTGATGCTTATTAGCCATGTTGGCGTCAATAGTGGGATGAATCGAACACTATGAGCGACAGTGTATGTTATGCGCAAGATAAGGAAAATGTGTCTAACATTATTGTTGAGCAATCGCTGCTGGTCATATGGAGGTACAGGCAACATTCTGTAATATTTCCTTCTGTGAATGAAATGACGTACTAGCCCAATGTTGTGAAGTGAATAGAGGATCCTCACTGAACTGAAGGATTGCTGGAGAACTGGAAGTCCCAATGAATATAGTTTATAGATTTCACTATAGAGTCGAGATGCTTAAAAAGGTTACATACTGACACCGTTTTAGTCCAAATGGCTTGGAAGATAATGGCAAGTAACCATGAAATTGGGTGAGCAGGTAGGTCAATAGTCCGGATTTGCAGGATGTTGAAAAGACTAGATTGTCTTAAGCTTTGGTAAAAGATGCATTTTATTGAAAGTGTAAAGAGGTCCCAATGTTGTGATAGATCTTTAAGTAACCAAAACAAGAATGTACGTGCTTGTTGTAATACTAAACAAACTGCCATTTTCGGTTATGAAGTGTACATAGTTCTCAGTGCTTTTGTTTATTCGGCCTGTGTTTGGACTGCTTTGCGTGCCGTGCTATGGATTAATTGTCTGTTTCGTTTTCCTTTTAAATGCGGTGCATGGCAGACGCTCGGCACGGTAAACGGTAATATTTTTTTATAACAAAGACAAAAAGGAGTTCAAAACTACCCTCTGATGCAATTTGCAGGGTATATGTTGTTTGTTATACTTTGACTACTGAGACAGTTGTCTCTGGCGTAAAGCTGGATCAAAAATGACGGGAAAAGAATGGATTGTTTAATATCAAATCAGGTGTCTTTGGAATATGAAAGATCCTCATTAATTATCGGTCTAGGGTTGTTGAAGGTGCCACATCTCACCCTGATAAATTAGGTGTACAGAAATGTTTGAAAGATGATTTTTTTAATCTCACCTTAGCCAGATTTCATTGATGATTTCATTCATTCCTTACAGCATTCCTTGGGTCTTAACACTATTTTATTGCATTGTTTTAAGTTTTCCATTTGGTATTTTAACCAGACTTGAATTTTAAATATTCCTGTAAAGTAACTTAAATGTAAATATCTTATAACATGTTTTAGCTGCTCGTCTACCTGCAGTTGTCATCATTGCATAAATTCTATTTTGTGAGTATTGTACAATACAGAGGTGAGGTTAAGAGACCTGGGGAGGGGACATGCTACTCATCTCTGGGGGTCTTTAGATTTTCCCTGTGTGTAAACAATGCTTCCCTAACCGGTTGTATCATGCTGGGTTTGTTCAAACATTGGACGCAAATTGTAGAACACTGGAAAATAAACCCTTTTTGTCTGATAAATGACTAGTTGTATTCGTTTATTCTCATTGTGGTGGAATCACCGATTTCAGTTTACACCACAAGGGGGCAAACTGCCACCACAGGACATTGTATGATATTGCTTTCCATGTCTTTGACTGTGAAATACACTTATGCATGCAGCAGTATGCAAGACTGTAATGGTTTGGTTTAAATAAATAAACAAACTAAATAGCTTTGAAAATGCTTTATGTACAAGGTACACACAAGCAGAGACCAGAACAGTTGTCATTAACACACATCAGTGTGTCTGCTTACAAGACAGAATTTCACTTACAACAGTAAATTCAGTGGAATCGCATAAAACATTTAAGCTGTCAAAAATAACAACACGTTGTTACATTAAAACAAAAACCAACTTTCCACAATGCCAAATTATATAGAAGGAAAACATATTCTATGCAAAAGATTTGCTTTAACACAGCCATTAATGGACAGAACATAAACCTGCCAAATAATCTAGTTCTATAAGTGCATACCGAATTCAATTGACTTTTTCCACAACTTAACTAGTACACAGGTCTATAAGGAAATGTTCTTGGTAGGATTGTGGCAGGGTTCTTTTTCTTATTTGTACATTTTTAATCTGTCCATAAATTATTCAGCCTACCTCATGGACTGCCTGTCTTGAGCAGGTTTACTCCAATAAGGCACAGTGACTTAATTAATATCCTTAGACATTTATAGCTGCACTCAAACGAAAATACCATTATCCATCGAATGGGCCTGTTCACACACAAACTATATGCCACGTGCCTTGAAGAGAATGCTGCTTTTAGATGTTGACGTCAATATCTTGATTTAAAGCATGTTTTGCAGTAGTTTTGATTCATGTAACATGAGCAACATGTCAGACACAGTCGAAGATTCAATTGATTTCCTAACAATTTAGGCAACCGTGTTCTCAGGCCTGTTTGTTCCTTACTCTTTTCATTTCAGGTAAGGATGTTACTACACACAATTTACACAGACACTCTGCTCATGTTTAATGAATGCAGCCAAACGGTTACATGAAGTATTTACACATTCATTTTGCTCATTTTATTTGCGTAAATTGGCACATTAAATACAAAACAATATACGTAAGAATGGTTCTAGATGGAATAACTGAGACAGAGATCCATTCAGAATGAATGAGGCCCAGTAGGTTTGACATTAAAGACAGAAACAAACTGACATCGTTATATCCAAATAAAGTCCTGTATAATAAGAATGAACATTAGAAGGATACAAATAAGGGTCATTTGCAACATTTCCTGCCATTGATTCATTCTCTTCTGTATATTGTGCTGTCAACTCTTAAAGCTTTCAATGAGCCAAGTTTGAACGAGCGAATCATAGCAGTCTTCTCGCACCGCTTGTGCATGATTCATAAACACGCCACGCTTCAGCATGTACATCCACATGTTCTTTTACCACTAAGTCATTTACACTCTTCCTTGGAGCCAATCAGAGTTGAGGGGCGTGGTCCATGCAGAGGCTCAGAAGAACCCATCAAAACTTACGGGGAAATGAAAGAGGTTGTAATGGCGGGAGAACTTTGCATATTGGGCATAAGCTGGTCTGATCAAGGATAACAATATTCATTTAACCGCCTTCGTTGTCCTGCTCTACTTTTTCCTCGATTAGTACCTCCGGTGGTCTGAAACATTCTACAAAGAAGTTGACCAGTGTCTGACTCAGATGTTGCTGTGAGTCTTTCGAATGAATGAAGTGTCCTTCATCTGGGTAGATCTGTGAAAAAGGAAAAATAAATACATTTATAGTGTCTCGGCCACTCTTATTTTAAAACAGACTGGTTTGCTGTACAAAAAGCAGGGGATGTTAAAGTCTACATGTATAGCAGGGCTTCTACAGGTCCTGGTGCACCTACTTCCCATTTAATACAAACCATAAGTCTAAAACCCATACAACCAGTTAATTCCAGGTATGAATGGCAAAAAAAGTGATGCCTTAATAAACCACATTAAAAAGGATAAAATTCTATAATATTGAAGCATTTAAGTAAATGGCTATAAATGTTAACAGCAATAGATCCACATCTCTTACCTGTAATGTATAATTGGCCTTTTCACTTATCATGTGGGTGATAAATTTAGCTGTTTGCTGAAAATGGACTTTCTCTGTGAGCACAGAAAGAAATGATTACAGATCAGTTTTTTCTCTATGTCTGGATAAAAATCTGCTAGGCCTGATGTAATGGCAATGGCATTTTATTTATAAAGCACTTTTTTCTACAACAAACATTGACCAATGTGCTTCACAACAGAGAAACAACCACAAAAACTGTAGAAAATAAATATAGATTAAAAAAACTAATTTATATATTAAAGGCTTTTTCAAAAAGGTAGGTCTTTAAACTAAACTTAAAAGAAGACACAGATAAGGCCATTTAAACTAAGATGGGCAGTTCTTTCCAAAGTTGTGGAGCAACAAAAGAAAAGTTGTAGGAGCCCTCGATGTCCAGTTCATTCCACTTGGCAATAAAGCACATGCTGTACATGATAGAAACATGAGAATGTGTCCATTTTACTGGTTCAATCAAGAATTACCATCAGCTGTGGGATGAATTATTAAGAGTTTCTTGTCCTTCATTTGCTCTATGTGGTCTGCCAAACGTGCCATCTGCAAAAGAAGGTCAATTATATACTTCACATAAAAAATATTTGTTGGACTTGAATGAGATATTGTACATTACCTCGTATTCTCGCTTATTGAACTGTGGTGATCCTAAATATCGTTCTGAAAATGCAGAAGCTGTGGACAAACATTCAACAACTACATTTAAACCAAAATAAATAAACTTAAGCCTGATCAAATAAAAGCTGTAAGATCATACCATATAAGCTGAAATCTGTAATGGGTGAGACGGCTGTGCCACACTTGATTTTGAATTTAAACATGTTTGGAGATTCATCTGAGCGTAACAGTCTGCTGACCAAATATCCTCCATACGCCTGCAGTAGACAAAAAACATATACTGTAAGTGAAGCACGTCACTAAAACATTTATCAACAAACTGACTGCTTGAGAAAAGTGACATATATATTGATTAACACATACTGTGTATAAAATGTATATTACAGCAGGGGCGTAGATACATGGTGGCCATGGGTGGCCACGGCTACCCCTGAATGATGGATGGCCACCTTTTTGGCCACCTCTGTTGTGCGAAGCAGTTTTAAGATGTGTCAGAGTTTACGGAGTGCTGCGCAGATCATTTAATGTATACACTGAAAGTAATGCGAGAACATTACTCTAGCGTTAATATGATGTCATACGCTGACGCACTGACGCAAACAGTCTGAGCGCTTTAGCTGAAAGCTGCTGACCACTTTGTGACAGTGTGTGTATCAGTATCAGTCTGTGTACTAATATTTTGTAGAAATGCAATGATGTCATTTGATTTATATAATTCAGTTCCATGTAGACTTGCAAAGTATTAAGGTGTTAGATGTTCTTGATTTAAAAAAGTGCAAATACAGCACTATAATATATGTGTTATTGATAAAAGAATGTACATGTGGTTGATAACAGAAAACGACTTCAGTTTCTTGTTTTACACACTTTGTTTCATATAACCCCTTGCTAGTGTTCTTGTAATTTGTAACATCTTATATTTTTGTAATGTTCCAACAGTTATCTGTTTGTATGGCAAATTTTGAATAAGCCAAACAAAAAAACAAACACGTTTAAGAGTAAACAGAGTAAGCAGTTTAAGAGTAACCTATGAAAGCATTGCAAATAAACTGTTTCCTTTACGTTATTTTTGTATGTTTGTGACCAGCAAACCATGTGTAATGAAGAACTGGTGTAAAAGGAAGAAACAAAAGTATTCCTGCCTGTAAGGATTTTTTTCACCCTATTAAAATCACTGGGTCTTATGTGACCACCTCTAAAAAATGTTCTGGCTACGCCCCTGATATTAACCCTTTCCGCTCCGCGCACGCTGCTTCTCTCCCAACAGTGCGTGAAGAATAGAAGTCATGTGCGTATTTTAGCAACATTAGTACAGATATGTAGAGCAGGTTAATGGAAACACAACAGTAAACAAGATGCAGCAATTTAAAAGTATTTGTATCTGTCAGTTTGTTCACTGTTTGCTGTAGCCTATGTCTCCAACATTTCAACCAGATTTGTGATTTTTAATGAACCATAACGTTTTTATTACGATTTAGTATTTGCATTATTGATCAACATGTAAACATTTGTGACCCTGTTAAAACCCATGGTAACGACTCATAATCAAATTAATTATTCCGGCTTAGTTTACTGCAGTAACATGGCCGCAGCAGGCGGAGTGACATCACGCTCCTTGTGCAAGCAGTTGGTCACGTTGGATATGATGACGGAAGTTTGCCTATTTACACATGTGCTGCGTAATATCACTGCGCCTGCTGCGGCCGTGTTACGGCAGCAAACTTCCTTGATTGTTACGCCGGAATGCGAATATAGTTCCTAATCATATCGGCCTAGAAAATCGCACCTTCTCATTTCCCGCCAGTCTTAGCACACGATATAAGTACAGAAGAGTCAAGTTTTAAAAAGGAAAAATATCGAAACTCTTTGGTCATTTTTGAACGCGATGCTACTGGTCTAATTGAATTCAATGATCTATTCCAAGGAATGCTAGAAGTGGTATTGCCGACCCGGAGATAAGATGAATAGACTCCACAACGGTCAAATCTCTGGGGGAGTTGGAGAACGAGCCTATTTCCAAAAATGCAGTGTTCCTTTAATTGAATACCCTGGTATATTACATCAAATGATCAAACAAATCTGTCTGAATTTAAGATTTATTATAAGAAGCTTATGCCTTTATTAATGACATAATACTTGACTCACTTCAAAAGCACCAGTGTAACAAATGCAATAAATAAATGTAACAAATTGGTTCAACTTAAAAGGCCAACATACCTTTCCATAAACTCCAATTCTTGACATGTCAATGTATTTCTGCTCTGATATTGATCTGTAGAGAATCACAGAGGAGATGAAATGTAAACCAGTGCTTCTCAATTTCATAACCCAAAAATGTGCTTTAGGTCTGTTCAGATATCGATGTGAACATGTAATTGCATATTTAAGATGGCAAAATAAACAGGTTTTTAATCTGCTAAAAACATGAAATCATTGAATTACAACTTTTTTCAATAAACAGTTACTGTGCACCACTTTTTGATATTCAGTTCATCTACTTTCTTTGGTTCCTTAAATGAGGGCGTAATGAGGAGCCTCGATGATCTGACCTAAGAGCTTCTAGTTGGTCTCTCTCCTCAAACTCTCCCAGTTTCTTCTGAACTTGATGAAGAAGGTTTGTCCCCTTAAATCCACTTCCTCGGCCATCAATACGCATGACTATAGTGTTGAAGGTACTGACAAGTACAGTCGTCCAGTCCACCTCAAACTGCTCCGTCACCACCTGGCCACCGGGGGTGCCATCCCTGCCATAACAACACTGGTTTTATTACAAATAATTATTATAATTATTACTGACCTTGCTGATGGTGGATATGATAATAGCCTGGTCTTTGATGGATGTGTCACATGTTTCTCAATATGGTTGTCATTATAATAATGTGTCAGTTGTCTGTGAAAAACTTACACAAGCAGCAGTAATGGGTAATGGGCTGTGTCTACAAATCCAGCTGGTTTCAGAATCTGGACGTTCAAGCCTGTATAAATGACAGAAATGACAGAGAACATTTTAGGAAACTGAGCCAACAGGACTGATGTGAACGAGAATGTTGCTGATACTCACAGTAATCATCTACAGTGAACTTCTCGTACTCTACTTTGGGCATCTGTGTGTTGTTTACTGTGGTGTTTAACTCTTCATTGGCCTCCACATCCAGCAGCTCTGAGGGAAATTGAGTTAAAGTGCATTAAGTGTCCACTTGTGATGGGATTGTTAATGCCAGGTACACATTTTCCATCTACTGTCCTTCTCCCTCCAGACCCAAGAACACAATGATAGTCACATACAAAAGACATTTTGAGGACATTTGAGGATTGTTGAAATGCTTATCTCACATCTTGATCTTTTGTATCACTGGATCTACAAGCATGCTGAGTAGATGCGTATCTAAGCCTTCTATCACGTGAAAAATATCTTTCCAGTGGTTCACACAGCCACACACATCCAGTTCAGAGCTGATGAGATGAATGTGATTAAGTGTCAGCAGGTGCTGATAGTGTTATAAATGCTTTCACAAACACTCACTTTGATACAGCCCGTCTCTCGTGCTGTACACTGCTGAGTGTGGTACACCAGGGCCTAAGAATAAAAACATAAGAGAAAAGGTGACGATTGGATTCTGCAGCACATGTGATTCAGATGTCATAATGATAGTGGACACAAGATGCTAGACGGATGAATCATCCTATCAGAAATGCTGAACGTTGGTCTGCACTGTGCCTGTGTTACTGTGTTACTGTAGACAGCGTTTTAAAGGTCCAGTGTATCATTTTTTGGAGGATCTATTGACAGAATTTCCATATACATAACTGTGTTCAGAGGTGTATGAAGACCTTACATAAAGAAGTGTTATGCTTTTATTAACTTAGAAAGAGCTATCTACATACACCACGGGTCCCATTGCATGGACTCCGCCATGTTTTTTCTACAGTAGCTCTTCCCTGCTCTACAGGGCGTGTTTAGTAAAGAAGAGAAGACATGACATGACATCATCTTAGATCTTCTCTTGTGAATTACACATTCTGTGGTCTATGGCAGTGTGCTGTATGACCATGAGTCCCTACTCCGAGTTCGTCTAATTAATAACACAAACGCTGACCTTTCGGTTTGCTCAACAGACCCTGCAAAGCAGATCAGCGGCCATGACAACCGCACTTTATTGTGTTGATAAAACACACAGCAGGGAAATGTCATGACTAACACACTGAGATCAGCGAGAGAAAACCAAGCTGCGGCTTTCCAGAAAGAGAAACTTTGTAACAGACAGAAGATCAATTCTGTAGCTCAGTTGGTAGAGCGCTGCACCAGGAACACACACACACTGCTAAAAGATGTGAATATAATGTATGGAATGCAAGTCACTTTGGATAAAAGTGCCTGCAAGATGCATAACTGTAATCGTACAGTAGAATAGGGATTACAAACAAAACCATTACAATAACAAATGTCAAAAGAGTTATTTTGTAAACTGACTTTATAATAATTATAGACATCACATTAAATGGGTTTATTTTGTGGTAATGTAACTATACTGCTTTTCACGAATAGTCACAAAATAAATTAGTAGATGGATACTAAATATTAATTTATGTTTAAAATTAGTAGAAGAATACACATGATATGATACGTGATGCTGGGTTCACGATTAAGAACTGATATTTTGGTAACACTTTACAGTAAGGTGCTATTTGTTAACAATTATTTAAGTCAGTTAGCCCCATGCTCTTACCACTGAGCTACAGGAAAGCTTTTATTGGCATTAATTAATATGAATTCATGTTAATCTCAGCATTTACTAATACATTATTAAAATCAAACATTGTCACTGTTAACAATAGTTAATGCACCATGAATTAACATAGATAACTGTATTGACACGAATGAACATTAACAAGGATTAATAAATACTGATAAACTAAATTGTTCATTGTTAGCTAATGCATCTCTGACTGCAGTATCATCCTCCAATCAGAATCGTTTCAGGGAGTCAAGTGAAATTTAAAGATGAACACTGGGCACAAACCTTTACAATTGAGCAGGAAGTAGTTAGCGTCGGGGCTGAATGTTCCAGAGACGTAACCGCAGCTGAACTCACAGGACAGGCAGCGTCTGTTGAAGGAGCCTTTGGTGTTTGCACTGAAACACAACACATGTCATCACTGCACAGGTTTCACACGCATCACTGCAGGTCAGAGTTTTAACACAGGATGTCTTCTTTCATACCTGTAGAGATGACGCCGTCTCGCATCATCTTCTGTACTCAGAAAATACCTGTAAAGATAAATTACATTTGGATAATATGATTTTGTGTGTTATTGGATCATTGACATTTTTGTTGACAGGGAATGTTGGGAGGGAGAAGCGTTAGGGCGACACAGGCAGATGACGACGGCTTATTATTGCTTACAAAAGTTGGGTATCTTCGCTGTATGCTAAGATCTGCGTCACATCCCAATCTCCTGACGTCAGAGACTGCAGCGTGTCCGTGCTACTGTTGGGCTGAAACAAAACACCGACTGAAGGTCATCCCCTTTAAAGTCACACATCTCTGCACTCTTGCGGAAGGAAGTTTTGATTTGGAAAAGTAACAGCATGTTCTCAAAAAACAATTTACTCTTTTATCTTGAAAGATCAAAGAAGAGTGATTCCTCATCATATGACCCCTGAACCACGCTGTTAATATTTCATGAGGACATCAATATGATTCAGTCCACAGTGATGGCCTCACCTGTGAGGTGGACATGGATATGTGGAAGAACTTTCCCCGACCTCCCTGTGGAACCGCTCGGGTGAAGAAGAACTTATAGCCGTCTCTGGAGAACAGTGGGGGTTCATTCTGCTCAGCGAGAGAGAATCACATGAGGCCGTCAGTGAACGTTTAAACAACACTATATGAGTGTGTTTGCTCTGAGAGCTCATGTGATGTATGACTCACCTGTCTGTGGAGCCAGCTTTCACTCTCATCTTCATGTTTCTAAAACACACCAAAACAATAGTAATGCACACTCACGAATCACAATATATATTGACTGACGCTTTTATTCAAAGAGATCTCCAGCATTCAGGCTTTACCGTTTATCAGTATGTATAGCAAGGAAGAAAGTACAATATTTCTTCATTGTGTGACAACGCCCTACAGTACTGAGATAACATTTCTGTTGAATATGAAATTAAGTTTCAAAACGCAATTTTTATCAGAGACAAAGTTTGTAAATATACCTTGGTACAGATGCCAGTGGTTGCCTCACATAAAGTCAGGATGGAGTTGTTCTGTGCACGATTCAGCCAGTTTACTGCAAGCTTTGTGCTGGTTGCCCATTTTACCATGGTGATGTAGTACTCTTTCCTGCAGAAAGATGCTAGTTAAAAATTTTATCCAAACCAAACTATCAAAGCCAAAACAGTACTATTTTATCAGCAAATCATTCTTTTCTTAAAGCAACGCTTGTCTCAAGTGTATTAATGTCTCAATAATATTTGAGATTCTTTATCGGACTACCTGAGCATCCTCATAGCGGCTATAACCACACTCGGTAAGATCTGTGTTCAGGTCGGCACACACCGCCCTGCAATATGGTTTTAAACGACGTTCTACAATCGCCGGTTCCATCAGCTTAGTAAACAAATTCATGTATATTGAGGTGCCCATGCAAGGGAAGCTTATACAGCCATAGTATTTACAACATTGGTAACAGATAATTGCGCTTATCGACCACATGGGGGAACCTGTGAGCAAAGCTTCTAAAGTGTTGTTTTAATAGAGCATAGAGGTCACTACAGTGCACAGCTATTAAAAGTCATTTGTGTCATAAGTGTCCCCTTAAGTGGGACAAAAGTAAAAGCTATGTTTAAACAAAAGTTACAAATCGTCTCATGCCTAAAAAGCAATAAAACACAAAGAAAAATGATCTTAACGGAGATGATCATAATTCATGCATGAAAGTGTGTATAATGCATTAGTATAAATGGTTATCTAGCTGTTTGTATTCAAAACACTGTGCACTGTTTCTAAAACCCTGAATCGCAAAAACATAACTCCGTCTTTAAAAAATGTACTGTTATCATGTTTTTAAGATAGCTGTATCTTTTTGTTATTATTACCCAATCAAAACGTCCAGGTACTTTTTGGCGGCCACAATAACATAAAGCAACAGATGATCTTCATAACCAAACACGCTTCTACATTTGTGTGAGATCCTCACCTGATTCTGGGGTCTTCTGGTTTCCTCATCCTTACTGTGTGTAATGGACCGTTCAGACTCACTACTGACAAATAGATATCAGGATTTTCCTCTCCAGCCTACAGAAAGATGCCAAGAGAGATTGCTACATCAACATATATCATATTTTTTGGACTTATCTAACAACTATAAAAGACAAACTCTGAATTTTTAGAACTAGTTTTAATAGAAATCAATAAATCTCCAGGTCATGAGATCAAATCCCAAAGGAACACACAAACTGGAAAAAGCTTGAGTGCTGCTTTGGGATAAAAGTCATCTGCAAAATTAATAAATGTACATTAGGTTAAGTAATGTGATTGCTAGTCATAACTATTACGCAACCAGATTTAGTTCATCCACTAATACATACAAATATAATTCAGGACAACAGCAACCAATCAGATCCCAGGTTAAGGTCCCATTGAATTACATTAAGGATATGATGACCAACCCTTAATGTCTTTTTAAAAAGCAGCAGAGATTTACTTTTGGGTAGCGGTACTCCTGTCCTGCTGGATACAGTGATCCTGTGAACATGGGTATCTCCATCTTGGGTACCAGAGTATCGTTGATGGTGGCATATGCCAATCTGAGACCGTCTGGTGACCACCAGTGGGCGATATGATTCTGAAAGATCTCCTCTACACGGACATAAATAAAAGAAAAGTGCATTAAACACAAAATGGATAAACATTTAGCTGTCGACAATGTACTGTATAAAGACAAGTAACGCACATCCTGCAAGTTTAAAGATTTGTTGGCATGGACCCATATCTCTGTTAGATCCAGGATGATAACAGACGTTTCAGGATGAAATATCTTTCTGAGAAAGCGCATTCCGAGGGCACGGTGCAAAAATACATACAGTAACTGCAACATGCACAAAAGCCAGCAAGAGTGATTTATCACATCCATTTGTCATTACGCTCCAGCCTCCAGAGTCTCATCCATCACTTCAAAACGCTGACGGCCCTGAGCTAGAGGAGCACCAGAAGGGCTGTCACATGAGAAAGTGTAAAATACACCCACCTGTAACACACAGCAACTGCTTTGCTATTGAATCACTATGCAACCATTTAAATTACCAGAATTTAATAAGGAGAACACTTATACAATATATTTTATACTTTACAACAGAAACCTTGACTCAAGAACTGTATATATTGTTACTTCTATGAATTAACCAAAACCTACATCACCCATGCGAGCGCCACAGATCCATGTTTCAGCATGCATTAATAACTGCTCAGCTTCAACTCTCTAATCTTCTAATTCTTGTTCATATGTTCCCAGGACATGTGGAACCACATGATGGCAGTAAAGATCCAACAAAACAACATAAGAACAAACAAACCAGTACAAGTGTGACTAACACAACCCCAGTTATTTTATGTTAAAACCCTGAAATGATCAAACTATATACCTGCGAATTATACACTAAATATTACATCATTATATTAAGAATTTAGAATACCTTAGAGGAATAGATGAGGACATACAGTAGATACAGGAGTATTGTAGGTAAATATTAATATAGTATAATAAACACAAAATGAAGTAATATTTACATAAACACTGTTATGATTGCATTATTTAAGTTGGTAAATTAAGATATGTCTGCTTATGTTATGCTTTATATGTTTGCTTACTTCAGCTTTAATCCTAGTAGCATGACCTTGTAAACTAACGGTACTGTTTGGCGTGTTGACAAAATGTTTATATGCGCTCCTACTTGTAATTCGCTTTGGATAAAAGCGTCTGCCAAATGAATAAATGTAAATGTATGAATACACCAAAGTGTCTGTATGTTCAACATACTCTATATTTAAAATAATAGTAAAGTCATTAAAGCTATGAGCAAACATGGTAATGTCTGAATTATGCTGGCATGACCATCCATTTTACATTCATCCTAAATTAATCTTTTGTGAAAAAATGTCATATATTCGCACAATGTATCTTCATGCACACAGAATTAAACATCTAATACAATGGGGAAATCAACAACAAAAAGTCTAAGTGAACATAATCCCCAAAGTAAACACAATTCTTTTAACACAAACTGCTTCAATAATTACCGTGAATATTAAAATCCAAGGATATTGTGGGAGATTATATTTAGCTCAAATCCTAATATTGCATAATAAATTACATGAAGGTTTACTTTTGATTTCACACGCCAGTGCTGTTCAGAGACAAACGCTGATAATGATCTACATTTCAGTAACATGGATTGGAAAATGTTCAGCTGGTATTTGTTTAGTGTTTAATTATATAAGCTTATTAAATTGAAACTTGTTGAGTGTATTATTTCTGAATTCTGAAATTAATTAAAGATTGAAGAATGTCACATATTTGTCTGCATCTGAAATCTTCTTGACTTTATGTATTGAAAGGTTTTAAAGAGTCTATTGCTGTGAACTGTAAAGACCTTGGATGTATTTTTATAGACAGATTCTTGCTTTTATCCTATTTTTTCTAACTATTTCACAGTGTAAGGCTGAATGTGAATAAACACAAAAGCGACTGCTAATTTCCTACTGCTAAAGAACGCCCAGAACAAAACTCATGATATCTCAACTTAAATTCATAAAGCAAATACTTATTATATATATATAAAATAATTATTTTACATTATTTCTAACAAAGACGTACAGACATTTTTCAATAAAATATCAGAAATAAAAAAAAAAAAAAAATATGTGAATCAAATATCAGTAGAACAGTGCTCTGAGACTGATAGTTGGGTCCCACACGCACAAATATCTATGTAATGTGTACATATAAACACAATATAGACTTTCACAATCACATACTGTACACACACACAGTACACTAGGTCTTTTATAATTCATGCTTATGGACTTTACCTTCATACAGCCAGTCCGCAAGTCCATTAAATATGACCCCCTGAATGCCTGTGGAAACCAGCCGGATTGATGGACTGTTCACTCGTGCTTTGTAGTAGATATTATTCTCAAAGATGAAAATCTGTCAGGATAGAGATGATTCAGACAAAGTAACTCCTCATGTTAAAAGCATTTTAGCATAACAATACGGTTCAAATAGGGTAAAAATGTTTATAGAAAAACGGTGAGGTTAAAAAAGGTTAAGATAGACATTAGGCTTATTGGGTTCTTTTTACAGAAGCGGTGCTAGTCATCCCTAAGAACCGCTGAAGAACCCCTTAAGAACCTAGAACGTATATGTTTTAGCGGTTTTTAATGATTGTTCTGAGTGTAATCTGGGCGAAATCTTTGACAAATAACGTTAATTATCTTGACTAATCAAAATGATGCCGTTTTGAAGAAACCTACCCACATCTACGGAGTGATAAAAAACGAACACATGAAGATAGAAGAATGCGGATTAATTTGTTTTAAAGCTGAGACTCTGTTTTTCATTTGAAATATTGTTTGTCCATATATTCTTTACAGAAAAATTACTGTGTGCCATTTAATTTGGGTGAAAATGTTAAAAACGCTGGCGTTGGCAACCTTTTTTTAAAGAGGCTGGCGGCGAATGAGTTAAAGAGGTTCCCCAATTTTAATGCTATGCAGCACCATTTTGTGTATGGGACACCGTTTCTTTAGCTAAGCTGGTAGTATTGTTGAAACAGTGCAAAAGGTAGTGGGTTGGATTCCCAGGGAAAACACAAACTGATCAAATGTCGCTTTGGATAAAAATGTCTGGCAAACGTGTAAATATATTTGCAGTACTCTGTTGATTGCAGAATGTAGGCAAGATGATTGACAGCAGTGAGAGAAGCAGCGTGTGACAAACTCTTGAGAGATTTACTGAGAAAAAAACAAGACAATCTCCTAACCTCTAACAAGTAAAAATCAGATGATTGTTAGATTAATGTAAGACAAAAGTTATCAAAAATGCTGCTAAAAAATATACCACAGGCAGTCATATGGGCCCTGTGCATGTTAAGATATTATATTGATAAGCAACAATATTTATAACCAAAATCCTTAGGGGAAAGCTTACTATGCAGAGGCAAAACTAAGATAACTGAAAAAAAGACAATTACTCCATTAGAAATGCTGAACACTGATCGTTTAAAGGTGCAGTTTGTAAAAAAAAAACACCAGTAGAGGGTACGATCAAAACAAATACAATGCCGAAGCATGATGATGCTGTGAAGGAGCGTGGAATGATGGGATCTGTTGTCTTCAACTCTACCGCTGATGGCCATAAATCAGACGGTACAGAGAACTCATGTGAGGAGATGAGATAAAGTTTTATAATTGATGGGTATAATTTGGGTCCATAAGTAAATTAGTGGCTTGCTAGATGTTAGACACTGCTTCCGCATTTGTCCAAGACACTGTTGTCTTAAGGTTTCTACGTCAGTAAAGGAGGTTACAAAGGAGAACGCGGATATGACACCACTGACAGGCGACTGCACAGCCCCGTGTCACTGTTTGGAATTGCAATTGTCTCACGATTTACAAGTAGTTGGAAACATTTGAGTTATTGTAAGTACTCAGCTGAACAAAATATATAACACTAGCTTAGCCGTTTTTGGAAATTTGAATGCAAAACATAATTGACTGTATATTATTTTATAAGGAAAAACTTTAACCCTGTTATTTCCTCTTATTGTTGCTTTCCATGAAACACAGTCTATTTATGGCCTGTCTCTGACCAATGTTTGAGAATGAGGCCTGGTATTTAATGTGGATTTTTTATGCATTTATAGACTCACTGTCATTTCCTGTATGTGAATAGATTGAGTGGAGCAGCTCATTGGACAGAGAGACAGACAGATAATAGCTCAGTGTTCTGTCATTAGTGGCTTCAGATGGAATGATGAACTGAATCAATCACACTTTACTGCTATATAGAGGCTGATGAGAATACTGATGATAACACAGATGAATAGGCTTCAAAAATACACTTGACAATGAATCAGTTCCAACACATAGTAAAATCTGCCTTGTATATAGACATAGACATGTTTGTCTTTTATGCACAATTTAACATATGACAAGAACGTACAGTATTAAAATGTTTCAAAAACAAACATTAAAGTGTAGAACTTTGTGAATGATCCTGTTAATGAGATGTTTTTTTATCTGCTGAGCTGCTGGTGCACTTCAAAGGTAACACATCAGCAAGGATGTTACATATTCATACAGCAATTTTCCATAAACAAAAGCCAACTAGAGTTATTCGTCTTTAATGAGAGCCATGTGTCAACATGAGTGACAGTAACCGTGCAATGATCAGTAATGAGTCGAGAAAATAGCATTAACATGCACTTCAAGTCCATGTGATCTTGTATACGTTACTACATCATGTTTAGATTCAATTTTCAAATCCTATGTGGGTCAGCAAAGAGCGATGATACTCTAGGTTTTGGAACAGAACCAAAGTACACGTCTACAATAGTTCTCATTGGTTCTTTTTGACATCTGTCCTGCTGTTTGTAAGTTTTCCTCCATCACACCTGTGATGTATAGACACTCCTCCTATCTCTATCTCTATCCCTGTTCATACGTGACTGCCATTATCTGTCTCACTCTCTTTCCCCAGGTGGAGTCGGAGATGTGACCTTCAGTGTATGTTCTGGCACACAGACCGGCCCCTGCTGATTGCTCTGTCACGGAAAACTAATTGCCCGAGGCGTCAGTGAAGCGTTGGGCGGCATGCAGGCGCCTACGAAATTACACACCTGATGCTCCCTAACTCACACACACACACGTGCGTCTGCGTTGTGCTTTGCACGTAATGGAGAAAACCAATTGAAACATATGCCGGTGCACGGCTATGACAATACAGTGCAATTACAACATTTTTATGAGGTTTATATTTAGATTTGGTGTTAATGTCAAGGTTTAACACTTAGGCATGCATTATGCTTCATATGTTTCTATGTGAAAATGCAGTAATATTCCTTTTTCAATTCAACACAATTGTGCCACAGTATGGTTTGTCATTGTAATTTTTTCATCATCCATGAAGTAAAAATAGGTCCGGCTGTTTAGAAAACAAATACCACACCTCTCTTCAACAAGCTGAATTATGTGAGGTATCACGCGTGTAACTAGCATAACAGTGACGCGTTTAATTGAATACTCGGTTATCAAAGTTTGTTCGAATTTCAAACCCAAAAGATGAGCGATAGAAATAGGGAATCTTCCCACTAATAAGGTCAGAAAGAAATGAATGTATGGAAAGGTGCCCATTTGTGCCATCTGCCACTGGGTCGATAAAGGTCTTAGCTCATCCCTGTCAGCATGACCACGAGAACAGCCACAACCAGGATAATATGACTGTCTCTAGATCCACAGATCCTGATTTTAGATATTCCATGCTTTTATCTAAATGACAGTAGTTTATTGAGGGGGCAAAATATCAGGGCTCTAGACTGTGACTAAATGGTCGCATTTTTCTTAACCGGTGCGACTGCCAAACTGCTCAATATATAATTTTTACGTATTATAAATTTAATGCGAAATGTCTTGCGTGTATTGTATGCATGTGATTGGGTAGCTAATGCAGGAAACATACAGTATGTTAAAACTTTAAGCACTATACTATTGTATGAAGCTCTCTCACAATACTGTAAAGCACACAAAACGTTATACATCACATTAAATACTATTTATTTTTAAGTCGCTGTGATAGAAGCCAGACGTGTATCACTGCAGCTTTCATAAAGAATAATCACTAAAAGCCTTCAGGTCTCGCAGGTTGTACGCGTGCCCAGAGAGTCAGAGCACAAAATGCTAAACTGAGTTATCTTTCACGCATTCTTTCTCTGAAACAGACACATAAACACAAAATTATGTAAAATTCCCATACTAACAAGAGTCCTTGTGAAGGTAGTCTGTTCGTGACCAAACAATTGGGAAACAAAACACATGTGTGTTATGGTGGATTCATATACGGTACGTAGCAGTCGCTATTGTCAAGTTCATTTTCAAAGAGAAACTGAGCCAAAATCACACAACTTCCACAGGCGCAGCTCTTTGCAGCATGCACAGCTGAAGATAAAACATTTTATCTTATTGTGAATGGCAAAGTGTTTCTTTTTTCTTAACTTTTTAGCACCAGTGCCACGTCTCTCAAATGTTAGTCTAGAGCCCTGAATATGTTTGAGAGCCTCTTACCAGTTGTTGTCCTTTGGGCCCCCATCCAGCATACTGGAGTGGAGTGTTCGGTACTTCATTAGGAGTCAGTTCCACTTTCTCCCTTTGAAAAATAAATGTGAATACATTTTTGCATTTACCTACTGTATTTATTTTGATGTATTTGAAAGTAGCCCATTATTTGAAGACTTGTACTGTATATGTTACCATAAAAGGCTAAAATATTATCAATAATTTATTAATTGCGTAACATATAGAGAAATTGTAAGAAATGATAAAAAATTGATACAAATGGTGCATAATGGAAAATTATACATAACATACTTTGTTTATAATCATTAATCATTTTCCATAGATAAGGCACACTTTTTCATATTTTAATAATATATATAAAAAATAAAAAGGTTTTTGTCAGGGTTAGATTTATGCTGAATGATAGGGGAAAGAATAAAGAATTTGTACAGAATAAAAGTAATTATGTCTATAGAGTGTGTGTGTGTGCGTGTGTCTGTGTGTGTGTAACCTCTATAATTACTACAGTAACATATACTAGAAAATGTGTTAATGCATTTCACAGGTCAAAACCTGAATTCACTCGAGATGTTAAAGGCTAACAGTAATGAATAATTTACACCGGGGTGGACAAATTATATTTGCACAGACCAGAGTGGCTCTAAAGAAATGACCTAATTTCTTCAGAAAAACACTAGGTGGCGGTGCTACCCACAATTCAGCTATTCACAATGGCTATTTCCTATTGAAAACAATATAAATGTGAATATGAGAGGATGTAATTAGAACATTAGGACTTACGGAGCGTCAAGGCTGCAGATGATGTAATAGGCCATGTAGGAATATTGATAAAGCTACAGAACAAAGAAAACACAGAGCAGCCACGCTCTTATTAAAGTCATAACAAAAGATATGAGAAAGAAGCAAAATGAGAACAACAAAAAGTTGAAAACTAGAGTCTCATCTTTATTCTTTTAGTCGCTATATACCACAGTTTTTTTAGAGTGTATGTCTATTTCAAATACTGTACGCATTAGACAAATACACCCTTTGCATTTTCATCTATTATAAATAAGAGCATGAACAATTTACCGGCACAATATTGTAGGCCAACAGCACATATTTTAAATCAGGAGAGACTTGGTATTTGGTGGGCTTGAAGGATCCCTGGAAAATCAAAGAAAAAAATTGCACTTATAATCATTCCTCTTTAAGTCTAAAATTACAATACAGCACATGAGTAGTGGTATAAGATCTAACAAATGTAAACATATGTTGATATAACTGCAAAACATGTACAAAGCAGCACGCAATGCTCTTATTCATAAAACTGTACGAACCTGGTTGCGAAAACTCTCGAACATCTTGTTCTTCACCAGAACATCTGTATTATTGGTCACCACATTCCGCTTGACCACATCACCCTCGCGTGTGCGGTATATCAGTTCAAAATCTGATGAAAGAGATGAAAGAAACTATTTAAAGGTCATTAAAAAGGTCAACAGGGACAAAGGTTAAGAGACAGCGGGACCAGTCAGCTTATCAGTTTACTAAAATTAACTCATTTTATGGGGAAAGGGTTTATTTTGACAGTAATGATTGAGTACATTATCCTTTTTATGACATGGCTACTTATTAAATAAATGGACATAAAATAAAGACTTGAGTTCAATTTAGAGACATTGGACTAAACCAAGTACCATAAAGTTAGCAGCTATATATTCCACCATTTCTATTAGTGGTTCTTATAGAAACAAAGATGCCAGAACTTTGACAAATCAGAAAAAAGCATTTTAGAGAGCTTTGTAAATGATACCTGATGCATTTCTTTTATTTTCAGGGCTCAACATAATTATTTACTGTATGCTATACACAATATAATCTTTCTTTTGAACTATCACACTCACGATGATGAAGGCACACCATCAATGCACAACGGATCCATTTGGCTGATTGAAGATAACTGTTTACTGGTGAGCTCTTCCATGCATGTAAAATGGCCTGGGATCTTTTTAATAACCCATATCAATTTATTCTTCCATTTGCTTATTCTTACCATGCTTTTAAAACCTTTTTACAACTCATTACAACCGTTGGACCATTTGTCTCTGCTCTTAAAGTCTAGGTTTCACAAAGGCAACCGTGTTCTTTATTTATTCAGGTTGTAAATGTTATACCTACCCTGGTAAACAACCCTGCGACAGACCTGAATGCAGATAGCTCCCAGCCTGATAAATAATACAGACGAGTGATCGCTTTTAAAAAGGCTCTATGATGGGTTGTGGAGCATGTCAGAGTCAGAATAATGTGGCTCTTGCTCACAGGTAAACACAGCCTTAAATCAACAAATGCATTTTCAAGGGCACAATAGCAAAACATGATTTATCAAAACATTCTATGTTTACTTATATTAAGATATATATCTTTTAACCTGTTTTACATGGTACCAGGGCTGCACTTTCACAAACCTTTATACCACTAACAGGGACCAATTAGACAGTAGCTCTCCATTCTCTATCCATACCAAAAAATCCATGCCAAAGAAATCCAGCAACAGCATAACAAAAACATTACAACAAATTGATATTGCTTTCAAGTGTACTTCTTTTCCTTGCCGTTTCATTATTTATAATATTATTCACAAGAATGACACAGTCTGCCCTGTTGTATATCACAAAACGCAGAAACTCGTATCACATTCACCTCTATAGGTCTGTTAATGCCAAGTAATAATCCATTGTTATCTCTTTAAAAAAAAAAAAAAGAAGGATTTTTATAAATGCAAGCTATATCAATGAAAGAGGTTATGCAGTGTTCGTTCTCCCAGACAAGGTAGCACTGTAACGCTGTATTCTGCATCATTACATAAGAAAAGTCAGACATGACAATTTAAAATTAATAGGACATAAATTTTCAGTTTGGCGCTTGATGTCTTGTTCTATTGTGTGCACCTTTTGTACGTTTATTGATAATGGAGAGTAAAGTCTAATATGATATGCTATATGGAGGATCATAAGGGAACATGCTAATATAAGACTGTACACAGAATGATTATATGGAATAAAACAAGCAATAAATCAAAAAGTAAAATACATATATTCTTGAGGCATACTAATGTGGACTGATGGTTTACAGAGCTGCAGATATACTAATACAGAATAACAATAACAATATTTTACATTTTGAGGTGTTTCAAGTGGAAGTAAGAGTATTGTGGAGGATTTTACCAGTTTATTAGGTCATTTAGGTAAAGTCAGGAAGTTGTTGACTCTGTAACAATCCAATATTTAAAATAAATTACTGGCCTACATTAATTCAAAAATCCATCCTTCAGTCTTCAATCTATTTTTGAATAAGTGAATGAATATAATTTTTTTATTTAAAAAAAAAATAACTGGCAAGAGTGAACAGTGAATAGCTGTGCAAAAAACACGCATCTTAATATGATACCAGGAATGTATCAATAGCTGTACACTCTATGAAGCAGTAATATCTTTCTGGAATAAAGAAGAACATAGATCTTGATCAGTAGATGGTTTAAACATGTGCATTTAAGCACAGTCAAAACATAAATGTAAAAATAAAAAATTAGATATGTATGTCTGTGTAGTGGAGTAGGCGGGGCGAGACTGTGGTTCGAGACCAGTGAGTAATTGTTAATGAGCGCTAGCTGTGCGCGCACCGGTCTCGTATCACATAGGAGATTGGGAGAATAAGAGAACGAGCGACCGGACCGTCGATGAGAGAGGACTGGACCCGAACATGTTTTATGGTTGTATGTATGTTTTACTTCCGTGTTTTTGTTTTTTGATTTGTTTTGTTCGCCGGCGGTCGGCCGTGAGGGGCCGCCGGCTGTTATTATTTATATTAAAACTTTATTTAAATGTCTGCCGGTTCCCGTCTCCTTCCTTCCTTATATTGAATCTTGTTACAGTCTGTGCATTAACACAAAAACAAGGAAAGCATTGCTACTCTCAATTTCTTAAAAGACCTTGCAAGTGTTTTTAAATGTCATTATATAAAGACACAGTTTGTGTGTTGTTTTAGGTGCAGTGTGAATGTCAGCATAAGATGATCTATGATTGATAAAAAAAGATGTATTTACTAAAAAAAATCATGATAGTCTTTTATATACTATCACATTTAAGATATAATTATGAGTTCATATTTGTGAAAAGGTAGTTGACAAATAAACTGCACATGTGTCTTAGGGTGTGATGAAGCAAGACGAAAATCTCTCTTATGCTCTTTTATATTATAAATATGAATGGCATAAAATAATATTCTATCAACAGTTTGTTTTCTAAATGTTTGCTGTCACAGCATAGGTCACATATACGGTTTATTTGTCAACTACCCAAATGATGATAGCCCTGCAGAACGAACTTTAAAGACCAGCGGATGATCACACATCATCACAAAGGACCAGCTAGAAATCATGGAAAATTAACAATTTTCCACCCAAGATATGGAAGCTTTATCACATTCATACATTTCTCAGGCAATAAAATACAATAAAAAACTGCATCTTTTAAGTGCATGATGAAAACATTGTAACACCAACTCAAAATGATTTAAAACTGAAGAGAGGAAGTCAAAAAAGAAACGATGGAAAAGATTATAACTCTACTGATTTTTTTACCTGAAGTTTCACAAAGATTACATGCCATCCGAATGATGCTCCATATATATACTGGTGATGCAATTTCTTATTTAGTTGTCATGAGATGTTGGAACTAGTGCCTGCAGCCACGCACAGCTCCAGGGTCTGAGAGAGTGACAGGAAAACTCAAATGTTACTCACCGTTAAGCCATGTAGCCTCAGGGTCATGTGCCTGGAGATGTCCATTGAATAGGTCCTCAATAGTGACTTTCTTCTTAGAGGCCAGACTGTCATCCTCATCTGTGGAGCATAAGATTACAACAGTATTTCAGCACACAACTAGAACAGGAAGATTCACTTTAATGTTGCCTATAGGTTTTAAAAGTCTATTTGAATATTGAAGAAAACACTTTAGACACAGAAGGGCAGACAGATATAACAAATCATAACAAAACAGAACACAACACAACAAAATATAAACAAGGCAAATCTTAAATCACTTTGAACAGTATATTCAATACTGGTTATTTTTATTTTTGAACAAGGTAACAAAAAATGTGTTTATAATATCTTGAATTATTAATATATTAGAAGCATCTACATGTATGATTAATATGCGTTGATCTTTACCAACGCTACATGCACAGCACTGAAAAGCAGGAACAAAGTAAAAGATTTAGTTTAATCCATCAAATCTTAAAGAGACAGTTCACCCCCCAAAAATATGCGCAAAATATCTTCTTTGTGTTCAACAGAATAAAGAAGTTAATAAAGCACATTTTCCTACTATGGTAGTCAACGGTGGCCTGGAACTGTTTGGCTGCAAGCATTCTTTCAAACATCTTTCTCTGTGTTAAGAACACAGAACTTTATACAGATTTGGGACAGCTTGCGTGTGAGTAAATGAAGACAGAACTTTCATCATATAAATTAAGCGTTTTATCATTTCTCCTCGTGTTTGCATGAAAAAAAGTCAATTCCACAGGTTTGTCCCAGAGTGCCTAAATAAGCTTAATGAGACTACTGTTACACTAGACATTATCAAGACCATCAACCATCTATACATGGAATCAGTCAGTGGTGACTCATAGAGTGTTATAAGGGTCTCAGCACTCTTTTCTGGAGTTAGCAGTGTCAACACAGAAGCGTGTGTACTCGGTGACGCAATCAGTGGGACCCTCAATATTGTCCCTGTTAAAGTTAGTGACTTGGCCTTGGATGACCCATCTTATTCCGGTTTCACTGATCTCTATTTGTAGAAACTTAATTTTAAAAAGCTATGAGCTTAAGATTGCACCGTCTACCTTATATTGCACCAGCTCATCTCCTTCAGTTGTACCAGGTTCTTGGTTTTCATTTGGCGGAAGAGTAATAAAATCAGGAATCCTTTAATTTAACCTTTTGTGAAATACACGCCTATTGATTCATCTGCATCATTGCCAATTTCACAGAAAGCACTAGAAGTTTAAATAGAGGTTCTGTGAGCCCGTTTCTCAATTTTCTGATTATCTAATAACATAAGTTTATCTATCAAAACAATCTGAAAATCAAGGCAGAAAAAAGTATAATTTTCCACCACTTTAATCAATTTACAATTTTTGTTCATAGAACACTTTTTATATCAGTTGAACTTTGTGAGGTTGAGACACTGGTCTTCCGGTTTTCTTCACTGGTGGCATAACTAAAGAAAGAAACGTAAGAATTTGTGTTCAGAAACCATCTCCCTCAGGACACGTGAAAGTGCCACAAACAGGGCAAAATGACAGCGGTGTCTTTTAAGTGCGGGCAAAACTCCCGCCATCTTGTCGTGTTTCTTGTCCCGTGAGAGTTGCCTTCAGCAAACAACTCCCTCGCCAGCGCACAGGACTACGGCCAATTACCAGAGCTGACGCGAGGCAGAGGGTGAGACTAGGTTTCCCCAGTGTGTCTCATTCTATTTAGAGCTCTATTGATCTGCACACATTGATCTAATCAGAGTTTTTTTCTGTTAGGAGAATGCGCTCTCCCACATACGTTGTCTGGCTATAATGGGCTCCATTCATAGAGTTTAACACTCTGTAACTTTGTAACTTAGATTAAGGAGTGGGAGTGATATCTCCAAACTTGGTTTAATGTGATTTTTCATTTCACCATCTCAGATATCGAAGAAGAACCTAACACATCACTGTTTGCGGAAAAGCAGACAACTTTGGAGCTAAACTTTTTAGAGAGAAGCTAATCTTTTCCTTTAGTTTTATGTGTTATTGGTATCGTTCTTCAAGCTCCATAAAGGAAGAAGCTCGCTCCCAATTAGGCTGAGGGTTAAAAATGAGTTCATTCATTTCTTCAGGCTACTCTTAATTTAGGCTCTCCAACAATTGATAAGTGTATGTGAGCATATTTAATAATTTATGTTTTAAAAAATATTTCAGCTGAACTCTGGGGAAACATGCTGGCCCACTTTCTCTTGATAAAGAACAGTCATATTATACTAATTACCCAGAAAAAATACTTTACATGTTTGAAGGACAGTCATTTTTGAGACATTTCGAGGACCATAAGTAATAATGTAACAATCAACCATTAAACAATTTTCAGATCATTCAGTATAGCTAAGACGACTTGTTGACTTTCTATGGTTTATTTTCTCCTTACAGTATCAACTTTTGCCTCTTATGTTTATATTATTCTATTATGTTTCTATTATAAGTATCTTAATACAAAATAATTCTTGACATACAATGGGAGGATAAAGTGATCAAATGTTTGGGTCAATATTGAAGTCTGACTTTATAGTAGTAAATCAAGCAAAGTCTGCAACATCTGCAACATGAAGATCTGCTCTAAAAGTCCTGACAAAGACATGAAAGATCTCTTTCTGAGACAGTCGGCAAAGACCTTTTAATGAGAAAAATCTGAAGCAAAGTTTTCATGCAATCTCAACAAAACATTTGAAATATTAAAGAAATGTTATAATTATAATAATTCAGGTGTGTAAGGTGTGTAAAAACAACAACTAATAATATAGTTTAGAAATGTCTGAAGAAGAAATCTCTTTGAAATGTACATGACTGTATATCCACACTATTCTGTAGAGGATGACTTAGAAAACTTTGTAGAAAGCTACTAAACTAACAAAATAGACTGAGAAGACTAATAATACAGACTTTTTTACCCTTCTTAGTTTTGAAAAGAATAGTGCGTTGATTATTGGTGTATTGATTATTGTAAGTCAGAGGGTCACAAACACATACTTGGTGTTAGCAGAATGACAGAGGTGACGATCAGAGAGCAGATGACCAGAATAACCAGCAGTGCAATAGCGATTCCTTTCCAGTTCCTCTGTGGAGGACTGCTTCCAACCAGTTCCTGTCAATCACAGAAAAATAAATAATAAATATTCTGTTTTAGAAAAGGAAAAATGCAATAGAGAACAAGATTGGAAAAATAAAATCCTAATGAAAAGGCGAGTCAGTATTCCTTCTGTATATTTAGTAAGCACAGGGGGGACAGTTCCATCAAAGATCATTCTGAGAAACACGGTTTCACAAATTTAGTGTATGATGAAAGTTAATCAATTAAATAGTACTGTATATAATGAAATGTGTAGAAATTAAATACATATTTATGAATTTATCTTTCAAATTCAGTTCAGGAACTAAATTGGATTTGATTGATCATTCTCAGTATTCATGACTACATGTGACTATATAATTATTTTCTCACATGAAAAAAACTCACTTCTAGAAAATCTGTTAAGATAATGCTGCTGCAATTATTTATGATCTGTTATACCAGCTGTTAAAACAAGAAAAACACAGAATATACAGATTGACTGTTTAGTGTCTATTCACAGAGTAGCCTATTTATTCAGTGAGACCGTGCAGATGTTCATTAGTGTGATTAGTTTAGACCAGGGCTCGTGTAAGGGTGCTGGTGGTCTGTACGGAAAAGACCAATCACCAGGGGACTTGTGAGAATGTGATTGCTCAGGACAGCTTCCTGTCTGAGTTGGGACCACTGGGGAGCTCTGAACTGTGCTGGTCTATTTCAAGAGTGAAATGAGCCAGAGACTGAGCTGAGAGAAACAAATCAGAGAGGAGATTGGAAGGCACTACGCCTGATGTTTTTGTAAACCAGAGCGAACCAGAGTGTAAACCAGAGCGGTTTAAGAAAACATTCTGTGCTGTTTGTAGAGGGGATAGGTCTGGATTCTGATTGGACGAGTCGTGTTTAAAGCCATTGTGTTGATGAGGTACCCAATTCTATATAAATACGCCAAATTACTATTGAGCTTGTGAACCATAAACAGCCTTGTGCTGACTAATGAACCATATTGCTTGGTTCAGGAATTGTTCATTCTATTTAATTATAATAATAAATCTAACTATTTATTGTACGCTGGTAGCTGTTATTATAATGCTGCTATGGCCAGTACATAAAACAATTTACACTAAGCCAAGCAACATTGTGATTTCACCCACATAATCTAATGGCTACTTTGTATCAATTCATGTTTAGTGATGTGCATTCGCCTAAATGAACAATTTGCATTACACAGTATGAATTCACACAAAATGACCACATTGTAATGTTTCCCAGTGAGATCAAGATGGAAATCATAATTTTTTCCCAGCTAAGATGATTGTAATACACAATTGCTTTAACTGCAAGTGGTTTTGTAAAGAATGTTTTTTTTTCAAGAGCAAGGAAAACATTTTAACACACAGCAGTTTGTTTTAATTGATATGCCTGATGAAACTGACATTTCATTTGGCGCCAGTAGATGAAGTATTTGCGAAATTGCAGCTAATGAAACTGTGCCTTTAAAATCACATCACGAAAGCAGATCACAATAAATGCAGTATCACTCAGAGAACAATTCACAAACACTGTAATCAATGCTGGTTAGTCAACAAGCTATGTTATCCTAAAAGAGGAAATCTATCTGTGTCCAAATAAAGGTCAAGTGCCCTTCAGTGAAATGAATCAACAATCTGCTTTCACCAGATAAACTTTATTTCCTAAAAGCAATAGTGGCATTTTTACCAAACTTGAAAAGCATCCTTGAGTAGTGTGGTTCTCCGAGGGGCTTGTCTTAAAGGGTGGCACTCGGTGGCACCGGTCCCCCAGAAAAAAATGATCAGCACAGACTGATCAGAGTGTAACATCTGCAGGTGCATTTTGGGTGCATAAACTAGTGATGTCATAATCTGCAGCGCCATTTGAAGTAAAACACACCTACTCACTGTCTGTTCACTACCAATTATTTCCCATACATTTATGTCATTGGATTAGATTGCTGTCAATTGTACATTGCTCAAGGCCATTGGATTAAAGTGCTGTCAATTTCACAACCAATACTCAACGCTATTGGAGACATAATACACACTGGTAACGGGGAATACACAACAGTAGAAGTGCGATTTTGCAGGCTGCAAACCACATCTATGTTCCTGTAAGTATTCAAATAAAAGTATTTAAAGAATTAAGTATTAAACCAGCCAGCTTCAAGGCCACATCAGACTGATGAAATGTCACTTGAAAGCTAAAGGTTGATTGTCTCCATTTCCTCTGCACATGAGATGGCTAAAAACAGACTGCATTAGAATTGAATTGAATTCAATTACATCAATTCAAAACATGGTTAACTGGGCTTTTAGTTACACTTTTTAGCTAAGGAAAGATTTGAAAGGACAGGTTTATTTTTGAAAGTCATTTTCTTTCAGACACACAAAACACATACCTGTACAGGTATGATTATAGGTCTACTTTGCTCTAGTAGTATGTTTATATCTCTGCATAGTATCTTTTTATAGATGTTATTTATTACTATTAATCCTTGCTGTCTAAATTGCTTATATGTAACTTTCTGATAAATGCATGGATGCATTTGATAAATTGGAAATAGTTCTGCTGAGAGAAAAGATTTCAATCTTTTTTTGAAATCTCAATATAATGCCCTCAATTTTCACCACTATTGCACAGGAAAATGATATGCTTTATTGAACACATTATTGGAAACACACTGAATGGAAACTAACAGGCCATATAAATATCCCATTATGGGCTTTTTAGCAAAATTTAAACATCAAAACAATTACGAAAATTTTAAAGGCTACATAAAAACACCAAAACAGCAGTCTTCTAGAGACACAAAGTCATATTTCAAAAATACGAACAAACACTAATCTACACCACAACTATAAAACTTATAAATACTGTCCCCTTGTTTTAACTTTCATCAGCTTGCAATGCTCCTCACATAAGCCAGATCGATAAGAGCATCTGCAAAACTACTCAAAAACATATAAACTAATATCTCTAAATGGCATCAAAACATAGTTTGCATAGAGCAAAGTGTTTGAGGCTGCAACAAAAGCTGCACTACAGTACAAATACACATCGTATACAATAAGCAAACGTGATTATAAACATTTCATAAAAAGGACCCTGCGTGTGATAAAACAGAGAAATCCTTAAACAAACCAAGCCAACGTTTTGCCTCTGACTGCATATATGTTTTTCAATCTCAAAGTGAAATGTTTGTCTGAAACAAACAAAAGACGTAATGTCAAGGCAAATCGGGCGAGTCATCTTTAATTTCGGGATCCAATATTCTCAACACTAAAGCAACAGCCTCATGTTGAACTGGTTTGAGATAAGAGCGCTGCCAGTGATAAATAAAATGAACTAGCTTGTGTGCTTTGACTTAACGCAGGAGAACAAAAGCATTGCGGCGGGTGTGCAAGCTGGTATGAGAGTGTCAATTGTACAATTCCATCAGCAATCACTGACTGACTGATTCCTTTCATGCTTTCAAAATGAAAGATGTCTATCAGTCTGTTTGTCTCTTCGTTTTTACAATCACACACAAGCTATAATTGTGAACCCATTCCATTCATTCCGAACCATTTTAGAAAGCCTTTTTAGGTATAACTTGTGTACATTATGCAATATAAATACAGTGACCCAAAAAGTATTTTGGAGAGACACACCAAATGTATGATTTGCATTTAATTTGTAGATGTGATATTTTGTTACTATTTGAGGGGACAGATTCCTCACAAATGTATAGATCGTTGTTTAAAGCTTTACGGTATAGATGCACATGGTGTATTATATTCTGATACCACTACAGGTACAGAAAACCACAAAATACTGGTTGGTGGATTTAAAGATGAAAAGAAAACAAGATATTGTTTTTCTTCATGATGGATTACTCAACTCAAGTACAGAGATAATGTGTTAGGTAGACCTACAGCATTCTCTGTAATCTGCAGTAAGGTTTAGTGAATTCATTTTTTTTCTGTTTACTAGTTTTTAGGTGCCAAAGTCTAAATCTCATTTCTTTCTAGCAGAATAAAGCACTCAACAGCTTCAAAGAGCCAAACTAAAATCTATTGTCCAAGCACAAAACATTAATGTGAGCCATGCAGTGCAAAAAGTAACATCTTTGTCTGGCACTCATTTGGCAGGTGGCGTCAGTGTTGCCAATGGAGAACATGTTGCACATGCATCTATTAACAGAGACAAATCCATGCAAGCTTCGTTATCACCAAAACTAATAAAGGTTGGAATCTGTTGGATGATGTTCATGTGGAATTATTTAATTCTGGTGATAAATACCGTATGTGACAAGGACTGTATATCTTACTGAGGGTAAGCAAGCAAATCCTAGAAGAGTTAAACTAATGGTAGGATCCCAAAAGTGTAACCATGCATTGGGTCTCTGTGGTACCCGAACACCTCAACAAACCAATAGAAGCTGAAAATCTAGAGGTAACAGCAATTTTTCATTTTGTGCAGTAATAAAAATAGCAATTGTCTCCTGGAATGATTCCTCAAGTGTCTAAAACATTACAGCTTTCAAAACTGTCCTTTTTATACAGCTTGTTTATCTGTTTGACAAACACCAAAATCCCTATTTTCCCTTGAGTGACAATGTAATTGTCCAATAAATCTCAGACACAAAACATATAAAAACGTTCTCAACAACAACAAGGGATTTAGTTCTTAGGAGTATGTGTATTAAGCAGATTTCCACTGGGATTTGTGAACGAAAGTGATTTCTGAAAATTCTCGGATGAAATGAAGATTGTATCTCAACACCGCCGAACCTAAATCTCAACTTTCTGGGAGGTTCAGGCCCTTCTGCCATACCATTCATTGTGAAAACAAAAGAAATGAGAATATGATCTCTGGAAACCTTGAGATATATGCATCATATATGAGCTTCAATCTCAAATTTTCATTCCCTACATGCAGTACATAGTCTAGTTACAATTATAATAAATTACATAAATAAGTCTCATTTAACAGAAGGTCTTGAAATCCACAGAACATAACCTATCCACATCCAAATAAAAGCCCAACATGAGTAAATAACTAAAGATATTTGAAACCATACATTAAAAACAACAAATGTAAATAATTGTAATTCAGATATCAGTAGGTAAAAGCTAATTAAACTCAAAAAGTTATAAAATTAAAGTTTCCTGTGAAATTTTAGGTTAACCGGAAACAAATACGTTATAAAAGCCTGGCTTTACCGAAGGCTACATATGGCAGGAATCCAAGGCTCAGTAATACTTGCGATAAGGATAAAATATTACAAACCTCATCCATGATGTTCCACAGTAAGAGGGTTTCGTTACTTTGTGTCCCTTTAGCAGAACAAGGGTAGCATCTCCTTGTGTGCCGGTGAAGGATGAAATAGATCTCTCCTGATCTCCAAATCCCTGTTTCCAGGGGAACCGGGTAAAGCAATGACAACGGGCAGCAGAGAGGGAGGGTGTGATCACGGTAATGGTAAAGTTGGGGTTTATCACTGAACGAGGGCAGAACGAAAACTGGCATCAGTGATTTCAATTGACTGATGCTTCTCTGAAATACAAACTGTCTCTGATCAGCAGGACAGGTGGATCTTTTAATCCTCGTCGGATGGGATTTCCCAGATGTCCTTGTAGGGTCATGCCAGAAAAGCACAGCTAAATAACTTACGAAAGTTGTTGAGTTAAATCAAATATAAATGATGTTGCTACTCTGAAACGTGACAGACATGACACAGGACTGGCTGTCTGCCCTAGTTGCCGACTCCACACTACTTTTTACTGATGCAAGGGATTATTTCTTGGTTTTCAAAGTTTGCCTTTTTTGCTAAAGTTAGATTCGTTTTGTATTTAGTGTTACATTTATAATATATAATACGTATGGCTCATGCATACTATTTATGTTCAAAGTGAATTCAATTTCTACCCTACCAAATTTCTGACTCAAGTTTTTTAATGCACCCACTACATTTCTAATGCATTTATACATTATATTTACAGGTAAGATAGTTTCTGTCACTTATTTGATTGTGAAGTTCACTTTCCAAGTTTAGAATGTGGCTACATACTGTATAATACATGTTAAACTTACAAAGAAAAGTAAACTGAAAATGCCTATTGTGTTTATGCTGTAATAGTGGATCTTTCCTGCATACCTCATCTCAAGCAAACAGCATCTGCGATATGAAAATGACTCCATTCATCATCAAGGATAAATCTATTTCAAGCCATTAATATATAATCAACGTTACGTTCTAAATTAAGAATTCATGCTGGCAGAGGATCAGATTCACTGCTGAACGGTCATCCGCCTGATGCCATTCATTTGAAACTACATCCTGCTTGAAAGTTAGTGTAATCTTCTGCGGAGACACAAAAAACTTCAGGGGGGACAATAAGCATTGTCACACAGGCCACAGGGCAAAAAGAGTCCATTTAAGCCCACAGCGGGCATATTACATAACAAATACCAGTCTGAAGAACACACTCTGTTCATAATGTGGTTCGCACTGCCGAGACAGCTGAGAGCTCTTGATGTAATAATTGAACAGACAAAAGCCTCGGAAAACATCACATTTTCCATTGCGCAGAATATAGATACATTGAGAGCTCTATAGACCATGTCACACCGATAGTCAAACCAAACTCTTGTTGTTGAAGTGGAAACACTGTGTTTTATATTATGGCAAAACAGCTGTTGAACGATATGTAATGTTTCGCTCACAAAATACCAACTATTTATTGACCCTAAAGACATCTGTGTTGGATCTGTACTGCTGTACTGTACACTTGAATACTATGACAGGAAGTACAGGACAAACTCACCCAAAAATGAAAACTAAACGAATCTGCAATCATGTGTAAATATTAAAAAATCGTCAGGTTTTTATAATAACACTGTAGAAATAGCCATACCTAGTGTGAACCAGATGGATTTAAGGGCTCAATATATCTTGTTAAAATACACAACAGAAGAGGTCTGTAGAATGTCTCATGCTCACTGCATTTTATATTCTTGCCTCTCTGTTCTTGTATTACACTGCCACGTTGTTGTAAATTGATATTTGACCTTGAATCACAGGAAGGGTTTTGTGTTTGGGATAGTTGTAGCACTTGTAGTATGCCCTTCAAGTCAGGTTACAAGAAAAGTGAACCGTTCCTAAAACAAGATGATCTGTTTTATCAGAAAGAACTGCAAATGTTGAAATTTGATTATCTTCAATACATAAAGGAGCTTGAATACAGAAGTACTAATGCCATTGAATAAAACAGGTTCTAATGGAAATGATGCTCAAGCTAAAGCTAAAGCAACAGTGTTTTGCTTGAAAATTGTGATGAAATGCACTTGGTTTGATATTGTTTATGTATTGTAATGACAGCCATACATTTGTATGTGTGGAGTGTGGCTTAATTGTCCAATGTTACAATATATAAATAAATGTATATGCATGGTGGACCTATGTATACATATAAATGTCCAATATATATACATATATATATATATATATATATATATATATATATATATGTGTCAGCTCTGTTACGGAATGCTTGCAGGATGCATGATATACAAGCTGAAGCTTACGTTTCAAAGTTGATTTAAATCATTAAAAGAATATCACAATAAAACAACCGGAGAAATCTGATCTGGACTAGAAGTGCAAAATATTCAACAACCCTGTTTGGTTGTAATTGAAATTTAATTGATTTTAGGATGACCTTTGCAACAGCTAACTGCTTCATTTCAGGCGCTAGATAAACAGATGTGCTTGCAGGACAACAATCTTTCTAGCATCCTCCATAAAAGTGTTTATTGTTAGCAGGGCTTTAATTGAATCGAATCCTTGTTTTAACCCTGAAAGATATTTTGTATGCGTTTCTTTAACCCTTTTGCGGTCTTCTGGATCTTTTTGACCCGCAAATGACGTTCGATTAAATAAAAAAAAACTGAATATATATAATATATTTTTGTCCAAATGGCAAGATACTTTGGATAGTGGTCAACACTTTCTATGTCTACAAATAAAAAAATGGAATATCTTGATTTTAAGTCAGTGTCGAAAAAAGTCACACTCATGGTCTTCGAGGTCTCTGGAGACCCCACATGGAAAATGGACAAAATGTATCCTCAAAATCAAGCCTGATCTCATTGGTTATACGTAGGCATTTGTACGTTAAGTTTACAAGCACAAATGTACAGTTTTGTAAGTTTCTATTTATGCTGAAACATTAAACCTTGTCTCTCATAAAGATTTTTGTATCAGTGCATTACAATAATTGTAACGATAAGCGATTTATACTTTTATAACCTAAACCCTAAACTTAATAGCGAATATAAAAAGATAGAAAATGCAATAGACCTAAATATTGAGGGAAATCCTAAGTTTAGTAACAAAATGCCATTCAAAATATATTTTATAGTCGCAAATCCTACTCCTACCTCTAAAGCTAACCACAACTATTTCCTAAAAATATGTACAGTATAAAGAAAAACAAGATGGACAGATAAGTGCAATTACAATAATTTATTTATTTAAAAATAAAATTAGACCAAATGACGATGGGTTACTGTTGCAGTCCTCTCTGCTGGAATACAACAGTTTTGTGTGAGGAAGAAAGCAGAATTTAAATTGTCAATCGCTGAAAATATCCAGATGATTATCCTGATCCACTCCGTGAAAGCACACATTTGACCTACAAACACACCTCAGCGGTGTTGCCAACTATTTTCAATGGAAAGTAGCTAAAGCCTGCCCAGATGACGTTGCGTTCTAATTTGCATATCATTGACGTTATCATGTGTAATCTGACAAGCTAAGTGTTTCAGGTCTGCTTAATATGTCTACTCTCTGAGCTGTCCTGTGCAGTATTATATTTAACTATACACCCAAATCCAAAATAAGTTCTTAATTACTTATTTTTCTGTTTCTTTTGGCAGACAACAAAAACTATGTAATAGTGAGAGAACTCGACAACTTAAATCTACACACCAGCAGTCACCACCAGTGTTGCAGCTAATGGTGGCTGCTCAGGATGGAGACGAAGATCAAGATCGCAAAATAAAGGCTTGGATTTGGTTCTGTTCTTCATAGTCGAATGGATTCTGAAGATATGGATTACATCTGAAGAATAAAATTGATTCCTTTTGTAATTACTGTGTGTGTTTGGTGTATTTTATGGTTCTACTGTCAGTCACAGCATGTTGGAGAAATCGCCTTTGTGTTGCATAGCAAACAAAGCAAAGATTACATGATATGTAACGGTATAACGATTGCAGAGATGTTATTCATTTTAAGAGCTTAAAGTCTTGTTTCTTCTAAACAAGTTGCCGGTGGAAATCACACAGAACCGAAATAATTTCATGAAAAATGAAAAGAGGTAAACTTTAGATGCAATTGAAAACATAATACCATCATGAGATCACGTTGTAAAATCAGAAACAAAGCAGATCACACATTGACAGGAATAAAGTGGCACACTTTCAACAATGCAAAACACATACACAATGCAAAATGATCATGCTCACACGTGTGACACAGAGAGAGAGGGAATGAAAGGATGAGATAAAATAATTTATCACAATCACACAGTTCTCTTACAATTATTAACTGATGTTTAGATTAAAGTGGAAGAATTATATGAAAAATCGATGATTTAAATAAATTATAAAATCAAAAGAATGCAACTTTTCTCTTTGTAACATCTTGTTTATGTTCGATTCTTATTTTATTTATTCTGATTTCATTTTTTCAGTACAAAAAATGACAAACTCTGACAAAAAGTAATTGTTATAATTTTGATTTCATAATATGTATGAATGTTATGAATCCAATCCATAATATGAATCCAACTGAAAAACTTGTAGCATATAGCAAATAGTGGAGCTCTGCAGCAATCTACTGGTGAAAGTGATCATCTTTTTCCAAAAGATGGGCAACAATCTTACACAAAACATTTCAAATTGTTCATGTTATCCAAATGAATGAAAGTTAAAAATGTGGGTCTTTTACTAAACTAATTTTACATAAAAAAGCTGTTTTTACTGAATACTGAATCAAAATGGTTTGCTGTAATTAAAGCCAAGATTCACCGTCATATTCCCTGAGACTCTAAAAGAATTCCAGACCGTGAGCAACCATTGAGTTTCTTTCACATTGTGACGCATCATCTCCTTGGAGATCCTCTATTATATTGAGGTTGAAGTTTTGAGATGGTCTATAAATGTAGAATTTATCATTAATCCCATGAACTCCATTTAAACTGCAACAGCTCTTAAATGACTGAATTATTAGTAATAAATGGAATAATACTAATATGGAGTTTATTATTTTAGTTATATTATTATAATTATATGGTTTAGAGAACAACTAGAATTGTTCTACTTTATGCTAAAATTGGAGATAAAAATGATCTAAGCTGTACAAAATAGTTTTACTGGAAAATTCTGACATTATTTATTCAACCTTGTGTCGTTCTAAAAGTATATGACCATGTTTCTTTAAATGTTAAACACATTTTCCCATCATCTCTACATAGTATATGTGACATACGTAAATGGCTCTGTCTTTCCTTAATCAGCAAAAAATAAGAGAACAATAATACAACTATTAAAAGAAGGATTGTATTTTTTTTAAAAGCTGGTTGACATGAGCATAACAATGTTACGATATTCAGTGTAACTTATGGCAGATCAGAAGAAATATAAATGAGAACTCTATAGATTTCTGAGAAATAAAAATAGCATCAGATGACATGAAGGAGTGGGGTGGTGTAGGCTGTAGGATAGACAATTCACAAATTAGATCTAAATCAGTCATCTCAAACATTTCAAACACATTTGAAGCACTTTGTTCATAAACTAGACACTCATTAGATTATTATATAATATAATATGAAGAGTTTAGTTCCAAAATGTGATAACTCCGTTATTTTTATGTATAAATGCAAATAAAAAGCATCTTCTTATTTGGAACTTGGAAGAAATGGTGGCACTACACAGACTGACAATAAAATGTACTTAAACACATACTTATAAACAGTCAATTTAGAAAAACAAAAAATATTTTTTTAAGTGGTCTGCTACATTTTTTGAATAATGCAGCAGAGATGCATTTGCTTCAGTCACTTTATTTCCCACCAGCATCAAAATTAATGCATCAAAAATGTGCTTGCCCCAAAATGTCATGGAAAAACAAAACATGCCATTTTCTTTGTAGGCAGTTTGTTCACGGCTGCAAAGTGGATCAGACTACGGCAAGAAGTGTTCCTCTGCAAGATCAAAGAGAACATAACCAAAAAAAAAAACAAGCCACAATCAGGTTAACCTTGAACTACTTCAAGAAAGTGACAATGAACAAGACATGTTCATTAGTTTCAGCCGAGGAAGCTGAAAATGGAACTCTGAGCAAGAGGAAACTGGAGGCGACGCTAAAAATGAAACAATCTCATTTGTTAGACTTAATGGGCAAACTAGAAAACAACAAAACAGGGAACAGGAAACGATGGAGGAGGAAAACAAGCCCTCATTAATAATTTGGCACAGTTTTCTTGCATATAGAGCTTCACTAAAGAGACATCTTCAGCACGGAGCAAAACTGTCTGAATGTTTTTATTCCTTTACGGGAATGCTGGTACAGAAACCATAAAGCGATTTGTGTCACATTTCCCGCAAGGCATGTTTTACTTCACTTCCCAAAAGGTCATCCAGAGACATATAGTGATGTCATAATGGCATATAACCATCCCACCAATTTATTTCACTATTTATAACCTTTCATTTCCCCATTCTGACAGCAATTCCTCAATTGTATTACGAAAATATTACAGAGGGGAGACACATAAAGCAAAGGAGCACATATTAGCTCTCCCCTTTGCACCTATGACACTCGGTTTCAGTGAAGTCATGTCACCTTCACTGGTGAGAAAACATTACAGTACAAAGTGAATTACATTACTACTATAACGAACATCTCCAGGTACCTGCTCTCTGTCCGCCATTGTCCCGCTGCCTAAACATAGCACATGAGCGCGGTGATGACGTATGATGTCTGTGTGAACAGGGTGCGCAAAAACACGCTGACTGAAAATGTACACATGACGTATCATTGGGGGAGTAATTGGTCCAACGTTTTTTGACCCTACGCCTTTCAAAGAAGATATATAATTATAATAATAACAATGTTTCGCTTTACTTACTGATTGTTATCAGGATGTCAAGAGACTTCCAACCAGCATGACAAAAAACTTAGGTGGAGGCAGAAAGAACACAAACCTGACACAGAACATGACAGCCTTCTTACTGTTCCCTTTCCCTTTATACTAATGCACTTGTGACAACTAAAGGAAAAGAGATGACAAACAGTTTCCGGCCGATAGTTAACTGCTAATTGTATAACTAACAAAGTTAGTTGGAATACCCAATGCTTTCAAAAGTTAAGGTTACATGAAGAATAAGCTTATTCCCCAGTTTCTGATTTAGGTATACCTGAGATTTTTAGACACATACCCCACAGTAGTTTTTTAATCTTAAGTGTTTTGAAGTGAAACGCATGCATTTTTGATGATCGTTTCTGTTCAGTCCACTCGTTTTATTGTGTTTAACTACAGCTGTCGTCAGTGTTTTTGTTTGGCAATGGCAGCAGGTATGTGTTAAAACATCAAATTGGAGACTGTAATCTGTCGATTGTTGTACTAAACAACATGCAGCAAGATGCTATTTTAAACTCCTAATGTAGCCGAATTGTTTTGGCCGCCTCCAGTTTTCCCTTTGTTTTGCCGCCAGCTAATGCCGTGACGTGAGCGTGACATCGGCTCAAAAGGGGCCTAATTGCCAAAAAAGAATAAAGAAATGGAGATACGGTGTGTCAGAATGACAGAAGCAATATCTAACTATATAAACAAATGATACATAACTGTCTGGATTATTTTTTTGTATTCCGATTTTTGTTGTATGTTTTAAAAAAAAGTAATGCGAATAAGGTTATCAAAGGATACAAAAAATGGTAAAATCATACAAATTGTATTGGGACAGGCTTCATTTACTTTAAACCAATTAACTTCACAAGTTTCTTTTTAATTGGGTGTGAAACATTTCTTGCCAGTTTTACAAGATTCACCAAATAAGAAATGATTTTGTTTTGAATGGACAAGACAAGCTTTAGCAGGGGTAACAAACCAATGTGTTTCCACTGTTAAAACACAAAAGAAAATACAAAATGCATGCTGCAGACAAATCCTGAATTAATCATAGAGCAGATATGGTGTAGAATAATATGGATCAAAAACTTTAACTACATTTTAGACGAGAGCTGACTGAATCTATTTCTAAAACCAATGTTTGCATCCTGCGTCAACAGGACCTGAGTATAGCGAGGACATGTGCTGATGTGCCCTGGGGGTGATGGGGGATAGAAAAAATAAAAGCTCTAATCGAGAAACCAAGCAGTTGGTATATGAGCAATGCTGTTTGGTAAGAAAACCAACCGTTATTATACTAATGCTGGGTTCAAACCAAACAATCGTGTTCCACGCTCTTTATTACTTGCGTAATTGTTCGTTACTTTCGCGTGAGTGACGAGATATGACAGATATTTTCAACCTTCGCGGAATATCAGATTGACGCGCGTTCACAACTGAATGTAACCTGATGAATAGAGTTTTCACAGCAGACCAGGCAGGATCACTTTGCATTTCTAAATCCTATAAGAGTCAAACCGTAACATTCACTTTCTGACACATATTAAAGTCTATCACTTCTAGAAATATTTGTTATGAAAATCCATGATCAAAGTAATGACGAGAACACTACACACAACTGCAGTAATACAGCAGCAAGCAACCCAAACAAAGGTTAAACAAAAACCCACACCTGTTGTAAGTCATAAGCACTTTGATCTACAGTATTTCTAAGCACTTCTTCTGTTTGCAAAAAGTTAGTTATTAAACAGACGGCAATAATATGAGGTGTTCCTCAAAAGCAAAAAGCATACATATATAATAAAACATTAATGATGATTGAAGCTCCAGTGTTATAAATCTTTAATGATCCTATATAGGTAAGAACAAACACAATCTCATGAATTTTAACTCCCTTATAAGTATTGTTAGGGTAATAAATGCGATCCAAACTAAACACCTGTCAAAACTGAGCTGTTTAAAATGTATTGCTGTAATAGCTCAAAGAGACTAGTGTTTAGGGTTGAACTGCAACATGTGCTCTCCTTATAACTGTATAGCTAAACCAACAGCTCATAATTGTACTTCACGGATGATATTCTATATCATCTGGGTTGCGAACATCAAACGCAATTCTCAATTAATCCCGTCTATCAGACCCACTTTATCGTCGCCAGTACTCCAGATAAAACCCCTCCTTCCAGCAGAAACAAAGGCAGCTACGTACTCTAAGACAGCAATTCTTCCACTGCTTAAACCCTAATCATTGCCATCTGAGAGCACTACTTAAGGCTAAAGTGCAAAGAGTAGCTCGAGTGGGTGGATAAGAATTCACTTTTAGATTTGATTTGAATGAGCACTGCTCATGGATGTTTTAAAAGCATTGCAAAGGTGACTTCTGCAGTGTCTCCAAAGCATTTTAAAGTGAGACAATAGTTGTGATATTAGATTTGAAATGCTTGACGACAGGTCATGTGCTGGAGATCAATGTAACAAGGTCAGGTGAATGTTTGATTAATGGATGGGATGGAGGTAATCGGAGCACAACAGATGCAGTAGTTTGGCTTAATGGATTTGAATGATGAGTTGCCGTGCTTTGCTTTTGATGCCACAATAGACTGTTTATTGGGACAATAAAGAGACAGAAGTGAAATAAAGAGTCATGTTTACATCCGCCATCTGTTGTTGAGACAATATACTGTATAGTTTATATCCATATAATCTAACGGAACTATATTTTCATTTTGTATGAAACATTAAATGCTATCATGCTTGTAAGTCACTTTGTACATATATTAAATGTGTATGTAGTGCAGTCAACTGCCTTAAATTGAATTGAATTTTCTAAAAAGAAGAAACTAAAGGAACTTCATATCAATATTATATCAGCATGGAGTAGATATCCAAAGAAACCCTTTGCTGTAATATATGACTAACTGATGAAGATTTATTTATTTAAATATTTATTTATTGCTTAATAAGTTTGATAATCAACTAATAGATACCCTTTGGAAAATTAACCATGGTTTAACTATATTAGCACTGTAAGTATAGTATGCTTACAATGTTCTAACATCATAACATTTACTACTTTAGGTCTCACCACAACCATAGTATTTGGTAATCAATCTGTTAAAAAATAAACGTTTACACTAAAAAACATGGTTCATTTTTCTAGGGGTGGTCACATGTTACATAACATATGTATACATTCAATTCACATTTATTTATATAGCGCTTTGCAGGCTGCATACTGTGCATACTTTACAGATATTTATGAAATATTACTACAGTAATGTTTTGCACTTGTATGACAGCCACAAATAGTAATGCAAAATAAAATCAACTGCACATAATATAATGAATCAAAATAAATGCAAATTGCGTCGCATTCAGTACAATAATGAAAGAAAAAGGCTTATAAGAGCACACTAATAGCCTGACAGTTACAGCAAACTCAATGTTTTTTCTCAGGCATGCTAAGCTACTTTCAACAGAAACTATTAAGGAGAAGCTCGCCGATTTAAATGTGGCTACCTGTTCTTGTTGAGACGCTTTCCCCGGCGCGCCGGAGTCCGCTGAAGTCATGCTGAAGACGCGGATATAAACAGAGATGCAGCCACGGTGAAGACGAATGGAAAGAGCGACACACGGTGAAACCCATTCAATGAGGGCGAGAGAGAGAGAGAGAGATAGAGAGAGAGAGAGCGAGGAGACGTGCGAACGGAAGAGAGGTAGTGTGGAAAAGCTAGACGAGCTGTATTTAGAGTGGAGAGAGGAACCATTCTGTTATTCTGAACAGCAGCTGAGAGAATAGGAGATGCGCTAAGGGATTTTCCTATTATATGCCAAATTATTTATCAACCAGAAGTTTTCATATATTGCATAAGAAAGCTTGTAAAGTATTAAATTGTTTTTAATATTATATTTGTTACTTTTCTTTGATCAAAATAAAGATCACTGAGATAAGTTTTAAAATATGTAGATCTGCGTGTCGACTAATTTTTTTTTAAACTGCCCCAGCATCTAAATCTTTTAAACAAGACATGTTTTCCTTATTACTTTCTTTACATAATCTTTTGTTACATAACAAAGAAATAACATACCCCATCCTACCCAAACTAGTATGTATCTAACAGAAAACACTTTGTCCTCTGTGCACTGTATATGCAGAACTTATACAAAATAAAAAAATATTTGAAGTTAAAGTGTTAAGAATTAATGCCATATATATGTCTGCTGACACTCGTGAGGGACACTCAAAAACAAGCTCCTGATGATAAAACATTAATAGAAACAGATAAACAGCACTTAAATGTGTGCAAGCAACTGTTGGCACCATGTGAAATAAACAAAGTAATGAGAAATGTTATCTGTTTATGGCCTGTCCTCAGCACAAGAAGTGCTTTCTGAAAACTGCAGCTTTGATGTTGCCTATATGAGTTGGGGCACTTTGCCATCTATAAATTACTGTATGTATTCACATGGCGTGTTAATGCTGGTAATTGCAACTACTGTACAGTATATTTATTTTTTGTGTGTGGCATGTCGCAATTGCAGCTGTATTGCAACCATTTTTCTATTGTAAATCTAACAATTTCGATAGGGAACCTCCTTGGGTTTTTGTTTGACTTGACGGCAGAAATGCATAGTATATGCCTTCACATGTAGATAGGCCTATTATCCATACAGAATCACAACTTAAAGTGCATAATCAAATTTATTTAAAAAGTTTCAGAACTAATTATAAAGTCAATTCTGAATTCACTATGGTCACAGTCCAGATGATGTGTTGAAATATAAAACAAGACTTGGCTTTGATTGGTTGTCCAGCGAGGACGGACGCTGTCCAAAAACACATTTTTTGAGCTGATAAACCGCCTCAGATATGAAAAGTGAAAGATGGTATGTGCAAAGATCAATTAAGCACATAAGAACATAAAGCTAATGAGGAGAGCACCATGGTTGTAATCTCTTATTCAATTAATATACCATGGTACTGCCATAATATTTCTTGCAAAAGTGAGGAAAAAGCAAGAAGATAGTCTGGCAGAACATGACAATCTTTTCTTTAATTGTACGCGTTCAGTGAGGTCAGATTCACACTGTTCCAGAAGCTACACATCACACCTCATTCAAGGGTCTCTTTAACCAGCACCGACTCCCAATTTAGCACATGTTAGAGGGCTCATGCTGCACCTTCCAATTTCCCCTTGTTCAAAATACTGTGTATCTTAACACATTCATATGGAAATGTACCAGAACAGGCAGAGAGAAATGGACTTTAATGAGTGACAGAAAGCCCAGGGTTGCATACAGTAGGAGAGATTGATCTTACACTGCTCAGGAGGCTTTTTTCATTAGAGAAATGTTACTGACACTTCAGCATTGATCCAAAATTCATGAACCAATGATACTCTCATTAAAAAATCCTAATGAGAGAAAAGCATTAAAGACATTTGATTAAATCAGTTCTTTTTAGTGAAAGATGTCATAGCAGTACTTTTTATGGAAAGTCACTTGGCAAGTTAGTCTGATAATTTAACAGACTGTTCATTCAAAGATGATAAAACTGTCAACATTACCTCAATTACTAGTTTCAAAGAGTCAAGAGTTTAAACTAAATAGGTAAATCACTAAAAAAAATGATCAATAAAGAAAAATCTCTCTAATGCTATTTTGAATTATAAATATATATAATGTTAAATATGATATTATTAAGCGTTTGTTTTCTACATTTTTGCTATGTCGCACCATAAGACACATGTCCAGTATATTTTTCAACTACCCATACATAAATCTGGAGTACAGTATTGTGTATTGTGGTGAGGCGCCTAGATCCCAATCAGCGTCGCCATGGAAACGAACGCAATCAGCGCGCACACCTGCCGGTCGTCAGCACCTGTACCGCATTCCCAAACGGGATAAAAGCACGAGGCAGAGAGAGATGGGTGAGCTACTACTCCATCTGAAATGTACTCCCTGACTCTGCTTGGTTGTTCTGTCTCTTGTCGCTACCCAAAGATGCTAGTGCCTGATGACCGGCGCCAAGGAGGCAACCAGCTGCCACCAGCCCTCACCGTGCACTTTAAAGGACACCCCACGAGTCAACTTCCCACAAGAACATTTCCTCACTATACTGGTTACCACTGTTAATAAATCACCCTCCGGGTTATTTTGCACTGCAACTGTGTTCGTCTCGTGTCTGCTTTGCTACAGTATGGACTACATTCATGATGCTTTTTGTTATAGAACAGCTCCATTCTTTTCTATTGAACAGGAAAACAATCTTGGAGGTTTCGAACAACTTGAGTATAAGAAGATAATGAAATTTCTTTTTTTACAACAGTACGTCTTGACTCGGTAGCTTCAATGGAAACGCATGATTACTGTACCATCAACAGGAAGGCTGATATAACCAAATGACTCGCATCTTTACTTTTGTTTTTGCATCCAACAAAAACTCTACAAAACAAAATCACTCAGCATCATTAAGGACGATTACATCCTGCAGTCAATAAGGCAAACAAACAATACACGTGAATATTGATTTCTTTTAGAATTGCCCTGTGATAATTAAAATGGTCAGGTAACTATTTGGGGTCCTTAATTGCGTCGTAATTTGCTTGAATAAAAGTGTACGTCCTTTTCTTGCTGTTTATTTTACGCTGAATGTTGTCATGGCAACTAAAACCAATTGCCAAGCCTTTTTTGTTACTTGGCTAGCAGAGCAGCGAGGAAGTGAACAAAGCTTTTCACCTCCCACACTGTTTTGTCATGTAGTCATTTTACATGCATGGAACGAATGCTATTGTAATAAATTAATCTTACTGCTGGAAATAGAGCAACTCACTTGAACAATGTTTCAGAAGAGGTATAAATAAAATGTATACTGTATATTATTATCATTATAAAACGTTTTATATGTCAGTCAGACAAAATTAAAAATACCAAAATATCAAGCTGTTGTTTGCTGTATGAAATAGTATGGCATTAAAATTTAAAGAAGGATACAGCCATTGTGTGCTCATGAAACCCAGAATCTGATCAGAAGTGACTAGCTGGACATCCTATCATTCAGCATTAGTGGAAACAATTTGCTAATGGACAGCCTAAAGCAACATTGAACTGATAGCATAATAAAAACAAACATAATAAGACCAGAAATTCCACATGGTGGTAAACTGGGCACTATGTTTTACACCAATACATTTTTTGGCCTCATCTTGAACAATATCTTCCAAATGCATCAAGAACAGTCTTATTGTTCTGTTGTTGCTCTGGTTCAAGTCTATCATGTGTATATGTAATGCTTGTGAAAGATGCTGCATTAGTCACTGTGGATTGATTTACCAGCATATAAAACCGGAAACTGTCCATTATTTACATTTACAGTATGTATTTGGCACGTGCTTCTATCCGAAGCAACTTACAGTGCATAGAAGAAATACATTTTGTTTTCTATGGAAATCAAAGCTTTTGTGCCGCTAATTCAATGCTATACAGTATCACTTACAGTACCACGCTACAGGAACATCTATGTCTTGCTTGTTGAGTTATTAATTTAAAAATGCAGGAGAAACAGCATAACAGATTACTTCTTACTTGATGTGGCACCGTATATATTGTTTTTTTAATGTATGTGAAACATTACACATTATTTAATGGTCAACAATTAAAACACAAGTATTGCATTATGTGATACACTGCATGCAGTCTGCACTCTTGTTGGTTATTGGTCTTATGCATATAATAAATGTGAAACATAGCGTAGAGTACATACTGCAAAAATATTAAGAGATGTATTGTAGCATGATATTTAGAACATAGTCCTGAACCTCTGTTTTGAAATTTTCATCAGAATTTTTTATTTCTTCAATCTCACACCCTGGCGGGTATATTCAACAAACTGTAATAAAAGGCTGTATAAATGTGCATACTCCCACTGCTACATTTGACTGCTTTTTTTATAATGTATTATTCATTGTTGTCAGTAAAACATCTCAGATCCTCATCGAAGCTACTCGAACACCTTTGGCATCACACCAGGAACAATGTGCTATTTTCTAGAGTCCAATTACAAAAGAGAAACACAGACAATGCCGTCTACAGTAAAGCACTCATTCAGGAATATTCAATATATCTGTGCCAAAGCATGAGTTTTGTAATGTAGAAGAGTCCTAAACTTTGACCTCATCTCCACTTGAGAAGAGATGAAATTTGACTGAATTGCTGATGGTGCACACACTCTTATTGCTGCTTTTCTATGCTATTTATGGCAAGTGATTATGTTGGGAGAAAGTACAGGTTTATGGTGTAACTTCACTGAATTGTGCACTAAACTGCAGAACCATTTTGTAATTATAATATTGCTATGGTTTAAGCACAGTGCAGTAAATTTAAATAAACTCTAAACCTAAATAATTTCAATATAACATTTTGTTAACCTTCTGAAATTATAGCTGTGATATGAATACTCTTGACAGAGAAAAACCTTTAAAGATCTTTAAGCACCATTTACCTGTATGTAATATGGTGACAAAATATTGCTGTAAAGTCAACAGAATAATCAGAATGTGACTTTAATATCACCGTATAATCATATACATATTTATCAAACAAAATATAACTCACTATTTTCACAATATCTAGCAGATGTAAAAAAAATTGTATGTTCACTCAAAAAAATTATAACTAAATTGCCATTTAATTTCCATTCCCTTACAGAAAAGAAACACGTGTTCAACATGTGACAGTCATGTGCAAAAACAGACGTGAAATATGTGTTTTCGGAAAAAAATTGTGTGAATCGCATGTCACCACATTTTCGATGACATGTGAAAAACATATCACAACATGTTGAACATATGATCCCACGGGTTTTAACATGTGATCCCATGGGAATTCACTTTGGATTCACACAATAATGTTCCAAAAACACACATTTCACTTCTGATCACATGTGTTATTTGCACACATGGATTTCAATTGTTTTTTCTTTAAGAGTTCGCATATCTTCATTCTCATAGTATTTCATATATTTGATTAATATCTAGCAGAATTTTTTATTGCAATTTTCATTTCCATTCACATTTCCTAAATATTTATCATATTTATCTCATATAATTGATTAATATTTATCGGATGTAAATAGAAAAAATATATTTACTAATAATTTACCTTTAAAAAAGGAAAGGGACATCGATTGACAAGTTATTTACATTAGCATCTATTCTTCTGCTGTCTAAGAAAGAGTTACACAGCGACAAAGACTCTGTTAGCATACTCAATCTCCAAACAGGCAAATCTCATTCTGGAAAGTCCTCAGATAGGCACCCCGACCAAATTGCTTCACTCAAAGTAATCATAATGTAAATCAGGTGCTTTATTGCTTAGCTGGAATAGATCATTACCACAGCGGGCATTCTCTCAAGTCCAACTGTCCTTCTGAATTATCGTAAAAGTATGAAAGTATTTATTTAGTAAACTCAATTAAACTATCAAAATTGAGAAACTCTTAATGGTTTTGCACAAAGAGCCTGTGATGAGATCGCTAATTAGCGGCACATGCAAATGGAAAGAGCAAAGCCTTTAGTCCCATGGTTGATATTCAGCCAGCGTGATTTACAATACATTTACAGACTTGTTGTGGAAACAGGTAGCCAACATGAGTGAAGTTGAGGTCCAAAAAATAAATTTGTATACTGCCCCCCAGTGTTAGAAGCTAGAACTACTATGAAAAGCACAACCACCACTGAGTCATGTATTCGGCACCACACAACATGAGAAAACATCATGAATAAATGTTTCAGAAGCAGAAGAATATAAAATTGAACCTAAAGCGCAAAGCACAAGTGCACTAAGGGGGTGTCCGAATCTAAACGGGTTGTCCCGATTCTCTTAATGAGCAATGGGTGTTTTTTGGGCAATAATCCAATCAGAGTGTCATCTCTCATTCCCTTTAAGAGCAGGTTGCGCTCGCGCCACGGTGGATTCACTGTTTTCTTGGCAAATTTTTGCAAGAGCAAAAACTGGTCTCATCTTCAGAGAGGAAACGCATGACATGCAGATCATCTACATGACAAGCCGGATTTTTATCTTTATGTACACAATAATACAGCAAAAAGCTAAATCGAAATAAATCAAAATATATTTTCTAAAAGCTGTGATTAAATTATTGAGTCTCAATGGCATGAATGGCCCTACATTCAGAAGCCACAACTAAAGCACTGATGCTTGCACCCAGCAGGCTGTTTCATCCATAAATCTCTGGTTTCTCTCCAGCTGGCTGGCACCACTGATGACCTTCCCAGAATTCCCTCTAAGAGGACTGATGTGAAAGTCCATCCAAATAGTGGACCACCTGCTGTTCCAATAGACTGCAAATTAGCTGATCATAATGGCCCCACAATACAGTATTTAACCCTGGATAACCAGACAGGTTAAGCGAAGGCTATTTAATGGCTCATGAATTCTGGTAAAATATTATACTGAACAAGCACTTACAGATTCGGGATCACACACAACTATGAATGTCAGATGATGACAATATTAAAGGTATTCAAATGTGACCAAATGTGTTGTCCCGGCTTTATCTGATAAAATGAAGGGAACAATGTAGCCCTAGATTTCTGCACAGCTCTTGTCTGTTCCCAAGGTTTATGCTAACATAACATTTGAAAGGAAAATCTAAATCTTTAAGGTATCATTCAGATAGAAATATTGCCATATAACTCATTCAGTCATGGTGTGCTTTATTTAATATTTTGGTGTCATTTTTCAAACGGTCACAAACCACACCAATGATATTAGTCATTTATTATGAACCTGGCACAGAGGATCTAAAAATGCTATTTTGTAATATGACTTTTTTTATATGACAGCATTGAGATGAGATTATCCGACAAAGGGAAAGATGATAGATTATCAAAAAAAAAATGATTTTGGTCTGTTCCTTACAGGAAGCTGTTGTATTTCTAACGCACACAAATCACATTTCCCATCGTTTCATTGTGCATTGTCTTTTTCCCTTAAATGTAAATTTGTAACAGAAAGAAAATTCTTCAGAAAGAAAATCAGTTTAAAACAACATGAAAGTTAGTAGATGGACAGAATGTTTCGGTCTTGCTTTATATGAAAAATACCTCAAATCTTGTGACTTGTTGAGAAGCCGTAGACTTACAATGAAGTAATGACCTATATCTTAAACTATATCTTGAAACCAGAATATTATACTGCTTGAAAGGAGTGTTTACACTTAGGCCAGAGGATGCAACCACATAGCAACCACTCAAAACATCTTACCTTCTAAAGCCTTAGCAACCAAATAAGGCATCCTCACAACCACATAGCGGCGTACTACAAAACACAAAACAATCATCTGCATAGCATCATTTGCCACGTCCCCAGGATCAATCACAACTTACAGTTGTCTAAACAATATTTATCTACAAATTAACATGTACTTTTATTTATATAAAGTGCATCAATTGTATGTACACATCTAAAAAGTGGATAAAATTGAATAAAACGTAATGGCTGATCCAGAAGCCTGGCCAGTTTAAATATTAAACTATTATTAAATAGATTTTGATTATCCAAAGCGACTTACATTGCATTATCCTATACATATGTTTTGAAGTATGGGCTATCCTGTCGGATCAAACCCACCGCCATGGCGTCGCCATGCTCTTACCACTCACAAAAAGTTAATGTGGCTTTAAAACATATGGATAATGCGCACAAGTGATATGAACCAACTTTATGATATGTATTAGTGCTTTTATGTATTTTCTGAAGCTTGAGAGCCCCTGCTGACTAGAATCCTTTGTTTTTTCAAAGGAGAGAAGCTTGATACTCTTACATCTCCTATTACACAGTAGAAAGCAACTCGCACTGGTTTGAAAAGACGAAATAATGATGAAGACTAAATGATAGAAATAACTTTTTGGGGTTCTTCTGTTTGAGCATTTATTAACAACAAGATGATGGAAACTGTGAATTTTCATACCATGAATTGCTATAACATTGCTGTGTTGTGGAAAAGGTGTTTTTTATACAGTGCTCTTAAAGGGATAGTTCAGCCAAAAACTCCAATTTGCCGATTATTTACACCAACAGAGATGTAGGTGACATTTTTTCTCAAGTAGAACCATAAAGAAGATTATTTGGTTGTGTAATGGAGTAGGCGGGGCGAGACCCTTGTTCGAGACCGGTGAGTAATTGTGAATGAGCGCCAGCTGTGCGCACATCGGGCTCGAATCACGTAGGAGATTGGGAGAATAAGAGAACGAGCGACCGGACCTTTGTATTATATTTATATTTGTATTTATGTTATTTCTCCGGCGGTCGTCCGTGAGGGGCCGCCGGCTTTTATTATTTATATTAAAACTTTGTTAAATGTCGGCCAGTTCTCGTCTCCTTCCTTCCTTTTATTGAATCTTGTTACAGGTTAATCCTCAGCCCTCTCTGCTTCATATATCAGAAGTCTATGGGGTCCACCGTTCTAAGAGTTCCTAAAGCACATAACAAAAAAGCAGCTCCTGGTGACATGTTGACGTTTCGTGAAGTGACTCGCTCAATATTTTCATACATTTGAACGTCATTTTTAATAATATTAACCATACTGTACAGTCTCAACACTCCCTTTCTGCAGGTGGCGCTATACGTACCAGATGCTGGAATGCCATCCGCCACAAAATTCTACAAGAAGAAGATTGCGATTGTGTGCAGAGACTGCACATTATGGCTAATATTATTAAAAATGATGTTCAGTTTTATGAAAATATCAAACAATTCGCTTCACGAAACGTCAACATGTCGCCAGGAGCAGTTTTTTGTAATTATGTGCTTTAGGAACTCTTAGATGGGGGACCCCATAGACTCCCATTATATGAAGCAGAGAGAGCTGCGGATTTAGCAAACAATCTACTCAAGAAAAAATGTCACCTACATCTCGAATGGCCTGAGGATGAGTAAATAAACGGCAAATTGGATTTTTTGGCTGAACTATCGCTTTAACAGTTTGTTTTCCAATGAGATGGAAACAGAACACACGGGGTAGATTCACAGCGAATCTGCAACTGAACAAATATTTTGTCTCTTTAGTCTTTGGTTGATTCAGCACACGTTACAAGTTCATTAACTCTAGCCCTGTTATGGTGCAATTCCACAGACTTACGCCTGAACTTTATTTCCTCTAATCAATTTCTATCCTAATGGCATTAAAACTGAAAGAAACCCTTAGAAGTAAAAATGTATAAATAGGCAGACCACAATCATGGTTTATTTGCCACAAAGCACACACAATAACAATTAAAGACTAATTATCTACAATTGGATTGGTAAAGTGAATGAGGTCTGTGCAGCGTGTCAAAATCTCATCAGCACCAAAAATCCATGCATAAAGTGAAACTCAATGAAAAGGGCAGATAGTATAGAACAATTATCCTCAATTGGCGGACCGCAGGCCGAATCAGGACCTTTGCTTTGCTCCATCCGGAACGCGAAACATAGCCTAATAAACCATTTAAAACATTTGACTATTACGGTTGTTCAAATTTAGCTTTGTGTCTACAGACTGGAGAATCACACGCGCTCTCAGGAACATTTATGTAGTTGATCTTTTGCGCCAAACGTGCTTCGTTTTATCCCTTTCCACTGCGTCACCCGCCGCATGAAGTGCAGCAGACACGTTCTTATTTTAACAACGGTAGTGCAGACATGCAGAGCAGGTAAATAGACACACAGCAGTAAACAAAATGCAGGATTATTAAAGGAGGAAGTCTTTGCTGTTTTTGAAGCTTTGATTATGTTTTTTGGGTGTTTAAGAATGGATGTTCATGTTTCTGATTAGAGATCACCCTTTTTCCTACTATGGTGAAGGAAATGACACCGGACCGAATGGCGTCAGACCAGTTAGGCTATATTAATTAACACCAATAACAGAAGCGTTCATTTTTTCCTTTTTTATATTGGACCGAGTTGGATAATTAAACAAGCAGATTGACCAGGAGACATTTGCAAGCAGGACTTCAAAGGATGTTTATAGAAGTTTGATAGCTTTCCTGTAGCTCAGTGGTAAGAGCATTGTGTTTACAACGCAAAGTTGTGGGTTCGATCCCAGAGGATTGCAGATACCTAAGTATAAATGTATAGGATAATGCAATGCAAGTTGCTTTGGATAAAAGCGTCTGACAAATGCATAAAAAATATAGAAGTGTTTAAGAGGTAAGCGCGCACACACACAATATCAGTGTATTACACAGAACAGCTTTTACAGCCGATGTTAAAATCATGGAAGCTGTTATTTGACCGTTGGTTATCTTAGAATATGTGTAGCTGAATTCTTATAAGCAGCTGTAGGACTGTGATGAAAGTGAAAGTGGTTTAGCGCGTAGCTCAGTCAAATGTTTACAATCTCTGATAACGTCTTGGTTACGTCTGTAACCTCAGTTCCCTGATGGAGGGAACGAGACGCTGTGTCGAGAACGACAGATGGGGTTCACCCTTGAGAACCAATCAACTCTGACTACTATAGAAAAGGCCAATGAAATTTGGCGAATGAAATTTGCATGCCGGTCTCCGCCCCCAGATGTCTGGTATAAATGGAAGCCGGCGTGCAGCAAAATATGATACGTGTTTGTGGCATAAGGGACACAACTACTCGTTCCCTCCATCAGGGAACTGAGGTTAAAGACGTAACCAAGATGTTCCCTTTCTGTCGGTCTCTCGACGTTCTCGACACAACGTCGAGAGAACGACAGATGGGGTTACCTATGGAAAACGCCACAACGCTGTATCGCGTCACAATCTCTAGCGAAGCGACGGTAACAAGCCTGGACGTGTCAGCTCGAAGCTTTCGCAAAACTGTAACCTTCCTAGCCTGGGTGATGGTCTCCGCCATAGGCGTAGCCAACTCAGGATTTTCTCGTCCCGTCTAGAGACCAGACATGGTGTTCCAGAGGTCTGATCTGGGATGCCAGAACGTGCCCTTCCCCTGAGAGAGCAGGTCCTCTCTCAGGGGAATGGGTCAGGGGGAGTTGTTCTCCAGAGCCTCAGCTCCAAAAGCCAAGTGCGGTTGGGCCAGTGTGGCGCAACCAATAACACCTGGTACTCCTCTTCCCTTAGGTAACCTGAGGTCAGGTTGCCAGGCACAGTCCAGTGGAGTGTGCGATCGGCTGCAAGTACACCCGGGGAGAACGGAAAAACTCTGCGAGTAAGTGAGCGCCAGGCCCTGAAACGGGTCCTGCTTTGGTGACGAGGCCTCGCCCATTTTTTTGCGTATTCCTTTGGGCGTAGGTTCATTAAAAGCTCTCGGCTTGCCACTGTACTCCGTATCCAGGTACCAAGAATCCAGCCGCGAGCACCGCGGGTAAGGCATTCCGGTGCACTGCAACCCGAGGCTAGTGGCAGATCGGGAGAGCATGCCTGTCATCTTCGCGTCAGATTTGTCCTGAGCTTCACCGGCAGTCGCCGGGAGGTCCAGGGAATCCTCAGTGTCTGACACCAGGAAGTCACCCTCCGATGCCATGACTGACACCTCGTCCTCTGTATGCTGTTGCATAGATCCGCTATGGGACGGTCGACTGCCACCCATCAGAGACAAGGTAGGCGAGAATGATGGGGCATGGAAGGTCCTTGGGAGTCCCCACATCATCACCACCGCTCGCCGCTAAAAACATTATTTTGCAGGGTTTTCCAAAGTAGGGACACATTCTGTAATTAACAACATTGGGAAACTATTAAAGGACAGAAGTAGTTCTGGTATGAATGGCAAGGAAAGGCTAATTAAGTAAGTAACTTTGTTTTATGTTCATAATGAGAGCATTTTAATTGTTACATTGGATTTGCTGTTTGTATGTTGTCAGTAGTTTTTTTATTAACAAATATGAATTATCAGGCTTTCATTAACTATTTCCCCGCCATTGACAAGTTATCTCGTCATTTAAAAAAAAAGTTCCCGCCAAATATGAGTTACTACGGCAATTACATGTTTGTACTGTTATACAGGAGGTGAAGCTGTTACACACCTTTGGAAGAAGTACAGAATCTCTGAACCTAGAACGTATATATTTTATCGGTTTTTAATGATTGTTCTGAGTGTAATCTGGGCAGAATCTTTGACAAAAAACTTTAATTATCTCTGCTATTTGATCAAAGTGATGCATTTTTTAAGAAACCTACCCATATCTGAGGGGTGATAAAAACAGAACAAATCAAAATTTAGGGAAAGTGTTAAGAGGACATTCCCCTAAACAGAGCCTACAATACATACTTCTCCACTTTCCTGAAGTCTTGTTGGATAACACCAGTATAAAAATGGGCAATTGTCACAAGACATGCAACCGTATGCAAATACTGACGAACCCACTGGCAGTATAAATACGGTCCATAGGGACAATACCTCAGAATCTACGAGAGAACGCCTGCACGGCTGATGAATTGGGTGAGACAGACCAATGAACTGCCAGTTCGTGCTCATGTAATATTTGCATATCCAAGGCAGATACCACAACAGTAAAAGCCAGCACGGAATCCCTGGCGGACATTAAAGTGAACATAATAGTACACCAAAGCACAGTGTCAACTGCAATGCAGTAATAGCTGTGCAGCATAAGCGATCAGCAGCTAGGAGAAAAAGAGTGATCAGCACTCACTGAGAGGCCTTAAGACGCCAAAGAGGACATGTTCAATCTGTAAAACCTGCCGAAAGTGTTCTGCGAAGACCAGCCACTCGCACAGCATATGTCCTTAATATATGTGCCCTTAGACAAGGCCCACAAAGAGGCGATAGCCCTAGTCGAATGGGCTTTGATACTTTAGGGCAGTCCTGTACCTGACTCTCATACGCCAAGGTAATAGCGTCCACCACCAAGTGAGAGAGCCGGGCAGACCGCTCTCTGAGCGTTAGCATCATGCGAGGTCGAGGGCTTGGAAGACAAAGCTGGCAAGGACATGACCTGTGCTCTAAACGGGGTTTAAGTAGGGATCACTAACAAGGGAAGTTAACAATGGGCAGGTGAGGGGAATGAAACACTAATGGAAAGCTAACGGGAAGATTACAAAGGGGCAGGTGAGGGGAATGAAACACTAGTCCGGCCCAGTCAGCTACTAATTGGGTCCAGCCGGCATCCTGTCCGGGTCCAGCCACAGCGCTGGTCCAGCCTGCATTCCCCCAAGGGCCTGCCTAGACAGCATTCCCCCAAGCGCCGGCCCAGACATCATTCTTTGAAGTGCCAATCTACTTTCAGGGGAAAATAAATACAGTCTGCTTTGAAATTATAAATATAGAAGATTTCTTTCTTTTAAACCAGTCCAGACCTTGGAGAACACAATTATGTAGATCTAAAACCTGTCAAATGTTTCTTGAAATGATAACAATAAATAATTATCAGAAACGAATTTTTAACCATTCAATTATATTCCTTCAATAACATCCTCGATGCAAAGCAATATGACAGACACACAAAACCATCCATACTAAAAATCAGACTAAATCAATCAGGCATCTTATGGTCTTGTGAAGTGGCCTTGTTTATTGGTTTATACTGTTGTATAAGGTATAGTTATGACGTCTGCGTGACTTTTACATTAAAAAACAGTGTACTTTCTTAACTGGTTTTGAGGCAAGCTCTGCAAATGCTCAGTTTTAATGACCGTTTTAAAGTAAACGCCCACTGCTTTGATTGGATAGCAGTTTGCCTAGTTGGAGGCTTCTGTGAATTTGGTTAGAGACGAAATGTTTGGTTACACATTAGCACCATTCACAGTTTTCGCAGGGGGTTAGTATTATCTGGAGACCTCCTGTGATTTATAAATTACCACACCACATCAGTATTTCATGTGACGCATTCCCAAGGAATGATTTTAATCAAATGTATTATTTACACCCCGAGATGGTTATGCGGCCATGACACAAAGCGGAGTGTGCATTGACAATCTAATAATTTAACGGACTGGAGTCAATTATTCCGCTTATACTATGGTTACCACAACACAGAACATTGTTCATATGTTTCATTTCAACAGTATATAGTATATCCAAATGCCCTTTTTCTCTTATGAACCATTTTAATGCATAAAATCTCTATGATGTAAACACAAAGATGCAACAAAATGAAATTGCACAGTAAAATCTTGAACGATAAAACAACTTGGAAATATTAAAAACTATTGCAAATTCTTTGACTGTTTGAGCTGTTCCACCTTGTTGACTGCCTAGGTTTAATAAGTCAGTGGGTTCCAAGAACCTGCTGACTGAAACATCTGCTCTAGACAGCCAGAACTGACACTTTCTCCAGAGAGATTCTCGAGGCGGGTGGTAATCTACCACATTCACTCTTTTACAGTGAAAGAACATTCAGGAACTGTTGTCTCTCTCTGAGTCAGTAAGGTCACTTTTTGCAACAAAAAGTATCATGTCTTGGAGAGTACGCAGAATAATACTTTTTCTTAAAATAACACACAATATGATTTTTAAAAGCAATTTGTATGAATGAAAACGTTTTATCTTAGCCCAAAAGTATCAGATTGCTTTTGGATTTAATACGCTTCAGATGAGTACACAGTACCCATGGGTAGAAAAGGGTTTATTATTCAATAAGAAAATAAGTCGACTCTGACACTCACCGACTCTGACATATCTTCAGATGATTAAATATTCATTCTTAAACACTTTTAAAACACTTACACTTTCACTGGCTTGTTCTATACTGACGCTCTGTGTATATAATACATGCAGGGTGGATCCTGGAAAAAAACTCCCAGCTGAATCTACAAGTCTTTTAGTATTATCTATCACCCCTGCTAGTTGTGATACAAAGTTTTTTATGCTTATGTGATGCTAATTCTAAAAAAATATAGAGGAAGAGAAGAAAAATAATGGTGGTTTGTGAAACAGGCTCCATGTAAATAAAGGTGAAGTTAATTCTGTTTTTAATTGGCCTGTTTTACATAAGATATATCCTGCTCAAATGTTTCTCCTGAGGCATAGTATTAACTGTTTGTCACTTTACTGCATTTATCAAAACAGCAACGACTGTTCCATTATTTATTTCGAAAGTATTATGACATGCCCATTCATGTAGATACGCTCCATTGGTTGGTAAATCTTTGCCATCTCACTTAAGAACCAGCGTTATGTCTTGTATCTTTATACATAATTAATTTAAGGTATAACCTAACTGCCCCTTAAAAGCCAGACTGGCACCAGCTCGGGTCAGAACTGTCACTGCCTACATGCGTTTACGATTATTGCTAACATAATTTCCAAGGTGAAATGACTGACAATGCATGTGAAGTTTTCTGTTGTAGTTTGTGCATTAAGAGAAGGCAGTGGCCTCTTGACAGACTGCAGTAAATGTGTTGCTGTAGTCCATTACTATAAGTAACTAAAAGCTAAATGGATCCTCTGGTACAGTAAAATTGGTGATTCGCTAATACTTACACTATGGTACACCATTTTTATTTTGTTGATGAGTGTTATGGGGCAACACATCACTATGACAAAGTAACAATTTAATTTTGACTACTGAGTCCATGAGCTTGACTTTTAGGCATGGTGTTATTTTTGGAAAGGTTCATAAATGCACTTATATTGTGATATCAAAACATCACAATATATTCATATAACAAAATGTTGATAACAAGGGGCACAGCACAAGCTAAGATACATCTACAGCAATGAGTAAAGCAACTGTGCAAAATGTCGATTTCTAGTGGTTATCACAGGAAACCACAATAGTGCATTACTGGTAAAAATGATTTGGTTTAGCAGCCAGAGTTTATAAAACAAAAGGGGATAAAAAGCAGTGTAGAAAAGGTTCTTTATACAGTAAAATTAAAGCAATCTTTTTTTGTATTCTTGTTAGAGGTGCTATTAGTTCAAACATGTATATAAACATATATATACAGCGGGGAAAGTAAGTATTTGACACATCAGCATATTTATCAGTAAGAGGATTTCTAAGTGGGCTATTGACTCAAAATGTCCACCAGATGTAGCTATCAAACCAAATATTGACTTCATACAAAGAAATCAGAACATTTAAGTATACAAGTTCAGTCATAATAAATAAAGTGAAATGACACAGGGAATAACTATTGAACATATGAAGGTAACAAAGTGCAAAATGGCATAGAAAGCCAGGAGATCACCTGAAATCTGTCAGTATTGAGAGAGAAACCCTGCCTCCTATCAGTACTAATTGATATCAGCTGCTTTAGTCCTAATTGATGGCCTATAAAGGCTTCTCATTAACTAGAAGGCACACAGGAAAGACTTCCTGATGGGTAAAAGCAAAGAACTCTGTGTAGATCTTCGTAATCTTATCGTTGAAAAGCATTTTAATGGGAATGGTTATAGGCGCATTTCCAGAATGCTGAAGGTTCCTGTGAGCACTGTGGGGGCCAAAATCTTTAAATGGAAAGAGCATCAGTTCACCATAAACCGGCCACGATCAGGTGCTCCAAGTAAGATCCCTGTCCGAGTCCAAAGAATAATCAGGAGAGTTCTCCACCTCGGGCAAAACTTCAGGAAGACCTTGCATCAGCAGGTACTGTTGTTTCAAAGAAATCTATAAGCAATGCACTGAACCGCCATGGCATCAATGCACGCTCACCACGCAAGACTCCATTGCTGAACAAAAAGGTTGTTGAGGCTCGCTTAAAGTTTGCGAAAGAGCATTTGGAGAAGCCTGTGGATTATTGGGAGACTATAGTATGGTCAGATGAAAGCAAAATTGAACTTTTTGGCAGTCATTCTACATACCATGTTTGGAGAAGAAATGGCACTGCCCACCACCCCAAGAACACCATACCAACAGTTAAGTTTGGGGGTGGAAGCATCATGGTTTGGGGCTGCTTTTCAGCAAGGGGTACTGACAGACTTCATATTTTTGAAGGCAGGATGAATGGAGAAACGTACAGGGACATTCTGGATAAAAATCCAGAATCTGCTGCCATCTACCAGAAAGCTGAAAATGAAAAGAGGGTGGACATTTCAGCAAGACAATGATCCCAAACACAAGGCCAAGGCCACAATGAAGTGGTTTCAAAGAAAGAAAATCAAGCTGCTTGAATGGCCCAGTCAATCACCTGACCTAAATCCCACAGAAAATCTATGGAGAGAACTGAAGATCAACGTTCATTAATGAGGCCGAAGGAACCTTCAAGATTTAAAGACCATTTGTGTGGAAGAATGGGCCAGAATCACTCCTGAGCAATGCAGACGACTGGTCTCTCCATACAAGGGGCGTCTAGAAGCTGTAATCACCAACAGAGGCTTTTCTACATAGTATTAAATAAAGTGTGTTCAATACTTATTCCCTGTGTCATTTCACTTTATTTATTATGACTGAACTTGTATACTTAAATATTCTGATTTCTTTGTATGAAGTCAATATTTGGCTTGATGGCTACATCTGGTGGAAATTTGGTGTCAATAGCCCACTTAGAAATCCCCTTACTGATAAAAATGCTGATGTGTCAAATACTTATTTTCCCCGCTCTATATATATGAAAATAAGCTTCGTTAGCTGTTTTAGAGTTTAGAGCAGTTAAGAGTCTCTTTTCGAGTCTCGTTTTGTAATCCTCACTTAAGAAACTTTCCGGAGTGCAACATAAAGCCGACATCTATGGTCACTTCTGAGAGGACATCATTTACATTCTGGAATCTCTTTGCCTTTTATTTCAAATACAGCATATAATTGTTTACAGGGTTTGCATTCGTTTTGATCTATGAATGTCTAGCTTTTTTAAAGTCATTCACTGCTCATTTAAAAATATATATATATAGGGATAGCACTCACAAAAAGCAATTTCAATCTGATATATTATTTTCAGAGCATAACTTTTCACTATATAAATTTCCATGACTTTGCCATGATTTTGAAATATATAAATCATATTTTATCAGAATATTGTTAAGGTTACACTTTATACTAAGGTGCAATTATTAAATGCATGAACTAACAATTAACAAAAATTATACATTCATTAATATCAATTAATGTAAATATCAGCATTTACAAATACATTATTAAAATCAAACATTGTCACTGTTAATATTAGTTAATTCACCATGAACTAAACTAACATTAACAATGATTAATCAATGCAGAAAAACGCTTATGTTAGCTAATGCATTTACTAATGTGTTACAGTTGTTTATAATTCCAACTTTTCCATGACCATGGGGAAATACTGCAAAAATATATCTAAGAAAAAGCTAAATATATGTATTTTTACATGTATGTTTTTAGATAACATAACTTGAATAGATAATATTACTTTGATATTTATCCTTTTGTTCTTGTTTTAGGCATAAATAAAAAATGATCAAATATACAATGCCAATGGTTTAAAAAATCATACTTGCTTGAAGTCCCCAGAATATCTACAATATAATGTTAAACATATAGTACAGTTAAGCAAACAAAACGTGACCAGCCTACAATTAACAGACCAACATTGAACAATCGATTTGAGGAATGAAATGAAACAGCAGAGGCCCCAATTGTGTCAAACATGTGCAGTGAGCCAATAAAATCAATACAGACCCATATTACATCCCCTGAGACCTGCCTTGCAAAAACACCTTACATACAGAACCGATGATATATGTTTTCGATCGCGTTCATAGATCTTTCCTCAGTAGCAATCCATGCACAGCGCATGCTAAGATATTACTTACATTCCACAACCTCTGGATTCTGGACAGCTTGCGTGTCTTCATGCTGTGAAGACGATGCAGGTTGACAGGAGGATGCGTGTGGGAGAAATGCTGCCCTTGTCATGGGCTGAAAATCTTTTAATGACGACACACCCCAGTTTTAAGTGCACATGATCTGGATCCTAACCACACGCTGAGACTCAGCACTAACCCTGCCAAACACTCACATTAGAGGCCTCCCCGATGTCTACTGTAAGTGTGTGTGTCTCTGTCAAAGGTCCGTTTCTTACTTAACTGTTGACTGATCGACCTGTATATGAGTGTTCTGTACGATGCTTTATGTAAGAAAGCAATAGTTCAACCAAAATTCTGTTTTCGTTTACTTACCTTCATGTTGTTTCAATCCTGTGTGATATTCTTTCTTCCAAGAAACAACAAGTGAGACGTAAGTTTCTACAGCACCAGCATCTGTTATCCATACAAGCAAAGCATATAGGATTTATAGATCCAAGATACAAAGAGACACAGTAAAAGTGGTCCACATGAATTGCGCCGTAAGTCCCGAGCCTTCTGAAGCGGTTAATAACTTTGTGTGAGCAACAGACCGAAATTTAAGTTGTTTAGTCGGCGTGACGTCATTAAACCACTGATTCTAACTTGCATCACTAAACACGGTTCAAGTGCAACCACGAATGAGATTTGAGAGCTGAGACGGACTAGCTTCGGTAGACTATCGAATATCGTGTGTCTTCTAACAGTCAAAAGGACTGCTTATGTGGGATTTTCTGTACTTATCGCCACACTTTTATTGTACGGAAAAACAAGCTTGGACATTATTCTTTACTTGGGTAATCTTATATTGGGTTGTGAGGAGGAAAAAAAACCTCTTATTATTTGGGGGTACGTAAATGATTTCTAAGATTTATCTTGTTGACCATCCCTTTAAATTTTAAGGATGTACGTACAGGCGTTTCTGTAAGTTCATACGGCATATGTGCACTGCTGTAAAACTAACTGACCTTTCTCAAGTACCTCTGAGATTATTATCCCTGCTAAGTGGAAAAGGGACACATGAGAACGGTATCAGCCTTCATCAGGTCAACGATGTCCTGGCTCTGACAGCCACAGATCAACCCACACAAACACACGAACACTGACGGAATGCTGTATCAGAGCGTTTCTCCAGCATCAGCATCAAAGCACTTCCCCGCCCATTAGCCCCCATTTACACTTCAGCATATCAGCATTACAGAACTACAAGTCTAAACACTCAAACAAACTCCTGCTAACCTCTTCACTTCAGCTGGTAAGTTCTGCTTATGCAAAAGCATCGGATTCACTCAGCTGCGGTGCATATGACAATAACCGATGCCTACTCCAGGCCTGATGGAGAGCTTAAAATGGCATGAAAGTGGATGAGAGCGTGCTGTTTTGTGAGTGTAATGGGTTGGCTTTGGATATTGTGGAAGAGGGAGTTTGAGTCTGTGAGCTGCCTGAGAAGATAATTACGTTCTTCAAAGAGTAGCGCTGCATGCAAAAACCATGCCAAGCTTTGAAAAGGACAAGTGAGACGATTAAATAAATGCATATATCACAACATCTGCTTTTTACATAGTTTGAAGAAATTGTGGGTGGCGATTGATTATTCCAAAATCAACACATTGACCAGTGTGCATCTGGTAGGTGAGATGCTGCTTTAGCACATCGCTATATTGTGGTCAGTGGCTGCAGGGTGGTCGCTTGAGACCTTTTAATATAATGTATAAATGTTAGATTTTTCTTTATTATATATACATCTATTTTCAGGATGGGGTTAACGTGCACTTCTGAATGGTGAAAATCATGTCTTTTATTAGATATAAGTTATTAGAATGGTCTTGCTTGTTCTATAAACACCATGCACTGTGCTGTGTTTTACCTTTCTGTGTTTTTCTTATTTTCCCCTGTAAAGCTGCTGTGGAACAATGCACAGTGTAAAAAGTGCTGTATAAATAAAATTGTATTGAATTGAACGTCCTTGAATACTCAACTCAACACAACTCAAACTTTATTTATTAAGCAATTGGAAACCAAAAGTGCTGTACAGAAAGACTAAAAAGCAGAAAATCACCATTTAAACATACACCACACCACATAACAACAATGAACACATTTGATAGCACATCTTTCTTCAACAAGCACAGCTTGAGATATCATTACAATATGTCAATAGCACAAAGAAAACGGATGTTTATTTTGAGACGAGTAACACTTCAGAGTTTAAGACTTAAGGATCCAATATATGAAAGTTAGCGGCATCTCTGGCTCACTCCAACCCTCTTGAAGCACTACGGTGGCTGACACCGAACTAAGATGCCGTCACATTTTCACTTCTTTGCCTAAGGAGATAACGTATTTACAAAACGCACTCTATAGAGCAGTTTGTCCGTTAAGTGCTAGTGTAGACACAACATGGCCAATTCAATGTAAGGGGTGATGTATGTAGACAGAAATAGCTCATTCTAAGGTAATAAAAACATAACGCTTCATTATGTAAGGTCTTTCTACACCTCTGAAGACATAGTTATGAATATTGTATTGCATTTCTGTCAATAGATCCTCCAAAAATATACACACTGGACCATTAAGAGACTTATTTTGAACCCCAACCCTATTGTCATGATTCCGCTATCATGTCATGTTTATTCTTATTCTTGCAGCGGAGTCATGACTAAGTCTAGGGTTTTGTGTGAGAAGGACATGGCATGGCTTAGATTTTGGCTGTCATGCGCCTTCTCGTGTCTCGTCTATGGCCCCGCCCCTCTCGTCTCCTCGTTAGCTTGAGTGTTTCATTACCCACACCTGCCTATTGTTAATTATCCTTTGTTCGTCTCCCTATTTAATGCCCTTGTATTCTCTGTCCTGTGCTCGTTTGTTCTTGTACATACTTGGAAACTTTGCTCGTCTGCACTGCTGTAACCAGGATTTTTTCCATACGCTGTGTCCCAGTGTTTCTGCTCCAGCACTCTGTTCCTGAGAGTTTTTGTTACAGTTTGTTACCCTACGTGAGTTTTTTTTGTTCCTGTTTTGGCTGTCTTTGTTTATCCCCTTTGTTTTACCCCATTGTGGGTTTTTGTTTTGTGTTTTATAAAGATATTTTGTTACCCCGTACCGCTGCCTGCATTTGGGTTCTTCTTTATCACCACACGTTTCGTGACGCCTATATCACGTGCCTTAAAAACATAATTAAATAACAAACAAAAAGCTTTAATTGTAAAAATACTTTTTATGTTTAAAATATGCACTAAGTACTTTTGTTGTTGAATAACAGAAGATGATGAAATAAAAAGGCTACAAACTAGCAAAACCGTTTCATGTTGACTTAACTATGGGTTATTAAATATAATTGCTTTGATGTCTGCCTGTTTCTTAGCTTTGACTGAATGTTGTTTCAGTAACGAAAGGAGTATCTATTCAATTGCTTTCATGCATGACCCTTCAACAGAGTAAATTTGTATTTCTTTTTCTTTAAGACGGTAGTAATTAAAGAAAAGATGTATTAATTAGGTGATATTATTTCTTCCTCATTCTTCATATTGTATTTTAATGTACTGGAACTATATTGCTGTAATAGCAAAGTCGGTCTGGTAATGAGAGGTGGGACTGTACATACAGGCACAAGTGTGTATAGTGGTCTGACATGTGAACGATGATAAGAATGACGATCACTGCAGTGAAATTTAGCTGAGGATGAATGATTTTAATTGTCATTTTCTCTGTTACTGGCCAAAATATACTGTATTGATTGTTTGGCATTGAAATTTTAATAAAGGAATTTAAAATGTATTTGAATTCTCCATATAGAAGATTGTAAATACAAAAACTGGTGGGTTGAAGGACTTTGCAAATGCATGACAAAAAAACAACTGCCAGGAACAGCAAATTATAGCGTACAAAATCTACCATGAGAACATCCTCTCAGCTGCTATTAGAGCTGCAACCTTCTCATATAAGCCTACATTTAAACCAATGTGGACACTGAAACATTCAATACCTGCCTGTTGTATGGGAAGGTGGGTGAAGTGTGCTTGATAAGACCTCTAGAACATAAGAGCTATGACTCAGATACAACATCATGAAAATTACCACCAAAATAACTTGAAGGATGCTCAAAATCAAATAAATTGGCACAAAATTACCTGATTGTACTGTAAATACTGTGCTTGAACCCATTCTGTTCTGATTTCTGAGAATTGTGCCCAAAAAAATGTCCTACACTGTGTAACTTTGCTGTAATTTCGCAGCAGGTTTGCCAGTAACTCACTGTAGATTTAAAGTCAAATTTTCTTTTAAGTATAAATTTACCTATTTTATATATTTTTCTTTTATAAAACAAGACTTGATATCTTGGGTCACTTTTCTTGTCATGTAAATGTATCGTAATTTGAGACAGTCTTTGCTGTCTTTGAGGCTTTGATTATGTTTTTGGGTTTTTAACAATGGATGTTCATGTTTCTAATAAATAAAAAAAACGCTTTATATTTAAAATTTTTAAAGTCTGTTGTTCACCACCGTCCCTCTTCTAACGAAACGACTGGGTTTCTTCAGGTCTATATAAAGTCCCTCCTTCCGTAATGCTCTGATTGTGAAAAGATATTAGAGAATTAGATATTTTGAAGGATTAAGAAAAAAAAAATCTACAGCTACAGTATGGTAGTCAATGATGTCCCATAAGTGAAAATCGCTAACATTCTTACAAATATCATTAACTTTGTTAGAATCTGAATTTTTGGGTAACTGTCCCTCTAAGGCTACAAATCTTTTCTTTGCATATTCAAATCATTATTAAATATAGCATTCGCTATAAAGCATAAAACTCCTCACCTTCACCAAATGACAAATTCACATTTAAAGGAAATGCACGCAATGACATATGCAAAAATTTATTCACAAACAAACACATTTATTTGTGTTTCGCAACGCAATGACAGAATACAATAATAAGCAAAACAGTGTCTGCAGTTTGATTCCTCTTGGTAATTCCAAGTCAATAAATGACAACCTGTGTGACACGTCACATTAATTCTACATGGCTTCATCTTCACAGGCAAAAACAACTCCCATGCTGTGAGGAGACACAATACAGACTTGCCTTTTCTTTTCTATTCTAACAAAACACAAGACAGCACTGACAAAAAAAAACTTGTTGAATTTACTTGATAAAATCCTCGTAACAATTCGCATGAATTTTTTAAAGTACAACTTACTTACCAGAATAAAGCAAATTCTACTAATTAGATACATTTAGTTTTTGTCAAAATATCAAGTGAATGTTACTTAAAGTAAACTAAAAAAAATATGTTTTACAAAAACATGTGTCTAACTCAATCTCCACATATCAATTACTTTCATATTGAAATACACTATTTAATTAAAACATGGATAGTCAAGTAAAAAAAAACTGGTGGTCTCTGTACTGGCATTAAAACATTCACTGCACAATAAGTGAAATAACTCATTTCATGACTAATATCGTGCCTCCCTCAGCCTGGGCAGAAGCACCGCTCTTCTGAACCATGGTAATAATTTAACAACCCAAACTTAAAAGTAATACCAAAACTCTTCAAATTTGAAAGATAAATCAACAAACAACATGATCAAGTCTTTACTTTTACTGAAAAAAAAACTAAAATGACAGTTAATCTGGAAGTAAACTTAATTTGACCAATTTAAACGGGTTTAACATAGTAAAAGTTGGATAATGAAGAGTTGGATTTACCTAATAATTTGTTCAATTAAAATTATTCAAACAAAATAATTAAAATTTTAACAACCAAAATTAGTAGATTTTATTCCCAATATGTTTTCGTTATTCAACTCAATTTTTGTTATAAACAGGCACATAATTATACTAAGTATATTTGAATAATTTATTTTCATAAAATCTAAGCACATAATCTTTTTCAGTGAGGAAACTGATGTGTACAACATATTTTTTTCAATTGCACAATAATTATTTTACAATATTAAATTACAAATTTATTTATCTACATTGTATTAATTTTTTTCGTTTTAAATGCAACTGCATGCCAAAAGGTTAAAGTCTATTTGCAGCTAAAATGCATTAGATAACATACATTTAAAGGATTTATCCACAGGATCCTGGAAGGTTGTACTGCCCCCTGGTGATAACACTTTGCAGTTGTCACCTGAATGATGGCTATTTTTTTAAAAGAAAACAGCATCCTTCTGTAGTAAAATAGCACTATAACCATAATTCGAACATACCTTCACAATCACCTTTGTGATTAATTTTCTGTTGATTATTGTCTTTTTGTGTTTCAAAAAGAAAGTTTTCAATAAATACAGACATATATCCCCTTCCCTTTTATATCAGCATGAACCACAGCACTACAGCTCTGAAACTTATACTTATAAACTTACAAGTTATGTGACTTCAAACATTTGAGTGGCCGCGTGTGTGATAAAGGTCATGCATACACGCGCTGGTTTTATAATTCCTTTTAGACAGATGTGTTATTGGAACACTGAGGCCTTGGTCATATTAGGATGTACAGCTGCAGACACAAAAGATTGTTTATAATGTACAACCCTGAGCTGAACCTGAAAAATGTATCCAGAATAAAGCTATTGAATGACACTAAGAGAACTCTAAAGTCTATATATGGTTTTACACCATAAACTCGTAGAAAACATGTTGAGAGAAAGATATCAGCTCATTTCAGACAAAAGTTATGTAGAATGTATATATGGTTTTTCAAAAATATTATATTAAATTATCTCCTCAGACACAAGTAACCTTCTTTTTCATCAAATACATTTAAAGCATGTTATAATCAGTTCTCATAATATTAGAAGTCACAACCTGATACGTAAATGTTAGGTATATTATAAAAGGTCTCTCGGACCCTCAGCAGACATAAGAGTTTACTCATACAACTTTTAACAGTATAAATCTTCTAGTAAACTTGTCACACACTCATTTGCTCATGAATCCTGCTAAACCAGTGTTAGATTAAGTATATCTCAAGGCGTATTGACTTTTTTCTTTCTATGATGACCACGTGGACAAAATGATCCCTTTTTCTCATTAATATCAGCCTTAGGGGGGGAAACGCTGAACACTCATTACCTGACACACTCAATCCCCTTCACACTCAATGTTGAGAGTGTTAAAGGCTCAAAATAGATGTAGCCTGGACCCAGAAATGGATTTATATTAAAGTCTAATTTTCTGGTTTCATTTTGACTTGGTCTCCTTCCCTGCCTCTGTTAAATCAATGTCATATGGATCCTCACAGTTTTCAGTTTTCTTTTATAACACCTGCATTCACATTATTGTGCCATTTAAAAATGAACTCATTAAAATTATGTCAAATGTAGGACGGGCATAAATTTTTGCCAACCAGTATTGACTGGGTAGTGAAAAGTGGGGGAAAAGTAGTGTACTAGAATGGGACCATGTGATTGGAGGGGAAGGCTTGACAAATGAGATGGATTCATTGTGATGTCAGCCAACAAGAAAAGTCATTTTAGGGGTCAAAGTCACTACAGTGCATAAGGATTCCTATATACTCATATTTACTATGAGTTTTTTATGTAGATGGATTACAGTATTTATATAATAGTAAATATAGAAGAGTTTGTTTTCATGTTTCTTTTTAAATGTTTTAAACATAGTTTTTTTCCTATTGGAAATATATATATATATATATATATATATAAATGTGTGTGTGTGTTTATATACAAATAAACACACAGACACACACACATATATATATATATATTAGTGGTGGGCATAGATTAATTTTTTTAATCTAGATTAATCTAGATTAATTCCAAAATTAATCTAGATTAATCTAGATTAAAATGGCTCATTTGAATTCTGCCGAAGGCACTCAGAATATGTGTGCTACCCAAATAATGACTAAAAGTAAGTCTTTGAGAAGGGGTTTCTCAAGCCAGGTGGCGCATTAGACCAGGGGCTCATCTCCTGTTTCCAAAATGCATCAGAAACTGCTTGAGAAAGCTGTTCTACTATGATAATTGGTGATGAAAATTAAATTATGTTCAATAAGATGAACTTGTGTTTACTTCCGCATTAGCTAAGGGATGATTTCCGTTTAGGTGGTACTTGAGACTGGAAGAGCTCCTACAGTACATTTACATTTAGTCATTTAGCAGACGCTTTTATATAAAGCGACTTACAAAGAGTGAGGGAGCAACAAGCGATATGTCATACAGGAGCCATAATACATTAGATCTCAATACAAAGTTACTGGTTTCAACTAAAGCTAGACCACTACCTGTTGAGAGAAAGTGTTTTTTTTAAACCAATTCCGCATTGCACAAGGTGCAAACAACCTTAGTCTTGTCGATGTTTCTATTGGGAAGCTTCTTAAAAATTAATATTCCCTGAAACAAACCCGGCGGCTTCATAGCTGCATCCATGTTAGCACGTCACGTTTGATGCGGTCATTTCACAGTAATGTTATGTTGTGTTCAGACCAAACGCGAATGGCGTGTCAAGCGCGAGTGATTTATATGTTAATGCAAAGAGCCAATAGACCTACTTGCTGCGCGAATCGCGCGAATGAAGCCCTGGTTATGAGATGATGAGGCGGCTTCTTCTTCCGCGAATGACGCGAATCACGCGAGTTGAAAAATCTCGTTCTCGCCCCGTACAGTGCAGTTAAGATGGTATACATCCGCGCTAAAATATCAAGGTGAAAGTCATCATAGCTTGCGTAGTATAGACCCAGCTGCCAACCCAACTTTGAGAATAGATTAACGGCGACAATTTTTTTAACGCGCGATAATAGTCTCACTGCGTTAACGCCGTTAACGCTGTTAACGGCCCACCACTAATATATATATATATATATATATATATATATACTGTACATATGTTAACAGTTCCTGTTTCTGTATGCAGCTCTTTCAGTTCTATTGTTCTGAATTACACATTAAGCTATACTGTCTATATCTTTACCTTATGTTTATTGTATTCTATTTCCTAAATTTGTATACCCATAGGCCCTTATTTAAATCATCTGTTCTGTATTCTATTGTGCTATGGTCTCTGTGTACTGTTGTGGCTGTTTCTGTGTACTAGATGCTCCTGTCACCAAAACAAATTCCTTGTATGTGCAAACATACTTGGCAATAAAGCTCTCTCTGATTCTGAAATCAGTACAGCCTGTCTTACTTTGTGCCAAGGCTACGTACTGGAGCAAGAGTTCCTCTGGAGGCCAGCAGGTGTCCATAACATATCACAAGATGGTTTGCCCTGCTGTTACCCTGCATAAATCAATAGGAAAACTGTACACCAACAAGCGATAATGAGCTCCTCTCAGGTTCCCATTTGGAACAAATAAGCCACCAATTCTACCCTTACAAGGCAAAAGAGATTAGAATACAGTCAATTAAGTGGATAAAAACTGAATCACACAACGGCTTCACTAAAACAAACAAAAAAAGTTTTAAATAAAATCATGTCTGTCATCATTTACCCACTCTCGAGTTCTACCAGATCTGTATACATTTTTTTTGTTCTGATGAACACAAAGAAAGATATTTAGAAGAATGCTTGTAACCAAACAGTTCTTGGCCACCATTGACTACCATAGTATGAAAATTCAATGGTAGTCAAAAGTGACCCAGAACTGTTTACTTTCCTACAAAAAAAACGTACACAGAAATTGTTCCTACTATGGTAGTCGGTGGTGGCCAAGAACTGTTTGTAAATGTCTTGCTTTGTGTTCGTCAGAACAAAGAGTAAGATTCAAACCCAGGTCCCTGTGAACCATCTCTTTTATATTGGGAGCATGAACCACAGCACTACAGCTCTGAAACTGTTTGTAATAACATCATAAGAAAGACAAATTCAGCTATGTGACTTCAAACATTTGAGTGGCCGCGTGTGTGATAAAGGTCATGCATACGCGCGCTGGTTTTATAATTCCTTTTAGACAGATCTGTTTTTCATTCACAGCTCTGGATATTGCCTGCTAGTCATATTACTGTAATGTGTTATTGGAACACTGAGGCTTTGGTCATATTAGGATGTACAGCTGCAGACACAAAAGACTGTTTATAATGTACAACCCTGAGCTGAACCTGAAAAATGTATCCAGAATACAGCTATTGAATGATACTAAGAGAACTCTAAAGTCTATATATGGTTTTACACCATAAACTCGTAGAAAACATGTACAGGGAAAGATATCAGCTCATATCAGACAAAAGTTATGTAGAATGTAGCACAGGGTTGTATATCACTGCTGGCCCAGTAATACTTAAGGAAAAGTGCTTACGGTGAAAGTAGGGTGGAAAGTGGAACAACGTAAGTAAACAGAGTGCTATTCTTAGCACAGAGAGGATGGAGATGTTCTCCAGACTAAAAGAGGCCTGATAGAAAACATGTAAAGACAGAATGAACTGGAGAAATTAGATTTAACAACTAAGGCTTAGATTATTAAATCAACATGAATTAAAAATGGACTTCCTTTACTTTTCTATGTATATATTCCTGATCTTATTTTCAATTATGTTTATTTAAAGTATTAAAAATGCATGTCAATCAAGATGGATACCATTACGGGGATAATTCACTCAAAAATGAAAATACTGTCATGAAATACTCGCATTCTAGTTGTTCCAAACCTGTTGGAAAAAATTTTTCTAAATATATAGATATTTATATATAAATATATATATATATTTAAAAATATATATAGAAAACATTTTTCTAAATATCTTTCTTTGTGTTCAATCGAAAAAAGAAATGTATACAGGTTAGGAACAACTGGAGAGTGAGCAATTCATGACAGAATTTTCATTTTTGTCCTACATCACATACTACATTTTCATGTATTATCTTTTTATTGTTGAAGTGCATTATGTCTGATGTGATGTGTCGTGACTATGTTCTCTGTGAAAGCCTGCACATACAGCAGCTGTTCAAGGTGTCCGTCTCAAATTGAATTTTGAGCAAAATAATACTTACAACCATTACTCATTCAGTCACCTCTGACAGGCAGCCCTGCTTTACAGAGAATTTATCACCCATTACATACAGCTAAACGCCTATGAATCTATTTCCAGCGTGTATTTCAAAAACCACAGCTCTCTGACCACTGAATAAGGCAAGATTTTCATCCGCTGAGCTGGCTCATATTGATGCGCTGCAAAACGTCCCAGGGGCGTGGCAGGAAATGACAGATAGGCTGTCATCGCAGCCATGGGCGGGGCTGAGGGCTGACTGATGGCCGTTGAGAAGCTCTGGGGTGGGTTATAATGAGGGAGGTTTGGCAAGGAAAGCAGATCGATGCTCGGTGACAGCAAGCTCTCGAGGACCTGAAGACAACCACGATGTGTAAATGTAGAGAGTGCCTGTCACCCTCGCACACACATTCTTCGCACATGGATTCTTTAAAAAAAAGGAAGAATTATTTTTGTCTGCAAATGACAGCTTTAGTAGTACTAAATGAGAAAAATCATGTGAAAGTGACGCAGAAATGCTATCAGAATCCTGGCAAATGAAACCTCAGATGATGACATGATATCACATATGGCACTTCAACTGATTTTGTGAAAGTCTGCGTCATCTATAGATGATAATCTGTCCCAAGATTTGATAAACAAGAAGCCAATGTGCAGGTTTCAGCCTCACCCTTTCAACCCAGAAACCATGGCAACGGTGTGGCAGAGGACCTATTGAGGGAAGAGGGAGCTACTTTTGTGGCAGAGACAGGAAGCTATTACGACAAAGAGCAGTCCAACTTTCAGGCCCTTTAGACTGATTTAATAGGTAGACAGGCAAAAGAACAGAGCCAGGTCTGCTACGTTTATTTGATTGTGGTGAAAGTTCAATTGGAGTGAACAGGAAATGTCTATGCTTGTAAGGAAGGTTTGTCTCTCTGCTAAAAATTGATGAATAGTATATTAGATAAAGTAGCATGGTGAGTTTTCTGGCTTCTATAAAATGTGTTTATTTAATCAGGTTTTTTATTTAATTTTACAAATTGAAGGATGGGTCTGAATAATGATTGTACACCTGCAGAGGGTGCTCCAAAATTTTGTTAGGTAAAATATAACCTGTAACCCTTATGCTCGAGGTCGAGATTCGTCAATAGATTTGTTTTTATAACTATAGAATAACAGGAAAGATGCTCTTTATTTTTCAGACCACAAATACTGCAAAGATAAGTTCATATTCACTTTTAAGCAATACAAAAGTAATATTTGCATATGTATTTAGGAAAAGTTCAACATTTGTATGTTTTATATGATAACCTGAATTTTGAATCACAGTGTGATATAAGGTCCCACAATGCAGAAATTAATAAGAGCCCAAAATGCTGTGTGCAAAAAAATGCTAAACATTGTAACCTAAATTGCATTGGATTAGCATTAACAGTCATATCTGTAGAGGAGCTGGCTGATCAATTACTTAACCTCAACCATCCAAGATATATGTGACATTATTTCTTAGGTAGAATAATAAAGATTCACAGGTTTATGTCTTTAAAAGTTCAAAATACAGATAGAGCCAACAAAAAAGTAATCACTGCGGCTTCTTTAGATGTATTACTGACGTCTTAAGCGAATTGATCGATCTGTGCAAGAAATTGAACATTATTTACAAATTATAACTGGTAATGGAGTTTTCGAAAGTGCTTTGGATATGTTCCATTCGCATATGTTCCCTACTCACTTATAAGGGCAGAGCACTTGATGTAGAGACTGGAGAAAGATGGACAATTTTACCTCACGGTATAGCCGTTTAGATGACACTTTGCGAACAGAGTGATTCAGGAACTCAATATTTGACTGGAGGGGTCAGGTGACAGGACGGATTATTCCCCTTAGCCAATCATATGAAAATTAAACATATAAAGTAGTGACAAGAATGTGAGGAAAGTAGCCCAGTAAAAGTACCGATGCAGCACTAAAAATGTACTCAAGTAAAAGTAAAAGTAGAGTCTTTTGAACAACTTAAACAAGTACATCATTCTGCACATCAGCTTCTCATTATCAGAAACACATAGAACAAAGATGCACATTTTAAGGCAAAAGTGGTTGTTTAAAGGTCCAATGTGTCATTTATCGAAGGATTTATTGATAGAAATGCTTAACATAACTATGTTTTCAGATGGGTATAAAGACCTTACATAATGAAGCGTTATGTTGTTATTACCTTAGAGCTATTCCTAGAGTATCTGCTTACACCATGTAACCCCTTACATGGAATTTGCAATGTTGTTTCTACAGTAGCCCTAAAAGGATAAACTGAGTGTATTGTGGAATGGAACTACCATTCTTCATTAAAATTCCCATGCCTTCTTATAACAAAAAATGCACACATAGAATTGTTGATGGTGGAAAACGCAGACAATTTATTCTCATTGGTCATCAAAGAAACAGATTTTGTAACCGGCTCTGAAACACTCACTCCAGATGTCTGTATGGCCTGTGAGGCTTAAAGCAGCCGATTATCCACCCACAATCATCTGTCTGCATAAGAAGGGCTACAAAACATTTTTGCCAACCGAGGGTCAAACCAAAAAGCATCAACTAATGTGATTCAGGTGGAACATGTTATTATATAATTATCTGGATAGCAAAGGCAATACTTGTGTGTCGGTGTCAGTGTGTTTAGTCAGTGGGGAGTGTTTGTACATTCAAACTGGAGTGTACCGCTCACCATGACAGCTGGGGCTTAATATGACAGGTCTGGATTGTTGCTGCTTGCCGTCTGTTCGAAGGATGCATTTCGAAGAGTCACATTTCAAACGGGCAGATCCAGACTTTCCAATCAACTTCCTCTCCACACTCAATCAAACTCAATTCCGAACACATGACAAGATTATTATTGGACGAGGCAGGACAGGCTTAAAGTTTGGTGGGATTTCTGCTGTTCAGCTGCAGTCTATATTTAGCGCTATTGAAATCAAAGACGCCCATCTGTTCTTCTCAAGAAATCAATCTAGAAATCTGCGTTGGCGGATCTTTGCAAGTGACAGACACTCGAAGAATTCACAGAGAACCGCGTGCGGCGGCAAGCGAAAAATGAGAAACAATCATGTTTGATGAGAAAAATTAAACACTATGTGTTATGCCAGCTTAGGTAAAAATAAAATGTATTCCTAAATCTAGTATGTAAATGAGAACGTAGAACGCCATTTCTAAAATGCACTGCGAATCCTGAGGGAGATAGTTACAAATGTATCAGTGATACGTCTCTCTCACGCTGAGCCACTCGGAAACAAAACATGCTTCAGCATTTACAACCTGTTCTGCCATTATCACAGTTGGAAACACAAGACATACTGTATAAACACTCAAAAGTGACATTCGAAAGCAGCTGACATAGAAACTGTCACTTTTTTTTTATATTTATGTTAGTTTCTCTTTGGTCTTGACTATGAAACATCTCTACAGATCAAAGGTATCTGCATCACGGTCATTCAATGACTTAGACGCATTAAAAGCACATTTCAAAGAAACTAATTTGGTAGCCTTGAGGTTTTCTTTAAGCTTGTGTGTCTCAAAGCAATGACAAAATTCACATTAAGAAGCATTAAAATCATAGAATCTCTTCCACCCAATAAAACAATTCTGCTGTTTAGCTTTTCTTATAATTTACTAGTACCTACATGATGAATGGCACTTATGTGCACTAGAGAATGATTAAGGCAGTATTAATATGCTTTCCATTGGTATATTTCCATTTTAAAAAGGGGGGATCTCCTAAATACAATTCAGTGGGACGTAAAGGAAAAGTTCCCCCAAAAATGAAAATCTGTCATCATTTACACACCCTCTCATTTCAAACCTGTATGACTTTCTTTCTTTCAAGATGAGTAAATGATTACAGAATTTTTGGGTGAGCTATCACTGAGCAGAAAAAAGTCACTTTTTATTAGACAGGATAACATACAGTACTAGCCACATCCACATACTGCAGAGAAAATTGCTTAGCATTCAGACAAAAAAACATCACGGTCCCATTTGTAAACAGACCAACAAAATCCTCACACCTAAAGGATTTTGCCTCGGGATGTGTAGTAAAACGGCTGAATGACTTGAATATGCCCCATAGAGATGTGATGTTACCAAGAGATTAGAATGTGGATTAATATAAATCTTGGAACTGATCTAAGTGCATAGAAAAGCACATCCAACCAGACAGTGTAAATTTGCTGAAGCTTAAACATTTTTTATTTGTCTATTGTAGGATATTTTAAACAGCATTCTCATTTCGAATATGACTTAATGTTTGCACACTAAAGGCATCAAGAACTGCTTATGTAATTCTGTGCAATGCCATTTGTGACATAATGCCATGTTGGTATAGTTACACTTAATAGCGTATTCATAATAGAGAATTAAGCCTACAATTGAGTGTAATGTTTCAGCACAAATGGTATTATTTTCACTGGTGTGTGGAAGGGTAATTAAAAGGATTGTGTTGATCAACCTACTCAAATGTCCTAACACGCACTGAGTCATGTGGCTATGTTAAACTAGTGATGCATATGAAAACCAACAGTTGGGTCCAGAGGCTCAGCCGAAACACGCAAGCCACGATTTTCAACCTCCTGTCTTCAGGCCCCTTGTTGATCTTATCTAGCCTGTCGCATGGGGTGGACGCTAGACAAAGCCAGACTGTTTGAGAGCCACCCCCCAGCTGAGTATACAGTAGCAGTCAATATGTTTCTCTTCATTAATGGAACCGTATCCACAGGCCTCTGTCCCTTTAAATGTCATTCTTTTCCGGTCCAGCCACCTATGGATGATTAATTAAGGTCACCTTATTGGCTTACAGCCCTGCTGAACAGAACAAAGAACTATGAGATGAAAAACTTGGTGTGACATTTCCTACACTGACGGGATCAGAGACTCTAACTGCATTCTATTGACAAAAAAATTATAATTTTGATAGTGTGACAACATTTTAAAACACAACACGTCGACACTTTATTTACACCAAGTGTAAGTAACAGTTTTGTTGCATTTTACTCCCAAATGTATGATATGAAGCTGATAAAGAGGCTCTAAAGTGGGCATATCTAGTCAACTCAATCTTTTAAATACATAAAGTTAATGATGGAGATGTACTTTTACTGTGAAATGTAACTATTTCATTTACAATTCCATAAACTAAATATGATGAATGTCTAAAAATAAAAAAAGAGGTGATTGCTCAATTGGGTTAGTGTTGCAGGCACTCTTCTGCAACACCATTTAGCCAATTTATTCACAATATAGCAAATTTCCTCGCTGCTTTTTTTCACCCATCTGTATGCACAATAGTTATTATTTATAATTCAGGACAGGTTATAAAATTAAAGGGGGTCTGACAGACCTCATCTGCTGATAGTCACTGCATCGTTCATGAAAGATTCAGATCAAACCACTTGTGTTGACAGACTGTCACTGGACAGTGTGTGATCTCATAGGGTCCACAATTCTGTCCCCTGCAGTTACTAAGGCTACAGTATATAATACAAATAATAGAAGGCAAATACAGAAACAGACACCTTCAAACAAAACTGCAATTGGGTTATATAGACGGTATCATCGAAAGCGGCCTTATGTCTCACGTGGGATGAAGAGGATTAACTAGAAATCATCAGATTCACATGCCTGGCCCAAAGGAAACTTCTGGTCTGTGTTTGGTTATCTGTCTGGCTAGTGGCTAGAACTCTAAAAATTATATTAATTATATAAATATAAAATTATATAAATATTAATTTATATTAATATTTTATTGCATATTAATTATATTCATTAAGTTAAAACTACTCCACAATTCTAGACTTTTTGCAGATTCTATTGTTTAGTCAAACATTGCCAGAGAACCTAAAAAACGCAACCAGTGGTCCAGATTACTTTAATATTTTCATAATTGTACAATTTATGGGAAGCTACTACACTTAAGTTTAGCAAACCTAGCGCCATTTAGAAGTGCATCTCTCCAGTGCCATGCATTTCATTGATTTCAAAAGCCAGCAATAGTTTTGTCACAGTTCGCTTTCTCTACGCTGCAGTGGAGGAAATTCAACTAAAGTCACTCACAACACCACAGTATTGTAGCTTCGAGGCATATACCTTCTTTTTCAGTCAATCCCTTTTAATCCAATTTTAGAGCATGGCACTAGACTCCCATAGAAATTATTTGATATAACTCTCATCTGGTACCTGCAGTCGTGCATTGAACTCATTGAAGGGGGGACAGAGTATAGGCCTAATTCACAGATTATTTGATCATGAAATTACGGTCTGGAATAAAAACAAATCTATAATGTATAATGTTTTGATTTGTTAGTGTGTGTGGGATGTTTTGTTAGCTCAACCAACCTGGTAAAATGGAGATATACATTTTGCTTTTGAACGGTGCAAAATGTCTCCAATCCTAAAACTTCATGAGCTCAGTATCATGATTTACTTGCCGAAATAAACTAGCCAATGCTGTTCACTGAAGGACAACTTACTTTATTGATAGATAACAGGCAGAACGAATCTAAGTCGGATAAGCTTTGAAAGCATTTTACAAGTCATTTTCCTCTTATTTATTTACTAATATGGTAACCATGTTTTGTTTGTAGATCATTATTTGTTTTCATCATTTGTAATATCATAGCTTTACTACAAATATCATGGATAGGTTATCAAAATTTTTATTTTGTGTCTGATATACAGTTGTTAAAAAAACTGCTTACTATAGTTCAACCATGGGTTTATTAATAATGAGTCAGTGATTTGTATTAAAGACTTTGTTGAGTGGGCCTATAAGTTGTCTAATAATATTAATTTTAAAATAAAACAACTAGATACAACATAGCCTACATCAAGATTCACGCAAACAACACGCACGTATTAGAAAATTCTTCACGTCATATTAGCAGCAGGTGGCCGACAATTCGTGACGCATCATAAACTGTGACGTCATTCTCGTCTTCGAAGGTCAAATCGTTGAAAACAGCAGCACGAGATCAGCCTGCGGCGGACGCAACGTAAAACTCATGTGTGATGTGTTCAGCATCAAAGCACCCTACCGGTCACTAGTTGTTTTGCTTTCTAGTTAGATGAGAACTAAAACACCCCAGGACCCTGTAACAGTTCTGCGACACTTTAATAACCACACAACGTCAACTTAAAAAGAGACGTCAAGTGAACCAAACAGACAAATCAACCTTTTGTTTTACAAATATTTCATCAAGAAAAATACAATAACTTTTAGCGCGTTCTCATTCGCAAAACATAGATTTGTAAAACCAATTGATAAGTATTCTATACCAAACTCTACAACATAAACGCTTGTTTGGTGCGTAAATGGATTATAAAGGCGATTTCTTACGTCTTCATCCTCGCAGGCGTTTCTCTTGCGGTACTGGGCAGGAGGTCGGGATGAGGGATGATGGGGACTCTTCCCAGCCTTATTCTCTTCCTCGGGAACCTGTCCACCCAGGAGATGGCTGGCTTCAGGTGGATGGGGAAAAGATTTGTTGGTATTAATCTTCCCCGTGAATCTCTGGTAAAGCGAAGCCATGAGTCCGGTAAAAATCACTTTAGCATCTCAATGCGTGAGGTCTCTCATTAGCTGCGGTCCCAATGTACTTGTTTTATGTTATTTTCCCTCTTCCGCTGAGACGAACCCTTTTCCTCTTCTTGAATCGCCCTGATGCAAATGTCCTCAAAAAAGACAAAGCCTTCAATTAAAAGTAAAATATTATACACTCGGAAAAATATAATATTTCTCTGTATTGTGGCATTGACTCGAGCCCGGGCGGTATTGGAGAAAGTCTTCTCTGTATTCAAAGCACGTTGTTTCCTCTGTATCCTGTCTTCCGAAAAGCGACTATACAATTAAAAATGTAGTTTGTATTCATTAACTATATTCAGATATCGGGTTTAACAAATGGAGTGTTCAACATTTCACTGCACTGCAATTTTGAAATGAGTCGAGCGAGGTTAAGAGAGCCGAGTTAGCTTTACGCAGAGCAGTGCGTGCGCGCGCGCGTGTGTGGATGAGACGCGTGCTGCATGAGAAGTGACCACAGGATATTCAACTGGAGAACTCAGCTCACCAAATACACACCAACTATAATGACTACAAACTGCAGACTTTTTTAATCGTTTATAATCAATAATACCTTTAGGAATGTTCAAAATAGCTCAATATTTATGAATAATAATATTTCACTTCAAAAGATGCCGAAAAGGTCAGACGCGCAGTACTGGAGTGCCACACAGTGGTACAACGCAATAATACATCCTCGCTAGTTAGACAGTACTTGTTTACACCACGGATAGAATAAAAAGTAGTTAATATGAAGAAAAAATAAAGAAGGAAGGGTGGGATACGGAATCATTCGCGGTTTGTCTCCATGTGTCAAAAATAAGGTAACAAATACAAACACTGAATTACTACCTCATTTATTTATACTGTATAAATAATATATTTTTTATTATAAATGTATATGAATAAAATGTTTTAGGGAGGTCTTAGCAAAACTATTAAACTATTCAGGGGTGCTTAAAACGTGCAGTAAAATTTAATCATAAAAAGAAACAGATAGATCTTAAACTCTTGATAAAAACATAAACATTAATGTATGCATTATTCAGGCTCTTACATGAAATTTGTAACAATCAAAAAATTAGATTAAATATACTTTACTCAATATCTTTTATACTCAAGGCGGTCAAAACTAAAGATGGATTGAGGTAAAAATAAGAAGCAGTAACAGAATCTAAATTCTATTAAACAAAATCTATTATGCTGGAGAACTTCGTACATTTGAAGTTAAGGCTTATGTCATTATGATTTGTTGCATGGAGACCATTATGCCCCAAAGCTCCTGAGAAATCAAAATCAATGGAGATATTTGCCAGACAAACATTGGTGAAAATGATCTACAATTATAAAAAATCATATAAATAATCCATAATACCACCCTGTAACAGACAAAAGCATATGTAAGAACAAAATATGTGACCCTGGACAACAAAACTAGTCTTATGGGGCAAGATTTCGAAATCGAGATTTATTCATCATCTGAAAGTTGTAAATTTAAGTTTTCCTTTGGTGTATGGCTTGTTTTTTTTGAGATACAACTATTTGAAACTCTGAAATCTGATGGTGCAAAAAAAAAAGAGTAAATCGACTTTGAGGTTGTTGATCAGAGGCACTGTAGCAGGCTGTTGCTAAGAAGAAACAGATTTGTTTTTAACGCTCTCTATTGGTTTACCACTGTAATGACGTTGCGGAGAGAAGAAGAACCGAAAGCTGAATTCTAAGCCTAACATATAGATACCAAACTTGTGGGTAACTCCTAAAGAGCGGGCAGAAGCGAGCTGTATGTAGGCGTGTTTCTTGCCATTGTTGTTCCCGACTTTGCTGCATCAAATTGACTAAAAATAATAATAATAATAATACATTTTATTTATAAAGCACTTTACATTTTAGGGAAAATCTCAAAGTGCTACAAAAGTGTCGTAATAAAATAAAACAGTTAATTAGACAATTTAAGAAGTCAATTAAAAACAAATACCAACTAAGATTACCACAATTTAAGCAATAAAAGAAACATAAAATCAGTCATTTGTGAAGCCCTCAAATGTTCAAGAAGGGACATTGAAGGACTTTTTAAAAAGGTACGTTTTTAAACTCTTTTTAAGACCATCAGTCGTTTGTGGAGCCCTCAGATGTTCAGGGAGGGCATTCCACAGGAGAGGGGCGGCGGCACAAAAGGCTCTGTCCCCCAATTGTGCGAGTCTTGGTCCTTGGAGGAAGGAGCCTGTGAGTGTTTGTGGAACGGAGAGAACGTGCTGCTATCTGTGGAGTAAGAAGTTCTTTAAGGTAGGAGGGAGCATTTCCATGGATACACTGATGTGTGAGGAAAAGGACTTTATATTCGATCCGAGCAGAAATTGGAAGCCAATGTAGAGATTGAAGAATTGGAGTAATGTGCTCGTATTTACGCACCCTCATCAGAATCCTGGCAGCACTGTTCTGTATGTACTGGAGCTTCTGGATGCTCTTGTCGGGAATCCCAATGAGCAGAGCATTACAGTAGTCCAGTCTGGAGGAGACAAAGGCGTGGACGAGTTTTTGTGCATCATGTATGGCGAGTGAGGGGCGTAGTCTGGCTATATTCCTGAGCTGATGAAAAGATGTTTTGCAAAGATGTTTTGTTATGGGCCTCAGAGTTTAGAAGAGGGTCAAACCTGACGCCGAGATTTGTAACTACTGTTGATAGGGGAATGTGCTGCCCTGAAAATGTAATACAGTTTATGGTCGATGTTCTAGTCTGATGAGGGGAACCAATGAGAATAGCTTCTGTTTTTGAACTGTTCAACTGGAGAAAGTTTTGATTCATCCACTCCCTTATCTCTTCCAGACAGGCAGTGAGTGTGGTTAAAGTTGTTGAAGATGATGACGGATTAATATCAGTTTTCATATAAAATCTTCATGGAACATCTTTCCTTAATAACCTAATGTTTTTGGCATAAAAGAAAAATCGATATTTTTTACCCACAACGTTTTGTTAGCTTTAACCACAAATATTTCAATGTCACTTAAGACTTTTTTTTAGTTTTGTGGTCCAGGTACACATACAGCATTAAGAAAAAGAGTTTTTGTGAATTTCATCATCATTGTATCATTTAGCAGGGCCAAACGGTATCAATTGAATTCTTAGTGTTCTTTACTTTTGCTTTCTTAAAAAAAAGCATTGACCAGTCCTAATCCATATACCATTAACATGGATTTGTATACCAGATACATTTAGAAAAAAAGGGGCCTTGAGCAAACTCACCCAAAGCTCCTAATTCATTTAACAGTTGTTGTTAATGTGGTTCTAACTTTATCACAATTAGATCTAGGATGCACAGGAATTTAAATAGCATGTAAGAATCAACTACTTTTTCTTTTACCGGGAGTCATTTCCATATTTCTGCAAAGCATGCAGCCATCTGAAGTGTGCTTACTCAAAACAGAACAGCTGGAGGCTGAATAACTTATAGCATGCATTATTCATGCAGTCTGTGCTACAAAGGTGTTCGTATTTAATTGATTTCAACAGGCAAAAGTAGAGAAAGCACTATCATGAATATACTTTTTATCATACCTTCTAGATAATAAACTATTAAGCCTGCCTTAAAGGGACATTGTCTAACAAAGCAGTCTACATTATATACTGTATAAAGGGTCTTTCATGTGAAATGTACTGTTAAGAAAAATGCAGAATTAAGTTTTTGAAAACAACTGTTCAACACTTACAAAACACCACTTTTTCTGATGACTGACATCAGAAAAGTGCAGATGTTTCTTCGCATCAATGTGTAATGAAATTCAATCAGATTGTCATATAGGACAAATTGTGAAGGTTTGCTCTGGACTCTATTGTTTGGCCACTAGAGGTCACTATCGGGTCCTATCACTGCACTAATCAAGACCTGTTATTAGTGTTATTGTTTGCACCTGTCTGCCCATTAGGTTGCCTATTTAAGAGTCTCTGTGTCTTCCGGCCTTTGCTTGGTTATTGTAACTGTTAGTCATCTGTTAAGCTCTGTTGAGATCCATGATCGCTCTCGTGGTTTCCTCAAGTATCTCTTGTCATTTGGATTACTTTTGTTAAACTCACTGTGGATTTATTTTTTGCCCAGAGGATTATTTTCTGGTGGAAAATAAATCTACTCATTTTTTTCACGTGAGTGTCTATGCGTGTTGGATTCCAACTACGCTCCGTGGTAAATGGTCTGATCGCTATCTTTACGACCCTGGTTCAGGCCTCAGCCTAACACAAATACATGCATGGCAACAAAAATTCAAGAATGAAAATGCACTTTGGTTGATAGGAAAATAAGACGGAGTGTGGTGAGAGATTCTTTCACTTCTGCAGCATACACAACATCATAAATCCTTAAAGGCAGGGGGTGGGTGATCCTGTCCAGAAAAAAAACTCCTCTTTGCATCCTGATAGAAATCAAAAAGTATAGCGGTCAAAAAATACTTTTACAATTAATTATCGTCACAGCCCTGGCCGAAAGCTGTGACTGGTCATGTGTACTTTTTCAACCAACATATTTTGCATACCACCCTGTTTATGCAGACATTATAAGTCCTCCGTGTGCTCACATCCGGTGTCCTAATCAAACTTTCGTGTGTAACTGACAACAAATCTTTAAAACGAAACTCAGTTTTTGAAAAAGCAGTGACAAAAAACATCTGGATCATCAAAGAGGAAAACTCGATTTAACATCGGTTCAGCTTTTACCGGCAGGAACGGGGTCTTAAAGACGATACCATGGTTGGAATCTTTCTATTGGACAGGTATGTACATGCTTCGAGAAGAATTTAATGGATTTAGTTTGTAATTCGTTAAGTGAATTTGGAGGAGGCGTGCCTTTCGATGGTGAATCCCATTGAGGGTGGGATTATAATTTGAGTGATACCACACTAAAGTTAGCACCTTTCCAAATCAACTATCCCACCTTTAATAAAGACATTTAAAAATAAATCTGTATGCAGCAAAGACACTGGATCAATATGGTGGGATCACAGAAGCAGATTCTCAGAAATCATGATGACTCACAAGATGAAACGGCATAATCTTCTCAACATCCACTGAAATTATGCATGCCCATAAAGCAAACACATTCACGCACTTGCTTCCCCTTGCCAGTAACTTTCTTACTGTCCATTTATCTTGGATTCGGAATACATTAAACTGAATTGAGATTTGATCAATTTGAACATCAATCTTAATGTCACTCTTAGTATTGAATACCGCAGAGATAGGTCTGTTTATCATTTTGCAGTTATCTTTACATCACATACAGATGATTGTATGCCCTATGTATGACAGACAGTGATACATGACTACCATAGTTTGTATATTAGATTGCAATTAAGCACAGGGATGCTGACCCTATAAGATCCCAGTGTAGTAGAGAAATAAACTCCTTATCAATCTATTATGCTTCAACATTCAATTACAGCTTTGGCTCCATTACACTCTTATGTGACACTGTTGAACACAATTAAAGTGCTTCAAGTCTTGAAACACCACTGGATGTGTCTGAAAGCTGGGAAGAACCTAGAAGGATTCCTACGCCTTGAGCAATTCCTATGCTTGCACATTAATTCAATACATTCGGTTGCCTATGAAAGCCCATAATCCTGCAGTTCATTCAAATATTCGCTTACATTTGTTTTAGACTTTATTAAAGATTTTTTTATACTTTTCTTTATAATTGGCCCATTGACGTTTGCATTACAAAGCACAAGAGCTGACCCTAAGATCTACTCAGGTGTAAACAGCTTGAGATTTGATGAGTTGGTTGTTTGTGGCTTTATCTTTGAGCGGTAATCTCTGTTTAAAAGCGCATCTCTCTTTCTGGAGAGTTCAGCAGACCTCAGCCCATCTCAAGCATTGAAGATCAATAGAGTAATCTGTCATGACGCACAGCAAATACTCTATGCAATGCCAACCCAGGTCATAGGATGACAGAGAAACATCACTTTAAGGTTGAGGCTACATCTCAATTTGCTGCCTCATTGGCTGTATTGGACAAGTGCTGAGTATGTAGAAAAAGTATTTTTAAATATACAAAGAACACAAAGAAGACTCAAGGCTTGTTTTGAATGCGATTCATCTCAACACACCCTGCCAATGGATCTCAAACAACTGTTTACTCTGCTCTATTCAACAGTACACATCTTCATGTTTTGTTGCTCTCACAATTACCTATAAATATATAAAGCAGTCTTACCCACTAATACAGTTGTGTTCAAAATTATTCAACCCCCACTGAAATTGATTGTTTTGGTCGGTTTGACATTGATTATGATCATTCAGTCATCCTGCTTACAATTAAATCAAAGAGGCACGTGTAGGTCAGACAAATATAACATAACATTTATAATGAAATAACCACAAATGTCTTTTCTGAGCTCACATCATTATCAGTTTTATTCAACCCCCAAGTGACATTCAATCTTAGTACTTAGTACAACATCCTTTTACAGTTATAACAGCTTTTAAACGTGAAGCATAGCTTGACACAAGTGTCTTGCAGCGATCTACGGGTATCTTCGCCCATTCATCATGGGCAAAAGCCTCCAGTTCAGTCACATTCTTAGGCTTGCGCACTGCAACTGCTTTCTTTAAGTCCCACCAGAGGTTCTCAATCGGATTTAAGTCTGGTTACTGCGATGGCCACTTCAAAATGTTTCAGCCTTTAATCTGCAACCATGCTCTAGTGGACTTGGAGGTATGCTTGGGATCATTGTCCTGTTGAAAGGTCCAACGTCTTCCAAGCCTCAGGTTTGTGACGGACTGCATCACATTGTCATCCAATATCTCCTGGTATTGAAGAGAATTCATGGTACCTTGCACACGCTGAAGCTTCCCAGTACCTGCAGAAGCAAAACAGCCCCAAAGCATGATTGACCCCCCGCCATGCTTCACAGTAGGCAAGGTGTTCTTTTCTTCATAGGCCTTGTTCTTCCTCCTCCAAACATAGCGTTGATCCATGGGCCCAAACAGTTCTAATTTTGTTTCATCAGTCCACAGAACACTATCCCAAAACTTCTCTGGTTTGTCCACATGACTAGTGGCATACTGCAGTCGACTCTTCTTATTCTTTGGGGACAGCAAGGGGGTGCGCCTGGGAGTTCTGGCATGGAGGCCTTCATTACGCAGGGTGCGCCGTATTGTCTGAGCAGAAACTTCAGTACCCACATCTGACAAATCTTTTCTCAGTTCCTCAGCAGTCACACGGGGACTTTTCTCCACTCTACGCTTCAGGTAGCGCACAGCAGTCGAAGTCACCATCTTCTTTCTGCCACGACCAGGTAGCGTTTCAACAGTGCCCTTTGCCTTGAATTTGTGAATGATGCTTCCTATGGTGTCTCTTGGTATGTTTAACATCTTTGCAATCTTCTTATAGCCATTGCCCTTCCTGTGAAGAGTAATCACCTGTTCTCTTGTCTTCCTGGACCATTCTCTTTACCTCACCATGTTTGTAACCACACCAGTAAATGTCTAGAAGGAGCTGAGTATCACAGTCATTTTAAAGCTGCCTAATTGGTGCTTATTAGGCTTTATTGCTGCTCCCTGATATCCACAGGTGTTTTCAATACCTGATTGAAAACACTTCATTGAACCTCTGTTCTTCAGAGTGGTAGTCTTTAAGGGGTTGAATAATTATGTCAATGAAGAATTCACAAAAGAAACATTTACTACTGTATTACAAAACTAATTGATGTCATTTTAGTTGCATATGGTTCTTTAAGAAGTCCTTGTAGGATTTCATTCTGAATACAATTACAAATGTACAATAAATTCCCTAAAACCATTTACAGCATTGGGGGTTGAATAATTTTGAACACAACTGTAGCTACAGAATATGGTATACCCAGTGCCCATCCTAGACATCTGGGGGGCCTAAGCAAACTTGTAAGGGGCCCTTGTACAATAATTAAATTTAGATATAGGCATAAACAAATAAGACAATACTAAGACAAGGTATTGGTCTGACTTTTGCTGAAACTAGTAACTTTGTATTAGCACCTATTGTATATGACATATCGCTAAGCTAAAAGTCAATGTAAACATAATAGAATATTATAGGAAATAAAAAACAATAACTTAATTAACACACTTAAATGAATGAAGACTGAAAGAAAACAAAATATTCAACATTAAAATAGGAGTTAAATTTATACTTGATAAAAAAAAGTATTGACCTGACAGCTCTGGAACCATCTAGCTGTTAAAAAACTATAACACGCAAAAGCTGTGTTTTTACTACAAAATGAGTGATTAATTTACAAAAATTAAACATGATAAAACATTTCTCAAAAAAGCTAAGCATGGGGAAACAAATCAATATTCTCTAAATGTGATATCACAAACAAAAAGTGATATAATTGCCGATCATGGGCAAATGAAATACAGTATAGTGGACAAATGCTGAATTTGTAAATCTGTAGAGGAGAATTATTTTGTAAGTAATTAATTTCATCATTTGGCAAAACTAAATAAGACAAAAAAAATGCCTTTTTGTTCTTATGCTTCGCGTTGTTGCCATTTTTTCTCTGCCCAAACGGATAGCTCGGTTTTAAATCCATGGTCATTTGTAAATACGCATATCAGCACATGATGCCCATGTCATTACCTGCCACCCACTGCATGCTTTCCTAGTATGTAACAGTCAATAAATATTCCTCTAAAGTTGAGTCCGCAAGTTATAAAAAGTCTCTTGTTTACAACAGTGTTTTTGATTCGGTACTCAAACGAGCCCCTGTGCAACCTGCGTAGTCTGCGTATAGGAAGGATTGGCTCGGTGTATAAAACAATTTTTTTTATAAAGCAGGCCAATAAGATCAGTGCCTCGGGGTGCCCTGAGATATTTGAACATCAGGGGTCTTAACTGAACATCACTAAAGAGAATCAGTAAAATGTGCCTTTTTTATTACATATGGACGTTTTATTTTTTATAACCAAAATTCCTGGGTCCTTTTTAGGTCTAACAGTGCCCTCTGTATCCCTGAGTTTTCTCTATTTCTCTATTTTTTATTGGTTGACAATGGATGGTGTTGACTTAAACTATACATAATATAGTCTGCACTTTATGGAAATCACATTTATTTATTGTAGTGTCTATTTACACGGAGTACAAACAGCCCGTCTTGTTGGTAGAAATAATTTGCACTAACTCCGCCCACCAGTATCTGATTGGAATAGACCTGAGGGCCGTTCCATAAAACAAGATTATGAAAGGCTGCCAGTGATGGTTGTAGAGAAGGACTGATGGGACAATAAGCTGATTTTTTATGACAATTAAACAGGCAGAGTTTTTGAAGCTATAATTTTTCACTTTTGCTTCAGTTTAATAAAATTATTTTATTTTAGGTTGAAAATGCTTGCTGGGAGAGAAAGCATACTATTAAATCGTGTTGAAACAAAAGGTCCTGTGTCACTGTCCTATGGCGTTTTTCCAACTTTCAATTTTTTCTTCATTTTTTTATATTGCATGTTATTACATATTACATCCAGAGCATGCCATGTCTTTGTCTTCTTTGCATTATTGTGTAGTAACAGAAATATTTTTTTGATGGGATACTCTTTACATTTTGATGTAATGACTGAATATTACCTTTGTCACATGTGGTCAATCTCTAAGAGGGGCTAGTCAGTGTCCTGCAGACAATAATATTTGGAAAATACACATTGTGAGCCCCATCAACACACAAGTGTGTATTCAATCAAATATGCAAACAGTGATAACTGTACCTTAGAACTCTGTGAACATATACACAGACATAGATACAGTAGATTGGTTACCTAAAACCAAAATTCAATCTCTGAAAATAAATCAGTGCTTTAAACTTTTATACTCACAGGGTTTCTGGTTGTATATGCAGATATAGTTATATATGCACATTATACCATTAATGAAATCTTATTGTAACCCAAGACATTTAAACACCAATGTATTGTAATACATTTGATAAAAAATAAAGACAAGTAACGTAGGTTTAAACAGTTCTGTACAAGATATTTTAATAACCCATTTCCTTGCTTACTGTTTGAATAAATTGTAGCAAAGATGAAGTATTATTTAATTTATTTGGCTTTTGTATATGAATACATTTGAACACTTTATACTTACTGCATGCATTGCATTAATTCTTGCCAATCTTTCCCTCTGGTTTCGTTATTTGGAGCGGAATTACCTTTTATAGTTTCATACCTTTGACGTTTAAATTCTTCACACATTGTGCAGAAGGTGGCAGAAATGCACCAATACGCTGGATGTCATCCGCCGTTAAACACATAAAAAGAAAAAGAGAACCAATCGCAGCTCTCTTCCTTAGCCAATCTATTTGATCAACGCTTAACTTGTAGGTAGGGTTGAGTAACGTTTTAATTTTAGCGATTCCGGTTCCTATTCTGCTTATCAATCCAGTTCTGATCGATTCTCTGGTCCGATTCCAATACTTTTGAGGGGAGAGGAAAAAATAGCAAAAACTTAAAGAAAACAGTTTTTACCTTTTTATTCTTGTCACATTTAGGCTATAACCAGTAGGCTGTAACTGTTGACTGTGATAATTCGTCAAATAATGAAATAAACAACACTTCCATTAAAGCAGCCATTCCCCGCGTTCCCATTTTTCAAACTTAGTTACTGTGTAATATTGCTATTATAGCATAAATAATACATGCAAAGTATAAAGCTCGAAGTTAAATACCAAGCGAGATATTGTCTTAAACAGAATTCACTTTCAAGGACTACACTGTGTGGCTGGAATTGACTACAGCCCTCTACTTCCCGGGTACATGATGTCACTATTCTGAGGGCTTTTTATAACCTCCGCCCAATGGAATACGCCAAAAAAGGGCCAAGGCCTTCCTCAGAACAGCTGGAGTAGTGTTTGGTTATCAGAGATTGTAAACATTTGACTGAGCTACGCGCTAAACTACTTTCACTTTCATCAAAGTACAGCTGGTTATAAGAATTCAGAACCTTTTACAGAAATCACACTTTTACCTTTTTCCATCACATGTCAGATCATGAAATCTGAAGTTTTATTCATAAGTTTAGGTTTAGGGTAGGTGTAGGGCTTTATTATCTCAATATGTTACCATCCTTTTACTATTTTTTATGAATATTATGATTTACACTCTGTTATTATTGCATAATGTTTAATGCACAATAATACTGAGTTGCAAATAGTATCTGCCGCTATTTTTAAGTACCAATTGCATCTAAAAGCTTTACTGTAGCTCAGTGGTTAGAGCATGGCACTAGCAATGCCAAGGTTAAGAGTTCGATCCCAGGGACTGTTCATACTCAGAAACAAATGTATAGTACAATGCAATATAAGTCGCTTTGGATAAAAGCGTCTGCCAAATCCGTAAATGTTAAAGTATCTCACTACTATTTACACTTACTCCAAAGAAAATACAGCTATTTTTACTTGGTGTAAATAGCATATCGGTAAGAAATGCTGCTATATTCACTTAGTGTAAACAGAACCTACTGCTATTTAAATAAAATAGCATCTGTCGCTATTTGCACTTAGTGTCAATATCTATGTCTATCTATTCTTACTGCAAATAGACTTTATTTGTTGTGCTATTGTGCTTTTTTTTTTAAAGTATTTTCTGCACACTGTGGTGCTGCAGCGCATCAGTTTGCCCTCAAATGCATGTAGTTACGTTTAATTTACATCTTTAAAGTTTGCTTTATTTATTTCCTTCAAGCACCCATCATAAAAGTGACTTAGAAAGCTTATAGTGTGCATTTTCTTCAGCTGTGCAGGGCCGACATTAAGTTTAATTTTCAACTTCAATCTCAAATTCTTAACCGATTTTCAGCACCTGAGGTATATAAATAAAATCACTTTTGCAGACTCAACTGATTGCAATGGTGGGCAATTTATTCATGACTATTTTGAATTCTTATGGAGCTTTGATTAAAATCGTGGTTCGACCAAGTCATAAATCTTACAGGGTGTATCGACAAACTACGACACTCAAAACCTTCATATACGCCTATTGACTCTCACTTTCATCTTTGATATCTCTCTTTTCAAGTAAGTTGCAGGAAACGGAGAATGAAAATTAAGATTTGTTCACTCTGAAGATTCTCCTGTTTACTGAAGCCAGTTTTCTGAGACAGATGATTTGCTCTGTGAATCCAGCCTTTGAATCCAATTTTAAAATGTTCCAGATAAGGGTGCCAGCAAAATTAGAACTATAAGGAATGGATGATATACAGAGTGCTTTGGTAGTAAATCACAAATGACTAAATGAGCAAATATCTCTTTAGTTTGACAGAAAAAGTGCAAGCAGAGCTAGATATTCAGTCCATCCATCCATCCATTTTCTACCGCTTATCCGGGGCCGGGTCACGGGGGCAGCAGTCTAAGCAGGGATGCCCAGACTTCCCTCTCCCTAGCCACTTCCTCCAGCTCTTCCGGGGGGACACCGAGGCGTTCCCAGGCCAGCCGGGAGACATAGTCCCTCCAGCGTGTCCTAGGTCTTCCCCGGGGTCTTCTCCCGGTGGGACATGCCCGGAACACCTTACCGGGAAGGCGTCCAGGGGGCATCCGGAAAAGATGCCCGAGCCACCTCAGCTGGCCCCTCTCGATGTGGAGGAGTAGCGGATCTACTCTGAGCTCCTCCCGAGTGACCGAGCTTCTCACCCTATCTCTAAGGGATCGCCCGGCCACCCTGCGGAGAAAGCTCATTTCGGCCGCCTGTATCCGGGATCTTGTTCTTTCGGTCATGACCCACAGCTCATGACCATAGGTGAGAGTAGGAACGTAGATTGACCGGTAAATCGAGAGCTTCGCTTTGCGGCTCAGCTCCTTCTTCACCACGACAGAGCGGAACAGCGACTGCATTACTGCAGAAGCTGCACCGATCCGTCTGTCAATCTCCCGCTCCATCCTTCCCTCACTCGTGAACAAGACCCCCAGATACTTGAACTCCTCCACTTGAGACAGGAACTCTCCACCTACCTGAAGTGAGCAAGCCACCCTTTTCCGGCTAGATATACAGTATGGACTGGAAACTCCATTCACATTTTAAACTGGTTTCACATCTGAAGGATGGAATACACTACAAGACTTTTGCTCATGTTTTGACCACATTTTGCATAAAATTTGCAGATTTGATCATGGGATGTGTGATGCAAAGTTTTTCTCTTTAAACTTTCAAAAAGTCTGCAATTGTGTGATGTCAAGTTTTTTTATCTGTTCAGATTTAATAAAGTGTTTTATAACATACACATTTTGAGCCATTATGAACAGCCTAATGCATTTCATACCTGGGTACAATAAATGTTATTTATCCCTTAACTCGAAATATTTGTACACGAATGCATCTTTACCGTATGTGTTTGTATTTTCTGTATGAACAAGAGACTAAAAACAAGTTTATATTCCTAAAAGGCCTTAGACTAAAAGCGAAATACATCTATTGTGTTCATCTTTAATGAATCATGTGCATTGAGGTGGTATTAACAAGGCATGCAGGGAGCTATTGAAAAGTTCATATAACAGCTTGAGGTGTGTAATCAAGCCATCTTGACTGCAATAAACACATCAAATAAATCAACACATCAAACCTCTCTAGTTTCCATAGTTCATTTAAAATTGTCCAATTCTACAACATTGACAATATTCATGGTCATGACCTGTCATCACAATTCTGTAATCTTCAGCATATTCTGCTTAAATAGCTCTAATTTACAATATCAAAACCATCAAGCTTTTAGCATTGTACTCATAAAGAGGTGTAAAAAGCTTATGTGTGTTGTAATTAATGCTACAAATATAAGGCCTTACCTTTCCTGTTGAAGTGCTGGTGTCAATCTTTAACTGACTTGCAATAAGAACTGACATTGTGGATCTACAGAACCGGCAGACGGTTTTGAGTTCGGTGCAGTGAGGTTTAAAGAAAAAACTCTACTTGAGTTGCAGCCTGCCTTTCCTGCCTAAAGATCAAATATTTTCTTTGTTCTTGCTCTTAAATGTTCAGTCTTGGCCACACATGTACCCACAGCCCAAGTATGCAATTCCACGGCACATGCTTCTCTTTTTCTCCTCTCACTGAATTTCTCTGTCCTTTAAAGCTTCCCTTACTCACTTCCATCACCTCTCCCTCTCGCCCTCCCCTCTCTTGTGTTGCCCCACTGAAGCGTGAGGGTAAACCACTTAAATATTCTGGGCAGATTTCACAAAACACAAATAAAAACAGCGGCCAGTGACAGTAAGCTCTTGCCAAACAGTTGGGAGACCAAATAAAAGAGCAGGGATGTGTGTCTTAGGGATAGGCAATATAGCCAATATTCACAGAATTTTAATATTATAATACATTTTTTAAACATGAAGAAACTGTTAATACAGTACTGTGATGATTTTAATGTGCTTTGAATCAGGTCATTGTTTATTAATAATTTAATCCTTTCACTGTAAGAAATGCTGGCCAATTAGCACACAAATAGCAAGTTTTAAAGTATAAGCAGATATTTTAATAGCCTACAATCTGTAAATGTAGTCATTTTAAGCATCCCAAATGGTTTTTGTTTCATTGCTGTGAACCACCCATTTAAAATAACGTATTAAAAATACTTAGGTCATCTTAGGTGGCAACTTAAAAATGTTCAAATATCCTTTTTAGTCATTCCAGGGCAAACAAACAGATTAAAAACAAAACAAAATATTATGATTATGTATTTTAAAACTCAACCAGCCCTAGTGCCACAGTTCATATGATGCAAGATGGATCAATTCAATCAAGTCCATGGTTAGCGAATATGTGATATTTATATTGCATGAAACACCCCCTTGAGTGGACCGGGTACTGGCATCCTCGTTGTATGAGCAATTAAATTTATGGAGCATAGTTGCCTTGCGCACACCCAGTCCAGGATTCTGACACAATTTTATTTTTTTATAACACAAACCCCATTTTAAATAAGTCTGTTAATTTCTCAATTTAAAAAGTGACTTATTTTTTAAAAACGTTATGTTTTAATTATTAAATTGATCAATTGATTCGTCATTTTATTTCTAATCGGTACTCTCTGTCTTCCATACATGTGTGGGATCATATCACAGTGTTTTTATATAGTAAACATACAAATATTTTTCATGTATTGAATATTTACTGAATTGGATTTCCTGTTGAAAATTTTTGTTTGAACACCTGTTAATGTCTGGTATTGAATCAACAATTTAATTTATATGAATTAATAATTAATAATATGATCACATTTTATTAATGTCTGTTTTTAGTTCAAATGAGATACAAAACAAAAGCTTAAATCTGATGAAAAGCAAGTCTAGCATGGTGCAAAAAACATCACTTCAGTATAAAAAACATGCTTGCCATCTGAAAATGGCCAAATTTTGCAAAATGATGCATCTTACAGCACTCCTCAGTTATTTAACGTCCTGATTTGTTTAAGACGCGCGTCTTTCTATGTAGTTTTGCATTAATACATTTTTCTTTATAGCTGTCACATGTAAGTTAAATGGTTGAAGAGCAGATAACACAATCATGAATGCACTGCAGTGGTCTGGCATGAGAAGAAATCATAAAAGTTTGCCCCTGTAAAGCTGCTTTGGAACAATGCACATTGAGAAAAGCGCTATACAAATAAATGAACTTGAATAAAAACACTTGATTTTATACAATGTTATTTTACTTTCAACACATTCCACCATTACACAAATACCGATATAATAGTTGGCACAGACTTCCATGCATCTAGCGTTTGACTCCGAGCACTAGCAAAATGCGATGAAGGGTTAAAAAAAAAAAAAACATTTCGGTCATGGCATTTTTATTTTTCAATTCACTCCCTCGGCACAGTTAACAAGCTTGGGCCCTCTTGGCTGCCTCATAAGGACTGATATATGAAATGTGGCAGAGATGTGCAGCACCCTCCATTAGGGTCAGTTTAAAGATGTGGTGTAGGGCTGTGGAGAGAAGGTTATCACATGCGCAGACTGATAGTGCCCACAAAATTTTTGGCAGAATGTTGCATGCTTTTAGGCAAGGTGCTTTTAATTTGACCCATGCTCTAAACTTGATTACAGATGGCTTAGAATAGAAACTTGAAGGATTGACAATCAATAGCTTAAGTTTGTATTTAATAATGAGCTAAATGTGATTTAAATTTATTTTGTGGTTTTTCATTCTATGCCAGCACAAAGTTTGATTGCAAATTATGGTGAGATATTAGATGTCACCCTGGTGCCATAATTATTCCATGAGTTTGAAGGGTCATGGCACTTCCTAATTTTATTCATCCCATTTTGATGAATGCAGTAGGTTGGGTAAATTAATTACTGCTTGTTCCTATTATATTCCAAAATCATTCCTATAAAGACTTAATGTTTGACTATAAGATGCAAAACATACATTTGGCCCCTGACAGCATGTTTTGGCAATGACCGTGAAGGGACTGAAGACACAAATTCACAGCGGCAACAGGCCAGTGTCTGCCAGAATATTTCCCACAGGCTTACGAAGGCTACCTGGATCTGTCTTGATTGAGTTCTGCTTGACCAACTCCCTGTAGAGTAGACATCCTGACAATATTGCCACTTCTCTCTTGGGTGAGGGTAGTTTTGCTTCCTCCTTTTCAGTCGAGGTAGGGGTTTAAAAATGTAAGAATTGGAGTATTATGTCTGCCAAAAAAAGAAAAGCTCCCCTTTACGCCAAAATGATTAACTGGAACATATTGTATATATTGTTCCTGTTAGCAAAATGTAACTAATATTCATAATGTTATTTGGCTTGAAGAAACTCTCTGATCTGCTTTATCTTAAAATTCATAAAAGGTGAGTCATGCCATTGAAATGACTGAGGAGGAGCTTATGCCATCGCAAAGGCAGCCAAACAAATGGCAATGTTAAAATTCAGCTGGATGACGGCAAATAAGGAGGCTCATTTATATTGACTGTCAAAATCGAGACTTTGCCACCAGCACAATAAACAGAAGCATAATAATCCATTTACCAAATGCAGCTAAGCAGAAAATAGAAGTTTTGTTTCCCTGTAAGCTCAGAAGTAATCCTTCACTTTGGGGGGCTAAAGCTTATTATTTAGACTGTTTTCACGCTGTTTTGGGGTATAAATGTTTGTAGCCTTATTAAAATTGAACATTTCACTCAATTGGGTGTTTAAGTTTCAATATGATTCGTTTGAAAAAATATTAACCCTTTACCACATAACTGTATCTCCTCAAAACAAATATGAATCCAATCTACTATTCTTTTGAGATGATGTTGGTTCCAGACGGCAAATTTCTATTCATTTTAATGTATCCAGAAGGATATTTGGTCTTTTAAATAATAGATATCACTTTCTGATATTTTGTTATGTCGCAGTCTTATCTAAAATTATTTAAATTATCTTCTTAATAGACCCCTTTGAGCCGAGCAGCTGACGTCACGATTACGTCACGGCATTAGCTCGAGGCAAAACAAGGGGAAAAATAGCACGGCAATACAAATCAGCACAGAGTCGGCTAGATAAGGAGTTCAAAATATCTTGCTGTGTTTTAGAGTGCCAGATTCGACAGAGTGAAGGCTCTATTCTTCACAGAAACCATCATCAAAGATGCATGCATTTTCAGCCCACACATTATATCACTTAATAAACTATTGTCTTTTGTTGGCATGGATTGTTGTTTGGGTGTGTGTCTAAAAACTTCTCTTGTAGGCTATTCCCACCCGGGGAACAAGGGGAACAAATTAATTAACCTTTTTTTATCGCATATACAAGCTAGCTTTGCTAGCTGTTCAACTAGTAGTTAGCCAACCATTCGAGATTTAACAAAGGATGGCTTTTTTTTAAAAGCGCGCCGTAACTGTTTAAAAAAAAAAAAACACCAACCGCAGGCGTAAACTTAAACGGACAAACTGCTCTACAGAGCATGTAACTCATGGTTTCTCATTCGGTAAAGAAGCGAAAACGCAATGACATCTTTGTCCTCTAAGAGTGATTTGAAAGGGAGTGGTGGAGGAAACCTAAGAACTGGCCTTAAAAGACGTAACTTGGGAGTCGTAACAAAAGCCTTATAACAGCAGCTCAGTGCATCTTAGCAACAAGTCTGTCAAAAATATATTTACAATTTCTGTGTCTTTACAATCAAACCAATACAAACGTAAATCAGCACTAACAAATGGTTATTTTCGTGCGCAATTATATATGGGGCACCAACTTCAAAACCACTCTTTTCCTGAAGACTATACATCTGCACCTGAACAAGGATATAAAAATCTACAACACTCAGCAGTGTCTAACACTATTAGTGAATAAAAGTAAATGATGGCACCTAACCTTTCCTTCTGGTATAAATTGCAGAGAGCAGTGACAGGCCCTGGATGAATACTGGCATCATAAATGAGCCGCATCAGCTCTAGGAGACAGATGGCACATAAAATAACAGAATCGTGCACAGGAAAGGCTCCAGCCCTGTTAGAATTCGCTGAGCAAAGAGCAGAGTATAGCAGACATGATACTGTGAGGTTTGATTGAAGAAAGGTTTCTAAGGTTCCTTTCAAACAGCAGATGTGATAGACTTCACTGTAAGCACTGATTCCAATAGGTCTTTCGTTTATAGTGCTGTTAAAAGGTTGAAAGAATAAAATGGACCAAACTGTCAAAATCGAGTCAAGTCTTTTATCAGCAGGTATAGAGGTGCTTAATGAAAGGAGATCTCATTATGGTTCACTCAGTTAAGCTGTTTCAATAACTACAAATCAGAAATACATGGAATAAAAATGATTTCATGCCATGGTTTATCACAAAGGTCCCTAATATTATTTTTTCAATTCTATTCAATACTGCTAAAAGAAATTACACACTTCACCTTTATCTGAAATACATTTACTGTATGCATGTGAAACATGCAATTAAATGCTTTGGATTGTTTGGAATGTCAACATATCCCATGGCAACTTTCAGGTGCATTTTGTTTATTTACTGGAACAGCCGATGTCTAAGCCCAAAGGATTTTTGCCTTCCAGGAGAAGGATGAGATTTCAGAAAGCGAAGCTCATCCAAACTCTCTCTCTCTCTATTACAAATCTGTCGTTCTGCCTGACTCTCCGAATGAGTTATAACTTATCAGCCCCTGAAGCAGAACGGGATGGGTTCTCTTTACTGTGGTGATATATTCTGAGCAATGCAATAATTTAGATGCTTCAAATGACAGTTTACAGCTTCTCCGTTCCCAGCTCCAGCAGACAGGCTTCTGCTGATATGTGCAGGGTTATTAAGAAAATGTTTAGCAAATAAGGGGTTGTGTCCACCGAGGTGTTTCTGCTGGCGTACGGCGAGTTTCCAACTCAAACTCTTTGGCATTATTTTCCATAGGCTCAGCATTTTTATCTCGCTCAGGGTTTCATAGTAACCAACGTGCCTCTGCTTGAAAAAAATACGCCGTTCAAGCACCCGCGACTGGCGCATTCAGCCGCGTAAAAGCACCATTGTGGATCTGGAGCCTTAGTGGCTATTCTGAAAACACGAGCTGCTGGCATTATTTTGCCGTGCTCAGCGCTGGTGCTATGCGTTTTTCCCAAGATCAGCATTGACGTTCGACTGAGCGCCCAGAGTTTTTAAAAAGTAATTACATTTAGGCATGCTTTCTAGAGCCAAAAAGCAACAGTGTCTAGATAAGGAATGTAAGCTATTGCAACTCGATTTTTGAGATATTGAATCAAAAAAACCCTCAGCTGTCTAAAATCATTTTGTGTAATATATCCAGCATTAAAGGAGCGATGAATTTAGACATTCATTTTAACCCGTGTTTTTGTTATATAAAAGGGAATTGAAACTGAACTGAAAACGCCCTTGTTACTGAAATTACAACTGTTATTGACACCAGGCCTAGCGAACGCCAGGTCCTGGAATGCACCTATCTCTGCCATTGATAGGTTGAACGCAGCCTCCACAGAAGAATATCAACGACTACCTCTCTAGCCCCGCCCACTGGCTCCCGCATGACAGAACTGAAGTAACATAAGTTGTGCGGAACCAGATAGCTAGCATGCAATGAATGCAGTTAAAGACATTGGCAATGCGTAGTTGAAGTTTATTTTTAAAGATGTTCCAGCTCATATGGGTAAAACATTACCATGGTTTCCTTTGTGAAGAAGGCACAGGTCGAAGCTGGATATGCAGAGAAACCAAGATTAAAAAGCAGTGCTGTGCCATCAATATTAGATCCAATAGGAATGCCGCCTCAATCATATGCGAGTAAAACTGTAACAAGATTCAAGATATGGAAGGAAGGAGGTGGGAACCGGCAAACATTAAAACATTTTATCAAATAATAACAAAGTATAAAAGACAGCCGGCAGCCCCTCACGGACGACTGCCGGCAACACAAACAAATATAAACTTAACATATGTTCGGGCCTGGTCCTCTCTCTTCGACGGTCCGGTCGCTCGTTCTCTTATATGCTCTCAATCTCCTACGTGATTCTAGCCCGGTGTGCGCACAGCTGGCGCTCATTCACAATTACTCACCGGTCTCGAACCACGGTCTCGCCCCGCCTACTCCACTACAAAAACATTTTTGTACTATGCGTCACTATTGCATTGTTAGAGATTGCTTGATATGCCCTGTTAGCCCTATTCGCACAGGATTAGTTTTACCTGGAGACCTCTCGTCATTTGTAATTATTAATCCCTTGCGAATTGGCCATGTCTGTAATTTGTAAAGTAAGAATTCCCCCAACATTACCTACCATATTTTGACGAACACCGAGGTCCTGTGATAATAGTAGCCCTGTGCGAATCAGCATCTCTTTGATTTGGTGTGTTCATATATGCGAATAATGGAAGCTGTTCTGAAGTGTTTTGATATTATTTCAGGTGCAGGGATCATATTCATAAATTACATGCCAACACAGTCGTTTTGGCCGGGGGTCTCCCGTTTGTTAATTTATCATGGAAACTTTCTTGACATTTGAGACCCCACTCCACGCGGTGATCTTCGGTCCGGTTCGCGATCACAGGTCTCAAATGCTGACAGATAAGGACATGTATCATTAAACACAATACAACTATAGGCTATACAAAATATACACATAGCCTTGTCATCATATCTGGGGAATAAGTCAGTAAACACTAATTGTTTTACCTAATGTAACGTGTCTTACCAAATTCACAGAAGGCTCAAACTAACTTTACTACGCAAACTGCTTACCAATCATAGTAGTGGGTGTTTACTTCAAACTCTTCAATGTGGGCACGCCCATTTAAACCGAGCATTTGTTGAGCCGACCTCAAAACCTGTGTAGAAAATAGCCTGTTACTTATTGATTTTGATGTTTTTGAGTGTAAAACCATGCGAAGTAGACCTTATACAACAGAATAAAACAAACAAGCCCAGCTTTAATTTTAATTTCTGCGATCCATTAAGGTAGACGTTTTTACATTCATGATTTCTCAACAAAAAAAAATATGGAAAAACAATAAACTTTCATTATTCTTTGGCAGAAAAACTTTATCAATGAGAAAAAAATAGAGCACCTTTCATTTTAAAGCTGAAAGTCACATTTTCCGCCTTAATGTCAGAAATATGGTAAAAAAAAGTACCCAAGCTGTCACTGAGACAGTAAACTTTAAAAAAGGTCCCAATATACAGTGGGAACTGATGTATACTATATCATGGATGCATTTTTTTGGTTTATGAAATGCATAATAGAATTAGATGCTTTTCTATTTTACATTAACCTTATACGCAGACTGCTGTTATTTACTGTTTAACATTTGTTTTTGACACACTGATTACAAACTGAACAACTGTTATTTATAACAATCACTCCCTCCTTGCATTTAAACACCAATAAACAGGGGGTCTGAAAGAGTGCAAATAAATATATTGCACTGATACTAAAGTGTCTTTGTTCAAAAATAATTCTAACCAATAAAAAAAAATTGTAAGATGGTATGTAACGTTAAAAATATTTTTGGTCCGTCTTATGAAATACCTGCAGTCAAAGCACTCTTAATATTTTGCTTTCCTGTGGCTCAGTGGTTAGAGCATGGCACTAGCAATGCCAAGGTCATGAGTTCCATCCCAGGGGATTGCAGATTGTCAGAAACAAATACAAAGTAATGTAAGTCGCTTAGGATAAAAGCGTCTGCCAAATGGATAAATGTAAATAAATATAATGTTAGTATTCAAACTGTGATCGCATGTGGAGATAATAAATAATACATTTTACAGGGCTGTATTTATTTCAATGTTTATTAGCAAAATAATGGTTATATAGTCGATGACAACATAACTATGGGAGCTTTAAACAAGTTAATCTTGTTGAAAGTTAGCTACATGCTGTGGCTATGATAAAACTTCCAAAGCATCGACCCGGTGAGTGAACAGCAATATGAATGATGAGCATAGACAACAAAGGTAATTCAATTCAGCACTTTTATTGCTAACATGAATGAATTCATGGCTGTTTCATTTAATTCATGTAAAGTTATGTCTTTATCGGGAGAGGAATGGCTGGCTTAAGCTATGTAACTCTGTGAGTACGTCTCTATTTATTAGAGCGAAACTTCGTAAACTACATATCAAGCATTAAATGTTACATCTCATTTGTGCATTAATTGCTCTCATGTTTAATAAAGTTTATCAATTAAAGCAGGCGAGTATACGTTGCATGTGCAGGCTGTCTTTTCTGTCTTATCTTCTCTCAGACGCTCTGCTGCAATGACATTCCTACATGGAATTATTTAGACTGCGCTTATCGGTGAATCCGATTTTAGGAGAAAGATGCCAAATACTGGGAAAATGTTTGAATATCGGGAAAATTATCGGGGAAACGATATATCAGTCGATCTCTAAAAAATATAATATATGAACAATTTGCAATAGTACCCTAACATGAAAATAGAATGCATATGTTAAATGCTCTAGTTAAATGCAAGATATTTGTTTATAGGTATATAAAGGTATATTTTGTAACTCTACATAGAAATAGTATCTACAATCATTTTAAGAAGTTTTTATATATATCACAGTACTGTTTATACCAAAATTGCTTCTTTATATGTCAATATCAATGTTTACATAGTAGACCTACAAAATCCCAAAAATGCACTTCCTGCAACCCCATTGCTAGCAGACTCGACAGGTTAGAGGCTTTTTGGGCAATGGACGCTACCCAAATTCAACAAAAAGAAAGTATAAAAAAAGACATAAAAACAGAAAGAGTTAAAGGTTTAACATTATGAAGTAGCCTACTACAGAGTCTGCCCACGTTTTTGGGTAAAAATCTACAAATTGGTTAAAGCCTCAAGTGTTGCAATTTTCTCATTCCCCTTAAAATTTCATCAGTAGTATTTTTGATGGCATTAGAAACCTTATAAAGATTTCTGTTTTATCCAGTAAGCCGGGAGTGTTATGCAGTCCTCCTTTAGATAAAACTCTGAAGTCATGCACAAACAAGTACACATCGTGCCAGCAGAGGGCACACTTAGCTTAGTTTGCTGCATCCACAAAAGACGGAACACTTATCTCACAAGACCATGACAAGATCCAAACCACTGTTGCAGTCCATGACATAAAGGGCTCTTTTTCCACAGTAAACATAACAGTAATCCCAAGAAAACCACTGAATAATATCCTTTTCACTTCCTAATCTTTTCTAGCCTCCCAAAACGTCAACGAAGAAAGATATGTTCCAATGTAAGCTGTTGACAGTTTGATTTCAAAACTCGAAGCCATCTGCCTCACAGCAGAGTGAAACAGAAACTTCTCAAAGTCTGGAAATAATAACACCCCCATCTTCTCACTGCCTCAGTTTTGACTTTCTTGTTCATATCCGGTGGGTTCAAGATTGTGTGACTATTTCAAATGAGTGTACTGAATTGCTAATAAAGAGGAAAAAAGACACTTGTTTTTTTCCCTCAGTTGCATCTTCACGAGCAATGAACTAAATATCCTTTTTATGTGGGTCAGGATGCTGCCAATTGCAACCGCAGTGACGTTGTAAGACCTCAAACTTGGTAAAACAAAGCCCGGAGGTGTTTTCAGAAAACAGTGTCACAACAAAATAAGAAAAACACGGCACATACATATTAAGACAATAATTCAAACTCCGATGGTGAGGATAATCAGGGTAGGAATAGCTGGGAGGTATAAGTGGGCAAGCACTTGATTAATTCACAATATGTCTGCTTTGAACATGCACCATGGCTAAATGAGATTAGGCCAAACAAAGGTGGAAGAATGAATGTGTGGAGAGAAAAAAAAACAAAGAAACTCTCTTCACTGAAGTTCCAGATTTGCTTGAGTGGCTGAATATTTTATGCGTTTTAAGCATGGATGTCTTAATATGCAGCAAGCCTGCTGTGTCTAATATAGTCAGCCTTGATGGCTTTTGTTCTGGAAAAGCGCAGGGTAAAGTTACCTGTTGTGTCGTCTGTAGGATCAGGTCACCATGCCAAACACTTACTGTAAGTTAACTCCAAATATTTTTACCAGGTCATTAAGCACAAGTGCGACTTTGTACAACTAAGCCTAACTGCATTCGGCCGTAATGACATTACCTATGCATTTCTGCTTTCAGTAAGTTATTTGTACTGAAAGATGTACACTTTTTATTTTATCCAAGTTTTTACCTAGTCATTTCCTGTGTTAGGTTATTCGTACAGTTTGTTGGACATATGCAAGGTCATGTACACTTCCCTTTGATAACATTATGTTCAATCTGCAAGGCGTGCATGTGCATCATCAATCAATATTGCATTTGAATGTTAAACAAAGGCTACAAAATTGTCCATATAAACAGCAACAGAATTGTACACGACTCATGTAATATTTCCAATTTCCATTAAACTTATGGATCATTCACATTCATAACTATTTTAATACATCAACATCAAAAAACTGTTGTTCTCAAAAGGAAGCTTTCCTGGTGGATGCTTGGCTTTGGCAGTCCTGACATCCCCATCTTAAATCCTGACAAATTCACCCAATTGTTTCTGTCCCCTGAAACTCTAAATCGAGTTTGTCACTGTAAAAATGAGGTGCAGTAAAACAGAATAAAACAAAACAAAGGCTGACGGACACAGAAATTGACCAATTCTCTTGATGAAAATCCTTAACCTCACATTACCATTTTGATCCAAGTAGACAATGGATGTGACACCATTCATTGTTCATTGGTGCTGAAGCTGCCTCACAACGCCCAATGAGCAATTATATCCATCATTTTTATCCTAAAATGGTAAGGAGTGCATGACCGATGCATACGAGTACATTTCTGAAACAAATCTTTAACACAATCTTCCATTTGTTGTTTTAAATGGAGATCTTACCTTTTCCCCTTTGGACGAACCTCTCCGGTAATTACCTGCTCCAGCCGACGAGTTCATCCCTCAACCTTATGTCGGAGAAAGAAAAACCGGAAGTTACTCCAAAAATAACGTTTTAACAGTATATCCCAGCGTTCAAAGGGCGCTCCGTTTTCATACCAGAAGTGTTGTTTTCTCGAGGAGTTCAATGAAAATGTATAATACGACGAACTGGCGAAGTACGTGTTGCGGTATAGAACTTTCCCACGCTGATCTATAAGGTCCAATGTTGACAGCATCAGTTGTTGTCAGTCGGGTTAAAGACAGTTTCCCGCCAGCGGGAAGTGATTCTCTCTAAAAAACTGCACGCGCCCGGTGGCGGTGACGCTCCCTCACAACCGCACGCGCAGTGATTACGACGTAACTGCGGGAGTTCTGAGACAGAAACGTCGCGCGCGTGTTACTTGTGGAACAGCTGGGATATCCGCCTCTGTGCACCGCCTACCACAGACAGCTAATTATTCAGCATGCAAAACGATCCTTTAAGAAGCTTTGCCTCTCTTCAATAGTCTCGCAGGCTTACCTGCTTGAAGATAAGCTTACACAACTCTCACTTCTCACATTCATAATGTTAAAAACAGATATTTGTTATAGGCTACTCTACGGGCACGTGGCTGAGGTTATAATTAAAAACAAAATAATGTAAAGATTGAAGTTTAATGCTTGGCAGTTCTGTAAGTAAATATATAAGTTGTAGGTTGATTTGCTTCACAAAACCACAGTTCGTTGCATATGCAGGATTTTGGAAATACTGAGGTCCAGAAACTGAATTTGTCACACAAAAAAGTAGGCTACTTTCTTGATCTACATACAGTATGTGCATTTTAAAACGTTTGGGTGCAATAACATTTTCATGTTTATCAGTTATGAAAGTAAACACATTGTCAATTGATATTTTGATACAAATACAACCTGTCTTTCATAAAGGATCATAATTTGGGTTTCAAATAGCGTAGAGGTGTCTATTTTTTGAGTGAATTGTCCCTTTAACTTTTTTTGTGTAGCTACAGAAGTTGGAGACACTTAGGTTTTTATTAAAATTTGTTTAAAAGTGATGCATTTTACATTTACATTTAGGCATTTGGCAGACGCTTTTATCCAAAGCGACTTACATTGCATTGTCCTATACAATTTAAAATAGGCATTTGCAATCCCCTGGGCTCGAACCCACAACCTTGCGTTGATAGCGCAATGCTAGCTCAGTGGTAAGCTTTAATTATTTGCAAATCATATAGTTGTTTTAATAGGCTAACCACAACCTATAAACACACCTGACTCAAAGACACGCACTTGAACTAGAGGAGGTCTGGTAATGTTTTTGTCGCACCAAACTGACATTTAACGTGTAAATGATATGTGTTCGGCGTTTTGTAGTTTGGATTACTGGTTATTACAATCGGTCGTTTACTCAGGTTTGTTGTTTAAATGTTGACGCGCGTCAAACACGCTCAACACGAGAGTATAAACTCCCGGGCGCTCTTAAAAGAGGTAGAAAGCGACGCAGTTATCGTTTTGCACGCATATTGTAGACGCGAATTGTGAATGGTCGCTAACATTTTAATAAAATAAACACTTTCACAGTAGAAACTGAACTCGAGCTTGACTTCTGTCAATAGCAACTCTCGCCTTTCTTCATTTGATTGGCCAACTTTGTTGTTTTAACAGCTGAGGAAGGTCAGATCTGAGATCAGTTATCTAGGCGTTTTCTACTAAATTGGCCTTTTTTCAAGACAAAACTATCGAGGTCTGGACCTCCGGGACCTCAATGATGGGTACGGCCGTGGTTCGTTGTTCAAAGATGTTGGACCAGTAAGAAAAGCTGATATTCCAAGTAATATTAGATTCAGAATCAATTCAGAGATACATTTGGTATCAGTTTTTTATTGTATTTCTGCAGTCAGGTGGGTGTTATTTATTTTATTCCTAAGCACAATTCAATCATTTCAGTACAAAATGTAGATTTTACAGATAGTTTCATGCATATTTTGCATCTCATTTACTTTCGTAAAAGGGCACAGCAGCCTCTTTTCTCCCATTAATAGTTTTCTTTCAGTTTAATTAGGGACGCAAAAGCAATTTTCCATTGGATTTGTTTATTGCGTGTGAAGTAAAAAGGTAAATTAGAGACACAGTGGGAAGTGGGGTGAGGGTGTAATCTTTATATAGGGCAATTTCTTCTGGGTTTGTTTATTAAAACAGAGGACAAGGGAGGAGAGAGCATTGTGGTCATAATTGGATAGGATAATTAAATCTTGTGTGTTGAAATGTTCATTTGGATGTATTTATTCCAAGTAATCCCATATGTTCAACAAATTGTGTAATAAATGAAACCCACTAAAAAGTCAGACACTAAACTTTCATCATATTGTGGCACAGCTCATATATAGCATTCTCTTTGTAAATGAAGAGATTATTTGAGATACTGAGCAACTATCGTCTCACTTCTCATGAATTAAGCAGACCTTAGCAGAGTGTTCTTTATCAACCAGCTAGAAATGAGAAACATGAAAAAGCAAATTAATACGGGCAGTTTCATTAAAGATTGAATGCTAATCGTTTTTTTCTCCAAAAAACATAACTTCTAACTTCTTAATGCTATGGTACTAAACATTTTTTGGTGTTCGCACCATTTTTAGGTTAAAATTATATAGAGGCATGATATAACTGAAAAATCTTTAAACTGTATTTTAAGTCGTTTTATTTTTATTGAATCATTGTAAAGAAATATATTAAATCATTTGAGCACCCCTTTATTAGCATTTACCCTGCATAACAGGGTATTATTTTTGCCGCTGTGCAGACATCTCAGCGTCTGACATCAAAGAATCATGAGAATCAGGCGAGAGCTTGAATTGCAATTCATGTAATACACTGATATCTATAACGATCACTAAAAAATTTTTGTCATGTGATCTACAATTGTGGTCAACATTATACAATCAATATGGTAGTTGTGTGCACAATTAAAAATATGGCAAAATACAATATACTATGCCAAAAGCAGAGTGTATTTACACAGAGTACAAATAGTCAACCACATCTCTCACAACATTCAAAAAACTATTTAAAACCCATCTCTTCTGTGAATACTTGACAGACAAAGAAGATAAAACACTAACCCTCTTTCTTTCTCTCAACAGGTAGTGGTCTAGCTTTTGCTGAAACTAGTAACTTTGTATAAGCACCTATTGTATTATTGCTCCTGTATGACATTTCGCTTATTGCTCCCTGAACTCTCTGTAAGTTGCTTTGGATAAGAGCGTCTGCTAAATGACTAAACGTAAATAGCCCGCCTTGTTAGCGGAGACTATTTGCACTAGCTCCGCCCACCAATATGTGATTGGAATAGAGAGAGTGTAACATTTCAAACAGCAACTCCAGTGGTGTGAGGTGTAAAGTCTGTTTAGCTTGGAACGAGAGACCAAGTTTCTAATTTACATCTCACTGAAAACGCTCTTTAACCTTTTTCTATTACCTTACATATCATAAAGGCATTTGTTTTCAATAAAATGGATTTAAGACTTAAAATTCATTTTTATTCATAAAGTTTAGGTTTAGGGTAAGGTTAGGGGTACGTGTAGGGCTTTAAAGTCTTAGTGAAATCAAAAATAACAATTCTTAATTTTTCATGAAATACTGCGGCGTTTATAGTAAATAGCTTATAAATGTGGTTCAGTCTGCTGCCAGTTTCATTTAAAAAAAAATGCAACAGATGTTTTTACACATCTAATAATTGTCTCCATTTCAATTCCTTATAACTCAATAATGTGTCAGAATACAGAAGTAAAAACGACCGCAACTTCCTGTTGACGAGAACTGTAATATCTCAATAAGTTGCCATAATAATATTTATAAATATAATAATTTACACTCTGTTTGATTGCATAATGTTTAGTGACTTATGAAATATGGGGGCCGATCCCTAATGATTGAAAAACAACCCTTTTATTGTTTTTCTATTACAATAAACTAAGCAATCATCTACAATTTTTCTTCTTTCAAAAAAGAATAAATGAGCAATTTTAGTACCAACAGAGGTTTTCACGTGTAGGCTAAAAAAAGGCTGCACATGTAATATGTGACCCTGGATCACAAAACATCTTAAGTAGCACACAAACATTTTTAGTAAAAGACAAAAGTACATGGGTCAAAATTACAGATTTTCTTTTATGCCCAAAATCATTAGGATATTAAGATCATGTGACATGAAGACATTTAGCAAATTTCCTACCTTAAATATATTAAAACATTATATTTGTGTGTGGATGGCCTGCTACAGTGCCCCTGATTAACAACTTCAAAGGCAATTTTCTCAATATTTTGATTTATTTGCACTCTCAGATTACAAGAGTTTAAAACTGGCATATCGCTGCCAGATATTGTCATATTATAAAAACTCATACATCAATATAAAGCTTATTTAATCTTATTTAATCAGCTTTCATATTATATAAACACCTCGATTTCCAAAAATTGACCCATAAGACTGGTTTTGTTGTCCAGGGTCACATATGTATGTCTAGCCAACCACAATCTGTTGAACGAAGCTAAGTTACCTGCACGGCGGCAGCTAAACCACCCAAACATCAACCTTTAATAAACCATGAGCAAACAAGTCACGCGACTAAACATAACTGCATGCTGCACGGCGACCGCGCATAGAAATCAACCCGTAACATTGCACATTCAGTAGGTAGACCTATTAGCCACAATCTTAAATATAGAAATAACTGTCTTTACATTACTGCTGGCCTGGTATTATTTGCACCTCAGTATTTTTGTGCATTAAACATTATGCAATAATAACAGTGTATATTGTGTATTATAAAAATGATGGCTGCATGTTGAGATATCCCAACCCTAACCTTGACCTAAACTTAAACTTTATGAATAAAAATGAATTTTAAGTCTTAAATCAGTTGTATTGAAAACAAATGCATGATCTGTAATGTGATAGAAGAAGGTAAAAGAGCGTGTTCAGTAGGAATTGGATAAGAACCAGAGTCACATATTCCAATCACATATTGGTGGTACTTTTTACACAGTTTCCGGTTTTCTTTCGCTCTACGTCAGGGTTAGCACCCCCACTTCCCACAGCTATGAACCTACTACTATTTGAACTAAGTGTAAATACCATCTGTCACTATTTTCACTTAATGTAAATAGCATTGCCGAAAAAATGCCTATTTCTAGAATTCTCAGTCATCATATACAACCCCAAGACTTCTGGCAGGCTTTATTCTTGAGCATACGGTTCCTGTATTTATTTGACGGATGGGATGCCAAGAACTTCTCTTTGTGAGGTTGAGCTGGAGATGGCATCGCTTCACCCAGTCCAAAATGTCAGAAAGACAGACAGAAATGTGTGCCGAGATTGTGGGGTCACTGGGTTGAGATGACAGGTAGAGCTGTGTATTATCTAGTGATGGGACAAGCAATGCGATTCTATACATAGGTCCAAAGATACTGTCTAGCAAAGGGGTATATAAGATCTAGTAAGTGTCTTCTATACATGTAGCAAAACATGTTTCTTGGCGTTGGCATCACAAATGGGGGAAAGGATACTAGTTTTCCTCTAAACAAACATTAAAGAAAAAATTTTGTTTAAAGGAAACTGTAACAGAAAAAAATACAATGTGCAAATACAAATAGATATTGCATCACACACATTACATGAGCCTGTTTTCTTAGTTAATGGTTTTAAAGTCCATATCAAGTCTTAACCTACTCACGTTTTTCTGTCTTTTATTGTTTTACTTTGCAGGGTTTACACTTTTCAGATCTCTTTCAATGTCTTAAGAGAGGGTTAAAACAGCATGACTGATAAAGACACATTAAGCACACGTTTGTGATTTATTCCAACCCCGAGCCACATAGGACCGGTTTCCCGGAGAGAGTTTAGCTAAAATCAGGACTAGGCCTTGGTTAAATTGGGATATTTAAGTAGTTTAAAAACACATACCAAACAAAAACATTACTGGTGTGCATCTCGGCACAAAACAATGGCAATAATCTTTTTAAGATATGTCAGTGCAAGTTGTTTTTGATCAAGACACCTTTAATATTTAAGTTAGTCTGGGACTTGTCTTAAACCCTGTCCGGGAAACCGCCCCATAGAGATCAAATTAAACCTCATTTATCTGAGCTTGGCAGTGTCCAAATGCAGAATTGTGTTTCCAATGCTCTTATACTTCACACCGCAGCAGAATGTTTCACAAGTAAATTACAACTTAACAAATGTATAGTTCCTTTGTTCTCTAAGAGAAAGTATCAGATCACTGTGCAGACATAATGAAGTTCAAGTTCTGGTCCATCAACCAGATAATGATCACAAAGTAATAGATAGCTTTGGCTGTACAGCAGCATTCGTGTTAAGAAATCAAGAAGTTCTGAGTGTGACTTTGAATACTTATTCCTTATTCTTTAAAAGCATGTTTCAAGCAGGCCTAATGTTTCAGCAAATGAAATTCTCTCGAAAACAAGGGTTTGAAATCGGTTTCTCTCAAATATTAAACAAGTGATCAAATCAAATAAATACTTATCACAAAAGCCCTGTTTTTTTCTGAATGAGTTTGAAACTGTCAAGCTTTAGCTGCTGTGTATCTGGCCATGTCTCTTTACTTGACTGTTTTCCATTAGATGCAGGGTGACAATTATAGCAATGTTCCCAAAGAGTACAAACGACATATGATCTAGGAGAGAGCCTCAAACATTAGAGACGGTGTGTTTCTCAGCCTGCATCTGTGTGTATGTGTGTGGGAGAAAGACATTTTATGCAAACCTGTGACTGTCTCCTATGTTCTGGCATTGGCTTATTTTAAAGTTTGTCCTCAGAAATGATGAACTGCTAGAATCATGCACATAGTTTACAATGACAACAGATCGCCTTGAGTCTGGAGAGGAACATTATATTATACTGGACAATAAAAAGGCTGAAGCACTTTATTCTTTCAGATAATTACCTTTAGTGTGAGGTTAAGTGATGGATCACTCAGAGTAAAGTGCAGAAAGCCAATTAACAACCGATTTTACTTGCTAACTCACTCAACGACTTTATACGCCGAGTCACTTTGATTGCTTACTTATCCGATTGCTTCAAACAACGTTCTACCATGATGTGACCTAAAAATTTTAGAGGACTAGTAACCAAACAAAACAAGTTTACTTGGTTTAAATAAGTTTGTGTTTTTTTCTTCTATTCTGAACATCTAGAAAAGTGTAATCCAAACACATTTTCTTATTAGAGAATTAAAGTGATAGTTCACCCCAAAATAAAAATTCTGTCATCATTTTCTCACCTTCTTGTCATTTCAAACCTGTATAACTTTCTGCTGCAGAACACAAAAGAAGAAATTTTGAAGATTGCTGGTAACCAAACACCGACGGTACTCATTCACTTGCATTGGTTTCGTGTCCATACAATAGAAGTGAATGGGTAATGTCGTTCTTTGGATACCAAGTGTGAAAGAAAGAAAGTCATACAGGTTTGAAATAACAAGAGGGTGAGTAAATGACACAATTTTCATTTTTGGGTGAATCATCCCTTTAAACTGTCTGCATACATAACTTGAACTCATAATGCAGTTCTGGATTACAGGAATACAGCTGGATTTTATTTCCACCAGTTGCACAGATAATGTCTAAGCTTAACAAAATAAAGAAGCAGTAATGCAGTAATTATCTCTCGGGGTGAGAAGCTCAAGGGTGGTAACGGTTTGATAGCACAATTCTTTCAAAAGCATGCATGCCTTGGCCAGGGCACAGATAACTAAAGAGAACTATCATTTGCTTGCAGTTCAAGGGTGTGGTACCTTTTAACTATTTAGTACTATATAGTACATAACTATATACAGAACATACCTAATATAAGGACTTGTTGCCTCTATGCAGTGCATATGTTTCGTAATGTTTTGGTTGTTTGCTTAAAAAACTACTTTTAGAAAATGTTTAACTAACAAAGATGCATTCAATAAATTAGGAATTACAGCAAACACATAGTCTACACTAAAAACTGTGTAGATTAGTATTTATAAAATGTACAAAATATGTATATAAATATGTTTATAAAATTTGCATCAGAATAACTAAAAAGTAAGCAAATATCTATCATTCGTAGAACATAAAAGTCCAAGTCGTGATTGTTTTTTTCAAATTGTGACATATATCCGAATGATTTGAAAAAATTTGAGAGGGACTTCATTACATACTTTCGGAATTAATTGATCATATCATTTGAAGTTCTAGGCAATGGGCAGTCAATTTGTTGGGAGTTATAGTTTTGGATCCTATGAAGACAATATTCATTAAAAAATAATTGTTAGTTTTGACTTCATAGTAACTTCAATGGCGTGAGCTTTAAGATTGCGTAAACAAAACGATTCCCAATTCAGTGTGGACACTTAGATGAAAGGTGATACGGCACGCATGTTTCAACTACCCTAGTGTTGATTGTATTGGTTGTAAGAGTTGTTTAGCAGGCAAAACAGCATGTTCTGGCGTCAAAGAAACAGTATGACCTATGTGTGCAAAACAGGAGCCCAGGTGATACTGTGACACTGAGCCACTAGCCGCTTCCTGTGATAGGAGATAGCAGAGCAGTCTTACTTTTTGCCAGATAATGTTTCCTACACACAGATACCAGCAAGCCTTCATCTATCCCAGAACAAGTCTATCTGTAATTAACATAACGACGAAAACCAGCGGGGAGCTCTGAACGCTCTGATTTACTGAAGAAAGAAACACAAAGGTAAAGCATGTGGCATTTCAACCTGATCTCATTGGAATACATTACAGTTGTACAAATTTTGTATAATGTGAAGGATGCAAAAACGTACATAAGAACAAAACACACCGCTAAACAGGGGCAGAGGTGGGTTGAACTGAAATCTAAAAATGAGATCACACAAATCCATGCAAATTAGCCATTTACTGGAGTTGTTCGGGCAACATGCATAAATTGGACTCCTTCTGAACGGATCAACATCAGCTGCTTTGGGAGTCCCACAATCCACATACGAGCAATCACTGATGAGACATATTGCAAACTCAAGAACTAATGGGTGTAGAGAAAAAGGCAGTAACTTTAACATTCACTGCCTGGTATTCATGAAAGTATATTGGGAATTAAAAAAAATACTATTCGCATGTAACATGTAAACTATGATGACTGTGTGCCGACCCGAGTTTGAGTTCCAACTTACGGTCCTTTCTCTCCTCCTGTTTCCCTCTCTCATCCAGTGGTGTACTAAACTGTACTATCAAATAAGGCTGCAAATGCCACAAAAATATAATTGGTTCAATTTCTATGGGGGATACATACTTTAAATAGGCCTACTTGTGCACTTTTGGTCACTTTGAATAGATGTCTCTGACAGATAAAAATATAAATGTGAATTGCAAATATATTGATTTCAGTCTGTTACTCTGTCGGAAAACAGAAGAGTGGAAACTAAAGATAAAGAGTTTTAAACACCTCCTACTCAGAGCACATAGGGTACAAGCAGCGAGAAAGGCAAAATGGAAGAAGTCAAGAGAGCAATGGTGTCCGTTTTCTTTATTCCTGTCGTTTATTCTGGCGTGTTAAAAAACACTGAGACATTATCTTACATGTAAGTCAGGAAGAGTTATGCACTAACCATTTAAGCAACACCATATTTAACTGTAGAAGTTCATCTTCTGTGTTCCTGAAGAAAGTTTAAGGGAATTTTTTGGTAACACTACTCTTGAAGCATGTATGTACAATGCATTATAAAGAGTTATTAAAGGGTAAAATGCATCATGAATCTTCATTATGTGTGTTGTAATGAATTATAAGTAGTTGTAAAGAATTATAACCAATTTAAAATGTTTAGTGTAACAATGAATTGCCAAGTGTTATGTATTAACTGTAATAATTATTATTTATAAGACATTACAATGCATTCCAAGATGCATAACATTGCTTTAAAACTACTCTTATAATGCACTATACATACATGCTTCAAGGAAAGTGTCACCTTTTTTTTAACTATATTTTACTTTATTAAACCTTGTAATAAAATGCAATGCAAGTTATTAAATACATTTTTTAAATGTGATTAATCGTATAATTATTTTAGTTTCATTTAAATAAAGAAAAAACTATATGCATGGTCACATGGGCACTGAACAGAAGCACCGCATCACTAATCACACAGTGCAAATAGAAACTGATTCTGTATTTACCAAACTTGCACTGCAACACATTGGAAATAATGAAATAATACAACTTTCAAACTCTACAGACCTAATCTGGCACATTCAACAAAAATGTTTTGCAAAGTCTTCCAATCCAGTTCTCAAATTTAGAATGTGCACGTGATGGTGTGTTTCACTCATACATGACATCTCATTCTCGAGCTTTGAAATTAAATTCCTTCATTCCATCGTACACAGAATAGAATTGTTAAACTTTCATTCAGAGTTTAATTTTGAAAAAGTTTGTTTTTACTATTTTACCTTAAAAGTGACTAATAATATTTAAGATAATACTATATAATAATATGAGTTAAATGAAGCATTTTACAGGTCTGGATAAGAAAGCAGTACTAAAGTTCTGATGTAGGGATACATTTTATGTTAAAGATTGTGAATAACTGCTTAGCCAGCTGCTTTTATAAAATATTATGACTTTATTTGCTATAATAGTGCTGAGTCAGATCTTATGTATTTCTCCAGCTACACTGAAATCCGAGTACAGGAATTAGAAAGTGCATGACATGCTAAAAACCATACAAATGATACTAGGCTAACGATAGTATATGGGAATTAATACAGACTTGGGGTTAGGTATCGGAAGCAAGAGTGATACGAAAATGGGTTTTGCATGAAACGATTAATTCCAGACAGGTATTGCTTTTGTGTATGGTAAGGATTTCAGTTTCGGAGGCATTTTGTATCAAGCTTTTATGTTTCTTCCTAAAAAAGCCTAGCTAAATTATTAAAAAAGTGATCGTCCATCTAACTTGCTGCTCTGAATATCTCTTGTCTATGATGACTGCAGAATGTAATGCACTGTGAAAACCTTCTTTGCATCCGTGGTACAAAACCTTCGATAACTTTGCATTTTGAAATTCTGATTCCAACAAAGCAGCTTTCATAGCCACAAGCACTTGCTGCAAGACTCCTAGCTTTCAGTCTGATTGGTCGGAGGTGTGTAAAGGTAGAAGGTTTCTCATCGCGTCTGCTGTCATGGTTCGACATGATAGAACCCAATCGAACGCAGACAAGACGAGATGATACGTGGTTAAACGGATATTTATTAACATAACAGACACTTACAAAAAGGCAAAACAAAATCCACGAGGGGGAAAACAAGACAAGATGAACTAATAACTCTAAACTAGAAAACAAACACTTAATACCATAACTAAACTAAACTAACAGGACACGGTGTAACAGGAACTTTGGAGACCAGGCAACTACAGACAGCAACAGCATACAACAAGTACAAGGTCTACACATTCAAGCACAATGAACGAGCACAAGACAATGAACACGAGGGTGTTTTAAATGGGAGACAGACAAAGGATAATTAACAAGGAACAGGTGCTAGGGATTAAGCACTAATGGGAAGGTTACAAGGAAACAAGATGGCGGGAAACACTGACGAGACCCGAGAAAGAGCATGCCAAGCTAAAATATAACCAAAGCCATGTCTTTCTTCTCACACAAAACCCTAAGGCTATGCCATGACTCCGCTCCAAGAACAAGAATAAACATGATATGATAGTGGAATCCTGACAGTCTGCAGCTTCAAAGAAATGTCACAATTTGTCTGAGATTTCAAATGCTGGTTGTTGAGTTCTTCTCCTCGCTGCATCCCCTTATCAAAAAGCAGTACCTGACCGATCAGTTCTGACTTCTATTGCTTTTCTACTCTTTCAAAAAAATCCAACTTCGCTCTGTATACTGTGGTAGACTTATGATTTTTGTTATCCTTGTGTTGTCCAAACTGCTTCTATTGTTTAGCCCATCTGTAAGTCACTTTGGATAAAAGTGTCTGCTAAATGACTAAATGTAACTATACTTGAAGTTCATTTTTTAAGTACACTTAAGTAAAGTTCAAGTATATTATAAAATATACTTTATGTAGCAAGTAATGTCAACAGACTTTTAGAATGCTTGGAAGTGTATTATTTAAATAGCGCTTGGGACTAAATTTGCGCACTTTTTATTTTATAAAAGTATACTTTTAAATGTACTTTAAGTGTAACATGTCCCAGTTCACTAAGGATGGAATAAGGAGGAGGTTGGTAAAGTGAATATCTCTTTTTCCAAGTAGGTCTACATCAGATCGTTTTGATGAAAACTCCTGGACAATACAGAGATTAATATGAGCGATAGAAGTGTCAAAGTCTTATCTGAAGTGTTCACAAGTCATCCCCAATGTCCATCCATGAGAGGTAAATAGTTCAGAAGAACTCTGATCCGAGAGGTATAGAGGGTTTCTGAAGGAATCATCGAAGGCTGGTAACCTCGAGATCAGTGTGGAAAGTGTGTTCTTATTGTGCTCTGGTGATTGAGTGCAGGTGTTCAGTATTCTGGTTATTGGGGTTGAAGGAGAGTACTGGGTGGATCCGTGACATAACAATAGTAAAATAGTACTTGTAGGTTTTCTTTAGGTTTACTGGTATTTTACTAGTTGGTGTACCTTTACTAGTTCATTACCTGTAGGACATTTGTCATTTATACAAGTACACCCTAATGTTTACTCTCAGTAAACTACTAATTCATTTTAAGTATGCTTATAAGCTTTCTTTAGGTAACCTTGCATATCTATATCAAACTTGTAGTACATTTGTAAGTAAAACCTAAGGTGTTTTCTTAGTATGTTCACAAAAATACTTGAGTAAATACTAGTAGTTTACTATTTAGATATTATTTGGGCACTTGAAATACTTTTAATATGCCAATTGTACATGTACAGATGACTCAAAATCATTAATTACGCTAACATATTAGTTTTCACCTTACTAGGAAAATATTAGGAAACACACAGATTTTGAAGTGAGCTAAACCAACAAAATAAGTCAATTAAAGCGGCCCTAACACACAGGGCTTCTGCCAATTTAATATTAATCTTGAGTACCTATAGATTAGTATTGCATAAGTCGTATCTTCAAAGAGTATTTAGTTTGATCAAATTTAAAAAAGATAGATTCAGTTGTACGATTACTTCAGAAATCAAACTGCGCATGCGGGGGGAGGGGTAGGCTGAACTAAAGCAAATTGTCAACAAAACACAGACATCAGTTTCACTCACCGCATGCGGTTCATGTCCGGCTTGATTTAGCGCTGGGACTGCTCCATATATCAGTTTCAAATGATCTCCAAATCCAGCGTTATATCCACCGTTAATGTAACATTCATCACCCAAATGCAGTGTACAAACAAACACCTGAACTTCGAGAACATATGACAGCATGTTTAACATTGTAAAGATGTCAGAATGCATGACACATCGTTGCAACATCCCTTTAAATTCTCTTCAGTTCAAATTAGTTTCTAAAGCAAGATTGAAATCGTTCACATCTTTATTAATACATATGATATAAAAAGTAGCTACAGTTGTGCTCAAATGTTTACACACCCCTTGCAGAATCTGGAAAAAGCTGAAACATTTGGAAGAATAAGAGGATTATTGAAAATTGAGGTTTGTTTTTAATTTAGTCCTGCCCTGAGCAAGTTATTTCACTAAAGAAATGTTAACAAACTTCACACTAAAGAATAATAAAAGAGTTTCTCAAAATAGCCCCGGGCAAAAGTTTACATACCCCTGGTTCTTAATACTGTATGATGTTACCTTACAATCAATGGCAGTTTTAATGTTTAGTCATAGTAGTTTAAGGGTTTCTTGTTTGTCATGAGTCATTAGACTGTCCAATGATCTTCAAAACAATCACCCAGGTCCTCTATAACCTTTCTTTTTCAGCATTTCTGTGTATTTGACTCATGTCCAGCAGTAACCGTATGATGTTGAGATTCCTCTTTTTATCAAAATCAAAGTCAAAATCAACTGGAGCCTCAACAAACTACATCAGGACACTTTCTTTCTTTTGATGGGCAAGACATGCAAGTATCATATTTAGGTATATTAATGGATGCATAGGGTATAATTAATCCTTTTAACAAGGGTGCTTTACAAGAAAAACTGAAGTTTTGATCAGGCTATTGATCTTCTGAATACCATATGTCCATAAATTCATGCTCTGTTCTTTTCTTTGCTTCAACTTCAACCTTTTTCCAATGCTAAACTGTATGTGTGTGTGTGTATGTTAGATGTGTCTAGTCTAGGTAATAAGGTCCTGTTTTATTTCACACGTAAGGTTGTTAGTAGTTCATGCTCATAATCCGGAGTCCCTAAACATGCAGATTCTTGCTACCTGCTCGTAATGCTAAGTGATTTCCCCAAATCATGAATTTGATCCAGATAATTATAATTGATCATAAATAATTAAGTTCATTCCAATTCGGGAAAATATTTAGTTTCCCTTACAAAGGGTGGAGGAGAATATATTACTTATAATTGTGATCAAAGCTCATGATAATTCTTACATATTTGGTGAAGAATAGTGTTTAAATAATACTGTTTCTCATTGAATCCCCTACATTTCTTATTATTAAAAGTCTATTTATTGTTTCCACTGCTGTCTGCGTCTGGGTTTTTCAACTTTAACTCATCTACAAATAATCCAAACATTTACCAGTAGCTAGTTTGGTAATCACAATTCAAGTGGAGAAATTATATAACAGTTCTATCACGAAATGTTAACGTAGAACTCACTTAACATGACTGTTATGTCGTTGAACAATGACAATGTGGCAATTCAGCAATAAAAAATACGCTACAAATGTACCAACATATCTGACCTTCCTTCAAAGTGAACTGTTTAACTGCGCACAAGCAGTTACACACATGAAAATTACACTTGTAAGCACAGTTAAATGAAAATGAGTTAAATCACGTTCTATAAATCAGGCTAAATTAAGCGTAAAGAATAATATCAAATCAAAATAAATAAAATGCAAAAAAATTTAAGCAAGCATTTAAGTTCTACACTTTTGCATCTATTTTATTACAAGCCAAGTCATACTTGTTACTGTGTGTAAACTAGAAGATATAAAGTAAGTATAAGACATTGTGAAAAAGAAGAAGAAAATGTGAAGATTATGAAGTATCTAAATAAACTTTACTTGCCCTGGCAAAACTTGTCACTTGGTTGCTTAAGTGTTTTATGTTGTTGCTATGGTGTTGCCAATGTATTCTGGGTCATTACAAAGGTGTTGTAAGGTGGTTTCTAGGGTGCTCTTAATGATTGCTAGGGTATGGCTCGATGGCTTCACCACCATCATATGCACAATATTGCACAACTCTCCTGTATAAGCTGCTCAATTTTACACCTCATTTATGGGTCTACGACAAACTGTGCGGGACAAGTTATGCACCAAGGTTTTGTCCAGAAAAAAAACTGAATACTGAAGAGCACCACTAACTTTGGGAATATTATTTAATAGGCCTTCAGGTAGGAGCGGTACCATGTGAAGACGTAGAGTGTTGTGCTCCTTATGAGTAACTTTCAATTCCATTTATAATCGTAATTGTTTTGGACCTCGAGAAGACCCCACTTCTGGATTGAGCTCACCGAACTCTTCGCAGAAGGCCAACTGACAACAAATGAACCACCGCACGGTTTCGTGCTAAAATGTCACTACTTCTCTGAAAAAGAAGACCTTTGGAGGAAGGCTACAGGAATGAAGTTATAATAACCACAGCCCATGGTGACCAGATATTGGGTTCTTCCTGACTTCACTCAGACAGTGAACAAGCAGAAAGCGGCCTTCAGCAAGGTGAGGAACTTACTCAGGAAATGTGATGGAGTTGAGATATCCTGCTATTTTGAGGATTACGATGCAGGACAGACAGGAGATGAGCTTCAAAGATCCGGTTGAGGCTGAAGACTTAATTCTGAGGAACCTAACAGATAAGTGACGATCTTCTGACGTGCTTCGGTTAGTAGCTATGGGTGGTCGAATAGCAGGCCACTGACTATACTGTAAGGTCCAGTTTAGATCTGGTTAAGCAATTTGCTGCAGTTCCGTATTGCTCAGATGTTTATTTAATGATTGTATGCTGTTATGTCGCTATGTCACTATGTTAATACAATTTTGGGTTCTTAGCAACTTATGGATCCTGTGATTTAAAACTGCACTTGAACAATATAACAAAAGGTCGCAAAACTTCCCCATCAACGCCGGCTTAACGCAACCTAAACATTTCAGTCAGCAGAGCTTGGACAATAATCATAAGCTATTTGGATAATGTATGTACATCAACATCCAACCATCAAAACCTCATCCCAACTGTGAAATATGGTGGAGGGGGCATCATGGTTTGGGGCTGCTTTGCTGCCTCAGGCCCTGGACGGATTACTGTCATCGTTGGAAAAATGAATTCCAAAGTTTATCAAGACATTTTGCAGGAAAACTTAAGACCATCTGTCTGCCAACTGAAGCTTAACAGAGGATGGACGATGCAACAGGACAACGACCCAAAGCATAGAAGTAAATCAACAACCGATAGCTTCAACAGAAGAAAATACGCCTTCTGGAGTGGCCCAGTCAGAGTCCTGACCTCAACCCGATTGAGATGCTGTGGCATGACCTCAAGAGAGCGATTCACACCAGACATCCCAAGAATATTGCTGAACTGAAACACTTTTGTAAAGAGGAATGGTCCAAAATTTCTCCTGACCGTTGTGCAGGTCTGATCTCTGGTTGAGGTTATTGCTGCCAAAGGAGGGTCAACCAGTTATTAAACCCAAAGGTTCACATACTTTTTCCACCCTACACTATGAATGTTTACATGTTGTGTTCAATAAAAACATGACAACGTATAATGTTTGTGCTGTATTAGTTTAAGCAGACTGTGTTTCTCTATTGTTGTGACATAGATGAAGATCAGAACACATTTTATGACCAATTTATGAAGAAATCCAAGTAAGCCCAAAGGGTTCACATACGTTTTCTTATAAATGTATCTCTGTAAACTTATTGATTTTATGTGATAAATTATCTTTGGATGTATCCTGAAACTACACAAGCCCTCCTCTGTACTTATAAAGCAGCTCCAAGCCCTTCATTAGAGTTCCGTGTTGGCTTGTGTGCAATAACAAAATGAATTGATGTGTTTCATTGCACAATATTTTGTCATTTCTCATGGGATGTAGCAAGTGGAAAACAACTGAATTGAGCAAGACCATCTGTTATTAGTATAAAAAGTGTCTGTGAATGTCACCAGTAAACATGACCATGTACACAGTGCTGAGATGGCTCGTGAATTTCTCTTCGCACATTGGTTCTTGGTACATTGCTGCTGTACTGTATGTAGCTTCAAAGGATCTCACATTGCAATGGGAGCTGTGTCACAGGCCTTCAGAGCTCTTGTCTAGCACATTTCACATACAGCATTAGGTCTTGTTGTCAGGGTAACATATTTACATTGTCATTAAGCAGACGCTTTTATCCAAAGCGACTTACGAATGAAGCAAACAATGGAAGCAATTGGAACAACATAAGGACAACAAAAAGCATGAGCACAGTACAACTGGTCTCATATAACCTGCTACAGTATACAAAGCCAAGTTTTTAAGAGTAGGAAAGAGATAGAAGTCAGAACTAATCGGTGCTGACAGAAGAGAAGTGTTTTCAGCCGATTCTTAAAGATGGCTACAGAATCAGCTGATCTTGTAACAGCATGCAGATCATTCCACAAATGTGGAACAGATCCAGAGATGGGGCGTGAGAATGATTCTTTCCTTTTTTGGGATGGCACTACAAGATGTTGTTCATTTGCAGAGTGTAGAGATCTGGTGGGTACATAAGTCTGTATAGCGAGTGAAGATATGGGGGTGCAGAACCAGTGGTGGTCTTGTATGCCAAGAGCAGAGCTTTGAATCTGGTGAGAGCGACTTTAGGGAGCCAATGTAACTTAATGAAGAGAGGAGTGACGTGTGCTCTCTTCGGTTCATTGAAGACTGCTCTTGCCGCTGCATTCTGGATCATCTGAAGAGGTTTGGTTGTGCAAGATGGAAGTCCAGCCAGTAGCGCAAAAGTCCAGTCTGGACAGGACAAGAGCCTGGACTAGGACCTGCGCATGCTCAGAAAGGAAAGCATACTACGTGTTGTGTAACATTCACCAATAAGTGTCTCTTGCTCATGTTATAAATGTATATACGCCTTGGTGCTATACGATCCTGAAGAAAAATACTATATGCAATTCTGTAGATTGTGAAACAATAACATTGAGAAAATAATTTAAATTAAATAGAAAATAAATTTAATAAGTAAAAATAAAATTACCAAAACATTCTTTCTGGGTAAAGCAAGCACCAAAAAACTTCTGAAAGTAAACAGCTGTTTTTATGGAAAAACAAATCTGACACTAATATTTTATTAAAAAAAAAAAAAAAAAGACTATATCAGCATCAACTTAAAACTTTGACTTAATAGTTCAGTTATAGCAAACCATTGCAATATCCATAAATTACTTCTATTGTTTACCTAATTTGCAAGTCGATTTGGATAAAAGCATCTGCTAAAAGACTTAAATAAATTAAAATTTACATCTAACCCAGGCTATACGGTTTTAATGTCTGACAGTGTTAAAGGCACTCCCACTAGACACTTAAAGTGATTGATCCTGTTTAGAATTTTTTTTGTCATGTTGGTTGGAAATCTCTTTACATCCTGATATCGATCAAGAAGTATATTTGTCAAATAATATTTTTATAATTATATGTCGTCTGTGAAAGGCGTAAAGGACCAAAAACGTCAAAACGTTCTGGCAAAACGCTGTGACTGGTCATGTGTACATTTTCAGCATACAAACATATTTTACATACCACTGCGCACCCGGTTCACGCAGACAATGTAGGGAGAATGGTGGACAATCAGCAACAATCAAACTATCCTGCGGAACCGACAACAAGTAAATCTGTAAAACCGACAAAAAAAAGTAAATTGAAAAAGCCTTGACTAAAAAAATGCCTGGATCATGAAAGAGGAAAAACTCAAATTAACATCGGTTCAGCTTTTAAACTATAGAGACTGCTCCGGCAGGCAAAGGGTCTGAAAGATGATACCATGGTTGCTCTCTTTCTTTTGGACAGGTATGTCTGATGGCATAGAGGGTGGGATTATAATTTCAGTGCTAGCAGGCTAAAGTTAGCACCACCCCACCTTTAATGAGTTAAGCAGTCTTCAAGAACTAAATGGTGATTTGGACTTCGAAATTAGGAGGGGCGTATTACAGAAAGATCATAATTTGAAAATCATATCCTTATCAGATAGGACCTCATTTAGTACAAAAGCTATTACAGAACATAATCTTATTTTAACTACATATAGGAAAGGGGTATTACATAAGCATCTGAAATAAAATGGAACTGTCTTAACTTTAGGACGACCCTACAGCTGTCATAACTTCAAAATTATAAAAAATGCTCACAATTGCACTTTCCAACAATGGCATTACATTGATTAAGAATTGAAAATGAAGAACAGAGAAAATTTGCTCAAATTAAAGTGTCGGAACAAAAGATACATTCTATCTAAAAGCGAATGCTCACCCAGACCTGCCTGAAACACCTCCTGTAACCACACCCCCACAAATCCACGTCAGTTCGTAGTATGAGTTGACTAAGACCGCTCAAATGTATACGCAAGTCAGGTCTGTCGGTACAATTGCTTAGGATGTTCCAAATATGGTAAGAGGCATTACATTTCCATCACACGCTTGCAGTATTCGACCAATCACTATGCACTGGTTAACTGGCCAATCATAGCACACTTCTTTTTTCAAAGTGATGAGCTTAGTTAAAAATCTGCATGTTTCAGAGAAGTTTGGCAAGAGGAGATACAAACATGCACAGTATGTTGAAAATACAGCATGTATACACATTGCATTACATCTTAAACTAACAATATTTTTAGTTTTAGCCGTGTCATTTGACTCCTTTAAGATTACCTAACTAGCAATAAGATACGATTTTGTAAGAATAGGAATCCCAAATCAAGTTAAGATTTGCTTCTGTTTGCTACGAATTTGTGAAAAATCCTAATTTAACTTATCATGACTTAAGTTAAGACCAAAGATAAGAAACTTTCTGTAATACGCCCCCAGGAGGAAAATATATTGAGCTCCACTTCTGGATGAAAACTGTTTAGGTCTTAACACAACAAGCATGTTAAAGGGACAGTTCACACAAAAAATATATACATTTATTTACCTCATGTTATCAAAACCTGCATTTTTGGGATGATCGTCCATACAATAGAAGTTAGGGGCCAAGGTTGTTTAGTAACCAACATTACTAAAAAAGAAAGACAGACATAAAGGTTTAGGATGACAGGGGGTGAGCAAGTGATACAAAAAAAATATTTCTGCCCACCAAAAAGGAACAAACCCAGCTGTAGGGTTAAATTATATATACTATAAAAATGTGGCATTATGAAAAATTATAAAATACATTAATGCCACCTCAAAATGCATTCAATTTTATCAAATTGGCAAGCATAGTTGTTAGTTTTATACGCACACAAACACTAATATTTATGTCAGTCTCATTCTGAGGTAAAGCCTCCATAAGATGAAGTTTTTCCCTGAAAGACTGCTTCATTTCAGCATGTCTAAATTCAGTGAGTTTAGCTTAATGGCTTCTAGAGAGTTTCCCGTCTGCTGAGCCCTTCCACATTGCAGTTTGAATATGTTTACTGCTCTACTCTGAGCTCCGCTGTGGCGTCTTCGTTCGACCCACAGAGAATGTTCTCCATTTGCACACTGAACAGTACTAGTTTGCATTTCAAAAGCTCAGCGTCTGTACAGCCTCACCTACTTTTATTCCCCCAATATCTGCAGCACACGTCCTAATAAATATCTGAGACTCTACTTTGGTCACACATTTCATCTCTGTCAGTGCTGTGTTTACATTTGCCTTACTTAGTCATGTTAATATTATACTTTCATCTGAACTTTTAAATGTCATCAAACGCTCTCCCCCTCTCTACATGTCAAAATAATCAGCCTCTTCTCTGAGAGATGTTGAGTTCAATGATCAATTTTACGAAGTCTGGATCACAAGTTCTAGATCAGCCATGAGAGTTAAAAAAGTTTTATTTTGTAGTAGTTTAGGTGCAACATGAAGTAAAGAGTGGCTGGATCCACACACAATTTAGAGCAAAAGATCATGATGCAAAGTGTTCATTGCAGTGCCTTTTGAAGAGGCCAGTTTTGAGCACTTCAGTTTGGAACGACCCTTCAATATGGCAGCCTTGATTGTTATCACTCCAAAGTGCTCGGAGGTGGACTCATACCCTTTGGAAAACGGTCAGGCATAGATGTTACATTAGTAATTTTGTGTTTATGTTGTGCTTGCCAATTTCACAGTCCTCTTAAACTTACTGACACCTAGTGGTGTGAATGTAGTATATCAGAAGTAAAATGTTTTAGTCACTAATACGAAAAATTCTGAGTCCTCCATGATTCATGAATCGTTAAATTGAATGGGCTCTGACCAAATATGAAATGCTGCACAGCAAAATATCAGCAAACGAGTGAATGAATAAGTTCAACACACCACCTACCTGCTATATTCATTTGGCTCCTTAAGAATTCCTGACAAATTTGAGTTATTGCTGTTTATAACCATACTGTAGTAATCTACAGGTATATCTATGTGGTGCTGCTGTATCTCCATATCTGAATCAATATTATTGCAAAATATACTGGCAAAAAATGAAGACTTTAACTTCATTCATTTAGCTTTTTTAGAGAATAAATTATGAGTGTAGGAACCAAAATGTTAATAACGTGTCAACTAGATACAGGTACTGAATTATTTATGATATTATCATTTTGTGAATTAGCACAATATCAATAATCATGGTCATTAATATCACAATTATCGACAGTAACCTCAATCTCTAAATGTCATATTTCAGAACATTATTTGGTTCCCATGATGCCCCTTACTACTTTCTCTTTAAATGAGCTCTCATGCACATAATCCTTTGGATAATTCCTTAATGTATCTGTTTTACATTAAACCCCTGGTGTACCTTCATTCTGATATTAACACCATGGCAATTTTTTTATGGAATGCAGAATGCAGTTTAATAGAATCCATTCCATTCCATTTTCTACCGCTTATCCGAACTACCTCGGGTCACGGGGCAGTTTAATAGATTTAATAGATATTTTAAATTGATCTGTATCTAAATTATTATCCTTAAATGCTTCAGTAAACATATTTCAAATTAGTTAACGTCAGATCACGCGGCATAAATGCAATAAAACTGTCTCCATTTGTGCCTAAGTATTGTTTTAATAGTTAATGTTATCCACTGTAAAGGTAAAGTCATGGCACAGTAAACATACAACTGTATTGTTCAACGATATTAAAGTCATAGGATTCACACTATGACATCACTCTACAGCACTATTTATGGTTAAGACACAGATTTGTACAGACATGAGAAATCAGATTTTTAAAGTGGGAAAAATATTGCATTAATTACCCATCAACCTGATTTCTTTGACTACATTCACACTGCTTGTATTAATGGTCAATTCTGATTTTTTTTCTCAAATCCTATTTTCTGTTTGGCTGTTCACATTATGTTTAGGAATGTGGCCCATATCAGTTTATGATATTATTGTCCCCAGTATTCAATCAATCATACATAGCAGTCTGGCTACTGGCACTTCGCCCTCATCTCTAAAACATGCAGTAGTGCAACCTCGTCTGAAATAGCCAAAGCTAGATCACACTGTCTTGTCAAACTTTCGACCAATTTCAAGGATACCATTTTTATCCAAGGTCCTGGAGAAAACTGTGTTTAATCAACTACAGCCTTTTTGTGATCCAAAAAAATTTTTCAACGATGTGGAAGCCACAAAATTCATGAGCAATGATAAGGAGAACAAGGAGCAGAGGGGGGAAAAACACTTTGTGGCGCAATTGCTGCTGTGTGTGGATGCAAATTCAGAGCCAGGAGTGTTGGGATCGTGATGTAAATAACTTAACTGAAATGGATTTCACGCAAAATTTCAGTATGTCCAGGGCTACTTTAAATTATACCTGCCAGGGACTCTCAAGTAAAGTCTCAAGTCTACGTTATCTATAGAGCCCTTTCAACTACAAAGTAGACCAAAGGACTGTACAACCGCAACAAAAGAAAATAACAACACGCATCAAACATAACAGAAAAATTAAAACAATTCATCTTACAAAAGTCATCAATTAAAAGCAGTAGAAAACAATTGCTGTTTCACGTGTGTTTTAAAAACATCAACTGAGGGTGCGGATCCGATGTTAGGTGGAAGGGTATTCCATAGTCTTGGGCCTGCGACCGAAAATGTGCAATCTCCTTTGGCTTTCAGGTGAGCTTTCAGATCTGAAAGCAAAAAGCAATTAAATGATCTTAGAGGTCTACCCGAGTGTAGTGGAGTAGGCGGGGTGAGACCGTGAGTCTAGGCTAGTGAGTAATTGTTAATGAACGTCAGCTGTGCGCGCAATGGTCTCGTATCACGGAGGAGATCGGGAGCATAAGAGAACGAGCAAACGGACCGTCGAGGAGAGAGGACCAGGCCTGGATTTTAGTTGTGGTTTGCTGGTGTCACCAGCAGTCGCCCGTGAGGGGCTGTCGGCTGTCTATTTGTCATTATTTTATTAAACGTATTGAGAGTTTGCCGGTTCCCGTCTCTTTCAATCCTTTTAATTGAACCTTGTTACATTGGTGCCGAAACCCGGGAGGAAGGAGAGACATGCTGTCGGAGAGTCCTCGCCGCCGAGTGGCCTCGCGTTGCCGGAGAGTTCGGGCAGCACAGACCAATGGCGTCCGCCAGTGGCTGCCCGAAGCAGTTGTTCTGGAGAAGAGGAGGAGCCATTGTGGGCCGCAAAAGTGTCGGTGGGACGGTGACCTTTACTGCCGCGCTCCTGTGTCGAGGTGGGGTTATCGTCCAAGCAGGAGCGGGGGAGTTGCCACCGTCCGCCAGAGGCCGGAGCCTGCATCCGTCCGCCCAAGGGGGAGGAGCCGGGGGCGTCCAGTGAGCGCCCAGGGTCACCGCAAGGCACCGCGAAGGAGAGTACCCCGGCTGGTTGAGGACCAAGCGGGAGCATGTAGGGGAACCGGACTATAATTTTTTATTTTTTTCCTCTCTCCCCTCTCTCTTTCCGGTCGCTCCGAGGGCTCCCGTCTCTGTTGTCTCGTCGCTACATACCCCAAGGGGAACGGTACTCCGAGACTGGGAAACCCCCGAGGGAGGGAGCAAGCATAGTCTCGGGGGTACCCCGGCCTGTGAGGGGCGATGGGGAATGTAGTGGAGTAGGCGGGGCAAGACCGTGGGTCAAGGCCGGTGAGTGATTGTTAATGAGCGTCAGCTGTGCACGCACCGTTCTCGTATCACGGAGTGACCAGACAGTCGATGAGAGAGGACCAGCCCTGGGTTTATGTTGTGGTTTGTTTTATTTGCCGGCAGTCGTCCGCGAAGGGCTGCCAGCTGTCTTTTCTTTTTTATTATTTTGATTAAATGTTTAAATGTTTGCCGGTTCCCGTCTCCTTCCTTCCTTTTAATTGAACCTCATTACACCGAGTTCATGTGAATAAAGTCCATAATATATCCTCTCCAAAGCACTCTCACAGTAAGACACTCCCACTCACCCAAATGCTGTTCAAATCTAGCACTTCACTGTCCCTCTACTGCCTAAACTCACTGCTCTCCTCCATGTTGTTACGATTAAACACGTGACACAGTAGGTCGCACCGGCCCAGAATTATGACGCGGGTCGATGTAGAATGACGTAAAAGTTGCATGAATTCCGATATTACCGTTCAGACTGAGGTCGCATTGCAAAAGATCAGACCTGTATCTGATTTAGGAGCATATGGAAGTGGCTCAGATCAGATTTAAAAAGATCGGACTCCATTTGGTTTGTCCTGTTCACACTGACATGCAGATCAGAAAATTGGTGACAGTCTGAACGTAGGCGTGACTTCGCCTCTTACAGTTTGCAGCAATGACTTCAGTCATGCAAAAAGATGAGAAACCAGCACTTTATTTCATTGTGGTAAACCATTGTAATTCATATGTGCCTGGTGTTGTGTAACACAATTAATTGATTAGACCTGCTTTCCGAGATGTTGTACCTCTAGACATTATGTGCATAACAATATCTGTCTGGAGTTTGATGGTTTGATCTTGTTAAATTAATATAGAGATAGAAAACAAATCTTAACCTCCTTCCAGACAAGGGGTCGAACAACCTCAGATTTGATAAAAGTCACGTCGACAATTAATAAATAAAATAAGAGCTAGAAAATGTTTTGCAACAAGATTTGATGGGTGTAGGCAGTAAGACACTTGTGTGTGTGGGCTGCGGTAGAAAGCGGGACTCCCGCAAAATAGCCTCTAAATATTATATAGTATCAAAATACAAATAAACTGTTGTTCATCTATTGGACAAGAGCAACAACAACAGACATGAGCAACAACAACAGACATATGAAATCATGTACAGATGCCTATAGGAAAGCAGATAAAACTAGAGTATCAAGGACAAAAATAAGTAACTATTCTGGATTTTAAAGTATGATAATTGTATTAGATGAATTTTTTACTTAAAAAGATAGGCCTATCATCTCACCCTAACGTTACATTGAAGGTTATATATATAAATATAGCTGCTAGCAGCGATACGGGGCCAAGCCCACACACAGCCCACACTTCCCCCACATGCCCATAAACAGCCCACACTTCCCCCACATGCCCCCACAGTCCACATTTCCCCCACATAACCACACTCTTCTCCCAGTGTACCCACAGCATGTCCTCCCTATATCGTGATTTTATGGCAAATTTCAAAATGGTGGGCTGTTGGGTGGGACTTTTCAATGGCAACATAACCAATCAACTCGACCAATCCAGCACGATTCAAGGAATCCATAGACACAGAGATCACAATTTTTCCGACAAACATTTCAAAAGTTAGGGGCAAAAATAAAAAAAAATCAAATCTCGTGACCCATTGGTAGGGCTGTTCCCCATTTTGGCTCAGCCAGTTTTCGTGACAATGTGTCACAATTTCTAGGACTAGTAACGAAAAAACGCAATACTGTGCTTTTCAAGATGGCCGCTACTGTAATGGGTGGAGTCTTAGTGTAAGGCTTGGAATGCGAGGAGTGTGATGAGTGCATGACGTGTGCTGAGTAAAATGTTTGTACATCACTGGGTTCAAAAGTAACAGGCGTTTGAAAAGTGTATTTTTGATCTGTTGGTGGCGCTAGAGTGAGTGCTAGAGACCTGATACTTGGTCATGTGACTAATGAGTACCACCTCTACGAGTGTGCCAATTTTTACATTTTCCTATGTAAGGTTCATAGGGCTACCATAGACACCCATGGTTAAGAATAATAATAATAATACTGATAAGAAAAATAGAGGCCATAGCCCCCTCGGGGCTTGGCCCCTATTTTAACGGGTGTCATTAACAAAGTTAATTAATTTACTTCACCTAAATGCCACAGTCTCCACAGTCTTGCGCTTTCTTAACCTGATACAACTGATCTCATTATTGTTTTGAGATAACATGAGGTTGTAGACGCATGTGTGACAGACAACCTTCGAGTCTGTGTTAAATATGCATGACCAGATACAGCACATGAGCTCAAGGTGGTGTCAATGGGTAAGTCTATTTATAATGAATGACTGTTGTTCAGGTGTGCTACAGTACTCACTGCTGGACATTAATCACCACTCATGTCGTACTTCACCTGGTGTCACGGTGACCATCACGTTGCATTAACATCTAGCCACTCAAAAGATTTTTAGGGAATTTCAGAACTTTTCATTTTTAATATTAAATGACACCTATTAAATGATCTGAAGTGTGCTATAAAGACCATTTTGCCACTGCCAGAAAGTGAAACCAACACCCTACCACTCAGCTGTGGAACTCGGGATGAACTTGTATAAACCAATGACCATTTAAGATGGGTGTACAATTGACAAAAGGTCACACGTATGTCCTGATGTCTTATCTTAAACCAAATCATGACAAAGAGTGTCATGCACAGAACAAGACCTCAAGATAAGCCGCTCATGTTCTCCTATGTCACCTTCACTTTACTTAGGACGCAAACAATGAAACAACAACTGCTTTACAACACTGTGCTAAAAGACATTAAAACTTCAAAACGTCTTATGGTACAGTACACGATAAAGAAAATGATTGAAAATGAAGTTTAACCACATTCAACCCAATGCAATTTTTTTTTAAATACTTACAATTGAGATTATTTAAGGAGGGCAAAACTTATTTTCACAATCGAACACAGGCACAAAATTATAAGAACTACAATGTAAAACAAAACAGAAAACCAGCTGAGAAGCATGATCAAACCGTAGCTTTCAACGAAATATTTGGTAACAAAAATAGAAAACATAAAACGGTGCAGATGAGCAGCCGCTTTAATTAATTAGGACATAATTGTTCAAACAAAATGATTCACTGAAATGAATCACACTTCTGCCAGACACAGTACATGTGATGAGAAAGTGAGGACATTTTAGGTGTTTAATAACTGGCTAGTGTGCTTGGCTTTAAAGCAAGAACATCATGCACTCTTTTATCATGATTGATTGCTACTTATTGGATAAAGTGGCTTTTTGTTTATAGCATCTTTCATGGGATATGAAAAAGTAACAGAACAAACACAGATATGCGGATTGTTTAGTTTAACAACAGGAGTGTTTATCAATACAGAAACCACTACTTACTAAGCCAGTTTATTTGACGAAATTTTCAAAAGTGGCCTATGAAATACCCTAATGCACACAACTAATGTACAAATCCATTGTTACATTGCAACTGACAAAGAGAAAATGTATTGTAAACTTCATCACAAGTATTTTCTTCTCAGCATGAGAAGTTCAATCAGCCACAATATCAAATACACAGAATATATCCAGTTAATTCACCAAATACAACATGGGTACACCACCATCCTTACTCGAATTGCTGTACGTGCATGACAAAATAAACAGATCATCTAGTCCACCAAACACTAAATCATTGAACCAAACATGTGCCTACCATGCATAGTCTTGAAACGCAAACACCTTTGAAACGCATCAAATGCACAAAAAAATGTGTCTTTTTTATACAAAGTTAACATAACAAGCAATCTGGCAGTGCTGGTGAACATAAACCTGAAAAGAACTTTAGTCGTAGGCCTACTTACAAAACCTTTAATGAATTTTATAAGCTTCTCACATCTTAAGATTGCTTCGAGTACTTTTATTATTATTCTTTTGTCTTATTGTTAACATTTCACGCATTGCCCTTACCTGTGTGGGAATTCAATGCAAACTCTACTAACTTACACCCATCACTCACGGGGCGACGTCAATTTTCTAAATACTGCTACGTTCGCGTTTAAATGAACACACAGCGATATCTGGACAAATTGAAACGAAACAGAGATGGACCGCTTTCAGATCGCACCATTTAAAGAGTAGGTAACATATGATTTTTTTAGGCCCTACTTTGGTTTATGGAGTGTCCAACAACAAGTTTATGTACATACAATGTGTAAAAACACTTTAATCTCGTAATTATAGGCAGTTATTCGTACCTTACTTCTTGACTGACTCTCAAATGATTCGTTCCTCGATTCATCCGTATCATTAATGACTCAATCATCACTTCATTATCTCATTAACTTGTTCAGGTGTTCAATAGGGAGACATCCAAAGTATTCTGTCAGGGGGGGCCTGAGGACTGGAGTTGAAAACCACTCGGTGAAATGACGCGCACACAGTTAAACCCTGGGTTTATACTCCTTCGGTATTCTTTGAAAAATGAATTGTAACCATTTTTCCCTCAGACGTTCTTGCTTAGGTTGCTGAAATAAGACGGACTTAGTTTCACACCGTAGAACACAGACTCTAGACATGATACACACGCATCATGAACGAGTGACAGTGTTCGGGGGAGGAGACGTACATTTTCCTGCCAGTCTCAGCAACACGTTTATGTATAGTGACATAGATATGCGTCCACTAATCGTTTGGGTGATTCAGAGTCGACTCCCATTTTTACAAGCAAATAACTTCGTTATTTATTCACCTTCGGACTTACAACTTGGCAGACAGCTTACTTTCGAACACGGCAACATAACAGACTGCATGAAATGTCATTTTCATGATGTCATGTTAGGTACGCTTTAATGACAAGTCAATTAATCCGTTAACTCCTCCCATTCAACTCTCAGTCTGCTGCTAGTGCCATTTCAAAATGCAACAGCGGTTTTAATGCATCCAATCAAATCTCAGAGAAAGACGACAACCACGCCCATTATTAACATAAAATGTTTTTGTGATTGACTGTATGAATCTCGAGACGATGTATGTTCTTTTTCCAATTAAAGGAGCCAGTCTTTGGCTGTTTTAGAGGCTTTGATTATGTTTTTTAAAAATGGATGATCATGTTTCTAACTTAAAAAAACGCTATATATTTCACAAATTTCAAGTCTACTGTTCATCGCTGTCCCACTTCTAACAAACCGACTGGATTTCTTCCAGTCAATTACTGACTGTCGTGATTGGCTTCCGCTTCTCAGGCTGTTGTGATCGGTCGGTGCCCCTCCCATGTGCATTCAAAAACTTTGGCTTTTAGCAATTAACAGCAACAATGACGTCTACTTCACTTTATCTGCTAAAAACATGCGGATGGATCGAAGTGTAATGGACGTCTATTCGTGAAGAGCAGACGTCAATCTTTGTTAGAGATCACACATTTGTTTCCTACTATGGCGAGGGAAATGACATCGGACTGATTGGCGTGAGACCGGTTATATTAATAAACACTAATGACAGAAGCCTCAGTTTTGCCTTTTTATATTGGATCCGAGTTGGATAATAAAACAAGCAGATTGACCAGGAGACATCTGCAAGCATGACTTCGAAGGACGTTTCATAGAAGTGTTTAAGACACGCACACACACGTACACACAATATCTGTGTATTACACAGAACAGCTTTCACAGCAGATGTTAAAGTCATGGAAGCTGTTATTTGACTGTTGGTTATCTTGCATGTGTGTAACTGAATTCTTATTACCAGCTGTACTGTGAAGAAAGTGAAAGTAGTTTAGCCTATAGCTCAGTCAAATGTTTACAATCTCTGATAACCAAACACTTCTCCAGCGGCTCTTCCTCTTCTCTTAGGAACACCTCGCCCTTTTTTTGGTGTATTCCTTTGGGCGGAGGTTATTAAAAGCACTCGGAATGGTGACATCATGTACCGGGAAGTACAGGGCTGTAGACTGATTCCAGCCGCTCTCTGTAGTCCTTGAAAAGCAAATTCTTTTAAGGACAATATCTGTCTTGGCACTGAAATTTGAGGTTTATCATTTTGCAGATATTGTCTATGCTCTAACAGCAACACGAACTAAAGGTTGAAAAATAGGGTCGCGGAGAACGTGCTCTTTAACACTATTTCAGCTTTAGGATGGTAAAAAAAATGTATGAGTAAAATACAACAAAGTTTGTAAGAAACAGTTTCACATGAGATTTGTCTTTTATCTCGTAAAAAGCCTTGTGTTTTTTCTTGAGAACACAGAGTGTTGTCACTGCCCTTTGATCCAAAACTCCTCTTTTTACAATTTCAGAAGAAAGATAATGATTTATTTGAGGACAATGTATATTCTCTCAGAATTTTGGATGTAGCGAAAATGAGTTGTTATAAAAGTAAGCTTTGTACTTGAATCTTTAGGAGCAATTAATAATAAAATTCATATATTTCTGAACCAAATTTGAGCAGATTTCTTGTTTAATGGACATTCACCTGATAACTGAATAATCTCATGGAATCTTATTAGATTCTGTGTAACCAGTTATTAGCAAACCTCTTTAAATACATTTGTCATTGCCACAGAACATAACTCATATGAGGTTTCATTAAGAAGGTGCACTAAAGTGATAAAACCTTATTTAATTATTGGATCTTATTAAGACTTTGTTTTGCTAAAAAAAGTTCATCAGGTTAACCGACCTCATTATTTGGAAGGGATACAACAGGCCTTTTTTAAAGTTAAAGAATGCTAAAACAACTCCACACCACAATCCATTATCCTGGATAACCTGATCATCCATTACGATTTTGGTAACGCGCTTTTTACAATTACATCATTACGTAAACACCAATTTCCAACCGAAGGGAATAATCTGTTGCTATTGTAACCTTGAGACACTCTAATATCATCAAGTAATTGTTGTCAAAAATAAAGGCAACAGATTATAGTCTCATTAGAGGTGTTGTGAAAAAGGAAAATACATGATAATAGTTGCATGAAGTCATTATGCAATTTGAATCCATTATGATTGAAGTAATAAATGCTGGATGAGGACAGTCCAACTGGGGAAACAACCTGAGGCTGTTCGGAGGGGGGGTTGGGAGGTAAAGCGACACAGCGATCCACCACACGTTTGATTTGGTTTCATTTTTTTTGCTTGCGGCTAAAGGCACATATTTAAAAAACATTGTGCTCAAACGGAATGACGGGTGTGTGTGTTCATGTGGTCTAATGAGAACCTTAATGAAATACGCCACATCTCGCTATTTTCTTCTGTTACAGCATGCTGTTTTGTTCCTTTTGTAATGTTTGCATGGCTTTCCAGAGTTGCCAGAGACTCAGTGTGCTACACAAGTACAACTGCTGATTGTTTTTGTTTCACTGAAGACTATTTCTTTTTCTTTTTAAAACTGAACACAAGTAAAAATGTTTAAAGACAAACAGAGAGTGCCCTCCTCTGACACTTCACTAGTTCAAACAGAGAAACGCGTAACCACACGAACTAAAGCCTGAAACATACTTTGCAAGTTGCCTAGTGTAATAATGTCAATCTGTAGACTTGCCAACACCTTATAACAGTATTAATAATAATAATAATGTTAATAAAATGCGTTTATATACTGCTTGTGTAGTTACCAGTTGATGATTGAGATCTTCATTTTATTACATTTTGTATTATACAGTTTTCATAGAAAGGATCTTTTTTTCCCAGTTTTACAAAGCATTGTGCCGAGGAACCCTCTGGTGGAGAGACTACAGAACCTGCAGTAGAAAGACCTGGAAGATGTTTCAAGCTTTGGTCCTGGGGATGTTACCAGTTTTCTTTGGGCAAAATTTGAGCACACTGTTATAAAGTGCTGAATTGAGACCAACAGTTCATAGGCTACTGGAGAACTAAATTTGACATTGACAAAATATAATATAATATATAGTCTTTGATACGTGTTTAGAGGTGGTTTCAATAAACGTAGCATTTCAATAAACATTTATGCCATACAGCGCATCTCTTACATGTCTGTAATAAGAAAGCAATATTATTAAAGACTTCACCATTAATAAAAGTTTATCTTGGTACAATCCACAAAAAATTCTAATCTGTAGTTTTTTTCAACAATTTTAGAAGACAAAGTTGATTCCTAAATGAAACACAACTGAGAACTCACTAAACCTCCAAAGCTATGAAAGAGCAACATCTGAGCAAAACAAATCTTCCGGAGGATTTTGAGTTGTCAGCATGAAAGACCACCAGACAGTTTAGGACCTAATGACGCAGTAGAGCTGACATGAGGCTGTTGCCAGGGAACCAAGAATGCAGATACATTTTCAGAAAGGTTTGGTGGAATGCACGCTGAGGTTCACAAGGACCAAGTTAGAGGATACAGACAGGTGTATGGGATTCACAAAGAGCAATGACATTAAGTGGTTGGTATTAGCATTTTAGAATACATAATATACATCATACCTTTTTAGGGTAGTATACCTTCTTTCAATTGTACATCCAATCTGTATCGGCTGGACAGTGAAACTGTATCTTGTAAGAAGCCTACTGCTACACCTGATGCTGCAGTGGGTCTGTACCACCTTGGAAGGTTCTTGTTCTTCTGCACTGTAAGGTGAGACAGAGGAAAACATGTGAAACCCTGTCTCTTTCCACTGACTATTCACATTAAATTGTAGATCATTAGACCCTGACATATGGTTCATTATGGAAGCCTGTCTGAAACCAATTCCTCTTATGTAAGATAGCAAAACACTTTTTCTTAACCCGCTGACTTTGAGGTAGCTGTCATATTCTGCAGATGTAGCCAATCCGGAATCTTTAGATATATATTTTTTAAAGGTGGTTATCTGAGAAAATACAGTTAGGGTTAAATTTACATTAACATTGAAACCGCAAACGCCAACAGGGTTTATTTGATTGTAGTTTATATAAGCTCCTTTGTTTCCTTGTGTTAGACAAAAATATTTTCATCTTAATATTTAATCCAATATATTAAAGGGATAGTTCACAAAATGAAAATACATTCTTACTCATGCTCTTGTCATTTCAACCTGTCTGACTTTCTTTCTTCCTAACACAAAAGAATGTAATTTGAAGAATGTTGGTAACTAAACTACGGCGGTGCCCATTGACTTCCATTGGTTTTGTGTCCTTACAATAGAAGTTGGTACCGAAGTTGTTTGGTTACAGGTCTGTTGCAGTCAATGTCTCTCTCTTTGTCACAGAAATATGCAGGAGCAGCAAAATAAAGAATTTAATTAAAATAGTCCTTGTGTTTTTGGGTCCATTTTATAGTATTAGCGAGCAGAATGGTCTTCGAATTCCAAGAATGTTATTATGGAAAACTCATCCCACTCCCTGCTAAGACAAAAGAGCCTCTTCAGCACAGACAAATCACACTTATGTTCTTGGGGGGAAAATCCAGTCTTTTCTACATATAACGTTTGAGCTTTACATAAACCAAAGAGCAAGTGCTTGTTTAATGTAGACTTACTGTTTTTACCAAAATAAGCTGTTCATTTACCACTTTCGAAAAAAACATTTCTTAAAATGATGCAAACATATTTTATTGTATACCCTGTTTATTGTTTTTGCCTCTTGTCATTTGCCCCGTTTCAGAAAAGAGATTTAGTGAAAACTCTGAGTATTAACCCTGAAATGAGGGAAACTCTGGGTTTTCCATTTCAAAATGCGAGGTATGTCAAAACCGAGAAAGCGGGGTAACTCAAGCCCGTTTCAAAAAGAGAGTCAGTAACCATAGTTACTTACTCTGTGAACCTAACCTGGTCGGGAGCAGGTTTTCTTTGGTGAACACAGAGTTTCTTTCGATCTCCTCCCACTTAGACTGTAAAGCGCAAGTGCTGTATCTCATTCATTCATTAAGTTATTCATGGCACACATTTTGATCAAACAGAGGCCATCTCAGTGACATGTCATATGCGCTTTTATATAGATCCTGTATGTGAAGAGGATGCATTAATTCATAGGGATGTACTTTGAATTCAGGAGAGCAATTTCGTACCCGAGTGGATTTTTTTATTTCCCTGTGCATTTTTATTTACACTGTTCCATTTTCAGCCATTCCAACACAAATCTGATCCGAACAGGGTTCGAACAGACTGAATTTGATACGAGAGTCTGACACCTTACATGCGTCCTATATACAACATGACGTCTCACGATTTAACCTTCAGCACTCATGCGGAGTGAGAATTTAACATTTTTTATTATTTCTGTGGTTTCAGTTATTTAACAATTAATATATTTGTTTTTTGGTACATTCATCTATTTATTAAATGAAACTTAAGTAATTTTCAGCACATTAGTAAATCCATTGTATGCAGGGCAGAAAGTGTGCCCCCCTCTCAAGCGCTTACTGCCATGATGTTGCTTTTTTTGGTGCCGTTGCCATGGTGAATCATAATATCAGAGCTCCATTGATCATTGCTTGTCGTAGTTCTGGTGCAAGCGCTTAACTCAAGAAAAGTCTACCCAGAGTTGATAGAACTAACTCAAATACCCCTGTTCTGTGGCCTATCTCATGAATCGAGGTGAACAAACACTAAGTTGCAGAGTCAATTCAATTCAATTCAAGTTTATTTATATAGCGCTTTTCACAATGTGTATTGTTTCAAAGCAGCTTTACAAGGGCAAACAGGAAAAACAGAAAAGTTAAAACACAGCACAGTGCATGGTATTTATACAACGAGTAAGTTCATTCTAATAAATAACATCTAATTTCTAAATAAATAAATAAATAAATGAATGAATGCAGTCTCCCGGTGAGCAGGCCAACACTGCCCTGCTGTGGCGAGGAACCCAAACTCCAATGATTCATTAATGGAGAAAAAAACCTCGGGAGAAACCAGGCTCAACCGGGAGGGCCAGATCCCCTCTGACGTGTCATAGCTGCACTCAGACTGGTGACATGTGATTTTAGTTTAGCATTTAATACCAAATATTGTAACTTCAGCATTAATAAGACAAATAGTCCGTCTTTGCTCTTGGTTGGGGATGTAGTGGTCTGAGCTGGGATGGTCCGATGGTCATATTTCTCTTGGCAGCTGGTGGAATTGCCTTAGATGGAGCTGGGATGGTCAGTCTGTCTGCAGCTGTATCTGGTGTAATCTCAAATTGGGGATGGGCATCTGTCGGTCGTCTGGACATGGTGGAACTTCTTCCTACCTCGGGATGGGCATGGGGATGGGCATCTGTCGGTCGTCTGGACATGGTGGAACTTCTTCCTACCTCGGGATGGGCATCCCGAGGCAGAGGGCGGAAAGAGAATAAATAGAATAATTAGCGTAGCTGCTGTTCATTAACTATGCATTAAGTGAAAGCTTGGCTGAAAAGATGTGTCTTTAATCTAGATTTAAATTGGGAGAGTGTGTCTGACCCTCGAATAGTATCAGGAAGGCTATTCCAGAGTTTAGGTGCTACGTATGAGAAAGCTTGTCCACCTTTGGTGGATTTTGTTATTCTAGGTATTGTCAAAAGTCCTAAGTTTTGAGATCTCAGCGAGCGTGATGGGTTGTAACGTGATAAAAGCTCGGTTAAGTAAGTAGGTGCTAAACCGTTCAGGGCTTTGTAAGTAATTAAAATAATTTTAAAATCAATGCGATACTTAATGGGTAGCCAGTGAAGCGATGATAAAACTGGGGTTATGTGATCGTATTTTCTTGACCTAGTAAGAACTCTGGCAGCTGCATTGTGAACTAACTGTAGTTTGTTTATCGATGATACAGGACAACCACTAAGTAGAGCATTACAATAGTCAAGCCGTGAGGTCACAAATGCATGAATAAGCTTTTCTGCGTCTGCAACACATAAACTATTTCGTAATTTGGCAACATTTCTAAGGTGGAAGAAGGCTGTTTTTGTGATATTTGAGATGTGATTTTTAAATGACAGGTTGCCGTCTAATATAACGCCTAGGTCTTTAACTGTATTTGTTGGAGTAACAGTGCAGCTTTCAATTTGCAGGCTGTAATCGGAGATATTCGGTTTACTTAATTTTGGTGCTATAAGTAATATTTCTGTTTTGCTAGAGTTTAAAAGGAGGAAATTACTAGTCATCCAATGTTTTATGTCCTCGATGCACTCTGCCAGTTTGGATAGCTTAAAGGAATCATCTGGTCTTGATGAGATATATAGCTGAGTATCATCTGCATAACAGTGGAAGCTAATTCCATGTTTTCTAATAATGTTGCCGAGGGGCAGCATGTATATGGAGAAAAGCAAGGGTCCAGAGTAAGTTTTGAGTTGACAAAACCAGACAAACCCAACCTGGTTTAGATCAGGTTCAGCTGTGGCACAACGCTTGGTTTAAACTTTCTCTGTCAACTCCGGTTTGATCCAGAGTTCATGAGGCACTTGCACCTGAAAGTGTGACTCATGCGGCAAACGCCAAATCACACGGAACATGGAAAGCATCATCAGTTTGATTGACAAATCACTTTCCTGTTGAAGATGACGAGATCATTATAAAAAAAATGTCATGCATTGAAACATATTTACAAGGCTCTTAAGACTTAACACGCCTGCAGTGAAAGATTGAGAAGGCAGCTACTGACTATATTTAACGAAACCCCCTCAAAACCAATGCACTTTCTTGAAACCTCTGCCTATGCTCAAACTAAACGTGAACTTTCCTGGGTAAAAACCCAAACCAGAATTTGTGATACGGGCCAGTGGACTGGTGTTTTTGTTTTGTTGCTTTGTCATCAAATAACCACAACTTCAAAAGTTTGGGATCCCAAACTATTTTCTTTAATGAATTTACAAAGTGTAGTACTGCATTAACAATTAAAAAATATGCTCTTCAGCCACCTGTCTCCATAATGGTGTGCAATAGCTTTTTTTTTCACAAATTCACAAAACCAATTTTCGCCCTACATTTTGTTAAAAAATAATTCTGCATGTCTGATACACTCGGCTCCCAAAAGCATTTATGTTAATTCTTTTGATAGGTCATACTAAACTTATTTATAGAATCTAATTAGCACCAGCTACAGGCAAAAGACGTTAAAAAGAGAGCATTTTACATGAATGATGATGTACAAATAATTGAATGGATAGCAATTCAGTATGGATACCCAAAACTAAAAGAAAACCTTGAAGCTATCAGACTCTTCCTACCTTTTCTATAGAATGCAGAAGAACACTGGCTTATTTCAAGCAAAACTGACTTTTCCATTCATTTGTGTCATCACAGGATGTTTCTTTTTTAACTTTCTTTGATGTTTTTAGTACTTTTATACTTCAGGTTAGTATAGGTTTATGGTCATTATCATATTGTGTAGCGTTGTTGTGAGGCCCTGGCTAAACCTGAGAACCTGAGGTGAAACTGAGAAGGCTTGGACCTGACAAGGCTGCAAATTTTGAATTCAAGGCCCTCTCTGTGTGACGTATCTCAGAGAAGACCCAAAACCCAGTCTAAGAAACCTCTATGGTCTCTCATTATTCATACTCAGAGGAGACTGTTTTGTGCTTTACTGTCGCAGTGGATAAAGATTTGGGATGGTAAGTTTGAACCACATGCTGGCCAACCTTTGAGGCATTATTATCATGCCCTTAAGCAAGACTTAACCCCAGGATGCTTTTGGAAATGAGAATTCAGTTAATGCTAAAGGATTTTTAGTCTCTACATATCTTTCCAACCGAAGGTCGAATCCATCATCACACTATTGGCAGGAGCCAGTGCCGTGGGGATGTGATATGAAATATTTAATATTTTTTCAGGAGCAATTATAGATTTTAGGGTAAATATGTTGTATTTCATTACACCATAGCAATAAATTCAACCTATAATGTTTCACGTATTACATAATTATATAGCAATATGTCAGGCTTTGGGTTAACCACCTGCCTGTCTTTCTCTCTTTCTCTGTGTGTGTGCTTGTTGTCGAGCGCTTGGCCTTGTTTTGATTACCGCCACATGATCATTGTCAGTGTGTGCATGTGCCCAACCCCTCTCGCCTCTTCACTCATTCCCATAATTAATGCCCATTTCCTTCACCCGGTTTTCGTTTATTTCACCCTATTTATGCACCCTAGCTTCTTTTCCATGTGTCATTCGATGTTTACTGCATTCAATGTTTACACCTTACTGGCATAAGTGCTGGGGCTGGACTGGTTCGGTTCTCCCTCGCCTGGGGAGGTTGACGTTACAGCTGTCGGCTCAGACGTTAAGCCATCAATTGGACTGCCTCACTTGTTCGTGGTTTACGTTCCTCAGAGTCAAGTCTTCCCTTCGTGTGGGTCCGGAGCCCCAGAGCCTCAATTACGGATTATTCCATCCAGTTCCAGACCCTCAGCGCCGCCTTTTATTGCAATGCAGCAGTGCTGCGCACCTGGTTCTTGGAGGGACGAAGGGATGAAGTGGCGGTCATGGACTTGCCTGAGGACCTGGACTGGCTTGTCACACTCGTCCTCTGGGTGAGAGACCGCTGGAGCCCCACGCCCCTTCTCCTTGGCCTGGGACTGATGCTACCGTCGCCGAGACTACAACTACTCATCCAGTGGGTGCTGAGCCTATGCAGTTGTGCCACCTTCATCTCACCCCTCAGCAGAAACAGTTACGTCTTGCTCAGGGCCACTGCCTCTACTATGGCAAGCCTGGTCACTTTGCCACCAAATGCCCTTTAAAATCCGTGGTCCACAAGTCGAGCGGAGGATCCTGGTGGGTGCATTACATCAACTTCATTTATTTATATAGCACATTAAATTCAAAGTTTTGCCAAAAGTGCTTCACAAAATTTAAAACCAATAGTACAATAAAAAAAAAACATACATCCAACATATAAGAAGGTCAGCCATAAAAACGGATAACAGCCATTAAACAAATCGCACATGCTCCGAAGGCCAGCCTTCAGGTTTTCAGGTGGGATTTAAAAACCCTACAGATGGGGCTAACTTTTTGACCATCCATTGAGTTTAGCACTACTTTGCTCATTCTTTCAATGAACATGAAAACCTCTCAATCTTTTTTCAAACAGGGCGACCCATCTGGCTTAAAGCAGTGTGCCCACATTGCCTGTTCAATAGATGGATCTAGATGGATTTTGTGTATACAGCTCAACGCGAGCTCTTTCACCAGCTGAATTTGTGTGAATGTACTGTGAGGCCTTCAGATTGCATTATAACACGTTATCGATCGCCTTTATTCTTTATAAAACTCGGTGCTGTCTCAATTATATGTTTTTAACTGAAGTCTTGAATCACCTTAGGTTACCAGACACCAGTCGGAGTGCTGACATCACGTTGTTCTTTGAAAAGTGATGCATCTTATTTCGGGGGCTGGCTGCCAAGGATTGTTCGTTTTGTTGCTATCCTTTTGTGACCGTTTTAACAGATGTGTACTGGCATCATTTCTACTATCTTCCCGCATGTCTTAATTTCTATAATAAAATTCTCATTAAATCAGTTTGATTAGCCTTATTTTTTACTGAAGCCAAAGATTGCACAGATGCATAATCTGAATAGGTTCTATGACTTGATAATCGATGATTTAAGATCTTTTGTGGCTGACACACACACACATTTACACCTAAAGGATTATTAGGAACACCATACTAATACTGTGTTTGACCCCCTTTCGCCTTCAGAACTGCCTTAATTCTACGTGGCATTGATTCAACAAGGTTCTGAAAGCATTCTTTAGAAATGTTGGCCCATATTGATAGGATAGCATCTTGCAGTTGATGGAGATTTGTGGGATGCACGAAGCTCCCGTTCCACCACATCCCAAAGATGTTCCATTGGGTTGAGATCTGGTGACTGTGGGGGCCACTTTAGTACAGTGAACTCATTGTCATGTTCAAGAAACCAATTTGAAATGATTCGAGCTTTGTGACATGGTGCATTATCCTGCTGGAAGTAGCCATCAGAGGATGGGTACATGGTGGTCATAAAGGGATGGACATGGTCAGAAACAATGCTCAGGTAGGCCGTGGCATTTAAACAATGCCCAATTGGCACAAAGGGGCCTAAAGTGTGCCCCACACCATTACACCACCACCATAATTGCATTAATGAGAAATTGAACAGGTGTTCCTAATAGTCCTTTAGGCGAGTGTATATAGCATGTATGTTGATTTACATTAAAAAGTAAAATTGTTACAAACAGAGACATGCTGTTGTAAGACACTGATGGTGCAACTACTGCGTGATGGCAAGGACTTCTAAAGTGACAGCCGTCATCCAGATTTTAAGGTCAAACTAATTTTACGAATACTATACCACTTGCATTATTCACTGTACAGGGATCAAGTTAAACAAATAGACAAACCATCCATAGCGAGATTCTTTTTTTAAAAATCCCTCTTAAGACATTTAGAGGAACAACGTGCATTTTGTGTGTTCCGATGTATGAATGAGTGATAGTAATATGATCTCAGCTGTAGGAAACAGTTAGTGTCACACTGCCCCCTGGCGGTATGTATTAGTACAAACTTTGTGAAAAGCATCTGATCAACTATTTATTCAAGGAGAGCAATTAATTGCAGGTAAGATTATATAATTGTTTCTCAATATTGACTTTGTTACATAAGTTACTAAAATCTTATAAACAAAAGGTCGAATTAAGTTTGATCAAACCATTTAATAATAGTACTAATATATAAATATAATGATATATCTGCATATATTTTAATCAAAGTATGCCCTCACATTATATATGCAAGATTTAGCAGATTTACACTTTAGACCAAGAAAGGAAGAAATAAAGGATCATACACATTTGTTTTATTATTATATATAGATATATTGAATAAAAACATCTCTGTTTAATAAATGTGAAAATTCTCATTTGTTTGGGTATCAGTTTTAAATCTGCATGGTGATAATTGTTAGGGAACATTGCTACTATCCTCTCCTGAAAATTTAGGCAAAATAATTTACTGTGGAGGTCTGGTCGCAGATATATAAATATTCCCACCAGCCTGTGCAGTCACTAATCAGTCATGATTACTTCAAATTCATTTCCTGAGATACAAAAAGGAGATAAATCGTTATTAACAAATGTATATATTTTCAAGCAAGTTACTAGAACCAACCTTCTCATGTATGGCTCGCATTGACGGTGAAGATCAATCATTCCGCTTCAGTGCCGGGATCCGTTCCGCATTTTGAAGAAATTTTTGTGCGTGGAAAAAAGTCGCCTCACCTGCTGAGCCTCCAACATATCACTCCGCAGGGTCAGTTTATAATATTTTTATTTTGCACTATGTTTTTAAACGATGGTTCAGGTTTAAGAAATACACTACAATTTTATAACGCAGAATAATAAAATGCATTTTTAAATGAGATGGCTCTATTCAACACAACGCAGCGGTTAATATTGTGGGACTACTTAACATGGTATCGCTCGCGGGGCGTTATTCGGCTACACTCAAATATGGCTACCATGGAGTGAGAGCTATAACTTTAATATTTGTATTATTACTGAAATTTAACGTTCTGCTTCATTCTTCGTTATACAGGCTCGTCTAAATGTCGTATATGTGTTGTGTGCATGGCTAACACGTAAACAAGGAAACCAAATCGATGTGTTTTGTGCTAATAAAGTGTTGCTCGAAATTTCAGCTGGCTAGGCGAGCTGGTCGAATTCGTCGGGATTGAAAACGAAATCTGCTCTCGGTTTTTCCATCGTTTGAGGATATTTTCGCATCATTTTACCGAATGTGGCGAGGGATCGGCGCCTGCCATCGCCTCGCTGGAGCTCAGATAGCGGTCGGTATGGCTTGTTTTCGTTCGAGCCTCGCTGGATGAGGGATGTAACCCACAAGGATTTGGCGATGTGGGATGAAGCGGAATAAAGAAAAGTGATCCGTTCAAACCGAAGGAAAGCGACCGCTTTCTGCTCATGGATTACGCATCGTTATTTTATTGGATATAAAAGTGGATTTGACCGGAATACGCGTGCAATATCGCAGGAGACATTGCTTTGTCACGTTGGCTTATTTTCCAGAGGAATAGTGGTCTGTTCCTCCCCAACCCCCCAGCGCCACAAACACTAAACAAAAGTACTGTATGTCACATATATGACGATTCTTGTCATGACGGAAATAAGTCAAAATTGCTAGGGTCGAAGAGGTAAGTAAACGTCGAACGACGAGTGTTGTGTGTTTCTCGTAACGTTAATTATTTGCGAGAGGTTTTTGTCGTTTATATGGCGTTTCTACACGCCGAACTGTTTATTTCGACCGCGTCTGCAGCCTTTTTTGCAACAAATAACGTCCTAATATTTCGATAAACCGCTAGAAGAGCTTTAAAAGGCCCTGCATCTTTACACACACTACCTTTAATGGGCCGTTATTTGATTCCCGCTTGGATAGGCGACTCCAGGCTTGTGTAATGTTTCCAAGTTAATCAAGCCGGCTTGCAAGGCCTCTACTGTATCCACTTATAACCTTTCCTTCGCGTTTGCGCTCATCTTTCCACCGTTACACCGACACATTTTAAGTTGTCATTACTTTGATCGCCAGCCGAGGGACGAATGTTGTGTGTTTAGCCAAGTGATACAGCTAGGATCTGCCTTTGGACTCCCTAAGCAGTGCCAATCCGCCTCTACTATGCAAAGTCACCAGCCTTTCAATGTTTTTCTGCTTTAAAATAAGGATTTAACTGGAGTTTTTCATGGTACGGTGGCATTATTGGCACCCTGTGCACATTTCTCCCTGAAACACAATGCTCTGGAGAGTGGAGACAAGTGAACAAAGGCAAAAAGCTGGACATGCCCCCTCATGTGAAGAAGCACTTGCTTTGTGTGGTTCTGTTGTTTCCACAGGGCTGTCCATCTGACATGGGCTTTATTCTTGCACGTAGTGTGACATTAGATAATTTGAGATGTATGGTTTTATATGCATTATGATCTCATTGTATAGACGTCTATTTACATTTGATTGTTTAGGGACCTATGAGTCAAGATAACTTGGGAAAAGTCCTTTATATATGGCTACTTAAAAGTTATTTTATCGTATAAGATAGACAGGCATACATGAGCCATACAAAGAGGCAGTTTCGTCTGTATGGTGGTATTTTTGGTGGACATAGATATTTTTTAAATAAATAGCTTAAAAGTGAAAATGTGCCGTTTTGTTCTTAACCATAAACGTTTCTTAGGGGGGTGTAAGTCAATATACTAAGGTTGATTTAGTCATTTTGGAAGCTATCGACAAGTTGTAAATATTATTGGAGCATTTGGATATCAAGGACATTTTAGGATACATGACAGAACATTGTTTACAATACAGATTACAGATACAGCAAATTAACAACATCAATAAACAGACAAAAGTGTATCAAATATACAGTATTAAAAAATGGTTTATACGGAGCCCTTATGTAATGGGTATGTAAATGCAATGCATATAGTGCTGCTATATCCAAGCTGATGGCAAGCGAGACAGAAAATCCTTAAATGCATATGATTTATGAAAAACTCCATTATACAATGTTTTTGTATGAGAAACAAGGAGAAAGCAGCGTAAGATTCAATAATCTTTTTACCCTTCTATTTCTCTTCTCATGCCTAGTACACCAACTTTTCAATATCTGTTTTGTTAAAATTGAGGCCATCTGTAGTTTTGGATGTTCACAAAAGTAACCTCTCCACAGATGTATTTATTGAAAACCTTTTCTTTATGGTTAAATGCACCTAGATGTGATGACTCATCCTGCACACAAAGGCATTTATACATGTTTTAATTCAATAAAAAGAATCTATCTTCTCCAGTACCACCTGCCATAGACTAGTAACTAGCAAATCAAGATTCACCAACAAAAACCTGTAAAAAATGACCACTTTAGTATGTCCCCCCACTTCCTGTTTTAAAGGGAAATACATCAACATAAAAGAAGATTGTGCTCATTAAGCTTTTTCATTGGGTCTTTCAACGAACACGGTTGCGTTCATTCAGGCTAATGGTAATGCACACAGCCTCACTGAAGGCTTGACTCAACCATGTGAGGTCTAATTGTTTACTCAAGGCAGGATACAATGAGCGCTGCCCAGGGAGGGATCACATGTAGTTCCCGGAAAAGACAGCATCCCGTTGGCAGTATGCCTTGTCAGCTGAGTGGACAGGTTGGCAGAAGCACCATGCAGAGCATGCAAGCAAGGGTCAGTGCTGTGGATCTGGCAGAGCAGCAGCTAACAATATGCGCTACGTTTAGGAGGGATACAGCAACGCAGCTAAAACTTTGTCTCTCGGTGTGGCGTCTTCAACCTTACAACGTGTATACACCGGACGCGTTGCGACTAAAGACAATAGAACGCTTTAGAAACCATTATAATTTGAAATTGTGTCCACACTGGATGGCTGCGGCTTGACAATCCCTTTAGAACAAGCCGTGTGTTGTCGCGTCGCGCCGGTGGCGTCTGGTGTAGACACTGTGTTATGGTGCAGCTGTTGTAGAAAGAATCAAAGGACAATAAGAATTAGTCTGGATTAGAGAGCTCATTTTCTCTACAAAAATTCTGTTGTTTGATAAGATACTTTTGCAAGGAGTAATAAGCGCAATTATAATTATAGGAATCATAATTGCTGGTGTAGATCATAAATAATTAAACAAAACTTAATAGTAATTCTTTATGTAGTCGGCACACCAGACAATTTTTTCCTCTATTTTGAAGAGTTTATAATAACTTTTTTTTAAATGTTTTTTCTAAGTCTACCGCTTTTTGTCTGTAGGATTATGAGAACTGTTTTATTTGGAATTATCAACCGTGCCAACTCTGGTTTTGACTAATTTTTGTTAAACTTTGGTTAGTTTGGAGAGGAGTTTTGTGGTCTCTCTGCAATGAGAAAATTATACAAGCTTATAAAATATAGTTTAGTCATTAACCTCAAGGTTTATTTTCTCTTCTGGCATTAATAAAGTGAAGTCCTCAATAAAATATGAAAATGTCATGTTTACAATGTGAAAATGTGTTGCAAAGTGGGTGGGAAACATGCAGTGTTAAAGTCTACCTCAAAATCATTTATGTTTACATTTACATTTTAATGGCTTACACCTATATAGTGTTAATTACACAATTATTGATGCACATCATGTGTAAACTTAATTGAGATAAGGGTATTGTATTTTTCTTTTCTGTCACAGAATGTCTTCAGAGGAGAAAAGTCTGGAGCCCTCTGACAAAGGACCCTCGCCACCCCCTAGCAGCTCTGGGGCCACTCCCACTGGAAGTCCAGCCCCCACAGATAAGCGGCCCCGTGGCCGCCCTCGCAAGGAATCATTATCCACAACACCACCACTTCCGTCTGTGTCCCGACAGAGAAAGAAGTAAGTTCAGCTTAACTTCTGGTTTAAGAAGCGATGATTGTAAATGACCTTTGCAAAATTGAATACATTTACATGCGCTTCAAAAATGTGCAAAGCATTGCACAGCTGATGAGCTTGAAACTAAAAGCATGTCTTCTTTAGAATTTCTGATGTTTCCTAACTTCTGGAGTCAATTTCTCTTCTAAGTTAAATGTTAAGATGTGGAGCAGGACTTGGGTCCAGTGATTGTTCGATGTGGGTGGGGCTACCCAGTGCTATGACACAAATAGAAACCAAGCGGCTGACAACATGTAGTGACGATTGCCGCTGTCATGGTTGGTTATGATAGGAACTTGTTTTTAAACATGGTTGAGATCACTTTTATCGCTTGTCGTATCATATTTATCCACCTTGTCTCCAACTATGTTAATTTACACTTAGTCATTTAGCAGACACTTTTATCCAAAGCGACTTACAGAGAGTTCAGGGAGCAATACGCCTAATAAGAGTAATGCACTGATATGTCTCTCTGACAGACATATTGGAGTAATGGAGCTTTCAATTATTCCCCCCAAACCCTTAAGCTATATACTTATAGAAAACATTCACAGAATTAATTTGAGTTCATCTTCTCAGAAGAACCTGTTAAGAGTTCACCTGACTGGTTGTGATCCAGGGATGGGCTTCACACTAACAAGAGTCAATTCAATGTACAAGAGCATGTATTGAACTGTATTTCTGTCAGACTTCCTCAATTTCACATCTGCATTTGTGAGAAGTGTATACATCCTATGTGGCTTACATAATCATCTAAACGTAGGGGAGGTTCCAGGCATTTTTCCTTAGGGAATTAATTATATAGGAGCGTTTGAAGTGAAAGGCGCAGGTGTCTCTGCCAGCTTTTGAGCTAAATGTAAACGTTTTAGGTGTGATGTCAGTGTCTGCGAATGGGAACCGTGCCATGCTAAGTGTGTTGTATTGGTTCATCTCACAAAAATGTTAAGGGCTTTCCAAAGGTATTAATCAATAATAAGTAGATTTTAAATAATTTTTAAGACAAAGTATTTGGTCCTTCGCAACGCAAAAATCGCTGGCACGATGCTACTATGGTGGTTGCAAGGGTTTTGCTATGCAATTGCAAAGTGATGTCAGTGGTTTTTACACATTGAAGATGTTAGTGTCGGTGAGTTGCTAGTTGATTGCTTACTGTTTGAACTGACCGTCACAACTGTCTTTATGATATTGTAGTGCCAGAATACATTATTTGCCCATTGTTATGTCTGATATGATAAAAAGAAAAGAAAATAATAAGTCTCATTGGTCATACCACTCATCTTCTCAAGGCAAACTTGTAACACAAACAGTAATATACTGAATAACTTTAAGTTGCCTTTATATTTGGTTTAGTAGGTTTTGAATTTGGTCCCATAGTGTATAAGGAAACTATATGTGACCCTGGACCACAAAACCATATAAGGGAATATATGTGTCAAAATTATTGTTTCTTCTTTTATGCCAAAGTTCATTATCATATTATGTAGAGATCATGTTCCATGACGATATTTTGTAAATTTCCTACCGTAAATGTATCAAAACTTTATTTTTTCTGAGTAATATGGCATGGACAGCTTTAAAGGCCATTTTCTCAATATTGTGATTTTTGCACCCCTCAGATTCCAGTTTTCAAATAGTTGTATCTCGGCCAAATATTGTCTGATCGTTACAAATCATGAATCACTGGAAAGCTTATTCATTAGGATGTATGCATCTCAATAAAAAATGGAGCCTAATGTGTGGTTTTGTTGTCCAGGGTCACATATGGTTTGTTTTACCTATTGAGAGTATTCGATCCTTCCAATCCAGTTTGAAACTCCAGTCCAGATTTTATATCCTACTTCTCTGTTGGCTCTACTTCCTAAAACAGTTTTTTTTCTCTCTCTATGGTGGGATCATGGGGATAAGTTATAGGTCTCTGGGCTTGGGGGTTGGGTGCTGTGCAAGCCTAAATGGACCATGCATTTCTGTATTCCCCTCTTTTCTTTTCACTAAAGTATAATACAGACCAAAAGTCTAGTAGTGTGTATGTACACACATATGCTTAAGCTTTAATCTGCATGTGTTGAAAATGCTTTTGATTTCAACTGCAGAAACAACATGCGAGTTAAAAACATGTAACGGCAACAGTATTGCATAGTGGCATATGACAGGGAATTGGAAGTGTGCACCAGTGTGTATTACTTCCATCAGGCCTGTTTTACTCCTGAATAGGAACAAGATGTACAGTAGTATTTTAAGTTACTTCCATATTGTACAGTCTGGAGCTTGTTTAGTCAGTAGCATGTTTCCTCCGCGCCGTCAACCATACAGAACTGATGTTTAACTGTCTGGGTACCATGATGCATTTTTAATTCTCTGTCAGTTACCAAGTCATTTTGGGGTTGGGCATGCAACTTGTTTCTGCTGTGCATACATCCAACCGGTTTGCAAAGCTGAAAATTCATTCCAAATGTGCTGTGGCAACTGGACGAATTGATGAATACATTGTGGTCAGTCTGATTATGTGGCACTGTTGTGTAAGCATGTACATTAGCATGTTTGTGTTGTTGTGAATGATTTTCTCTCACAAAAGTAATTGCTACTGGTTATCGTTGTGCTCAGGTTGTGAACAACTTTGTCGTGGGGGATGTTTTCTTGGAACACTTTAGGCCCCTTAGTGCCAATTGGGCATCGTTTAAATGCCACAGCCTACCTGAGCATTGTTTCTGACCATGTCCATCCCTTTATGACCACCATGTACCCATCCTCTGATGAATACTTCCAGCAGGATAATGCACCATGTCACAAAGCTCGAATCATTTCAAATTGGTTTCTTGAACATGACAATGAGTTCACTGTACTAAAATGGCCCCCACAGTCACCAGATCTCAACCCAATAGAGCATCTTTGGGATGTGGTGGAACGGGAGGTTCGTGCATCCTACAAATCTCCATCAACTGTTGAATCAATGCCACGTAGAATTAAGGCAGTTCTGAAGACGAAAGGGGGTCAAACACAGTATTAGTGTGGTGTTCCTAATAACCCTTTAGGTGAGTGTATTTTTTTTGGGTTTAAATGAAAATGGTTGAAGTAAACCTTGGATGTTTTCAATTCTTTATAACAAATTATTACAAGTAACTAAAAATTGTTAATGCTCTGGGGAAAATCGGTAATTTGAGTATTATATTGTAATTTTTTTAACAAATATCAAGATGCAATCATAATCGTAAACCCAGTATCTTGCATCAAATTATGAGTTGAGTGCTCCGTTTCACCCCTATAACTTAGATAATGTACTTTTTATTTATACTATATGGATTATAATAATAATAATACAATTTTGATCATAAATATGTGTTACTATCATTTTTATAATATACTGATGGAGAATGCATGTGAAATTTTGTTGTGCTTGCACCATCACAATATTTTATTATATTATTTGAATATATATATATATATATATATATATACACACAGTAAGTATTTATTAAACTGGCAGTCCGTAAGAATGACCTCTTTGTCGCCATCTTAGTTTGTAATTGCTACTGCAAGTGATGTGCGGAGGTATGTTGTGTTTGGGCACTACTCGACTGGGCGCATGAGTTTGATTTTATAAACATAATAAACATAACAATTAACGTAGCAGATGATACAATACGAAACAAATAAGAGCATAAACAGACCCAAATAGTACAAATAGGGGCTTTGTTGAAGTGTTTTTATATTATTTCGGGAAAATTCCCACGAAATACAGATGTGGTGAGTTCATTTCTAAATCACACGAGGTGCCAAAATAATATTAATCCCGTGCAAATAGGGCTTGAGTTACATTTATCATAATGCAGAATACAAGGAGAGAAAGAACAACCTATGAACCTGTACCTGACTGTATTAACACAACAAGCGTGCTACGGTTTTTGTGTTATCTATTGAAATATTCAAATGTCTTACCTGTTCTGTTCAGAAGAAATAAAGCCATATCTGCATTTGTTTTCAATCCTTTCAGATCACGGAGTTCACGACACCTTTGAAACGCCTTGCCAATATTAATTCTTGTTTCCGCACGAGTCCTATCACATTCTGTGTTTCTTTGTAAAGTCTCATCAGTTCGTACTTTCTTGGTTTTCACAACTGATGAATCCCCAGATGGAAGTGCTGCTTGGCATTTAAAATTTAAAGTACTAAACGCCGCCACAAATAATATAAAAATGTCCAAGAAAAAAAATCTGCGTGCAATGCTACCGGTCACCCGCAGCATCCACACGAGGGCTAGCAGCCGGATCCTCTTCGTTGTGTTCACGAATGTGACGAAATGACGCGTAGATGAAACACTAGCCGACAAGGAATATTACCAGGGGCGTCACTAGGCCCTTTTAGGGGAGCTTTAGCCCCCCTAAACTTCTGCCCAGCCCCCCTAAAAAATTATTAGATTAATTAATTTGTGATGGCTTCAGTCCCCTTTAAAAACTAATTTGAAACGGCGGCGCGATGCTTCAAGTTTCGGCTCCTCCCCTGATCTAAGTCTGCATAAATTCAGCGCGTTATTCAATCCGCAGGGTCGCCGAGCGGAGCGAACATCAGAGAGGAAAAGGTGTGTGTGTGCATTTATTGATAGATTGCTATGATATGACATATACATCGGTGAAGTTATTGTAATTGCAGTTTACATATTGTTACCGGACCAGTACACGGTTCGGTTTCTCGTTCAATACCTGTACGTCTTCGCTGCGTTTATCCCTTATCACAGTGTGATAGTGTTTTTTTCTTCCAACAAAAATAAAGCGATAACCACCCATGCAAACATATTTTAGAAAACGATTATGATTTATTTTTATTTTTTACTTTTTAACATTTAAAACTTATGAAGGTGTATCTTGGCATCGCATTATGTTGCCATCATGCACAGAAATGGTTAAATACACTGATCATTGTCTGAAAGCAACAAATGGCACAGAGAGAAAAACATCATGTGGAGTTATTTTATTTTGTTTTGTTTTAATAAATATATTTTTTTGTATAAAGTAATAATGAATCATTAGTGTATCATGATACATTAGAGTAAGAGTAGAGTAAAGGGATTTGTGTTTTATTTTAGGTAATTGATTTATAGAAGTGGCAAATTGATAATTCATGTTCTTACTTTTAATTAACGTGTGTACTTGTGTTTGTACAGTGAATAATGAATCAGGAAGTCTTCTCACATCTAAATGTTTCAAAATTTGTTTACAGTGTTGTATATGGCCCAGTCAGTACTCCTACTCCCATATATGAAATACAGGGAATACAATAAAATAGTGAATAGCAATAAGGCTTGTAGTATACAACCCTACCCTAATAGTCAAATAATATTTTTTTAATCATACCCTTATCGGGGACTGAGCCCCCCTAAAACGAAAATCCTAGAATCGCCCCTGAATATTACAAAACATTATTTCAAGCTTTCCGTGGTGAATCCACCAAGGATAAACAACACAGTTTTATACGCCGTTCTTTCATGGACTTGCTCAATAATTGGTTTTAGTTAATTTTTTATCCAAAAAAAACGTATGGACTTTAATTCAACATTACCTTCACATAGAAATGTTATTTCAGCTAAATAAAACACCAAATGTTTTACTGGCCTTGATTTGTGGCCTGTGTTTTTTTTGTCCATGTGCGTTTTTAACCTCTGGGGTGATTCCCCTCAGTTTGTCAACTTCCATCCGTTAGCTGTCTGCCATAGGAAGTCATTTGCAGGGAGGAGTCATTTTTGGCATGAGACAGACTGTGATTTCTCTCTCCAGTGGCACTGGTAATTACCCTTCCGTCCCTCACGCTCCCCCTCACAGCGGCCCTAGAGAGGGGCAGGCATTCCTCTCGACTCTGCTTGCTGTACCTCCTTCAAATTTAAACCGAGACTTTAATTTGAATGCCTGACAATTATCACCCTGATGAAGTGATACATAGATCATACAAGGAGAGCCCCCCACGGGATTCTGACAACCACGGATCTTTACTGCGCTTTTGCGGGGTGGATGTGCAGGAGCGCATATTTGGTTATGTATGGATGTGTCGCTTGTTAGTTATAACTTATGCAGTGGTTGCGAACTGGTGAGTCGTGACCTTTTGTAATTGATGCCAATAGTTGGTAATGTAATATAACAGTAACCCAAGTTATAATGTAATTCTTTTGTATTCTTAATACGTCATATGTAGAGGGCAAATGTTGGTCTAAAAACTCAGTGTCAGATATCACGGATATTGATGATGTGTGCTTGTCAAGCAGTACCATGAAACTTTACTGTTACTGTATATACAGAGTAACTAAATGTGACTATATGTGACTGTCTTTTTGGTTTGCATATAGACATGTATATACGTTCACATTTGATATTGTTCTGCTGTTCATGAAAACCAAGCTGGAGACTAAATCAGGGTGGCCCAATCCTACAGAGAGACAATGGTAATGATGCAGAACCCCTGTCTATATATAGATTCTGTAGGTTAAATGCAGGCTTGATTGAAGTATTACAGTTCATATGTGTGTATGCGTTAGTATCTTCTTAGTCAGGGGTAGATAGAGGCCCTGTGACTACTGATTGTTCCAAAAAAGGAGCATTATGCAGCTCCATGGCAACAGCTTCAGACTGCAGTCTTTCTGAAGGCAAACTCATACGTCTGGCAATGTGTTGGTTCTCCCTTTAACATCAGTTCTATTGAATGGATGAGAGATAAAAGAGCAACGCTTATTGGCATCAGTATAGGTAAAGGGGGTTGCGTTTCCATCTGTCCAAAAACAAAGATGGATTTTACAAGCGGCTGCATAGCATTAGTCAATGAAGCATCATAAAGCAGACAACAATTAGCTTTTCAAAAGACGCAAAACAGATGACAGCTAAAACAGTGTTATTAGGGGGACTACAGCTTTGTTACAGCTTTTCTGCAGCTCGATGATATAGCATACTGCTAGTTCATTAGTTTGTTTCCCAGAGAATGCACATCAGATGTAAGGCATAAATTAACTATCTTGGATGTGTGGGACAACTGCATAAATGTTAATTTGATTTGTTTTAGTTCTAGTTTTGATCCGACAGGTATGATCCACAATGGTTCTGCAAATCTTGAGAAATAGAATATTGCATGTGGTGCGAACATCACCTTTCTAATGTAACCACATTCTCACTATCATCCCTTTTAAAATACAGTTTTTTTCAAGTTTATTGTGCGTAGGGTTATGCAGGACTAGTTTTTTTTATCGTCAGCTACAACTTTCTAGGCCACTCAAAGTCCTGCCAGGATGCAATGTTTTTTATAAAAAATATTATTTGACATTTAATTTTCAGATGTTAAACATGATGCAGATACCAAGCATTGCACCACACCCCTCCTGGTTGCATTATTAATAGTCTTGCATAGACAGATCTTTATACTGAAGGGCTGTACAACATTGACAGCTTTCATTGGACAAGGCTCGCCCAAAAGGCCTTATGACTGACAGGTAAAGCAACCGATCACGTTTAGTTTTTTTGACACATCATGTTTAGAGGCATAGAAATGTCCCCAAAGTAACAGAAAAGATAACAGCAACAACAATTATTAGAGTTAGAGTATACAATTAGAGTATATGCCGTGATATTAGAATACTTTTAAGAACTTAGTTCGAACTTTGTTCGTAGGGATGTAACAATATCAGGGCTCTAGACTGGTTTTAACTATATTTTAAACTAAATGTTTGCGTGTTTGTATGCTTGTAAAGCTAATGCAGGAAACATGCGTTTAAACTTTAATGACTATCAGAGCTCTACACTCTGTCTGAACCCACCAAATCTGTCACTCAAAACACATAAGCACACAAGCGTGCCTAGACCATTTAACAAGAGTATAAGATTAGTAAGATTTAGTATTTAAAGTTTATTTATGCCAATGTGTAGTAAAGTACAATGCAGTATAATAATTTAGTTCTGAGTTGCTTTTGAGTTTTGTGTTTTAATTTTATGTGGTAAAAATGCTTTTATTTTAAAATAAGGTCTGGCAAATGAAGGCCAGTGGCAAAATTATAGCTTTTTGCAAAGACGGCAATAAAGGAGGATTGTGAAGAGTATATTTGTGTTGGATCATTTCATATAACATTTTCCAATGTTTTAGATTGTAGCTTTCATGAATAAAAATCTCTAAAAGCCTGTGCACTGCCAGCAGGGCTCCAGACTGCGACTTAAACGGTCACATTTGCGACCAGAATATTCATTTGCGAGTGATATTTTTGCAGAGATCGGATCATTTCATATAACATTTTGCCACCGCGATCATGCATATTTGCTCATTTTTAAAGTGGGAGGGAGAGAGAGCTGTGCAGGTAAACCTGACTTTCCTCCTAAGAGCGACTGACTCTCATGCCTCTGGTGCAACTGTTTACACCAGCAGCTGGGCTTTTCCCCGCATGCTCAATGCCAGCACTCTGCTCTCCATTTTTTGCACTCTCAGCGCACCAGTGCCCGATTAGGCAGCATGGAATAAGCGCATGCAGATGTCCACCAAAAATTCAATGGAATTGCGCGGATTTTCAACTGTGATGCACTGTTTGCTGTGACAGATTTTAGTGAGCTTGAGGATGAACAATGTGATATTTCAGGAGTTTAAAGCGAAACAAACCACAAAAAAGTTCAGGGAACGTAATTTATCTGTCTATTACTTGAGACACCGCTGGATCATCTCAAATTGGTTCATAGCGAGAAAAAATGACATACAAATTATCTTGTCAAGTTTTATTTGAAGTTATCTTTACATTGTGTTGTGAACATGCTGAAAATTTTCATTATTACAAACTAAAATCAACATTTGCTAATAACGTATTAACATAACCCACTTTTCTTTGCTTTAAACTCTATAAACAATAAAATGTTTACTCTTTCATACGGTTTCTATAATATATTAATATGGTCTTAACATGCAACTTTTCTGTTGGTTCAAATGAATTCAGACTACAAATTTGGTCTGGTGAATTTAGAGTTTAAACAGTCGTCAATACCGAAGCTTCTCTGCCTCTTTTTAAATAACCAAAACCAAATCTGTAATCAACTGCATTAAGTATTGACAGGCAGCAATTAAGACTATATAACACATCTACGTATATTTATATTTGTTGGAAAAAATGTAAACAGATACTATTCTGCAGATTTTCCCCAAAACTTCTGTGAGAGGGAAATTCTGTGAGAGGGAAGATGTACAAACAACAGGATAAGTAAAAGTACGTCATTTAAAAATGTAATGTTAAAAAAGTTCATGTTACTGTATGTGGCTCTTAAATAAAACAATTTGGCGCCTGTGTTTTTCCTCTATAGGAGCCAATGGGTCCTTAATTGCTTTTTTGTCTGGAGCCCTGCCCAGTAAGTCAAAGCACAAAATATTAAGATTGAGTTCTCTTTTTTACCTTTTTACTCTGAAACAGTCATTATTTACAACATTACTTCAAAATTCCCATAATAACAAGAAACCTTGTAAAATTGGGAAATAAAATGAGTCATTCACAACAAATAAAGGAAGAAAATAGCTTTAAGAAACGTGCTTTAAATATGGTGTTATTGTGTTAAGTGTTGAAAGAGAGTTTACATATATAATAAAAATAATCACATCATAAACAATGAATTGTACTAATTTCTTATTGATTTATTAATGTCTTTTTTCTAACCTCACCCCATGACCACCAAGTAGCACCAGTAACTTAGTATCACCAGTGCCACCTCTCTCAAATGTTAATCTAGAGCCCTAAATATCAAAGTCTCACTGTACGATAATACATCGGTATAAATCCACTGAACGGTATTTATTGCTCTATTTAAAATGACAAATGATGACTTGGAAACATGCCATAAGCATCCTCTTTTCTTTATCCTCTAACTCATACCTCTAAGCTACAGTTATGATTATAGTATATGATACTGGTCACATGACCTAAAAATTCTGTTTATAAAAGAAAATAATTGCACCAGATTCTCTATGTTAGGCCCGGACCTATCGTTTCATAGAGTCATGTGACTACCATAATATTGAGACAATTTTGCTATTGCGGTTACACTATTGATAATATTGTTACAATCCTAGTTGATCGTGGTGAATTCTTATTGCAACCGATGTAAACACAACAGCTTCTTAGATTTACATTTAGTAATTAAGCAGACGCTTTTATACAAAGCAATTTACAAATTGGAACAAAAGACGGCTTTACATTGACTCCAGGCAGACCATTAAAGAATGCGACACGCATGTCTCCCGGAAATCCTGTAAAGTTTGACCAATCAGATGACATCTTCGAATGTGCTGACGTATTTCCAGAACGGTGTGCCTTATGCATCAGACATCACCATCAGACGACCAAGTGTTTTAGCTGTCAAGGTACTATTTATCTAACCAACTTAGTCCTCCTGGAAGTTTATTTCACTGAATAGCAGAATGTGATTAATGCTCTGACAAACACTAACAGTGCACCAGTTACACGTGATGGATGAACAAGTAGTACTCAATATCAGAACATTATATTCACACTGTATTTTGTCAGGGAATGAAAAATGGTTAACATAGTTAATGGAATTATATCGAGGGCCTGATCATTAGGCAGAATTGGAACCAGAACCTGAACTGGAAAATGTATTATGATTCCCACCTCTACCCATCTCTCCCAGCTCTTACATGTGGCTCAGTGTTTAGAGCATGGCGTTAGCAATGCCAATGTCATGGGTAAGAACCCAGGGATTGGACATACATAGACTATTGTATAGTATAATGAAATGTAAGTCGCTTTGGATAAAAGCGTCGGCCAAATGCGTAAATGTAATGTAATTGTAATTAATTATGGTTTATTTATACTGATTAGTGCTGGTTCGGTGCAGATCTTGGTGCAGGTTCATTGTTTCCCCTATGTTTATGGCTTTGGGGGGGTATGTGCGGCACCTTTATTTTCTTTCTGGCGGGGGTCCGGACAGTACGTCAAAGTGAATTGCTGTTTTCCGGTTTGCATTAAAAATTCTGTGTGCTTAATTACACTGTGAACTGTCTCTGTCCGTGTTTGTCTGTATGCTGAGATAGATAAACACATCCCCAATATCTAATAGCGAGTGGTGATCGGGCGTTGAAGCGAGACTACCTGCAACAGGTAGTGTGCTGTTTTCGAGTATAATGCTGACGAACAGACGCATACTGGCTTATTGTATGCCCGTTGTTTATTGTATGCCCGTTGTACTGATGATGTCCAAAATTGGCACATCAAGAATGTATTTTTACTAGAGGTGTGAACTAGGGATGAGCGAGTACAGCATTATCTGTATCTGTTAACCATATGAATTATCTGTATCTGTATTCGGACTGGGCGGGGCCTAACCAGGAAGTGGGCGGGATTTTAACCCAGAAATTTGGTCGGGTTGTCTTGAGATGGGCGGGGCTTTAACCGGTATGTTATTTTAAGCGTGCAATTGATATTGGTTGATCAGAAATTGTTATATTTATTGCGGATTAGAAAAATATTTACATGACAGCATCAGCATTGAGCTTCAGATCAATGGTTTTGATCACGATAACAAACAAACTATATACAGAACAAGTTTTGCAACAATGACTACAACACATGCGGTTGCAATTATGAAGTAAAATGTAATGAACAAGAGTTTGCGTGAAGTAAAAAAAAATGGTTAGAGCCAGCTGACGGTTTAAAAAAGAAAAGAAAAACTCTTTCTTTTGCGAGTGCGAGTCGCATTCTACCATGCACCACATCTGAACAAACCCCACGTTTATCAAAACTTTACTGGTTAATAAGTAAGTACTACACACCGAAGTAAAAAACAAACCTAAAGCTGAAGAGACCTAAACGTAGGGCTGGGCGATATGGCTAAAAAATATATCAACGATATGATGCTTCATATCGTTCAATATCGATAATTATTGACCTTTTTTTTAAAGTAAAAATGACAAGTAGAACAGTAAGTATTTAACCACTGTATCTTTACTGACCCACATTATTAAGCAGTACAGCAAATAAAATTAGTTTTAGCATTAAAAAAAGTAAAACAAAATTTTTTTATGTCTTACTCTACTTATATTAAGATAAACGTTTAAACGAACTTTAACTTTGAACTTAAAATGTTACAAAATGTTTCCACTTAATTTAATGTAAACATGGAACAATCAAGGCAAACTTTGAGGTAGATCAACAACAGCATCTGTAATAAGCAATACCAACAAACCCTTATAACAGTAAACGAAAGCCTGACTTCTCCACCATGGTGAACGGCAGCATTTCTTTTGCAATGAAGTACGCTATAGCATGGGTTATGTCATTATATCGCTTTGAAAATTTATCATATGGCATTGTTACAGAGTACCTCTCCATCGTGTACTGCTTGTGGGTTGTTTGATGACTTGAGGTAGATGGGCGACATGATGTATATTCCAAAGGGTTGCAGCGGTTTAGATGGTGGAATAAATTGCTTGTGTTTCCTTGCTTGGACGGGACGTTCTTTTTACATCGCTTTCACACTACGTTCTTCTGATGTTGGTCGGAAGAAAGAAATAAAAAAACTGTCACACTGGCGAGCTGACATCTCGCTTTTTGTTCACAATTTCCGTGCTGACGGCAAGCACGGCACTCATCTTGCACGTGTTCTAACGTCAACAGATGACGCGACCAAATTGAGCCTAACGCAACCCGGCAAATGAGATCTTATTGGTTGTTTGCTTGTCAATCGTAGCACGCTCATGTAACAAAACATATTATAGGCTGTTTAAGATTTTCGGACGTCACGGGCGCGCACATTTAAAGGAAATTATCTAGCGCTATATCGACCTTTTTTTATATTGATATCGACAATGTTGTACCGTCGATAATATCGATATCGTTTTATCGCCCAGCCCTACCTAAACGTTAACCGAAAATACGCGCAAACGTGAGTGACTGAGGGAGGGACAGAGAGAGAAAGCTGCGGACACACTCAGCAACACAATACATCTGTATATGTGTAGGGGAGGGGCGCTGTGACTAGCCTATCACAGAACGCAGACACAGTCAGCTACCCAATGAGGATTTTTATTCAATCCGAGCACAGACTCGTATTACTCGTATGATACTCGTACTCGGCAAAAGTCTTTTATCCGTACCGGATACTCGTTTCAGCCGAGTATCCGGATCAACTCTAGTGTGAACCTACACTGGTGTCACGGTTCGGTTCGATTACGATTATCATGTCATCGATTCGGTTCAATTCGATATCACCATGCATTGGCGTCTCAAATTTCAATTTTACTAGTTCACATGTTTGTCAATAGATACAGGCAGTATAAACTGAAACTGTAATTTTACCTGCTCTAATTTGACTATCAAACATAAAACAAAACTCAAGTCTGGTCTTTAGCATTTGTGGTATTAACCCTGGCGCATGGGCCTAAATCTCATTTAACAGTAGTGGGGTGACAATACACATAAAATTCTTTAAAAGCAATTTTTGAAGGGGACACAAAGAATACAGTCAAAATTGTACAAACTACGACACAAAGGGACAATATGCATTAGGTTCATAGGTTTATCATGCAGACTTGCAGTCATATTATAACTGAACTGAACGGTCACATACTGTAATACAAGTGAACAAAAAAGCTTCATACCATTTATATTTTTTATCTCTGTTGTGAAGACAGGAAACAAATATAAAATCACAATACCCATGATACTACATGTTAACAATGAGTCACTTTTTAAACGCATGTTATCCTGATTTATACTGCAACATCGTCTGATAAAGTCACCGTACATCTACATTAATGAGTGGTTGTTATTTTCCCCTGTAGTGCACTGCCTCCTCCAACAAACTTTGTTCATGTTCGTGTACCCAAACAAACAATCAGTAACAGTGACAAATGCTTAAGTTCTGTGTTGTATTCGTTGATGAATCGCCCGAGTTTCAGTAAACTGAATGTTTAGCTTATCCGCCACAAACTTACTGCACAAAATAGATGCTGAGAAAACAACCTTCTCCAACTGAATGAAAGCTGAGCACCTTTTGTGGACTTTTTGTAGATATAGTGCCAACGTCACAAAACCGGTAACCGGTATGTTCGCGGCTGTGTGTGACACGGGACCTGAATGTCAGGATCGGTGGCTAATAGTGGAGGTTAATGTTCACATCATGCCAGGTCGCCAAAAATAAAACAATGCATGGGAAACGGTTTTGGCGTTTTAGTTGCAGTGTGTGACGTTCTTTGTAACAAGCTAACGTTAACTCGCTAACGTTTTAATTGCTTGCATAGCAGATTCATGTAAAATACATTGGTAATCAGCATTTTTTGCAACAACTAATTTATTAATGAATCCGCATCAACTACATTAAAGAGAATCACTTCATTTAAAGTGAATAAAATAGCCTTCTTACTAGAGTTCAACAACCATGGATGAACTGATCGCATACCTGACTTAAATATGTTGCGCAATGCGCAGGTGAGATGAACGCGGAGAGCAGGCAGTTCACAATTAGTTTAGGTAAACATAAACATATATATAACAATAGAGAATACGAGTTTATTTGATTTAAGGAGGGGACAACCCTCGGATGTGGGGGGAAGTGTCCCCTCAATCCCCCCGGGGATTTACGGCCATGCCCCTGTGTGTTTTATTTGTGCGTGACAAGATTTACACACAGTTTGTGTCCTGTCCAGGTCGTGCTTACCGCATTTTTCATAAAAGCCGAAATGTGCACAGATGTCGGCTTTTAAAGGAATTGGACTATTTTTGATTAAATCATGTATGCGACATGAGGTCAGTAAAACGTAAGTACGTAATAACCGGTTATGGTCTATTTCGACACCCCTAATTTTCACACTGCATACGAAAGCAGCACGTTCGTGTTGCTCTCAGCACATGCAGCAAAAGTGTCTCTACTACCACCATGCCAAAGTCCGTTTAACGAAAGTCATGCCACTCGCCGGCCTTTCAGACAGCTATTAACGTCTTAGCAAGAGTGCCTCCAAGCTGCTATTTAGCATTGCATTTCTTCTCATTTATTGCAATGGCAGTGATGAATATATGAATATAATATCTTTGGCCTTTCCTTTGAGCGCACGTTTACTTTGATTACAACAATCCAAAGTTTTGCATGATGTCATTTTAATAACTCGGATGCGCAAAACTTGCTTAAAGATAATAAAATAAAGAGAATTTCACTAAAATGTTTTAGTGTTACTGTCACATAAGCATAAGGCAATCAAAAATGATGTGCTGAAGCCATCAGAACCAAAACGAACCGAAAACCGTGGGCCATAAACTGAGGTCCGTATTGAACCGTGGGTGAGCTGTATTGTTGCATCCCTATTGACGCCACATATTGTCCGACACACGCTCTCTGTCCGCTGGTGGGAGTGTGCTTAAGGCCCGGTTATACTTGACTTACCCCGTCCCTGTCCGTCTCGCGCACAAACGTCCGAGTTCAACACTTGTGCAACACAAATGAATATGTGTGGGTGATGAATGGCCAAACATTCATCACCCAAACCCATCAATGACTGGTCATTTCAGAACAGGAACAGAACCTTCCATAAATGTTGCAACACCAAGGATGAAAAAATTCTTTAAAGGGGGTGAGGTTGCGAATTGCAACCAATGACTCACCCTCCTCCTGTTTTTAAAAGCACTACAGTGGCTGTCACCTTTTCACTTCATTGCAGAAGGAGATAATGTATTTACAAAAACGTTCTTAGAGCAGTTTCTCCGTTTAGGGCTACTGCAGAAACAACATGGCGAATTCAATAAGAGCTGACCATGTCTAAACATACTTTTGTCCCTCTAATATACTTAAAAATAGTCAATTCAGTACACCTCAAAAAATCTGGTGTGGTCTCTCAATTGTTTATTTTGGATGATCGATAACTAGACTCCAGGGCTGAATGTGCAAATTCATCGAATGTATGGCTCGTAAATAGAACAGAATCTCAGATTTACAGCAGAAAAAAACATGGTACAAAAATTTGTTTTGGTCTATATATTTAATTTTACCCTTCATGACAAATGTGAGGAGGGTGAATTTTTTTATAACTCACCTGTTTAACGGTTTAAGCCTTAAAATTCTGCAAATTAGGTGCATGACCTCTAGGGTGACAAGTGGTTTCTCTAACCATGTCCCGCCTTTTTGATAATTTTCGATTATCCGGGAGTGACGCGCGATGATGCGATGCCAAGATGGCAACGAGCGCCTCCGTCTACTTTAGGCTTCATTTTTACTCTTCACAAACCTACGGGTGACGCCAGATGGGAGGGGTTAAAAACGAGAACTTGTTGATCTAAACACCTATTAGGAAAGTAAATGGGATCATCTTTCATATTCATCTTAAGGAAATGTTTTTTCATATGTTTTTATGATTTTCGCAAATTCACCCCTCAGAATGGGTGAATCAAAGAAAACATCAAGCCAAGACCAATTATTAAAGATGAACCTGCCACACCAGAGCAGGTTTGTGTCTACACAATGAGACAGGCTCCGCCCTCAGTGCCTCGGAGAAAATGAGGAAACAGCGTCTTCATGATGTTCCTCTGTTAAGTTGGTGGCTTTAATGTAAGGTCCCGTGCACTTTACTTCCCCCTCAGTGGACGAAAAACACATGTGCCCGCACACACCCACACAGACGCCCCACCCTTGCAGTGCTCAGGGTACTCTATAGGAAATCAGAGATGGCTGTGACTATATTTAACTAATTCATGACAAACCAGTGTTTTCTGAAGTAAGAATGGTAGTAAAGCTCTCATCTCTTTCTCAGGAACCGTGGGCGAGGGAAAGCTGTGGTGGAGGATGAAGACAGCACAGATGGAATGGAGACCGCAGAAACAGGAAGCACACAGGAAACAGGTAAATCCAGCGCTCCTGCTCATTTCTTTCTCTTACGCACGCACTAAACAGTTGGGGCCTGTTTACACAGTCCCAAACCGATACTTTGGATTTGGATTGTAAATTCATTTTTTGTCAATTCCCCAATTATCCTCTAACTTTCACTCTTTTTCCCAGCTTTCTGTCCCACTTCCCCCTCCTCACTTACCCTCTTCAAACATCTCCTCCGCCGCCTTTCCCTTCGCTTTCCTGTGTCAGTGTTTTCTTTCTGTCATCACACCCCCCTCCCTCAGGAGCAAGCGAGGCAGACTCTCCTCCAAGGCAGCCAAGGCTGTTCCAATGATAAACAAAATCACAATGTGGAGCCCTGAATTGATTTTCTTTCCCAGCTGTGCAGTCAATCTAACTCAAACCTCGGCCGGCCAAGGAGGAGCTTTCAAGAGGCTCGGCCGTCCACACTCCTTGAGCAGGATTGATGAGATTTTCGGCCGTCTCCACATGGCTTCGCTCTCTAGCTCTAATTGAAAGGATTTGACTCCAGCCACAGCATTTCTGCTCTAGAGTCTCTCAGCACCCCCCCCTTCAAGGCGTGTGATTGAGGTCCACAGCAGACAGTGGAGGCTAATGCTCTCTGAAAGCCTTTTAAAATCTCATCTTGTGCATTTTCCGGGCCCTTTTAACTGCTTGTGTCTGATGGCCATGCGTGGTTTCTCAGAACTCGGCTCAGGTTCACAGTAGTGTTAATTTTGTCAGCTATTTTTAATTTTAGTCTTTGATTTTGTCCCATGACGACAACACTTTTTAGTTTTTATCTTACTTACTCATCCTTGTCCTGTTTTTGTTGAGTCCAGTTTAGTTGACTAAGTGTCTAAGCATTTTCGTCTTGTTTTAGTCAACACAAACTTAGTCACATTTTCCTCATGCTGTATAATGGTTAAAATGATAAAAACAATTCTTTAGCTAAAAAGTATAATCACGGTGATTGTTGTTGTTTGACTAAAAGTCAAAGGTGATAACCCAATTTAGATCAGATCACTTCCTAATAGTAATCTATATTTGTATTTATTAGCAAATATGTCATTTTTTTATTAAATTGGACGTAGCTGTAGTTTTCCATTCATTTTTTAAATAAAATAGGAAGTTATTTTAATAGCATTTGAATTGACGATGCTGTCTGAATATCTGGTCACTTTTACCTCCAAGATTGAGCACACAGGCAATAATACGAGTCTGCATCATTGAAGGTTGTTTATGAGCTCATGATAACATTTTTGGGTCAAGGTCACCTCATAAAATAAATCTGATTTCCAAATGTTGAGCTTCCAACTACTATTTCTAAAGAAAATATGTGTTTTGCTTGCCACAGTGCTAGGGTGTTCGGAGTGAATTAAGGCTAATTTGTAAGCTGTTGAAGTTGCATTTAAGCTCCAAGTACATCTGTAAGATTACACCGCAGTGGATAAGATGAATACAGGAGGTGGTTGAGCTCGGCTGTGGTTTCAATGCTTTCAATCTACTGCAAGGTCCCAGTGACTCAGACCGTGAATTGTCCACATTGTATATTTTTCCCAATTCCCAATTTTTGTCTTATTAAAACACAGCACATTTGTTTTTCACATTTATTCTTAAGTAAAGCAAAGCGTGTTCACATTCAAACATGAACTGGAGTTCTTAGCTCTCTGTGACTTTGATTGCTTTTGAACTGGTAAAAATGCAGTCATTGTTCACATGTCATTTGGGTTTTCTCAGCGAAATATTTTGGAAGTGATCAGCAGGTTCGCTGGAAGCAATTGATGCTGTTTACAATATATAAACATTTCATGGATGAACATTAATTTGAGGCAAAGGGACTTAGTCAAAAATCATTCGGGCTTATAATGTGGTCGGTCTCATTAGTTGAGGCCGTGGCATGAAAAAATGTGAAAACAAACGAGTGATCATATCACTTTTTGGTTGTTTGAGTCAGCTCTTTAGATCTGTCATTCAGGGCAAGAGAACTAAACACTCTGAGGCGAGCATTGGCGACCACATAAGAAAAATGATGTGGGTGGAAAAACCTTGAAGAAGCTAAAACAAATGTGTGAGGTTAAAAAAACGAAAGAAAAACAATACATTGTCATGTTTTGACACAAGGGTCATTTGCCTCATTGACAAAAAGGTTTGTTGGTATAATCACAACCGGGGATTATGATTATAGAGTAAATTTCTAAAGTCACTGTATCTTGCTGAAATTATTTTAATAGTTTTACTGGAAGACAAAAAAACTTTGGCCATCATGTCAGCCATGACGTAAAATTAATGATCAAATATCTGTCGTCCAAATATCTATATCAGTGCATCTTTCATTCATGTTCATAAATCTCTCTGTGTGTGTCTCCTATTAGTCACTAAAGGGCAGTCGGAGGAGATGGAGGGCGCCACTGCCGTGGCAGTTCCAGGAGTGGGGGAGGAAGAGGAGCAGTCGTCATCGCCTCTTCCTGCGTGCTGTGAGGCGGGGGCGGCACAAACATCGTCAGCCTTTGGAGAAGCTAAAAGCAGGTCAGAGCAGCATCCTCTCGCTGGGTTGAGTCAGCGCCAGCCTGGGTGCGCATGCGTACTTGTGCGTCGCGCCGTGAACGCTCATGAATGGCTTTGTCTTTTGAACCCTTTTCTCTGTGTTGCTTCTTTTCAACAATTTGAGGAGGGAAGGATGCAATGTTTGTCAAGGATAACAGATCAGTTGACTTGAGTGTGTCTGTTCATGTTGCTGGTGGTTACTCTTTTCTTTTAAGGTGGGGGATGGGCTCTAGATCAGGCAAAACACAAGAGCATTCTGGGTAAAAAAGACTGCAATATAGGAACACAGGAATACGTGCTGCTGGGTCACAGCTCTTGAGCTTTTAGAGGTCCCTCAAGCACAAAGACCTGCACTTTAAATGTATATGTACAGATACTAATACTTCAGAAATGGAAAGAATAGAAAGCTCTTCTAAAACTTTACACAGTAACTTTACACTCGATGGAAAATATGTTTATTTTCAAGGTCATGTAACAACAGTGTTACATAGAAGTGTTCTAGTACTTATTCTGTGCACCTTAGTGTAAAGCATCAAAAACCTTTCAATCTCTGAGTTTGTGTGACTGTTTGCTTACGCCCCCAGCTGAATGTTCGTCAATGTTGATGTTACATTATGAATTTAAGGTTCCCCTGCCACACGCACAAACACACAAACCACTGTCCAAACAGTTAACTCACCATGGCCGCGGGTCTCTCAAGCATCAGTGCATGAAAGGTTGTTAACAGACTGAATGATCTCTGTCTATGACAGGCTGTGCTGCTGTGGGGTGCAAGACACGAGACAACCACGGAAGTGGATGAACAAAACGCCCCGAAGGGTAATTTATTTAAGTGTCAACAAAAACTAGATGCTTTTCGTGAAGCTCAGCTCCGGATAAAGTCCTCCACTCGTGGTCCTTCACGTGAATAGTTCCACTAGGCCGTCTTTGTCGAGTGAGGGAACGTCACTACTTCCGGAAATCCTTCTAGCTGGGGAATCCGCCGTTCGTCATACGTCCGAATCTTTAAAGAGAAGGGAGAGACAAGACACGTCAGCCGGGTAAGAAGCTTGGAGCTGTAACTCACTCTTTCTCCTGGCTGTGAGGCTTTTATCCCTGCTGGTGATTGATCTCAGGTGTTGACGATCGGCTGATTTCCTGCATAACCATGGCGACGCTGATTGGGTGCGAGCCACCTCGCCACACTCCCCCCCCCTAAGCGTCGACCTGGTGGGGAGAAGCCTCTTCTTTACTCCGTAGGAATCCGGTGTTGGAGCAGGGGGGGGTCGTGACCTTGACCGAGTTGTCCAACCTGACCACATCCTCGACAGACCATCCGCATTACCGTGGGAGGCCCCGGCCCGATGTTGTACATTAAAATGGAAGTCCTGGAGCGCCAGGAACCATCTGGTCACCCGGGCATTAGTTTCCTTGGCCTTGGACATCCACTGTAGTGGAGCATGATCGGTGACCAAAGAGAAACTACGCCCGAGGAGATAGTACCTGAGCTCCATGACTGCCCACTTAATGGCCAGGGCCTCTTTCTCCACGGCGGCATAGCGGGTTTCTGCTGGGGAGAGCTTTCGGCTGATGAAAATCACCGGGTGTTCCTCTCCATCTCTGGTCTGGGAGAGGACCGCCCCCAGGCCGGTGTCCGACGCGTCCGTCTGGAGGATGAAGGGGCAACCGAAGTCTGGGGCGTGTAGCACCGGAGCAGACGTTAGGTGCTCCTTCAATGTCTGAAAGGCCTTCTCCGTCTCTGAATTCCACTTTACCTTCTCTGGTTGCCCCTTCTTGGTCAGGTTGGTCAAGGGGCTGGCTAAAGAGGAGAAATTCGGGATAAAACATCTGTAGTATCCCGCTAGTCCCAAGAAGGCACGTACCTGGGTCTTGTTGGTGGGCCTCGGGGCCTTCCGGACGGCCTCGACCTTCTTTGCCTGGGGTTGTATTAGCCCCCGACCTACCCGGAAACCCAGGTACTGTGCCTCCGCTAGTCCCAGGTGACATTTCCTGGGATTTGCAGTCAGCCCCACTCGTCTCAACTCGCGCAGCACTCTCCGTAACCGGTCCAGATGGTCTTCCCAACTTTCGGAATGAATCACCACGTCATCAATGTATGCTGCAGCATACTCCTGATGAGGTCGAAGGACGACGTCCATCATCCTCTGGAACGTTGCTGGCGCTCCATGCAGCCCAAACGGAAGGACACGGTATTGCCAATGCCCCGATGGTGTGCTGAAGGCAGTCTTCTCTCTATCTTTCGGGGTCAGCGGCACTTGCCAGTATCCCTTCGTGAGGTCCAGAGTCGATATGAACCGGGCCTTACCCAGGCGGTCAAGAAGTTCATCTATCCTAGGCATAGGGTATCCATCGAACGTCGACACCTCATTCAGTTTCCGAAAGTCGTTGCAGAAACGGAGAGTGCCGTCGGGTTTTGGAACCATGACGATGGGGCTAGACCATGGGCTGCGGGACGGCTCGATGACTTGGAGCTCCTTCATCCTGTTAATCTCCTCCTCTATTGCCAACCGGCGAGCCTCCGGGACCCGATAGGGGCGCTGCCTGACCACAACTCCGGGGGGGGTACGAATCTCGTGTTGAGCTACCTTGGTTTGTCCTGGTTTTTCACAGAACACATCCTCGAACTGACGGACCAGGACTGTGAGATCCGACTTCTGTATGGGGGAAAGCTGTTCCCCCATCTGTACAACTGGCGCCTCCTTTTCCGCAAAGGCGGCCACCTGCGTTGCGGTTGCCACCCACTTCTTCAATAGATTGATGTGGTAAATTTGGTTTTCCTTTCGCCGTCCTGGTTTCCGGATGCGGTAATTTACCGGCCCCATTTTCTCCAGGACTGTGTACGGCCCTTTCCACACAGCTAAAAACTTGGACGTTGTAGACGGCATGAGCACTAACACTCGTTCCCCTGGTGTGAACACTCTGGGCTGTGCGGAACGGTCATATAGGCGGCTTTGGGCGCGTTGGGCTTCGGCCAAATGCTCCCTTACTAGGGGCATCACTCGGTCGATACGACTCCTCATCTGCTGTACATGCTCTATGACACTGCGATAGGGTGCTGGTTGTTGTTGTTCCCAGGCCTCCCGGGCAACATCTAACAGGCCTCGGGGTTGCCGCCCGAACAGCAACTCAAACGGGGTGAACCCTGTGGAGGCCTGAGGCACCTCGCGAATGCCAAAGAGCACATAAGGTAGCATCAGATCCCAATCGCGCCCATCCTCTGCCACCACCCGCCGGAGCATCCTCTTCAACGTCTGGTTAAAACGTTCTACTAGTCCATCTGTTTGGGGATGATATATGGACGTCCGGAGTTGTTTTACCTTCAGGAGGCGGCAGAGGTCCGCCATCATCCGTGACATGAACGGGGTTCCCTGGTCCGTCAGGATCTCTCGTGGAATTCCCACCCGGCTGAAAAACAAGACCAGCTCCTTGGAAATGGCCTTCGTAGTCGCCTTCCGCAAGGGTACCGCCTCTGGATACCGGGTGGCATAGTCCACGATAACGAGGATGTGTTCATGCCCCCGGGCTGATTTCGGCAACGGGCCTACCAGATCCATCCCAATCCTGTCGAAGGGTACCTCGATTATGGGTAAAGGAATAAGCGGACTGGAGGGAGGTTTACTTGGTGTCGTTACTTGACAGGTGGGGCAGCTTTGGCAGAACCGCTTCACATCTCCGTCTAAGCCTGGCCAATGAAACCGGTCCCTGATGCGTTGCGCGGTGTTGACCGGTCCTAAATGTCCCGCTAAAGGGTGGGTATGTGCCAATTCCAGTATGGGGTTCACTTTGGACTTTGGGACTACCAGGAGTTGTTTTTCCTCCCCCCGTCTTTGTGCGACGCAGTAGAGTAGACCCCTTTTTACCATAAAATATGGAAGTGGGTGAGGTGGGTCCTGGCGGACTTCTCCGTCCACCACCCGGACTTGAGACCAGCAGTGTCTCAATCGGTCGTCTTCTCTTTGGTCTCGTCCAAATGACCCTCCTATGTTTACCTGATGGTACAAATCGGAGAACAGATTATTAACACGACCTTCTGACTCACCCTCTCGCTCGCTCTCGGTGGCTAACATCGCGATCCGTCTTGGTGGTCCCTTGCTTGTCACTGGCCGGTGTTGGCCTCGTCTCTGTGTGTTCCTCGGCTGCACTGCTTGGGCCAACAGTTTTTCAAAGCCTGGCCAGTCTCTTCCCAGCAAAACCGGAACGGGTAAGTCGGGAACTAAACCGACCTCCAAGGGCCAAGATCCAGGTCCGGCTGTTATAGTCACCCGTCGAGCCGGGACGCTGCGAGTATCCCCGTGAACACAGGTAATGGGTATAACCAGCTTTCCCTTCGGCTGGACCAAAGAACTTTGCACTAGGGTCACCGAACTTCCTGAGTCCAATATCGCTGTGACTGTTCTCCCATCTAGACGAATCGTCCTCTTTGGTGCACCCCGGGGCGGTTCCATGTGCCCAACACAGCCGACTAGCCATGCTTGAGGGCCTGGCGTTGCTGGTTCGGTCGGCATCGGCTCATCGCGAGGAGAGGGGGTTGCTGGTCTCTCTACTGGTCGTGAGGTACCCTCCATGCGCCGCCATGGTGGTGCGATCCTCCGAGCCGGGTCCGCTGCTCTCTCTCCCATGTCCCGAGCGTTTGCCGCTTCCGCCAATTCCACCGCTTCTACCGCCTCTCGAAATGTTCCGGGGTTCCTCATGCACACTGGGCCTCTCAGCCATCTAGGTAGAGCGCGCAACAGTCTATCGATCACCACCCTCTCAGCAACCTGTGAGGCCGTCGGGTTCTCCTGGAGAAGCCAAATTTGTGCCAACCGTGTGAGCTGTGCTGCTTGAGTGCGGACTGGCACTGACTTCTGGAACGTCCACTCCCAGAACTGCTGTGCCGCCGTGGTTGGAGAGACACCCACCCGGGCGAGTATTTCTTCTTTCAGGACGTCATAGTTCTCGTTTAGAGGGGATGGTAGAGAAAAATACGCCCGCTGGGCTTCCCCGGTCAGAAAAGGTGTTAAGATCTTTACCCATTCGGTTTTATCCCAGGTCTCCCGTTTTGCGGTTACCTCGAATGTATGGAGGAAAGCTTCGACGTCATCAGCCTCTCCAAGTTTGGTTAGATAGCGATGGGCGGCGGCACGGTGGTCTGTGGAAGGCGTTCCCCCGGCAGCAGATTCAACGAGATGGGTGAAGGCATGCTCTAGCCTCTCCTGTCGTACTGCCATCTGTTCATTAAACGTCTGTTGGCGGATGTTCAGGTCCGTCACACGGCGAATGATCTCCTCCATGGTTTCGTCACCCGGAAGTGGGTCGGTAATGCAGAAGAGAGAGAGCTAGCGTACCCCTGGACAAAAAAAATTCAGAAAAAAATATTATTATACTTCCTGGATGTATGTCTTGCGTCAATATGCCCGCATTCTCCACCAGTTTGTGGGGTGCAAGACACGAGACAACCACGGAAGTGGATGAACAAAACGCCCCGAAGGGTAATTTATTTAAGTGTCAACAAAAACTAGATGCTTTTCGTGAAGCTCAGCTCCGGATAAAGTCCTCCACTCGTGGTCCTTCACGTGAATAGTTCCACTAGGCCGTCTTTGTCGAGTGAGGGAACGTCACTACTTCCGGAAATCCTTCTAGCTGGGGAATCCGCCGTTCGTCATACGTCCGAATCTTTAAAGAGAAGGGAGAGACAAGACACGTCAGCCGGGTAAGAAGCTTGGAGCTGTAACTCACTCTTTCTCCTGGCTGTGAGGCTTTTATCCCTGCTGGTGATTGATCTCAGGTGTTGACGATCGGCTGATTTCCTGCATAACCATGGCGACGCTGATTGGGTGCGAGCCACCTCGCCACAGCTGCCCATGAGGGCAATGATGTGGGCAACAACTGTATATCTGAGGTCTGATAAATATTTACCACTTTACTGGGGTACTTATTCTACCATCAGCTGCACGGTTAACACGAACAGCCTCGCTCACAAAGAAGAGCGTAAATGGGCCTCGTTGCCGATGCTAAGAGAAGTTTAATGCAACAGATGCATAAATCAAATGCATGATTCTTTTACAGAAGACAAAGATCGCTTATTTAAGTGCCACTTAAACCTGTCCACTAATGATTTCAGATGTTGCTTATGGTGTGGTGCTTACTCTTTAGTGTTCAGTTTATACTTTATAGTTTAATATAACAAGCGCTACAGTTTGAGTAAGTTGACGTATAAACAGTCAATTCTTAAGGGAAATGTAATTTGCAAAATGCACTCTGTAGATCAGTTTGTCCGTTTACGTTTAGGGCTACTGTAGAAACACTGTGGACATTCCATTTAGCATTAGTGGATTTTTATTTCGGTAGAGAAAATGACTTATTTTATCCATTCAACAATACAGTCCTATCGGAAATCACGACAGGTATCAGAATCGGGTATAAAGTGCAAGTTTGACGCAAAAAGCAGCTAAATCTATCGTTTTGTCACATTTTGAGAGTTTCGTGTTTTCTGGATTAATGATTTGGACACTTTTGTTTCAAAGGTGTAAAGGAGGAGTTACTCATAAAATTGCGGGGAAGATTTTAACGGTTGAATATGTTATGTCTAAATGTTATGTGTAGCTATATTCAACTCAGTTCCTCCCAGCGAGGCTCTTGTGGAGTCTAGCTTTATTGTTGAAAATATTCCCATGTTCAGTGAGTGTGAAAATAAGAGCTACAGCATGTGTGAATTCTAACACTCCCACATACTTATTGGTAGTATAAACTATGGTGTTTGAACAAATTTTTATAAGGAACTTCTGTTTTTTTGTCTCCTTGGCGTGTAACACAGAAAGTGGACTCGGGTAGTTTCTCTTGAGCTATTACCGATTACCAATCCAAGCCTTGATGGCTGGTCTCCCAGCTACTTGTTTCATTGTTAAGCGTGTATCTCTCTTCCCCTCACAGCGAGCAGCTCTGTGCCTTCTGTTACTGCGGCGGTCGAAGCTTACTGGGGCAAGGGGATCTGAAGCCATTCAGGGTCACGCCCGGAAACGACCCTCCACTCCAACTACAATCCTCAACAGACGAGGGCCACGACCACGAGGACAAGAGCAATGCTAGCCAACCAGGAAGGCACAGGCGCCCAGAGAGGTAAGCTGATTGGCCTGTATTGCGCGCAAGTTGTTTGAGGATGTGAAATCAAATGTGATGTTTACCGTACTGTTTATATGAGCTCAGACAAATTGGATTTCTCTCACAACAACACGACCAACGGTCCGTCACAATTCTATCTTTCTTGGCCAGCCTCTGTGAACAGATCACACAGTATTGGTCATTGTTAGAGAGAGGAAAGCATCACACAAGCCAAAGCGTGTGCGTGTGTGTTTGCATACACTTTTGAACGGTAGGCTTGCAAGAGGCATATCTGACGTCACTAGTTGAATAACCCTCATCTGGATGAAATTCTGGGCAGAAACTGTTTAAATATGTCTCATTCCAGTCGAACACTATGCTCATTGCTCTAGCATGTGTGTGTTTTTGCTTAATATCCTGGAGACAGAGTCATGCGAAGCAAAACAGAGTGTTTGTCCTAAAGTGACCCGCTTGCTTGAATGGTTAAGGACATATTCACATTTCGTAGACTTGCCATCTCATTTTCACCAATAGCGTTTAACGATTTCTATGACATCATCCGGCACTCCAGTTTTTTATCAGATTCCAGGTCTTTTGAAAGATTAAATGCAAAAGAGTACTGCAGGGATGACGTGTTTTTGTAGATGAACACAGAAATTTGCGCTGTATTGGTTCCCATAGACACTTGGAAGATCGCAAAAAATAAGCTTTGTAATTCACAAAGGTTTATGATACTTGCACGTTGTGTCTATCATGATAATCTTTACAAATTAAGCAAATTAATCTGTTAGCAACTACCGTTTTTAAGACGCGTAAAAGCTTTAAATAATCACGAGTGGGTTATAACTTGTGTGTAGATGTCGTAGAATAAATGTGAAAATATTTAGAGCTTTTGTTAACCACAGACCTTATTTTAGGCATTTAACCAAAACCCTGTTCAAAGAACCTCTCGACTTTGGAGTGTTGGAAATGGAAGTCCTAAAATGCTAACTCGCTTCTGGGTTTTGCATACAAAAATGCGTCATCCATGCGGTACTCTATTGGCTATTGTTAAAGGGTGAGGATCCACTCAGTATGTCCTGTATTAAATTCCTGTTTTAGTGGTAAATGCATCTGCACAACAAAGAAAATCACTTCTTTCTACAAAGGCAAACGTGTCCCATCTTTCAATTACAGACGTAATGGTGAAGCGATATCTTTATAATGAATCCCCTCTATGATACCCTAAATAAACCTAACATTGTGGCTTAATGACACCGAAAACAGTTACAATCCCTCCATTTACATTTTTATTTATTTGGCAGAATTTACAAAGGTATAAACGCACAAGACAGTCGGCTATTTTATTTTCATATGTTGGACTTTTGAAGCTTTCTGGTCTGCCCGATCATTACCCTGCAGCTATCCTGAGTCACATAGAGCGAGATGTGAGACGCCGGTCCCAGCGTGCGCTCAGCCCAACAAAAGGCCCTCTCCCCGCTCTCTCGCACAGCTGCCTAATTTGTCTTGGCTCTTTGGAGCCAATCAGCCGTCTCCCAGGGGCCCGTGTGACGTAATGTGCTGCCAGTCTGATGTTGACAGTTAGCCAGTCCTGCTGAGCTTTGTCATCTGTGTGCCACACTACTAAGCAGCAGTGCAGACCGACGAAAGAGCACAAAAGGAGGGTTTTAAGAGAATATGTGATTTGTTGAATTTAGTGCAGCGTGAGGACGATTATCCATAGGGTTCAGAGTGGGTTTGTGATGTTTAATAAAGTGACACTGTTTGGATATTCAAGAGAAAATCCTGTGAAACCTGTTGAGTATGTTGTTTTCACCCCAAATCATATGTATGACACATTATGCTTAATGAAATGGATTTGTAGGAGCATTATTTTTTGAGTTGTGATTATTATCACAACAGTTAAACACATTGCGCTAAATGATTTAAGCACATTGTGCTAAATGTGTCAGTATAATTATTACAGTTAGACAGACAAACTGTATATAAAATAACTGGATTTGAAATTTCTATGGATTTACATGACAACAGACATTTTGCTACAAAATGCTAAACATCACACGTCTTTGTATTAAATAAAACAAAAGTAATACAAAATTTAATCTAATGGTGGTTTATCTTTTTTTTGGATAGACACAAAACATTATTATTATTCATAATAAATGAATTGTACTTACAATAACACTTATTAGTGAAAAGGACATATTACGCAACATTTGAGTTGATAGTTTTTTAATATATCATCCTTCATAGAATAATCTAAAACATGTTTGTTTTGTTTTCAGTGTATATCATTTTGATAATAAAAACAGAAACTTAATTTACGAACTACCAAACGAACTACCAAAAAGCCATTTCAAATGTAACAATTACTGCTTCTAGGTAAAGTAATGACACATCAGTTTCGTGTAAATCTGTTTTATTTGACTCCCCTCTGTTGTCATGGGAATATACAGAACGTCATAAAAATCACTGTTGACCCCTCGTATATGTCACCCGTCCTGGCAAATGGATAGAGGAGGGGTTTAATGAGATACGCGGGAGTGTGATGTGATGGATGCATTTTTATCCCGTGATGTGTTTACGATGAGTCATTTTTGTGTAAGTGGTTAATCAATCAGCACCGCCTCACCGCCAACCCCCCCCCACCCCATGCCTAAATTAAAATGGCTGTGAGTCAAAGCCCCCCCAGTTGCTGAATGTCAAGAATAAATGAACACTCCCAGTGCCAATGGCTGATGGTAGAGGACCGGTAGTCAGAGTGTGTACACATTTATATATCTTTCCTGTGTTAATTCTCTATATATTATATATACAAGTTTTCATTTTCAAAGTTGTAACTGTTAACATTAGTATTAACATAATTTGTATTAACCAGAATGAACAAAGCATATTAAATGCTGTGGAAATATGTTGCTCATTGTTAGTTATTAAAAGAACATGATTCTTATTCACAAGTAAGAGACTACAAAAGGGCATGACCTGTACAAAACAGCATATTTTCAGAGTCAACTAGTGGTGCACTCATTGAATGTGACATGTTTTTAAAATTGGAACTATTTTCAACTTGACACAGTGTCTTAATGCGATGTCATGGTACGACGCCCTGAAAACTGCTTGTGGTTTGACACAACAGCCAAGGACGTCTGCTTAGCAATTAATAAAAATTGTCATCAAATAAATAGTCTAAATATCTGAAAGGCTCAGAGCAGCGCATACAGCAGCGTATTGACAGAGAAGATGTCCTTCCCCGCATATTCACAGAATAAAGACAGTAGCAAAATATCTGTAGTCTGTTATTGCATAAAACATATAATCCTTGGAGAAAAACAGAGACTTATGCATGGCGTCTTTCCAAAGAATTGAAATAAAAGCTGAGTCGATCTTAGTTTCTGAAAATGATTCCAAACATTAAAGGAAGGAAATTTGAGGGCAGATCCGCCAAAGATAGATTCGTTTTTGAGAATATTTAGAATTGCATGCAATTATATGATTTTGCAAATACGCTGGTGTCAGACCAAGCAAGGTTCCACATTTAACAAGAAAATAACAAATATATTTTGGATCATGTATGATTGGCCGTAATACTTTATGGGTGGAGTGGTTGCATTATAAAGTTATATTTTCTTATCATTATCTTGACTGACCTGTGTAATGTGTCTGTTCTGTAGTGTTGTTGCTGAAGACTCAAGTGGCAGGTTCTGGGACGAGCTCCACCATGTCGGTCTGCCGGACGACATTGACGTCCGATCTCTCTTCGATGAGTCGGGTAAGCACTCTTTATACAGTTTAACATAAATATCTTGAATGTTTTGCTTAGTCTCTAATTTGTAGTAGGTTATAAAAGTGCTTCTTTCACGTAATATAAGAAATCGAAGATGAACGAAAAGTACACTATGGCTATAGATCATTTGGAATGTAGTGCATGAGTCATATGGACTATAATGGTGCTGTTGTTTTCCTTTAGAAGCTTTTATCTAGGAAAAAAAACAAATATTTCAGCCTAACATCTCTATTTGTGTTTCACAGAAGAAAATAATTCAGGCTTTGAGCAAAATGATTTAATGATGACGACATGTTCACCACATTGTGAAATATTCCCTTAAAACTCTCATGCAATCGTTTGCCTTTCTTTTTCGCCCGCAGGTCAGTGCTGGGCCCATCAAAGTTGCGTGTCGTGGTCGAATTTTGTGTGTCAAGCGGAGGATCAATCACTGCTAAATGTGGACAAAGCCATCCACTCAGGGAGCACAGAGGTATGCTGGGATAGCTCTTCTTTAGCTGACTGGTATCGGCGGTAGAACTCATGAATAAAATAATGACTGTAAACCTTATGCAAATATTACATCACCTCACCAGAGTACTTGAAAGGTTATGTAAATGAGGGTTAAAATGCTCAGCTTGGTTTTAATGGCTGTGCCAAAGTGCAGTTGCCTATAGTGACTATAATGTGTGGCTGTATTTTAGGTTTTTAAGTATGACAACCATCTTTTTTTTAGGTTTTGTTATTTTACACACATGTGTGCTGAAATAGTGGGATTATAACAACTAGTCCTATAAAGCGAATCTTTAGTTTTATTGGTTTAACCAGCAAGGTCACTAACCACTACCAACTTACTTCTCATGTACGTTTTTTTACCCCACTTGAACAATATGTACATATTACGGTAAATCCAATCCTCTATACTCTATCATCACACTTTTCATACATCCCAGCTGTCAAAGCGCCTAAAGTGTTGTAAATATGCCCTGCCTATTAGCTGTCTAATGTAACTATAACCACATTAACCTCTCGTGGTTGTTCATATACCTGCTACCTCCTCTGATTGTGTAATACACAAATGGAGTCGGAGGATGGATCTAACCGGCTGCTAAAGGTTGCCGCTGATCAGCTGTGAAAGAGAAAAGGTCACGGCTCTCGGCTGTGACATCATCAACTTCATCACTTACAACCCCCCTAACCCCTACAGATCGCATTCCTTAATAGCCCTTTACCATTTGATCTTGTGAATTAGCAGCAACACTGCATTTAACGTTTAACGCCAGTTTTGGGTTGTATAACTGTGAACCTGCTTGTGATTGCCCTTATTTTCTGGGTAAAATTCTCTGTGACCCGAAGCTGGAGGAAGATTCGACACTTCTTTACGCTGTGAGGTTTATGTAAATGCACGCTTAATGAGATGAAGAGAGCAGCTGTAAACATGAGGGTCGGCGGTGTGTCAGGTCCAGGCTCATCTCAACGTTGGTTGACTTTAAGTGGACAGCTGGTTTCTGAGCAGCTCATTAAGGCTGTATGACGGACAGTCTGAGACTCCGAACAGATCGATCCAAATAGAAAACAGGAACGCTGGGCTTTATTGTTGTTTTAGGCATATTCAGAAAGCTGTCGTAGTTTACTGCAGTGAATACCGAATGGTACGTAGAATAAAAGCAGATCACCGGAGTCATTATGTAATGTCTGGAACTTCATTTTTAATGAACTCACCTGGCAGGAGTTATACAGGATGGAGATGTCACTGTAGATGTGCGATTTGTGAGCTTTGTGTAATTAGCTTTTTTTTACTTTCACTAAATGTTTATTAGGTCATCGCCTAATCGCTGTGAAGGTACAGCTTGGCAAGAAATACAGAAATTTTGTATTTTGCTGGGCTGCCAAGGTGACGGGGCTGATTTTGTAAACATTAATTATTACGGTATGGTGTGTTGGGCGAAGATGCCCTAGTTTCATTTTTGCCAGTAGTTTTCCGGCTGCGGTGTTGATCACAGAAATCTTTCTTCACAGCGGGTATTGACCCCAACCACTGGGGAGTACTGCTTTTAATTAGGGATGGACTGATATGTTTTTATGACCAAAAATAAATACATTTGTCGCTTCATCATATGTTTGCCATAATGATAGATCCATGTTTTGGTTATTATTTAAACAAGAAAGGTCCAGGATCATGTGCATTAAAGGGACAATTCACCCAAAAATGAAAATGATGTCATCATTTACTCAGCCTCAAGTTTTTTCATACCTTTATAAATTTCATTGTTCTGTTGAAGATGTTTTGAAGAATGTAGAAACCTTTCTAGGGCATCGTTGACTACCAGAACTACAAGTAGTTTCATTTCCTACTATGGAAGTCAATTGTGCCTCAAACATTGCCAATTCTTTCAAATGTCTTCGTTTGTGTTCATTGGAATAAATACATTTAAACGACGACAGGATTTTTATTAGCTATGTTGTGACATGTATGTTCCATCCAAAATTGTGAGTATAAATTATGCGCAAAACTGGAATATCGCATGAAACATTTGCGGATAAGGCACCGGGCGTTCCATCCAACAATTCAGTAGTAACTTACTCATAATTAGCAAATTTCCATGGAAGTTGCAGCAGTAGGACAAGATGGATGTAAACAACTATTTTTAGGCGAACTATCCATTTAAGCTATATTTGCTAGTTTTTTGATGCAAATTTTATTTTATGGATTAGTTCCATTTAACATTCAACATGTCAACATTAAAATGATAAACTATATTGTGTATTAAAAAAGGAATGGTCTGTAAATCACTTTGGATAAGAGTGTCTGCTAAATGCATGAATGTAAATGAAACATCACAACATAAGCACTGGCATGATAAGCCACCTAAAGACTTACACACTGGTCATAAATCACCATAGGTCATCTTTACAATTGAACCCTATTATACTCTATAATAAGAGTGTTGTGAAAGACTTGTGACAGGATGATGGACAGTGTAACAGCTTCTCTGTGGTCTGTGGTGGATTACTAGTTTGATGGGATAAATGCAGTTGAGTCAGTCTGTCATCATTGTGGGTTGTCACAGCTCAATGTTAGCCTGACCACAGACATTACACTGTCAGTTTTGATGTCTTGTTGTATAGATTCCTCTGCCTTTCCTTTACTTGTTACATGTCGATTATGTGATGAGTTCTTAATGCATATAATGTTTTTTAGATTTGTCTTTGAATGCAATAGACCGTGTTAAAGTAATTGATGGCACCTAAATCTTAACATGTTTCATCATCAAAACCGCATTGCTGGTAGGGCTGGGTATCGATTCTGATGTTCCGCTCTTGCATCCGCCATGTTAATCCAGCAATGAATGAAACATTCACTTCCTGTTATAACATCACTTCCCCCTCCCCCATTGTAATAGGAAAAGTGACATCTAGTGGATAGTAGAAGCAATAACATTCAGGTTAATGAATGTTGAGTGGTTGCAGAAATATGAAAGAATAAAATCGATTTGACCGCATTTAAAAAAAAAAGATTCATTGATTTTTTTGCCCAGCCCTCATGTGTCATGTGACACCCGTTTTTTATCTCTCCACTGTCTACCAGTTGAAGCCGGTATCAGATTCAAGTCACTATGCTCGCTTTCCCGCTCATTCTCCTTCACAACTCCTTCCTGGTGGCACATTCTTCCTAACTCAGTCCGGTCAACCACATTCCTCAAAACATAAAAAACTACTTAAAACCCATCTCTTCTGTGAATATTTGACAGACAAATGAGTAAAAGGCTTTTGTTGAAACTAGTAACTTTGTATTAGCACCTAATGTATTTCTCCTGTATGACATATCGCTAATTGATCCCTGAACTCTCTGTAAATCGCTTTGGATAAAAGCGTCTGCTAAATGTAAATGGAAGTGTGTATCTCTTCTCTTTCATAGCATTGTGCATATTGTAAGCGCCTTGGAGCATCCATCAAGTGCTGTGAGGAGGGGTGTGATCGCTCGTACCATTACCCCTGTGCGGGGGCCACTGGCACCTTTCAGGACTTCAGGAGGCGTTCTGTCCTGTGCACAGAGCACATTCAGCTGGCTGTCAGCAAATGTGAGATTGAGTAAACTTCGTTTTTAAAATGTTTATTGTCTTTTCACAGAAAATTGATCATTCGGGGGGTCAAAAGATAATTTTGTGGTGTCACCACACAGTAAAAAGTTCTTGAAGAGTTGCAGCTAAATTTGAACAAATATTTAAAAATATATATATATATTTGGAGAAAGGCACACCAGTAATGGGGTGTTACGCTTAAATAAAGTAAATAGGGTCATTTTGGTTTCATGTTGGCTCAAAGATGTGTTCTCTCACAGATGAAGAGGAAGCGAACTGTGTATTGTGTGACAGCCCCGGGGATCTCCTGGACCAGCTCTTTTGCACCAGCTGTGGATTGCACTACCACGGCATGTGTCTGGACATCAGCGTCACTCCTCTGAAGAGGGCAGGCTGGCAGTGCCCAGAGTGTAAAGTCTGCCAGACATGCAAGTGAGTCGCTGCCAAGCTTTGCCATTCATTTCTAAGTGCTTCTTTATTAGCTTGTGTGTTTTTATTATTTTAGTTTTAGTGTGTAAACGTTGTTGAAACACAAATACTTTATGTATACTTTATTCTGTTGTACAAAGGGATAATTGATTTCTGTCCTTCAGGGAGCTGGGAGAAGATACTAAGATGCTTGTGTGTGATATGTGCGACAAAGGCTATCACACCTACTGCTTACAGCCGGCTATGGATTCTATTCCCACCAACGGCTGGAGGTGTAAGGTACAGACTCTGAAATGTCACAATAAAAGATTTCTAGTGATGCATGGATTGGTCACTCAATTCAGAAAGATATTTACAACTACAGCATGTTGCTTAATGGGACAGTTCACCCGAAAAGTCTGTCTTCATTTACTCACCCTCAAAGTGTTCCAAATCTTTATAAGTTTCTTCTGATGAACACAGAGAAAGATATTTGGAAGAATATTCTTGGCCACCACTGACTACCACAGTAGGAAAAATTGCTTTATAAATTTCTGTGTTCTGTTAAACACAGAAGAAGCTATTTTGAGGAATGTAGGAAAGCAAACAGTGCAAACAAGCACTTTTGACTACCATTGTTATTTTTATTACTATGGCAGACAATGGTGGCCAAGAACTGTTTTGTTACAAGAATTCTTTCAAATATATTTTTCCATGTTCATCGAAACAAAGAAATGAAATCAATGTAAATCTGTGGTATGGAGTATCATCCGAATACCGACTTCGGCCTTAAATTTCCACATTGGTGCAGTTCCAGTCACTTTGTGTAATGCAGTAGATCTAATGACTGTCCTTTTCTTGTAGAACTGTCGGATGTGTGTGCAGTGTGGCACACGGAGCAGTGAACAGTGGCACCACAACAGCCTGCTGTGCCAAAACTGTGCGGATCAACAGGATACCAGCCTCAGCTGCTTGTGTCCTGCTGATGTAGATCCTGACGTCCACAAAGAGCCACTTACTTGCCGTCACTGCAAAAGGTACATTTCTAAAGCAGTGCTTGAATCAATTCTAAGAGTAATTCACCTATAAAATTCATATACGTTCCTCTAGCTCACAAATTCTGGATGCAGAATCCAAATGGTTGGAGTTTGATGTGGTGATTTTTTTTTTAGGCTGTTCCACCCAGAGTGTGAGCAACCAGTTGAAGGCCACGCACGTGCCCAGTCCAAAGGAGATCATTTATGTTCTATCTGTACAAACGCCGGACTTGAATCAGATTCTGCATGCACGGCTGTAGAAGGAACCAAGGAAAAGATACAGTCGTATGTTGACGTTAAAGAAGAAGCACAGCCGATTTCGGCAAAGGAAGATCCTGAACCTGCCAAAGTTGAAGAATCTCTCCAGCTTGGCAGTGAAATGCAGAGTGAAGAGGTGAAAACATCTGAGGAACAAGTGACTGGTAAGTCTTTCTTAGCATCTTAATATAGTGAGCATTGCTACGGCTTGGAATGTTATCATTGGATTCATATTTTTTGGGGGGTTCGTTTGTGATTTTGTGATATTTTATAGCTCCTGCATTGAATCTTTTATGTTTTATAACATTTTATAGTCTTTCTTGCTCAGTTTTGGCTTTGGTGTTTATAGCATTCATTTACCATACAATTGTACCGTGAGTTTAGCCCAGAGTCTTTGATACATGAGCACAGAGGAACTTCAAAACTTCAGACACATGATTTGGAAGTGGAGTGTAGGCCAATGTATCCCATAGGCCCACATGCCTAAGATGTGGCTGGATTAATCTGTACTGGTCTGGTGGAAAGGGCTATTTGAAACTCGCCTTGGCCTAGTTTTCCTGTGTAATGCAGAGACTCTTTGAAAGTGATGCTTGCCCATGTGATCCATGTGGTTTCCATATCGTCTCCCCTGAAGAGATTTTTTGATTTGCGGTGGGCACACCACTGTCTGTAAATGAGTACTGTGGTAAGGATACGTATGATGATGTACAGTATGTCACCTAGTAGAGATTTCGCTATACCATAAAAACTGTGCCGTTTGTAAGATGTACTGTTTCCTGTGTATGATACTTACAACATTTACTTTAAAAAGTTGGTTATTATGAATTTATAATATTATTTATGTAGCAACAAAAAATAAGATGTGGATGAGGTCAAACTACTTTATCCATCATTTCTTATACAAAAAAATGAAACTTCTGTAATATTTAAGTCAGCTTCATGCTATGCCATAAATCCTTTCTTTAGCTGAACCACCCTGATCTCACATAACTATATTACAAGGTATCTAGTTCCTATAATTTTGTGTGATATGAATCATATAAAAACTAACGGATGTCATGCGATAATTTTTTTCAGATTAACACGTTAAAATATTTTACGCCATTTATGCAACATCAGTTTTTTCTGTCATTGTCTAGCGTTACATTATATAATCACCCTCTTTTTCAAATAAAGGCCTATAAACTATTTTGCCGTGATTTGAAATGGTTGTATTGACACGTCCAGTATAGATTGCCAGCTTCTTGCTGTGGAACACGGCTCAATGCAATGCGACAACGGTCCCGTCTGGTCATCACATGGGCTAAAGGCTGCGTCAGAATCTGCCAGGCAGCGCACCAGTATCAACTTCTCTTCGTGCTTGATTGAACAAAACACACAAGATTATGCCAGAAAGTACATTTTGTGTAGTTAAATAAAGTCATAAATGAGGAGCTGCATTCTTAAACGTGCTGCTGTGAGTCACCAATGTTTTCCTTTACCTAAGTGCCAAGAGCATTGTGTTAACAACGCAAAGGTTGTGGGTTCGATCCCAGGGGATTGCAAATACCTATGTATAAATGTATAGGATAACGCAATGTAAGTCGCTTTGGATAAAAGCGTCTGGCAAATGCGTAAATGTAATGTTAAAGCGGAATTTGGTGCTAATACGTGTTTTTCTGTTGGTAAAATTGCTAAAATTAAAGTGTCGGAACAAAAGATGCATTCTATCTAAAAGCGAATAAGAACCCAGACCTGCCTGAAACGCCTTGTGTAACCACACCCCCACAAATCTATGTCAGTTCGTGTTAGCATTTGACTAAGACCGCCCAAATGTTCACGTGAGTAAGGTGGGCATACTTGTAAATCTCATTGTATAGTCACCATCGCAGCCATGTTGCGGAGACGCTGTGTGTTTCGTTGCAAAAAGAAATACTCTTTGGTTGCCATGCCGAAAGATGGGACAACTAAAAACGAACTGATTGATATAAGGATGTCACGATGACATTTTATCACCTGTCTGTCAGTACAATTGCTTCGGAACATGAAGTTCCAAATATGGTAAGAGGCGTTACATTTCCCTTTCACTCTTGCAGTGTTCGACTAATCACTATGCACTGGTTAACTGGCCAATCATAACACACGTCGATATTCAGAGCAATAAAGCTTTGCAAAAAATCAGCGCGTGTCAGAGAGGCGGGGCAAAGAGGAGATACAAACATGCACGGTATGTGGAAAATAAAGCGTTTTTTAACCTTAAATCGTGTATAAACATAACATTACATCTAAAACAAACCATAATATTAGTTTTAGCCATGTCATATGACCCCTATATTCAAAGAACTTTTAAATCACAAAGAACTTTTTAAATTCAGAGTTTTAAATCTGTATTAATGACACGTTTCAGAAAGACGCACGCTGAGAGAGACGGCAATATTGTCATTGTTTTACAAAAGCAAAACATTCTGTAGATAATGAAAAGACCAATCACAGTTTCGAATCATGTATTAGTCTTATTTGTATGACCAAAATTACTGGCGTATTTAAGTCTTTCTCCACAGTAATAAAAAAAGATATGGCTGCACGTTAAGACATAAAGGAAAAACGCTTATTACACAGATCTGAAGACACTCACTGAAGACAACCGACTGTGGTTACGTGTAATCGCCCCCAAGCGGGCATTATAACGTGTTTGAACATTTATGCGTAATAAATTGCAAAAATAACTTAATCTGAAACTTATTGAGAGCAGTTTGAGTGGCGCCTGTGTCCGGTGTGCAGGCGCGTGCATTGCCTGAACTCACAGACTGAATATCCTCTTCTGAGAGCACGCGAGTACATGATGCTTTAAAATGGTTTGTATTTGTGATTGGCATGACTTAAAATAATGTGCTAATGCCTTTCCGTCAACTGATGCGCTATCACTGAAGCAGCTCAAACTAGCAAATGTCCAATTCTTCCAGTGCCTTCAGCCTCCCGGGTTGATTGGCCGGACTTGTGACTCCCAACAAATCAGATGGGTGGAGGGCGGGCATTACTCCTGACAACAGACTAGAGTGCCGTGTTCCGAAGGCTCTCACTAAATCATTGGCTGCATATCAGAGCCAAATAGTGAATTTCAAAATTAAAGTACTTTTTTGGCAAATCGGCTTTTAAAATAGCCGATGTCGATAATTGAAAAAATGCCAGTCCTATAATCGGTCGACCCCTAGAAACACTCTCACATAAAAAGTTAATCCAACGATGCATATAGATGCGAGGCGGAGCGATGATGCGAATCGTGCGTCAATCTCGTCTTTTCCGAAGGCTGAAAATATTTGTGAGATCACATCACTCAGGCGAAGATAACAAACTTTTACCTGCGAGTAATAAAGAGCGTGGAACGGGGTTGTTCATGTTTGTTGTGGACCCAGCATAACTCCACCCCCAATCCTAAGCATCACTGGTGCAAAAATGAAAACAAGTGTTGTTCCACATCAGCACCACCACTTTAATACTCATGTGTTGGCTTGGGGTTTGCTTTTTGCCTTTATCCAGCACTAGAGTGTCTGTTCTTTTTGAAAAACTGAGGACCGTTCTAGTTTATAAATCTGTGCCAATGGAAGTTTCATATTCTTGAAAATCTCCTCTGTGTGTAATATTCCGTCCCAGTCTTTTGATCAGACATCGTTGGGTGTGTTGTACATTAACACCCCGCTCTCACACTATAAATCTCCAACACAGTGTCAGTAACTCAATTCCCCAACCTTTAGGGGACCAGCTGCCCACAGGCCCTTAACAACATGAGGGTGCAAATCTCCGGCTGGAATGATGAGATCTGGACCCATCTCATGCTGGGTTAGAGGTGATTTAGGGTGAAGCAGGCTGGCTTGAACAAATGTGCCTGTATTTAGTGTATGTACTGTAGATGTGGGTTGACAAGGTGTTCTGGACTTTGCTGGAACTGTTTTTTGCTGGTCTGGAGCTGATAATCTAGACAGGAGATGAATGTTGATTATCTTGCTACTTATTATCTATTTGGACTACTTTTCTCTCTTTTTGCATAACTTTACATTGCAACATGCACATTTTAGTTCATGTTTATTCAAATCAAATGACTAAAATTAAAGTAACGCTATAAATGGTAACATTAGTTAATACACTATGAACTAACATAAGTAACTAACATATCGCTGAAAACTACACTTAGTTAGTTAATGCATTTACTAATGTTAACAAATACAACTTTATTGTACAGTGTTATCTACATTGCTCATGTTGCACACAGCTTGAAGAACTGTGCTTGTATGTCGTGACATATAGGGTTTGTAATGTATCAGGGCTGTACAGTGTCGCACGTGCTAGAGAAAAAAATTGGTATGATCTAAGAATAAATTAGCCAGTGTAGCACACGTGCGATACAGTTAGGCAGGTGTATTTGTCATTGCGCTTGTTTGTGTGTGACATTGAGCAATGCTGCACCGCTACTTTATTTAGTTTTAGTCTTTTTCGCAAGTTTCCGCGAATGTGGAATCCTGTTATTTAAATATGTTATCTGGCTTTTCTGCATGTCTGTGTGACTGAACTTCTCGTCTCATACCACTATTGTATACAAAAAAATGAAAAACACAGAACTTGAAAAAATGAAAACAAATTTAGGTTAACAAAAAATTATATGGCCCTAATTTATCGATCTTTATGTCAGTTACTTGCCTATTCATGTGATGACAACAGACCTTTTATACTTGTATTACAACTTTTTGGCCTGTGCTACAAAACTTTAAACTCTCAAGCACCAGTGCTATGAGCAAAAATATTTAACATACGCACAGTCCTGTAGGGGTTGAATGACCTCAGATTTCAGTGCGCAAAAATGATATTTTTGTACTTCGTGAATCTATGTAACGTTAGGCTTTAACGTCACCTGTAAGCTTTTGCAGCGTCAGAACAAATCGTGAATGTTGCAGACGAAAAACAGGACACATTGTGAGCGATGCGTGCTGAAGCAGGACAAGATAACATAAATTATTCCCGGGAGTGTTACAGAATCTCACTGAAGCAGCTGAAAATGACATCCGTCCCGCGTGGCACGCAGCTCTCTTGGAACAGTCAGCCTCTTCTTAAAAGTACAGTGTAAAAATGACTTGACCCGCGACTAGTCAACATCAAGCTGTCAGAGCATTAGGGCGTACTCACATATAGCCGAGGTTGCTCTCAACTGTGCCCGTGCGCGATTGTCCCCACTCGCCCATTGGCCTGCACTCACATGCTCTTTACTATTTACACCCGGTCACCCTTTCATCATTACGATGCCTCTGCTTCGAAGTAACATAAACAAAGCGATCCCTCTCAGCACAACGGAATCCATAGCAATGTTCAGGTTGGGGCTTATTAGAGGTGTTTACCTTCATGTCCGTGCTGCACAGGCCGATCTGCTTAAATGGTGTCATTGAACGAGAGCGATACAAGAGTAAAATCACCCTCGCGTACTTTATTATCATAAAGCCGATCGTTATACAAAGCGTTGCATTATGTTTGACAAACCTAATATCTGGGGTAGTTCTGGCGGCGGCGACACATGACTGCACGTGTAAGTGTGCTGTGTATCTGATGTTTTTACGATGAGCGCTGAATCTCGGGGAGGAATTGACAGTCGCATAATTTAGGTCATGCGCTCATACTGCCACCTTTTCAAAACCAAACCGCGCTCCAATCCACTTCTTCCAGCCAGTCCTGGGTGCAGTAAGTGAACGGTGCCCCAGTGTGGTTGCGAGCACTCACACTAGTCAATCGAACCGGGCTTTTGCGATCAAACGTGCCCGGGTCGTGGTTTGATTTGGACAGAGTGAGTAGGCCCTTAATGTCGACTAGTTCATGCAACCCCTACTGTATAATCCTGCCATTGTTTAGCGGTTATGGAAGTGGGCGTAATGTCTGGGACAACACGTCATGAACTTACAGAGTGACTGTTCACAAGTGAGTGAAAGTAAATGTGTCTGGATGCATTAGGAATGAGAGAGACTTGGTTTGCTGGCTGTGTTTGCTGGTCTAGATGGATGGAGGTGACCTCGAGCTTGAAGTTTTCTTTGCAGATGTATCAAATAAAAATGTATATTAAAAATGAGGATATTCCAATATAGCTTTCCTGTGGCTCAGTGGTTAGAGCATGGCGCTATCAACACAAGATCATGGCTTCGGCACATACTCAGATACAATGTATAGTATAATGCAACGCTTTGGATAAAAGCGTCTGACAAATGCATAAATGTAAATATACAGCCGTTATTAAAGAGATCACCAAAAAATTTTATTCTTTTAACACTTACTCATCATAATGTCATTCCAAAAATGTATGACTTTCCTTCTTTGGCAGAACACAAAAGAAGATATTTTGAAGAACATTGGTAACCAAACAACTTTGGCCCCCATTGACCTCATTGTATGGACACATTTCTCAAAATATCTTCTTTTGCACTCCACAGAAGAAAGACTCAAACAGGTTTTGAACAACCTTAAAAGGGAAAATAAATAATCAAAGAATTTATTTTGGAGTGAACTATCCCATGCAAATGAATGCAAATATTATATACTTAGTGTAATGTGTGCATCACATGGTTTTTATTTCACAATTTATAGGCTGTTTTACTATATTAACTGAATTCAAACGCTGCATCTAACTTAAAAAATACAAGGATGATTTTTACATGTTCTAAAAATATTAAGCAACGGATAATTTACATTTGATTTTAAAAAGATTTGATAGAACCATTAGAACTGTATTAGGGTCATTTTGGCCATAATAAGAGGTAATCAATGTGTCTGATAACTGTCTTTCACCTTTAAGTATCTTCTATTACCCAGAAGTGTGTAACATTATTAATCATCACAGCAAGAATAGATTTTCCTGTAATTAAAAATATGTTCTGAATATCAGACGGAGAGAGAATGAGAGTGTTATGTTCATATCTTCTCTCTATTATAGCAGTCACAGATCTAGATCTAACAAAATTGTGATCTGTCCAGATGGCAAATCACCCTGTAATTGCTTTGTATTGATCTGAATTGATGACACAGGGCAGATGATCGGTTCCTGCAGAAAATATAAGGTGATTAATGTGATTACATCCACAACATTGAGGGTTACATAGGTTTATGTCTGTGAAAATCAGTTGCTTTCTTTGAACTGAGCAGAAGGGAGCAATTTTATAGACAATCGGAGTAAAATAAAGCAGTCCAAGCCATAAATCAAGTGTGTAGCTTGTATATATATGACAAACGATAATTGGCCCCAATAGAAGGTGTGGTTTACCATCAGTGTGTGTGCAGTGCTCAAAGCGATTGTATTCTCTTGAGTAGTGTTTTTTCTTGAAGAACACACAGGCGGCATGTGCATGCGTTCACACTTTCCCCAGCATTTTCTACCCTGTTGAGTTGTTTTCCAATCCTGTAATTGTTTCCAGTAGTGCTCGGAGCAGTTTGGATTGCATAAGTTGAGACTCTCTATTTACTCGAGTCGTTTTTCTTTCTAGAAATTGGTGCAGATGCTACCAGCGATGCAGCCGAGCCAGAATCCAGAACGGAACAGAAAAGCGCAGAAAATGAAAGCACGTCAGGTACTCCATCTATATTCTTTCATTTTAGTGACATGTTAAAATGTCTTGAATAGAATTGAAACCAACATTACTTTTATAATGGTGGCTTTGTGGATATGTTGGTGGAGATTCTACACCCTCTATCTGACAGTTGGGAGTGATTAAAAATGAAACTCATGTAATTAAAATGAAAATTAATAATATAATCACACATAATTAATGAATGTGAATACATAATTGATTTATAACATTTTAGTTATTACACGCTTCAGAGGTTTCTAAATGAATAAATGCAAATGTACATCAGTACATCAGAATTTAACCAATATGAAGAATTGCAAATGAGTGGGTTCGCCACAACAATTCTCAATAAAAACACCCCCGTGACGGCAGATTATATATCATTTGCTTTATTACCTGGCAAGTGAAAAAGCCTGCAGTTTTTATTGTTTAGGTTATATATATATTTTTTAATGAGTTAAGATCTTGTGCAACACATAAAATTAGTGTAACTAACAGCTTTTGGTAGTTTCCTTCAATAATAATACATGTGCTTCACCAGTCAAGCTGTGCATGAAAAAAGGTGAAAATATGTTTTTATTTATTATTCCTCATGATTGTGTTGAATGTTCATGAATTGTGTTCACACTATTCTGTTTGTGTCTTTGTAAATCTTAGTCGAGTTATTTTGGGAGCCCTGCCGTTATTGTCACTCATCTTGCCTCTTGCTTTTGCAGTCACGTCTCCTCAGGAGACAACGCTTCCAGAGGATTCAGAGTCACGTCAGCGGAAACTGGATTCAGCTCCAGAGACGTCCACAGTCCAGCAGCTCATGACATCCACTGAAACAGAGAAACCTCCAGAGATGTCAACTAAACTCTCTGAAAACATCTCCCAGCATGAGGATGACAGCAAATCCTGCCAGGAGGTGCTGAAAACTAACCAATCACCCACCAAAGAGCCAACTCCAGCTTCCCATGAGGAAGAACCCATGGAGGTTTCTTTCACGGAGGAAGCTTCTACAAAGGCGCATGGAGTTTGTGTAGACCCTGAGGTTACAGCTGCTAAGATTTCAGTAGGAGTTCAAAAAGTCGAGGAAGAGAAAATGGAGGTTGTGGTGCGGAAGCACGACACGATTGCTGAGATCCACGCGGAGGAGATGGACATTAACGGTGATGAGCGAAGCTTGGCCAAGCTGAGCTCGCTGGTGGAGGAGAGGACGATGTTCAAGCAATCCCCGTGTAGACAACCTGAGGGTTTACCCTTATTTAGTCAGGTGGGGTCTCAATCCCAGCTCCTTCCTCAGATCCATGCTGGTCCAGCAGAAGCCATCAGCAATGTGCCTTCTTCAACCTTCATACCACTCACTCCAAAAATCGGCATGGGCAAGCCAGCTATCTCAAAGAGGAAGTTCTCACCAGGACGCCCCAGAGTAAAGCAGGTCAGACATGAGGAATTACTCTACATTTTGCAGTCCCAGATTTTTGAGGGAATAGTTCACCCATGTGAGAAAGTTTCTGTCATCATTAATTCACACTCCGGTTTGATATTTTTCTAATGTGGAAGGTGAGTAAATGATGCTAAACTTTTCATTCTTGGGTGAACTTTTTGTTCATATGGTCGTGCACGGAAAGCGTGCTCTCAAACGACACTTATCTTTCAGGTTAGACATTTTTGCTAATCCCTGTATATTTTTAGAGATGGCACAGACATCAATTATCAATTCAAAAGGGATTATATCAGGTTTTGAGCTGAAGACTTCTCATACCGACATGTCACGCTCAGCCATCAAACCATCATTCACACATCACATCCTGTTTCTGATTATGTTTTCCTGGTAACTGAATGCATTCTGATTTCACAAAGGCTGTGTTCGAAACTGGCTGCAGCTGACTCATTTTCCACTGGGTCAATTACTTTACAGAAAGTGTTTTTGTATGAAGGCACTTTTTAAGGACACAGGTTTCAAGCAGGGATCCAAGACACTGTTACATCCCATGTTATGATCTAGAATAATGCACATGAGCTTTAAATATTTATATATATATAGATGGCTACAATGCTTATTTCTCAGTAGAATGGAATCAGTAATTAAAAAACTTTAAGTTGCTATAATGTAACTTGCTATTTTCACCATAATGTCAGATCTAATTTTAAGCCTCTCAGCTAAATGATAAAACACACACAAGATATGAATTATCATAGGCAGTGGATTGTCCAGATGGAGGCATATTCAAAAGATTTTAAAATATTTTAGGGCTGCACAAATTAGTGATTTTTTTGCAATATTACCTGGTTTATATCGCAGTGGTTTGTGATAACATTTTCGAAACATTTTATATAAACATAGAACAAATTCATTGCATTTTCTTGTCTGTTTTCAAACTATCGGCTGATAGTTCATAATGTGTAAAATCGCTTTTATTGACCAATATATATGTGCATCTCAAATTTTTTTATATAATTTATAAAATTGAAATATATTTTACAAACGTAACATCGCACATCGTATATCGCATTATTTAACAAATATTAAATTTTTTATTTAATATTGTGCAGTCCTAAAACATTAGGATTTTAATGTGCTTTGACAAATAAATGTGTAAATGTGTCCTATGGTATGACAGCAAAATGTACAAAAAAAAACTAACAATGAAGATAAATCTCTCTTATTCTATTTAATATTATAAATATTAATATAAAATATATGCATCATAGGGCACATGTACAGTATATTTGTCAACTAGCCATACATGTTTCGGACAAAGATAAGACTCAAAAGACATTATATTACAAAGGGATCCTTTTTTTAATGTTGCATTGTGCACCTGGTGTGGAAACAGTAAATATGGGTGTGCCGTAACCATGGCAATCCAAAAATAGTATCGTCAAAGAAAGATGGTCCGGTGGAACCGCTATTTCGAGCAGTTACATTTCTCTCAACATGCTCATTATTACATTTGCATATTCGGTTTAACACAATTGTGTAATTTTTTTGGCTGCTGTTCAAGCAAGACTTAAAACTGAGCAAGACTTCATTCATATCAGGGCTTGTGTTTCCGGAGGATCACCGGGTATAAATGAACTTTAAAGCCACAAACAGATTAATTAGAGGAATTAGAAGGTTGTAAGTGCCATGCTCATTTACACTCTTTGTGTACTCCATTCATGTGTTATTGTGCTGACATAATCGCACGCATCTGTAAAGATCTGAGTGCTTTTATTGATATGGTGACAAGGTCGTGCGTATCAAGAAACCAAAACAAATCTGACAACAAAATGTGAAGGGTCTGTTGACAAATTTTAAACATGTAAGTATTCCTTAATAAGCTTAATTTAATAGGATGAATTTTGTTTGCATGTTTGAGAGAAACACTGCTGTGTTTTGCCATGAAACGCTTGAACATCTCCAAAAATAAGTCATTTTTGGTCTCCGTTCATCCGCTCGGCTCTAATGTTTCACATTCTCTGTTAACCATGTCTGTTTGTACATGCATGTGTCTGTATGTGTTTCTGTTGCTGGCTGTACAGTTTTAAGTTGATGCATGTTCTCGCCCACATTTCCTCTCTCTCTAACCCACCCCATCTTCAGGGAGCATGGAGCATCTCTCGCAGACTGAGTTCCCCCTCATGGTCCCTTGACCCGACTGAGGGCTGGGACGGGCCAAAGAGCAGGCAGCCCTACAGCTCGCCCGCCTGGATAATCCGTGTGGTAAATACAGCATAATATTTCACAGCCCTGTTACGGGCGTTTAGCTAATAACATGTACCAGACACAAGCAGATACTAGATTGCCTCCATTAAGTTCTATACCTTCATAAAAATTCCCACGCTAAGAAATGTAAATATGCAATATAACCACACCAAACTCTGGAGATTTCATGGAAAGAATTGCATGTTAGTTTAGTGAAAATGTCATGATATATATTTGAACAAATTCTACGCTAACAATGTTCATGTTGGAAACAACCACAGCACGATATGATGTCACTAATAAGGCCTGTGGCTTCTCAAACCATTCTAACCTGTTATTTTCAGCATGTGTAGACCTTTGACACAACTTGACTTGGGCTTAAGAATGAAAATGAGTTCTGAATCTCTTCACGTTATGAGCCGTTGCCCACGGGGAGGAGCAGATGTGCTGCATGTCGAGGGGTCAGGGGGCCACGCAACGGCCATGTTGGCTCCGGTAGGGGTCTTAGTGGACTGCAGGTCCATCTGTTCTTGAGCTGTCAGAGACGTGCGGATAATCCATCTGGGCACGAGGCCAGACCAGGACCAATTGCATTATCATGTCTTGACTCGACGAACATGCTGTAGCGTTCAGTGCATGTCAGGAGGCTTTAAAACAGTGTGGATGTTGAGAAAAAAGCATGGAAGGAAGAACAGTCACTGAAGTATTTAAAGGGATAGTTCACCTAAAAATGAAAATGTGTTATTTGTTCCCCCTCAGGTTGATTTGTATGATCCTTTTTACTGTGCAAATGATTTAATACTGTTTTTAATATAAGTAAATGGTAACGGGGTCTGTCAAGCTCCAAAATGACAAATGATCGCTCAGAAGTATCTTAAATAGTCGTTATGATAGCTATGTATTTAAAGTAAAATTAAAATTAAAGCAAAAAATAAATAATACAAAAATCGACAATTGGACTACACGGTCCAATGGCCGGGCTTCCAACAGCCCAGTCAATTCCCAAAAGGACGAATTCAAGTCTCATCCTACATTTTTCTCTTTCCGGATGCTGTAACACTCAAATAAATGTCACATCTGGAAAATAACGCGCCCAAAACGTTCACGTTGGCGGTATTCTCTCGATATTTATCAAAATTTACAATATTTTGTGTTTTGTCCGTTATTTGGTCAATGAATCACTATTAAAATAAATGCGTATTAAGGCAGATAGAGAGTTTGTAACCATTGTAACTGTTATGGCAATTTTTTTAATAGTTGCTGAATAGTTTACAGTATTATGATATGTGTAGAATTATCAAAATTTCTATATTATGGGTTTTGATATCGCGATTATTGTCAATACTGGTATATCGTGAGACCCCTATTTCAAATAAACTTTAATGCTTTCAATAATCCAAATTTGAATTTATGTCTCCCTTACTGTCTCATGCAAGTCAAACAACAGGGTGAATAGCTGACATAAAAATTTACATTTCAGTGCAAAAAGTATGGTATGTTATGGTACTGCGTAACCATACCACACTGTAACTTCACCATAGTACCACCACACCGCTTTTTCGTAACGGAAGATAGAGTAAAACAGCAAGATGAAAGGACCCATTAAAAAACAACAACGTCTGAGTGGCAGAAGTTGAAAGGAGGAATGAAATTATGGTACAGCAAGAGGAACGGCAGGGAGGGAGAGAGTGTAATTCTTGGAAAGGGTTTTCATTGTGACAGGGTGAATGGCGGCCCCTGAGGAAAGGAAACGCGCTGACAGTGTAATAGAACTGAAATCACTGGAATAACACGGCCGAGGCCTCTTAACGGCCTGATAGCCATGTTGGCAGTTCCCTCAGATGCCATCTCACACCGCGTGTCTCAACCTCGACGAAATTGGTGTCATTATCGGGAACGTTGCTCCGCTATGACAGCTAGTTAAATTGAGGGAGTCGTTTTTGCTTTGGGCTATTGGGTTATTCAGTCAAAGTGCGTTAAAGTTGAGCTGAGGTCCGTTCATTATATGTAAACAAAGAGAAAAGGAAACAGGCAAGGAAAATTGCTTCGGTTGTGTTGGTGCAAGGTATTAAGCTGTCGGGGGTATTCGACAGAGGGTCTTTTAAGTGGTGATATGAAAAGGAAGACTAGTTGTATGACATTGCAGGAAATGCGAATAAAATGAGACCATTTGACCATCATGATATCATTTATTTTCTTATTTTTTAAAATGTCATTCATGTCCATCATGCAGTTATATTACTTGAAAAACTAATTTTGTCTTCACTTGGTTACAATGGAAAAAAAGTAATTCTTGGATCATGTCAATTCAAAGCCCAGGGAAACGTTGTTAAGGTTAGACAAATTTAAAGGGGGCTTTTCTCATGCCAGGACAATTCTCCTGGTTGTCTCCTTTAGGATTGTACTGACTGGTCACAAGATTTAAGGACATTGAGTTTAAGATTGACCATTATGCTATATCTGTCATATCCACAGGGCCGAGGTTCTAGCTTCCCTGGCAGGAGACGACCCAGGGGTTCTGGCGTCACAGGCAGGGGGGGCCGTGGCCGTGCCAGAATGAAAAATGGAGTCCCTCCTATCCCAATGCCAGGGGTATGTGACATTATCTGACTGATATTGTAAAACAATCTTTGGTGTGAGAATATGAACAGCAATTGCTGTATTGTGTGTTTTATGTTTGTTCGTAGGTAAGTGCCATGGAAACAGTGTGCACGTTTAGGGAAGAGGATGAAAACGCCATGCACAACACGGTGGTGATTTTCTCCAGCACAGACACATTCACTATAAAACAGGTACAATTTTTTTTTTTAATAGTCAGTGTGCTTATATTAAAAGTAACATTTCAATAAATAAACATGTTATTGTTGTTTTGTTTATAAAACTAAGGGACAGATCAGATTTATTTTCAATGCTGTCCATAAAGGTTTTTTTATGCTTTACTGAACCCCAAATTTTCTTTTACGGCTCAAAATCTAGGGTACACTGCTCAGTGTGTTCATCATATCTTTATTTGCTTTTCTTCAGGACATGTGTGTGGTTTGTGGGAGTTTCGGGCAGGGTGTTGAGGGTCGACTCCTGGCCTGTGCTCAGTGTGGCCAGTGTTACCACCCCTTCTGCGTGAACATAAAGGTGAGAAGAGCTTAACCCCACACAAGAACGTGACTGTTTAAATAGGAAGTGGCCAGTATATACTGTTAATGCTGTTAGAGGTGATGATAGATGAAGACTGTAAAGTCATTGTTAGAGATCCTAAAGCTGTTGCTTTTGGCACACATCATGTATGTCACTTGTAGGGGGATTAGAAAAATGTCAGATCTAGAACTGGTTCATTAAAACTGCCAATTTCTCTGGATTATTAACAGAAATTGACATAAAATAACACAATTTCAGCAGCCCACTAGTAGTTTAACTACAGTCAAACTACCATTTAAAATGGCTAACTACAAGGGAAGCACCGATAGGATTTTTGGGGCTGATATTGATTTTAACAAACAACTATCGGTTGATTCCGATACCGGTCAATTGCATAGAGTACTACACAATATTAGGTCCTTTTTCTGCATTCAATTAATTTTACTGAACATGAATTGGATCCATTTAACATTTTAAGAGAGGCACAAGTGTAAATGTGATTATATGTAAGTTAAGATAAAATACAATGAGACAACATGACAATCTTCAAAGGTTTGCTATCCAATATTTATTTTATTAAAATCATTAACTCAAATTTGACTATTTAAATTTATTAAAGAAATGTTAAATTTAAGTATGTGCTGTTACTATTTACAGTAATTATTTTGCTAAGAGAAAAAAATTGGATATTCAGACATCCAACTCATTGCCCCCATTCAGTTAATTAATAAACTAGGGACCTATGTAATCCGTTTTATTTTTTTCCCAAATTCCATTTTTATTTTTCTGGATTCTGTGTTTTATTTATGTTAATATGAACCAGTAACTTTGATCTTATGTTTTTTTTATTTTTCTGTTTTAAGTCTACTTACATTTAATTGCTAGTTTAGTAATTTTTTTGTAGCAGTTTTGTCATGTGGTTAACTGGACCTTTATTTTGACAACAGACTTTAATTTTGACGGCTTTCCGCAAAGTTTGACAGCAGCTTCTCTCAAATGAAACGGTTAAATGCGCCTGAGGTAAACTATGTTAGAGCAGCGCTGACTCTGTTTATGTGTTCACATCCGCCAGTTGCTAAAGAATCCACTTTAGTACAAAAAAACACACCACTCATTCACACACAGAACAAGCAGATTGGATATTTAAACAGCAGCTGAATAATTATTAGCGCTATTCATCACAATTTGAATTTTATAAGCTGTTCAGTGCTACTTTCTGGTGTGTTTGCTACTTTACATCAGTTTTTTCCCAATCACAGAAATCATAGTGCCCTAATAAACAATCCATGACCACATGCCGATGGTGCTAAATTAATCCAATATCAGCCGATTAATATTGGCGGCCGATACATCGGTGCATTCCTACTAACACTACCTTATAAAATACCTTAGGAGTTAATGGACTCCCCTTAACCACTGGTACACATTCCACATTAATAGCAGAGTTGTCCTAGACGCGACGCGGCACAGCGCTTCTGCATCCGGTGTGCGACCCCCTTTAGTGTTTTAAAGTTTTTTCTTTAGTTTTTTTAAGTTTTTTCTTTTACAGTTTTTAAAATCTATTTTTGATTTGGTTTTGCCTTTTTAAAAACATATTAAGGCATTTAAGTGTCATGCCAATATCATGGTGACATAACGTAAACATAAAAAATATATTATTTTGCCTATCAAGCACAACTTTTTCTTGTGGGCGATCCCATTCTAGATTTTAATACAGATAACATATTTTCAGCTACATAGCATTTGTATGGGACAGAAACAGAGAAGAAAAATACACTTAAATGCACACTAAATGCAACTAACAAAACATATAAGGAAGAGGCTAATTTTAAATACACAAGTTTAGCAAAGAATATTAAATCAATGTATGTGCCACATGCCATATTGCAACAGTGTGGTGGCACCAATTATCAGTGCCAGACAGCAAACTAAAAGCATGATGGGAAATTGCTGAGATTAGAACCATATCCATACAAACAGCATCCATGCAGCAAACAATCATAATATTTCTGTATGAATAATGTGTGAACACTGTGCAGGCACAAAGTTATTGCTTACATTTTTACGTCCTTATTAAAGGAAAATATTTGAAACACATTGTAATGAAATAAAATATATCCATTTTAATCAGAGTGAAATAAATACTTAAAAATATTTCGACATATTTGTCTTAATTATTGAACAGCAAATTTGCTTATTTTTCCACTTCATCAGCAACAGCAAATGCAGATTGTAGGTTTAATTACGCATGTTTGCTCGTCAGATCACTAAGGTGGTGTTGAGTAAAGGCTGGCGGTGTCTGGAGTGCACCGTGTGCGAGGCGTGCGGACAGGCCAGCGACCCCGGACGCCTGCTACTCTGTGACGACTGTGACATCAGCTACCACACGTACTGCCTGGATCCCCCTCTTCAAAATGTGCCGAATGGGAGCTGGAAATGCAAATGGTATGCCACATCACATCTTCTAAAGATTTTAATTGACAATTTATGTACTGACTATATGAAGATATGTAGAACACTATAGATTTTTATAATGTTAAAGATAGTTATTTGTAGCCTTATATTCTACTGATTACATGTTTAAAAAAATATTTTACCAGTACACATAAATCAGAGATCTGTCAAGGTACTTTATATTTAAAGATTTAAAAAGTGCTTTCAGAACTGTTATGGATCTGTGTGAACCTTTTCAATGTGTTTCTTCTTTTGAGAAGTTATTACACCGGCTAAAATCAGTGGAGCCTGTGCAGTGTGTGATTAATGCCATTGTGCCTCTCCGGCCTCCCATAGGTGTGTGTCCTGTACCCAGTGTGGTGCCACGTCTGCGGGTCTGAGGTGTGAGTGGCAGAATAATTACACTCAGTGTGCCCCCTGTGCCAGCTTGGCAACGTGCCCGTTGTGCCACCAGGACTACAGAGAGGAGGAGATCATCCTGCAGTGTAGACAGTGTGACAGGTAAACTGTCGTCCAAATCACCAGCTCTGACCTGTGTGTGCGTCTGGGTGTGCATGGTTTTCTTTTAGCGTTGAATATGCAAGATCATTAAAACAATAAGACATCTTGTTTTTTTACCTTATTGCTATAAATGCATTTTTTTTCCATTAGTTTATTGTTTGTGTTTCTGCACGTGCAGGTGGGTGCACGCCTCGTGTCAGGGTGTCCACTCAGAGGAGGAAGTGGAGAAGATTGCAGAGAGCAGCTTTGACTGCAGTCTGTGTCAAGGCCACACCCCCCTCTCTCCTGGTAAATGCAGTCAGTAGTCTCAGAAACACCGATGTAATATAACAGCTTTCTGGTTTACATTTATAAATCTTTTTTTGTGGTTAATTTCATGTTGTTGTTTTTTTAATTAAAGCACTTGGAACGCCGGCCATATCAGTTAAGGAGTTAATGGAGCCTGTTCTTATGCCACAGAGAATACCAAAAGCAAGAGATCATCCTGGTACAGGTTCTGTCATTTATTTACAATAAGATTACATTAATATGAACAATTTGATTCATGACCACATGTGTAAAAATCATTCATGAAAAATAGCATGGAATTTTGTGTCTGAAGTAATGGAAATGAATAGAAAATATATTCACTAGATTTTGCACAAAATGATTATGAATCTGTCATTTATTGTCTTTTCCAAATACAAGTACTTTCAAATAATGCTACTGAGATCAGGAAGTCTAATGAGTGTTTTGGCTCCACAGACCTCACGAGGACATATACACAAGACGGTGTTTGTCTCACAGAGTCGGGTTTGTCTCAACTTCAGAGTCTTGCAAACGCAGCCTCTCGACGGAGACGATCGAAACCCAAACTCAAGCTGAAGATCATCAACCAGAACAGTGTGGCCGTGCTGCAGACGCCTCCAGACCCTCAGACCGAAGCCTCCAGAAATGGGGACCTCGAGGATATCAAAAGTACCATCTGTTATATACCACTCAATCCATGTATAGTCAGTTGAGGGATTAGAAAAAAATATTTACACGTAACTATGCTGCTTTAAGTTTGGAGCAATGGATATGACCTTCATACATGAGATTTTCTTTTAAGCTGTCTAGCTGGAAACCTGAGGGATCTAGTTAGTGTACAAAACATTTCAATGGGTTTTAGTCTGCAATATTTTCTCCTGTACTTACATTTTACTGTGTGTGTTCAGCATCAGCAGCAGACCGGGACATGGTTGATGGTGAAATGAAATCAGATTCCAGTCCTGAAAGAGAAGGTACAGCAGAAGATGACTCTAAAGACACAGATCCCTGTAAGAAGAGGAAGAGAAAGCCCTACCGCCCAGGTAAGAGCCAGAACAAAAGCGTTTCTCTGTAATATGTCTGCTTTTATCAGATAAAATTGTTCACATTGTACCATTGTCAGTTTCTGATGGACAGAAATAGTGTGCTGTTTGCCATTTCAAATGATAAAGAGAAACATCTTGAAACAACTACAAATAAATAAAGCAAACAATTTAATTAAGAACTTAGGGGAGTTAAATGGCATTTAGTTGATTCTGTATGAAGAGTTCGATCCCCGAAAACAGAGACTTTTGGAAACGCTGCAGACCCCGTTTTAGTTTGAAAACTTCAGGTTTTCGTTTCTGTTTAAATGGACGAAAACTTTGACTTTAGAATACGCAGGCGTGGCTGCCCAGATTCGTTCACTGAATGGGTCATCTGTATCATTGCGCTTGCTTCCCTGATTCATTATGCCCCGTTCATTTGAGCCATTACGCTACCTGAAGGCGACAATGACAAGCCTCGCAACGACCATGTACACAACAGGCTTATTTGACCTCAAGCTGCTAATTATATTTATTTCTTTACTATCCAATAAATGTGCTGCGTACACGGATCGACACAATGACATTACAGCAACGCGAGACAGAATCGAGAGCCGTATGCTTTTAAATCGTGCTCTCAGTACTGCAATGACATCCGTCTGCGTGGCGCCGAATGAAATCAAACAAGCTTTATAACATGGATTACCTCATCTAACATTATCCATGCGAAGACGTTCTTGCCTTTCCTTGCCATCATGTTCATTTTGTACTGGCCGGTCTGTGACTAGTAACCAACTCTCATCAACAACCAGCTTTTGTATGCCAATACAACTGTTTACATTTGTTTGCACATGCCCAGCCAGTCTCAATGGTCATGTGTCATACGTTTCCAGTAGTGTAGTATAAACAAACATTTTTTCTAAATGCATGTAGAATCGGCAGAATAAACGAAGATCGTTTTCGTTTTAAAACACTGTTTTCATACGACAACTGGCTAATGTAAGCACCACCTTAAATATGGCACGGGTGGGAGATCTTCACACACACACTCTATGCAGGGAACCAATCACGACAGACCTGGTCAGCTTCACCAATCAGTGTGATTCGGAAGGAGGGACTTTATAGACCTGAAAAAATCCAGTCATTTTGTGAGAAGAGGGACATCAAACAAAAGGCCTGAAATATGTGAAATATAAAGTCTTTTTATGAAATTAGAAACATGAACATCCATTGTTAAACACCCAAAAACATAATCAAAGCCTCTAAAATTTATCTCATTTTGGAACAAAACTCGTCATATATCTACAAACCCCTTGAGATGTCTTCTTTTCAATTCACTTATGCAAGTGAAGTAGTATTTTCACTTTTCACAAGTATTTTTGCAAAATAATATATGATAGGATTTGTTTGTAAAACAAATTATTTTGCATTTATATTTTTATTCAGCGTTATATACAATATACAATATAAACATGAAATAATAAATTAAACAAATGCTAATAAATGTAGAAAATATAGTCACTGGCTTCACAATTATATTTATTTATGTTTTTCTCAGGTATTGGAGGGTTCATGGTGAGACAGAGGAACCGAACAGGCCCTGGCAGAACCAAACCAGCTCTGTCCAGAAAGGACTCCACTGGCTCTGAGAACCTGCAAGGAAAAGATGAAAGTAAGAATCAGTGAACTGCTTTACTTGGGATATTTTTCCCGCTGGAAGACTTTTCTGTTAGGTCAGATCTTAAAGGCACAGTTCACCCAAAAGTGAAAATTCTGCTGTCATTTACTCAAGCTATTATCTCCTCAAACCTGTATGACTGATGTTAGACAGAATATGAGGTACTAACAGAATCAGTATCCATTCACATGTAAGTCATAGTGGTGTGAAATGTCATGAGTAAGAAAATTGTGGCTCTATTTTCATTTTTAGGGAACTGTCACTATAAATATAGTACCATACAATATCTTCTATATGTTTTTTTATATTATATACTACATAGTAACAGCTGCTAGATGTGTCTGTGCATTGCATGAGTTTCAGTAAACCTCTTGCATAATGTAAGTCAAACTATTTTTTTGTGATGTGACAAAAATTTGTGTCATAGATCTGTCAGTGGTTCTGTCAGTGGTTCTCAAACTGTGGTACGCGTACCAGTGGTACTTGAAGAGTATAAAGAGTACATGACACGACATTCATTCGAAATATTCATTTCGTGTTTCGAATACAATAATAATACTAAAAGTCCACTATTACTGCTGACCAAATTGGAAAAAAACCCTGAAAAAAACATGTTCTTTAGTTTGAAAACAGCTGGATAAAAAAGTGTTTGTATTATTAATAATACATTAGTTTTAGAGGATGAGGTGTATCTTATCGTGAGGCAAGTAAAGATTCACAGCGTTATTATTCATTTAAGTGTTTAATCGAGTGATTTTCTGTGGCAGTCATTAGGTGGTACTTGTAACGACAAATTTTATAAAAGATGGTACTTGATCTGAAGAGTTTGAGAACCAATGATCTATGTTATTCATTTCTTTGTCCATGTTCTTCTCACCTTTTTATTTACTTATTAATATATTGAATATACAGTTTCCTAAACATGGTAGCCCTTTTTTGTTCTGGTAGGCTGGGGTGACCAAGGGCCTGACACTCCAATTGACGAAAAACATTGTTTGTCTGATCTTCCTGACAATCCTGAAGTTAAAATACGGAAACGCTACAGGAAAAAGAAGACCAAACTGGAGGAGGCTTTTCCCACTTACCTACAGGTGTGGCCAAAACTTAAACAAAAACAAGTTTGAATGTATTAACTTATTTGTTAACAAGTGTTAAATAAGTTGCCATGACTTATTGATCACATCATTTTATTGCAGTGTTGACATGTTTGACAAAAACATATTAAGATCAAAAACACCTTAGCAGTATATAACACTCCAGTAAAAAGATGTCAAAATAATATTTTAAAACAGAATTTTCTCAAAGTTTTTTTAATATCAACAAATATATTCATATCTGGGCCCAGAACACTCTATATTTCTATATAAAGGGTGCAGGTTTGCTTGAGTAAGTTTGAGAATGACGTAATTGAACAGTGTAAACTTGATCTAATGCTAGCTGAGTCACCACTGAGCCGGTGAATCAAACCTGACGGTGCTTCTCAGAAGAGCCGCTTCAAATGAATTATTGAAAACGGAGGCTTTTAATGTCATAGCCAGGCAGGTTCTCTGGAGCTAGAGGATGTCAGGTGAGCTGAGCTGAAATGACAGACCAGGAGAGGCGGTTGGAAGGCGCATTACTGGCAATATGGCAAGCATGATGCTTTCATGCTCGTCTCAGTTAGTCTCCTGAGAGCGTCGCAAGCACTACTGCTTTTTTCTTAACAGATAGTGTGTCCTGCGAGGATGCATTTGAGCGCTGTGAGAAAGACTGAAAGATGAGCTCATTTGAGGGCCTCCCACAACATGACAGTCTGTGTAGTGTTGCTCCGACCAACCCGGTTTCATCAACAACCCCTGGATGATCTCCGCTCATCTGTAAAGATACTGTCTCAACAATGTTTTCATTAAAAACATGAGAACACCGCAATGTTATTTGACCAGATGCGCGCCATACGAGAATAGGAATAGCACAATAGCATAACATACAAAAATGTAAAGTGTTCTGACTCTATCTGTACTTCCAGGAGGCCTTTTTCGGGAAAGACCTGTTGGACAAGAGCAAACAGAGCCGACAGGAAACCACACGGCTGCTGGAGGATGAGCGAGACAGGAAGCAGCTAACGGCCAATCAGATGAAGCTTTTATCAAACTCTTCGCTCTGTGCATCATCTGCTCCGCTGACCAGTAAAGCAATAGCTGCACGTATGTTTACAAGGATGCTGGGACACACACACACACACACTCTCTGTCTTTTAAATCTTTTATCTTCTGTTCGTCTTTTTTTACATTACAGTATTTCACTGCCATTTAATGTTCACATCCAGTCTAATTTATTTTGCTTTTTTGTAAAGTCAACATGAAATGAAAATGTATTTTCATTTAATACGTTCCGGTCATTTTGTGCATGTGGTGATGGTAAGCTTGACTTTCCAACCCCACTTCCAGTCAAAAAACCTTCTCAAAAGTGAGTGCCGACATTGTTTCAGATGGGGAATAGGTCTACAGGGAAGCAGATTCCTTTCTGGTCTAGAAAACCCACTTTTCATGATTCGCTCAATTCCCAAAGTCCCACCATACATTTTATTTTTTACGCTTAATTTCCTACTCAACTGAAACAAAGGAAATTAGGGTAAAATAAATGATGCATGCCATTTCATGTTGACTTTAAGAATGGTCTGCACAATTTAGACCAGTTTATTTGGCTACAACTGTTAGACTTGGTAGTTACTTTCCTCCTTATGCACATCCACAGAGAACTCTGCGGAGCCTCTGGTAGAGATGTCTGAAGTGCTGAAATCAGACACAGAGCTGCTGGGAATGTTTTCTGATAATATTGGCAAGCAGACAGAACAGTCCGGTAGGCCCTTATTACAGTTTCAATTTATGATAAATTACAGCAAAGGTTTGCTGCTCAGATTAACCAGTTGCAGCAAAACCAAAAAGCCAAGAAAACCCTTAATGTATATCCTGCATATATATTGTATTGTCACTACAAATTTTCCTTAGGTTTATAAAGCTTTGTTGCAACTGACTCTAGTATCCAAGTTTAGTAATGTCAGTGTTGGGAAGCAACTTTGAAACTTCTATATAGTAGTAGCCTTATAGTTGTAGTTAAAGGAACAGTCCACCCAAAAATGAAAATTCGGACTTCATTTACTCACCCTCAAATTTGTTCTTGATCAAAAAGAAAGATATTTGAAGAAATGCTTGTAACCAAACAGTTCTTGGCAACCATCTACTACCATTGTTGGAAAACTTGCTTATTATTTTTTTTGTTCTGTTGAACAAAAAAGAAGATATTTTGAAGAATGTAGGACAGCACTTTTGACTGCCATCGAGATTTCTACTATGGTAGTCAATGGGGTCCAAGAACTGTGTGGTTACATGCATTCATCTAAATGTCTCTCTCTTCATCAGAACAAAGACATTTATACAGATTTGGAACAACTCAAGGCCGAGTATATGATGTCAGAATTGTTATTTTTGGGGGAACTGTACCTTTAAATTAGTAGTTTAAATTTTGTAGGTCTGCTTCTATTCCCAACACTGACACTGATATGTTTTTTGCTATGCTGGTCTTAATTGTCTTGTCATTATGGATAATTTGCTTTTCATGATCTCATTCATTCCAGTGTTTATAAATAAACTGTGGCTTCATCGTAGGGTTTCTTTCGCTCACTTATTTATTTTTCCATGTTGCTGATCCTTCATTGTATTTGGTTTGGGTCTTTGTAGGTCTTGATTTTTGCCCTTTCCAAGTTGACTACTCTCCTTCATCATTTGGTAAGAGTCTCATGGTCATGTTTTTATTTCTTGTTATATTACTTTACCGCCTGTATTCGCACACTCTTTTCTTGATTTATGCTAACATTAGGGTTCATATTGAAAGTGTCTTTGGTTTGACACATCACCCACACCGCACCTGAATTCGACCATTGTGCCTCAGCAGTCTATTCAGTTTTATGGCATCCCAGAGATGTCAGAAGCATTTATATAACCCGACTGACTGAGAATGATGCAGCAATTTAACGCTGCGCTAACAGGCTTGGCCAAGGACTCTTCCTCTGTTAAAGTGCAGAAATAAGACAAACTATAGAGAGGCATTTTAGAAAACTGAAGGCATTGTTGAATGACCTTCCTCTCTGAAGCTGCAGTCAGGGTCTCAGATTGTATGGCTGAGTGGAGAATGGGTGCACCGTTCCATTGAGATCAACACGAAGCCTTGGTTTGATGAAAAGGAACCAGTCCTGCAGTTTCTGGATAATGTTTCTGCGTATTCGTCCCTGCTGTAAAAACAGCCTTGGAAAGACAAAGCGTTTTGACCTACATGAGGTTTCACAGTATATTTATTGTAGGGTCAACAGGTTCATTCTATGGTGTAGGGCTTTGCTTATTATATTCGTTTCTTGTTTCCTTTTATTCACAGTACTGCTCAGTAGTAGTTACTAGAAATTAATATTTTTAATTGAATCTTAAATAATTTATTATTTAATTTTTTTATATAATTTATGTAGTTATGTGATATAGTTGTATAATTGTAAATAAATCTTTTTTTATATTCTCACCCAAAGAATCTTCCAAATCGGTGTGAGTTTTGGGGATAATTTTGGGATAATTTGCTAAATGTTTAGAGTCTATTAAGAGTTTTTTAAAACGTTTTGTTTCAGATCATATGGGGCACAGTTTCTTTTTATATAATGTATATTAAATCTTTTTTTGTATATTTATTATATATAGCCATTGGTCACTGTAGTCTTAATTGAATGTTAAACAGTGTTATAATAATGATGTGAGGGTAAATCATTTTAGAACATTTGTTTACATTTTTTGCCCTTATTGAACAACAACAACACTTATTTTCTGGGGCACTTCTGGAGAAGTGCTATTTGCACATAGTGCTTTTCCATTTAAAACAGTTATATATATGATTTTATGTATGTTCTCTGTTTATGTATAGGTCTGGACATTCCGCCTTTATCAGACGAGGCATCAGGCTCATACCAGACTCATCTTGGGCGATCTCACCTGCGTCAGACGCCAGAGCCACTGGATGGCATTCTGAGCCCTGAGCTGGATAAGATGGTTACCGATGGTCTGTATACACTAACTGTATCCATTTTATGAAATACTCATCTGCTTTTTCCCTGCTTTATAAAACAAATCTTTTGGTTTTACAGAATCCATACTCGGCAGACTCTACAAAATACCAGGTGTGTTCAAACACAAAGCAGCAGCTGCCAATAAACGTGTTCATTTTGGTACATTGTAAGAAACTGAAGATCTGCGTCTCTTTTTGTAGAGCTTGGCGGGAAGGATGTGGAAGATCTCTTCACAGCTGTCTTGAGCCCCAGCGTAATGCCTCAACAGATCCAGGGAGCTCAAAGCCTGCATGGACCTGGTTTACATCCCTCCCAACCTAACTCAGGTTTGTTGGGAGCATTGGATGAATGTTATGGTAATGATACTTATTGTGAAGTCCCTGTCATTGAGAATTTGGTTGAGTTGGTCCAATCTGGATGTCAAAAATTGCTTGTTCAGAACTGCGGATGCAATAAAAATGTATGCGAACAAACGTAGGAATGAGTGGAAATTATTGTCAGTGGTAATTATTAGCACATCACAGATAGAGGTTAACTTGTATTGAACTGCGTATTGAAAATTCTTCGAAAGCAATTATTCAATGGAATTGCACAGCTTGGCAGCCTAATTGCTCAGTCTTTAAATGATGTAAAAAATTGGCAGACTGTATTACAACATTGTGTTAAATCTTGAAGGCCAACATATGTTTGAACAACCATGGCTTGCACTGTAGGTCAGTTGTATTTGTGTTTTTTTGTACAGGAATGGCCGCACGGATACCAATGATGAATGGTCTGATGGAAACCAAACCGTTCTCACAGTCACAAATGGGTCCTGGAGCGGGTCACGATATGGCTCGAAATATTCCCCCAATGCAGCGCATGCCTTTCCCAGACAATCTAAGGTCAGCCATGAACATGTTTGCCTCTATCATATCTACATTATAATATCAGAATGCTGAGTCCTTGACATTTCTTTGAGATTGGCATTTCTGAGATTGAGATCTAATATTATTTATATCTACTGTTCAGAGACAGGAAGTTTAATCTGATGGCACAAGAGACCGCAGGTCCATGGTCTGCGACAGGTTCATCTTCAGCCTCTGCTCCTATTGCTTCACCTGAGATGGAGGGAGACGCCATGTCCACAGCACAGAAGAGCACTCTGAAGTGGGAGAAAGAAGAGACGCTGGGAGAGCTTGCCACTGTCGCACCTGTGCTCTACACTAATGTCAACTTCCCAAACCTTAAAGAGGAATATCCAGGTCTGAAAAAGACCATTCATCCACAATAGGATGTATCTCAGGGAATTTAAAGAAGGAAACACATTTGCATTTTTGAATAATAGGCACTGATAAATTGTTAACAGTAAGACAGGATGTGTCAATTTTGTGTTGATTTCAATGCACTACCTTATAATATCTATAAATATAACACTCTTGAATATTTATTTTCATATACACTTTTATTTTTATATTATAACCTTTAGACTGGTCAACACGTGTAAAGCAAATTGCTAAACTATGGAGGAAAGCAAGTTCACAGGACCGGGCTCCATATGTGGTAAGATATCCTTCTTGCTAAATTCTCAGATCTTGTTTATGTTTTACCACCAAATGTATTTAATCAAAATTAGACATATTATGATTTGCTTAGAAAAGCCCCTGATGACAGGAATGTAGATAGTATCAAAATTACATTTTTAATACAGACACAAGCAGTCTTTTACTGGCATATGGTTCTATCTATTGTGCTGGTGGGTCCTGGATTTAGGGGTAGTTCACATAGGACTAGGTCCCATCTGCAATTTTTTTCTTTGGGGTCTGTTTACATATGCGTACATACAGATCAGGAGCCATGAGGATTTACAATTCTTCTAGTAAATCACTAAATTAACATGTTAAATTGACTGCCCTAGGTTTGAAGGACAGTAATAGTGTCTTCATCAGTCCAATTTTGAAACCCTTAATGGTTTTACCCTAAATAATTGTAATTTTTCCTTTACACCTTGACAAAACTCAGAATTAATTAAGCAACTGCCAATGCAGCTTTTCTACTTTTTTATTGCTCTCAACTGAACTCAAGCAGTTCATAAGAGTTTCTTTGATATAACTGGTCTTCTGAAAAAAAATCAAAAGATATGGAACAATTACCTTGAGTAGCACTTTGAAAAAAAAAATCGTTCAAGCAATTAGTCTGAAAACTATGTCATCTCAGCAATTGAATGCAACCTTTGAATTTTGATGGTCTGTCAATGATATCAACACTGCAAAACCGCCCATTCACAGCAAAAGGCCAGAGATAACAGGGCAGCCCTACGTATTAACAAAGTCCAAATGTCCAACGAGACCATTAAGCGGGAGCCGCCTCAGCCCCAGCAGCCTTTAGAAGAGTTTGATCCTGCTATTCCTCCACTGGACCCTGAGTTACTGTTCAAAGACCCACTGAAGCACAAGGAATCAGAGCATGAGCAAGAATGGAAGTATAGACAGGTAAGTGTAGCATTGGTCAGCTGACTATACAGTTGGGGAGTCTTTATTCCCACAAGCATTCCTCGTTATTGTTGGAACTTTTTTAATAAACATACAGTGCACATTAACACATAACACAAGTGCTTTGGTTATAAATTATATTATTATGTGCATATTAACAAATCTCAGTTTGACGGTATGTTGCAGCAAATGAGACAGAAAAGTAAGCAGCAAGCTAAGATTGAAGCTACACAGAAACTTGAGCAAGTGAAGAATGAACAACTTCAACAGCAGCAACAACAGCACCCGTCCCTCAACCAATCTGAGGATGACTCCCCTGGAAGCATGAGAAGTCCAGTGTCTGTGCATTCTAATAATGGAAACATGTCTCCCAACCAGTCCAATTCAAAGAATGGGGGTATAAAGACACAGATGCCCGGCACGCCCACATCATCTTCGCCAGAAGACGTCTTTTTACGTCCTCATCCTCCACCCCCCTCTTCTGGATCTCAACCCCAGTCTCCTCAAATGTTCTCTCCAAGCTCCTCTGGCTCGAGGCCATCTTCACCCTGGGATCCCTACAACAAAATGGTGGGCACACCCCGACCACCTCCTTCTGGGCAGGTGACTCCACGTCGTAACTCTGAATCAGGGAAATCTCCTAGGGGTCTTTCAGAGCCTATTGGTTCACCATCAGCCATATGTAATGATCCATATGCCAAGCCCCCAGACACCCCGAGACCCGCAGGAAATACAGACCCTTTTCTCAAGCCCATGTGTCCTCCCAGAGCAACTCAGACATCAGATGGGAGACATCTTATTGGGTCTCCGGGCCATGATCCATTCTCAAGGGTGTCTATGAGAAAGGAAGCCTACCAGAGAATGCCGCAGGGCAGGATGATACTCTCAGACCCCTATGCTCGTCCATTACTCACTCCTATTCCAGGCAGTAATGAATCAGGTTCCATTCAGGTCTTTAAAACCCCTATGCCACCTCCTCAGGCTCAGGAACAATTTGCAGGCATGCAGGCACGGAGAGTTAGTGGGGATTCTTTTGAAAGGCCAATGATGCCCCCTCGATCTATTGAGGGATTCTCACAAAATCAACTGAGTGATCCATACGCACAGCCTGCGCTCACTCCACGTCCCGCAGGAAGTGAAGGCTATTCAAACCAAAGGGTTTCACGGCATCCCCAAACCCTTCCGTTTTCTCAACCTGGGCCAATTGTTAGACAGCCTCCTTGTAACCCATACGCCCGTGCCCCCTCCACCCCTCGGCCAGAGTATTCTCAATGTGATCCCTATGGACAACAACCTGCCACACCAAGACCTTCAAATGACCCTTTCGGTCAGTCACCATTTTCTAACCCATACGCTAGAATGCCCGGCACACCGAGACCACATGACCCTGAACCCTACTCTCAACAGCCTGTATCTCGCCATCCAGTCATGATGAATCAACCCACCCTACAATCTCAACAGCAGACTCAAAACAGCATAATTTCTCCCATGTCCATGGATCCGTATGCGCACCCCTCCGGCATCACACGCTCTGGAATGCCAGACAGGTTTCCCAAATCTCCAAGTCACCAACGGAACCCTGATCCTTTTAGCCAACCTGCAGGATTTCAACGCTCCGTAGGACCTGATCTTCACGCACAAGCAATGGGAAGATCTCAGTCATTACCTAATGATTCATGTGTACATCCCCCACGCACACCTCACCCCGTAGTTTCCAGGCAGGCCATGGGACTTGGGCCCATGTCCAATCAAGATCCATTCTCTCCTCCTCAAGTCTTGATGCAAGACACTTTCGCCAGTCCAACAAAGCATGGACCTCAGACCCTAAAACATCTGGGTATGACAGATGATTCTGTCTCTCACCCACTATCCAATCGCCCTAATCAGACACCAATTCATGACCCCTTCGAGCAGGCACCCATGATTCAACATCCTCAGTGTGCAGAAAATAAAGGTTTGGTGCAAAGTATGAATTCACACACCATAAGGCAGCCGGGCACTGAAGCACAGTCGGTACCACTTGCTGAGGCTGAGGAAAGACTTAGACAGGTGTGGTTTATTTATGTGATGCACTGTATGACATTGAAAATTTTAAATACACAACTGTATGCAAACATACTAACATGTTTATTTGATCACAGCGTCAACGTATTCGAGAGTTGATCCTCAGACAACAGCAACAAAAAAGTGCCATACGGCAAGAAAAGAATGTACAAGATCATCCTTTGACCATGCCTCCAGGGACACCTCAACACTGGAGTCAAGAGGCTACCAACCAGCAGGGTGATATTTTTAATCGACCACCACCACCATATCCTGGTGCAGTAGCTGTTAGAGGTGCTCAGCTATTCCACGGAACCTACCCTGGAGATCAACAGGGGCATTTTCCTGAAGGCCAGTTTTCTAGACTACAGTTTCCTGTGGATACAGATTCTACTATAAGGCAGCCTGGGCCAGGGTGAGAAAAACTGCATATTAGAGAAAAACAAAACATTTTGATGAATGTGGCAACTCATGTATTTCTTGTTCTTTACAGGATGGCTATCAGTACTGGTGTCCAAGGATCCTTGGGCGGTTTAAGGCCCCATCAAATGCAGGACCAGATAATGGAAGCTCATCCACAGATGAGAAGGTCCATGTCCATAGACTTGGGAAAATCAATGGGAGGCGATCCCATAGGAAATCCCAATTTACCTCCTCATGGAATGCATGTGCAACAGCATAACATCATGGGGCAGACTTTTATAGAGCTTAGACACAGAGCGCCAGATAACAGGCTTCGGCTTCCCTTTGGACTTCCTGTTATGCAGGGAAACCGAATGGAATCTGCATCACAACAACGACCCTCAGGTTTTATGGGTGGCGAAGACATGGGATTCCCTTTCAATCAGGTTCCAAAGCCAATGGACACAACAATGAATCAGTCTCAGGTAGCCGTTACACAGATGCAGGGCTCTTTGAGCATGGGGAATTTACATCAAGCCAATGTTCCATTAAGGGCTGGATATCCGCAAATCCCGCTCATGAGGTCTATAAGCCAACCTGCATCCAATGAGACTCTCAGTGCTCCTTTACTCACAAATGTTGCTGCTGGACGAAATGATGAGGTTCCTCTACCCACAAATGAAGGACCCGAGGAGAAAATGGATACAGATGAATCTGCTGTGAAGGACTTTGAAGATGTTGAAGTGAAGGACCTTGTCGATGCAGATTTAGAGAACCTAAATCTTGACCCGGATGATGGAAAAGACTTGGATCTTGAAACAAATGACTTGCATCTTGATGACTTTTTAACATCTGGTAAATTTGATATAATTGCTTACGCCGATGCTGATTTAGATCTCAGCGAGGACTTGGATCTCAGTGACCCTATGGAAGACCACACTGAATTGTCAGATGTCCAAAAGCCTAAAACAGAGAAAAAGACTGAAAGTTTTGTTGACACACCCTCATCCTCCTGTTCTGTGTCAACGATGAAGGGTGGCATAGGTGTTGATTCTAAGTCTCAAGGCCAAAATAAAGAAGTTCCTCAGGATCTAGGATTGATTTCTTTGAAAACCGAGGAGGATAGTAAAACTGGGATTAAAGATTGTATGTCCCAGCACACTTCTTGCAAGGATCAAGTAATTGAAAGTTCTAGTTTAGAGGTTGCAAAGACTGGAATTCATTCTGATGCAACTCCAGTGCTCTCAAGTTTGCTGGTTAATCTACCACCAGAAGGTGAAGCGCTGAAGCAAGAACATTGCAGACAGTCAGTCACACAAAGCGACCCCAAAAATCAGGAAGCTACAGTGCCACTCGGCAGCACTCTGCTGGCTCAAGGAAACTTCTCAGTGCAGGGGATGGAGTCTGGTCTCAGTTTAGACCAATCATTGGTGTCTTCTCATGGTGAAAGTTCATTAGAAGTCCCTGGCTCTATTCAGGAACAACCACAAAGCCATATTTTTGGTATTGATCAAAAGGATGCTCTTCTCTCAGGGGAGCAACACAGTATTCTTACTCAGCAGGAAATGTTGTCTCAGCAAGGCCATCAAATCAGACCACTGCTTCTGGAAGAACAGCCTCTTCTTTTACAAGATCTTCTGGATCAGGAGAGGCAGGAGCAACAGCAGCAGAAGCAGATGCAGGCTATGATAAGACAGCGCTCCAATGAATCATTCTTCCCAAACATAGGTAAGTTGGTGTGTATATTAGACACCATCTTGCTTCTTTGTTCAGTTTTTTAAACAGCAAGCCATTTGCTCTTAGATACGAATGGGACTATAAAGCACACATAATTATGCTTGATTAATATGAACACAATAATTTTCCATTGTTTTTTTTAGATTTTGATTCTATCACTGACCCGATCATGAAGGCAAAGATGGTTGCGTTAAAAGGCATCAATAAAATGATGGTTCAGAACAACATGGGAATGTCTCCAATGGCAGTGAACAGGTGAGTGAACGGTGATTCTTAAAATCTGTAAAGATTCATTTTATTGAAATGCAATTTGTGTTACTGTGTCATCATTCATTATTCCTTTCTCTATCATTAAATCCAGCGTCCTGACAGAGCAGGTACCACAAGGCCCTGATGGAGCTGTACCTCCAGTACAGGTGAGACTCTTTCACACCTTCTTCACATCATTAACAACTAATCAAGCTGTTTTCTCATAGTACTGTTGATCTGTTATTTAGGATAACAAAGTTGCTCCCCATATTGCACGACCCAATCCTCCAAATTTTGAAACAGGATTTGTTCGTAAGTTTTTCAAAAATATAAGATGTTAATATATATTTTATTTTCTTGTTGCTATAACTTAATCAAAAAGGGTTAACCAAGTGTTTAATCGTTCCACCCATTTTCTTTTGCCTCCAAGATGACAACCAGAAGGTTCAGTATGAGGACTGGCTCAGAGAAACCCAGCACCTGCTTCAGATGCAACAAAAGTTCCTGGAGGAGCAGATTGGGGCCCACAGAAAGTCAAAGAAGGCCTTGTCAGCTAAACAGAGGACTGCCAAGAAAGCAGGGCGTGAGTTTCCTGAAGAGGATGCAGAGCAGCTGAAACATGTGACAGAGCAGCAAGGGATGGTACAGAAACAGCTGGAGCAGGTAAAGCAAACACAGAAGAAATCATTTATGACTTGAAATCATTGTTATTGACACAACCTGTAATTGTTCACTAGGAAACGTTTAATGTAAGGTCATGCATGTTGTAAAATACAGATATAAACTAGGTCTAAAGAAAATTGCACATGTGCACTGTAGTAAAATTTGTTAACATAAAAAAATTGTGCTTGTCCTAGATCCGCAAACAGCAGAAGGAGCATGCAGAACTCATAGAGGAATACAGACTCAAACAGCAGCAACAGGGTGGCATGCAGCCCCAAATGATCCCAGGGATGCCACAAATGCAGCCTCAAGCTGCCATGACGCCAGTCGGAACCCCTATAAACCAACCTATAATGAGTCCTTTGATGCCTGTTCGGCTCCACCCTGGTCAGATGGATACACCTAATGTTCCAAACGCCTCAGGATGGCACCCTGGAGCTCCAGTTCCCAGCGGAGGACCTCAAATGCCAGGAGTAATGCCCTCTCAGGTAGTGCAGGCACAGGCTACGCCACAGCCAGTTGCTAGACCCAGTCAGGGGCAGACGGATGGTGAGTCTCATCATGTGAATTTTGATGATACCAACCCGTTCAGCGAAGGCTTCCAGGAACGTGAGCGTAAGGAGAGACTACGGGAGCAACAGGAAAGGCAAAGGGTACAGCTCATGAAAGAGGTGGAAAGGCAGCGCCTGAAGCAATGCATGGAGATGGATCAACAGCAAGTCCCTAACTGCCAAGATGGTAACATGAGGGCCCTTTCCCAGATGCCATTTTATAACCAGACCGAGCTTCCACCGGACTTCATGCAGCCACCCAGAATGCAACAGCAGATGCAAGGGCCAGGGTTTCCACAGCAACAGGGCATGCAGCCAGGGTTCAGCGGAGGGCCGTCAAGACCCATTATGGGTAATGGCCCATTCCATCAGGAAATGGGACCTGGATTTGTTTCTGAGAACCTAGTACCACATGGGCCTAACTTTGTCCAAATGCAACCTAGGCCACAGAGGTATCCTAGGCCAAATATGATGCATCAGAATCCACCCCAAGGTCATCCATTTTCAATGGAAGGACCCACACCTTTACCTCCAAATTTCCCAGGTTCTGGTCCCTCGCTCATACAGCTCTACTCCAATATCATCCCAGAGGAGAAGGGCAAGAAGAAAAGAAACCGCAAGAAGAAGAAAGATGATGATTGTGAGTCACTGAGAGCACCCTTGACACCTCACTCAGATCTCACGGCCCCTTTAACACCCTGTGTATCGGACACTTCATCCACACCTACGAGAAACCCAATAGTTTTCAGTGAGCATGAGCTCTGTGAGACGTCTCAGCCCGGTTCATCCACCCCGGGCTCAATGTGCAGCCAGCCACCCTCAGAACTGGAGCGGCAGCTTTCAGAAGGCAGCTGTGGTGGAGGGGTGGAGATGGGCCATCAGGAAATGCATGACAGGATTCTGTCCAACATCAAGCTGGAGAAGGTCGAGGCAAGTGACTGCCATGGACATAAGGGAATGGAGATGGCCATAGGAATAGGTATGGTGAAGGTGGAAGGAGACAGAGAAGGAATGTTTTCTCATTCTGCGAGCCAAAGCCCTGCCAACAGCTCTAAAGGAGAAGCTGGGAACGAACTCCTCAAACATCTGCTAAAGAATAAGAGAACTCCCCCTTATGTCTTACCCCATCAGAGGTCTGAAGACAGCCTGAGGTCCGAGGAAGATGGATCATTGGACAGCAAAGCATTGCTGAGGCAGAGCTCAATGGACAGCACTGGGGTGAGTCATTCTTAATCTTGAGTTATGTCATGGATCTGTTTCCCAAAATGTGATCTTTGTGTTTTGTTTGACAGTCTTTCTCATTGCAGTCAATACAGACTGCAAACACAGGTCATAATATCTGTTGACATACAGATGTTCAGCTCCTAGAATGAAACTAGAATTGCAAAACATGGGTATTTTTGCATGACATGTTGACAGTTTTTTTTTTACTCTCCCACAGACATTTTCAGATTCAAACCACCCTGACTTTCCTGGACCATTACTTTCGGAAGACAAGAAGAAGCAGAGGAACAAGAGGCTTCCCAAAAGCGGAGATAGACCAGCCCCACGCTGTAAAAAGAGGAAAAAAGAGGAGGATGAGAGTCAAGTGCTTTATTCCTCTACTGAGCCAGTAATGACCCAGTTAAAACAGGTATGACACATCAGACTCAGTCTTCTCAGACTTGCATAGGTCTTTAAGCGTAACTGAGCTTAAGTGTGTAATAAAACACTAAGGCCCGGTTTCAATGACAAGGCTTAGCTTTAGCCAGGACTAGGTCTTAGATGAATAAAAAAGTATATTTAAGTCACTTTTATAAAAAATGCATTTGAAAAACTATTACTGGTGTTCATCATGAGACAAAACAATGGCACTGTCATATCTTAAGATATTTCAAGGCATGTTATTTTCAAATTGTCAAACGTTTATTTATTCGGTGACTACCCTTAAGCCTTTTTTGTGAAACTAGGCCTAATTCTGTCAGGATCATTATAGTAAAAATTATTGACACTTAGCATAAGTACATTGGCGGTATGGTTCTGTTCCGGGCTAAACTCCCTGCCCATCCATGCAGCCAGCACGAATAATAGCTGGGAGTGCTAATGTCATTTGTAACACATAATTCAATGTAATTGTAGTAGAGTAGGCGGGGCGAGACCGTGGTTCGAGTCCGGTGAGTAATTGTGAATTAGCGCCAGCTGTGCGCACACCGGCCTCGAATCACGTAGGAGATGGGAGCATATAAAAGGAACGAGCGACCGGACCGTCGAAGAGAGATGACCGGGCCCGAACTTGTGTTATGTTTGTATTTGTATTTATATTTATGTTTTGTTCGCCGGCGGTCGTCCGTGAGGGGCCGCTGGCTGTTATATTAATTTATTAAATGTTTAAAATGTCTTCCGGTTCCCGACTCCTTCCTTCCATTTTAAGGAGGTGTATTACAGTAATTAAAACTTATGTAGAAGAATATCCGAAAGTTGAGTCCTGATTGTACATTTGCTGTGGAGTTGGGGATGGAGGAGGGTAAATTGCTCATGAGCAATGCGATAAGCTGCTGATAGCTGATGGATTTTAAAACAAAAGCTGTGATAGAGTCCTATTTCTATTGTACAGCTATAAATATACAAGAATATCTCAAATAGGGCTGCATGATTATTAATTGCGATACCACTAAATCCTATTGTAATCGAGCTGGCTAGGATATCCAATGTGTCAATATTTTTTTTTATGCGTAGCTTGTCCGTGCAGTACGGCTGTGGGATCAGTGGGAAATGCTGGTCCATCTAAAAGCTTTGCGAGTTTGAGTCGCTTATAATGTGCATTTGAAAAAGTAACACCCGTCAAACATGATCATTATAAATATACTTTATTATCATAAAAAAACCAGATGAGGTTTGAATAACAGTGATAAAAAGATTCTTCTGCAGTGCGTATTTGGAGTTTTTGCACAAGAGCGCCTTCTGGCTTTCGGATGCAGCAGCATTTTCCTGTGCTTCACTCAAAAGCTTTGCATAAATCACGTGATATTTATCGTTGGTTTATCGTGACAGCCCTAATCTAAAACAAGAAATGAAAAAAAGATATAAAAGCTCCATTTGAAATTATTTATTTTCAAGTGGCCATGTGGATATACCTATTGTTAAACATAATTTTGATAGAGAGCATTGCTTTTGTGTCTTTGTGGCTATTTTCCTGGAGTTGTTTATGGTTGTCCATTGTGAGCAATACTGTTATATTTTTCCAGACTATAACCATATGAGAATGTTATGTTTTTAATCACAAGCATGATGACAGACAAGAAATGCTGTGCCATATAGAGTCATTACTTGTTTATCAGGCTTACAGAGATCAAAGAGCAGAGCAGGATGTTGCAATTACATAGAATAACATAAAAATATATATATAATTGACAGAATATGATGCTATGACTAGTTAGAGCAGTTGACTCTTTAGTGCCCCTTCTGGCCATGTGCAGAATTCAATTGAATTGAGTTTTAAAGATTTTCAAAATTTCTTGTCAGTGTTTTTTTGTTTCCATTATTATTTTTTTCATTGTTTTTGTGCTGTTGGTATGGAATGATGAATATATTATGAATTGTATGATTAACAAGTTGTGCATACATCCTTTGCCACCAGAAAATAGTATATTTATAAAAACAGTTTAAATAGGATTAAACAATTACTCCAAAGCATAATCAGAGGTCACATGACATCTAATGCTGTTCAGCGCATGCCCTTTTCTCATAGTTCTCCATTTGTCTCCTTTTATTGCATCGTCAGCTCTCGCTCTTGCCGCTGATGGAGCCTCTGGTGGGGGTGAACTTTGCCCACTTTATGCCCTACGGAGGAGGACAGCTGGATGGTGAAAGCCGTCTCTCGGGCACATTTGGGAGCGCCACATTGGACGGCGTTTCAGACTATTACTCCCAACTGATTCACAAGGTAATTAAGAGCAGCCGTAGGCATAAGCCAAAGTAAAATGTTTGCAGAGGAGCATTGGGTTACTCACATTTCTCACATCTCTTTTACAGCAAAACAATCTGAGTAATCCCCCCACACCCCCTGCCTCTTTGCCCCCGACCCCTCCTCCGGTGGCACGGCAGAAACTGCTCAATGGCTTTGCCACAACAGAAGAGCTTGGCGGCAAAGGTGGCGTCATTGCTGGACATGATGGTGAGTGGCATTTGCCTTTTTCTCGAGTGACTAATAATCAATTGACTTTTGGAGGGTTCAATATGAGGACAGCGCTATCAACAGCACCTGCGGCCTGCTATTGATTTTCACAATGATTGTGACCTGCTTTTGGAAAGCACATGTTGACAGACATGGATTTATAATGGAAATGTACAAAGCGACCTACAATGGGAGTATTTGAAATGTAGAGAATACACAATAAATGTATATTACGCCGCTGATGGTGGTTGTGCTGTTTGTTTTGACAGTCACTAAAGGGCTGCTTTCCAGACCGCTGCAGATTAAAGCTGAGGAGGAGCTTCTGGCCCGAGCACTGGCTCAGGGGCCTAAAACTGTGAATGTGCCCGCTTCTCTTCCCACCCCACCACACAACAACCAGGAAGACCTCAGGTCAGTTAGACAGGCGAGATTACATTGCCAGATGAGGTTTTATGTGTTTCAAAGTCCACGTGGAGATCTTTACATGAACGTGACCAATCGGAACCTTTAAAATACTTGACTGAAATGTTTGTCATGATCTTAAAAAATTGTTTTTTAAATGTTTGTAATCACTTTTGTAGACTAAAATATAGTTATATTTTCAATGGAAAAAAAACTAATTATGAAAAGATGACTTGGACTAAATAATGTATAAAAATGTAGTAAATAAGAGCCTGTATTAAATAAAAATGTTATCAGATGCTGACATAATTCTTATATTTACCATTGTGTTAGTCCACGGTTTTGTTGACTCTTGTTATAAAATGTGGAAAATATTAATAAAGAATGCATTAGGTATGGCTGTAGGAATAGAGTCATACAATTTTTGTTTACACAAATATGAAAATGAAAAAATCTATTGAATGTCTTACACACAGGAGCCAGGAACACTGTGAGGGCCGAGACACCCCAGACAGCTTTGTCCCCTCATCCTCCCCGGAGAGTGTTGTTGGCATGGAGATCAGTCGCTATCCTGATCTGTCATTGGTCAAAGAAGAACCTCCTTCTCCAGCTGTGTCTCCTGTAATCCCAATGTTTCCTGTATTTAGAGGCATAGGTAACTAACCCCTTTTTTTAGATTACAATACTAATATTTTGTGCACAGTTGCTTGCCACAGAGGTTTAGATTTCAAGATGTTGATCGCTCTTTTGATGTAAGGTTCAGAGATTAGGTTACGAGAGGTCAAGACGGAGCCTTCATCTATGTTCTTCGGCTCTTCATTCGGATCGATGCAGAATGGTTCCAACACTGGGCTGGTATCCATTGCCATCACACTAAAGCCAGCTGCTGCTGAGGTGAATTTTTACTATAACAGGAATCTGAATCACTTCATATGCCACTGCAGAGATACAGAAAGAGAATGCATTTGATTTTCATGTGTAATCTTCATTTTGCTTGTTCAGAACATCACTGATGTGGTAGCGGCCATTGCAGACCTAATCCGTGTCAAGATTCCCAGCAGTTATGAAGTCAGCAGTGGGCCGGGGAACATGGGTGCCATCAAGACCTCTGTGGAGCCAAAATGCCCAGCTTCTGCTCTTCAACAGCCTAATGGACCAGGACTCACACGCCTGGGACCTAAACAACATCAGCTTCAGCAGAACTATAACAAAAGTGAGCAATCGCTACTTGTGAATGTTTTGCCACGTTGTCAAAAGTACAGCAACTGTCACAGCCGCGTTTGACAGTTGTGAAAAATGTTTGAAAAGAATGTACCGTCAAAAAATCCAGTGTTAAACAGAGAATACATATATTATGGGTTTCATTGATGATATGCATGATATTAAAAAACATGATTATAGATATTGTGTTAATTCTACACATATGATAATATACTAAATAATTTGGCACCAATTTAGTATTCTTTTAATATTAAATGTGATTCGTTGACCAAGAAGGAGACAATTTAGCAAAATTAGCAAAATCAAGATGAACTTGACTAATAGCATTATTAGTTATTTTTTTACATTTAAACAGATGTTGTTGTTATCACATTACTTTTGGCTACGATAACTGTGAAGTAAAAGTAGACTGTCCATGTTGATTTTGTTTTCGTGTATTTTGAATTTTACACTGCATTACGATGGATTTTAGGGTTAACAAAATAGTATGTATACTATGTAACGAAATATTACAGCTGCACAAAATATAACATATGTTTAAATATCACTAAAATTATGATACTTAAAAAATGGCTGGCATAATAATTGTGTCTGAAGAAGAGTATGCTTTTGCTCTTATCAAAGATATTTGAATTATGTTATTTTTTTTGTATATTTTAATATAGTACACAAAGTATTATTATATCACTCATTTCTATTTAATATCATGCATTGCTATAAAATATATTCTGAAGATGTTGATCTAACTTGATTCTGACATTTCAGTTAGATTTAATCTGTTTCCAGTCAATCTAACACTATAGTCTGGCGATCGAGATCTAATTGTTTGTCCATCAGTTAACTTTGCAGTAGTATATCTATGTCTGGCTCAGGTGCAGACAGAAAATCACTATTGATTTTACGAACGATCGGAGAAGCTACTTAAACCCAGCCGTGATCTTGGCCTGAACTCAATCTTATTGAAGTCTGTGTCAGATATTCACTTAATGAATCCGATTCAAAGTGTTACGCTTCATTCGTCACAGGAAAATGACTCGTCTCTCAATGATAGTTGTGTAACTGCTGTTTTTATGCTAATTTAGAGATAGTAGGAGGGAAAGGTTGTCTTTATTGACAGCTGGTGGTCTCTTTCAGGTCCTGTTGATGGTAGAGGGCAGTATAAAAGTGGGCGGGGCAGCCCAGGGCCAAAGCACCAATGGTGTGGACACTGTAAAGTGGTTGTTCTGGGTAACGGCGTGAGGAAAGCAGCCAAAGTTGAGCATGGCAAAGCACAGGTATGAATATGCATTTGTTATTACTACATTAAAAAATCAATAGGAAATGTAATATTTCCAAATGAAATATGATCTATACAATTTAATACATTTTCTGATTTAAATAAGTGTCATCAACACTAGAAATAAAACTGTGCTTGTCCAATTTTCTAGCAATTTTTTGCAACACAAATCTTTAAAGCTGGGATAAAACACGCAGTTTCTTCCAATCTCATATTAAAGATCTGGTAAGATGCTATGTCATGCATTCTGAATTCTTTACACTGTTGATCGTGCTGGCTTCTCATGCTTAACATGGTCAACTAGTAAATCTTTTTCCACGCCCCCATCGATGTGCGATAGGAAGAACCGCTTATCAAGATTGGCTGTGCCGCATCAAGATTGGCTGTGCTGTGGGCCTGCAGCTAAAGCTTGATTACTCTTGTGATTGCGCTCGTCGTAATTGGGTTTTATTGCCCAATAAAAGGAATAGGATCCCTGTTACGAAACAGGAATCCAGACATATAAAAAACTTTCCGAAACAAGTTGGAGTGCTGGGGGAGTGTATCAAGCACAGAAATACTACGTCATACGTTCAACTCGTTTGAAGGTGACCATGTAAAGCATGAGAAGCCAGCACGTTCAACGGTGTAAAGAAATCAGAATGCATGACTTAGCATGTTATCCAGCCTTTAATAAGAATTGTTTTAGGTGCTTCCACTTTTCAAATACCACTCAAATCATCTCTGACTTCGTAAAATGTTTCACTTACAACTTTGTCATCCTCTGGTTTCTCAAAGCAGTCCCAGTTAAGTTCAGATGGGAGTTTGGTGTTCTGTAGTCATAGCTGTCTCATTCTTCACTCATCATCCTCACAATCCAACGGAAATACAGAACCCAAGGTTTGTTTTCTGTCACAATAACTCACACTCAAACTGCTTTGTTTGACGGTTGTATTGTCGTTGATTATGCTTGATAAATGTTGTGCACATATGTTTCAGACATCTGTTGCTCTGCTTTCTGAGAGCGCCTTGAAACAGAGTCCTTCCAAAGTCCAGCATCAATACAACAACAACATGTCCTCACTTGATGTTCACTGCCTGGGACAACTCCACCCTAAGCCGTCCTTCATTCGCACAGTTTATAACCCTACCGAGCCAACACATGCGATCAAGACCGAATCCAAACCTGAAAGTATATCTGAAAGCCATTTCAAAGTGACGGTCAAGCTAAAACCACGATCGCTTAACCTCACTGAAGACAAACCGTGGCATCACGGCAAGCGTTGGAAAGGGTTACGTTGGCGAAAATGGACGGTACAGATTGTGATGCCGAAATCAACAGCTCAAACATCTGAATCTGAGATGGAAGAGTTCTTGCGACAACTGAACTCATCCTTGCGGCCTTGCTCTACCATCAGAGATTACCGTCGCTGCTGTTTCTGCCAGCAGGTGGGCGATGGGCTGACAGACGGTCCCGCCAGGCTCTTGAATCTTGACTTGGACACCTGGGTGCACCTCAACTGTGCTCTATGGTCCTCTGAGGTCTATGAGACGCAAGCCGGTGCGCTGATTAATGTGGAGCTGGCGCGGCAGCGTGGGCAAACGGTGGTGTGCGCGTTTTGCCAGCGTTTAGGCGCAACAAGCGGCTGCCATCGCCTGCGTTGCCTTAACATCTACCACTTCACTTGTGCCCTGCAGGCTGGCTGTACGTTTTTTAAGGACAAGACGATGCTGTGCCACCAGCACCGCCCGAGGGGAGCCGGCGCCGCCGCTGGCCTGCACTTAGAACAGCAGTTGCGCTGTTTCTCTGTGTTCCGCCGTGTATTCGTACAGCGCGACGAACTGCGACAGCTGGCGGCAGCCGTGCAGCAGCCTGAGCGTGGCCACACCTTCCGCGTGGGTAGTTTGCTTTTTCATACGATGGGTCAGCTACCACAGGCCTTGCTGCCCACGTTCCATTCATCTACAGCCATCTTTCCACCTGGCTATGAGGCAAGCCGACTGTACTGGAGCATGAGACACGGTCAGAAGCGCTGCCGATACGTCTGCTCTGTGGAAGAGCATGAGGGACGTCCGGAGTTCAGTATCCGTGTCATAGAGCAGGGGTATGAAGATCTGGTGCTCACTGACACCACCGCTAAAGGTAGAGCTTCATCTACAATACCAGTCAGAATCAGTCGTGTAATAAATGTAATTGTTGCATTGATGTATTTCATCTTTCTGTTCTACATAGTTTCTAAGTCTTGTTTTCACTCATGTGTTGTAGGAGTCTGGAATAAGGTTCTTGGGCCGGTGGCAGAGAGGCGGGCAGAGACGGGCATGCTGAGACTCTTCCCCGTCTATCTAAAGGGAGAGGATTTGTTCGGACTCACCATCTCAGCCGTTACCCGCATTGCTGAATCGGTAACTACACTAAACCTGTACATCACTTAATGCAATTGTGAAGTAAAATGTGTTATTATGTGCAGTAGAGGTCTTATTGTGGGTTTAAAAATTCTCTGTTCAACGATCATATTTTTTTCTTTTCCAAGTTCTTCCATAGCTGGTACACAATTTTCATATATTTTTCTTTTTCATGCTTACAACTTCCGATTATATGTTGTGTTATTTTCAGCCTTTTTTACTATTAAGCTATTTCTATTTTATCACTATTTAGAGAAGCGTTTCTTTTTGTTAAGTTTGGATGTATTTTTTAATGATTTACTTTATTTATGGAAACAAAACATTTTATAATTCAATAAGCATCACTTTACATTGATATATACAAAAAATGTTTGTTCCCTTAAATTTAGTTATTTCAACACATCAGGGTTATTACAGTTTTGTCATTGTAGTTTTATAGTTTTATTAATATTTTAAATTTCATACATTTTTTCTTTTTTATGTAGTTTACTATTTTGTCTTATGCTTTTGTCATTTTATTATCTCTTGGTTTTTTTATGTTGCTAAATAAGATTAATCAATTTTTATTTTGTTTTTTTTGTTATTATTATTATTATAGTTTTACTGCCTTAAACTTATTTTAAGTTTTTCCAATGCATTTTAGGACAATTTATTTGATATAAAACAAGTTTTTATTTTAGTAAGCTAAAATAACAAAATTATTTTTAATTAATATATAATTTCGAAAAATAACTAAATTATTAGAACTCACCAAAGTTTTTTTTACAGTGCATTTTACAAAATTATTTTTTTGACTTTAAAAAACTTTGACTAATTGGTTATTGTTATCTTATCAATCTTTCTCATTTTAATTCTGCTGATGATCAATGTATTTCAGCTGCCAGGTGTGGAGGCGTGCTCAAGATACCGTTTTCGATATGGACGAAACTCCATGCTGATGCTGCCGCTGTCAATCAATCCATCTGGCAGTGCACGTTCAGAGTTGCAGACCTTCCCCCATTATGAGAGGTCATTGCTTTTATCATAAAAAGATTTTAGCAATATTGCAGAAATTATAAAGGACTCATCGTATGAGTACTTTCATGATTTGTTTGGGTCTTCATAAAATGTCTGTAACATATTTTGCTTTAAAACACTCAATGGCTGTGGAAAAATCCATCAAAGCAAACAGCGCATCCTTGTAATGTGCTCACGTTGTGCTTGCCTAAAATTGACCGAATGCGCACATGCAGATCTCAAAGGAATTACGTGAATTTTAGTGCTTGTCATTCACAAGTTATACTATGTAACTAGTATACTCTATTTGTTGTGACAGATTTTTTTTAGCCCAAGGACGAATGATTTGAGACTTTTAAAATTAAACTAACCACAGTGTTCGCCACTGTTCATTAGCAAATCAATAGTTACAGCTTGCCGCAGCTAAACATATTAACGCACATAATGTACTAACATACATACAGCTAATCTACAAGTGCCCATTTGCCAAATAACATATAAGGAAAGAGTAAGTTTAACACTGGCTTTGGATGTTACATTTAGCCCGTGCCTGACTTAGCTCCCTTAGCTATCATATGCTTATGTTATCCTCCTATATATACGGTCAATTTAATTCCGTATGTCGATAAATACTACTTACATCGGCAGCTTTGTTTCGTTCAGTTGTACTCAATCCCTCTTGAGGAAAAACTTACTTACTGTACTGTCCCAGGTTGATAAAGCACTCCTGCTTGAAGGGATTTGCATAAACAAGCAGGTTTTTACTTATGGTTTCTGAGGGATATGCTAAAAATTAAACAAATCCACTTCTGTCTCATCTCTTCCGTGGTTGGGACTCTAAACAAACACTTGTGTTCGTCTATGCAGCCAACCTCATTACATGTCCACAAACTTTATTCATGGCGTCACGTACACCGCTGTCGCTTGTTAAAACAACCAAGGCGCATAGGCGTGGTCCCGTGGGTGGAATTGTTTACTTAATTGGCGGTTAAATTTTATTAAGAGCCTCCCTCTACATCACAACAGGAGCGAAATCTGAACGGCTCCATTTCCCACATGCTTGCAGGGAAAGGCACACCGAAACAAACTTACTGGGTTCTTGTTTTTCACGTTTTCTGAGTTAGTAGATGCACCGGGGACCAGATTACAGCACTTAAACACGGAAAAAGTCTGATTTTCATCCGACGAGCCCTTTAATAGATTTTGTGAACATATGCAGGTAAGTGTGCTAATGAAATTTCTTTTCGGAACACTTAAACAGAGTGAAGATCCTCTCTGTGTGGAGCAGGACGTCTCACTGCATCCAGAACACAGCCATGGAGAGCAGATCATCTCACAGCAAGCACTTTGTGCACTCAAAGTCATCTCAATACCGTCGGCTGACCAGCGAGTGGAAGTCGAATGTCTACCTGGCGCACTCGCGTATCCAGGTGAGCTCATGAACATCAGTCATGAAAGAAAATTATTTAGTCTTAAATGTGTGTGCTACATGTTTTGTTTTAGTATTTAATATGCTTTTTAAGAAATTAATGAAGTTTGACTATCAATATAGATGGTTTCAAAGCAACAACATGACGTTAATGTGCATGTGTGGCTCAAACATAACTTCTGGTGCACTTTCCCAAAGAATAGAGTCCCTGTAGATTATTTCTGATAACAAACAATAGAAACTACAAGTAAATGACATTAGCTAGCAAGTTAAAAGTTTGTCTAGCCAGTATTATTTTGGGTTACCAGTAGAAGAACCGTTACTTGGCTAAAAAAACATTTTTACGTATCTACAAAGTTTTTGTGTTGCTTTGTGTGTGAGGACTGTAGTCTTGAGTATTGATGCATGTGAAATACTGCATGTGTCCCCAGGGTCTTGGACTGTTCGCGGCACGTGACATTGAGAAACAGACCATGGTGATTGAATACTTGGGGGATGTTCTGCGAACTGAGGTGGCCATGAGGAAGGAGCTGCTGTACAAGGCTATGGTAAACTCAAGGCTTTAATACAAGGAATAATGTTACCGTGATACACTGTTAAAGTTCATTTGTCTGAATCTGAGTGGATTTATTTTACAGAACCGGCAAGCTTACATGTTCCGCATCAACAACGACCAAGTTATCGATGCAACCCGCTCTGGAAGCCCTGCGAGGTAAGAAATAAACTTGAGTTGTCACATAAGCTTTCAGATGTGAACTTGACAATGCATCATGGGTAGTATAACTTCTGTCTTATTGTGAATTTCTGAATGTTTTTTCAATATTACTTTTTTAATTGAACTGTTTGAATTTCTGTTCAATTTATAATAGATTAAAGCTGCAGTTCTTAACTTTGTCCTCTTTGTCGCCATCTCAGTTTGAAAAATAAAATGTCAGTTATGTGTTATTTTCTTTACGTGGGTTGTGCTTTGGCACTGCTGCTCTGCGCGGATGAATCCGGGCTCTGTGCTAAATGACTGACTGCTCACACCGCATCAGAGCACATCTGTACATCAACGACAGTAACATGTGACCGTGTCTACACCAGATACAACGCGAAACGTTTAAAAACATCACTAAAATAGAATCTATTGTAGCGTTTGATATAGCGTTGTGCCTTATGTAGACAAAAACAATAATAATAGGGAAAATACCAACTACCTTACTTCCTACAAGTAATATATCTGAAACATGTCATCTGAATACATACAATATCAGCCGCTTTTGTTTTGACTACATGAAACCAAAACTTTTAAAAATAAATCAGGATAGTGACGTCTTACTTGTTAATGCAATCCTTTCAGATGTCGGAGCAAACTCTCAAAATCCCTGTCGATATTAGCTTTTGCTTTAGCACAAAGCTTTCACTTTAATTCTCTAGAGTGCAAAGTTACTTTGTTATAATCAACAGATGATTCCCCAGTATTGTGTCCACCGCCCAACAAACCAAATGTGGGACAGGTAATCGTTTTTTGTGGGACACCGTTGAAAAGTAACGCACAACTGTGATGATAACATTTTTATATCATTTTTAGCTTATATAAATAATTTGTTATTTAGTCCATTCCATCTACAACATAATTAAGGCATAGATAAAATGTTATATAACATAAAACATTTAATGGCGATTTCAATTTAAGGTTCACTGTCTGTTTAAATTTTGAGCACAGACCAGACGCAGAGTTATCATGTTGTACACTTAGATGATCTCCTCAAAAAAGAGAAAACTAAAGGAATAAAGAACAAACAGATAATGAAAAAGAGTTTCTCTTTTAAAATGTATTATTGTTAAATAATGCATTTCATGATTTGCTAATCGCAACCTATAGGCTAAACACAGTTTCAAAGCCACAAAATGTACAATGTAGAGTGACTTTTTATCGGCAAGTTGACATGGGAGGATTGCCTCCCGATCTACTAACAGACGTCACAGCCTCTTGATGACTGATATCACTGCCTTCTTCTCTTACATTGGATAATAGTCAGGCTTTAAAAAATAGTTGCGTTTTTATGAGCTCGTGTACACAGCAAACAAGCATCTCTTGTGTGTTTCGGGTTAAAGAACGTGTTTCTTAATGTAACGACTAAAAACAAAAAAGACTGAAAATGCTGGACATTTTTTCAATATGCGACGTGTGGGACAAGATGTGAAAATTCTGTGCGGTACAATGCAAAGCCCGACAGGTGGTCACCCTATTCCCCGCTTTAAAACATGATTAAGGTGTAAATTAAGTCATAATTCATTTAAATATAATTTATCCCGTAGGTACATTAATCATTCGTGTTCACCAAATTGTGTGGCTGAGGTCGTCACGTTTGAGCGGGGCTACAAGATTATCATCAACGCAGCTCGCAGGATTGACAGGGGAGAAGAGGTAAGGAGGGTTCACCAACAAACAATTGCACCCACTCATATAATAGCATCATTTATTTGCATGTGTACCCCCTTCACTCAAGGAATTATGCAAACTAGGTGACGGCACAAACATGCCACAAATGGTCAGAATTTGCACAAAACACTATTTAGATGGTGCAGTTGTCACAGCTTCCAGCAGATAAGCAATCCACACAACTGAATGTGGTCTTTGAAAAGTTAGTTGGAACCATAGTAGGAAAAAATGCCTTATACATTTCTTTGTACCGTTAACACAAAAGAAGATATTTTGAAGAATGTGGGAAACCAAAAGGTTTTGGGGCACTTTTGACTACCATTGTCATATTTCCTACTATGGTAGTCAATTGTGGCCAAGAAATGTTTTGTTACAAGAATTTTTCCAAATATCTTTCTCTGTGTCCATCTGAACAATGACATTTATACAGATTTGAAGCTCAGTTTGAGTAAATGATGGCAGAATTTTTATTTTGGGGTGAACTGTCCCTTTAAGTTTTTGCATTCACAATGTTCATAAGTGACACTGCCATTTAGTAATTCGCTCCTACAGTAAGTGTCTGCTTGTGGCTTTTAACTGTCTTTGAATGGTTTTTGTGTTTCAGCTCTGCTATGATTACAAGCTCGCCATGGTTGAAGATCAGAGCAAGATCCCATGTCACTGTGGAGCCGCCAACTGCCACAAATGGATAAACTGAACGTTCAATCAAAACAAGAACTCCATCCCACAACATGGTGCCAATTTTCCGTAGGAAAAGCGAGCTCCGAAATCGGTCGGAAAAAAGCTAACACAGGAAGTGGTTTCGGTGGACGATCTTTTTCTAACGTGCAAAACCGAGAGGAAAAACACAACGCGAGAATACAGCATTGTGTTAGAGCCATTCTTAACGTTTTCTTGACTTGAAAGGAAAAGGTTTCCGTCATGTGCATGTGCCATGAGGTGTGTTTGTGTGCGCGTGTGAGAGAATTTAGGTTTGTACGAATGCGTGTGTCACTTGGAACAGATTTCACCAGCGAATGAAGAAAGAGAGCGAGAGGGGGAGCACTGTGCCGGGCAATGCCTTATAGGTGGAAGAAGGGGGCAGACCCATCTGTACGATGCGATCAGTAGAGACTGTACCGTAGAAATCAATGTAGAACATCACTGAATGGAGAATGTACGGAATTGACTTCCGCAAAAGGGAAAAATATGTTGCACTAAAAAAGAAAAAGAGAAATACAAAAGAAAATGAACTTAGAAAAAATCTCAAAAATACTTGATTCCATGAGTCAGTTTTAACCTAGATATCTCTCATTGTTTAGTGTAAGAAAATAAAGTTGTTTTGTATTTATTGCTGTGTGAGTGAATGAATGGGCCTATTTTTAAAAGCGGTTTTAATGCCGACGAAAAGGAAACCCGACTGCGATTCTTGCACGCAGTTTGCGGTTCTGTTACATCTGTAAATAATGTGTAAATATAGAGAAATATGGGAATGATTGACCAAATACTACCTTATTCACTATCTTATTCATGTTGTTTAGATATTTTAGATGTGCTTGTTTTGTTTGGCTTTTTCTTCTTTCTTTTCCTCAAAATTATTTAACAAAGACACACCATGATACCCCTTTCAGAGGACATGTGTAATTATGATATTGTACAGAATTACAAAGGTAATTTCAGTAATTCACAAGAAAAGTATTTTCTCTGTGCTTAGAATGTGGTATTGTAGTGACTTTGTGCTTTCTACATTATTGCTTGGTTTTTCATTTCATTTTATGTTACAGACGATCACATTTGCCAGAGAATTAAAAATAAGTTTCATTTTAGTAAATCAGGTTGGAATATAGATGTAGGATAACTGTGAAATGAACTTCAAACCTCACAAACCGAATATTAATTCACGTGCGTTAAGTAAACAGGCATAAGCAGAGGTCGCTTGTTTTTTCTGAAGGGTATCGTGTGGATGTGATAAACAAGTGACATTTGAGCATCAGGAACGTTCTCAGAATGATACGTCTCATGCTTGTTAAAGACATTATGAGTGGGGATGGGGTGGGCTGTAATTCTCTGAAAAATATGTAGATATGAAACATATGCTTGTATTAGTTTTATTGATTGAAGTGGAGCATCTGTTAAGAGAACGCTATTCATTTTGTAGCCAAAAACTGTTTTTCACGTTTCACATGCCTTGTTGTTTCAGATTTGAGAGTTTTTGTGTGCACAATTTCACGTCGAAAAATGGACAGTTTAGACTTTGTATTGTACTGGGCATGAATTTTTTCAAAAGAGTCAGTTGTATATATTTTTTTCTCAATGAACAGCTGTAACAAAATTGTTTCATGGATATTTTCCTTGTCTTGTAAAATACATCAATTTCCTAGTGTTTTTTTTTTTTTCTTTTGCTCTGTATAGTAGTCTAAATTGTTTTGAAACGGAAGCTTTTTTGAAGTACACAGAGCGATATAGGGTTTGGTATTTGAGGAACTAAATTTACATTTACAAAAAAATAATAAAATATTTTACATCATTAATTGATGTCAGACTTCTTTTTCTGCTATTTAATATTTTTTTAGATATAGGTCACTAAAAATACATTTACACTATCAGTATAGTTTATTGTTGGTAAATACATGTTTCCTGAAAGAGAATTTGCTTTTTTTATTGAACTTTATTAAACTGTATTTGTTGTTTATTTTTTGTTGTAAAATTAAATTTAGGTGCAAATTTGGGACAAATGATAAGATCGGCATAAGTTTACATATACAGGTGCTTCTCAAAAAAATGTTTGAATATCATGAAAAAGGTCAATATGTTTTGTCAATCATTTCAGAAAGTGAAACCCTTTTATTATATAGATTCATTACAAATAGAGTGAAATATTTCTAGCATTTATTTCTCAACATTTTGATGATTATGGCTAACGGATAATGAAAACCCCAAATTCAATGTCTCAGAAAATTTGAAGATTACATAAAATCAACAAAAAAATGATATTTTAAACAGAAATGTCAAGCTTCTGAAAAGTATGTTCATTTCTAGTCACTCAATACTTGGTTTGGCCTTCTTTTGCATGAATGACTGCAACAATGTGGCGTGTCATGGAGGCATTCAGCTTGTGGCAATGGAGCCCATGTTGCTTGATAGCGGCCTTCAGGTCATCTGCATTGTTGGGCCAGAAGCCTGACATTTTATGTTTAAAATATCCTTTTTTATTGATCTTTTGTAATATTCTAACTTTCTGGGACACTGAATTTTGTGTTTTCATTATCTTTTAGCCATTATCATCAAAAATTCAAGAAATAATTGCTTGAAATATTTCACTCTTTGTAATGAATCTATATAATATATGGATTTCACTTTCTGAAACGAGTGACAAAAATATTGACATTTTTCATGATATTCTAATTTTTTTGATGTACCTGCAGTCTGGTATAATACATTGAGCTGTGTGGCAACATAATGGCAATATCTAAAAAACTTGATGCAAATTAGACTGGAGTCTAGGAGGAATTTCCCAGCCAGGCAATTTGTATTCAATGGCTACATTGTCCATGATAATCTACCAATTTCTCCAAACTTCAAACCCCAGGCGTTCTATTCCCATCAGGTGTCCCAACCGATACAGCTTGAGAGCTGACTCAATTGGAACAATGCACCCAACACAAAACTGTCGCCAGACATTTAAGACAGAACTTGAAAGCGCCCCATGCTATTGCCAGCTACTGTAAAACCATAATGGAAGCAATTCAGCCTCAAAGTTTACCATATCTGCACATCATCCAAACCCAAAATTATATCATTTTCATCAGGCAAATCATCATAACTATTACAGGAATTATTTAAAATCAATCATTTAGCAATTAATTATTACTCCCCAGACGAGGGCACCACTTACTGATATAAAATAAGCAAACGATTTGTTATATCTAAGTTTTTATACAACTCTTTAAATCACCAAGTGAGGCAGAGACATGCCACATGAATTTAAGGTGTGGAACAACATTGAAGCTTGTGAAATGTGCTTTGGTCGCCATATCAGTGATGGGTAGACACAAGATATTGAAAGCATAGAACATTAAGTTATTAATAGCCTGTTTGTGGCTCCTTATAATGATCAGTCTGTGTCTAAGAGAAACCATTTATGATGCACTTGGATTGATAGTGATAATCTAATTGTTTAACCATTTTTATGTCATTTGTGAAAACAAAAATAAACACAGAGAGAGATTTAATAAATATCAAAGCTGATGTTTCGTGCAGAATAGCCCTAATGTGCCAAAATAAAGACCCAGTGTGTAATTTGTAAAGGATCAATATTGAAAGAAATGGCATATAATATACAAAACTATGTCTTCAGAGGTGTATAAAGACCTTACATAATGAAGTGTGTTTTTATTACACTTCAATGAGCTATTTCTATCTGCATAGACCGCAGGTCCCCTTGAATGGAATTTGTCATGTTGTAGGTCCACATTACAGCCCAAAATGGTCAAACTGCTTCACAGGACGCGTTTCGTCAATACGTTATCTCATTCGGGAAAGAAGTGAAAACCTGACATCTTAGTCCTCTCTCAGCCTCCGTAATGCTTCGAAAGCGAGGCGTGGAGTGAGCTGTTGGTTGCAATTCGCAAACTCACCGCTAGATGCTGCTAAAGATTGACAAAAAAAGCACTTGTGGTTCTTTTACCATTTACATTTCATGTGTGTACATTTATACAATTTATTGTGTTTAAACAATGATAGAAATATATAATATGAAATGTTATTAGATCAGTGGTCAGCAATCCTGCTCCTGAAGATTTCCCCTCCAACCCCAATCCAACACACCTGGACTATCTAATACAGGTGTTCAGAGGTTGCTTGATAATCACAGACAGGTGTGCAGAAGCAGGGTTGGAGCTGCAGCCTCCGGATCTCCAGGAGCGGGGCTGGTGACAACTGCATTCGATGCATCATCTGTGTAGGTCACCAAGACACCTCTGATGCACAAAGGCTACCAGCAAAGGCAAATGTTGCACATCAGAGCATTTTGAGAGAGGCACAAGATGTCTTCAGCCCACACTGCCAGCTGTTAATCCCATGGGCAGCATCTTGTGGGAGTCATGGCGGGCTGAGGACGATTGCTCTGCGGGGTCATGTTACAAAGCCAAGCAACATGAGTCCATCTTACCAGCTGCACCCGATGCTTCAAAAAATGATGATAATGCTTCCACAGACACTGCTAAGCAAACTAAACAGTGGGTGGACACAGACACCGTCATGGCCCTCCAGTCACCACCAGATTAAAACATTTAAAGCACTTTCTTAGAGCTGGAGGATTTACTTCTTTACAGGTGTTACAATATCCGACTGCACATAAGGCCGCTATAGCTTCAGCTATAATGAAGAAGTCATAATTTTAGATGTTTTAGATGTAACTGGCTTAACATTTATTCATCATAGCTGGTCGCTCTAGAAAGATAAAACCCCGTCTGTGAAGATTCACTTAACCCCTGAGATCCATTCTGAGTTTCATCCTGCATTACACTTCCATTAACTAAACAGGCCTGTGTGATGTGGGACACAGAGTCTCTGCAATAGAAGTCATGATGATTGAATGTGGTTCTATTTGCGCACCACTATTGGTCAGATGTTCTTTCTATATGATGTAGGTGAGGGGGCAGCATGTGCCGAAAACAACACGACATAATACAGAATAATCATCTCTTATGTTTACAAAAACTAATTGCATTTTTAACTACTTTGCCATAAAGTAATCTGTTGGATGGAATGGGCGCAGTCCAAAGAGAGTCAGAAAAAGTCCTCAGCTGGCACCGATGTTGTAGTTTTTTCAAACTTCCTGCTAAACACGATTTAGACTTCGATCAATACATCTCTATTCATACTGCATTTGGACAACTTGTACCATACACGAGAGGGGTGTGCGTCGGTCTCCAGACGGATAGCCTTGTGAAGAAAGTGGTCAGTGCAGGAATTGAAGCAGTAACTTCATCGAGCTGAATGCGGATGTCCTCCGCGGCGCATTGAGGCTGATAAGGAACTGTAACCTCGGGATGTGCCTAAACTCAGCTGCGCTTCTGCAAATGTCCAACATTTAATTCGCACTGAGCGAGTGTTTTTTCATACTGACGTTTCATTAGTCGGCAGACAAAATGGGAAGCACTGTGAAGAAAAAGGACTTGGCGAAGAAACCCTCGAGGAAGAAGCGATCTCTGCGATTAAACATGCCAGTGAGTTTGACGTTGTGTAACGTTACCTTTAATCCGTTGTTTTGACGCGCGCTGCGTAAGCACGTGCTGTAACGCTTTGAGGATGTTTTTAAACTAACAATAGTTGTCTTACTTTTTACTTTTTAGAATTTAAATCGTTTCATGTCACATTTTGGGATACATGATACATTTTAAGTGTTAGTGTTGTACAACAGTACGTCGTTGCAAACAACACAGGATATGCAACTTTATCCGCGTTCGAGTTGGGCGTGCTGCGTCTTTTATTTACAAAGTGTATACGTGTACATTATCGTATTAAATATTAGTGTTGTCACATTTTAAATCAGTGCTGCTTGGTGCTTCTGAGCTGTCAAAACAAGAACCCTCCCCCTCCGCCCGTCGCAGACATGAACTCGTCTGAGAGCCTCGGTTGAACCGGCCTTCCCAGTTTCTTCGACAGTACAAGAATACATACAGTACGCGTCAGTGTACCGTGCGTTAATATGACCGATATGTACGCTTTTATGGTATGTTTACGTTATAAATAGCTTGGCACGCCACGCTGTTGCACGAGGAGGGCTGTTTACACCGAGCAGTGTAGAGGAAGTGAGGCAAACAACTGTAAGAGAGCGCGCGCGATTAGCCGTGACTCATCAAAGTGTTTAGTGCGCGAGACTCTTTCTGCCCTTCAGCTGACTAAACAACAGCATGAAGGCCATCGAGTGAGTATATTATTCCTTTATGGGCAGCTTTTCATGGTCATCTATTCAAAACACAGATAAGAATTCTGACAGAGATGTTTGATATTCTTTTCCTCAGAGATATGAAGTAGTTAAACTATTGATGTGGTGCCTTAAGTACTTAGGCTACATTTCTTTATACATTCCTGTTTTTTGCCCTGATATACTGGTCAGCTAAGCTCAGAACACTTAAACATCATCTCCTGTAAGTTACAAGTTAGTGTCATTTTTACACACAGAACACTAACCCACACACAGGTTTGTTTTAAAAGTGAGAACTTGCATTGTTTTCATACCTGACTCCTACTTCCTGGACCAAACCGCCACACAAACTTATGACACAATAAAAGTGCTGTAAAACATTTTTAAGCGAGTTCTCCATTTGATATATTTGCTATAGTTAATAAACATTAATGGACCAGCAGAGTGTCCTATTCTGTGTGATAAGCACACAGCATCTAAATAACTTATGACAGTATATTAGTCCCAAATTCAGATTTTATTCGAACTCTGTGCCATCGCTGATAGAAATTCAGTGATATTATTTGGAGAGATAAAAGGGTTTGGTTTTAAATATTCACTTTCAACCTCAAAGGGAAGAGCTTATCCTGTGATGCATTTACACTGGCTGATTGGTCTTATTCGCAGTAGAGCGAGTCCTCTCCTGTCCTTCAGCTCAAAATGCTTAACCATTATTGCATGTAACCGTAAACTAAACATGTCTCATAAACTTAACACAGCAATTCATTTTCATTTGATCAAGGAGCTGTAAATCAGTACAAATCAAACGCTGTACTCTTTATAACCGTATCTCAATAGCAAAAAACATGCGTTATAATTTAGGTCAGTCTTGACTTTGTGGTCAGTTGAGCAAAGGTCATTTGGTGGCTTCCTAAAATGATATTAGCTGTAAGTAATATGTCAATGTTATCAGTAATATAAAAAGAGTGAGCTGCCAGCTCTTAAATTCAATGTGTTGAACTCTGTTTGTCCAATGATAAGAATACTCTTATAAAACAACATAATTTAACTATAGATCTTTTGATGTTTGTATATAAAGACCAATACATGTGGCAAAGGCAAACTATAGTAGCTATTTTGTAAGGATGCAATCTCAAAGTCTTGACGATTGGTGCAACTCGTTTGAACTACGTTGGAAAGAATAAAGCTGGTCGTTTTCCTCCAATTCACCTTTTTTCATTCTGATGGTGTGAGATACGGTATCCATTTATTCTTATAAATGTCTATTCATCTCAGTGGTCCATATGAGAGGTGTGTCGGGGCTCTACGCATAAAGGAGTGTCTGTTCGCTACAGTTCTGGAGGGGGTTATAAATGAGGAAATCTTTGCGCTGACCATAAAATCATGGACCAAAACCATAAAATCCACATCACCACAATAAATGTACTAATAAGTCACTCATAATCAAGTCACTCATTATGTGATTTCCATGTCTTTGACTATGTAAACACATGTAGTTTATGATTATCTATATTTTTGTGTTATCAGTGGAGTATTTTGTCTGTGATGACAGTGTAGTCAAGCAGGAATTCCTAAAGTTGAATTTAAATCAGTTATTAAGAAAAAACATAAGAATAAGAAATGTGTTGTTTTGAGGTGTTTTGCAACAGCAGCTCGAGCTCGAGCAGCACACTGCACACGCGTTTCTTGTAATTGATCGATCTGACGTTTTGCACGTCACTTAAAATGACGCCATTTCAAAAATACAAGACATTTTAAAGCATAAAGAACTTGAATCGTCGGTCTTCAGACACTGTGCTCTCATGCATGCGCGCTCACACACACACAGACTCCGCATCTCAAGCTGCTCGCGACAAATGTTAGATCAAGTTATATTTCGCAACTTATTTATACACATAAATGTTCAGAGACACACATGAGTGTGATAAAATGCCCGTCTTGCCGACAATTCAATCAAGAAATAGGCTTATGTACTAACTAAGTGTGTCTAAAATATGCTTTTAATGTTATAGCTTCATGAAAATATTGCGGTCTTTTCAACAACATACACAATAAAGCTATGAAGGCAATTCAATTATTTACACTTATTAAATATAAATTCAAATTGTGCTAGTTAATCCAATGATGATCTAAATGATTAATTGAAAAGTATTGTATGCAATGTTAAAGTCATCAGAACCTATTTTTTTCCATAAATAAATATAATTTGTTACATTCAATTCATTTTTTCATTTGTTGCTTGTTGTTTTTTAATGTGTTGCTTGTGGTTTACAAAATGTTCACAGAATTCTGCTGGGTGCTCTCCTCTTTCGTTTGTAATTATTAATATAAGTGTTATGATTAAGATTTCTCAGTCAGAATTAAAAATGTTTCAAATGTTTCAGAACCTGTGTTCTTAATTTCTATATAAATTTACGTTTTTACACCATATATATATCGGTTCAAAATATCGGTTATCGGTCTAATTTGCACGGAAATAATCGGTATCGGCCTGAAAAACACATATTGGTCGACCTCTAGAGCGGAGTAAGAAAGATGACCGATGCCAAAGATAATGCGTTGCCCTCGACCAGTGAAAACCTCAGTCGTTTGGAAATACTTTGGCTATTTGAAGTCCGACAAAACACAGTGCAGTGTGTATTGAAAACTCTGCCGAAGATATGTGCCAGCAAAGTCTGTTAATACCACAAACTTATTTCACCACTTGAAACAATATCACCTGTTATAGCACGCAGAAACTAAGACATTGGAGTCTCGTAACCTGAAGAGTAATTATTGAAAACTTGAAAATGTACAAAAAACTGTCTGTTGTGCATTTAAAGGGGTCATATGACACGGCTAAAACGAAAGGTATGTGACGCGTTCTGGAAACTTGTTTGGAAAAAATACTTTATTTCTGTAAATCTGTTATCTGAGTATGGTTGTTTATGTACAGTATCGTGAGACTGCTAACTGGGGTGTTTTGTGTTTTGACACAGGATTTGAGTACATTTGCATCCTCTCTTATGGATAGAGAGACGGACAGATCTGATAAAGATGAAATGCAAAAGGTAAAGTACACAATGGTGTCTTTCAATGTGTGTTATATTAGGATCATATTTCCCCGATCGCCTTACAGTATAATGTGAATTCTAATATTAAAACAATTTATTTTGCATATGCTGAGTAATGCTTTTACAGCAGTCTCTGATTGCGTAACATGCTGTGCAAAAACAGGAAGGGAAGGAGGCAGGCTATAAACATTTATTAAATACAAAGAGAACCAAATATGATGAGCAAGCAAGAACACCACAAATCATAAAATCGCAGACAGCAAACATGGGGAAACAAAAGGAAACATGGGTGTGTATACACACAGACTTTTGAAGGGTAACAAGATACAGGTGAACATCATAAGGGCGGGGTGTAATAAAACTACAACAGGAACAAGACTAGAGTACAAAATACATGTTCACGAAATAAAAGATAAAGTATAAGATTAACCGGACATATATCATAGATAGCACCTTGAAATCTAATATTAATATTATATTGATTTTATAGGTTTGTATATACAATATATATTATTTTCCAAATATTTATTGTATTATTTCATTGTTGTCTAGCAAAACTGGTGTCATTAAGTCATTTCTGCGCTTAAAGGGACAGTTCACACAAAAATCTAAATTCTCTCATCATTTACTCCAAACCTGTAATAAAAATGTCCTTGTTTGGTTTAACAAAAAAGGATTGTTGGCAACTGAGATTTCTGGGGCAACATTGACCATCATAATAGAAAAAAAATATTGTAACATTTTTTGTTCTGTTGAACACGAAAAATAAGATATTTTGAAGAATTTAGGAAGACAAATAGTGCCTTGACAACCATTTAACTTTTTCCTACTATGGTAGGTCAGTGGTACCCCAGAAATCTAAGTTAGTAACATTTATCTAAATATCTGGCTTTGTGTTCAACAGAATGAAGAAATGTATAAGGTTTGGAACAATTTGAGGTTGAGTAATGAATGACAGAATTTCATTTTTTGGGTAAACTATCCCTTTAATTCTTTGTGTACATTATATTTGCGGTTTTGTGGAATTCTGGTTGGATTGGTAAACGACAGGGTGTTTCACAGAAGAAATCTGATCTGTTCAAACATGTGTTCCCATGCTGGTTTTGTTGTTGGGTTTGGCTTATTATAAGCTAATAGGTTGGGTTGAACCTTAAGCAAATCTACTTATGAATAAATGGCAAGGCAAACTTGGACATGATGTTCTTAAAGGGGTCATATGACACTGCTAAAAGGAATTTTATCGTTTGTTTTAGATTAAATGCAATGTGTATACACGATTTAAGCTTAAAAAACACATACCGTTAATGTTTGTAACTCCTCTTTGATCCTCCTCTATAAAACACTCTGAAAAGCGAGGTGTGATTGGTCAAATATCGCAAGTGTGTGGCGGAAATGTAACACCTCTGAATATGTTTGGAACATCAGGTTCCAAAGCAATGGTACTGACAGGTACACCCACTTTACTTGCGTACACATTTTACATAGGGTCATCTTAGTCAAATCATACCACAAACTAACGTAGATTTTTGTGGGTGTGGTTACACAAGGTGTTTCAGGCAGGTCTCATATCATTCACTTTTAGATAGAATGCATTTTTTTTCCTACACTTGCAATTTTATGTGTCTAATACATGCATGGGCAATTTATAACACACCAAAGACACAGAAAAACAAGTATTCGTGCCAAATGACTACTTTAACATTTATGTACGCTTTATGGCCATGTATGATAATTGTGCACATTTGGGCCAATTAAATGACAAGAAACCTTGATCTGCCACGATTATGATTACATAAATGGCAATTTTTTCCCCGAAAGCCTAAGATCACAATAGCTGCGCTTTATAATCGACATTACTAGTTTATCCTCCCATTTACATGTATGCCTCTGGCAGACGGTTTATCTAGTTTTATCTAAATCAGTCTTGATATTTTTTTATCAGTAAGTGTGTTTAATGGGTATCAAGCCAACAACCTTTGTGTTCCAAATGCAATTATTCACCATTGAGCTACTTCAATGGCTTTCATTTGATTTACTTTGTTGATATTGTGTGTGGATTACAAATACTACACAGTGATTATTAGTGTCAAAAATTGTTGGACCATGACTTAATTTCAGCTTCCTATAACAAACATCTCCCGGCTTCTTCGAGCACTACTGATCTCACCCAATCACAGCTAAGCCTGAAGGTGACGCCTCCTCCACTCCTTGTAATCAAAAGCCAAACAAAACTAAGCCAATAAAAATTACTCGTGAAAAACAGCCGCCTTGCAAATGCCATGGACACATTAGCAAATCAACAATATGAGTGTTTGCCAAATAGTTGAAGGTCAATGTTTTTTTTAGACTCATTGCTGGAGTACCCTTTAGAGCTGCATGTCCACTGTGCTCAGAATTATGAGAAAATGTATCTCAGTGTCAGGTCTGTGCCTCTCAATTGTGTTTACAGGTTAGACTGACCGGTTATAGAGCTGATCTAAGCCCTGTCACACAAAACAAAATGTAATATAAGTAACTCCAATTACACTATACAAAAGAATTTAGAGAGTAAATCCTTATAAAAACATGAACCAGAATAGATCACTATTTAATCTTTATCAGTCAATGAATCCTAACTGCCGTTATAGACCCCTGCCTCTTCTGAATACTTAAAAAAATGTCCCCATCAGTATTGCGCAATGTTTTGACTTTCTCTCCCTTTCGAAGTATGCTAACGTAGTAACATTTTATAATTTTTGGCTCTGTTATCACATTGAAGCTCCTCTTTACCGCTGCATTTGTTTAAATGACATTGTGAAGATTTTAAACTTATAAACAGGTCATTTTCTTTCACAAGTCTGAAACATCAAAAGTGATGGGCAGATAGGATCAGTGGACCAGCAGATCTTTTGTATCAGGTTGAAGATATAGCAGTGTGCTTAGTTTTTAGTTGGCTGATATTTGTTGTATAATGTTGTCTAGCTATAAAGTCTACCCCCTGGGTTTGCAGTATTCAAGAACATTGCATCTTTTTGTTATGTTGACCGGTTTGCCTCGTTTTAGTTTCTGCAAATAAAAAACATGTCACTAATTTACAACAAAACAAAAAATGATCATTAAATATGTACTTAAAAATAGTACATTCAGAAAAACTGAAAATCATTATTGAGTGGTCTATTCATTTTTGTAGTTGCTGTATATGAACGATGTATATAAATTAGGGATGAGCGAGTACAGCATTATCTGTATCTGTTAACCATAAGAATTATCTGTATCTGTATCTGTATCTGTACTCTGATAGGGCGGGGCCTAGCCCGGAAGTGGGCGGGGTTTAACCCAGAAATTGGGTCGGTTGTCTTGAGATGGGCGGGGCTTTAACCGGTATGTTATTTTAAGCATGCAATTGATATGGGTTGATCAGAAATTGTTATATTTATTGCTGATTAGAAAACTATTTACATGACAGCATCAGCATTGAGCTTCAGATCAATGGTTTTGATCACGATAACAAACAAACTATATACAGAACAAGTTTTGCAACAATGAATACAACACATGCGGATGCAATTATGAAGTAAAATGTAATGAACAAGAAAACTGGTTAGAGCCAGTTGACGGTTTAAAAAAGAAAAAAAAACTCAGACAGGCAGAGACGCATTCTACCATGCACCACGTCTGAACAAACCCCACGTTTATCAAAACTCCACTGGTTAATAAGTAAGTACTACAAACCGAATTAAAAAACAAACCTAAAGCTAAAGAGACCTAAACGTTAACGGAAAAGACGCGCAAACCTGAGTGACTGAGGGAGGGACAGAGAGAGAAAGCTGCGGACACACTCAGCAACACAATACATCTGTATGTGTGTAGGGGAGGGGCGCTGTGACTAGCCTATCACAGAACGCAGACACAGTCAGCTACCCAATGAGGATTTTTATTCAATCCGAGCACAGACTCGTATTACTCGTATGGTACTCGTACTCGGCAAAAGTGCTTTATCCGTACCGGATACTCGTTTCAGCCGAGTATCTGCCTCAACTCTAATATAAATATATGAACAGCAAATCGCTGCTGACCTTCTGAAACCTTGTATCTCATTATTTCATGATTTTCGTTGTTTGCTGAATTCATTAGTACTATGTTTTTCACTGGGTTTTGCAAATATTTGACCAATAAGAGGTATTAAAAAGTGGTTGATAACTTTGACAACACGGAATTTAATCATTTAAAAGATACCTTTATTTACATTTCCTGAAAAAACATGAATTTGGACATCCATGGTTTCGGAAGGACAGGGACGATATGTAAATATAATTAAACATTATTGAGACAAATGCTTACAGTACAACAGTCAACTAAAAAGAGAAAGCATTTGTGAAATAATATTTGTCTTGACTTGACCATCAATACATATTAAAACATTTCAAAACATTATACAATTCCTTTTTTTTATTTTAGGAGGAGAGAAGTGGTTCACCCAGCCCAATCAAAGGCTCTTGTGTGAGGTCTCCTACCAGCCAGCCGTGTACCCCAGTTGCATCCCTATTTCCCAGGACCAGTCCAAGCTCCCCCAGACCCGTCTTCCCCCGTCCACCATCTTCTCACCAGGACTCACCTCCAAAATCTCCCCGCCGGCTCAGTTTCAGTGGTATCTTCCGCTCCTCGACCAGCTCAGCTCCTGCCAGCATCAAGCTATTCTCCAGATCTAGAAAAGGTGAGACTCAATAAACAATTAATCGAGTAATAATAATCAAACTGAACATACATTTGATCTATAACATAAACTAGTCAGAGTGGAAAACAAAGGCAGGGTTGATGTTTAATGAAAAAGTAGTGTTATGTCCTTTTTAATTGTTGTGGCTGTTCCATTGATAGCTGTCCTGAGAATATATTGTGAATATGAAATTAATTAGAGAGGCATTTAATACATTTTAAGGCAGCGGCTATTTGCACCAAGTATAAATAGCAATAGATGTTATTTACACCAAGTTTAAATAGCAGAAGGTTCTATTTACACAATCCTAAGAAAATACAGCTATTTTGGGGTAAAGTAGAAATAGAAGTTAGATGCTATTGGTACTTATAAATAGTGGCGGATAACGTTATTGAGATATTAAAGCTCTTTACCTACCCCTAACCTAACCCTTAACTTGAAAAATAAAAAATAATTTTAAGTCTTACAGTGGTGTGAAAAAATATTTGCCCCTCAATGATTTTTTGCATTTTTGTCATGCTTTAATGATCCAGATCCTCAAACTAATTTTAATATTACACAAAGAAAACCAGAGTAAATAAAAAAAAACCTATGTGAAATTGCTGGTGTTTTTTGGATCATTGTCTTGCTGCATAACCCAAGTAGATTTAAGCTTAGTAGTGAAATTTAACTCAGTTATTCAATTTGTCACAGTTAATTCATGATTTACCAAGGGGGGCAATTACTTTTTCACATAGGGTCAGAAGTGTTTGGATTGCTTTTTCCAGTAGTAAATAAAACCATCATTTAAAAACTGCATTTTGTATTTACTCTGGTTTTCTTTGAGTAATATAAAAATTAGTTAATGACCTGAATCAATTAAGCATGACAAATATGCCAAAAAACATCCGGAAGGGGGCAAAAGCTTTTTCACACCATTGTATATAATTTTTTTTAAAACAAATGCCTTTATGATCTGTAATCTGATAGAAAAAGGTAAGGGTGTTTTCAATTGCTTTATTCAAGTCAGCTCCAAATATTTTTCTCTTCTGTTTTGCCTTTTCCTTTCATTCACTTATTTTTATTAATATATACATAGTTACCCCCCCCCCCCCCTCTGCCAATTTGGAAAATCACTTGGCCCACCTTAATCTTATATCTGGAGCATCTAGTGGTGAAGTTGCAAATTGCAACCAACGGCTCACGGGAAATATATAGAAAATAAACAAAGAACATCCAACATCACTAAAACACTCCATGGCTTAATGAATCTCTTTCTTACATCGTATTTGTATTCGGTTGTGGAGCACTTCAGCACAGCTCTTCTTCACCGGTGAAACATTTAATCGCCCCTGATTGGCCAATACATTCATACCATGAACTTGATTGGCTGTAATGCTCAAAGCTGAGGCAGACCAAAAACTCTGTCATTCACATTCGTTCATTTTCACCTAATCTTATTTAGATTGCGACTGTCGTAGCTAGTTTTTTTATTATGCAGGGCCTTTTTTTCCTCTTTTATCTTGAATTTGGAGAGCAGTTTTGTTCACCTTGTTGTCATTTTTTTCCTAAGCCTCTATTCATTTCCGATCCTGATGTAAACAATATATGTTGGAAACCAATACTATCTGTTAATGGAGCTTATCACACATCTTATTTGAATGCTTGATTCTGATTGGCCAGACATGACATTCCAAGGGTTTTTCTTTTCAAATAACAACACTAAAACTAATAACACCCTGTAACCTGGATGCTGCAAATCATTTTGAGAGGGACAGTTTAATATTACACAAAATGAATTATAAATATGTCTTTTAATAACATATGTGACATTATATTTACAAATGGTTAAACCAATTTGCCTGTTCATGACGTTTGAACGTCATTTCTTACTTTAAAACTGAAAGTAAACGGCTTTTCCTCGCGGAAGGTCTGCATGCGGTAAAAATTAGGTAATAAAATATTTCAAATTCACATTTTATGTCCAGTTTTTTTCTCATGTGGCAATTGGCATGGTAATAAGTGCGATAATGTACAAGCAGCCGGCTGTTATCGCGAAATAAGCCCCTTCAGTTTGATACAAGATCGCACTGTAGGGTCTCATTTATGCAATAACAACCAGCTGCCTGTACATTATCCCTAACTTAGCGTTAACTTGCATAAATGAAAAGTTGTTTAGGAATCCTAAAGCCAAGGTCAAAGAGTGAAACTTGTTTAAAACATCATGCTTCATTCTTGTGTATTTCTAAAGTTTGTATAAAGTACACCTGCTTAGAATGTGTGTTTTTTAAACGTTATAATGTTATAATGTCTTTTAGTAAGCTGGTCATACATCAGTACACAAGAGGAACTTTATACACTTAATCTGACTTCCTGTTGACTTGCTCTCAAAACAGTAGAACAGGAAGTGGCTTCATCACAATTTCGGTTTTCTAGCCTTTGATTTTCAAATGACTAAAGCCATTAGCATGTTATTAAGCCTAATTGTGCAGATCTAATGTGCCTCATTAACTTGTTTTCAAGATAATGAGCACAGACATGGGTCCACATCATTGTTTCTGAAATTGTAACAGTGAGTCATTTGGGACGTTGTAACAGGGTTTATGTTGGGTTAGCTTCAGTCTTGAACATGCCCATGTAGTCTCATAACTGAAAATGCAGGACTTGGGTTTAATGGATTACTAATAATTCTATACAATTAATTTGGCATTAGCTTATTGCTAACGTGGAGACTATTTTTAATGGCAAAGGTGGATTTTTTTCTGTGAGTTCACCATCAAAATGAAAATTCTGTCATCATTTACTAACCTTGTTGTCATTTTAAACCTATTTGATTTTCTTTCTTCTACAAAAACAAAAAAGATATTTTGAAAAATGTTGGTAACCAAAAACAATTGGTCCCCATTAACTTCTACTGTATGGACACAAAACCAAGCCGTTTTCTTTGTGTTCTGCGGAAGATAGACAGTCATACAGGTTTGAAATGACAAGCGGGCTTGTAAATAATGACATCATTTTCATTTTGTAGGTGAACTATTACTTTAACAAACATTTGTGTTCAAAACATAATGTGGTAGACTTGGTGTCTTCATTTCTACACTGGGCTGTTTATAATTTTATTAAATCCTGAAGAGTCAAGCTCTAGTAAATCTCCCTTCTTATTTCTGAAGGCTTTAGTTTAGAGTCCTCCTCTTATAATGAAAAAGGAGTGCAGGATTTTTATATGTCTTGAGATTTGAAAACAACATGTTATTATGGTGTATAATTTTACAGTTATAAATGTGCGCAACTGAAGTTTGCTGTTGGTTATTAAAAACAGGCCTGAGACTGAAATTCCAGACATAACTGATTCTCATGTTGCTGCAAATTCTTTTTTGTCTTCATTATCTTTGTGTTTGATTTTTATCTCAGGTCTTGGATATTCTTTTCTTACATTCTAAGAATTATTGTATTATGTTCTTAGGAACACGGTGGTAAGTCTGTGCACTCAAAAAACAGCAGGGAGTTATTTTTCCCTGACAGCATAAGGAGGTCTGTTTGAGCATCCATGAGAAAAATATTCCAGAATTGTAGCCAGCAGTAGAAACTGGGAATATGGAGTGCCTGTTGCTGTGTTTCTTACCAAACCAAAACGAATAAACCTAAAACACCTGGGCCCTGGCCATCTTTCCAGATCATTCTCTAACAAGAAAGACGCTTTTGAAATCAGTTTGCCTCACTTTTCCAAACGGTAACAAGGGGTGACTGTTTCCATTCCATAAGTGCCTTTGTGGCCTGCATTTGAATGATATGAAAGCTGAGTAGCTACTGTACGTGCACTATTCAGATAACCAATTCCCAGCTGTTTGACCTGCTCCACCTCTACATTCACGCACATAGTATTTATGTGCTTGATAATAAAGAAATGCATCGTGGCCTAGACTCATTGGTTCTCATTCACTACAGATGCGTACACAAATTTGGGCGTGAAACCTGCGTATAAACGTTTTCACCAACAAATTATGATTCAGTAAAACTTTCGTACTAAAATGTATTCTAAATATAATAAAAAATAAAGGAACAGCTGGAAGCACACGTGTATATATATTTATATATTACATTTTAAAATTATTTAATCATATACAGTGAAAGACTGCGTTAAACTGGAGCTCGAGCTCCAAGGTCTTAACATAGAGCCGGCTAAAAGTTAACTGTGTGTCCGTTTAAAATGTGTTTTATTCTGAATTAACTGATTTTGAGTACTGCGCACTTGGAATTACTTGCGAGAGTGCATCTGTAGACAGCGTCAAATGGGGTTGACTGGAGTGTCTTTGATTTAAAGGTGCGATGAAGTGGTGTTGTTTATTATTTTATCCTGTTATGTGAGGTCTACTTATGACGTATGCATGGTTTTTACATCCAAAAACATCAAAATCAATAAGTAATAGGCTATTTTCCACCCAGGTTTTGAGGCCAGCTCTGCAAACGCTCGGTTTTAATGGGCGTGTCCCACATTGAAGACAACTGGAAGTAAACGCTCACCGCTTTGATTGGATAGCAGTTTGCGTAGTTGGAGGCTTCTGTGAATTTGTCAACAAATGTGTAAACTGGCATTTACAAAATACATTGGGAGATACAAATGCTTAGCACATATTTACACGTTTTCCTAGATTCAGATTTGAATTGCAACCACAGATAGCCATCTACAACCTCTCAAATTTGTCACTGCAGTTTAAAATCTTCCTGTGACTTTTGCTACTACTTTCTCAATAAATCTGTTGCAAAACTAACTTGTACACAAGCATCAGGTACAAATACTTACTTTACAATTTCCCAAATTTAAATTTACATGCTCTCAAGATTTATCTTCATAGAAAGTTTTTGCGAGAAGTTTAAATGTGTGTATTGGAAAAATCTATGCAATTATTACTGAATGAGATCCATTGTTCAGAGTCAGTGTTCCTCAGACAACAATGTTGAAGTAATCTCCTTTATTTCCCACCAGGAGGTGCTGTGAGACAAACCATCAACTTCATGTTGCTGTTTAAATGGTCTCGTGCTCTATCCAAAGTACAAAAAAGTGTATAAACATTTATGTCCATCGCCCGTTGCTCATAAAAAAGAGCTTTGGCAGGTTTGATTAAATACCGTCGAGCAGAAAAGTATTCTGAGACTAACATTGATCTCATGGAATGATATGATCTGGTTTATTTGTTCATTGAATCTACCAATTACACTTCATCCAGCTGTGTAATTTTGGGCAGATATAAAAGCTTTTATTCCTGTAACTTTGTACTGGATTTATCCAGTTGTTTGGCTGTGTTGTAAACAGCAGGAATAAACCCAGATGAGATGCAGACACAGAGCTCTCAGCATCAGCACTTTTAAAGGTCACTGCCCCTAGAGTTTTTATAATATTGTGCGAGATGGAATCAAAACAAGGTTTTGAACAAATGGCATTTCAAGCCGAGGCAAAGGACCGTCTGAACGGCAGGTCAGAGATGACAAAAGTTACTTTTGATAGAATCCTGATTCTAACAATAACAGTCACACATTTGTTACTTAATCTTGAAGTGGGAAATATTCCAAATCCGAGGTGTCTGGAATGTAGCAATAGTTTTCCATTAAATGACATTATATTTGTCCCAAGCTATTACTAAAGGACATATTGACTTCACTGTAGGCTTCCTTTGTATATAGACAGTTTTTGTGGTAGACCATTTCAAATGTTCATTTAATCAGCATTTCTAGGTGTATAGTGGCCAGTTCAGTCCAGTGTTAAATAAAAAAAAATCAAACCTCAGAAGTGACAAAGTCGACCAACGGCAATTGCAACACAGATGTAATAACACAGCGACTGACAGCATGACAAGACATAAAGGTTATTTAAACAAATATTACTGTTGCATTGCTTAAAAGTGAATATGAACTTGTTTTATTTGCTCTACAGAGCATCTTTTGAAGTTTTTCTCAAGTTTTCATTTTCTGCAAATAAATGCAGTTATAAAAAATATTTTTCTTTGAAATTTAAGAGAAATGTTGTGAGTTCACAGAATGAAGCAAAGATGATCAATTTACCAAAACACAATCTGAAGAAAAAACAGTATATAGCTAACAACATCTAGCCACGTTTAGGGCTAAACCAGTTGTGTGCCTGGCTTGTGTTGCCGGTCTCCTTTTACAGCTTCCTGCCATGTATGCTATTTTAAAGAGACACACAGCTGCACCTGACAATTTCCTGCAGAGTGGGCAGGGCTGAAGACTGCACTCCAGTCTCCGCAAACACACACAGACGGAGAGAGGCATCACTTCTAATCTGCAGCACTGGGGGTATGAGCAAGTCTCCCTCTTTCATCGGCTGGGTCCGCTCAACTTAAACAGGTGAAAGCAAAACAGGAAATTAGGGGTTCAACAACACTGGAATACAGCCAACGGCAGAATTTCATTTCTACAAAGAGTATTAAAGGAATGCAAGTGGACTCTGGGCATGTAGCATCTGTGAAGACCTAAAGAAAATAGGCATATGACTCTTAATGAATGCTAACGTAACAGCTTTAAGGAATATTTCTTTTCTGCGTCCTTTGGCTACCATTCTGCACCCTCTGAGCAAGTTACAGACGACTCGTATCCATTATCCGGAACTGGAGGCATCATAAACAAATACTTATTCTGGAATCCTGGTCATTTGCTTTGGCTTCGGGTGTTTACGGAATTCTTGTTATCGTTAAAGGATCTCTGGATTGTGCAACGTTTGTTTCAGTTGGTTGGGTATGACAGATCTTCAGGCTGGACGTGAGGCCTGCGTATTCCCATGAAGAGATTCGGCAGTTTGCGTCGGAGCAAGAGGCGCAAGGATGACGAGCTGCTCGCTGGCATACAGCATTCAGAATCGCCATGGCCGTCTGGTACTGTACCAATAAACATGTCTCTGCATAGATGCTTTAGCTAGACATAGTACTAGTATTGATGGGGTCTGTCTGGTACACAGTGAAACGTTCCAGTCTGTTCTGTGCCATGATGAGAAAGGAGTCCAACGTCTGGGCTGTAAATCAAAATAGCTCTCAATGGTCAAATATATGTGGTAACTTTATGTATTACACTGTGATTAATAGAAACATTAAACACAAAGTCAAATATATCTATTTTTAAAACAGGACCAATTTTTCAGTCTGTTGGACACTAGTTTTGTGTCAAGATGATTAAAATGGATGGTCCTTACAGTATATCTGCATAGACTGCATTGACTCTGTGAATTATGTAAGTGCCTGCCTGTTACTCACTTGGCAGGGAAACACATTTCAGACCTAATTTGGGCCATCAGCTGATGCATCCTGGACCCTCGTCACAGTGACGCAAACAAAAGTGTGACAATGGGTTCCATTAGGGCATTACTAGTAAAGCATGACATAGTCACCAGTCATCTGAAACATCGCTTCACTTGACTGTGCTCTGTTTAAGGTATGAATGGGACATTTATATTTGCTTGTGGGTTGATGCATGTTTAGAGCACGTTAAATTCAAAGATCTTTAGTATTCATTTATGTGGCACGAGGCAGTATAAGTTGACTGTGAACAGAAGAGTATAATACTTTGAGCTATCCAAGCTTGATATAAAGAGACAGTACAAAAGTCATTCCTAAGGTAGGTTGTGTACCCTCAAATCACAGTGGAGAAAAGGCGGGACAAACACTAGATTGACCAACCATCATACACAACAATGGAGAATTTAATATAAATGGTTACAGCATTTTCAAATTAAGTAATTCTCTTCAAAAAAAGATACTAGTAACATGTAGGCTCACTGTTGTGGATATTCTAAATCACATCAACCAACGCATCTCAGGAATAACGTGCAGTGCCTCCAAAGCATTCAAAGCTGGTCGTTTTCAGAAGAGCAACAGGTATTATTATTTTAGCTGGCTATAAACTAGATGGTCGACACAGTTTAATTGATTAACTTATTGGTAAGTATGTAGCCTTTTAGAATCTTATGTATTTATGCAATATAATGTAGCCAAACCACAGAACAAAGGGAAGAGGATTCCAGCCTTCCAAGACAAATGTGTACAGATGTGGGAAGAGTTCTGGAAACCAGTTTGAGAAAAGTCCATCTTACAGTTCTGTGTTGGGCTGCATGTAGTAGTGTTAAGATTGCACACCTCACCTTTAATGCACAACTGCACGTGGCCTTAAATTACAGTGACTTCTAGTTGTGCCGGTGTTACTAATAGTATTAGTAAAGCAGTCATTTTGTATATCTAGAATGTTTGGATACAAACACACATGCATGGAATCATATGATTGGTCACACTGTATTAGGCTGACTGGAGTGATGATTTAGTGTCTTAGTGGTGTCCTCGGGGGGCTTCGCTGTGTGTGTCACATGAAATGGTGATCCTGACGCAAATCGAACAGGCTCAGGTTGCCCCACCACACTGTCAGCTGAATCTTAACTTTGAGTCAGGTTTTTGCGTGGGTATGCCAGGATAAAGGTTAGATTTACTAAGCATGTTATTTAATCTAGCATGTTACCTGACTGGCCCGTTCAACTGCCTCGTATCCAGCAGGATAGTTACTCATATAACCAGCAAAGATAAAAATCCGGACTGGCTGGTACACATTTAGACTGACATTATTTTTGTCAAATGGGTCAGCAGCTTATTGGACATCTTGCAAACCACATCACTACATACTGTAGCTGTAACTTAATTGAAGTAGATGCAGTGAGCCATCAAATATCCAAGTAAATACTCTAGAACTTCAACTTGTGCTGAACTTACTAACATTCATTCACTAACAATAAAAAGGAGTCAAACCAGTCCAACATTAGAAGGACACAGTTGTACACACTGTAGATGCCTGACCCTGTTCTGTGAGTGTTATCTCCCCTTGTGGAATGTGTAGCAGTGACAAGGCTAAAATAAGAAGCTAACGCAGCAATGCACCAAACAGGTCTCAGCCAGCTGGCAGAATGTGGCTAAATGTCAGGAGATAGTTGTTAAGACCCCAAACTCATGAACACTGGCCGTCAGTCATTATTGCCTCCAGATATCATAATAGGGTCTTAGTTTGATATAAAGAGATACTGTACAAGTGAGTTACTAAAATTGCATCTGTAAATCGTTGTTGTCCTTCTGAAACCTCATGTCCAAATTTGCTTAAACACTTTACTTTTAAAATGATTGAATACTGTGTTATCAAAGTTGACAAGGACTTTTTAAATAGTTTTTATTTGTTAGATATTTGCTAACAAACATAAAGTCTAATTAATAACAATGATTTCTAGCAACAAAAAAAAACATCACAATGTTTTAGAAGGACAGTAGGGAAATATAACTTCTGCATTGTGCTTTTTTTGTGTGTAGCCTAGTAATACAGTAAAATCTGGTATCTCATCTTGTGCGTAGCTGTTTTATTCTATTGCGCACACAGATATACTTCAAGTACTTAACTTTGTGAGCACCTTTTGAACTTTCACAATCATTACATGGACGATTGATTCCCTTTTCAAGCATATTCAAATGAATCCACCTGTGATTTCACTCCCACCCTCGGTGGTTTAAGAATGTTGTTATAATCACTGGAAACACTTCAACTGGTTTATTGTGTTTGGTTCTATGGACTAGATCCCTGAGAGGGGATGGATCTGCTAAGAAATGTTCACGATTGCCTATTTGTATGTTTATAACACAGACACCCTGTTTATAATCTCTCTCGTGGTACTGAATTTAGTGATACCTTGTAATTTTTTTGAAAACGAATAGTTGACCCAAACTACACTGATAGAATCCAGTACTTCATTGTCATCTTTATTGATTTGTATCACAGGTTCTGGGCTTTCCACTCCCCCCACTACCCCGACGCAGAGTCCAGTTCTGCCCATCTTCACTATGGAGAATCCTAGTCCTCCAGAGCGCGTAGAGGAACGCCGCTCCCGCTCTCTGTCCTCTCCCCCCGACACAGGTCAGCGCTTCAGCCTGACCCCCTCCTCCACCAAACCCCCTATTGCCTCGTACACCTTTAACTCTACCTCACGCCAGGTGGGTGAACAACTCAATTACGTGAGCTATAAAATAAACGTATAATAGAAGCCTATAGCACAATGTGGAATTACAATGTTTGCAAATGCAATCTGTCTTAATATTATGGGCTCAACCAATGGCATGAGTTTAGAGTGGGACTACCTGTTTACACAATACACAAATGAATTCACAGATAACAATGTGTGAATATACACATCAAGACCGTTGGCCACATCTTATATGACAATAAAAGGACTTGAGTGTAACATTTTTATTCAATTTCTATAGACTTATTTTCATGTTTATTCCAGTGACAAACATTTGTTTTTAGGAATTGTTTCTTGTTTACAAACATTAGTTTATCACACACATCATATGGACGGTTATCTGAGAAAGATTTTAGCGACGTGTTTGTGCACCATCTGTTGCACCAATTACAGACACTCTTTGTGAATATTTCATGCCTGCCAAAAATTACAATTTCTTTTTTATGTACTTATTTTTGGTAGTACTACATACTATTCATACTAAAATATTTGTCAGCATTAATAACATGCTAATGATATAAATATAAAGCGTCTGCTAAACGCATAAATGTATTAGAGAAATATTCATATTTTAATTTTATTAATATGAAATGTCTACGGCCAAAGCATTTGTGTCATGATTTTAATTATAAAATAATATTTTTTCTCTCAATAAAAAAAACAAAAAAACAATATTTTACTGTGGGTGGCGTTTTCTCCAGTGTTTTGCAGATGAGTTGCTTGTGATCTACTTAGCAAAAGTAAATGTAGTACAGTATGATTGTTATATTTGACTAAAGATTAAAAAATATATTGTGTTTTATAAACAGTATTGCTACATTCACTTGATTGTTTTGATGTTTTAATTGTGTGTCAGAACTGAAGTAGCAAGCGCGAACCTATCACGTGGGTTACGTAAATATTTTTGCGTGTGGCCGAAACAGGCTTAAATTATATTGTTCGACAGTTTTACTATATTAATAGGGCATTTAACTCATTTTCTGCTGTTTACACTATGGTTTATTATAGGTGACTTTGAGTGCCTTCCAAATGCAGGCACCATATCAGAGTATCTTTAAAGTAAACGAACTACAAAAACAGTATTTGTAGTCATTTGCGCGTTCGGAGTGCGCATGCGCAGATGATCAAAACGCGCTCTCACTTCATACATCCGTAAACCGTTTTATTTTTCAATTGTTTGAAGCTGTCTATGTCCTCATTTACCGGCAGAGAGCGATCGAGTTTTATGAAGGGCAAAGTTACCGCTTAAAAGAGTCGACACCCTCAAAATGAGGTGGACTGCTTTTCCCGCGCTGTAAATGCAGATAGGTAAATAATAAACCGACAGATCACAGGAATGTTCCAATGTCACCTCTGCGGGGGCGTGTCCGTCTATTAATATTTTGCCTTTCGTCTAATGAATACAGTGGCTTTGGATGAATGAAAATTGTGCCTGGGGAACATTATTAACTCCGAATCTGTGTAGCGTAAGATCATATAAATTTTGAAGATGGACGACACCACTCAACAGGGTCTTACATTGAAGTCGTGAGTCTTAAAGTTGTTGTTGGTAAATTCTACTTGTTTTTTCTCTTAGAGTTGCGGATTTGCTGAAGGCATGTTGGAAAAACTTGAACTGTATGATGAAGGTGAGATATTTTTTTCTTCTCTGTTTTAAAAGGCTGTCTGCATGCAAAAAAGGTCTGAATTTAATTGAAATTATTGTGATATCTTGATATGATGGTCCCTAAGTTTATTTAATTGACTTGCTTAAACAGATCATAGTTCATTTGCGATGTTTGCAAATTTCGATTTTGCATTGAACGTGATTAAAAAAAGTGCTGAGTTTATAAGTAGAATGATTTCTAGCATTTGATTTTCTTTTCAGCTGCTGAAGAGCCAGACAGTGAGATTTACATGCGCTTTATCAAATCCCACAAGTGCTATGACCTCATCCCAACTAGTTCCAAACTAGTGGTCTTTGACACTACACTACAGGTACAACTAACTACATGTTCACTACATGAAAGAAAGAAATTGGTCAACTACAGCATGTTTGACAATAGCCTGGTCCTTGAGTTAAGCTCATGCAAACTACATTGGGACTTGGTTTCTGTCTATCAGTTTTGCTTCATTGTTGTAGTTCCGTTTTTATATCATTGTGGTTAATGTTTTATCTGTAAATAAACTTTAGTTGGTGATAGAAATGGATGTGGTCTCTTTGAAGTAGATGGGGAGTAGTCATAAGCTGTGATTGTTATGGTCAAACATTAATCATGTACAGGCATGTGTACTTATCAGGGTTTGAGGAAGATCACACTATTATTATTATTTCTCAGTTCACCCACTACTAGCAGGTGTGCCCATACAGTACTGTTGGTTGCCCGCATCTCATTTTGTCTTCTGTGTTTTGGGCTCAAGCTGCCAGTTACTCTAGAAACTCTTTTATACAGTCTGAAAGAAAATCATTGTTTAGTGGATATTCTTTGTCTTCTTTTAGGTAAAGAAAGCTTTCTTTGCACTGGTTGCTAACGGAGTACGAGCAGCACCATTATGGGAAACCAAAAAACAAAGCTTTGTGGGTAAGAATACTTTGCTTTGATATACTGAATGCATGCGTACACACACACCTGCATTTCCTTTATGCATTTAACTAGAGTTATTTTGTTTTATAGAGGGAAATATTTAACTTGTTTAATCATGCCCTCAACAAAATACTTAATCAGTAATGGAATTATATAGTGAGGAAGATCAGTACAAAACATTGCTTCAGGACCTTGCTTGTTCACCTGAAACAAGTGTGGATACCAAGTATGAGATAAATAAATCTTGAAGCGGATTGAACAGGATTTGTTTAATACTTCATTTTCTTATATTTGCATTAAATATGTGAAGGGTTAATAAAAAGGGCCGGTAAAAAATATGGTTAATTCGATTTTTTAGATTAGATTCAACTTTATTGTGATTACACATATACAAGTACAGTGTAACGAAATGTAGTTTAGGTCTAACCAGAAGTGCAATTAGCAAGTGCAGATTATACAGTGTGAATAAATACAGAATGCAATATTAGGAAAATACTATACAAATGTTCTATAATAATATGACAGTCAGTATGTACTATGGACAATATATACAGAAGGATATATACTGTGAACATTAATGTACAGGTGGTTATGAACAGATAACAATATAGACTGTACAATAGTGCAAGTGACTTAAGTGTGCATTAATAACAGACATTAGCTATTAAAGTTACAGTGCAGAAGATGAGTTAATGCAGTTATTAAGGTTACAGTGCAGAAGATGAGTTAATGCAGTTATATAGGTTACAGTGCAGAAGATGAGTTAATGCAGTTATTAAGGTTACAGTGCAGTAGATGAGTTAATGCAGTTATTAAGGTTACAGTGCAGTAGATGAGTTAATGCAGTTATTAAGGTTACAGTGCAGTAGATGAGTTAATGCAGTTATTAAGGTTACAGTGCAGTAGATGAGTTAATGCATTGCAGAAGATGAGTTAATGCAGTTATTAAGGTTACAGATGCAGAAGATGAGTTAATGCAGTTATTAAGGTTACAGTGCAGAAGATGAGTTAATGCAGTTATTAAGGTTACAGAGCAGTAGATGAGTTAATGCAGTTTATTAAGGTTACAGTGCAGTATATGAGTTATGCAGTTATTAAGGTTACAGTGCAGTAGATGAGTTAACTGCAGTTATTAAGGTTACAGTGCAGTAGATGAGTTAATGCAGTTATTAAGGTTACAGTTCAGTAGATGAGTTAATGCAGTTATTAAGGTTACAGTGCAGAAGATGAGTTAATGCAGTATTATAAAAGTTACAGTTGCAGTAGATGAGTTAATGCAGTTATTAAGGTCTACAGTGCAGTAGATGAGTTAATGCAGTTATTAAGGTTACAGTGCAGTAGATGAGTTAATGCAGTTATTAAGGTTACAGTGCAGTAGATGAGTTAATGCAGTTATTAAGGTTACAGTGCAGTAGATGAGTTAATGCAGTTATTAAGGTTACAGTGCAGTAGATGAGTTAATGCAGTTATTAAGGTTACAGTGCAGTAGATGAGTTAATGCAGTTATTAAGGTTACAGTGCAGTAGATGAGTTAATGCAGTTATTAAGGTTACAGTGCAGAAGATGAGTTAATGCAGTTATTAAGGTTACAGTGCAGTAGATGAGTTAGTGCAGTTATTAAGGTTACAGTGCAGTAGATGAGTTAATGCAGTTATTAAGGTTACAGTGCAGTAGATGAGTTAATGCAGTTATTAAGGTTACAGTGCAGTAGATGAGTTAATGCAGTTATTAAGGTTACAGTGCAGTAGATGAGTTAATGCAGTTATTAAGGTTACAGTGCAGTAGATGAGTTAATGCAGTTATTAAGGTTACAGTGCAGTAGATGAGTTAATGCAGTTATTAAGGTTACAGTGCAGTAGATGAGTTAATGCAGTTATTAAGGTTACAGTGCAGAAGATGAGTTAATGCAGTTATTAAGGTTACAGTGCAGTAGATGAGTTAATGCAGTTATTAAGGTTACAGTGCAGTAGATGAGTTAATGCAGTTATTAAGGTTACAGTGCAGTAGATGAGTTAATGCAGTTATTGAAGTTATGGTGCAATAGATGAGTAGATGCCGTTAATAGAGTTACAGAGTTAATAAAAAACTAATTTCATGTTTTCTCATTAGGAATGTTAACCATCACAGACTTCATCATCATACTCCACAGATACTACAAATCTCCACTGGTAAGAGTTCATGCATCATAGAAACTCAAATGTGATAGTATAACACAAAATCCTTCTGCATATCTCTCAGTACTGATTTCAAGGCTGATTTTAAGGGTGTAACTTCATGTGACCTTCAGATAAAGGGTGCGAAACCTTAAAAAAATCGCCTTTTCTCCTCAGCATATAGACCCAAAGCTTAAGCTGCTGCATATAACTATTTAACCTAAATAACTATATTGATTTAAAGGAATTGTTCACCTACAACATAAATTTTTGTGATAATTTACTCACCCCTGTTGTCATCCAAGATGGGTTTTTTTTTAGTCTAAAAGAAATTAAGGGTTTTGATGAAAACATTCCAGGATTATTCTCCATACAGTGGACTTCAATGGACTCCAAACGGTTGAAGGTCAATATTACAGTTTCAGTGCAGCTTCAAAAGGCTTTAAACAATATCAGACGATGAATAAGGGTCTTATCTAGCAAACGATCAGTTATTTTCTAAAAAAATTAAATGTGTATGCTTTATGAACACAAGTGCTTGCCTTGCTCTGTTCTCCAAAGCATGATCACGACTTCATGTAATGCGTAATTATGTTGAAAAGGTCTCGCTTGATGTAGGCAGTACCGAGTCATTGTTTACAAATGTGGAGAAGGAGGACCATTTAAAAATTTTGAATGTTCAATGACACGTATTCAATTGTCTTTGTGTCAGTTTTTATTCCAATTTGTAATTTTATGTGTGTATCCTGGATTCCGCATACGTCAATCGTGACCTTTTCAACCTAATACGTGAAGTCGTGATGGCTCTTTGGAGAACAGAGCAAGGCGAGCATTTGGGTTTATGAAGCATATACATTTTTATATTTTTATATACATTAAAATGACAGTCGTTTCGCTAGATAAGACCCTTATTTATCGTCTGGTATCGTTTAAAGCCCTTTGAAGCTGCACTGAAACTGTAATATTGAACTTCAACCAAAGCCCTTAATTACTTTCGACCAAACAAAAAATGCAGAAACATCTTTGGATGGCACAAGCGGTGAGTAAATTATCATGAAAATATATGTTGAAAGTGAACAATTCCTTATTTACATAATAAAAACAAGAACATTTAACATTAAGGATGTCTTCCTTTTTTAATGTATGCCTCAGGTGCAAATATATGAGCTGGAAGAGCATCAACTTGAGACTTGGAGAGGTAAATATACCATTATTATCTGTCAGTAGGTTTGCATGATTTATTAAATACATTTTCATAATCCAACAGTAGATTTTTTTTTTATTATTTACTATTATTTACTTCTCTTCCTATGATACATTATGGTACATTTCTGACTTTTTCCTGCTTTTGTTACCAGAACTTTACCTGCAAGAAACTTTTAAACCCTTAGTCAACATATCTCCAGATGCAAGGTGAGACATGACATTTTGTGGATGGGTTGATGATGCTTCTCTTCAGCTCCTTAATTGGATAGTTCACTTGAAAATCAAAATTTTGTTATTATTTGCTCACCCTTAAGTTTTTCCAAACCTGCAAACCTTTACAAGATATTTTGAAGAATTTGAGAAACCACAGAGTTCGGGGCTGCCTTTGACCATAGTGTCCCAGGACTGTTTGTAATACAAATTTAGGATAAGTGAGGGGTGGTAAAAGATGACGAAATTTTCATATTTGGATAAACCGTCCCTTCAGCTTCATTTAGAACATCTTGAAACACATTTAGCAATTATCTGACATAACTTGAGTTGAGTTCAGTCAGAGCTTCTGCGCCAATGTCATTGTTGTCAGCAGATTGTTCAGAACAGATTTAATAGATAGCATGAGTGTTTGTTTACTTATGATCTTGTTTTGCAGTATATTCGATGCTGTTTACTCGCTTATCAAAAATAAGATCCATCGTCTGCCGGTGATCGATCCTGTCACAGGAAACGCACTCTACATCCTCACACACAAGAGAATCCTCAAGTTTCTACAGCTCTTTGTAAGTATACTATAGCAAAATAAAGCCGTTTATTGACACATACAGCAAATGGTGTATCTTCAAGCTTATTAAAAACATCACATAGACAAAAAAAAAAGTAAACATTTGATTTTCCCCAAAGGGGACTTAAATTTATATTCCTGTGTACCAGGGGCGGTTCTAAGCTGAGTGGATATCTGGGGGTTAACCCAGAGACCTCCGCATATGTGTTCGAATGCAGTGGCGTAGCAAGTCAGGGTCCGGCCCATATGCATAAACTTTTTACAGGCCACCTCCATCTGTTACATCGCAAAATGTAAACGGCCCCCAAGTGATTCGTAGACGGCATAGTAATAAAACATTTGGGCTTTACTGAAAACTCTCCTGGTTTCACTGATAACATTCAGGGCTTCAACCCCCTTAGCCCACCCCTAGCGCTGCCCCTGCTGTGTAACTATATGGTGTAAATATTGTGATCTTTTACAGGTTTGTGAGATGCCCAAACCAGCCTTCATGAGACAAACTTTAGATGAACTGGGCATTGGCACATACAACAACATAGCTTTTATTTACCCAGAGACACCCATTTTTAAAGCACTGGGCATCTTTGTGGATAGGAGAGTTTCTGCCCTGCCTGTGGTGGATGCTGCAGGTAACCACATACAGTAGAAATATTTCTGGCAGTGTTCATCGTGTCAAAATCAGACAATAATGCTACACTTAAAATGTGTCAAAGGCAAATATCAAACGTGATGTAGTACAATCATTTGTTTTTTTCCTGCAGGGAAGGTTGTGGACATTTACTCCAAATTTGATGTCATTGTAAGTTTTTATTTATTTGTCAAGTTTAATGAATATAAAAGCTTTTTAGGTCTAGCTGTAGTGTACAGTACCTGTTTGGATACATTTGTGATAGAAATTTCAAGAGCGTATAACAATGTATTTATTTTGGTCGTGGAGATGTCATGGTTTTATGGAGAGGTTGCTATAGCGTTGCTCTGTGTTCATTAACGTTGTGGGTGTTTTTAGAACCTGGCTGCTGAAAAGACCTACAATAATCTGGACATTACCGTGACCCAGGCTCTCCTGCACCGCTCGCAGTACTTTGAGGGTGTTATGAAGTGCCATCGGCACGAGACCCTGGAGACAATAGTGGACAGAATCGTCAAGGCAGAGGTGAGATTTATTTTCCAGATTTCATAAAACAAAGGACCAGCAAGCGTATTCTATTTCTAATTCTGTTCAACATTTTCTGGTGTGGTTCTATTGTAGGCATGACTAATTTGTTTCCTTTTTTCAAACATTTAAAGTCAGTGGTGATGGAGGCTGTCAGCAAGTTGTGTTTATAATGTGTCTGTCCTGCAGGTTCACAGGCTGGTAGTAGTGGATGAGAATTCAAGCATTGAGGGCATCATCTCTCTGTCTGATATCCTGCAGGCACTCGTACTCACCCCCGCAGGTATAGACGCACAGAATTCCTAATCCCACCTTCCATTTCACTTTTCCTTCTCACCTCTCCACTCTTCCCTGGACCCCAACTCTTCTCTTCCTGGACATCTATCACCCGAGTGTCCCTCTCTGACCACCTGTCCACAGGTATCGTCACAACTGCTGTGCTCTGATTGGTAGTTTTGATAAGGAATAAACATGGTATCATAACAAGCTTTTGATCTGTAACTACAGGTGATTTAGTATAGCACAGACAGCTATATAAGCGTGACCTGACAGACTGTGTCGATGACAAAGGATCAATAGGAGAAAGAAATAGCTTTGTGATTGAAAAGTAATTGGAATTCAACATGTGCCCTCAGCACCCTTCTGAAGCATGCTGGGAAGACTGCATGAAACACTCTTCATCTCTCACATGCTGTTCAGCCTGCTGTTTTCAAAGTTTAAAGCAATAAGCAATGCTGTTTTAAAGCACAGATACAAAATTTGGATAGTTTTGTGGTACCGCAACCATGGAAGACGCAGGAAAGTTATCTTTGTGTCACGGTGTATTCAATTATTTATACACCATAAAGTGTGGGTACCCTCTAACCTAGCCATCCACAATAGTAATTTTAAAGTATTTGTATCTGTCAGTCTGTTTGCTGTATGTCTTCAACCTTTCGACCAGATTTGTGATATTTTATGAACCATAACTTTTTTATCTACAATTAGCATTAGCATTATTGATCAGCATGTAAACATTTGTGACCCTGTGAAAACCCAGGCTAAAGACTCATAATCTAGAGTTGTAGAATTGACTGAATTTCTTTCATTTATTTTTTTACAGGAGGACAAAGGAGGGACAGTGTGACAGAATGACATTTTGCAGGCGTAAATAAAATAAAGGAAAGTTTCCGTTTGGAAAACTGACAGGTCCAGACGGCATTCCTGATCGGACACAGAGAAGACAGCAGGATATATCAACATCCATTTTTAGGTCCTCTTTTGAGGGCCGCATATCGAGCAGAATGATACCGTTAAAATCTACAGCATTAGGAATGAAGATGTGATCATAACGCACACATTATTTGAGGTTTACAGTCATCTGCCGCTATACTGTACACTGCTTTAAATGCTGGGCATGTTTGTCCGGTCGTGCTGCTGTTGATAGCCATCATTGACAAATCTAATTTAGGCACAGAGAGGAAGTCTCCTTTTGTGTTCTGGCATGGTCTGTGTTATATCATTGGCACTGTAATCCATTTTTGGTGAGTTATCTGAAGTGGAAACTTGCCTTAATTTAAGACCTCGCTGAGAATTGATTGTATTGGTTAGCTGAAACCCATAAACTTGCTGGTTCTTGTGCAATAGTCAGCAATTGCCATTGTTTGTGTTTGAAAAGAACTGGATATCTTATAAGATGGTGGAAGTGTATGTAATGAAATCCAAAGTAAGAGAAAATGTTGCATTGAGAAACGAAACTTGTTTTTAGGGCCATTAGGATTAATTTTATTTAATAATAAAAAAGCCCATTTCCCCCTCGTATTTTCATAAATCGGGATGATTTTATTTTAAGTGGTGTGTTCATTAGATTCTCATTACTGTAATACATATTTTGCGGTGAATACAGTCATATTTTCATGAGCGATTATTTTTTAATAAATCAAAACCATTACAACATTAAAAAATGTTCAAACACTTTTTTTGCATTATGGTAATGAGGAGAGGGTGGATTTTTAATAAGACACATTTTCTTGATGCAAGATTTATTGTGGCTTTCTTTTGATGTTGTGGGTAAAATATAATCTGGACAGGTTTCATGAGATTGCCTTTTTGTCTGATACTGTATCAACTGTGCCTTTACACCCTATAAATTAGAAACCCCTGTAAGGAGAGATGAATGTATTACTAAAGTGAGTGTACACTGAATGTTTAGGGCTGTATTTTTACTGGAACAAAGAATGTGCCATGAAATGAGACTATATATATATATATATATATATATACAGAACTTTATTTTTCTATTTTGGTGTGGAAAATGGTGTGTGCTACCCAAGGAATGCACTAAAGAGCATGAATGTCAAAGCTTGCAGTTGCCAATGGATAACACGCTTCTTTGCACCTCCGTTTATATGCTGGACTACTGTAAATATAAGTGCTCAGACAACACATGCAATATACTGCTTCACATGTGTGGGTTTAAAAATGAATCTGTTTTTGATTGTATTTTATATCTGTTTTTCATTTCACTATGGAATGTTTCGGTCTAGAAATTGTACCAACAGAAAATGACACTTATCGTTTTAATTTCTTAAGCAGTTGAGCTGAAATATATTGAAAATGTTTTTGTCTGAATTGTGTTTTTGTGGGTGTGTTTTTTTTAAGGATTGCAGTCATTCATTTTCCTAGAAAATTGTCAAATATATAACTTCAGCAGATCTACTCGAATAATAAGGATACTCCAGTGCACACTTGGGTACTACATGGTGAACTACTACAGTACCATGTTTTACTAATACTTTGTGTAAATTAGCTAATGCATTAACTAAAATTCATAAATTAAACCTATTGTAATTCCAATACTTCAGAGTGTTATCCATTTTATCATCAGTATCATTCATAATTTTTAACACCGTCTATCCACAGTGTGGCGCTGCCCTCAGCTTTATAACATCCTGGTGTCGTACTATTTGAAATATGGTGCAATGTCTTTGCATAAAGATGCATAATGATGTTTATTTATAAATACGATTTATATCGATTGGCCCCCGCGATCACTAAATTATATATCCTTATATCATGTTTAAGGAGCATTTGAGGTTGCAAAAACATCACTTATATTAAATGATTCAACATATTGATGGTTCACATAAGCACAATTGTCGCTTCTCCAACCTCTGGCTGTGATTTTCAATTCTTTCTCCAGTCAATGTTTGTCATGTCCTCCATATGCATGACGGCAGAGAGTGGGAGAGGTGCAAACGGGCAGAACTCACCAGGGATGAACTCTCTTCTCAGGGGAACATCAGTCTCTCAGTACACCGCATCACGCTTTTCACAGATTCGTCTGTGAAGAACGCCGTGAGGTGAATAAAAAGAAACGCTTGTGTGTGTGCAGAAGAGAGATTGAGTGCAAAGTGAAAGGTTGCCCAGGGGAGTCATTTTTACACGCGTGGCATTTATTATTGAACGAATTGGATGTGTATGTCGTGCTCTGGGACTTTGATGTCGAGGGAACAAATAATAACACGCACGTGCCTGCATGTACCGGTTGTACCTTGTGTTGTTTTCCCATCAGAAGCATTCGAGAAGGTGGAGACCTCACACGTGAGTCCTTTATCAAATATATGGAAAAATCAGCAGACAGGTTCATTCAGAAACAGGTGCTTTTGCGTCTATAGCCTATATGTCCCCTAGTGTTCATGAAACATCACTTTAGGTTAAATACAATCTAATGAAGGATGCATTCTTTTAGTTTACATAGTTCTCCTGCTTCAAAGAACTCATGTGATATTGCAAATGAAAGTCCATTTATGTAATTTATGTATGTATGTATATATATATGTGCCTATTTATCACATAGCTTTTCAAAAGCGCACAACAAAGCACCAGAGCTTGAGAATGGAGACATGTATTTTCCCAAGCAAAAGTTTTCAACAAGCTGGTTTAGAAGATAAAACCAATTAATTGTTCATTTTAGACAATGCATTTAAAGAAAATTGAATACATTCTCTAGAAATGAATAACAGTAATGGTGAAAATAACATATGGTGAAAGTAACATAAACAGGAAAGAGACTGTAAAGAGATTTGTGATGCGATATTAATGTCAACATGAAATAAAAACAACTATTAAATGTCTTAATACACGTTCCTGGTTTTATTGTGCACAAGGATCCATTGAGAGGCTCTTGAAGGTGAACTTGACATTCAGCCTCCACGTCCTGGACAAAAGGTCTACTTAAAAGTACAGACAGTGTTTCAGGAAGGGATTTAGTCCTTCATAATCCAGTGCAAACTTGTATTCAGGTTTGTCTCATACGATTCTGGTATAAAACGCCCATTTTTAACAATCCAGTAATTTGCTAACGGATTAAATCTTGTCCTGCCCTTCTAGTTTCTTGATATTGTTTCTGAAATATAACACAGAAGTTGTGAATATTGTTCTATGATGAATTATGGGAATATTCTAAATGTGGTCTGTCGTACTATATTAACAGTGGAATTGACTAGATGAAGCATTAACATTCATTATATCACCACACATCTAGGAGACAAATACGATTAATAGAACGTATAATCTTTATATCTTTAAGCAGCAGTAATTCAGCAAATTACGATCTTATATTGCTCCAAATCCTTTAAAGAATTTAAAAACATTCAAATAAAAATAATTAATGATATTATAAAAGTATAGTTTAATGATTTATGGTACCTAAAATAAATAAAGATCATAAAACTGAAATAGCTATCTGTATTAAATACATATGAGAAAATTTAGCCTGTTTAGTGTGTTAGAGAAAGTCATTGCTATGTAAACTAAAGACAAAAAGCATTGATTTATGACACTACTGTGACCACACACACACTGTTAACCTCAGAAGCAAACTTGTTTTATATAATGCTTCTTTTGTGACAGCTATTGTTGTTTGTTGACCATGCAAATACATACAAACATGGCAGTTCACGTGTTACATGTAGCCTACAACAAGCAGGTTTATCCGTTTTGCTGGACATGGTTGATCAACCACTAAATACTGTAGATTTTAGATATCATGTGATAAAAGGAGCATATATCCATAAAGGTATCCAGTAAGGATTATAAGGAACATTGATTACCTACTGAAAGTCAAAGCAGATACCATTTTCAAATGTTTGTTAGCACCCTATACAATGACAGTCTGTAAAGGAGAACCATTGCTACATCAGTCCAAGCAAACATTTAGGAACTGCCACCTTCTAGGAAAGTAGTTGTTGTAATTTGTCCAAGTTTAATTTTGGGTTCCCGTGAACCCGAAAGCAACCAATGCGAAAGCACCAAAGCTGGTTCCATAGCACACGCTGTATACAGTTGCTCATACTGTAGGTTTTGCACTCGTCTAATCCTTAAAACATGTGTCAGGATTTGGTTTATGAATATTGTTTCAATAAAAGACATCGGGGGAAAACTGTAAACACCCAATCCAAGAAACACAGCATGGTTTTGTTTATACCGGAACCTAAACAGGATGCTTTATAAATAATATAGTAATAGTTAATAAAAGAGTCAGATCTTATACATGGACAGCTAGAAAAATCTCATGAAGACATGTTCTGCTCACATTTCACACAAAAATATAAATATATATTTTTTGTCTTACTATATTGAGACAAATGTAGAAAAAACGACATCACAAAACATTCTAAAATCTAATAATTTTCTTCTGACAAAATATACTTTTTTCTTTATAATTGATACTACCTGAAATGTGACCAGGACAGGGTTTATGAGATTTACTCTATTTTGGGTCTCATATAAACACTAGAGAAGGGTGTAGTTGAGTAAACCTACATGTTTGGCATGACATTCATCTTGAAGAAAGCTATGTTTGAAATCTGCTAAGCTAAAACAATTTTATAAGAGGAATCTTGGAAACCTTTTAAACTGTTACATCGGACGCATGTGCCTGGTTGGAAGATAACTTCCGGTCTGTGTTTGTTTATAGGTCTGGCTAGTGTCTAATAAAAAAACTATTTCGATTTATTTACAGTACTATTCATTTATATTCTTTTATTATATAATAATTGTTATAAATGAATGATTTGTTTGATATTGTTGAAAGTTAATTGTATTAAATAAACAATTTGTTGAAGGGGTCGTGTAACTTTGTCGCATTTAATGGAAACGTATGGGATATTGACATCTAGCCATTGAGCTTGGTCTCGCAGTCTCAATTCAAAATATTGGAAAGACAAGTTTATCCAAGTAACGGTTCTTCTCGGTTTCTTTTGTTTGTTATCAGAAAAGATCTACAGGCACTATTGTTTGTGGATGTGTAGCGGAAGTTAAGATCCGTCCACAAACGCGCACATGCGCAGTAATGTGTGTTTATGTTGTTGCTTTGTAACGTTTAAAGTAGGATTCACCAAGTGGACATCACCCACCAATGATCACTGATTGTCATTAATTGGTTTCTATACAATTGGTTTATAAGCCGCATGTTGACTTTGATGCTTTTATGATGATACAGACAAGTCTGTCATCTTCACCTCTGAAGTTTTACCTCTTCTTCAATAAAAGGGTTACACATATACAACAACACATGCTGTATATTTTATCTTCTCCGTCTCATCCTTATCACAGTCCCTTAAAGCTCAAGAGTGTCATTTCTTATTTGTAAATATTTTCTCATAGAAAGCCATTTGTTGTTTGACAGATGACCTGAGTATAAGGGCATATTGGGATGTTCGGATTCCATCTCCAGGAACTTCTTTAAAACCTTCTACTGTTTTTTATTTCATTGTTTTTAGTCCTCTTTATAAATATACAAGCACACCAATGCCTTATATGTGCTACACAAATTTGTTGCCTGTCAGACTGAGATCTGAACTAATGATTCTGTTGTCCGTGTCACTTTCACCTTATTGTTCTTCTTCTATGCCCTTCAAAGGCAGAACATTGAATGTGTGCTTTTTCTGTCATTCTGTTTGAGAACAGAGAAGAAAGACTGTGAGTGCAGGAGAGAAGCTTTAAAGAGGAGCAATCCTGGGACACGGACGTCTTCTGGGATGCAGGAGAGGGTTGAGACAGTGAGGATAGAGTTGGCTGGATGGAGACACAGGGCAAGTGATTAAGGAAAGAAAACCGTCCTCATTTCTGTGCAAGGTAGGCCCCTATGGTCAAGCCAACGGCCCCGAGAGCAGCCAGACCGAAGACCGTCACTATTGATGACCAGGAACTGCGGAACATAGAGTCCCTCTGTCGGCCATATAGCTCCACAAATGCCTCCTGAGGAGAAGAGAGAGAGAGAGAATGGTTTCATTATAAGATCAAATTTAATTAAACAAACAATTAGTGGAGCTTGCAAGCATCACTTTTATTGATTATACTTAAAGTTAGTGAATCGAATACACTCTTTAACGCATGCAGTTTGAGGAGAATTGTGCTATTATCTTTCTAACTAACACTTTTTAAAGAGCACTATAAAATGGGTAAACAAAATCCAAACCCCATCTGGGGAAGATAATATAATAGAAGCTAACTAAGTGTTCAAAGCAACAACCCAACACACCCTGATGTTGTTGCATGGACCATCACTATTTACATTTTTCCAGAAAATGTTCAATTGGATTCAATGATATATGTTTTTAATGAAAAAAAACTCTTATTGTAACTCTCAAGTGTATTTTAAATGTGGTTGTATACAAAAACCACTAACTGGTTTTGATATTTCTATATACGGTTTTTAAATCTAGTATAAATGATCAAGATAACCATAGTGCAAGCAATACAAAAGTTGTGTGATCGATCTCCAGGGTCTGTATAATGTAAAATGTATAAACTACCTATATCAGTTAATATAACGTAATTGTACACATAACTGCCAAACGTGTACAAGTTTTTCTGTGGCTCAGTGGTAAGAGCATTGCGTTAACAATGCAAGGTTGTGGGTTTGATCCCAGGGGATTGCAAATACCTATGTAAAATGTATAGGATAAAGCAATGTAAGTCGCTTTGGCATCTACCAAATGCCTAAAAATGTAAAATGTAAAAAAAAATAAAAATCTCATGCATCTCAAACATTTCCAGCAAAACAATACTACATTTAATGTGACAATAGTCAAACCATTTGCTAAAACACAATTATATCAAAACACTTAATGTTTCATTTAAATTTCTTCAATGTTGCTTTGCTGTGACTTTTGAGATTAAACTGTAAATGCAAAGCTATTGGGCAGAATTTCTTAAATAGATTTTATCTACTGCCCACTAGTGGCAAGAATGTTGTTGTGTGCCGCCTATTGAGGACTTAGAGCTAAACATAAACTGTTTTAAGTGCTCTGGGTAAGCAAAGATTATCCCCCATCCTACACACAAACACACGGCTTTACTTTACCGCAGTCATCTTTTTATAAAAGTTATGGAAAAAAAGTGTAGACATCACAAAGCAGAGAGGATGTCCTTTGAGGAAGTGACATCTGGGAATCTTTGTGTTTAATCGGATGTCCAAGTCATACATGTCAAAGAGGTCCAAGATCTCTAAATTCATGTATGTATGTCATATTGAGATTATCACCTGATATTAAATTTAATTTTATATGTGACTGACAAAGTTTAAATTGATAGTTTACCCAAAAATTAAAAATAATTTAGTCGCCCTCATGTCATTTTAAACCTGTATGACTTTCTTTCTTCTCCAGAACACAGAAGATATTTTAAAAACAAATTCTGCAGAAGAAAGAAAGAAAGAATCACTCCAAGAGCTACGACTGAGGGCCTGATTTTCAAGCTGATAAACTTCTTCAACTTTTCTACTGAAAGAAGAAAACAAAGTTATACATCTTTGAAATGTAAATGAAGGAATTTTCCTTTTAAACTGAATTATTCATGTAATGTAACATGCAGTAAGCACTTCCTTAAAATCTGATGCGACACAGGGTGCAGTACATTCCACAAAACTATTTCCTTTCCATCCTCCCTTCTGTGTAATCTGTGAGGGAAACAGTACAGCTAACAGCCCGAAGAAAACCTTTGATTTGTTTAAGCAAAACCCCCCAAGTGTAATTTCTAGCGTAATAATTAAATCAGGCTCTTTTTGGGTCGTCCTCCCTCAGTCTGTTCTGCACTCCCACGATGTAACCGAAGCAGTATGTGCCACCATGCGACCACCCATCATGCTTATTAGCACTTTATGAGCACGGGCAACACAAGCCGCCCTTGTTAAACTTCACACCAAAAACAATAGCAAACCATTTGCGGCAACAACATCTCGTTGGGTTTGTGTAAAAACCTTTTCATATGTACGCCCACACACAAATTCCAGTCCAAAACCTATTGTACGAAGTCCACAACCCAGAGGAAAGTCCCTTTGAGAGAATAGAAGGAAATGTTACGAGACCAAAACCTGAAAGCGGGAGGAAGAAATATTTTCCAATGTTTGTCCAAACATTGATGATGGTTCAATGTTACCAGGCCACAGAATTCTGGAAGCTTGTTTTCACGTGTTAGCAAGAACTACACTGCCTGGTACTACATTCAACTGATCTAAGTTTTTTTTAAGTACATGTGAAAGTTTCCTTTTCCTTAACCAAACTTTGAAGTTGGAGGGTGTTAAGAATATTCTATAGAATATCACACTATATTACTTCATTTCTAAAGTAGCCTATATAGGTAAGTATAGTACTTGGCATAGTAATTTGAACAAAATTTAGGAAAATATGTGTTTGTTTTCAAGTTTAATTGCTCCTTTAAATCCAGAGAAGCTTGTAATTTCCTGTATCTCAGTGGTAAGAGCATTTCGTTAACAACGCAAGGTTGTGGGTTCGTTCCCAGGGGATTGCAAATACCTATGTAAAATGTATAGGATAATGCAATGTAAGTCGCTTTGGATAAAGCATCTGCCTAATGCCTAAATGTAAATGTATTTTGTAGTGTACTACTGCACCAAGATGCTGCTTACTAAACTGAGTACATGACTGGATGCCAAACTGTATCCCACAGTGGAATGTGCTTGACTTTTTATTGACACATTGATGTGAACCAGTGTGATAACGTGATAACATATCTGACAGATTTTTTTTCAACCCGATCGGGAGCTTGCGCTGTTGTGGCATCTGCGGTTTCTAAGCAACCATGAGTTGAGCTCATCCTGAAGGCTCCAGCAAACGATAGATAAGATTGTTAGCACTGACGCACTAGATAGAGGGTTCTACCGTAGCGTGTTGCTCTCTATTTAAGCGCTTGTAGTGCTTCTACATTTAAAATAACGAACTTGTGCAAGCAAGGCCTGTAAGTTATTCATACAGAACATGGTAATCAAACATTCAGGGCCCCTTAGCCCACCCCAGCACCGACTCTGCTACGTGATTTCACTAAACTAAATAGAAACAAATACACAGCTAAAAAGATGTTAAGGTAATTTGACAAAGAGTATAACATGAAATGCTTTATCTTTTAATTTTTATAATGAATGTGTTCTGTTTAGCATTATATTTCATAAATATAGTATGCAGTATAATTTATATACAAACAATATTCAGTTAGTGTATTCTGAACATAAATCACAGAACGTTGCAGAACTGAGCATTTCTATATCTGATCTTGACTGCATAAGGGTGTTGAAGCAAGAAAGCTAGCATGGAGATCACGAGAAACTCTGGTGATGCGAGACAGTCAGGTGGGAATCATGGGACAGGAGCACAAGCGTCACACTTTCTCTCATCATTCAGTCAGCCCTTAACACACTCATTTAAATGCATGTGACCTCTTCTGGAATCTAGCGGATATTTTCCATTACCCTCATGTTGATAGATAAACTGATGATGATCACATGATTAGATATTCCAATGGCACTCCTTCAGTAACACCTTTACCCTAGATATATACAGTAAGTATAGTAAACTACTACAGAACACTTTCCTTAAATCGCACGTTTTTTATTTTCTCTTGTAAATCAATCACATTATAATCCATTTAAATGTTGATAGATATAGCTGCTGTCCTTATGAAAGCTTGTCTTTCCATATTTGTGACCCTGGATAACAAAACCAGTCTTAAGTAGCACGGCAACATTTTTAGTAAAAGCCAAAAATACATTGTATGGGTAAAATTTATCGAATTTTCTTTTATGCCAAAAATCATTAGGATATTAAGTAAAGATCATGGTCCATGAAGATATTTAGTAGATTTCCTATCGTAAATATATCAAAACTTTATTTTTGTAAGTGGATGGCCTGCCACAGTGCCTCTTATTAACAACTTCAAAGGCAATTTTCTCAATATTTCGATTTGTTGTCACTCTCAGATTCTAGTTTTAAACGGTTGTATCTCCACTAGATATTGTCATACGCTAACAACTCATACATCAATAGAAAGCTTGTTTATTCAACTTTCGGATGATGTAAAAATCACAATTTCTAAAAATTTACCCATAAGACTGATTTTGTCGTCCAGGGTCACATTTAGTGATTTCAATTTTTTGTCATCAATCATTATTATTATTCATCCTTTATATTCGTCAATAAGTTTTGGAAATATGTTACCAATAAAAAGTATTAGAAAAGTTTCTCTCAACTTTTTTTTACAAAAAGTATTTAATCATTAAAAAAGTACAGCTATTTCCTGAGGAACTGCAAATTTGGACATACAAGGTTTTGGAAGGACAGCAACGATAGGTTCAGTACAAAGTTTTAAGATTTTTTTTCTAATTCCAGGTAGTAAAAAAACTTTAAGGTGCCTAATAAAAATATGTATATAGTTTTTTCTTATTTTTAACAATAATACAACATAAACATAATATATAAATTAATATTTAACATTTCTATAACAATAATATTTGGTGTAAATCTGTTCCTTGCTGATCCCTGGTACCCCAACGTTACATTTTTGTAAAGGAAATAAGGCACTTTTTAGTATGATTTTTTATGTTAGTTAATATTCATGTCGTACTTAAGAAGATTTAAGACATCTTCATTATTGTCTATCACATAAATGCTGTAAATATAATTTTTCAGTTTATATGAAAAATTTCCGATTTAAACTGAACTGTACATCTTTCACAAAAGTAATTGTTTTAAACACCTTTCAAACAGTAGTTCAAAATATAGGTTATCTTAACAAGGCCTTTTAGATTTTGACTGTCCTCTAAAGTTCAATAAGGTAATGAGCTAAACGAAACCTTCTTCATTATCCCATTTTTAAACTGCTTTCCCCATGCAGTTGAATACGGGGCAGCATCCACTCAAATATGCTTTCATCAGCAGAAGCATTCCTTTAGGTCAACAAAACTGCACTAGCTTAAGATTCCTGATCTACATAAACCTGACATTCACTTCTCATTTCCATTACTGCCATGTGAAATCTGGAACATTTGGCTGGAAATCTCCTACAGCCCATTTCTTTGGAGAACCACACTATTGAAAATCCCCTGAAGGCTCCCACAGGAAAGTGTTAGGAGGTTTATTATCCTCGGTTGCCAGAGTTCCGTGGTTACAGCGTTGCATTATTTGGTCGACTTGTGTTTTGCTTATCTTACGAACAGAGAACTGGGGGGAATTGTGGGGCTACAGTTTGGTGCGGGCCTGTTTCCCTAGTGATGGTCACTTCTCTTTCACCGTATCAATATGCCACCCAAAAACGTCAAGAAGCAGAGGTACTTTGGAATCAAGTCGGTACTAAAAATTTAAAAATGAATACAAAGTAACAAAACCAACATCTAATAGATATTTTGAAGAATCTTGGACCGATGGCGGTACCCATTGACTTCTATTGTAAATTATTTTGGGTGAACTATCTCTTTAATACGATTGAGTTGAATTTAATATAAGGGATAGTTCACACAAAATGAAATTTCATCATTTTCTCACCCTCGTTTCATTTCAAACCAATATGACTTTCTTCCTTCTACAGAACACAAAAGAAGATATTTTGAAGAATGTTGTTAACTGGCCCCCATTCACTTGCATTGGTTTTGTGTCCATATCATCGTTTTGTGGGCCAGTGCAGTTCGGTTACCAACTTTCTTCAAAATATCTTCTTTTGTGTTCAGCAGAAGAACGAAAGTCATAAAGGTTTGAAATGAAAAGAGGTTGAGTAAATGATGACTACATTTTTGGGTGAACTATCCCTTTAACGAATTAGAATCTGTGTTGTATTGACATTTGTATTTAGAATCAAGATGTTTTTCATTATATTACAGCAATTACAACTGTACTTTAATTTAGAGAGGTAAACAAAGAAATGGATAAGCAGTCTTGCTATTTTTTCTTTTACAACATGACTGCTTGAGCCTTACAGAGAGCAATATACAGTGGCAAGAAAAAGTATGTGAACCTTTTGGAATTTCATGGTTTTCTGAATATATTTGTCATAAAATGTGATCTGATCTTCATCTAAGTCAAGGGTATTGACAAATAAAATGTGTCTAAAATAATAACATTTTTTTTTTATCTTTCTTGGGAACAACCAAAAAACCTCATAGTACTTGTGGAAGAAAAGGTATGTGAACCCTTGAGTAAATGACCTCAAAAAAGCTAATTGGAGTCAGGTTTTAGCATACCTAGAGTCTCGTTAAGATAATAAGTATGGAGGTGTGAACTACAGCTACTTTGACTGAAAAAAACCCTCAAACATTTGAAGTTTGCACTGCACATGAAGAAAACGCTTTTATGAGCCATGCCTCGCCAAAAAGAGCATTCAAAGGATCTACGATCAAGAATTGATGATTTACATAATGCTGGCAAGGGTTAAAAAGTTATTTCAAAGACTTTAGAAATTCACCAGTTAGGCAAACAATCTACAAATGGAGACATTTTGGGACTATTGCTACTCTACCAAGAAGTGGGCACCCAGTCAAAATGACACCAAGAGCACAACGAAGACTCCGTGATCACTGAAGTAAAGAAATAACCACGAATGACAAAGATTTGAAGGCATCATTGGAACTTGCTAACATCTCTGTTCATGAGTCTACAATACATAAAACACTGAACAAGCAGGGTATCCACGGCAGGACACCACGAAGGAAACCACTGTTTGCTAAAAAGAACATTCCTGCACTCCTGAAGTTTGCAAAAGAGCACATTGGAACTCCACAGCTGTATTGGAAAATGTTTTGGGGACTGATGAAACTAAGACTGAACTATTTGGAAAAAACACAAAGAACTACATCTGGCGTAGAAAGGGCACGGCATATCATCAAGAAAACATCATCCCAACTGTAAAGTATGGTGGAGGAAACTTCAAGATTTGGGCCTGCTTTGCTGCATCAGGGCCTGGACAGCTTGGAATCATTGAGGGGAAGATGAAATATATAAGACAATTCTTCAGGATAATGTGAGAATGTCTGTAAGTCAGCTGAAACTGTGTAGACGGTTGGTGATGCAACAGGACAAAATCCCAAAACACCAGAGCAAGTCCACAACAGAATGGCTTCAGAAAAACTAAATCCGCCTTTTGGAGTGGCTAAGTCAGAGCCCAGACCTCAACCCAATAGATATGCTATGGTTTGACATGAAGAGGACCATACACATGAGACGTCCAGGAATATGAGCTAAAGCAGTTCTGCCAGGAAGAATGGGCTAAAATTCCTCCTCAATGATGTGCAGGTCTGATCCACAGCTACAGGAAGCGCCTGGTTGAGGTTATCGCTGCAGGAGGGTCAACCAGTTATTTTTTTCGAAGGGTTCACTTTTTCTACTGCCATTTTGAATGTTGAATGAGTGTGTTCAATAAAGACATTAAAAATAATAACAAAGTCTGATCTTTCGACACATTGTTTGTCAATACCCTTGACTTAGACGAAGATCAGATCACATTTAATGACAAATTTATTCAGAAAACAATGAAATTCCAAAAGGTTCACATACTTTTTCTTGCCACTGTAAAAAACAGAATACAGTGTATGTTTCATTACTTCATAATCAGGAACTCTGTGAACTCTTTATCCCCCTTTTAGATGCAGGTTATTACAAGAATTTAGAAATATTAGCACAGGGTCAAGAGTACATCTTAGAAAAAAACAACTACAACCTGATAAATTAAAGCTTAATCTCATAGAAAAAAAGCCATGGCGAGGTGGAGATCAAAAGGAAGACTAGCCAATGATCTGTAAAATCTATAAATGGTTTTTAAATAAACAATCCCAATAGACTCAACAGTACATACCTTCAGACATAACACAGTTAACAAAACAGGTAGTGATAAGGCGTGGTCTAATCCTCAATCAGCTTTCCTTTACATGCTATGGCAATGTATTATTTCAGCTTACACGGGTGTGGCGAGGAGCAAGTGATAAATCACATCTTTCGTGATTCCATGTTCATCCCAGATTTGTTCTAATAAGCAGTTGTGTGATAAAGCATTGCAGAACAAAGAAATAATGATACCTTCCCAGTGAACAAACATGACATGTTGTCTATTCATTCCAAACAGAAATGCACAAAATAACTGCTTGAAAGAGCTCATCAAAACAAATGTTTTTGCAGGTTCCAGCCAGCATCAAACATAGTTTTTAAGATTCTTTGTGCTGCATCAGAAACACTCAGAATTTTAATTGATTCAAACTCTCGGTCAATGTTTTTGCAATAAATTTAATTGTGTGGCTTTGTCACTTGAGACAGTGTTTGGCTTCCAGTGAGGACAGAAAATGTAAAACATGTCGCATCGCACCTGGCTCAACACGTTAAGCCATTGTTGAACTAGTTTTAACAAAGAGAGGGAAACAGCCACCTTGCTTCACATAATAAGGTTAGAAGGCAGTCTCAGGGGTGTTTGTCCATCGACCTGGTTGAGTGCAAAAACGATGACAGAGGACTTAAATTCTGCAACCGTTTCCAGAAAAGCAGACATGTCAGCAGACTGAGTGAAAGACATTGACCCTTTGGATAAACCCATAAGAGCAGCATAAGAAAATAGCAGTGCCTATTGATTCAACCCGACTGCTGAGAGAGGAATGAGGGACAGACCTCCTGCCCTAAAGTGTTAATTAAATGTGACATGAACACTGCTGTAAACAGAGACATCACATGCACTCGCATGTAAGAGGGGTGTCAAATAAAACAGAAGTTCGACCAACGTTTAACCATTAAAGGAGCAACCCCCGTTGGTCCACCTTGACAATCTGGGATCAAAATGAATCATTCAAATCTGATATGAATAAAAAAAATAGGATTTTGAACATTTTAGAACAAAATATTTAAGCTGTCAAAGCAGGTCAATAATCAAAGTTAAGATGAAAATTGTTATATCAAGGTGTTCACAATCAAATACATCAGAATAATGTAAACTGTATTGTTACTAAATGTAGATTATGATCACCACAGAGAAAAAGTTTTATTTCTGTTGTTCTGGATTATCGTATTGTACAATGAAGCAGGATGTTGAGCACTTCATTATATATCCCATAAAGTCCAATTAAAGGGAACCGCCGTCCAAAAATTTAAATTCTGCAATTAATTCCTTGGTTGCGTTGCCATCCATGGAGGAGTCAGAAAGCTTCAGAAAAAAACTTTATATGCGTTCTGGGGAAAACGGAGGTCCTAGGGATATTAAAATACTTGAGGGTGAGAAATTAATGGCAGATTTTTCATTTCTGGGCGGAGGTTCTCTTTAAGATGAATGAAAAGTGTCAAAGATTGCAAAATAAAAAACACACCAAACATAGAATTGCAATATTATCTTACAACACAGATATTCATATATATAACTGTATTTCTGTATTCAGTCTCTGCTGATTCCCAACCCTAGTGTATTATAACATTGCATTATCATATTTCATATCTGTGTGCACTATGCTACCTGCATCCACTCATTTCATTGTGTTTTCCAGCGGCTGGCAGTTTTCCAGAAGAACAGCGTTTAGTATTCATGGGAAAACACCTGAGGCACCTGAGCCGAGCTGACTTGGCAGAAGAGATCTAGCTGCTTCTGTCTCCTAAATTATCTGCAATTGGACCCGTTCCACCACATAAATATTCAAATAAGTGTCAATGTTAATGTGTGCATACACATGGGATGTCTCATAGGGGCGTTCATGCTTCACCAAGAAAAGTGATTTTGAATTAAATTATGGGAAAGCTTTGTGACTATTTGTGACTTGTGGCTTCACAAGAGCATTTTCTCATCCAAAGTTTGGGAACTGAGATAGAGTGGCTATGATTTTTTATTTTAGGGAAGCAAGCTAGTAAGGAAAAGAGACAATAGACAATAAACAATGGACACCAGAGCTAGGTATGGTTATAGCTGAATATCCTCCCCTGTCTCCTGTTAATGAATTTTAAACACTACAAAGTATTTCTCTTTACTGAAAAACTACTTTTATTAAATAACACTAATAAAAATACTTTACAGTCTCATGCAAAGGATGCGGGGAACTGGAATCTTCTGCCCAGTTTCAACAATTCTATGTTAACTTTAAAGGTCCAGTGTGAAATTGTTTGGAGGATCTATTGAAAGAAATGCAATATAATATACATACCTGTGTTCAGAGGTGTGTAAAGACCTTACATAATGATGCATTATGTTTTTATTATATTGGAATGAGACATTTCTATCTACATACACCGCGGGTCCCCTTGCATGGAATTGGCCACGCTGTTTTTATAGTAACACTAAACCAGTGGTTCTCAACTCTGGCCCGCAAGATCCATTTTCCTAGTGAGTTTAGCCCGAACTCTGATATAAAACACCTGAACAAGCTAATGAGCATCTTTAGGAATAGATGCGTTCAACTTAATGCGGTGCTGCGCAAATCTATCAGCGCATGACATTTAAGTACCGCGAGAGCGAATCAAGTACAGATTTCTCGGAACGCATTTGAATCGCTCTCGCGGTACTTTAATGCGATATGCCAAACAATCTGCGCAGCCCAACATTAAGTTGAACGCGTGTGTTCCTGAAGTCACTGATTAGCTTTTTCTGGTGTTTTATCAGAGTTGGAGCTAAACTCTGCAGGAAAATTGATCTTGAGGGCAAAAGTTGAATACCACTGCCCCAAACAAACAAACTGCTCTACAGAGCACGTTTCGTAAATACAAAGAAACGAAACCTTGACGACATCTTAGTCCTGTGTCAGCCTCCATAGTGCTTCGAAAGGGAGGGGTGGAGTGAGCTGTTGGTTGCAATTTGCAACCTCACCACTAGATGCCGCTAATTTTTTCAAACTGGACACAAACACAAATTATTTATGTAGTCTTAACTTGAATGGATTAAGTTTAATGATTGAACATAAAAATCATGTTGTGCAAAATAAGAACTTGTTTAAATTGGGTAAATTGGACAAGGAGCAAGTGTATTTTATCACTGTATATAGGGAAAAGTAAATGAGTAAACAAGGGTGTCACACAGCAAAGGTCTTAAGAAATACTAGAAGGTAAATTAAATTGAGATGATGCTCTGCAGGAAAATGATCCTCGAGGGCCACAGTTGATAACCTCTGCCAAAAAGGCTTGAAGGTAATAATATGCCTATAAAACGCTGTTCAATGCGAACCAGACAAAAGCTTACATACATGGCCACATGGCTGGCTTAAGACAGTTTTGTCCACCTGGGACCAATAATGGAGGGGAGGCTGTTTGAGATAACTGCTGACACAGCCTGGAGTCAAAATCATCAGGCCATCTTCTCGGCACAGCTAAAAAATCAGATAACTATAGCAATAACACAGACATGAAAACGGCCAAGCTAAGTCAATCCTTCTCCATGCACTGACAAATTTATATTTACACAACTCACACACGTACCACGGCAATGTCCATTTTTAATACTTGGAAAAGGTAGAGGAAATGCACAAACACAAGAGCTGACATTGTGAAATTACCTTTCAACCGCTCCGCCTTGAAGACTGATGACGGAGGTTAATGCATTGTTAGCAGTAGAGCTGCCCTTTCCCTTAGGCAGAGAGGAAAAAAGCAGCCCCCCGCTATAAATAAACAGGCCAGGCCTGGCAAGTAATCTAATAAAACTGTTCTGTTTGTATCTGCCAAGAGCCAGCATGTCCGAAAGGACAGGGATGGTGCGTGTGGAGGGTGTGGAGAATGTCAAAAGAGCGCTGAGTCATCACCTGGTGTGAGGGCATATGGAGGGTGTATCAGGCAGACGGAGGTGGATGCCCATTCCACACTATCCTCCCTAAACAGACACTCAGCAAAAATCTTTAAGCCAAAGCCTTGATTCTACAGCTCTTTGTATTAAACACAGAGACTTAATATCCTTCATTCCTGACAAATCCAACTAAAAAAAACATTATTATCCACTTACCCAACAATGTCTACACAATCTATGTGGAAAGAAACTGTCCCTATCCAAATATGAGCCTTGGTTAAATCAAGTTTGGGTTTTTCATACTGTAGGGCACAACTGGAAACTGCTGAACCTAAATTTGTGTCCTACCTAGGTTTGACTGACCAAAATGTTTTAGTTTATTCAATTATTATGAAAGATGTCCTCAAAGCAAACATAGCACTCTAGGGTATTGGTAATTTTATAACTCCAAATTATCACAAGAGGTTATCTCAATTTTCTCTTAACTGAGTTCAACTTATCCTGGTCTTATCTCATTTGATTCGGCAGCAAACTGATCCTTTTCAAAAGACATGCAATCTACTTTTGCTTCTTGCACCACTTCTCATGGTCTGTTGTTGATTTATGTTGCTGGTTGCTGAACTCTCCCAAGTCTTTTTCCCACAATGGATTAAAAGTGCTTTGGGCTAGTAACTACCTAGGTCAAAGTGGACATTTTATAATAGTTCACAACTTCGATTTAATTTGAAATATACCTTACACCATATATTTTTCTCTCTGTCTTTATAGGAAGTTCCCTGATGTAAACGCAACTGGTAAGTAAACTGTTGTTGATTTTGCTGAAGAAAACAGCCTTTGGTGGTATTCACAACCATAATAAAGGCATTGATTATTTGTAAACGCACTGTGATTGGAAACAACATAACACTGTCTGAACCATCAGTGGAAAGGAAAAGGAACAATCTAATCAGGCTAAGACTTGGAATTGAAATAGCAAACACACCGAGTATAAAATCTCTATTTTAAACTCACTTTATCCCGAAGATCTTCACTATAACACTGAAGATCAAATCAAAACATGCATCATTTATGATCCCGAAGGAAGATTTTTAGTTGTTGTCATCTAAATTTTAATCAACATTTACTGCATGAATCTCCTATATATATCTTAGACATGATTGATGTGTAATTTAAAGACCTTTAAGAGATCATAATTTATTCACCCTCAAGTGATGCAAAACCTGAATACGAATCTTCTGTGGAGCACAAAAGAAGATATTTTGAGAAGTGTCTCAGTGGTTTTGTGTCCATACAATGGGAGTCAATAGAGTCTAATGTTGTTGGTCACAAATATTCTTCAAAATACCTTTTGTGTTTTGGAGAAGAAAGTCATACAGGTGTGTAATGACATGAGGATGAGTAAAGGATGAAAGACTTCATTTTGGGTGAACTATCCCTTTAAATCCTTCTTTAACACTTGGCCTTTACCTTCTAACAGCAACTTTAAGTGAGGGGGGAAACGTTTTCACAAACATGCCTGAATGCTTCCTGAAGAGATATTAACTCTGATATAATGGACACATTGAGCGTGGGAACCATAACTTACTTCTGTCCCCTGCCGAGGAACTAATATGTTCAATGGAGCTGAAATTAAACCACCGCAATACAGCAATGTCTTAGTTACCCATAGTTACTAATCGTAAGCCAGCAAAAAGCACAACCTTTATTACCATGAACATAATATATACACATTTTTGGACTTGCCAGGCACTCTTACAGAAAGCATTTTACACTGAAGTCAAGCCATTTAACATACTGTAGGAACAATATATTTTTATAGATTTAAAATGACCTCTGTCGGCTCAAAAATAATAAATAAATGCAGTTAAACAACCCTATGTACGAATAATAAAGTCAGCTGGGATTTTGAGAACCTAGAGACTTTTTGCATACCTAGAAATTAAGTTGTAACTTAGCATGGCTAATATAGTTTTAAGGACTCTGACAGAAACAAAGATTCAGATTCAGTCATCCAGTATATTCCCATGAAATGTAGGTACGCCGTGTCATCTGTAGAGTGGCTAACTTTTCCATGGTGATGCTGGTCAAATACAGATGCCAAGCCTGTACCCGGGGAAATGTTTACTGCAAAGCCAGACGCCTGGTTGCCAAGACGATGATAGCGAGCACGGTGACAGCTGAGTGAAGCTTTTTGCAGTTCAAAGTGTGAGGGTTTAGTGATCCGTGCTTAGCTGAGGAAACCCAAAGTGAGTCCGTCACCATGTGGGTTCAAAATATTTTTAAATACAAAGGCATAAAGGATTCCTTTGTTTTGGAGAGGAAGTTGTGCATTGCCATAAAGACGAATTTTCGATTTTAAAATAATTTAGGTTTGGTGTAGGTGTAGGTTAATGTGATTCTTGTGAGTTTTGAATTGTATGAAGTTTCACGTGAAGTCGTTTTATTTTTTAGCATTTTTCTAGGGCAGTAGTATGATCTCATGTAATTTAACATTTTAGTTACAAATTAAGAGACTTCAAACATCTGAAGACTCGACTCAAACTGGACATGAATGAGTCTCATTCATACCAAGCCTTCTCATCTTTATTGTTTGAGTAATTGATATAAGTAAAGCCAAACAATAATGAAGATAATGCATGGCATTAAAGTGAACAATAATGACACTCCAAAAACGCTTAACCCATAATCTAATCTCTTCTTTCATGATAAACCTCTCTTGAGCTCAGCCCTTAATGAAGTTCTGTCAGTTTTGGCAACAGATTTTCAAATTGTTTTGGTTATTGACTTCATTGACTCCATTAATGCATGAAATGAACCACAGATTATGGTCTGAAAATTACTTGAGGGTAGACCACCCATTGTGTGTCATCAAAGATAATAGTGTATCAGGTATATGGTCAAACTTCTTTTGACATGCTGACAGTTTCAAAGTCATGAACAGAACATTATGTTAAAGCTTAAAAGTGAGGTGCAAAAATGTTTTCATTGTTAAAATACTTTCCCGATCCATCTTTTTCATACACACGCAAGCACTCAGTCACAAAGCTTTCAATCTGATGATGCCACCAGCCTCCCGCAAGTGAATCTTTTACACAACACACAAAAAATAACTTTGTAAACTAAGTAGACTGAATTACTTTATATATGTGTAACTCAGATACTCAGATTCATTCAGAGCTTCACATTTTATTTCTTAATATGAAAAAATTACAGCAGTGACCTCATAGCTGGTTACGGCCATGCACTTTAATCAAACCAACCTATCGCTGCTATCCTTCTGAACCCTCATATCCATATTTTTATATTTTTCATTATTATTATCTATAAGTCCCCCTTTATAGGTTTCCCATTATTCAACCAATGAATAAAAACTATTAAAAAGTGCTTGTAAACTTTGACAACACAGTCTTTATCATCTAAAAAGTACAGTGTTTTAACATTTCCTTAAAAACAGCAAATTTGTACATCCAAGGTTTCAGAAGGACAGTGTTGATATTCACTTTGTGAACGTGTTCACAGATTAGATCTTTAAATCTGAGTCATGAAACATCAACACTAAAACATTCCCTCTAAAGTTGGCTCACAAAGTCAAACATCAAGATATCATCTGGTGCCACCAGTCCCAGAAATTACATAATTTTAAAGACCAACTCATTCCAGTATACGGTAGAAACAACAACAATATTGTCAACTACATACCTCAGTAATGTCTCTATTTGGTTTCTCCTGGATATGACAGCTATTCAACAATAAATCCTGGCTCATGAGTTAACTATAAAAACATTTTTCTGTATTAGTGTACAAACTAGTATTCTTAGGATAGACATACCCATCCACAAGGGGTCAGTCGGTTCCACCTTTAATAGTCACATTAAATCCAAGTTTTATTTATTACTATTATTGTTTTTTCATCAGGGTTTATACTATAAAACCATCCCCAACTCACTATGTAGAACCTGCCCAGCCATTTAACATACAGCAATATCTTCTCCACACCTTTTTCAATTCCCAAAATAAGATCATGTGTATTCAATGTCATAAGAATGTTCACATCACTTAAATGCACATTGCATTCCTCACTGACAGTTAGGAGTAGATAAGTAAAGCAAGACCTCACCAGCACCCAGCTGATTCCTGCCCTGAGCACTGCAGAAAAAATGTGAGGAATGCACTTGTGCGTAGAAACAAACAATTGCACTTTGTTCCCTGCTGGTACGAAAGGCGTACTTTCGGCCCACAAAGAAAGATTTCTCTAGCCACCCTCAAAGAAAGTTCTCTGCCTGGTGAGATAAGGTGTATAGCTCCACTCAAGGCATTATTACGTAGATCAAATATGTGCTCGGTACATACCAACACTTATATTACTCAACGTTAGGCTGAAAGAGTAAATTCGAACATTGATGTTGCATAAGTGAGATTTAGCTTTGGGAATTGAAGCTCTCGGTTTTCTTGCTTTCAAATGATGCCTGTTAAATGTGACCCCCTGAGATACTGCAATAGCTCAAATTCTAACTGAGAAAAAATGTAAATGAACTCAAATCTCAGTAGAGCTTGCTGCAAGTTCTTCATTCTTTCCTGTCTGAATTATTCAACTGTATACTGAGTATTCAAAGAAATAGTTCACCCAATGTCATTCAAATCCTGTATGTGACTCACTCTTCTGTGGAACACAAAATAAGATATTTTGAAAAATGTTTAAGTGCTTTTGTGTCCATACAATGGAAGTCAATGGGATCCAATGTTGATTGGTTACCAGTGTTCTTCAAAATATCTTCTTTTGTGTTTCAGCAGAAGAAAGTCATACAGGTTTAGAATAACGTGATGGTCAATAAATCATGAAATCATTTTCGGTTGAACAACCCCTTTAAGACAATAATGTTTGGGTATACTCACAAAAATGTCTTTGCAAGATCAGGTCTTGCATCACCCTTATACTGTTACCAAATACATCATCAATTAATAAAGTAACAATCAAAACATATCAATATACAAAAACTTTAACGACAGAGTGCCACAATTGTTTCAGGATTAAATATTTGCAACACAATGTTACGTAGAAATTGTAATCACATTCACACACTTTATAAATAAGACAAACTCAAGTAAACATATTTTTTTATATCTCAGAAGGTCACTGATACTTATCCAAGTCATGCTTATTATTTCAAGGTTGTTTAAGTGTTTCAGAGGGTCTTAACATGCCAACCAGACCGCATTGACCAGCATGCACTGGGAATTGAACTCAACAGTTGACGACTTGACAGTTAATTTAGCTGTGGCATCAAACATTGAACATCACAAGACATTGGTACAGTTACAGAAGCTCAAAAACACTGAAGTTAAGAGAAACCATGATGCTTTAGATGTCTCTCAGCATAGTCTGCCTCTCCTCGGGTTTCTATCCGTCTCATGTGGTCTGGCAACTGTATTGTGCAAACTCTTCTGTCTGACTTTTATTAAATGGGGCGTTTGTAGTTTGATGAAGGTTCCCCACCAAAACCACCGCCTCCCCTTTGCCTGTTAACATCACCTCAAGATCAAAGAGCGCTAATCGCCGCTACGGCTGCGGTTCACCTTATTAGTTTTTGCCATCCTAACCACAAACTTCTTTTGTGATGGTGAACGTGTGAGCCGTGCTGCCATTAAATTAGAAATAGCGGGGAAGCCATTTAAAAAGGGTGTTGTCATATAAAGAAAAGTTTATTGACCTCAACCAAAACTCAATCAACATACATCAGTGATATTTACACAGAAACCATGTCTAGACATTGCGATCCCTATTGAGTGCATCTAAAATACCAAGGCTCCAGTAGAAGAAATATTCCATCACGGCAAAATGTAAGCTGAACCACCCTGCCTGAAACTGGCCATTTAAAGAAGTGCTCCCTGTGTTGAGGTCAGAAATAATTTAACACGAGCACTCGTCAACCTAACCTCTCCTTGAAATCTGCCAAACACGAATCTCGGCCTCAGAGATCAACCAGGCAGCTTCACCTTCAATCACGACACAGCGCCATGATCAGAACGGTTCCTTTATTAGTTTATTAAGTTAGTTCCAAATTGCTAACGCACGAGCTTCAACAAAGTGAGAAAGTGAGCTTGTTACCCCTGATTCTCTTCACGTGAGTGCTCTCTCTCATCCCGTAGCCGTCGAGAAAAATTTGTCAAGGGTTGCAGATACTGTGGATGTGTCTGGATGGAAGCGTGATGGAAAATAGACTTGAGGGACCGCTAGCATGATACAGAAATTCTCCCAGCAAGCTTTTATCAACTCAGTGTCACACGGGAAACATTTGTCACCACTTCAAAACCAATCTGAAGTTTTCAAATAGAGGGTTTGAAGTGTCAAGAGCTAAGGAGAGTTAGACTGATTCTGTAAGCTTTATGAATCTTTACAAGGACAGGCATACAGAATGCACCTGTATTGACAATGTTTGTACCGCATTATTGTTTTGACATGTTTTAAGCTTACATAATAATTTGAATCAAATGTTTAGCTGTGACTTTATGATTATACAAGACAAATATGCCAAATGTTAAACTACGAGGAACTGATAAAGTTTGATATCAATCCCCTAGTTCGTGAATGTGTATGTGGAATGGATGTGTTGAGCTGATCCCCAGGGTGAAGTTTTTTAGGACATTAGACAGGAAGACAATGTCTCCCACACAGAATATTTTGTACAAAATTGAATAGTTATTTTCTACAGATTTTTCAGGTAAAATGTTAAAAAAATCTGTAATTTTTGAATTTTTTTAAAACTGTAAAAAACATAATATTACGGAAAAAGACAGCAAATTTACAAGAAAATCACAGAAAAACATGTAGTTTTACAAGGAAGACTGTTATTTTACGAAAGATTTCTGGTACCACAGCTGTGAGATCTTTTTACAATGTAGGCCGTTTGCTCCCCATCATTGATTTCAGACAGCATGTCAATCTGGCATTTACCAGAAGTTCATTCTGGGTATTTACTATTCTGCTGTTCTATGGTCTGGTCATGTCTCTCTGCTGGATGAGAATAGAAATCTTAAAATTCATGAGATTTTGTGAATCAGTGAGTAAGACGTATGACGAGTTATGTTAGGTTATACGCTTTCAATCCACCTTTCGCCAAATTAACTTCTACATTTACAACGTACAGGAACATCCATCCAACCATTTTCTACCGCTTATCCGAACTACCTCGGGTCACGGGGAGCCTGCGCCTATCTCAGGAGTCATCGGGCATCAAGGCAGGATACACCCTGGATGGAGTGCCAACCCATCGCAGGGCACACGTACAGGAACATTTCCATGTTTATTTTGGCCATGTTTTTGACGTATGCACTCACAGCATTTAGTCAAATAAAATAATTTTCCACAAAACTAAATTGTTGACATTAAAAATGACGAGTGGCAAGTGTAACAGAGACCAGAGAGAGAGAACTGTTTAAGTAAACGAGACTGCCCGACTTCAAGGATTTTCAAGGATTTCAAGGACTTCAAGGATCCATAGAATTGCAATAGAATTCTAATACATTTGTAACACTTTACAATGTTGCAGTTGTTAACATTAGTTAAGTATTAGATTACATGTCTTCATTTGATAATTTTTATTTTCAGGATTTACTTATATTTTTAACACATTGAACTTGCACCACGAATCAACATGAACAACTGTATTTGGCATTAACTAACAATAAACAAGTTTAGTAAATTTTAGATCCAAGAGGTATATTCTCTCAAGATCCTCCAGAAATACAGGGAAAACACACATTTGTTACTTTTTAGTAGTGTTCTTATTATAAATGAATAAGTTGAATTGTTATTGTAAAAAACATAATGGTAGGCTTGTATGATTATGTCAAAAAACTATATAAGTCCCCTTGATATTGGAATGTTGATTATTAATGTTGATTGGATTTTACATTTGTTTGAAACTTCCTACAGTCCCTGTCAAAACAAGTATTATAAACACGTCAACCAATGAACAAGTGTCATAGTCATTGAAGAAAAAAATACATTTTCTAATGCTAACAAACACATTATTTTAATAGTACGGGGGCCCCGAAAACAACTCAAGCCCAGGGGCCCCATCCTCCTAAATCTGGCACTGACCTTGAGATACATGAAGCCAGCATGCCAACATTACTTATGTAGTTTTCATCTCTACAAATATCCATAAAAGTCAAAGGCAATATATCTTGGCAAAATATGCTCAATATATTAATCGTTTTTACTCTTGAATGTATTGTTTCGATTCAGAAGACATTTTTCAAACATGTCCATCTAGCACCTATTTACATTTACAGTAGATCGAGAAAAAAATAAAACATGTTCTTTGTAAACGACCCTTAAGTGGGCAGTTCTAGATCAGAATGAGCCTTTATGCTTCTGCAGATAGCTTTAAACAATCAAAACTTATAAAATAATTATTTTGTATGTTTTAAGAGACCAAAACGTACGCTTTTGCTGGGTTAAAGTAGCGCAGGAAAATCTGCTTTGTCAAACCCACAACACTCTCAATAACCATCTCTTGATTATGATTAAACACAGTGACGTGCGGAACACCTTATCAACCAATCAGTGATGCATAATGAAGTTGTAACAACAGTAGCTGGACTACAAATGACCTTTAGCCTACTGAATTGTTCTTCACAAAGACCCGGTCATTATGGGCGTTACTCTGGCAGTCCAAACAGTTAACACAATCTGATAAGGAACTGGTCGATAGATATTAATCTCAGCCCCACTAATTGTTTTTTACACTTCCACTGAAGCTAGCCGAAATTCACTGGAAACACCACGCAGGATGTATAATCCAAAAGGCATGCCGGTTCCCAGCTTTTCCTATGCTGACATTTAGCCAGTGTCCTGGGAGAAGCAACACGTCTATATATAGCTGTTCTCACATAGCAATGAATATTTCAGGGCCTGTGTAGTCACCTGATCTTCAGAGACAGTGGGAGAAGGTAGTGTGCGGTAAGGAGACAGAAACAGACAGCATGACACATCTTGCTTGAGGGATGGTCATTTAGTGTCGGAGATTAGCCAGTTCATGCATCATTCAACAACATGTGTTCAGGCCCGGTTTGTGGCCACAGGGAAAGGAGGTTTTTTGTCAGAATGGTGTCACTGGATACAAGAACACGTGTGTGTGGTACAACAGATGGATGCGAAAACACGTGGAAACGTGACGCATAATGAGCAAATGCGTTTAGACGGATAATACAAGGATGTTATATTCTGAATGTTGTATGCATTCACACATAAACAGTTTGTCTAATGGTTATTTGCAGCAACGTAGAACCGAACATACACCTCAAGACAAAGACTTGTTACCATTTATGTTTAGTTTGTGAATAACTCATTTTAAACATATTGAACATTCACAAGGCCAGTAGGTGGGTGCACTGTCCCAATAAGCATCAATGAACAACAGCCAATGAAATTACAACAGCCTCATGGTGCTGACAGAGCATCTTCAAAGGCGAACAAGAACAGATCTGCGCTGAGGCATGGAGACCGAACACATACTTTGGAGAGTTTGGCTCATGGTGATCTAGTACAAAGCTGAGACATAGCCTATAGACTAAGCTTAAAGTACAGATGCTGCACGATCCCATTCGTGTTTTTGGATTAGCAATAGCAACAACAGTCAAAGTTCAGAAATATTTAAGAACGCGCTTTCATCACACAGAGCTAACTGTGGTGGGAGTACACTAGGGAAAATTTCCTACATATAAACTGTTAATATATTACTTAATTTAATATAGGCCTACACTTGAAACTATTTAATGATACTTTATTAATTAAATTCTATGAGATTCTATCCATATTGTATATTCTTCCTATGCATTATCGTTTTGATAAAGACCTGAATAAACATATTTTAGAAAAACATGGTAAAAGTATATTAAGTCACTGAGGGGTGTCTCTGAATAAATTGCTAGGCTCATCACACACTTTAAGAAATGATTACACTCCTCCACCTTCTCATTTACAATTAATCACATCCAAATAGGTCTCAAGAGTGTAAATGCATGTAACAGCACCTTTTACACGGTCTACTTAAAGGAAATGGATTCACACACAGATTACCATTGCTAAAACAGTAACCCTGTTGACCTGAATGGAGAGGCTGTCAACATACTGTACATATCCACCCATGGAAGGCCTCTCAGGAAAGCAACACCCAGGTCATCTGCTTTATTTATTTACATTCCTCAAATGAACAGAATCCCCTGGAGACAGGGCACAGAAATATGCTGTGGAAGGGTGTGGAGCACCTCTGGGACAACGCCTCCACCAACCCCAGCCTATTATCATATACTAACACCATTGTGCTTTCAAACAAGCACAAATACGAGAACAATGCATTAAAGTAACCACGTACACAAGATATACAGTGCAGGAGGTTGTTACTGCACCACATTATATCTTTGGAGATGTTTACCTTTGTCTAACCTTAATGAACCTTTGGGAGAAACAATTTAGGCCCAAACTTCCAAACTTTACAGGTAATGCATAATGCAAAACTTCAATTGATACAACATTGCACAGCATAGATACTTTTATACAAACAATGTTGTTAACAACGACGGCACCCATTCACTTGCATTGATTTGTGTCCATATGGGTGCCGCCGCTGTTCATTTACCAGCAATCTTCAAAATATCTTCTTTTATGTTCTGGAGAAAAAAGAAAGCCATACAGGTTTGAAATGACAAGAGGGTGAGAAAATGATTACAGAAATTTCATCTTTGGATGAACTATCGCTTTAATTTCTTTTTTTTTTACTTTACCACACGGGGCGCTATAGCCGGCATTTCCATAAACTTTATTCGCAAGAATTTTCTCTTGCTGGTCAACTATTGTCATTGCTTGTTATTGACATATTAATAACAAAAAAAATCACATTTGATTTAATCGCAAAGGAAACTCTAGTAATGTGTCCTTTAGCATTGAGCCACATTCCATATTGGACCCTATTGCATAATGTTCTATACATTTGAGAACATTACAAGCATTTGTCAATATTAGGACATGATTTCCTTGTGTAATTTTACAAAAGGGAAACATGTTTGCAGTTAAGACTGAATGTTTGAAATATTTGAACTTTGTTCTGTGTAGGGGAATATTTACTTGAGAACCACAACAGCCCACATGTCACAAACTGTCAGGTATAAAACTCCCTCGATTAGCAAACAGCTACAATAGCATCTAAAGTGCTCTGAACATTGGGCATTACCTGCGTAGAGCACAGACATTTTTCAGTCTCTTGCGATAGACGTTACACTGAAAGCTTTATTCCCTTTGGCTAGGCCAGTAGGAAATGTTTCTGATATTACCAGTGGTCTGCTGATGAGTGTAAACACAGAGCAGATGGTAAGTGACTGCGGCTCCAGAGAGGGGACCCTGCCGGGGGAAACTTGGCCCAATAGTGCTTGTACTGAACTTAGCTGGGTCTGTTCTGGAAGTGTGAAAAATTCACACAGGAATTTAACATTGGCAAAACTGACCCTACCACTTGGATAAACAAACGTAAGTTTACCATGGAACCATTTTGAACAACACATGAGATGTCTTTTAACAGTGTCCTTGTGTTCCTCGACAGCGTGTACATTGAGACTTTGGTTTTGGTTTCAAGTGTGATGTGCTTCAGCGAGAGCCCAATGGTTTCTTTCATTCTGAACTTTTATCAGTCGCTCCTCATTTCCTTCACATGACTTCTGTTTAACTCTCATATCCCTCTTAACACCCAGAATGACTAAGGTCTCATGAAGCGTCTGAAATAAGCGATACAGGAAGTTCACATAAGAGTTCTGAATGTTCTATTGACAGGAAAAATTTCATAATGATGCAATGAGAAACCCCATGTTGTAATAAGAAACACAATTTTATTTCAGTGTGGAGCAATGTGGAGATTTTAGCACCATCTAGCAGTAAGGTTGCTAATTGCAACCAATGGCTCAGTCCATCCCTCTCTTTCGAAGCACTATGGCGGCTGACATAGGATAAAGAATCGTTTTCACTTCTTTGCCGAGGGAGATAATGTATTTACGAAATGCACTCTGCAGAGAAGTTTGGCCGTTTAGGGCTACTATAGAAACAGCATGGCGAATTCCATGCAAGGGGACCTGCGGTGTATGTAGATAGATCATTCTAATAAAAAACATAACACTTCATTATTTTAGGTCTTTATACACCTCTGAAGACCTAGTTATGTATATTACATTGCATTTCTGGTACTTTGTTCATCTTATCACCATAGACTAAACACAAGCGAGTACCTGAAATGGGTGCCATATGTTTTTGGTCTCAAACTATTTGTTTCTATTCTCCCCTGCTATCATTGTTTCTCTAGGTGTGCCGACCTACCATCTTCAAAGAAACACTGTGGTAAACTGAGTAAACTGGTAAAGACCATCAATCTTCATTTTGGATAATTTATAAAGGCCATACCTGAAAAAAAGATTTAGCTATCTCTATATACACAGCAAATTCCATTCTGCTGTCTCCTTCTTCAAATGTCTATTTGCAAAGTCATGTTATTAGAAGACTGCATATCCACGGCTCGTGTACGACCGGATGGCACGAGAACTCCCACCGGGGCCCTGGGCTGAACCTGGATCAGCAGGCTGGAGTATATGATTCAAGAGGCAAGCAGCCGCTAAGACAGCCAGTCATGCAGCATTTACTCACATGTCACGCAAATAAACACAGGTGCTGCTCGCGTGGGCTACAGGCGCATTTCCTCATCAGGCTGCAGGATCCAGGTTTAGCCATTTGGTGCATGGTTCATGAAAGTGCAGTCGGGGAAAAATGTGTACCATTTATACCATTTAATTGTCATTTACAGAGTTCATTAAAAAAATCTTGATTTATTTAGCAGAGATTTCACCTATGGAGTCAGAACAGTATATGCAAAGATTATAGTTCATAGATTCCGTCTGGACCTGGACTGGTAGGATGATTCAAACCCACCAGGTAATGTATAATTGTAACAGACTAAAAATATATAGAATATGACTCAAAGTATTATTATCTGAATACAGGCCTATACAGTATACAAGAAGAATGAATTACAGGAAGAAAGTAGGTTGTTATTGCTCCGAACCAGACAGGACGGCAGACAAGCATACAGGTCAAAGCAGTACACTTAACAACAGTGAAGGCCACAAATGACACCTATTTTTAAGTCTTGTCTTAAACAGGAAACAGAAGGTGGGCTGAGAGTACATGTACTCCTCCTGCCTATCCAAATGTCACCATTAAGGTTAATGAGCCTGCCACCCCCGTCACTGTTTTGGAGCAGGGTGGAAAATATAAACCCTTACAGGATTTATTGGATCTAGTTGCCTACGTCAAAGTGATCTAGTAAACTTGATTCTATTTATAGAGAGTCACAATAGTGGCCCCAGGCACTATGATCTCAGTAGCTCTTCTTATGGACATTTTTCTTACGCAAAATTTTTCCAAAGTTTCAAGAACACTACAAATGACAGCGTTATCAAAACGTTCTGCATTTACACGGATCCAGGAAATCTAATACAAACGCTGTAGTAAGCACTTCAGGCCAGTGGATGATGTTGTTGTGTAAAGAGACAGGACGTGCCTTGGCACATACACATCCACAGTTATAAGCCAAAAGTGCTTTTTAATACCGTTGGTTGACATATATGTGTTGACATACATGTGACATATACGAATGTAAATAGTGTGTATCCGCTGGTCTTATTGGTGCAACAAATCACCCATTTTGCTTGGGGAAACATTAATACATCAGCGAGACCTCACAGTACGGGAAGCCGCCATATTGTTTTGGCTATCACTTTTGTTATAACTATTGTTCGTCGTCTGTCACCATATGTGTAATCCACGTCGTGAGATTTGAGTTACTTTCCCATTACCGTGCAACATATAGTATATTTGGGCCACTTTGTATTTCTGATCGCTTCAATAGGCTATTCAAAATCTGGTCCTGTATCTCGTCAAAACCCTGTCACTTACGAGTCATCACATCTCAATGCTGGATTGATTGACAGGTCTCCCAGACCTAGCCCAAATTTTGTCCACCCGCCCAATGCATTTTTCTCCGGTCTAACCTGCCCAATGTGTTAACACTGCTCACGCAACTGAGCGTGTTACTTACGTACGGGACGTCTTCGTTTTCCGAAAGTTCTTGAAAAATCTCTCAGTGGTTTTATGTCCATTTATTTGGAGGCAACGTTCTTCGAAATATATTTTTTTGTGTTATGCAGTTGAAAGAAAGTAATGATGAAAGATTTTTCATTGTTGGGTGAAAATGTAAAAGAAAGCAATTTAATTCAAGCTGTTCTGAAATGAAGCGAGTAGTGACATTCTGATCCCTGGATATGGCTCATATCCCTTTTTCCGTGTAAGTCCACAGATTAGATTTTTTCCACCTGTTTCATTCTCTGCCAAATGATAATTCTACATAACCATCCATATTTAAGTTATAATTTCTATCCATGGCACAAACAAATAGGGTCGTTTTAAGGGTTAATGGTCTTGGACCAAGAAGTCGCTAGATTTGTCAAATAAAAATATGAGCAATAATGATTCTTGCCTTAGCAAACACCATTCAATATAAAATATACTCAATATTTTTAATAGGAAAGGCAGAATTTCCTGTGTTGAATAATGCGATGAGCTGTAACCGTAACAGATACAGTTACCGAGTCACAATGACTGAGGTTTATACTATATTGTTGTAGTATGTTACGGTCTAGTTCAAAGCCATGAATGGACAGAAATGCATAAACACTCAGCTTCACTTTCCTGATGTTCTGGTCAGCCCGGGTATAACGTGTCAGAAGTTTCCACTTTTTCTGGGGTCAGAACTCAATGTTAAACTTTTCTCCCTTTAAAATGAAATTCACCCTTTGCATTATTAATGAATGCCCTCTGGACACAGTGCTTTGAATTATGCATATTCACATTAAGTCTTTGTTCTAACGTGCTAACTAGAACAACATTGAATAAAGTTGTGGTCCACATGGAAAACCGAGTCGCAGAGACTAAACTTAATAGCGAGATAATTTGAGTGAAATAGGGAAGTTCTAGGTGACCTATAAATGATCTGACATTTGGGCCCCTGTGCATTGTTCTCACTGACGTCTAGCAATGTAGAATGACAGGTGAAAAACATTTCATTATTGAAAGGCCACAGGTCCATTTAGTCAAAAATACTCCTTTAAACCTGAAGTCAGTTTTGTTCGAAATAGAATACTCACTACTACTTGCTATTTACAATAAACATAACATTTCTTAAAGCATAACTTTTTATTTGCACAGGAAGGTCAGGTTGAATGCTTTACCTCGTAGGACTAGTCACCGTGCTAAAGAACGTTGCATGAGCATACCTGCGACCACATTTTATCTATAATAGTCCAGCTATAAGACCAGGTTTTCAATGTAGAGTGCAACACAGGGTGGTACGATTTTCCCAAAGCAAGGTCTAGCTGACATTAAAGGGACAGTTCACCCAAAAATGAAAATTCTGTCGCCACTCACCCTCAAGTTATTCTAAACCTGTCTACATTTCTTTGTTTTGCTAAACAGAAAGGAAGATATTTCGAAGAATGTCAGTAACCAAACAGATCTCATCCCCGTTAACTGCAATAGTAGGGAAATCAATACTGCGGGAGTCAATAGGGGATGAAATCTGTTTGGTTACTTGCATACTTCAAAATATCTTTGTGTTCAGCAAAACAAAGAAATTTGCACAGGAACTATCTGGGTAAGTAAGTGATGACAGAATTTCCATTTTCGGGTGAACTGTCCCTTTAACATCAAGCTTAAGATGGCAGCTGGATAAATTACGTGTACCCTTTCATTTTTGAGAAAGAAATTCAAAAGGTTAATAATGTTTGAACAATATCACATGCAGGTCGCATCACGTGTTGAACCATTGCACTCAGGACAGGAATAGCCGGGGGTAATTTAAACACGTGATTTAGCGAGTACATATCAGAGCCCACAATACTGGTTGTTGTATAGGATTAAACATCCTCCTGTTTGCATGAATCAACAGCAGTTCCTGAAAGTTCCTGAAAGCAAACCACACCTTCAACTCTGCAGACAGCAGCTGTCATTGATGGCTTCGCGTAGCAGCTTCCCGTGGAGGCGTGAGAGGGGTGTGACTAATATCCGTCGTTCATTGGTTAGCCTATATTAACAAACAGCTCTGCGGGCCAATAAAGCACGATTTACGAGCAGGACGAGTGACGTAAACGACGCGGCGTCATCAAACGCGAGATATATATTGAGGTAATAACATACCCAGCCGCCGTTCTCTTGGATCCAGCCGTGGAGCGGTCCGTTCAGGTACTCCGTCATCCAGCCCGCGATGTTATCCACCTGCGCCGTCATCTCCTTATTCACGCACTCGACGCAAACGGTGCCTCCAAATTCGAAAAAAGCGAGAATTCTGCCCCAGTTCACCCCGTCCCTGAACAACTCGTCTATGACTGCGGTAAAGCGCTGGTGCGCCGTGATGGACGTGAGATGCAGCTGCTTGGACATCTCCGCAAAGTCCGACTGATATAACCGCTCCAGTTCATCCCCGGCGTCCCGTAGCACCTTATGGAGAGCTGTGTACGGGTCGTGACCGGGGCCGGGAGGAACGACGCTGTCCTGTTGTATCCCCATCATCAGTCCATTAGAAACACTATCATCATGTCCATTCACTTCCCACACGTATCCCGTCTTCCATAGCTTATGATGGATATACTTAACCACTATATTGCGGCTGTCGTAGACTCTCTCTTGTGCCATATCTACGTGTTTTAACTTAATTACCGTAGTATGATTTTTTTCAACCTAATCCAGGCGCATCTTCGTCGTCACCGTCGTCTTCATCAACCGCGGATTTGTGCCACGATCATGATCAAGCTTCGTGTGCGCTGATATAATCGGTATTTAAATGAATGTACATGTAAATCGTCTTGTTTAAAAAGCTGACACCTCCGTGAACTTGCCGCATGCAACCTCACTTGAAACTGCAAGTTGCAGTACTCGAATAAATCCTCCAATGCTTCAACGTAGAAAAACGCCCACTTTCTGTTCCCAGATGAAAAATCCAAGAATATACTGGGCGATTAAAACGCAAACATGCATCTTACGATAAATATACGTACCGTGCGAACGTGGTTACGAAAGTCTCGTGTGTTTTTCGCGGGATATGCACGCGGTAAGTCATCGTTTATCCGTGTAAAAGAGTCCAGTGCTGCGGGAGACGGAAGAGGTTGGTAATGTTCAACGCACTTGTGAGTTTCTTCTTTCGCGGAACAACTAGTATTGAGAAACACTTTCTCGGTGACGTCTGCTGTCACGTTCAGACTTTAGATGACAGCTGAACGTTTAGCTGATAGATCTCTGCAGAAGTTGAGCGTTTCGAGGCGTCTGCGGTGCGCAGTCGATTTATGCAGTCAGTCTGGCTTCAGAGCGGAGAGAGAGAGGTGTTTCCTGTGCCTACGTCACTCATTCAGTCATTTATGTGTGTGTGTGTGTGTGTGTGTGTGTGTGTGTGTGTGTGTGGTTGTGCTTCCTCCCGGACAGTAAATTGCAAAAAATATATATGGGATTAACCTCTTGAGACCAAGCGCTACAAAGTTCTGTCATTTGGATTTGTATACAGACGTGGAAAAAAATAAGAGACCATTCCAATTTTTTTATTCACCATTTCTAGATGTATTCTGGAAGCCATTCAAGTCAGTTGTCTGTTGAATTTCAACAAAATCAAACCTAGGAGTGACAAAATCATCAGCAATGCGGAAGACTGACAGGGATGATAAGACATGAAAACTGTGGTTATCACATAAAAAAGGTTTTTTGAACTTTACTATACATGTAGAAATATTCCTGTTGTTTTGCTTAAACCAAATGTGAACTTGTTTTCTTTGCTGTATTTTAGGTCTGAAAAATACAGAGCATATTCTCTATTCTTTTAAACTGTTTCATCAGTTTTCCTTTTCTGCATATAATTGCGAATATCGGTATTTGGGAATTTGAAATTTCACCTAAACACATAATAGTAAATTCAGAAAAACTGAAATGGCCTTTGAAATTGTCTCTTATTTGTCCCTGTGTTATATTACATTATACTTATTCATCATTATTTATAAAAAAACTTAAATGTTGATAATATTCCATTAATGGAATATATGAACATATACAGCGGGCCTAAAAGTCTGAGGGCAGAGAAAAAATCTACATTTTCCTTACTAAGTCACTAATCATATATAAGCAAATATGTGACATACCATTGTAGGTCTTTTTACTAAAGATCAAATTTCTTTACGTTCAGTGAGGTTCTTCTACACCATATGAAATGTTGATGCCAGTGCACTGTGTCATTACATTTATGCATTTGGTTGACACGTTTATCCAAAAAAAGTATTGCATTGTATTATACATTTTGTTTCTGACTATGTGCAATCCCCTGGGATCGAAACCATGATCTTTGCATTGCTAGTGCCATACTCTAACCGCAGAGAGCCACAGGAAAGCTATTAAATGTTTTTCTATGACTTATTCACTTAAATCATATCTTTTCATGTAATAAAACATTTGTAGTATATTACAAAAACACAGTAATAATCATTTTCACTATAATCCCTGTTGTGTGGGGTATGTATGTAACAACTTTATTATTAGTAGCGGCAGGAGTTTTAGTATTATATATATATATATATACATATATGGATAGTTTAGTCTTTACCTGCTCTGAAGATTTAAGAAGGACTGGATTTGAAACATGCAGTGTCTTTCCGAGCACAGTAGAATTTGGTCCTCAGCCTGCTTTGAAATTAACATTTGAACATCTTTGAACAGTGTAAGGCCTTTGATCTTCTAGCACTCCTGCAGTCTCCTTGCTATGAATATATGGTCCACCAACTCCAGCCAAGGTCTGTGAATTGTTCCAGTAAAAAATGACTACATCATGTATATGACCCCTGTTGGCAGTTCAGACTTTTGAGAGAAAATTGAGTTTGTGAATAATTGTGAGCAGAAAATCAGTTTGGTGGCTAACTTGGCTTCAACCTCTGTCAGCTCCAAGGCAAAGTTAGGCTGGAGTTCATATTCTAGCGTGAATAAGATATTTGAACGAATGCAAAGTGAGAATCAGTCCATTTATACTGCTGTTCCTGACAGTTAAAAAAAATTCAAAGATCTTGCTTTGTCAACCCTGTATCATAGTCTAATCCCATTTGTTTTCTAGTTACAGTAATTAGGTACCATGCTAATTTAAGAACTCCTGTTTCACTTGGAAATACTTGGGATTGTGTAATAAAAATAGGTCGAAATTGTGATTCACATTGACTTTGGTTTGTGTTTGACTGAATTATTTAAGGTTACAAGTAAAAAACTACACAATAACAACTTCAAAGTTATTTATTTCATCATGTAGGAAAATAAGACAAAGCAACAACATCCTCTTTTCTCCCATGGCACACAAGGTGAAATTTATGCAAGTTTGGCAACAAAAGAACTACAAAACATAGAAGCGGAATGGTTTTCCTTTTAAGAGCTACTCATAAACTATATATCATATCCTTAGAAATATATGAACATGGATCAAAATTCAATGATTTAAGAAATGCAAGTATCATTTTATGTGTTTGAATGAAGTGTGAGCACAGGCTTTATTTGCATAGCTTTAAGGAGTTTAAAACAATTTCTCTACTGTAAGCTTCTTAACGATTTAACAACTGACTACATGTTATGGAAGAGGCCATGACTGAAGTCTGACACATCAGCACCTCTCTTGCAGCTACTATGTGCTTGACAGCGTGCCTTGAGCCAATATCAAATAAGAACATCATCAGGTTGACTCATGCATTCTCACTTTCATATTTGGGTTTTTTGTAAAACTTAATATGCAAAGCTAACAATAAACAAGCATAAACAATGTCATTTTTCATAAATCTGTTCAGTCAAAACAAAAATACGTAAACCTTACACAATCTAAGCCATAGCTGGATGTGGACATATTCACCCTTATAGCTTTTATAGTGTTCTCTGTTTTTATCTCTTAAGGCTTGAAATGACTGTAGTGCCTGACTGCATTGGTCATTTTTTCTAGGGTAAAAAGAGCAGCATAATAAAAGTTAAATAATTCTTTATCCAAACTAAACAATTCTGTCCAACCTCCGGTCATTTTATCCCTACAGTCACAAAGAGTTTATTAGTACGTCATAAAGCTCTTTTCCATACAATGAAAGTAGATTGACTGGGGTTGAGGTTCAAGTCAGTACAAGTCATTAGTTATTTCTTTAGTTTCAAAAGCATCCATTTCAATTTACTTTCATTTGAGGAAGGAACGCATGGTTTAAAGTCATGAGTCTGAAACATGACGGTGAGCAAATGATGACAGAATTGTGACCTTATTTGGTGCATACATATATATAAATGACTTGTGAGGAAGGCAAATATCACAACATTGTAGGTTTCTAGCTAGTGTGTTGATAGTAAGATATGAAAAAGCACAGGTGGAGCGAGAACAAGGTTTACGTTTGGAAGGCTGTAACCAGAAAACACAGTTTAAAAGCTGGAACGATCCATTTTACACTACAACAGAGCGCTACGTGAGAAGATTGTATTGCTTGTCAGATGAAGCTTACAACATCTACAGTATTTCTGTGTGAACACTAGAACAACTCTTACTATTTCACTTTAATACTACAGTTATATTCAACACAGCTCTTGGGTTGTGGGCATCAAGACACATTATTCAGACTGATTCCAGATCAGCCCTTTGACATTTCGATTTTTGCTCTGGTCACATCTGGATCTCCAGCTCCACCTGCTGGCTAAAAGGTGCCTTGACTCGACCAGCGAGCCACCACCTCGATGGCTTATCCTGATCCATCTTACAATTCAGTGAACTCTTAGTAGCCCCTGAGGTCACCTAAACCCATGCGTACTAGCAGACACATATATATATATATATATAGACATAAACGCACAATAATAAGGTAAACATTTCATTCGGTATCCTCCACACAGAGCAAAGAGGATAAGGCAGAGTGGCAGACTCAGGCTGTTTCTTCCAAAAACTAAAATACTGTGTCTTCACATTGAAATAATGAAGATGGAGGACAAACAGTGCTCGACTAAGAACATCACAGAAGAGGTGTGAAGCTTTTAAATAAAGGTTAAACGCCCTTGACCAATATAATGTTAGCATAAAGATTAAGCATCAGATTTGTGTAGGAATATAAATTGACTTTAAATAGTATTGAAGTAGTACACCAACCGGTTAGAACAGGAACTCAGAATGCATGCAATGACTGAGGCCCACTTAAAGGAACAACACATCTGAAACTTAGTAAATTCACTAAAGACAGCGGCAATTCGGGCTGGAGAGCCAAAGACAAATGCAAGTATAGTTCTTAAAACAAAAAAGCTCAGTTGAAACATTGAGGCGGCATGCTCTAAATGTTCACTAAACCTGGAATGACTCCTGCAAGAGTAATGAGCTATGTTGACTGGACTGTTATTACACTTCTACTGAATAAATCTATAGCGAACGAAAGACATAAACCTCAACGAAGACCATTCCTCTTCATATCGATCGTGTCGACCAGGCTGAGTGAGGGTGTTTGGGTGAATGTGTTGGTGATGGTCCGTGTGGACAGTAGTGGTAATGTTGGTGCTACTCTCTCTTGCTCTCAGATGCTTTGGACTGTTCTCTCTGGATCATGCAGCGGCGGACGATGCTGTCAAAGCTGCCCAGGTAGAAGAGAGCAATGGTGCGGAACAGCCCCATGGTCACAATCTAAATTGGGCAACAACAACAAAAAAAAATGTATAACATAACACTAATGTTAATAATGTGTCACATAAAATTTGTGTGTGGATCTGAGCAAAGCCTGAAGTCAACTTACTGTACTGAGAATTCAAATTTACAGTAACTGGATATATTTTTTGTCAAGAAAGTGGACAGCTTTACCACCCAGGACAAACCAGAGACTCAAAAATGACAAAAAGCTACAACCATTTATTGATGCCCAAGCAAGCAAGGAACACTCAATATTTGATCCAAAGGTTTTAAGTGAAGTTGTCAACACGATAATTTGTGTAAATTAATATTTTATCTAGTCAAATATATTGTATTCACATTGACTGTCATAAATTACTCTGTTTGATAAGGCAATACTACTGTAGGCATTTAATTACTTTTAGTAAAAAACGGTGAGCTGTGGCTACATCTTATATACTTTAAAGGATTTAATGTCATTAAAAAAAATCTGAGTACAGAGGGGTATAAGGGAGTCTGATTAGTCTCACAGGACCGTTTCACAGATCCTTCCAGTTCCAGAGCAAAGGAAGAACTGGGCAAGAAGTCAAGAGGCTCTTTAAAATCTTCAAAGGAAAGATCTAAGACCAGGAATGATTCAGATAGCCCTACGAAGGGTGAATGCAAAAATGTCAATGTGTCTAGATATGAAGTTCAAGCAGAATGATGAAAGGGACATGATGCAATAATAATTAATCAGAAAGGGAGGAGCCATTTCATGTCCATCTCCCAGCATGTTATCAATGAGCAGGCCCATATGAAACCTATAGCTGTCAAAAGGTCCATAGATTTCCACAGAATTTTAACCCCCATCATTCACAAAGTTACTAAAATACACATATTTCCTTCCATACACAAAAAAAATATAATTGGGGTCTATCAACGAGTGTAATAAGGTAAGGCTGGGGCAAATCAGAATAGGATGATTTGTGATAGTGGGTTGTACCTGCTGCAACCCCTCAGTGATGGAGGTGACCGGTGACATTCCACATGTGAGTGCTGACAGCATGTAGCCATCAGGACCAACTGAGCTGCTAAAGTTTCCCTGCTGTGGGTGGAAAAGAACAAGAAAACAGATATGAGACACAACTAAGGGTCTCACAATATAGCAGTATTGACAATAATTGTAATATTGATAAATGATTTTATTGATATAGTATATTGACAACACATGATATTTATGTAAATAATGCACCACCAAGTATGCCTTAAGAGCCACAATAATGACAAACTTTCTCTGTACCTCATTCATTAACCAAAACACAAAATATACAAAATTGAAGATCTAAATGATGTATTTGTTTTGATCAATTCTATTGTATTTTATTTCAATATATTTTGTGGTCATATCATTATTATGAATTCTTGTGAAGAGAAAATCTGACATTGTGACGGCTCTATGACACCATTGTAACCCATTGCCACTTACCACAGCATCCTTTACCACAATTTTCGCCACTTGATCAGGCGGATAAACTCCAGAAGTTTCTGAAATTAACCTGGTCTCCAGAGGCTGCCAATCATTCAACAGAACAAAAAAAAAATGACACAATAATGTTTTCTACTATGGTAGTCAATAGTGCTACAGAGCTGTGAGTTGTTAACATTTTCCAAATATCTTTCTCTGTGTTCATTGGAACAAAGAAATGTATTCAGATTTTAAACAACTGGACGCTGAGTATTCATAACAGAACTTAATTTTTTTTTGTGAACTATCCCTTTAATATTTACTTCTTTAATATTCCAACCATTTCCAATTTAATACTCAAAGATTTGAATTTTACTTTTCTCACCTTAGACTTATTCTCCTCTGCAAAACCCGGCGTGTCCGTGTCTGGAGGGTACGCCACAGTAACATAGATATTATAGGGCTTCATCTGAACAAAAAAAACAAGCGAACAGTCAGATTTTAGATTCTAATTTGTAGTGTTGGGTTGGGAGATTAACATGCAATCTATATAGAGCATGATGCACACCTCCATCTGCAAGGCCTCGGCCAGACCACGCAGAGCAAATTTGGATGGCGAGTAGGTTGTGTAGCCAAAAAGGCCGATCTGCCCTGCTTGTGATGACACAAACATGATGCGACCCATCCGTCTTTCTTTCATGGTGGTGATCACTGCCCGCGTGGGGTAAACGCTGCCCAGATAGTTCACCTCCATAAGTCTCTGTTAAACAGAAAGAAACACGCTTTAAAATATATTAATCTCTTCTACAAGAGGTCTTCTTCATGCATGGGCCACATTCATAAAATGTAAGATGCAAATTCGTCTTAAAGGGATACTTCACCCAAAAATTCTGTCATCATTTACTCACCTTCAAAATGTTCCAAATGTGTATAAATTTCTTTGTTCTGATGAACACAGAGAAAGATAATTGGAATAATGCATATAACCAACACCCATCGACTACCAAATGTGCCCCCAAAACTATTTTCTGTCCTACATTCTTCCAAATGTCTTAGTTTGTATTCAACAGAAAAGAAAAATGATAAAATATTTTTCCTACTATGGTAGTCGATGGGTGCTGAGATCTGTTTGGTTATAAGCATTATTTCAAATATCTTTCTCTGTGTTCATCAGAACAAATATATTTATACACATTTGGAACAACTCGAAGGCGAGTAAATGATGACAGAATTTTCATTTTTGGATGAAGTATCACTTGAAAGTAGCAATGTGGAGATTTTACCGGCATCTAGTGGTAAGTTTGTGAATTGCAATGAACGGCTCACTCCACCGTTCACCCCTCCCTTTCGAAGCACTGTGGTGGCTGATACAGAACTAATATGTTAACACGTTTTCGCTTCCTTTGCCGAAGGAGATAACGTATTTACGAAATGCAATCTGTAGAGCAGTTTGTCCTTTTAGGACTACTGTAGAAACAACATGGCCAATTCCATGTAAGGGGACCCGCGGTGTATGTAGATAGAAATAGCTCATTCCAATTTAATAAAAACTTAACGCTTCATTATGTAAGGTCTTTATACACCTCTGAAGACATAGTTATGTATGTTATATTGCATTTCTGTCAGTAGATCCTACTAAATATTACACATTGGACTTTTACTTTTATTACTTAATTTCAAACATTTAATATTCCCCCCCAAAAGATTTTCTAGAAAAATGATAAATGGTAAATATAATGAACATCATTAAGTTCACCTTGGCCTTGCATCAATAAAGAAACGATGCTGTTCATACCTTGAAACGGTCTACTTCCACTTCCTCAAACTTCCCAGATATAGCAGTCCCTGCACAGTTCACCAGCATGTCCACAGGACCCAGCTTCTCCTGAGCCTACAAAATAAACACAAACATGCAGCAGCTTAAATTAAAACGTCAATATCTGTATTTCTTTTAAATGTTCATCAGACTAAACCCACCTGCTTTATGACGCTCTCTACTTGACTATAGTCCTTTGACACATCAACTGAAATGCATAGCACCACCTAGAGGTGATCATACCAACAACACCATTTACAATACAATTAAGTATTTTAGTGTAAGCATACAAATGTCTGTCAGCATACAACACGAATCAAGAAAGATCTGTCGTTAAATCATAAATTGTGAGTGCAGTAAAAATAGATATATTGTAAAAGTACATACTTGCTTATCGTTTATGGCACATTTCTCCACATCTTTCTTCGCCTGAACCAATTTGTGCTGTGGAAATGTGTACATGCATGTTAACTGTATGCATAAGACTTACGGTTTGAAGAAGGCAACAAATGCATCAACAAATATGTAACGACATCCTGCGGAATGAGTTCTGATCAGGTAAAGATTCATTGGCAGACACTGATAAATAGTAACAGAGACAAACCTCATCTCGAGCAACCAGCGTAATGAAGGCCCCTTGTCTGTAGCATTCCATTGCAATACATTTCCCAATCCCACTACTGCCTCCAGTCACCTAATGATTGACAAGATATTCACAACAGACTTTTTACAAGCCATAAGTCAGACTTCATATTTCAGTAATGTACAGAAAAGTGCAAACAAGTCTGAGAGTCAACACAATAATAAAACATGTTTTGAAATTTATGCAGTTTGACACATGAGTTTATTATAAGGAGATAAGCTGTATAAACAAAGAAGGAAAAACAGGGGAAAATTGCCAGGCAGGCAAACATAGACAAATTAGGATCACAGATGTTTACACAGCCAGATACCAATGAACTACCAAATGTTAAGGTTATGTAAGGTTATAATAAAAATGTGTTATTTATCCTTAACTAATACTTTGTATATCTAAATATTTTGCAATAAATGATTTTTGCCAAAAATATTTGTTTTTTAAACTTGTGATTTATCTCCGAGCTGGCAATAGTGCTAGAAAATATATTATAAAACAATACATATAACTAAAAATATATGTAATGCAAAAAAAGTATTAAAACTAGGTTGTATTTGTAGGTAAATACTGGGTTTACAACATCTAGGTAACTTTGAGCCCTTGACAAACCATGAACCTTCTGAAATCAAAATCTTTCTATAAACACTCTGTGTCCACAGCCTGAAAAGGTCCATTGCCCTGGAAACAAATTATTGCATAACCACCTTAACACTAGACTTTTTGAGAAACCAGTTCAATAATAACTTCCGCGGCAACATTTGTAAATCTATAATAATAAGAATAATAAGATGCCTGAAATACCATACAAATGTCAAAATGACAGATGTCTACATATACTGTTGACAGTCAAACTGGATGTATTCATGTTACACTAAGCAAAATAACAGTGACATTCATGAACAACTATCAGAGATCACACCTGCAACAAGTGAAAAGATCATTTTAACACATATATGGATCACATTATAAACAACAACATTACAATTGTATAAAAATACACATATTATGAAATGCTATGAATTAAAAAAGCACCAGTAACTTGGCTCTTTTGTCAGTCAGTTTCACAAGATAGTTTAGATGCTTCTAATGTTAGCAAAACGTTAGAAAAATGTTTCGAGTAAAGTTATTTAAACTTACCACCACATGGGCCCCGTTTAACTTCAAAGGTTTTGGACTTATTAATGGTGATATCATGTACAGGAGCAGCACGAAGGCCACTATGAAAGCAGCTACTACCAGAATCATAACGAAAGGCAGAAGCAGCCACCAGGAGTTAGAGGAAATCCAGTTCAAGAGCTCGGAGCTGAATGAATCCTCAGAGGACATGGGTCAACCTGATGCTTGACGTTAGCTCACAAGCTAAATCTCCCCTCACAGGCACTCACCCTCCGCGAGCACAGGCGCAAACGAGCTGCTTGTGCTTTTATAATATCTGCCGATGTCTCAAAACCCTCTAAAGAACAAATACATAACAAAGGAAATTCATATGACTGTCAAAGCAAACTCTTTCTGTTCAAAACATAAACCAAAACACAGATCTGTGCACTTCAGGACGCTCCGTCCGGGGTCGGAACTGTGGGAGTTGTAGTTTTTAAACTTCCGCTCGCCTCACTTGAGAGACAGAATAGACTACAAGTTCCAAAGTTCAACAGCGTTTCTGGAAGGAATCCTGTCCTATTAAAGGCAACATAGCGGTGAGAGGATGCTGTAAGCGATTTCAGTAGGAATGTTCGGTTCTTAATGTTTTGGAGTCGATTCCTATGCGAGGATGACGTCACGCCCTATGTTGGATGTTGCAGTGGCGTCGCCTTCTTGGGAGGATGATTCTCCACTGCAACCGTTGTTTTGATTTGTACCGTTACTTGTTTTGTTTGATATATGGTGAAATCGAAAGGGAAAGAACAGTGGGTTTTCATGAACGACTCTGCGAAGTGCTATTGCAGTTTTTAACACAACAAGACCGACCTGCCATAGTTATAATTTCCTAACGAAACAAGAAAAACACAAAAATGCATTGACCGCACTAGCAGCAATCCTCCCATGATGGCGCAACATTCAACTCGGCGTGACGTCAATTAAGCTTCATTACAATTCCTGCTTTGGGAAACGAAAAACAACTCCTGCTCAATTCCCTGTTGTATTACAGATTTTTATTTAATATTTAAAAAAGTACACATTTTAATGCAATACCATGTTCTAAGCTGTCACTTTTTACATGTATTAATTGTATATTGTTTCTATCACAAAAACCTTAACCAAACATGTCGATCCTGTCCTGCAATTCCAATGTATCCTTAATAATTTCATTGATAATGTAATTTACAAGCCGTTTCCAAAATAAAGCACAGGTCAAATTACTATTCACTATTTAAGTGTTAACTTAATAAATTGTTTTAAAAATATGTAAGAATACTGTGCATATAAGTGTAAATGAATTAAGTAGCTCAATTTCTCTTTACTGACTAAAATACATTTTCTCGTCTTCTCATCCAATGTTAAATGCAAGTAGTGCAGACAGGTGTTGAAAATGTTTTGTGCAGCTATAAACATATAATTCTCTTCAAGCACATACTGATCTCATCGGTAGAGAGTAAGAGAAGTTCCATTTACAGTCAGTCTGAAAAGACAAATTTATTTATATGGTTTGTTAAATGTGTGGTTATTTAATATATCTGCATTGCGTATGCAATCAAAGCTTTCGCTTTTATGCATGCAGAATATTTGACGTCATTACTCAGCTCTAGACTTTATACATTATTTTAGACTGGATTCATTTTAAAATAGATTCCTGGCCCTAGATTCCAGTCATTCTTTCAAACCAAGTCATAATTAGTCATGAATCTCAACACCACGCCTTCCATAGAATGTGAAACCATTCACACTAAACGCAAAAATGATTGACTATTAAAACGGTTTCTGGTTGGCTAAAACAAGTGTGAAATTAATGTACACCTCCCTGACAGAAGAGCAGAAACATGTTATTTCTCAAGACATTCATTTCAGTGATATAGGGCCAATTTTCCGTGTGACGTTAACACGATTTAAAAACAATTCAAGGACAAGATACTTAATTTCAACCTTTATTTACATGTGAATAATAAAATGAACAAGCTAAACCAAACCTTGACCACTTTAAAACTGGAAACTGTGTTTAAACAAACCAAACATACCTACGTTTTTTGTTATTCTAATAGTACAATGTCTTATAGGTTCTCAAATGACAAACCACACCCTAAGTGCATAGGAGTATACTGTTTGATATAGATAGTTGTACAGGTGTAAATGAAATGTGCAAATATCATCCAATACTTCCCAAACTTACTGCTTATAAAAACATAGGTAGCAAGGGAGGTATCCGTATGTAAGCATCTGTGTGTATGAAGCTAGAGGAAGAAGGACCAGACAAACAAAGAGGAGAAAAATGCAGAGAAGGCACATTGTGTGCTGAGCGTCAGTAAGTGAACTGACAATAAACCAAACGCTTAAGTCAAATAGAGAATGAATATTACAGCAATATTCAAAGCTGTAGACAGCAACAAAAACACATGTAGTATACGTCGAATCCTTATTTAAGAGGGACCCTGGCTATAACTGTTCAACATGTTTAGGGAAGTGTTGTATCGAATGCCATTGCACATATTCAAATGAGAAGCAGTCTATATATTCATGTAAAATGAGAGCAGTTATTACACGCATGTGATCAGAAACTGCACCTCCACCCATAAAAAAGGGTCTTTACAAAAACAATACAGAGCCATTGAAACTTTTTTCTCTTTCCAAGGTAGGCCCATAAACAATAATAACAAATATTTTAAGCTGGGGATGAAAACTCTTTGTGATTGTTCAGATACTTGGAACTCTTTTGATGTTTTGTCACTGCAAAAAATGGACTCTTTAAAACTGCTTATGTTTTACCGAAACCATTTAAACCATAAAAACACAAATGATTAGGTTTGAGATTGCCGAACTAAACGATTAAGGGTGCATGATGGTCTTAAACCTTAAAGGTTGCCTCAGAGGCAGAGCAGCTATTAACAGATAAGTGGACAAAATTCAGTTCAGACGATGGTACATAGAGCTTTGAAGTAACACACATTTCTGGCTACTTGTTGGTCAGAGGAAGAATATTGGTATGATGGAAGAGAGGGCCGTGAGAAGGGATGATGTTACAATTAAACTGTTTGCTTTGGCTTTAGGAGAGATCAGCTCTTTTTAACCCTCCTGTCCAAAGTCTTCAGTGAACTTCTTCAGCTTGTCCAGATCGTGTTCGTTGACGGTGGGCTTTGTGTTGGCAAGAGACCTCAGCATGTCTGACTGTGAATAACAAAATTTTGTAGGAATTTAGAATGGATTATATAGACCACTTTTCAGGATTTAAACACTGGTCCAGATGCTATTCCGGTTTCTGTATAAATGTATATATATTTATTTAGTATTTTTTTTAAATCTGACACATTTGATTAAATCTTAAAGATAATAGTTTTTAGCATTTTGATTTGGTTATAACGGTTCTGTTGGTTGGTTTTGTTCAAACATGAGTGTAGTGTTAAAATACTGAAACAGGAAGTTCTAATGGACCAGTGTTGTTCTTGACTTCTGACGTAGTCTTTAGGGAATATGATGATATCGTAACAACAAAATTGTTCTTTTATATTAACCAAACACAGTGGTAATGCATATTATTGAATTATGCTGTGAATTAAAGTGTACAATTTTATTCGGAACTTGGGTGTATACAATGATTATGATTAATGAAACATTTATATAACATCTAACAACAGCTTAACATTATGTAACACGAGTTAAAAACAACTCGATACAATAAAACTTATATAATGGAGATCTCTGAAGTAAACAATAAACATACAAAGGACACAGTTTTCTTCTTTCTATGTAATATACTTTTTTCTCATGAATGAAAATCACATTGGGGGGCGATATAGCCAAAATCTTCTATCGCGATAGAAGCACTTTTTTATCACAATAACGATACATATCGATATACTAGTTTATTTAAGGAAAGTCTAATAAAAAATTTAACTAATTCAGAAGGATGGGCCAGGCGTATTTTTGGTTTAAGCTTATTATCCATTATTTTATTCAAGAACTTTTTTATTTCTTAATATATATATATATAAAAAGTTGTTTCTTGTTGATATTCGAACATTATATCATAAATGAAATGCTCTAGCAAGTGAAATATAATAATTTGTGGCGAGGAGCGCTAAATTCAAACATGTTCTTTTATAAAAGCTCATCATACCTGTATTATGAAACTGCACGTCATACAGAAACATTATTATTAATTATTGTATTATTAACAAATATTAATATATTCCCATTGTTAATGGGAGACTTCTATCAAAGGAATCATCTGCCATCATTGTTTTAAACAAATATGCGTGCAGCAAATCGCTTTGTTCATCTGGTAAAACTGTGAATCTTCACGAGTAAAATGAGCTCAAATACACATGATTCATATTGGAGGAGCACGTGGTAGTTTTATTTCACAACCTTGTTGTTAATTTCTCACATTCTATAACCAAACAAGTTCCACACCACCTCATCGTTTGTTTTGTCACAGGGAAGAGAACTCGCTGCTGCCCCACAATGGCAGGCAGCTTCATCAATTACCGAAGTGAATGCGCAGTACATGTAGTAACCTAACATGCGAAGTCATGTGATCTCTACCGCGATAGAGACGATAGTCCAAAAATGTCAATAGGTTGACAAATTTCTATCGGTTAATCGTTTACCAGTATATCGCCCACCCCTAAATCACATACTGTATAAAGGGTGTATAATAAAAGCATGTACAGTACTGATTACTCATAGTGATCAGAATGTCCAGTTTAGAAAACTGAAAACATGCTTACCATAGAAACAATTGGTTCCAAAAGCTTCTCTCCAGGAACGTTCATCCACGTCATCTCAACAGCCTGGGGGTCGCCCGGGGAGCAAGGGGTAAGGAGGTCGTCAACTATAAGGTTTGGGTCATCTCTCGATGGTCCCCGTACCTAATGAGGAAATAATTGATGTGATTAATAATTCCAGAAATTCCTATTCCAGTTTGTTATGTTCAGGTCTGTATTTTGCTAAATTCAAAGATTACACAAGAACTGGCTGAACTCACCCGTTTAAAGTGAGTGGCGGACTGGACTTTCCTGACTGGCTGCATGAGAGCATCTCGGACTATAACGCTGACGTCAGCACCAGAGTAACCATCCGTCTTCTTGCCCAGAGTGTTGAAGTCTGATTCTGTGAGGCTGTTAGGTGTGGAGCCCAGGTTCAGCTTAAACATAAACGCACGAGCGTGCTCTTCCGGCAGGGGGATGTAGATACGCTTCTCAAACCTAAACACCACAGATACGGATCATTAAAGTTTGTGACCTGTAGATCTTCCCCGGAAACATTTTGCATGCTTCATACTGATTCATGCTCTTTAGCTCACACCTATGACGAAGGAGTGGAAAAACCTGTTTAGGTATCAGATTCTTTTGTTTTTAATCAGATGACGAATACTGACATGTGCTGTGTTGCAAACCCCAGCAAGGTTTCAATGGAGGCAGCATGGAAACAAATGATTACCGTCTTCTGATAGCCGAGTCCAACGTCCAAGGGATATTAGTTGCTCCCAGCACCAGGATCCCTTCATTGTCATTACCAACACCTATTAAAAAAATCTGTATTAGACGATAATAGCTCATCCAATAAAGTAACAGAATCACATTTCACCACAAAATTCTAAGAACAATAAAAAAGTTATATTTGGAGTAGGAATGTGCACGAATGTTAGAATACTCGATCCGACCTTACTATTAGAATATTCATGTCACCACAAGGTTAAGTTACAGCTACAGAAATTCATAGAGTTGTCACGTCTTACTTAACACTTCTTCACTTCATCTGTAATGATTTTATAATATACAGAAAATAAAAAAAAACACAGATCGCAATCTAGTTTAAATATTACTTGTTCGGAGGGGTTGTTCTTATTAAAGTTATATTAGTTCGTTAAAAAATACATGAAATAATGCTAATTTCAACAATTTGAAACATGTAAATGTATTTTTCACTGCAACAATTGTAAATGAATTTGGTTTTAAGATTAGACTGGCACCTTTTTCCACAACTTAAAGCATACATTTTCATTTCAGAAGTTTAAAGTTTTCTCCAAATAAATAAACCTTTATACTGGATATAATATTAATGAGTTATGAATATTTAATGATAATTATAAGCTTGATGTAAAATTGTGACAAAATAAAAAACGTAACAAATTGCCTCATTATTAACTTAATTTAAATAAACTCATTTCTATTAGCTCAATTATTCGAATATGAAATTATTTAAAAATGCCCACCCTTTTTTGGAGTTAACTTATGGTATTATGTCAATGACAAACACATTTGCCCTGAAATTCTTATTACTTTAATTTGTCCAAGCATGAAAGTTTTTTTTGTAATTGAATTATTCTCAATAGTGATGATTACAGTAGTGATACACTTTCAACATTTATTTAAATAAAGCCAATAAAACAAATGCCAGCATGTTGTATAATATACAAAGCTCACAATGTAAATAATAAATCATTAGCTTTCACATCACCTTGCATCTGGACAAGAAACTCTGTCTTGATTCTGCGAGCTGCTTCACTTTCATTCTCGCTTCTCGAGCCGCAAAGTGAATCGATCTCATCGATGAAGATAATGGAGGGCTTGTGTTCTCGCGCCAAAGAAAACAGGGTCTTCACCAGTCTGAGGAGAGAAAAGAAGCAATTAAAGATTGCAGAGAAAATTCTTTCTCTTAATTTCAACAGAATTCACACTTATTTAACACTAATCTTAAAAAAGCAAAACTTTGGTTTTGATACAATTCCATCCTCTGATATCAATGCTAATTATAACCCAAATCAATACCTTTGGCAACAAATTAAAAAGCCAAATATGACTGATTTATGAAACTATATTGAGTATCAATAATTCACAGTACGTACACAGTTTTTGCAGATAACACAATCAGTGGAACGAAAACACAGCAATGTGTAAGTTTTAGGTTTAGCGATTTCTTTGAATAACACATTTCTGCAGCAGCCCAACCACACAGTCTTCCTTACAATGTATCAGAAAGCACAGGAAATGCAAAACACTGGTGGTTTCAACCTTAAGCCGATCAGATCTTTCATTTTCTCAGTGCTCATTTAAATTATACTGTGTGACCATTTCCAGATAAAGATTAAATTATATCACTTTCATACCCAGTCCACATGCTTAAACATGTGATCACATGACTGTAACCATAAAAAGACCCATTGCCCCACAACCTAAAGACTCACTTTTCACTCTCTCCCAGCCACTTGGATACCAGGTCCGAGGAGGAAATAGAGAAGAATGTGGAATTGTTGGCTTCTGTCGCTACAGCTTTGGCCAGGTAAGATTTACCCGTGCCAGGAGGTCCGAAGAGTAGAATGCCCCTCCAAGGAGTTCTTTTCCCTACAATAAACAGAACCTGAATAATTAGTCACATCTGGAGGAGATAGTCCTGGGATTCACTTTTTACAGGATTTTTTCAAATTTAGCTTTGGATAACTGGATACACCAATAGCTCTCACAGGGTGGGAGGAAAAAATTGATGCATCGCGATTTATTATCTACCGAATCTCAAAAATTCTGAATCGATTCTGTATTCAGTTTAAATTGCTACTGTGCGCAGAATAGAAATATCCGTTGAGAGATGAGAGTAAATGTGCTGGTGAAGTCGATTCGTTCTGACCAAGATGGTCAAACTACGACCTGCTCCATCAAATTTAAATCAGCTGTGTGGCAAGACTTTGGAATTTGTGAAGACAAAGAGAAAGGTATCGTTGATAAGAGCCATACTTTGTGCAAAGTCTGTGGGGCCAAATTCAGATATTTCGGCAACTCGACTAACATGAAGTAACACATTACGGGGTTTCACTCGGAACTGGAGAAGCAGCATTCTGTTTTGCACACTACCAATTTCAGTCAAAGGACCCGCGAGCAAGCAGCACATCTTCCATCAAATTCTGAAAAGGCAAAGCGAATAACCTGATCAGTGGCGAGTTTTATCGATTAAAGTCGTGTGTCCACCGAAAGGTTTACTCCTGCGGCCGGCATGTTTTTTCAATTGTTTTCAAAGGTAACACCGAGCTTTTAAAAAAAGCCATCAGTTTACTTTACTTTTTTCGCTCAGCACTGGTGCCCTGCGTTTTTCCACGATCGGTGCCGGCGTTCAACTGAGCGCCTATAGTTGAAAAATGCTCAACTTTGAGCAGAACACTGCGCGTAACTGCGCCTCGGTGGACACAGCCCCTTAGATTTGCGGCATTACTCCGTCTTGGATAACCAAGGATTTTGCGCAAGGTTACAGGTTCTTGAGCCGCGTTATAACCATCAGAGCGATATTCAGTGAGACAGCTATGGAGTTTATTCAGACGCAAAACTCGGACGCATGAAAACCACACGCGCGCGTGCGTGATTAAGCACGCAGAATAGTTCCAGTATCCACACACGGAAAAGAATCCTTGCGAGAGCGGATTTCTGATCGCATGCAAAAAGGCATTCCGCAAGCAGAGGCTTTGACGAGCATGCGTGAAATCTCTCTAAGCTCTCACAACAGCTCAACACTTGCTCGCTCGTCGAGTTGACTTCTAAGACTTTGAAGGTGGGACAATGGCAGACTTCTCCGATTCTTTGATTGGTCACTTTTAACATGGTTGTGGTGAGTGACAATGCCTCTAACATGGCTGTTGCAGCACAGCTTGGCAAGTTTCCACAGGTGAGATGTTATACTCACACACTTAATCAGCGAGCATTGAAGTTGCAGGCTGTAGGGAGGGTGAGGCGGACCGGTGTCTAAAGATTCCCACCCTTCCTCAATAAGCCCTCTTGATTATATCACATTCCAGACCACCAAATCAAGGCTCTTGGTGCCTTTCAGAGTAGTATATTAATACAATGGAAAGCCACTTGCCTGTGAAAAGATGTGGGAATTTGATTGGCAGAATGACGGCTTCTTTTAAGGCCTCTTTGGCCCCTTCTAATCCAGCAACATCATTCCAATTAATATTGGGTTTCTCCATGACAATAGCTCCTGTGATAAAACATAAACTATTAGTATAATAAAACTTGTAATCCGAAAGCAGTAAACTGGGATTTAATAAATTTGCTTTATGTTTCCTATTTGTACACAACATCAAAGAAAAGATACATGTTGGTTGGACAAAGAAATCAATTCAAATTCCCAGCTCTGGTTGAAAAGATGTTGCTGTGTCAGGCTGGTCAGAATGCTCCTCTTAAGTAATGCGTGATTGGTGGATAGGGATTAACTAACCTGAAAGTTGGTTCTGAAATTTCTTTTTCTCTGGGTCTCCTTCTCCTTCATCACTCTCATTTCTATAAATAAAAAATAAAATGTGAACAACACAACCAGAACTATAAAAATCATAATAAGAGAAAGAGCAGAAAGGGAAGTTTGCTCCCTTATCTATGCAAATAGGACAACATTCTAATCACAACAAAAAATGTTACGCTGCATTAATAATGACGATTATTCTGTCAATTATGCATAATTATTACACTTTACAGCCAATTAACATGGTTTAATTTGCTGCCGTTGAACGTTCGTTACCCCACAAATTGACAAAATGAACAACTTCTGAACTTATCATGAGGATGTTGTGTGCTTGCTATTAATACATTAATATCGCAACAAATGGTCTTATCATGCTGGAAGACAAAAATCATTATCACAATAAAAAAAGGATTCGCTGTTGAATATAATTTGACATATACATAAATAAACATACAGAGAAGAGCCTTTCCAACACAAATAATACCACATTTCTGGTCACCCAACATACATGCCAGCGTCAATCCGTCTTTATATATTTCTATTACTGGAACTTAACTTAATAAAGAGATTTCTATTTTGTATATTTTTGAGTGAGTTTTGAATGATTACTGTTAATTAAGCAATGTTGTGAGAATTTTGTAATTTTTTTATCCACATCACCCACCCTTTATCACTGGACTGGGACTCCTTTACAGGCTTCGCTGGGGCCTTTTCTTTTTTCTTCAAATACTCTTTCAATTTTTCAGCCCGGTCCAGATACTCAGCACATTTTGCTCGGATGCTTTGTTTGGCCTTATCGCCCTGTGCTTCATCTTTATGAGAAACAAACATAGTGAGTAATGGTATAGGGAAAATGCAGTGACAATACATCAGTTTTTTTTGTTTGCAACAGTGATGATTACATTGATTAGAGCATTTATCCCACTCAAGATCTGTTTCTAAAATGATTTGGCCTGATAAACAGACATAAAGACAGCATACTGTCTGTAAATAAAAATATATTTTACAGCATACTTACATTTAACAACATGAAGAAAGTACTGAACAGCATGCTGATATAGACGCAGGGCCTCTTCATAGTTTTCAGCCTTATCTTCCTGAGCTGCCTTACTGGCGAGATCTATAGCTTTCTGTGTGGTAGATAGAAGCAATCATTTTTATAGAAACACTTTAATATAAATGGTCATAACATGGTTAATTCGGGGACTTGTAAAGATAGCTATATGTGAAAATATTTAAACAGACAGAACACAGGCAAAAAGGCTCAAGAGAAAAACAGTCATAGAAAAGCATGTGTTCAACACCATACCTCCAAAACAAACAATGATGAATATGGATTCTATTATTTCTGAGTTTGATGTCATTGGTCTTTACAGTGAATAGGAGCAACCATAAAAAAGTTTTCAAGTATGAGCTTAGCATTGTACTGATGTCAGAAGTGCTGGTTATTTATGAACGTGGGATTAAAACTCAACCACTGTATTTCTGACAACGTATTTTGACATTATTATCAATTCAATTTGCTAGATCACAATGTAGTTTACTGTAGCCTACATTGCTAACATCCAATCCTTTGCTAAACAAGCTATGTTTTGTGTTTTGGTAAGATGGTCTTAACAATTATATTTAAGTGTAAGGTTAGAGTTTGAAAACAAGGATTTGATCTTCAGGTTAGACGATTAAACCAAGCATACTGTACAGTTAGCTCATCTGATCTAACATGCTATACATCTTTGTCTTATTGTAAACTCGCGAAAACATTATGATGCCATTTGAAGTCTCAGCTACATTAAACACTGACAAGACCTTTTCACAGTTGACTGTATCTTTGTATTTTAAGTTAAAGAAAACACGAGAGCTGGTGGGTTAACCATTTCAAAATATTTATTACAAAAGTAACATTTTCAACTATAGCAATATAGGCTACAGATATTACAACCGTGATACATATTTGAATTCAACCCACAAATGAACGTTGTTGATGTCAGTCGATGAGATATTTGTTTTGGAACTTACCTGCAAGTTGTTGTTGGCAGCCATAAGGGCTGAAAAATGAAGACAACACGATGTGTTTGGAAAATATGAATAGTGTTATAATAACAAGACGTCTCTTAAACGCTCTTTACATATATAAAAAGCGAAAAAGCGCAATCTGATCAAATTTCAGTACTTTTTTTTAGAGATCGTTGAATAACAACGGAAAAACAACTTCCGCAATAAAATGTCGAATGTCACTTCCGCCTTGACGCTCACGTGTTCCAAAAATGTAATGACGTATCGCGCTCAAGACACGCCTATTTGACGCACCCTTTCCTGTATCGGGGACTATAAATATGTCATAACTTACGTAATGAAAGTTTAGGTCATAGTTGAAGTCATATCGTTTAGATCGCAGGTTGTTTTGATGCTTATCATTTTAACTAAAACTGTGACCTTTCAACTGCGGTTCATTTTCATAATGGGCCTATTGAAAAAAATATTATATGTAGGGCCTATATTTGAAAGAATAATGATATTTCATTACAATTAAGACAGTATGATGACACATTTTAAATAATATTCCATATTTGCTTTAAGTGGATGCTGTCATGCCCCTGAGTGCCATTTATAAACAGAACATTTAAGACATTCTTCATTTGTTAACTTCCTCTGAATGTTATGTTTTAGACAATCTTCCTTTGGAGTATTGTTTTAATACGTAATCAATTTATACATTTGGTTTTAAAAACAGTTTAAGGCTATATTCTTGAACACTTGTTACCGACTTCAGGTTTCTCTTTTTAACTCCTCCCACCACGAGTACAAAAAGTAAAACTCACCAATCAATAAGACATCAATAAGATAACACATCTGGTATTAGCAATGGATTGTATGAATTCTGTGTTCTGTTTTGTGGCTTTAGTTTTTGTGTCAAGTTTATCCAATTACTTAATTTCATATGGCAGCATAAATAACCTAACCTTTCCAGTGGTCCTATAATATGGCTAATGACAAACAGTGATTAGGATAGGCCACACCAACCTTTTCACTTGCACAAAAAGAACCAAACCAGAACATAAACCAACACCCTTAAAACAAACTTCAAAGACAATACCCCACGGTATGTGGAAAATCATTCAATGCGTCACTGTCCAAATGCAGAACAACCGAGTCACCTTCTAGACTTATATGAGGATGTTTACCTAGACATTTATCTAGAGAGGACCAGACCTTCAGATGACCAGGTATTTAATGTAAGCTGAGAGGAGGGGCAACATAGCATCATTATGCCCTAAAGGCATAAGTCTTCTCAAGAGCCCTCCTTCCAGAGCATAATTTCAAAATCATAAGCGACATATACTAATAATCATATGAAATAGGTAAACTACAGTACAGCACACAAATGCAGTGTCCAGTTGAAACAAACCCTTGTCAACTGCAAAGGTACAACATTAGGGCATTAACATTAACAGAAAACAGCCTTATCTTAACTTTCTGTTACTAGAACTTTAAATTCTACAATAAAAAGACAAGTATTCAATCAACAACTACAATAAAGATGTTTGCCATGCTTGCTCATGCCAAAGACTATGAAATTACTCAGAGGCTTATACCAGCACAGACAACAATAAAACCAGCAAAGACAGAAAGACATGTCAGGTTAAGTTTTACATACTTTTATAGGAAACAAAGTCTAAGATGTCCAGTGTAAGTATGCTAGTATGTTTCTGAGGAGAAACTTACCAGAGCTATTTTTAAGTCGCATCCTCCGTTTCTTATAGTGACAACAAGGCAACATATACAAATACAGTCAAACTGGCCTATGGTTAATTTGGCACCACGCTGAAGAACAGGTGTGGTCTCAATAGAATTCTATATTAATCCATCATTGTTTTTTTAAATAATATGTAAACAACAAGGGGAATGACACCCCTACAAAAAACTAAATCTTATAAGAAATGAGTGATAGATGCATTATCGATAATAACCTCTTTCTTATCAAGATAGTCTTGAAGGTCTTCCGCTCTGTCAAGATACTGCTTACACTTCTCTCTGATCTTCTCATTACCCTCTTTACCCTGCGGTTCACCTAAATACATTCAAACAAAAGAGGTTAAAATGACAAGATGTCAGGCAGATTGTGGAACAGACCATTTTAAAGTACTGTAAACATATTATGACTTAAAATGCGCTCACGTTTTACTATATGCAGAAAATACTTCACTGCATGTTGATAAGACTTAACAGCCTCTTCATAGTTTCCAGCTTGGTCCTCCTGTGATGCTTTGTTAGCTACAGCTATAGCTTTCTGTAATTTGAAATATTGCATTTGAGTTTATAAATAATTAACTGAAGACTCATATGAAGCTTGAGGTATACTAAAGCGAAATATAAATAGTCTATAGATAGTCTTAGAGAAATTGTAATCTAATACATCTGCAGAACTATATTAAAAAACATTTCAGCAGCAACAACATTATGTGACCCATACTTAAAGGGATTGGTTATCCAAAAATAAAAATTCTGCCATCATTTACACAGCCACTTGTAAACACAAAAGATGATATTTTGAAGAATGTTGTTAAATGGACCCCATTTACTTGCATTGGTTTTGTGTCTATACAATAGAAGTGAATATGGGCCAGTGCTTGTCAGTTACCAACATTCTTCAAAAAATTCAAAAAAAAAAGAAAGAAAGTAAATGATGAAATTTTTGGATTAACTTTCCCTTTAACTTCCGGTAGACCTCCGCAAAAATGAATAACTGTTGAGTAGTTTTAAAATAATTTAATACAATTAATATACAACAAAATATGAATATGAATTAATATTAATATCAAATATAAAATGTTTTTTTTCACAGACCGGAAGTTAAGTTTAGGCCATGACACCTTCTATACTATATTTCTTTATATTTAACAAGAAAAAATATTTTACAATGCTTTTTAAAAATAACATAACTTCCACGAAGAAAATTAAAGTGTATTTTAGGACCATTAAGATATTAAGTTACAATTTAGGCTTTTTCACTTAAAACAGCATAAATTAAAAGCAGTAGAGCAGACAATATACTAATAATGTGTATTTTATCATGCGATTAATAAAAATGATAATGATCTTAAAATAGATATAGATTATCATGGGTATGATAAAGACTAATATTTCCTTAGTCTTATAAAGAGTCGCATAACAATGTTCACATAATTGTTCATACTCAAAGAAATACATGTTTATGTTCACACTGACACATTTAACATGTAACGTTAGGGTACTTTTAGGAATAGTATGGCGGTGTCTCAGAACCCAGAGAGATGTCTAGACAACCTTATCTGCGCATCCTAGAGAGTAAATGGAGTCTATACAAGCAGCTCTTTGGGTTTGAAACACCTCTTACGTATCATACTCTGAAATGTTCTTAAGATTGTTAAAGATACAAAGTTTAAGAATAAATAATCGTTGCGCAGATCTGTAACGTAAAACCATACAAACCTCGACATGAACCGTTTCTCTATGACTTTGTTTACCTGTAAATTTGTAGGCTCCATATAGCGCTGATTTGATGAAGTAAATCACTTGTCAGTTTGAGTTTCGTTTGCTGTTGGTGTTCTCTGTTTTTTGTCCGTGTTCGACACGCCCACTGGACTCATAGACGAGGCATGATAGTGATTGAGTTGAGGAACAGCGCCACTTTATTCTCAGACAGCCTGGGGAAATATTACAAGAACTTAAATATTTAGACACCCCGCTAAATAAGGCTATTGATCACAGTTAAAGGATAAGTTATTTACCTCTTGTACATATAATAATAATACCTACGTTTTTATTGATATAATCCATATGGTTTTGGCCTACTTTGAGATTTTCCCAATTTTTAATTTCTCAAATTCATTAGTGTCATTACTCTATACACAAGTTTATTATTGATTCTGCAATGTAAAAATCGTAACAGTTATATTTAATCAGCCAGGCATGAAACAGCGCTCAGTTTAATAAAATAGGGGACAACATAACCAGTTATGGGTCAATTTTTCGATGAAAAAAGCTGAATAAATAAGCTTTCCGAGTTTCCATTGATGTATGGTTTGTTAGGATAGAAATAACAAATATTGAGAAAATCGCCATTAAAGTTGTCCATCAGAGGCGCTGTAGCTCCGTTGCTTAGAAGAAACAGTTTGTTTTAATGCTTTTTTTAAATGTTTTATTGAACATTTTGTTATAACAAAACAATGTTACAACCGAAGTTTGTTTTAATGCTCTCTATTGGCTTACCGCTGTAATGACGTTGTGGAAAGTATTAGAGACATAAATACCGACCTTGGGTGCTTCTATAAAGTTAAATATACACTTTAGGCAGATGTCATTTTCCTCACTTCAATAAAATAAGTTAAAACATGCTTAAAAGTGGTCAGAAATGTATATAAGGTATGTGAAATATATGTTATTAATATAAATATTATCTATATTAATAAATTAACTATTAGGTAACATTTTATTTTACGGTGCCCTTGTTACACACGTTATAGACTCGCCGACGTCACGCTTACGTCGCGGCACTAGCTGGAGGCAAAACAAAGGGAAAACTGGAGCCGGCCCATAATTAATACAAGAATTAGGATGGTTGGGAGTGGATAAAATCTCTTTAAAAGTATTGTTAGGAAACGGGTCAAGGCAAACAAGAGTACTTTAAATATTATTTAAATACTTAAGAAACACAGGAACAATAGATAGAATCTATCCAAACCTAAGTACTCTCTCCAGATCAGAAGGGGGCGGTAATGGGCCTTTTCGTGGGTTTGCCAAACCGCCATAAAACACCAGAAGAAGAAGGCGGCCGTTACAAACCAGCACAGATTCGGCTACTTAAGGAGATTCAAATATCATCTTGTTGTGTTGTTTAATGCCACAATCGACAGATTACAGTCTCCAATTTAGTATTTTAACACATTCCCCTGGCATTGTCAAACAAAAACACTGACGAAAGCTGTAGCTTACACAATAAAACGAGCGGACTGAAAAGAAACGATCATAAACATGCTGGCGTTGCACTTCATAACAGTAACATAAGATAACAACTACTGTCTTTTGTTGGAGTGGAATGTAAAAATATCTCACGTATGACTTAATCATAAACTGGGGAACACGGTTATTTCTCAAATAGTGTTAACATCTGAATGCATATGGTATGCACGCTAACTTTGTTAGTTAGACAACTAGCAGTTAACTAACGGCCAGAAACTAAACATAAAAGAAACTCTTTGTCATATTTTAAATTGTCACAAGGGCATAAGTATAAAGGGAGAGGGAAAAGTGAGAAGGCTCATGTTATGTGATAAAGTAAATGTATTTGCCGAGGTTTGCCACACTTAGCACACGCAGGCAAGTACAGATGGTCTACTACTTCCGGGATAAATTCGAAGTGCAGAATGATGCACACTCTGACGGCTGAAATTACCCACAACTCACCACGAGTATGCGGAGTTTAGTTAATTAACAAATGTAAATATACAGTAAACATTGCATGCCAAATAATGAATGAATAAATTACTTAATGGAAAGAAGAGCTGTATTTTGATTTGTGTGACAGTTATTGGCCACAATGTTGTCTAGCAACAACGGCCACTTCCGCTTCCTGTTAGTATGTCCCAGTTTGTTCAAACTATTTTGCCATTCACTCAAAAGTACCTACTATTCCAACACAAAATCAGTCCCTATTATAAGGGCAAGTATAAGTAGAGATGTTTTATGGTAAAATGGCCCTATGCTTTTTGACCTATGATGTATTAACAACAACCTATAGGCTACCTAAGCGTTGATAAAAACATAATTTAGTCCCGAGATAGTCATTTATTGGCACTTACATTAAAAACGGAGTCTCAGAGTCTTATATTTATTTGATTTACTTTTGAAAATTGACCGTTGCTCAGCTCATGTGGCATCATGTGATACAATAGATTAGTGTCCATTCGATCCACACCCACGAATCTCGGCAGAAGTAGTAGACCATTCAGGTATTTCTCGTCTAGTGTTTTCTGCATAATGAGGTTTCGGACATACTATTCATGACTCAAACTCATTTTCAAAAGTGACTGCGAAAATCGCCTACTTCTAAACTACTTCTTGCCCCCAAGTTTTGTTGGCTATATTCCAGTGCTACTTAAGACTGTTTTTTTGGTCACATATGTTATGTGAAGCTCCTTCTTTATCTCTGTATCCAACAGAAGAGTTCCTATCCTAAAAATGTAAAAGTCTATGCAATCTTGAATGCCTGAGAAAAACATAACATGACAATGTCACATTTCTTTTTGCATTGTGAAAAGTTGAACTGTAGCCTCCGTGTTGCTTAAATTAAGTGAGATTAGAGATTTTTGCAAACAGAGAATCTGTTGCTCATCTTGTCAACGGCTGTGTGAGGGGAACTTTGTGAAGTCCACAATAAGTCCTTTTGTTTTTGGTGCATATGAATTCCTGGTTTTGTTTTGCTAGTTTGGCTGTTGTCTAGAAATCAACGTAATGTGTGTATATAGCAATGGAAGCCAACCATTTCTGTGAAAGAAGTGAAGGATCTGCAGCGATTATATGTATGTTCTTCTATATGTATGAATCAGAGTCGTTGTTGCCTGAAGTGCTGTTTAATAGAGCTGTAAGGGCAGTCGAGACATTTATACTGGTCAATGACAACATGGAATAAATGAACAAGAAGGAAAAACATGAGTGTATAAAGATAGACATGCCAATTACAGAACCAGGATACACACAGAAATAAATAGAATTTCTATCACAATACATCTGCACTACTGTAGTAAAAGCATCAACTTTACACAAACATTAAACACATGACTGGCACAGCCCCAGGGCAGGCTTGGGGCCCAAGCAAGTGGAAGAAAATTCATAATGATTCATAAAACATCAGCGTTTCCGCTATATTCATTCTGATGCGCGCTTCATGCCCTGCGCACATGGAGGTGCACACACAAAACTGTGTTTCTGATTTAGGAAGTCTGTCTCTTGATTTAGTCACTTCTTACGACTTCTTGGATAAACTTTAGTTTTCATTCAGTTGGAAAATGTCGACGGTGCTTGCCCACGAGCTTGAAGTCTCTTTTTCCCGGGGCAGTGATCCCCTCTCTAGCCATCACTCTGTACAGTGAGCGGCAGGATGAAGCACCACATTCAATTTACCTTATGACACAGGTGACTCCTGAATGAAATGAGTACAAAACGGTGTTTTCTACAACCTATCACTGTTATCAACTGTTTTGAATATAAACATTCATTGTCTGTAAATATGCAAATGGTTACCCAGCCGGAGGTTGTATGAGAATAGTCAAATCACCATTAGATGATCGTGTTATAAGTCAGAACTGACAATAGAAACTGAAATATGTCAATGAGAATGGCTTTTTTGTTGTAAATATCCTCACTGTTGTCATAAATCTCAAAAGGTAAGAGTTTGTTTATGCGTATTTGGTGGTGTTTCCTTGCCAATTATGAATTTTATATTGATATAATGATGATCAGGTTAGGGTTTGCCTTACATTACCAATATTTAGCCTTCATTATTAGAAAATCCACTGTGCTTTAACATACAGTGCAAAATGTTTTATCACACAAATATTATGATGTCCTAATATATAGGTTAAAGAACTATACTTATTTGTTTAACACATTACACGCTTACATAAGAACGTGAGTCGTGAGGTGCTTGTTACACATTTGAAGTTTCAAAATGGTCAAATTATGATGTCCTCTGATCACTTCCTTAAGCAGCCTTGTAGTGGAATTGGAAGCAAAGCCCCTGTAGTCCACTTACACTGGGAACCGTCCGCTGTCCATCCCCGATCTTCAGCCTCCGCTTTCAAATGATTCGTTAATGGCCTCTTCTCAAGATAGTCAACTTAACTATGAGGACTGTCCTACTGGAGCTGGACCACCATGTCCAGACGCAAGTTGGTCGTTGTTTAAGTGAGTTAGCTAGGGAGTTTAGGGGGATGGCATTATTGAATTTGGCCACATCAGGCGTGGCAACAAGCCAAATTGGAAGTGTCATGAATTTACAAGGAGTAGAACCCAAATGCAGGCTAGTACAGGTGAAGGGGTTTAACAGGTTTATTTAAAGACAAAAACAGGATCAAAACAAACACCCACGAGGGGAAAACAAGAACAGTGCTAAATAATATTATATAGACAACAAAAACAATGCTTGACACAACGTCACACTAAACAGACAAGGCAAAGTCCAAATACCGTATACAGGTGATGCAGGACAAGACTGAGGCACCATACAAAACAAACAAGCACAGGACAATGAAACATGAGGACTATTTATAGGGGAAACAGACAAAGGATAATTATTAGGGACCAGGTGATCGGGATTAAACACTCAGGGAAAGTTAACGAGGAATCGAGATGGCGGGAAACACAGACAAGACATGAGAAGGCGCAAGTCAGCCAATATATTAGCAAAGACATGTCCTTCCCACACAAAACCCAAGGACTTATGCCATGACTCCACTGTAAGACAAGAATAACCATGACATGATAGTAGAATCATGACATAAGCCCCCCCCAAAATGAACACCTCCAGGTGTTCATCAAGGGGCAGACTAACAGGACAAGACAGACTGGGATACAGACAAGACCAGACAAAACATGGTAAACAAGATCAAAGGTAGACAATACAGAATAACGCATGGATTGGGGTGAGACAGTAGGAACAACAAACATGGGAGGGGGGGTGGGGCTAAACAAGAGTTCAAAGGAGGCGGAACAACAGGGTTGGGACAGGGCGGAACAGTCTTAGTCCGGGGTGGAGCTCGAGGGCGTGGAACCCCGGAGGACCAGACAGGAGTTCTGGAAGAAGCCGGAGTAGACCCCGGCTGGACTGCCGGTACAGACAAGGGCTGGACTGCCCACTGGAATGCCGGCTGGACAAAACAAGGTGCTGGTTGCGGGACCGGACTGGGAGCTGGTTGCGGGACCGGACTGCGAGATCGGGGACTCGGGACCGCCGGAACTGGAGCCACCGGACTCGGGACCGCCGGAACTGGAGCCCTCCCCCTCTTCGGCTTCTTTCTCTTGGACCGGCCCCTGGGATGTGTGACCGGTTGGAGAGAAATGGTGGGGGACCCGCCCTGCTCCGTGCTGGAGGAATCAGAGGGGGAGTCCCACGACTCCCTCCGTCCACGCTTTCCACGGGGGTTAGCCGATGGTGGAGGGGCTGCTGCGGACGATGTGGAAGATGCGGAGAGGCCCACGGTCCTGATCTGCAGGGCTTCACCCTCCCGGATAACACCCAACGGAGATGGGCAGAGAGGCTGGATAGGACTCCTGGACTCTGGCCGGCTCATGGCCAACCTAAGAACCCCATCGAAGTCCAGTGGGTTTAGCCTCCTCATCTCCGCTGGTGATAGAGGGACCCTGAGACCGCGGTTGAAGATCTCAGACACTTCCTCCTCCCCAAATACAGCCTCCGATGCAGCCTCCAGGAACCTGTCTGTGTAGCTCATGAGGTCTTCCTCCTCCTGACGGACACTACACAGGTAGCGAGTCTGGCGGGCTCGCTCGGACCCGTACATAATGCCTACTGGGTTCAATAATGGCTTGTTCGTTCTGTCATGAATTTACAAGGAGTAGAACCCAAATGCAGGCTAGTACTGGTGAAGGGGTTTAACAGGTTTATTTAAAGACATAAACAGGAACAAAACAAACACCCACGAGGGGAAAACAAGAACAGTGCTAAATAATATTATATAGACAACAAAAACAATGCTTGACACAACGTCACACTAAACAGACAAGGCAAAGTCCAAATACCGTATACAGGTGATGCAGGACAAGACTGAGGCACCATACAAAACAAACAAGCACAGGACAATGAAACATGAGGACTATTTATAGGGGAAACAGACAAAGGATAATTATTAGGGACCAGGTGATCGGGATTAAACACTCAGGGAAAGTTAACGAGGAATCGAGATGGCGGGAAACACAGACAAGACATGAGAAGGCGCAAGTCAGCCAATATATTAGCAAAGACATGTCCTTCCCACACAAAACCCAAGGACTTATGCCATGACTCCACTGCAAGACAAGAATAACCATGACATGATAGTAGAATCATGACAGGAAGAGTTTCAGCTTCCAAGGAAGAGCTGTGTAATTGATTTTCTTGAGTCCACTGGCTGTCTCCCTTTAAGGTCTGTGGTGTACCAACGTCCAGGCTTTTGATGGGCATTTCCGTGACCGTTGGTATAGACTCGTCCTTTATACAGAACCTGTCGTTGGCAGTGTTGGGTAAGTTACTCTGAAAAAGTAATTAATTACTAGTTACTCATTACATATTCAATAGTGTAATTAGATTACTGTCCAAATTACTCTGTCAAAAAAGTATTTAGTTACTCATTACTAATAATTACTTTCTATATCCTACATCAACCTTGATTAGTTAAATGATTCAAGAATATACATGAAACGGAATATTGAATTCATTCAAAAAATATTATTAACTGACTTATTAAGTATTACAAATGTGAGAATTATACATTAAAGCCCAGATTTTAAAGTAAGACTTTGAATTTTAGAGGCAATTACGCTATTGCACACGCATATATTTAACAAAGTATTTAGTTTAATTACATCAAAAGTAACTGTATTTAAATTACAGAAAACATATGAGTAATCCCTTACTTTACTTTTTCAAGGGAATAGTAATTAAATTACAGTAACTAATTACTTAGTAACTAGTTACACCCAACATTGGTCGTTGGTAAGCCAGACCTTGACAATAGAAATGCTTCAGGATTTGCTGGGTTTGACCTTCATTTGTACCCAACTAATGTTCTCCTGGAGTTTAACCAGCAGCCACTTTTTAGATGCTATGGTTGTTGTGATGGTTGTCATGTAATCCATTTATGCCCTGATTGGAGTTAGGCGCAACCCATTTTTCAAACGTTCTCCTCCAACCACTCAACGTGATGCCCGGATTATTATTTCCATTGCCATTGTTAAAGCCAGTGGTGAAATTGTGCAACCTGCCATTATGCCAACCTCCAGTTGTTCCCACATGGTGGTACTATCCTCTGTGGTAATACACAAATATAGATCCTGAAACCTACTGTAGAACCTACTGTAACTCAAAATATAGATACTGATATAATGGTTCTAGGCAGCCCTCTGGTGGTAAAAATGAGAATCTCCACAGGGAGGTGCACAGGAAAATGTTTTATACAAATGCTAACAAACAAGGGTCTATTTTACTGTATGCATAAAGTTTTTGGCTTGTCTGAATTTTAATCCCTTTGAAGCTTTTTGAAGGGTTTCTTAACAAATAAATAACATTTAATTGTTCTTACCACTTCATGTCAGACCATAAAAGTGATATGTTTTTTGTGCAGCAAAAGACATATTTATCACAGGTGCTATGGCAGGTAATAAATATAAGTTGCTTTATGGTCGAGGTGTTACCCAGTTTATTCTAATTCATTTTCATGCAAGTGTTAAATCATTGTAAATCACAGTTTAGCCATCAGGGAAGGGAAGACCTATTTGCCATTATTTCCCCTATAATTTGATGTACAATTACATGCATATTCTTTACACGTTTTTTCAATAAATCAATAATTTAGAAAATGTTTCCTTTTCAAGCATAAATCAAACAATATTTTGTGGGCTGTCACCTCAAACATAAAAGTTAAGAAAAATAAACATATTTTTAATTAAATATTAACTCTCTTAAAATAATTGTATATACACAATTCATCAATTAAGTAAGTCTAGCAAATTAAAAGGGCAATAACAATGTGTATTTTACAGGAATGCACAGCACTTCACATTCACAATATGTTACTGTAAAGTGACGCAAATCCTCTCAAAGCAGCATCACACAGACAGACACTTAAAAGTTCACACTTAATTCCATTTGGCAGTCCACACCATAACATTGATCTACGCTACTAATGACGTTGAGTGTCTGCTGTATAAACAGACCTTGTTGGAGCATCTGTGGTATGAAAGCTCACCATCCAGGCTTTTGGCTCTGTTTGGGTCATATGCATCAGCTCATCTGCATGATTTGGCACTTGAGCCGCAGGGTCTGTCACAAGGTTTATCCTTCAGCCAATGTCTGTCCAGCTGTTTGATGTCAGTTTGATCTCCACAGGGTCATGGGCAGAGGGATAAAAATGTACTCTAACTGAAATTATTAAAAAATTAAATACCACTTACATTTTTATGTTTGCTTTTATCTCATATTTTGTTATGTCAGTTTTACATGTGATAACATTATGCAACTTTTGTTTACCTGTAAGACCCTGGTTGACCACAGTCAGCAATCAACATGGCTTGGGCTTTATTTAGGACAACAGTTCACACAACCTACATTTCTTTTGGGACTTGGGTCCACTGAATCATTGATTGGCTCTTTTCTCATGCAGTTAATTCTGCAAATTTCAAATTTATTTAAAGACACTTTGTACATATTTAACATTGAAAAACGAAACCAAATTTTTCAAAATTGAAAAAGCTAAAAAAATAAACTTTCTATTGATATATGTTTTTTTTTGGATAGGACTATCCAGTAACTCACAGATGCTGTCTTTTTAGGCTAAGCCAGAAGTAAACGCCACACTGGTTCCCCTTGACCGAAAGCCTATGCATTTTTCCCATAGACTCGTCAGTGGAACCAGACGCTGCGTATAAAACCTAACTTCCATAAATATTTGGTGTAACTAGTTACTAAGTAATTCACTATTGTAATTTAATTACTTTTTCCTTCAAAAGTAAAGTAAGGGATTATTCTTATTTTTTCTGTAATTGAATTACAGTTACTTCGGATGTAATTGAACTAAATACTGTGTAATGTATACAGTAGTGGAATTGACATTGAAATTCAAAGTCTAGCTTTAAATGCATGCATTAATGTTTCTGTCATGATTCTGCGTCATCATGTCATGTTTTTCCTGGTCTAGTGGCAGGATCATGACAGAGCCTCATGTAAAGAGTAGAGAGAGTCGTGGCATTGTTTGTTTTGAGATGACATGTATTCTCTCTGATCTCGTTTTTGTCCCCGCCCCCTCCTTTCCTTATTATTGCTTGTTAATTATTTCATGCCCAACACCTGTTCCCCTCTTGATTTGATTCACTATTTAATGCCCCAGTGTTTTCTGTATTGTGCTGGTACATTTTGATTGTGTGGTTGAGCTCCTGTGTCTTGTCTTGTCTTGTCTAGTCTAGTCTAGTCTAGTCTAGTCTAGTCTAGTCTAGTCTAGTCTAGTCTAGTCTAGTCTAGTCTAGTCTAGTCTAGTCTAGTCTAGTCTAGTCTAATTTAGCCAACACTGTTCCATACTACATAGAAAGCGAAAATGAATAGTATGTCTGAAAAAAACAGAAGGCGAGAAATACTCAGATGGTCTACTACTTTTGCCGATATTCATGAGTGTGGATGGGATGGACACTTCTCTATCCCATGTTACCACGGGAGCTGAGCAACGGTCAAAATTCAAATGTAAATTAAATAAAGGGGAAAACTTTAAGGCAGAGGTCCGTTTTTATGTTAGTTCCAATAAATAAATTTCTTGTGAATAAATTATGTTTTTATCAATGCTCATGTATAGGTTGTTTTTAATACGTCATAGGTCAAAGAGCATACGAGTCACATGATTACAAAACATGGCGGACACTGTATGTCCAAAATGTATTCATACTACTTCCACGAATACTATATAGAATGTATTGTTTCAACGGCGATAGGTACTTATACAAATTCAGTATAAAAATTACGTGTTACTGTATGCGATTTCAGTCACAGCGAGAGTCTGCTTAGTAGTGAGCACGAAGTGGAGCACGGTATCAAGGTCCTGCCTATTCCCTGATGACTGACTCAATCGTAAATGAAAATCACGTTACCGCACCCCTCTTATAACTTACTTTAACCTACGAACACTTGGACATAAATCAACATGATAAAAACTGACTAAAATAACAGAAAAGATCTTTGGAAAAAATATTTTAAGTGTAATTGGATTTAATAGTTTGGCTACTGTCCCATTTCCATTTTGAGGGCAGGTCTTAGACCTGTACTGCAGCCAGCCACCAGGGGACGATCAAAGAGCCAGCAGCTTCACTTTTCAGGATGTGTGAGGCACCCCTGGTTAATATCCTAATGATTTTTGGCATAAAATAAATATTGATCATTTTGACCCATACAATGTCTGTTTGGCTACTACTACTACTGTTCCCATGCTACATAAGGCAGGTTTTGTGGTCCAGGGTCACATATGAAGCAAAGAATTATGTTAAACATTTTTGGTGGACCTTTAGAAATGCAATATAATATACATAACTATGTGTTCAGATGTGTATATAGACCTTATACAATGAAGTCTAATGTTTTTATTATCTTAGAATGAGTCTTTTCTATACACATAGCCTACACAGCGGTTCCCCCTGTATGGGATTCGCCATGTTGTTTCTACTGTAGCCCTAAACAGACAAACTGATCTACAGCATGTTTCGTAAATACATTATCTCCTTCGGCAAAGAAGCGGAAACACGACAACATCTTTGTCTTGTGAAAGCAGCTATAGTGCTTTGAAAGGATGGAGGTATGGAGTGAGTCGTTGGTTGCAATTTGCTACCTCACTGCTAGATGCCGCTAAAATCTCCAGATAGATCAAAACTTCCCAAAGTGTACCAGTTGGTTGTAAAGACGGTCCCAAACTATAAAAAATCTCCACAGATCATAGAGGTATTTTGAGTAACAGTTAATTCGACCACCAAACCTTGTGATTTTACACTAGCATCATTTGAATGAGATAGATGCTGGGGTACACGTGGAGTGACTTTGAACAGGACAATCTTCCGCTTGACTGCCCTCACTGTAGTACTGATTTGCTGCTAGCAAGTGAAAATATTCTCCTGTCAGAGTGTCACATTGTTAGTTCAGTTACCTCAAGGAAGATCCGAAGCTGAGTTAATCTAGTCATCAGATTCTGTAATATATGTAATAATATGCACACTGAGCATTGTGTTCCACTAATAATGTCCTGTTAAATCATTTATAAAGAAAAAATGTAAGTAATAACATTAAAAATGTTAAAAAGCTAATTTAATTTATGCTGAAATATTTCATAGGACGTTACTCATGCGTAAAGGTCTAACGAGTACATATGTTTTTTGTCAAAGCAGTACCAAGAGTTAGGTAACTTATTGGACGTTCTCTAAGTTAATAACATGCCTGGTCAGAAGTGAGTGCACAAAGAACAGAGTCCAATGCAGACAGGCTCGAACAAACTTTTTCCAGAACCCCATTTAGACATAAGAAATCACCCTTTAACAAAACAAACAAGCTGTACCACCCAGTTGTGTTAATGGTTGTTTGACTTTATCGAGATGAGATGAGTCTTTAAATATCTCAATTTAAACCCTGAATTTTTTTTTAAAGACTTGGCAGTTTACAGACACACCCTATGCCAATGCATAGAGCTTGATTAGTCAAGAATTCGTAATACAACGACTATTGGTCTTTATGTTATTGATGCTTTGTTGCATACTGTATTTTATCAAGCAATGAAATCAACAATTTATGGCTCAATAATTTTGTCTCTAGTTGTGCTTGGCTGGATTATGGTGATAGTAAAGTCATATGGTCATATATTTTTAGTTTTTGTGTCAGTTGAGCTGCGGGTAGATAAACGTTTTTTATATATATTGCATGTTTTCGATCCAACATGCACTCAAAGTCTCGCTGACCTCTCAAAGCATTGAGTAAGTCTGCTTGTGCTGAAGTGGAGGGTTTCCAAAACACTGTCAGACTGCAAACTTCCTTTTAGGGATGTCGAAGACCACAAAGAGTCCTCCATTTTATAACACTAAAATGACATTAATAATTATTCACAGAAAGACATTTCTGCATCTAAAAGAAAAAAGTTTGGTTTACCAAAAGTAGAAATAATGTTAAAATTTTAAGTAAAGGACCAAGACCTTAAAGTCCCTGTGAACCGGAAGTTGTGATCGTTTTTACTTCCGTATTCCAACACATTTCCGCGTGAAAAGGAATTTCTAAGGATAAAATTAGTGGGTGTGGCTTGCGTTTTTCACTGCAAATTGATTGGATGTGTAAAAACAGCTGTTGCAGTAGACTTGTTCAACTTGATGTGGCGCCGCAAGGTCTGTCAGGCGGATGACATCAAAGTACCGAGAGAGTGATCCGAAAAGACATAAAAAAGTTTGCTTTTAAATCACTCTCACGGTACATTGATGTCATCTGCCTGTCGGATCATGCCAGGCTGCATCAAGTCGAACAAGCCTATTGATTTTAAACTGAAACTGCCAGGAGAGTGACAATTGAAGGGGAGGAGTTAACGGATGCTCTGGCCAAGCCGTCTACTTTACATCATTTTAGAGTCATTTCAGGGCGGAAGTGTATTTTCAGATTTTAACTGAAGATTATGAGGGTACGTGAATTTTAAAAGAAAATAACCCACGTTGATAAGCTATTTAATTTAAACGCTGAACTGTTTCATGAAAAAATAAGAATTGTCATTTTTTGTTTCACTGGGGCTTTAAGACAACTGACATGGTTAACCATAAACGATATTTTGGAAGACACATTTATAAGATCTCATCTTAAGAAACATCTATTAAGAAATAGGATCTGCATTATTTTTAGATCACTATTCAGACTAAGCAGATTTGTGACATTTGAACTCTTTTGTACAGAAGACAGTCTCTCATGCTTTCATTTGGAAACATCTCAAATCATGCTGATATAATATAGATCATCAGGTTTTACAGAACTTGTGAAGTCAATGTTCATTCATGTGCATGCTGCCATAAAGCAAACGCAGGCACACAAAATGTAAAATAGAATTTCATTTCAATTAAACTTTTTAGACACTAAAATCAATAATGTTTTTATGAAGCTAATGGCTGGAATACACTACAAGACTTTTAAAATCAGAACAGATTTCTTTAAAACTAGACCATAAACATGCAGACTTTTTGAAAGTTTCAGATAGAAACACACTAACTGGTAAAATCTGCAGACTGGCACAGACTTTCTGCAACAAGCCCAGAATGAAAATCTGGGAAAATCTGAGATAAAGTCTTATAGTGTATTGTAACAGGTTTATGTACCCTACTGTGTGCCATGACCCTGCCAGGATGAATATAGTGCTCAGACATTAAAGGTGATCAATATGCTTGTTTAGTTGAAATATGGCATTCTGACGCTTTCAAGTAGAAAAAAGAGTGGTGGTAGTATAAAGGTCCTACGTCACTTAGGGGGAGGAGATGCAGTGAGAATAAACAGAGAGAGATGTAAGAAAGAGAAATAGCTTGTGCGGGTGTCTCTTCATTGCTTGATCATGTATGAATGCTCCACAACACTGCATCTAATCTGATCCTAACGTTCACTTTGCTGGGAAAAGAGGGATATGTAAAGCTCGAGAAATAACATTTTCAACAAAACTTCAAACAGGTAAGTTTGGCATTCACTATTTGCCTACTGGTTCATAAGGCAATTTGTGATTGATTTAAATTGAAAATTCAGTAACTTTGATTTTCTTAATAGCAGGCAGAAACTTTTCCAAACCAGTGTGCTTATTTTGACATAACAATGAAAAAAAAAATTCTACATAACATTGTAAAAAATACATAATCAAGCTGTCAATTTCCCTTTATCATAGGAGTTCCTTGCTGTTTGTAAAACCCATTAAAATGTATACAATTTGGTCAAAATTGTCAAGCTTAATCTAAATATGCTACGTTATTTTTTAATCCCATGTTAGGTAAAAGGACGAACCCATCTCGTTGGGTTGTAAAGTAACCTGTGCTGGGTTGTTTGACAGAGAGACATTTTTTTTTTGAATACTATAAAATGTAACCATGTGCATGCCTTTTTGAAAGTGTGCGGGTCCTTTTTTCTATTTTTGGATATATTTGCTGTGAATTTTACGTACCTAATGTTTCTTGATATGTCGATATTTGGACTAATATTTTGCGCTACAAAATATTCTGTTTGTCCATTTTTTAACTTTAAAATGATTTTTTCTCAAAGTAAGCTACTTGTATGTTGATTATCCTGAAAAGTTTATATATTTATATGATGTGAAACATTTAAGCATAGAAACACTGGTGCTTGGAAAACCTTTAACAGTCACATCAGCTGTCTCCAATGTCACAAAATGACACATCTAATCTTTAAGTGGTCATGCACTATTCTTCAGCCATGTTTGACTTTTTGACCTTCACAGTCTGAGCTCTTATGTCCAAAGACAATATACAGTTCTTCAGAAAAAAAATAACCTTCAAAATTGTTATCCCAGAATTGATCTTTTATGTCTCTTATTTATGTCTCTTATCTCTCATTTTTGCTTTTTTCAATACTTCTTCAGTCATTTCCCACCAGTCACCAATGATCCAGCTCAACTGCTCATCCCCAAATTCCCTGTACATAACCGTGAATGCATCATGGTGCTCCGAAGGGAACAAGTGCCTTAGCACAGAAGACATGGCAGACCTTTGTCTGAGCCGCAGAGCTTACCTGGAGAAGATCATGGGGCCTGGCCGTTCTCCCCTCTTTGTTCCTATGTGTGCCATTTATCCGCTCATCTTTATAGTTGGTGTCCTGGGCAACAGCCTGACCTGTATTGTCATCGCCCGACACCGCGTAATGCGCACAACAACAAACTACTACCTGTTCAGTCTGGCGATTTCTGACCTTCTTGTCCTATTGCTGGGCCTCCCATTGGAGATTTATGAACTTTGGAACAATTATCCTTTTCTGTTAGGAGTTGCCGGCTGCTATTTCAAGACCTGCCTGTTTGAAACGGTCTGCTTTGCTTCCGTGCTCAACGTGACTGCCCTCAGCGCAGAGCGGTACAGAGCAGTAGTGCATCCCCTCCATGCCAAATACACAGCGACACAAGCTCACGCCAAGCGGGTTATCATTGCATTATGGGGGATCTCTTTGTTGTGTGCTTTGCCCAATACCAGCCTGCATGGTATTGCAACAATAAAACCCCGTTTTGGACTCACATTCCCTGAGACAGCCGTCTGTGCTCTGGTGCACGAAATCTGGATCTACAACCTGTTGGTGCAGATGACAGCAGTGCTGTTCTTCATGCTCCCCATGTTGATGATCACTGTTTTGTATGTGCTCATCGGCCTGCAGTTGCATCGGGAAAGAGAGTGTTTTGATTCAATGACTGGGCTCAGTGAGGACGGATTGCATCAAAGGGCATGTCATCGCCAAGTCATAAAAATGCTTTGTGAGTTCAATTTCAAGCTCTGTTGGTGTCTGTAAGCCACAATGTTTACATTTCAGCATTCGGAGACCCATTTTATTGAAGCAACTTACACTGCATTTGGAGTACCGAGAGGTACATTTTATTATTGCACTTTCATACCTTGAGAGATCGGATGGAGTTGCTATTTCATCCCTGTATGGTTTTCACAGAAGATGATGTTTTGAAGAATGTTGGTAACTAAAAAAACGTCTGTAAAGTGGGTACCACCGTTGTACATTCTTAAAAATATCTTCTTTTTTGTTTTGCAGAAAAATGGAAGACAGTTATACAGGTTTGAAATGGCAAGAGGGTGTGTTAATGATGACAGAATTTTCATTTTGGGGTGAACTATCCCCCCGTGTTAAAAGAATTTTAAACAATTTTACTTTCCAAATCGTTATTTACTTAAAGAAGTTAAAAGAAATTTATAATCGTAAGAATCAAACCTTGCAGATGTTAAGCTTGCGTTACGATAATATCTCTATATCTCTAAATATAAAACTTAAAATAGAGAAACACATAACGAATGAGAATTGAGAGTTCCACCCTATCTCCAGTTACGTTACATTCTCGCTATGTGGTTTACGTAAGGCTACATGCACTTCAAGGAACCTCATGGAACACGTTAGAATAATCTATCCTGATAAACAGAGCCGGTACCCAACTGCGCTTTATCAGCCTCTTGTCATGTTATTGTAAATAAAAGCGAATCTGATTTATTAATAGAATAATTTTGTATCTGGCTTATTGTAATTTCTGGTCAGTACTACACTGTGTGGGCGACCTCTGAAATTTTAACAAAACCTTAAAGAAACAAAATACTTTAGATCTAGGCAAGTTAATAAACACTGTCAGCCGCACAGATGTGTGCCAAGAGTAACAGTTTGTGTTATACTTTGAAACACATACAATTGTCTTGAAAAGTATTTAAACACTTAAGTCTAGATTAGATAAAAATACATTACACCTATCTGCAAATGCACTCCAAAATGCCTTTATAGTGGATTTCTTTTGTTTAAATAACTTTAACAAATACTTTTAACCAACTGGTCCTAGGTGATTTTAAATGGATGGGTTGCCTTAGTTTCCCTTATATTCCCTATAAGTGTAGTTTGTCACATATTTGTGTCTTTTTGCTAAACGTTTTTTAAAACCTGTATGACTTTCTTTCTTCTGCTGAACACAAAAGAAGATATTTTGAAGAACGTTGGTAACCAAGCAACATTTGCCCCATCGACTTCCATTGTATTTTCACAAAACATCTTCTTTGTGTTCCACAGAAGAAAATCATACAATCACATTAAGTTTTCAGATACACTGTTGGTCTATCAATAGTATAACATATTCCCTCTGTTTCACAGGTGCATTGGTGATCGTGTTTGGCATCTGCTGGGCACCTTTTCATATTGATCGTGTCATGTGGAGCTACATTGACACATGGACTGCCGAGCACCACCGTGTCTATGAGTACGTGCATCTCATGTCTGGTGTCTTCTTCTACCTGGGCTCAGTGGTCAATCCCATCCTGTATAACCTCATGTCTTCACGCTTCAGAGAAATGTTTCGTGAGGTGGTGTGCCAAAAAAGCCAGCGTCAGCTTTCCATAAGTAAGGTCACATTGCGTAGTGTTGTTTCTGCCACGCTTTCTGCCTCTCATTCGTCCTCGCTTTCGGTGAAGTTTCACCCTCGCGGGCTGCAACAACCTCTTTAGATATTACGTCAAGATTCGGTTGAATTTATTGTCAAAATGTCAAATCACTTGCAGCTACTTGGAAAACGGAGCACTCAATACAGTTTACATTTCCATTCGTTGACATGCTAAAATGTTACAATGATAACACATGGTAACATATACCATGATAACACACAGTATATACTTTTCTATAATATTAGAATAATACCATCAAGAGGTAAATAACATGCCAGTAATGTCATCCAATGTAATTTTTGTAAATCTCCAAAATCCCCAATTTTTTTTAAAGGAATTGTGTAGGAAGCTATATTTCATATATTTATTTCATATCACATTTTCAAAGCGGATAAAATATTTATCTTTACTCTATGTGATTTTAAACTTTTGCCAATGTATTCTTTATGATGTATATGGGAAGTTAAATACTTTAACAAGTCAAATCTCTAACACATTGAAAAAATTAAATAGCTAAATGCCACTATTATTGATATTTTAGTTGTACATGTTTGTTTAATATTGCTGACTCTGGACCTTTTATTAAATAAGTATGTATCTATTTAAACTCTTACAACCTAAGGGGCTGTGTCCATGGGAAAAATGCAGAGCACCGGCGCTAAGCCCGAAGAAATAACACCAGCTGCTTGCATTTTCAAAAAAACGCAGCATTTCAGTTGGAAACAATTGAAAAAACACACCATACGCCGGCAGAATCGCCTCAGTGGAAACGGCCCCTAAGTACTGCATTTTCCCCTTATTAATCTATTGCACCAACAGGTTATGTCTTTGGAAGTTAAAACATTCTGTAGTAGCTAATGCAGATATTTGGGTTTGATTCCCAGGAACAATTGAAAATATATATTGCAATAAATATTATTGTTGCCAGTTTTGTTTTTGCTTTGAATTTCATTAGTTATTCTCAGCCGTCTCTAATATATCATAATAAAAATTTTCCACTGCAACACTTCACTTACACAGTATATACTTCATAATATCACCCTTTGTGGGGATTAAACTAGTAATAGTCTGATATTTGCCTTCACAGTTTTATTTTGTTTTGAGGTGAACACTAGTATCACAATATATCTTTATTAATGATGATGATTTTTGGCCAGTTTCACAGTGTCTTAACTGAAAATAAATTGCCCTGCCATATCTTGAAACAATGCTTTGTAATTTTTCGACTTCAAAATAAGGTCTCTAAATTTATTTCATTGGTAGAAAAACTCTTAAGTGGACAAATTCTACGGCCGCTGCTACCCGAGCCGCCTCATAGAGGCTACAAACACATTCTGAAAGTTCTGTGTTCGGGAAAAACACAGCCCCGATAATTCCCTGCCTTCGAAAGAGTTTCCAAATAACGTTTCTGTATTCACTCTATCGTTTTTGTTCCATCAGCTTAGTTAACAAATTCATGTCTATTGCGCAGTCCATGGACAAGCTTATACAGCTACATTATTTACAACCTTGGAAACCGACAATAGCGCAAATCAACCACATGGGGGGACCGTGAGTAAAAGTTCTATAGTGTTGCTTTAAAAAAATTCATTGCCATTGTTTTGTCTCAAGATGCACACCAGTAATGTAGAGAAAGATGATTGAAAGGGTTTGACTTTCCTACAAGTAATGTTTTTTATCTGAGGCATTTCATTAAAAGTGTTATGCATAATATGACATTTACTTGTATCACTAAAATGAATTTTATTATGGTCAATGTAGATTATATCACCCTGCCCAGTACAATGTGTCTATATTGTGAATTTCAAGATTTTATTGTGTAGTCACATGTAAGATAACAAGATATCAATACATCTGTATACATTTAAAAAAACACAGATTAACTCCCGTAGACCAAAAAACTGTTATAAATGACAAATAATAAGCTTCTCCTCAACGTAGAAAAATGTCTGCCAAAAAGTTCAGAATGAATCTTTAAAAGCAGTGTAAACAGAACTGGACTGACCATCGTTTGGATTTCAGAAATGTATTTGAATTAAGCTATAAGGATGTCCCATGTTTTTTGGAAGAGTCAGTGGCAGCATACTTCTTTTCAAACTGCGGCACATCAAACTTCCTCTTGCAGCCGGCATAATTCATATAACGGATTTTCCCAAAAATGGGCCTCTCTGCCCAGCCCTGGTCATGAATGCCACAGATGGACCACATACAACCTGCAAGAAACAATACGGAGAAAATATGAAATAAAACAATCAACAACAAAAGACATTTAGAACTGAATGTATTCATTAAATGACTCATACTAGAACCTATATTATTATACAATATACCTACAATATTTTGAATGTGGCAAAATTTGGTATTGTACTGCATTAATAAGACCACAAATCAATGATTACTTGATCATTAACGTATCATACTAATGTATCTGATTCACCGTAGCAATCAAAACACCATCATGTTTCTCACCCACAAATCCGTTGGGGTCACATCCATCCAAGGAATAGTGATCGTTGAAATATAAGGCAATAGAGAGGGCTTCTTCAGGGGATGCAGTCCATTCCAGGATCTTCTTCGCCCAGTACATGCGCAGGAAGCCATGCATCTTTCCTTCTACCACCAGTTGTCGCTAAATCAAAACTTTGATAAGTTATTTACTACAGCTATCCTATACAAAGAACTGTAGTAATACCTGGTCTAGTAATGCAATTAAAAACAACATTTAGATTAAAAAGTTTTTTTTCTACAATAATGCATCACAGTAATACATCAGTGGTCATTAAACTGAGATTGTTCTTTCAAAGCTACCTGCGCTGCATTCCAGAGCTGGTCATGGGTCTTGCTGTTCTCCAGCTGCTCTTTGGTGTAAATGTACGTCCGGCAGTCTTTAGCGTGGTCCTGCAAAGTCTTTTTTGCCCAGTCATATGCACCTGTTCAAAACAATAAACAAACAGTGAAACAAAAGACGATATAGATTTCAAAAGACCAATTTTCTGTTCATCTAAAAAAATTGATAGTATTATCAAAACACTGCATTAGACTTTAACTGACAACACCACTCACCTGAAATGTTGTCATAGTTGGGATTGTAGAAACAGAAGTTGTCAGCAAGTTCCCGGCGCACAACCAGCTCTTCTGTAAATGACGCCACAGACTCGCTGAAGCTCTTCTCTCGCTTGACCTGCATCACAATGCGCTGAGAGGACAGCTGACCTTCATGAAAAAAAATGAAGAGAAAGACAAAAGGATCATTCACCATGTGTCACCTTTGATCTTCAAATGAGATGAGATGACGGAGATGACATTTTTTAGATAACAACTGTTCACAACATCTATAAGAAATTAAAGACAGATATAAAATGAGGACAGAATAAGATATACATCCCTAAAACATAAACCTTACCATGACACACCAATTAAAGTCATTTACTGAACGTTTTACCTTACAGTACACAATGTTGGGAATTATAACAAAAACACAATAGCACAATTGTTTACAGGCTGTAATTTGAATGCAGACTGACCAGTGTGGATCCACGGTGACAGATTGCTGACAGCATCAGCATTGGGATTATTTCTGTGCGTGGCAAAGAGACGAAGACGCTGATCAATAAAGGACTCAAGCATGGCCATACCACCTGAGGTCCCAGGCTTGGCCCAATCCACCTCTCCTACACTCCGGTCCACCACAAGAGATGACAGCACCTTCTCCCAGTCTATCGGCTAATGAGAGACAACAATATTCAGTAAGATAACAGCGAAAACAAAAACGTTTAGTATTACAGGAATTTCTCATGCAAATAATCAATGTCATAATGCATTTGGAAATGTGGTCTAAAACATAAACCCCAAATGGGGATCCAACCTTTGCTGTCTGAGAAGCAGGGTGGGGGTGCGTGTCCACAGGTGGAATCTCTGTGAGGAATTCCGGGAGAAGTTTGGTGATTTTTCCCCTTATAGTCCTGGCTCCATATTCCAGCTTCCCAGATGCTTCCCAGCAAGGTACCACATTATGTGCATCAACCTTAATGTAACACAATGATGATGTGACATGTAAGAATTGAGATGTGAATCCCATGATTAAACCATTATTCCCATAAATGCCAATGGATGTTAGTAATATCCTTATAAGAATCCTAACAGTTTAGGATTTAACATTTGAATGATCCAGTGTTCTACTTCAGATCTGTTTTTAATTATTTATTTAATAGTAATTGGTAGATGGATTTAGTGTAGGATGACTTTGTAGAATGCTAGTAGCAAAAAGTAGAGTTGAAACAAAGATATTAGACGTTAAATACAGAAAATACACTTAACACAAAACAAAGGCATACCTGAATGAAAGGTATATCAGAGGGAAGATCTTTTTGAACGGTTTCATTCCAATGAAGAGAGATTTTGAGGGGGTTAAAGTCAGTCACAACTGCCCCGAAGTTCCATTCTTTAACAAACGTTGGCAGATTTTGTCCAGGCTCTCCTGACAGTAGATGGAATTGAATATCCAGGCCTTTGCATTCCTTTAACAAGACATACAACTTGTTTGAATACTAAATTTCCCTCCTACCCGAACTTGTATAGGAAAACATGAAAGCTCTATGAAATGAAACACCAAGTCTCCCTAAATAAAGAGGCCAAGTACTATTATTGGGGCAATTCCAACATTATGGATGTGACATTTGCCTTTCTTACAATATAAATTCTCAGAGATTATATTTATTGCAAATATATTTAACTGTGTGTTGATAATTTCCAAAACCACTGTTTAAGAGTCACAACATCAGAAAAATATCAGTCTATATGCACGAATAAACATAAAAGACGACATACTTGGCAGGATTTGGGTTTTAAACACATTTTAAAAAGGAATCATCCCAGTAATAGAAATCTTTTAGGGGTATTTGTAGTATATCGGTAGAATCTGTATTGTTTTTTTAGAAGCACATGTGTCAACTTCTCAACTGAACATAAACCCACTCATGCACTTTATACTACGACCAAACCTTTGCCACTTCTCGCAATCCTTTCAACATAAAGGCATACTGTCGGTATGCTGCATCCATATACCGTGGCACCAGACAGAAGCAGACGTGCAGAGGAAGTTTCTCAGTCAGCGCGAGCTGCTGAGCGTAGATCAGCGCCCAGTTATCTGAAACACAACAAGAGGTGTTACCGACTTCTAGTCGAATTGGTTATCATCAGCTATCCTTCCTCCTGTGTTCTTTACTATGTTTACCTTGCGTTCGTTGATCCCGGACCATCCAGTAAAGCACCCCATCAGATCCCTGCTTGATTTTCTGGCAGTCAGACAGATACCGGAGGCGCTTCTTGTTGAATTCGCATCCGTGTGCTTCTCTGCGGAGCTGAGCCACTTCCCCCTCCAGCCAGCCGGGCACCCTGTCTATCATCCCCGCTTTCACTTTTGCGAGCTTCGGCTGCTTTCCATCGGCGCTGCTCGGTGTCTCTTTCTTACGTTTTAGGTTGGGTCTGTTTCCAGGCATGGTGATACAACGTTGGGACTGGATTGGACCTCTGATGGCGACGAGCAGCACTCTGCTGTAACTGATGCAGGCACGCGTATAACACAATCTACAAATATACGAAAGTTTAGGATCTAAGAAGGAAAACAGACTTGATTAACAAAAGCATGGTACTCTATGTTTTGTATACAGTTACACTATGTATTACGAAAGAGAGGCAGGTATGCATTACCTTATACGTAACATACGTTGATTTTCCAAATGTTTCCTACAAAAATACAGCTCTTCCTCGTCTCCTTTTGATTTGGGGTTGGCGGTAAACTTTAAGGGCGCATTGCCCCAAAAATATAGTTGTTACTGTACTTTATTATGATACAGCACGCTACACACTCTCGTGTAGTTGTTGTCCAATGTTTTGTAACTTCCGACTTCGCTTATTGGCCAATGTCTCCCGTGGGGGGCGGGACTACGAGTTTGCTGTTACCCGACGAGGCATTTTTTCTTGAAACTGTTATTATCATATAATGCATCGGCTTACATATGATCTGAAACCAAACAGTGTGAACAATATTAAACAGACAAAGGTACGATAAGAGATTTTAGCCTTTTGCTAACCTCCGCTAGATGTTCATCAAAAACACGCCCCCACTCTAAATTCCCGCCTTCCAAAACATGTCACCAAATCACATGTCAGCAAAAATGATTGACAGTCAGGAACGTTTAATTAACTTGCAATGTTTTATTTTTACAGGGTGTTGTTAACGCATGAGATTTATCAAAACACATTTTCCGGAGATATCTGTCTAGTCGAAGGGTCGATAATGTGTGGGATTTAAATAAAATGTTTAATAAAACATTTCCTAAAAGTCCTAGCGAGGCGCGCGTAGATCCGCGCATGCGCAGAACATTGCTGGTTTAATGAAATCTGCCAAGAGTGCGGAGCACAGTTTATTCAGCTGGATTCGCTTTGGATCACCATCGTTTCCATCTTTATCTAACATAGACCGGATTGTATAATGAGCAAATCTAGTTTTGAGTCAGGGGGTGTTGCGAGTGCAGAGGCAGTGGATAAAGTGGACATGTCTTTAGGTTAGGCCACAGATAAAATTGGTCGAATGTGTTTAGCTGAATAGCATTCCGTTATCTTGCATGTTATTTATCAGATTTAAGCATCGCAACAGACGTTAGATATTGTTTAACAACACACGACATCGACATATAATGGCGTTTAGTGGTTTAATTGTGATTAACTTTCTAATTATCACTGATGCAATGAACTAGCACGAAGATGTTAACCTGATACGTTTTTAAATGTTATTCATGTTTATTTAAATCATAATTGTTACCAACATCCTTGTTGTAGTAGTTTTCTTGCCGTTTAATGAAACATTCGGTAGTTTTTAAAGTGAAGTCATAGATATTTTTATTCTTTAATTTGTTGCAATTTCATTTTACAGATGATATTATCATGCTCAATAAGAAGCAGAAACAAATGCAGACCCAGAAGACAAAGCTCAGGCCCCCTTTGAAAGTCGGCCTTACCCAGGGGAAGACAAATGGGGCAAGAGCTGGTTTTCCGTTGAAAAGAGGTCAGTATGTAGTAATTTTTAGTGTTACGTCATTCATTACAACGTCCATGTGCTGTTACATTTCACCTCATTAAAAAACATTAATGATGTTCCAGTTGGAGGTGTTGTGAATAAACGCTTCGCTCAAAACCGTAAACTTCTGCCCACTGTGGCCAAACGTCGTGGCCAAGGGGTCATCACTGGCTTGGCAGCGAGGAAGAATGCTGCTCTGCTTAAAGGTATCAGTCCACTCAATCGACCTGCTCCTAACCGGACAATGCTGAACCGGCTGGGTGCCAACAGATCAGCTTTGAACAAGGTATGAAATCCTGAGTTGTATTGGGAATCGTGTTTGGGGGATGGTGGCATTGTCTGGTCATGAAAGGGGCTTTTGTGGTCATCCGTGTGCGATTAAATCGAGGTGCAACTTTTTACACATTTTACAGAGATCTCAGCCATTTGTCCAACGGCGTGACATGCAGCAGCGACAGATGCAGCTCCAAAGGAGATCGAATAGGCAGATGGATTCCCAGAAACTCCAGGGCTTCGTTTCCCACAGACCCTTTCGGCTTCAGAGAAAATGGTATGGCTTGAAATAAAGCCAAGATGCGGATATATTGGGGAAAGGGAGGCAGGAGTAGTGTTGATAGAAATGAGGATTTTATTGAATAAATCTTTGTTGCTTTGTAATCCGTGCTTATTCTAACTTTGCCTAAACCAACGAATCCACAGGTATTGTTGTTATACCAGGCAAAGCCTGTGGGAAAATTACTGCTTTACAACATTGCCCTGTGATGTTACCAAAAACCTTGAGATGAAGACAATTCTTTTTAAAAACCTGTTTATATTTACTTTAAAGCTGTTTTTCACCAATTTAAATTGTGAAAAATGCTATGAAAGTAAAGGTTAAAGCCACATGAAAAAGGTATAGGTTAAATTATGTTACTTGTATTAAAAGATTAGTTTTTTAAAAAGTATTTTCTCTTTGCTCATCTTTCTTTTAGGAATGCTCCCTCTGCTCCGCAAACTCGGAGAGATGCCCGCCAGGCCACCTTTCTTTTCAGAAGAGGACTTAAGGTAGAAAGTCAATCACCTTGATTTATCCTTGATTTAATGCTTTGAACTGCAACATTGACCTTTTTTCAACAGATTCATATGGTCATGGGGCATGCCACTTTACAGCGTGTGTGTGTAGCTAGATCTTTTTTAATTGTTTAAAAAAGCATGATATTATCAGTAAAGGACAGAAAATAATTGCTTTTCATATTCTCAATCTTCCTTATATTTACTAAATTTGTAGCTTGAGTATCATTCTAAGGCACAATCAAAGCTCAGGTCAGGTAACAGTACTACAGTCTAAATAGAATAGTAATGGAAGTTGATTTATTCAAAGCCAAGATGTAAATATCACTCTATTTTCATAGGTTCATGCACAGGTTCAAAAGACAAAGTCAGGCCCACCCACACATATAACTCAGTCGTAAGTACATCACATTAAGAAACTATTCTTCGAAATGTACTTTTTACATGTACATTGTTACTCTTCTAGACTTACTTTGGACTGCCCTCACCCCTTTCCAACAGGTGGCGCACTCCTACAAACAACTCTGGCATCCTCACTGTGTCGATAGACAACCCCTCAGCTCAAACAGAACCTGAGTAGGTTTACTTATGTTAAACACAGATGCATGATTACAGTGCAGGTTTTCTGTGTGTCTTTTAGATCATTCTCTTTTTGGGTAATAATACATTAGCCTTTCTCAGTTGCAATTGATAGTCTCTAAAAATTAGGGGTGCTCCTAACAGGATTTTTGGAGCCAATCCTTGATCACTGAAAGCTGAATCGGCCGATACCGATCACTGATTACAGGAGCTATTTGAAGCTTTCTCAGTACCAGAAGAGAAAGTCTCTTGAATGAACAAATGAATATTAGTAAGTAACATATTTGGTAACACTTTCCTTGAAGCATGTATTTATAATGCATTATAAAGAGCTATCAAAGGGTAAAATGCATTATTAATATTCATAATGTGTGTTGTAATATATGTAGTTGTAAAGAATTATAACCAATTTAAAATGTATAGTGTAACAATGAATTGCTTGGTGTTATAATGTATTAATTGTAATAACAATGATCTATAAGACATCACAATGCATTAAAATGTGCATTACAATTCTTTAAAACTACTTTTATAATGCATTAAACATACATGCTTCAAGGAAAGTGTTACCACATATTTTCATAAAACATAGCAGCCTGTGACATGAGTCCTACAAACCCTTTGTTTTCAATATAAAGGGGTCGTGATTAAAGCAAATTTATTAATTTTTTTATATCATATGATATTTCTTTAGGATTCTTACTGTCCTTGCAGTAGGGTTGATGCTTTTAAAAATGTCTGTTACTGACAGCCGAGGAGAGGTTGCGCTAGACTTAGACTTTTCATTTATTATTCAATGTTTCTGTTGTCGGACATAAAATAATGATCTAATTACAAGCAAATGTTTATGTTCATATGTCCATTCAGTAACAATGACAGGTGCCTGTAAAAGGTGTTTTGTACTCGCAAGAAAGCTGTGGTTTGGTTCACATATGTGCTGCTTCACTGAACAGAGAAAACGCAGAGAGAGAAATTTTCCACTCACTGAAAGCTATTATTTATCCAAAAAGACGCTATTTTATGAGGTAAAAACTCTGTAAAGACGGCACCACAGCACGCATGTGTGTGTATGCGTGCACGGGATGCGGGGAGTGATGGATGCTAATGCACCTTGAGTCTCTGTTGACCACATGCGAGTTTAGCAAAACTGAGCAGGCATTTGAGAGTAAGCTAATGAATAGGAAACACACGTCCCTTTGCGAGAGTCTACCTCCTTCCGCTCACGTTCAGTCCATTCACGATCACATTCTAATGGCAAATAAATAGGGGAATTACAAATCGCCTTTATTGTAGTCCGTCAAAATGACAGATTGCCTTCAGATTTTTCCATCACTGGTAGAAAAAATGAATTTTCGTTTGACGCGATCGTTTTGAAGCTGAGTGTCGCTCGAGCTGCTGAACTGCGCCCTCACTCTGCGCGAGGCTAACTTTGAAAACTATTCGCACTCCTTTACGTGACTAACCCTCAAATGTCTAAAGTTTTGTCTGTAAAAATGTTTTGGGTGCTTCCCGCTTCGTAGAATTCGCATAGTAAACACGTTTCAGGTTGATAATGCATTGTCTATTTCACACACCTTTTAGAATTGACAGACCGGTAAAGACATTTTAAAAGTGCGTAAAATAAATGTCTTATCAATTTTGCGTCATCTGATCGGCTTTACTGGATCGGCCTTTTCGAGACCCCTGATCATACTTCCCAAAGTGATTATCGGCCGATTGTTCGGCGACCGATCAATCTGAGCACCTCTCTAAAAATTGTGTCAATCAAAATGTAAAGGTCTCCCTAATGGTTACATATTTAGATTTGTTCAGAAGGCGCCTTCCAGAATCGGCTGAAAAGGGAAAAATCACGCTCTTTGCTTCTTGTTTGTGGCTCTAGCTTCTGGGTTCATGCCTTTTGAAACTCGTCAGGGTACTATGACGGTCTTCTCACATTTCTCATTTGTAGGTTGCTTTGGATAAAAGCATCTGCTAAATGAATAAATGTAAATAAGACTGGCTTGTTTCAAAACCACACCCGTTTGTTTTAATCTGGTAATTTTAGTTTGACAGGTTTTGCCTTTGGGACTTTTTCCAACATGACGTTTATGCTGGGAGATCTTTTGGCACACAGAACATATTGCAGGTTTTATTCTCATTTGCAGGCATGCTCAGTCTTGGTCTCTGCGCCCCTTAACATCAACACGCTTGTCACCTCAATCTAAAGAAGAGTCAGAGAGGAAACTGCCTAAAGGTGTCGCCCTGCAGTTTGACATCAACAGTGTTGGAAAACAGGTAGGCCGACTCTCTGCCCTCTAGTTGAGAAACATACTGCTGTCATCTTAAAGTCCCTTTTACTACCCAGAAGTGCTAAATCAACTAAATGTCAGGATTTTTTGTTGGTCACACCGTTAAGAGATATTGCCAGACTGTTGACTTATGTTTGTAAAATGCATGAGGCTATTCAGGGTATGCGCTTAAAGCAAAGCTTCTAATGGCATTTTTAGTTTTTCACATTGATAGAGAAACGTATTTAAAGGAATGTAGGGGTTAAAGAATTATAATAAAGGGTTAAAGTCACCCAAAATAGACATCCAACAGTTGAACAAGATGAAATTGTCTGTGGCAGTCAACCACATACCTCACTTGATGTTAATAGAGCTCAAGTTGTATTGAACTGGATTGCCACAGTTTCTTTAAAAAGGTTTTATTTGAGTCTGAGTTTTGCTATCAAAAGCTTTTTGTTCTAGCACTGTAGCAGAAAACCTCAAACAAATGAGGTGACAGGCCAATTCTGGTAAATGTGATTGTGATTGTTATTCTATTTTCCTTTATGAGACCGGAATGACCCTCAACGAGCGGTTCCGCATTCTGAAGGACCAGCGCGTGACAGCAGCACATCATAGCAGCAAAGGAGGTCGATTCGTCACTGTGGCCTAGATCTGAACTCTGAGACGTTGGTCACATGTCCTTCTATTTCTGTTCTCGCACCAATGCTACAGAATGAAGCAGACAAACAAGGACCAGAGCTGAACTTGCACTGTTCATGACTCATTTAAATGTATTAAAGAGACTTTATCAGAAATCGGATGTGCTGGTTTTCTGGAAGAGTTGGGGAAGTGGTTCCCTTTTTTTAAATGCCTGCTGTTCGTTCTTCACAAAGCAAGTTAAACTGTTGTATGTAAATTTGTTAATATTGTGCCTTCATCTAAATGGCCCTTTATTTGACAGTCTTGTTTTATATGCATTGTATTATTGCAGCTTACAATGACCTTCAAAGTTTTTGTAAAGTCTTTTTTTTCCCTAACACCCTTGTATAAGCAGATTGCATTTTTGTAGAGCGAAAAGACCGTTTTAAATATGTTTTATAATGTTTCAATTAAATACAATGTTATGCACCAAATGGGGTTTTTGTTTTCGAAATGTTGATCCCAAACAGATTCTTGTTAAAAATAGAAGTACACTAAAAAAATGCAATACTTAAATTATTAAAATGTTACTTAATATGTACACCAACATTGTTTAATTTGACACTACGTTTGATCATATTTCTAAAAACAAATAGATGTTCACCCTGTTAGTACTGTACTGTAATTGTAGACAAGAGTTTTGTTGTACTGCCTTGAATTTAAGCATATTTAGTTAAGTAGAAATGAAATGGCACAGTCGAAAGTAAAATCAACAGATTCAACATAGCAAAGAATTAAGTTGATATTCGTATTCAAATAATTCATTTTTACTTTGTTTTTTAATGAGCCTCACAAAGAATTACTACAAATCTGTTGTCATGATGGATTATCACACAGATTTAAATAATAGCTAAAACATTTTCCAGAATATATACATTCAAATAATTAAATACATACAAATAAATTGTATTAAAGGCATAGTTCAACCAAACTGTCATGAATTACTCTCAAGTAATATAAATATACAAAATTTAAAGTATAGAACTATTATCCTAAGATGAAGGATACATTTTGTCTTGGAGAGAGAAAGGAAAGAGACTGTTTGAACTGTTCCTATCTTTTCTCTTATATTTAGAATCAATTTTAGTACAGAAGTTTTTGTGAATCATTTGTTCATGAAAACGTTCGTACGCAGGTTTCAGGAGCAAATTTGTGCCTACGCATGCTTCGTGAATGAGACCCAATGTTCCTACTATGCTAGTCAGTGGTGGCCAAGAACTGTTTGGTTACAATCGTTCTTCAAAATATCTATCTTTGTGTTCATGAGAACAAAGAAATTTAAACAGATTTCGAAAAACTCAAAGGTAGGTATGATGACAGAGTTCTTGTTTTAGGGTGAACTATCCCTTTAACAGTAGCCCACATCTCCAGGTGGATGTGTCTTTTCTCCGTGTGAAAGTCACTGCCTAAAGTGGTACTTGTGACACTAACCGTGAAAAGAAAAAATGATATATAATAGTTATATAATTACAGATGGTTTAATGTTTCTAAACTAAATGAACATATATTCACCAGATCTGTAATTTGAATATTGCATTTATTTAAATACATTAAAATTTGCAATGTAACAAAACTATTGGCATATGAGATTCAAACACCATTTATATGAACAAAACATGGCTCACTTCATTTTCTGTGGCTAGTGCATCTAACACTAGTTTGTTTTTCTCCTCACCACCATCTCCATATCTCCAGCCCCCCAATGACACTGTTCACAGACTACTTACAATATGAGTGCCAAATACAAATGAGGTAAGAAAGTGGTTTGACATTTACAGATGACAGATCATGCAGAACATGCCTAAAAGCAACAAAAAGTTTTGTTGTGGAGAACATTTAAAAAAGCAAGTACATAAGAGTGCATAACAAAAAATGAATTACACAGCTTTGCATCTTTGGTTACAAAGTAGGTTGAACAATTTCACAGTTTTTTATCCCATTCCCGACCCCAAAAAATAAGACATCTAGGTAGGGGGTAGGAGAATATGGCAACTGACTTTTTTCCCAACATACTAGCAACAGAAGTGAAGTTTTCTTCATCAGGGTAGATCATTGAGGATTCAGTTTAGATCTTTTCCCATAAACCTGTACAAACTTGTTATGCTCTTTATATTCTTTATACTATACAAAATGTACATTCACACCAGGTCTCAACCCCTTCACATTCTTTATCTGCTGAGAAACTTTGCTTTTAGTGTTTGAACTTCAACCACTGCTACTTTGTTGTTTTTTTCTTGCATTGATTTGTAGACTGCCGCTCAGTTTTATGACCAATTATTGTCAGATTGACTTAATGAATAGGTTCCTCTCTACCCCACCAACTTCTGTGACATTGTTCCTCTCTGAGAATAGCAGCCCTATAATAAATAACAAACGGTACAATTTAACTTGACTGGTGAATCAAAATCATGTTGTGACGTTTGGTGGCTCTGAAAATAGACTCTCGTTTCTTACATGAAAACTGCAATGTTAAAAAATACACCTCTTTCATGACTGGATTCTCTTTATTAAAAAAATAACTCTGTCGTTTTGGGTCAGTCTTGTTCTCCCCAAATCCTCCACCTTGTCCAGGGAGATGGGGCCATGGGGACTCAAATCAAGACCTTGGCCCACAGGCATGTTTGCATTGTACCCGAGCAGAAAACGCCAACTCTCGTCATCAGTCCCGACGCGAGGAAGGCTGACAGCATGCACGCTTTTTCAAAGCACACCGCAGGTTGTAGCAAGAAAGAGTTTCTGCTGTTGTTATGATAACATATTTGCCGAGGCTTTATTTCTCTCTGCTGAGGAAGAGCGAGGATGTGCTTCAAGCAGAGGTAACGTTGGGCTGCGGTTGCCTTGGAAGGGAGTCCATGGTCTGGTTGACATCCAGCTGAAGGTAAGGCTGAGGTTGGCTTAGGGGAGGTGGTGGCTGGGCCGGGTTTGGCCCGATCTGGGAGGGAGTGTTGATGGGGTTGGAGCTTGACTGGACGGTGAGCTGGGAGAGCTGCTCGTTGTTGGCCAGAGATTTGAGCACAGCGTTTTCTCGCTCCAGAACAGAGTTTCTCTCATAGAGCTCCTTTATCTGCTCCCTCAACACCTCCACCTCCTCCCGCACAGCGTACATCAGATGGCTTTTTACTAAATCCTGCGTAACGTAAATCATATTTCAATCAAACATAGCAACAAATGAATTAATATATAAATGTATTACACAACATTTTATTACAGTGTTTCCCAGCCCAACGTTCTGATTGATTATGAAATGTATCCCTGTTATAAATGGCCAAGGCATAAACTCACCATCGCTTGCTCTATTTTGTTGTCAATGGCGACCATACTCCCTCCAGAGGCACTGCAAATGGAAAAAAAGCACATTAAACATTCGTTCAAATACATTCATCACCTGCGTGTGATTCAGTTAAAGAAAGCTGTACTTTTAGAAACAACATAATCTTGCCTGTTTTTATGTCTCAGCACTCCCGTTATCGCTTTTTAAACTCTCGCAAACAGCGAAGCACAGCAACGCGTATTCCGCCGTTCACTTCAATCATCCAACAGAACGTAACTCACGTCAAAATTATCTGCAGCGTGAGTGACGCGCGTGCGGATGTGCACTGCGGCGCGCGAACCACTCCAGCCCTCAACGACAAACCATCAAAAAAGGTCTAACAATAGAGAGGAGCAGATTACAGTGGCGTGTGGGGGAGCCAAACGTCATCGATTTCATATTTCTTCCGCAGCGGGCGGATTAAACCGTAATTTAAATTTAGGGAAAACAATCGCGTCACTAAAAACTGCGTGCTTGAGTAATTCACACACATTCAAACGCTACGTGCAGGCCTTTCACAGAGAACACAAACAGCAAAATAAACATTCATCCCTCCTCTTACATCACAGACTGACCAAAGACTATTTCGAGCAGAATCTTGGCCTAAAGAAACATGTTGGGGAACTTGTTCGACTGACAAATTATATCCGGTCTTGCAACATAGAAAAACCGCAGGGATGACAGAAGATAACTTCAAGCAGAGGTATTTAAAGGCTCGTTTGCTGCCCAGTCCAGCCATATAAACGATCGTTTGTTTCATGTAATTCTATTCTTGCCTTTCAGAAAAAAGATGCTGAGTCATCAAAGTCAGAAAGTAAGATTAGTATCAAGAATCAAAGCACATCAAAGTGTCACAAAAGTGGTTACTGATAAGAATATTAAGAATATAAGAATATTATTGTAGTTCAAAACCGGCGTTTTCGTTTTTGGTTGTTAGTGAACACAAGCAAGGAATTTAAAATGCACCATTCTTAGGACAAATAGTTTATATTTTTATATATTTTTTGATCTGTCAGCAGCATTTATCATCACCTTTGTCATTACTTTACATATAAGCAAGTTGCTGTTATTATATTTACACTTATGTTATGCTGTTATAAGCGTGCAGGAGAGCACCAAGTAAGCATTTAAAGGCATGCTTGGCACATGCGTCACACTTCAAAAGTAATTTGCGTTCACGCCAGGGTCCGTCCCAGTACTATACCTATCACAGGTCATCTTTGAATCCTTCAGCCTACTGCCAGACTGGAAAGCTTGGAAGAAAGCTGTGGAGGGATTCCTATACCCCATTTAGTGAAGAGAAATAGAACAGGTCAGAAATTTTTTGGGAAATCACAGGACAAATAGAAGGAAAAAGTTGGTATGTTCATATAGACCTACATATGATGATTCAATGTAAATTGTTATTTCTTGTCTTCTGGGAAACCTATTTAAATAGTAGTTAGCATCTAAAGAGCATTGCTAAGCTGTAATAAATAACATGATAATAAATAACATCTATAAAACAAATGTTATATCTTTATGTAGTCTGTTGCCTTCGAGTGCATAATTCTAGTTCAGGACTTTTTGAGTGCATTCATATTTATAGTTCGGATCTTTTTCGATATTTTGGTCCGACCCGAAAAATAAAATAAATAATTAAGTCCTGGTTAGCTTAGCGTTCAGACTGGCATTTTAAGAGCGAAACTGAAGGTTCTAATGCTATTGAGGGTACTTTTACCAATCTGGTAACTCTCGAAGACCTTTTGAATGAAGAGCATTCAAAATGTCGCCAGTAATTCCTCCGTTACATGCACAAGCACATATCTAATAAACACTCCTTTTATATTACCAAATCACTTGATTTTCGAGGTTGTATATTGTTATCACTTTCTGTTTTTGGTTCGGTTCGATGCCTTGGGTCCGTGTTGCGTTCATATTTCAATCGAACCGAGCCAGAGTTCGCTTGTTTAGTGTGCACCATGGTTTGGTTGGCAGCGTTCACACTAAAACAAATAAACCACACTAACAGAACAATCGAACCAGATATGGCATATATGAACACTCCCTAAGTCATCAATGAATGTTTTCACCTTTTGTAATAGTTGTGTATGAGTCCTTTTAAGATGAGGTAACACTATTAAACGTGCTGGCTTCTCAAGCTTAACATGGTCAACCTGTCCAAAAACGAGTTGAATGTATGACGTAGTATTTCTATGCTCGACTTACTCCGCCAGGGTTTGTACAGGTTTCAGAAAGTTTTTTCGAACATGGAGTCCCTTATTGGCCAATTCTCCCATAACAATACAGTTATGATGTCATTATAATATTTGTTTAGTACCAGTCAAAAATTGCCTTAAGGTTGTTGCAGTCGAATTTCAGCAAGGTCACCCAGATCATTATCTCCATGTTTACTTCATCTACCTCTGGGGTCTGTACCTCAAGGAAAAGTACAGAATGTACTACTGTATGCTGGATAGAAGGGCTTACAGATGTTAGACCCTCCTTTCATAAGCCCTCTATATAGGAATGGGAGGGGCAGGAGTAGATTTAATGCATGTGTGAATATCTGTACTCTGAGCAAACAGCTTTTCCTAGAATCCTAGAATCTCAGGAACACTGGCGGCTCTGGTGGGGGCAGAGACCTCAACCACACTCTTCCAAAGGACTCTATTCTTCCTGACTATGTATGTAACCTCAAGAGATGCTAGATTATATCTGGATACAATAAACATCTGGTTCATTTTCTTCCGATACCAAATCTATGGTTAATGTTACCTAGGAGCAATTTATGCTGGCTAGGGGATTAAACTGCGGAAAACCAATGAGAAATGCAATCGCTGTCCCCCGTGCTTAATACGAGCGCTTTCATTTCATAACATCTCTCAAAAAAGGTAACCAAGCTGGAGTAACCATAACAAGTCAACAACAGTGGGTTTCAACCAAACATGTTGTCTGTGCTGTAAAATACAGCCAAGTGTACTTTAGTGAGCTCTATAACTCCGCTTATAACTATGAAGTAAATCAGAGCAAATAAGGTTTGCCATCCAAACACACATTGTGAGTTTGAATAGAAAGAAAGATAAGGTGTTGAATGGCAGTGTGAGCCACAATGACATCAACAACACACGCAAGAAATTTCCAAGACAGTTCAAAAGCATGTGTTTACGCAAAGTAGGCCAGTCACACTAGACTTCCCACCCCTTCTACAGATACGCGTGCAAATTAGAAGTGAGCACAAACATCCACAAATATCACATATTAACAGACTAACTTGTGATTTGCATCACTATTAGGTAAAAAAAAAAGCAAGTTTGTGGAATAATCAGATCACAAAATAGCAATACAAATTTGAATGCTGACCAACACCAGTAATTAAAGGGATAGTATCCCAAAAATGAAAATTCTGTCATCATTTACTCATTCACTCTCTTGACATTTCAACCCTGCATGACTTTCTTATGCAGAACACAAAAGATATTTGAAGAATGTATTTAACAGAACAGCGCAGGCAACCACTGACTTGTACTGTTTTTTGTGCCCATGCAATAGTAGTGAATGAGTACCACCATTGTTCAGCAGTCCTTTAAATGAATCATACAGGTTTAAAATGACAAGATGGTGAGTAAAGGATAATAGAATTTTCTTTTTTTGGGGGTGAACTTTTTGCTTTAAGACACTCTGTACAGTTTGCAGTGCAACAGGAAACTATAGTAGATGGTTTGTTTTATAAATTAGATGTATTACTTTAAATGCCTTAATTCATACAGAAGCCCTGGAGTATTACATCATACCCAGTTCGTAAAATAGCTAATAAGGCCACCCCTTATGACGGCAAAACAGAAAAGAAAATACCTTTATTTCAGAAGAAACTGAGTTTCATGATAGCACAAGCCTCTATCATGAAAGACTACACCGTAGTGTAAGACTAAACTTCACCCAGAGGAGGTGTCTTAAAAGGTTGTTCTGAAGAGTGACAGCTTGTGTACTTCTCTGTCAGCTGAAGAGAGCGTTATTACCTGGCAAGGGGTCTGTGAGAACAACTTGAAAAGGAAGAAGACACTTACAGAATACAGAGAAGCTTTCAGGTATGACAGCACTGCGACTCTGCGAGGTTTTAGATTGTTAAATTAGGTGAGAAGGTACATGCTCACTCGCACAGGTGTTGAGAGATTGAGGCAAAGCTGAAAAAATGAATCAACGTATCTGACACCTGACAAATGACTGGTGCTTACATAAGACTAGCAGAGTAGGTCACACTATTATTTTGATCAACAAACAAAACTAAGCTAGCACTGAAAGCTGAGCTCTTATCTCAGTATGCTATGTCACTGGAAGTCAAGCTTATTAATTCATTTTAAGCTTATGATCACATCAAACTTGTATTACACAACTGGTCGTCTGACAGAGGCTGTTGATGCATTATTTCATACAAAATTAGCAAAAAAGAAGCGTTTATGTATTGGACATAATGTAATAAAACGATTCTCTTCAATGCAAAGTGAAATATTACAAAAATTAACTTATCAAATTAAAATATTCAATTCAATTATTCAAATGATAGTCCACTCAAAAATTTAAACTCCGTCATAATTTACTCATTTACAAAAGAAGATATTTTGAAGAATGTTGTTAAATGGGGCCAGCGCTGTTCGATTAACTTTCTTCAAAATATCTTCTTTTGTGTTCTGGGAAAGAAAGCAAGTCATGAAGGCTTAAAATAACAAGTGATAAATGGTAAATGATGACAGAATTGTCCTTTTTGTGTTAAGTTGAACTATCACTTTAAAGCATTTACTGGCCTACATTACAGCCTGATGAATACCTATTTTGAATAATTAAATTGATGAATAATTCCATCTGATTTAAATGAAATCACTGTATTAGACCAGGCTTAAACCAAAAGCTTAAATGCTATCAGATAAACACACTAGACTGTAATAATACTACAATATAAAGTATAACAAAATGTGGTAAAATCTGCGTTAAGCAACAAAACGTAGGTAAGCAACATAGACTGCTAGGTGAACAATTAAAAAAAAACTTTTACAGAGCTTGTGCCGGAATGGACTACTTGCATGAAGTCTTCCGCTTTCTCCCCGATGTGGTTCATTCACTTCCGCTAACAGTGTTAAGCGTATCTACATGCAGAGATCAAATCATGGTAGATTATTTATATTTTTGGGGCGGTTAATTAAAAACAATGAATCCTGTTTGTTATGTTAATATGCTTTAATGTGGGTTTTATGACAGATCTTAAATTAGCAGAAGTTCTAACATATTTTATAAACGTATACTTATCTCCTGAATAAAAAGGCCGTTGTATGCACCCTGCAGCGGTCCATCGCTTTCCTAAACGGTTAGTCTCATTCAAAGATTATATTTCATACATTTTACGACAATAAAAAAACACCATACATTTATTTTTATGTGTTTTAAATTAATCAGACGTTCATTCTCATTGAAAAGTATTTAAAAAATACGAGTATTTTATAACAGCAATGAGCAGATAGAGCAGATTTAATGCCAAATAAATACATTAACTGTGCCAAATTTTGTAGCATTTATCCTTGAACGTTATAGCTACAGTTTTTACATAGGCCTATAGCTATTGACAAATAAATAGCATTTACTAATTTTTCAATAAAAAACAACACAACATAGTGAACCAAACATTTAATAAAACGTGTTGCGTGTGTTCGTCAGGTCTGTGCTCTCTCACGAATGAACACCTGGCAGTATTTGAAGTTTGTAGTTAGTTAATCCAAACAGTGCTGCTATGGATTCCCTTTTAGTCTCCTTCAGCCTTCTGTGATTTGTGGTCGGTGGTTAAATGTCTGCAACAGAGCTGTATGCGAGGAGAAGTAGTAAAACGCTATCGTTCACGTTCACCCGCCATTACTTTCTCAGATCTTTTGAAGATTATGTACCTAGTTATTTTTAAGAATATTTCTTCTTATGTGGCCGATAATGTATGTACGTAAAAATCTTGTTTTTAACCATTTAGGTTTCCAATGGGAGCAACGGCCCATTGTAAATGCATATAACTGGAACCTACTGAGCCATACGATTTCAAGTCGGAAGTACGTCACAAGGCCACATGCAAGTAGTCCATAAAGGAAGATGCATGGCATCCATCCACAACCTCAAAAAAATCTCAAGTTACAGAAAAGTAACCGGAATACTGACTCAAGAAAATCGCTCAACGCTATCTGAACAACTCCCTGTCAGATGGCCAAAGACGCTTGTGCTCTTATAAATAAAGAAGGTAACCCAATGATTAAACCATGTGTTTAAGACTTATAAATGGGAAGTGGTCGTCTTGGTCATTTAAAAAGAAATGTTTTGAACTTTAAACCTTATCTTCTGAAGTGAAACACAGAAGAAGGTCAACTGTTAACTGTGTGATAGGCCTCTGCTATCAAAAACATCCCCTTCCTATAAACTACAAAGGTGTCACCAGTTATGTGACAAGCATCTATACCCCAGGCTCTGCGGCATGTAAGAAGTAACGTGCTGACATCCATCCCTTGAGTTTTACGACTGCTGCCTACTCAGCCTATACTTCAAGAGGTGCAGTGTACATAAATAAAAGCCACAGAATCATCACAAGCACTTGACAGTTCACCATTTCCTCTTGGGCATACCAACCAATTCATGTATCATGCACAACTTGCAACGCTGGAACTGAAAGTTGAGCATCGAAGAGGAAGCCATGCAACGACACTTCTCAACTGAAACTGTGTCACCAGATATGCACTGTCGCTTTTCAATTGAGAAAGTGTTTTATAGTTACTGTTAATCTGCTGCGCTCGTGCCAACCGGAAGCAAACAAGAACAGCGTTTTAGGTTTTCAAAGAACGCCAAACTAGTACACACTACTCAAAATATTAATAAACAATGTACATTACAACAACTTCCTCTGAAATGTTAGAAACATTCAATCTCTTAACGAAATGTCATATAACAACTAAAAGAATTGGTCAAATGTAAACAAAATATTAAAGTATTATCGCAACACATATTAGCATAGAAGATTTCTTTTTGGCCTTATGAGAACAACCAAACATACAACACGTGCATCATTGTGTTCACAAGACATGATCCCCAGCCAGCATGCATAGCTGAGATTTGTGGAGTACACGAATGCAAACAACACAGTACGAAAATTTACAAGGCCAAAGTACTACTAGAGAGTATCACTATGTGAAAAAATGCTTTTCATAACATGATTTAAAATAAAAGTGTGATAACACTTTTCCCAACATAATAATAAACAATAAGCCAAGAATCATTGGGGAAGTAATACAACTAAAGACAAAAAGAGAAGCAGGGTACCCTCAACTTTTGAATTAAAATGTCTATCACATGTTTTAATGTATTGAATTTAATGTTTGTGTAAAATGCAAAAAAGTTTACTATACTTTCTTCTAATTATAACAACTATTACTAAATTATCTGGTACTTCGTGACCGTGGGAACCTTGCACAAGTTTAGGCAAATCACAACAAAATCATTCACAATTAATATCAATGTCACCTCACCTGTCATCATCCCCATCAATGGGAATGGATATTCCAAAAAGACTTACAGCTGGATTGGGCAGCTGCAGGCTTTCTGTGATTGAGCGCTTCATCACGTCTTTATATTGAACAGCAGGAATCTGTGCAGAAGCGTCAGATAGCCTCCGGCTCTCACCTGCCTGACCGAAGCTGCTGCTGGGCATCCCTTGGGTGCTCATGCCCATTGCTGTCCCATTGCGAGGAATCTGGGATAGCAGGTTAGGTAACGTTGGCCCTGCAGGAGCTGGCATGCTGCTAATCGTCACTGGTATTGTGGGCATGCTGTGGTTACTTTGCGGAGCCACAGGCAAACCATGTATTACTCCCGGGGCTGGGTATTGTTGCTGCTGAACAGAAGTCCCTGGTGGCATGGGTGCAATGCTGCTCAACAGCCCCATGCCAGGATGCTGTAATAGGTTTGGCACAGATGACAGCGACTGGTTCGGCAACAGGACGCCTGACATTTCTAAACCCAGAACCTGCATTCCTCCTGTGGCTGGGGTCTGGACGGGCGACGGCCCCTGATTGACGATGTGTCCGACGGAAAGGCTGGACCCAGTTTGCTGCTGCCCATAGTCAGGCTGATTGACTGAAATCAAACCAGGCTGGGTTTGTAAGTGTTGCGACATAGGCAGCTGCTTTTGGGATTGATAAAGCAGCGACTGTGCTTGAGGTGGAGGCATGCTGGGAGAATTCTGAATTTGAGAGCCATTGTGAACAGGCTGCTGAACACTCTGAGGGACAGCCACATGAGAGCCGCCCTGCACCTGCTGTTGAACAGATGCTGGCATCGACTTATTGAAGGATTCTGGAGACCCTGACGCTGTTATCTGCTGCGAGGCAATGCTGAAGCTGTGTGCTTCAAGAGAATACAGTGGACTGGTAAAAGGTGACCCTTCATAACTTGCATCAGGACCCTGGCCAGACACTCCCACCTGAGCCATTATAGAGCCAACCGTAGCTCCCAATCCGCTGTCTCTATCAGCTCCCAGCTCTGTCACATTGGCATGCCTCATACTTTCCACAGTCCTGCTCGTCACAGAGCCCTCCTGGTCTTTCTCGTAATACTCCGTGCAGGTCCACCGACCTCTCCTGAAGGGCTCTCCGGAGCCATGGTCAAGTTTAATGACTCTGAAGCGTGAAGTGCAGCTGGCTATAGTCGTCGAGCTTGATGAATTTGTGACTTGTGGTGGCTGAGACGTGCCAGACTGTTGAACACCGATAGCCTGAGCGCCTCCTGCGCCCTGATGACCCACTGAAAGCGCGTTACGCACACCCAACCCCCCGTTAAGCGGGGCGACAGCGGGCAACTGCACCTCCGTTTCGCACACATTGTTCAAGGTCTCCTCAGAAGAGCTCCTGTCACACACCTCGGGCTCATAGTCAGTCCTGGACATGTCAAATATTTCGGAGGACACATCCTCTGTATGCGACTCATCCGGGTCGTCCAGGCTCTCGGTGTCGTCGGTCGCGCTGTTAGCCCCGACTTGAGCCTGAGTCACACTCGTGATCTGAAAGCAACTCTTCTTTTTCGCCGGCATCTTAGACATGGCTAAAAGCCTTTAATGACCCCAAGACTCCTTAAAGACGCGGTGAACTATCTGTTTATATCACAAAACAGCAGATTAGTGCGGCACCGGACCCAAATTTCACAGTTTTGCCCAAAGAGCGCACGTCATCCGTCTTCCTCTTCTCTCCTGTTGCATTTTCGAGGCGTCAACGGCGACCGAAAGCAAACCTCCACGAGCTGTGCGAAAACACGACGTCCCGATTATTACCGTATCCTCGTGTTATGGTCAACGGACCCCGTCGAGGCACAGACAGACAGTCGGTGCGGTGTGATTAAGGCCGCTGTCGTAGATTGAGGTTCACTCCCCCTGCTGCCTCTCACTTCTCTCCCTACAAATAAGTATGAAACACATCCTGTAAAGCGCTTAAGGACGCTGTCTATCGTGTCAACACACTCGGCGTTTAAAGAGCTGGTGCACGTTACTGACAAACTGTTTAAATACGATCAGGAATGAACGTTCATGGGCTAACTAACTGGCAAACGGAAAAAGAAAATGTAAAAATTTCACCTCCCGACAAGATGGCTATAACAATTCGCGATGCATGCTGGGAAATGAGCGCAACAGGCTTGGCGCGTAAATGGATCGTGAATACGCTGAAGACTAGTGTAGCGGCGTAAGTTGGTTCAACCTTGCTTGATTCAAGAGTCAAAAGACTACAAAACATGCGTTTGTTTTAATCTAAGTAAAATGCATCAACATACCAAACTGCAGTGTACACAATCCATATAGGGTAAACGTATTTTAAAATCACAATTCTTTTTATTTTAAAAATGTCAAGGGAAAGTGCATGCTACTACTTTATGTAGGCTGATTGGAGACATTTGTTTATATCCAAAAAAGTGTATTGACGTATAGCATCTTTGACACGTTTCAGCTGAAAACATAAAGCGATACAAATGTATCAAAATAGACAACGAAATGCAATCAATCATTTAATATCAGAATTGCTGTACTTTCTTATATTGCCACATTGTGTGAAACGACATCAATACGGGGTTATTTTGCAGTGGTAACTTAGTATCTTGATATTCTATCTTAGATATATTGTTAATTGATTTTTCTCTTTAATGATAATAATTGAGTGAGATTAGGACCAGTAGTTGCAGTTTTGTGTGTGTGTGTGTAAAAAAAGAGAAAGAAGCTAATGAATTTGGCATGTTGGATTTTATGTGTTTTCTGATGCAAAGGCAACGTTGGTAGAATGTCACTTGTTGCCGCATTTTACCTTGTATGTACATGTAGTGCAGAAGCGGTAGTGGCAGAATATGACGCATGACCAATAGGGGGGGCAATTGCACTCGTAACAAGGATTTTGTGATTTCACTCCAAAATATTCAAATATATTATTTTCGGTTTTTATATGTCAAGTGCCTATGAAAATACAGGACCGTAAATTGGCGACCATAAGATCTCTTATGAGAAGCAGGAAGTGCAACATTTTGCTATTTAAAAATTCTTGCATTTCAATGTTTAAAGCATTCTTTCAAATATTTATGAAACTGGATGTTACACAGAAAATAATGCATAATCAATTTGATGTGTTTTATATATGTCTTGTTTCACCACTTTTATATTTAGTCATTTAGCAGACGCTTTTCTGCAAAGCGACTTACAAATCAAGTAAACAATGGAAACAAATGGAACAACATAAGGACGACAAAAAGCATCAGTGCAGTAAAACTGGTCTCATATAGCCTACCACAGTTTATACAAAGGAAACGTTTTTTTTTATAAAGGATAGAAAGAGATAAAAAGCGAAAGAAGTCAGAACTAATCTGTCAGGTACGTTCTGACAGAAGTGAAGTGTTTTTTTGAAGAACATTCTACAAATGTGGAACAGATCCAGAGAATGTAAGTCCCTTATTGGGATGGCACTACAAGATGTTGTTCATTTGCAGAGTGTAGAGATCTGGTGGGTACATAAGTCTGTATAGCGAGTGAAGATATGGGGGTGCAGAACCAGTGGTGGTCTTATATGCCAAGAGCAGAGCTTTGAATTTGATGCAAGCGACTTTAGGGAGCCAATGTAACTTAATGAAGAGAGGAGTGACGAGTGCTCTCTTCGGTTCATTGAAGACTTCTCTTGCCGCTGCATTCTGGATCATCTGAAGAGGTTTGGTTGTGCAAGCTGGAAGTCCAGCCAGTAACGCATTTCAAAAGTCCAGTCTGGACAGGACAAGAGCCTGGACTAGGACTTGGGTGGCATCCTCGGACAGGAAAGGTCTAATTTTCTTAATCTTGTAGAGGATGAATCTACAGGGAAAAAACGGTGTGCTGGTTGATGAGCCTAATTGAATGGAAAGGTTGTTGTGAACCTAGGGATGTCATGTATACGGAAAAGAGCAACGGTCTAAGCACTGAACCCTGAGGCAACCCTGTGTTGAGATGTTGGGACTAAGTGACCTCACCTCTCCAGTATACTCTAATTTACCTACCCGAGAGGTAAGACTTGAACCATTGTAGCACCATTCCAGATAAACCAGTAGTCTTGAGGGTTGACAGGTGGATGTGATGGTTAACGGTGTCAAAGGCAGCAGATAGATCCCGTAGGATGAGTACAGATGACTTGTTTAACTCTTATGTGCAACAAACTTAGGCCTATCTTAATTTATTTGTTTGATTTAAAGGAGTGACATGGTCAAATGATTAGTATAGGGTTCCAGTGCTTTGTCAAAGTAATGAGTTGAGATAATGAAACCATGGGTGTGACTGTGTGAATGAACTGTAAATCTTACTATGTCATGGTTTTGTTGTGTCATCGTTTGCCACATGACTCCTAATATCAATAAAACACACAATGGACAGTGATGAATCACAGGGGTAGCAGTGACACACCACAGGTTGCCAAAGTAACCAGATAAAGCCATGGCAGTCAAAACATGATTTGCTTAACTTCATATATGTTCACCACATACAACCACCTGTTATAAGGGATCTTTGTATTGCATAATTGCAAAGGAAAGCATATATATCCTAACAAGCAATTATGTTATAGAATTATCTGTACAATTACACATTGGTATTATTATTTTATGTAATATTTAAGCCTACATTATTATTTAATAATATATTAATGAAAAAAACAATTAGAGTTGCATTCATTAAATTGCACAGTAAAAGTTTTTATTAAAGGTAAAAAAGCCACAGCCACTATACCAGGCATCTTGTTAATCATATTAATTTTTATGAAAAAAAGCAATATTAATCTAAACGTGAAACATTGCCGTTAATGACATAAATGGCATATATATCTGATAATATAGATAAAGATTTAATATGTTGCCTCACATATTTAAAGACATCTGGACTTGAATTTCAGATCCAAATATTATCACTTTCATTTGAATTGAATTGGGTGCTATACATTTTAGGGCTGAATAAATGTTCTCTACCCACATATTAGTTATGTCCAGCACTAACATAAAACTAATTGAAGAACCTCTAAAACAAGAATAACAAAACTGTTAAGCTGCAACAGTTGAGATGGAACAAGATTGTGGCAGTAAAAAAGGATCTATTTTCTCCCACCGCCGCATAAGAAACGCATGCAGTGCAGTGGAGGTTGTGAGTTGCCTGCGGAATGATATAGCACGCGACTACACCCAGGCGCTGTCTCAGTTCGTCGGCTTTCTTTCCTGCCCGAGCTGAGATTTCATACAAGCCCACGAACCGGACAGCACAAGAGACGCCAGAACCCTCCATCCCCACAACACTCGCTAGATATTTAGCACTTGTAGCGTTAAATCCACTCGAGTGGGTGTAGTACCTTCTATATAACCTTTCAAATAACAGAAAAATGTCTTGGCAAAGCTACGTGGATAACCTGATGGCCGATGGCAGCTGCCAGGATTCCGCCATTGTTGGCTACACGGACGCCAAATACGTTTGGGCATCTTCAGAGGGTGGTACTTTTAGCGGTATAACGGTAAGAATATCTTAATTCGCGGTGGTTATATCGTTAGCTCTTCGTTGTGCTTTTATGTGGCGGGTTATTTTTGTGTGGAGGCGAGTGGACAGATTGGGGTGTTAGCAAGCTAGTCAGGTTTAGCACGCGTGCACGGGTAGCCGGTCTCGTGTCTAGCGCGAGCTAACCGTTTAAATCGTGCTACAACGTATATTACAATGACACATGACATTTGTTTCAACGTTATTATTTTTCGTAAACCTGCAACGAAGTTGATTAACAAAAAAATACAATTATTTCATGCTACGAACGAGGAAAAGTAAGCGTTCCTGTTGAATGGATTGAGGCCCAGACTAAAGCACAGGGCTGTGGCCACGGCCTTTACACTTAAATATTCGTATCACAATGAACCACATTATTCCTATTTAACCAATCTGGTAAAAGGCAAACCTTCACAGTCGAATACAAGTAACGCGTAAGTTACACCTTTCGATTTATAGGAATTTAATAGGAATTTCATAGTTCTTGCTCTGATTAAATCACACATTTCCTTCTGCATTATTCAGCGATATCGAATTCTGCCATGCATTTGCATTGTTGCATTGAATGTATTGTTATGCTTGGAGGAGATCGTCATGTACAGTTGACGAATCCCGAAAAAGGTCTGACTCGGTCTGATCTGTCTTGAGATAAGCTCCAGGCAGTATTAGGCCATGAGATGAAGTTCAGACAGTGGCGCCTGTGCTTCAAGTTTTTCCCTACGGGAACACAAAGATGGCGTCCTGTCGGCTCTGAATACTCAATATTTTCCCCATCTTACTATTAGGACTTCAAAACGTTTTGAGCTTAAAATATAATAGTGGCAGTATTGGAAGAATAAAACATTTTTTTAAATATATTTATTTAAAATACAGCACAACGTAACTAGATAAGCTCTGCTTATGCTAGTCATAAAAGTATAGATAAAAACGAAATGTCCCATGATAAAAAGTTTAATGAGAATATCTGTGTGGTTCCTAGGTAGCATTTTCATAAGTCACATATTGTTGCACACTGCTGTCTTAATGCGGTCAAACCTTATTGGTTGAAATAATTTTTCATACTTTTTCAGCCTGATGAAATCGATGTCATCATTGGCAAAGACCGGGAGGGCTTCTTTACCAGTGGGATGACTCTAGGGAAAAAGAAGTGTTCTGTGATCAGAGACAGCCTTCACATGGAAGGGGACTGGACAATGGACATCAGGACAAAGAGTCATAATGGAGAGCCGACGTACAATGTTTCCATAGGCAAAGCTGGCAAAGGTAAACGGCATGTATTTGCGAATAACTACAGCCAAACCGGTATGATCAGTCAAATTTCATTACTACAGATATTTCAGCGCAAACCGTTGGAAAAGTATCTTTTGAATATTTGCGTTTCGCTTTTGTATACGTGCTTGCATGTCAGAAAATGCAATGAAGTATTAGAAGAGAGTAATGGGATTCTTATTCTTCAAATTTCCCCCAACTAAATTGGATGAAAATTGTTTTGTATTCTAAGATGTGCCCACTCATACAGTCTACCTTTGTGGTCCTCTTTCTGAATAGAGGGATAAACAGACGGGAAAGGTATAGTTTTAAGCCAGTGCAGTCTTTCCCCGTCACTCCTTTCTCTGTAAGAATACCGAAAAGCTTTCAGTGCTGTGCATGTGGGATTTTCTTTTTCTAACCATTTCCTTAAACCAAGATTTCCCTTCACTAAAAGAAAATAAGCGATGCTGCCAATTGTTTGGTTACAGAAACACCCCACCACACCCTATTATCTCTAGTGAAGATTATGCTTAACTGTCAGGTTGCAACTTGAATCAACTGGGCAATAATTTGTAATGATATCACAGCTAGAATAAGTTTTCTTCATTTAAAGATCTCCTAGTCAAGAATATATGCAAGTAAATGTAAAGTCATAAAGTTTTTTTTTTTACATTGTATTCAATCTCTCAGGCTGCATGGCAAAGTGTCCATAGCATATTTCATAGGTATTGAGGGTGTGTGAGTAGGTGGGGTGGAAGGCTCCAAATTCCTATTTCCTCTTTCCTGTACACTAAAATATGACATTACGCCGCTCAAGCAACAAGCTTCAGACTACCTAGTCAAATACTCTGATTCACTTTCCCCTACTTGGTTTTTCTTAATGGTGAAAGGCATGTGCATGCAAACACTTCTAAGTGCAACTATATAACTCTTTCTCCTATGTTTCATGATTGCTCCTTTTTTCCTAACCACCACACATCTCAACTTTCCCCTTTTTCTATTTCTTCTCTTTCAGTCTTGGTTCTTGTAATGGGAAAAGAAGGGGTCCATGGAGGTGGATTGAATAAGAAGGCATACTCAATGGCAAAATACTTGAGGGATTCAGGGTTCTAATGTAATTTAAGCTTGTTTAGTTTCACTTGAGGGACAGAAAGAAGTTTGCTGTTAAGCTTTCTCCTTCAAGCAGTTAAAGTCTTGAAAAAATTTAATAGCAATCGAGGGAAGAATGGTGATGATATCCTAATATGTCCCCGTGTCATCGGGTGGAAAGACTTTTTTCTTTTCAGTTTTGTTCATTTGTCGTCTTTTTCTTTCCTTATGTACTCCAGTATTGGTTTTAGTCATGGGAAAGGAAGGTATCCACGGAGGAGCGCTCAACAAGAAAGCATTTGACATGGCTGAGTACCTGAGGAAAGTTGGATACTAAAGCAGCCCCTTCCCATCCATCCACACAGCAGCTCACTTTAATACACCACAGCACCCCCCCAACCCTCATCCTTACTCCCATCCCCTTTTGTCAGCTTGACAACACTACCAGGAAAAGTTGGATACATTGTTGTCTCTCTCCAAATCTGTTAATTTTTTATAGAGAGGTTTTTCTTTTGTTTAATGGTCTTTGTTCTTTATTTTTTTCCATGTTTTGACCTCTTTATTGTGCCACAGTAAATCAAGCATGTTGATTTTATTAAAAAAAAAACACTACTTGTACATACCGTAAACTTAAAATGAAGAATTTTTACAGATTGGACAACTTTGGATTTGTATAAATTCGCCACTATATGAAGTCACTACATTGTCCAATTTTTCCTTAGGCACTGCTAATGAACCAGCTTAAGATAGATTGTTGCCTCTCAAGTGCTTTGTGCCCTTGCTGAGCTCTCATGGTCTTCCTTGTATACAGCATGTCCTCCAGGATGGAAAACGTGCATGCATATCTTTTAGGTCAATATCATACTTTTCCAATAACTTACTACACCATCTTATCTCAGCTTTGAGAATGAATTTAACTAGACACTGTTATTTTTTTTATTTTAGTTGATCCCAAATTGCATTAGTAACCACCTCAGCCCCTGACCTTGTGAACTGCACCACCCCCCTTGGCCCAGCTACTCCTAACCCTATACCTTATGTATGACTACCTTATATCAAATGCTTTTGCTGTTGTATTTGGGTGTGGTCTTGTAAGTCATTGGTCTAATGTTGGAATTTTTTGAGTGTGATGGCAGATCAACATTTACAAGGTTTGGGTTAAGTTGTTCCCCAAGAGCCTCTGCATCCCGGACTCTGTATGGACATTCCATCGCTACAATAGCTCAGGCACTTATTGTTGTTTGCCAGCTCCTGTAAAATGTTTTCTTTTTATTTGTTAGTTTTTTTTTTGATGAAGTGCTGCCATCCCAATGTAACTCTTTGGTTTTGTCCATTTCACTTTGGTTTCTCCAATAGGACCAATTTTTTGTCTCATCCGAAGGGATTAACAGAATTGCTCCAAACTGTTGTTGTGAAGGATGACTGCTAGCTTCATCTGTTGCTGACTTTATAACACTAAATTTTCAACACCAAGTACACAATGTAACACAAGCTCATTTCTAATAAACACTATTAAAGGCTTAACAGTTTGAAATAAAGTAAATCTATGTAATCTACCTGAGAGTTTCTCTCATGAATGTCTTGAATAGATGAAATGGCAGTCTTATTGTTAACATCAGTCACCTCAAAATTCTTAAACACTTGACTTTTAATCTGTTGTTTTCAAGAATGAAACCATTTGGAAGTCATTGCCTTGTAAGATACAAAACTGTAATTAATCAAACTGTCATGGCACGGTACAAACGCTTCATTAAATAGACAAAAAAAAAAGATACTGAAGTAGACTGTGTACACTAACTTTTCTGGGATATGGTGGTATTAGTTGGATAAAAGACCACTAGTCAAAGTCAGTTGTATTGTGGAAACTTGTTAAAAAATAAAGCTGTGTATCCTGTGCCATAATGTAGATCTGATCTGTTGCTATTGTGAGATGGATTTTAACTGCTGCCTTGTTGAGGAGTCAATTCTTCAATGGCACCTTTGGGATATTTGGCATACATTCAATCTCCAGGGCTTGTGGAAAATGTACAGATTAAAGAGAAACATCAAATTACGTCCAATTTTCTCCCTTCTTTCTTGCTTCCACCAGCTGATATTCAACTCGTTTTGCGTGGAAAGAAACACATGCCATGATTTAACCACCTTGTTTACAGACGGATCAAATAAACCTATTCCAACCAGAAATAACAAGATTGTTCACGTGTTTGTCTTTGCCCACTTTCCTACAGAGTGATATAAAAGGTGCTTAATCAAGATAATGACGGATATTGTAGGGGTACAGGGCAAAGTTTGCTCAATATTTACTGTGTGAACATGAATAGTTATTTCAAGAATTTGTTATGCTAGGCCAATAGATGTCGCTGTAATCACACCAACTTGATTCTATTGAGTTTCTAATGCAGTTAAAATGCTGTGCAGTGTGAAGAGAAGCTACTCAAACAAAGGCTGTGAAAGCTAATAAGAATGGTTATTAAAAAATAAATGTGAAAATAACAGAACACTTTTAAAATCGATACGTTAATTGTTGATATTAGTACTATATATTTATATATTTTTTATTAAAAATCTGTCTATAAACTGATCTACACATCCTTATTAAAATTGTGTCCAACTCTCTTTTGCATCAAACCAGACAATATTCGACCTCTTTTTCTAGGTTGCTTAACAGGTGTCTCAGATTTGCCGGTGGACGTGCACTAATTGTTCTCGTAAGATCCTTTACATTTCAGGCAATTGAAATCACCCGGGTTTTTTGCGACACACTACACTGGTGTGGTGCTTATGCAAAACCTTCTAATCAAATGGCGCTCAAAGACACGCAAACCCTGACGTGTTTACTTTTCATTTTGTTTAATTTAATTGAAGTTAGTACTTGTGTAGCATTCAACAAAAGACGAAGAACCCATTCAGCCGGCTCTTTTAACAAAAATGCGCGAGTGATGGACTCATTTGATCGTGAAGATATCAATGCAAAATCTGTAGCGCAAATTGGGCGTCTCATTATTGGGGAAAAACGAAGTACAAATAAGAAAGGTGACGGTGACCGTCTTTCTTCAGACGTCAGTTCTTTCGATCGGCCCTGCAACAAGAACGGATCTCGATCAGGTAATGCAGGTCATTTCTATGTGATTATTTTAAAATCCAAATTCAAAATTGACAGATTAACAACTCATATCTTTTTATTTAATGTTTTGGATTTTTTTACTACTTTAATTGTTTCTTTAAAAACTATTAATAAAATGTATAATTGATTTGCAAATGCTTTAATGGGCTTACTTCATTAATGAGAAGCCTAGTCAAAGTGATTTTGCTTTTAACAGGGTATTGACACCCAAAAATGTATTATAAATATGAATGTATATAATTTACTCACCCTCCAGTCATTTCAAATAGGCCTATGTATCACTTAACACGAATTAAGATATTTTTGAAAACTTTGGTAGTCAATATTTTCCCCATTTACTTTTTCTATATGGAAACAAAACCACAGAGATGTTTCCTAAAATTTCCTAAAATATATGTTCTACACATAAAAAGAGTCATAAATAAACCATGCACATGCACAATATTTTTTTTATTCATTTTGAAATAAATTATCCCTTTAATTTCAACATACCTGACTCAAAGCAGGTGACTGGATTACATTTCCTTTCTGTGATCCATCCTTTTATGAACTTTGGACAGTGTGTTTAATAATGACTTTAATTTCTTGTTGAAACCCTTCACACAGCTTATTTTTGACAAGATTTGCAACTGCAATTTGTTCATGCTCCTGTTAAAGGGAAAATTAGTTCCTCTGTTGACCAATAACTATAAATCTACTTTTAGATAAATTAATGGTACTTTGGAGGTAAGCTCAGAACATCGTTCCTTATGGTGATTTATATAAAATTACATTGTCTCATTTACCTTTGTACTGTCTGACCAAAGGCTGGGTGAATCTGCAACCACTTTGGGGACAGGTTTATGGTCAGAACACCCTGTATACGCCAGCAGTAGAAGAGCTACTTGGAATGAAACCCAAAGTTGATTGTGTTGGCGATTTGATGAAACTGACAATTCACGGCAAAAATGCTCCCTTTGGCTCCAACTTTCTCATTGATCGAGGTTTGCTTCTCTATTGATGTAATTCGGTGATTAGGCTTTAGATTTTGTCTTTGCTCTCCAAATGTTGTTTTTCTTTCCATATCTAGGAAGCATTTCACCACTTCCATTATCACAGTTACCTTCAGAATGTGGCCATAAACTGCTTAGAACATGGAGGGACTTTGTTTTTGTCATACCTTATGATGGATGTTACGTGTCACATGAGGTGTGTGCCTTTTCAATTTACATGAAATATAGCCTATATGTTATGTTATCCCATCTTACCTCAACCTTCTATCTTTAGAGAAACATGCACATTCTTCCCTTACTCTGGTGGGGATTGCCTATAAGAATGTCTTGTTCTTCATTGACCTTAGCTCAAAGTAGCCCACATGTGTCTTGTTACAATTTCGGTATGATTGTGAAGATACAAAGGAATGCAACTGTTAATCTGATGGTCAAAGGTAACAAACCGGCCCAAATTTGTCCAACGATAAACATCACAGATCTAAATTGTGTTTGGTGAAATTCTTCTTGAACTTTCAGTGATGAACGAATGGCATCCTCTAAGGAAAGCATCAGCTAAATGTGGCTACAGCTTGGTGTCACATCCAGAAGGCATTGTCATCCATGCCCCATATATGCCATGCACAGAGGCAAGGGTATGTCAGGTTCATGTTTTTTACGTTATTTCACTTCGGTTCATGCGTTTGGGATCACTTATTCTAAATGCTTTTCACGATAGACATGTCTGGAGGTTTGACACTGTTATATATTGCCAACATATTACAAAACTAATGTTATTACATTTGTTTCACAATTATTATTTAAAACTTTTTACTGGAAATGAGTGACTTGGACTAAATGATGTAAAAGCAGCCAAGAAAAGTTCAGAATAGTTGGAAAACTTCATCAATACTGTAACATCCAAGCATACTACATATTTGCACATTTAATCAAAGTTTGAAGATAATAATATAATTTTGAGACTTAAACCTGGATTTCACAGACTGTTATTTTAAAATGTGAATACAATCTAAATCACCCTAAACTTTTGATCAGTTGTGTTGTCAATTTACTTATTTTTATTTACCTTTTTCTGTTTTTGGTCATAGGATGGGATTTTCACCCTCACCATGGCAACAGAGAGGGAGTTTAATCTGTCCTGTCCAGCTTTGTCACTTAGTCTTCCGATAACCGAGTCCGATCGTCCATCCAAACATGATACTTCCATTTCCAGTTCTCTTCTTTCATCAACGCTCACTCCAATCACCATCGCTAGTGTTGAAACCACTAAGCCAACAAAGAGTCAAACAACCTCCACAAGTTCAACCATGCAGAAATTGATTCCGGCTCCACTCCCGTACCAAATCCCTGGACACCGATATTTTCAACCAGTTTCCCCCTTACACCTTTTTCTACTTTTTCATCCAAATGTGCCTCCAACAGTTGCTCCTCAGGTTGTTGTTACCCCATTGCCTATTACCCAAGGGCCACAAAAACCTGTTTACCCCAAACCCTGTCACCCAAAACCACCTCAAACTTGGTACCCGTGGTACCCTTGGCCCAATTTGGTTCCTGCCCCTGATCCCACTCAAAATTTACCCATTCTGCCTCCAAGAGAATCTTTGTTGATGACAACTGAGGTTCCTAAAACCTCTCTTAATCCCTTAGCTTATCTGCTAAAACCTAGAAGTTTTCCTCTTCAAGGTGAAACCACTCGAGGGAAACCTCCTGTGCCCTTGTATCCTCCTGGCGAATTGTTGTATCCTTTCTATTCTGGAAAACCTGGATTTGACACCACCTCTGTGGCCTTGGGTCAAGTCCCCAAATGGCTTTATCCCTCCCAACCACAACAAAGACCTGACGAGCCCCCGCAATTGAATCCCTCTGAGCAACTTGCTTCACCTAAACCAGAGTTGGCAACGGCCACATCTGCCACTACAAGAAAGGTGGAACCACTTCAACTCCTCAACATCCCACGGTACAAACCCTTCGTACGGTACAAACCCTTAACACAACAACATTTAGAGATGCCGTCAAAAGTCCCTCATGGTACTGAAGCATTCGCTCCAGATCCACAACCTTCCATGCATCGAGACAACTCCGATACTAGGGCTCCTCCTCTAAACATGCATTTTGATTTGTCCCATGCACTTTCTTTTAACTGTCAAACTTTTTGCCCTGGACCCCATTCAATATCCTACCACCATCACAACCACCAACATTTTGCTCATCCTCATCCTGTGCCGTATCTGAGCACTTCTAGTCATGCTAAATTAACAGAAGAAATTCAGTCCTCTCCCGCTCGGCCTCCTGGTTCTGCCCCGTTTCCCTTTATTCAGGGCATGGGTTATAATTATAGACCATATTTTTCAAAAGTTGAAGCTTTACCACCAGTGACGCAATATGTGGCACCTACTGAAAGTCCCTTCATCAAGCCTACCCGTGCTCCTGAACGTGAGCCTTTGAAAAGACCGACTAAATGTCCTTGTATTTTTAGAACATTGAAATCTAATTCGGTCTCTTCTCAGTCTGCAATGAAACCTGCAAATATTCCTCATTTTGTACTCCCTTGGCCTACCAAACCGCTTTCTAGATCTTTACAGAATGCACCAATTGCGGAGTCTGTTGCCCATTCAGATCAAAGCCCAACACCTACCCTTTACCAGGCTGAAATGCAGCATTATATTTCCCAATGGAGACAACACAATCCAGCGTTTATCACTCCTAACAGTGCTGGACCATTTTCACAGAGCCAGAATGAAGTTTCTTTAAAACCCACATCATCCCCAGCTGATGACAAAAGCTTTTCCAATAATTACTGGTATCAAGCTGCTTCATATCCAAGGCTCCCCATGTCTGATGCACCTGTAGAAGTCTCAAAGCAAGCATCTATAAATAATGATCATAATTCACTGCAGTCAACCACAACCTCTCAACCCAAGCATACTCGAGATGTGGACCCGCTGATCCAGCTGAATGTTCATCCCTCAATGCAGATTCGTGACTCTGTGCCAGTGAACACTCAGCTGAATGAGCCTCAAAATGGAAAACCTTCAGGTCCTATTTTTGGAGACCCAGACCCATTTGGCAGCTACTGGTTTCCTGCCGTTCTGTCAAACCAGAAAACTGTGCATTCTACCCATTACCCAGATGGTAAGTTGTCCCATTCTCTTACTGTACTGTAAAATGATACATCGTAACCACTGCTGATGGTTTTTCTTTAAGGTTCTTTGAGGGCTCCAGTCCGGTTTTTCCTAGGGCACACGGAAAGAATGAAGGAGCGCTAAATAATAAAAGTATATAAGTGAACTGAACTGTTTTTGACGTTTTTTGAAGAATGCCCATTTGTTTTAAAAAGAATGTAAGCATGCTTATTTTTAACTTTGTATTGTATAACACACACACATACATATGATTAGTTGTTTTTCCCCAATTAGTTATCTTGCCTACATTAAATTGTTTGCGTTAAAGGCACCCACACGCTACAGATGTGCTTATCTTTATAGTTGTATGAATTGGCAGATTTTCCTGTGGTGTGAGGGGATAAGTGTGATCAAATCTGCTAAGAAAATGTCAGGGCCACACAAATCTCTTAACTGTTAATGTTCAATTTCAAGGATCAGAAATTCTTTGTGGCCAGTACTCCAAGGGCGAAATTTGTGCGTACTGTTGCAATTTATTCTTTTAGTGTGTGATGTGCTGTCTTGATCACAACATTGTATTCCACACACTATAGGAATTAAACCGTTAAATTGATTATTTGTTATCGCCATGTTAGTGGTCTCAGAGTGTGAAAATTTAATGAGCAAATCTTTTAGTGTGGGCCAAACTTAAGCCAGTCACAACAGTGTCAATACTCTTATTCTTTCCAGTGTTGATTCAGCTTCATACCAGTTCTTATTAAACCTAAATTTTGATGTATAGACCATTTCATCGGCTGCAGGTTCCTGGCCCAAAGTTAACTTTCAGTCTTTGTTTGGTTATAACAATTTTATTTTGACTTATTATTTTGTGTTATTACTTCTACATCTATAGTGGAGTTTGGGCTCCTTGCCACCGTTGCCTCTGGCTTACTCACTGGGAGCCTGCCGATTTAGTTTAATCCATAAATATAAATGACTTTCGTTTAACAACACACATGCACGTTAACATATTTGAACAAATATATTTTTTCTGCATGTTTTGGTGTAATAATTGCAAATTGTTGTGGTTTATTGTAATTTTAGTCATTTTGTATAAAGTCATTTTTAGGCTCCCAGTCCTAATATCAATATTTAAAATAATAATATACCTAAATTAACTGTACTTTGAATAATTTACAGGTTCTGACACCGATATCAGTGTAAATTGCATAGAGAAAAACTTGCAATAATAGCGTGTATCTTAATACCGTATATTCTCTTGAATTTTGAGTATTAAGTTCAATTAAAACTACTCGACAGTTATTGATTCTGTCATGCAGAGGTCTACTGGAAGATTGGGGTGTATAATGTTTGTTGTTTGTGCTGAAACCTATGTCTTTATATTTGACAATTGTTTACTTGGTTCAGCTTGTATTTAGTTATCTAAATCAAGTTTTTAGTATCCGGTTACCATTTGTTGTTCTATTATAGAATCAAAGGTTAGTAAATCTATCGCCCAATCACTTGCTAAACATTAAGAAGCTGCTTTCTGGACGGTAATTAATTTAAACCAAGACCGGCATCTAAACTCCCCGTAAGAGGATAAATGGTTGTCATTGTAAATTGCTGTAGATAAAACAACCCAAAAATTCAATTGGAGGACAAAACCAATCAAATTTTTTGTTGAATGTCAAAGATGTCACCACTGTTTTACCATGTTGACATCTTGTGAAAGTATGTGAGCATTCAGAGGTCTACTCACAAATCCAGAATCAAGGATAATAATGGCTAGAAATTTGGTACCTAAAACAAAATGAGTGTGTTGAAAGCTGTGTATGACTCCATACAATACTTGTCCTCACCAGTCTTTGAAAACCGCATAGAGTGTAAATCCTGATTGAACAAGCAAAACATTTTATTACATCTTCACAGATACATCATTCTTTAACATGATGTAACAGTTCTGACAGAAATAATACATCAGAACTGTTAAATACATTTACCTGCTTTGATATAAAAATATGCCCCTGACAGATTGCAGTTACAAGTTTAGTAAGCAGCTATCTTTACCCAGTGTGCCTCAGTGTTGTTATCTAATTAGGTGAGTTCACTGAACTTCAGCAGGTGCGAAATGCTTCTTTTTTCCAGGACAGCTAGGCACAAGGGCTACTGGCTTCAAATCGAGGGGGGGTTTTTCAGTATGTGCTGATGCATCTGCTACCGGCTCTTCTGAAGGAACACCTGCAGGAACCTCCCTTTTCACAACAGGTGCCGCCACTGGCACGACTGCCTCAACTGATTCAGAAGATTCGGCTGAGATCAGCCCGCTCACTGTAGGGTCATGGAACACCGTCAGCTTGTGATGTTTGAGGCTGTGTACAGCTGGATTGTGGTGAGATCCAGAGGTGTGTGCATGAAGAGGTTGTCGGATCCGCACTGTGGTATTGAGTTGGGTCTGTTAGGAAAAAAATATTTTAAACTTGAGCAACCCAGTTTCGAGTAAAAGGTGAATGTTTGTCACACTCGCAGCACCAAACAACATTGCAATCTGTTTATCAGTGTGGGCAGCTGAGCTGGACTTAAAGTGATAGTTTCAATCCTGTATGAGGTTTTTTCTTCCGCAGAACACAAATGAAGATATTTTGAAGAAAGTTGGTAACCAAAAATGCAGCACCTTCTGTTTTATAGAAACAAAACCAATGTAATTGAATGGGTGCCAGTTAACAACGTTTAACAAGACAAGAGGGTGAGTAAATAAAGCATCTGCCAAATGTGTAAATGTAAATGATGACAAAAGTTTCATTTTTGGGTGAACTATCACTTTAAGCACTATCTGTTTTGCGAAAAATAACAGCTGCTTTCAATTCTGTTCTGTTTGGTGCCTTTAGTGACGGATACTTTTTGGGTTTTACTTAGTTGTGATACTAAAATTCAATAGGCTGATGAAGATGAAGATTTATTTTATACTGTATCAGGGAAGATTTTGCAGTCAACTTGATTGAGATCAGCAGAGCCTTCAGCTAGACAGAAGCCATGGATCTAAAAATGGGAAGAAATTAGAATCAGACATGTTTAAGTCAACATAAAATATGGTTCACGACATACAGCATAGATAAATTTGGTTAGAATAACATGCCTGAACAATGGATTATTATTAATCTTTTCTGAGCAATAATGAATTAGGAAATGTCAATAGGGTCCGTCTTGATGCTTTTAATAAAAGAAAAAACGCACAAATATTTACACAACTACTGTCAAAGAACGTTTTTCATCCTTTAAGTTTATTATTTTAAGCATGCTTACTGCGACGGTGTGATTCTGAGGGATGCACAAATCATCATCATAACTTGTGCAGTTTGTGTCAATAATAGCATATTCTGCAAAGTATTTGTTCCCCCCATGGAAAACCTGCACAAAGAAAAGAAAGGAAACCCTGAGCATAATCTGACTAAGGGAAAATTAAGATAAAGATTTCTCCATCATATATTTTACCTGGGATGCCATTCGTCCAATTTCAAAAAGAGCAAATTTACTGTTTAGAGTCTGATTTTTATTGAAAAAATTTAAGGAGGATTCGATGAGCTGGAGACCGTCTGTATCATTTAAAGGAATAAGCTCGGGACAGCCTACGCATATGTCTTCAGCTGACTCTATACACAACAGAAAGCAAAAGGCAGACTAATGTCTCTTTTCCTCATTGTGAACAGATGAAAATATGTATTTACAGTATGTTTCTGTTCTCTTACCTGTCTCCGTTTTACATTTGAATGCAACCACAGACAGACCTTGAGTTGTATTTGAGAGGGCAAAATCACAATCTGCTTCAATTGCCTGGTGAATGAAGACATTAGATTGTAGATGGCCATGTTTTTTGTACAGAGCAAAATGAAATAAAGTTAAGGTGGCTAAAGCTTACTGTTTGATGTTTTTGTCTGACCGGGCATTGGCTCAGTGGCGTAGGATCTAAGATGTGACATGTAGTTTCCAGAAAGTCCAACTCCAAGAGATACTTGTCTGCTTGACCAGGCTACAAAGACACATTCAAATTATATACTCCTAAACCGATATTAAAATGTGCATATTTATGACTTTAAAGGTACATTTTTTATAAATTTCAGTGCAGATATATAAAGCGTGTGCCTTCATGGTCAAATATAAATTTCACATACAAACCAACAATCTGGTACATGGCCTTAAACTGTTTAACAATATCAGTGACATTGGCAGTTATTGTACGATGTTCACAATGTGTCACATGAATGTGACAAACAATACAGATTATTTTGAGAATGGCATTAAAATGAATAAATAAAAATGTTGACATGACTCTGTCCATTGTCTTACACTGGAAATAATCTTAATTTTCTCAATCCGATTCAGGACATATTTGTAGCCGTGGGTGTGCTGAGCGTTAAGGTAATCCTCTGCCACTAGAGCCGCTGCTTCAGCCTCCGGGGAATCACAGGGAGGAAGGTCGATGGTGGGCATCACCCCCTGCGCCCATGTCCCCATTACCAGGAGCCCAAGAACAGCAAACATACCCCATAGCTTCATGCTGGAAAGCAAAGACCTGAACTCCTAATGTGAATATGCAGGCAGAAAGTGACAGAGTTTGATGTGCTGTATATATATATACACACCTTGTACTTTGTCCACAATGTAAATGTAGACATTCTGACTTCTATTACGCAAATGACACCAGTGAACCATCTTTGAATGCCAAAGTAAATGAAACTTCGCAAATCGAGTGTGTGTTCTATTGGAATTCGGCTTGGGGAAGCAAGGGTGATTTTAGACTTTGGATGCATGTAACCTGATTCAAATTTGACTTCCATTCAGTCACTAACAAAGTCACTTTTTTCATGAACTTAATTGTGTCGCTGCAATAAACATAAGCTGAAAAAATATAACTATGGTTTCAAAAAAGTGCTTTTAACTTTTTGCAGAAAAATAATCACGGCAACTTCTGAAAGTGTTGTTAGTGTTTTCTAGTGCTTATCAAAAACCCAATACTGAAAAGCAAACATAACTTATTGTAAACTTGTTTTTCTGAAGTGACTCTATTTGCTTAAGTATTGCAGACACAATTTCTGATCATTTGGTGTGCAATCTATTTACTATTTTTGTTATTTCACCATCAACAATAATTAAAAATATATATTATATACAAGGAGTTGCTATTCTTAAATATACAGTACAATTAGAGCGATAGTAATCATTTATTACTCAAAGGTACAAAAATATGACTTTTTTATTTAACTGAAATCTATGTGTGTATGCAGATCATAATTCTTCATTAGCACATGACCGGTGGCTGCAACCACCATAGAAAACAATTTGTCCTTCAGTATTTAAATTGGATTTTGACCCACAATGGGTTTTCAATGTACAATTCCTACACTATAACTTAAACTTTTGCCCCCACCAAGTCTTGATTATGCTATAAAGACCATCTAAAATGTTCTTAAATAATATTCAAAGGTCTTTGTGTGATGTGTCCATTCAGCATACATCATGATTTTTCTCTGAGAAGAAATTTACTAGTCATCATTGGCCCCATTCCATTCGATCTCGGGATCATCATCTAAACGCAGAATGAGGTATGACAACAGCTGGAAGATGTTCTGCCACAGCAACAGGAACACATAGATGTAGAAGTCGCTGACATCAATTTGACAATGGTCACCGGCGAAGCTCATCTCACACACGCAATGGAACCTGTTGATCAGGTTACGGCAGAAGCCTCCATTGAGGCAGGGGTCAGACGCACATTCATCCAGCTCCAGCTCACACCTGTCAAAACAATCAGCATTACAGATGCAAAGATTCTAACACAAAGGCACTGTAGACGGTTTCATTGGAAGCACGTGCCTGGCCTAAAATTAACTTCTAGGCCCAGTTGCACAAACTTAGCCGCTAGACTGTGATTGAGTCTTGACAACTAGTCTCACTGCCTAACAATTAGTTTGGACTAATCAGTCTTACTTTTCATATTTCAAGTAGTCCGATCTATCTTTTTATTTAACTGATTTAAACAAGTCATGACCAGTCTTGAAGGAAAAAATAAGATGACTAACTTTTAAGACTAGTCATGCAATGTTTTATGTTTATTAATCGGTCTGGATAGATGCTAATAATATAACTCGATTTTAAACGATTTTTATTAATAAGTTAGTATAAATAAGTGTTGAATTTAATTGTATATACACTTAATTGAATAAACAATTTGTTGAATGTGTCATGTAACTTTTTCGCATTTAAGTTTAACAAAGTAACGGTTCTTCTGCCGTTAACCCAAAATAACACTGGCTAGACATACTTTTAACCTGCTAAGTAATGTAATTTACTTGTTTTTTTTAACTTTTTATCAGAAATTATTTACAGGGACATTATTCTTTGTGGGTGTGTAACAAAAGTTAAGTTCAGGCCGCAAAAGCATGCATGCGTGGTAACGTTTGTTTGTGCTGTTGCTTTGCAACTGTCAATAAGGCCAATGATCAATTCTTGATTCTGTGTTTGTTATACAAAACTGGGCTGGTTAGACAACATCAAAGGCACACTCCAGAACCAATGGTTGCTTAAACTGTTTTTGCCCTAAGTAGATTTTTTCCTTAAAGAAAATGTGGTGATGATGGTCTGGGCAAAACTGGGCAAAATAGCAAAAAGTCTCCACCGGGTGCTTTGTTTGTTTATATCCCTAATTTAAAGTGAAAAAAATAAAATTCTGTCATCATTTATTTACATTACTGTTGTTTCAAACCTGTTTGACATTCTTTCATGCACAACACAAAAGAAGATATTTTTAACAATGTTTCACTTGTGTTAGTTTTGTGTCCATACAATGCTGTTCGCTAACCAACTTTCTTAATACAGGTTTGAAATGACAAGAGGGTGAGTAAATGATGACAGAATTTTCATTTTTAGCTTGAACTATACCTTTAAGTATATATTGATGGTTTCTCATAAAATGTATATTATTTATTATTTTGTATATTTTGTGAAATTTCAGATGTGTTTTTTCTCATTGAACTAGATAAAATAATAAGATGATCTTGTTTACATGTGTTAATTTAAAGCAGAATAAGGGGGAGGTGACTCTCACAGAAAAGCAAATGGGAGAAATAATAATTTTCAGTATGGCTATCATAGGAATACATGTTAAAATAGCAAATCGGTTGCTAAATGAAATGACTTGGCTTAAAAGGACTTTGGCCAGACATTTTTAGGATAAACTATAAATGTTGGCCGTGACTGCTGCATGTATCACATGAGGAGCACTATTTGTGTGGTTTGCTTTTCATATTTACAGCATTTTAAAGCAACCACTTATACAAGGAGCTTTTAAAGGTTCTTTACAACAATGCACCTTTTTGGTTCCACAAAGAACAATTAAGTCAAAGGTTCTTTAAAAAAACATTTCTTTCTTATCTTTTTATAATCTGAAGAGCCTTTTTTCGCAGGGAAACAAAAAGTCTCTTCGGATGTTAAAGGTTCTTTTTGGGACCATTTAGACAAAAAAAGGTTCTTCTTTTGCATCTTAAAGCACCTTTATTTTTAAGAGTGTAAGGCTCCATTACAATTAGGATAATATCTTACATGGTAGTTCTCTATGTAGACAACGACGACGGAACAAAACGGTATTAAAAAGGCATGAAGTTTGAACTTCTGTGGTTAAATACTCTTACCATTGTCCAGCGAATCCAGGTAGACAGTCACATGCATCCTCCACAGAAGAGCAATTGCCGCCATTAAAACAGCTATAGTTCCATTTCTCATTCCCACACACAGACACGGGAAGTTTAGGGTATCTGGACAAAAAATCATGATGACAGGAAAAAGCACATTAAGAAAGAAACGTGCTATATGCAACATGACAGACACATGAACCTGACAGATATGCCTCAGAAAGAGGGAATTGGCCTGCCCTTTTTTAAGCTAGTCAGAACATGTATTCAATCAGTGACAACATCTGACTGTCAATCACTGTTTGTGTTTACTGGCATTAGGTTTGTTGAGGGCCGGATTTCAAACCATTTCTGTGGTTAAACAGATTTACAACTTTGCATTAAATTAAACTCACGGAAACCTGTCGATATACCATGGAAGTTGATACACTCGTTCTCTGAAAAAGAAAAGTGCAATGTTATAAACACAAAAAATATATATTTCATGTATATTGGTAAATAATGTTTTTAACAAATGTGCAAAAATTTGTTTGCCATTTGAGTTATTCAATAAATTCACCTGCAGAAGGGTCCTGTTGTGTTCCGGGGGCAAAGGCATGCATATCGTTTTAGACCCCTGAGGCATGTTCCACCGTTTCCGCACTTGTGATGTGCGCACACATCCACTTCAACTTCACAGCGTTTGCCAGTGTAGCCGGCATCACACAAGCATTCATATGCTCCTGTGACTACCCTACAGGTTCCATGAACACATGGGTTTGAGGTGCAACTGTTCACACTATACTCACATTTTGTGCCTTCCCAATCAGCTGGGCAATGGCATTTAAAAAGATTGAAGAGATCCTCACAAACTCCACCATTATGGCATGTGTCTAGTTCACAGTACTTGAAGCCCCAGCAACCCAAATAGGGAGACCCTGACGTTTTCAAAAAGTGCTCTATCTGGGGTCGGGGCAGGTTCATCTCTGAATCACTAAAATAGGGTAACACAAGGCCTCCAATTTCCACCAATCCAAGACAGCCAACTAAGTTACCGCCAGAATCTGGTCCCAACCCCCCCAAGAAGATGTCTACACCTTCTCTCAGGAAACCCAGATCTCCCGAGGTTGTAAATGAGGTGGAAGGTGTCTCCCAGTGCTCATTCACAACCATTCTCCATCTGGATGTCTGTAGGGTTGTACTGTCCATGCTAAAATGTCCACGGTGCCACCGGCCATCGTTAACCAGGGCCAAACTTTGCACATGTACATAAGAGTCTCCTTTTCCTCCCTGCAGCTCGAAAACTAGTCGTCCATCCTGGATCGAAATTGTGATGAACTGAGCGTCCTGTTCAGCATGCAGTAAGGTAGTATTCTGCTGCCTTGTTCTGAAGTGTATTGAAATGTAATTGAGGTGACGGCGTATTTTTCCATTGCCACGATATGTGATTATGGGGCTGTTGTCCTGCAGGCTCACATTGGCCATACCTGAAGAAAAGAACACAAAAAAATACCAACACTATTATTTTGAGTCTTTGCCTTGATGTGATATTTGATGTAGCCAGGCATATAAAATGAAATAAAGCCTGGATGACATTTCATTGGTGTCTTTCTGAAACCTCAGATGTCCGAATTTGCGGCTTCTTAGAAAAGAAACTCTATACTTTTTGGGGTGTGTTGCCAACATTGACAAGCACATTTAAATACTGTTTATTGGTTAGATATTTGTAAAACCTAGTGACCATGATAAAGAGTGACTTAAAATAATGATTTTGGGCTAAAAAAACATGAAATATGGAGATACAAGATTTTAAAAGGACAGCAGCATTCTATATGAATGTGCCATGTTGCTTGGCAACCATAAACTACCTACAATTACTTAATAAGTTATATTATTTGGTTTAAGAATTATTAATAAATGTAACAATATGATGAACATTAGTGTATTTATCTTGATACTTTGTGTCCACCTTATAATCTTGTTGACAGCTTTTATATTTTAGTATTTTAATATTTGGCATTATTATTACAAAATCAACCAATTTTCTTCAGTCCTGTTATGTTTTTTATATAACATTAGATCCTAGAAAATATGACACACTGGACCTTTCATTTTAGATGTCCCAATTATTATTATTATTTTATCTCACATTTGGAGCAATGCTTTTCTGTGTAACTTATGCTCTTAACCATCTCTAACTTCCTTCCAACATGTGTTTATGTCATTAACCAGCCACACTGCACTGTCCGCAGGGCAATCCCGCATGTGGTAGGGTAAATTCAACAAATGATAATCTTTCAAGGCTTTGATAAATCCCTTTTAGTTGAATAGATACACATGACAATTCTCAATTATATAACAGAACCGAAGCTAGATAGATGTGCCACAGATGCATTTGTGCATGCATGCATAGCCACAAAAGCACACACATAGGCACACACACTTACAGTCAAAGCCCTGACTGTGTGCTTGACATATGGCAGTGGATGGACATGGAGACAGCTCACACCATCTGACTTCCTCACAGCGCTGCCCTGCTGTGTTGGGTGGACAGCTGCAGGTGAAATCATCCCACATGGAGTAACACACACCGCCATTCAAACAAGGATTGTTCTAGAAAAGATAAATATATATATATGGTATCACACACAGTAATACATACATACATATATATATATATATATATATATATAGTATATTTTACATATACTTAACTAAATTATTTGGAATCTAGGGTATCAGGTGCTTACACTGCAGGAGTCATCTCCAGTACAGCTGGGTGTGACGTTCACCAAATTCTCAAGCCTGTATGAGCTCACTGGAACACTGATAGGGTAGAACTGCAAGCGTCTGGTATTTAATCGCAGATCTTGGACACAGCCCTTGAAATAGCCCCCGAAAGTCAGGGATGCACTCCTGCCAGGCAAGCCCCCCACATGAACCGCATCTCCAGCCTGAATCAGAACGCTGCGGCTGGGAACACGACCTTGGCTTTTGGCAGACAGGAACAGGGTTAGGAATTCTGGTTCAACAAGCACGGTTATGAAATGAAAATGACCGTCATTAACCGTTTCCCGTCCGACGAGGCTTTCAAAGTTGTTGATTTGAACTTTGACCTTTCCAGCTTCCAGCCAGACACGAAGATACTGACTGGTGCTGTTGGAGAGGACCAGGAGGAGACCCTGGGGACGGCGTGTGCGCACAAACATGGATAGTGTAAAACCGACGCCTGGGTTGTCTTCCACTGTGAACGTAGTGTAGCTCTCCAAATCTTCATTTCCAAACCTTGCAGTGACGTATTCTAGGATATGTGGAAATAAACAGCAGTGTTACAAAACATATAAAAGCATTTACAAATAGAAATCAACAGAATTGCTTCCAAATACTGATACAGTAGTGATTATTTTCATGATTTATTTTTATGTTATGTAAAGTGTTGGATGACACTGAATGTAAAAAAAACAAATGTATCCTTAGACTTAATAAACATGTACTTTTCAATAAAAAAAGTTTATAATAATACATATAATTACGCTGATTCAGTATATTGAATAATAAATAAGGAATTGCCTGTGTTCATACTGTATATTGAAAAACATAAGCACATAAGGTGATAAGTATAATTATTATAATTAGAACTATAATTGAATATATTGCATTGTATTTTCCAGTATATTACCCTATATATTTTTTGTAGGGGTTAATTAAAGCATGGATTAAACAAACCCTGAATAATGTCACGTTTCTTTAATCCACAATTCAGGTGTGTTGTTGTTATTAACCTTCCTGCTGTCTTCCGTTTGCATGTCTGTGTGTGTCTGGCCGTGTTTGTTCAGCCCTGTAATCCCATTTTACATCTTGTTGCTAAATTTGTCTCTCTCATGGGCACTAAATATAGATGCTCACCCTACACAGCCATATCAATCACGTTATAGAGATATATGGTGACCAGGGGCATTCATTCTTAATGAGTTCAAGATTTATTCTTGTTTAATATAATAAATTCACAGCACAATCTGGCTTCCCAGAAAAATACACTAACTATGAATGGAGTATAAATGTTGAATGCATGATTAATTTTTAACCTGTAAATAAAAAAAAATATTTTTCTTATTATTTTGTATTAATTCAAATTTAGTGTTAGGTTAGAATTCTTTTAAGCATTTATTCATTTAAAACGGATTTGGACTGCAAAATGTTGATAAAGTCAGTTCACAAGTTTCTTTTAAGGGAAGTTCACCCAAAATATATAAAAATTCTGTCATCGTTTACTCACCCTGTTGTCTTTTTAAACCTGCTTGACTTTATTTCTGCTGCAGAACACAAAAGAAGATATTTAGAAGAATGCTGGTAACGGAACCACATCGTTACCCAATGACTTTTACCCATTGACTTGGTTTTGTGTCCATACAATAGAAGTGAATGGTTACTGCTGTTGTCTGGTTACCCGAATTCTTCAAAATATCTTCTTTTGTGTTGTTCAGCAGAAAGAAAGTCAAGCAGGTTTGACCAAAGGGTGAGTAAATGATGACCGAATTTTTTATTTTGGGTGAACTTCCCTGAAAAGAAACTTGCAAACTGACTTTATCCACATTTTGCAGATGCCAATTGGTTTGAAATTTTGACATCTACTTCAACAACATTCCACTTTTCATGTGTGGCTTATTTGTCCAAATTCTTTGAGGTACCACCGCATATCTGTTTATTCAGCATACAATCCTTATCCAAACACTCATACCTTCTAAACAGTGCTCTCCCTCATATGGCCGATGGCATTCGCAGCTAAAGCTCCACCATCCAGTCTTGACACATCTGCCTCTGTTATGGCACGGGTTTTGCCTGCACTGGTCCCCATCAGTGCAGCCCTGCACAACATTAAATTGCTTAATAGGGGCCCGCGGGCCTGATCCTGGCAGCACCACATGTGAATTCAGCCAGACGTCTCGCATGCACCCCAGAAAGTTTGAAGCAGACTGTTGCTCTGCTGTTCCGCCTATGTATATGTTTGGGATCACAGTCAACCCAGATACACCTGAACCCACTTCCGACTCTGCTTTGTCAATTTGTAGTTCCAAGTTACAGGTCCCTCCAGTGCAAGACAGGTCTTCAAGACTTAACCCCAGCGTGCTGTCGTGCAGCGAAGCCTTCACCGTGTGCCACTGGCCATCAGTGACCATGAATGGGAGCTCTAGATGAAGAATTTCCATTTCCTGACCTCTCTGAAACGTATGCCGCAACCTTTCATCCACCAACTCCAGCGTGAGAAGCTGATCGTCGAGGTGGCATTGCAGCAGCATGGCCTTTGCTTGCAATGTACGAAAACTCAGAGTGACAGTCAGTGGTTCAAAGACATTCGTGAGGAAGGTCCGGACCTGCATGAACCCATTTTGCTCAAAAGAGAAGGTGGTGGAGGTCTGGCACTTTGTTCCAATGAAACCTTCAGGGCAGATGCAGCTGTATCTATGTCGTCCTTTATCCAAGTATGGAGAGCATGTAGCACCGTTCTGGCACCATTGACGTTCACAACCCAACAGTAGTACGGTACAGTATGGACCACCATAGAGATGACCGTTTTGTCTTTCTTGGGAACAATGGCATTTGTAATTTCCCTCCTGGTTCTCGCACACTCCATTGTTCATACATGGGTTTATGTCACAGCCATTATTGTTGTCTTCGCTGTTAGCCCCTGGAGCAGAGAAGAAACATATTTTACTAAATACTATTAAACAAAATAAACCAAATTTTCTTATCACATTAGCAGTTTTCATATTGTTTAAGTACATCCCACCATAAGATGTCTAGTATCCCACAAGATATTAATAAAAACAATATTACCTGCGAAAAGCAACAGTAATATCCATAGAGATGTGCTGGCTCTAGACATGATTAGTCATATGAAGCAAACACACAGGAGGTATGTATCTGACTCTGCTGTAGACAGGTGAGCTTTGTAAAACACCATAACAACTTCTTTGGTTCTTCATTAATTTGTGTTTAGGACTGACTAGATTCACCGTGGGTTCAAGCGCAAGCTTTGGGATTATAGTAATGCACTTACACGTGTAATGGTGGTAGGCCAGGGACAGTCCTAACAGCTAATCTGATAGAGCTCATGCATCCTCACCAGTGGACCTCAAATACAGCTCTGATATTACATAAGACAGACAGAATGCCCAATGAAACTGAACAAAGATTAGACTGAAGAACAATTTTTAGATAGTAAACTTAGTTATTATAAATGCTTTAATTTTTTGAGTTACAACCGAACACATTTGACTTGTAATATAAATATTTAATGTTAAAATAGATCAAATAGTGAGACCAAATAGTAAAATGAATGCACTATTCTTTAAAGGGTATAAACAATATTTCCATAATGGGAAAACTGAAACTAATTTTAAATCATATTTGTAACATGAAGTCAGATGTTAATTTTTACTACAGAGGCCTCTGTAGAAAGTCATGACAAATAACAACTTTAAACTACTATTGTATAACAAATTATCGTTAATAGTTCAGATTCACATTTTGAACATGTGTGCTGTTGAACCAGCATTTTATTAAAATGATGCACTGTTTCTTTTAACAATGCCACCCAGGCAACTACATTACCCGTAATGCACCATTTCTCCCAGCGCCGACCACTGGTGACAACACTCATTCCGCTGCTATTTTCCCCAACACGATTATTAATCTAATTCACTTCACCAACAAGACACAATCTATACAATGGAATAAGCATTAAATAAAGTACAGGTTGTAGACAAAAGTTATTATCGAAGGACGAATGGATCCCTATTTCAACCAATAGAAAGGAAAGAACATTCGCGTTTAGCCAATGACGGAACAGTTTATTGAGAGGCTTGACGCATCGGCGATGAGAAAACGGTCAAAGTGCCTCTAATAATGGGAAAATAATTTGTTTTGTTGTTTGTATACGATGACAAAATAGTCATACCCGTTCAACCATCCCAGGAAGTTTAATCGCTGTGAAGGTAAGACCGGAAACGAGAAACAAGGCGATGTTTGCAGCTTTCCAAGGGGCATATAAGGGTCGTTTGTCAACGCACTCCTGTTCTGAAGGGGGCCTGTGGGCGCTATGATGGGGGGCCGCAGGGGGTAGTAGTAGTACATTTAAATGTGCATTGTCCTCATCTGCATCGCACTAGAATGAGAAATCTCATTTGAGAATGCATTCGTCATTTTGTTCAGTTCGCTTCCGCCTAGTAGATTGCAAACAGACTTCAAAATACTTATAAGTTAATATAGTTACAGTATTATTATAAGGTAGAGTGCATGTGACTAACTGCACATAGAAGTTTATGCCGGCCCCCTGTTTGTTTTATACCAAAATTTAAGAATAGATTATAGTGTTTTTATAAAGTCTAGTGTGTTTTAACATTAGGAATTAGTGCACATAAGTCTAAGACCAGTATTGAAAATGCTGTATTAATACATAATATTTTTTGTTGCAAAGCCTGATCTTTGTTTTACCATCATGATTTGAGAATATTCCAGAAAGCATCTGAATTGCATAAATGTAGGATCTTGCATAATATTTCTAATCCCTTTATTTATTCCAGTTTGAATTTTCTAAAAAGATCTTAAATGGTTTTAATAGATTTAAAGTGTTGACCCTACTGTATTTCTTTATAACCGTATTTGATAATAAAAGCCATCATTAACTGCTTTTCAGCTCTGAAAGCTGTAAACATGAAGAGGAAACTAAATGCATCCCAGCTGTCGAAAGTAAAGGATGTCAGTAGCACAAAAACGCAGGAGACTATGACATCTGCGGGACTGGAGGAGTGTGATGCTGACCAGACCATAAAAGACTCTTCACAAGAGATAAGACATCTGAAAATATCACAAAGTGATAACTGCTTCTTTAAGTTCCTAAATGAAGACCGTCAGAAGCTGCCATCCTTCTGTGACATAACCATCACGGTCTGTGGAAAAACGTATCGTGCCCACAAGGTGGTTTTGGCTTTTGGCAGTAACTATTTCCATGCCAGATTTACAGAAAATCCTGACATACACCATGTTACCATTGATAACATTAATGGCTGGACCTTTAGACACTTGCTTAACTTCCTATACACTTCTGAATTTAAAGTTTTGCAAAACCAGATCCCTGCTTTGGGTGATGCTGCCTGCTTTCTGGATATGATGGAAGCCGTGAATCTTTTAACAAAGTGGGCGGCACCAGCTCATGCTCGTGAAGAAAGCGATGCTCAGCAGGTTGCTCAGAAGACCACAGATGTTCAGGATGTTGATAGTTCAGCTGGTGCGCAGTGCTCATTTTGCAGTCGCTCTTTCTGCTACAGAAAGTCTCTGGAGAATCACCTGGCCAAGAGACATAGTGCTGGCTGCCACGGTGAGGAAGAACAAACTACAGTCAACATATCGGTGGTCACTACCCGAAGATCAGCTCGTCAGAGGAGGACACCAGCTAAATTTGAGATCCAGGAAAACGAAAATTGCAACAAAACAAGAAAAGCGAAAACACAGAAGGATGATGCAGCCAGTTTTGAGGAGGAAGATGATGATGATGATGAAAGTGAGGAAGAGCAACAAAATGAGCAAGGCGAACAAAATAGTAAGGAAGGAAGAGAAGCGTTGCATGTTGAGGAGGCGGAATGTGAAGATGCAACTGAAAAGCAACCGGAGGATGTGACTGAACATTGTACGGCTGTGAGCCAAGTTGAGGCCCAGAAGGAGCCAGAACCAGAAACCAACCATCTTGTTGCAAAACCCAGTCAAGTGACAGAAACCTCCAGTCACGTCTTTCCAGACGGACTGGCTCCCATTATGATCCAGAGCACTAATAAAAAGACTCTAAAGTGTCCTAAATGTGACAAGACCTTCGATCGCATAGGTGAGAATTGTAATGAAAAGGCTTACAGAAGAATCACTGCTATCTTTGTATGACTTATTTATTTGCTTTTCTCTAATTTTGTAGGTAAATATGAGAGTCACACCAGAGTACACACTGGAGAAAAACCTTTCCAATGTGACATCTGTCTTCAGTGCTACTCCACCAAATCAAACCTCACTGTGCACAAGAAGAAACACGAGAGTGACGTGCCCATCCAGAAAAAAGACCACCAATGTCCCTTCTGCAACAAGCTTCACGCCAGCAGGAAGACTCTTGGCAGACATGTAAAGAGGTGAGAGCATCTCACCAAAACCTGTCAGGGAAAACAGGTTATTTTCAGTAACAAACAGAAGAAAGTAAAACATTTTGGCTGTGAGTCATCATGCATCATATTTATAAAGAGCCTGCTTCTCAATTCTCATTACCACAAAAAACAAACTCATTTTCAATATTGTTGAGCAGAAAAAAAAAATGTGAGGGGGTTGCATGCACATTTTGCAACTTTTTTAGGTATTTGGTAAAAGTAAGACACATTTCTGCTAATAGATTTCATCCTGACCATCTTCAAGAGTTTCTCACTCAAAAGAAGAAGAAAAGTGATGGCTGGAAATGTGATGTGAGTTATTTACCTTGTTATTTACAGAACAGAAAGTCTCATCCAAAGTATATTCTGCTTGTTTGTGTTGGACTGACGGTATCTTTGTTTTGTAGGTCTGTCACAAGTCCTTCACTCGTCGCCCCCATCTGGAGGAGCACATGATCTTACATTCACAGGACAAGCCTTTCAAATGCGCTTACTGTGACGAATACTTCAAGTCACGGTTTGCACGCCTGAAACATCAAGAAAAGATTCATTTGGGTAAATCTGATTTACAGCTTTAATTGTGATGTAATGCAAAAATTTAGCAATTACTGGAACAAAAAGTAGGCCTGATTGTTGTGTCAGGAATTAGCTTTGCGGTTTAAACCCTGACAAGCTTTTTGTTAAGAGTAAACCAAGAAGTGAGTTATCGAATTATTGTTTTTAATAAAATCTGTTCTATTGTGTTTATTTGCATTTACCATTCAGCCTTTTTTTTACTGTTTAAAGAAACGTTCTTCCCTTATCAGTATCTATTGCAATGTCATATCTTGAATTCCTGGTAAATCCAGATTCCCGGACTGTTTACAAAAAGATTAAAATCTTGTAGGAATTTTGTCTGTAACTTGCTACTGATGTGCGGTTTGTGCAGCTTTTTTAGTTCAGGGAACACAAAGTTATAGTTCCTTGACAAAAACACAAGCTGTTTCTAATGCTGTTCACAGAGCACCAATTTTTTTTGAAACCTGGAAGATTAATGTGATTGTGATTCCAGGCCCCTTCCCTTGTGACATCTGTGGTCGACAGTTTAATGACAGGGGCAACCGTAAACGCCACATTGAGTGTACTCATGGGGGCAAGAGGAAGTGGACCTGTTATCTGTGTGGCAAATCAGTTCGAGAGAGGTAAAATGATCTTGCAAATCGGATGGATGCAAAAGGGTTGGCCAACTGCATGTATTCAAATACAGGCTGTTCATTTCAGGACAACCCTTAGGGAGCATCTGAGGATCCACAATGGAGAGAAACCTCACCTGTGCAGCATCTGTGGACAAAGCTTTCGCCATGGGAGCTCCTACAGGTCTGTGATGCTTTTGAACTGCAACATTTAACAAACATTTTACAAAATTTAAAAAAGTTATTTATTATCATTTATGTAACTTATGTTCATTTAAGGTTACATCTTCGAGTTCATCATGACGACAAGCGCTATGAATGTGATGAATGTGGCAAAACTTTCATTCGACATGATCATCTAAAGAAACATAAAAAAATTCACACAGGTACTTTTTTATTTTAACTATAGATTCAAGTGGACTGCAGCCTTTGCTTAGCTAAGGAATAATTCGCCCAAAAATGAAATTTCGGTCATTTCCTCACCCTCAAGTTGTTTCAAACCTGTATGCATTTCTTTATCTGATGAACACAAGGAAAACTTTTTGGAAAAATGTAAGAAACCAAGCAGATCACATCCCCATTTACGGCCTAGTAGGGGAAATAAATATTATGGGAGTCAATAGGGGATGAGATCTGTTTGGTTACTGACATTCTTCCAAATATTATCCTTTGTGTGTAGCACAACAAAGAAATGTTGACGTTGAGTAAATTTTGACAGAATTTTCCTTTTAGTGAACTATCCTTTAAAGTCCTATTGAGGGTGTCTACATAGTGAGCTACTTTATAAGGCAGTATCTTAACCTAAATAAAAATGAATAAGCAAACTTTAAGTCAATACTAGAATGTCTGAGTTGTTCTAAGACCCAGACCAATATTGAATTCTGAGATTTCCCTAACTATCTATGCTTTAAAACCAAGCATAAGCAGGCTAATAAAACCCACCCTAGTCCACTGTCAGATTTAATGTCACTGATTTTTTTCTTTTGAATGATCCAAGAGTGCTTGTACGACGATAGTCATCTGACTTGTTTTGTGTAGGGGAGAGAGCCCATCAATGTGAGGAATGTGGAAAATGCTTCCGCCGTGCTGACCACCTGACGGTCCATTATAAAAGTATTCACCTGGGAGAAAAGATCTGGAGAAGGCATGTAAACATTCACAATTTTACAACCAAACTGTGAAGAAAGGACATTTGTTTTTTGTGATGCAGTACATGCAGTCTCTGTAAATGCATTTTTAATGTAACATGCACAATGTGATTCATGATCATTTTTTTATAACTAGGTACAAAGCAGTAGTGCATCAGTGTCAGGTGTGCAAGAAAGAGTTCAGGGGCAAGACCAACCTCATGTCACATTCTAGAACGCATTCAGGTAATGACATCACATCTTTGGAAATGTTCAATAACAAACCTTAGCACACAACAATAATCATCTAACATCTAATCACACATGTATCGGTCCATTAATATTTTGGTTTCTTCAGGTGAGAAACCCCATCGCTGTGTGATCTGTAATCAGACCTTTCGCATTAAGAAGACTTTGACCAAACACATGGTCATCCACTCAGACGTGCGTCCCTTTAGCTGCCCACACTGCAGTGCAACCTTCAAGCGCAAGGACAAGCTCAAGTACCACGTAGACCACGTTCACAGCACCCGTTTACTAGACCAGCAGCAGCCGAATCTGCCTACAGCCCCTCCCAGCAAGCTGGCCGAGCCCCTGCCGCCAAACGAAACACCCAAAGCATACCACAACACACCTAAGACTGTGCTGCAGAGTGTCTCGGCTGATGTATGTGTTCCTGTAACGCTTGTTCCTGTCCAGATGACTGATGAGGCTGATCTTGCAGTACACGGGGTACCACATGGTGTCCTTCCAGCTGTGAGCCAACAACAGCAGACTGGATACCAATCAACCACAGATTTGGTTTTCTTAGAAAAGTACACGCTGACACCTCAGCCGACTAATATAGTGCATCCCGTACGCCCGGACCAGATGCTGGACCCACGAGAGCAGTCGTACTTGGGCACCCTACTGGGACTGGACTCGTCTACATCTGTGCAAAACATGACTAGTGCTGAACACACTCATTGATGTGTTTTGTTGATTTGCACAGCCTCTGGGATTTTTTTTTGTTTTAGTGTCTATTCTTGATATTTTCAATTCATTTCTCCTACAGTGTTTGTTCTGCATTTAAAAGTTCAGCTCACTAAAACATGTTGTTTCCAGCCTCTAAGGTGTGTTTTTACAATCTTTAAAAATCTATTTTTCATATAATAATGATATTATAATAATAGCACATCGGTCAAGCTCCAAGGCGGAAAACAACAAAAGCACCATCTATATAAACTACATACCATATGCCAAGAGCTATTAGTTAGTGTTTAACTAATATAATAAAGGCCTCTCATTTGCCTTCAGATTCACAATATTGGGTTGAAATAATGACTAAATACTTATTAGTATCTGAGGAAAAAGCTTCTTTAGTAATAAAATGGTGTCATTAATAACAAAGCTACATTTTAAAATCTTATTGATCAGCATTTGATTCTATACACGTTTTATAAAACATTAATGGCACTGAGACAGTTTAGAAACACAATATTACCTTAGATTCGTTATTAGACTGGATGGATAAATGCACACTCAACATGCTGAGCAAAACCATTGAGTGGATGAATGCTGCCCCCAGGTGGTGAGATGGGGTTCGTTCAATTCGAATTTACAGTAGTGCTTATTTGTATGGACATTAACTATCAATGAAGTTATTTTATATTTATTTGTAAATTCATCAAGGAAAAGGACCTACTTTAACTCGCGCAGGAGTTATCAAGGCGTTCCTATCGGTTGAAATAAAGGTAACAGTTAATTTTCGACAACACCGTATATGTGTCCCTGGACAACAAAACCAGACTTATGGGTGAAATTTTCGAAAATGAGGTTTTTACATAATCTGAAAGCTGAATAAATAAATTTTCTATTGAGGTTTGAGTTGTTAGAATAGGTCAATATCTGGCTGAGATACAATCGTTTAAATCTCAGGAATCTGAGAGTGCAAAAATATCAAAATATTGAGAAAATTGCCTTTGAAGTTGTTAATCAGGGGCACTGTGGCAGGCCATCCACACAAACATAATTATTTATAAATTTAAGTTAGGAAATTTACAAAATATCTTCATGGAACATGATCTTTACTTAATATCCTAATGATTTTTGTCATAAAAGAAAAATCAATAATTTTGACCCACACAATGTTTTTTGGTCTTTTACTTAAAATGTTCCTCTGCTACTTAAGACCGGTTTTGTGATCAAGGGTCACATAAGTTATGCACTATTCGGTAGAGAGAAATCAGCTCATTTTTCCTACAAACTAACTATATTTTGGGGTGTGCATTTCGTCCTGATTCATAGTTCATATTAAACAGAGGGTTAAGAGTAGGCTAACCCTTGGTTGCAGCTATTTATTTTTCAATTCGTCTCACTTGTGAAGTACTTTATTCACATGTTGTGCTGAAAAGCTTTTTTGGTTCAGTCTTTGAGACTTATACTGACATTAACATAGTCTATAGCGTTTTGTTTTGACTTAGCACTGATACTTGAAACTAGTCAACTTTTACCTCTTGCTTTAGGCTGTGGATTTTGTCCCGTGTTGGCCGCAAACCATCCTCCAGACTCGAAATCTAATTGTCCCGAAACAACCCTGACACATACCATTCATTACTTGATAAATGGCTTTTGTGAGCTTTAAAATGTTGAGGACAGTTTGTGAACCTTTTTAGTCAACAAATAATGGAAGCAGATGTGGACAGAGACACAAACCCAAAACCATCTGGGTTCCAGACTGAAGAGTGTTCACATTCCACGTCTTAACTTGTTTAAACACAGAGAGACAGACACTGTACTCCAATCATGTCACAATAAAACTATATTTATAAATTAAAAAAGAAATCTCCTCAACATGGTACTTCAAAAATTCTCCCAATACAATATCGCTGACAAACACTGAAAAATATATTCTCAGTAAAAACTGTCCTTGAATAATGAAATATCTCCATGAAAACTTACAGAGTACAAATTTAAAAATGGCAACAAAAAGTTAAAAATCTAATATGCACTTAAACAGGGCAGAGAACAATAAAAATGGCATTTTTAAAATTGATGTCCTTGGTTGGACTACATTCATCCTCACAACCATGTAGTGTTTGTAACTAAATCTGTCAGAATTATTGCTATTTCCCTCAAAATCTTTCTTTTTTTGTCAATACGAGAAAATCTTTACATTTCCCAAACCACATCCAAACCATTTTTGAGGTGTCAAATGTCTTATCCTGTAATTGTATGCTAGATCCGATGTCGCATACGTTTTTAGTAAACTAATTTCTAAGACCTAAGTAATGTTGGGACTCACAATCTGCTGATCTGTAGCTCAGCACTAATCCTAAATCTAATTGGTTGTTCTAGTAGGGCACGGTTCTTGTAATCCATAATTGGGCACTTAAACAGTCCTGCAAAGTCACATGATATCAACAAAGAACTCCCCATTGGCCGTGTTGCACGAGCGTCGAGAGCCACTGAGTTCGGTGGGAACGCCGGCGAGGTGACGGCCGGACGGTGAGCCCGGGGTGCCTCGTGCCGATCCCTGCTTCAGGCTGTAGGTGTGAGATCGTGAGCTTCGCACGCTGCCCTCGCTGGGGGCTCGCTCTCTGCGGAAATCGAAGTCGTGCGCATTGCCCATTTCGCTTCCAGCTCCCAGTCTGAGGTCTCCAGCTGCTGTCTTTCCTTCAGTCCTACTCCAGCTGCAGTTTGAACCGCTGCTCCCTACAGGCGATAATGTAAAAATAAAGCATAACTTGTAAAAGGAAAATTTGTGACCAACAAACTGTCACTCTGATACAAATAAAGGTTTAGATCAATTCAGTATGATTGAGAAACAGGTTATATGCCAAAGTTTTACGTTTGTTTGCTGAATTTTTATGTCTTAGCAAGCACTACAGTAAGACAAGGGGGACTCCGTTACCTTCACTGTGCTGACTGCCTGCACTTCCTCCGCCGGCTTCACAGAAATTGTGAGCCGGTTCTGGGTGAGAATGAGCTGGTGCATACTGATAAGGAAACGCCGTGGGCCAGGGAGCTTCGGCTGGATGAAGCAATGGAGCCAGAGTGTCCTGATCAGATGCCCCACTGGACCCATCATGGTCCTGCAGAGAGAGGTGCGCCATATCTGCGACAAAAGAAGGTCTGATTGATGGATTGTCCAAACAAAAGAATAACATTTAAAACTCATCTATGTGATTTACATGTATATTATGACGGCAACAGAGGTAACAGAAGCCAGAACTTGGCTTTACAAATAAACACATCAACCTGTGAACAGTTGTCTATGCTCTGGTACGCTAGAAATATACATTTTCCCGTTTTCTGACATGACTACACTAAACATAGCAATGGAATATTTATATAGCTACATAATCAAAAGTAAAAATGACCTTCTGTGAGTTCATGTTGTTACATTAGTCTGAGAGCATTGTATGAAGCAGGTGGTAATTCACCAACTGGAATATATAAATCAAATCTAAATAGTGGATTAAAATACCTCACTAGCTTACAATGAAAGAATGCAACTGTTTAAATCAAATATACAGTGTTCAAGGACAAAGTGTAAACCATTACTCCGTTGTGTTAAAGGCATAGTTTACCCCAAAATGAATTTCTTTATATTTTTCCATTTGGCAGGTGGTTTTATTCAAAGTGACTTAAAGTGCATTTAAAATCTTATACGTTTCAATCATTTCAATTGGTCCCAGAGAACTGAACCCATAACTTGGACGTGGCACCACGACTTTTTTCGTTTGACTTACTGCCAGAAAGATCTCCAAAAATGTAGTAGCACTGTTCAGAGAAGGTGATTTTGTTGACAGTGTGGCGAATGAAGCCGGCTTTCAGCAGGTTGCTGGCATACTTGCGCGCTTCCCGGCGATCTGTGAAGCCCTCAACGTGATGAAACAGCCAGTCGACCACATCAGAGCCTACAAACAAACACACATTTCGTTATAAAAGCATGATTAAACACTAATTAATAAATGTTTTTCTGACACACATTAAATTGTTTAACTCTTGGCCATTTTGGGGATTTCCGCCTAAATTTGGCATTCCTATTTTTAAATGCGCAGCTTATCAACATACAGAGGTGTAAATACAAAATTTTGGTGTCATATTCCAGGAAACCCCTTGAAATTTCATAAAACACTGCTGAAAGTTACATTATTGTATGTGTTGTCAGTCCTATGCAGACATAGGTGCTTGTTTTTCTCTCTAAAGTCTCTTTTTGAAAGTGTATTACTTTGAACCAAGGGGGCCCAGGAACCTACAGACAATTGTTCTTGATACAACAGGTCTCAACAAATAGAGGAAAAATGAATTTGGGCAATTCCGTGAAAATGTCAACCATATCACAAACAAAAAATGTTTTCACAAGCGGTTTTTACCATGGTAACAGCACAGATTTTAACATTTGGTGGTTCAAATACCCATGTGAAATCTCTTCTAAAATTTGTAAAGCAATTGTTTTATTTTTAGGGCATGATTTATCATAAATCAGGTAATTGCCATTTTCAGGATTGTCACATCCATAACGCTGCATAATCCTTATAAATGGACACATGAACATAAATATAAAGTAACTATTTTATCTTCTATAAAGGGAAATCCCTTTTCCATTCATTGGGTATTATTGCTTTAGGATTGTGCATTTTATTTTATAGAAATCCTACAAAGTTTATCGTCTCCCAAAAATCGCATACTTTTTCGATAGTATCGAGGGGCAGGGCAATTACTCATTCATCCATGACAAGCGGGATTTGTTGACAAAAACAGAAGCTTACGTGTCTAGAAAATGCTCATGTGTGACTGAAATTAGCATTCTATCAGAGTTTAAGTTCAGTGCAGTTGACAAAATTGTTACTTACCACCGCAACCTTTTAAACGTGAGAAAGTAAACTATTGCTATAAGTCAATTATCATTCATCCAAATGCGTCAGTGATGCCCGCATGCGCTGTTATTACTTGATTGCCAAACGGAAACTCATACGCTGGTTTTAAACGCACATAGCACTTCCTGCGAGGAAAAGCCAGAGCCGCGCGTATCACAAGCTCTCTATTGCATGGAAAACTCAACATTATAAACTCTCTGGTTTGAGGCAAAGCTTGAGATAAAACTCTCTGGCCCATCACTTGCTCTCTCGTGCGTTGAAAAAAAAAAAAGCCTTAACATTATAAACTCTCTCTGGCGGGAGGTAAAGCCTAAGCCACATGCACTGCAAGCTCTCTTGCATGAAGAAATGTGCAATGCATTTTTGTAATATTGATTTGCAACATTTATTGGCAAACAGTCAACTATATTTAAATATATATTTTTTTCATAGACTGAATTTTTTTTATGTTTAGACTCCATCAACAAGGGTTCAGTAAAATATAAACAGATGGTTCAATATAATCGTAACAAATTAATTCTCTGAGCATTTTTATGCCACGTCCATGACGCAAAATGTCACGTCCAAAACCCATTTTATTCTTTATAATGTTGTATTCAATTATTCTAAAGCAACTCAAATGTCCTTTTTTCGTAATTTCCGCCTGAATTTGGCTTATCCAATTTTAAACACGATTTAAAAACCACGAAGAGAGGTAGTAATGGACATTTTTTGTAGAAAACAACCTAAGAAATAAGATTATGTAGCATTTCTGTCGGGACCACTGTCGTCAATTATTTAACGATAGCATATATTTCGTTTGGCGGAATGAACTGTTCTGGGCAAACTCTCTGCCCGTCCATGCAGCCTTGCATGGACATAGCAGGAGCGCAGCAATACATGTCCCCACACCAGGGGAACCAGAACAGTTCCTGATGCAACAGGATTAAAAGAAAAGGTCAGAAGATGCAGGCAGATAAGGAGGAGATGGGGATGGAGGTGGGTTTTAAGTGCAAACGATTAAGCAGCTGATAAGAATGAAAGAAAGGAACCTAAATAGGATACAGTCTAATATGTGTTGTATGACTATTGTTAACGTTGATTAGCTCCACTTGATGTGATCAGCTGATGCAAGCTGAACTCACGTGACCTGGCAGAACTAACGCTACGCTTGATTTGCGGCTATACGTAATGGTGTGATGCAGTTATTAGAAATAACTGGAAATTTAAATGGATGTGTGTTGTGTGTTTGCAAATATCAATTTCATGTAGGCATGCACCAAAACGAAAATTCTTGGCCGAAGCTGAACATGTCAAGAAACACTTGGTGAAAGCCGAATAATACCGAACATGTTTTTTGCATTTCTTCTATTTATCAAGCAATTTTTTTCACTATTGCACAAACTGAATAGTCAAAATGTGCTTATCATAATTTGGCTTTTTTGAAATAAATTAACAATACAACTTAATATTAATTGAAAAAACAATTGCCCCCTCCGTTCATGAATAGCCTATATTAATTAGGCCAATAACTGACTTCTAAAATAATGTAATGTAAGTTACTCTGTACCTCTACAACAAAACCGTTAATAAAAAAATGGCATTCCAAATTAGCCCTATAAGCTTAAAATACGATTCAACAAAAACTGTATGATTATTATAGGCTAGATTGCAAAATGATTTTTAAAAAAAAATATTTTGGAAGCAGTTCTGACTGATGCTGACTGACAACCATATCAGTTCACAAACTACCCCCACAAAAGCTGACTGTTCTCTCAGAAGGTGCACTTGTAGCCGGGATGCACAGAACATACTTTCACAAGTTGTTTAGTACTGGGAACTGTGTGCATGCGACCACTGTATGATGTCAAAGGATGTCACGTGCGGCGGGGCTACTGAAAGACAGCCGCTTCCGCCTGAACTAAAGGTACAGATCCTTTCATACGGAAATTTACTTCCGTGCTTCCGTTCTCCGACACTTTAAAATGCTCCACACACACACATACACTGCCAAAATGTTTGCGGTTTTAATAAAGCGGACACGTCTCCCCTTTTTCTCTCAATGCACTGGTTGCTGCTTGATCGTTTCTTGAGTGATGTTCGGTAAAATGTATTCGGCCACTTCACATTTCCGGTGGCCGAACATTCGGTGCATCCCTAATATCATATATCATAATTCATTCATCTTGCATTCGATCTGTGGTAAAATATCAAAAGACTCAACTGGAGATCTATTTTCTGTAGAATAAGAGCTTTCATTTGATATATAATTTGAACATGTTGGCCATATATGAGCGTTATGAAAACTTGCACTTGCACTTCTTCAGAAACTAGAAACTCAAACCTTTTAAATGATATCACATATGATAGTTAGGGCTACAGAAATACATGTAAACATTAAGGGAAATACTTTTATGACGTCATTTTGGAACCGTCCGTGGGTCCATAGATTTAAATGGCACATTAAATATCTACATGTCGATAGAAAATTCAAAGTTTCAGACTGACCAAAGACAACTGAAAGATAAAAAAAGCCTCTGACCTATGAAAGCATTGGCTATAGTGATCTTCAGCCACATCCTGTCTCGAACTTCCAGTCCTGAGTCTATACAGGCCATTGCTTTTGCAACTGTTGCCATGTCGCTATGGACGGACAGGTGGTAGTCATCAAATCCTGCCAGAAAAAAGGGGTTACAATTATTGCATTTAGAGCATTCACCTGGTGAGTGAATTTAACTTGCATGTTGGTATATTGTTATACTGAGCTATATTGAGTGACTATTGTACGAATCAATCGTAGTAAAAGTTATTTTGAACGGTCCCACATCATTTGCAATAATGCCAGACAGATCGACAGAACAAACTACTTCCGCATCGGTCTACGACAGTGTCATGCGGTAACACGAATATGACGCCATTGACAGGTGACTAAACGGCCCCGGTCCACTGTTTAGAATGCCGATTTTCTCATGATTTAAAAGCAGTGGGAAACATTTGAGATATTGTAAGTACTCAGCTGAAAAAATATATATAACGTTGGCCTAGTGGTTTTGGGATATTTTACAGCAAAATTCCTACAAACTCTACCTTTCAAGAAAATAAAATGTATTTTATATAGGCTACATATTTTAAGCCTATGATTAATAGCCTACATTCTGTAGTCTTTCAAATGTATTACATAGGCCCTACGCAAAGCTTTGGACGCCTTCTGGGCCATTCTTAGATAGACTAGTCGTCTACACAGTTACAAAACATTCCTTTAAACGACTGTCAAATTAGTCGTAGCTCACATCCCTAGTAACTATAGTTCTATGTTAGTAATTATTTATTGCCTACTAGTCCAAGTCAAAGTCTATGTATGAGCAATTGTAATAGTGATGTTTGCAGCAGCAAGCCCTTGTTAGCAGCTGCATGCTGGGAGGTTCTGTATCTTACTCTCGGTCTCTGGGATGGAGCTGGAGATGGAGGAGCTGGTGGAGGTGACTGTGCTCATGGAAGGGCTCATGCCGTAAGGTGGGTAGACACCCGTCATGGCTGCCGTATGGGACACCCAGGCTGCGGGGTCAATGGGCCGGATGGGCTCACCTTGAAAAAAAAGCAACCAGCAGTGAACAAAGAGGCAAAGAACAGCTGCTTTAAACCGGTTGAGCTTTCACAGCAACAACAGACCACACACACTTAAATGAACCGTCCACTTTAGGAAACTGCACAAGCAAATGGCAACACTTGATGTTAAAACTATCACAAAGATGTTCTAAAGACTGTACTCAACACTCTTACATTTAACCAAAAACATTATACAGATTTAAAGAACTAGATAGAATTGTTAAGGAACATGAAAGTTTTCTTTGGTTGTAAATTCCATTGTAACTAAAGCCTTTTTGAAACGCATTTTAGCTTAAAAAGTACTAACTAGTTCAACTAATCTGAAATATCATAGCTTGCATACTTGCATGAAGTACATTTACATTTATGCATGTGGCACACGCATTCTCCATATATTGCATCTGAGTATGTGCAATCCCCTGGGATCGAACCCATGACATTGGCGTTTGCTAGCGCCATGCTCTAACCACTGAGCCACAGCAAAGAATTTTGTGATTTTAACATTTATGTCTATGGACATGTTTTTAATGTAAAGAATCTTGTAGTGATTGTTAGTTATCTTGTTTCTTTTTATCCTGACTGCAAAATTGCAAAAAGTACATACAAATATATAGTTTGTATTGGAATCTGGGGGTTAATGTGTATTTAAAAGGTAAAAATAAAAACTCACTCCTGGGCAAAGCAAAGCAACTGTTGGGGTTTGGGTCCCAGCATTTTGCCACAGTGAGCGAAACAGGCCTGCAAATGACAACAAAGGGTAAGTTAACACACTTTTAAGAGATCGCCTACAAGTGCTGTGTGAAGAACCTGTACAGCTAGAAGGAGCGAAGGAGAGCATTATTTAAAGTGACTCACCCGGGTTTATGCACAATCTCCCTTAGCACTCGCACAGCATCATCGTTGCACATGTTCTCAAAGTTGATGTCATTCACCTGTGGGAGGAAATGACAATTTGAACTGACACAACCAGATCCAAAAATCCCAATAATTATGAACATGTCATATGTTATCCGGCCTTCACCTGCAGTAGCATGTCACCGGGTTCAATCCTCCCGTCGGCCGCCACAGCTCCACCCTTCATTATAGAGCCGATGTAGATGCCTCCATCGCCTCGTTCATTACTCTGCCCCACTATACTGATCCCCAGGAAGTTATACTTTTCTAAATAGAGTTAAGTAAGAGAAAGTGTTTTTTGTAGCAAACATTAATTGTGAATGAACATGTCTAAATTAAACACAACATAAATGAAAAATGTAAACCAGGCTCACCCATATTTAAAGTGACAGTGATGATATTAAGGGACATGGTGGAATCAGTGATGCTACTGAAAGACGAAGACTGAATGAGACAAAAAGAATGTCAGTAACAAATATAAATTATAATCAAACATTATTGGTTTGCTGTTAAATTAACGTCTATTATCTCACTCTATCCATTTGTTGGGCTTTGGGTTTACGTCTCCGCCGGCGATGTCGTCTTATGAGCCGGGATGAGCCACTTTGCTCTGTTACGCTGCTGAAACTGAAAAACACATAAGAATATTTTAATATGGAATAAACTTGAGCTTCCAGAGTCATTTTGTTGGGAGTCGCACGAAATGGGAGACATCATTATAGATTGTATTGAACCTGAAAGTGACCTTTCCTGAAACGATGTTAAATACTGAACACGAATATACAAAACTCAATAGATACTATTTTATTCAAACATCTTAATATTTCCATTAGTTATAACAAAACTGTGAATGCACAAAATCCTTAAAAACAAGTATATGTAGTGCATGTTACACAATAATAGTAGTCAAGTCATTTTTATGTTGAATTGATAACAAATGAGCTCGGGACAGATTTGGTAGTCTTTTTTCCATCGAAAACATTGACAAACTTTTACCGGTACCAAATATTTTTGTTCATGATACCTTTATCAATAGTACAACTGTTCCAATCTGTCAAGATTTTAGTAAAACCTCATTACTGTTAGATTCTAATCTTAATCTCACAGCACACAATGTACCGGTTTGGGAGTGGTTTTTGATCATATGCTGTGAGACTCACCGGCTGGTGGAACCGTCATCTGAGTCAAAACAGCTGCTTGATTCCAGTTCACTGCTCATGAGGGACGAACGGCTGTCACAGATGTCATAACCTCCCAGATCCATGCCTCTGCCGCCCCTCGAGTAGCCGTTCTGTCTTCCTCCTACAGCATTGATGGTTAAGAGATTAATACGAATGATTATTGGCATAGGAGTTCATTTGTATTTACTTGCACGCCTAATAAAAGCGTAATGTTTTCTAATTTCCCTCTTTATAAAATGGAGCCAACAACGAAACAATCGATCTAATCTCTTAATGCAGGATGATTGTTAACAACCAGATTTTTTGATTGTCTGCAAAAGTGCGAATTGTTCTTGTCTGTGCAAAAGTCACTGCCACATTGATATGGTGTTCTGGATGTTCGCCAGGGCATTGCTATGCAGTTACTAAGATGTTTTGATAGGTTTTGGGCATATTTCTAGGTTGTTCTGCATGACCCGAAAGAAAGGAGCCAAGTCTTTATTAGATTCTGGCTTTAAATTGGGCTCAATTTACTATTTTAATGAACATCTATGTGATTTTTCACTCGTACTGTCATCGACAAGCAAAAGTCAGATCACTTAATAATACCACACCTCTCATCAAGCACCAAAGTTTAGTACTTAGAGTTTTATCCAATGTGCCTTATAGTGGATTCAGGTTTCATTTTGTAAATAAACACCTGGGAACCAAACCCATGACCCATTGCCAGCATAATCTTCTACTAGTTGAGCTACAAGAACAGTCAATAGTAAAGGTCACTCTTCCATTAGCAAACAACAAAACGTTTTAACCATTTAATGATGTAAAATATATCAGCATTCAGGTTGAGGACTGCGGGGGAAAGATGAGGGTGTTGAGACATACCTGAATGATCGTGTGAGTGTTTCTTGCGTGATCTGTCTCTCTCTCTCCTATGCGACACCACGGAATCCGTCTCTGTTTCATCTTCCACGCCGTGCCGGCTGCCTGCAGCCTTTGGACTGTGCGAGAAATTTTGAGATCTGTTAGATAATATTCTGTATTGTACATCATATAACATAAGAAACATTTACTTACTGGAAGGATGGTGGTCTTGAATCTCCAATGCCTTGGCTTCTCTCGTGTAACGGCGGCTGCTCGGACTGACTCTCTGCCACTGAACATCCATCCGAGTGGGAGCCATCTGATGACACGAGCTATCGACAAACACACACAGAACAACACACAATGTCTTCTGTACATCACAGAGGGAAAACTGCTTTATAAATTTATTTGCTCTGTTGAATACAAAAGAAGATATTTTGAAGAATGTATGAAAGAAAACAGCACTGGGGCACTTTCGACTATCATTGTCGGTTTTCAAACTTTTGTAGTCAATGAAGTGTTTGGGTACAAGCATTCATCCAAATATATTTCTCTGGGTTCATAAGAACAAATAAATGTATACAGATTTGGAACAACTCAAGGGTGAGTAAATAAAGACACAATTTTTATTTTTGGCTGACCTGTCCCTTTAAATGTATATTTCAAGCCATTTTTGGAATTACTTTAACCAGCTGTGTTCTAAACAAGTTATATACTCAATCTTAAACATTTCCTGGATCATTGACTGTTCCCTGAATGTCATGTCAATGCTAAAATGAACAGCCCATATCTGCAATACTTGCTACGTTAATCAAATATTCTGTTCAGCATAAAGAAAGAGTGAGGCTATTTGCCACTATCCCGCCAAAGTTGTTTTGTTCAAATACCAATGTATTAATCCGTGTGCAAATGTGTGTGCACTCCTGAAAGAAATTGCAAAGGTATTGCATATCATTTAAATACAAATGAGCCTTTATAAAAAAGCCTTTCCAAAGCATACGGCCAAAGACTTTGAGATATATCAGACTGGGGTGAACTTTAAGTAGTCATGACAGGCAGGCCATTGAAGAACAGAAATACAGCAGTAGCGGCACTCAAAAGAAGTGAGCATGGGGCGAATTAAAAGCCTTGATTTATTATGCAGTGAACACCAGGGAATTTGGGTGCAGAAGCGGACGAGATGTGTGTTTCTGTTCTCACCCAGCAAATCACACGGCCGTTGTAACAGGGAAGCTTTGCATTGTCGTCTGTGATTTCCTCCTTGACCACCCTGCAGAAAACCAGAATGAGAAACAGAAAGAAATGAATTTAGAACAGTCAGTTTTACTTTACAACTACAGTCCATGTGGGATTTGTAATGATGAAAGTTGGCATATGATCCCCTGAGTGTCCGTGAATAAATTTGAATACGTAAATAAGACAAGAGTTTAGATGAAAGAAAGGAAGGATGGGATCAGAGACACGTAAATTAGATAAGCATGCACACATGTGTTCGGAGAACACACAAAGGTTTGAACCGATGAAGAATTTGCAGGATGAGATTCATATCATTGTTAGATCCAGAAAATGTGAAGCCTATGTAAACGCCTTGTTTCTTTCAATAGATATAAGTAAAAAATAACGTAATAACAGCCGAGTTTAAAGAGACGAAGATCTTGGGCTATTTGTTGACCTTTTCTACAAATTAGATTTTTTAAGTTGAAATGTTCTGGGTGAAAAAGGTAATGAACAATGCATGAGTAGCTATTATAAAAGGAATTTGCTAATCCGTGTAAACAAATTTAACAGCTATTGCAGTCACTCTGCTAGACAAATCGACGTCTGAAAGTATTTCACGTAAACTACGTTTTTAATTTATTCTAAGAAGTCAAAAGGACTTCCTGTGGTAACCAATGTTACAAATGATGTTTTAGTTTTTTCTGTCCAGATAACATTATGGATCCAATATTATATGCGCAAGGCAATTCATCTCAAATATACAATTCATTACAAAAGACTAATCCAATCATAGTATCTAAAACGGTGGGGAAAAAACCTCTTTGCCGCCGTTGACTAAATGTTAAACCTCAATGAAGACTGAAATATGTGCTTACATTTGGCATAAAACGGGGGCTGTCGTTCAAGGGCTTGAATTGTTGTGCTTTTAATGAACTTTTTGAGAGGGAGTTAAAGGGAGGGGAACGAGACGATCAAACTACAACATATTTCACTGGGGAAGGTTGTAAAGCTGCCAGTGTTGAAGCGATCAGGGCATTCCACAGTGACTGGCTGCAGTTGTTCCAAGTCAACATTCTTTCACCTAATGCAACACACAGACAGGAGAACACTAGCCTGCTCCCTAAATGTTACTGATTTATTCACAAGCAAGGGTTCAGTTCAAGTTACACATAACACTTTATAACTACTTTTACTGATGAGTCAAAAATTGATGAATAATGAATAAGAGATATGTAATTCACAGACAATATCAAATAAACCTTTATTACATTTGAGCTATGTGAATATAAATAAACTAGTATGAACTAATTATCTAGCATTAAAATAAAACTATCTTACACGGTTAAACTTGTTTACAACTTTCATTCATAACCTTAACCTTTTATGTTTGACAGATAATATTTCACAAATGCGTAATAAAATATAAAGAATTCTTTATGTTCAAGAAGTTGCAGTTCCACGAATGTGTTGTAATGTTTGATATCGCAAAAACTTAAAGAGTTGCAGTAATGTAATACACACTGAGTTCTGCAAGATGTAAATATGTCTGTAAACATTAAAAACTAGGGACCCTAAAGTGTGTACATGTCTGTTCACGGCGACTTGGTTAATGAAGGCCTCAAGACAAAAATAAGAGGTCAAAGAGTTCACGGAGACTCCAAATGGCATTTTGTGTAGATGTGGGTTGTGAAAAGGTGTGACTATGTCAGATAACCACAAAAACTTTTTAAGCGTGTCATAGTCCTTAAACTCTGATGCCTTCGTTAAAAAGTCATTAGAGGGAGATCGCTCGATAGTGGGGGACATATGGTAGTTGAACTGCGCATGCGCAGAGCACGTTAAACTAGATGTCTACTGTACCTCTCTGATGTGCTTGAATTAAAGGGTTGAAATTCCTCAAAGAATAAGTTCAATTGTTCAGTTTCGGCGATACCTGCTCTTAAATGTTTTGGAGAAGGTAAGCCTTTGTAGGGGTGAAAAATAAAACTTTACGAACCTGATCTACGGACAATACGCGTAAAGAAATCCTTTAAAATCACTTGTGTTTTCTGTAGTCATGGTAATTGAGACTGACGCGGCTGTGGAGTAAATTTGCGTAAAAAGGATCACGTACTGGCCAACTCTGATACCTTGTCTAGATCGCCATACGATTCCCATAACTAACTAAATAACGATACACCCCAAGCTTGTGCAGTCAGGCCAAAAGCCATATTTGAGAGTAATCCAATTTTAAAATGGATGCCGTCGATAATTTAACGGGATGAACTTTCACCCCAGCTGAACCTCGCTCACACACATTCAATTTGACTGGTTTCACGCAAACCTAACGAGGGATATTATATCAGCCCCTGAAAGATCGTTGCAGTCGATTCGTAATTCCAAACAAGGGAGAAAACGTGCGACCAGCCGGAGTTGTGCGCAAAGCCGTTCAATACATGCAGAAACACAAAGAAAACTAATGAACGAAACGCTCACCCGAAGTCATCGTCCATTGATTTAAAGAAAAACTTGTAGTTTGGTTTCTTGAGCGCATTTTTCAGGTCCAAAAGGGTGACCCTTTCGGCAGGGATGGGCAGTTTGACCAGGTATGGAGTTTCCTGGTCGTCGAGATGGTAGATAACTTTAGTCTCCCCCATTGCAGACCGCTGGGGAGAAGTGAACGGTGGTCATCCAGCGCAGGGGTTCCACAGAGGCCCCTCCAGAATTGAGTTCCAGCCGCTTTCACCCGCCAGTTGACTTTTTGTTTATCCCTTTCTTTCTTCCCTTGCCTTCCTTCGGAGTTCCCAGGAATCTTGTATATCAGCGCTAATATTCCATGAAGCAGTGCGTTTCAAAGGCGATTATCGACCCATGCTCTTAATTTACAGTATTGTGTTTGGTGAAGACGGATAGCAATTGGTGAAATGTGCGATCGAGAAGATTATTTCGGGAAGGAATGCTGTGGTTTCTCCGAGAGCTCGCCTGTTCTCCTTACGGAGGGTTTTGTATAGCCAAGCTTTCATTGAAGCGGAATACCCAGGGAAAGGTGCTCCCTCTTGCGGAGAGGGGTGGTAGGTGTGAAAAAAGGTTAATGTGATGAAAAACATGACACAGCGTACCCCATGGTCTTACGATACATTTATCTACAGATAAAAACATTTTTTGTTTCAATTTTATGTTCATTCATTGATCATTCTTGGCATGTCCGAAATTCATAAGATTGACATATTTTGCTAGCCGTGTTCATAACTTTCTCTATATACATATGGATTTTAGTTGACACGGTAAAGTTATGTCTGTTACCATCCTATTTTAATAATATATCATATATAAGACAATTATATGAAATTCTGACGACTATCTATGGACATTCACCAGTGTATCATTTGAATGGGGATCTTATGAATACGGAGAAAACTCGATTCAAATTTGTTTTTTTATTTAAACATTTCACAGCTGATTTCCAAACATCTGACATTTAGAAAAACATACATAAAATGTCCCAAAATCCACAAATCGTCAAGCATTAGGTTTTTATTTATACAATGAAGATGTGTTTGTTCAGCTAGAAATCTGGAAAAGAACAAAGAAAACCTGTAAATATACAAAATACTTATTGAACTTGTGTTTCGGTAAAATTACCATTTGCATTATCATCTGGCTAAATTATTAATGTCCATAACATGGAACTTCTGGAAGGAACAGAGTAAACACCTTCCAGCCGCCATCTTATGTAATAATGTATGCCCTAGTTGACGCCACATTCATCTGACCAGCAATGAACGGGCAACACTTTAAGGCATGATTGTCTTGACTCAGACATGCACCATTTCTTGCTGAAAACTTAAGCATTTAATCTTACACTGTGGAAACACAAGTAATTGACAAAAGTGTATGCATACCAAAGTGACTCAAGCAAGTTCATGTTGCTTTTGAAGTCTTTTACTGCATTAGCAGGTCACCTGAAATGACAAAATATTGTCAGAAAGAACAAGCTAAAATTGTTTAAAGCATATTGCTCATAGTCAATTATTTGTTCTTGGCATAGTGCAAGCAAGAAGAACCACAAATGTGTCCTCTCATAAACTTGGCTATTGCAAGATTTACTGTGCGCCTTAGTTGACACCACATTCATCTAATATAGAAATGAATGAGCAACACAAAGGCAACATTCTGATTCATATCACACAGATTCCATTAAAAAAACATTTGGGTTAGCTGTCTGACAACATAATAGATTTTATGCATCACCCATAACTATTCTTACCATTATAAACGAACTTCCATTCAACAGGTTACAATATGGACAACATTGTATATTGTTTATAATTAACGTGGCGTGTTCATTTTCGTTGAAGTTTAAATTTCTGTTTTTAACCAATTAAATAGGAAGGTTCATAAAATTGCAGTTAGCAAAAGGGATAGGGAAAACACCTGCAATTCAAGAACATTGCTGCTCCATGTCCTCATGTTCTCAGCATGTTGTTCACATGCTACATTTTGGATAGGCTGTAAAAATAAAAGTCAAAACAATTATTTATGCAACTAAACAAATAACGTTAAATACGTCAAAATGTCTAGGCCACACGTCGAAGACAACTGTTATATGAGACTTAATCATTTAACATGTTATAACGCATACAGGAATTTAGTCTTTTTATATACAGAAATAACATATTCCAACACACCTACTCATAAAATGTAAGAATAAAACTTACCCAGCATACATTATAAAATGTAGTCTAACGGACTACATTTTGACAAGCAACACTCAGCATTCTTCTTCTCTCCACGTGGACGCTCGACAGGCAGAAATATATAATGGGTCCATAAACACCCTGTGTAGGCGACCTTGAAAGTGCCTGAGTAAAATTACCCTACGGCCACAGATATTTACACACTGCCAGTCGCAAATCTAGACAGAATTATCGCATTGTTTTTACAATTTAGAAAAAAACAGCTAGTTATCAAAGTTATCAAACCTGTGGAATGAAACAATAGGAATATAAATGTAAAAAGTTAAATTAATTAAAACACTTCCAGAGTAGACACTCTTTACAAATGCCAGGTGTATCCAAACTTTTGACTGGTTTCGTACATTTAATGAATACAAGGATTGAGTTTTATATTTTTATATTTTACGATTCATATTTCTGCTGCTACGTAGGACCGGTACTTTTATTTTGAAAACGTGTTTCTTTGCTGCCATCTTGGAGCTGAATTGAGTTGATCCAGCCGCTTTTGTGGCTTCTGTCATATCGGAACGGCTCATATCGCTAACATTGAGTCATTTAAATCCCAAGACACTCCCAACTTTAACCAAACTACGACCTGTTAACAACACCCAGATATCCCAAATACCTACACCTTTAAAGACCGTTTAAGACACCATCTGAACGAATAGGGTAAGGAGCTTGAGAGTATGTTCATGCTTATATATTCATCTTAATTTAGATTAAACTACCTTGTGTTTTTCTTGTAACGTTACTTTAATATTTCTCTTCGTGTGTCGTATTACTATCAATTAATGGTATGACATTTAAAGGATCAAATGAGCTGTCTGCTTAAATCGTTACAGCACTCACTTCCACTTTTTGCGACACTCCCACTCTAAATAATTCATGTATTATTTTATGTACCTCATGAATGTTGTTGTATTTATCTCGGATCTTATAATCTTTCTTTATTTAAATGTCCTCATTGTGCTACATTTTGTTTGGGAGTAGTAAGTTAGGCACCATTGTAACATTTGCCCCACTTGTCACTAACCCAATTGCTATTCTTGTTGCACTTGCAATATATATATGGCTTTGGCACCATCTGGGATAGCTGTGAATAGTATGCATGCTACAGCCCTTGAGAGGAATTATAATGGTTCTATAGTGCTAGATAACAGACTGACACAGGAAGGAATTGTGTTTATTACCGAATCTGTTTGTCTGCAATCCTAACTGTTATTTTAATGCCAGTGTGTCCTCTGAAACATCATATTTGCCTTAGTTTGGTTGCTGTAACTTCCAGATCTCCCAGGGTCTTATGTCTGTTTTGAGGTTGTATAGGGGGTGTGATGCTGTTTCCATGACACATTCCTCATCTCTAACATGATTCATGCATTCGCCCTGCAACTGATAAGAGTCAAGGCTCTGTGATTAGACAGTGGAATGATTGGAATGAGGAAGGATTCAGTCAAGGTTTCACATACGTGATCATGTTTCCTTTGAACTGTTTTTATAATACTACTTTGTTCTTAAAATAGGCTTAAGTAAAACATTATTATCACTTGAATGCATTACAATGAATCATTCCTGGACTCTGTTGTTTGGAATGCAAAGACTCAAACTGCACATTCTCTTCAAAATATATATTTTAGAATAATATTTTCTTCTGAAAATATTTTCATTTTGCGTGTGAAATATAATCCAGACATGTTCTTGACAAGTGTTTGTGAGGTTGACCCATCTAGCAATGAAAATGAGAGAGACATCTGGACATTAATCTTCAATGGAGCCAAACCATCCAACCCTCCTGACAGACCTGTAACTCAATGTTACAAAATAGTTCTAACGACGTTATAGTTTTTCATTTGATTTCAGTGAAAAGTCCCAATGGAAAACAATAAAATACACAATCAATTACTTTGAACAACATTGAACTTTTAATATGCAACCGGTATAGTTTCCAACCGATGTGTTTACATGAAAAATTCAAGATAAATATTTTTCCTTCGCATTCTTCTTGATTGTAGATAGATGATAGATTTGATTCATAAAGACCTGTATAGATCTTTCACATGTTTGTTCTTTTTCATGTGGGACATGCGATTGCACTTCTCATTGATAATATGGTTTGCCTGTAATATCTGATAGAACCAGGATGGAGGCCCACGGCTCAGCACGCTTGTCCAGGAAGAGAAAGAAGGAAGGTTCCAATGGGGAGACTGAGGAGGGCGAGAAACCATTGAAGCTAAAACGATACACAGTGGTGAGTGGGACACAAGAGGGTGTACAGATAACAGATGGTTATTGAGAACAAAGGCCATGATGCTTTTTGCCTGTTTAGGGTCTAAAATATCCAGCTCCATATGCAGACCAGCTTGAGTCAATGGAAGATAAGCCATATCAGCGCGTCACCATGGAGGAAGCTCGCAGAGGCACTCCATGTTAGTTACCATCGATTATATTATTATGTTACTTTAAGAATATTTATTTTTGATAAACCCCTACAAAAATTGCCTAGTCAGATGCCAAAATACCTAATCTTTGCAGTTCCTTTGATGCCATGAAAGCTGATCTCCTTGTTTTTGCCGTTAGCTGACAGGCCCGTTCGAGTGTATGCAGATGGGATCTTCGACATGTTCCATTCAGGTCATGCCCGAGCTCTCATGCAGGCCAAATGCCTTTTTCCCAACACGCACCTCATTGTGGGCGGTAAGTTTAGTTAACAACTAGATCAACAGCTGTTGGAGTCTATGTTAGGCACAACTAGACAGTCCTGTCTTGGCATCCTCAGTTGTTTAATTGTGAACTTGTAACAGAGTTGGAGTCAAGAAGTCCTCTCCTCAAGACCCAAATTTAGACCGAAACCAAAGCAAATCTTGAATTCTTTGACTTTGCTGTTATTCATATTAAACACATTTCTACATGGGAATTCAGCACTGCATTTATCGTAATGTCATCTGGTGCCTTTCTCACCTCATGCAGTTTGCAGCGATGAACTCACACACAAGTTAAAGGGCTTCACCGTCATGAACGATGACGAGCGTTATGATGCGATCAGTCATTGTCGCTACGTGGACGAAGTGGTCCGCAATGCTCCTTGGACGCTCACGCCAGAGTTTCTGACCAAGCATCGGGTAAGGAGAGATACACTATGTATTTCCTGTATTGATGGATGTCTTTAATTGAAAAACGTTTTACGTTTCTTGATACCTCAGATTGACTTTGTGGCTCATGATGACATCCCTTACTCATCAGCCGACAGTGATGATGTTTACAAGGACATCAAAGAAGCAGGTGACGACAAAAGCTACTGATCTACATCAACTCAGTTATAGTTTAATTGCCACGGTGGCGTACTGGTTACCAAAGGGTTGCATGTTTGAACCCTGAGATGAGCTTTTTATGTGAGGTCACCATTATGCGTTTGAGCGTGACACCTGACTGTGGGTCCTCGTGATAAGTATAAAAAAGTTGTATGGCTCCCAAATGAAAAAGAAAAATTGCGTTCAATGGGCTGCCTGTTTTCATACTCACAATTTAAATACATTTTCATTTGGGATTCCAAAGGAATGTTTGCACCGACCCAAAGGACAGAGGGCATTTCCACCTCTGATGTCATCACACGCATTGTGCGTGATTACGACGTATATGCCAGACGGAACCTTCAGCGTGGCTACACCGCTAAAGAGCTCAATGTCAGCTTTATCAACGTGAGAGCTTTTCACAATTCACTTGAAAAAGTTGTTTAAAATTTCAGACACGAGTAAAAGATTCTACATTAAACACGGCATTTTCTGTTACTGCCTTTACAAAATAAATGAGCTGCTGTGTTTGTGTCTTCTCACATCTAGGAAAAGAAGTACAACCTTCAGGAGCGTGTGGACAAGGTGAAGAAGAAGGTGAAGGATGTGGAGGAGAAGAGTAAAGAGTTTGTGCAGAAGGTGGAGGAGAAGAGCATTGACCTCATCCAGAAATGGGAGGAGAAATCCCGCGAGTTCATTGGCAACTTCCTACAGATGTTCGGACCGGAGGGAGCACTGGTGAGCGACACAGTAACTTAAGAGAAATGCTCAATATTATGTCATTATTCACTCACCTTTATGTCGTACCAAACCTGTTTGACATTCTTCTCTGTTACACAAAGTAGCGACATTGACATTCTTCTCTGTTACACAAAAGGACAGGAGCTTTTGTGTAATGAAGAACAAAAACAAGCATACATGCATTCCACTCATCACCTATAATCTCATGTTTCTCTCTAACAGAAGCACATGCTGAAGGAGGGGAAAGGCAGAATGTTACAGGCCATCAGTCCGAGACACAGTCCCAGCAGCAGCCCCACACGAGAGCGCTCGCCCTCCCCAAGCTTTCGTCTACCCTTCTTCGCTAAAACCTCCCCTCCACCCTCCCCCTCCTCCCAGCACAGCGGTGCCCTGTCTGGCTACACCTTTGCTCCCCGTAGACAGGCCATCAGCGACGATGAGGACGATGAAGATTAGAATGTGTTTGCCCTCCATGCATCTGTCTTCCAGTACTGGCAATCGAACCTCAAGGCGAAGCAATCCTTATACCCAAATACTGTATGTTTCGATCTCAGTATTTTAGCTGATTTTAGAGATGTGAAGGTAAAATGAACCACACAAAGTGCACTGTCAGCCCGGAAGTTCTCGTAGGGACTTGAATTTGTGGAGGGTTTAAATAATAATTGGCAGTGATGGGATGCGTGTATTAAAACTTAAGCATCTTGTTTTGAAGATTGATAGGAATTAGCGCCCATGGTATTAATACCTTTTATTTTTGTTGCTGGTTCAAAGTTCAGTTTTAATGATTCTTTTGTTTTTATCATAATATATAGTTGTTAGACATTACATAGTTAATGTTGCGTTTGTAATGAGTGAGACTAGAGGGAAATGTCGAAACCACCATTTGCTCCAATCATGTGTTTTGAATTCATGGTCTGTTCAAGACATGAGAAGGACTATTTGCTTTATTGCATTATCATTGTTGTCACAATGTAAAAGATTAGCTTGAAATAGCTACAAGCATGACTTTTGTTGGAAAATAAGTGCACAATCAATGTAAAATGAGAGCTTGCTTAATCGAATGAACTTTTGGATATTTGTGTCATGCTAACACAAATCAGATTTCTAAACTTTCCTTAAAACAGAACGTTTAACAACACTATATACTTATCATAGAGTCATAAAATGTTCATGTGAAAATGTAACAAGAAAGAACAGTAAATTTATTTGACACTTTGTTTCACTGACTTTATTATGTACTTATTATGTACTTTCCTTGTCACAAATAACATACTTGTCACCTTGTAATTGATTTAAAAAAAAAAACTTTAAGAATCATCAGTTCACTTTGAATTTTAAGGGCTAGTTTTTCCAAGCCCACTTTAGACTCACACTTGAATATTTCTTTAGTTATTTTGCATATGTGTCTTCTTAAAAATGTGTCAACCAGTAAAGCTATCAACAATGACTAAGAAGCGAAATGAAAGACCTAGGAATTTTCCTGGTTAAATGCAACTCGTAGCAAGATCCACAACACTGTTCATTACAGCCGTTATAGGCAGAAAATATCTGTGTTGTCAGTGGATTCCCATCAACACTTAATTTTTTTAAACATAGGCACAAGGCAAAACTGTTTGTTATTTCCCACAGAGCTTTTATTTAACCTGTAACATTCCCTAAACCTCTGATAGTGTTGTCATGTACAACTAGGGACTTCACAGGGAAATTATTGTTTTAAATTGAGAGCACCTGTGATTTTAATGTGTACTTTTGGCTCATTTTTTGCTTTGAAAGTAAACCTGCTGTCCAGATCTGCACTGATGTCAAAATTAACGGATTTATCTGCAAATAATTGTATAAAGCTTCAGGTGGTGTTTTCTAGCCTCTGCCTTTTCTTTGCACAATTCAAGTGGAACTAGGAGAGGATTTTATTAACTTCCAGGACCTGTCAGCTTTGATTGTACATGATAGGATAACAAACAGGAAGACAAATAAATCTAACATGTCTAAAGTAAAAGAAATAGTGTTGTCTTATTTTTTTGTGTACAGAAATGCAATATAATATACAAAACTATGCCTTCAAAGGTGTATATAGACCTTCCCTAATCCCAAAGCTTTGTTTTTCAACAGCCCTAAACGGACAAACTCCTTTACAGAGAACATAAATATGTTATCTTCTTCAGCAAACAAGTGAAAACATGACTTCTTAGACCTGTCTCAGACAGTCATAGTAGTGCTTCAAAATGGAGGGCCGAGCCGTTGGTTGCATTTCACAACCTCACATATAGATGCCGCTAAATTTTCTACAAGGGACCTTTAATTGCGACATGTAGTTCCCCAGATGAGTTACTTAGGTGAATTGGAAGGAAAGACAAACACAATGTTTTCCCCATTATATATATTTATTGATACTGAATTAAACAGTCACAGAGGGAGAGTTCAGATACTAAGAATATGACCGTTAGGATGATAACCACAGACAAAATGGACCATTTTAGACTGGGCTTTGAAATACAGACATACACTCACACAGGTCTTAACCTAACGTGTCTCTCAGCTCTCCATCAGATCTGTTCATTACAGCACTTATACAAACAGGATACTTCACATTTTGCATATTTCTGTCATTTGACTTTTCTTTCATTAATCTTGAGGAGGGAAGGAGGGAGACATGGTGTTAGACGAAAAAAGGAGGTCCCTCTGCTCGGTGGCTCATTAGCAGCGAGTCTCATAGATTCCGCTCCGTCCGATGTAACGCACCCATTTAATCACATCGTGGTCACTGTAGTTAAGTTTCGACTCGAATACCTTCAGGTAACGCACCTTCAGCCCAGAGGGTGCAAACGGAACCTGGAAGAGAGGGAGGTCACACATGAAATATTAGATTTAGAGTACAAATTGTTGTACAAATCTAGTACACACTAGCTAGATTAAGCGATCATCTGACAACTTTATTGTGGAACAATGTAAATGTAAAAAAACTAAAACTTGGTCCACTCACCTCAAAGTTCATGGAAATGGGTGGACGGGCCCACTTCTTCTTATCGTTAGTGGGGAGCAGCTCAATCTCAGCACTGATCTGAGACTCCTTCATTCCTGCCATGCGCTTGATCCTGAGGACATTGCAATTGTCACCATAACACGAATGCACACATCTGTACACATGGAATAAACGTTTAAGATGCGCAAGATAGCAACACTTACTTCCACACAATGGCGTTCTCACTGGCCTTGTATTTCGCTTTTCCTTTCATACAGATCACCTGCACTCCACTAGTGTTCAGAGGGGTTGGAATGTGCACCTGTTCATAGTAAAAAAGCAAATCCAATGGATACATCACCAACAACTGATGATAATGCTCATGCTTTTTGTAAGCAGACTTTTTAACTCACCTCTATTTTCTGTGCCAGGAGTGAGGGCTTGAAATTCGATTTAATGACAACTTTCACCTCCAGTTTTGTGCGCCCAACCTCTCGGACAAGCGGAATGACACGGAACGGCAGAATTATGTCCTTAGTGGTACGATACCTGCATACAGAGATATAAAATGTTTTCTCTTTGAGACCCTGATGGGTCAAATGCGGAAGTGTCCAGCAGGCCTGATGCTAACCTCATGAGCTCATATTCTCCATCGGGGGGAATGAAGCTGATGCTGCGCTCAGAGTCAAATTTGCTGAGACGCACGCACTGATGGAAAGTGCAGTCATCTATGGCTATGGACTGTTTCCCGCTTATGGAAAAGATAAAGACATAAAATAAGAAGACAGCAATAACACATTATAAACACTTCACTTTGTAAAATGAGCTAGATTTAGTGCATTTAGTGAAATTATAGTTATCACTGTTAACATAACATTAAGAAACAAAATAAAATGAATTATGATTTATTTGTTGTAAAAAATACATAAATAAAAACTAGGGATGCACTGATAATAAATATTTAGATCAATATGGATGGCCAATACGTATTATTATTTTGGTAAATACCACTGTACAATAACCAGTTATATAGTTTTATCGGCTGTTTTAAAAGCAGCTTTTAATTTTTTATTCTGAATTCATAATACACTATTAGATTTACAATAACACTCAAATCAAACTGGTAATAATGAAAAAATTTAACATTGGCCGACTTCAATGCATCCCTAATACGAAACAATAAAAACCAGAGGATATTAATTCTTAAAAATAAACCCACAGCACTTAAATGTTGTACATTAAATAACAAAAAACTCAAAACAGAAATTCAGAGATACAATACCTTCCCCCTAACTCACTGTGGTACAGCACAAAGAAAGAGACGCAACAAAAACAGACTCAAAATAAATCAGCGGAGAACACAACACACATTCAACAACTTAAACAATGCTGGATAGAGAACCAAAAACAAACACTTAGACAAAAGACAAATCATTTGTAAAGCAAAGGCAGACAAATAAAATATCAGCATAATCATGCAACCTCTTCCCAGGATCATCAGTAGTTCCTCCTTTCCCCTGTTTATCAATCACAATTTTGTCATTCATGCCAAACTTGCATTCAGGCATTCCACTCAGGTAGCTTTTCATCACTACACGACCAGAGACGTGGGCGCTCAGGACCTGCCCTGTTAAAATGACAAAGAATAATGTGAAGGGTTTAGTACTAATAACTCATCTCTTACTAGTGGATGATGTCCTACCCTGTGGAGACATGAGCAGGTTGACGCTTTCCAGAACATCCAGGAAGAGCTCATTGCGACGGTACTTGATGCCTTCACGACGCCAGCCGATCTGACCGGTCACCTGGCTGGTGATCTGCGACTGCTCCTCTTTAGTCTACGGATCAATAATATCTGAATTGAGTTCACAACATTTGTTATACAACAGTTTATTCAACAATTTACTGTTCAGTTTACAGATCTTCAATTTAATTAGTCAAGTAGTTACTAGATATATTGTTTAAAGATCTTATGTATACAATTTCACATTTCGGATTATGCTATTGTATTGAATACCAGCACAACTGTGCAACATTGTTTAAGCATTTATACTTTTGTACAGAACAATATCAATTTGAAAAGAACTTAAAAATAATAATCAATGGCAAATACCTGATGCTGCAGTCAGACAGGTTCAGAAAAGCAGATGGGGAAAAAACAAAGAAACATGTATTACAAATAATAAGCATCAGCTATCTCTACCAGTAGCAAAGCAGACACATCAATACAGCTAGCATCAATGTATACATATAAACAAACCTAAGCTTTCAGAATTAGAGACTTCAGGTGCAGCATGAGTGGGAATTCTATATGTGGTTTTCTAAAGCTTATTTTTACAGTTATGCCTGTACTTTAAATAATACTTTATTTTGCGCCAAAGCATATGAATGACTTCTTTTTTGCTTCGTCCTTGCTGTGAAAAGACTCAAGACTAGTAAAAAACCTCCATCTTACCTGGCCTTTGATACCCTGCTGGGTAATGAAAGTCTTGAGTGCTCCTGTCTCTGAATTCTGGGGGTATCCAAAGTCCAGGATTTCTGCAAACACACAACAAGTCAATGAGACACTTACTACAGTTTTATTTATTTTCTGACAGGGAAGCATACCATTAAGAGAAGGGTGAGTTACGTTAATGTTATCACAGGCACACAGTGAATCAGAATCTAGTGTGCATTTGTGATCCCGTCTTACCATCCAGCAGCTCGTAGATGAGCACAAAGTTGTTCTTGATATTCTCCTCACTGATCTTCCCAAAGTAGGCCGTCATGACATCACACATCTTGTAGAGGAACTCGAACACCATGGCAGCGTTGACATTCTGCTTGGTGACAGCAGCTAGCCAGATGTTGGAGCGCTTGACATGGAAGAAGCTAGTGCGGGCGATGTTGGTGACAGGGGAGCGCACCTGCTGTCGGGCGTGGATCACATTCACGCGGAACGCGTCCACGGCATTGCGTCTGATGAGAAGGACAAGACAAAGTTCAGCTGAGATAATGGAGGAAGAGTGAGCACATGGCCACCATCTGCCAGTAAAGCCTTTAAGACCAGCATTCCTTTGGTCTGTAGACAAAGCATTAAAGACTCGATTGGGTTTTCCCTGCTGACCAAAACCTTAAAAAATCTCAAAAGCTGCAGATAAGTTACAAGGCCCTGTAGACAGGCTCATTCTTCTTTGGAGGAGATTCACATTTTCTTTCCTGTGTGAATTTATTTAATAGATGTCCTATAATCTCTTATAAATCTGATGCCCAGAATGCACATCAATAGCATCTTCAATAATAAATCTGTATCCAATGTATACTAACCAGAAATAACAAAAGATTTACTATCCCATGCCTAAGGGGAATCAAAAAGCTAAGCCAGCTGGCAATATCAAAATTCTGGTTGAACGCAGTATATGTCAGGTAACATGCTCGGGTTAGGGCTCGGCGATATTGACAATGAGAATAAATTCAATATTATATAAAAAAAAAAAAAGGATTAAACAGCCTATTAGTCTGTCCAGTAGCATATTATGCTACCAAAGGCCACTGAAGTATGTATGTTTCATGCCTACTCCTCAAATCAAGACTCTGAAAACTATAAGCATTAAATTAAGATCACATGCGTTTATCTAAAAATGTAATAAACATTTAAGTTATGATAAGCAACTGGATGTACATTATTTGACCTATTACATGACTACTTGCCACTTGATTAAATGATATGACAAAATAAGTATTGATTTGAAATGTTCTATTAGCAAAAAACTTTTTTATAAAGAAACATGCTACCTAGCTGCTTTAAGACATGAAGCTTAAACAAGAGAAACATGTAATTTGGTGTAATCATTTATAATCATAACAATTAGATATATCTATATTTAAATTATGTGTAAGTATTAAAATGCACTGGTCACAGTGACATGATATACGTGTATGAAAATTCAGCTTCAGCCCATGTTGTTGGGGATCAAAAAACCTAGAAACGTCACAACTGAATTCAATCAGTAATTCAAGAGTCGTGCAATACAGCAATTATATTACAATTTTATTCAAAAACTAAAATATAGTACATGTTGATGTTTTAAAAAAAGATTAATTTCCATGCAAAAATCTTTGAATCTATTCTAAATACTGCATCAAAGATTTGTTAAAAAAACTGTAGGGCTAACTACTTGATCTCGAGTGGAAAAAAGGTCTTAGGCCATTTCATATACATAAATATTGCTAATTAATTTTTTGCTATATCGCCCAGTCCTAGTTTTGGACTGTGTAATTGTTGTCATGCGTTCAAGTTTTGTTTTATTGGTTGGGTCTACAAACATGCTTCTATGTTATTGTGCTTGTTGTAGGATGGCTTACCTATTGTTACAGTAGCCACAATGGAAATGGAGAAAAACAGCATGAAAGATAATAAAAGTAATGAAGGAGAAAATGAAAAGGAAAAAAGACAAACATGTCCTGCATGTGTAAATGTACAACAGCAATATAAACACACAAAAATGAAATTACGATGATCACAATCACTCATGACAGGATTTATCACAAAAAATGTTGTACTTCCCCTTTTATATACAGCCGAAGAAAAACTTAAGAGACCACTCCAACTTTTCATTTCAAACCAGCATTTCTAGATGTATGAGGTCATTCCAGTCCAGTGTCTGTTGAATTTCAATAAAATCAAACCTCAGGAGTGACAAGTCATCCCACAGCAATGTGAAAGGCTGAGGAGAATGACAATACACCTGAAAACTCTGATAAAATTCGAGGTAATCACACAATTTTTTTTAACTAATATTAGTGTTGTATTATTTAAAACTGAACACGGATTTGTTTTCTTTGCAATATTTGATGTCTAAAACGACACTGTGATTTTCTGTGATTTTGACCTGTTTCGCCATGTCTCATTTTCTGCAAACATATGCAAATAAAACAATATTTTTATTTTTGGTAGAAATATTTTTAGTAGTTCACAGAATGAAACAAGAACGATAATTTTACCTAAACATCTACCTATGAATAGTAAATTCAGAAAATCTGAAATGCTGTTTTGAAACAGTCTCTTAATTATTTCCACGGCTGTATATAGAGAAAATATGTCATGTTAATGGAATAAAAAAGCAAGAACAAACAAACAGATAATGTTTTCCTGCTTTTAAACATCCTGTCATCTTTCCTCTTTCACTGGCCTAACAGGATAAACGCAATGGATGGAGTCTGAACCCTGCTGAGCATGAAAAAAAGACAAGTTTCTTTTTGTCAGACCACGTCAGATCTGCCAGAAACAGTATGTGTATGCTGTATCTAAATCAAATCTATGTTCGTTTCAAACACAAAATCTAAAGTTAACGCTTTCGAAAATTTAAGCCATTGAAAACTACTTTATCTAGTTTTGCACTGAAACAATCTTCTTTCACAATCTCACCCTATATCATCACGGTAGACTCGGGAGATAAGGACCTCCCCTTTATGGTTGTAGATGAACAGTCCTCCAATCATGGTGACCGTCCCTCAGACCTCACATGCCATGATGGGCTCTAACTCCTATAATTCAAAAGAAAATGAATATGACTCTTACTGGCTGATAAAAAGGCTCTGTTTGACCTTGATAAGATACATTATTTCAGCCATACAGTGAACACAGATAAGGATGTTAGAATGGCAGGCTGAGTAACCATCTGGGCTTCTGTGACACCCCAAATAAAACCGTTTGGGAGATAACCAGTCTTATTGTTTTAATGGACAACCTTGCCTACAACTGAATTCAGCCGTGTTAATCACCCCACTCATTTTGCTGAAAAAAGTATATCAATAAAAACAAACATTTGTTTGTGCCAATATGTTAAACTCTTAAATCACAAAACATCGTGATGTCATAAAAATGCAAGAAGATATTGCAATTGAAATTGGTATAGCATTGCGTTAACAACGCAAGGTTGTGGGTTCGAACCCATGGGATTGCAAATGCCTATGTAAAATGTATAGGATAAATGTCGCTGTGGATAAAAGCGTCTGCCAAATGCCTAAATGTAAATGTATTCATTCAATGTAACGACGATGAACAGGAAGTGTTCGTCCCGTGTTGTTTATTAGCGACATAACGTAATTGGTACAAGATGTCTGCCAGCTGAATATGTGCTCCGTGAAAACGTTCATGTTTTCTAACATCTCAAATGGGTGCAGATCCGTCATCTTGTTACCGTTATTAATTATTCAGAGTCACGAAACACCATCATTATGTGGTGAGCTCGTGAGCTCAACTCCTTCCCTCGAGACCTGTGTGTCGAAATATCGTCCGTACTTTCGATTATAAAGAATATCCCCCAATGTAAACAGTGAAGCAAATTTATTATTTCGCATTATAAGTTACAAATTTGTGCATACCTCCGTGATATCCGCACAAATTGGCGCGTAATGAACGCTTCCCTCTCGGTGGTATTTTTTCTGGATCTAAACGATTAGCGGGACACGAGCAGCAGTGCCTCCCTCTGTCAGGAAGTCAGCTGACAGCCGTCGTTCTACGCATGCGTACAACGAGCAGATACGCCACCTCGTACTAAATACCTTTTTTATAAATTACACTTTTGCGCAATTATCTGCTTTATTTTATTCTCTGTTTTATATATAAATTAAACCCATGGCATTTGGGGTTGCTATCCAAATAGTCTGCCAGTTTTAGTATGGACTAGTATGTTATTTTATGTCCTCTTAAAGATGTAAATCTGTATGCAAGTGTTATTTTGTATGCAAAACGTTTAAAGAACTATTACGCAAATATTAGATTCATAAGAAGGCTACTTGTGTTGCTTTTAGTTAACATCATTTGTATTATAGCTCATGTTTTGTTGGGTATTTACAAGAACACAGTAATTCAAACTTAAATGCAGTTGTCAGCTGTAGGCATGTGACTTGAGTAGAATGGACAAGGAAAAACTAAATATGCCACAAATACTTGTATTTTGGTGAGCACAAGGTCAAAGCACTGTTCATAGAGCGTGTAGGTGGATGCTGTTGTGACAATTAACAAAGACTCTCTTGTCTAAATTCAACATACCCAGATCAAAGTTTGCAACATCCTACTCACATTTGTTCCGTTCTTATTGCATGAAAAAAAGACAGAATTTAATTTCTTTGTTTGAATAATCTAATATGCTAAAATGAAGGCTATCGGTTTCTATTATGAGCCTATTCGTGCAGTTAATCTAGTTCCCAAACACCGTATTTCGCGATATATCTTCACAACCGATATTAATAGCATATTTTAATGGAAAGAAGTGTGTTTTTTTCTAGGCTTCTGCCTACTGTGAAGCATGTCATTGATTGTTTAAAAGCAACCAAGGACGATTTAAAAACCAATTGTGTGACATCACTGCCAGTGGGTCGCTCTGACGTCAGGTGGTGGAGTTAAAGATGCTCCAGCTGGGTGGAGAGTGAGAGCGAACGAGCATTCAGAGATCAACATCAGCATCACAAGATGGGAAACGTTCAAGTAAGTAAAATCAACAAGTCGCAATTCCATCTTTTTCTCATCGAATAATTTATTTGAGTGCAGATAACGATGTTATTATTAGTAGATTGTTAAATGTGCAACATATTTCGAAGACCTAAAACAAACGTGTTTATATGCAAACCTTTGGTTACCATGACACTTTTTTATTTTCATGGTTTGACAGTCTGAAATTTTCCTATAATTATCATTTACAATATTTTATTATCATACTGAAACTAAAAGGTTTGAAGGTTGCTCAAATGTATTTTAGTTTTTCTTTTTTACTTATCACGTTTTGATGATTACTATTTGAATTTACTGTGAGTACTTGTTTACAGAGGAAGAAAAAATTACTGAAAAGGATAAAGAATTTTATTATTAAAAGGGCACATTGTTATTATGCAGTGGGTGAGGCAGAGGAAGGCTTACGCCATTCCTGTCCCTGCCAATAGATCCCATGACTCAGCTAATGTGTTAGCTGAACCCCTCCCCTCACTGTGCTGCATTGTGAACCCTTGAAAACATCCTGATCGCCTCATTGATTTCGCCTGGCATCATTTGACTAATAATATATCCTAAAATGTTAAATGTGCAAAATATTTTATTTTTTAAACTGCACAGATAAACACTGACATTATATTATTACTTAACACATGTTTATTCTTATATTCCTTTTATTTTAGCCCACAATAACTCCGTATGAGGACTTTGATGTGGTGGCAGACATCAAAGCAATTCGTAAAGCCTGCAAAGGAATGGGTAGGTTAAATGATACAAGAAATGATGTTGGAGACACTGATACAAATAAGGTGTCAAATAGGATTATGATGAGTTATATAAGATATAAAACTGCACTACACATTTTAAGCACATGCATATTCATCTTAACCTACGATTTGCTTTCAAATTTTCTTTACATTTTTTTACATTATCTGATGTAGTTGTTGTCCCTCATTGTTCATAGGAACAGATGAGGAAACCATCATTTCTATCCTTGCAAATCGTTGCGCAGCCCAGCGGATGGAGATTAAACAGGCATACTTTGAAAAATATGATGATGTGAGTAATTTTTGCCTAGCAAAAAATTGTTCTTATTTGTAACACTGAACAAATAGGCTGTAATTTTCCAGTGCATTAGGTTATATTGATTTTAGACTACATTAGATTGTGGGTATAGAGTTCCATTGTGCCGACTTTATGGAAAAAGAGAGGGGTGGTAGAACGGTCAATTAAGAGTCAAAATGCTGTGTCTGTGTCTATTTTTGGTTTTGGTTATTGTTAAGGAGCTGGAGGAAGTGTTGAAGAACGAACTCGCAGGGAACTTTGAGAACGCGGTAAAGGCCATGTTGGACCCACCAAACGTCTTCTTGGCTAAGGAACTGAGGAAAGCTATGAAAGGAGCAGGCACAGATGAGAACGTGCTGGTGGAGATCCTCTGCACCAGCAACAATCAGGTTAATGGTTATTTACATTTTTATATTATGGTGCTTGTCAGTCAGACACAGGCTATTGTTGCCTTCAGAAAGCACCTATTAAAGTCCCATTAGAAAAATGAATAATTACAACTTCAGTTGTTTCTATTTTGTTCATTGACAGAATATATTGACTTGTAAAGAGTCATACATTCAAGGTAAGCTTATCATATGCAAATACAATTTACGGAGAAATTATTTGAAATTCAATTTTTCATATCATGATATATATATACGATTTGATAAAAAACTGAAATTGTTGTTCAGTACATGAGCGTGATTTGGAGGCTGACATTGAAGATGACACTAGCGGAGAAGTGAGGAATCTTCTGGTTTCTCTTTTACAGGTAAAATATTGAAATGTATATGCAGTTTTGGCACAGACTATTTACCGTTATTTTTCCAGGAAGTCCTACTGAGATCAATGATATATTAGTCCAGAGGCTCTAGCATTCTATTCTAGCCATCCATTCTTTAGTGCTCTTTCACATTCCCTTTACCCTTCCCCGTCTCCACAGAATCAACAATCAACTTTTTTTCTCCATTGGACCATGGGTGGTGTTGAATTCCTTTTTTTATAATCTATTTTTCTGTTCATGCTATGTACAGTTTGCAGTCCTAAATGTTTAGGATAAATTGAAGCTGTAATTCTTTTCAATCTTTAAACAAATTCCTTTATCTGCAGGCCGACAGAGATGAGTCTTATGATGTGGATGAAGAGCTGGCAGAACAAGATGCAACATCTTTGTTTGAAGTGAGACTTGCAGTTTAAATTCCCTATTTTAAACGTATTCTATGTTTAATTTTGAGTATTATGTTGAATAAATAAATATGATGATGGTTTTTCAACAGGCAGGTGAAGGTCGCTTTGGAACAGATGAGTCTACTTTCACCCATATCCTCACTCACAGGAACTACCTACAGCTTCAGGCTACCTTCAAGATATACGAGACTGTAGGGTTACCATGGTTTCTTTTATGTTATGCATGAATGGAGCTTTTTAACATTACTTATGAGTCTGGTTTCTGTGTCACAGCTATCTGGGACAGATATCCTGGATGCCATAGACAATGAAGCTACGGGAACGTTGAAGGACTGTTACATTACACTGGGTAGCTATATAAAAAAATTATATTGAATTAAGGAGTCAATTACAAGCAGCAAGTGTAACATACTTGTACATACAGTATAGCAAGATTTAATTTGTGTTTTCTGAAAAAAGATTTGTTTTGCTTAAACAGTGAGATGTGCTAAAAACCCACAACTGTATTTCGCACGTTGCCTGAATGCTGCCATGAAAGGAGCTGGAACAGATGAGGATACACTCATACGCATCATTGTGGGACGTTCTGAGGTCTGTGAATATTATAGGTTTGATGTCAAATAATTCAAACACCTTTAAATGAACAAAGTGAACAGAAGAAAAATAGGTTCACTTCTTACTTTCATGTTCCCATCTAGGTGGATTTGGAGACCATAAAGGACATGTACTTGGAGAAATATGATGTTACATTAAAGGACGCCCTGAGCTCAGAGTGTGGCGGGGACTTTAAACGCCTCCTCATAGAAATACTTCACTGAATGATTGCCAGATGGAGCCAAAGAGTCAATTACTGAATTCACTTACAACACTGCCTTTAAAAAGTATACAGTATTTAACAACTAGAATCACCTCTTCTGTACACAAGGAGCACACTTGAGCTTCCTTTGTCATCAGTGCTTTTTTTGAATTGGCCAGAATATATTCACATGCATTTTACAAATGAACACACTTTGTCATAACATTTTCTTACATCTGAAATGGTTGTCCTTTAGACAGTTTAAAATAGTTTTTATTACCTTTAACTCACTACACACGTGCCTTGACAGTGTCAGAACATTTGCTGTTCTGTTTTTCACACACCGTTTCTTTTACAGGACAAATCCTAGTGCACAAAGGGTGATTCTTGGTTTAATGCTCTCTCTGTTCACAGTGATTATATTTGCTTAAGTTCTACAAACTATATATATACATGTATAACTATAAATGGTACTAAAGTCAGTAATGCTAACTTATGACAGTTATTTTATTTAAAGCACCTAGAGCAAAGAAGGTCATTGATAATGCTTTTAAACATTGGGCATTTATTTGTTGCTGCACAATTATGATTGTTAATATTCTAAAGCCATGTATAGTGACGGATAATATTGACTTTTGTTGTCCCAAAGACTACTGAGTGCACATTATCTATAAAGCATGATGGATTACACTAAATAGTTTGTAGCTATGTAATGCAGTTTTGTGTATGTGATTATACATTGAAAAACAAAATGATTTGCTTTTATTGCAGCCTTCCTTTAATAGGCGTCTTTAAATAATACATTAAGACCATAGGCCCCTGGAAGTCCATGAACAGACACATGAAAAACTTGAAACTTTTCATATGTATTAATTTATATGTATGCAATATATTCATTAAGTTAAAATTCTCTGATAATTCATCAACTAAAATTACATAGTATTTGAACAACCGAAAAACCTACTGTACATCCTAGGTTCAGAAAAGCCGAAGAATTTGACTTTTATGCACCCCAAAGTTTCCAGATGTTTTAGTTTAGGAACAGGCTCCCTCATAACAGTAGTATTTTCACATCTCCTAACCCTGAACACCTGCAAAGGCCGCAGAACCAGACACTTATTTAACCCCTGCAGCCAGAGAAGCCCGAGAGCTTTCTTGACGACGTTCTGGGTTGAGATACATTTCTATGAGCCACAAAATTCATGTTTTTGTAACATTGAGGCTTATAAACTCATTAAAACACATTAATGAAATAACTTGGCAGACAACACAAGATTGTAAGCTGGAATAAAGAAAACATCTGTGTTTGATGCGTATACCACTAAATAGTATCAAGAACAAACCAAATGCACCGATCACATATGCTGAAGATATCACAAAGGTGCAGAAGATTTATAAAGATAGCATTGCTAAAATTAATGATTCCATTGGACATCAAGCCACTGTCTCGCCTACCAAATTGTCTAATATTTTCAGACTTCATCAAAAATGTGTCTCTAATACTGAATTTCTTTCCATCTGTGTAACAGGGCATAACATTTATATTTATGCATTTGGCAGATGCTTTCATCCAAAGCGACTTGCATTGTATTATATATTTGTTTCTGAAATGTGCAATCCCCTGCGATGGAACCCATGACCTTGGTGTCGCTAGTGCCATGCTCTAACCACTGAGCCACAGGAAATCATTAATGTCATTGAACTCTATATGGTATGGACTGTCTGTATACTGACCTGACCCTTTTAAACTTTCATATTTCAGTGTTTCACATTAGCCTGTGATAGATTGAGTCTCTCACACGTTTCTTCTTCTGGAATAACTTCAGAGGAACGTCATGTCCTGCTCTCAGTAAAGCTTAGCGCAATAATATTTACCAAATGTTTAACCACAAGCCAATGCTTCCTCAATTTATAAGCTTATTTTCAGTCTTGGCGAGCCTTTGGTTATGGTTGCTGTGCCAATTGATCCTCTTCACAGAAACAGAGAACATACAAGAGTGATACAAGAAAGCCTGTAACTTGCGCTTTATGTAATACAACAGCCTTATACATTATTTATGGCAGAGAACTGAGGGTACCCTTCTTTATAGCTATCCTGCATATTAAACAGCAAAATCAAAGCCATCTGGTTCTGTGTCCCGCCTGCTTTCTATTCCCGCTTCTGAAAATATATATTTATTACCTTTTTCTGCCTTTGATGTGCCAGGTTTTTAGTTAAAACAACTCTTAAAGAAAATCATAAAAAAGATTGTAAATTGTTTTGTAAATTGCAAAAAATGGGTTTAGATATTATTTGACAACTATATGTAATTAAATCCTATGGAAAGTTCTATTAAGTAAACAGAACAAACAGTATACAGCTGCTACTTAAAGTTTTATTGAAGATGAAGACAATGCGGAAAACATGCAGAAGACTTAACCTCCTTTAAAGAAAGAAAATGTTTACATTGTTGTCTGCATGTTTCAAAGTGCAAATACAATAAAGAAAGGAAATATTTTTTAAAACATTTTTTAGATCTGGCAACACAACATCTACTTAAACAAAGATTTGAACATAAAAATAAAAAAATAGAGTATGAATGTTTTTTCATTCATTTTACATATTTTACTTCAAGATTAATTGTAACAATACATACTTGAGATTATAATGGTATTAATTGTCAGTTGATTCCAGCTTTAATTTTATTCCTGTTTGGTGTTGCTTTGAATCCATTTGTGGAAAACGATTTCGAAGGCTTATAGACTATTGGACAAATAACTGATGCCGAAACAGCAAAAGCATCAAAGGCAATTGAGTTCACCCTAAAATGAAAGTTCTGCGATGAATTACATACTCTCTATAGTTGTTCCAAACCTGTATGAATGTATTTGTTTGTTTGTTTACAGAGAAAGATATTTGGAAAAATGTTTGTACCATTACAAGGGTAGTCAAAAGTGCCCCAGAACTGTTGCTGTCTTACATTCTTCAAAATATCTTATTTTGTGTTCAACAGAACACTACTATGGTAGTAAATGGGGTACAATAACTATTTGGTTACAAGCATTCTACAAAATATCTTTCTCTGTGCTATCAGAACAAAGACATTTATACAGATTTGGAACAACTCTTAGGTAGGTTAATTTAAATTTTTGGGTGAACTATCCGTTTAATGCAAAAAAAGTACAACCACATGTTAGCTTAATATCAAGCTAGCTGAATCAAGCTACACTCATGCAGCTGTCCACAGAATAGAAATGCTACTTCCCGCATCATAGGCAATGTGGTTGACGCGTCCTCGCACACAATCCACCGTAGCAAAAACCACAGTGCCGTTATGCACCTGAAAGGACACCCTTAGTCCCACGCTCGCCCAAACACTTCCCTCTGGCATGGGTCCGCCAATCTGTTGAGCTATGGGGGCTGCTTGTGCCCCCTGTGTCTCACCCTGCTCAAGCAAAGTGAGTTTGATTAGACTGCATGAGTGGATGAGCCGCAAATCCAAAGCCACACTCGCCGTTCCTGCTTCCCTAAAGATGAAGTTTCGGTGAGGGAGGAGTACTCCTGTTCCAGCAAGTGTGACTTGTGGCACTTCTGAACTTGTCTGGAGGAAGAACAAGGGCTTGTTCCGCACTGCACCAGACGGGAGACCTTTCCGGGACACTGTGGCTGACAAGGAAGTGGAGGCGGCTGAAGGGATCCACACAAGGCTGAGCATGCTAATCCCAGAGTCATCACCAAAGTAGCGCACACTGCACTGTGCGGGTGCTAGGATCTCAAAAGTCAGCATGTCTCCGGAGTCCACAGTGGTTGTGGCTGACAGTGATATGGAAGTGTCTCTATAGTGAACACCAGGCTTGTACGTACGGGTCAGCTCGGCACTGCTTCCGTTGTGGTTCACGTAGGCAAGCAAGTAGAACCCCTCTGAAACACAGGCTTGACCCATGGAGTACAAAGATTGCTGAAGGACGAACTTCACAGTGCCGCTTTCCCTAAAGCGCACACCACGATTGTCATCGGTCAGCCTGACCATATACGGGTCAGAGATGGATGACACACGGAAGGCAGGTCGGTAGTTGGTGTGGTAGTGTGCCGAAGCAACTGCCTGGGCGGTCATGGCAACCGCCCCAGTGTCGTGGGACAACCAGAACAGGCTGAAAGGTGAAATTAGGTTGCTCTGAAGGTGCACACTGTCATTGTCTTGGTTACACTGGTTGCTGGCACTCTTGAGAGAAAGAACCAGTGCATGACCCGGTTCAACCGCAGCTGCTCCACTTACGCTGGTGCTCTGAAGAGACTTTCCCTCTCGCTGCTCCACACGCATGCCGCTCAAGTCTCGACTCTCATCCTCACTGGAATTTAGTCGTAGACATGCTTGGATAAAGCTGCGACAACCATGTCTCAAAGCAAGGTTATGGTCAACCCAAACAAGACCGTGTTGATGGAGAACTACCAAGCCGTCAGTGCAGGAAAGCAGGTTTCCATCACTGTTACCTCGGATGAGGAGCTGTACATTGGGAAACTCGCTACCCTTGACCACGACGACATCACCAGACCAGGAAAGAGAGAGTCTGCCTTCAGAGGGGTTGGAGCACACAGCATCACTCATGGCTGAACATGGGGAAGTCATGGGGTGAGAATCACATTCTGAACAAGCCTGACACTCCTCCATTTCAGAATTGTAAAAATAGGAGCGTCCACACATCCCTGCAGCTGCATCCCTCTCTGACATGCCGGAGCAACGGAATCCTCCTGAATAAGAAATAGTACATAATAAACTAAACTTAGTCTCTTAGGATATCAATCCCAAACAAATATGGAGGTCAATTTACCTGGTGTGTTGAGGCACTTGTTTTGTTCCTTGCACAAGTTTTGTATCTCAAGGCATTCATCTCTGTCCTGTTGAACAGTTCCAGTTTTTAATATGTCCTTGTTTAACAACCTAGTTAGTTATAAATATAAGAGTGAAATGATACAGTCTGAGACGTACCTGGCATATCCGGTCAGCATGAATTGAACACTGAGCCACCAAAAAGAATCCCGGAAGGCAAACAGAACATTTCTCACAGCGTGGCCGGTCTGCACTGAAGTCACAGTACTCATAGGCTTCACAGGATCCACAGCCAAGAACAGGTCTGTCAGCATCCTTAACGCTAGCATCCATGTTCATCTTATGCATAAAGGCCTCCCTGGGATACGTCCTTGTCTGGGATCGCAGACTCTCTGAATGGCTCTCAATGATTCCTTGTGGCCCTTGGACAGATAAGTGTTTGACACTATCCAGGAGCAGGTTGTACTGGGTCTTGACTTCTTCCATCTGCTCGAACATCCTCCGCTGCTGGTCTAGAATTTCCCTCTGGTGGGTTAATAGAGCGGCTCGCTGTACACTAAGTGTGCTTTGGAACTGCTTAATCTCAGCTTCCTGCCCATGTAGCTGTTCCAAAAATTTCTCCTGACCTTCCGCCAGGTGGAAGTGTAACACCAATGCGTCTTCAGACTGGACCTCATTAAAACCTGGTCAAAATGTATTAATATAAATTTTTATTTTTTTGACGTACATGCATTAATACATTTGACAAACATTGACATGATTCTACAAGTTAAAGTCTCTCTGAGGGAGCAGGCAGCTCACCAGCATGTAATCAGTTTCGCATGTCCCTGACTGCATGATTGCAAGTGTAATATCACTATTACCAATGGTAAGATCACTAATGAAGTGTCACACAGAGCAAAATGAGTCATGTTTACCTGGTTTGATGTCACATGTCAGTTGAATTCCAGATGATGGCCCCCCTCGAAGTCCAAACTCTGGAAATTCCTCTAATACTTGCTCAGCTCTGTCCTGCATATGGGCAAAAGACAGTCTGCCTCTTCCAGCATGTGAGCCCCTGCTGCAGGCATCTCCAATGCAGGGATGTTGCCGGGGCTCTTGTCGAATTCGTACAGGCTGTTTACACTCAAGTCCTTTGCACTCTTTCGTATTGTTATGTGTTGGTCTTGCCGAGCCATGACAACGTCCTCCAGTGCATCCATGTGGGTTGAACACCTCAGCGGTGATGGTCCTTGGGTTTTCTTTTGGACTACCGGTCCTGCTGTGCTGTGGTTGGATTACAGTGTAGGGGACTGCTGGGCGTCTTGGAGAATAAACTGAAAATCGGCTTTGGTGATGAGGTGATGCGCTCTGGTGATCCGGTGATCTGGATGACCTCTGACAATGTGCTCCTGTGCAAATATCAGATGTGCTTACAATGTCTCCAATGTACATCATCAAACAAAGGAAAACTAAAAAAATTTGAGTTGCCATTTTAGCATCACCGTCCAATGGAGAAAGATCCAAAACTCGGTTCTGTATAATCAAGAGAATGAATCACAGAGTAAAGCCTACTTTCCGAATAAACAGTTTTCTACCTGTGACAGCAAATAAAAAAAACATTTTGAATAATTACGGCAGATATATTTTCTGTCGAGGACGAAACATGTGCTCTCCAACCTGTGGTGGAAGTTCTGAGGAAATGTCTATATGTGGCATTCCACACGCTTAATTGGCAACAGCTTTTCTCTGCTCTCAGTTAACCCCATGGAGCTCGCAGATACTATACCCTTCAATACCAGGGTTAATAACAGTACAAAAATATATTTAAAAAATAATAATAATATCAGATAATATTGTTCATTATCCTCATAGTTTTCCCCTCATTACTACAGTATTATTTGCTTAAGTAAAAAAGTTATTGCTTAATGAATTATGGAAACATAGTTTCCCACTTGAAAAAAAGTTTTACCATTTATATTTTTGTAATGTTTACTGGAATGCTATTGTAACACTATAGCACTATTAATTTTATAAAAACAGAATCAATAAGACCTAAAAAGACATTATATTCATTTAGCAAAAACCTGTCGATGACTTGAAGAAGAAACACCAGTTTTTGGCCAGTAGACATTTCTTGCATTTTGTTTACTGGACTAGAAAATATTATTCCATCATTCTTAATCCAACATTCATATCATGAATCCACATGAGATTTTTATGAGAAAACATTTTTTTTAAGTAGAATAAAAAAGTATATTTGAGTTAAATTTTGTTAAACTTAACATGTTAGGCAGAATTGAAAAATATATTTTTAACTGTTATTTTTTAACAGTGTAGTAAAGGGTTAATGTTTTTCTTTTTTACTCAAGCATCTTTAATTACAACCGACATCATTTATTACAACCGGCAGGTTTGTTTTCATCTGCCAACCATAACCTGCTGTGGGGTCAATTAAATCTGCTGGTGTTGTTCCTGGAGTAGCAGCTCCCACACACGCAGGAGTACAACACCACACACTTCATGCATAATTGTGTATGGGTGAATTATTTTTGCTTGCTTATTATGCCCCGTCATGTAACATTTACAATTAGATACGACCGATAAATTGCAAGCCTACTACAGTTAAACAATAAATAAAAGTGTGAAAATAGTTTATCTTATATTTTATTATAATTCTATATTATATACTTTGGATGATTTTCCCCCAATACATTTTCATCCCCGAGCATGTGGTTAACAGCAGCTCAATAACACCTAGACCTATGATCTTAAAGATCCCCTCTAGAACAGACAGATGTGGCTGCCGAGTTCTTGGCAACACAGGAGAAGCCAGACCTGGTTGTTTACATCCATAGTTTCACTATCATATGGAAGCAATAAATTGTTTTTCCTCTTCAAAGTTCTCATTAAAACCTAATGGTGTTCACAGTTAATATATTCCTTTCCTTGTTTTTTCAAGTGTATGATAAAAATAAAGTTTATTATATTTTGCAGATTTATTTGTGGAAATGATTATACTGAATGCAATTGTATTGTCCACTGCACAGATATGCATGAATTGTTTACATTTGTTTCACATTTCTTATTTTCCCCTGTTGCAAGAGTGGCCCTTCTCAGATGTCTTTCCCATTTTTTATTCATTAAATGAAACAACTGTCTTCAATTTGTACTCACAAATATAAGTAAAAATGCAAAATGTTCACTAACCTGATACATTTGGTTACTTTTGAAAGATTTATTAAACATTTGCATACAGTCCAGCTATTTTTAAATGACTCCATAGTTTCTCAAATATTTATAATTCATTATTTTAATATGACACATTTTCTATTAGACTATCTCTATTTCTAATTGTCGGCAGGATCTGAGTTCCAGAAGCTCTGAATTAACAAGGAGGGAGAACATTCCCAGCTGAAACCGACTATAACATTATTTTCATAAGAAATAACTAAGAAAATCCAAGCATTCAACTAGCACAAAATGTCATGTATATGAAACTGGAGCTTGTAATTGGTGTTTTGCCATTTCATTCACATGAGTAAACAAACTGCTCATTAGAAGGCCACAATTCACATACGTATATCCTACATATTGCCTGTTGTTACATTATATTCTATGAAAATATAGATTTTACCATTCATGCCAAGTCTGCGAGGAATCCTTTGTCTACACAAACAGTAAGATTTTTTAAATATACAGTATGAATCAATGTTGAGTTAAATTGATAGTTCACCCAAAAAGGAAAATCCTGTCATCATTTACTCACCCTCTTGTCATTTCAAACCTGTATGACTATATTTCTTTTGCAAAAAAAATATTTTGAAGAAAGTAAAAAAAATGTATGTGTGTTGAGAGGGTGAGTAAATGATGACAAGATTTAAATGTTTGTGTGAGCTATCCCTTTAAGTGTGAATCATGTACCATCTCTAACGTTATGTGAAGTGCAGTGCACGAACTAGCGTGCTTCTTCGTCATTTTTTGTGCTATTTCTTGGTGCTTTTACTTTCCTTTCGAATGTGTTATGGATCCAGTTGCCATTTATCATCATGCATTTTTACAATGCAACCAGTACTTGAAATGGATGCTGTTGAGGAACAAAATATGGTTTTGGAACAAACGTTAAAATACTATAATTATTATTTTCATACTGAGAAGGAATCAGCATCAGAATAAATAAATAAAAAATACATAAACATAACATACACAGCTTTCCATTTTAGACCCCACATCACCCCCTGCTGTCCATTTACATTAACATCAAAACTCTGGTTGGTTCACAAACCATCACATCTAACACAATGTGTTGCACAGAAGAGTGCTTTATTATAAAAAAGGACTGTACATAAAAAGAAAAACTGATTATATATACAAAACGATTATGGATTATATTATTTGCAGATATCCTGCAAATGCCGGACACTTAAATTACAGATCACTTGCACATGTTTTGACAAGGCCTTGCAATGCTTAACATTGAGAGGTCATTGTTCAGACAGCTCTACGTGAGTTTACATTCTCACAGATATTTAATTTGGATTCAATAAATAAAACTGGTTATCAAACACTGCTTCACCTTCAACAGCAGTTTGAGACACATTGTAAAACCAGACACCATGAAAAACCAGAAACATCTCAAAGTTTGTGCCATGCTTAGTTTTTAGATCAGCTGAGTTATGAGTTCACTTTCATCCATACTCTACACTATGAAATCATGAAATCAATGGTTAATCTTCAAACTGAGCAAACCTACTGAAATGGCCGAAATGGATAGACGCAAACTCTTCGAATGTTTCTTCTTGCATGAAATATACAATGACAAAACAGACTTTATCTGCTTAATGAAACAAACTGTCAATCTATGGGCAATGTTTAGGACTGGTTAAGTCAGACAACCATTGCCCCACGGTCAGTGCAACATAAATATTCACAATACTTCAGCAGTTAAAACAACAACGGTCATTTTCTGAACACTATCAATAGCTGGCTTGGCACAGTTTAAACAAAAAATGTGAGTGAATCTCACAAAAACATGTCAAGATCACATTTCCAAGAAACTATGTTTTGCACAGAGAAATGTCATTACTTTTTAAGAACCATTAATTTTTTTACATTCCCACATTTATTTTTGACGATGAAGCATTTCCCTCTAAATTTTCAATGACTGTAAATGTTTCTTTTTTATATTCTCAATGGTGATTCTCATTTCTGCACGTTTATTTGTCTTAAATAAGCATACAAGCAGTACAAAAAATACAATCATCTATATGTAGATGATACTTACTTAAAATAACACATCAATATTCCATTTGTTTTGCATAAGTGTGAGAATATTATATTTTTTTACTTATAGTTCTGTTAATACCACAGAATAAACTGTGATTCTGAAAATGTCAAAAAGAAATGGCTCTCAAAAATATAAAATATAAATTTTCTTCAAGCAAAATATAATAATCAATGGATACTTTACTATGTTTGGCTAATATATGACCTGGACATGTTCTTGACATGCATGAAAATCTCTGCACATTACTGCATTTGTCTTCTTCATCCGCCAAGTAATTTTGCCTAATTATTCACCGAGCATTATCAGAAATGACATTCATACATTTCCTCCTGACATAAAGTAAGAGCTTGACAGTTGAGTTAACAAACAATAAAAAAATAAAACGAAACAAAAAAAGAACTAGCCTTAGCTGACACTTTGCAAACACTCAAAGTCAGTACACTGACAAAACACACGAAAACAAACACTAGCAAAAGCCTACAGTCAACGTCTCACTGTAATATATGTACAAAACATATCAGGCAATCTTTTTTTGTTTCTTTTCATAATCCAATGTGCATTGTAGATGCCTTGATACATTGGCGACTGGACAAAAACATTCAGTCAAATCCTAATGCACTTTGTAATGTTTGTAGATGATTGGGACTGAGCATTAGTCAGCGTAGTGCATGATGGATTCAACGTAGTTCCCAGGAAACAGTCCGGTCACACCATTACTCACACCCTCGAACCATCCGTCATCATTTTTCTTGATGATGTAGATGATGGCGCCCTCTATGAAGGAAAGCTCATCGTCTTTGTCCTTTGAGTAGTCATAGATGGCCACCACTAAAAGAGAGTTAGACATGGGTAAGTGGAATATCAATGTGATAGATATATCTGTTAGTGGTCTAATGCAGTGGTTCTCAAACGTTTTAATTGTAAGGCCCCCTTCGTGTAAAGTGTATCACTTTGCAGTCCCCCAAATAGACTTAAAATCTTAAACGTGGAATTTAATTAAACCAAAAACCTATGTAGTTATACAATGCTGGAATTATTGGATCCATCTTGGGGCCCCTGGTTTAATGTATCCAATAGCTTTTCTTTAATGCTATAACCAGAAAATTCATATCTGGCACAATAGTCTCATGCACGAGTGGTATCATACATGAAATCAGAAAAAATAGATCATGATGTCATACTTTTACAGTATTCTCTTTATTATTACGGAGGAGAGCAATCCAAGTGTAGATCAGAAGAAACACTCACCCTTCTCCATATAAACCTTTGGAGCCCAGTGGGGGTCTCCATCAGCATATGGGTCATTATAGTGCACCATGGCTGCATCATCTTCATCATAATCCACAGGTGGAGGTGGAGGGGGTGGAGCTGCCTCCTCGAACATGAGCGTGTCCTCAGGTAGAGGAGGAGGGGGTGGAGATGGACTGTCTGTAACTGAACAACAAACGGACTTTCATTATAACATCAATGAGATATTTTATCCTCAAAAACTTGTTTTTAAAAACTGTTCTTCACAGCAGGGGCTTAGCAGCCACTTTTAGAAACAGGTGCACACTATTTTTGACCCACAGCCTATATTTTAGCCTGTGTTCTCTGGTTTGTAACTTAGATTTGAGTGAAGTTACATTCAGCCAGGGGCGCACCTGCACATTTTCTGAGCGGTGTACGTGATCTGTGACTTACCTTGCGTTATCCTATACATTTATACATATGTATTTGGAATCCCCTGAGTCGAACCCACAACCTTGCTTTAATAACGCAATGCTCTTACCTCTGAGCTACAGGAAAGCTTTTTTATGAAAACACAACATTGTTAAGTAAAACAAAGATAAACTCACTTACATTGAACCAAGGAGTTTTTATTTATTTATTAACAAACTTTTCCGCTCTTTTCTCTGTCATCCTGCTGTCATTCATAGAGCAATCTGGCAGTGCAATGTGCTGCTCGTGTATGGAGAGGACGCGTTAGCTCTTGCTGTTTCAGAAGATGCATCTGTTCACATTGTATGAAGAACATGGGCCTTACATTCAAACTAAACATTTCGCGTCGTATGGGGAAGACTACCTTCAACTAGCTCTCAGGCGACATTAAATAAATTTACAGAGATATAACAATCAATATTTATCCACTTAGTCCTCATTTTACTTGTCAATTAAGGCCTATTTTCTTTTTTTTGTACTTCTGTTTCAGCGCCTCAGGACGTTTCTTTGCTTGATCCATTTGGTTATGTGACACCACATATACTGCATACCCCATTTTTGCGCCACTGCATTCAGCCAATCAAAAGCTGAATCATCTCTTGGGCGCATCTGCCAAGATCTTCCAATCTACTGATGGGAGTTGCGCTCATGATGTCTTTTATTTCTTTGCTCTTTTGGCAGTTTTAGGGTAGCCTAAATGCGGCGAAGAAAAAGCAGTTTGTTTTCTCAAACATAAACTGTAAGTTTGTGCCATGTTGCATTAACACGAATCACCTGATCAAATTTACACATTATGATTTAAAGAAAAGTTGTTTTGCGCCAAATACTCACCATGTATTATCATACTTTATCACATTTAGTACTTTATATAATTGCTAAATGCTCTAAAATGCCTAACATAAAATGAACATGTACATTATGTGCATAATTTGATGGCCTTTGTTCACATCACCTGACAGCTGTCTCCCCAACTTTTAAAATGGCTGCTACCCCCCTCTCTTATCATTAATGTTGTTTGCATTGCATTAAAAAGTTCCCATGACTATACAAAGGTATAGTGTGTGGTTGCAAGGGTGAGTATTTTTTCCATTATGTAGTTTGTAAACTGAACGTAGTTTATGACTACACACATTGTATTTTATATTTTAGCAGGCTGTTGGTAGATAAATGGAGAGCGCAAGAAAAGTGAAGCTCAATGCTTATGTATGCAGTACTCACTATTCTCCTGAACTCTGGCCACAAAGCCAGTGAGGGGAATCTGAGGCGTCAGCTGCACCATAGGCGGAGGCGGCGGAGCAACACACACTAGAGACACAAACAGACATACATAAAAAGCATAAAAAGAGGAAAAAACAAGACCACTGAATGAAAGACAGATACAAACAGGTAGAAGGTGAAAGCTGTTGTGAGTAATTGTGATATGAAAAGATTAAAAAGCTGAAAAGTCACAGATTATTGGTTACTAGGTTTCGCTAGCTGTCGATAGTCTCATTTGTCATTTATGGCCAGAAAATTTGCACTGTGATGAATCTGTCCATCATAGTTCATTCACATCACATTACAGATAGGTTGGACAATGTTAAATAAATGCCTCTTTAAAAATGTTGCATTATCTATGTTATAATTGTGAGAAAATTGTGTCCAAACAGTTTTGGGGCCACCATATATCTCTCTAACTATGGATCTGGACTCACTCGTGTTCTGGGGGTACGTAGGTCCTCCGTTCAGGTGGGGCTGAGGCACAGAGAACTGCGAAGAGCTGGCAGGGGCACGTCGGTAGGTGCCTGTAGCTGACACCATAGAAGCAGAGGAAGAAGTTGTAGAGGAATTGTGTCTGGAGACCTGCCGAGAGATCGTCCCAAACTGAGACATCGGGATGGGGCCCAAACCTGGACCTGGAGGAACGAATGTCAGTACAGGGTGGTGAATATGTTGGGGAATGTATTTGGGGAATCATATGTTAAAAATCTTTACATAAAAAAGTTATGTATGTTAATTTTGTAAGTTCTAGCTGGAAGTAAAAAAGATATAACATGTGGATTCTCACCTGGTACCATACTGGGAGGGGAGGGTGTTGGCACAGCCAGAGGAATTCCCATACTATTGCAGCTGTTCTCTCGACCACCACTGCCCCCACTGCTGCCACTGAAACAAAGACAGCCATTCAAACTACAGCCATAAGAGATACATTTAAACACTTTGAGCAGGTACTGTCAAAAATGTAGAAAGAGTGATTTGTTAACCCAAAGTAATTTATTACCCATCAATACCTTTGGTCTTGAAAGTAGAAATGACAACAAATCAAAAGTTCAATAACGGTTTCCAAGTTTTTTATTGTATTGCAGATTGTAGTGTTTTTATTGGAAATGTTTTAGCTAAAGTGTGCATTTGTGAAATACCTGTGTGTTCTGGGTCTCTGGTTGAGAGAGGCTGTACGTCCAGGGCTGTTTTGACTGCCCAGTCGTGCCGGGCTGGTCATGTAGTCATTGGGCACCACAGGAGGCTTGACCGGCTCAAGGGTTTTATATGGAGTGTTTCTCCTGAGAAACATAAACATTTTTAACATTTAAATGTAAATTGAATACAACAAAATGAGAGACACACGGTGTCGCACACGACTACATTTAACATTCTCACATTTAAAACAACAATACAGCAAACACGGGGAAAGATAAAGAAATACATAGTGACTGATTTTGTGGTGTTTTCATCTTACCCCAGAGTACCCCTCCCTGCCATGGGTGGGCTGGGGGGCTTCTGTGTAGGTGGGTTGGTCCTGGATAAAGTTCCTCCACTTCCTCGAGCCGGTTGGTTATTCCCTTGCTGAAACACATTTCACAGGGTCACTAAGATATTGTGTATTGACAATATTTGAATTAAAATGAGCTTAAAGCTATCGTGACATACTGTACAGTACATCACTATTCATCCCGCAAAAAATAAAGAATATGATGAACAAAATACAGGTAGGTAAGGATTTGAAAGACATAAAGACAGCAAAATCCAGACCTTTTGGCCTATCTGAGTCTAATATGAAATTGAATATTTTGAAAGCCAATTCAAATCACATTCAAAGTCGTTTAAAATCAGATTAAAACTAGATTTTTGGACAGGCTTTGCAGTCTGAACAGTCATATCAGATCCAAAGTGCAGATTTGAAGTCATCTGAGATGGAAATATGTGAAATAAAACAATATCTGAACTCACTCTTTCGTTATATAATAAAACAATAATGGCATTTACAATGAACATTAGCAAGATGCTATAACAGTGCTCATTTTTCCATTTCTATCGACTCTTTTCAGTTGCACAATGACAGCTGCTTTCAAGTGAAACAAAATTGTTTTGACATGTACCTCCTTACTACAGCAACCAATGTAGCGGATAATGATGATCATGTCTAGACGAACAACCCTGACTTCATCACTTGCAAAATGACAATCAAGAATGGTTCATATGTGGACAAAGGATTCATTTAACCACTACACTCTTAAACGATACCAGCAGAACCAGCAGCAACTAAAAGTTTTACAAAAATGAAGAGAATACATCATCCATAAAGTCTTAAAATACATTCATAGTACCCATATGCATTCTTGAATTAAATTATGGAAATGCACCATGATGTGCAGTATATTAGTTTTTATAACAAAATTATGAGAATGTTCCATTTGTACAAAAATAAATACAGATGGATGTGACACTAGTGCCGCAAAGCATTGCGGTTCACGTAAGGGTGCGCTTACCTTAGCTTTAAGCCACTACGTGAAAGCATTGAGAAAAAAAGAGATAAATCATGTCATTTAATCGCTTTAAGCTTGAAGACAAATGTGAGAGAGAACAAAAGCCTTTAAACAAAGGACACACACAATATAATTTTACTGACATGCATCAAGACACAAGTAAGATAATCACATAAATGTCAGTCAGAACTATCTTCTAAATTCTAATCAGACTCATTTATTCCAGAAAGCAAAGCTCTTAATTCTTTGAAGAATAGCACGCATTTATAATGAATTATCCTTAATGTGTTATTAACACACTGTTTGAGATATTTACTAACATACTAATGTGTTGCATTTATATAAAATAACCCACAGCTGTGAGGATATCCTGATAACCAAACAGACAGGGACGTTCTCTTGGCATGTGAGTCAGGGGGTGACTGACGCCGATAAAGCAACATTTGATGAGTTAAATGTCCTAATTACAGAGTCAGTATGCGGGCGGCATGCGAGGTGTTTACTCAACCGAGGAGAAAAGGCCAGTGCACATCAGCCTGGATCAAACAAAGCATTTAAAACAGGTTTTGAGTAGAGCTGTTGGCAAATGGCCTGAAGACCTGCCTCGGCTACATTTACATTTACACTTAGTCATTTGGCAGACGCTTTTATCCAAAGCGACTTACAGTGCACTTATTACAGGGACAATCCCCCTGGAGCAACATGGAGTAAAGTATCTTGCTCAAGGACACACTGGTGGTGGCTGCTGAGATCGAACCAGCAACCTTTGATTTACCAGTTCAGTGGTTTAACCCACTAGACCACCATCTCCACCATGGCTACATATCCAGTCAATGAAAAACACTGGTGCACTAGTGAATAATGACACTGTGTCGTGCTACCACACACACAATAGGAGACACATTAAGGTCAAAATATAAATGCATCTTAACCACATCTCAGGGGAAATGTAATGCCTACAATAACAGTGATAACATCAGTATGAGTCAACTGATGTCACTGTAACTGCACAGCTGACATTGATGGACATGAATAATTTAATACCATAAAATAATAGGGCAACCTAAGATGGGTCGACACTCACACACAAAACACACATAATGCAGAATCCGGACAAATATAACAATGGATCGATCATCTTTTCTAATTATACTTTATTTTTTCAATATTAGTTAAAGCAGTGTGATGTGCATTATTTTAATACATTATATCAAGGAAAAGCTGAATGATCAAACAAAAAGACAACAGTTATGTGATAGAAACAAAAGTCGCATTTAGAGAAACAGCTGCATTAGGAGACGGGTTATAAAATTTGATATCTGAATGTCAATCTCCTAATCACTAATATAAATTTATTTAAATGTGAACCCTAACAAACATTATTTTGAGGCAAATACTATACTAAAATTTTGGAAATTATGATCTTTAAACAATAAAGTTACTCACAGTGAATTTATCAATTTTGGTAGAGCTAATAACTTGACTAAAATCCATGAAATTTTTAATTAAAATTTTTAAACAATACTGCTATTTCACTTAATAATTTTTAATTAATTTAAATTAAATTAATTTAATAAATTTAAAGCAATTTCTATTTTACAAGGTAGGTTAAAGTCAGCAAGCTGAACCTGAATAAGTGTCAGCCATTAAACTCACTTATGAGATTTCACTCTGAGATTATTCGTACTATGCAGAGTTTATTTTACTTTAACATGCGGAAACTAAAAAATGGAAACCCTTTGAAGCTTAAGAGTGCACAACAGTTGAAAAGTTTGACAGCAAAATGACAGACTTACTTTAACACCGTGGCCCACATCATCCAGCAGGGTGTAATCGATGGGCTTCCTGATGTAGCGCACAGGTCGCTCCATGTTGCCAGGGGCAATGATCTTGTGGGTCCGAGATGTATTTTTGTTGGTGGTGAGAATCCCGATCTCTCGTCTGGCGACTTTCTCTTTATGAATGTCCACAGTCTAAGCAGTGAAAATAGATTTTTGCATAACAACTGTAGTGTGTGCGGTGTCAATAAACATTTGAATAATAAACTTAAGACAAGTTGGAGAATCTATTCGATACAAAATCATGCAGCCATTAGATCCAATAATGAACTAATCTGAACTATTTTAACCTGCCAGTCCATTAAAGTTCAGAGCTAAAGTCATTTGGTCAGACAGATCTATGATTCAAAATCTAATAATGTAGAACAATAGGTAGCTTACTGCTGTTTTATTGCTGGATCACACCGTTGCCTTATATATGACTGCACCAAGGTGCTCCAGGTCTCATTTAGATACTTAATGCTTGGCACCCATTTAATTTTATATTTATGTCATTACTGTGCTTCAGAATTAAACATATTTTTTACTAAGAAAAAAGATGCATGGTCATTAATGAGACATGTAGTAGTTGTGGTTGTTCCCTACCAGAACGCTATTGATATATGAAGTACAGTATGTCTAAGACACCAGCAATGGTCATACACAAAAAATGTGATTAAATCAAACCCTTTTACTAACTTTGTGTGAGAATGCGTCATCATTTTTCACACAATTTAGCTGCCATATCTGTATATCCCCTTGAAGAAAAGTAATGGGAAGATAATTTGCAGGAGCCTTTTAACTTCAACAGATGGCCAATCGTCAGATCTAGTTTCCATTGTGGCTCTCCATTACAACTATCAATAAAAGCTTTTTCCACTGTAGATGAAAGAATTCACTGTGTAAATTATGTGCAAACTGTGATGTTCTGTAGCTACAAAGAGGGCTATATGTGTCTGAAATGCTCTTGAGAAGTTACGGGTTAACATGTAGTTAATCACTACTGCATATCTATAGTCAATTATTTATGCATAAGTTTACATAAATAAGTGATGGGAGTAAAGAATAGCAGAGTTATTAAAATGAACATGTGCATTAGAGGACAGATGACTCATGGCCAAATCAACTGATGTTTTACATCTGGGGCTCCTTTTACATCAGGCCACTGGAATCCAGTGAGCAAATATGAATCATGGGAAAGTTGAGAGAACCAATTTACAACTGGTAAATAGACAAGCCAGATACACCAGACAGATGCAACATAACACAAATACTGAAAGAAATGTGATTACGGTAAGTTAGTGTTTTGCATATAGAGCAACAAACAGGCAAAGAATGCAGTTTACAATAACTTTAACAGGTGGTAAGAAGCTCAAAGACAGGGGTGCATATGGTTATTCTTTGTGCAATAATGTCCAAGGCTGACCTGAGAGATGTGGTTGATGGAGGACTCCATCCTGCGCAGCTGTGACGCCTGAATATCCAACAGCTGCAGCACATTGTTCGCTAAGGCATTGATCTGATAGGCCACGCTAGCCAGAGATTGGGTTGTGTAGGCTTTGGTCTCCTCGAGGGCTTTCCTCTTGTCTTGTGCCTGAGTTTGTTTTAAAGACACAACAAATCTTTGTAATTGTAAGGTCAGTACAGTGGTTTAGGTTGATGTATCTTAAATAAAGTTTCCCAAAATTCTAAATACATTGCATTGACGATGTAAAAGCATTCTGGACTCCATAAGAATTGTATCACATTCACATCAAAACAAGCAGCCAAGTGGAAAAATACATGCTGTATGAATTTAAATGTCATTGATTCCCAGAGCGCGAAAGAGGTGAGATGGGTCAGCAACATGCTGGATGCTGAAATTACTCCTTCGCTATTGTACCTGTAAGATCACAGGGATTTTCTACTAGGGCTCTGCAGTATGTCCTATTTGCAGCTGATTTACAAAACAATTGTGAAATCAACAGACCATAAAACAACATGCTCAAACTACAGTTTCATTGTATTGCAACAAGCATGATGCAACATGGAAACCAGCAATTTATGAAATAAGCCATTTTCTATTGTTGTTGTATTCAGAAGAAGTTAAGAATGTTTCCCATTTACAAACAATATCCTGCACCATGAACTTGTCAATGACAGCCGACTAACAAAGAAATGAGCATATAAACAAAATAGTCATTGGTTCTTGTTCATCCAAAATTGTTCTGAGAGATTCTTCTAAATAATGTTTCTATATATATATGCCAAGAAATTACTTCCTGGCCCAAAGTATTCGAACACTCCTCCCATAGCATTCAGAAAAACCTTTGATAGAAAGGAAAATGTGTTTTTTTATGTTATTGTTGATTTCATTACTTTAAAGCTGTATTGTACAGAATTAGATTGTGTGATATTATTATTAGGTTTTCCTCCAACTGAATAGGTGTATGGATTTTCCATTGGTCACATATTGTCACGTGATTACGCATTCGCAGTTCAGACTGATGAAATGCAGCGAAATGTGAATATTTTTCTAGTCTAACACCTTTGTATCCGCATGAATGCAAGTCAGTGGAACGGAAATTGAAGTCTACCACGGCACAAGGCTGGATTTGGTGACATTGAATAAATTAAATAATATGCTTACTCATACTTTTCCAAGTAGTAAATCATGACTCTAGCAGTTTTACTCAGCGTCTAGCTGTTATAACAGCAACATGCTTACTCTGTACTTTTCTAGTCATTTACAATATGGCCATGCGAAAAATACAGGAATCAGGTTTGTTGCTTCTGTTCAAGTTAGAAGGCATGACATGAATACTAGAAGCTCTTAACAATTAAGTTGCAACAGGCATGCAGCACTCAGGCCTGTAAACAGCACCTGTCATGACATGTCAGTATTCTCAGCTGTTCTAAGAACATGTGTCTGTCGGCACGTGGGGAATATACAGATGAATGCATACTTAAATCCCCAGGCTGTGATATTCTACGACTGATTCCCATGAAACAACCCTTACAACACACATAATGAATGACAAATGAATGATTACATACAGCATAGTCTGAGAAATAAATCCCAACTGGTAACTTAGTAGCCCACATTATTAATCCTGATTGTCAAAATGTTCAGGGACACTTATACATTATTACATCATAAAGTGTTTTCCATGGGATTTGAACCCATTACCTTTGGCATTGCTAAGTTATTCAGTAACTGAGCTACAGGAACACATGTACCAATGTTTTGTCATGCTCATATAGACCTATATACTTTTCTATGATTTATTCTACACGACCAATTTTGGTATTGGGTTCACAAATGGGTTCAATATTGACTATATTGCAATGTACAAGGCAATGTAAGACATGACTAACTTTTGTCTATAACCAAAGCTCTAAAGCTCCTCTTAAAATGATACACCCACCAAACTCATGAGAGAAACATCCATGAGTCATTTAGTCCTCAGATGAGAACGTCTGTGTTTTCCAGTGGAAGGAATATTTGGTATTGCTCACAGCTATACCAACTTAAAGCGTTACTCTACTAAACATATATTATTGTGAAGTGACAAAAACATAATTTTTGGCATAATATAGTCAGAGAAAATATTGTGTGCAAATAAATATGACCAAAACAGTGTTCTGTAGTTATACATAGGTCAGCATTTGGCTTTCCATCTGGGGTACAATCCGCACTTGCCCAATAAAAATATATATTTTTTGGTTAATAAATTTGCACAATACACAAATCCTATCTGAAATAAATGTTATTTATCTTAAGTATTTTTGCTACAGTCTTCTGTATCAGCATTCCAATTATGTGTGATGATCACTCTCTCTAGCACAAGAAACCAGATCTTTTCTACACGAGTCTTTATTTTCTTTACATGGTAGTGACTGTGAACACATTTGGCTGATGATTTTGACCTCAACATGTAAACACTGAAAGAATTATCTGAAACAAATATTTGGATATCCCTGCCAGTATACATTCACAGCTTTCATAGCTGTTTGTAACAACACCAATGAACATGTTCAACACCTTCCTTATAATAACAGATCAATAGAAGATGGCCAAACAATTACAAAGATGGCTTACAATATTCTCTATTCCGTATCCAGAATAACACATTACAACATAAACATGCGAGACAGTTGAAACAAAATGTTTCCCAGCAGACACTGTCCTGTGGTTTATTGTAGGTGTGAGTGAAATGGCACAGTGTGAGACGGATTAACACAGGTGTGTCAGCAATAACTAGTTCACACCATCACCGACATTTCGCGTCTAGGAGTCTAGTGACTTCAGCACGCCATTCAGTCTCACACACAATACACATTTGCAATACGCACAAACAGATAATATTCACTGCATAAACTGTGACTAATCGATCTATGGTACGAAAATATTTCATTTTGGGTTCCATTGACAGATAACAACGATCCCGTTTCTTATTGTTGATATTGCAAAAATCTGAATGAAGTTCAATAGCCTTTAGAGGTTGAAATGAATATCGAATATCAGGGCTTTTTTATCACATTCATGCTGTTACCCGGGAGAGGATTTCAGCACCACCGCGCCGCTTGAACATCTAATAAAACCATACAGACTTCATATAACAGATTTTGACAATACTGAAACATTGTAACGTTCAACTAGTTAAAAAAATGACGTACTAGGTGCGAACACATATGCAGTCAATACATTGACGCTACTTGACCTGCAATATGCTAATAGAGCCCATGATATATGTATGAAAACAAAACTGTTTTTTTTACCAATCTACAACGGCCAATATTTTGATCGGTAAATAATTTGTATAAATTCTCAGTTATCTTCATCCATCGTAGAGAAAGCGGCACGTCTCTGAGACAGCTATCATAGACACACCCTCTGAAAGTGAATTCGTGTATTGTGTGCACGAGCCTTAAAACAAGGCAAATTTCATCTAATTCAGCTTTCGGATTCAATGCAGGTATCACGACGATCGCGCCTCAATGCGAGTTCATCATCATTTTTGATGAGGGTCCCTCTGTAACGCTTGATGGGCATTGCTCACATTTCAATCACATCCACACTGATACAGACAATACATGAAACAAAAAGGTGTTTTGTCCGATCCGTACCTGCACATAATTATTCTCGCAATATTCCGCAACCCTCGAAAGATTTTGGTAGCTCTCCACAAGGGCTCGTTTTCCAGCCGGGATCTCTTCCTCTAACAACATTTGTAGCTCTGCCATCTTACATCCCTCTGCATTACTGCTCTCCCCCTCTTTTCATTGAAATCGGCGGAGCTTCACTCTCCGACAGGAGGTCCCTCGCCTGGCATTGTGGGATTCCCGTTGGCTTCTCTTTTTCGACATGACGACAATTCGCTTCGCTGTGCTCTTCGCACAGTTCTGTGATTGGACGGTTGGCACAGATATGTGGGGTTGGACCAATGGAAAGCGAGTGCGCTTTTTACTCGATGTGAAAAACTGCGTTGTTCTACAGTAACGTTGCCATCGGACATGAGCCTATTACATGCAAAGCCGCATATTTGTTTTGTAGACTCGGTTGTATTGTACTGAGACTCAGTCATTTCTAACATCACTAAAAGACACCGGTACAGACTTAATTGTAATAGTAGTTATAGCACTCTAGTAGTTTTATAGTTATATTTTTTAAAGAATACGTTAATGATCCAATTTATAAATAAACGATTTACGAGTAATATGTGTGAAATGTTAAGACTTCATCAATATATTTTAAATAATATAAACAAAACACACATCCAGCAGATCATTTTTTCAAGCTCCGTGAACGCAAGCCCAGCATAAGCAAAGCCGGAGTTTGGAGCTGGTTTCGCAAGGCATTGTGGATCTTGTAGGCAGACAGCAGAGTCCTTCTATTATCTAGAGTGGAATCGAAACTACATCCCCCAAACTACTTGTGTAAGCTGTTAATACCCAGGACGCGTTGTGTAGTATATTTATTTTATTTAAATGGACAAAACGCAGGTGGTAAGTTCTTTAGCGGTGTTTTATGTCGTGTGAAGCTTTTTGTTTAGTTGTTAAGTTCAAAATATCCTACAATTGCATATCGATACTAGTCCAGCTTTTATCATTTTGGACCGCTTTTACTCTTAATTTAAATTTTTGATAATATGACAATTAACCAAATTTGTTGCAACATCAAGTGAAAATCAGTTATGAACTAATAATTCCCGCATGATGTCATTGTTACTGATGTATCTATCGTTTTAGTTATTAAATGCATTTTCTTAAATCCAAAGCCAATGGATGATCCCAAATCTGTCCAAAGGATGTTTGAAGCTGCGGTCAAAGTGATGAGGAGTTTACCTGAAGATGGTAGTAGGCTACCTCCTGCATTATCTGTTTTTCTTAAATAAATATTCTTCACTTTACATACAAGTTTGTTACATTTTCCTTTACAAGAAAAAATGGAAATAATTTAATCTTGTGTCCTATTGCATTGCTTATCATTTTAATAATTTATTTTATAATTTCACACAGGTGCCTATGAACTCTCAGATGACATGCTTGCTATCTTCTACTGTTACTACAAACAAGCCACTGTGGGCCCATGCAATACCTTAAAACCAAATTCCTGGGATCCTATTGGTAAAGATAAATGGTAAATATTAAACTCCTGCTTTTGGATGTTTGTTTATTTCAGAGTTTTGTTTCAATATTATATTCAACAGCTATGTTGATATGTTATTATTAGTAAATATCTACTGAATACCTTTGCAGGGAGGCTTGGAAAGCCTTAGGAAACATTTCAAAATATCAAGCCATGAGGGAATATGTTCAAGAAATACAGCTGGTATAGTTTTTTGTAGAATGCTCAGATATAAAATATATATATATATATATATATACTGGAACAATTTACACATCACATGTTTTATCACAGATAATTGAAACCCTCCCGGTCACAGACAGGATGGCAGAATTAATGGATGCTCTTGACCCATTTTATGAGATAGTGGAGGATGAAGATGAAGCTGCATGCAGTAAACCAGCACAGTTATCCACAGGTATTTTCTTTAAATAGACTCTATGCATTTTTCTTTCTCCCATTAATTCAGATGATTGCATGGCAAATGTATTCGGGGAAGGCACTTCTCTATTCCAGCATGACAATGCCCTTGCCCACAAAACATGGTCCACACTGCATTAAACTCTGCATTGGATGAATTGAAATGCTGACTGTAAGCCAGCTCTGATTACCCAACATAACTGACTGACTACACCGATGCTCTTTTGTGTGAATAAGAGGAAATCCCTGCATCTGTTTTCCAACATCATAGGCCTTATCATGCAGGAATAACATAGGACCAAATGTTATACTTTGATGAATGATTGAACAGGAGGTACTAATGGTGATAAAGAAGGTGATGCTGATTTAAAAGGCGAAGAGGATGAAAGTGATAGTTCTGTTGTGAATATAGAAGATGACGCTGATTTGATGGAGGTGAATAAAGGTACAAAACAACCTACATATGCCCTGAAAATAACAACAATCTTGTACTGTGCCAAAATAGAGTTAAATAGTTGATACAAAAAGTAATCTCCTCGCCTAAATGATGAATTGCTAATTTAAAAATACATGAGGCTTTGTGTTCAAGTTCTGTTGTGTTCTATTTTATTTATTTTCTACAGATTTAAACATTTTGGCAGCAAGGGAGGGTGGATTACTTGTGTTTAATGGCAGTGAGGAGAGCAGCGTATCGTCCTCTACCAATGAAACACACAGTTCTTTAAATACTGAGGTGCAAGAAGATGAACTGGTGTACTGCAGAGAGCCTCCAAACTCCGGCTCATCTGACTACTACCCAAGAGGTAATGGTACCCAAAGATAAATTGCCTTTTAATAAATCATGTTTCTGGATTATTTTCATGTACTAGTCCGAAGCTGAAGATGATACTTATTCAATAATACAGTGTAAAACTTTGCTGTAGTTTTGCTGCAGGATTGCCAGTGAATTTAATTTACAATTAGTTTTAAACATAAACTTTCCTAGTTCTTATATTTTCTTTCATAAAACAAGACTAAGTATCTTCACTTTTCTTGTTACGTTCATGTATTGTGGTTTAAGAAGTTTTTAATAGAATACAAGACAAAAATGCTTAAGAGGAAAATCATTTTTTGCAATGTTGTTGTTTTAATGCAGTAAAGAGACCAGTCTCTTCTTGCTCATTTTGATGTGTTTTAATTTTGATCAAAAGTAAAATTGAAAACAGTACTAATAGGAAAGTATTATAAAGTAGTAATTCAATCTACTGTCAGTTACTGGCAAACCTGCTGCAAAACTACAGCAAAGTTTTACAGTGTAGCTACATTTAGATTAATTTATTTTTGTGGCTCCAAGGTAACAAATGGCTAATGTTATCTATAAAAAGAAAATTCTATTATTGCTTAACCATGGGGCAGATTGCACAAAAAACACAAAGATACTTCATATAACTTGCTTAACAAGGATAAGAAAACAATCAAATATAATGTGAGCTTTGCTAGATGAGCCCAAGAATGATGATGTTTTATGACATAATGTTCAATACAGATGTGACATCATTCTGACTAAATTCAAATCTCACACAGATGAATCAGATGATGACCTGTACAGCGACTCAATCGAACAGCCAGAAACAACCCAAAAGGTACTGTCTTTACTAATTTATAAAGTCTTGATTATTTTCAATGCTGCCAAGGGCGACTTAAATAGATTAAAAAAAACTTAAGCCTTTAAAACATTAAAGGGGAAAAAAACACATTATAGTGATTTATGAGCTTGCGGAAATACATAGAATCCATTTTTCTATTAGGTCCTTTGGAGCTGATACTTCATATATCACCAAAACTCTAAAACTGTTGAATTGTTCTTTGCAAAACATGACTTGAAATCCTTGACCAGAACATGAATTATTCAAAGTTATGAGACATTTGTTTCAGTCTCATTGATAGGAAGTCCAAAGATACAATTGTGACAATTCCCAGAGAGATAAAGAAGGAGAAATAAAGAATGAAATGTATTTGGTTGTCATGTCAAAGCAATATAAATGGGAGTATATGATGCTCTTCCCAGGGTTCAGGAGTTCCCAGGGTCCGTTTGGCAGATGTAAGTGCGGTCGGGGCCAACATTAAGCAGCGACAAGGGGGAAACAGAGAAGCTCAGTGTGGGAATCAGGATGGAAAACCACAGGGAGTTACACCCCCCGTCCCCCACCCACCAGCACTTGGAACAGTCCAAACTGATAGAATGTCACAGAGCAGAGGAAGAGGTGGGGCTTGAATCAATGTTTTTGAAACATCTGAATGTAATGACGTCAACAGGCAAGATGTGATGGCTAAATTTCCAACAGCATTTAAAGCAAATGCATACAATAATATACCAGAAATCTTTCTTTTAAAAACAGTCATTGGTGCCTCAAACAAACTCAGTGGATTCAATCATGAAAGTATCATGATTATGCTGTATTGTGTTTCATTATTACTATGCTGGCAATTGTAATTTTCTTCTGAGAACACTCTTATCATTCTTGTTATGCTTCTATATCTGTTTTGGAAACAATAAGTAATTAGATGACTTAGGTTTTATGTACTCTCAGGCTGTCGGTTAGTGGAAACTAACTTGACAGAGCACAGTTGCCAAGGAGATGGTGAGATGAAAGGCAGGAAGGAGAAGCAGGCATTTAACATGCAGATCGCCATGACACTGTCACAGTTACAGAACAATATGCAGAATGTGCTGCAAAGACTGACCACACTGGAAATTCTGACAGCCTCACAAGTAAAACCAGCATGTAAACATTAGACACCCGCCTTTATCTTGCATTAATTTCATCTTTCATTTATTTGTTTATGCTTTGTTTTAGATTGAAAGTATTCCCCTAGAAAGTTGCCGCACAAACTCACCAAATACGGTCTGTTTACATAAAGTTAAATAATGGACTTTCATTGAATTATTAGCAGACTGTCGTAGATCTACTGTATATATACATTTAAACTTACTTTTTCATCTGTTTTTTAGAGATTACCATGGTGGCCATTAGACTTGTCCCCTATCAGTGTAGTGCTTGCTGTTATGTGGCCTTTTGCTGTGCACTGGCTTGTGCAGGTTTATTTACTGAAGAGGAAGAGGTAAGCATTTGGACATGACATACTGACATTGAACTGTTAAGTTATGTTAAGTAAAATACTATCTGAGGTGGATCTTTGTTATTTTAGATGGTTAAAGAACAATCCAGTGAAGTGAAGATCCAGGGACGGTCTGATGGGTTCCTAAAAGATTTCAAGTCGTCTAATAGATCTAATGTATACAAGCTTTAGGTCATAAACAAATATATTGAATCACAACACTTTTGTGTTTTATATAGTTTACTTTCCTGCATTGAGTGCAGATAGTTCAGTCTGGCAACTTAGTCTGCCTATTAAAGATCCTTGTGAAACACATGATGGCATTCTTACATTTGCTTCTAAACGATTACATTTTGAAGAACAATGGAGGAACCCATATAACTTGTAGAAGGACGCAGATTTTCTTTTGCAAATAAGGATTTCGAAGAAGTTGAAAATGTACTAAACCATACAAAGAGAAAAATTATGCAAGAAGGAGGTGAAATATATCTTATTTGATATAAATATTATGCAGAGTTTTATTTGTGGACCATTGTATGTATAATTCAAGTATTATAATCATATTTATAAGCACAAGTCTTATTAAAAATGTACAATAATTACTGTCAGTGTTATCTAAATTAGCAATGTTTTAGTAATTTCTTATTTGTGACCCTGGATCACAAAACCAGTCATAAGTAGTACGGGAACATTTTTAGTAAAAGCCAACATTACATTGTATGGGTCAAAATTATACATTTTTCTTTATGCCAAAAATCATCAGGATATTAAGTAAAGATCATGTTCCATGAAGATATTTTGTTAATTACCTAAATATATAAAATTTCCTAAATATATAAACTATGCTTATTATACGCTATTAAAACGTTATTTTTGTGAGTGGATGGCTTGCGACAGCGCCTCTGATGGAGAAATTTTAAGGCGATTTTCTCAATGTTTAGATTTTTTTGCAGCGTTAGATTCCAGAGTAATAAACGTCTGTATCTCCGCCATATATTGTCCTATCCCTAACAACTCATACATCAATAAAAAGCGTAATTATTCAGCTTTCAGATGATTTAAAAATCACAATTTCGAAAAATGTACCCATAAGACTAGTTTTGTTATTAATACATTTGTATTATTCATAGCCTATGTAATATGAATGTTGTCCACATGTCCCTATAATCATCTGACCTCTGAAGCCTATAAGGACCTTCTATAAAGAAAAATCTGTCATGCTTTACTCACTCTCGTGAAAAATAACTAAGCCCTATAAACTCAATAACATTTTAAAGATTTAAGATCTTTTTAGATTTAAAAACAGCTTTTTTGTCTTTTACAGGAAAGTCCTACAGAGTTAAAATTGTGTGAGGGTTTGCAGATGACAGGTTTTTTTTTTTTCAGTGAACTGATTATGTTATTAATACTACTTATTTCACCAAACAGTTATTGCGACGTAAATAAGTGAATTCTTTCAAACAAGCAATTCCTGCTCAAGCAATTCAAGTGCTTCATATATGGATCCATTGAAAAACGGTGTCGTTTCTACCCGAACGCATTTAAGTGAAGGACTACAACAACCGGCTGCACTGGTGTTTTATCAGTTTGGCTAAATTAATATCATCTAAAATACGTCTGTCTATGAGGTCTTACATACAAAACAACGACTGTTAAGCCACTGACTTACAAAGCATGCGAGTTTTTAAAGATATTACATTGAAGGCTTGGTTCATGAATATTAAGGTTGCGTGACGTTCTCGGGAAAGGAAATGATGCTACGCCACTACGTTACCATTAGACGTCACCAGGACGTAATTAATATTCATGAGATCATGCCTTTCTCGTAGTAAGATTCGTTGTTGAGAAGCGCAGATGGTTTGTCGAATCGTTCACGTGCACGTGTAAGGTCTACACATATATGTTTAGTAAAATGTATTAATTAAATATGTGCTTGGTGGGAAACAGCAGCCTAAAAGTTAAAAATTATAATGGATGAAGCACATCAAGCAGATATTCCGAACTGGATCCAGCAGCACAGCGTGGTAAGAGCGAGACACATTTGTTTAATACTTTATACATTTGGACCAAATAGCTTTTAATTTAATTTTCCTTTTAGTACCAAGATCTTATGCGTCTAGATGTGGGTGACAGTGCTCAAGTGTATGCTGCCTTCCTGGTCTACATGGATCTGACAGAAGGTGACAAAAGCAAATATCACCAAATTGTAGTTATATTGCAACAAGAAAATACATGTGCATTACGTAACAGAAAGACTTTGGTCTTGTATTTATTCTCCTGAAGTTCGTGGCTGGTCAGGGGTGTTTGGTGTTTCCTGTCCGGAGTTACAGGCGGTTCTGCTGGAGGGTCGAGAGAAAGAGGGAGACACAGTACAGATGATCTACCCACTCCCTTCACATAGATCCATCAAGCACAAAGTGTAAGAAACAGTCAAAACCATTAAAGAATACTTGTATTACCAAGTAGTTGAATATGTCATAATTCTTGAAAGTTGCTTTAAGCCATTTCTGTTACCATTTACAAAATTTATGGCTGTCACGTGTAAGTTATATGCAGGTCATCATATAGGACGGTGGTATAGACATTGTATGGATGCTATTCAAAGTGGATGTTATCAATAAGATATTACTTTAAAAGCGTTTGTTATAAAATGTTTACACTACAAATCCTTCCATCTTTTAGGTTACGCTGTGTTTTAGACAGAGGTTCCCCAATGCTCTTGTGTGTAGTGGCGTCTGACTCCAGTCTGGTGTACCAGAGGCTGTGTGATGGATTTCTGACCCCTGATCCTCCATTGGACATCCAAGACCAGGGTCGCCGACAGCATCGTAAACGGAGGTTACAAACATGAGAAACCCAGATCCAGCATAAATAAACGCATCCAAAAGTGATCATTACGATGAGGACTGATGCAGGATAGTTTAGAAGAAACTGAGGTTGAACACGAGAGACTGAATTTGTATATTTTTGCGATCATCCTAATATATCTTGCTATTGTATACCGCAATAGAGATTTACAGTATTAAAGACAATACAATTGAGCTACTCCTCTTTACTCGGACAAATACTTGAAATGTCAGTTGTGTAAAATGACATGGTATAAAACCCAAAAACGTAAACAGTGCAGGGATAACAGACTAAACAATATACATTGGTAACTTATCTTAACATTAATGATACAGAGCTTAAATAAAGAAATAACATTGGTAAACAGGATGTCTTTGTTTACACTTTGATTTTTTTTTCATTCAGCTTCAAAAATTTTTGGCAATATTGTTTGGCCCAACTGCATAGAGAACTTGTATAACCAAACATGTGATATTGTTCACTTTAGTGTGAGAGTGAAGACAAAAAATGGCTTGTTGTTGCCTGTGCTTAAGGCTATGGTAAGTTTATCATTACTGCCATAACTGTAAAAAGAAATAGCGCTTCTTTGTAATAAAATGTATCTATGTAAAACTCTCAGAAGGCTGGTTTCAAAACTTGTATTGGTTTTTATATCAACTTATAAAAATGGAATGTAAGTGATGTAAATGCCAAGCTAATGCCTGATTTATGCAACAAAATGAGTATTAGAAACCTAAATGACATTATGATACTGTAACTAGGGTCACTAAACATTACTCCGCTAGATGCTTTGATCTATTCATCATTCAGCCACATTAATACTCACCCGGCATCCAAGACAGACTATGACAAAACTGTACTGCACTCGTCCAACAACAAATCTACTGATGATACAGCACCACTGTCCTGAGCTTTGTAACACATGACTCGATGGTCAAAAACACGTAACACTAAACATTTGTGGGTGAAAAATACTTTGCTCACACTGTAAAAAAAAACACTTGGAATGCTATAAATGGCCTTGTGTTTCTGTTCATAAGATTTCGCATCCTGTGTCTCAGCATCAAATTATTCCCTCAGCAAAGTCCCTTTTAGTGTTCATCTCCATCTCAGGCTCACCCATCTTCTCTGGACATCCCTTAGGGTGGGTACATGTGCTGTATTTTGCGTGTGAGATTCCAAAAGATGCCCATGTCAAAGGAAAGGCGAAATCCAGGATGTTATGTGCATGGTTCTCCGCCGTATGTAGTATACGAGTAGGTTTATGGGTTGAGTAAGGCAAGGGATTGAGGAACAGTCTGAAAATGTCTTTCCCATTCAAAACTTGTGCCAAATCCCAGCTTCCTTCAACAAGGCCTTCCATGCCCCCTAGCTTTCTAATACAATGCATCAAGACTGACCTGTAAGACATCTGGTAAAAGTGTGTAGTATGTAAACTGAGGGAATAAAAGGGTTGAATGTCACTATCAACCATGTTATTAACCCCATGCTTTTGCAGATAAGTAAACTTGGGTAAGAAGGCATGGAAAGGGGTCGTAAGGAACATTGGGGCAGTTCTGACTCATTGCTGGTGAGTCGAGGTCTCAGCATGCTATGTCATATCTTCATCCTCAGCGCAAAAGTCCCGTCCCTATGGAAACAGGAGTGAATAAAGTTGTTGCAAAACTGGATAAATAAGGCTGTTTTAAACTAAATGTGAGTGACACTTTGCACAGCAATTCACATACCTTTTCAATCTTCTCATCCAGCATTCTAAAGAACTCCTGCTGGCTTTCTGAAGAGTGGATACTGATGAACAGTTAAGACCTGGTTAATATTGGTCTTCAACACAACGTCTCATTTTTTTTGGTACTCAAGAACCCCAAAACAGACTTACCTTATCTTATTAGTATCCCCAGTGGCATCCTTATGCCTGCCCTTGTGCAAAAATGTGCTCTTTTCCTAAACAAAAAGTAATGTAAAAAAGTAAACACTTAAGTAAATTGATATAACTATTAAAATATTAATATCACAAAGTGTGTATCATTCGTTACCAAGTTCTCTTGGTTCCGTGTGTTCATGCGCTCCTCTTCTCCGTGCATGTACTTCACCTTCTCAACTCCTTTCAGCTTGTATTCATCTACACCACACACAATAAAACATTTTATAACAGGTTGCTGGTTGGAGCTTCATGATATAAACTACCATCATTATAGACTATTAAGGGTCTGGGGGATTGTTCCTGTAAGTAGCCTACTGTAAATTACTTTAGTTAAGTGCCTTTAAAATGAAAACATAGTACTTACACTAACAAGACAATGTAACTTAATGTTGAGTCTGTCCTTATCATACCCATCGTATTGTATTTCAAAACAAGGTCGATTGAGGGTTGAAAATGTATATTTTTTTTTTTTTTAGATTTTGTAGAGTTTTTAAGCAAACGATCCTAAAATGCTCAAATTATCATAAAAAGAAAGTTGATTTACTATTATTATTTATAACAATATAACAAGATAAATAAAATATAATTTTCTATAAGTAAATTCAAACATTGCTTATTAATAACAAAATTGCAAAATACACTACATCTTTTGTGTACTAGTTCACAGTGATACTGCATAAAAAACAGGGCCAATAATAGTAGACGTGACAGCAGTAATACGAATTTCCTAAGATTTTAATAATTAAACATTTTTGAGTAAAATTCAAGAAGCGATTTAAAATTTAGAATGTATTCTTAATTTGTTTCAGAAATCAATCACAATCTAAACAAACGCTTTCATCAATATACTAAGGAAAAGAACGCAAAGCACTGCAGATAAACTGACCAGAGAACGCATCTCCATTGCTGTAGTTCTTACCCCGACCCTCTTCATCATTGGGAACTGATGACAACTGCTTGGCTGAGGTACAGCCCATCGCCTCACTCACTCTCCTCACCTTCCTGCATGGCACTCTCTACTGCACCTGATCACAAAACGCACAGCAGTCTAACAAATCATTGCAAAACTCCGGACAACATTAGCTATTAAATGAATTAATTTATGTCTAGCTTGGAGCTTCATCCAGCAGTACTGACGTACACTGAAGTTAAAACTCATATCTGGGTGTGTCACATTTGTGTACACATCTTGTGCCAAGCAACTGATATGAATTTGGGTTAAGGCGATGGAATAAACACTGTAAATGGTTTGATATAATGCTAGGGTTAGACAAGGTATCTGGTTAGGTTAAAATAGATATAGGCCTTAAATTGGCCAAAGATGAGATTCTATGTGCTTGGGTGTCTATGACTCTCTTTAAATCATACCCAAGAGACTGAGTTAGAGTAAAACTTTTGGTTAAAAGTTATGAGACAGTTTCAAAACAACAACATAAACAAACAAAATATATTAGACTATTTCTGAATTAAATGTATGTTTTGGAAACTAACATTAGATAAGTAAACTGGAACTATTCATTAATGAGTAGCATCTTACAAATACTACATGTGCTTTCTTGTGCATTGCACATTTGGCCAAATGTAGTGTAATTCTCTCTCTAAGCATACAAAATATATATATAATATGTGTACACATACTGCAGAATTATAATATAGCACTAACTTGAAAAGACAACCAACCATATTTACCTAAACTGACACTTTAATATTTTAAAATTCAGCCTTATGAGATTCATAATTCGAGAATTCCTAAAGTGTCCAAATACGATTTAGTCACACTGTATATTAGTATTTTTTTTAAATAACATTAAAATGCGACTTTGATCTATACTTGAAGACGTCAATTCTCGTGTATGAACATCATCCAATCAGAACACACATGCGTGTCCAGCTGGAGCCTCGCGCATAAAGGGCCCTTGTTTGGCATCAAAAGAGCTGCACACAGTGGCAGCCAATCCAATGAGGCTGAACTAATCGCTCTCAGAGGTGAGAACCGTTAGCTCACACATACAAAACACAGCTCTCGAAAATAGTGACAACTGTCCATATAACACAAAGATGTGCTGTGACCCTGAGTTAATAGTGCTATAGTTAGAGCACTAAACATTAGACAACGCCGACCTGTCTATAAATCAAGCAAATAATAAAACGTTTAAATGTCTTTCATATCTGACATCCCATCAAGTAAGCAATGTGGCCTTGTAACGAACGTATACAATAACAATCACTTCTTAGCATAACGTGAAATATCACTCGAAGACAAACCCCAGATTGAATGCAGGAACACGTACATTGCACATCATCTTTTTCACCAGAACGCTATGTTTCCAAAATCAAATCATAGTCAGACGCGAATCTGATCTGTTTTGTTGACCACAACATAGGTGACGACGACAATAGTCGCAACACAAAGGCACATTTTGCCCGATTTCTCGAATATTCGTCAATAAAACAAGATGCGAAGAAAGTAAAGAATCACTTTATACAGCTGATATTACCGTCAGTGCAGATGCAGAGGTTAATCGCGCTGTTCGTGATCAGCAGCAAGAAAATCGCTCAAGAAAGATCAGCTAACTCGCTGAACAGTCCGCAGACATGAGCAATCGATTCATCGAAATGATCGTCGTGGGCAGACGCACGCAATCTACCCAACACTGTCGATTGCCTTGATATTCCCCATTCAAAGCATGATTAAAAAGTACAAATTGACCGGCGGATTTTTGGGTTAGTCGGCACAACATTTATTTTGGGAGTTTTGTAAATGTTTAAATAGTAACGTTAGAGTTGTTAATTCTTTTCTGCTACACGCAAACATGTAACACATAACGAAGCAAACAACCAAAAGCCAATATGTTGAGTAGAATGAAATACACAAATGAGATACATGTAAATAACGAAAAGGTTTATGGTAACTTTTAAGAATCAATTGGAAATTTCACGTTTTCGTGGTCTTACATTTTGGTTAATTACAAACCTGTTTTTTCTGGGTCTTTCTCTGGTCTTCTTCCGGTGTTTATATTTCTTCTAATACTGGTGTAAGTTCCGGACATTAATAAGCAAAAAAGGAACGGTTGGTATGCGAATGTCGGAACGAATTTGAGGTAACACAACTTCTTCCGGCCAACTCATCAACGCTGTTGTCAGTGCAAATGTGTCACTTTATGTCAGTCAGTGAAATAATTGGTAGATAGCTTCATTTTAGAGTAGACAGAAGAGAAGAAATCAGTCAAAATGATGTTGCTGACGATGATCGTTCGAGTCGCCGACGGCTTGCCACTTGCTGCATCTATGCAAGAGGATGAGCAGGTAAGTTCTGTATGAATCGCAAGCAGTTCTCCATGCTTCAAATAATTATTCATAAAGTTTGAAGTACCAAAGATCAAGTCAGTCTGAGTCGCTGGATACTTTGTGTATTTGTTATTGTGAGTGTATAGTACTTTAATTTATGAAATACGAGTTACTAAAGTTATAATCCTACAGTCTGGACGAGATTTACAGAAGTATCAGAATCAAGCCAAGCAGCTTTGTCGAAAACTGAATGAACAGAGTCCTGCACGGTGTACTTTAGAAGCAGGTACCATGTGCTTTCAGTAAGTCCTAACACACACTCACATATACGTATAGTTTGTGGTTGACCTATATCTGGATGTCATCACACATCAAAATCTTTTTTTTCTAGCTATGCCATTGAGAAGGGAGTGTGTTACTTGGCCTTATGTGAAGCCGGATTCCCCAGGAAACTGGCATTTGCCTATCTGGAGGATCTTGAGGCAGAATTCAGTGAGCAGTATGGGAAAAAGGTCCCATCAGTGTCCAGGCCATACTCTTTAATTGAATTTGGTAAGAAACTTAAGAATGTGTCCTAGAAATGCACGGAGTTGTATACTTGAATATTTTAGTTTGGTGGTTAAAGATCTTGAGGGAAGACACCTGACAGCAGGTCATTCTAGTGGACTGTCTTGTAGGAAGTAGCAAAGTAAACAAAGTTTACTATGCATATTTATTACTAATTTACTATGGTAACTGGTTTACTAAAGTCTTTTTGGAGACAAGCAAAAATAAACATTTTAATTTATCCCCAGACACATACATACAGAAGACCAAAAAGTCTTACGTTGACAGCAGAGCCCGAAGAAATATGGGCAACATCAATACAGAGTTGCAGGATGTTCAAAGGATTATGGTTGCCAATATAGAGGAGGTTCTCCAGCGTGGAGAAGCTTTGTCTGGTAAGTGAACAATATTATCATTAACCTACTTAAAAGGGATACTTCACCCCAAAATGAAAATTCGCATCATCGTTTACTCACCTTAGAGTTATTCCAACTCTGTATACATTTCTTTTATTCTGATGAACACAGAAATAACACATTTATTTGACTGTCTGTCCAAAAAAAAATTATTGTTGTTAATTTTCTCCTTTTCTCGCTTTAAAATTCTTCCAGTACCACGGCCTTGTAAACTAACGGTACTGTTAAGCGTGTAGACAAGATTTATGTGCTCTCCTACTTATAAGTTGCTTTGGATAAAAGCATCTGCCAAATTAATAAATGTAAAGATATTTGGAATAATACCTATTACCAGACAGATTTCCCCCCCAATTGACGACTATAATAGGAAAAAATACAATGGTAGTCAAAAGTGCCCAAGAACTGTTTACTGTCCTACATTCTTCAAATGTCTTTTGTGTTCATCTGAACAAAGAAATTTTCCTTTTTGGGTGAGGAATCACTTTAATCTTTTGATTTGAACAGTTTTCCTATTACTATACGTTTTAAAGTTATTTCCTAATAGTTTCTGGTTTTGTTAAATGCCATTAAAGTTTGTGTTGTTTCTTTCTGCAGCTCTGGATTCCAAGGCTGCTAATCTGTCCAGTTTGTCTAAGAAGTACCGCAGCGATGCCAAATATCTCAACACAAGGTCCACCTATGCTAAACTGGCTGCTGGTGCTGTTATTCTCATCACACTCATTGTGTATGTACGCTTCTGGTGGCTGTGAATGTAAATGACAAATTCAAGCAGAAACTCTCAGGGCTTTAGTTCAGAAATGCTGGCAGATCCAACAGTTCATTATGGCCTTAAAGTGATGTTTGAGAGACTAAATATAGCCTCTGAATGAAGAATGTGATGTGTTCACAATGCTGATGTCTTTTCATTGTTTTATTGTAACTTAATTTATAACTGTAGGTGTAAGTTGTTGATGTACTTTTGGTTGATTTTTTTTCATAATGTACGTATTACTAAACTATGCAAGGTGTAAGTTGTGTTCTTTTGAATTCATACCAGGAGTTTGAAAAATGTGAAAAATATTGTTTATTTGTAAATTTTAAGGAGCACACATTAGTACATAATGACAAAAGCATTATAAAGGGTTATTGTTCTAGAAGATATACATGATGCAAAATAAAAAAACACTTCAATACACTTGTGCTTACAAATAAATGCATTGTGAAATTAACGTAATGAAAGCGGATCTTTATATGCCGACCATCAGATCTGTTAGAAGGAATTGGTCTATCTGGATTTAAGAAATTTATACCACAAGGTCAAAATCATCCCTCTGAAAAAAAGAGATTAGAAAAAAATATAATAGCAATTCACATACAGAATTAAAACACTGTTAAATCATCATCCACCCAAAACATGCTTTTAGAATAGTTTTCTCCCATCATTAACACATGTGTTAATGTGTAAAAAAAATGTCTTGAGAAATGAATACTGGCTGATAGTGTATAAACTTTACAGGATAAAATACATGAACATGCATACCTCCTCATTGTAGTTCATCACATGTTGTTTGATCTTGGAGGAATCCACCCACGTGACAAAGTCTTCCATACTCCTTTAATATTGCACAATAATATTGTTTTAGCTACAGTTCCAGTTTTTAAACAGTCATACTAACGTCAAAATTAAAGATTGTGGGTAATCAGATAAAGAAGCGTGTTGAGGGTTGCTTAAACTAACCTCGTTACAAGAAAAGCAGGATCAGTGACAAGCTCAGGGCCGACTCGAATATCTGAATATTTTAGTCAAGAAAATTTTACAAGACGCATGTTCAGCATAAACGGAGTTACTGGTTAATTCAAGCACACCAAGGTAAAACAAATAAAATGAATGCAAAGTTCACACTACATGATTTTATGCCCGATTTGCAAATTGTTGAGCACGCCAGGAAAACTCAGGTCAGCGCTCGCCTATCATTAAGTGTGAACTAGTAAACAACTCATCATAGAGGCTCCCTGACGCGTCACTGATGCCTCGCAGACACCGGACAAATATCTAGCATGATAAACATCTGGTGCTGTCGTCCGACTCAACATCATGTGATGTCAAGTGATGAAACGAGCCACAGCCAATGACAGCTTTTGAGGTCAGGGTTGAGGCCACCGGAACTGCCCCGTATGCTGATCCATTCTTTCACCCATATCCTTTGTCTTTTATTTTTCTAGTTTTTTCAGAGCAGATCATCAAGCAAACAGCTTGAAGCGAACGTTTTTTTCCGACGTCTATCTTATATAAAAAATTCCAACGTCGCACATATTTGGTGTCATTTTCCGTTCCACTTCTCCCGTTTTTTCGTGACAAAACGTGGTTTGGGGACCGAATTGAGTCGTTGGGTCACAGAATTGTTCACAGCTCGTGCAGTGTGTCACCTCCTGTTGCAGATCATTTAAGTAGTGTGAACGCATTTACAACTTAGACTCCAGACTTCACAGAGAGCAAGTCTGAACAGCTCAGCGATCGGCCGACCTTTTAAGTTGTGTATTGTGAACTTGGCTTTAGTTGTCCGTGTCTATTTCTTATTCAAATAACACAATAACTAGTGTTATTTTTATAGTTTTTTTTGTGCAAGTTAAGCACAGCACAATGCAATATACGCAACTCTTTGAATTTGAAAACAATTTATGGTTCAGTTTCGTAAATGTATGATTGAAGGATACGCCCCTGCTCGATAAAGGTTATAGCTGTTTTAAGATTCTGGGCCATGCGCAGTTTCAGCATTATTGTGGGAAGCCGTCTCCTAATGAAAGAATAACAAAACAAACCATTAAAAAACTTTTTTTTTAAAGAGCGTTTTAAAACAATTTCTCACAAACAGACTCTGCTTAAACTCTCAATAAACTGATATTACTCATCGTTTTCCCCATTTGTGTAGTTCTATTGTACATTACAGGTATGTTAGCTGCATGTCTTACCTGCAGAATGTTGATGCACTGACTTCACTTGCAAGTGAAAGATTCTGTTTGGTAGGTATTAAGCCAACACTGTAACTGCAAAACTTAAAACATTAATAACAATCTTCAGACAAGGCTGCCCCAAAAATGCCCAATAAACTGCACACATACAGTTTTTCCAAGAGACGAGCTGTGCTTTGACCTCTGAAACCATCTTTTTCATCCAGGTCCCGTATTTTCTGTGCCAGCTCTCTGATGTTTCGACTAAGTTTGTTGTACCTAAGGAGAAAAATATGATATTTTAGATAAACATCACAACATCTTGATTTGAAACATTAGGTTCAACCGACTAAATGTCAAATTGTTTCCATGGACTCGAACCATGACAAATGTGAGCAACACAAAGACACACGTGCTTCTCAAATAAAAGGCACTAATTTGACTTTAACAATGTTTAGATTTTGAAACTTTATATTTATATAAACAATGATTTTCTTTACTCACTTGGTGTAATCCTCCCTCTTCTCAATATGGTATTTTCTCAAAATTTTCACCTCGTGCAGATTGTTGTCAACCTCCCAGCTTATAAAATCGACTTTCTTCAAGAGCTTCTGCTCGTGAAATTTCAATTTTCGAACCATCTTGCAAAAAAATAAGCCCTTTATTTACATCTAAGCGTGACTGAGAGCTACCACGCTCACGTTCAACATAACCGGAAACACGTTTACATTCGTAGTGTTTGAGGAGAGGGTAACACGGGTGTGCATCTTATGGCTGCCACATAGTGGCGAGGCGAAGAAACTACGCTCACGTCTGTCCGTCGCTTTCCATAACGCAAACAAATGCAATTTTCAACGCCAAGGTCGTGGTTTTAACACCCAAAGATTATACTGAAAATACTTTGGTTATACACTGAATGACCTCCCATTCATTTTAAGAAAAAATGTCTACGTGCAAATGTAATTTAAGTAAAGTGGCTGGTAACGCGTGCTTTGCATCTCAATAATAATCGCCGTCGGTTCTCTTTCATATGGGGCTAAAACGCAAACACTTCCATATCGGTAGATGTCACTGTAAGCGAACCCTCCCAAAAAAAGTTTTAGAGGAACCGGCACAACCAGAAGCATGTCTTTAGCGTTCACAATGATAGAGACTCAGGAAGAGATCATGTTATATTTTAAGAAGCCACCATGCACCAGACGGGTGCCAGCCAGCATCGATCCTTTAAGTTTCGCTCGTGCCACCGTCCCAGGTATCGTACAATCTCCTACATTCAGCAATGTCGTTTCTAAACGTGGAAATACTTCTTAACTGATAAGGGGGTCAGACATTAAGAGATGCTACTTTTTATAGCGTGTTTCACAATACATGTTGTTTCACAGTAATTGTATTTTTCCCCAAAATTAAAATGTTAATTCTCTGCATCCTGGTTGACCCCTTTCTTAAAATGCAAATTAGATTTAGGAGGTGTAGTGCTCTCCATAAAAGTATGCACGAGGGAGTTTACAGTATTTATTCAGAAATGCAAATCAAATTGGAAACACCTGCATTGATAGGAGTTTGTAAGGTTAGGAAAAGACTTAAAGTAACGTATAGTATCTGAGATACTAACAGAAGTTCTCCTGGTAGCTAGTGTGGTTTTTGAGGCCTGTTTTAATTTAAGTTTTAGTCTAGTCTTTGTGTCAAGCTGTCATTTTAGTTTTTTTAGTTTTAAGTCACCTTCATACTCTTTTTAGTCTAGTGAAGTTTCAGTCGACTAAAAGTCTGGGCCCGTATTCATGAAAAATCTTAGCGCAAAGAGTTGCTCCAAGTTACAAATATCTTTTGATGTGTGCTTAAATGTGGACGTTTCTCCTTAAAATTACAGAAAAGATCCTAGTAAGGAAAAAAAATAATTTGTGAAGCATCTTGACACTTAAAAGAGCTCTTAAGGTCAAAAAGTTTAGGAGTTGCGAGGAGGACTTTTATGAGATTTAAGAGTTTCTCACACAAACAATTACAGCACTTACAGAAACTTAATGTGTCACTGTTCATTTTCTATCAAATACGTTCATATTAACAGCATGGTTATTCATAAAAATATATGTATTTAAACACGCACACACATATATACTGTATAGTGCATGTGTGTGCGTAAGTATGGCAAAACTGAAAAAAAGTAATACGTTATATCTAGTTTAAGTCGACCAAAACGGATGACATTTTAGTCTAGTTTTAGTCAATGAAAATATTTGTTTTGTCTCTTTTTAGTAATGCAATTTTATTTAACCTAGTTAGTATAGTATAAGAACCTAATAGTATAGACAAAACCATAATTTTCTTTTAGCCAAACCCATTTCAAACGAGGTTATCTTATTATATTATTGTTACCTCATAGACTCAGATTACATCCTACACACATTTTCTTTTTCTTGCTGTGTGACTATTAAAATCTTAGTATTAATAAAGATTCAAAGTTTATTAGCAAAGGCCAAACAGTAGGAGCACAAGTAAAAATTATCGATAGTCATCATTAAAAAAAATGAAGTGCAGTTCATCATGAAGAGGCAGGTAACTGACAAAAGTCATTCATGTTACATACAGATGGAATGTAGGAGGGTGTGGAAGTATACCGATGCAGATCCAGTGATAGTACTGTAGGCAAGCATCAGTGACTTGAATCTGATACAGGCTTCAACTGGTGGCCAGTGGAGAGAGATGAAAAGGGGTCTCACATGAGCCCTTTTGGGCTGTTGGAACACAAGGCGTGCTGCTGCATTCTGAACCAGCTGGAGTGGTTTGATAGCATTTGCAGGAAGACCAGCAAGGAGAGCTTTGCAGTAGTCTGGTGACTTCAGTGTCAGTCAGTGGGGCGAAAGAGGAGAGTTCAATGTTGGATGATGTTTTCTCAGTGAAATATAACAGAGAAGTCCTCCGCAGTGAAGGCAGGGGAGGAGGGGGGGAAAGAAGAGAGTTAAACGTCTTTAAAAGCTTCCGAGTGTTAGGTGGATTGCTCACATTTGTGGTATAGAAAGACGTTTTAGCTGTGGTAACACTATCAGAGAAAGATGAGAGTAGTGATTGGCAGTCCCTTAGGTCAGCAGCTGTTCACGGAGGATGGTCGGACAGTCAAGTGCAGGAGGGGGTGGCACTAGCTGGTCTGGAGGACAGAGGACAAAGGTGATCTATACAGGATGTAAGTGTCAAGCATAAGGTGTCGGTGGCACTGTAAGGATCTAGAGATGCAAAGTTGGAGGGAAGAGAGCATGTTACTTTAGCAGAGAGAGTGCTAGGGGAGAGAGAGCGAAGGTTCTGTCTAAAATAAAAGGGTGTTGGTGTTGCTGTAGGGCATTTAGTAAGGAGAATGTTGAAAGTGATGAAGAAGTGGCTGTGACGAGGCACGTAAGGTCGAACGAGGCGGTGAGGGTGTGGAAGTCAGAAGCATAGGTTTCTCCAGGTGGATGTTGAAGTCCCCAAAGACTACAAGAGGTCCGCCATCCTCCGGGAATGATGAGAGCAGCATATCTAACTCTTCAATGAAGGTGTGTAGAGGACCTGGTTGAGCTGAGTGGGAGAAGTGATATTAACAGCGTGGTATTTAAATGAATAGTTGTTGCATAGGGAAGATTGTGTGGAATATTTCCAATTATTGTTGATAAGCAAACCTGTGCCCCCTCCATTCCAGTCTGGCAGGGAGAGTGAGAGAAGGAGTAGTTTGTGGAGAGAGCAGCGGGTGTGGCTGAGTCTTCAGGATGAATCCATGTCTCAGTAAGACCTTAGAATTTGAATGTCAGGCTGACTGGCAAAAGCATAGATGAAGTCAGTCTTGTTTACTGCTGACTGGCAGTTCGAGAGACCCACAGAGAGCAGAGGTGTGAATGGGACGGGCATGAGAGTGAACATGAACGTCCTTCGAACACTGTCTGCTGTGGAGAACAGGAATAAACTGGAAACACATGATTAAAGCTACACTACAAGAGTTTTGATTGGTTAAACATAATGTGGTTTTATGGAAGAACAAGACCTGAATTCAGATGGTTGAGGGGTGGGATGCCATCTTGATATACACGATCTGTTGAGGTTTCTTCTACACAGAGGACAATTGTGTAGTTCACAACCCTCCACCACCACCACCTCAGTGCTGCATAAGGCAACCTGTGTGCTCTTAAAAGTGCACACATCACCCCACCTCTGGCCACTCGGCACGCAACATACTAAATCACACCCAGACCTTCCTTGTTTGCAGAACTCATTTTTCACGGACCTGCCAGCCACTGTTTTCATAATCATAGCTCCAATAGTACTGTGTAAATAGCGTGTTTCTTTGCTTGACAGTACAATGTAAATAATACAACTTTAAATCGTTGTCCCAACAAAGGTAATAAAGTAACTTGAAGATTGTTGGACATAAAGTTCTTTTTTTTAATGAATGTTGTTGATTATCAATACATTTGATGTTTGCGTGTTCAGTATTTAGGTCAAAGTGTATGACACAGTTGTGCTACTGTGAGTTAAAGTGCATTCAACACAAACTGCTTGATTAACCTATTAGGATCAAACAAATTTAAACTGGCTACACAATAAAAGCCTTACTGCAACAGCTTCCCCTTATTCATTTCACATTTCCTCATCGTTTAATTTTTTTACAGTGTATAAGATTTCAAAACCACATAACATCCTCCTGCCATCCGGCTGTGTGTCAGTGGGAAGGGCTTATGGTGGAGTCTCTTTACTGAAGGATAATGAGTGTTTCAGTCTGTCAACTGATACTGAAATGAGAACGTTTACAGTATAACCGGTCTAAAGGAACGATTGCATCTGGGACACGGAGCAATGACATAACCCTGATGAATTTTATAGCGGTGAGTGAGGGTTATTCATCTGTGAAATTTTCAGAGTTGTGGAAGGTGTGAGGAAATGTGTTTGAATGCATGTTGATGCCAGTGTATGAACATCAGTGCTAAAGGTAGATGATATTTACTCATGGTTAAAGCCAGATTTGTATTTTTAAATTGCCGTGATTGAAGAGAGAAGAAAAGTATTTTCTTGTTTCCCTTGAGGTGTTGATAATCAAACATTGCCATTATCTTTTAGCAATGTCTAATGCTCTAATGGTTAGGAGGCATGTAAACTGTAATAGAGAGATACATTAGTGACTTAGTGATACATGCTAAGTAGTGATGTTAATTATTTGCTCTGAAACATAATCAGACAAAGAAACATTAATGCAAAGTATAGGGAGTGTGGTTATCTGGATTTCATGAATCAAATTTGAAATTGTTTTTTATATATATTTTTAAATGAAAGTAAATCAAGCACAAAACCATTTGCTGGTTGCTCTCTCTCTCTCAGACTAAACAGGGACCCTTGACCCTGGCTGCTATCCCTGCACCAGTTGAGGTGTCCAGTATATCCAGGTCAGCCTCCGCAAGTCTGAAGTATGCGTCTTTGGGGGTGCTGGTACTGCAGACCACCTCCCTGGTGCTAACCATGCGTTACTCCCGGACGCTGCAGTCCGAGGGTCCACGATACCTGCCGTCTTCTGCTGTTGTGTGTGCTGAAGTTCTTAAGATTGTTACATGCATGCTGCTTGTCTTCAGAGACCACAGTGAGTAAACAACAGTCTAGCACCACTGAAACATGTATAAAACAATGTTTAACCAAATTTGATCTTATCTCATTGAATTTACACACTGAATTTGATCTTCACAAACACATGTAATCATAAAGTGTGCTGTAATCGGATTTTAAAGAATACATAACTAGGGATTTATAAGGTCCTACGTTTGGTTACTGGAGTGTCCAACTACAAGTTATTTTTTCCTTACTTCTTGACTGACTCTCAAATGATTCATTCCTCAATTCATCTGTCTAATCCCCTCGTTTCACTAGTCTGATGTGATTCGTCAGATGGTCTAATCTGCTCTGATTGGTCTAACGTGAATAAGACTCATGAGCTACAATGTTTGGGGGAGAAGAGTGAAGTCCTAGGGTCAGTCCTAACGAAACATAAGCGGGGACTATATGTAGTGACGTAAATCCACGGCGGTTCGTGAATCAGACTAGGGCTGACTCATTTGCGTAATTCAGAGTCGACTACATTTTTTCCAAGCCAATTACTTTATTATTCATTCAGCTTTTGTTTACAACTTGGCGGACTGCTTACTTTCAAACAAAAAAAGCCTGTAAAACCTGTAACTTTCATATGGTCTCCAGGAAGGAAGTTAGAAAAATAATAAATCTACATACCTGAAGTAGAAAGAGACATCAGTAAACTGGAAAATCAAACGTAATTCACAGAAAGTGTTGTGAAAAATAGGAGGTACAAATAGACACATTTAAACCCGCCAGGTAACTTGATTTTTTATGCCATCATTAGAGAGTTAAGTATTCCTTCTCAGTTAAATAATACATTAAAATGGCCATTTCTCTACTACTGTTTCATAATTTACTAAACATTGAGGTGAGCTCAGAACAGCAGAATAGATTTTGAGTGCTTCCATTTGCACACTGCCGTCATTCTTACATGCCGTGGCTTAGGTTGGAGTGTTCGTGGTCTGAACCGTGTGCTGAAAGAAGAAATAATGAACAAGCCCCTGTTGACGCTAAAGTTGGCCATTCCATCTGGCATCTACACCCTGCAGAACAACCTCCTTTATGTGGCTCTGTCCAATCTAGATGCGGCTACTTACCAGGTGAAAAATTACTGATTCATAAAAATCTCTATATGTAGAGCTTGTTAATCGACATCACGCTGCGTTGAATGTTGCGCCATATTGGGAGGATTGCTGCTAATGCGTTCAATGCAGTGTTTTGTTTTTCTTGTTTGATTAGGAAATATAACTATGGCAGGTCGGTCTTGCTGTGTTAAAAAACTGCAATAGAATTATGCAGAGTCGTTCAGGAAAAGCCCATGGTACTTACACTTTCGATGTTTCCATATATCAAACAAAACAAGTAACAGTAAATATCAAAACAATAATAGCAGTGGAGAATCATCCTCCCAAGATGCCGGTGTCACCGCAACATGCAACATAGGGCTTGACGTCAGTTTCACATTCTCTATATTTGAATCAAACTTAAACTGAGTAATAAACAGAGCAATTGATTAGCAAATATTTAATAAGTAAATATGCAAAGAAAAGTGTAATTCCTTCTGTCATCTTACTAAAGATTTATGAGTGATTGTTTCTTGTGGTTTTCTTGCCTCATTTACATTTCTTTGGGTTTCTTAGGTTACATATCAACTCAAAATTCTCACCACAGCTCTGTTCTCAGTCTCAATGCTGGGTAAAAGACTTGGAATTTATCAGTGGCTCTCACTTGTCATTCTAATGACTGGCATTGCACTTGTCCAGGTAAGCACATTTATTTTTCTTTAAAGGCAGCTTTAAACTGTAGTTACATTTCCCAGAAACGGTTGTCTACCTTTGTGTCTGCTTTTTTAATCAAAGCAGATATTTATTAAATCAAATTAATTAAGTTGCTTTAATACTTGCATGCATTAACATAATGTACAATACTGAACTGTGTCAAAAGAGAACAACGTGTAGATACTTGAAAGCAAAGCTGCTTTAACAACCGGAAACTAACATCAGCTTGTTGTCGTACAAAACAGCGTTTTAAAATGAAGACAGTCCTCGTTTATACTGCCGTTTCCACGTGCGTTTTAGAAAAAAATCTGCGTTTACACTACACTACTGAAAATGCATGTCACTTGACCATTCAGACACGCTGGACATGCACACACAAAGGTAAACAGTTGGTTACAAGTCACAGTCAGTCCAGTACAACATGAACATGATGGCGAAGAAAAGCAAGGACGTCTTCATGTGGATAACGTTAGATGAGGGAATCCATGTTATAAGCCTTGTCTGATTTCATCCGGCGCCACGCAGATTGTAAACTGGGGTCCAAAACTTTGAAGTAGTGTAAACGCCATATGGGTATTCTAGAAAACAGGGTTAACTTACCATCAGTTAAACCCTAGACTCTGGGTTAATTAACCCAAACCTTGCTTACTCTGGGTATGTTGGTTCCAGAATCCATTTGAAGAGTACATTTAATCAACCTCCTGAAAGATACCCAGAGTTAACGCACGCTCACAGAAACAACATGAAGACATTGTCAATGGATCACAGATTTCACAAGTCACAATGGAAGCGCTATATACAGTAAATATTTTAATAAATATATAAATATTTTAAATATATGCACTATTTTTATACTATAATATTTAAAATAAATACTCATCATGGCTATCTTTGTTATATAAAATGTGGATTTGTTGAGATGTTTGAAACTGTGTCCATGGTATTTTACCAAAATTGTAAAAAATGTGATCATATTGCTTATTTTGAAGGCAGTATTAAACCTCTATTTGGTTTTCTGAAAACTAATTGTGCATTGTATCAGCTTTAATATATTCTTTATTTAAATGCCTCTAAAATTATAATAAGAATATAATTATGTGAACAATATGCGATGGTGATCCCATTGGGGGTCACCTAATAAAGACTTTGAGTTTTAAATCTGGGTCTCTAACCATTAGGCCACAAATACATTTGACGGACTGCATCAAATATTGCCTAATAAGTGGACAAGAGTGATGATATGCAATTCCTCTGGAGTTAAAATACTTAACTATTAACATCGTTTAACTGTTGGAAATTGTACGGTGTGTATATTTATCCAGAGATATTTGGAGATGTTTTAATAAACCTAATTCAAAGTACATACAGTATTTAATATAAATATATAAAGTTTAACAATAACAGTTTACGGTACATTGTTTTATTTAAAGATTGTTTCCTTTAAAAGTTTAAATAATAAAGTTAAAAATAAAATGAATTGTGAATGCTGAATTGCGATGGGTGAGATTGGAAATGTAATTGTAATATTGCTCTAAAATTATAATATATTACACTTAACCTGTGCTTTATTATTCTTAATGTGTACTTGACGCTCATCAAAACCGCACACAACCCCTAAAGATTAGTAACATTTCCTTAAAGTGAATTTACCCTGGAACATAACCTGCTCTGGAGCAGGTTATCTTCAGAAATGAGTTGCTATGGTTACTTGCATATCCTGAAGGTTAACTTTATTGTTGGAACCGAAAGTTTGGGTTATCAGGTAATTTACCCTTAAACTTACCCGGGTATGTCACATAACCAGCTATCTGGAATACCCCCCAGGCGTAACCGTAGCAAGGGTTATGCATTTTTAAAGGATAATGCCAATTAAATGCCGCCGAACCTGTACGCAAAAACACAAAACTCATGATTAAGAAATTCAAACCCACAACTTTCATTCCCTTACAGGTCACACCTTGTAACTCCTTTAAAATTAGTTTCTTTGCAATCTGTAGTCATTACACAATATTATTTAACACAATATTTGTGTATGGTATCACTATCTGGGGGTGGAGCCTTTTTCTCACAACAGAATCAACAGAGATTATCATCTTTACAAAGTACACATAGCAGACACTTACAAACCTTTTGGAACAGCCATTGCATTAAAAGTGAACCTACGGTGTTTGTCTGTGAGAGAAGTGTTGACTCTCTCTGTGTTTCTATTTGACATGAATGGACAGTGGCCAACTGATGCTGCATCAAACAGCCAGCAGAAAGATCTGACTGCGGGTTCGCAGTTAGTGGGCCTGCTGGCTGTGCTCGTGGCCTGTTTCTCCAGCGGATTTGCTGGCGTGTTTTTTGAAAAGATCCTTAAAGAGACCAAGCAGAGTGTCTGGGTCCGTAATATCCAGCTAGGTAAGCAGATTCATTTTATAAATAGATGTACTCTATGTGTACAAAAGTATTGGGACACTCTGTTCTAATGAACAGGATTGACTACGTTAGTCTGATTAATCTTAAAGGAGTAGTTTACTTTCAAAATAAATTTTCATGATATTTTACATACCCCCAAGTCCTCCAAGATGTTTAAGTATTTTTTTCTTTAGTCGAAAAGAAATTAAGGTTTTTCCATGAAAACATTGCATGAATTTTCTACATATAGTGGACTTCAATGGACTCCAAACGGTTGAAGGTCAAAATTACAGTTTCAATACAGCTTCAAAGGGCTTTAAACAATACCAGACGATAAATAAGGGTCTTATCTAGCGAAACGATCTGTCATTTTCTAAAATAAATTAAGATGTATATGCTTTATAAACACAAATGCTCGCCTTGCTCTGTTCTGGGATGCTCATTCACTTGTAAACTGTCAAGGATGTAAGGATTAAGAACCCAGATGCAGGCAGCACTGAAGGAAGACTTTAATAAAGAATAAAACGGACACCCACGATGGCGGATAACAAAACACAAACTGGGAACACGGTAACGAGGCAGGAAAATCAAAACACTTCCCACGGGGGGCAAAAATAAACAAACTAAACAAACTGGCGACACAACGTCTAAACGAAAAGCAAGGTAGGACAAAGCAAGACAAGACAAGGGTATCCGCAATACAGGTAATCTAAAGGGTAAGGTCGTATACAAGGACACAACACTGTAACACTGCAAACGAACTGGCATACAAGGGCTTTAAATAGGGAGACATACAAAGGATAATTAACAAGGGAACAGGTGTTGGGGATGAAACACTAATGGAAAGTTAACGAAAAACGAGAAGGGCCTGGCCAAAAACGAGACCAGAGAGAGAGCGTGGCAGCTCAAAACAAATATTGTCATGTTTCTCTCTACACTGAACACGAGGGATCTGCCATAATTCTGCCACTAGACTAGGAAACCATGACCAAGGATGCAGAATCATGACAGTAAACACTGACTCCGCCTACGTCAAGCGTGACATTTTCAATTTAATTATGTATTACGTGAAGTCATGAACATGCATTGCAGAACAGAGCAAGGAAGCATTTGTGTGTATAAAGCAAATACATTTTTTTTATGACTGATAGATAAGACCCCTATTCATCGTCTGGTATTGTTTAAAGCCCTTTGAAGCAGCACTGAAACTGTAATATTGACCTTCAACCATTTGGAGTCCATTGAAGTCCACTGGCAAAAAAACTGTGTTGTCAAAGTTGACAACTATGTTTTAATACTTTTTTTATTGGTTAGATATTTGAAAAACCCAGTGACAAACATAAAGGGTGACTAATAATGATGATTTATGGCAGAAAATGTAAATCATGACCATAAGTTGGTTTCAGAAGGACAGCAGCGATAGCTATTCTACAACTTTTGTGCTTCTAATTTTAAAGATTTTTCAATGCAACATTACAAAACCCATCAATGATTTTTACACAGGGGTATAGGCATCTTGGAAGACAGAAAGGCCCAGCCGAAACTGTTTCAACAGATGAAAACTAAATTATTTACTATAGTGTTGTATGGTATAGCAGCATTTGATATTGATTTGAATTTATTTGGTTGGTTGGAATTACGGAAATAGATGTTTATATGAAGAGGGCATCCCAATTTTTTTATCCGTAATTTAGTTTGCAATGTACAATTAAATAAAAGGCCTTTTTAGATTTGTTAATTTACTAAAATTAAAATATTTCAGTTCTTATTAAAGCTGCAATATTTTGTAACTTTTTCAGAATAATTGATAAAGACCAGTTTTGAAAACTGTCTACTTACTTTACCATTGAAATTTACGATTTATAATGCTCTGCTCAGCTTTTTAACATGTCAATTAAAGTATGAGGTAACGTCCCATTTATGTTTTAAGAGACACAGCAATTATGAATTCCAGCTTTAAATACTTTAAAAATACTTTAAATACTGCATTTTTAATTGAGTTTATTTTATAATATTTTCATTAATTTAATTTAATCATACAAAGTTTTCCTGTACACTTTTTTAAGAATTTTGTTTTCATTCAGCATGTTTTGGACCAGGAAAAAGCAAATTTTTCTTATAGGGTTTTTTAATCCCTGTATTTACCCTTGTTTGTATCCTTTTTTATGCTGCAAGACAAAACTTGTGTTAGCTTTTACCAACTCAAAAGAAGGAGAGAATTATTTTGTGCATTTTTTACTTGTAAGGTGCAACCGATTGTTTGGTAGCTATTGTTCGCAAGTTTCTGTTCAAGGTTCCAGGATGTGCTTTTAAAGCATCTGCTCGTTCCCTTTACAAGTAGTTAAACATCCTTGTTTACTTTTTTACAGGTTTGTTCGGACTTATTTTCGGACTTGTGGGAGTGTTTGTCTATGATGGTGAAAGAGTGCAGGTGAACGGACTCTTTCAAGGATACAACATGCTGACATGGACAGTTGTGGCTCTTCAGGTATATTTCACTCACAAAACAAGATCTTACACACAATCGTGCATGTTAGTGTTTGTTGTCACTATTCTGTAAACATGCACCGCATGCTTCTTATAGGCATTGGGTGGGTTGGTCATTGCAGCTGTCATCAAATATGCAGACAATATCCTGAAGGGGTTCACCACATCCATTTCAATCATTCTGTCCACACTCATCTCTTATTTGTGGTTGGAGGATTTTGAACCAACTAGGTATTGTGCCAATTATTTTTATTTCACAATTTGAAATCCTCACTTTCTCTTTTAAATAGTTTTGACTTTCCCCCTTCAAATTGTTTTTTAGGTTAGCTAAATAAGTCTCTAAGAGTATGTATTTACAGTATGTTTACTTGCATTATGTTTACACTACTTCGTAGTGTGTTCTTCCTGGGTGCTGTTCTAGTCATCGCTGCTACATTTCTATATGGTTACGAGAGAGCAACTGTTGCCAATCCCAGTTAAGTTTAGAAGGCTGAACAGAAGATCGAGAATAACACAAGATGATCCTCAAGACTATCTACAAAGAAGCTGTCCTTCAGCTGCAGTGCGGGAGAATGATATGAGACTTTGAGGATGCAGGATATGAACCAGGTGCAGAATGGAATATAACATTCATCTAAAACTTGAAAACTGCAACTGTGTTGTGTAATACCTTCAACCTGTAGGTTGCACATGATTAATGAATGTTTTGATTCGATGTCAAAGACTGCAACTGCTTTAGACCAATCAGGTGGCAGAATAAGATGAAGACATTTGAGAACTTCACTTGGCATTCCAAATCATTGTTTACTTAAAATATAAGGGGTTTTGTGAAAGATGTTACACTATTATAATGTCCGTTGTTGTAACACTGGCATATTAAGAAGGGATTATTCTACTTGATTGTTTGTGTCAGTCATTTAAAAAACGACTCTGTGTCATGTTTTTGGTAATAAAACATTTTGAATGTCAAACCATCAAGAGTGATTGCTGGACTTTGCTGTTGTGTTAGCTGTTAGTGTGGGGGATGCTGAATTGGTGCTTAAGAGATCAGACAAGATGCTCAGTGGAATTTTATTAGTCCTTGAGTGAACTGTCATATCTTTTAAAGATCTGTAAGCTGGGGGTTTCAATGGAAATGTATGTTGCATCACAGTTCGTTTTATGCAAAAGATTATTTGCATGCACATTTTCCTCTTAACTGTATTGTCTTTCCCTGCCCTTAAAGTAATGCTATGAAACTGTCTGTGGTTTCACAGTAAACTCAGTGGCTTTCATTTGCATAGACTTGTTTTGCAGTGCGAAATCGTATGAACATGACAAAATCTTAACCACGGTAAGATTTATGTCTCTGATAGAACTTGTGATATGTTTGAAAACCTATGGGTGGCATTTCTCCGATTTTTAACAAATCATTCTCGTCATGTTCCAAGAAATAATTGCTTTTGAAACCACACAGTCTGTACTGGTGCTCATGCAATAGTTTTTACATATTGGGTTAACATACTTTTTCACAATATCTTTATTTCAATGAATATATGGCTTTCATAGAAGATGAAATGAAAACAGGTCAAGAAAGAGGTAGATGAGGTGATGAATTTATCATAATAGGGGGATCCTCATATGATCTATTCTACCTTCAAACGGATCATAATTCCAGGCCTTCAATATACTGCATGCATATCACCTTCCAATGAAATATTCATTGATAGTGAAGTGAAATGGATATAAAGAAAAGCTATGATAGATTCAGTTATCATGTTCCATTGATGTCCAGTCTGGATAGATTCTTTACTTTTGTAAACCAGTCAAATTCAATATATAATAAAACTGTACAGTTCACAAACTTATAAGCATGCAAATAATGAATGAAACTATTAAGGAAATGTCAGATTCGGCAAACAGGGTGTTCAGAATTTATGTAAGCTACAGCCGCACATTTCTACTGTTTCCATGTTTTGTACAGTAGGTTCCTCCAATGGGCAAAAAGGAAAATACTTTTGAAGAAAATGTGATATTTCATTTATCCTCATAGGCCTTTGTAAACAACTGACTGTCAACAGACATATATTTATATATGTAAATGTTCATATACATTGTGAGTCTACAATGCACATTGATTGTAGTTCCATTATTGAGAATTCAACTTCCATGTCATTTTAGTGACACGTGCTACTTGCAAAAGGCATGATTTAGCCCATTTGATTTTATTTACGTTTCGTTAGCAATGGACCTTTGTCCTGAAAGTCAAACTATGGGTCACACCAACGGCCAATTTAAAACCGACTTCAGAGGTTCAAAGTAATCCTGAAATTTGTGATGGAAACTCAGTCTCATCTGTTTCATAACTACCCAAGGAGTCCCAGTGGGTGAGAAGAGAGTGAGACAGCTTGAAAGATCAGAGAGACGGGAGAACATGGAGAATGGCACAGATGGAGTGCGTATGATATGTGATTAATCTGTTGAATCCCTGTGGTGCAGCACCCACTGTGTAAACTCAAACGGACACGTGTGCGAGTATAAACAACCTTCCTTCAACTTCCTTGTGTCAGGAAGAATCTGATTGAATGGACATGTTGTACTTGTACAGTCTCACTGCATCCACTTACATTACATACGCTCCACCTCAGTGGGTGTATGTCTTCATGCACCCTCTGGTCTTTTTTCTGTCTTAAAGCATGTAAAAGATATTTGCTAGCATTTTTTATTTCAAGTCTGATGTGTGGATTTAAAAAAATTAGCTGGTTGTCCTACAAAGCAAGTTTGAGATTTCCTGCTGGACCCCTCTTGGTTCTTTTTATGCAACTGGATTCACTTTGTGTCATGGGACATAACATTCAATCTCGTTCATGCATTACATAGCAGCTATCCTTGAAGGCAGTTCATTGTGCATACATAAAATTCCTCATTTCACGGTCTAGCTTTGACGAATTCAAAAACTGCGATCCGCAAGACACCTTCATCCAAAGGGTGTGATTTCCCATAATCCAACGCTTCTGTGTCCGAACAGTGCATGCAGTCATCAACATAATGAGGTGTCATTGTTCTGTAGGCACTGTTAACACTATTTTGGTGGTATAACAACCAGTGGTTGTCCTCTCCGGGGCCGCCACATTAGCACCTGGGCATCGTTGGCATTCGGCCTGCCCAGCGCGTTGGGTGGTATGGGTTCATTGTTGCTAAGAATGTGTGGTTGTTCCTGGTGTGGCCGGCCCATGAGTTTGGCACGGGAGCCCAGAGGCATAGATGGGTCCACTTCAATGTCCACCCGCATACGCCAGCGTACAGTTTGAAGAACGATCCGCTCTTTGGTGTCTGCATTGAGCGCCACCAGCCAAGTGATAAAGCTCTGGTCCCGAGTAATGTGCGTGAGCATGGGGGTGTTGCTGTTGCTGATGGGCACCGCCCATGTCACGCTAGGGTAGAAGTTGTCGTTCATGCTCACTGTTAGCCGGGAGGGTTTGGATGTGGGGCCTGAGAGAGTCACTGTTTCAGTAGTGTTACCATACCAGGGGTAACTGACGCCATCCGAATCACTGATCGCCTTTACCCGTCCTTCACGAAGCTCTGGGAGCTCCCAGCTGGACCTGGAAAAGAGCGAGGACAAAAGCGAGAAAAGATGTGCTATAATACATCAAAAGGTAGAAGGTAAGTGAATGGGGACGGGTTGGTGCCTTATGTAAATATGCAAAAACGGGGATTAAAAGACATTGGGCTGTGAATGAAATATTAATGAAACCTGTTTTTTTCTCAATATGACTCCCAATTTTATTGTTTCTAAGCTTTGCTTCCATTTTATTGTTTTGTCTACTACAGGTTACATCCCATAGCTCAGTGTGTTTTTTATGAATTAGAACTTGTTGGATCTGGATCTTAAGCTTTTTGGTCAACCATTCAACATTTAGGGTTCAAGTTATAATTCACTCAAAAATCTAAATTCTGGTATCATTTACTCATCTTCTTGTCATTTGAAAACAGTACGAACATAAGAATTAAAATTTATGGGTGAACTATTACTTTCAGTCTTGGACATTTTTTTATCAAGTTATCATTCTTTCTTATTTAATGGGTGCATCATGGTTAACTGTTGAAACAGTTTTGTTTACAGAATATCTAAAGATTCAGGATCAAGTCCTACTTCGCAAAACCATGTTCACCTCATATTGTTCACTTTAAAACATGCAAGATTTTTAACCCATTAGGTCAAAATGGACAAACCCAATCCGTTTGATTATAAATGAACATGTGTTGAGTTGTTTTAACCCACTGTTGGGTAAAATATAAACATTTTCTGATTTAACTTACCCAACGGTTTGGTTTACCCCTTTTTGACCCAACACTGGGTTAAAAATAACCCAGCATTTTCAGTGTAGGGTAAGATTCTACAAGGTCCATGAATTACATACTATCTTACTGTCATATACTGTCTTATTGAATCTTACCGCCACAAATGACTACAGACAAACATAAAAACAATAAACCTGCTATTTAACCATATCCTCTGCATCTCACGTAACCAAGATCAACCCTGCGTCAAACCTTCTAGCAACAGTGTCGTGTCTGGTTCACGATTGGTTCGTTGATTACTCACATGCCAATATCACCATACGTATTGAAGAACTCCATTTGGGTGCACGCCTGAATCCATCCCACAGTCCATGTTTCGTTTCTGGGAACGGGGGGCATCACGATCCCAGCCGATGCTCTGAAGTAAGGGGTCTTGTATCGCAACACAATGGGCGAATTCTCTTCAATGACGGTCGGGCATTGGTCAATGGACGCTGACACCTCATAGACCACTATGTTCTCCCGTCGGATGCGGGGCTTGCAGGCGATGCTCTGAATGCAACCCATGGTCCTGCTTATTAGGGGTGTCAATGTGGCCAGCGACGGAAAAAAGAGGACGTATTTGAGCAATATATGCATTGGCCCTTTTAACGATCCCTGAAATGTTGACAGATCCTCGTCTTCATTTCTTGCTCAATGTATCCTCTGCATTAAAGTAAAATCATATAGTCTGATATAAAACATGTTGTATTTAAAGCTCCAGTGGTAGAGTGTGGCTTCGGTGCATCTTTGAGACAAACGAAGAGGTGAAACAGAACCCCGGTAGTGTTTTGAAATGTAGGGTGTATCGAAGATCCGTTTCGCCTGTTCCTAAAGAGCCGGAGTGCCGCACTGCCCTTGATGCTCGTCCCCAGCAGATGTGATCCGGCCTCCACCGAATCGGACACCCGGTGCGAGCCTGCTTCCCTTCCTCCTTCCAATTCACGCGTCCGGCTGTATCGCTGAGCCCTTTGATCCCGGGTTTTCTGCTGGGCGAGGGCATGTCAGTGCTGAGGGAGTCGGTGCTGCATGAAGAGTGTATGTCGGTTATGTTTACTCCAGGTGAACGACCTACCCAACATTTTGTTGATGCGGCTCCTTTCGACAATACGCGCCCGGTCGGTAAAGCGACATATAGTTGGAACGATTTGCGGTTCACAATGCAAACTTTATGTCGCTCGTGCAACGTTTAAAAAAGCAGTGCCCCTCACGGGCATTATTTTCGGGCTAATTTTGTGTTATTCCTTTGTGTGTTGCCATCCCTTAGCGAGGAAACCCTGGGCACGTCAGAGGTTTGGAGGACACAGAGATGATGCTAATAAGCGTAAAACACAAAATCCTCGTGCACATGCAGTGTGGTTTTAAAGAAGATATTTCCCCAATGAAAGACATCACAACAGCTCAACGCAGACATGTGCTTTATATGGTCGCTGTTCAGTTGCAGCGAGGTGCTGATGCTAGTGCGCGAACCCGAGCTAGGGGATGCGCGCTCCGGCGAGAGCTCCGAGTTGTGGGCGCGGTTTGAGTGATGCCATCGTCTCGTCTGCTCTCCGATTGGCCGTACACGTGTACGACGGAAGTTGGAGCTGTCGGCACACTTCCTAGACACGGATCAACCGGTCATTCAACTCGTACTGTATCGGACTCCCAAGGGGCGGTGGTTGTTCATCGATTAAAACTCTTTCTTATCTCGAGCTGTTTATGATTGTCGGATTGCTGCACAGGCTTTCGGAGAAACTTCCTCGCGTTGTTCACAGGATCAGTGCGATGGCGAAGCCGCAGGTTGTGTTTGTCTTGGGCGGGCCTGGCGCGGGGAAAGGGACACAATGCGCGAGAATCGTGGAGGTAAGAGAGATGTCAAACGATTCGCTCATACAAATTCGTATTCGTTTTATATCAATGTATGACGAAAAGCAGGAGTTTATGTTCCTGCTAGTGTGATGTGGCGTTACCACACCTTACAGGGATCATGCAGTTCCGCGTGTCCTCTATTAAGACATTTAACAAGGAAAAAGCACCAGAATAGTTCGTTTGTATTGGCATCAGAATGGATCTTTGAGGTGTAATAACTCCCAGGAGTATTGAAGAAATCCTGGTTATGAACAGGACTTCTGTTTTAACATTTCCCAGTGTTCAGTGGGCGTTCCAGCTTTCCCCGACATACTTCAAACATAATGTGTCATTGTGTTGTCTGTAAAACGAAAGATGATTTTTGGATACAGAATTAAAATAGATACAAATTATTTCTCTACATGTTGAGAATGTAAAGAATAGCAAAAAGAAGCAATGAGCAGGTGTGTCCAAACCTTTGACTTGTAGTGTAATGTCAAGGCCACCTTTGCTATAAAGAAACATGTTCAGTTGACTATATTGTGACTATATGGACACACACTCACGTCTTCAGTTATGATTCTCTGACTGCCTCGGATTCCTGTTCACACATGTTGATATGTGATGCCTGCCTCTCTTCCTCACATAGACCTACAGCTATACTCACCTCTCTGCCGGAGACCTCCTGAGACAGGAACGCAGCCGCAAGGAGTCTGAGTTCGGTCAGCTCATTGACAACTACATCAAAGAGGGAAAAATCGTTCCGGTGGAAATCACCATCAACTTATTGAAAAAGGTGGTTATTCCTGTCCATCCTGCTCTCCAGTCCATTGTGGCCCTGTCATGGGGAAGCAACTGTAGGGTTATGAATATATTTAAACAGACTGACTGTGAATGAACTTGATTTCTGATAACAAGTGGAGTCAGAGGCGAGCGCAGTGCAAAGAGCATTCGGACTGAAGGGTTTGTCTAATAATGGGCATAAATCATAACTGCAATATCGTGACAAAATGACCAAGCCCTCTTTGTGGTAAATGATTGGTTGCTGTGTTAAAAACTGCAAAATGAAGGTTATTTTCACTCTTCAGATATCTGAAGTTTGTTTAACGTCTTTTATTGGTAGGCAATGGACGAGACGATGAAAGTAGATGAGAAAAGGTTCCGCTTTCTTATCGACGGTTTCCCACGTAACGAAGACAACCTGCGGGGATGGAACAAAGTCATGGATGGAAAAGCAATTGATAAATTTGTTCTTTTCTTTGATTGCGGCAACGAGGTGAGGAATGGTCTTATTTTTCATAGTTCATACTTGTCATAGTTCACCTAAAAATGCTAATTCTGTCTTCATTCACTTGCCAAAAATGATCAAGATAAACAAGAAAAAAAATCCAAGTTTAAAGAATTCCAAAATGACATTGGTCATTGGTGGTTGTGTGTTTTTTTAGGTGTGCATTGACAGATGTTTAGAGCGGGGCAAGAGCAGCGGACGCACTGACGATAACAGAGAATGTTTAGAGAAAAGGTATTTACCATTCTGGCTTTTTATTATAACAGTATAGACTACGCTGCCCAATTATGTTTTTCCTACATTTACCTTTATGCTGCCCTAATATCTTCTATTTGCATTGACATTCAGCTGCAATTTTAAAAACATATTATGAATGTGCATTTTATATACATATTATGAACTGTTTGTTTAGGATCGAGACATATCTCCAATCCACACGTCCTATTATAAAGCAGTATGAGCAGCAGGGGAAGGTACACACCGTGGATGCCTCACGCTCGGTCGATGAGGTAAGACTGTTTTTAGTTCAACTTAATTGAGAATGTAGGAGAAATTATTCAAGGTACAGTATTTAAAAAAAATGTGGAATACACACAGTGTCATATCTGTTATTATATAACTTTAGCACAGATGTAGATCAATATTTATCAGTCAGCACCTACAACTCGCTTTATCCATTTTACAATGTTTCAAAGTTTGTATCAGTGTATCCCTTTAATTCTTTTTGCAGGTGTTTGCAGATGTAAAGAAAATCTTCGATAAAGAAGGTTAAAGCTGCGTGTCCACAGCCAAAACAACGAAAAATTGATGGTGTCTGTTTATTAATGTTAGCATTGCTCCACCTTCTACATGTATCAATATATACATTTTTACTCATTCAATAGGAATATAGGATTTTTTTAAACATGGGGCTGTATGTGTGTGTATATATATGTGTTTGTAGGGCTGAAAGGTAAACATGCTATTTAGCTAATGTTTTAAACTTCTATAACACTGAGGAGGAACAATATTTAAGTAGACTCAAATAAGTTTCAGCAATAAACATTCAGTCCACTTCTATAGGAGTAGTACATGCCTGCTCTTAACTTGAATACAGTCTTACTTGGCACATGTGTTGGATCTGTTTGAGCAATGTTTGGGAAAAATTACCATCAAGCGCATAAAATATGGATAAAAAAGAAATTCAAAATAAAAATAGGCCAAGAATATGTTCCATTCGGTTTCTTTGTGTGGCTGCATTTATGTTTTATGTAGGACACCTTTCTGTAAGCAAATGAGCAATTATAAATGACCAATAGGAAATTTTAGTAAGTTGAGTTGTTTTATCATATAAGGGAAGGTGTATGCGTTTGTTTTGTATAATAATTCTAAACTGGGTCTGAGGCCACCCAAGAATAGAAAATGGAGATTTAGCTGTAAAACTTTTGTCATGTTTTGACATCTGTATTCCAGACACTTGTGGTCTCTGCTCAGGTGATGCATTTTAAGATGTGGGGAAATGGGGCTTTTACTTGATCGTTTCAGCATATTTTGGTTCACTCATTTATAGATAAACTGTCTTCATGTCATATTGATATGACCTTTCTGCATTAAAACTGTGTTCAGCTTTTCATACCACCAGATCCCATAAAACATGATATTAGGTATCAAGGATGACATTACCCCTAAATAAAAATGCAAAAAGATGAAAATATTGACTTTGTGTTTTTGAGTAACCTTTCTATGAATGTATTTGTTAAATATTAATACCCCATATATCACATACATTTCTATGTATAGGGATGAAGTATAGGCTAAATATTTTTAGTTTTGTGTCTATTGCTGAAGGTTGAAAATGAAACCAATTACGCCATCTAGTGGAGAGACATCCTATTAACATCAATGAGTGCAAAGATATTGGATGAGTTCAAAAAAGTACAAACATGTAAATCTATAATTTTAGCAACACAAATTGACTTTAATTTTTTTTACTTTGTAGTATGAAAAACCTTAAATTACTAAATTAACAATTTGCTCTTTCAGACCTTTTCAGCAATTAATTTATTCTTAGAATGAATAATAATAAAATATAAAAACTCAAGTTACTTAAATAAAAAGTTCATTTCAAGTAGTAGTAATGTGACTACTAATAGAATGCATATTCTCTGATGCTTTAGAACTTTAGGGTCAACCTGCTTTCTTGTCTGTACCCTATGAATAATGGCGAAAAGGCCCAAAAAATATTTGTAAAAAAAGTGTTATACAACATCACGATAAGGTAATATGTCTTACTGATTTCTAGGATGGTTGTGATTTGGCAAGATTTTCTTCTATAATATGGTCATCTAAGAAATAGTTCAGTATGATGTCGTGGTATAAACAGTAAGTCGTTCCAATGTCATTAATTCACTCACTGGTTGGCCAAGTTAGTGAACAAATATTCTTTTAAAATAAATAAAAAAGACATCTTTGTTTGGTATCAAATCTTTAATTGTAAGGACTTTTGCCCCTCTAGTACCAAAATCTGCTGTACAATATCAAACGTGTCTAAATACAATATATTTGTTTAACAGTGTAGCGCTCCTTCAATCATAACACATATAACATTTTTCAAAGCAAAGATTTGATTAAATATTTACACAGAACTTGCATAATGATGCTTTATACCAATATAACATTTTGTATATTATATACAGTGCAGTTTGACAGAAAAGGAGAGAAATAGCACTCTTTGAAAACAAAAATAAATAATAGATATATTTGTATATTTTAGATACTGTCCAATACTGTTTTAATAGGACACTGCAATCTGCATAAACAAGAATTCAGTTTACAATACTTTATAGTCAGTGTTTACGTTGCTAATAAAATGCAAAACCACTATTTCTGTGTGAAATCATGCGTCGTTCATCTGCAGAGTGGATGGAAAGTACATAAAGTACATAACATACAGGTGAAATAGTCCTGAATATTTATGATACAATTTACAACTGCACTGTATGGGTAAACATAGCGATATCACAGAGATTTATTCAGGCATCTGTATTATTTCATGACTTTTTTGTGTACCAATAATAGACCACAGGTCTGAAATGTACCTTTCAGGATAGCTTAAACAAAATTCTTCAAATGTTTTTTACAGTTGTTCTTAGGAGGAGCTGGGCGGCAGGTCTGCTCTGGTTCTGCGGTACTGGACTTTGGTATTTGTGATGGCTCCATGTTTCTGCCGCAGATGCAATCGCAGCTGACTCTTGTGACGGAAGTGCAGGTCACAATTCTCACACTGAAAAACAGAAAACATGACATACTTCATCAGTTACCGATATACAGAAATGTGAAACTAAAAGAAGTGATGCTAAAAAAATGTGTCTCACATGATAAGGTTTCTCTCCCGTGTGTATTCGTAAATGACTCTTGAGCGTCTGAAGGTGGCGGAAGCGTGTGCCACAGACATCACATGGGTACGGCTTTTCTCCAGTGTGGATCAGTACGTGAGCCCTCAGATGAGCCACCTACAAAACACAACAAAAAAAACTTTATAAAGATACATTTACTACGGAGTCCTACATAGCAGCTATTTTGTAGTAAACAGAAACATGGCCTGGGGGGTTTAGGTTTTACCTGGACGAAGCGAGAGCTGCAGGTTTCGCATTTGTATGGTTTTTCTCCTGAGTGTATACGTGAGTGGGTCTTAAGATTTGCAGGTCTGTTGAACTGAGCTCCACACACATTGCAACGGTATGGTTTCTCCCCTGCAATTATATTATAAAAATGTTGACATGTTTCTTTTTTAATTCTTGAAATTAAATCCAATGTACATGCAAGAGATCCTGAACTGATTTGCTTGTATAAATAATAATAATAATTTACCTGTATGGACAGACTTGTGGCTAGCCAGGTTTCCTTTATAACGAAACATGGCCTGGCAGCGGTCACATTTGTATGGTTTGCCGTCCTGTAGCCACTGAGGCTTCTCTGAATCAGATTCGCTTTTAGAATCACATTCATTACAGAAGAGTCTGCCATTTTCTTTTAAGAACAGAGAAAACAAAAAAAAAGTTATTAGGTTGTGTTCACTATGCACACAATTCAGATTTGTTTATTGGTATTTTATATTGTCTTATTTGTCTGTTTGGTCTAGAATAGAAATGCAATAGAAATGACCTGCAGTATGTGTCTTACATCTCCAAAAAATTACCAAATCATATACAAATTTAGGAATGGGTTTATAAATATCAGGTTTTACATCCACAATAATTGGTCAGTTGGATGACCCCCCAAAAAAACGTATAAGAAACATATAATCTCTAGTTTTGTTTAACCTTGTTTTTACCTAATTTTGTAGCCCTCTCTTCTGTCAATGTACTTGGAGATCCACGTTCCTCTTTTTGAGTGCATTCATCTGTAGACCTAAAACCATCAAATGACACCATATTTAAAAACACTGCATCAAAAAATGCTCAAGAACAACCACACGCAATGTTTTCAGATCACCAACCTGCAGCTGATATTGCACTGACTTCTGGTTGCATCTTCACTGGTCTTATTGGTACCCTCTGTTACTATATGAGATGGAGTTTGCGAGCCATGACCAGTCATTCCATCTGTGGAGTTAAGTACAATGAACTTGTACTTCTTCCAGTTGCGGACCTTTACGGGGTCACTGACAGAGTTCTGAGGAGAAACTGCCCCTCGAATACAGCTGCTGGACTCTGCCGGAGAGTTTGGTTGGCAGTCTGATCTAAGAGGGCTCTGAGGACCACTGGTGTGTGACAGTTCAATGTTCTCCATCCCTGAATTTATGCCAGAAGCTCTCCTCCTGTCTCCCTCACCCCGAGCTGAATGGAAAAGCACTGATGGACGATTCCGCTCTTTTCTGGACTCCGTGGCTCCGCCAGCAGTCTTGACTGTGACTCCATTGTCCAGCATGGAGTGCTGTTGACGGGCTATTACGCCACTCTTCGGTATCTGCCAAAGGGGGTTTGTAGTACTGAAGGTCTCAAGGGGGACAGGAAGATGTCTATAGAAGCGAGTAGGGCTTTCGGTTGAAGTGCTGACTGCGTAATGCAGGCTTGGAGGACCGTAAGGGCTCATGGTCACACTTGAAGACATGTTCAGGGCGTTGCTTGGGAGAAATGGAGCTTCTGGAGTTACACAGCGTGGCAAATCCGCTCTGGTCTGCTTAACACACAAGGCCCTGAGTGATGAAAAATTAAAAAAAAATTGTTACAAATCACATACAAGTCTGCAAACAGGTGAAAACTGAGCTGAGATTAAAGCATTTACCTAGACTCCATGAACCTCTGGCATGTGTCCATCACATGGTCCATCTGCAGGTATGTGGCTGTGTTGAGGGTGGCTATAATGAAGTTTTCTTTAAGGGTGAGGCAAGACGTGTACATAAACTCCAGCAGTATGTCGAAGCCATTGGGGTCCGCATTGGGATCTAAACTTATCAAGCTTAGATCGTTTTTATGAGTCTCTGCAAACATTGAATAAAAGAGGCCGCTGGAAAAAAAACATAGGTAGAATTTATTATGCACGTAATGTACAGATTCCAAAATGGCGTTATTGGACGCCCAAAAAAATGCACTACCTGCATGCCATCAGAACCGTCTTGTGTGCCCTAAACTGTTGCCCACCGACCAAAATGGTGACATCGGTCAGGATGTTTCTGCTGCGCAGGCGGTTGAAGTTGAACAGCACATCACCCGCATGGCGAGTGAATGTGATGCAGCCGTCTGCTGCACTTGACATGTTGACTACCTGCACAGATACAGTTCAACATCTGGTTAAACGTGTGGGGACATAAAATAAAAATCAATAGATCCTCACTTGATGCCCAAATTATAATAACACCATTACATCAAAAACGTTTTTATTTTTATTGAAAGTTTTTTTTATGAGTCTTAACTACTAAAATAAGGCGTTCACTGTGAACTCGCGTGTGCTTTAACAAACAGACACTAGATGTCCACAGAGTCACTTGTTGCAAGATGAAGACATGACTGACTTCTACATGCTGTAAAACCTAAATGTACATTTAATTTGAATTATTTTAATAACACATTTTTGTGGGGGGGGGGTAATTTCTATTGGTTAGTTGCCAATTAATGAAAATTCGCTTCGTCTCGTACAATATTATAAAACATCCATTTAAAATACATCCAAATATTTAAAGCGATGTATAACAGTACCATTCATATACTTTTTACATAAAATCGGTACTTAATATATTCTTGAGCCTCCAGGAATCTCTTGACATGACAGTGACTGTGTCTCGAGATCTATGAGATGCTAGACAGCATATTTGCGCATCACAGGCGCGTTCAGAACTACACTATAAAATCTACACGGCATTTTTAACTCGCAAACGCCACTCTGGGGGCCAAAAATGCTAAACTAGAAATGTGCCTTGCACATGTCACTTGTTGATCAGTAAATGCGCAATTTTAAGACACCAAACGAACCTGATACCAAAAGAGCATGGTGTGATTTATGAATGCTTCGGTGGAAAGAACACGACAGTGCAATATGCGTCAAGCAATGTCCATAAATAATCTCATGACATTGATTAATGCGCTTAAACGATGAAGCAACAGTGAGAGAACATTTAGTATGCTCACATATCTACTGCACATTTGCTTAAATTGCTTAACCTTTAGTTAAAGAATATATGTACGTTAAACGTGTTCAGTTGATCGATTTGAGAGTTCAACCTGAGCCAAAAGATAAACTTGTGAAACTAATAAATACAGTATTTCTGATAGCGATGTCAATGCTTCACTAACAAAAAAAAACATCTCATCTAATAACCATCTATATACGGTTGTGTAGGCAATAAACTTCTTTTTCCACACATATCAAGTTGCGTAAACATGTGTTTATCACACAATCCTAACCGAGCCCAATGAGGACTGCTTCCTTCTTTAATCTTTAAGTCTATTGCAACTCTGTCCAATAGAGAGAAACACAAACATGACACGAACAAGATTATCGTTAGGTATTCACGCAATAAGGCCAACAAAAGTCGCGTTGCGTAATTAACAAGACAAATCCGAACACAACAAAGTAACGTTATTATGGTTTAAAAGGAGATAAACAACAAACGTCTAAGGAACTCATTTCTATAGAGCATCTCATTTAAGTCGAGGCGTTTTACTAGATAGAATAAAATCACCTGGTATAGTTTTCTTGGAAGTGTCCACCGAAGACAGTTCTTGGAAGAACTCTTCTGAGAACACGCAGTTCACAATTCTCGGAATTTTACCAGTGGACCGTACCACTTACACACCAGAGGGGAAATCTGGACGTTCGTGTTTCACACTCGTGCATTACTAAATAATTGCGCATTTAAACTGGCAGAAAAGTAATTATTTAAGTTACAAAGGAATCACTCACTTTGTTTATCATTTTTTTATTTCATTCATCAGTTTGGCTTTTAACACAGCCTTACTAATTACAGCGTATAACGTTGCCTTCGAGGTAAATGGTTTGCACCAGAAACGCGGTCATATTTTACGTCACTCCTTCAACCCTTTCGTTTCTGTACGGATTCCGCAGAATTTATCGCTCGCGCTACGACCCGTCTAATAAATCGTGTATTACGTAATGTAAACTGGGCCAACAGATGCAATGAATCAATGTTTAATCATTTAGCTCTGCATTTGTGTTCTTAACACGAACAAGAACGTAAACGCTTAGCCTATTTTGTCTTACATAAACAAAGTATCAAAATGTATATGTTTTTTATGAGAATTAAAGGTTAATTTGTGCCTTGCTTTCCTTACCGTTTCCTCATATTTGACATTCTTTGTTGATAGTTAACATAAGATTGCAATTGAAATATAAATGAAGTTCAGATTAAAGACTGAAATTGAATGACTGCAAAAGAATAAATGCACATTATTGGTTTTTTTTTTGTAACTATAATGTTATGTTTGAGGATTTTGATTTAATTTAATGTTACTGATTTCTCTACAGCAACGGAGATCACAAGATCTAGGAGGTCAGAGATTGATTATAGCACAGAATTAAGATGGCAACCGAGGCCATATCTCTGCATTCATGCACGAACACTTAAGCTCATGACTGCTTCAGCCATGAGTGTAACCTAACACTTAACAAAGCAGCTATTCAGGACCATAACGCACCACACAACTCACAACACTATTTATATATCAGTCCCTAAGAGGTACTGGAAACTGGACATTAGGTTGTTTACAGCAAACTAAACTTATTTTTTAAATACATGTTAACTATAGTTTTAAAGCAGAGATTGAAGGAGGCCAAGAAGTGTGTCAAAAGGTGAAAATACAGTACATAGGCTTTTAATCTTTTTAATATAATTATTACGTGTAATTTCTATTGTGTAATTCAAATATTTAGAACAATAACAAAATGTTCTTTATACCTGTGAAGGCTGATTATTCTGGACACTTAATTGTCAGAGGTCAAGTTCAGTTTAGACATCAGGAATTTAATAACATTGGACAATTGATACAGATTATACTTTAACATTATGATCACTCAGCGTTTTTTTGTGGCATTAATGCTTATTAATTGCTGCCTGAATACACAGGGATTTTTCCACACAGAAACGTTTATAAGAACAGAATTTATGGTTGAAAACTTTATTTCTTAGATAATGTATTTTATAGACGACTGCTATTCATACATGATCAAATACAGATTTAACAAGGTTCAGAGAGAATAAATTATAGTTGCATTACATAATCACAAGCGTCACACATTGTGTCTCAGGAGGGATCACAAAAACATGGAATTCAGTTAAGGTTATAAAGTACAGAAATTGAAAAAAGTCTGTCCCAGATCTGGTGTAAAGACAATCGATACCATGTAGAGCTTTTATATTGTGGATCTTCCTGAAAGGTATCTGTGATGTTCTGTATACCTGGAAAAGAAGTCCCTAATCGTGAAAAGCTGACAAGATGTCGCATCTATTAAACTTCGTTGTGAAACTACCCCCTCATCTCTCACACATACAAAACACACTTCCGCTTTCTTTAGAAGAGGAAAGTGCCCTATCGGAAATAGACGCTGTCACAAGTTTTTCACTCTCAATCAGATGGACGATGTCATTTTGTAGAGAACTTTGACCTATGACATAACAGATAATGCTTTTTGTTTGTAATTCTGTGTTCTAGGTCATGAGAGTGAAAACAAAAGATGTGGTCAAATTATAAAAAAGACTATTTAAAACAAATGTTAAACATTTCTAGTTGCAATTGTGTGGTTCGGATACGCGTCACATATCTGTCACATATATTAAGACTCTATATCTGTTAATGCCACAGCAAAGACAAAGTGACTGACTAAAAACGCTCTTTCATTTTACTAATCACTATCACACATCAAAGGCACAGTTCAGAAAATGGAGAGGCTGTTCCAAGAAAAGTCTTCATGTACAGTTTACAAATTACTCAGTGATGCCTGACAAGTGTTTGTTATGAATTCATTTCTGTGCTCAGTTGGTTCTTCATTGTAAGTGGTGATCAGTACTTGTAGTCAATTAATAGATCAATGCATTAGCAATGCAAAGGTTTCGGGTTAATTTCTAAAGAAAAACACTTTTTAAAAAACACTTTCAATCAGGTAAGTCGCTTTGGATAAAGTTTAAGTAACTTATGCTTGCTTCAGCTTCAACATTATTGAACAGTACCACTTACACGCATACAAACCTTAGACAGTGAAACAATATGAAATAAAAGCTATTCTATCCATTTTAAACTATTGAAATCTTATACTTTGATTCTACTTTATACTAAATTAACTTAAAATGACTTATTAGTTTCAAAACCGTAGCATGCTATGTTGGTATGGTTGCCTAAACTTAGTGGTGTTCTAAAGCAAAACCATTTGAGAACCATATCGGAGATGGAAGAACAGAACCAAACTTTGTATCGCAACCAAGTCAAGCATTATACATAGTTGACTTCAGTGAAGTTTGCTGAGTGAAGTGAAAGTAGAATAAAGAAATACATTAAAGCTGAGTTTCGCTTTTAGTACAGATCAGACATGTGCACTAAACTGAGGTGTTCCCTTAAACCTTGTGTTGCCAGTTCTGGATCTGTTATTGGATACTCTTCCAGATCTTCATTGCACTTTGGACTAGAGTATGTTATTAAAAGAAATGGGTTGGTTGTCTCAGGTTAGGACTGACACAGAACTTACTAGAAACATAAATTCTCATGTGGCAACAGCAAATGATCATACAAACTGTGTTTTTTTGATCTGGTGTTTGTGATCTTCCCCTCAGCCCACCTGTATCTTGAGAGGTCAAGAGGTGAGTCGTTCACCAAGCTTAATGAATGTTTTTACTTTCTTAAAAAACTGCAATTCCACTGCTTTAATAACTTAGATGTGATCAATGTACCGATCAATTGTGTAGGTGTATATCACATTTTTTTTAAATATGTCAAAGAACGTCATGTCATCATATGAAATCAGAGCAGGTAATGTCCATAAACATTTTGACAACACTAATTTCTACCTTTTTCTCGACACACACTTGCTCTTGGCTTATTCTAACAACCTGATCTGATTACTTAGCCTTTACCAGTCAGGTTACTCTCCCCTATCCAATAACCTCAGCTCACACTGATGGTGTGGCGTTTCTTCAACAAACCACAAGACATTCAAACAAAGTAAATACTCTGCATAGGTATTTAAATATACTCACTTACACATATGTGTGTGTGTGTGTGGTGTGTGTGCAAACAAAGTGTGAATAAATATTCAAAGATAATTAGAAGGGAAGGAAGCAAATTATCAAGTACTATATAAACTAAATAAAAAATGAAATAAAAATAAAGATGTTATTTAAGGGCTGCCTAGCATAAGTTAGAACACATGATGTTGGAAATGCAGAAAATACACGTTATCTAACTCGTACTGGTAACTCTGGTTACACAAGTAAATGGTTCCATGGTAATGAGTCTGTTACCAAGGGAAACACATACTATGATATATAGGTTAAGGTTATATCATATACATTGAATGCACTGTAAAGCATCTACCAAATGCATAAATGTTAATTATACATTTAATCTAGTAATATTTTGGTTCTCATTTTGTAGTACCACTGAAAACAAAACAAAAATGTCTTAATTTTGTTATAAAACATGAATATTTAAAAAACAAATATTATCATCATTAAATATAAGTGTGTAAAAGGGCACTTAGTGGTGGAAAAGAGTCATCATATGTTTTAGTGATGTTTACTACACTATTGATTATAATGTAATTCAATATAATCGCAATATTAATTGTTCTTTTAGTGATAAAAACACTGAAAATATGACTCACTGCTATAACTGTATAATTATCTGTTTATTTGCATAGTAAAAGGTGGTTATGAATGGATTTTTTTCTGACCTGTTTAAAAAGGATTTTTAGTGCTTGGTGAACTTACACCACAGGTTTGTTTTCAAGAGCTCTTTCTAAACCTACACCAAGCTACAAGTTACACAAGTACACACTAACAGTACAACACATGCATATGGCATTCTGAACAGAATCTGACTTAAAGGAAAGTATTTTTTATAATTCTGAAGAAAACATGATGATGCGTGGCCTTCAATAACACTGTGATGCTTGAATGCCGCAGGATGTTGCCAGGGCGACGCCATTCAGTTTCTAAGGTGCTCAAAGAGGTTTCAGCATTTTGTTATTGATAGGGAATTATTGCTGGCTGCTAACTGGTCATCTCTACATTCACAGCAATTTTGCTGGTAAATATAATGCTCAGAAGTGGTACATGTTGTTTCCGCAAGCCCTATTAATACATATTTGTTTAACCAGGTTGTCTTTGCCAGATGCATATAGAAATTATGCACCATACTTTAACAGATTGAGGCACATATTAGTATTATTTTGGGAGATACAAAATCAAACAAAAAAACCCTCAAAATATACCATAATTACATGTGAAAAAAGTCACTATTAACAAGAACTGAACTGCAAGGACTACAAAACTTAAAAGGATGTTTGCTTTGTGATAAAGAAATCTTTATTTACATTTGACCTTTTTTAATTACCCCTTCTAATTTAAAGTACAACAAACAGTATGAAGTTACTGGAAATCATATTATAAACATGCAAAACTAGATTCCACGCTGATGGTATGACACATTTTGGCATGAGCGTGCCAAAACTAGTGAGGCAAGTCACAGCAGGTTGATTTCAAGGTTTCCTCGTTTAGTAAAGGTTAATCTCTATTTGCCAGAGTATCTGCCAAGATCATTAGCTTAGTCAGTGTTTGGCTTTCTAAGAATGCAGTACAGGCTGACAGTGTAGTTCACAAAAAAGGGCTTGGCCTCTACCGGGAACCTGTTTTCAATGCACCCTCTGGTGGACAAAAGAATAGTCGAAATAATTGATGGTTTATAAAAAATAAGGGTTTAACCAAGCGAAATATTTTATTATCACACTTCTTAACATTTGGAGAGGAAACAAATTAAAAGAATAAAAGTGAAGAAATGGGTCACAATGTCCTGAACGTGTTTAGATGGAATTTCGTCTATTGAATTTCGAGAGCTGCAGTGTTTCCACCCTCTTACATGAACCTTATTTAACTGACATTTTTCGTAAAGAATGCAATGCCCAAAGGGTTTCAGAAGGCTAAGACATTCAATTATTTTCAATTATTATTGGGTTTGTTTTCTGTCGAAACTTTAAACGGATAAGTTTTATTTCAGCAACCTGAAAAAGACTTTGCAAGAATCAAGCCACTTTAGCTACAAAAGAGTCAGATTTAATGCAATATGTTAACATTACACTGTTTATAACTAAATATTGACCTAACTTGAAAAATAAATGTACAATATTGGAAACGTGGATAAAGATTTAAAGGGATCCTCCCAAAATTAAATTTCTGTCATCATTTAACCTACTCGCCCTCAAGTTGTTCAAAACATGTATAATTAAGTTTGTTCTAATGAACACAAAGATATTTGTAAAAATGTGAGAAACTGACCTTTCTCGGACATCACAAGAAAAATTACTGCATCATTTTTGTTGTTCTGTTGAACACAAAAGAAGATATTTTGAGGAATTTAGGAAAGCAAACAGATCTAGGGCACCCCATTCCATCCTATGGTAGTCAGTGATGTCCCAGAAGCAAAAAAATGTTTTTGTGTTTAACAGAACAAAGAAATATATACAGGTTTGGAAAAACTTGAGACTGAGTAAACGGGTGGAGTATCCCTTTAACAATGTGATCGTGTAATGAATTTAATGTGACCAGGATTATCCATATTAGTAGAAATGTCATAACTTTTTGTCTATTAACAATGTTGATATGGTTTAATAGATTAGCATCTATATTGCATTCAGGCCATATGTGTGCCTTATTTAACAAAGAGAGTCTTCAGAAACTCCATAGGGAACTGCGTATTCTGTTAACTGACGCAAATTATGAACTAAAATAGCTTCATAAAGAAACCCATTTAATAAGAGAATAGCCACACTTTCGAAACCACACTTTTACAAAATCATCTGAATTGTATTGGTGGGACATGTTCCTCTTTGTGAGCACATTTTAGGAACTTAAAAATAGTTTCAGGTTCAGCCACACTGCGAGACAATGTTAATAATTTACAATAGTAGGCCTAGCTTTATAAACAACCACAGAGGATTATTTCACAAATGACAACGTGTTGTTGACTCATCTTTGTTTTCTTTAGGAATGGCCAATGTTAAATCTATATAAATGTAAAAGCCCACAGCAAATACTACAGGCTGGTATTTTATTACTGCGAATACAGTGCACTAAGCAACAAAGTGTTTCTTAGCTTCATATAAATGGAATGATTATAATGATTGGCCTTTCAGGTCAAATTAAAACAGTGTGGGAGGAAGTAAGTGCTGTCATTATACTGGTGTCGCACACTAACGTTGCCTTGAGATATTCATTGTTTATATGCAGTTTTATGGCCATGAATCTCTAAAATGTCGCTTACAGTCACTTTGCTTTAGCAAATCAAACAAAGAGGTCATATTTGAAAAAGGTCACCTTGTTAAATTATCTGTGTATATAATTGTTGCAAGGCTTCAGCATAATGTTTTTCAATAAAAATCTACAAACCGAAGATGACGTAAGGTTTATGTATTGCTTTTGGGGTCATTTTGCCTCATGTGGGAGGTGGTGGAAAAGGTGTCAATAACACATAAATCATATTGGATTGTATATAAATGAAGAGGGGAGATTCTGGGATCACAAAACACAAGTATCATCAACACAAGAGAAAGATTTACACGCTTTCCAACCATGAGGGTCGTCCTGGTGGTAATGGTGTTGTTGTTTGCAGTGTGGGCCGATTCTGCCCAGTCTCAGAAAGCTCTCAGGCTCTGTGGCCGGGAGTTTTTTCGGGCTGTGGTGTACACATGTGGGGGTTCCAGATGGAGGAGGGGCCAAAATGAGGACAATGTAAAAGGTGAGAAACACATATTATATTTCCTCAAGTTTACATTTTTTTAATGATCAATTGAGCGATAAAACAGAACAGTCTGTTCAAATTATTAGTTATTTCTGCAATAATTGTTTGATTTCTATTCTATTCGATAAAAACTGTCATGTAATAAACATTAAATTGTTTACATTATGCAAAAATAATAATAATCTGGAAATATGATAGAATCATGTTTTCTAATATACAGTATATTCCAACTACTTTGCATTCTGTTGAACCGATCAATCTTTTAACAATATCTACCGATAGGTAAGAGCATTAACCATAAATCTAGGCTTTGTTTGTAACCTGCTGGTATTTTGTGGTTTAAGTCATTATGTCCAGTTCCAAATGTCCGTGTTGTCATATATTAGCTCAATAAATTGATCTTTTGTATAACACACATCAGTATAAATGGGAAAAATGACATTACATAATTGTAATTTGCCACAGGCTATGAGATGCAGACCGGCGAGGGGTCCTTCACGACCACTGCAGAAATGGATCGAGCAGGAAGAGACCTCGACTCACTGCTGCCCTTGTTGTGCTGTAAAGTGGGTTGTCACAAAAATGATCTGGCCCTTTTGTGCTGAGAAACACTCAATTATGATCCGCTGTCGAAGTTTGCCCTGGTCACTTGGGGTTAGGCTCTTTTTTGTAAAGACTTCTACCTCTATTTCCAATCTTTTAATTCGCACAGTGACGTATTTTAATATAAGGAGGTTTTTTATAAATAAACTGCATATATTTTATAATGTCTTACTGCTGTTCTGTGTTCATCAGGGGTCACACTAAATGTATCTCTATTGTGTTTAGAATCCACTGTTTTCATGACATAAGAATCAACTGTACATATCAATGTGGGATTAAAGAACTTGAAATTATTACTCAATGAAGGCTCTATTATGTCTTTTCTCAGCGTAGTAACGAATTGTTATTTGCCAATACAAACAACAATTAAAAACGTAATAGAGGCTTGTGTTTAAACTGGTTACACTACTTTATTTTATTGTGTTCTCTAGGTATGTCAAAATCAACAGTTTACATTGAAGCTTTTGAATTACTTAATTACCTCCATGTTGTTCTATCTAAGGTTGTGCACGACTAGACTAGAAAGTTCTAGATTCTGCATTGTTCAAGAGAGCTTGTAGATATTCTAACAGTATCATTATAAAGAACTCTCAAACTTAAAGCAAACTCTAAAGGCAACAATGAACAACACAAGACGCAGGCCTATACGTTTATTAACTAAAAATAAATAATTTTAGAATAAGGCAAAAATTATGAGCTGGCTGTGGCTGCTTATATATACTGTTCACCCAGATTCCTTAACACAAGTATACATCTGGGAGAATTTTTCATAAGAGTATTCTTATACAGAATCAGAGAATAAATCCATTGCAACAATTTATGCAAGAAAGGTAATACAAACAATTTACACATTGTGGTTGTACAGTACTCAGTTTGTCTTGTTCTCACCCGGTCTGCAGTCTGTATATGAAACTTCACCAGTTATTTTGCATGTTGGTTACATGTTAGCTGATAATTATGAGATATTCTTAGGAACAGGAAAAATCAGGCAGTCTCGTACATTTGGATGATTTACAACCTTTCCATATTGAAGGCCACTAAGACATTCAACAGGATTTGACAGCATCCATGTCAGATGTCTTCGGTTACACACAGTTCTAAAACCCGGCTTTACAATTCTCACCGTATTATTCAAAGTAAACACCATAGACATTGGCGACGGCAAAGAGCGAGTTGTTTTTGAAACTATGTGAAGAGTAAGTATCATGTGTCGCATCCCACAGACATCGACTCCCCATGCGAATGTTCTGATCTCTGATCTGACCGATCCAAATGATGACTATGATTTTATAGCGAGGAATCATCAGGTCTTTTACTCTGGCCTTGACAACCTGAAATCACATTACATAACAGACATTAGCTGCCCATATATCGATTTAATTGGTATCCATGTTGATATGTTAGTAATAGTACGTATCATACTGACAGAGCTAATGTGATTAAAGGGATACTCCACCCAAAAATTAACATTTTTATACTCCCCTGCTGTACCAAACCTGTAAACATTTCTTTGTTGAACACAAAAATAGTTATTTGTAACCATACTACAGTAACCATAATTTAATCACAGGAATCACAAACTTACTGGGATCTCACTAAAATGAACAGTTTAACCTTGGTCAATTATCCAAAGGGTGGAACTAAACTCAAAGGAGCAGGAAAAGGGTTAATATTTTCTGGATTTGTTTATTTGATAAATGAAACTATTCATGGGATTATTTTTTAAAAGCTTCTTCATTTTACAGAACTTTGCAAAAGGGTCTTAAAACATGAATGCTACCGTATGTGACCTGAACTGGTAAAGTGTAATTCAATTAAAAGAAACAAACTAAAACCCAGTGAGTGTGTAGGAGACATCTGACCTCAGAGATTGTTTTGGTCATTTGTCTGCAAAGGTCAGCTTCATATTTCTCCTCCTGTAGGTAACTGGTCAACACATCCTTCAGAATGTCTTTTACTGTTGACACTGGGAAACGTTGTGGTGGTGCTGCACAAAAAAAAAAGTTAATAAAAAAAAGAGAAATATGTCTATTGGAATGTGTATTTAAATGTACATTGGAATTCATGTCTACACCAAGAAAGTATCGTTGCACAGAAAACATTCTCTCTATACAACATTTGCAACTGATTGTCAGTTCTCTGTCAGACAAGACTCACTGAGCTGATAGGTGTTCTCCATGTGCACTGTTGGCCTTGGAATATCGTCATGGTGACCGGGCTCATCAATGTAGGACACAGTGCTGATGGAGCTACAAAAACAGACATTTGAAACAACAAATGAACTGTGATGATGTTCCCATTTTTGCGTATTTGCATGCATTTCATCTAAAAGCTACAACTTTTTTCCCAGTTCTTCTTTATAATTTTACACACATTTAAGGACATATTACTGGAAAGACATCTGTAATTGTATTTTCAGTTCGTATTTCGTATGCAGGGCAGTTCCAGTAACTTACTCTTTGGTTTTTCCAATGGTATCTTTAGCTCTGACTTCATGACTGCCCAGTGAAGACACACTTGCACGCTTCTTCAGCAGACGTGCCGCTTTCTCTTTCGCTAAATCCATCATTTCCCGATGAATAAAAATCGTTGTTGCCTGATATTCAATTATGAATAAAAGACGTGTTGAAATATTTATGCTTGATGACCACGTAACAATAAACACATAATAATTATATAATTGTACGAGGTTTTTGCATGCATCCGTCCGCCATTAAAAAGTGCATTTGATTGAAATAAATCGCAAAACTAACCAACGTAAAAAACGTTGTCATGTCTCAGAAAAATAAACTTACCGCTCAGTGTTTCTCTCACAAACCGGAAATGCCAAGCGTTTCCTTGACAACAGTGGGTCATCTTCAACTCCTCTTTCAGACATGGGTTCGCGGCTTAGCTCAAGGAAGTGTAAGCTACCGTTGCTTGGTAACCCTTTTTTTATTACAATAAACACGTTAAATAACCTTAATGGCTGAAATTAATTGAGTTGATTTTGTCCAAATAAAAAGGATCAATATTGATATTAAATTACAGTGGACAAGCAATATTAGTTAGTAAGAACAGCTTAAAAATAACATTATTTTAATAATGCCTGGCGTTAAAAAACGTTTAACAAGGCATGGCCCTTAGTATTAACAGTAAACAAACCAAACATTTACTAGTTCAATTGGAGAGTTGAGCAATGGCGCCATCATATGACCAAATGTATGAAAGGAAAATGCAAAGGGTCACTTTAGACTGGACAAATGGGGACAGTTTTGCCGATTGGATCACATCTTTAAAACAGAGCAAACATTTTTAAAAGATCACTACATTAACACATGACATACGATTTTACAAAGGTCATGATTCTTTTTTAATCAGCTTCAAAGCGTACATCATATTGTATCACTGACAATAAACATAAGAGGTATGACAAGAATGTTAAACATGAAATATTTTATTTTATGACATTACATTTTGTTTCACTTATGATATACATAGCATCTTCAGCCTCTATAGTCTCTTACAATCTGGGGACAGTTTTTTGTATACATTAAACGTTTGCATATTCCTTTTTCTGAGTGGTGTATGAACAAGATGCAAGTTAACAAAGACAAAAAAAATATATAAAATGAGAGACGAAAGACATGTTTCAACCAGAATGAATCATTCACAGGCAGGAGCTGTCTATCCACCTCATATTTAAGGTCAGGTAAGGCTTCAAAACAATTGAAAGAATACAATGAACAAAGTACACTTAATTAACTGCAGGGATAACTTTGTAATTAACTGTAACCAGATATATTCAAAGCACACCACTGATGCTTATCTAGGAAAATGATGTATAGTCTAAATGATAATATCTGAAAACTAGAGAGATTTGAGGCTTCCAGTGAATGTTTGAGTGAGAATCTCAATGATCCACATATGGTCTCTATATCTCAAAAATCAAACAACATGGAGAACAAAGATGAGTCGTTACTTACTTTTCAAAATATGCAGGTCGACAATTGACTGAAACACATGATGCATGGTAGTGTCAATTTAAAGAAGTGTTTCTCTGTACTAGGGAAAAACGCAGGTTTTCAAAACCTTATTGAACAATAACAACTAGATATATAAAAGAATCGACAAACATTTTAAATAAATTACCAAACAAAAATAAAGTGCCATCATGAATCGGAAATGCTAACAATAACTTAACATGTAATCTGTTCTATGACAATACATAGAAACTCTGTATCCACGTGGATATATGTATAACAATTTCTATCTTACACTTTTTTTACACATTATCTTTGAATATTGCTACAGGAAAATGTTTTGGGAAAGGAAAATCCACATTGTGGAAACCAAATGGAAAACGGTTTACACTTGACTAATTCCTCAAGTTCATTTCAACCAAAGGAATTCTGCATCCCTGACACAAATGGAGCCTTATTTTCCTAGAATGTTATTTAAAGACACACAGAGAAAACATGTACAGGCATCACTTTTTGCATTAACTATGAATTTCAGTCACATCCAAATTTAAGCACATAATTGAACAAAAGACAGCAGTGATGCATTTCAACATGCCTTCACCATCAAATGAAACACTGATGTACTTCAAGAAGAATTTTAAGATCATATTGTGGAACAAAAACTACTGTAACTGTGGAAGCATTTCTTTCTTAATTTCGAAGAGATTTGTAATTGTAGAAATGCTTGGGAACTGAGAGCGGCACCTTAGAACCTGTTAAATGAACTACAAAACTCTTGCACAGAGAAAACTCCAAACTCTGCTACGCTATACAACGAGGGAAAAAAAATGTGATCCCTGCTGATTTTGTAAGTTTACACTTGACTTAAATCTTGGACAAGAACCTCCTCTCCTTAACTAGGTCACTGTACATGGGTCGTGGATGTGCCTTTAACATGACAAAGACCCAAAACATATTACCAAGACAACCAAAGAGTGACTTAAGGAGAAGCACATTAAATGTCTTAGCCAGTCTCTAGATCCTAGCCCTTTAGAACATCTGTGAAAGAGGCTAAAACTCCAATTTGCTGAACGACAGCCAAGAACCCTTACAGAGGAGTGGACTAAAATGTATCCTGACACACATGTGCAAACCTGGTGACCATTTATCAGAAATGTTTTATCTCTGTGCTTGCCAACAAGGGTTTCTCCACCAAGTACAAAGTTACGTTTTGCTCGGGGATCAAATACTTATTTCACTTACTGAAATGCAATTCAATTCATAACATTTATATAACACTTTTCCCCTAGATTTTTTTATATTCTGTCTCTACCAGTTAAAATAAACCTACCAAAAAAATGATAGACCCTTCGATTTTTTGTGAGCAGGCAAACTTACAAAATCAGCAGGGGATCAAATACTTATTTCCCTCACTGTACATGGGAAAGATAAATCTCCAGCTCAAAACTATTGTGAAACCACACACATTTATCAGGAAATACATTGGTATTTTTTAGAAAATGTGCAACAGTGAAAACGGAAACTCTGCCTTCTGTGAGAACCCTGCGAAAAAGTCCTTGTATTGCATTTGTCCTGAAGTCGTTTTGTATACGCACAAAATATTTACTAATATTCACATAAACACACACACAGAACGCACTGATGATTTTCTGCACCAGACATTATTTGTGAGATTTTTAGTGATGTACTTCTGGAATCTTACTAAAAACATTTTAAAAGTCTTTGAAATGCCAAAAGAGTGTCCTTTCATCCCAGTCACAGTCCCACTAGCATTGCTGTGCTCAGGTCAGTTGTCTGCCAAATATTTACCTGTAGAATACAAAAAACCCTGTCTGAAACAAACATCTTTTTATAAGCCATAACTGACTTAAAGGGACAGTTCACCCGAAACAGTTCTTGGACCCCATTGACTACCATGACAATGACAATGTCAAAAGTATCTCCTTTTGTGTTCAACATAACAAAGACATTTATAAAGCATTTTTTTTTACCACAGTAGTCAATGGTGACCCAGAACTGTTTGGTTACAAACATTCTTTCAAATATATTTGTCTGTATTCATTAGCACAAAGAAATCGAAACCGATTTGGAACAACAAGGGTGAGAAAATGATGACAGCATTTTCATTTTTGGGGGAAATGTTCCTTAAAAAAACATTTTAAGTTAATACTTAACAAACGTACCTGCAGAAAACCTTTTTTTAACCAGAGAGAGTCTGTAGCCGGACCCTACAAGTTGGAAATCACAGCCAGACAGATTGCTGCCCTCACTGGTGAACTGAACAGCGAGCTGTGACGGTTTACTGGGGCCCTCATCTAACCGGAAGCGAGCCAGTAGAGCTCCGACTCCTGAGATGAAATGATAAAAAAAGGACAAAATAGACAATAAGCTGGACATTTGGCCTCGATTTATACTTATATATAAGACTGCTGACCATTTTTTATCAGATACCTAAAACCGGATCTTAAAGGTCCAGGGTATGAAATTTAGCGGCATCTAGTGGCGAGGTTGTGACTTGCAACAAATGGCTCAACCACCCTTCCCTTTAGAAGCACGACGGAGAGTAGAACTAAGATAACGTATGTACCAAACACGCTCTAGAGAAATGTGTCTGTTCAGGGCTACTGTAGAAACAACATGGCAAATTTCATGCAAGGGGGCCCACGGTATGTAGATAGATAGAAATAGCTCATTTTAAGCTAATACATAATGCTTCATTCTTTAAACACCTCTAAAGACATAATTATTTCTTTCAATAGATCCTCCAGGAAATTAAACACAGCATCTTTAATACCAGATCTGTTGTTATCAGATGCTGAAACTAAAACAGTTTGTTTTTCCGATTGTACTAACCTCCATATAAAGGTTTAACCCGTGGTTTGGTGTAGTATGAAAAAACAGTGCTAAAAGACAAACTTATAAATGTAGTTTTAAGATTTTGATTTTGTTTTGGTTCAGTCTGCCTTACACTACAGCAAACTACAGGTGGATTGAGAGGAGATTGAATTACGCACTGCTAAGCTTGCAGAATGCACACAAGCTTGACATCATGTGTGCCGTTCAAACAGCCTTTCACTAATGATCTCTGTATTACAGGCGAGGACTTTAAACTGGCCTGTTTTGAACCTGCCACAGACATATTTGGAAACTATCCACGGTACATTGCATCTTCTTTTTATGTTTACAAACAGTCTGTTTTGTTTGAATGAAATAACCAACATCTTCAGCTTTTTCCGTTTGCTTTTCAAATCCTGTATGCAATCAAATTTACTACCACTAAGGCATTCTGCCAAAGAACCACATTGTGCAGATGCCAGAAAAAGCTACGCTAAGCAAAGCTCTTGCAAAGCTGTTGTTGAACTTGCCTTCAAATCGTTTTACATCTAATGAACATTTACCTCCATTTTCAGACTTCTGGGAAAGCTCTGGGATCTTCCATGCTATTTTCTGCGTCTCTGGATTCCTTATGAGGCAACACACAGACAAACATGACTGCACTTCAATACGCTGCTATTTGATGGTGTGGAACATGTTGTTCTTGCCAGATTCCTACCAGGTGGCCGGTGGAAGCATGGCCTGCAGTTTGTTTACGCCACCGTCCACAGCTGCCGTGAACTGGATGTTGGTGAGAGGTGTGGGTGCCAGCATGGCCTCTGCATTATATTTATAGTCTATCCTGAGGTCTGTGCAGCTGGCATCGCCACGCCAACTCACAGCCAAATTCAGTGGTGTGGACTGGACCCCTTGAGCAGACACCTGTAAGCATAAATATCACACACACATGCACGTAGCAGCATGTAAGGACTCTTTCACCACAATAAAAGGATATATAGAAATGAAGCAAATGCAATTGATATGTAAGTATAAATCAAGTCTATAATATATATATATTGTTCTATGTAACCAAAATCGGTTTAATGTTATTGAATGCACTACAAAACAACCTTGTTTAAAGGGGATTTGCAATTGTGTTTCTTGCATTCTGACTTCTTTACAATGTTAAACGTGCTTTCTTCTCATGCTTGACATGGTCAACTTGTCAAAAAATGAGTCGGACATATCATGTAGGATTCACATTGCTCAATACACTCCCCTAAGGTTCGTATAGGTTGCGGAAAGTTTTTTTCGAACATGAAATAACATTACGTAAACAGCTTTTCTCCCGGAAAAGCACGCCCAGGCAAAAGAAATAGCCAGCCCATGCGTCAACCGACGAACAATAGGAAGACACGCTTACCATCAAGATTGGCTGTGCTGCGTGAAGATTGGCTGCGCTGTGGGCCTGCAGCTGCAGCTTGTTACTCTTGCGATAGTGAGAGAAGTTAAGGTGTGTTTGTTTGTTCACGGCATTTCTGTGATTTATGTTATGTAAATGGTGGATATAACGCTGGATTTGGAGATCGTTTAAAACTGATTGATGGAGCAGTCCCAGCGCTAAAAGATGCCGGACATGAACTGCACGCGGTAAGTGAAACTGAGTCATAAGTCTGTGGCTATCTCCACACTAATGCGTTTACATTTGAAAACAGAGTTTTCACTTTCAAAACTCTCTTCGTCCACACTTGCGTATTCAAGCATTTGTCAAACGCTGGCCATCCATACTGAAACGACTGAGACGCGGATGTCCCCATATAACGCATGCGCGCCTCGCATATTCGAACACGAAAAGTAGGTTCTGTCTGATCGACACCATAGTCTGTGTTTTGGTGGCAATGGGTGTGCACATGCTTCAGTTCCGCCTGCCCTTCCTTTAGTTAGTGATCAAACTTAAGACCCTACGGATATTTGAAGGGTATGACACCATTCTGTAAGTACTCAAGAAGATTAAAATGAGATTCGCAGAAACTGTCTGAGTTATGGCCACTTTAAAGATCACCTGGTATTTGAGCATATCCACATTGTAATACGTGGCCAGTGGCCTCTGCTCAGCAACTTTCTTCAAGTGACTCATCAAGCTCGGCATGTTCACCCAAAACTCCTTTGAGTCACTTGTAGGTGGCGTGGTGTCACTGCAAAAACAAATTAAACATGTTTTATTTGTCTATTTCAAACATTTAAATTGACATTAATGCTTGACTATGCAAAAGTCACTATCGCTATATTTCAATTCAATTCTATTTTATTTATATAGCGCTTTTCACAAAGTGCATTGTTCCAAAGACGCTCTATGGGAAAAGGTAAAACATAGCACAGTCCATGGTGTTTATAGAACAAGCAAGATCATTCTAGAAATGCAGCTATTAAGCATAATATGCCTTAAGTGAAAGCTTGGCTGAAAAGATGTGAATTACGCACTGCTAAGCTTGCAGAATGAACACAAGCTTGACATCATGTGTGCCGCTCAAACAGCCTTTGACTAATGATCTCTGTATTACAGGCGAGGACTTCAAACTGGCCTGTTTCGAACCTGCCACAGACACATATTTGGAAACTACCCACGGTACATTACATCTTTTTTTATGTTTACAAACAGTCTGTATTGTATTGTTTGAATGAAGTAACCAACATCTTCAGCTTTTTCCGTGTGCTTTTCAATACATGGCCAGTGCCCTCTGCTCAGCAACTTTCTTCAAGTGACTCATCAAGCTCGGAATGTTCACCCAAAACTCCTTTGAGTCACTTGTAGGTGTCTATGCAAAAGTCACTATCACTATAGTTCAATTCAATTCAATTTTATTTATATAGCGCTTTTTACAACATGCATTGTTCCAAAGACGATCTATGGGAAAAAATAAAAAAGTAAAACATAGCACAGTCCATGGTCTTTATAGTACAAGCAAGATCATTCTAGTTAATAATATCAGCAATATTTAGCATAATATGCATAAAGTGAAAGCTTGGCTGAAAAGATGCGTCTTAAATCAAGATTTAAATTTGTAGAGTCTGTCTGATCCTTGAATAGTATCGGGAAGGCTATTACAGAGTTTAGGTGGATTTGGTTATTATATGTGTTATCAAAAGTCCGGAGTTTTGAGATGTTAGAGAGCTTGATGGGTTGTTATGTGATAGAAGCTCTGTTAATTAGGCAGGGGCAAAAGCGTTTAGGGCTTTATAAGTAAATAAAAGTTAAAAAAAACTTTAAAGTCAATTATTAAAGGTTAACCCTTTCTCTCAACAGATAGTGGTCTAGCTTTTGTTGAAACCAGTAACTTTGTATTGGCTCCTACTGTATTATTGCTCATGTATGATATATCGCTTATTCTTTATTATTTGCTTTGAATAAAAGCGTCTGCTAAATGACTAAATGTAAGTACGATACCTAAAGGGTAACCACTGAAGGCATGATAACATTGGGGTTATGTGATCTTATTTTCTGGACGTGGCTAGAACTCTGGCTCAACTGAATAGGTTAAGCCATGAAACCCGGATGCCCCAAATATTAAGGTCTCTACGTCCTTCTATAATTGTGTTTTTGTTTCCTCTTTATCATCCACCTATAAATTTCCAATTCTATAAATCCAATACATTTATTTTTGATAAATCATTTCACTATGTCTTTTGTGTCATTCAAATATCTATTAGGAGAATGCAACACAGCAATTTTATCGTATTTGTATTAAGTGAAATATTTAGTGAAATACTGCTGTTTGCTAAACCAAACAAAAGGGAAAAAGCTCCATTTATTGTTCACATCAATCTCAAATTGGACATCAGTATGGTTTCATCAGTATATTTTACCAGCACAGGAGCTGCGGGTTGGGAAGAACCTGCTCCAGTCGACTGTACTGGTTGATGGTGAAGGTTAGTACTGGTGGACTGGGATGACTGGAGAAGTGTCTGGTGATCCCGGCTGGGAAAGACAATACCATCTCCCCTGTGATCTTCACCAGACATCTGAAACACAGAGAAAAGATTTTTGAGGAACTGACTAGAAATGATGATGTAAACGGAAACCACTGAGACTCATCTGAATGAGGGACAGTCCGGGGTAATTCTCATAAAGTATTTGCATGTCCACATCTGCTGTACAATCTTTTTTTAACACTCTAAAGAAATAAAAGCCCTAAAATATATAAAAATAATGACAACGTACAGTGGAGAGTTGACAGGAAGATATTGGGAGGAGACAGGGAAGCAGGACTCGCAAGGGACCGCTGGGAACAGGAATCGAACCCAGGTAGCCGTGAGCGCACTGGCGCTATTGTGTCGCCGCATTAGCCACAAGACTAACGACGCCGACTGCTGTACATTCTTTGATGTAAAATTTAAATGAGTGACATCAACTTTGCCTAAATTTTTTTATTAAATGTTTCTGTTAAAGAAATTTATTAAGAACAATATTTAAATATTTTAGTATTTATATTGGTATTAAGCTCTGTTGCAAGCTTATGTAGAAAAAAAAATAGTCAGAACAGAAAAAAAATACTGAACAAGGAAACTAACGGGAAATAATGCCACAGCATTTGCTGTAAGGTTGTTATTTTCAGTGTGGTTCCCATTCTTTACAAAAGCCCAGCATTAATCGGAAAGGATCAAAATAAATATATTATTAGCTGACTAGTGTAAATGGCAGTTTTCTGAGAGTAAGCCCTTATATTTAAATCCCATGGACATGTGCCAAGACTATTCTGTGTCAGTAGTTTGCGATCATCTCAGATCTAGCGTCTCTATAATTCTGTCGACACGATAAGGTTTTGACTGCATTGACGAATCTTAAATCCACAGTTATAATGTGTTCCCAACCTGACAGAACTTTGCAGGGTGCACAGTCTTTGTAACACTAAACAGCGCCAACAAAACACAGCTTTTGCAGACGATCAAGAGAAACAAACAGGAAGTGGTATCAAAAGCCACCAAAATAGCAGCTTAGCTCCTCACAGGTGTTGTTGAGACGGTACATTATCTACTTGACTTCAAATGAAAACTTTAGTTCAGCTTGTAGAGCACTGTAATAGATGCACAAAGGCCGTAAGTTTGCACAAAGGCTGTAGGTTTGACCTTACGGAAATTTACCACGGTTTTACTAAAGTTAAAATGGAAAAAACATGGTTTTACTACAATTTAAACAAAAAAAACATGGTAACTGTGGTAAAACAATGGTTATCACAAAATAACAATGGTTTTGAAAACTATGTTTTTTGTTAAAAACATAGTAAACGATGGTTAGTTTAATAAAAACACGGTTTTGCCCTAAGTAATCAATGCTCCAAAAAATCATGGTAACTACACTTGTACTACAAAAAAAAACATGTTTAATTTCAGTAAGGGTGATTTCCAGAGAATACACATACTGATAAAACCTATTACTTGAATGCACTGCAAGTCGCTTTGGATACCTGTCTACCAAACACTTAAATGTAATGTATTTGTAAAATAAGTTTAGTGTGGTAGCTGCTTACTTGGTGGGATCTGCTCCTTTAAAGTAGGCGCTGATGGTCTCTGTGAAGGCGGCTGCTACTGGTAGAGTGTCCTGGGGTCCCATTGTGAGGGGGCTTGGACCTCTGGAACATACTGAAATGAAGAAGTAGATCTAGGTTACCTGAAAGTACTGCAACCTGGGACATTGATAGTAATATGACTTTATGAAGCAATATGATCGTCAAACTTGGACATTCACCAGAAATTGCTATTAATAAACATGCACATTGCAGCAAAATTAACATTTCCAGTACTTTCAATTAGTTTTCATGCTTTTTTAAGTATACATACTTAAGTGATGATATTGTACATAAATAAGATCCTAAAATGACATTCACAACTTAAATAGTTGACTGTCTGGCAAATTAAATAGGCCTACATTTTACATCAAAATTGACAACCATTTGCAAAAGCTCGCAGGGCCTGAATATCACAAAAGTGTTTTTGCAAGTTTCAGTCTATCGCTGATATAATTTTCACGTCATGTTTTAATAGCAAATGCATTTCCGCCCATTGGGGTGCTGGTCTGAAAACGAGGGGCTTTGTTTTAACGATCTATGCACATTGTCAAATTCTATGTGCATGGTCTAAAGCGCAGGGCCCAAGTGCACTTAAGGCGTGTCTAAATCCACTTTTGCTAGTTTAAGGACGGTAAACTGTCAGCGCCAGGCACATGGTCTTAAAGGGTTGTCCTTATTCTCCTAATGAGTCATGGATGTTTTTTTTGGGCAAAATGTGCAGTAAACCAATAATAGTCTAGTCATAGATAATTATTATTTCTTTTGTGTCCTGCAGAATAAAGAAAGCCATACATGTTTGAAACGACAGGAGGGTGAGTAAATGATAACAGAATTAAGATTTTACTAACCTGACACGGACAGGTTAAGTTCACGGCCCAATGTTGGTGTTGAGGCTGCGCTCTGAGAGGTGACGGAGGATATGGAGGAGGTGCTCTCAGCTCTGGCCAGAGGAGCGAAGGGTGGAGGACTCCAGGAGTGAATGGGGGGGCTGAAGGGACGAGCCTGGGGAGATTAAAATAATTTTAATAAAACGCGCTTTGCTAAATGAAAAATGACCTCTGTTGCAGTCGTACCAGTTCTGCTAGACTTGGTTTGCCAGGTGGTAGTTTAGGCCTTGAAGATGGTCTTGGTGGTAGAGGTGGGATTGGGCTTCCAGCAGACAGTGGTGTACCAGCACGTGCAGGAGAGGACGGCCCTAGAATCATAAGAGCAGATGCTGTGTTATATCCAAGAACCAGGATGTGGTTTATAAAACAGCACCGAGGTCGCCATTGGGTGTACAGTTGCGAAGGTATAAGCAAGCAACAGGCATTCATTTACAGTAGCTGTGTGAATTAGTAATAACACTTAATATGTTAAAGGTCCAGTGCAAAAAAATTTAGAGGCATCTATTGGTGAGGCTGCAAACTGCAACCAACGGCTCGAAGCACTACGGTGGCTGACACAGCACTAAGATGTCATCACGTTTTCGCTTCTTTGGTGAAGGAGTTATTTTCCATAATTACATATAGTAACTACGGTCTAAATGTATGTAAAGCTGCTTTCAACAATGCAAAACTGTGCAAAGCGCTATGTAAATAAAAATGATTGGATCTTTTGTCATAAAATAATTAATTATGCAGAATGCAATGTATTCAGCAAAATGTGGACTAAATATTGCACACCATCATAACTGATAACTTACCACTACCAGGTCCTGGAGAGCCCATCACACTCCTGTAAGTTGGAGGAGGCAGTGGAGGTGGGGTTCCCCTGAAGCCTCCTGTTGCCATGTCTTTAGGAGACGTTCCAAACACAGCAAGCTCTTCTCTCACCGAAGACAACTCAGGTGTTCTTCTGTTAGCATCTCTCAGGGTAAGAGCAGAAGATATGGATCCATATCTTGGGTGGTCTGATGGTAAGAAGGGCAGCCCAGGGCTGGATGGGGTAATGGGGATCTCATGACAAAGTTCTACCTCTGGTAGATGAAAGCAGGAGGGAAGCGGCAGGGGGCTGAGTGGAGATTCTGATGGTGGAGGCGGTGGAGGTGAGTCCGGAGGTGGGATGGGGTGGAGAGGGGGAGGGGATGAGGGGGGAGGTGGCAGGTTGAGGGGTGACGACGGGGGCGAGTCCGCAGGGGAAGAGGACAGTGGTGGAGAAGGGGCTGGCTCATCTGGTGGTGGAGGTCTGGCAGGAGAGCCCTCTGCGAAGCTAACCCAGCTGCACTGCACCATATCCATTCCGGATTTTGGTGTGTCGACAGGGCCAAAAACATTGTCCAAGTCTGGCATAACTGCACCTCCAGTTGGGTCAGATAATGGAGTGTCCTGATAGGCAGAGGATGATCTGTCTCCTCTGACACTAGGAACCACACTATAATAACCTGCACAAAAATAATAAACAGCACACACAAGCATTGAACTGCTGTTGACCATCCTCAAAAATACCGTTTGAAAATAAACGTTATGATCATACCAGAGGATTCTACAGAGCTGGAGCTACGTCCAGGTGGGGTGACAGGGATGTTCTTTGGAGGTAGTGGAGGCGGAGCTAAAAGGAAAGATGACAGTCATTTCGCTCTCATTACACGAGGAAATAAAAATAATGCATTTTATTTAATGGCACTTTTTAAAACACCCAAAGTCACCTCACAAACCGGCAAAGAATAAAATCAAAGTACAAATCACTGCACAAGACAAAAAACACAATAAACAATCAGCATACACAGATAAATGCAGTAATGACTCAGTAGAGCATATTATAAAAAAGCCTGAGTAAAAAGAAACATCTTAAGACGTGTTTTGAAAGTCCGCAAGCATTCGCTGTTTCAGATATCTAAGCGGGGGACAGCACAGCTAAAAGATCTCGCACCCATGGTAGTAAGTCGAATACAAGGTACCACCAGAGAAATTGGAGATGAAGATCTGAGAGCACATGAATGGGTGTAAACGTGAAGAAGTTCAGTAAGATATTGGGGTGCAAGATCATGGAGTGCCTTGTAAGTAAGTAACAGAATCTTAAAATCAACTCGACCCTTTACTGGAAACCAGTGCAATTGCTGAAGAACATGAGAAATGTGCACAGTAGAAGAACACAAGCTGTAGAATTCTGAACCAATTGGAGCTTATATAGAAATCTGAAGGGAACACCAGTGAGAAGGGCATTACAATAGTCTATACTGTGACAAGTGAGTGAATAAGTACTGCTGTATTGTTGGTTGAGAGAGAAAAAAACAAAGATATTGACACATTGATATTACGTAGGTGGAAATATGCAGTCCGCTTGATATTATTAATTTGAGTTTCAAAGGACAGTGTGCAATCCATGATAACAAGCTTTCACAATATCACAGATTGACAGAGATGACACTCGCACAACTGTATGGGTGAATGTAGGAAATAGCAGACGGCAATTGCAGTATGAAGATATTCGACTGCAGAATGCCACATCTGATCAGAATTAAATGATCAAGAGCTGTATAATAAAATGTTTCTGTCACGTTTCTGTTACGAAAAATATTTGAATACCAAATGTTTATGTATTTTTTTTATTAATTGATTTATAGTCACAGATAATTTGTTGTCCCCTCAGGCAAACTGAAATCCAATTACATGTAGCTGGCAGCATAACAACACCTTTTCTTTAGTTACGGCCTTAGTGTTTTATATTGCCATTCTGTATTTTTATGTGTTACAACTTTGATGCATCACAGTGTTATTTACATGTACATGGAAATAAAGACACGTTTTCCATATATCTGACATTCTCATGCTTAAGGAGAATAGTATGAGGTGAAGGTTTGGTTCAGTACCTCCAGTGGGGAGTGATCTGCTCAGAACACAACTGCTGGTCGAGCTCGACTGACACCACATCTCTGGCTCCGCCATGAACACTGAGAAACAAGAGGACATTATTAGTACAAATGAAAAACATTCCTCAATACAATTCTGGGATCAAATGAAAACGTACATTTTTCGTATTAATAAAAGGATTTTTTTTATTATATTCATTTTTTTGATAATACCAGAGTTAATGTCTGAATATGTAGATAATGCAGAGATTACGTGCGGGCAGTATAATGTTATAAAAACCCTATTTTATGCTAAATAATAATAAAATGGCACACATTTTATTTATAATAATAAAATAAAGTTTATTTAAAGGGATAGTTCACTCAAAAATTACAATTCTGTCTTCATTTACTATCCCTCAGGTTTTCTCAAACCTGTATAAATGTTTTTGATTTTCTCAAGGAAGATATTTGGAAGAATGTCAGTAACCAAACAGATCTCACCCCCCATTTTCTGCCAAAGAAGGGAAAATAAATACTACCGGAGTCAATGGGGGACGAGATCGGTTGGGTTACTGACATTCTTCCAAATATCTTCCGTAGTGTTTGGGAATCCAAAGTAATGTATATAGGTTTGGATTTTTTTTACATTTTTGGGTGAACTATCCCTTTAAACCTATACGGTTTGCAGAATAAAGTTATCTGTTCAGTCAATTCTTAAAGTCAAATCACATCCATATGACAAAAGCTTGTATACTTTCTTATTCTTATTATAGATTTTATTTTTCCTGTGGAACATATGAAAAATCTTTGGAGATTACATAATGATATCATTTCTACAATGACAATGTAGAGAAAAGCCACACAACAGAAAGTAATGGAGATTTTTTCCAGTCTTGTATGGGACACAATCTGCTCGTATTTCTTAATTTTTCTCTCACAATGCCATGTGTTGCCGTGCCGTGTCATATAATATCTACCATGGTAAAAACAGGATAGCTGGTTTATGCATTTCTACAGTCACACAATATACTTTCAACCCCAACTATTAAATTACTTCAATAATGGCCATTAATTGTTATAATTCTCATTTTGTAATTTAGTCTTTATTAAAAAACCTGTCAATAAGATTTACCTTCTGAATAGTGTGCTTCAACATTTGTTTCAAATGGTGGCCCGAAGAAGGCTGAGCTGTTTTCTCTACCAAACATAAACAAGATCAAAGCACATCAAGAGCCTCCAGACAGCAACATGTAATTTCATTAAATTTAGTAATTTAATAAAGAGCGTAGTACCACAAACAGTTCCATCGGGGTTTTTAGACTAACCTGGGTGTGTCAGAACCAGGGCCAGGGGTTGTTGTGGGTGTTGGAGTGGATCGTCTTGGTCTGGCAATCTCCTCACCTGGAATATGCAAGAATGTAAGAGAGCTGTTGTCTGTATTCATAAATACAGTTTAATATTTGATACCGATATATTGTAAAGAACATCAAAGCTTAGGAAATAAATTAATGTCAGTAATACACTCACTTGACAGGTTTCTTTTCATTGGACACTGTAATAAAGAACATAAATCAAGGAAATAGTAAAATAACTTTAATGCACAGGCACAGTAATATAGTACATAGTAAACTGTAGGCTTTGATGGTTGCCTTATGCACAATAATATATAATTTAACTGACGTGTGGTCAAAGGTGTGCATGCATATATCAGCTGTATTACAATAGTAAATGTAAAGCCTATTTCACATTACAGAATTTAAAACAGTTTGATGGGAAATGGTCATAACAAGAGATTCATTCACACAAGCTGTACTAAAAGAGTGTACTTTATGGTACTTTACAAAAAAGTACCATAAAGCTATAAATAAACACATGCATTGCTGTAAAAAGCGGTTACTCATCCAGGTTATCAGTGAATGTTAGGTAGAGGGTATTTTTTGTCACTTGGACTTTGTTTTCCATTGCTTTCATTCATTGAAACTGATGAATGTTCTCCAACACGACCAATCAGCGACAAACATCTTTAGCTAATGGAAAACCGAGCTCGGATGCCAACACTGAACTTCAGCTGATATTTCATTCAACATGCAGAAACTACTGGTGATATCAAGAATCTAACGAATCACTTGTATTGGTCCATCATATCGAGCCGTCAGCACAGCATCATCTCAATGAAATGGGGTCTATTGCACATGCAAAAACAATACATTTAATGTACATAAAACAACATCCACAACAAACACTCACTATAAGAATCGATGCATTATTTATGTATTGGAAATTAAGCTCCAGAAAAAATAATAAGTGATATTATGCCAGCAAAAAATGAAACAATAAATCCAAACTTCAATGACAGTACTTACTGGACTTCTCCTCTGTGATCAGCATAAAGGAAGAAAGAAGAGACCTGGTCAGGGAGTCACAGATCAGGAATATTAAAAAACAAACAAATAAATAAGAAGAAAAACATCGGAAAATGAAAATTTTGCAAGAAAAGTCTGCATTAATAAATGCATAAAAATGAACCTATGATGATGAATCTTAACATAAATCTACTGACATTCATAACCAACAAATCAGACTGGATTTATGTGACCACTTCTTCATTGATTACTTATTACACAGAAAGATGTTCTGATGATGCTTCAGGATGATCACACAACCATAAACAAACACACATGAGATGTTTCATTCACAAGCACAGACTGATGAGATGCATGACAAATGAAGTGAAAGAGTGAAGAGGTCTGAATTATCACAATAAGTGTACAACAACCACTTACCGGACTCTTCCGCTGTGTGAGGAAATAAACAAAGAAACAAATTAAATCTCAGATGTAACCCTAAACAGGAACTCATGAGCATTATCCCTTTCTCAGTTGATTACAAGTGATCACAAGCCTTCCTGATCATTTCAGGATTCTTACCAGAGGAGACGGTGATATCGCCAGGCTCCCCACCGAAGCCTTCAGCTCATCCATAGTGGACACTGTGCAGTTTCCACTGTTTGCTGCCAGCGGCTTGATCTTGATCTTAAATTTCTTCCCATGTTCCTCCTCACCCTCCGACTCGCTGGAGGAGCAGAACGTCCTGACCTTCGGAGCTGGTGAGTCGTGTTAAGGGAGATTATTTTCACAAATGAGAGCTAGTAAAATAAAGACCATTCGTGAGTGTAACCTCAAAATTTCACCTGTAATCTCATACTGAGCTACAGACATGAGTGATTGCTTGAATCACGCCACATCCCAGAACACCTAAGTATTAAGGAAACAAATTAAACAAACACATTTAAAAAATCAAGTTCCTAAATTGCTATTTGCACACACGAGAAAACATAAGACCTGCATGACCAACTGGAAAACTACATCTTATGACTCTTATCACAGTCATTATGCACTTATGCAAAACAGTGTGCACCCTTGAGAGACACATGCATTGTCATTAGAGAAGCCAATCACCATGACAAAATGAAGAGACTTTCCTTTCATTAAAATATGTTACAAGGATTGAGGTAAGCACTGCTCAAACCTGCGATGAGATGCATTTATGGTTTCATATGATATGATATAATTTAAGACCATGGTTCTTCTAACAAAATATTATCCCTAAATCTTGTCGTTTCTTTGATAAATAAAAAAAGAGATGAGTTAACTTGGACTGTGAGAAACATTTGAAATAGATTTTCTTTAAATGTTAAGGATATTTCCCCCTTGTTCTCCGGGTTTAACGCTAAAGCCCTCGTCATCCACATCAGGTGAGTTCTGTAATGGAAGACAAACAGGTGAATTCTAACATTCACATAAGCTGTAAAACTATTATGTAAACTTAGAATTCAAAAAGAATTGCTTACGTATCGATCCCAGTCGATCTCACCATAGAAACCGTTGGGTGCACCATTGGCTTTTTTCTGGGATTAAAAAAGTGAGTGACGAACCATTATAAAAATGAAACATTGAATCACTAGCTAAAGCACGTTTGTAGACATAACTTAGTGACTGTACTCACAGATTTATCTTTGTCTGGTGATCCCCTGAAAAAGAAGAAAGAAATGGTTTATATTAGGTACCAAACACAATAAGAATTCTAATACACATGATATATATATACATACATAGTTATACCATGTTCTTGAATATCTTATTCAGTAACATATCTAAAAAGAAACACGCTGTGTCCATCTGTGTTTTTACTCACGTGGAGTCAGAGTCCTTTTCTTTCTTCCGTATCCCGAAAGCTTTTCGGGTACGTTTTTTTAATCCTGTTAAAAATCACATTTATGGTCAAGAAACAAATAATATACAGTTCATTTGAACTATTGTAAGCTTAATGAGTAAGGGTAATTGTATATTAATATGAGGTCATAATAAATGCATGGGTGAAAATTTTTTTAAATTGGTTTCTTAATAAATCAAAACAATGATAGACAATTTAAATAATTAAAAAAGTAAAAAATGCAAAAATCATGTTTTTTGTAACACCTCATTCTAAGTAAACCTAACCGAACTAAATTAAATAACCATGATGGCCACATTAGGTCATGTGCTAGCTAGTGAAAAATATATATTGTCGCAGTCCTTACAAAACCTTGGATGTCCTAATAATCACGGTTTATCAGGAAAGGAAAAAACACTGACAACACAGTATTTCATCAATTAAAAATTACAATATTGAAAATCCCCTTTTAATACTCCTTATTTATTAGATGTTTGCTAAACCTAGTGAAAAACGGAAAGGGTGACTAACAATAATGATTAATGACAAAAAATAATAATAATGGAATTTGGAGATACAAGATTTCAGAAGGACAGCAGTGGTATACAATATTTCAATATAATTAAACGGTTTTCAATATTTCCTAAACCTATTCCATCTTAGTCTACTTATTTGCAGAAACAATCACCCCAAGGAAGCTTAGAAAAGGCAACATGGTGACTATGAACAAGCACAGCATGACAACAATTTATAGCCTGGAGATCTTGGCATTATGGCATACCAGAATGCTTCTGGGTCTCAGTACCAGTGTAAAACGCTCCGTGTGTGTGTTCACCCATCATGCCCCTAGTCTTTTAGAGAAAAGCTGATATTTCTCACTATCCCTTGGCTAAAAGTCAAGCAATTACGCTGAATTACTACAAACACACAGGAGGATGTGAAATCTGTTAGCTACCTACTCTAAATCCATTATATAAGGATGGTGTAATATAATCAGATACAATTACAGGGGATCAATCTGAGACATGAAATGACCTGAAATCATGAGAGTGGACACAGAGCAGAATGCACACTACATCCTGATGCCTTGTCCTTTTCCACTGGGTCACCCTTCAAAGGCTCCCATTAGGATGCTTGTGTTTTAGTGTCCAGGACAGGTGTAAATACACATGCAACTCCAGTTTCAAGATGCACACCGGATACACAACGTGAGACGTGATCTTCCACCTCCTTCAAGGAGACAAACATCAAAACAAGCGTGTGCTACATTTGGACATCATGCATACTATGTCAAGTACTATGCATGACATATGAAACAATATGACTAGCTAGATTTCAAAACACAGCGATGCGGGCCTAAAGTGCATTTTACCTTGCATCATGGTTGCAACACTTCATTCCTCGGTTTCACCCGAGTACACAGACTGACATGAGATAAAGCAGGGATCCGGTGACCGGTTGGTAGAGGAATGGTGCATAATGCCCAATCCGCGCGTTCTCGTCCCGTTTCCCGGTAACCGGTGGGTTAGGCCCCGGGCATCGCTGCATCATACACCATCCACACGCGCCATCAGCACAGAGGGGATGCTGAGGACAGCCGATGAACGGAGAATGAAAGTCTCTGGGAGGGTCACGAAATTACGAAGCGTACTATGGAGAAGGTCGGCTCATGAATATTAATAAGGTCACGGTGACGTTTCTACGTAACCTTCCCGGATCGTCCAGTCGCGTATTTTAATGATTATTCATGAGCCAAGCCTTTCCACGTAAGAGAACTCGATAGGCGTGTTTGAGCGTATGCGGTGAGTATGACACCAAGTTATCGCGAGAGCTACTGGAACACATAACGAACCGTCTGCCCTCGCGGTAACCCGATGTCATACTCAGATCAGTGTTCGCAGCGCAGCATTAAGTCAGACACGCCTTAAGAGCCCCCCTTAAATATTGTGAGTAATAATGTAATCTGAACAAGAATTCGAAATCGCTTTATAATAGTCCCCTTTAAAACTCTTATTATGAAAACGGCATTAGGCTGCGTTATTTAGCGCATTCTTCAGTTCGCACATCGCAGCACAATGGAATGAACGGAGGAAAGAAAAGTGTACCTAGAAGCTCTTTGTCGTTATTCAGACGCATCAGTGTATTTATTGTTAGTTTTAAACATATTGCGGATGTAATAGATGAACACAACCATGCACAGGAGTGACAGCGCTCGTGCTAATCAGACTGTATGGCAGGGAAACACATCAAGTTATTCCTACTAAATAATGAAAGATTATTTTAATTATTTGTTTTTATTAAATCTAAAAAAATACAAATACAGTGAGGCAGTTCAAAACCATAGAGCAAGAGATTATAAAAAACAGACCAAATAAAATACATGAGAAACTAACAAACAATCCTAAAGGACAAAATAATACAAAGTGAAAATAAATACAACAATTAAACAACAGGGTCTTCTTATAGATCAGATTTTTCAAGTAATTTAAATAATCTTCCAATTTTCTATTTATTACCTAAAGATTTATAGTAAATCCTGAATTATTTTTGAAAATTACAAAACAAATATTTTGTTTAAGGCTTACACTTGTGAATATGGAATTTCCCAAGAGTGGAAATATGATTTAACAAAAATTGTATGTTTAACTCTTTCATTATAATTCCCCCAAATCTATAATTTATGAAATTGACCTCAGATTAAACATATTTTCAGCCACTCAAACAAATCAGATCAAATGGCTCTGTTTAGCCGATCAAAAATGTTCTGTTGTTTTTCGATTTCTGAATCACAAATCGTACAACTATAATGATCAATATAACATCTATATCAAAGAAGCTCTAAGGAAGGATAAATATGATTAAAAACGTTTTAAAGTGGGCCTACTTCTTTAATTGTCTTTGGAAGTTAGAGGAAAGGAAAGAGGGTTCTTAATTTATTAAAAGACACATTATTTCGATAATACAAAGTTGTAAATTTATGATGGGTTAGTAAAGTTTGGATTAATTTGTTTGGAAAGCTATTCCTAATAATATTTGTAAGGATGGTTTAAACAGCTATGGATACATTGGGCAACATATTTTTAACCACCATAATAAAAGCCTTTGGAATACTGTTCAACATATCTTATAGTAACTTGTATGTCATGTGTTAGCTGAATCATGTTGTACACCGGGGGTTTTCAAACTGTGGGTCGCACAGTGACATGAGGTGGGTCGTGGAAAGTCAATTGGCTTTTGATTGACAAACAAAAGAACAGTTTAGTCCAGTTAATGACTGGCAATTGCAATAGCGTTGATATTTTACCATTAGATAGTTTGGTATTGCAGTTTAAATTTCAGTCATTATATTTTTACGGAAAAATAAAAAACTTCTACATGTAGAAGATGAATTTGTAGTTTCTCCCAATATTTCAATTTAAACATATTTAGGTGGGTCTCAAGATAGATTATACCTGTCTAGGTGGGTCCTGGAATGAAAAAGTTTGGTAATCGCTGTTGTACACGCATTGTACTGTGGCCGAAGCTAGAAATTCAGATTCCAATTGGATTTAAAATATGCATTAAAATTAAAATATCACACAGATGTAGTATTATAGACGAAAGACAAGGATACACAAAAGACAATATTTTTGGAGAATGTAGAAGTTTTAAATGAGTGAATATACATTTGGCCGATTGGTGGCGGTAATGCGCCTTCACGCGCTTCAGCAACAAAATAAACAATAGAAAAACAGCGAATCCACCTGCTTGAGTTGATATGATGTTAGGTGACAGTCAACTTTTATATACAGTAAGATTTCTTGTAAACTTGTGGAGCGTGTGTCATTTTAAGCCCTTTTTATTAGCTTGATTATAGATTTTTAAGTTGATCATGCAGCTTTGTTTAGTTTGTAGCGAACATATGTTCCTAAAGACAAATGTCCTGCCTGCAGAATCAGATATTTAGTTGCTTTGTTGAATAAATGTTTGCTTGTGCTGATATTTAGACACGAGCAGCTTAAGATCATGTTTGCAAGTCTTGTAAATTTTCTTTCTTCATTGAATTGCTTTAACACAAAGCTGATGGTAAGTTTTATTTTAACAGTTTAATGACAGGTTACTGTCTGATTTGTTCCGTAGTTTTTTTTCTGATAACCCATAGTAATGGCTGATTATAATGAAGATTTATTTCTCTTCATAGATTCATCGCATCCAAATAAAGAAACACCTCCAGCCTCCAACACCCCAACACCTGTGTGCAGTGTTGAGTCACTACTGTAGTGTGTAATAGATCCTGTATTATATCACCTTCATGGACTAATAACATTATGTAAATATACTGAGGATTATTCAGTCCTTTGATTGTCATTAACATAAATGTGTTTGGATTTCAGCTGAAAAGCCGTGGACTGTTAATGATCTACTTGACAAGGACAGCCAGAATGACAGTGTAGCCTTAGAGAAACTAGGTTAAGTTAAAGGTGTAATGAACTGGACTTGTTTATTGTTTTATCCTGTTGCATGAGGTCTACTTTTGACGTTTGCATGTTTTTTGCATTCAAAAACATCAGAATCAATAATTAATAGGCCCTTTTTTACCCAGGTTTTGATGCCAGCTCTACAAACGCTCGGTTTTAATTGGCGTGCAGCATTGAAGACACTTGGAAGTAAACGCCCACCACTTTATTTGGATAGCAGTTTGCGTAGTTGGAGCCTTCTGTGAATTTGGTTAGAGACATAATGTTAGGTTACACATTTAGCACCATTCACAGTTTTCGCACGACATTAGTATTAGTGATTTATAAATGACCTCCCCACATCAGTATTTCATGTCATGCATTCGCATGGGATGATTTTACAACAAGCAGTGCCCTTCTATATCCATCATTCGAAATGTATACAATTCAATTTTCATCGTTTAGTTTGTCAAGAAAATAGAAGCACGTTTTTTTTAAGTGCACTTGCGTTGCACCTGCGTGCACTTGAACCCTGAATCCCTGGGCGGGATGACGTAGTAGGACACTTATAAATTAATGAAACATCGTAAAATAAAACAACATATATAGGATAACAAAAGCCGTCCTTAAATGCAATGTATGTTATTTACAGCAAGAATTTGACATTAATTCCATCTGAACGTATTTATTAGTATATGCCATTAATCCACTACCTGTGTGGCATCATCAACTTGATTGCTGAACCAACTTGGTTCAAACAATTGATCTCCTACAGAGTTACTACGTTTTCGGGAAACAGTCGTAATTACATCGTCAATTTCCCCAACGATGTATCGTACTATGGTGGATAGCCAGCAAGTTAGGTCGTTGTTCGAGAAACGCACCCCTGGACGTCATGCTGCCCATGAAGTACTACTCCACAGTTGCAGCATCATCTCAGAAATGCCACCACATGGTAGAGAAGATAGAAAGACGAGTGATGGACTCCAACCCTCTCATGGGGGCCTGAGAGAGAAAGATATGATTTTATCTGGGTTTCTTTCTGAGGCTATTTGATATCTTCACAATGATGCTTTTCTAAACGTCCATGTTTATCTGTTTCTCTTGATTACGCAACAACAACAGCAATCGCTTCGGCAAATACATTCAGCTTCAGCTCAACAGGTCAGCTGTGCGGTCTCTTCAGCTCTTGAACCTGAAGCAGCATGTGACTGTGAGCATGTGAGCTGTTGGTTTGTTCAGACGTATCTATTGGGGAAAACCAGAGTGGCTTTCCAAGCACACAGTGAGAGAAATTTTCATATGTTCTACCAGGTAAAATAAGGGTTCTGCATTCACAAATACCAATTCTACCAGAAAGACTCGGAGGCCAAAGTTGAGTATACAACATTTATTTGACAGCTGATAGACAGAATATATATGGATATAATAAGATGGTAACAGTTCTTTGGAGTAGGCCCTGTCCGTGGCTCGCATCCAGAGGGCCAAGAAGTCCTCCACTTCCCGCCTTGAGATGGTAAGGCGGGGGCGTAGCCAACCCCCTTGGGGTTATATTGACAGGGACCTCCTGGTGGTGGTGGGGAGGATGGGGGGCGAATCACGTTGCTCCGACTGCGGACATAGGAAGGGGTAAGTGGCGATCTTTTATGTTTCATGTTGGAAGGTGACTGGTTGGGTGTTGATTGGCAATGAGTGATACAGGATTGAGACAACATTTTGATTTGACAACAATGTGATAATAGTATTCTGTGAATTATCCAGTCGACAAATAAATGTATACATACAATTTCTCATTAAAGCCATAAAAGTTCTTACTCTTGACAAACAGATTACTTCCACTGCACCACCTAGGTTTTTCCAAAATAATTCTCATACAATCATTGTAGGCAGTTTGAAGCTTACATGAGCTCACCTTTTTAAACTTAACCTATAACGGAGCATAAAAAGCAGTACAAAATGTGCTAAAAAGGTATATCTTAACCTGATCTGAACACATATAAATGTTCTTAGTAACATATTGGCTTTGGCATAAAGCATACAGCACTGCCTATACATAAACTCATCATCAGCCATTTCATCATTATGTGTCCCAAATATTTTATTTTAGTGCGTACATTTAGTACTTGCCCTGCCAGATAAAAATCTGGATAAATTAAGATCCATATCTCCTTTCGCTCTACATATCAAGACACTATTTTGTATTATATAATTATTGTTCTCTTTTCCAAATAATTTGATTTATGAAGAATTTTCCTTATCCTTAATAACAAGCTGTTTTAATAAATAATGCTCAGGTCAAATGACTATATTAAAAGTTTCAGCAGTGTACACAAAAATACTTAAGGAATATAGATAGACAGAAGAATAATCAGTAAATTGTATTAAAAATATGTTAGAATAATGTGCATACTAATATTACTGTTAAATGCAAGTAGAGCACACAGGTGTTGAAAAGTTCAGCCAGATTTAAACAGACTTCCAAGTGAATGTGTCGTGAGACTGTGTTTTATATACATGAAATTCTCTTCACGAGTGTACAGTCCGTCTGAAAAGCAAACGTACTTATATGATATGTTAAATGTGTGGATACTAGTCATTTAGCAGACGCTTTTATCCAAAGCGACTTACAAAGAGAAATTATATCTGCATTGTGTGTGCAAACATAGCTTTTGCTTTTATGGATGCAGAATATTTATGTCATTCAACAGCTCTAGAGTTCATCCATCATTTCTTTTCTAAAGTCTGCACTGTTTGAGAAAATAAACTTTGTTGACCACTGACATCATCTGAGGGGCGGGGCTTGTCGTTATGAAGGCTCCCAAAGAGGAGTCGATGCCTGCTTAATGATATCGATTACAACCTTGGGAATCGACTCTCAATTCTCAACGGCTTGGAATAGGGGAACCGACTCTTTTTGGAATCGATTCCCAGCCCTAAGTAGGTTTCGTTCCTTTCAGAAGGCACAACAGGCAAACGGACTACAAACCGGCAAGCGAGCACCACCTAGAGGTTTGACACGAAATTACTTTACTCTAGATTCTGAAGTCATTACAGTACAAAAATCTGTCAATACAGAGACGAAAGGGGTTTGTTGTCCCAGTACATACTTTTAAGCATGTTTTCAATGTTACTGCATTTTTGTGACAACATGCATCAAAATCAAGGCATTTAGGCCTATTTTAAATTTCAATAAAACACATGTGGCAACTTGTATGACACATGAAAAGTGTTTCTGGTCTGAGAATACAGTTGGATCTTGATTTATTTTTGAGGGACAGAATTCCCAGGCAAATCAGACACTAATAATAAACATGAAAATGCTATTGTACTTGGTTCTGAATTCAGTGTAACGTTAGACAATTTATTTTAGGTTATTCTATGTGTTTTTACAGAACATTCAACGAAAAACGTTTGGACAGATGCAATAAAAGATTAACGAAGAAGGTTATTAAAAGCAAAACTCTGTGTTTCGTCAGCTCGCTTTAACACTTTGAAAGCAATATAAATGGGCAGAAACAATGTTCTAAGTGCATGAACATCAGCAGGAAGAGAGTAAAAATCAAATGACTTTTGAGCAGCATGAGACTTGCAGAAAAGTATTTTGATACAAGAACATAAAAAAAAGATGTATAGTTCAAGTTGATTGTGACACTTTTTGACATTGAAATCATATACCTGTAGTTCCATTGTCTTAAATTGAGCTGGAGATCAACAAACCCTCAGTTTATTGCAACCAATATAAAAACCTTGGACATATACATGAAACACTTACAGGAAACAATATTATATCCTGCTAGTGCAGTTGAAGGTCCTTGAGCTCAGAAGGGAAACAAACACCTACTTCAACGATCAAAGCTACATTAATAATGTTTTATATGAAACAGCTTGTCGTTTTAAAGAGCACCATATTCAACTCCACCTGTGTAAACATTCTCATTTAATAGACCTATCACCCGTCCACGTGACCCATGTGGGGAACTTCCTCTTCTTTAAGTCAGCGAGTGTGTGTTTTCATTGTATATTTATTCTCATTATCTGAAATAATAAATCAACTTTAATCTACTGACACTATCACAAAGATAGCAATTCCTTTGAAATTCATGTTTGGCTGTTTGTTTTAAGTGCTTAATTGTTTTAAAAGTAAAATGGGGGAAGTGTGTTGGCATTCAGAATAGTCACACATTGAACTCTGTGTAAGTTTTAAATAGTTTAAATATAATTTTGTATTTGTTTGCATATAGCATTATTATATGAAAGAATCCATGTACAATATAAAATCTGATGCATTCCATGTACTGTGTTGTTGTGAATTGAGCTTTTGAATTTTAAGTCAATATACACCACAACATCCACCTCCACAATGCTATGCAGACGGCCAGTACATTCAATGTAATCCTTGTAGACAAGTACAGTACATATATGCATGCACATAAATACAGGACGTCCCTAAAAATAATCATATCATATACTGCTTATGTGAAAATGGCTTTTAAAGGTTTGTTTTTATAATGCTAAGTGATGCCTCATTTTAGAATACATGTCTTGACTGTTTTCAATACTGTACTTTTAAAATACACAGGCTGGGAAAAGTTTAACATAAGATATTTTTTACTCTGGACCTAAACAAGGTCAAATGATCAGCCAATGAGGATTATTACAAGATGTTTCTTATGTCATACACATTGCTTCAATGTACGGTCCTCATATTCTGAAATGAAAACCTCCCAGAACACATTGCAAAACAAAAACTGGTTGTGCAAATGCTAGGAAACATCTCACTTGCCTTCCACGTCTTGAACGGCACACACAGCAACTGTTAAAGAACCTCAGGGTTAATCCATCCACAATTGTGGGTTTAACTTGAACTGAATACTGTTTTGTATTCCTGTTTTTTATGCAGTAACCCCTCCATATCCAATATTTATCCACAATTCTGAATATAATCAGTGTATTATTAATTTTGTCACGTTATAGGTGCCAAAAAGAGCCACAAGGGGTCAGCAGCTAAAACAGAGGTTTTATGTCAAAAAAGTAAATTAAATTCTTGTGAAAATCAAGGACAGCCTCAAATGATCTAACCCTTGTTGACTAAAATCAGGTAGATGGAATATTAAGGTACATACACTGTATATTGTTTTCATTCTCTATACAGATTAGATTATATTAACAAAAATAATATTAAGAAAGATCTCCAGGTGGCTTCTGATAATATTTTGGCTTCCTTGAATGTGTAAGAATTTAAATGTATTCTCTCTGTGAGTTTTGTAGAATCTTTGTTATTTACTGTCTGTATAACTAGGGAAAGAGCAAGCGAGAGTGAAGATACGATTTGTAAAGAGATTTCCCTGGAAAGAGAATGATTTTCTTGTAAACCACTACAGTCTTACCCGCACGCACCCTCATGCTTGTTATCCACCAATGTACAAACAATAATACGTATTTCAGGATCAGAATTTTTTTTCTTTACCTCAGTACCTGTGCATCTGAAACTCTACATACTTTTTGTTGTTCAAGAAAAATGTGTGCGGAGATTGCTGATGGAATGGTAAACGGTATAAATAGTGAAGTGTCTTTGAACAGCCTAATCTTATATTTGTGTAAGCTACATGAAACATATCAAGGCCAGCAACCATAAATCCATAAGGTTTAGGTACAGTGGACTAGCATAGCGCCTGCCCTAATCTCAGGAATTGTTTGTTTCACTGTCGGTCAACAAGCGTATTCTTTTATTGTTGAATTCTGTGAATCCAGCATCAGATACGCATCTGATATGCTACCTGCCGTTTGACCCTCATCTCGAGTGCTTGAAAAATACAGCTTACTGGAAGCTAGGCCTTTTCTGTGAAGGGAAAGTAAGAAAACCAGTTTTTTTTTGCTATGTAGAAGCTCAAATACTTCCTCCTTTGGACATGAGGGCCCAAAGAAACCCTCCAGTGGCCCTCATATATTGGGTTTCCACAAGCTGCTCCCTGGAATAGCAAGCGCTTTGACGTCAAACTGATACTAAGCTGTAAAATTGTTGGTGCTTCCACAAAAAAAATCCTGAGCTTCATGACCACGATGGAAAAAGTTAACCCAAGTGTCACAGAATGTTTGGTAAACAGACCTCTTTTTCCTGAGTCTTGCCTTAAATAGCATGTCCCATGTTTCTGCACTCTGATGAACCTTTTCTTTCACTTCATTTTGTGTCCCTTCAAATGTTCTTTTACAACAGTACAGCACATCCAAAAATGTATTTCTAGAAACGTTGGTGTCACCAGAGAATCACAAATGGATGAAAATTAGAAGTGTATTTTTAGCTGATAATCTACTATTATGTATTTCTGTGGTAGCAGATATGACATCCTGAGAATTAACTGATCAGATTTGGCTTTATTGTGACTCAACAGTCAATGAAAGACAAATTTCAGTTCACTTAAAGGGATACTTCACCCAAAAATGAAAATTCTGTCATTATTTACTCACCTTCAAGTTGTTCCAAATGTGTATACATTTCTTTGTTCTGATGAACACAGAGAAAGATATTTGGAATAATGTTTATAACCAAGCAGACCTCAACACCCATCGACTATAGTAGGAAATAACAATGGTAGGCAAAAGTGCCCAAGAACTGTTTGCTGTCTTACATTCTTCATTCTTTTGTGTTCAACAAAAAAAATAAAAAAAAAAAGAGTAATTTTTCCTACTATGGTAGACAATGGGTGTGGAGATATATTTGGTTATAAGCATTGTTCCAAATATCTTTCTCTGTTTGATCAGAATAAAGAAATTTAGTCGTCATTACGATACCTTTCAGCATAAAGATTACTTAATAAAACCTTACTGTGCAGTAAACACTTCATCGGTTTGTGCATCCGAGGAGGGAATGTTTTGATCTACTATAGCATTAATGTTTGCTTGTAATTTGTGTTAAGTTTTACATTAATGACATTTCTAGAAACGCAATAAAAGAATGCAAATAATTTTGAAGGCACTCTTTCAAGGAAATCTTATTCAATGTTATTTGTGTGAAATCACTGTCTTTTTTGTCCTACAAAGTCCAACAAACTAACTTGATGACGTGCTTTAGGTTAAGTATTGCGCTCTATCGCTTCCTATCTTATCCTAGACCATCTAATCTTATTCTATCTGATCTACAGTACCTGATCGTATAGCCTGCAGTAACACAAGGAATATATAAAAAAAGGGTTGAACAATAAGAAATAAGACAAAGATTATTCTCATTTATTTTAATCTCTTTTTCTGGGACAAGTAAGAAATGTGCAACACAACCTTAACATACGTTTAATACTAAAATTGAGAATAAATTAAGGAAAACAGTGATTCCACCAGTGAAATCATGGATGTTCTACAGTGTGCATGTTCATCATTGACTTAGCAATGATACAAACATAAGTAATAAAGACAAAAGTCTGCTTCATAGCGTAACTATAAAACAGAATTGGGGACAAATTATGCACATAATAATGGTCACTTCAAGTGCCGTAAATCTTATTCTCTTACGCAGTCAGTTCAAACCAAGGTGAGAAAAAATACACTGACACAATGGGGAAGCAAAAGCAAAATGTCTGAGTGACATACATTAACCACATCCCGTTCCTGACCAGCAAGTACAAACAACAGGAGGAACCACATTGTTTGACATCAGTGATTGTGTAATTGACGCTTATTGTTGGCCACGTTCTACGAATATAAAAGGTTAGCTTCTAGGAAATGAGATATGAAACAATGACACACGTATAAAGAAATTATTTGCTCATTCGATTTATAAGGATTTAAGGGTTTGAGTTTTATGACTGATTAATTCCAAGCGTCTTTTGTTTCTTTGACGCTACAAATGACAATACGAAACACAAAGAGGTAAATGTTAAATATTTAACCAACAATTAGTTATAAATCTTTTCAATATTGTTTTTATGTGTTGGGATATTTGTCTCCCATATTAAAGTGGTATAAAGGAATGTTCCAAGTTCAACAGAAGCTTGATCAACAGCCTTTATGCCATGACATATAAAATAAATTGGCCTTCAACTTGTTAATCGACTTTTAGTAAGGCACAAACAATGAAATGCAACTTCTGTCGGACACATTTTTGGAGGAATTTTTCATGTTAGTACCAGGATTAACATTCTTGAAGGGTCTTGGCACATTTGTATTTATTATAAAAGCCTTACTGCTTTATATATACATATTTTTTATGGTTATTAACATCGCTACCACAAATTCTGTTAAGAGAGCTTAAATTGAACTAAACTTGGAACACAGCAACACGACTCTTTGGGTCCTATTTTTGAATTAAACGTTTATAACTAAAACTATAACACTAGTTGTACCAGACGAACACTTTAAAAAGTATTTTTGCAAAGTATAAATGTTCTGTATTGTTTGAATAAAGTATGCTGGTACAAGTATTATTATTTTTATCCAAAATGTAGGAAGACTGCATTCCCAACACACATCTGGGATGTCCGTGCCTTTCAACATGATAGCATTCCTCTTATGTAACATGTTTAAACTGTAGTCACAAAACGCACAAGTACAAAAAGTATACAAAGTCACTTTGTAGTAGAAAACCCCTTTACGAAAAGGTTCAGTATTTCTCCTTCACAGAAACCCACTCCAGGATTCCAGCTTATGGGACTCCTCGTACACTTGAATGGGCACTTTCGGTATGGCTGTCCACTTTTGGCCATCTCCGACTTGAATGGATTCCTGCAAATTCCAACTTGATTCCAGAGGATGTTCATTCCGCTTTTGGGCTCTGTAAAGTCCCAAGACACAGTGTTCCTCCGGGATTCTCAGTCAGCGGGAGAATATTTCTCCATTTGAACAAATATGGCCAACAGAAGTTAATTGTAGTGAGGTGCTACGTCTCAGAAGGAGAATGCGTCACAATCTCTACACAGTCTTTCTCTAAGAGTTTCTCGCTATCCTCCTTGACTCTTTCTTCGAGCTCAAACTGAAACTTGTCTCCACCACCAGTTCCTGTCTCGTAAAAGGGTGGGGAGGGACTTTGTGGTATCATGCTGTGGTACCAGTTTCTGTTCTCCTCTAAAGTGTCCAAGATATCCTGTGCATCTGGATGTACCAGGTCTGACCACGTTTCCCACAGCGGGTGCACGATGTAGTCAATGAAACCAACCTATAAGTCAACCAAACACTGTAAGACGACTTGACTTGATGAGAAAAGTGATGGATTTTTAGACTCTTACCTGAGACTTCTCCACTGAAGCAGTGTGTTTGTCACACATGGGGCTGATCTCCATTCCTCGCTCTCTTTCTCGGTCACCCTGGTGGAAGAACTCTTCCATAATGCGGTCTGTCCACTGCCGGTACAGATCTATGGATTTGGTGGGGTTGCTGAGATCGGCACAGTGAACCATATTGCGTAAGACCTGTGGACATTGCGAGACCGGATATTGCAGGTTATTGAGGGACAAGGGGCTAGTACTGAAACCACAAATGAGTTAAGTATTTACCTGTATCCTGTCTGTAGAGTCATCAAGCAACAAAACTCCTGAGCTGGTCACCTTTTTTGTCTCGACCATAGTCTTTAGATCAGCAAGTAAGCTCATGTGCTTGGACATGTCTGTTGCTAGTACCTATTAACACCGATAACCAAGTTTAGTGTAAAGTGTAGAAGTAAAGAGCAAACTGATCATTAAGCCAGCAAAATTTCCACCCACCATATCGATGACCATTTTTCTAAGGGACTGACGCTGCTTCTTGGTGAGGTTCTGAAAGATGTCGCAGTTTTCCCCCTGCAAGAGCTTAAAACCAACAGCAAGGTGATGATTCTCCAGAACAGACTCATCGTTGTACATGAGGGCCAGCTCAGAGTCTGCGGAAGAGAGAAATATGTTTATAAGAACCATGAAACCGTCATAAGGTGGACGCTTTGTTCTTCCATCTGGTTCGAGTTTCAATAACTGCAGCACTCTGGATTCATAAAAGCACACGGCCTCCACTTTTGTAAAAGGAGAACAAGCCCACACTTACTGGTATTAATTAGGAACTGATTGGAGACCCCTGGGTGGTCCACGTCATGGATGGCCGCCGCAAAGATAGCTGCCAGAATCTCTAGGTCTGTAAAGACCTCCTGTGAATAATAAAGGTGAAGCGCAGTGTTAAGGTGATTAAAGACAAGGTGCGAATACAACTCAACTTTCTGTTTTCATGTTTTATATTGTGCTTGGAGAAAATTCGAAAACTAGCTACAGACGAAACACTGCACATTGTTTGGGGAGGGAAACAAATCCATGCCATTCCGTTTATGCGTGTTCAGAAACAGCTGATTGACTGTAAATATGCAATGATACAGACTTTATATGCCAGAAAAGCATTGAGTGGAAGGCCTATGACTTTATGGAAAAATAAAAGAGAGAACAAAGTTTTCCTACTTTATGACAGTACTAGGGAAGAATGCTGTGTTTTATGATATAATCAGTGTTGCCTCAAGAGGCTAGAATAAGAGGAGAGACATCTGAAGGTAATGCTTTCGGCACCTCTAGTATTTAAATGTCTAACTGCCCTAGGAATGCATAAAACACACGCAAGTACAAAAGAGGCCATGTGCTCAGAATGCATCAGCTAAGCCTTCACATCTGCATTTGAATGCTTTTGTAAACAATGTTTCTAATGGAAGGTTGTCTTACATCCAGTGCAGGTGTGGATAGCAGGATGTGTGTGGACTGGGCCACATCGGCCGCATGGAGACTGTTGTGATAGGCCACGTCTGCATGGTAGTGGTCTTCGAGGGTCATCATGTATGTCACGAAGGTGTCCACAGGGATCTTGAATGTCTTCATTAAATCTCTCTCCTATAAAAAAGCACATATTCAATAAACATTTCCTTTCTAAAAAAAATCTTTGTTTGTTTGTGAGTCTTGACTTTTTGCTTTATGCACCAACCTGAAAGATGGCATACATGATGCAGGTCAGTGGGCGGTGGTGAGAATGATCTGCAACTTTGAAGATGTTTAACCCCCACTTGTTGATGTCCTCTAGGTCCTACAAATGCAAGACGGGATACAAATCCAATATCAAACTGTGCAACTTTTTCCGAATTTCACAAGCGATTCTGTGCACTTTTATGTACCTTTGAGAGCAAGTCCTCGAGATCTGTTTTTACTCCAAAGCGGCCAATAGCGCAGCTACTGGAGAGATCGGAGCCGTGCGTGACCTTCCTCACCCCACTGATCTGAGTCATGAGCTGCTGCTGCCTCCTCTTCCTGTCCCGCGATTTCTGAGTGGGCGACGGGATCTCCAGTTCATTCTGTTTATCTGGAGGGGTAAAAGTTTCGGTCTGTTACTCAAACGTTTGTTAACATTAGCACCTGCACACTCAACTCACTACTATGACTGCAACTTTGTCAGACTGTGAGATCCCAAGTCATAATAAACAAAATTTGATATTAGTAAAAGCCACCCACAAAAACATTTTTACAGGTGATGGCTCAGTATTTTCTGTAAAAACATTTTTGACTTTTATGTTGGTCCAGGCAGCTTTATGTTGGTTATTGCTGGTTTGGTAGATTTTTACAGAAAAAACAAGGTCTTTGGTGAAACAGTTGATCAAGTGTTGAGTGATGGTAAAGTGTGTTGATGGGATCACAAGCACATCAGAATCCCATCTTGCAGACCAGCATGCAAAAACCCAATACAGACTGGTGACCAATCATTGCTAAAATGATCCGTATAAAACATTATTTGAAGAGCATATTTAGACCACAATGTAAAGTCAGCGACTTCAATACGAACTCAAAGATTGCTTATCAGAATCTTTAAAAACACAATGCAATTAATGCAAATGCAAAATTATCCTTATTAAAATGGCAGGTTACTTTGTCAGACAAGTTTCATTTAGCAACCATTTGGAGCATCACCAGACCAGTAAGGAATCTGAGTATATCAAATCATTCACAAAAAGGTCACCACATGGAGAATATAGTTTGTCCGTAATGCCAATGTTGTTTACAATAGACATGCTGAAAAAGGTTTTTTTCCCACGACACTTATAATCGAACTCATAACAGCCTGATATCCTGTGTGTAAACATCCACAAAACCTACTTCAACTTCTGAAAACCTACTAAAGCCCATTTTATCCCGCAGTTTATTTGTTCCATTCCCTTAATTTCTTCCTCCAGTACCATTCCCTCTGAATCACATCAATCACTTCTTCTCTTTCAAAACACTAATTATCTGAATGGTGAGATTGGTCATATCAAGCCAGCCGTGTTAGTTATCTGCACGTGCTCCTCCCGAACTTTGTTAATAAAACATCATCAAGAGAAGATATTTCGACATTTTGTTAAGAAATGGTCCAGGACTATATCTATAAAATCCAATTACACTTCAAATATTTCAAACAGATCTTTTCTGTTATTTTAGTCAGTTTTATCACGTTGATGTATGTCCAAGGGTTCGTTTTTTGAATAAGTTTGGTTTTAGTAAGTTATAAGATGTTATTAAAAAGAGGTGCGGTAACATTATTTCTTCATTTACTTTTGAGTCATCAGGGAATATGGGCAGGACCTTGATACCGCGCTCCACTTGGTGCTCACTACTGGGCAGACTCTCCTTCCACTGCCCAGTCTCCAAACTTAAGTTTTTGAGTAACATGTCAGTGCCCTTCGTTTGGACATTTTACACTCAATTCATTACAATGGAAGGAAAGCAGTGTCACGCAGTCCATCTTTTTTTACATTCTTTCTATGGTATGAAAACAAATCCACAGAGACATTTCTCAAAATACATTCTTTTATGTTTCACAAAAGAAACAATCAAGTACAAGTTCAGGATGTATAAATGATGAAAGATCTTTATTTTTAGGCAAACTTTCCCTTTAAGAGTCTAAAAATCTCCCTGCTGATGACTATGAGTTAAGTGTGGACGCCATGGGGTTCTGAACTTTGGGGTTAGAAGAGTACAGTGACCCTGTGGCATCTGACACAGATTACAGCCCCCCTTTTCTCTCTTTCTCTCAGACACACTCTCACTGCAGCGCAGACACAGATCAGATCTGACTGGATTGAAAAATAGTAGTGCAGGCAAAGCAAAAGACGTTCAGATATGATTAAGTCTAGATATCTTAAATCCCATTCACTATCTGAATGACTATCAGAGTTTTTCGCCCAAGCTGTTTTGCTCCACGATTCATCCCTTTTTTGTGAAACACAGCATTATCATCGTCCCATTCTATTCACAATGCTGTATAATACGGAAGCTGTCTGGCTTAATCAAATGTGCGGACGATATATTAAAAACCACAAAGGAAATATACAGTTCCTTCAAGTAAACTAGTGTGCATCGATTAAAGAAAAATTATGTTTGGACTCACCTAAGAAAGTGTTGGAGATGAACTCAGACACCTGGTTTCCAGAGCGACTCATCTCAGACAGGTGTGTCAGCTCTCGGTTCAACATCCTCTTGAACTAAAACACAAAACAACATGTCTCAGTAAATGCAAATCAGTATTTCTGAAGTTATCTGGTGCTGAAATTCTCATTCATATCCTCTGTTAAATACCCTCACAGACATAAAACACTAGAAAATGTACCAAAATGTACAAAGAATAAGTTTCTCACACAAACCTTAATGTAACCCCAGGACACTGAAAGCAGGTAGTTGACCTCAGGCATGTTGAACTTCAAGCTAATAGACTAAACCTCACTTTTCTTTTCTCTTTTGGATTATTTTACAATAAAATCCTTCTCCCCACCATCTCTCCTGATCTCATCTCTCAGTAATCTGTTTGACATCCCAGCCAGCTTTGGAAAAAGCACGGATAGAAAAGAGATCCAGACAGAATTCTATGAGATCTGCTGTGCTCCAGAGTCCAGCCTGTCTCCTGTCTTTCTTTCTCCGCCTGGGTAACTTGTTTCTGTCTCTAGTTTACGCTCTCGCTCTCTCTCTCTCTTTCTGTCTGCCCCACTCTCTCTCCTCCCTTTATACACATCCCTGCCGCTGCTAGCCAGAGAAGGACACATGCTTAGGCACACACGCACGCAGATACGCCCTAATCTGCATACTGATGGTGGTCATGCTTAAAAGACTGTAAAAGATGCTAATCAAATTATTGTTGTGCTTTTTAAGATGCACTGTATCATGGTGGATAGCATCGTACAATGCAAAACAAAGAAATAAATCAAACAAAGCATAACTTCATTGTAGTACATTGCAGTAAGTAAGTCATGGCAACATATGTTTCTTACATTCCTTTACATACATAACTTATTAAACCAAGTTTGTACAGACAATCTTAGGTACAAATTGGAAACCAAGAACTGTGTATAAAGTGTAAAAAGGAACCAAAGTTATGATTTCTGGTCTTTGGTGATGTTTGTTTGTTTTCTCATCATTAGATTAGAGAACATTCTCTGCCTCTAAAGATGCCAAAATTGTGCCAGGATCAAATGCCATGGAAACAGAGCCGCAGAAGTTTTTCGATGCCAGACAAGAGTAACATGAAGTTCACAGACGAACATGCGAACTAAGATCATTTTAAATCCTAAATATATGTTTTTAATAGCCGTACTCCAAAATTAAACGTAAAATCTCATTCTCTTTGCAAAATAAGGATATTTAGATTCACATATATTTATTTAGCAGACGCTTTTTTGTATAAGCTTACAATAAGCCATAATTACAGGTAGGACTAAATCTGAATCTAGTATAATTTTTAGAAGTTTACTGTTTTAAAATGTAAACTTAATAGTTTAAATGATTAGTTTACTCAAACTATGTTTGTATAAATCTGCAGTGGTAAAATGAAACAAGAAAGTCAAACTTTGCAACGTTTGCGATTTCTTTTGAAATTTCCAGAAAAGATAAAAAAAGACTTATAGTTAAAGATTAAAAAAGTGCTTAAAAGTGCCAGCTAAACCTTGATCGAAACACACCAAGGCTCGTTTCGTAAAAGACATCCTCATATATTAGTTTCATTAGTATGAAACCCCAGAACCAAAGCTGAACCTGACCTAAAAAACAAACAAGCTCACCTCATTCCAGCCTTTTAATGCACCAAACTTTCTCCTTTTCTCAGAGTAGCACAGTCCCATTGTTGCCGTGATGCTGTTTCGTTCACTATGGATGAGCATGTGCCAAGCAGCGCCTGAGTGCTCACTGCGACGGGTGTCAGGAAATGATTTAGACAAAATGAAGACTGATTCACTTCACGGTAGACGTACCCCCCCACCCCACAGACCCTCCCCTCTCCTGCTGTCTGTAGCCTCAGGTAGAGATGCCTCCAACCCACGCTGCTCATGTTCTGACTGCACACTCTGGGTGGATCTGATTAAATCACCAGTTGAAAAACTTCAAAGGCTTAACAGGAAAACTGTTTTTATGTTTATGCGTCGTGACTAAAAGACTGGATTTTACCATTTGTGTTGTCTTTACAATTTAAAATATTTATTTGATAATTAAAATGTGAAAAAGGTATATTTATATTATTTTTGCAATGCACGAATAATTTTATTTTAATATTTGGAAAAAACGGTTTATTTTAAATAAAGCCTATAACATTTATTTACATTTAATATTTAATGTATGTTTTGTATGTTATGACAAACCAACTGCAGTTTGATTGATATTAATTGGAATACACATTTAAAAAACATGGTTTTGGAAATATTTTAATACGTGGTTATCTCATTTTGGAACCAAACTCAATATATACATATATACATATATATATGAAGAGTTTATATGAAGAGTTTATATTTTTACTGTGTATATATATATATATATATATATATATGTATGTGACATTATATTTTATCTAATGCATTGCACATATTAAATTAAAAACTTGTTTATGTCTGTAAATTCTTTTAAGTGTAAAGCACATTTCACAATGAGTACGAAATTTCCGCACGTTAAAAAATAAATACGACCACATGTCCGTCATAAAAAAATTCGGACTGGGTTAGATTTTCTGTGTTTTTCGCATCCGTAGCAAGTATTTTAAGAGGCCTTTTTTAAAGCGGGTTTAATACACGGACATCAGCTTCACTCTAGCATGCGGTTCATGTCCGGCATCTTTTAGCGCTGGGACGGCTCCATATATCAGTTTCAACGGTCTCCAAATCCAGCGTTATATCCACAGTTTATATAACATTCATCACCCAAATGCAGTCAAACAAACACCTGAACTTCGCGAACGTATGCTCTCTCTCTCCTGCTTACAAGAGAAAGTGACGTCTGCGCATGCTCTTCACTACCATGTGGCCGTGCCGCCTGCTTTTCCGGGAGAATTGTCCAATAACGGACTAAGAAAAGTTGTTACAAAACAGTTATGTTCGGAAAAAACTTTCCGAAACCTGTACGATCGCTGGGGGAGTGCATCGAGCACAGAAATACTAAGTTACACTATAAATTGTTGCATAAATAAGTCTACAGTCAGGTAATGTGTGTCCGTCCTGTATTGACTTCATGCTCTTTATCTCGATCTGATTACTTATTAGGGTAAACAAAGCAATAAGGTCAATGATGAGGTCAGTGCCAATAACACAAACCTGCATGTAAAATAAGTGTATAATTATTGATGGGTGACGTGTTAAAATGTTCAGTAACTAATTCGACGATTTCCTTTTCACGCAAAATCTATAAACACACACAGAATAATTTACTGTATGTGCTAAAGTTACGATACATTTTTATTAACTCTCAACTTTCAAACCCTCAGTAATGTATATTATTGTTAATTTGTAATGAATTTTCATTTTGGGTCATTATCCGGAAGCAACATTAACTATATGCTCATTGTGCTTTTGCGATTGACACTATCAGTGTTCCGTGACAGTATCTCAAGATCGTACGTCACTGATGACACTGCCAGCACAAACCTCAACAACCACAAACTGTAAACATGCCATATTCATCAGCACTTAAACCAGCATACAAAACAGCGCTGACCCTGACTAACAAATAACACGCCTATACTTGTAAATGATGTCAATAAAATTACTAACGCACAAATCATACCGGCTTATTATCTGTGTGTACAGGCACGCGCACACACCAAAAAACAGACAATAACAAAATTTACTTCAGCAATATTTGTGGAACACCACAAGAGGGTATCTAAACCTCCACACTGCATCTCATCTTCTTACATTTCATCTTACATTTATTACCAAATGCCAAGTTGAAGAACTACTACACAGAAAAAGCAAACGCACTATAAATCACAAAACTCAATCATCTGATCCCTATTAAAGAACCAAACTGCACTGCTACTGTTCGGTGCAAAAACGCAGAAAAGCAAATGTGAAGTTTGTCTTTAAGCTCTTTGGCAAGAGCAGAAATTTTGGAACCCTCAGGTAAAGAGGGAGTGGACATGCTGCTGTCTCACCTTGGTAGAGGCCATGTCGCTGACGGAGCGATACGTCTGTATGGTCTCCAGCTGGTCCAGGCACCAGTCAAGCTCCTCCATGGTCTCCACGGCCAGCTTCTGGTAGGATTCATCTGGGAACAGACACATGGACATGCATTCAGGATCCAGCCTCTGCTGCATGGCCAGAAAAGGTGGTCTGAAGGGTGCAGTGCAGACAGGGGAACAGTGATATTTCATGGTGGGCTGACTGCTGCTGATGATTCTGCAGTGATAAATGCTCCACTGGATTAACAATTCACTGCACGCTCCATAGTCCTTTCCATTGAGTCACTGTCTCTGTATCCAACTCACCTACTGTGTAGTTTGTCTGGCAGTGTGTCTTTGTGTTCAATCTCTCTCTCGCTCCCTCTCTCCCTCCCTCTCTCTCTCTCTCTCTCTCTCTCTCTCTCTCTCACCTACTGTAGCATTGCCTTGTGCTGATGTGTCAATGAGCCTCAGACCCAGGGGATCTTAGTGGGAGGGACTCTGCAACTCATTCCTTCTATCTCACTTCTGTTTCTCTTTTGCACATACGCAAAGTCTTGTCACATAACATTATAATGAGAGTTGAACTATTCGTTGAACCTTCTCACGAAATGAGGGAAAATGCAGTTGATTGAAACCAAACTGAACAGAGAATGGTCATGATTCATGCTCGATTTTTTTGTTATTCAGTTATCTTGATCCCACGAAAACACGACCTCCTCCGCTTAACTGTGAAATCTTGAGCAAAACAAAGAAACTGTATTTTGCAAAGTGAAAATTGAGGTTATTTAGTCGCCCTTAGCACATTTTCCTTTCGAATTCTCATTGCACTTACATGACCGAACATTTCATCTTCCAGTTTTTTATAATCGTGATTCTTCCCCAAAAATCTCATTACAGTAATATAGTGATTTTAATGCATTGTAGAAACAAAAATGGAGAATGGAAATAGATCAATTAAATGGGAGAAAAAGTGTTTTTTTAAGAATTTGGCAAAAATGATTTGTCATTTATTTTAATGTTTTGGGTGTGAATTACAAACTGTTTTGATGTCCATCCTAATACTGTAACTCATTTTTCTAAACTGTCAACGTTGAAAAGAAATCAGTGACCATTAGTACAGGGATCTAGAGAATAAGCTTACACAGTGAAAAGATAAGGACAATGAATCAAACACACACAAAAATGGAGGTGATCTGTCAGTTTCAATGATTAAAGTAAATGTTTAACTCTGATCCCTCAGTAGACACAAGGTGTTATCTGCATTATGCACCAGCGAAAGAACCCCTTCCATTAAAATTTTGATCCCCACGAAAGAGCTAATGAGGTGAAGGAATGAAATCAAAGCCGAGGCTGTGTTTGCAGGAGCAACACGAGAGGCAAACTTTACTCCCCTTGTTGGCCTGCATCCAGCCAAAGCTCAACAGGAGCCAAGCAAAGTAAACCACTTCCCCTGGGGGTGAGACACCGCTAAATCATGGAGCAGATTTCTGTGCGACACTCAGGCTGGAATCTCCCCTCGGGCTACAGCTACGGCCGGTTTGAGTCATTTACATACACAAGATCATTGACAGGGTGACCTTGAGAACCACTGACAAGTTTATCTGTTCACGACTTAAAGATTTTGAATACACAGATAGAGTACAAACTCCCTAAGTGTTTTACATCTGAAACATGCAAATGCAGACATAAATACAAATATACTGAACTTGCAAGCATGCATTGCACATACTGTAGTAAACAACGCTTTCTTGGATTATAAAACATTTTAGAACTCTATATTGATAAAAGTTTATGAATAGACACAACAGCCCGAGAAGCAGAAGCTCGCTGATATGGTATGGGTGGGACATCTTCACACACACGCTCTAAGCGGGGAACCAATCACGACAGAGCTGGTCAGCTTTTCTAATCAGAGCGTTTTGGAAGGAGGGTCTTTATATAGACCAGAAAAAATCCAGTCGTTTTGTTAGAAGAGAGACAGCGGTGAACAATAGACTTGAAATATTTAAATTAGAAACATGAACATATATTGTTAAACACCCAAAAAACATAATCAAAGCCTCAAAAACAGCAAAAGAATGGATCCTTTAATGCTTATATGTTCCAACCAAATTGCCTACTGTATGTGAAATTAATAAAGATAACGAGTTGCATGCAAATGTCTGTACCATTAAACTTGTTGTGCACTATTATCAACTAGCATCCTTGCACTAACCGTGTCAGAAAACTAGGTTTTGGATCTTAAGACTAAACTAACAGTACAAGAGGAAGCTGTTGACGCACATAAGCCGTTTTTCACAACACTGAGAATGCAACTTGTACTAAAATTATAGTGGTGTTACCAAGTCTACACAATTTTTTGTAGTGTGACGGCTGTTTTAAAAACCGTGAAGCTCTCCAGTAACAAACTTCTTTATTCAACAGTTAGTGTTGAAATGTGTCAAAATGTCCTGCAGTGGGGTTGAAAAAAGAAATACTGCAGTATGGTAGTCCTATGATTGGTCATGTGGCAGAAATACCACATACATCAACTAACATCAGGCAAGCGCTTCAATAAATCTTACCCCTGGAGTTTAATTGATGAATTACTCACAAGAGTTTCGGAGAGCACTTGTTACTTAAGTGACCACATCCAACAGAGTCATTGAAGTAACATGTGCGTGGCCATTGTAAAAGTGAGAGAAGGGTTTGCATAAACCATGCTGACGTCTGTGAGGGATATGCCGCATAACTCTCAATGAATAAGTTCATTTTAGAAGAACCTCCTGTGCTCAAGATGTTTCACATATGGAGGTGATTTAAACTGCGTGTGGACATCTAAAGCCTGGCATGGATACACACAAATATCGGCATTAATATGTCATCGTCACGGAAGCTTTAAAGAGAACAAGTTGGCGACTTCTACGAGGGGCCTAAATGAAACCAAGCATGTGCCACTGTAAGCTAGCGATGCCCTTAATTATGGCCAGGAGCATTCTGCCAATGGTTCGACTGTAGTAATTTATAGTAAAATATATAAATATACACATTTATTTGTACGCATACATATATAAATAATGTTAATGATAAAACAGCAGATTAAAATGTTGTTTGCACTTTTAATCTGCTCAACAACAAAAAATATTACTGAGAAATTGCCGACACGGCACATTTTCAGTAATGTCATACTGAATTTGCTCTTCTGTTCAAACAGAAAGCGCTTACACAATCTGGTAGATTGTGCAGTTGACTATTAGATTCACAGCGCAGCAAATGTCATGTTTCACAATTTTGTCTTGCTCAGCCTCATGACAAACTATGAATGGACTCTGAGACCCTCTGAAGTCAAACTCTTCCTTGCATACCGGTGTGACTTTCAATTTAGCTGTACCACTCTATGACTCCCTTTACAAAACATCATAGTGTATATTTACCCAGAATCCTCTCTGTCCCACAAAACCAGCCCTGTGAGAGCAGTTGGTCTTTCCTCCAACCCCCCATTCCCATTACGGCTGTACACTGCCTCTGTGTCTGCTCGTGTCCCCAGCCACACTGTTGATATATGGGCCAGGTTTTTTCAGATTCTGCCTGTGAGAGCCAAAAGTCAACAGCTTCCCATTTCGACCGGTCTGCTGAATGTGACTCATAAAGCTGCATACGTATGACAGCTGAGTGATTCAGATGCTTTTGATAGTCACGGCCATTTCTTTGTCATTTCAAGATGAAGAGGCCAGGCTGATGCTTTTAAAATGTCTTACCCGCTGAAAAGCAAAAGACTCTAACAGTAAAAACTAAAGAAAGAGACATAATGAAGACGTCTGAAGATTGTCTGTCTGGCTCAAAAGAAAAGAAGAGTTTCTATGAAACATTAAGTTCACATTAAGTTTCAATAGTTCCAGTTCTTAAAAGCAACATTTAATTACTTTGATCAACTTTCTAGATCTAACCGTAAACTAAGAAAATGTTGGTTGCCAGGAATTGGTAAAGTATGTGCTTGCTTTGTTAATAGACGGAGTTAACTTCTGGTCTGTGTTTGTTGATCGGTCTGGTGAGTGGCAAATAATATAACAATCTTTATTTTATTTTATTTTATTTTATTTATATTACAATTTTCTTGTAAAAAAAATTAATATGATTTTCACAAGTTGTAACATTTTATTGTATTGTTATGTTGAATGGGTGCTGTAACTGTCCCATTTAAGTTTAGCCAAGTAATGCCTGTTCTACTGGTAACCCAAAATAATACTCGCTAGAAATATTATAGAAATAACTTGCTAGCTGATGTCATTAACTTGCTATTTCCTTTGCTTGTTATCAGAAATAATCTACAGGGACTCTATTATTCTTTGCGGAAGTGATCTGAAAGTTAAATTAGGTCCACAAAAGTATGCATGCGCAGAAAAATTTGCTCATGTTGTTGTTTTGAAACCATCTTAAGTAGATGTTCTTGGTCTTTTGCAAAGCAGAATTCTAGGTGTTTGCTATAGGGTGTTCTAAGGAATTGTTAAATGGTAAAAAACAAAACAACGAAAATCCTTTTTCTGATTTAGCTTTATAGATGTGGTTTGGGATTAGGGGTGACACTATATACACCAATATTGACAATAACCGTGAAAATAAATAACATGTCATTATTATTAATTTTGTGATAATAAAACACACATAATATAACACATATAAATAATTCAAGCTTTGTTTTAACCTTTTTCCTTAAGAGGCACAAGGCTTACAAATTGAATGAGTGTGATTCCTTGACCAAAAAGAGAGCGAAACCCAAAGTATTATTTTTTTAGATGAAATAGACAGATTAATGTGTATATATATCTATCTATCTAAATATAAAACAAAATGAATAGATATTGCGATAATATCATGAATGTGAATAATTGGCGATAATGGTGTGAAAATGTTTTTAAAAAAATCTGTACATTTTACACAAATCTATTATCATTATACCTAAATTTGATTATTTTGATCCAAATGACTTAAAACACGGTTAAAAATTTAAAGTGAGAGACTTTCACATATATCTAACCCACACATGTCCTAAATTAACCCAACATGAGTTATTTACTGGATCTAATGGATCGGTGCGTTTAAACTGACTGAAAGGCGCTCTAGAGGACGAGCACATGTTTGTACTTTGGCTCAGATCGTTGGCTCTCACCATCCCACTCTTGTTTTTGTTTGTCTGGGCTTTGCACGTCGGCAGTGGGACTAGAATGGAAAATAGCCCAGTGAATCAACTGTGTCACTGGGGTCACCTGCACTCAAAAAGAGTAGGCCGACATCCTAAAGTGACAGCAATGCCTTTCTGCTGTCCAAATAAAACCGAGTGCGGAGTCCTACCAACTAAAACAAAGCGTAAGTGTTCTCAACAAGCAAATTATTGGAGCAGTTACAGTTAGTTTTTCATTAAATGTGAAGTGTAACAATGCTTCTACAATGAATTTGGGTGAATAATGAACCATGTCATCAATAAAGTATGTGAATAATGACCTTTTTGAAAACGATTCCTGCACAAACAATGTTTTTCGACATTTTTCCACACGATTTGCATTTGGAGCAGAAAGTATATTGTGTAGGTTATTTGACATTTATTGCTCCTAAGAAACACAGTGCTCGGGGGTCTCTCACAGTTCGCAATGCTGGTTTTTATTTCAGCCTACGTTCAGTGCTGGCAAACAACGCTTTCCACTCCCTCCCTCTCCTTTGCTTTCTCTCTTTCGTGTCTGCAACTCATCTCATGCTCATTTGACAGCCTCCACAATGCACCATAGAGAGCTCTTGGCCAGAAATTACTTTAGGGAAGGGAAGCCGGTCAGCTTTACAGCTCTGCTGACGTCAATGGCATAATTCAAATACTAACCAGGGCGCAGGCTTTGCAAGACCTGCACCACCACTTTTCAACCTGGCTGAGCGTAAAATAGGGACTGGAGTTTTTGTGAGGCCGGAATGCATGTGAAGAAATCTTCAGATGAGTTTGAATGAGATTAAGACCAAGAATAAGAATGTTGGTAAACAGGTGCATGAGCAATATTAACATAAATGTTTTTACTGTATTTGTCTGTATCTAGTCTTTTTCCGGACTTTTTAAGCGCTTTGGTCAACCACGGTTGTTTTTTAAATGTGCTATATAAATAAAATTAAAAAGAAATTGAAATGAATAAATAAAGTAATAAATGGTTGTAAAGCTGTAGTTAACAGTGACACTACAAAATAAAATCCCATACTAATTAAAAGTCAACAAAACACTTTTTTAGCAATGAAGGAACGGATGTTTAAGAAGATTTTACCCAAAAAAATTAACAAACAATTAAACAAACAAATACATCAAAATGTAGAGATATTTCAATTTATCTTTTTGCTTTAATAACCGTTTACTCATTACTAGTCTCCGCAGCCAGAACCTATCAACCGCTTTCTTTGGCCTAGACCTGCCCAAGAGGACATATGACTGACAGGTAAAGCAACCAATCGCGTTGTGTTTTGTGCCGCGACATGTTTAAAGGAGTGGAATAGTCCCCAAAGTAACAGACTGGTGTACATTCATGAACGTGTCAAAAACTGACAGCAACAAAATTATTATAAATTTATACAGTGAACCTCGCATACTTTTGAGAATTTAAGCGTTTGGTCGATCGTGATGAATTCTTATAGCAACCGTTGTAAACACTGCAGCTTACTTTTTTAGATCAGACGGCTTTGTGTTGTTTCCATCGCGACACGCATGTCTCCAGAAATCCTGTGAAATTTTACCAATCAGATGACGAATTTGACATTCTGAAGTGTTTCCAGAAAAGTGTGCATTATGCATCAGACGTTTAGCCAACAGTCTGCGGGTGTGACGTCTGAGGCTGAGACGAACTCATAACAGACACACAGCCTGAGTGTCTTCATTTACTCAACCTTTAGTTGTTCCAAATCTGTATACATTTCTTGGTTCTGTTGAACACAAAAGAAGATATTTTGAAGAATGTAGGAAAACAGTTCTGGGACTCTTTGGAAAACCAATGTCATTTTTCCTACTATGGTAGTCAAAGGGGTCCAAGAGAACAGTTTAGTTACATCCATTTTATCCCAATATCATTCTCTGTGTTCCTCAGAAAAAACACATTCATACAGATTTGGAACAACCCGAGGGTGAGTAAATGAAGACAGAATTTTTATTTTTTGTCGAACTGTTCCTTTAAGATCTGTCAAGATTTTACAACGAGGGTTCATGTACCACAAACAACATCAATCTCGCACGCACTAACATGCAAACCCACACGCACACGCTAGTACGCCGGCATTACTGCATATACATGCATGGCTTGTTTACATTGCAACACTTCATCAAAAACAATCCACTGTAATGTGCTAACCACAAAGACTTTGCTATGCAATACACAACCAGAATAATCAACATGAGCACATGTAACTTTAATAAAGTTTTTGCATTGCATGCAAAAAATTAAATAGGCATGCAATTAGTTATGGGTTATAAAAAATAGCTTCACGTCCTGATATTTATTACATTAACAACCACATAGAGTAGCGGCCCCAAAACTATCCCACCTGAAGTAATTTAAATGAGATGACAAAATATAAAACTGATTTCAATCTGCTAATAAATGATATCTGAATTGTGATTACTTCAACTTTGATATGACTTTTATACAGCCAGTTGTTATTAAGGTGGTGGATTTGTTTTAAGTACATTCCCTTCATGTTCACACAGGTGTTCCAGCAGAGCAACCACAGGTGTCCAGTAGCTCTTAACATTTAAAAATTTTTTATAAATGCTTTAACTTTAATATGTGGCTTAATATTAATATCTAATGCAATAATATTCATCCATTTCTAAGTGTGGTTTAGTTAGCCAAATACTTTTTCACGGCCACTGTAGCTACAGTATAAAGGGTCCAGTGTTTTTCAGTACAGACTTTGTCTTTAGCCTGATCTCTGTACTCTGTACTGGCACAGCTGTTTAATTCTGTAAGCGTATCCCTCAGCCGTCCCACCTGTGGCTCATAAAACCTGTATTCTGCCTGACTGCCAGCTTCACGACCTTCCTCCTTCAGTGTGTGTGTGTTGAGAGAGGAAAAAAATAAACACAGGCCTGAGGATGAGACCTCTATCCCTGAGGAACCTGGCTCCCGACAAAAGCTCTTTTCTTATTTTTCTTTCTCTCTTTCCCTCCCTCATTTTTCTGGAAGTGTTTTACAAAGCTGCGGTTCACAGTCAGGGCAATGGCAAATGGGCTCTATGACGACATCAACAATAAAAAAGGGTGAAAGGATGATTTTAAATCTCTGTCTTTAGATTATACTGGAGACACATGTAGTTTGTATGGTAAAATCTACTGTACATACTGCATGAATAAAGTCATTGCATATGATTCTCAAAATGTGATTCTGCATTATCTTAACTCATCAGAGTGATTAAAATAAATAAACAATTTAAAGAAATGTCAAGTTACATCAATTTAACAAGTTGAGTTGTAGGGACAGTTTTATAATACTTAATGTATAATGTAATGCTCCTAACAAAATATAAAAAAAATTTATGATCCTAACAAAATATAAATTAAAAGACTTTTTAAAGTATTTAAAATGGTGAATAATATATTTGTATGTGGCATTTACACTTAATTTGTGCAAAGTTATTACATTAATAATAGACTATTCCTTAATAAACGTGTATATTACAAAGTAGAACTCCGTACAGAGTGTACTAACAAGCACTGTTCAACAAATCTGCAATCTAGCATCTTTAAAAAGAATAACAGCAATATCCTCACGCTGTTTTATTACTCACATAACAGGTCAAAGAGACACTGCAGTGCGTAAGGAGTGTGCAGAATACTCTTATTTCCTCTGGCATATACTTACTAAGCCAGTGGGACACAAGCGAGCACAACGTTCCACCTTTTCATTGTGGTTGTGCGTGTGCTTCTTCCTGCAGGACCATGTGGTCTCGGTGCGCTCAAACACACAGGAAGTGAAGGTAATAGTAGGTGGGTGGCGACTGACGTCAATGAGGCTGCAGAGGCCTCTGAAACAGGAACCAAAACACCCCACAATGACTTCCCTCCCTCCTCTCCAGTTTTGGCTCGGTAGTTCATTGGCTTAAGCTTTTACATCTAGACCACACTTACGCACATATAGATAAACACGCATGCAGGTGCATTTACTACCACACATGCTGGGGTAACATTTCCTAACTGTTGTCTGTTAAAGCAAAAAACGATATCATATTAATATAAATAAATATAAATATAAATGACATGATGTGCATATTCTTCACATTTTCAATATGTCATTAAGCTTTACATTACAATGCAATGAAGAAATACATGCGTCCCATGAAGTCATGATGTAAATGCAAATGCATTACCATTATGTGAATGAATGAGACCTCAGTAAAGTTTTACAAATCCCAATGTGTCTAAAAATGGTTTCTTTTCTTATAACTAAAAATAGAAAATATAATTATTTTGTACCGTTTACAATTTTATATTTTTTGATGTTGGGGTTAAAAATGACCCAAACATATTCTTCACATGTTTCATGAGACTCAACTATTATACATCCTCACCAAAACCCCAGAAGAGTTTCATGAACTTTGCAGAGCTGTTCACACATACTCATACTCTTTTTTTAAGTATGCATGCTTACGCAAGCGTGAAAATCTACATCCGCACAAGTATGTGCAACAAACACACCTTATATAATGTTCCGCTGTCTCTCACACACCGTCTCCATTGTGTGTTTGTGTGAGGCGTCATAAAAACATATGATCTTACTCAAACTTTCATTCTTTCCCTTTCACCCACACGCACCCTCGCATGTCTTTGTTCTACAAAGACACTGGGCTTTTTATGCCTTTTAGATAGACAGAGGTGTAGTAACAATCGAACAATTCTTCAAACGAGACAACAATACTGTATGTGCTGCTTCAACTCAGAAAACATACATATAGACTGTTTCAAAGTGACAACATAAACAAACGTTACTGCGCATGCGCACTTTTGTGACCCCAACTGAACTTTCGGTACACGTTCACAAACAATAGAGTGCCTGTAGATTATTTCTGATAACAAGCAAAAGAAATCGAGAAGAACCGTTACTTGGCTAAACTCGTCTGTCCAATATTTTTCATTTAGACTGCGATACCAAGCTCAACCGCTAGATGGTGAATATAGCATATGGTTTCTTTAAATCCGATCAAACTATAGGACCCATTCAACAAACTGTTTATTAAATAAAATGAACATACAACAAAATTTAACAAATCGTTTAATGCAATTATTATACAATAAAATTATAATTCAAATGAATATTAACATAAATTTAATTAAATATCATTCAATTAAATATAAGCAGGTAGCCAAACACAAAACGGAAGTTAACTGGGGGTGAGGCGCGCGAGTGTACGAAGAAACAGTCTATAAGTACATGGCTTGAAAATGAAGTTTGTTTTTTGGAACTATTAAGTGACACTTTAGGTGCTGTATTCTCCGAGGCACTTTTACGCAACTGAAAACGGCAGGAGCTCGGCTGAAAACACATGCTGCAAGAGCATTTTTCAACTCAGGGGGCCCGGTCGAGAGCCGGCGCTGAGCGTGGGAAAATTGCGGAACGCCGGCGCTGTGCGCATAACAAAAAAAAGGCTAGCTGCTCTCGTCTTTAAAAAACGCAGCTTATCCATAGGAAACAATTTTTTAAAAAGCCGTACACCGGCAGAAACGCCTCGGTGGACACAGCCCCTTAGTGATTTAAAGTACATTTCACCCCCAAAATTACTGCAATACAACTGGATATTTTACTTCTGGAATTTATGAATTTATGTTTCCTAAATGTTAATATTTAAAGAAAATGTGACATCTACTGTATTAGATACAGGTTGACGGTATCCTACACTATTCTGCTTTATATATGTATATATGCTAAAATTATGATGTGTACAAAATCTAAAGATATGATACATGTGTTACATATCAGTAAGTTCAAGGATGTCCCACAGACAGTATTCAGAATTAGTAAATAACATTGTTTTAATTATCTTACCTGACAGGCTGGCCTTGGTCACCGGGGGCTGACTGTTCACTGGTGATCTTCTATTAAGTCAAACAAAGGAACTACTGTAAGATAACTTCACCCTCGATTATCACTATACAACAACAACATAGCATATCTCATTCAAATATTTTTATGACACATTTTTCGCAATCAGTTTCTGAAAAAGCTGCTGGAAGCTGTGCGGACGCGGTTGTGCGCGAAACGGACACGGATCAGTATAACCGGGCCTTTATAGTACTGGTTGTGTACACAAAAGGGTCTAATGGAAATTAAACAATGTATAAATGGGAATAAAAAACATAGGAGCTGCTAAATAACTTATTTTATTTACTATAATATACATATTCTTAATAATTTATCCTTAATATTACGAGAACAAAGGTCAGCATCCCTCAAGTCTAGTCTACCAAAATTAGGCAAGTTCTGCCATCTTGTGGTGCCTTCTCACTTTGCAACTTTAATAAATGCATATACATATTACTTACTTGCTGGGCGGGCACTGTACATTTGTCAGTACTGTAAAATTATTCCTGACAGTGCGAAGACTGGCAAGCACCTATTGCACAAAAACACAGCAACATGAAATACAAAGGCAAATGAAAAATACACAGAAATATTCATATCTGGACATATAAGACAAACTAACCTGAGCAAAAGGAGTTACTATGAGCTCTTCACTATGTCTGAGAAGCAAACACACAAAGAAGACATATGTAAAATAAATTCCAAAATGTATGCTTTTGTGTAATTTATGATATAATATAACTTGTCATAAAAGTCTAAATATAAATATATATATAAGAATATATGTGCTTTTTTCCTCTCAATTTTTATGTTCAGCTCATTTTAAAAGGATTTTTATTGGTTTTAAACACCTTATGTAACAGAAAATACTGAACAGCAAAAGATCAAATGTGAATGGCTTATTTGATGCAGTATTTCTGTATTCTTTTTATTTTGTACCGCAGCTGTAATGATACAGTATGCATGATTTATTACATAAGTGCTCAGTCCTACACAGAGAGAACTATCTTCCTGCGAAGCTCAGTCAAACCTCCTCTGAAAAAACTGATTGAAGGTATTAAGGGAACCTTAAAGAGTAAGTAACATTAGATCATGAAAATTACATTTCATTCAAATGGTGTCAACAACCTATAGTTTCATAAACCTCATACAAAAGCTTCAGCATCCTATTCAATAGAGAAACACGTTTGCCAAAATGTCACAATTAGCTAACTACGATTATATTTTATTTACCTTTATGTAAATACCAAAATATATCCCAACAAAATAAATATAGTTAGGGGTTGATATAACTGGAAACATTTTGTGGAAATAAAAACAGTGATTGAAAAGGGTTGAGTTCTTACAGCTGTTCGCCTCCAAGGGACGACTTGCGTGAGGGGGACTTGGGCGAAATGTCGTAATCACTGTCCGAGCGGTAGAGAAACGACTCCCGCCTCTGACCGTGACTGGCCATGCTGGGATGCAGAACCATACCTGAGCCTGGTGATGCCTGAAGGTCCAGTGGACTGCAGCCCATAGAGGGGCCATTCTCTACCTCCAAACTAAAGAGAAGAATCAAAATGCTGATTACAAGAAGCTACAAATTTCATAGGTTAAAATATGTACAAACATTTTTTCTCATCTTATCTCTTAAAATGATATGGTCCCATAGATTCGAGCAAAAAGTCTTTACTAGTTTGCTCACATAAAATTGTTGAACAATCTGATTATCATTCTAACACATTTTTTTATATGTTGGCTGCTTGTTAACCAGAAAAATAAATAATGTTTTCAAAGTACCAGGTAGCTACAAATGAGCACTTTGAAGTTTTACCAAGTTTTTGACATCAAATATAAGTAAGTAAATGTCTTTAAAGGAACATTTCATCCAAAAATGAAAATTCTGTATTTATTTAGCCACCCTCAAGTTGTTTCAAGTCTGTATAAATATTTTTTTTCTAATGAACACGGAGAAAGATATTCAGAAGAATGCTTGTAACCAAACAGTGGTCACCAGTGACTATACCATAGTAGGAAAATTGCTTTATAAATTTATTTTTCTGTTGAACACAAAAGAAGACCCAAAAACTACCCTGAGCTCTGAAGTAAGAGGCAGCAAACAATCCTTTTAAAACTACCAAAATCAAATTTAATATCTGCACCTTATGATGGATGACAAAAGTCTATAATGTCACCAGAATATGAAGCATCTCTAAAGAACCACTAATAATAAAATAGATGCCTTTTGAGTCCTTAATGGTTAGATGTGTCATCTAGCAACAGGGGTCCAGTTGGCACTCAGCAGGCAGAGAGTAACAGAAGACAAATTGGTCAGAATTTAAATAAGAGTTGCAAAAAAACATTGAGAAGGATAAATCAATTCAAAACAAGAGCTAATGGAAAACAGCGCTGAACACAGAGGAAAGATCAATAGAAAAGGACAAGGAAGAAAGCTTTCGTGGAAAACATTTCAGAATTGCTGCTTTGAAGAGAAAGGTCACTGAGCTGCCTGCATCAGTGAGAAATAAAGCAAAGAGACAGAAACAAAATGAGAAAAATAATTTCACTTCAATCAGATGAGATCATAGACTAAGTACATTACATATATTACTCTGGGACAAAACATTTAACAATTTTACCTGCCATTAGCAATATTTCCACATTGAAATAAATTACTTCAGGATGATGACAAGTAAGTTCGTGACAAGATGAAAACAATAATAAAAGACATAGAGGAGGCATCTCTGCGGACAGTAAAATAGGCAACAGAGCGATGCGGTTAAAAGGAACTGGGGGAAATGACATTGAGCTTTATGCCAGAGGGTTGTGAATAGTCCTGTCTGACAACAGACTCTGAGGCCAAGTCTCAAAGACGCAGCTTAGCTTAAGCCAGGACTATGCCTTAGTTGAATTAAGATATTTATGTGGCTTTTATAAAAATACCTTACTGATAAGAATACATTACTGGTGTGCATCTCAAAACAATGGCACTGATATTGAAGATATTTCTGAGCAAGTTATATTCAGTTAAGATAGGTCACACATTCATTTAAGTCTGGGACTAGCCTTAAACCATGTCTGTGAAACCAGGCCTTAATGATATAAAAGGCTGTCAGAGCCCTTGGTGAAACAACCTAGCAACCATCACCGTATGTGTGTGTGTGGTAATAGGATGGTGTTGCAAGAGTCTAGTTACTGCTGAAAAATGTTGGATCACCAATAGAGGCATCTAGAGACCAGATGGGGAATTGAGGACCCAAAGGTTTCAAACAACTGAAAAACTAAAGTAAAATAATGAAAAATTATATATATAAATATGTATATATATTATTTAGAACATGTTGCTATGTGGGTGCTAGGGTGTTGCATGTCTAGTTGCTATGTGGTTAGAACTCTAGGACCCACCCCCAATTTGCTATGATATTCAGATTCCCACACTAGAAACAGCTCTGCTCCCTATTTAATTGCAAGTCTAACGGACAATTCTTTTCAATAAGACGCTTGATTTTAGCTATCATTCATGTCTGTAGCACAAACAAAGTAAAACAAGTTGTGCAATAAACTATAACCTTTTGAAGTATTTTATTAAATCCCAAACTATGTATTGAGATGCTAGCATGAGACGAAAAATAACACGCCATAAAAATCCTCTTGACTTACAGATGACAGCACAATAATTAAAAAGATCTATTTTGCAGGCTGTTATATTCATCAAGACAAATGACTTGCGACATCACGGCAAAACAAAACCAAGGAAACAGCAAGACTGTTGCAAGCGATGAGTCTTACCAGGTGTGAGACACGGCCACTGTGAAGCGCCTGCGTTGGCGGACAGTTTTATTCACCACCAATTTTTTGAACATGCCTGGGGAGTTCTGGGCCGTGTTTCTTGCACTGGCTGTGAAATCTGTCACATCAGACTGACAGGGCATGTCTGATGTGATCTCTGTCCTCCGGCTGGCAAGACTAATGGCAGCATCTGGTTTTATATCCATAAGGAACGGTATTAAATCCAGAGGAAAAGGAAGCTGAAGTGTGCTTTGAGTTTCTTGGACTCTATCTATGCTTCCATCACACTCTATTCTGCCCTCTATCCTACTTGTGAGGACTCTGCCCAGCGGGCCCTCCCCTCCCAAGAGTCGCCTTTATGGAACATTCTGGGACCCTGGCGGTCAACTTGGCACAGTTAAGAGCTAGTCTGAAACTTACACGGATTAACAGATGCTAAGTAAACGCTGACTGACACTTAAGGCTCGGGTAGATGTAGTATTTTCGCCTGACATTACTATATGCCTTAAGCTCAGACCGGTGTTAAATGTCATTTCGAAACCTGTATGACTTACTTTCTTCTGCAGTCTACGAACAAATATATTTTATAGAACGTTGGTAAGCAACAACCCTGGCCCACATTGATTTCAATATATGGACACAAAACCATTGAGACATTTCACAAAATATCTTATTTTGCGTTCAACAAAAAATGGCCATATACAAGTATTGAATGACATGAGGGTTAATAAATGATGACAGAATTTTGGTTTTGGAGGGATTATTAGGATTTGAACTGGTTAAAAGTACCACACTTTACTTTAAGTAAACTGTTATTCCACACATATAAAAAAAAATTGAAAAGAGAAAAACTTATATAAAACTGCATAATGGATGCCCTTGTGCTAAAAACAAGCATGGTACTGTATGAATCAATCTAATACTCATGACAATCCTGAACTATTGCCTTTTAATTTCATTTGCATACTTTAGTAAGCACTCAAGGGAGTATGACATCAGCAGTAATGCTAGCCTTCAGTGCACTCATGGGAATGATACAGTTATGAGTGAAAGAGACAAAACCAGCCGATCAGATTTTTTTTAAAGTATCCTCACCTATCCGGGGGCACTGGCGTAATGTCTATCCGCGGCGGGGTATCGAAGCCCAGCGTTGTGGGTCTGGAAATGTGATCTTGCGGACTGCGGGCCCTCTCTGCTTGTCTCCATGACAGTGGCGGCAACACAAGGGTTCCTGAGTGCCGCCTGGGGCCGCGCCAGAGATCTACACCCAAGGTAGCTCCTGAAGACGTACATCCAGAGGGTTCTTTGCTGTCCTAAGGTGGAAGAAAGAACAGCAGATCATCTTACCCCATCAAAATAAACACATAAAGATAAAGGATATTTGCAAGAAAGTAACAATACTGGTAGAAAAATTATTTAGTGTGTTTTATGTAAGGAATAATTGATGACAGGTATGTTATCATCTTTTAAATGCTCTTGATGGTACGGACTACTTTCTTGCACATCTTATTTCAAGCATCCTTTAGAGCAAACGTACACGGAAGCTTGAGCCACGTGGTGTGTGGTATTGTTTCCATCTTAAGCAGTAAAAAAAAAACACGCAAACTTTTAAAAGAGTAGGATTATCAAAATATTTTCGTTATCAGTTATAAAGAGCATGAAGAGGAAAACAAACCAATAGGCTATCAGTGTTTATTAATGCATTTTTTTTCCCTTTAGTCTTTTTATATTTATTCGATTTCAGTAAATGTATTTCTTGTTTTAGTTATGCTTTGTTTATTAAAACGAAACTTTACACTTTTCCATTAACAGTAAAGTTTGACATTATAAACATCAGATCAAGAGCAGGGTGCTGTGTGTGCGCTGATGGCCTGGAGGCTACACTTTTACCTTTCTGTTTAAACTTGGCGAAGTGATATGGAACTGTAATGCGTTCATCAGACCTGGAGCACCTTCATAGGTGTGCATTTAAAGGAAGTTAATGCATACCTGTAGAACGTTTGTCAACCAATCAGATTTAAGCATTCAACAGCCCCGTGGTATAAGTGTTTATAAACACTGAAGGGCAATGTATAAATGAGATCCACAAAAATATTTGAGGGCAAAATGCTGGCTTTAGGAATGGTAGTGGATAGGTATAAAATGTACCACACCATTACTATTTTATTTTATTACTGATCTGAGATGCTCTTGAATCGCAATCTCGAAAAAGACTTCATTTAACTTATAGAAGATGTTCTTATACAGTCAATGGGTGTCATTGTTTTTTGGTTACCAACATTCAATTTGTTTTGTTGAGTTCTGCAGAAGAAAGTCATACAGGTTTGGAATGATACAAGGATTAATAAATTCCTACAAAAGTTACAACATTTTTGGGTGAACTATCCCTTAAAAATGAAGTGTATGAAATTTAGTGGCATCTAGTGGACCAACGACAAGTTGCAACCAACGACCAAAATAGTTGCTAAAAGATGTTCCTTTCCATCATGCCCTTTGAAATCAAGTCTACACTTAAATTCTATCCTACCTTTGTTCCTTTCCCTAGTAATGTTTTTGACACTAGAGATGCTATGTGAGATCTAGAGCACCACACAAAGCAGGTCTCTCATTTATATGACTGATACAGAGCGCTGTTCAGCTTCTACACCACTCCGGCATTTTTGACCACTGAAATATCTTTATATTCGGTGTGTTTATTGGCTGCCTTTCTCCATGTGATTGCACATCACTGTCAGTGAAGCCCCTGGACAACATTCATTTTTAACAGCCTAGCTGGAGTGGATATATGACTGTAAAGTAAGTTTATAGCTCAATTAGGATTGCCCAGAAGAGAGGGGCATTACCAGGAATTCCTCGAGCGCGGTGTGCAACTGACTGCTTTTGTTTGATTGGGTAAGTATCCATATGAGTTGTTAGGCACAGAGGACATGTTTATTTATAGAACAATTCAGTTCTGTTTGAGCAAATCATAAAAACTTCAAATTAATATTTCCCCCTTAAAATTAAAGTAGTTCACCACAAAAAGGAAAATGTTATCATCATTAACTCACCCTGAGGTTGTTCAAAACCTATATACAATTCTTTGTTCTGCTGAAAAAAGAAGATATTTGAAAGAATGTCGTTAACCAAACAGATCTCATCCCCCATTACTCCCATAGTAGGGACAATAAATACTTTGGGAGTCAATGGGGGATGAGATCTGCTTGGTTACTGACATTCCTCCAAATATCTTATTTTGTGTTTAGCACAACAAAGAAATGTATATAGGCCAGATCTGAGGGCGAGTAAATGATAATAGAATTTCATTTTTGGGTGAACTATTCTTTTAAAAGGAAATAAACCAGAGAATACAAAAAAGAGAATACACAAAAAAAATCACCACTTTAAAAATTAACCCGCATTATACTATAATATTATAGTTAATTAATAATTATAATTATATAATTATAATTATAATGCACACATGTGTTGCTTAACGGCCATAAAAATTACATCACAAAGCAAAATCAACTATGCCCCTAAAACAAATATTATACTGGTTCGCTTTTAAATCGAGGGGTAAAATGTGACATCTGGACATGGTTTTAGAAGATTCACCCATGTGGAAATGAATAATTATACATATCACCTTTATAGTCCAATTATGTTGTGAAAACAAAATGTTATAATGAAAATCTCTGCAAGGCATCGGTTTACATATAAATGAGAATGTGCAGTTAATTACATGAAGGACAAATCAATAGTCGGGAAAGGGGAATCCCGTGAGAAGTGTTTGAAGTATCATCTCATCATTTCACTGTGTGGAGATGTGTCAAATACTGAAGCCATTGCAATTTAAGTGATCCCTTTTCCGCTCAGACTGTGAGAGGGGTGCAAAGCAGGACATTGAGATGTAAAGGATGTCATACTTTGAAAAGAATGTTGGAGAACGATAAAATAAAGAGAGCAACATCTTTTCTTTGGCTTATAAACAGAGGGCATGATAAAGTAATATCTTCTCCTAGGCACCGAACCAATAAACATTTAAAGGCGGGATGTCCGATTTCTCATAGCTGTTGTTGATGTTCAAATCAAAAGGGGGACACCTATGCCCCCATTTTCACTTTCGTCAGCGCTCGGCTCGATTAATGTCCATCCTCTGCACTGTGCACCTTACTGCTGATTGGCTACACGGTTGTTTTGGTACTCGGCCCAACTTTGTCTACACAAGCGTAATTCGCAAATCAGACACCCTGCTTTTAAGTAAATAAATATCAAAAAGGAAATGAACTTTAACAAGGAAATTATGTACAGATACTGGCTGTTCGCTGGGAGAATCTGTTACCTTGGCAACCATTCAGATTCCTTTAAAGATGAATCTGATTGAGGGTCAAACGGGTTAAAGGATTGTGTGTAAACACGCACACCAGGTGCTGCGAGATGGCGGGATGAAGGAGGCTGCCAGAACAGCCGTGTGGATCTCGGATTAATATACAACTGAAAAACAGTAATGATCTATGCCAAATCTGCTAAATATGGCCAATGCTTCAGCTTCTGTGTTTGGACACAAAATGCACTTCACAAAAATGTGCCTGCCCATTAAGCAAAAAATAATGGCTTTACTTCAAGTCGTGCAGTTTGGGGAAACGGTTAATGCACAAATCAATAAAGCCCTTAGAGAGCCCTTAGAGTGCATGAACATTGGACGGATTCTCTCCTGTAGCACAGAGAAGCAGATGGGCAGTGTGTGCTCTTAGTTCTTCCCGTGTTCCTGTGGTCATGAGTCACTGCTTGAGTTTCACATACAAACAGTCAGCACTGTACGGCTACACTGCAAATGTTGTAAACAGCTCCAGGGTTTTTATTAGTGGTGTTTGCAAAGTTTTGTCATCATTAGTTTAGCTTATAAAGGTTATGGATTGGAGCAAACTGCTGGGATTAAAGGTCCAATGTATATTTTTTTGCAATTGAATATACATTACTATGTCTTTATTACCTATTTCTATAATGATAAACATGCTTATTTTTTATTACGAACTAGTAAACAATAAACTGTACATTGTACATGAAATATTGTTTCCTTCTTCTTGCCACTAACAGAAAAGTTTGTTGCTGAATGTTGGCGTTTTGGTCTGTTTAAATAGAGCAGTGCTTTCTTATTATATCATTAAATACTGATTTCAAAAACACTAAGCCTAAAGAATTTATTACCAGAGCTACTTACCAATGCAAATGAAACAAATTGATGATGTTCTTCATTTCTTTTTTCTGTCATTCCCTCTTTTCTCAGTTAAGCTATTTACTCTAGTGACTAGTCCTTCCGATTTATTTCCACGTCCCTTCTGAGTAGCTATTCATTTTTTTTAGCCTATGTGTGGGTTTGTGTGCGTATGGTTGTTTGGTTGTTTATGTTCTTGAGGTCTCGCTTGCCTAGAGCTTCCTCATAGTTTTAGTTCTTTGGAAATCTAAGAACAGAACTGAACATAACCCACTCTTTTACAGCCATAGAGAAAAACTGCCTATTTGCTGTATTAAACAAAATAAAGAGCATATCAGGGTAAACATAAGAGATACAAATGAATAAAAAAAGTGATGTTTAAACATTACTGTCTACTTCAAATGAAGTCAATTCAATGCCGCTTATATTTGCTAAGAAAAATGAAGTTTTGCAACAAAAAAAATTAAATGGAGCAGAAATAAATTAAAAACAAAAAGAATGATAAAAATTAGGTATTGACAGAAAAAAATAAGTTTTGCATACAAAAATAAAGTACTGAGAGATAAAATAAAGTTTTGCAAAGAGAAACTTCATCAGCAATGTTTTTGCATCACATAATTAATTTGTAATGCCCCTTAAATTCTGCGTTTCAGCCAACCGTGCACTTGCGACTCGGTTTTAGTTGCATGTGTTTATCTGACATCGTTTTGACGGGGGGGGGGGGGGGGGCGGAGTCAATGGATTGCGGCACGTACAACAGGCCAAGGCATGCTCCCTCATTCCGTCATCAGCCTGTGTCGATTGATCTTCATGGCAGAGTGGCTGCATGTTGGGATCTCAGGTATGTGTAGTAAATTGTTTTCACTCGTTAAAGTTCTGTTTTGTTTCATTCTGTGTACTAAATATGTATTAAAACGTTTGATCAAGTTATTGAATGTACAGATTATTGCAGTGGTCGTGTTAGAAGTACACGCCCCAATTCATTGACTCAACGATCAAAACGATGAGAAATAAACAAAACAAGTGAAGTACAAAGGAAAAAAGTGCACAGTTGGCTGACACGCAGAATTAAAGGAATTAATGAATGAATGAATTAGTAGATACTGCAAAGGAAAAGATTTGTTGCAAAATCATTGCTGTTGATGTTTCTCTTTGGAAAATTTTATTTAAACTCCGAGTACCTAATTTTTCTTTTGCGATTCATTATTTTGTTTGCAATTTTATTTATTTTTTGCTCAATTTTCTTTTGCAAATATATGTGGCATTGTATTGACTTCATAGCTTTAATTGTTGGTTAGAAATGGCGCACAAGATAAATAAATCAATGCCATTATCTCCTATACATGTGTGAAAATGCATTCAGATATCTTACATCGATAGGTGTCACTGCCAAAACGCTCCGGCTCTTCCTCATGTTCTCCGCTGACAGCTAAAGCTCAAAAGGTTCTCCAACAGCATACAAATGGACTGGAGCCAGAAATAAAAGACAAAACATTAGCATAATTTCTCATCAAACCCCTCACAAATTAACTTATTACTTGTGTTAGTGAATAATATGAAAATGACTAACTAATGCGGCTATTGTAAAATGATAGACATTACGCTAATTTGAGGAAAAAAACATAACACAAACAGTCAAAAACAGGGTTATATTTTTAAACCTTAAGAATATTGAGTAAAAAACATTTTTGATTGAGCATCTGGAAATATCAAGACCTCTGGACAGCTGGAGGCAATTCTCATCAAGCAGTCTACTATTATTTGCATCATTCATTGTTATCAAATGGTTCTGTTGTAGTGCTAGTCTAAATCAATAATGATAAAACTGTTTCCTTTTTATTTGCCTTTCCTGTGAACAAATTGTTACAACCTGAACTTTATGGAGAGATGGAGGATGGAGAGATGAATAATGTTGTTTTGATGTGTTTTGTTTCGCATTCTGGAATCCAGTTTATATTCAAGAGGTGAGAAATGATTGCATGGCCTCTTGAGCAGAACTCTAATGAGCCAAATTATATTTAATTTCCACACTCTTTGCTCTGTTATTTTTTCATCTTTCATTAATTTGACAAAGGTGCTCAGTCTTTTGGATAAATTGGCCTAAAATAAAAGATTCTGAAAAACATGAGCTGATGGATTAAATAAATTGGGATTTTATATCAAGAAATTCAAGAAAGTTCATTCAAAGAACTTGGAAAAACCATTGAAAAATTGCAGATTTTCAAGTCTTTCTCCTCAACAAGCAAGAAGGAAGAGATATGCACCAGAATGTAAAACATAGGTTTAGGGGTTTGCATTGCTTTAGTGAGCACATCATCAAAACTGCAGTAATATTGCTAGTGAGTTTTATTTATTTTAGTCATCTTTAAAATACAATAATCTATGTTTTGTGGATTAATTTGAAAATTAACCCAACCTTTGGTTTGAGATGTTGTCTTGTCTCAGAAAATCCCTGGCTGGAAACCAAAAGTCCACTTCGAGCATTTCTTGTTTCTGCCAAACAGACATGTATTGTTTCAAACACGGAAGCTTGAGCTTCAGACACAATATGTTATTTGAGCTGAAACAAAGACTCCATGGAGCTTGTACGCTCAGAATCAGGATATTCACAGAGCTTCTGAAGGTCCACATACCAGCAAAAAACATGCATCTTCTTTAACAAAAGCAAGGCTTGCTGTTTACTTCGATAGAAAAAGGTGTGCTTGGCAAAACTTTACGGGCCTTTATGGACAGCAAAATAACCTAAGAGACGTGACTTGAAAAATATGTATTTAGCCTTTTCTGCCAACCATTTCAAAACCCAGTCAACCTACAAGAAGCAGGATTTAAACTGCTAAATAAAAACCAGATTTATATGAATGAGAATCTAACTTGCTCATAACATGTTACTGTGAATTTCTAACGGATTAAGAGTTTCATTGAACCGTGTGAAATTAAAATTCTGTTCCAAAACATTAGTACAGGTCTGCCATTTACTGTAGTGCGACACTTGTAGCAGCATGGCTCTTAAAGGAACACTCCACTTTTTTTGGAAATAGGCTCATCATCCTATTCCTCCAGAGTTAATAAATTGAGTTTAATCATTTTGGAATACCGTAACACGGCCGTTGGTCAGGTTGGATATGTTGACAGAAGTTATCATATTTCCACATGCGGTGCATGTAATTGGATACAATAATCTATGCTAAAATATGCTAAAAGTGCTATTGCCAGACCCGGAGATCAGCTGAATAGATTCCAAAATGGTAAAACTCAACTTATTAAATCTTGGGGAGTTGGAGAATGAGCCTAATTAAAAAAAAAGGGTTATTTTAACCATAGACTTATGTGTTGTTCATAACCCGGACAATAATTGCGTGCGTGTATCATTGACGTTTGACACCTTGTGACTAAACAAAGGACGCCAATGTGTGCCTGCACGCCGACGTTCAAAACGACAGGAGTTTAAGGGTCTTTATTTTTTAAACGCCTCTAGCACGATTTTTTGGTTTGAAGCACCGAGTCAAAAACTGGCCGACCAATGAGATTGCATGTTTGCATAGTAAAACACGACTTGGTGGAACTCAAGCACAAAACTGTCTAAATTTGTCTCGTTTCGTAAGGGCTGCGTCCTCCGGAGTCTCATTTGAAGCCTGCTACGTCATTGAGGCTGTCTCTTTTCATAAAAGCAGGTAGGACAGATATGCACCCTTCTTATGCAACCTACTTTCACGAGAATTTGGAGGACACATGGGGTGTATCCTTCATTGCTAGAGATTATTCACAATTCTCTGCGTTGGCCAACGTCTGATATTTGAATAAACAGCAGCAGCTGCAAATTCAGTCAAAAATGTGGTGGTTAATTGTTAACAGTTTACAGTTTGTTTCACGTTTTTTTAATCTTAGCAGGCATATGAAGTAATAGGTTTGGAAGTGTTTAGTGATTTTTAAACGTTTAAAATAGAAAGACAAAAAATGCTACATTTGTTTAACTCTTTTGCCATTGTTTAGTGTAGAAAGCTTATACTACCACAACATAGGTGCTGTGTAGAGACTGTGTAAAATAAACAAACTTTTTGTCATTAGAAGTCGCTTTTTTGTATTTTTTGTTACAAAACACGTTATAACACTTAAACCTATGCATATTTTTGATTTCATTTGTATTAGTCAAGAAGCTCTCTTCTACGTTTGCAGCATCTTTACTAAGCTTTCATACTCAGAAACAAATGTATAGTATAATGCAATGTAAGTCGCTTTGGATAAAAGCTTCTGCCAAATGCATGTAAGTAAAAGTACCTCTTAAAATCATGTAGAAATCATTTTAAATAATTTGAAATGTGTGCCAGTGCAACGTGTTGTCATAGCAACTTGGTACTTCCTTATTCCTTTTTTTGCCAGTATGTCCTACGAAGGACGTCTTTTTTAATTCTAAGGTGAGGTTCCTCCTTATACCGCATGCTTTAGAGGATGATCCTCAAGAGGACACAAGGACGGAGCCTTCCGAAACGAGACACAGCTAAATTGACGAAGAGGAAGCAAGATCAATTATTCTTTTGTGTGACAAGCGAATGTCAAGCATAAAGTTGCGCTACGACATCTTGTGTACTGGGGTGTTTCTGTTATTCATAAAGCGGTGAAAATCGTTTGGGTATGAACGCCAAAAAATCTGTGGTGTGGACAGGCCTTAACACATAATAACGTGGACTTAAAGAGTACAATTAGAACATCAGCACGTGTAATCATGAACTGTCTATCACAGACAGAATTACCTTGAAATATTTCCTTCTCTTCTATGATGCAAACTATTAGTCAATTGAAAAGATTCCAGGGTGAACTTGGATGCCTTTAAATCAAGACACAGACCATTTTTCTGTGTCATTTATATGGGAAGCTGCATCATAAACATGATGTTTGCCTGTTTCTGCCATAGTTTGATACTATTGTTTATACTTATATTGTTTAACGGTAATCCTAGGTATTAAATTTAAACACATAACTCACCCTGCAACATTCAACCTACACAACATAAACGCAGACCTGAAATAGTGCTGCTTGCTGAGGAAAGGTGTTCTATTCATGTTCTAACCAATTTATGTCTATTAGACAATTAAGTAGGTGAATATAGACGCTTACATTGAGATTTAAGGACCCAAGATGCAATATAGGGATTAGGAACTGGGATCTTTTCATTTGAATTAGTAACCAACCACCATACATCCTTCATTTATATACATTCTTTGAGCGCGTTATTTTCTTTTACTTTTCACTCTATTTATTATTTACATACGGAATTTTATAAATATATGACACACATATACAAATAAAAGGCTTGTATCATGCATCCAACTGTTATTGGAATATTGTTCTATGGTATTGTTGATTGTATTAAGATGTTCATTAACATTGGCCTGCAGGACCAAATTTGGTCTCTGCCAGTGCTTGAAGTGGGCGTGTGTGTCGGCACTTCTCACATGTTGCTGGTACTTTGCCACTCTTTGACTTTGCGAGTCAAAGTGTCATTGCATGGCTGATTCGCTAGAGCCATGGTGCTAGCATTAGCAGTTAAGCTTTTTTTGGCTAAAGAATGCAGGCTTTCCATCTAGGGCATGGAGCTACCCAATTTCAACAGATTGACCAATCAAAAAGTCTTTACGGCTTCCAGCCAATCAAATTACAGAGGCCAAGCAGCATTTCAGCCAATAAACTAAATTCAGAACATTCAGTCAATCAAATTGAAGGAATTTATTAGACTGAAGAACTATTATCACTGGTAATGAAATGTTAATTTGTTAAAATGTTTTTAACATCATTAAATTAGTTGTTTGTCAATTGTTTCCTTTAGTATATAAATATGTTGTGCCAGCAATGTCCAAATACTGTTTTTTCATTCTAGAAATTTCAAATGTATTAATAATTTGCATATGGGAACGTGTACCATAGAGTACCGGAACCTTTTTTTCCCACTTCAAGCACTGGTCTTTGCGGTAAATAATCTCTCTGGACAACATCATGTCATGCAATGTGTTGTAATTATTGTAGTCAGAATGTTCAATGTTATTTAACAGCACTGTCTGTGAACTATACAATTCCTTGATCCACAGCAAAATCTCATTAGAAAATGAACACCCTCTGGGCTTGCTAATTGTAGTCTCTCTAATTGCTTTGATTTTCTGTTTGTCACAATCCATTCTGTAATTATGTAAGAATTGCATAATTAGCCTACATGTAGGTAGCCTAAGCCACAATCCCCTAACACAGTAAAAATAAAACTTTGATATTCTGTATATTGTATATGTATATGTATAGAAATACACATTAAACGTTTCTCACATGTTTTATACTGTATGCATTAAAAGTTCTTCCATATTCTATGGGGACTATTCTTAAACATAATAATTTTCATTCTGTAAAAAACGATATATACCTTACCCCTAAACCCAACAATAATTTTCTGCATTTTCAAATAAACATAATTAAGTTTGATTTAAAAGCTGCTTTCTTCATGGGCACCAAAAAAATGTTACAATTACCAGTATTTCTTTCTTTAATAGAGACATTTGGTTCCACCACTGTAGGGTTTACCAGGTGCACACACAATATCGCACAACTATTTCAATTAGAATTTCAAGCTATTATCTGATTGCAGTGCAGATGGAAATGTTACATTTGTTAAATTAGAGAGAAAATATTAAGAACATTTATTGTTCACCTAAAAAGTGTCCAGACAAAACATGTGTATTCAATTTAAAAAGCAGATGTGGCCATGTGGTATCTTTTTTAATTGGTATGATGTTCTGACAAATAGTGGTATACTGTATCGAGTGTATCAAATGCAAGTCAGTGTTAAAGAAGGAGAGAGAGAGCTAGTGGAGATATGGGAGTTAGTGGCGGGATGGGGGACATTAGAGGGGAGAGTGGTGATGTGAGATGCATTTTATTTGTCCCATTAGATGTTGTATGCTGGCCCTATTTCCAGGAAAAAAGTCAATAAGAAATTCCCAAAGTCAACAGGAATTATTGTTCCAGCTATGGCTTCATTCCCTACATCAATGTATAACCACTGTCCACATAAACGAACCCAGCTATATATATCTGAAATAAAGGAGGTGCCCACCAACTATTTACTTAACGCTACTAACACCTAAGTATATTTCCCAGTGTATTGTCACAAACCATAAAACGAGTATGAAAGGTTTAGATCTTTATATAAGATGTTTGCTTTCGTTAGATCATAAATCATAACAGAACAAAGTATGAATATAAAAAAATGAAAAATACTTTGACTTAAACCAGTACAGTAAGTCAAAAAGAATATAGCAATTCTTCAAAGTAAATCTTTAAACAAAAGAATAATGAAATGAAAATAACAATAAAGAAACTTATATACTCAGTTCAGGGTTTTAGATTCCTTGGACAAGTATGGACTCACTACTATGAAAGTCAATTTTGTTATTGACAAATGTTATTCCAATGCGACTGAGTGATCAACGCTTTAAGTGAAATGTTTGAATGTGAATTCTGAGGTCAAATTTGATAAATCAATGTATGGCTATTGCAGGGAATGTTGTTCATTGATATAGTTGCCATATAGGTATGTAACCGTTTCAAACAATCAAACAAACAAACATTGCACTTTAAAACAAACAAAGAATATAGATCCCTAACTAAAAAATAGCAGTACAAACAGGCTACAGCCCTCATTGGATTCAATGCAGATGGCAGAAATAGAAGTGAATGAATTAACTGCATTGAGCGCTATGACTCATTGTGCTCGTACTTAACCACAGCAATGCAATTATATTAGTCTGATACTATGTTCATGAAATTTGCATAATGTTCATTAATATTCATGAGACGGGATAATGAGCTTTCACTTTTTCCAGAGCAGACAGTGAAAAGGGTATCTGTCAATAAAGTTCGACTTAATTCATTATTATTCCGAAAAAAGACAGATACAACAGTGTATTAATATTGGCTAAAATATCCAGTAACTTGGCGCTACATCACGCATCCAGTGATACACCTTTAGCAGTAGACGTGGTCTGCGCGTGCACCGGACCTCGTTTGACTTTTAACTCTTCTTCATTTACAACAACCGAGCCAGACTTCACATGGCCTGTCATTTTCATTTAGTCCAACTAAACCTAGGTTTAGTCACGTAATTCAGTTGCACAGCTACTTTAGCCTAAATCACTATTACAAAAAAAGCATAAACACGCGCGAGCCACGACGGCAACACATTGCATGCAGCTGGCAACTTAAATCAGCCTACACAGTCACGATGATCGCGGGACAAGCGAGTCGTAATTCAAACGCTTAGAAAGCAACGACGTAACATTAAGCTTTGTCAACGAAGTGCACGAACTAGTTCACGGTTACATCGTATCATGCACCAAATAATTACCGAGGGGCGCTGGAGAACTTACCTTAAATGCATGCGCTGGCGTTTCGAGAGGACCGTCGCCGATGAATGAATAACATAGGCGTGAGAGCGAATAAAGCAGACCTTTCCACAAACCCCTCCTATCCTATTGGAAGTGGTCACCCATCACCAGCGGATGGGACAACCCTCATCCTCCTCCTTTTCTCTTTGGGACTCTGGCATTGATGGTGTGCTGTGATCCTCCTGCCACCCCTATTCCCTCCAATTGAACGATCATGATTTATATGAAAGAAAGCATGAAAACAAAGAGCAAAGACGGCGGATTAACAGGCACTGGGTTGTTATGTTCACTGTATTTTGTAGGAAATATGTCATCCATCCATCCTTCATTCAGGGTATATGCAAATATCGACCCTTAAAAGTAATTATAAACAAACAGCCCTGGGGAAAATCATACAGCATACTGCATATGTGCATGGCCCGGACTACATAATTTATCTGTATATCTATCTGCTAGGCTTCTTTCTTCCCTGTCAATATAAGTCAATATAAAATCATTGATTCAATCTTGCAACATTGTAAAATATGTCCTAATTTTCCATCCTCATTCCCATCAGCAGAGTTCACCTTGAACTTCCCGCTTTAAGGTCTGTATCTTGTTTATTTAAATGACACTGAACCGAATAAACTGGATACAAATTAGAGTGATATGACGTTGAAAGTTTAACACATTAAAATAAATGGACAGTTAGACTATATGCCTCACTTATGTTATGTTACTTAATGTTTTGTGTTTGGGTTGAAACAATGAACTAATAACAATGTTGTAAAATAATTAAATAAATAAATCAGAGGATCACCAGGCTGTTTCTAGGCAACGGCTGTGAGGTATAGCCATCTGTGGCCACTGGAGGGCTCTTCCCTAACCCTTCAGCTGATGCTTTCAGAAGACATACAGTACTCCCCTTTTGATTCTGTTCGTCTATATGATTTTGAATTAAGTATAACTAGATTTGTATCTGAGAGACTGAATCTCTTAAATGCTTTTGGGGAGTTAAAACAAATCACTCTTTAAAAACCACTGTTCCATTCTAAATGCAAGATGTGACAACACAGACTTTTAATAAGCAAAAAAAAAAACTATGCCAACCAGAAAAATCAGCAACTAAGACATAATGTGGCAACATTGTTATTTCAAGACCTGCATATCATCTCCGGAGATTCGTCAATTATATTTTAGCCGTCTTTGAAAATGAAATCCATGATGTCTTTTTGGACATCTCTGAAGATCTGTCGTTTTTCTCTTTAATCCTCATCGTTCAGTCTGGCTTCTTTGATTGCATTTAAAAATAGGACAGAACTCCCCAGAGGAGGTCATTATAGAATGGCACCGCTGTCATAGGTCTGCAGACCACTCGTGTATTCATTTGAAGGAGACCGCTTGGAGTAAGACACAGATCAGCTGTAGGGGTCTGTCTTGGCTTCAGGGGACTTCCATTCAGGTGTTGTATGATAGTTATCTCCCCATTATTATAGCTCAGAAAACATTTGAAGCCTTACTTGATGTTTTCTTGGGACAATTAAGTCAAGGTTTTTATGTAGCCATATCTAGCTCAAGATATTGAGAATGCTGTTTATATTGAAACGTTTTAATATTACATTTTAGTTCTGTTTTTCTTTCATAGAAAACTTTAAATCTAATTAGTTTACATAAACTAATATCATTGTTAAAGAAAGATGCAACATATGAGTCCTAGGTCTACGTAAAAGATAATCACAGAGTCATATTTTTAAGAATGTACTGTAGTGTAATGCCTGAAATGTATTAATGTTTTCTGCTGTACAGTACATCTCTATGAACTCTGTGGGTATTGGAACTCACTCAAGTTATATCTGATATCAACACACACTATTGCTACATCAACTAACAACTATTTGCAATATTGGTGCAAAATATAACAGATTTAAATATTATTATACAAAATAAAGATATTTAACTGTATTTTTTTAAAGTTTTGTTTTTTGGCACTTTGCCTTTAATTGTAAAGCTCTGTTGTAGAGAGGACAGGAAGCAAAGTGGGAGAGAGAAGGAGGTTGGTTCGGGAAAGTATCACGAGATGGGAATCGAACTCGGGTTGCCCGATGCCCAACCGCGCAACATGTCGGAGCACTGCCCACTAGGCTCTCGGCTCCGACATTTAACTGTATTTTTAAGGACAACATTACAACAAAACAAATAAGAAAATTTGTATTTATTCATATAATCAAATATATAGGCTGAAAGTGCTGACAACATTCGTCATCAAGAATAGCAAGCATATCCCTTATAGAAGTCCTCTTAAAATGATTTTACAGTAAACCTCTGACATAAAAACGTAACAAATTACATGGATATTTCAATCAAAATAACAGTAGTGTAAAACTAAATACCCTGATTTTCTGCTGAAATTGGATCTCAGATTTTGTAGTGTAGAGTGTATCAAGGTGCATAATTACACAAGTCATGTCATAGTGTTTCAGATTGAACTATGTCAGTTGTAAAAATGTCTTAAACTGTATGAATCACATCCTCTTGCAATTAAATAGAATAACTACACTAAAAATATGCTATATTTTAATTACAGGAAGGATGGGTAGATTCCCAAATGGGTAGTTGAAAAATAAACCATACCATGTGTCCATACCATGGTGTGACAGCAAAAAAATTGAAAACAAACTGTTAATAATATAATATTTAAGATTATTTTATATTTATATAAAAAGCATAAAAGAGATTTGTCTTCCTGGCTAGTTTGTTTTAATCTATTTATGCTGTCACACCATAGGACGCGTGTGGTTTTTTTGTCAAGCACCCAAATGCAAAAAAAGAATCATGGAATGGATGACTAATAGAAGGTCTGCTTTGGTAATCTTTTGTAAACATAGTTGAAGAAAGTTAAAGCTTTACGGTACATTACATAATTGCCATTAGTGGCACAGCAAAAAAAAAGAACAGCACTAAAAACACTTAATATACTGCCATGGTTACACTGCTTATGTGTTCAAACACAAATCATAGCTTTAACTCAAAACTAAAAGCAGATGTTGCTCAGTTGTGGATTTATGCTTCTTAAATATTAGCCAAATATCGCAAGTACAAATTATTTTTAAAAGTTACTTTTATATTTACAGTTGTCTTAATTATGCTCAAGCTCACGTTTCTCTTTTCAATGAAAAGGAAAAATTGCAAATGGCTATTTATTATGTTTCCCTGTAAATTAAACCGGGATTTTTTTCTTAAGATTAACTTTTAAGTGTGAAAAAAAGATGTCTTTATGCAAGTCACTGTGCATACTACTGTAAACCGTGCATATGCCAAAATGTAATACAGATGAAAGAGCAGATCTACTGAAAGACGAGAAGCAGCGTACCAGAGCAGCCATCATAAAATTATCAGCAAAGAAGTCCAATTTCCATATAGATTCAGCATTGCCATGGAAAACAATTCCAGATTTACTAGTATACATAGTGGTGGAAGGTCTTTCGGATGAATTTCACCACTGTTCCCAACTGAAGTCATCACCACCTCCAAATAGTAGGAAGAAACCAACAATGGTGAGAAAAATGACAGAATTACCTGCCATTACCAGGCCACAGGCACCCCATTGAATCTGTACGGGAAGAAATGCATTAGGACTATTCTTAAAATTTCTTTGCTTTTTAGAAGGCATACTGAACTGTAGTGAACTTTGCACAAAAGGGATGAAATTTCAAAGTTTGACTTTTTCCCAAAATGATGGATTTCCTATAACCTCTGCAGAGCTATTATTCAATTTGACAACTTGTGCTAATGTTTATGTGTGTTTGCTATTGTACATCACCACCCCGCTTATTATCAGTCAGGACAAAATAGTGAAAAGAAAGTGAAACATCAGTCCTAGAAGTGACTTTAGAGTGTGTATTAACAATACTTACAACACCATTCCTTGCAAGCACAACAGGTAATCCGTAGGCTGACACCACAATGCCAGTGGTCAAGAAGTATGCCAGTTCCCTCAAGGCACTGGTCGACTCCGTGTCATCCACATGCCTCCTGGCTATTAAATTTGGAATAGGTGATAATATGTAAAAGAGCAGGACAATCAGTGGCCAATAAACTCTGTGAAGAGAGAACCACACGTGGTTACATTGATGTGCTTTTCATAAAGTGATTATTCAGCATAAATAACATGGACCTACCCGAACTGTTGTAGTGCACATCCCAAAAGCAGAAATGTCAGTCCAAGGGCTCCACTAAAGGACAAAGCGACAATCGCTGAAACAGAACAGAATCGCTTAAAGAAATGACCAACGTGACTTCGTTTCCCTCTTGTGGATAAAACACAACACATCTATGGATAAAACACAAGCGCGGAAATGACGTGGATCGATTAATAAATATAAGAAAATAAACAAATTCTGTCATTGTAATGCATACATGGCGATTATTTTAACTCGCGTTTTGAGTCGACCGATAGATGCCCAAAGTTCAAAAGTAACGTCACATTTAAACTAACACTTCTAACAACTTTGTATGCGCAGATTTTATTGCAACAGGCTTTTTTATAAACAAAATGTCGAATTAATTAAACGGCGACATTTGACGTTGTTTAACGTAACGTTAGAGTAAAATGCAGCAACCGGTTGTCCAAAGTTTCCAAGACTTTTTGTTTACCACGAAAAGCATACGCACTTTTAAAAGCACGTTGTTTACGTCTTGCTAAGAGATAACCCGATCAGAACATAAGTAACAAGATGATTTTACCTTTTATTCCTGCCATTTTGAAGAAACTCCGTTTGTTTTGGTTGGAGTCTTTGTGTTAAATGTAAGGAGAACTGACTTCCTATTTCCTCCTCACAAACTCTTAAAGGAGCAGACCAGCTTTTATATAAAAATGGGAATCCAGATATCTGCACAATCCAAATAAAAAATATTATTTTCAATAACAATGATAACAATAATCATAATGAATACTTGTTAGACTTGGGGAAATTAACCATGGTTTTATTAGTAGGTATTTTAATTTTGTAACGTATAGCCGAGTTTTCTTCTCTTTTTATGGCGGATTGTTCACATTTACATTTAGTCATTTAGCAGACACTTTTATCAAAAGCGTATAATATTTACTATTAGCATAGTAAAACAATTAGTCGCTTTCCTAGGTGTGAACATACGAAACTAACGCTAATATGGACCAGCAGGTTAGTCTAATATTAAAAGAGACTGTGGACACTTGTCTTTATATTTATTTATGTATTTCACAGGAAAATGGCCTTAAGGGATCGGTATTAATGTACAGTGATACAGGAGTGTGTTTCCCTTTCTATGAACTTAAGGGTTAAATCAATGGTTCACTTCCCAGCCGTTGAATATGAGAGTAACGACGCTCGATCTCGCCGCCGTGTGGTTCATGGAGCCCTCAATAGTTCAGAAGAAATGTCATTTGAATATTTAATATTAAACCTAATTAAATTGATTTTAGCGAGACAGATAATATCAACTATATTTGCATACGTTTTACTAAATATATTTGCGCATTATGTGCACTTAATACTACGTAGACTACATTTATAGCAGCATTTTGTCTGGGGGGGTAACACCGTTTCCTAACATAACATTCAACGCGGCATGACGTCGATTAACAAGCAGACCAATGAATGACCATCACGATTATGTCACTGCCAGCTGCGCGCGCAAACTGGTTGCAGAAAATATGTGGAAAGAAAGCAGCAATGAGTGAAACTGAGGAGACAATTTCTTCAAAAACGTATCCCGAATGTTTACAAACTTATAAGGCCCCTCATGACACAAATTACTTCCGTATTCCAATCTTACAACGGGAGTCTATGAGTGTCGTAAGTCTGTTTTTCAACGGTTCTGGTTTACTGTAGATGACGCATTCAGGGGGAAGCGTCAGACCGCCAGTCAGATTGAGCGTGTGTGTCACGTAGTTTACTAGAATCTCCGCATCAATTTCCTCGGAAGCGAATCGAATAATGGATCTCATGATCAGACGAAAAACATTCACGTTATACGGTAAAATACAATGAATTCAAATGATCTATATAATGTTAAACCTTTGGGTAGACATAGATGTTGTATTAAAGATATGAAAAATGTTATGCGAGAATTGAGACAAACTTTCGGTTTGGCAACACTCCCGGTTTTAACACACTGTGTCTTTTCACGGATAAAATGCTTATTCTTTATGTAAACACTGTTTAGTTTCAGACTAGTTTGTCTGATATATAGTTTAATATGGATTCAGTGTTGATTTTTCGCATACATTTAAGATGACACTGATTATGACATTAGGCAGCCATACTATTGCAGGAAACGTTACTTTTTTTCATTTCCTCAAGCTTGATGTCAATACAGGTTATGTCATATATCATATCCGATCAATTCAGTTCAAATTCAGTTACGTATCCAGGATTTTATACATGGGGTGGCAAAGAGGGACAAGAGCAAAATGAGGGAAGGCAATACCTACACATATCAATATTCATTTTCGCAGTTGTATTATAGGAATATTATAGATTCCTGATTATTTATACCTATTTTAGTCTCGTTAAGATCATATTTTATCAGTAAAAAAAGGAAAATCTTTTGCCTGGATGAAAAATGCAGAAAGTGTAGGTGATGAGTAGCCTACCATGTAGTTAAGGAATACATAGTGTTCACATTAATTGTTTAAGGAAAATGGGAATTCTGACTTTTACAGTGGCCTACATTTTGTTTCAAAGCAGTTTTACAACGGTCACAGAATAGTGCCCTTAAAATCTCTCATGATCATATGTGAAATTATCATAATTCTTCTTTCAGGTCTGTTTCCAGCACAATTTAATCCAAACTTGTGCTCATTTGTATTGTTGTTTTTGAAAGGCAACTGCAGACACTTGATATAAATTCATTGCTGATCTTAGGAGAGTTTTGAAATTTGAGTTTTGTGAATTTGATCTGTCATAATTTTAATTTATCTTCCAGGTTATATCATATTTATAAAAACAGGCACATTTATAAAGAATAAGTATGAATATGTTCACAAACGTGCAGTTGAGAAAATAGCTGTTTATGCCAGACGGATCTATCGAGATCAGATTGACAGATGTAGTCCTCAACTTCAGAGGTGGACGAAGTACACAACTTCCTTACTTGAGTGAAAGTACAGATACTACTGGTCAAATATTACTACACTACAAGTAAAAGCTGTAAAGACAGATTCTTACTTAAGTAAAAGTACAGAAGTACGTGCTTTCAAAAGTACGCTACTCAAGTATTATAAGTAAATTTCCTTTATGTCAGTTGTGCATTCTTTTATTGTCGTATACTTTATGCCTCTGAAGCAACCTACTGAATACACTGAGTAGCTCACAGTTTCAGTTGTATTAGTTCAATTCAAAATTTGCCCCCATTGACTTTCCATAGTAATTTTTATTCCTACTATGGAAAGTCAATGGGGGCAAATTTTGCATTGAGCAACTCCTTCAAGAGCGTTATATGTTTAGCACATATATGTTTAGTTGAGATATAATCCTGTATGATCATTTAGCCTAATTATCCTCAATAGCCCCCTAGGCCTATATGTATTTATGAGCAGTGTTTTTTTATTATGTATATTCCCTTCACCAGTTTTAGCAGCAATTTACCAGTAAGTAGTAAGATTCTTGTAAATAGTAAAGTGTAGAAGGCATGTGTTTGTTGGATTTTTTACCATTTGTATTACCATAATTGAACTACAAACATAAACTATAGCTAATATAATGAAACTATTGTAGTACTGTGGTTTTACTAAAGATTATTAATTGGAGTATGGTTCCTATATATAGAAAATGGTAAATTTGTGGAAACTGTGGCTTTGCTGCAAATACCATCCCGGCTGAAAAAAATAATGCATTTTTTAATTAGAATGTGATTTTTACATTAAATTCCTCTTTGTAGTGTGTTTTGGGTTTTATTCCAATATGATCTACCATCCTTCAATAGAATCCATCACATACAAGTAGACAACAAGTATCCATTGTACAATTCCCATTATAACCATTAAATCCATAACATTTTATGTTGTATTGTGGGCAGGGTTCTTTTGTTTTTATTTCAACAGGAATACTTCAACTATAGTTACTTCAGTTAAAACATCATTCATTTTCCAAATCGCTTTAAATAATATAGCAGCAGATCAGAAGTTAACACGCACGCATATAGCTGAAGGTGTATGCGATGCTTATTTGCCGTTTAGCCGTTATGCCAATCATTTTCATGACAATGTTTTTATGATCTTTGACTGATTGTAACCCTCAGATTACACCACACTTTAACATGTGCCTTTTACTTTGATCGGTCTATTTGCCTATTTAGAGCGCTATCAACGGTGAAGCAGTGCCACATTTACATTAGTTAATAGGAAAGATCCAAGAGATGCCAGATTTTCGTAAAAAATAAATCTGCCAAATGGTTATTCAAAGCTTGCGAGCTTAGAAAAACGGAAATACTTGGCAACAGTAAAAGGTCCTGACACAGGAAACCCGCTGCAAAATAACCATTTTCTGCTTTTGGACCTTTTTATAAATTTAGTGGAGTGTAAAGTATGATATTTCTCTTTTATATGTAGTGAAGTTAAATTACAAGTGCAGAAAGAATAATACTCAAGGAAAGAACAAATACTCAAAAGGTGAACAGTACTCAGGTAAATTTACTTTGTTACTGTCCACCTCTGCTCACCTTCTAGCATGCAGAACGACTCTTTCTTGTTTGAAGATGAGATTTACATTATCACCTACATGTCTCTGGAGAAGTGCGCTTTTCTTTCAATCAGGCTGCTCAAATTCCGACAGACTCCTCTATCAGAATATTAGCAAATTCTTATTTTGAGCAAAAATAACGCTCACCACAAACCTAATCCAAAAATTGTTTGTTCGTAACATTAGTACGCAAGTCCGTATGGACAGCATTTGGGTGGCAACTGAGGTGGCTAAGCTAATTTTTTGGTGCCACCTCGTGCCACCCCTGTGGACATGCCACTTTGCTTTATTGAAAAGCACCTTTTTAGCAAATATTTACATATTTATATAGACAGAAAAGACATTATGAAATATAAGAAGATATATACAGTAGTAGAATAGGAATATGAATGAGAATCAACTTTGCGTCTGTTAGCCAATGGGAATTTGAAATCAGCTTTGTGATGGGAGTTTGGGGCACGATTACGTATTGATCAGAAGGGGTGTTGTGAGAATGCTGCTGGGTGGCAGTCATTATTTTTTCAGTTCAGTTTTTTTCTCGCTAGTGGCATTAAAATTACTTACAGTCACACTTCACCTTCACTTACTGTGCACACCACTAAGCTGTTCTGTCATCTTCAGGAAATCGTTGGGATGGAATTTTGCCAGAATTTCATTTATAAAGTTTAAGGAAAGAAGAAGACAGCCATGGCTTCAGTTATATTACAGGGGCTTGAGGTTCATTTTTACCTACCAGACAAACACCAGATCATTTGTCTAAGTGGTAGGTTTACCGCAGAGGAACTTTGTGTTGAGGCTGCCAAAAAACTGAGTAAGTTTATTTCTGATTTGATGTAGATCACTATTGGACACCCCAGTAAAATAAGACTAATGAATGTTGTCTCATTATTACAGATATAACTCCCTTGTGTAGCAGTCTGTTTGCTCTCTATGATGAATCAAGCAACATTTGGTATCCGCCCAAATACTCCTTTAATATTGATGAGACAACAAGACTGAAGTTGTACTATCGCATAAGGTATTCCGTTTCAGGTCTTTTGTTTTACAGTTTGTGTCGAGTTATGAATATGTTAAAGGGGACATTATGACCCGAGTATGGGCTGTTCGGGAATGGCTTGTTTTGTTGTGACAGTCACAATATGCATATCCTTGATATACATATCTGCATATCTTTTTATATGTATAAATATATATTAAAATACTATACCGATGCATTGGGGGACTTATTTATGATCTCAAATTCGACAAGTAGATACATATTTTTTTTTAAATGAATCACTTTTAAAAGCTACTTGTACCTTATTAATATTTGTGTGGCAGGTTCTATTTCACGAACTGGCATGGGATCAGTAAGACTTCTCCTCCAGTATTTAGACATCATCTCAAAAGTGAAGCAGGATCTGCCGGCACAGCTGTTCTGGATATACCTTCACTGGAGTACCTCTATGCACAGGTACTGTACCACAGTTCATACTATGCACTCGTTGAATGAAAACATGGCAGAGTGTCAAATAAACCGTTTTTTTTATATTTCAGAGTCAGTGTGACTTTTATAATGGTCTGGCACCGTTGCGGAAGGCTCGTGATGAGTTCGATTTGCAGCAGATAGAGAATGAGTGTTTGGGGATGGCTGTAATGGCCATTTCCCATCACGGGGTTGAAAAGGATATTTCCGTCTCTGAACTTCTTAAAAACTTTGAGTAAGAGCATTCTTTAAGTTAGTATGTTGCTTGTTGATAAAATGCAAGATTATTCACGAGAATATACATTCCATTACCATTCCATTATAATGACAATATTTTAAGTTGGGTGCATGTTTGTCGACCGCATGCTCACTATAAAGAAAAACAAACATTTCAAAATACGTAACTACAGGTGTAATATTAAATCCTTATGTGTGTAATAAAGTTGGGCCTTGTTTTATAGGTACAAGAACTACATTCCCAGAGCTCTGCACAAGTCCATGCGGCAGAGGAACATTCTCACGCAGCTACGCATTTCCCATGTCTTTAAAATGTTTCTCAAGGAATTTAACGAGAAAACGGTTAAAGGCAAGAACATCCATACTCATGACTTGAAGGTCAAATATATATGCACTTTAGAGACTTTAACTCAGCACTTTGGTCAGGAGGTGTTTCAGCCCTCCTCCCTGATCATACTTGAGAACGAGGAGATGCTCACAGATTCCAGCTGCGAGGCTGGGGTTCAATATGAAATCCTGGTTTCTGGAATCTCAGGAATTCATTGGCGGAAAGTCTCCACGGAGGTAAGAAGACTTCAGATGCAAAATAACAGCATGCATCAGTTCTCTAATCTGATATATGTTTGTTTTTAAAGACATCTTTAGATCCGTGGAAGCGCAAATCGAAGAGAGGTAAAAAAGACACCAAGAAACAGAGTATAACACCAGACCCTGATGTAGGAGAGGACAGATGGACATTATTCTCAGACTTTCATGAGATCATGCACATTGTCATCAAATGCTCTGTGGTCTCGATCTACAGACAGGATGACAGAAAGATGGTGAGATTTTCTGTGAAATGCGTCAACTATCAAGCTCTCAGATTTGTGTTGTGTATGTCATTGCTTCTCACTGTAAATGTTTGATTTTTGTTTTTATAGGAACTGTGCTTAGCTTCCCATGGGGAGGCTTTGTCCTTTGCCAGCCTTGTAGATGGATACTTTAGACTGAGAGTAGATGCACATCATTTCCTGTGCAGGGACGTGGCACCCGTCTCGATGGAAATGAACATACAAGAGGGCTGTCATGGACCAATGAAGTAAGTACTTGATGTACACACACGTATGACCCTTGTGGAAATATTACACAATATTCGAATGACAGTGAAGAAGATCAATGGATGGACGTTATGTTTTGTCTCTTAGTTCAGAATATTCTGTCCACAAGCTGAAACAGGAAGGTTATGAGGAGGGCATGTACCTGTTGCGCTGGAGCAGTTTTGACTATGATCATATTCTCATGACAGTCATCTGCAAAGAGGTACAAATACACTGTTACTCTTCGCACTGTTGGTTCAGGAGGTTTTAACCAAGTATTTTTTTATCAAATGTAGAATCAAGAAATAATTTTATACATGTACTGTATGTTTACAGTAGTTACAATACGGTGGCTTTATATTGTATTTGGACACTTAAGCTACATTTAATAATAATATATATGTCGTTACATTTCTATGTACTGTACGTTATGTTTTTGTACAAATACGTCTTGGGAGATACAGCCGCAGAAAAAATTAAGAGACATAATCAGCATTTCTAGTTGTATTGTGTTAATTCCAGTCCAGCGTCTATTGAATTTCAACGAAAAAAACTCAGAAGTGACATACAGTAGTGATGTGAAAGACTGACAGCATGACAAAGACATGAAAACCGTGATAAAAATCAGGTTATCAAATAAAAAATGTTTTGAACATGTACAAATATTACTGTTGCATTGCTTAAAAGTGAATATGAACTTGCGTTCTTAACCTATTTCGTCCGTTTATTGCAAACAACTGGTAATTGAAACAATATTTGTATTTAAAATGTGAGCTCACAGAATGAAAAATTTGACCTTACAACAAAACTGAAAAGTAATTTTTAAATGGTCTCATACATTTTTCTGCAGCTGTATATAGTATATGAAAACAGGTATATGTAATAATTCAAATATAGGTAAAATTTTAAATATTTATATACACATTTTTACTCTGAATAATCGAAATTAATCAAAATATATTCTAGGGGGAAAACTCCACCAAAACCTTCAAGAACTTTCAGATCGAAGTGAATCCACAGAGCTTCCACATGACTGGGACAGATGTAGTGAAGCCTACTCTCAGAGAGCTGATGGACCACCTGTCCGGACAGCTTCTCACAACAGATCACAGCCGCCTGAAACTTAAACGTGGATGTCCACCACAACCAAGAGGTAGTATCATTAGAGCTGACATACTGATGTAGGATTCATATAGCCTAAGGTTTATCACCTTGATCGTCTATCAAAAGTTTTAACTCTTCTGTGCAAAAGCTTAATGTTTCTGCACAGAAAGTCTCTACGGTACCTGGAGGAAGTTATTTGTTAGTGCTCCCATCAATCTCAGTGTTACTCTTTGTGCGGGTACTGTCAAGGGCATATCGGATGACACAGAGAACCAAAGATCGATGTATAGGCCTATTGCAAATTACTTGATCTGGAAAACTAGCCTGATAATCTGGTTTTGCGCAATTTAAATATATATATATATATATTTATATATATATAAACAACTAATTTATTATGTTAAGATCTATCACATCAATAGTGATTGATCTTTACAATATATCTCCAAGGAACAGTTCATCTAAACTCATAGTAATTCTTAAGAAACCATGAATTTTAAAATATATATATTTCTTTTTGCTTATTTCCAGAGCTTTCAAACCTCATCATTACAAGTAGTCAGGACTCACCGCCTTCTTTCTTCGAGGACGTTGTCTTGATCCCCAAAGAGAACATCACCCAGGTCTGAAAAACTCGTCCTAATTTGCATAATGTGAATAAAACTAAACCTGTTTGGATACCTTTTTTGGTATTCAGTTTTTTTGTCATAGTTACCAACTTGGACAAAAGGTCCGTTTTATTAATGCTGGTGTTTGTAAAACAGGAGACACACCTGGGTCAAGGCACCCACACTAACATATATGCTGGGAAGCTGAAGTTAAAGAATGAAGATGATGAAGGGTTTACAGTCTGTAAGGAGGTCAGTGTGGTCCTGAAGGAGCTAGGGGCAGGATCCAAGGACATTTCTGTAAGTGACAGGCACACTTATGTCACACAAGTAATTATATGACTGTGTAACAGCGGTCACAAATACCACTCTGCTTTTTTTAGGCCTTTTTGGACACAGTGACCATAATGCGGCAAATATCCCATAAACACATGGTTCTGATGTATGGAATATTCATGCAAAGCATGGACAGTAAGTGTACCTTTCAACAGGGGGCGAAAATCAGACATTACCTGTCAGAACTGTTAGAGTTAAACACTTTATAAGATCATCATATCATTAATATTAAAGGGATATTTCACCCAAACATTTCTGTCATCATTTACTCATCCTCTAGTCATTTCAAGCCTGTATGACTTTATTTCTTCTGCAGATCACAAAAAGAAGATATTTTGAAGAATGCCGTAACCCATTTACTTCTATTGTATAAATGCAAAACCAATGCAAGTGAATAGGTTGTTAAGTTACCAAGATTCTTTCAAATATCTTCTTTTCTGTTGAAAGTCATGAAAGAAAGTCATGCTGGTTTGAAATGAAATTGAGGTGAGTAAATGATGACGGAATTTTAATTTTTTGGTGAACTATCCCTTTAACTTGCAAAGCTGCATTTTTTCCTTTTCTGAAGAAAATGTCAATAGTACTTGACATGGGGTGTTGGGTGTTGTGTATTGTTGCATAGAAAATGTATGTAGGGGAGAGAATGATCATTTTGAGCAAACCTGTGAATGCGGAGGTGATGAAGTTGTCATGGCTCATGCTTTGTTTAGTCATAATGGTAGAAGAGTTCGTTCAGCACGGCCCTTTGGATGTGTTCATGAGAAAGTATCGCTCGGACCTCACACCCGAATGGAAGTTTCAAGTGGCAGAGCAACTTGCCAGTGTCCTAAGTTATTTGGTAAGAGATTTAAAATGTATTTCCACCTGTCAAACTTTTTATGTGTTTCTCAGAAAAGCTGTAAATGGGGATGGGATTCAACTTTATTATAATGCTACTAAATGTAATCTTTACATGTGGTATTTAAAGTTCTTATTCACTTTAGGATGTAATGGGATCTGATGTTTCTGTCTCATTATGTCATGCAGGAGGATAAGAAGCTGACCCATGGCTACGTCTGTGCAAAGAATGTTCTGTTAAAACGGGATGGTCTAAAGGAACATGTTGGTCCATTCATTAAACTGAGCGATCCTGGAGTGGCCATCACTATGCTCAACATAGCAGGTAACACACATTTGTACATATTCTGTATGTTTGACCTGTATTGTATTTAAATAGATTTGGTAGCCTAAATTATACTTGAATATGTCAATTATACGTTGATATGTTCCTCTTTCTTACAGTAGGAGAGGCATCAAAGTTAAAATACAAATACTATAGTCTAGTGAATATTTGCAGAGAAAAATTAATTGCATTAAAAACGACATTTTGTTGTAAGAAATGATCACATAATTCATTTTATACTACTATGGCTGACTATTGTATTGAATTTTCCCATGGTAATGGCATCGACCTCAGAGGAAAAGCTCAATGCATTTTACACCCCTTGTTGTAACAGTCAATCAATGTTGATGGTTCTAACACAAAGATTTTTCATTACTCACGTTTCTGTGGATAGAGTGCATTGACAGGATCCCTTGGATCGCACCGGAGTGTGTTTATAATCCCAAAGCACTGAGCATTGCAGCAGACAAATGGGGCTTTGGGACCACTCTATGGGAAATCTGCTACAATGGAGAGCTGCCGCTGTGTGACAAGAAACTCTCTGAGGTAATTGAATCTTTCTGGATCACTTACTGTAATAAGGAAATGAAGAATTAGTTTCTATTACTGCTGTGTTTTTTATTAAAACACTGCCACAAACATAGTATAATTTTAAAATTATTTTTAATGATACATTATTGTGTGTGCCTTTAGAAAGAGAGATTCTACAAGGTGTCTGGCACACTGGTCTCTCCCAGCATCTGTGAACTGGCTGATCTAATCACTCAGTGTATGAATTATGACCCCAGGAAGAGACCGTTCTTTAGAGCCGTAGTGCGAGAGCTGGACCGCATTAAAGAGCAGCGCGAGCAGGGTATCCATCACATCAATCTATTATTAGATAAAATATTATATATTATATTAAATATTAATATATTACATATATTATTATAAGGAGTATAATATATGATGTAATATACAAAATATGATAAACATGAATCTCCATTTTACAGAACTTGTATCTGGAGAAATTTCTCCACAGGAGACGGACCCCACCGATTTCAAGAGGAGATTCCTCAAGAAAATCCGAAGACTTGGAGAGGTGCTGGACTTGTTGTGTACCGCCTAAATGTCTAAAAAGCTTAACAGACATTGCATTTTTTACCAATCCTTTGAATATTGTGCAGGGTAACTTTGGGATGGTGGAGCTATGTCTGTACGATCCTAATGGAGATGAGACGGGTGAGCTGGTCGCTGCCAAATCCCTGAAATCCGAAAATGAGAGCAACAATCTGAGGAGAGAGATCAACACCATTAGAAACCTCTTTCATGAGAACATTGTGAAATACAAAGGCATATGCAACGATGAGGGTGAGTCAGGAATGCACGCACACACAAGGCACTTTTTGCTGTATACCACGGTTAAATATATATATATAAATACAAACTTATTGCTTGCAATAAATGTGTGTTACTCAGGAGGGATGAACATTAAGCTCATTATGGAATACTTGCCCGCCGGTAGTTTGAAAGATTACCTGCCCCGCAACAAATCCACCATCGACCAGAAGAGACTGCTGCTTTATGCTTATCAAATATGTCAGGTAATATATAAGAACAACAGCTACTTTATCCAACAAAAAAATTACTAATACATTACTTGAAGCTAGAATTATACATTTTGGCGCAGTGTGTTAATACATCTAGACAAATATATTAATATTCTGGTTCCTTTTTTGTGTGTTTATCAGGGTATGGAGTACCTGGGATCTCAAAACTACATCCACAGAGACCTGGCAGCGAGAAACGTGTTAGTGGAGAACGAGACTCTGGTTAAGATCGGAGACTTCGGTCTGACTAAAAGCATCAAAGAAGATAAGGACTATTATACAGTGACTGAGGAACAGGACAGTCCTGTGTACTGGTAAAGGGTCATTCATTTCTTTCAACATTTGATGTTCTATGGCACATTTCATGAATATGATGCACTTGATGCACAAAATTTGTACCTCTGTTTATGAACTACTAAATAATTCCAACATAAACAACCCTATCACTTAACTTTGTAAACAATATATCCAAAGTATACTTTACACCATTTGTTAAGAAGATCAACTAAACATTGGTTGTGTGTTCTGTGTAGGTACGCTCCTGAATGTCTGAAAATGCGTAAATTCTACAAAGCGTCCGATGTTTGGTCGTTTGGGGTCACGTTATATGAGCTTATGACCTATTGTGACCGTGAGAGAAGCCCTCCTCAGGTAAGAAACTTGAGAAGCCCAGTAATGTTTATTATAAACACCAAGGTTAAAAATGTCACTTTTGATAATCATCAAGACAGATTTCCTAATTCTTGTCGATTTGTGATTTCGCTGAATCTCTCTTGCGTGTCAAAAAGATATTCATAAAGATGATCGGCCGCTCGCATGGGCAGATGACCATGGCCAGACTTGTGTGTGCTCTTGAGGAAGGATGGAGAATGCCGAGACCCGAGTCCTGCCCTGATATGGTAAGCTCTGTTGAATATGTTTGCTTACCAAAGAGGTCAAAAGAGTAGTTTGTTAAAACCAAACTCAAATGTGTGTACAGTTGAACATCACAGTAACACTATAAATTAAGTCCTACATTTTGTTTATGTTCAATAACAGTTATTTCTTACAATAAGTACAATCTGGAGGTAGAGAACAGAAAATTGTATCACCTTGCATTCAAAGAATTGGAGTTCACATGGTAGTGTTAAACAGATGTGCTTTATCTGGGTGCAGGTGTACTGTCTGATGCGCAGGTGCTGGAGTCAAGCCCCAGATGAAAGAGTGGACTTCAAGGATCTTATTAAAGAGTTTAAGTGTCTCCTCTATGAAGAAAATATCTAGCCTCTTTCCATCCGATCACCGAACTAAACTAGATTCAGTCATCCTTCAGACAAGGATGTTCTCAAATTGCAGTATTGTGGAATATCACAGTTGTTTCATTATATAATTAAGGTACATTAATTATATAAACTACAATACATACTATGTTTGACAGCGCTGAATATTGCTAAATACACTACTGGTCAGAAGTTTAGGATTACTGGAATGTTTCTCTTTAGTTTAATAAACCATATGATCTTAAAACGATAAAAGATTTCAGGCTAGTTTTATATACAATTGTTTTTTTTTGCAGGCATAATTTATTCCATTACAATGTAATACAATACAGTGTTTTTGATAGCAAGAGCTTAGTACTCCGACATTTTTTTATAAAGCATCCTAGGGCGTGACATGTTTTATAGTACACATTTGTGGTATTCCACAGTTTAAATAATTTTACTATTATTTTAAGTTTTGGACAAAAATAATATCTTAAAGTGACCCTAAACGTATGACTGGCAGTACTGTATACTGTATGTACAATATGACACGGTCTGGAGTTTATTATTGCCTTTATAAATCTGTTTGCTGAACCTGTGTATTCATAACATCTTAAGATATGTTCTATGCTTAATTTATAGTGAATGCCAATTACTATAAGTGTTTTTCCACACTTTTTAGACCAATCTGCATCCAGGAACATCTCCAGTACCCAAAGCCATTTTTGTTGGTTGAAATATTGCATGTTAATTTCTATTCAAAACGTTTCCAATTATTCATCTACCTCTCTGCCACAAAACAGACTGTATTCATACTGTTATGTATTAACATTTATTACATTCACATTATTCATTTGGAAGACGCTTTTATCCAAAGCGACTTACAAGTAGGAGAGCATATAACATTTTGTCAATATGCTTCAGAGTACCGTTACATTACAAAAGTATTTCAGGGTTTTAACAGTCCTTTCCCACATTACATTTAATAAAATCAAATTCCTAAAAAGCGCTATTGATCAGTTTTACCCTCATATAAATGCAATATTATGTTTTGAAGTTAAATTATGACTTCTGAAAGAAGAGTTTTAAAAGCATACATATTTGGTACAGTTTACTGGAGTTTTTACAGTAAATCATTTTATTAACATGCTTTTACCAAATGCGGCTTTATAATGAAGTTCATGTTTTTACTTCTACTGTACAGTAGTTTACCTTTCATCATTGTTTCTTTAAGAAATTCAAATTTTTAAAAAAATATTTGGTATTTTGCTTAATAAACTGTAAAATCTTAAAAATGGCAAGTGGGTGGATTATTTTGTTGTTAAATATTTTTTAGACAAAAGGATTTACAGATTATAAACCTCAGTGTATCATCCAATATGTTGAAAAATAAGTTCAAATGTGATTTTATAAACAAATGAAATTTCATGGATCATCCAGTTCCTTCAAAGAGAGAGAGTTAGTCCATTTCACCAGCTCATCCATTTCTTGCTCCCAGTGTTCCATCCCATCTGGGTCCTGAACCGGAGCCAGCAATTCTAGTTGGAGACACAAAAATGGGACTGCTATCGGGGGTTGTTACAGAAAGGAATCAAAATCTATGTAGAATTTGATAAGTGGGATCTCACCTGGATCTTTGCTTTGCATATAGAGCCTTCTCATGTTTTCCACACGATTATGTTTCCTTTTGCCTTTGTTTTGATGTTTCTCAACATGACTGTGCCATTTCAAGCTTAAAAAGCAGCAAGTATTGTTATTGTATAGACATTGTATGATGAAGCCCATTATATCCATTAAAACATAGCATGAATCCACTTTACACAATGCACAAGCATATAAGCAAAAATGCTTTGTGATTGGTTACATGGACCCTACATAGAATAAGCAGTATAGATGCATTGGTACCAACGTCCAAATGTAGGGGACAATATAGATCTAACAGTTTTATTAGACTGTTTCACTGAAACTATTTACAGGACTTACGTGCTACGTTGTGCTTCAATAAGATCACATGGTTCATTGCCATGTGGGGTTGCAAACCTCTCGGTGTCTCTCATGAGTTCATCTAGGCCTACAGGAAAGAATAAAGGTATAGCTTTGCTAAACCATCTTATTATAAAACAGGAGCATGTTGTTTAGGAATAGTTTTATAGGAATAGCAGAATTTGTCTGTCTCGCAAATATTGATAATAACGCTCCAGTTTGGGTATATTTGCTAATGCTCTTGTGTTGATATATTAAGTAATTCCATCACAATATCACAACAGACCCTCAAATGTAACAACTTACTTTTTCTTGTCATCAAAACCTCAGAGTTAGTGGTGGCAATCTTCATCCAAAAGTTGATATACTCCTCAAAGTGAATTCTACATACATGTCTTGTAAAAAATAACAGGCTACTTTTATACAGTGCATGTGGATTTTTATGACTATCAAACTATTAGAAATGAAAGAAAGGAAAAACATGAGAATACACAGAGATAAAGCTAGCAAAGCGAGTTTTGTGGTCTTGCCTCTGTTCTGAGTCCAGACAAATATCTGTAACAGCATCTGTGATGGAAAGTGTTAAGATTATTCCCTTAATGTGATATGTGTGTCAGGATTGTTGAAAAACAAACGTTATTCTCACTCTCCAGCCTGTTGTTCACCAGGTTGTTCTTGATTTGTGTTGATGGAGCAGAGGACAGCATGTCAGCTTCTTTAGAAATGGGTGAACGACTATAAAATAAGTGTAAATTAGAGCTCTCATAAGCACATAAAATAACTTTGTTATTGTGTTATTTGTTATACATAGCATGTTAAAGCAAACTATTTTCTATTTTTATTTTGTATAACAAAGGAGTATTTCACACAGTTTTTATCTGCTATTTTTATTGGTCATTGGTGGGTTTTAAGTAAATCTTAGCTAATAATATATAGATTTAAAAAAGATTACATCCGTTGCTCAGAAAAACACACTCTCATTGTACCACAGAAAGTATTTATTCAGACACATGACGTCATTGGACAAATGCGATTTTACTTTACGCTTCCATATAACGTTATGACAGTAGGTTACTGTAAACTGACGGTGTGTGTAAGGTAAACATTATTTATAATGACTTTTTATTTGTGTTAGTATTTCAAATATATAATATAAAATACACTTTTCCTGGATAAAAACGTATATAAAAAGACATTTTTTCGATTTTAGACATAACGACATTTGGATTGGAGTTTTAGTAAATAGTTACCTTTTAAAGACTTATTCGATTATTTGACTGTCATTTCTTGCAAGATTAGCCCTTGTTTATGAGTCTGTGTACTCTTGAACGTTGCTTGGTAACCTCAACGTGGCGTACGCACATAATAAGCCACGCCCTTTTTGCGGTGCAGGGCTTGGGAAAGCTATGCTCTGATCAGTAAACGCTGACAAAAGAACAGGTAATATAGTGAAGAAAATGTTTACAGTTTTGTTTTCCCCTTTAAAAAACAGGTGAATAAAAAGGCTATTATAAAAGTAATCATGTAATAACAGTAGGCCCACTTCGCCCGGTTCTTTCATGGATCTGTGAAAGCTGCAGGGCAATAGTTACGAGTTCCGCCAGCGCCACCTACAGTATGACAAGACAATCAAACACTGTACTCTTCATTTTCAATGTTGATGGGTCAAAGGTGTTAAGAATTTCCCCATCAAAAGAGATTTCACAAAATCAATTTTATATCCATAGAAAGCATATTAAATGTAAGTAAAATGTCTACATTATGGTTTCAACGTTTTTGGAGAGTACTATGACAATATTTGGTTGAATTAAAATTACATTTTCATTCAGTGTAACACAATATTGATGAACAAATTAAAACAACATGCTCATTCTGACTTGTACATATTAATATAATCAAAAGAATAAGGGAGCATATTACATGTTATTGTGGTTTAAATTAGTAAAAAATTATAATTATTAATGATAATTGACAAACGGGAAATATAGGATTCTACAAAATGTAAAATTACAATTAATTATCATCTGGGGTGAAAGAAATTAGTTTTATAATTTGTCAGAAATAGATTTTTCGAAATTTTAGTGTGTGTATTCTTGAAATCAGGGAAAATATAACTTTTTTGCTCAGAAAAACAAAAATAATAAATTGAAGATACTGTTTTTTAGAAAAACAACAATTTGAAGTAAGTATTACACGTTTAGTTTTTATGCATAAACCCTTTTTCATCTTTGACCCGCATACACCTTTGAATGTCAAGCTTTAAATAATAAGACCTGTAGGCTACAAATAATTATTTACCTGTGGGTCTTGAAATATCTTGTTTACATCTGTCTCGTAACTGTCGATGTACAAACGAACTGTGGCTCCAAAAGTATCGCTGCCACTGATACGAAATATTATGCGTGAACCTCCTGTGAAAATGATCCGCAGGCCCTAGAGCACGCAAATCAAGCTGTTTTAAAGCTGCAATTTCAAAATAAAGGGTTTATTTTCATAAGTCATCTGTTTAATGCGGTCAAAATATATGCTCCTCAAATAGGCTACAGTATCTGAACTGGGAAATAGCACACAGAAAAATTATTTCTGCATATTATATGAATGTGTTGTGATTAAACAGTTTAGATATAATGTATACAATGTGGCCCATTCTAAGGACATTGTACCACACAATAACAGTATATATAATATTAGGTACCAATAATAATACGACCAATAATGTGTATATACTGTATAAATATTCACAGTGGTGTGAAAAAGTATTTGCCCCCTTCCGGATTTTTTGTTGTTTTGCATATTTGTCATGCTTAAATGATTCAGATCATCAAAAAATATATATATTACTCAAAGAAAACCATAGTAAATAAAAAATCGAGGTTTTAAATGATGGTTTTATTATTACAGGAAAAAGGAATCCAAACCATTTCTGACCCTTTGTAAAAAAGTTATTGCCCCTCTTGGTAAATAATGAATTAACTGTGACGAATTGAATAACAGTTAAATTTCACATCATGCCGCAATCTAAAGAAATTCAAGAACAGATGAGAAACAAAGTAATTGAAATGTGACAGTCTAGAAAGGGTTACAAAGCAATTTCTAAGACTTTGGGACTCCAGCGAACCACAGCCAGAGCGATTATCCAAAAATGGACAGAGCATGGAACGGAGGTAAACCGTCCCAGGAGTGGCCGGCCTTCCAAAATTACTCCAAGAGCACAACATCGACTCGTCCAGGAGGTCATAAAAGATCCCAGAACAACATCTAAAGAACTGCAGGCCTCTCTTGCTTCAGTTAAGGTCAGTGTTCATGATTCTACAATAAGAAAGAGACTGTGCAAAAATGGCATCCATGGGTGAGTTCCAAGGCAAAAAAACAGCTTCAGGACCTGGACGACTGGGCATAATTGATGGAACCATGAATTCTGCGCTCAGAAAATCCTAAAAGAGAATGTCCGGCCATCAGTTTGTGACCTCAAGCTTGAATGCGCTTGGGTTATAAAGCAGGACAATGATCCAAAATACACTATTCCACCTCTGAATGGCTAAAAAATATACAAATAAAGGTTTTGGAGTGGCATTGTCAATGTCCGGACTTAAATCCTATTTGAAATGCTGTAAGCATGACCTTAAAAAGGTTCATGCTCGAAGATCCTCCAATGTGGCTGAATTAAAACAAGACTCATTGTGAGCTTTCGCAAACGCTTTATTATAATTGTTGCCGCCAAGGGTGGCACAACTTAATATCAGGTTTAGGGGGCAATTACTTTTTCACTAAGGGTCAGAAGTGTTTGGATTGTTATTTCCCTTACTAAATGAAACCATAATTTAATAACTGCACTTTCTATTGACTCTGGTTTGCGTAATATTAAAATTGGTTTGATGATCTGGATCATTTAAGCATGACAAATATGCACAAAAAAAATCAGGAAGGGTGCAAATACTTTTTCACACCACTGTACGTACATACGATCTATAAATATTACCTGGTTTCTTGATATGGTTCCATCCACAGGATCACTGTACTCAAAATTATCTGCTGTCTCCACCTGGTATTTCTTCCCCCCCACAGTAAATATTTGCCCAATGAATGCCTTGTCAGAAATCATCAGCTCAAGATCCAATATCATCTCCACAGCTGCATCCAAATTCACATCCTCATAGTCGAATCTGTATATGTATAAGTACATCATCATCCATAATGAAAAGTCTGACAAAAGTATGTCCAATGTATCTTGCACCTGGTATAGTAGTTCCTGCCGTAGGTTCTCCAGTGTTCTGTCATGATATCTTCTACACTTTGCATCCTTGTGGCTATAATAGAAAGCCATGCCAGCACGGCCCAAAGCCCGTCCTTCTCACGTATATAATCTGAACCTTAGGAGAGGATAGGAGATTTTATCAGATCTTTGTTGATGCATGTTCTGAATGAAATGTATGTGCGCTGTTTAAAATATGTACCTGTGCCAAAACTTTCCTCCCCACAAAGCGAAACACGACCTGCGTCCATCAGGTTCCCGAAGAACTTCCAGCCTGTTGGTGTCTCATATAGTTGGATCTTTGTGGCTTTAGCCACCCTTCAATAAAATACAGGACAGTGAGTAAAAATGAATTTAACTCAGTATTCACGGTAATCCAGTAAAAAAATCAACCTTTCTGGCAGCCAGAAATAAACATTAAAATAACAGTATTTCCTGTACAAGTACATGATTTTCCTGAGTTTTTTTTTTTTAATTTGCTGGCTTTTACAGTACATTTACGTTTTTTGACCGTATTTAAAAAATACATGAAAATTTTTGAATTAACAAATCCCCCCTGAAAGATTCTGTAAAATTAGTTTCGTTTTCAGTGTAGGTGCACATCTGTTCATTCATGCTCTGTGAATTATTTCATAAGTTGTATTCACTTGTCAAGAGCTGCACTGGTGGGCATACTTCTAGCGAAGCCTCTTACACCTGTGTGCTGGAAGTAAGGGATGCAGAAGATATTTGCGGCAATGACAGCGACAGAGTCTGATGGGTTTACGAAGAAGCCATGCTTCCCAAGGATCATATTACGGTCCTAGAAAGAGATAAGAATGGCTGAGGTCATAAATCAGGTAACGTTAAACTTGAAAGATGGTTGCCGTGTCAACACCTACACCATCACCATCAAGAGCAGCGCCAAAGTCATATTGCCCACTCTTCATTGTCTCAACAAGGTCAGCAGCATAGGTCAAGTTTGGGTCTGGATGACGTCCTCCAAAGTCCTCCAGAGGTACACAGTTAATGGCTGAGTTTGCAGGGCAGCCCAGCTCCTCACACAGGATCTTCTTTATGTACGGCCCAACCACTGAAGAAACAATGGAGATACAATGATAAGTGGTTATAGTACCATCAATGTGATATGAGACCAATTTGTGATTAATGAGATTAAAATAAGAACAATTTAAGAGCAAAAAATTTAAAAACAATGCAAACTAAGTGACTTAGTTATAGAGACTAAGTAAACTTAGTTGCAAGTTAAAGTTGTTATCTGATGCTTAACTTGTATTGCAGCCAGAACATTCCTGTACTTTCAAGGGACTCATCAGTGGTGTGATTTCACTTCTTGAAGGAGCGGGCTTATTTAGTGTTACGTTAGATAGCTCTTCTTAATCACTCACATCACCACTTGTTCATGGAAACTCTTTTCATAGAGGCATAAAGTAATGTAAGCTAAACCTATCCTCATCCAATAGGCACTAGGCCAGTTCATTGCAGCTGCTACTATTCTAGATGTTTGTTTTTGCTGTGTTGAAAATTAAGTACAGTGCTTGTTTATTTAGGATTGGTTATCGTACTATTGCAATGCTCATATCTGTTTTCATATCAGTGGAAACAAAGACATGGTCCTCACCTCCGTGCATGGCATCTAAACGGATCTGTATATGGTTTTCTCCTGAGAGCAACTCCTTCAGAACAGCAAAGTCAAAGATATTCCTCAAAGAGTTGGCATAGGATTCAACCGCTTCCACAATTTCTACTGCATGATAGAATATTGAACATGTGTCAACAATTATAAGCGATACTGTATTGCTTCGAAATGAGCAGTTTTCTGGTACCTGTAAAAGGTTTGAATTTGTTTTCGAGATCAAAGGATTGTTTGCCAATGGTTGCCAGATCTAGTCTGAGTTCAGGACAGATGGCATATTCCTCTATAGATCTGCTTATTTGAAAGATTTTGTTTGTCACAGACTCTGGTGCAGGACCTGTTTTAAAGATTTACAACAGAAACAAATCATTAAGATTAGAAACTAATTTAGATTTTTCTTCATTTTTCTTTATTTTCAGGACATTGGAGAGTGGACAGGAAAACAGGGATGAGAGAGGGAGTGTGGGACCGGGACATGACACAGGTCAGATATGAACGAAGTTTCCTGTGAGCCAATGGCTCAACCACAGCTCCGAATATTTTGAAGTTTTTAAGAAATAGTTCATTGAGATAAACATGTGTTTATTTAGAAATGATGTGTGCTGAATTATTAATGTATTTACTTATTTGCATTGTGGTGTTTTAATATAATTAATTTTGGAGCAAACAGAAAACATTTTCACTGAGATGTAACTTCTTATTTATGTATTTTAATGACCTGTTTTCTTTACTCTCATCATCACAGTTTGGCAGTACTGTACCTCCATTGGCAGTATTGAACTGGATGCCGAAGTCTCCATCAGGTCCTCCGGGGTTGTGGCTGGCTGTTAGGATTATTCCACCGATAGCTTTGATCTTCCTGATGACACAAGACGCAGCTGGTGTTGACATGATGCCATTCTGACCGATTATAAGACGACCCACCTAAAATGAGTGCAGTAAGACATAGAAGTTCATCACTGTAGAAACAGCACCATCAAATAAATTAACATGTGCAGGTGGTCTTGAATAATACACTATCAAATTCCTTACATTTATATAAAGCATTAAATATTTTTTATTTTACATAAAACACATCTAGAAGCTAAAACCTTACAATAAAGGATGACTTATTCATATTCAGTCTTAAAGGGATAGTTCACCCAAAAATGAAAATCCTGTCATCATTTACTCACCCTCAAGTTGTTTCTCATAGTTCTGTTGAACACAGAAGAAGATATTTTGAAGCATAGGGGGAAACAAACCGTTCTGGGGCACTATTGACTGTCATAGTTTTGTTTCCTAGTATAGTAGTCAATAGTGTCCCAGAGCTCTTAGTTTACAAATATTCTTCCAAATAACTTTTGATTACAGTTCACAATTTATACAGGTTTGAAGCAAAATTTGACATTTTTGGGGGAACTGTTTTTTTTTTTAAATTTTTTAAATTTTGCAAGTGTCATCAGATCAACTATAGTATCTTAACTCGGTTGTCAAACATGCTTTTTTCTCCTGTGCCAGATCTAATTATAAGACACTATTAAAAACATTTAAGATCAAATATAATGTTGCCTTTAAATATATACGAATGCGTCAAATAAGCCATGTGTCAAAAATAAATATTTAGTGGCAAATGTTGAAAAAAGTCAGTAGCAAAACAGGGGGACGTACTGACATGCATAATAACACCTGAAAAAGATTTATGAATGAATTATTAATTATATTTTCCCATTTTTTTTCAAAGACCATGTTCATCCAAAAAAGGCTGTAACTGGAGATAACGTATACTGATGTTATGAGACATCTGAAAACAGTGACAAGTGTTCAGCGACAGGATCTTGTTTATAAAAAGAGGTCTGTGAAATCAGAAAACATTAGAATGGCAACTGACCCCATTTGCAGCAGCCATCTGCACTATGACCTGAATGGCAGTCGAATTGAAGTAGCGTCCATCTCCTCCCACCACCATAGTTGAGCCCTGCCTGTCCCGCAGGTCGATGGAAGAGAAGATACATTGAATGAAGTTGTGCAGATAGTTCTTCTTAGACCGGAAAACATGGACCTTCTTCCTTAAACCACTGGTTCCAGGCCTCTGGTCATGGTACGGAGCAGTAGGGAAAGTCAACACTTGCAAGGGACTATCGTTCATTGCTCCGCGGACGTGAGGAAATGAGGAAGAACCAGAGAATTGGTTATTGGGTGGTCTTTTGTCAGATAAGAGAGAGAGAGAACCGAGTCTTGGATTGGAGCCGTGAGTGGGATAAAAATAAACATGGCAGGGGCAGATGGTAACTGAAGACGTTTTCTCACACATGTGCATGTGCATCACTGTCAGAAACACTTGCCCCCAGAGGCCTGTTGAATCAAATGCAGAAGATGACTGGTGAGAGCCAACTCATGTGCCCTTTCTGCCAAGCCATCTACTCAGAGGCTTAATAGAGCTGATGTTGAGTGAATAAGCCAAGGATGAATGGGCTGTAAACACTTCATAAGTTTGCTTTAGAACTTGTTTATTCCCTCAGGGTCATTTAGTATTTCAGAGGCTAAACACGCCAAATTTGATACCGTTGGGCCACTTGTGGATGATGGGGTTTTGATATCTCAGATCCTTAAAGATAACATTTCTTGATTTATGATTTGATCACAACAGGTGCTGCAGCTGGCTCCGGAAAGAAAGCACAAGAACTGCAAACAACATTTGATATGGTGCTGATGTGGTGCAATGATATTTACTAGCAAAGCCCATAATTTGTCATAATCTACAAATAGATTTGCATTAAATATCATATAGGCATTCAGCCAGTGACATGGCAAAATTTATTAATTTGACATATTTTTGATAATTGGTATATTTTGTACCTTTGGAAAAAATAATTATATGCAATGCTCACCAGGGGGCAGTGTTGCAGTAACCATGCACATAAACTGTTTTAATTTCTGTTTTCTTTTTCTGTGTGGAAGTCACTTAAAATTCCTGTTTTCCTCATTAAACATTAAAAAAGGAAACTAAAAATACTGCACAACTTGTCCAATGTTATGAGTCATTTTAAATACATGATTGAAACCTTTCCTAAAAATAAAGTTAAATAGGAGGTTTCCTCAGCTCATTGCAAAGGAGAAAGTGAATCATGTGTCTAATCGTAGTGTAAATATTCTATCTTTACTTTACCTCTGCATGGATCATATTAAGGGTGCTTAAGACAAGTATGAAAATAAAATATTGCACGAAAAGTTTTGTATACATTAAGTTGATAAATAATGACTCATTAAGAATCGAGATGGAGCTGTTCGTTGGTGGATTTGTGTATTGGAGGTCGGATCATTTCAGCAGCAACATACAGTGTTTCGGCACATACTGATTTTAAGAGGTTTGTGGGTTTGTGAGATGACTAATGGAGATTTTTGAGGACTTGAAGCTGGTGGTTCTTTTGCCAGGTTTCCAGTGGGTTGTCTTTTTACGAGGTCTGCTCTGAATTCTCTTGCCGTTCAGGTTAATGTCACCACAAGTGCTATACCACCAACCACCTAGAAAACAGCAGACATACATAAATACAAGTTTGTACTTTCCACGATGGGCATTCATTTCGATTATATTTAGCAGTGGATTGGTGTTGGGATAGAACAAAAATAATATACTGGAAAAAATCTTTTATATACCTGTATAGTCTTGAGCACAGTTGGGATCAAGATTTCCATCATTACGGTCTTTAGTGGAGAACCTCAAGCCAAAGTGCTGGTCCACAGCAGAGCTCGCCTCAACCCATTGCAGCTTTAGGTGGATGGTGAAGTTGGAGGCAGCGTCCTCCAGGATGTACTGATAAACCATGAAATGCTTCTCTTTCCTCCAATCCTCCATCTGTACATGCAGGAGAGAGTTTCCCTGATGGGCAATAGCATAGATCTTCTTTAGCCCCAGCCAGAACTCGCCTATCAAGCACAGACATGTAAAATATTTCATTCTTTTATTGTAATATAAACATTCAAAAACAAATCTAAATGAAACATCTGGAAAGGAAGATTTCCACAGAAGCAGAACGGCTCTACATACATTTGGAAACAACACCATTTCTGCCTCATATCACAACTGTGATTTATTTATCAAGCTAATGTATGTTCCACTGCCAAGAGCTGAACATTATTTACTGTATGTTGTAGCAACATTTCCTTACTGTGTATTCTTGTAATTGAAGGATGACACTGAAAGGTCCAGTGTGTAATTTTTGGGATGATCTATTGATAGAAATGCAAGATAATATACATAGGTATGCCTTTAGAGGTGTATAAAGTGCGAACACAATGAAGCGTTATGTTTTTATTATACTTTAGCTATTTCTATCTACATACACCGCGGGTCGCTTTGCATGTAATTCGTAATCCATGTAATCCATGTTCTGTCAGCCATAATAATGTTTCGAAAGTGTTTTGTTGCAATTCGCAACCTTGCCGCTGGATTCCTCTGACTGGACCTTTAATGATTTCATTTTTTAAAACAATATGTGGGAACCACTTTACAAAAACAAGGCATAAGAATGAGAACCTATCTGCATGTCCCATTCATTTTTTGCAATGTGGTGTCTAGAATTAAAAGCAAATTTATCTAAATAAATATTCGCTAAATACTGTCTTATCCACTGTCTGATTTTGTTTCTTATTACGGTACACTGCAATGTCTTGGTCTTTCTGACAGCATTTGTGAAAAGGAAATCATGCAAATATTTGAAGTAACGTTGGTGAACAGATTTTAGTTTCCAGAATTCACTCTGTAATTCATAAATAATGATTAATAACTATGTTTACCGTGCTGGTATACCACATACATTATAATCACAAACTATATTGCTTTGTGAAGAATGTTGAAAATTATTTAATGCTCAACATTCAACTTACCACTAAAGTCTCCAAATCCATCCACATACTTTTCCCAGGACTGATCAAAGTCCACAGAGCCATCATGCCTGTTTTGGATGACAGTAAACATTCCCTCTGTGGGGGACAGAGGTATATTTATGAGTGCACTTGCACATTATTGTCATGTACAACAATACAATTTAGAGCAGAATAAAGATTTGCTGTATTCTTACCCCCAGTGAATTCACATTTCACAAGAAAGGCTTCTGACTGGTGTGGCTTAATGGCGTACAGGCCGCTAGACTTGTGTCCTCTGTTGAAAACCTCACTGCAATCCCTTGGAAGATCTACAACAAATTCACATGCAGATCTATCTGAACTGACATAGAGCGATATAATAAAAGACAAACTGTTGGTGGACTTCATACCGCTTGAGAAGCTTCCGTCAGATGTGTAGTATGTTAGATATCCAGAGAAGCTGTTGGGTTGAAGAGTCCTTTCAAATTTTTCAGCAGTTTCCTGGATCCATGCAGAGCCGAGCTAGACAAGTCCATGAAATAATTCGATTTTTGCATTTTCTATGCAATGCAGTTGCAATGCTTGTCCAAACAAAACATTTTTATGTGGGTGATACCATTACTAAGCATTTTCTAATGTGTTTTATGTGTATAGTTTTATAGATAAACGTTGCCATCAGAGTTTTTCTTGTACCTTAGTCTCCAGCCCCTTGATCTTGGTCCCTTGGTTGTTGAGCTGCTCACTTTGTTCATTAACAGTCTTCAGAAGATCAGTGATGCTTTTTTCCTGGGTCTGGATTAACTCCTAATAGACAACATCAACATCTCAACATCTTTTTTTTATGCAACTTGGGCAGGTATGGTAGCTGGAATCTTGCACCTAACATATCAACTGTTTGTGCATTCAGGAAGGTTTATAAAAAGTATTTGCAAAGCTTAACTGATTTATTCATACCTTGAGTGTGAAGATTTCTGCATGCTGGTCAAACGAAACTAAACTCTGGGACAGACTGCTTAACCTCTCCTCCAATCCGCCAACTTGCGTCCTCAGGTGTTTTCGCTCATTGATGATGTCATCGACTTTGGAGTTGATCTTCAATGACAGGCTCTTAATTTCCTCGTTGTTTGCCTTCAGGATCACCGTGGTCTTTATCAGCTCCTCCTCCTCCTCCTTGATCTCGCTGGTCAGCACAGAAAGCTGGTAAAATGACTTGTCAAAGATGGTGAGCTTTTGGAAAATATCATTGATCTTATTCTTCGTATTTTGGACGAAGTCGCTCAGGCTACTGCCCAGCTGTAGCAGGCCATTCGCCAGAAGCCGGACTTCATCCAGAGCTGCAAAGCGTGACCGTGTCTCTATCTGAAGTTCAGGGTTGTGTTCAGTGGGGATGGACTGAGATGTAGCCAGAAAAGCGAACAGAAATACCACCTTCATGGTTGTTGGCCGGACTGCTGTGATCCTTGCCGTCCTTTGTGCATGAGAAAGGCTTCAGGGATTTTTTTGCTTTTTATACTCCTCCTATTGAGCAGTTGATCATTAAACAGGTTCAATGTGAACTGAAATGGACCTTTACAAATCCAAGCGCTGGTCTAGATAAGCAAATAAAAAGCTGGAAGGCACAAACACCCCAAAGTTTGACTCGTTTTTATAACCTACAGAAGATGATGTGGTCATTTGGATTTATGGGTCTGGATGCGATACTGTATATTTGATTGTGTGTGTCTTTTTATGTGTGTTAGTATTTATTAAATGGAATGACCTGAGGTGACTATTTTATTTTGAAAATGAAAGCAAGCTATACAACACAGTGCAATTTCTTCATATTGTTACACCACACACTATGCATGTTCATGAGCAGGCAATCCAAATAGTTATACTTTGCTGTTTTAAATTTGACTTTGACATCTCGCGCCACAGATCTACTCAAAACAGTTCCAGAATGTTTTTTACATTACAGAGATTTTTACACTTCTGAACATGAGCTGAACTCGCTATAATGCCAGACTGTCACCATGCAGTTTTCTGCATATTTGTTAATGTGTTGCTATGCGGTTGCTAGGACATGTCATAACAAATGTCCATAATACTTGAGGTTAAGCCTTCTAAGCCTTTCCTACACCTATTAATAACATCACGTGTTCAAGAGCGTTTTAATGTAACTGTTATTCTAACAAATAGGGTTCCACTAAATCATGCAACACTGTGTGTATTCAAGCGGCACCTTGCCCTTTCTGATTACAAGTTAGTATCTGATGTACTGTGGTTATGGCAAAGCAACCCCCCATGTTTCAACAACAGCTATGTTATTTGGCCCATTGTAACTTCTGGTTGACCTCCGCAAAGAATCAATAACTGTTCAGTAGTTTTAATTTAATGTAATACAATGAATATGCAATAAAATGTCAATAAAAATACAAAATTTCAACCAATAAAAACATCTATAAATGTGTTTAGTGGACTCCGTCTCAGGGCCGAACGTTCCCGGATGTCCCCCCTGACCGCGCCCTGCTTTTAGTGTGTGTGGAGCCTTTAGGCAACAGCTGCTAATATCATCATCTCAAACTTAATAGCTCTCCAGTTTCCAACTTACATTACTAATTATACCATATGGAAGTGAGATTATTTCCTATTTTCCTGAAAATAAAGAAAAATACAGAGCAGGCTTCTTCTGTATTGCACAGTATTTTGCCATATGCACAATGATTGATGAATTTAAAAAACACATCGTTCATTATTCAGAGGTTTGAACTCGAGTGAATGAGCCAAACAAAACACATGTGAGAATGAGATGCATGTTGGTTCATGAAGATGGAAATGAGTTGCACCGAAGCGGACTTCCGACAAACAGAAAACACCAGAAACCTTGAGCCACTTCCGGGTACACATTAACTAGGGTAAGCATGACACAGATTTAAAGCTGAACTCATCTCCAATTTCTGTTCTGTTTATGTTTGGCTAAATGTACATTATCTGAAATGCACACAGTGTTAGGAAGCTATTCTTTAAAACTGGTTTAATAATTCAAAGTAGTTGGGTTACAGTCATGCTAATCTGAAAGCTGGCTATACTATAATGCTACTTACAATAATAAAGTTATTTTTAATCTGAATCAATATGCCTGAGGAAGGAACTAAACTATTTTAGGCAAATAATACAAATACAATAAAATACATACTTCATTCCTGAAAAAAATAAAAAACTTGTCCATTCCTGAAAATATTCTATTGGCAAAAAACTCACTTTCAGCAAAAGGATAGTTGCTTTATGGTAATTTAATCTTTGACATTTAAGGAACTTAACTTATGTTCCCGTCAATCATGTAACGTCACCTTTTTTTGTTAAGTGGGTGTCTCATGCAAGCAGAGTATTTTTATGAGTTCATAGACTTGGACATTGTTTCTTTGCTTTCTTTATTTAGCTTCACCAAGCTAAGTGGGTTTAAACGTAAGATATTGGATATTGATTTCTATTTCTACTAATACATGAAACACAAAAAACAAAGTACAGTATGTATGTTTATTTTTTATATTCATAGTGTTTATTTATTTGCATTTTATACTTCACTTTTTCAACCTTACTTCAATGATGTTCACTGTTCCTATTCCTAGATTGTAGCGCTGGTTTCTCATTCACTGTTGGTCTTAGAAACAGTTTCAATAAGGTTGTATTTGTTTACATTAATGAACACTTTTGCTAACATAAACTAACAAAACAGTTTTGTTAGTTCTCTCTACTTTAAAGGACCAGAGTGTAAAATTAAGGAGGATCTATTGACAGAAATTCAATAACGTATACATAACTATGTCTTCAGTGGTGTATTAAGACCTTCGATTTTTTTTATTGTATTAGTAAATGCTGAAATTAACATAAACTTAGCTTAATAAATGCTGTAGAAGTTATGTTCATTGTTAGTTTGTGTTAGCTCAAGCACCAACAAATGCTAAAAATACAACCTTAGTGTAAAGTGTACCTAAGTCTTTTTTATTTTCCAACTGGCAAAAATGTTAACTAAAGTACAAACAATAGTAACAGTGACACATTTTTAAAAACACACATTTTTCTGTTTATAAAGACTGAAAGAGACGTTTGGTGCAGACTGCAATGCGATAAAGGCAAAGAAGATACATAAGGAATGAACGGTATGTCCAAAAGAGCTTTAAACAATCTTTTGAAAAGCTCTGCAATATTTTCCTCATTATAATGGATGGTGAATACTGTGTTACAGTGGATTAAATTACACTTCTACTGTGTGGGTGGCACAATGTGAAGAGATTCTTTCTGGGCTACCCTACAGGGTCCTATTTCACCCAGCTTCACATGTGTTTTGTGAGTGAACCAGATTGTAAGTATGATCGGGCCCCCGCCATCACATGGGTCCTGTTTTGAGAAACATCTCTCAGTTTCAGTTTTGCACAATGTGCCCCCCACCCTCTTATTTTCATTGGATGACTTATGAGCCCTGCTTCCCGCCCTCATTCTTTGATTGGCCAGGGCGGAGCTAAGAAAACCCTCCCTGTTCCACACACAATAACACTACTTATGATTTGCAAGAATTTTAGTACTGGCATTGCTTGAATGTCTTTTGTCTCGCCTCCCATCTAAAGCCTCCGTCTCTCAGAAGAGGTGAACAAGCTTCATACAGAGCAGAGAGGACACAATGCCAAACTTGTGGTATTTAAGGTAAGATGGAGCACTATTAAAATTTTGGTATTTTGCTTAACTATATAAATATGCTACTTGTATGTGTGATATGGACATGCAACACATCCATATAATCTATTATTGAACTATCTAGTGCACTTTTAATATAACAGGATTTTCATGAAAAATGCCCCAAGTTTGATTTCTTAAGATTTCTGTGTTATTTATTATCAGGAACAGCATTTTTTTTGGAAGTCCCAAGTGGGAACCAAAGACCTTCCTCTGATGTAATGATTGTTTTGCTAAAACAATAGAGAGATGTCCTGGAGGCTTTGTTTGTGTGACAGGAGCCAATAAATAGATTTCAGATGGGGTCCTGAACGACAGATTGTATTATATTCTTTCAATACCGAATGTGCTTGATTATACAAAGAGTCTGAATTTACTTTTCTGAAGTCCTACACATGTCTTCTCATGTAACTGGCATGCACACGTACATATTGCTTTTGGCTGAGAGCCAAGATTATCGGCATGGTCTCAATTCTGTGGACCTAAAAAAATCCCACAGAGGAATAGATGAAACAACACTCTAGGGATAAGAAATAAAAAAACATAGAAAAGAATGCTTACAAGTGAGATCTCTTGAATATCTAGAAAGATTGGGATCATATTAAATGTATTCTTTGCCTAAATCTAATGTATCGCTTTTTTGATGTTTATCCTAAAAAAGGATATCTTTTAAATGTCTCCTTTGAAGCCATCTCAAGATTATCCAAGTCTACAATCAAAAGTCAGAGATATCACATGAGTTGACACAATGCAAATGGATCACAATGGCAAACAGAACACAGTCTTATTGTACTTCACTACAGAATTTATAAGCACAACCTTTCTTTTCTCACAGCACTTATTCTGAAAACTCCAGTAGCCATGCAGACTCCACCACACCCTCTCACCATAAGTGAAAAGGGTTACAGGGGTCAGAGAGCAGGAGCCTCAGTCCACCCGCCAAACTCCAAGCGAAGAAAGAATGAGGATCTGAGCCAAGGAAACCGCACCGCTTGCAGGGCCAAACAGGAAGAGCGAAACGTCTGTCTATTGTGTGTGTTCCGAAAGAGAAAGCGTGCAGGACCAGCAGTCTTGAAAGTCAATCCTTGAGCTAAAAGTGCATGTCAAAACAAAGCTTTAAATAGCACAGATAGAAGAAGATAGCACCACAAAAGTTGACAAGAGCAATGAATTACTTTTCTTACAAAAAGCCACACAGTCAATTCTAAGTAATGCATTGTGTGGTGAAGTTTCCCTGATTCCCCTATGTTTGAATTTTAGGAGAAGATTTGAGGTTGTGTTTGTTCCTCTCAAGTTTCCATCTTGGTATTTTTTCCGTCTTGCGAGCCTGACCTAAAACCTGAAATTGTCCGTTGGTTCGGAGGGATCACAATGTTTTAAATGTTGTACAGCAATAGCAGCTTTCTACTCGTCATGAGTTCCAGACCAATTTGTGGTGTGAGAAAGAATGTATTCGAGAGAAATACATTTAATGAGAGGAAGGGCTTTTTTGTGAGTGCTACGAAAAGTTGGGGTAAAGGAACAAAAACCATTGCCCGTGAAATGGAGTTGCAAAGAAACTTGGGTACAGTGACTAGAAGAGAACTTGCTTGCATTCATATGTGAAATTTGACACTGGGGTCAGTCCATGTGGGTACATTTATATATTCATTGCATAGCGCCTGGATTGTCAGGATACATGAGAAATATCTTCCACCAAGATCCTGTACCCACATTCTTATCAAAGTAACATCAGAAACGTATTGTCTTCCCGAAAGACCCTCACTTGTTAAATTAGCTCCTTTCGATAAATCCCTTGAGCACAAGCCGGTACTGAAGTCTCAGAACCAGAACACTTCAGCCCCTATCCTGTATCTGTCTGACTGATAAGTAGATTTGTAGATCAGAGTGGAGGCACTAACAGGTATGAAGAGAGGTTAAGATTTTTCAAAAGATTGAAGATAAGATTTTATTTATCGCTGTGTGAGCTATGCCAAATCGTGCATCCGTGCTGGTTTGTGTGTGCGACAGCCGGTGGAAGTGTTTGGTCTCAGCTGTTTTTGTGTTTACTGCATTGCTAACATTGTTTGGGCTGTGGCTGCTTCTGTGGTGCCTTGAATGTGCTGCATTGTCAGGAGAGAGAGACGGGAAGAGAAAAAGACAGCAAAAAGGACAATCAAATCTGGCTTTCTCTTATCTCAACACTTGGAAATCAGAATAGGTGCTTGATTTAGTTTGAAGGGATAGTTCACACAAAAAATGAAAATCCTGTCCTCATTTACTCACCCACAGATCTCATCCCCCATTGACTCCCATAGTCTTGTTTTCCCTACTATGGTAGTAAAAGGGGGATGAGCTCTGTTTGATTAATGATATTCTTCCAAATATCTTCCTTCGAGTTCAGCAGAACAAAGAAATTCATACAGGTTTGGAATAATTTGGGGGTGACACAAAGGATAAAAAGGATGACACAATTTTCATTTGAACTATCCTTTGACCCAACACATCTGCGTAATTGAATTTTTTTTTTGATCCTCAGGTGGTAAGAGACACTTAAGCCACATTAAGCTGAGAACTCATGACTTTTGGTCAAAATAATGGATTCAGGAAAAGGTACGAATCAAGAATTGTTTTTATTTCTTGTGGTCTTGGACTGATCTGCATATACATCAGTAATTGATCACTGAAATGTTTATTTTACTCAGCAAATGGCATCTCATCAAAAGACAATGAAAGAAAAAAAAGGCCGCCCTCTTACTCCGTCGAGACACCGTATGGATTCCATCTGGACCTGGACTTTCTAAAATATGTTGATGACATTGAAAAGGGAAACACCATCAGAAGAGTGCCTGTGCAGCGAAGACAAAGAGGACAAAACAATGGCATCATATCGCGTAACTTAAGCCTCCCAGGTTATGGATGCAGGGCACCTCAGTGGAACTCCTTCAGCACTTTATGGCCCAAAACCCAACTAGGAGAATCTCATCAATACTTTGACTTTCACTCAGGTGACATTACATCTGCTCGCTATGCTAGGAGAGGAGACCCCTACAAATCATTAACAACTTCAAACATGGATGCTAGTATTAAAGCTTTTGATGAGCAGCCTTTAGGATGTTACGTCAGGCCAAATCTCCTGAGAGCTTCCAGTTTACCCTTAACAGTTTTACTGAGACAACACTCAGAGTCAACCGAAGATCCTACCAGCCCTAAAGAAAACCTATCACAGGAAAACGGTTCATCAGATGATGTCTTTCATTTATCCTACAGCAGGACATGTGGGACGAACGGGACCCTTCAGCGGCTCACAACGGCTCTGGAGCGGGTCGGGGAACTGGAGACGGAGATCAGAGTCATTCCTGAGCTCAAGGCGCAGATATGTATTTTGCAAGAGGAGCGAGGACAGCTTTTAGTCCAACTGCATTCCCAAAATGACACAACTGGTCCTCTGGTTGTTCCTACACTTCCTTCTCAAACAAATAACTGGGTCCCTGCCATGATAGCCAAAGAAAATACACAGCAAGCTGGTGATGATTGGATGAATCGAGAATATGACCGACTTGAGAAGAACGTCAAGGCTTCTTCTGAGCAGGTTGATGCAGTTTCGACACCTTCGATCACACACAAAATGCTTCCACGGAAGGGCAAAGATATGTTGGATAAGGAAGACCAAGCCAAATCACTTAATCCTTTCGAGAAGAAAGTTGTACATTTAGAACAGGAGCTACATAGACTTGAGGTAGAGCTAGAGAGGACAAGAGCTCTGTTGAAGCAGCAAGTAGAGGAGAGCCGTTTCAAGGATGAGAAGATCAAACAGTTGACCATACATCTTAACGCAAAGAGAGCAGTGACCAGTGGGACTTTACCTGAGACTTCCATTGCAAGTACACAAAACGTGAAACCTGTTATAGAATCATGTGCCGCTCTAACAGGTGGGCAAGAGATGCACAAGCAGGAGGCAATATTTACTCAAGGACAACCTTCAGTTTCACATGCAGACATGGAACACCATGTAAAACGATTGCAAGAGCTCCTTCAGGAGCAGTGGGAATGTCTCTGCAAAGATGACTTATCAGGAAAAACATCTTCTGAGCACTTGTCACCTCGCGTCCGCAATATTCAAGATCAGTTAGTAACTTTGGTCATGCTACTTTCCCTCTACGTGTTTTCTAGTGGAGAACAAGAACCAGGTACAAATCTGAAACAATCCTGAACATCTTTGACATACATAGTGTTTAAATCCTTTGTGGATACTTGTGAACATTTCTTGTCATTTTTTTTCATTTTTCAAGAATCCAAAACAGAAGAGCTTGTTCCTGGGGTGGAGTATGAGAACCTAAAAAAAAAAAGTCTGAAAGATAGTTCAAGACAAAGGTACAGGTTTTACTGCTTTATTATTATTATTACTATATCGAAATTCAAATATGTATTTTTTTAGAGGATCTATTTACAGAAATGCATTATTAATATACACAACTATCTCTTCAGCAGTGTATAAAGACCTTACATAATGAAACGTTATGTTTTAATAACCTCAAAATGAGCTATTTCTATCTACATACACTACGGGTACCCTTGCATGAAATTCATAAATAATAATCCAAAAGTGACTGTAAATATTAATTTTCTGAATTAATACACTTAAATATTCTGAATTGAAAGTGAAAAGGACTTTTACCTTAAGAAGAATACTAATCTGGAAGCTGGCAAAGCACTGACATCACAGACAACGTACCCCACAGTAGAGACAGGTAAAACTGAAGATGTGAATACCAATGCAAAAGAAGATGCCATAGATAATGGGACCACAAAACAGAAAGATCTCTATTTTCAAACGAGTAAAGTCATAGATGGGGATCAGGCAATGAGAGAGGATACCAATCTGAAATCACAGACACAGAGAGAAAAAAACAGGTGAGATGCGGTACAGCATTCATATGATGCTACTGTAGCAGTTTTTAAAGAACCTAAAATGGAAAACAATCTGATTCTGTTCTTCCAGGAAAGCCGTGAATAAGGATTTCATAGATGCATGTTGTTTCCTGAAAGACAACATGGATAAAGTGTCAGAACCTGATGATGAAATGGTATTTTGCAAACACAGTTTATATTGAATCTAACAAGGCAAAGTTATTGAAGCTTAGTTGAAAAAACATTCATATTGATAACATACATTGTTTCTGTACATAACAGTAATATATATTATATATCTGTATAAATGGAAAAAATAAGATAATTCCAACGAAACAGTTCTGAGGCACTTTTTCCTACTATAGTTGTCAATGGTGGCCAAGAACTATTTGGTTACAAGCATTCTTCAAAATATCTTTCTCTGTGTTAATCACAACAAAGAAAATAATACAAATTTGGAACGTAGTAAATAAAGTAAATAAAGACAGAATTTTACGAGATCTGGACTGCAGAGGTAGAAATCATTCTAGGCTGAACTAATGCAAATTTGGGATGGTCTCTATATTTTTCCAGAGCTGTATTTTGACATAATAGACTTTTTTTCAACCCATGGTTTTGGCAAAAGGGGACAAACCCAACTGCAGGGTTAAATTAACCTAGAACATGTATTTGACCCATAAGGGTTAAAACAATTAAGCACCCAACAGTTTGTCCTTCTTTTTACCGAAACATGGGTTGAAAATATTTTTTTTTAGAACATACGTACCTCAGATAACCAAACCACCAACCATGTTTTGTGTGTTGCATTTCTTTTCTGAATGTTACCTCTAGTAATGGTCTTCTCCATTGTCATTTTTCAGAGCAAGACTCTCACTGTAGTGTTCCGGCAGTGGTTCAGCGTGTCCGCTGAGGAGGATGCACGCGCTGACATTCTTTCTTTGTATCTCAGTGAGGTTAACTCACAAACACCCACAGTTCTTCCCTTCCTGGTCAACATGGCAGATGATAATGGGAACACTGCCCTGCATTATAGCGTGTCTCACTGTAACTTCAGCATTGTCAAGATCCTTTTAGACACAGGTCAGTGATAATAAGGTCACTGGTTTCTTTTCCAACCTAATCTAAGCTCATCTTTTAATATCCTGGAGGGAATATTTAATACAAGTCTGTTGTTATCAGTAAATTACATTGCGAACTAATTTTCTTTGAGGCTAAAGAAGCAAATCACAGTTTAATTTACTTTCCTTGTTAATCTACAGCTCTTTTCCAAAGCAAAGACTTTAAGAATATCTCGTATTGTCAACATTGCATACATTCTTGTCAAAATTGTGATTTTAGAAAGCTTTGCAGCACATTAACTTTAAAATGGTCTGAGGGAATGTCAAATATTAATATAGGCATTTATATATTTATGTATACTCAATATAATTATATTTTTTTGTAAATTAATATAGTAACATATAATTTAAATTGAACTATATTTACCCCAGATTTGTGTGTGCTATATTTATTTTATTTGAAAATCACACTGTAAGCTTAGCAATTTACTGTACTACATCAATTACAATTAGAAATAGATAGATGGTGCTTGCGGTGGCAAAACTCGGCACTAGGCAGTCACTAGGGAGATGACCCTTTAAGCCACGAAGGAATCTAACCAATCGCCATGTCTCTAAAATGTTCTGATGCAGAGATATAGGTCTTGCTAAATGGTTGCTAAGCTGATTTGTGTGGTTGCTATGGGCGTGGCATCTGCTAATTGATGGTACTCTAATGTATGAGTTAAACGAATCAACTCCCATGTCTCTACGATGTTTTGATGCAGAGATATAGGTCTTGTTAAATGGCTGCCAAGTTAAAGGAGAACTCCGGTGAAAAATGAACCTAGGGGTAATTAACACATCATTACCGAGTAGATCGCTCTCTGGGATGCGTTTTCATGAAAATCGAATGTAAAGAGTTTTATCTCTGAAAACAGATTAGCTTATAACGCTAGTATATGGGGCACAGAGTAAGTAAAATTAAATCGCTAGTTAATACCACTAACAAGGCTCAAAATAGCCTCACACTGACACGGTAGCATAATGAGGGTCACTACATGCAAACCGAAGCATTGAGAACTTTGTAAGTGTACTAACAGTTTAATAAGAAGATACTTTATAAAGACAGTACATTACGCGTATACAGACATCCGCCATCTTGAAAAACAGTCTCTTAAAGTCGATCCACGAACGCTGTGCTAAGTGATGAACTGTGACTTGGAATCTCATGGAATCTCATAGTTCATGGATCGACTACCATGTCAGTGTGAGGCTATTTTGAGCCTTGTTAGTGGTATTAACTAGCGATTTAATTTTACTTACTCTGTGCCCCATATACTAGCGCTATAAGCTAATCTGTTTTCAGAGATAAAACTCTTTACATTCGATTTTCATGAAAACGCATCCCAGAGAAGGATCTACTCGGTAATGATGTGTTAATCACACCTAGGTTCATTTATAATGGGAGTCAATGGGATCTGTTGCTAGGTTGCTGTAAATGGTTGCTATGGGTGTGGCTTCGTAGCTTCATAATGATCCTGAGCGACTGATTGGTTGTCTGAGTAAAATGAGCCCACCCCGTCTCTGACACTGCAGTGCTGAAAAGATATTTCATATGGGCCTTTTATATCGCCTTATATTGACATATGTCCCGCCCCATTATAAGTATATGAGGATTTTCGGGTGGCTATTACGCCCCAGGGGGTACAACTTACACACCATTGTGAGGTATATTTTACAGAGCCTGCCAGCCTCTTCACATGTGGTAACCTGCATGTTTCTACAAAATCCTCGCTCGGAGCTGCTACCCGTCAAAGTTCGGCCCAATGTTAAGTCAATGGGGTTTTTTGGGGGTTTTTTTTGCCCCCCATCATACACCCTCGCCTGATAGCATATAAAAGTCAGAGCACACCTCTCCTCAATAAGTCGCTCGATTGGTGCCCTCATTCATGGGTCTACGACGAACAGTGCGAGACGCGTTACACGCTGAAAAAAAGTGGAACAAGAATACAAAGTATGCTCCAAAGTGAGTTTTGCATTCTGCAAAAGCACCACTAATAAACCCTTACATCAGCTTTTGTTTTTTTTCCTGTTATCCCCAGGAATGTGCAAAATAGACCTTAGAAACAAGTCTAGGTATACTGCTATCATGTTGGCCTCCATGACATCTGCAGAATCTCCAGGGGACCTGAAAGTGATCCAGCAACTGATAGAGCTTGGTGACGTCAACAGCCGTGTTGGCCAGGTGATGTCAGCCTATTGGCACTGCATTAACTTTCTATCAAAGGATTTAAATCAATAGTGCTGATTTGCATTTGATTTTACACTTACTATAATGCGTGTCAGATGGACATGTCTTCTAACTATGTCTCTTCAGGTGGGACAAACAGCTCTCCACTTGGCAGTAAGACATGGACGCATCCTATTAGTTCGTCTCCTGTTGGCACAGGGGGCAGATCCTAATGCCCGGGACCATGCAGGAACTACTCCACTGATGTGCGCATGCGAGCGGGGGCACGTCAGTGTCGTGCAAATTTTGTTGGAGGAAGCGAACTGCGATGTCAATTTAAAAGACAAGGTTAGGCCTACTTTTCTTTAATACTGTTAAACATCAAAAACAATCTTTGGGAACTTTTAATAGAAATGTTTGTGGTAAAAACAGTTGCCATAGTTTTCACTTGCATATTTTGACGCATTTCCAAGTAAAATAGAGAGCAGATTGACAGTTAAATGGAAGGACTTAACCTATACCATCTAACTTTCAGCATCAAATGGATTGTCAATCTGAAGATTATAAAGATTATATTATGAATTGAAGATTATAAAGGCACATGAAAAAAAAAGAAAATGACTCACATTGATAAGCTAGAACTTTCCTGTAGCTCACTGCTAAGAGCGGTAACAACGCAAGGTTGTGGGTTCAATCTCAGGGGATTGCACATACCTATGTATAAATGTGTAGGATAATCCAATGTAAATCGCTTTAGATAAAAGCGTCTGCCAAATGCATAAATATACACATATATATAAATACTGCAATAATTCATGGAAAAAAAAGGATTGTATCTTTTTAAGCATTGACAAGCATTATTACATTATTACATAAAAAACAAATGTTTGAGTACAGAAATCCATTTATAATGCAGTAGGTTAGGCAACTTGACTAGATTGTTTACCAGCAAATCCTTGACCCTTTGGTACAACCAGTAAACCCTGTAATTTTCACATGATACATGCAAGGATGCCAGGAAGGAACAGAAAAAAAATCCACTCCCCTGATTTAAATCTGCAACGCAAAGACAATAGTTTGTATGCCTAGAATAGTCATCTCTGAAAAAAAAGTTTTGCCATCTTTACATATTGAATAGTGTTTGTGTATGGTCGAATTATAATCAGTTAAAATAAAATACAAGCTATACATTTAGTCTTTTAAACCCCCTAGAATGCCTTGCACCAAAGACTTTCAATCTATGTGATTAACATAAACACAGATGTGCTTTGTGAATATTTTTGTCTGTTTAACATCGCCTGTGACATTGAGCTTGCTTGAAACCCAGAACATTACATTCATTTTGCCAGAGGTTAGAAAACAAACCCTGATGTAGCAACATTGTACCAAAAGAACAATGGAGCTTTTTGTAGAATGTGCGGCGTGGGTTGATGGGCAGTCTCCGCTGGGCAACTGACCCGTAAATAACTGCCACCTGCTTGTCGCAGATGCGATTCAAAGATGTGTATCCTAGAATCGGTCAATTAATATTTATGTGATGTCAGCTTCAGTCTCTTTATCTTTATACGAATAACAGGAAGTGGCAGGATGATGGATTAGCCTGAAGTGTACAAATAACACTAACAGAGTATATGTAAACCACGTCTCAGGAATAAAGGCGTTGGTCTAATCACTTTCTGTGTTGGAGAAATCCTTGCTTGGCAGCTGTGATAATCCCACACAGACATGCCTCATCGCCTCTATTGCCAGGGAGAGAGAAAAAGAATTTGGATTCATGTAAGACTAAATGAAAGTTGTCAAGTCTACTCCCCCGCATCTAAGCCATGCTGTTAGTCAAGTCACCCTCAGTCATATTACGACTGTAGAGCTGCTCTGAGAAGTGCAGCAATAATAAATAAATGAATACTTCCTGTCCCACACCAGTGCTTGATGTCACACATGATTTTTAGAGAGGATGAGGGCTGATGCCCAACTTGAAAAATATATGACTGAAAATGTTGTTTATAGCCTTGGGACTTCAGGAGTAATTGCACATATCATGCTTGCTTTCATACATTGTATATCTTATTCATATATCATTTCACATTGCTTTGTCTCCAGGGTGGGCGCAATGCATTATCTCTGGCAACACAGGCCTCTCATACAGAGATTGTAAATCTTCTGAAAGGCCGCACAGAAACCAAGAGCTCAGATAAGTGCAAGGTATCCTAGGATGAAGCATGGATATCTCATTCCTCCCTGCAAATAATGTCTCTGTGCATTTTTATTTTAATAAGCATTTATGTACAGTTACTTTTGAAAAGGTTTTAATGAATTTATTCGGAAAGCCACACCAATATGTTAATGTTAAAACTGTGTCTCAAATGTGTTTGCCTGTATGTAAATATGTCCGATAATAAAACCACATCTTATTAATACCACTCAAGCCTTTTTTACAGACCTGTTTATAATTGTTTTAGTACAGTGAATTAAATTGTGACCGGGATCATAATCTTTCCAACCCAGGGACTCAAAATCAGACTCAGCAAACACAGTGGACCTTGTTAAAATGGTGAATTTTTACTTGCAGTGCTGAATAATGATCTTAATAGTAAACGCTATTATATTTAGTTCATAGTTTTTAGTTTCCCAAATAACCTTGGTCATGGCAACACAATACTTCTTAAATTCTTGCTGTCTTTCTGAAACATTTGTATGCCAACATTTTTCAGGTGGCCTAATAAAAAAGTACTTATTAAATGATTTAAAAATGATGTGCTGTTAAAGTTATTTGCAAAGCCCAGTCACAAACATAAAGGGTGACAAATAAAAATATTTGTTCGGTCTACAATTATTAGAGGTAAAATGATCTAAATCTGAAATTAAAGTCGTGTTATTACCAGAAAACATCTGAAACTGTTATTAAACAAGGTAAAAAAAACTCAAGACACCATATTCTGAATGACTTTTATATCAATCTATAGAGAGACATATAAAGAGCAACATTGGAAATACAAGACCATAATGCCACAATAAAGTTTATGTGGTGACAGATCAGACAGAATTAAAACAACATCAGTAAAAGTCACAAAACAAGGCACCGGAACAGAAAACAATTAACATTTTGTCTGCAAAAAAGTGCAATAAGAACGTAATTTAATAAAACTAATGAAAATGTTTTACAGCAGCCTAAAAGGGCTTTAAAAAAGAGAGGCTAAAGTAAACAAAACAGACCAAAAGCACAGAATCACTTTGGCAAAGTTAATACCATCCGAAAAATGCAGAATAAATTAGGTAATTGGTAATACTGTTATCTAAAATCTTATGTACAATTTTTACAAAGCTGTATCAAAAGTATTTGTATGAAAACATATTTACACTTCCTAAAGAAACAATGCATCAAGAGTGGTTTAAACCACAAATCAATCTGAACACAGATTTCTCTCTCTCACACACGTACACGCACACGAACACACACATAACATTCTCTCTTTATCTCCCTCTCTCACACACAGGATATTTACTGCTCGTCTCTTATGAGGGAGCTTTTATTTTATATCCTAGAGTGATGCTCTTTAATATTAATGAGGTATCATCTGATCAGAGAATCTGTGAAAGAACAGCTGCTCTTTCTGACAGAAACCAGCCTAATGGGAGAAAACTGTCCTTCTGTCTGCCAATTTAAGACGCCCTTACAATATATAAAGTATGAACAAGTCTCAGCAGGTGAAAGTCACGGAACCTATCAAGAACAGGCCTGGGCCATATTTTCACCACGATAACTTAGATTTTTTTAAAAGGAAGCCTTTTTTGGGAAGATTTTTGCACAGTTACATTATTTTCGTGATAAAAGTAACCGCAGCATTCTTTGTGATGCTTTTTTCAATGTGCTCAATTGTATTAGAAATAATGTCACAATGCAAAACTCAATTCCAAATATAAGCTTCAAGAAATGTTTGAAAAATGTCCAAATTTCATTTTGATGTAAAATGTGACATTGGCATGTTCAGATGAGGTTCACGCCAGCAATGGTGTTGTGCAACAGATTCATTTATTTGTATTAAAAACATTTCAAGTGCATTTTGTTTAAAAAACCTGCCACATTTTATTGATAAAAGAAAATAAAATCCTATTCCATACTGCACACACACTGTACCATCTCCCTGAGACGAAACTATACATCCTCTTACCAGAACAAAAGAATGTAGAGGATCCTTTTCTTAAGAACAACTGCACGAATAAATGTCCAGCATTTGGAATGTATGGCCTTTCAGAGCATCATTAAAAGTCAGTACGTCCATTACAGTGAATAGAGAGCATCGAGACCGCTGAGGATGCTGTCTGCACAGATGCCAGTCAAACACAATTTTTGATGTTAATGTGATTCTAATGTGTTTATACAGACATTAAACATCGTGCTTATAAAACCTATGGCTCAATGCCCGCAGCTATGCTAGAATCTTGGGGTGACTGTTTCCACGTTTCAGGAATAAACACAACAAAACCAAAGCAAGCCCTTTCGTCAAATAACAGAAACAGATGTGTGAAACGCCTACATTTTGTAAATGATCACCGGTTCGTAAATATTTACACCTAGCAAAACATAACTTTTTGCGTTATGTACTTGAAACGTCTTTTTTGACTGAATGTGAATACACTGGTGCTCACTGCTCTAATGAGTCTGCTGTGCCAGATTCAGGTTCTTGCCAAGCAATGCAGCGCAAACCTAGTAAAATTTGGGAGTAAATTTGGGACAATGGATTTTTGTTTACAAGCGGGGGATAAGAATTAAGAATCTGGATAGCAAGAACACAACCAGAAATAGATAATAGCACTGAAGCTGACAAAAAAATCCCTATGTTTCAAGTCAATGTGAAGTAAAACTATTTAAAAGTGATTGGATTCTAAACAAAGATCTCTATTTCCTTGCTCAAAAAAAGAACCTTGTTCAAAACACAATCGAAAATGTTAAGGATCTGATGTCTTTAATGGGAATTGTTTTGGTTTTAATGGAAACTACAGTATAATTGTCTACTGGGAACTGATGGATTCTATTGGTGGGATGTTATGTGGCAGATGGGACCCATTAGAACACCATTAAATCTTATTGAAATAATGGCCAAAACACACTACAAAAAGGAATTTTGTAATTGCTTTAATGGAAAAAGCCATTCGAATTTCTATGAAGGATTCTTTTGTTTTGTTCAGCGGGTGATAGGTGGTTGTAGAGGTGGGGTTGAAAACTTGTGATGAAAAATAAGAAAAGCAGACGTTTATCTGTGCACAATAACACAAAAAACATGTATGAAGAAAGTAAATGGTCAGATTTCAAAATATGGCTCTTTGTAAACATTTCTGGATTAGAATGACACTAAGACGTTGGCATATATTTGGAATTATTTCCTTCTCATATTTTTTACCACCTAAACTCTCTTTGTAACTTTACCAGTAGTACTAACACTTCTAGGCTACTTCAGGATATCAATGCAACCAGTGCCTTATTTATCAAGTCAAACTTTAAGAAAAATATTAAATGCAAAACATGTAATTCTAACTGCATTAAAACTGTTAATATTTCCAGCATCTTATCATATAAGCATCCAGCATTTGCTGTGCAGTTTTTCAGTGCACTTTAGAAACTCTCTGTGTGTGATTCAGCTCGCTCAGTTCCTGCACAGCGTGCCAGTCACATCTCAGTCGTTCTCTGTGTGGTCACAGTAAATCTAAAGGTTTCCTCCTCCTCTTCTTCATTTAGCACTCGAGATGGTGGGTTGCTCTGTGTACCAGTGTGTGGCTGGATCCGGTAATCCGGTTCCCAGAGGTAAAGCAATGAAGGGTGGGCACGTGGCCGTGCCGACTGGAGTCATGCCCACTACGGGTCCGGGGTAAGTGTGGTGATGTCCAGTTAGCCTGTCAGTCCGGCCGATATGGATCTCGTCCTCTTCCGTCTCTCCCGTGGTCTTGCGATAGACTGGATTGTCGAAGTTCATGCTCTTAGTGCTGTTCCGCCTCCAGTTGCGGTATACGAGGTAAATGCCGGTGCACAGGACCCCGAAGACCACTGTGGCAACGATAGGAACTGCATGTATTTAACATACAGCCGTGAGGGACATGTTAACACACGGTTGACTGGCGGTGGAATGATTGAAAAGACAGAAAAGATGACGAAACTAGAAAGAGATAGGATCGAAACTAATGACAGCACAAGAGAACACATGAGGAGCAAAGGAAAGCTAAATAGATATAGAAAGATGAGAGATAGAAAGGGGTAAATACTAAAAAGAAGCAAAAAATGTAATAGCAGGACAATATTTTGTCTCCATGACAAAACAAAAATGAGAGCAACTGGGCAATTCCACGCAAATGTCAACCTTAAAGGGATAGTTCACCTAAAAATAAACATTCTGTCATGAATTACACACTCTCTAGTTGTTCCAAACCTGTATCAATCTCTTCGTTTCAAGGAACACACAGAAAGATTTTAGGACAAATGCTTGTAACCAAACAGTTCTTGTATCCCATTGACTACCATAGAAGGAAAAATGACAGTGGTAGACAAAGGTGGCCCAGAATTGTTCGGTGTCCTACATTCTTCAAAATATCTTCTTTTGTGTTAAACATGAACAAAAAATAAAGTAATAAAGTCATTTTTCCTTATATGATACTCAAAGGGGGTACAAAAACTGTTTGGTTACAAGCATTTTCCGCAAATATCTTTCTCTGTGTTCATTAAAACAAAGACATTTATACAGATTGGGAACAACTCGAATGCGAGTAAATGATGACATTCTTTGGTGAATTATTCCTTTAAGATGTTTTTTTCACCAAACTTATAGGGCGGATATTCATATTTGGTGGTTAAAATACCCATGTGAAGGCTCTCTTTTATTTGTAAAGCATTAGTTTCAGGTAAGTGAATTGTATGGATCCATAATGGTCCATCATAAATGGGCACATGAAAACATAGTAACAACTTTGTTTAAAGAAGAGCCGTCCCGTCTTCATTTGTCGGGTATGTAAATTTAAATTCACAGAAATCTAACAAAGCATGTTGTCTCTCAAAAATGTGCATCCGCTTTTGTCACACCCAAAACGCATACATTTTCCCTCTCAAAATATAAAACTTGTGTATAGAATGATATTTTTCTGATGTCTGGACTTTAAAATAAACAGATGATTCAGTATATTAGTTACAAAAACACAATCAGAGAATTTAGATTTCAAAATGTCACATCCCTGACGCTGGAATTGCCCATCTGTGTAACATGTCATCAGTGTTCCATGCAGAATGGATGGCATATGGTCTTAATAAATTTTAAATTTACTGTTGTTTCGATTTTTATGAACATATAAATAACAAAAGCGTAACATCTGCTCTCTCACTGCAATGCAGTAGGCTTAATGCTAGTCCGTTTTGTCGTAGCACTGCTTAGGGAATTTTTTTCTTGGCTCCCCGCTAAGATGATAAAGTGGAATGAATCTAAACTCAGTCAGACACCACACAGACTGCATTTACATACAGCTGAGTCTGGTGCCCCGGGCTCAATCACCTTGCAGTTCAAGCATTGGTGAGTAACGCTGGTGTCAAAATGCTCTTAAAATAGCACAGAGCAGGACCCTAGTGGCCCCCGTGTGCCAGAGAGGTTTAGGATGTACTTACCTATGGGAATAACAACACCAAGCACTGCCACTGTCAGATTACGGCCAAGGAGAAACAAATCATTGCCGGCTATAGGAGAGTGAAAGAGAAGAAATGCTTACTCAATGTTCCTTGATCAGTTAATAGTCATAATAGCAGACGCAGCAAAATGACTCTTAACCAACCCTCAACTTAAAACAGGTAGTCACCAATCACAATTTAGCAAAATACTAATAGGTTTCTGACAAGATTTATTTCAGTGTGAGGATCTTATAAAAATAACAAAGTTTGGGTTTTTTTATCAATATCATTAATGTACTACAGGTTTGGGAGCATATTTTCAAAAATAAAAAGTAAAGCCTGGGATATTCAGACAAAATTATCATTAAAAGTTAGATATTTCTCCATAAAACTACATCTGGTGTTTTGAAAAGATTGTCAAACACAGCAACAGTCCATGTTACCAGGTTTATGGTTGACATTTCCAAGCTGTGCAAGCTGTTAAATGGCAAGTCTGATGTGTAGTTAACACATTTTTTCCAGCCTAGAAAAAAAACGAGATTTTCCCATTTTGTAGGAAAAATCATTTATGGATATTTCCTGTTCAGAGCAATGGAAAGTTCTGTAAAGCTTGTCAGGGAGTGGAGCTTATTGAAGGGTTCTCTAGAGCTTAAAAACGGTCAAGATATACACTTACAGTGGTGAGACAGGTTACTGGTATCTCCTGGTGTGGACATCTGTGTTGGGCTCTGCTCTGCTGTAGCATTAGAGGAGATGGGTGGTTCCTCTGAGCTGGAAGTGAGAAGTGATGGGATGCTGGTTTCTGCTATACTATCAGAATGAGAGGTCACCGCTGCTTCCTGGCCAGCCACCGAAACGGTTTCCATGGTGATGTTGATGGGGACAGTGGGCATTACAGCAGTGTCATTTTGAACTGGAGGTAGAGGGAAAGAATCAAGATTTGCTTAACCTTGACATATACTGTAATGAAGCTTCCAGAACAAAATTCCAGTAGCAAGTTAGTGACATGACATGTGCCATTTACAGGGGATCTGATGTTTAATCGAAAGACAGAAATAGAAACCAAATGATTCACAAACTGCGTTGGTTTGAATCAAAACTATTTCATTTGTCGCTTATCAGTTTTCACCTGGTTAAGAGGTGATGTACCGTAAGGCACCATGTTACAAGCTTACCGGGCACACACTGGCGTGTGTCAGGACTCAGCTCCTCTCCGTCTGGGCAAGCGCAGCTGTATTTGGGCGAGTGCTCACTGATCTGAGGAGCTCGCAGACACAGGAAGTCACAACCTCCGTTAGTCCCACCGCCCAGGTTACAGCTATCAGGTGCTGCGTGCAGACACGACACACACACAACACACAGTGATTAATCACCTGTCAGCGGGAGGCGGTACAAACGTCAATCTGTGAGCCATACGGGTCAGACACAGTTCATCTTCAGTCCGCTCAGACTTACACTATAGCAATAGTTAACTGTAAATTGTTGACGCTTCATTGTCTTTGGTGCCAGACTGTTATGTCTAAATGATAACGGGCGTAATAGATGGAGATATTTGATAGTGGATTATAAACTTGAGTGCGCCTTTAGTCAAAGACATCAAAATAGGAAAACAAATACATAAAATTGCATAAACTGGAACTACCTTCAGGTTGGCTCAACTCATGGAAAACTACAATATCATGTGGATCGTTCAGGTGCTCAGCGAGAGTGGTCACATCTTGACCCGTGAGTCTGTTTGCGCTGTAGACGGCCTCCTTCTCGCGGTCCGTCCAGTACACCCGATCCTTAAACACACAAGAGCAAACAGATATGTCTACATGTTCGGAAATGTGTTGCTTTCCTGTTGTTATCATGTTAATGCAAAAGAAATTTGGTAACCGAACAACATTGGACCTCATTGATTTTGCACTGTACAGAAGGTACACAAACCCTTCATTTCTCAAAATGTGCTTCCCAGAAGAAAGAGTCATATACAGTTTTTGAAGGACATAAGGGTGAATCCATCCATCCATCCATTTTCTACCGCTTATCCGAACTACCTCGGGTCACGAGGAGCCTGCGCCTATCTCAGGAGTCATCGGGCATCAAGGCAGGATACACCCTGGATGGAGTGCCAACCCATCGCAGGGCACACACACTCACTCATTCACTCACGCACTCACACCCTACGGACAATTTTTCCAGAGATGCCAATCAACCTACCATGCATGTCTTTGGACCAGGGGAGGAAACCGGAGTACCCGGAGGAAACCCCTGAGGCACGGGGAGAACATGCAAACTCCACACACACACAAGTCGGAAGCGGGAATCGAACCCCCAACCTTGGAGGTGTGAGGCGAACATGCTAACCACTAAGCCACCGTGCCCCATTAAGGGTGAATCATTAAAAACAATTATTTTGGGGGGGTGAACTAGCCCTTTAATTCTTATGATTGGGGATTTGTTTAAATCCCTAACTAAATAATGGAATAGGTACTAGTGATGCTTGCTTTAGAAAAAGTCATTAGATAATGGAAGCGAGCCAGCTCTTCATAAGTCGGCTTACGCCAGAGGTTTGTTTAAAACAAAGGAAATCAATTCAGAAAGGTCACCCTGTGTGGATCTACTAACAAGGCTGTCAGGAAAAGTTTCGCATTGAAAAGTTTCCCACATTCTTGTGAGTATATAACTCTGCTACCGGGACGAAATCTCTATCCAGACTACAGGTGCTGTAATAAGGCCTTTAATCCTATGGTTGGTGTGTAGGTGTCAGAAATAATGGCCCTTCAGCTTCATAGTCACCTCGGGCCTCCTCTGCGGTGAGGATCTGATTCATCTTAGATTACTTTGTTCATCACATCTTCAGACTTGTGATTTTGCGAAAGTACCATAATCTACTTTATCGCATCTAAACTCCAGCCATGGAGATGGCTAAGCTTAAGCAGAACACATGCTATAATTGTCCCACACATAAAATACATTAAAAAGGATTATAAACAGGAATCATTTTCATATTACATTGTATTTACATTTAAAAACATTTATTTATCCAGTAAACTATTCTATACTGTAGGTATTTTACTAAAAGATGAAATACTGTGTATAGCACGGACTGATTAAATACCAGCAGGGTCATTTGACTTTTAAATTGAACTATTAAAAATGATAAAAACTTTGTTGAAATATAAGACTGACACCGTGTCTACACAGGCACACGGCTTGTCTTAAGTGGAGACACATAAATACAAACATACATCAAATACAAAGAGAAAACAGACACACAGCTTTGTGACTATTCAGAGAGTGGTGGGAAAATGCTTTATCACAACAATTACTCATGAAATAAAACACAAGTATTGATCAACTTTGTGCACATAGTACTGTGAATCCGCCAAAGACACTCACCTCGAAAACAGCGAGGGCGTACGGATGGCCAAGTCTTTCGGAAGAGGACAAGATGACTCTGCGTTGGGCACCGTTTAAATCCACACTGGAGACCATGTGAAGTTTGGAGTCCACCCAGTACAAACGCTTCCCTACTACATCTATTATAAAGACAAAAGTGTCAAACAGTCTGGAGATGTACGTTCACACTAATTAAAATCACACCATTAACCTGCTTTTATAAAAACATACACCTCAGCAAGATCATATCTCAGATGTTTCCTAGGATCTCCTTTTCACTAGATTCATTACCTAAAGTGATGCCATTAGGCCACTCAATGTCCTTAGACACCAACACCTTTCGATCGACACCATTCATGCCAGCCTTTTCGATCTTCGCCCTGATCCCCCAGTCAGACCAGTACATAAACCTGTGAAAGCAAAGCATTCACCAGAAAAAATATCAGTGCTTTGTTTGACCGACGTAGACCATGCCAACAAGGCAGGAAAACAGTGAAAATGCCATGAGCTGTATACTGTCAGTGACAAAAATAAACAGGAGAGAAGATTTATGAAGTACGATATCTTGTTTTTTGTGTAACAACTAGTGGTGGGCATAGATTTTTTATTTTTTTAATCTAGATTAATCTAGATTAAAATGGCTCATTTGAATTCTGCCGAAGGCATTCAGAATATGTGTGCTACCCAAATAATGACTAAAAGTAAGTCTTTGAGAACGGGTTTCTCAAACCAGGTGGCGCATTAGACCATGGGCTCATCTCCTGTTTCCAAAATGCATCACAAACTGCTTGAGAAAGCTGTTCTACTATGATAATTGGTGATGAAAATAAATTATGTTCAATAAGATGTACTTGTTTCCTCCGGGTACTCCGGTTTCCTCCCCTGGTCCAAAGACATGCATGGTAGGTTGATTGGCATCTCTGGAAAAAATTGTCCGTAGGGTGTGAGTGCGTGAGTGAATGAGTGAGTGTGTGTGCCCTGCGATGGGTTGGCACTCCATCCAGGGTGTATCCTGCCTTGATGCCCGATGACTCCTGAGATAGGCGCAGGCTCCCCGTGACCCGAGGTAGTTCGGATAAGCGGTAGAAAATGGAATGGAATGGAAAGATGTACTTGTGTTAACTTCCGCATTAGCTAAGGGATGCTTTGCGTTTAGGTGGTACTTGAGACTGGAAGAGCTCCTACAGTACATTACATTTAGTCATTTAGCAGACGCTTTTATCCAAAGCAACTTACAAAGAGTTAGGGAGCAACAAGCGATATGTCATACATATATGCCATAATACATTAGGTGCCAATACAAATTTACTGGTTTCAACTAAAGCTAGACCACTACCTGTTGAGAGAAAGTTTTTTTTAAACCAATTCCGCATTGCACAAGGTGCAAACAACCTTAGTCTTGTCGATGTTTCCATTGGGAAGCTTCTTAAAAATAATTTTCCCTGAAGCAACCCGGCGGCTTCAAAGCTGCATCCATGTTAGCACGTCACGTTTGATGCGGTAGTTTCACAGTAACGTTATGTTGTGTTCAGACCAAACGCGAATGGCGTGTCAAGCGCGAGTGATTTACATGTTATGTCAATGCAAAGACGCGATAGACCTACTTTCGGCGCGAATCGCGCGAATGAAGCCCTGGTCATGAGATGATGAGGCGGCGAGAATGACGCGAATTGCGCGAATCACGCGAGTTGAAAAATCTCGTTCTCACCCGGTACAGTGCAATTCAGCTAGGTATACATCCGCACTAAAATATCAAGGTGAAAGTCATCATAGCTTGCGTAGTATAGACCCAGCTCCCAACCCAACTTTGAGAATAGATTAACGGCGACATTTTTTTTATCACGCGATAAGAGTCTCACGTTAACGCAGCACGTTAACGCCGTTAACGGCCCACCACTAGTGACAACGTAAAAAAATCAATTACCACCACTGTTCAAGTGAAAGTTAATACTGCCTAGAAATACCTTGGACAATAAATGGCAATCGGAAGTGATGTAATCTCGCATCATTAAACGTAAACGTGCTCTCCATCCACCTTCTGTATATTTACAGTACATTTACCTCACCCTTATGCCATGCCAGGCCTATTGAGTCAATCCTAGAATTGTCTAGAATTATCATCAACTTTATAATAAACCACTGACTTGTACAGATCAGCGAGGTCTTATTATTGCAGTGACCTTTCAAGCCAGTTTGGCCTGTGAGATTGTGTCATTTTGTGTGACAGTGTAAAGATAAGATCCATTTGATGGCTGCCCAGCGATACACTCGCTCACCCTCGCTCTGGATCCACAGCGATGGCCCGCGGCTCGCTTAGCTCGGTGCTGATCAACACGCGTCTCCTGCTTCCATCCGCAGAGGACACAGAGATGGTTCTGTCGCCTGAGTCAGTCCAATAGAGGTTGTGGTGGACCCAGTCCAGAGCCAGACCCTCAGGGGAATGCAGATCTGAATCGATCAGGGTTACGTGGCGAGACGGGTCGCTTGCTTCATGGATGTACGCACTGTAGAGAGAGAACATTCGTGATAAATCTAATTTCTGTTAAAAAATCTGGTCACTCTGATAGTGATTTTTTGTGACGAAGACATTTATTCATCGATTTCCAATGACAGTTCATGTTTTGAAGAGTCATTAGCACCAGCTATAGTCGACGAAATGTAAACGTTGAAAAACTTCTTGTGAAGCAATAGTGAGCATTTAAAGAGACTTCAAGACCAAACACATCGCTTGGTTTTTGTTTTATGTCATATCACACTATGTACAGAAAATATCTGGTTTTAACTTAGCGTGTGTACGTGGGCTCACAGTATCAAAATCCCACAATTCATAGCTATCCATTGAACAGAAAATGTGTGATTTTTAGACTAGTTCACTTTCAGTAATGAGAAAAAAAATATTTGTCGCTGGAATCTCATTTTTACACATTTTTAAGTGACTTATTGCACTTGAAGGAATAGTTCTCCCCCAAATGAAAATTCTGTGTTCATTAACTATATTAACTATTCATTAACCTAGAAATGTATAAATCTTTGCAACAAATTGAGGGTGAGTAAATGATAACATAATTTAGGGGTGAACTGTCCCTTTAAAGGATGTCCCCTGTACCCTTCTATAAGGGCACAAAATACTTGCCAATTGAAAAAAGGGAGATGCCGCTTTTTTTAAGTTGAGGGCTGAACTGTCTTTCTTGCTCTTCACTTCCCACATCACCTACAGATCTACACATCATCTGAAGTGTTCATCAGTGCAACAGGTGTTCATAAATCCAGGCCCCTCGCTCACGACCCCACAGCCTTCCATCATCAACTTTAATATCTTCCCAAATTAGTTCAAGGTCACAGTGGATCAGTTACAGCTAATGACTTTGCACTTTATCCTCAGTTAGAAGTTCAGAAGTGACACAAGACCGACGGTGAAAGAAAAGGCAGAGGCAGAAAACTGCTATTAAATGAGATGTCAGATAATTTTAGGTTCCGCTGAGATATCTATTATTAGGAAAGAGTATCACATGAAACCTGGAATCAGGAGACAAGAAACGACTGTAAAAAATTACGTTTTAAAGTTTTAAATGAGTTTGTAACAGGACCACATCATAATACGGCAAAAACACAGCTGAAATACAGCTCTTATGATGTGAAGGAGATGAGAACTCCAAAGTGGGTTTACTGGGAAAAGCAAAAAACACACCAGTGTTTTTAATCCTGTTTCTGGAGACTCTTTAGCTCGGGTCATTTTGTCTTTTATCAGTGAACAAATGATTATACATTTCCAAATTCACTCGCTCGTATTCATTCACTTTTTCAAGATGTACTGTATTTGTGATGTCAGGAATAGTAAATAAGTGTAAAGGGGGTGATTTTGGACACGACAAGAAACAGGAACAAGAGGAACAGAAAACTACAAAAACAGACAAAAATCACAATAGAAACAAATCACAAACCTAACCCCAACAAAATGGTCACACAGGAACAGTAATATGGCAGTTAAAATGTTTTGTTAGTGTAATTTTCTGCCTCTCTGTCTCTTGTGTGTCTAACTCTAATTAAAATTATTAGTAGGTTGTCTTTTCTGAGCATGTGAGAAATGAGATATGTAAATAACTGAAGCTGTTTCTCCCGCTTTGAAAATTAACATATCACAAGCTTTTGAAGCAGCACTTTACCACTGAAATAAGAGGAGACTCTCATCGTAATGAGCCCGGCTGCCTTTTAAGTGCTTAGCTCAACAGTTTCCACACATATTTACAGCGTAAAAGTTTGAGTTGAGGTCACCTGTATATTTTATGTTGAAAACGGTCACACCAGAACATGCGGTTGGCTGCCACGTCTACGTCGATGGCCACCGCGTTCTTCTGAGTGGGAACCACCTGCGTGTAGTCTCTCTTCACCAGGTCAATGCGCCTGATCTCGTGTCTGTTCGTGAACATCAGGTAAGGGCTTTTTCCTACATAAAGAGGATAGAGAAGCACACGATAGATAAGACTATGACACAATTCTCCTCCGTGCTGTAGACTCCATTACTGAAAGCACCGAGGGATTGTCAGCTACAGTATCTTATTCTGGGAGACGGATGAGCCATGGAGGACACAGGAAGCAGAAGTCAGTCATGTGACAACATTTGATTAAAATGTTGTCATTTTAATCAAATGTGTGAGCTAGGCAGAATGTTCGGGCAAACATTGAAAAAAGTCACAAGGAATGTGTGGTCCACTATACAATATATTGCATGATGCCTGAGAGCATGAACTAACTAACTGAATGTCGAAATGGTTTATTGAGGGATAATGATTCATAAAGGGGAACAGCACACTCATTATCTACCAGGGGAAATCTTTCTAAAGTGAAAATCCATCTTTCACAAAATGGTCTATTTTCTAAGGGAATGGTGTAAAAAGACAACTCAGAACTTCACTTCTAAGTAAAGGTTGGAATGAATGGGAACTAGTGTTAGAGTACAAAAATGGAGCCATATTCAAGCAGTTGGCAAATGCACACATCACGTCTTACTGTTCACTATCAATACAAAAACAAACGTATCAAAAATGCCTTACCCTTTGCCTTGCATGTTTTGCTCACAGGGTCCATCTCATAACCCGGGTGACATTCACACTTGAAATCCCCTTTAAGGTTGATGCAGATCTGACTGCAGGCATCAGGGTTCTCACACTCATCGATGTCTGTGAAACAAACCGACACACTTGACAGCAGGCGTACCCACTCAACACAGATAAATGACAATGGAATGGATGGGTACACACAAATGCACAGCTGCTATTACCTGCCCGGTAGAAAAGCTCATGAGTCATTGAATTCATGGGTTATATTGGATTCAGAGTTTAAATTAGCCACAGTTTAGGAGATGCTCAAATCTTTACCTCTGGATTTCACCACATCATTTACATACAGTAGAATCATTTAGGTACTGTGGTTGGTTCTCAGTTTGTAGGAACACTTTCTTATTGTTTCTATAAGCTTTAAGTCTAGCATACATTTGGACTTGTTATCTGACATCTACACGTAAGTCTAAAAAAGCCTGTTTCACAGTTACGTGCCCAGTATGAAATTCAGCAATCTTCCATTTACTTCTGTTGCTAGTAATGTAAACAGACACATTAATTTGATCTACTTCAGTACAAGTAAACAAGATTAAGGACTGACCTCCACATGTCCTCTTGTCCAGCAGCCTGTATCCGATGGGACACTGACACTCAAATCCAATAGGCCGGTCCACGCAGATGTGTGAGCAACCGCCGTTGTTAAGTAAACATTCATTCAAACCTATGAGACAAACAGAGGTGTGGTGAAAAATGACTAAAAACTATGTGAAATGTATGGATGCTCATGTGTGTGAAAGAGGCTGTACATTTTATGGGAGAAAGAATACAGACAACACCATTACTGGCTTTAGTCCTCATCAATATTTCCAAATATGTGTTTTAAAAACAAGGATCCAATTCATGCATAGCTTACATCCAACAAGGCTTTGAATTAAGAACATTTCTATTTATTGATTCTTAAAAGAAACAATGAGATCCGATTTTGGGTTTTTTATTCCTTTAAATATACTGTATGTTTTTTTTGGCTCTGACACCATCCACCGTCCATTCAATATAACACAAGCAGAACGAATCTTTCTATAAATCATATATAAAACCTTGTGACTCGTGAATTTTCAAAATTCAACAAACTGTAAAAAGGGCCATAAAATACGCTTTTTGTTAGGAAAAGGCCAGATTTAAGTCATTATTCATTGAAAACTCTGTATTGATGGGGCGTTTGTCCTCTCTGAGTTTGAAAGACATGGTCACTGTGAACGTCTTGGTTACGTATGTAACCTCAGTTCCCTGATGGAGGGAACGAGACGTTGTGTCGAGAACGACAGATGGGGTTCGCCCTTGAGAACCAATCAACTCTGACTACTATAGAAAAGGCCAATGAAATTTGGCGAATGCAATTTGCATGCCGGGCTCCGCCCCAGGAAATCCGGTATAAAAGGAGGCCGGCGTGCAGCATTCACTTACCTTTGTTCTGAAGAGCCTGAGACCTCTCAAACTGCAGCAGAATACGATACGTGTTCGTGGCATAAGGGACACAACGTCTCGTTCCCTCCATCAGGGAACTGAGGTTACATACGTAACCAAGACGTTCCCTTTCTGTCGGTCTCTCGACGTTGTGTCGAGAACGACAGATGGGGTTGCCTATGGAAAACGCCACAACGCTGTATCGCGTCACAATCTCTAGCGAAGCGACGGTAACAAGCCTGGGCGTGTCATCTCGAAGCTTTCGTGAGACTGTAACCTTCCAGTGTGGTGGTCGGGGGGTTCCAGAGCTTTCTTGGAGAAAGATGGGTACAGCCCTGACCGGTAACTTTCACGGACGGGGCCTTAGCTCTCTATAGGCGAGAGGCCATCCAGATCAGTTTACACCGGGTAAGCGCGACTCTTAATCAGAGAAGCGCTACAGAGGCCACCTCCTACCCGTGGGGAGGAATATGGTGGATATAGGTATGGTCTCGTCCTTGGAGGAGAACGCATGGAACGTGCGGACTGAGTAGTTAACCGCGAGGTGGAGGCCCACCTGGGGAAGCTCATGGGTTACCAGGAGTGGGAACCATTCTCATGAGGATACATCAGACGGAACAGCCCACGGAGGGGGTGTTACAGACGTCCGGTAGCACTAGGTCCGGTTAGAGCTATCTGTGATAGCTCACATGGTATCCCGGCCTAAGGGGGAAGGCTGCTCTGCCCAGCCAGCCCCCAGGGGGTGCTTGTTTGGTGATGGATGGAATGCCTATTCTTAACCAGTGTCTGGGTAAGAAGGGAGGCTGGTGAGGTACCAGTTTCTTAGCGATGTGTTCGGGTAAGAAGAAAAGGTAAATAGCACACTGACCCAACCTGTTAGAGGGTGGAAAGGTGCTTTCGCAGGCATACGCCCCCCCGGATGCCAGTCCTACATGTCGCCACGCAGGACGTGGGCTGACACCGGGTTTACGCGAAGGTTGTTAACCCTTGCGAAGGTGTTTGGGCATAGCCCAACCCGCAGCTCTACAGATGTCTGCTAGAGAGGCGCTTCTGCCAGTGTCCAGGAGGTGGCTAAACTCCGTGTGGAGTGAGCCCTCACTGCCAATGGGCATGGGAGATTCTGAGATCGGAATGCCGTCGTAACGGCGTCCACGACCCAGTGCGCCAGCCTCTGTTTGGAGACAGCCTTCCCCTTCTGCTGTCCTCCAACAGACACGGAGCTGGTCAGAGCTTCAGAGCTCTGCGTGCGGTCCAGTACGTACTGGACACAACACTAATCGGGTTGGGTCTTCCTCCCCTATGGGGAGCGCCTGCAAGTTCACCACTTGGCCCCGGAGGGAGTAGTGGGAACTTCTTGGGCACGCATCCGGGCCTGGGTCTCAAGATAACGTGAGAGTTTCCAGGGCCGAGTTTAAGGCAATCCAGGGACACGGAGGATGCTCGGTGGTCCCCTACCCTCTTGAAAGAAGTGAGCGCCGTCAGGAGGGCCGTCTTACTCTATGAGGAAGATCGGAACCTCCGAGGGGCTCTTTGGGGGGCCCTGAGGCTCCCCAGGACCACTTAGGGTCCCAAGAGGGTATGGAGCGGAGATGAGGCGGATTCCGCCCTCTCGCTGCTTAGGAACCTGGTGACCAGGTCGTGTTGCCCTAGAAACTTTCCACCGACTGAGTCGTGATGAGTGGCAATAGCGACTACATACACTTTCAGTGTGGAAGGGAGATGTTAGTCTCCAGTCTCGTGAGGAGGGGAACACAATCCTGATCAAGCACCTCAGTGGGTCTTTCTCGTTGAGAAAGACACCAGGACGAGAAGAGGCACCGTCTAGAGGCGTGTAACCGCCTAGTAGATGGGGCCCTAGCCTGGGTGATGGTCTCAGCCGTATAGGGGGAGTAGCCATCTTAGGATCTTCTCGCCCCGTCTAGAGACCAGACATGGGTGTTCCAGAGGTCTGATCTGGGATGCCAGAACGTGTCCTTCCCCTGAGAGAGCAGGTCCTCTGTCAGGGGAATGGTTCAGGGGGAGTCGCTGTCCAGAGCATCGGCTCTGAGGCCAAGTGCGGTTAGACCGGTGTGGTGTAACCAATAACACTTGGTGCTCCTGCTCCCTGACCTTGCACAGAGTCTGTACAAGAAGGCTCCTGGGGGGGGGAAGGTGTGCTTCCGCCCATCCCGCGGCCAGCTGTGCGCAAGGATATCCGTGCCGAGGGCAGGGACTATCAAGCGGGCAAATGGTGGTGTTACGGGAGGTGAACAGGTTTTACCTGGGCCTACCCGAACAGCCTCCAAATGAGCTGGACTGCACGGGGGTGGAGTCGCCACTCTCCACGAGGCATAAACTGGCGAGAAAGCACGTCGGCTGTCTAGTTCAGTTTGCCCGGGGTGTGTGGCCTGCAGGGAACGAGTCACCTGTTGACTCCACCGGAGGAGGCGTCGAGCAAGTTGTGTTTAGCTGCTGTGTGCGAACGCCACCCTGACGATCTGTATTCGCTACAGCTATAGTGCTGTCCTCGGAACAGCACGTGCATGTCTCGCACGAGAGGCCGTAGCCTGCTCAGTGCAAGTAGCATAGCCCACAACTCTTGGCAATTGATATGCCAGCGCAGGCGGGGGTTCGTCCAACACCCCACCTGCGTGCCGTTGCACACTACACCGCTCCCCTGCAGGGAGACTTCAGTCGTCACCACGACCTGCCTCATAACCTGCTCAGAGGGACCTGAGTCCGTCGAAAAAGTCATAAAGACTAGGGGTTATGGTGCGTCGGCAGCAGGGCGGCATCACCATGCGCCTGCTGCCGGTGTGCCACGCTCTCCTCGGAACTCGACTCTGAAACCAGTGTTGGAGCGGTGTCATGTGCATCAACTCGAGGGGTATTAGCCCGCGAGGACGCCATGTGTCCCAGGAGCCTCTGAATTGTTTATGGGGGACCGCTGTCTGCCTAAAAATGTTCATTTCAGACAGTTCAACACTGGTTGGGCACAACTGCGGACAGGTGTGCCGACATGGTGACAGAGCTGAGTTCCATACCGAGAAAGAGGATGCTCTGCACTGGGGAGAGCTTGCCCCTCTCTTGGTTGACCTGGAGTCCCAATCGACCTAGGTGCCGGAGCACCAGGTCCCTTTGTGTACATAACAGATCTCGCGAGTGTGCCAAGATAGGCCAGTCGCTGAGATAGTTTAGTACCCGCTCGCCTTCCTCCTCTCAGGGAGAAAGGGCGGTCAGGGACAGACCGAAAGGGAGGACTCTGTACTGATATGCCCGCCTCTCGCACGCGAACCGTGGGAACGGCCGGTGTCGAGGAGGATCGAGACATGAAAGTAAGCGTCCTTCAGGTCGATTGCCACGAACCAATCCTGACACCTCATAGATGTCAGGACGCGCCTCTGTGTGAGCACCCTGAATGGCAGCTTGTGAAGGTGCTCTGTTCAGGGTACGCAGCCTTTGGGGGCAACCCGCCGTCTTTCTTGGGAACGATGAAGTGCGGGTGGTGACCCACTGAACATCTTGGTTTTGAGGGACGAACTCGATGCCTGTTTTGCCAGAAGGGTGGTGACCTCTACCCGAAGTACGGAGGCGTCCCTGCCTCTGACAGAGGGAGAGATGATGCCCCGAAACTTGGGTGAGTCTCTGGCGAACTGGATCGAGTAACCAAGACGGACCGCCCTCATTAGCCAGCGAGACAGTGTGGGCAGCTCTCGAGCTCCCAGGGACTGTGACAGGGTGACCAAGGGGACGGTCTGCTTCATCATTCCCACGGGGGGTGGTTCGTCGGCTGGCGGAGCTAACCATGTCGCGGGGAGTCCCCGGAGGGAAGGTTTTTGCTCCGCCTGCTTACCTGCCTGGCGGGACAACGGCACGCACTGTCGGTTTGAGAGTGGTGACGGCTGTCGTATATGTGTACGACCTCACGCCTCGCCAGGGTGTGAGGTCGGTTCGCCGAGCACAGTCCAGTGGAGTGTGCGATCGGCTGCAAGTAAACCCGGGGAGAACAGAAAACTCAGTGAGTAAGTGGGCGCCAAGCCCTAACAAGGGCCCGGCTTTGGTGACGAGGCAGGAGTCGTCCCGTACCGACCGATCAGAGCCGTGGCTGTGAAGGTTCGGGCCCGATGTTGTTCTCCCTGGGGTCTTCCCGTCAGTGTCCCTTCTCGCGAGGAGGTTGCTGACGGGGTGGAGGTTTCCCCCTCGACCTCTGCTTCCGGGGTGCCGCCTGTGGGGGCACAGGAACCGGAGCTGATGTCGAAAGGGTCCTGGGTTGCAGGGAAGCAGACGTCACGTGAGATCTCGGAGGCCTGTAGGCGGCCGAGTCGCGGCGTGAAAAAAAAATGTGGTTAATTGCCACTGTCTGCTTCGCCGTCAAAAAACTGCTGAGCGCAGTTCTCGACGGTGTTACCAACAACCCACCCTGCGAGATGAGTGCATCAAGAAAGCGGACTTCCTTGCTGTCACTCTTCTGCACAAGGTATAGCCGGGGGTGTCTCTCCTGGACCACTACCGTGGACATCGTCCGACCCAGGGCCCGTGCCGCCGCCTTAGTCGCCCGTAGAGCGCTGTCAGCGGTGGCACGGAGATCCTGCATTATACCCGGGTCGGCCTTACCCTCGTGGAGCCCTCTCAACGCCCTGGCCTGGCGGACCTGCAGGATGGCCAAGGCATAGAGAGAGGAGGCAGCCTGGCCCGCAACATCGCAAGCTTTCGACACCAGTGATGCCGAAGTCTTACGTGCTTTGGACGGTAGGAGTGGTCGATCCCCCCCCAGGTGGTAGCCGTCCGCGGCACAGGTGCACCGCAGGCGGACGTTCCACCCGGGGGATCTCGACGCAGTCCTTGGCTGCCTCACCATCGAGGGAAGTAAGGGAGCCGGAGCTGGTTTCACTGGAACGGTCCGTGAGAGGAGCGTTCCAAGTTTTACACAGCTCCTCATGCACCTCCGGGAAAAATATGGCACCCGGGGTGGGCGCGGTTTGCACCGCGCACCGACCTCGGGAACCACGTATCCCCGGGTTAGCACGGATGACATCACTTCTGCTTCCTCCTGAACTCGACCGCTGGGGGTGGAGTTTGGATTCGGCAGAGTCGGATGCCAGTCTCCCTCCGATGCTGCGAGCGACATCTCATCTACGTCACACATCGTTTCCGAGTGTGTGCGTGAGGATCCGGACGGTATGCCACCGCCGGTTGGGGAACGTTCAGAAGAGCGAATCGGGGTGCGATCGGCCCGTGAGCACTTGGCTGGCGGGTTTACGTTCGCAGAGTTCCCCGTATCACTAACGCTGCTAACGTGGGTGGTCATCGGGGCCGTAGCCACAGATGTCACAGCCCGGGTAGCAGACGAAATGGTGGCTGGTTCCCGTAGGAAGACAGCCACCCGTGACCGCAACTTCTGAATGACAATCTGCCCGCAGTGCAGGCAGATGTGTCAACGAACGCTGCTTCAGTGTGCTGGACGCCCAGACACCTAATGCAGCGATCGTGTCCATCCCCCTCCTCGATGAGGGTGCCGCACCCAAGAGAACAGCGGGACATGCCGCGCTGGAGAATGCTCAGTCAGTCCTGAAAAGGACTTTTAGAAAAAATCTCTAACACCTCCGGAACCGCCGAGACGCCCAGGGGAAGGTCGCTGCAGAAAGGGACGATCCGCTGTAACACGTCGTAGCACCAGCGTGTAGTTGTAGAGGATTGAATCCTGAGTTGTACTCATGAGCGATGGCTCTGAAGAACAAAAGGTAAGTGAATGCTGCACGCCGGCCTCCTTTTATACCGGATTTCCTGGGGCGGAGCCCGGCATGCAAATTGCATTCGCCAAATTTCATTGGCCTTTTCTATAGTAGTCAGAGTTGATTGGTTCTCAAGGGCGAACCCCATCTGTCGTTCTCGACACAACGTCGAGAGACCGACAGAAAGGGAACTACAGTATTTATGAACAGAAAATTGTTCAGGAAAAAAATAGCTTACAGATTTGGATATGAGTGAGAAAATAACTCACTCCATTTTGCCATTTAGGAAAAATAGTTTACAAAATGTTTTGTTCTGTTGAACACAAACGAAGATATTTGGAAGATTTAGAAAAGCAAACAGTTCTGGGGTACTTTTACTATGGTAGTCAATGGTGGCCAAGAATTGTTGTTTACAACCATTATTCCAAATATCTTTCTCTGTATTCAAGGGTAAGTAAATGGGTTATTTTTGGGTGAAATGTTCCTTAAAGACAGTTCCACATATTATACTATTACCCGGCATTGCATGTATTATCTATTAGTGATAAGACATTAAGAATGACATTACTGACAGAATATTGAGAGTGGTTTTTAAATGTAATGCACTGAACCAGCCCACGGCTTGTGTTTTGTTGTGGGTGTTTGCATACACGGTTCGGGTCGTGAGAACATATTGCTACCTACTGCTTGAGTGAGCAGCAAGATGTACTGAGCACACCGGAGACACATTTTTAATGAGGCAAAATGGATGGATATGTGTGGGCCACAAACAAGTGAGTGCTTTCTCAATTTTTCCCTCCCACTATCTGACAGAGTAGCATTTGAGGACCAGGTGTTCCTTCAAACTCTAAGGTTTTGGCTTTCCGACAATATTCACGGAAATTTGCAATTTGGGGCAGGGCCACATTGCTTGGAGCCAGCCATATGTCGAATAAGCAACAGAGCCTTCTGGAGTAAAGAGGAAGACACAGAGTGCATTAAGACAGAGTTAGGAGCGCTTTCTCTGTAGACTGAGAATATTGATGCAAGTGGGTGAATTGGCATTTGAGAGAGAAGGATAAGGTTTGGAGAGATGTGCAGGTACACACACACAGGCCTCTAGCGCATCCTCTAAGGTCTTCATTTCTCTTTGATGCTAATGAGACTATGAGAAGCTTTTCTTCTTCATCAGAGAAAGCTCTGCCCCAGATAGTGCTGAGATATATGATTGTGAGAATGACGATAAAAATAAATTGAGTTTTCTCTTTCATCTTTTGAAGAGATGTATAAATGATGATGCACATTGCTTGTGTCTACTTAGCTACTATTTGGCTATGCAGTAGCTTGCAAACTATCCCCTAAATTTACTAAAAATGAGAGGATTAGAGTTAAGGTTTGTTCGGTTCCCGTCGGAGATATAAACAACTGTTTGATTTAGTAAAAACAACTATGAAAATAAATTCAGAACTTTTGGCAGATTAACCTATTACTCATATTTTCAACTACAAAACAGACATCCGATCGATGAGATCTCAAAAATGTTAAGGTGTGCTCAGTTTTTCCTCATTTCGCAATCACCAAATGTTTCGCGATTCACCATTTTTCAAGACTAAATTATCTAAACTGTTTGAATCTTTTTCATGTATACCTCTATATTCTTTCTAAATGTCAAAAAATGTTCTTAGAAATGTTTTCTTACTGCACTCCTTTTTGGGTTCGTCTGATCGATCCTTGCAGTCCTTGACATTGTCACATACTTTCGTGCCATCAATGCATTCCCCGTTCCTACAGAGAAACTTCAGAGGTCCCTCACACTTGGTAGCTAAAGCATGAAAGTGAAAAAAAGACAAAAGATGCTTACTGAACAATTAGACCCTTATTCAATAGATTTCAGTCTTGAAGATTACTAAACATTTGTATATTCTCAGCACAAAGATTCGAACACAGGATTTAACAAAAGTCCGGCCGTTTAGGTGGACTCTTTGCACATATGCTGAAGAAAAGCTATTTTCAAAAAGATTGTCCAATTTATTTCCACACTTATTACCACTTCACCACAGCCTTCTTTCAACAGGACAGACTTCTGTCACAGCAGACAGCTCTGCAATCATTAAACGTTGTGTCGTTTAAAAGAACGGAAGCGATTTAATCTCTGGGATACTTTTCACCATGCTGAATAAACGGCACCATAGATTCAACGAACGAAGACAAAAACACATAAAAACACACCGTTGACACAGCCAGCCTCATCGCTTTTGTCCAGGCAGTCGTGGATTTTGTTGCACTGTTTGATGCCGTGGATGCAGGACCCGTCTCCACACTGGAACTCATCGGGTCGGCATGTGAGCAGAGCTGCGGATGAGCCAAAACACCTCACACATAAGCCAAAGCAAATGCTGACACACAGACGACTGAGAAATAAGATTTGACAAAGTATTTAGTTATTTCATATTTATGTTCTTAAGAAAACCTCTTTTCATAAACAGATAGTTCACCCAAAAAATTTCATTCAGTCTTCATTACTCACACTCAAGTTGTTTTAAATCTGTATACATTTGATTGTTCTGATGAACAAAGACAATGCTATATGGAAGAATGTAGAATTGCAAACAGTTCTAGGGGACTTTTGATCTGTGGTGGTCAGAACTAGGGATGCACCGAAATGAAAATTCTGGGCCGAAACCGATACCGAAAATTCTGGATGCACTAGGCCCGAAAACCAATCCCGAAAATTTGTTTAAATTTTTTTTAAATCGTTTTTATTGAATTCTAATAATTACACACACTAAGACCTCAAAAATTAAGGAGAACATATTTTAAAACGTTACAACAAATATTATTTTCCTCATTTTTACCAATCATCTAAACATTGTAGTTCTATAATTATTAGGCCTATATGCATAACAGTACTCAAGTTATAGTCAAACTTAAACTCATATCAGAAGTTTATATATGGTGCACATTCATTTTTATGAAAATAACGCAGAGGGGCAGTGAATATTTTCATGTTAACAGGCTTAACAGGAGCGTCAGTGATATCAGCACCTGCCGGATGACAGTTCACGTGAGCTACATCTTCAGTTACTGATAGTTCGTTCCGCTGTTGCATTTAAAGTTCGAGGATGAGTCAAAGCGCAGTAGCGTATTACACAGAGCTTGCGTGTCATTTTCAGTTTTGAGCTTTTATTGTTATAATTTTTAGACTTTGTTATGGCGCACTTACATGATCGTCCTTTGATAAAAGCTAGAGAGTTTTATTTCGGCCAGTTTTTTGCTTTCACTCAAAACTAATAATGCCATGTTCGGAAAATTTTCTTCCACATTTCTTTCTCTGTGGTCATCAGAACAAAGAAATTTATACAAATTCGGACCAACAGGAGGTTAAACTGTCCCTTTAAATCCGTAGGACTTTCTTCTGTAGAACACAAAGGGAATATTTTGAAGAAACGATTTGGGACCCCATTGATTTCCAGTGTATGGACATAAACACACAGAGACATTTCTCAAAATATCTTCTTTTGTGTTCCACAAAGGCAAGGGCGGTACAGGTTTTGAATAAAATGAGAGTTCATAAATGATGACAGAATTTTTTGGGGGGCTATCCCTTAAAAAGGATATTTCAGCTGAAATTAACTTTCTATTATCCTTTATTCACTATCGGGGTATTACAAACCTGCATGCTTTCTTTCATGGAACGCAGATGGAGAAATTCACAAGATTGTGCTGGCCCATACAGTTATAATGAATAGAGACTGTCAGTTTATTATGAACTCATCTCTCACACTTGTCTTGTGAATCAGAGCGACTTATTGATTGACATTTTTTCACACATTCATTGTCCTTTTGTGTTGGTTGTATTCTTGTAAGGTCTAATCCTCATTCATGTAAATGCATGGAGACGAGTGACCACCATGTTCACGTGTTTGGAATGAAATGATGGTGAGCAAACACTGACAGATGTTTTGAATATTTTGTTAAAATATTCCTTTCATGGTTGAAAAACTCCAAAACCTCTCAATAACATCAGTTGCCCATGGTTCATCTAAATATACAAAACAAAAAAAGAAGCAACAACACCTGAAACAATAGTAACAGCTTTTTTACACGAATACGGACAACATGACCTTATGATTATATGATTACGAGCACTCCTAAATCATAATCATAATCGGACAACAGGAAGTGAGATATTACAATGTAATGTAAGGGGTCATAACCTGTACACTGGATGTAAGTATTTAGAAACTGACTTGCATCTTGTGTGCTTTCTAATTTGATGTTGTTAGTTTCATGCGTTTTTGCGATCAGACACTATTCTAGTGGTTTTGTTTCTGGGGAGGTGCTATAGAGAGGTGCTCTCAACTAGCTGTGTGTAAATTACGTATATTTATTTCGTGTTATAATCCATTTCAAAACTCAAAACCCTCAAAGTCCGCATTAGAACAAGGAATTAATAAGATTATAAAGTATCATGTGGCAGATGTACCCTCCTTCTCTTTCAAGGGCTCTCAGACACACTCAAGGGCACACATCCACGGGTCGCCTAGCAACACTCCGACACATTCACGTGCTGACCATACTCCCTCCGGCCGGGGCAGAATGATATCGTAATTGACCTGGACATGTAACCTCAGGGTAAGAATGAAAGGCACCAAGTTTAAAACGTGGGCTGTGCCACATATTTTTCTCAATTAGAAAACTAAACAAAATATCAAAACAAGATAAAGCATCATAATTAAAATCAAGAGCTCTGTTGAGCTCCTGTCTTTCTCTCATAAATTTATGGATTTTAAGATCAGCTTAGACTCATGAGATCCTGTTGTTTACCACAGCGTCTCTTCTTAGTCTCCTGTCTAAAATAACCAAACGCCTCACGGTAGCTTAATATAGCCCGACGTGCCCGGAGAAGCATGACAGCGGAGATGTGAAATCAGAATTTTCCTAGCCTTGAGGGAATGACTCGGCCCGGAAAGTTTGAAATGACGAGACAACGCTTTGACTTTTGACAAATCTGATTTTGGATGTACATCTAAAGTCATTCCTGGAATGTGAAAGGCGTTGAAAATCGCAAAAACCCTTTTGTGCCATACTTATGCAATACTATGTTTTTGTTTCAGGCTAGGCTTCAATTTTGGTCAAATCAAATGTGTGAATAACTTGCTAAATCTATAAAAACGTATTTGTTCAAGGAAAGCAGGAATTTTTTATCAAACAGCCAATACCAGACTGCTAATGATGATGCAATGCATTTCGAGATGTTTTCTGAGACAGACGCATGCCTCCCTGAATATGTTTAGAGTACAGAAAACTGAGCTGCTAGGCATTTCTACCAAAGAATAAAAATAAGTGCCTCATTCATTGAAAAACGACAATATCTACACTTTTAAAAAGATTAAATTGTGTCTTTACACTTAATGCTTCAAGCCTCATAGAAATAATGACAATAAATGGTCTTCATGTGGTTGGAATAGATAATGGCAGACAGCATGCAAAACGATCTGTCATGAGCCTTCTTTATCCATCTTTGGTACATCTTTACGATATCTGTGGGAATTTAATTCCTGTTACGGCTGCATGTGTGCCCTTCACAAAGAGAACTCCTGCTGTGACAACAGAGTCCCGCAATGAAATTTCCATAAATATGGCTGAGATATTTTCAAGCACATTCCTGCTCATTGGCTGAGAGGGTTTGTTTTGTGTGCGGTACAATGCAGCATCCATCGAGTTCCGCAGGTGAAGAATGAGTCTTGGAGAAAAATACGGCCCTATGGAAACCATGGTCGCAAAGAAAGAGATAAATGGTGCGTGGATGAATTAGGGCCTTTGACTCTTTTATCAATGATTTGCAACATTCAACCATCCAACTTTAAAACTGCTTACTGTATTTTTCAACAAAAAAACAAGTACACTGACAAACAGCGACACACTTAAATGTTCCTCGAATTCTTGAACCAGTTTACTACTATGAACCATCCACTTAGGTCTTTATGTACAGTAAGGTCCACATGTTCTGTTTTCTGTATAAAAAGTAAATATGAGTTATGTGGGCAAACTTACGGCAGTCGGCCTCATCTGATTTGTCCTTGCAGTCAGGATCCCTGTCACACCTCCAGGTCAGCCTCACACACTCCCCACTCCCGCAACGAAATTCTCCAGTGCCGCACTGCGCCCTGCGAGAAGGAGGAGGAGCTGGTCGACTGGACCCGCTACCACATCTCCCCTCCGACTCATCAGAACCATCAGCGCAGTCCGGGTCACCGTCACATGTCCAGGGATTGGGCACGCACTCTGAGCTGTTGCAGCGGAACTCGTGCGGCCCACAGGTGGGCGGAGAGCACTTCTCTTCATCGCTGCCATCTCCACAGTCGTCGTCCCCGTCGCACACGTAGACTGGTGCTAAACACTTGCGGTTACGACACTGAAATTCTCCTCCTGAGCAGGACCGGGCATCTGTGGATATGACAACAGACAATTGATCAAAAACATGCTTTTTTGCATGATTTGCTCTCATCATTGTGCTGGTATGCGTTGGTCATTATGGGAATGAGATATTGCACATGTGTATTTTAATAAGCGCCTTGAAATTCCCAATCCTTTACTCATAAATCTTGAAAGACTGTGAATTCAAATGCTGATGCAGGTGAACATCTTTAACCATTTGGATTTTGGATGAGGGCATTATGTGAATGTTGTCATACCCAGAATACACTTCTTTCCTGTATCCGGTGCATGTAGAAGAGCCTTTGTAAATCATGTTTCAGTGTAAAAGTCTGTGGTTTGAGATTAGCCTAGATTAAGAGCAGATTATTTTTGTGGAAAAAGGCAATTACCATCACTGTGCCAAAAATCCAACTTTTTACACTCATTTATTCCAGCACGGGAAGAAAAATCGCCACAACATTTTAAGGGAAAGAACACAAACAGCAATGATACTGTACAGCATACATTCCTCAAATCTGGGCACTTATTTCATATAAAATAAAAATGTTCTTCAAATTTACTGATATTAGGTATTTCTACACTGTAATCTCAGAAATATAACAATTATGTAAACAGGAATCATTGAATTTAAAAAGTGTTGCACTGGGTATTAAATACATAAGGCAATAATGAATACGCTTGGAAGAGTTTTGAAGATTAAGGAAATGAATTGGCCTGCATTGATTTTTCGATAGCTTTCGGCTGGATCCACTTTGCAAAGCAAACAGTCGAGCTCAAGCATATAAGAAGACCCAGTGGTGCTTGAGATTGGAAGGCAGCCAGTTTGACCCAGTTCCCCAGAAGCCAAAGTATAGTGATGATGAGAGGTTCTGATCAGCGGAGGTGAAGCTTTGGGCCATGACGACCCTGAGGGGAGAGACGTATGATGGACCAGTCCACCCATATTAGCTTCTACTATTGCCTGTTCAAATCTTTGTCAACAGAATACATGTTTTTTGCATGTGCCAGGAAAAGAGCTTATTTTAATTAATAACTAGGAGAAAATACGTTTTAATTATTTACAAACACAATCATGAAAGTCTTTTAGTGCAGGACTACTTTGTATTAGAATTCATTCATGATTTTGACCACAATGGATGCCGCGTGACACACCAGAAATAAACCCATTACGAACAAGGCATTTGTCATGTCGCGTCGCTCGGGTCAGGTGTAGACAGGGAGTAAGCCATAATACCATAAGCCACCGCAATGATGTAAAAAAATTGCATAAAAACGCAAAACAACCAATGATGACTGCAGTACACTTAGTATGCACATAAGTATGTTATCAGACAACAATGTACTATAGTGTTTGAAGCATTTTTCATATCAGCATATTATTATTTAAAAATAGCAGGCAGTAAGTGTATTTCAAACATAACCATTCGGTGTCTTTGTCCAGCTAACAGATCAACCACATGACCCGAACAGTGACTTTTGTCGGTAAACAAAGCACGCAGACTGTGACTCCATTTGAAATGCTGAGCGAGCTGTTGCGTGTGATTTTACATGATGAGCAATTTGAGTTTCTAAAGGGCTGATCATCAAACCTGTTCATCCATAATTCACTGCGAGAAAGACTCAATTAACCTAATGCCAAAGTGAGATTGACTTTAATAAGTTACCCGCGGTTCTCTAACACTGGCCAGGAGGGATCTGAGCGGGGAGGGATTTTGGGTTGTCAGAGGACTTTGTGTACCGGCACAGTGAGTTTCTAAGGAATGCCTAACAGGCAGTGCATTTCTGTTGCAGTGCATTTTATGCTCCCTGTAACTAAGGGTCAGTTGTAAGCTTTATTCTTATGTCATTAAGCTTTATTCTTATGACATTGACCTTTACGTAATCAGGAATAAACAAAAAATGATTTAGACTGTCACTTTTTCATATGTATAGGGAGACATAGATTCAATGGGAAATAGTTATGATCATAAATGATTCAGTTATTGTGACAGTTTGTATTATATTAGACAACATATCAAATGTATTAGTTGTGCATGGTGATTATTCAAGGTTTAATGTTAGTACATGACTCATCACCTGATTTGCATCTGTTTTGATGTGTTCTCAGGGGATGCTTCATGGTGGCAGTATTATCACAAACACTATATTAACTTTATGCCATTTCCTGTGAGTCTGTTTGATAAGAAAGCATCTCTCTAGAACATTAATGTAAATAACACAACAATCAGTTTCTCATATTGAAAGTAAAAAGAAAAAAAGAAAATCTAAAACAAACACACATCAAGACAACAAACACAAGTCATAGTCAATATATATATCAACAAAACTGGTAAATTAATTTTAGCCTTTTTCTGTCATAAATCCAAGCATTAACATTAATCTTTGCATGCACTGAAACTACATTGAGATGTTAGTAGCAGATGTCTAGTTGCTTCTTAGCGTCACTGCAGTGGATTAAAGTTATGAAGCCCTGAGCAGTGGACAATGAGAGGTGTATCACACAGCACTGACTTGACTCAGCAGGGCAGGAAATCAATTATCATCATAAGTCATGACCCAGGTGAAATATCATTCTGAGACATGGCTCTTGTTCTGGTTCGATACTGTGACATTGGCAGGGACATATCAACCAAGAGTTGGAAAATGGCCGGGCACTGGTTATAGTCTGACTAAAATAAACACCTCATTACCTTTAGAGAAGTAAAAATATGAATCAATGCTGCATAGTTGGATTGTTAGACAGGAATGACTAAAGAAACATTGATTAAAAAAGATTTCTAAAGATTTCCTCTGTTTGTGCCAAAATGTGAGTGTAAAGTTTTGGGAGTGCCATCTGTATATGAATACAGTGACCCGAAAATGTAGATCCTTATTTGATTATCGTTCTGTGTTATTCCTAAAGAGCCAATGTTGATAACCACAGCAAACGTTTTTCATGGCTGTACTGTGTACAGTATACATGAAATTGACAGATAATTTATGGTCTCGTGGTTGTAGAATAAGTTTCTAAAGCGAATAACAATGATCAATTATTCTGTGTATGAAAGAAAACGAAGAATTTAAAAGATTTGTGACGCCTCATTTACCACAGCTTGTCACCCACACCTCTGCACTGGGAAGAAAAATAGTTGGATGGTGGTTAGTTTACATTTCAACCCGGCAATTACGATTATGATTTATATCTTATAACATGTCAAAAGATTTTGTGTTTTTAGGATGAAATTATACTTGCTTTTTCTGAGAGAATCACATGAATGAAAATTCTTAAATGAAAAACAAAACAAAGATGAAGATACACTTATAATTCCATGAATTCCCTGAATCAAAGCTGGGACTTGTATGACTAGCACACTGCTTTCCCGCTTCAGTTTTTCTTCATTTAAGAAAATGTTTGTACAAGTGTGCTTTCCTATGAAACGATCCCGTTTATTGCTAACCAAATGGATGTCAATTTACAGAAAGAAACAGATTGAAGAAATTGAATGAGAGTGAGATACAGTTAATGTGACAGACGGTTGAGCAGACAGACAGAATGATGGCCAGAGGAGAGAAACTATTACGGCAAGTGAGAGAAAGCATGAGCTAGAAGGCACTTAAAAGTAGGACAGAGGGTTTCATAGCGGGGGTCTGTGGAGTCACATGATTGGCCAAAGCACAATCACCATTTCTGATGAGCCAGTAAACACAGACAGTGATTGGGTATGATGACAATTGAGTATACTGTATACTGTAAGGACATCCTTTTGCCGTCTCTTTAACAATAATTACTTACTATAGGCTAGAAAAATCATATATCTGCATAGGCAGATATAAACAATGACACTTTACATTGCTTATCCCAGATAAGAAATAATTCACAACAAATTGGCATTATTTTTTATATCAATAATATTAAATTATACAACCATATTTCATGACCATCAATTGTTTAGTTTAAAGGACCGCTATCCCAGAAAATGCACTTTTAAATGTTTTTCTGCCAGAAATTGAGTCGCCAACGTGTGTGCAGAAACACCCTGTAATTATAATCCATCTATTGTTATTTTTGTAATCTCCTTTAAACCACAACAGTGACACAAAACACAATGTGATGTCACATTGATTTAAGCCCGCCCTTGACCGCTCACAGACTCCACCTTTTGAACATGTTGTTCCACCTTCCACCAGAGACACGATGTCAGCCATTTTCAGCTAAGAGCAGATGTAGCCAGAAACAACAAAGGTGAGCTGTTTTTGGATATAAAATGGAACATAAATGTCTTTGTCGGAGAGCCGGAGAATTTGACGGGTTCGGAGGCGGGTAGCTCCGGCCCATAGGGGTCGAGGAAGGTCGAGCCTGGGCTCGTTGAAAAGGTCTAAGTGGGCAGAGGTCACACATCGTTTTTAAATCGCCTTTCTTAAATAATGTGTTTAGCATGTTAGCGGCTGTTGTTTACATGTTTGTAGCTAAACCTGAGACTTAACATTGGTTCAGAAGTCTTGTGTCCGACATAATTTCTGTAAAGCTTATTCATTAGATCAAAAGAAAGTTATAGCAGTGTCTTTCTCTGTGAGTTCAGTGTTTTCTTGTATGTCCTAAGTCTGACAATACTTAGAGCGGATAGAAACTGAGTGATCATTTGTAAGACAATGAGGTTACACAGTTATTGTTACTCACAACGAAATAACTCCTAGCTGATGATCTGTACATACCTATCTGTCATATACAAGTACCCTGAATGCATGTTTTTGCCTTTATGTCTGTTAGTTATATGCATGCACATGATTCATCATCAATCGCCAACATTACATACAGCAAATGGTCAGCATATATTGTTCTATCTTTGTATTTGTCTTTTCCATTTAATTCATTTTTATGAACAAGGCATTAAGGTGATCTTTATGGTTTTGGTTAGACAGGTCTTTACAGATGTAATTGCGCCTTCCGCCATATTGCATGTCTTGATGTCATCCAAAGATCAAGTGTGAGCTCTATACCTCCTATTTTGCATACGGGGAGGAGCAGAAGCTCATTTGCATTTAAAGAGACACACACACAAACGGCAGGTTTTACATTGCAGCCACAAATGGCCATGTTCAATATATTATAAGGAAAGATATGTGGTGAATTTTGAACTGAAACTTTACAGAGACATTCTGGGGATACCGCTGATTATTTTTTAATTGCAGAAAACACCTGGATTAGCGGCCCTTTAAATAAAGCCAAATCTCACACATAAGGCAGCAGTGCGCTTGGGATGTAAACAGGTTTCTTTGTGCCAGCCAGTTCAAAGTATCACATCATACTGTATGAGACTCCCTGCAGAGAATCAAACAAACAGTCCGAGAAGGGATCAGACTCACCCGCAGCACAGTCCTCTTCATCTAAGCCGTTTTCACAGTCTCTCTCCCCATCACAGCGCCAGGACAGCGACACACACTTCCCTCCGCAGTCGAATTTATCTGGTGGACACGTCTGTCTGACCGCTGTGAGAGAGAAGCAAAATGTTTGAAATCTGAAACATGATGCTGGTGAACAAATCGCCATTGAATCACAATGTTGATCTCTCTGTGTGCTCAACTGGACATGCATTATCAAAGATGTCCCAGTGTTTCCCATCACAGTGAGCCATGTGAGATAGCAAACAGGATAAAAAACACACAGCTCTATGCAGAATTTTGATTAGGATTATATTAAAGTGATACTTCACCCAAAAATGAAAATTCTGTAATCACTTACTCACATTCGAGCTGTTTCAAATGTGCATCAATTTCTTTGTTCTGATGATTTTCCAAAGTAGGGAATTACTTTATCATTGTTTTTGTTCTGTTAAACACAAAAGATGACATTTTGAAGAATGGATGCAAAGGATTGCAAACAGTTCTGGAGCACTTTTGACTACCATCGTTTTTTTATACTATTGTAGTCAATGAGTGTTGAGATCTGTTTGGTTATAAGCATTCTTCCAAATATCTTTCTCTGTGTTCATCAGAACAAAAAATATGAGACACATTTGGAACAACTCGAAGGTGAGTAAATGAAGACAGAATTTTAATTTTTGGGTGAAGAATGCATTTAAGTTTGCCCTACTGGCGTCCCCCTAAAATTTGATATTCTTGCAGGTCTTTTCCACACAAAGCCTGTTAGTGAACATGGATGTGAAGCTCAAAAAGATGACAAAAAATCCCTGTGCAAGTCTGTGTGTTTATGTGGCTTTAAAAATAATTTAAGTCATATGGTGTTTTTGTTTTATTTTTTAAGGCTAACAATTGTGATCACAATGAACTGTCATCGTATGGATCAGCATTAACATTCGTCCACATTTCTACTCCATCGTTTCATGGAAAAAAGGAAAACCGTGCAGGTGTTTGGGTGAATCGTTCCATTAAGTGAGATTGAATGAGGTCAGAGAGTCTGTGCCCCTCAGTTTAGCAGATCTTTCACTTTCGTCGTCATGGCCAATCTATTCTATTTGGCAGGCTGTCTGTTGATATTACATTGCAGTTTGGGGGGCTTTCTGTGACATAAATAAATCATTTCTGGCTGGCAGAGGCCTGGAGAGCCGCCACAGTCAATGCCAACAGCTGCTTTCATATCATAAAATATTTCGAAGTGGCCCAATAAGTTGAATGAACTGTATTATCGAAAGGAGATTTTTTACTCTTGCATGAATGTTCTATCTGTCACTGAATCTGTTTCATGATTCACAGGAATGATACATAAAAAAATAAGATGTTATTTCAACATCTAGAAAAGGTACTTGAGCTTCATTCATCAGGCAAGATGGTTGTGATTTCATTTTATGTTTGTATTCAAATATGATTAACCAGGACATCCAGCACCCTCTAATGAGAACACAATATCCTGAGAAATCCTCATCTCACAAAAGCATTACTTCATTTTACTTAATACAGACTGAACTCTTAAAAAGGATGTTGCGTTATTTTTTTTTAAATTGTGTTATATTTAATGTCTCTTTTTGACATATTACGTGTAATTTTGTGTTAGTATAAATCAATGTAAGGGACAAAACAAGGTTGAGTCAAAGACATTATATAATGAAGTGTTATGTTTTTATTATCTTTTATTACACGGCTCTGTAACAACATCACCGATGAGGAACGATGCCACACAGGATACTGAAGAATACGTGATTTTTAATGTGTCCAGGCAAGAAGATCAGAGTAGTTGTAAATACAGGTAAACATCCACGAGAATACAAATCCAACTAATAACATCCAAGGAACAAAAACAGGCAAAATATATATAATCCACGGAATAAAGGAACAATGAGAGTCCACGAGTAGTTTAAAGAACAACGTCAAAATACTACAAGACTGGACCACAAACATGACAAAGAGTCCATGGGATGGGGTTCAGGTGGAGTGTAATGATGAGCGTCAGGTGCGGGGTAATCAATGAAGGCAGAGGGGTGCAGTGCATGATGGGAAATGTAGTCCAGGGGTTAAAAGTCTGGTGATAGTGATCATGCGTGACGGGGAAGTGGCTTTTGTACAGGGGTGTGGCTGACGAAGGCGGGGCAAACGTTACAGGCTCGTTGGAATGCTTGATTCTGATTAGCCAGTCCCCACATTTGCAAATTTGTTATTTCTAGACAACAACCTCTTAAAACTAATAACCCAGATGAAGCAAATCATTTTGACAGGTTTTTTGACGAATTAAATGTTCGTTAATAACATATATGACATTATATTTACAAATGATTAAACCAAATTGCCTGTTCATGACATTTGATTGCTGTTTCTAACCATAAAACAGAAAGTAAATGACTTTTCCTCGCTTAAGGTCTGCATCTGGTAAAAATAAGCTAACAAAATATTTCTAATTTACATTTCATTTCCAGTTTTTCTCATGTGGCAAGTAGCTGTGTAATAAATGTGATAATATACAAGCAGCCGGCTGTTATTGCAAAATAAGCCCCTTCAGTGTGATACACGACCCTCTGCTTTGCATCAAACTGTCGGGGTTTATTTCTGGGATAACAACCAACTGCCTGTACATTATCCCTTACATAATGAGCTAATTCTATCTACATACACTGCGGGTCACGTTACTTGGAATTCGCCATGTTGTATACAGTAGCCCTAAAGAGGCAATGTTATCTCCTTCGACAAAGAAGCGAAAACGTGACAACATCTTAGCCCTTTGTCAGCCACCGAAGGGCTTCAAAAAGTAGGGGTGAGCAGTGAAATGAGCCATTGGCTGCAATTTGCAACCTCACCGCTAGATGCCGCTACATTTCAGACACTGGACCTTTAAGGACAGTTTTTAGGGTGTCTTCAAAATGCTAATATACATAAGAAGCATTCATATAATCCAGAAGAATAAATGTAAAGTGAATCAGGGAATAAAATGCAACTAATGCCAACTCAACCACACTGCAAATCAAAGCTAAAGAAGCGTATAAAGTCATGCAAGCTAGCACCAGCGACTTTATTAGCCAAAAATCTGAAATAAAATGACTGGAGAGCAAACAAACAATAATGAAATAAAGAGAAACAACGAAAAATTGAGTTTAACCATGAGTGCCACAATTTCCATGCACTTCAATGCTTGTTTTATGTTTACTAAAAAGCTACTAGTGAATGAACCCAATCTCATCATTCCCAAGAAGACCACACAGAATTGTGTTAATTGTTAGACTATAAAGTCATTCAACATGTTGGTTCGAAAGCTTTTTAGGTATAGATATATTTAGATATATGCTAAGATAGGTATTTAGATATATCTGCAATGCAGTGGAATGTTGTGTTACTCTGTGGTTCGCAGGGTGTGTGACAAAGGAAACCAACTCTGACCATTTCAGAAAGACATATGGTAGCAGATGCTATTGCGCAGCCAGAGTAAGTGATTAAATATGACTACTGATGACAAATATGAGTATAAACCAGAAGAGAGGAATGTGTAGCAGAAAACTAAAATTCATACAAACATAAAAAGAGGCAAGTTTTACCCTTTACACTTGAAAATGCTGCCTGCAAAAAATAGATTACAACTAAACAGATCAGCAGGAAATAAATTATCATAAAAAATTATTTTGCAGGAATGTAAATGTCTTAAGCTTCAAGGAGATATGCAATGCTACTTTGCATCTGGTTACAGGGTATACAAGGGAGCAACAAAGAGTGCATCTGCAGCCAACATTTTAGAACATTTAACTGTCAAAGTAGGCAGGTTTTGGAAGAGAGATACAGTACATGGTCTGCAATATCTACAGAAAATTGGAAAGGGAGAATGGAAGAAGGACATGGCCAGAAGAACTCCCTGTGACATCACAGCCTGTGCAGTGAGGTGTGAGGTAAGAGAGCACAAGGTCGTGCCAAGCTCGGGGGAATGATTTGGCTTTGCTGATGGCTATTTGATAAAGACCTTCTTAATTCCACTTCAATGAAATCAGCAGTGGAAAATAGAGCAGTTAATCTCTAATCAAACGAAATTGATCTTAACTACGTCCTTACGTCATTACTGCTGCCATTTGAAAATAAAATACTGGCATGTTCGTGGAACAAAGTGGAACAGCGATTTGTTTGAACAATTCTATTTGCTCAGACAACTGCATATGAGTTTTGGACAGAAGTGTTTGTTTAACTAAAGATATATGGAGGAAAAGAGATAAAAACACAATTAAAGTATAAATCCAGATGATAAAACTTTATCTGTATTCCGAGTTTTATAAAGCCATATTTTCCAGTCTGTTCTTCATAAAAAGATTACCTCAAAAATCATAGATATTAACCAAATACCAGTGTTCTTACTATGCTCATGGACAACAGCAATACTCAATACAGCCACTCAAGCAATGGAAGCTCCGCCTTCAGGGAAAGAGCCAATCATCAATCATTAAAAACACAATCATTTTGCACTTGATAACCTTTTTTCATGCGCAAAATCGAGAGAAAAGTGGCAAAATGTTTTGCACAGTTTAGGTTAAGAAAAAGAATATATAGCACAGACTGCATTTATGGTATGTTTCTGTTATTTCCTAAGTTTGAAAGTCATGGTCACCTAAAAAGTTTCCTTAACAAAACAGCATACAGGTTTGAAAAGAAATGGGTATTTTTTGGTGAACTAATCCTTTAAACATTTACAAAGCATTAGTTATTTGTTTTTCTGGCAGTACTGTCAACAAGACACTATTATGGTGGTACAAACTAGGTCATTTCTAGATGGGAGTCAAAATAAAGAGACAGAACTGCTAAATAAATACATAATTGAAGCACTGTTTTAGTTCAGCGTGGCATAACTCACATCATAAACAGTCCCTTGAACCAGTAATAATCACATGATGAAATGATGTCACAGTGGGATTTGCAATAGGACATACTCAAGAAAACGATGGCTCGCACCAGTCAAACAGTGATTTAGTAAACATATTGGATGGCATATGGCACTCAATTACATAAAGTGGGACAGCAAAAAACCTAGTGCTTTATCCTGACTCTAGAGATCGCACACATTTCCAGATTGCAGCCAAGAATAACCTTTTTAACGAAAGTTGAACTGTTTATCCATTTAAACGCTGTCAGGATTTACTGGACTAATGTAATGTCAATAACACGCTAATTTTAAAAGAACCATTTATTTTAAAATAGTGCAGAACACATTATTATTGCTCATGAGCTAGTGTTCACTAATATAAGAGCACAAGGTTACTCAAGCGTGAAAGCTGTCATAATGTGTGACAGGCATGAAAAGTCTATCTGTATCATAGGAATGTATGAATACTATACATATATTAATGTGTGTGCATGTAACTGGATTTCCTTCCTAGCAACTGTTACTCAGAGAAAAAAATATTTTTTATAAATCTAACCTAAATGTTAAATGAAGCATAAATGTGCTATGGACATGCTTCATTATTTATGACCAATGGATAAATTAAACATCTCATATCTATATTTGGGCTTTCACTTTGTTTCATTAGTTTCAAGATCCCAGTGCTGTCAGAATACATTTGTTTTTAAGATCGTTCCTTATGAAGCTTCCAGTAGGATTATGATCATAGTGAATATTTGACCTTTCTTTTGTTAAAAAAAATTGAAAGTTCATAAAAATTATACTACATACAATGTTTATCCTCATATAAAATATAACTCAAAGCAAGTGAGAGAGACTAGATTAACAACAATTTCTGCAACTGAACATGTTTACAAACAACACTATCTCTAATTGGGTCTTATCTTGCATACCTGCTAATGGCTTTTACGGAAAGCATCAGCTTCGCTTTGTGAATTCATTAGAAGAACTGAAGCATTGCTGAAATGCCCCTTGAGTATTCACTACATTAAATGCATCAGGACACTCTTTTGTTAGAGAGTTCTGTTAAAGATGCATCTTAAAGATATTGAACATCCTATTAGGATACAGTACAAACTCAAACAGCTTATATGTGAAATGAATAAAAAATGTGCACTCAAGCTTGCAAGTTGGTGCCAAACCTGATGATCCATAACATCTCAGCATGATTTGAGAAAGTTCCAAAGGGCATTCAATGAAAGCAAGAAATCTGACATTTTGCACCAAGTTAAGACGGTTGATGTTATTTAATTAGAAATGTGAAAGTTTTGTTTTATTTTAAACTTTGACTTTCCTTGCTCTTATTAACCTAAAAACACCACAATGTGCTTCCTTTTAATGATGAAGCAAAAGCAGGGAGATCTTATATTTTGAGCTGCAGTTACTCAAGGATGACGTTTTATGTCCAAATCTGTGCTTCTCACTGACATATCAGAGCCAACATACTGTAGTCGTGGAAACAATAGCTGCATTTCTATTGTGCCACTGACATAATACACCAAATAGACATAACAAATCAGTGTTAATTTGACACTTGACAAAATAGCTTCATAGGCTGTAATAGAAAGGTAAAACAAATTTCAAATGTTATTTCTAATATGCCTGAATTATGATTCAATAGAGTAAACTGAACAGATTAATGAAGTACCATGAAGCCTGGACAAGGAAATGCATCTATGAGATACTTAAAGCTGCAGGACTAAGTAATTTTGACTATGGATAAAGAGTGTTCATGCATATGCCTCATTTGCATAGTCCGAAAGAAAAATTAATAAATACTTGATATCACTATTCCGAGTGCTTTTAATAACCTCCGCCCAAAAGAATAAACCAAAAAAGGGGCGAGACCTTCCTCAGAGAAGAGGAAGAGCCGCTGGAGTAGTGTTTGGTTATCAGAGATTGTAAAGATTTGACTGAGCTACACGCTAAACTTCTTTCACTTTCATCACAGTACAGCTCTCTAAAGTACCTCTAAAACACTTCTATGAAACGTCCTTTGAAGTCCTGCTTGCAAATGTCTCCTGGTCAATCTGCTTGTTTTATTATCCAACTCGGGTCCAATGTAAAAAGGCAAAACTAACAGTTCTGTTATTAGTGTTAATTAATATAATTTGTCTGACCCTATCAGTCCGGTGTCATTTCCCTCGCCATAGTAGGAAAAATACGATCTCTAGAAGACTGACGTTTAGACATGCACTAGCAGGCCTCAGTTACACTTCGATCGATCTGCATGTTTTTAACTGATGAAGTGAAGTTGACGCCATTGTAACTGTTTTTTTGCTAAAAGCCAAAGTTTATGAATAGCCTGGGAAGCGTAAGCTCGCTGATATGGTATGGGTGGGACATCTTCACAAACACGCTCTAAGCAGGGAATCAATCACGACAGACCTGGTCAGCTTTTCAACTCAGAGCGTTTCAGAAGGAGGGACTTTATATATACCGGAAGAAATCCAGTCGTTTTGTTAGAAGAGAGACAGCGGTGAACAATAGACTTGAAATATGCGAAATATACATCCATTGTTATAAACACTAAAAACATAATCAAAGCTTCAAAAACAGCAAAAGAATGGCTCCTTTAAAATGAAGAGGCCAATTAAGACTTGAACAGCACAAGCAGTGCAGAACAATGTACAAACATTGCTTGTAAATTACTTACTTGAATAGACTATTAAACAGTTTATATTGGGTAAGAAATGTCAGGTTTCACAGGTCAAAAACTTAATTTGGTAAAAATGGTTTGCATTCAGCCCTTAGAAGGTTTATTTAACTTATCAGTGATTCCTTTTACTTTTCGGTTTCAGTGCTGGTATTGCGAAGCAGGGACCAAAATGGTGCTTTTTTAATCTATTTTAATCTTGAAAGCTTTTGTCTCCATTTATTTTAATTACATTTTTTTGTAGGCAGGACATAAAAGGGATTTATAACAACACAATAAGGTTGTTTTTTGGGGTAGAGTTCCTTTTAATATCAGTAATGGTGCAGTAAAGGAAAGTGACTTACTGCAGGTGGCATCAGCCTCATCAGATCCATCTGGACACTCAGGTTCACCGTCACACCGCCAGCGCACAGGAACACACTGACCATTCTCACATGCAAACTCTGAGGGCGCACATGTCTTCTTCACTGCACACAGAGAAAAACAGGGAGTTAAGGGCAAACTGTGTTTGTTCAGCACCAAACAGGTTTCCCAAACTCATCCACGATTTCATTTTCCATTGGCACAAACAAACAGAGCAATGTCTTGATGGTGTTTACTATTTGTTGAAAAATTGGTTTACGTTCAGCCCATGTCAAACCTGTATAAATGTATTTGTTCTGCTAATCACAATGGAAGATATTTGGAGGAATGTAAGCAACCAAACAGATCTCATCCCCCCATTGACTCCCATAGTAATTATTATCCCTACTATGGCAGTAAATGGGGGATGAGATCTGCTCGGGTACTGAGATTCTTCCAAATATCTTCCTTTGAGTTCAGTAGAACAAGAAATGTATGCAGGGTTGGAACCACTTGTGGGCAAGTAGTGACAGAATTTTCATTTTTGGGTGAACTTCCTTCAACTTAAAAAATGCTAACATTACCGTGAAATCAATAACAACTTAAGCAACTGTGAGTGGCCATAACTATGTTCTCTTTGCATCTTTGAATTTCCATCCGAATAAATGCACCACTGCTGCCTGAACTAAAACATCTTTTTAATATACAAATTGCCTTACCTACACTAAGATTTAAGCCCTTTTTCCTTGTACACTGCATTGTTATAAGTTGGTACGATCCTTTTATTCAATGCAAATAAGCACTTATCCTGCAGTTTGGCATACCCTGGAAATCAAATCCATGATCTTGGCGTTGCATGCATCATGCTCTTCCAACTGAGGTACAGGAAAACCTACAATGCTACAAGGAGCTGCATGCAATAGAGAATGATCAACAGTGTGAAGCTAAGGGTATCATATGCAGAGGTCCGCAGGAACTACTTAGCACCTGCTAAATTCTCACAAACACCCACAGGCTTTCAGTGGGCTACAGTCACAATATCCCACACGATCTGTCAAAAGACCTGAAGAATCCAATGCAGCATTTTCTTTATACATCCTCCTATTCTACTTGGACTCTGGTTAAACCAATGCACATTGCGGATGAGTAACCAACCATCCGACATGTGTCTAATGAAACGGAATGTGCCTGCAAACCTCCCCCTGCATCAAGCTGCGTGTGACTCATCAGAGATTGTGTTTCCATCAGGAACATTAGATCAGCAACTCTCCATTTCCCTTCATGACAGCAAACACTTGTTTATTGAGCAGATGTCTCTCCTCCAATCATAATTAAATCAGATGAATGAGTTTCTTCTTCTGTGCCTGCCTGGAGTCGCAGCTGGTAAAATTTCTGGTAAACAAAGTCATATGATTTAAAAGAGTGTTAAAGGAGTGATAACAATAGAAACTAGATTTCATATACTTTCTGGAAGACGTTTTGAATGGTTTGTGTCCACATCTCAACAAGCAGCATTATTTGCCGCATAACTCGTGCTGGCTCCGCCTTCACGCAATGAGGCTGTACCGGGGAGGGGGCGTGGTCAGCTCGAAATGCATTGTCAAATCCACATTGAATTTTTTGCAATACTCAACGCGCTGTGTATAAATGAAAATGCAATCCCAAATGTTCAACCTGTTAATGTTAATGCATTTAGGGAAAATGACATTAGAATTTTCTTTTTGCTACACTTTCGCTTGACTATCTTAAACATATATAATCAATCCGGGGAATGCATTTTCATTTTCATGATGCAACTTTGCAACTTAAAGAGCGTTAAAATATCTATTTAAATAACATATTTAAACTAGTGTAGGAACTGAAAAATCTAATTGATATAATTGATTTTTTTATTTATTTTGCACTTAATGTTGCACATATGTTATTTAAAATGTATATTTAATTACACAATTGCATTGTCATTTTACATACTAAATTCATTGAAACAGCATAATTTGAACACAGAAACATTATTTTTTTATTCATAGAAGCATATTATAAAATTTACTCAACTTTGCAAACCTAGGCTATGAATGAAAGCTTGATAAAAGCTTATTTCCAAAACACAAGAAAGTTATAAGTCCTGTGTTGTAAAAACGTGATATGCATACTGACAAATCTGCATCCCAAACAGGATCTATTGGTATAGTTTACAAAGGAAACGCTTTATTCATACTGACAGCTACTTATAAAAGCATTATCTTAAAAACACCCAAGGCAAAATAGATACAAATTTTGTGAAATCTCAGAACAGATGGATGGGAAATCTCAGCTCTGTTCCAAAATCTAGCAAGCTCTTCACTTAGCATTTTAAAGGCATCATGTGGATGTAAAGGTTGTTACAAAAAGTAGGCAGCAAAAAATCCCTCAGTTCTAGCAATACCAAACTGCATAGCAACAAGCTCACTGAAACCATTTTAAAGATATTAAAAAAACTCAGTATATTAAAATTGATTTCATTCCATACTAAAATGTTAGGATAAAAAATAAGAGCGTTTTACAAAACATATAGATTTCAATTTACACATTTGTTATCCAAAATGACCTACAGTCCATTCAAGCTATACTTTTTTCAGCATGTGTTATCTCTAAAATCAAACCCATGATATTTGTATTACCATGTGAGCTTTTGGAACACACACAGTAATGTCAAAGAGTAATGTCAGAGAGTATAGGTCAATGAAAATCACATCTTTACATCCATCACTTATAAGATGCCAGTTTATAAAAAAAATATTATCTTAAAAGTTGGTCAGACATTCACACAGTAAACCCAGTCTATTCAATTACATTTCTACTGGCTAAGACCAGCATAGTTTCTCTCCAACCCTAATAAGCACATCCAAACCATCAAATCAATGTTTTAAGGATTACTTCAAAACTATACCTATAACTATACATACCACGGTTGTGTAAGAAAAGGCTGGAACTAGAATGTGAAAATAAAATGTAATATCCCTGTGGTAAACACCAAGGCAGCTCCATACAGGCTTTGGAAAATTTAACCCAAGGCAGGGAAAATCAACTATACAAAAAGATTTGTATGTGCCACAGTCCTTTGGGTTTCAGATAAGGAATACAGTTCCACTTAAATGACTTGAATCTGACAGCTGTAATCACCAGAGGCCTGGCCAGCATCAACCAGCCAGACACGCTTCCCCTTTCTGTCAAAACGCAAGACTGTTTCTATCCAGCACTAAATCTTGTTTTGGTCCTGCAATCTTCCATCGCTGTGCTTTAAGAGCCAACGGTTCAGAAAAGCCAATACACAAAAAATACCAACAAAGCACATTCCCACATACAATGATGCACATGGACTTCAGCTCCGCTTTCATTACTATTTTCCCTCACAGAACGGTGTACAAACTTGAGGGCCTTGGACTTTCCAACTCCATCTGCCTCTGGATTTTGATCTTCCTGACAGACCTTTCTCAGCCTGAACACTGGCTCCCCACAGGGATGTGTACCGAGTCCCCTACTCTACACCATCTACACTCATGATTGCACCCCCAATACACTCCAGCAACACCATCATTAAATTTGCTCATGACACCACGATGGTGGGGCTCATCTCTGGGGAGAATGAATCTTTCTATCGAGAAGAGGTGGAGCCGCTCTCTGTGTGGTTCAGAGAAAACAACCTTGTCCTCAACACCACAAAGACTGATGAGCTAATCGTGGACTACAGGAGGAACAACAGGACATTCAGCCTCTCTACATCAGCGGGGTTAGCGTGTAGAGGATGGCTGCCTTTAAATGCCTGGGACTTAACATTGCAGAAGACCTGTCCTGGGAAGCTAATTCCACTGGACTAGCAAAGAAGGCCCAGCAGAGACTGTTTTTCCTGAGACTTATTAAAAAGAACAATCTGAGTGAGGAACTGTTGGTGTCCTTCTACCGCTGCTCCATATAGAGCATTTTAACATACTGCATTGGTGTCTGATTTGCCAACTGCACAGCTGTGGAAAGGAAGGCACTCCAAAGGACCTCAGAGTGAAAAATTTGTTCAAATTGATGTACAATTTCTAAGCGATCTTGCAAATTATGAAAATGTGACGAATGTGTGTGTGTTTTTTTTCCGTATCTTAATACTCCCCTTTATTACTTATTATTATATTATGTTTCAACAAAGGATTTGCATTAGGTGAGATTGAAGCAGTGTGTCTCAGTCAGTGGCGGATGAGAATATCTTCTGGAGTTCAGAAACCCCTCCAAGTTTATGATTCACAACTCTACTGCTCTGTTGTTAGCAAACACTCTCAAATCCCTGTTTCATTACATCAGCAAACAAATGGCCTTCAATAATCTGCCAATTATTTTGGTATCCATCTTGGTTACTGATGGATCCTAAATTCAGATTTGCTTGTTCAGATAATATTATTAATATAATAATTTGTAAAAAATGTTGGTAAAAGATTACCTTAATAATAATAGAGTAATACATTGCAAAACATGTTGGTTTTTTCAACCCAGCATTGGGTAAAAAATTGACAAACCAAACTGTTGGGTTATAAATATATGCTGGGTTGTTTTAACCCATTATTGGCTCAAATATAAACATATTCTGGTTTATATTTAATCAACAAATCATGACAAAAAATGAATATTATAAATATTGTCAATACTTTCAATATTCAGTGGGAGTTTATCCCACCAAATTACACTAATCCAGGTTTTATAATCCAGGTTAGGAAAATACAAGAGTGAGCTTTTACTTAAAGTTAACAGTGGCCTAAACCTGGGGTTAAATAAAAAGATGACACATGTCAAAAACCTTTACGTGTAACTACTTCATTTTTCTCTCTCCCCTGTCATTTAATTCCTAAAGATTTGAAGAGAAGTCTCATCCAGAATCAAGGTTTACGGACAAATTAAAATACCTGGAGCCATTGAATAGGCGCTCAAGAGAACAGCCTGTACCCAATCATGTTTATGTGTGTAATCCTCAAATGTCTCTCTCAAACAATTGGAATAAACCCATGACATGCATTCACATCTAATCCAAATTCCCTCTTATTTTTATCCTCAACCAACAAAGAAAAAAAATCAATATTTGGCACAGATTTACTGTCCATTGTTGAAGATGCTGATGAAGGAAACTTCATTCCCCCCCTGCCCCTGCCAGTTATTTACTCTCTTGGTTTATTTGACTGGTGTCTTTATTTCTCTCTTTTGTTTTGGGCTGGTAATAAAATGTGCCATCGGAGAGCTTTATCTCCACGTACAATACTTTAAGGATTTGATAATGTGTGTATTTTACTACTCTCTGTTGGACGTTGCTGCAGTCTAATTGCCTCTTAAGGGAGTCTATAATAAAATAACATTTATTTTGCAAATCCTAATGTGGTAAACTGAGAAAAATGTATTACTTTTCGACAGAGCTTTCTCAGAAATACTGATGAATAGTATTGCAGGGTTGAACATATTTGCTTTTCTTTCTCAGTTTTCTCAGTATTGCAGTAGAAGGTTGATGAAACGGCTATAAACAAGCTGGCATAATTCCAATTCCATTACACCTCACCGAATAATCCATTTCCTGCTTCAGTATTAGTGCACATAAGGCTTTATCTGCCAAATGGCTTTAGTCATTGAAACCGCTATGCAATAGTTTGTGTACAGGTACAGTGTAAGCATATAACTGAATCAAAATATCTTGTGTTGTTCTATATAGTATTAGAACTATCAGTAATTCAAACAGAATTATGAAACAGTATCAAATTAAACATCCAATACTGCTGTATTATATGAATATATTATCATTACAACATATTAAAAAAATGCCTTTGGCACCATGAGAAATATGTATTACATTTGTTTGAATATTAGTCGATTAGGAGTTTCACAGCATACCGGTTCTGATAATCAGGATATTAACACCCATTACTATCAATACTGTGTTAATTCTACACATATAATACTGTTTTGTAAATTTTGTCTAAAGAGCAACAATGGTAATAAACTCTTTAATCTCTCCACTTTAATTTTACGTGGATTTTCTGGCCAAAATCACTCAAAAAAATTATTTACTGTTCACTTTATTTGTACAATTAATTTTGTTTTACTAACTTTGTATTAGGTTTTATGATCAAACACAATTGCATTGTGTTAAACTGACTAAAAACAGTAATGCTTTGGCTTTTTATAATAACATGTTTCAATCAAGAAGATCAAAATAATATTTGATGCTTGTTAACACAAGTTAACACAATATCAGTTCATTTAGTTGTATTAAAGTAGCGATACAGAAACTAGGAACAGGATTTCCACTTCCCATCATCATAATCTTGACCCATACAATGTATTGTTGGTTATTGCTACAAATATACCCGTGCTATTTATGACTTTTGTGGTCCAGGTTCACATATCGTTTCTGTGAATTCCTTTGGCCACGGTAACCATGAAGTAAAAATCTGATATCATGACAGCCCTAGTGTAGATGTGCTCTGTGTATAAATTTGATGGCCGCTTGCGAGCACTTCACGATCCGTGCTGATAAGTAAAGCGCACCCAACTGTGGGCTGTTTCCTACAGACATGCTTTAAGGAGGAACCTTTGAAACAGCAGAATGTAAACATCTAACAAGCAGACAACTCTGGCTCACAGAAAGCCGAATGTGTCCTTCACAAGTGATAACGTTAGAAAAAAACTCCTGACAGCAAATGTCTCCCTTTATAAATGCAACAAATATGTGATCCTAGATGGGATATTTGCCAGGTCTGAAGCACCAATGACTTGGCTTAAATACAAACTGGTGATCATCATTATTCTGCGTTTTTCTTTATTTCGCAGTAAGTGCTCTCAGAGTGTCGACAATGAATGCTGAAGGAAACAGTTTCTTCTTAAAGAGCTTCGCTGCTGTTTCTTAATGTTACACTTTAGAGAATGAAAACCTATTGCCTTTCTTTTCGGGGCAGGTTTCAGACCAGAGTTTATCAGCAATTGTGAATTTGGACTTCTCCTCCGAGCAACGCTTTGATCACATCACATAAGCCCCGCAGGGTCCGGGCGGTTCTCGACGGGGGGTACGCTGCCATCTGGCAACAGAGCTCAAACATCAGAGATGTGCTAGACTGAAGCTTCAGCACTGAGCGCAGCTCTGAGCTCCTTCAGGCTACATTTCACCCATAACAGTGGATTAATGATAGTTTTCCAAGTGGAGCTGTGTAGATTTCACCTGCTATAGCCTTCCATAATCAAATGAACCAGGGCACAGTCGCCTGCTGCTTGATGGAAGTTTGGGTTTTAAATCAGAAAAACACTTGAAGGAAAAAATGTCTGCACAACAGTCTGTTTTCCAAGATACCTCCCATTTAAATCAATGAACTCTCTACTGCAATAAGCATGATAAGCATGATAGTCATGAAATATTTGCCAAGTATTCAGTTCGACTGAATCCTTAAAAAGCGGACTGGCACTGAAGACAGCTTTCAATTCCTTTTGGCGATGCTGTAAATACAAATTATATTTAAGCACTGAGGTTCAAGAGTTGGCCATATATCCTCCAAATCTGTCCCCTAAATTGACTAGATAAACTGGTTGTATAGCTTTAAATAAACCCTGCATCTATTTTCCCTGGCTGAGCTACAATAACATCACAGTGTAGATAGTGTTTGGCACTTGGACAATAAGGTAACAATCCTTTCAGTGTGTGTGTATTAAATGCCTGATTTACCATGAGAAAATGTTGACAAATCTATGACGCTCTTTCGTCACATCATCTACATAAAATGTGCAATAATCCTAGACACAATAATTCGGCATTAAAGGTCCACTGAGTAGTTTTTTGGAAGTTCTATTGATGGAAATGCATTATAATAAACATATTAAAGGGGTCATATGATCGTGAATACGTGTTTTTCTGTGTCTTTGGTGTGTTATAAATTGAAAAGTAAATAAAGTAAAGTAAAAAATTTAAGTGTCGGAACAAAAGATGCATTCTATCTAAAAGCCAATGCCTACCCAGACCAGCATAAAAACGACTTGTGTCCCCAACACCCCCACAAATCTACGTCGTGGAATGATTTGACTAAGACCGCCCAAAAGTATACGCACGTAAGGTGGGTGTCCCTGTCAGTCAGTGATGCCGGTAACGCGTTAGTCTAATTTAACCTTATTTTTCAGTAACGAGCAATCTAACGCGTTACTTTTTCCAAACCATTAGTCAGATTAAAGTTATTTATCCAAGTCACTGTGCGTTACTATTTTGTCATTTTCCATGGTAGAAATATATATTTTTTGCTTTCTTCTTGCCCCTAAGGGAGTGAAGTCATGTGCGACAAGTCACGTTTTCAGCACGAGGACAATTCACGTGTTATAGCCCCTACCACACAGCGACACAAACGTAAACAACAATGGAGGGAGGAGAGAGATGCGCATTTCTAGCTGGAAATACAGTCACGAGTTTGTGTCCGCTAGATGACAATATTAAGGTTTGTTGTATTCTCTGTGCTGGCGACAAGGTGCTATCTAGCTACAAAAACACGTTCGGGTCCGGGTCTGGTGCGGATATCTATATCAGAGAAAATTAAACGTGCGGCCGGGTGGCGGGTGGATGCTTGTTTCGTGCGTTTTACACTTGTTTTGTAAAACCATTCCTTGCTGCTCTAATGCTGTGAACAACAGGTTCAATGTTCATAAAACATGTTAAAAAGAAATTAATAGTTACATATAAATAATGTAGATTATAAACTGTATGTTTTGCCATTATTAAAGTGTTAACAGTTAGTCAGGTCAAGAAAGTGTCTTTATATTATTAACATTTTTAAGGAAATAGTCTTTAAGTTCAAGTTAAAATGTCAGGAGATACATTGTTGACATCACTGTTTAAAGTACACTGACAATAAAGTGAGTGATGGCAAAACTGATTGTCATTTTTATGTTGAGGCAGCGGGGTTGTTGGCGGCAGCTGCTGAATGTAACTGATAAAGTAACGAGTAATCTACCTTAGTTTCTTTTAAAATCCAGTAATCTGTACAGTAACTAAGTTACTTTTTAGAGGAATAATATGTTATCAGTAATCAGATTACTTTTTCAAAGTAACTGTGGCAACACTGCTGTCAGTACAATTGCTTTGGAACCGAATGTTCCAAATATGGTAAGAAGTGTTACATTTCAGTCACACGTTTGCAGTATTCGACAAGTCACTACGCACTGGTTAACTGGCAAATCATAGCACACTTCACTTTTCAAGCGTTGAGCTGGAGTGAGCAGTTGGTGGCAATTCGCAACCTCACCCCTATATGCCGATATACATAGCTCTACATAACAAAAATCATAGGCCTTAGAAAAAATATTCTTTGATGATAATACAAAAATTCCACTGTAGCTCAATTATGAGTGCACATGCAAATATACGGACAGGTGAAATGTTGAAATACACTGAATGAAACTGTCCAAAACATCTTTATATCACACAAGTTACCAGATAATGTGTTTCTCAGTGTCTTTCATTATACACCAGAGTGGGTCTTTGATGTCTACTCTGTTGTGAATGAGTCTTTCAATTTTCTTCATCTCCTTACAAATGTAGAAATCAGTCAGCATGAAGCTCTATCATTCTCTCTAGCCTTTCAGTGGTTTAATCTCAAGCTTTTATCACATCAGTTGTGGAAGGATGGGTTTCAAAATGGAAAACAAATGGTAGAACATTACAATAGGATTCCAAATTACATTTTTACTTTATAAGCAAAGAATGACATGTTAAAAACACCACTGTTCAGCATCACATAACTGATATGTGTATTATGAAGTTCTCATTTGTCTGGCATGTTTTTCTAGATCTACAGCTGGTTAACGCGGATGAGAATAATCACTACAAATTCTTTACAATTACATGTAAAGAATTTTTTGCATTTATTTGCTCCTTACCAGCTGCTAACCGTGTAGCACTTAAAACCCACCTCCATCCCCATCTCCTCCTTATCTGCCTGTATGTTTCGGATCTTTTAATTTAATCCTGCAGCATCAGGAACTGTTCTGGTTCTCCAGGTGGGGGGACCGTTTCTATAAACTAATTTCAAATCCAAACTCTCATATAGTGATGAAAACATAACGATTGTTGTAGTACTTGTTATCTTTAACTTAAATGTCTAGTTCAAATTTTAGTAAGAATCTTTACTGAAATAAATGACAAAAAGTAAAACATCAGGATGCATTATGGTAATGAGGGAAGGAAGACTCAGCACTATGATTAATCACAGTTAATGGGTGGATTTCAACCACCGAGATCCTAAGAGGCACATCAGGACACTGGCTCAAGAAGCCACAAGACACGGGTTTTGCGGAAAAGGGAAGACACGGCTCAGACTGATAATCTTTCGCAGGGATAAGCAGAATTGGTTAGATTAAGACATTAAATCTACAGATGGCCAACACAAGGTCAAATCTGGCATTAGCAAAAGTGAATACTTAAAGAACTTCTGAGGAATTATAATATTTAGTAGAGACATTTCATCAATTTTTCTGGCTCTTTTCCAGTAATAAGAGTTCTGTAAAGGTTTATGACCTTTAAATTGAATGTTTAAACAGAAGAGTAACATCTCCCAAACCAATGATAAAGAGAGACATCTCTTGAGATTTTGTTTATTATTTTTGTTTATTATTTGTTCACTAGGAACCCAGTTCCAGAATATCTGCAGAAATCCAAAGCCACTTCTTTTCAATAGCTTTCTGGTACCCAGAGGTGACGTCTAGAGGACTGTTCAATGTTGCAACTTATTTCTCACACTCGTCTCTGTTTTGAATTGCTCCTGTTGTCTTATTCATTTTCAATATCACTTTGATACATCACCTCTGTCTCACTCTTTCTCTTTCCTCTCTCTCTCTCTCTCTCTCTCTCTCTCTCCCTCTCCCTCTACCTCTACCTCTCCCTCTCCCTCTCTCTCTCTCTCTCTCTCTGATGATCGTTGTGTGATTTTCCATCGTTTTCTGAGTGGGAGTCTGCACACAGACAGGACTTTCACTCAACTGACATACAAAAGATTTTCTGGCAGATGGAGGGTACAGTCTCTTGAGAAGCCTCAGACAGCTACAGCTGCTACAGCTGCACTGGGCACGTGTGGTAGTCTGTGGTAGTGAAAGGGTTTCATGTCAACATTTTTATTTTGCATCAAACACATGCTTTTTGTTACAGTGAATAATCTATTGCATTGTGAGCATTCCAGTGTACATGTTTTAAACAGTCAATCAATATTCTGTGGTTTCAGAGAACGTCTGGATCCAGATTCAACTCAGGCTCTATAAAAATGCTTTGTCATTATTTGATGGAAAATTGCATGTGAAGAAAGAAACATCTCAAAATCTGACATAAATATACAACTTCACAATACGGTTATTGTTGAGATGAGAATGCTTTGTTTGCCATTACAGTCCAACATGCAAAATTTTGCTCTAAGCAGTGGGATTTTATCAAATGACAAATGCTCCTTCTCAGTCTACACGACACAAGGCTTGTGATCTCTTTAAATCCCCAAATGTTCATTTTTAAAAATGCCAGTTCCCTTGAAATCTAAAAAGGGAGAGAAATGTGGGAAATCCAATTTAAGGCATGCAAATTAGAAGAGGTTAATAAGTTGATCAACTACACGGGTACAGCAACACAAATGTTGGCACAGCTGTTTCTGTATCAAGAGCTGGAATAGAATTATGGATGGGGATCATATATGTATCCAGGGCAAAAGTAAAAAAAATATTAGCATGAATAGAAAAAAGGAAACAATCTGAGCAAGTACAGCTATCTATTTACATAGTATGTTTCAAAGTCTTTAATTGGTAGTTTATTACACAAGATGTTGCAGGTCTGTTCTTATTTTATTAAAAAAGTAAATATAAAAACGTCCTTAAAACTACATTTCCTGCAGTGTGTAATGTGTATGAATGTAAGCAGTCTGCCAAGTTTTAAAGTCGAAAGTGAACGAATAACAAAGTTATTGGCTTGGGAAAAAAGGAGCCGACTCTGAATCACGCGAACGAGTCGTCTGTCATTCTTATTTCAGTTCTGGGTCAGATTTGCGTCACTCTGTGTAATGCCCGCCTACATTCCATTTGCGACACTGCACGCGGTAGACCAATCACAGCAGTCTAGACCATCTGACCAATCAGATCAGAATAGGCTGACAGAAACGAGGGGTTTAGACTGTTGAATAACGGGACAAATCATTTGAGAGTAAGTCCAGGAGTGAGGTAATAATAACTGTCTATTATTAGAAAATGTGAGTTTTTTTATACAGTCTATGTACGTAAACTTATAGGACCTTAAAAGTCACAAAATAATTACTCTTTAGAAGAAAAAAGACAAATTAGACGGATACCAACATTGACAGGACTTTGATACAATCAGCATATTAGATGTACGCATTTGGCAGAGTTTTTTATACAAAGCAACTTACAAAGCAAGTAGGTTCCATCAATCCATGAGTCTCATAGGAATCAAACCCGTGACCCGTGTTTGAACCACACTACCATCTGAGCTACACAAACAAACATAGTCACAAAAATTGTCTCAGTTGTGCTTTAGTGAAATCTCTTCTGTATATTTATGTTCTTAATTGTGGTACAATTCACATATTCAGCTGACTAATTCAATATTTTGTTTCCTGTATTAGGCTAGTAAATCCCACTTCTGCTGTTGTTGATGCATTTAGAGAATTGTGAACTTTACTATTCAGCCTATGGAGCATCAGCATTATTCATTTTGCATTATTGTTGGTCCCATTAAAATCATAGTAATATTAATCAATTTCCATATTTTATCTGATCTCATCCTCCTAACAAACAGCTGCGTTTACCCTTAATGTGCACTGCAGAGGGGAAAGGTCACAGATCATTTTATTCACAAACAAATACGTCACATGATTCCATGCAAACATCCCCGGCCCTGTCGTGCATTACAAGCGGCGGATACATTGATGCCGTGCGGCTGAATTCGTTGGGTTTGACGTGGGGGTGGGGACAGAGATAGTGTGAGTGGATAATAGAGACACGGAGGGGGAGGGACAACCAAGCATCAGGGGAATTTTTCCCTGATTTTTTTCTGCCAATAGATGGTGAAACTAGGATTATGGATTGTGATCAATATTCATGTTCAGTCTAATCATCAATAATTCCAATAAACATTCAAATTGGCTTCCTGTTCTACTCTAAATCTTATAGAAAATTACAACGAATGGTTTATCAGTAAAGTGTACCTTTTGACATACATGACTTCCGAAAATAATGAATAAAAATAACTATTTCCTATTACTGCTGACAAGATGCTACGTGTAAGTCTTACGCTGTTTGGATGCAATATGCAAAGACATCATGACTGTCCTTTTCTGGTAGCAATTTAAAGTGCAGTCACAACAGTAAATTCAACAGACGCATGATGTGGTGACACATGAATTATTTAAGAAAACAAACATTCCCTTTGACCCGTTTTTAGCTCAGAACCGAAATAATTACCTGTCAGCAAAGTAACTTAAGAATCACTAGAACTTGCGCAAGGATCGCTCCTCTAGTAAAAGAACAATCACTAGTATGAATGCCTGGATTCATGAGTTTAACAATTTGTGTTTTTATTGTTTAAGGCTCATACATTACATGTAATTTACCTTAAAAAAAAGATGATTTAAAAATCTTTATAAGTAATCGCAGTGGTAAGAATAATAATATCAACAGTTAATTATTACAAAAACAATTTAATGCAGGTGTAGCAAGAAGTGAAATTAAGTAGAAAAAAAATCTCTAACAGTTGTTCATGTTGGTTTCAAACTCTGAGCTTATCAAACAAATTAGAATAATTGTGCGAACTATGTCTTGCGATTAAAAAATCCAACACAATCATATTTTTATAATAGCTGTGGGTAAAAAAGTGTTCTAACTGTTTTCTTTGCACAAGATTAAAGGGTATTTTGCTTACATTTCAAGTCATAACAGGTGTAAAAATCATTATTAAACTTTTTTATGCTGGCTTTTTTTGTGTGCTTCATATAGCTAGTTTATAAACTGCAATAGTTTTACTCCTTAAATGGCTTTGAAAACAAAAACCGTTGAAATGTCCAATAGCTCTTTGTAGCCAACTATTAAAGGTATGTTTTCTTTTACAGTAATTTTTCCTAACCCTAACAAAATATTCAAGTGTGACAACTAAGCCTTGGTCTAAGATATTCAAAAATAAAAGTCTAAAACACGTGGTGTAAATTTATAAAGAATGAATAATTGCATTTATCCTATAATTCAGATCCTTACAGTTGTTACAAATGCACAAACCCTAAAAATCAAATCCAAAGTTACCTGTAATAATAACAAAGACACTAAATAAATGATTATGGGCTCATTTGTTTGATAACAGGGTCTGCATTTTTACTCCTGTCAAAATGAGTAAATGTAACTTACAGCAGTTCTCCTCGTCGCTATTGTCAGAGCAATCATCGTCATCATCGCATCTCCATATGGTGGGAATACATCTCATATTGTTGCACTGAAACTGTCCATCCTCGCACTCAGCTTCAGCACCAGTTTTACTCCCTGAGTGTAACAATGAAGAAAATTACAGCCGCGCACAGTCAACAGCAGACAAGCCATCATCATATGGACGCGATACATGTCTCTACAGCACAATAAAGCTAAACGAACAGTGTTTTCACATTTATTACACGCGAATCATTCACACGACCAGCGATGTATTAGCAAATTAATACGAAAGCAATATATGTGTCGTTTCGCAGCCAAATAAAGCGATTTCAGTATACGTTTATAATCAAAATATAGAAGAACAATGATGTGACTGTAAGGTGGAGGTGCTCTTAAAATATAACGATAAACCTCCTTTTATGTTGCTAAACGCGTTTATAACAAGTGTGCTTATGTAGGCAAAACGTGTAATAAGCCTACAGAAGAGTGTTTAGTCTACAAACGTGAAAGCACGAAAAACCAACACAGCATCGTTCACTCAGTCCCTATAAGAGATCACCCCGAATATCTCCTTAAAAAGAGCACAACCAACCTTTTGCTGGGTGTAATTCCGACACTAAAAAATGAAAAAACAATAATTTCCCAATTTCTGCCCACATTTCCGTAATGGTCTGTAGTTCTCATCCACAAACAAAAGCGTGTCCGGATGGCGTCGGCGCTCCTTTACTGAATCTCCAATAGATTCACTGGCCGTTTGAATCGATGACGACATCAAACGTAAGCCTCGTACGGCTCGTGTGAATAATTATCACTAAGGGGGCGGCGTGCTATCGAGCATCAAGTACCAGAAACTGAAATTTGATTTATTTTGAAATTGAGTGTATGTATTAACAGTACATAAAAACTGTGTTTAAGAGTGTAATAACTGATTCTATACAATTATACTTTAAAATGTAAACAATGATTTATGTAAAGCCAGGGCTTCACGTTATTAGTCTCTAGGCTTTATCCTGCATAATTTATTTATTTGGATGATGCTTAATGTTACCTATGAATTTTAAACAGATTTATCCAAACATACATTGGATAAACTCAGTAGCACCCCTTCTGCACGTTCATGTGCATATTTCCAGAAATTAATCACCCTAAAGCAATCTAGAGAAAGAAAGGAAGAAGAAAATAGAAGATGTTCAGTTGTTGAACTGCGTTAATTATAACCCTTATTAAGATAATGGGGTTAAGTGACCTTGTAAAAGACATACAGTAATATGCACTGCATCTGTGGCACTGTGCCAACATGAATAATTTTGTCAGTCACAACTAGGCCAAAGCCGTCCTTACAGGATTATAAATCATTTTAATAGTGGTAAGCTGGGGGAGACCCTCCCTCTCCAAACCGCTTAACACCACAACAAGGTATTCGAAGAGAAAAGTGTACAAGAGCAAAGAATCTTATACCCAGATTACAAACTGGGAGCAGGTGGCTCCCAATCCACTTTAAATTATTCATAAAATGACCTTTTGGTGAATCAATTGTCGTTCAATAACAGTTCGAAGTTTAAAATGTTTGCGCAAAACAGAAAATTACTTTTCAAAACAATGAAAATAAAAACATCCAGAGGTAAATTAGCACATGTGGCCAGTGTTGGGTGTAACTAGTTACTAAGTAATTAGTTACTGTAATTTAATTACTTTTCCCTTGAAAAAGTAAAGTAAGGGATTACTCATATGTTTTCTGTAATTTAATTACAGTTACTTTTGATGTAATTAAACTAAATACTTTGTGAAATATATGCGTGTGCAATAGTGTAATTGACATCAAAATTCAAAGTCTTACTTTAAAATCTGTGCTTTAATGTATAATTCTCACATTTGTAATACTTTGGTCAGTTAATAATATTATTTATTTGAATGAATTAAATAAGCCGTTTCATGTCTATCCTTGAATCACTTAACTAATCAAGGTAGATGTAGGATATAGAAAGTAATTAGTAATGAGTAACTAAATACTTTTTGGACAGAGTAATTTGGACAGCAATCTAATTACACTATTGAATATGTAATGAGTAACTAGTAATTAATTACTTTTTCAGAATAATTTACCCAACAGTACATGTGGCTCACAGCAGTTCCCAGTGCTTATCAATGGGTTCCGAGGAGTCAGATCATTCTCTACAAGGAGAAAAAAATATGATAATTGATCTAATTCATGTGAAAATTTATCAGTGGCTAATGTGTGATTTAGAAAAAAATCTGCCAAAATAAAGAACTGATAACTAAGAAAAAAACATGTGGTTTTTAAAACATTATCAGGGTAATGTCACTGAAGGAGATCAAATATATATAGGATTAAATACAATTTAATTATGAAGCTTAATTAAAAAAAACTACTCAAATTTTTACTTGTAAACTGATATATTTCCTTTTGTTACTTATTGTGAGTCAGTTGCAAATCACAGCAGCTACAATATATATTTTTATATGTTACTAACAATGTTTATCAATGTACCAAAGAAATATGTGTAACATTTATTGTTTGTAAAATAATAAAATTGTCTACAGGTCAAATTTTAGAAAAAACAACAGCTATTTAAGGTAACACGTGCACATCTGGGGATTCCCCTGTCTGGGAGCTACAGCTTTGCATGAAAACCTTGAGAACGGTCGTTTTCTCACGCTGAAATTGTCATCACGTGAACAGTTTTTTTTTTCAAACACAAAATTGGCAAATAAGGAATTTGGCGGACAGTCCATTTTAAAGATTTAATAAATTTGGCGGATTTGAAATCTCTGAGATTTTACTGAGAGGAAAATAACTTTACTCACAATAACGGATATTTTTGACGATGGCGAATATACTACCAAACGACCGGGTAGCCGCTGAAAAAGTCGCGCGTAACCCGAAGTGTGCGAGATGTCGGAACCACGGTCTCGTCGTGCCGTTAAAGGGCCATTCGGGTCAATGTCAGTTCAAGCCGTGCGTGTGCTGGAAGTGCTCTTTAATCGCCGAGCGGACGAAGATATTAGCATCGCAAAGGCGGATCAAAACCGGTATTGCAAACGAATCTTCGAGCGACGATCGTCCTATTCGATCGGGCGGGAAAAGGGTTGCTGCGGCTGAGAATAATGTAACTATCGATGTGGACCGTGAAACCGACACCAGTGCGAGACAGGAGAGCGTCAAAGCACATGTTCAACGAGCTGACATTGACGGTAAAACATACACTGAACTTCACGCGCCAGTAAGGGGTCCGGTAAGCGCGAGCGCGGGTTACTGTGAGCTAAAGACACAAACGGGACTGAGCACTTTGGGAGGTTTGTGTAGTTTCTTGTTGGTAAATAATCTCAAATACAAAGCAAGTGTTTAAAAGCTTATTTTTACAAATATTTCGTTTAACTGAATGGATTCTCACATATAGCAATTTTACAGCTTGTTTCTCATTCAAATGTTAGGCCTAATGTTATTTAAACAAATTGAGAAAAAAATATTTTGATTTGTTTAGGAGAGAATGATAAAACATTTGAAAATGTATTACATTTTTTGTGATAATAAAATTAATAAATGCACTTTGAATGCACAAACCAAAGTATTATAATGTACCTGGTTTATTATTACTTTTCAGATCCACCACATATTCCAGGAGAGTACATAATTACAGAGGCAATTCCAAGGCATATTTTTCCGGGAGAGATGTTTGCAATGCCTCTTCCAATGTACCCGCACTACCCAGACAGGTACATGTGCCCTGCCGTGCTGGTGACCCTGAGATCCCCTGCACCAGGACCTTTTAGGGAACCTCTTGGGTTTCTTCCCTCACCTCCAGCTGCCTCGTCTCATCTACTGGAGAGTCCTGAGTCTCAGGTAAGATTAACAGGCATTACTGACTTGTATTGCTAGTAACATTAGGGACATAAGGGATATGTACATGAGTTTCAATCAGCAGGATAGTCACATTTATAAACAGTTTCTTAAATCTTTCTGGTCAGTGATAACACACTGCCCAGTTTCTAACTTGTGTGTGTGGGGTTTTTTTTAAGTTTCAAATGCCGTGTTACAGTCCATACCCCACATACCCAGTCCTGAGAGATGAGCATGGGCCAAGACCTCGCCACCTCATGGATGGAGAGCAAGGAATACCTAAAGACCTTCCTGAACGTACGTATAAAATAGAACAACATAAATTAAACAGTAATTCGGATTCTACTGATTGCAATAAAAGCATCTGTAAATTCAAAAGATGAAGTATGCCGGTACTCTCTGGAACTGCTACATGATATTTCTTGTAATATGTTAAAAATTCTACATACTAACTACACCTTATTAATATGTGATTAAATGTGAAAAGTTTCCGACATAATGCACTTCCGGTATATGCTTGTAATAAAAAAGGTAAATAACTCACTCTTGATATTCCCATATAAGAGTTGTCCTTTGTTTTCAACAGAAAGTCATGTTGGCTGTAACCAGGAATCAGAAATCATACCTGCTGATGGACTTTCATCAAAGAACACAGCATGAGCAAAAAGATACCCAGTTCCTCTTGAACTGATGCCATAGCATTTGTCTTTACTTGTGCAAGATATACAAAAACCTGTTATGAGTTCTACATATTTTTTCCAATATCAGCTGTATAGCGTTGTTCCGCGTTCTTTATTATGAAATTTTTATAGAAACAACATACTGTTTTTTTAGTTACCATAAAAGCGACTGTTTCTACATTTTAATTTAGTACCCAATTAAATTTTCTAGTTCAACAGTTTAGGCTGTCTATATGTTGGAAATTGACATGGGCATAAGTTATGTTCAATATTTTTATCATATTGCCTCCAGTTCAAGTTTTGTGAACATGGCAGATGTAACATTGAAATGCTATTTTAGGATACTGGTTCTTGATGGAGCTTGATTAAACGTTCTGTTTCTGTTGTAATAACCATTTGTTCTTAACTGAAGCAAATTTCAGTTCTGCACTCACCATTTAATTTTGTAATTTATATTAACATATTTGCCTTTTGTAACTGACTCCCATCAGTATTGCCTAGTTTGCACTCTTGAAAATAGAAATTAAGATTCCCAGAATGAACAGCTTGTTTCATTTGCTCATCTGAACTAAACAATCAGAATCCTCCAAACACAGCCAGTAGGCAGACAAACAAATTACAATCTCATTAATATTAATATCCTCTGGCACATGAAATTTATGAATTTTAAAATAATTTTGTGTATAATGAAAGCAGATAATATTATATTTATTGCCACAGATAATGCAAACAAGACTGTTCTCTTCTCAATCATTTCACTTTATTTACAAAAACACAAAAAGTCCATTATTTGCCATGGCACCACTCTGAAGATATTTTATTTGTGGGACTTTGGTTAGTCTGCTAAGAATAAAATCAAGAAATATTTTCCACACGTTCAACATTGAGAGGTTCTTTAGCCAAAATCTAAAGGTTTGGCTCTGGAAGTAAAAACATAGCAAAGCCCCAATTAATAGCAAATAGGAGATAAAAAAGAAGTCTTTTTAATAGCACAATCCATTTCTGTTAGATGTATTGAGAAGATACAGCTCATTTGCGTGCCTTCGTTTTTCTCCGTGCCTCTTTCCCTGGCCGTTTCTGTGCAGGAAGATGAAAAATTAATGTGGACGAAAGGGCTTTATGGAAAGAGAATTAAAAGAGGAAAAAAGAAACACCTACATTTGACTTTCCTCCTTTGCCAAATTTCTTCCCGCCTTTTCCATGAGCCACTTTGCCTCTGAATCCTGACATGTCGTCATGGCTGTCTTTGGTGTTCCATTTGCTGCCCTTCTTTTTGCCGCCAAAACCAAACTTATTATCCTTGTATTGCCTCTTTGCATTAGGACTGATGACAGATCAAGAAAATATAATGTAACAAAACATTCCCAGACATTAAATAATATTGCCACAGCACCTTTAGAAGATAGGAAACAGTGGTCTCATAGGCTTTATGGCATAAAAATGTAATACCATTAGGCATTATTTTGGTACAAAACTTGAGTTTTAAATAAAAAGTACATCAATGTAAATTACAGTGTATTTACAGGAAAAATGTATATAAAATAAAATTATTACTTAAATTATAAAAAGATTAACATTTACAGCTTTTCTAATTTCTGACAAGAGCAACATCTAACAATGTAATTAAACTGAACAACATACCCTTTTTTGTTTGTATGTGATTTGGTTGCGGATGCTCCTTTCTTGCCCTTGTCTTTATCTCCTTCAAGGAAATCCAGTTTATCTGTCATTCCTGTAATACAAATACACAGTCAAAATTAATTTGCAAGTGAGGGAATTTTACACAACATCGACTACTTTGAAGACAGGAAACAACACATTAGGGCTCTTTCACACAGGATCTGCCTTTAATTTGTTAGCTGATGTAACTTACCTTTTTGATATTTCTTAACTGCTGTCATCATAGCTTTCTTATCTTTTTGCCTCTTCTGAAGGACTTCTGTTTGAACCTGAAAAATTTCAAAATTAGGTGAAATTATTATACGAATACCAAGAAACACACAAAAAAATGATAACAGAGAGAGACTGACCTTTTTGCCAAATTTCCGCTGTTCTCTGAGCTTCTTGGCCCGTTCTGACTTCTCCATGGATGTTTGCTTAATGAGGAGGTTTTTTCTAATCTGGAAATGTTGAAGAATATAAAGAATGTAGAGTGAAACAACAGGCAGAGCAACATGACACATAATGACAATGTGGAACATCAAGGGTGACTGTAGTTTCCTTACCTTCTGCATTTGTTGATCTGACTTGGCCATCTCAGCAAAATAATCCTCTGGTCGCTTGGTAGAAATCTTAAATTTGTTCAACTTTGGCAGGGCCTCTAAAACCGTTGCTTGGGCTTGGCGATAGCTAAACACACCATGAACATTAAATATTAGAAATACATCTGTGAGCATAGCAATTTGTCCTCCAAGCATTGGTTGGATAAATGATCCCCATCAGAGATAATGGAAGCACACAATATCAGAGCTTGTTCCCTTTCATCCTAACAGTACACACATTTCCCCGCAGGATCCAGGTTCCATGGTTTATTATTGTGAAGGTAAACATTTTGATGCCTGATTTTCCAGAAAGCCTATAAAACCTTTAGTCTAAGAGTTTGTGTAAACCATGACAACACAAAGGAAGATGGTGTTAATTTATAATCTTAGTTATATTTATTTATTTATATTAGTTTATATAGGCTAGGTTTCTAAATATTGGGTATTTACAGAAATCAATACATATTACAATGTAACATCATAAATTTAAAGCATTGTCTTAAATATTCACAAAAGACTTAAAATAACAAGCACATCTGACCCAATACACAGCATTATCTCATCGAGGTCATTATCCATTCTTTACGAAATTTAGAACAATTATATTACACGGTTGAAATATATATCCAAAAGAAAGTAGCTTCACCATGCTTTTTCAAAGTGATTAAGCGAACACCTACAAGTACATCTCCCTTTGAAAGTCATCCTCCACGTTTATCTCTTCATTGCCTTCGTGTTGTTCTGATCCGTTCTCTGCTTTTGCAGCAATATCAACTACGGGGTAGTTTGTGAGGTCTAACCTTTCAACCCATGCCAGGTTCTTCTTCAGTTCTGTAAAAGAATTCTTCAGACCCTCCTGGATGGCATAGAAAAATATTAATAGGCTTGATAGTTACATACACAATGAGTATTACATATAGACAAAAATCACCACTGTCATTGAGATGTGTAATTATTAACTTGCCACTATTTAACTTTATTAAACATCAATATCGATGTATTTATATAAATTGCTTGTATCGTACGTATTAGGTTAGCTGTAAATGTAGCTTTATGCACATTATTGTTGGCTTTCAAATATTGAATGCTTCTTTATGTTATAAGCCGTTTTGGATAAAGGAGTCTGTTCAATGAATAACGATGCAAATGTGCAAAAGCCTAACGTTAATTTAAACCGCTGGTTACCCACCACATTGTTGATGGCCTTCTTTGGTTTATCCTGGGGAACATTCATCCCAGGCTTGAGTAAACCCTTGCCAAAGGCTTCTTGCAGCTAACCAGAGACAACAATATGACAAAACGCATAAAATTAGATGTTTAATAGCTGTAATGTTAACTCAAACTGATGATAAAATTGCTAAGGCAGGATAACATATTCATGTTACTTAATTGTTTACCTCACTGTCTGACAAATCGTCATCCTCTTCCTCGGATTCAAATCCTAGTTGGAGATCTTCACCTATTTCTAACATTTTGAAAAAAGTCTAGATCAAAATTGAACGTTATATGTATATATAGTAACTGCGGACTTCACAGCATCCCAAACTTCACGTGTGCACAGCAGTGTTTCACATGTGTGTGTTTACGATCGGGATACTGACGGAAACAGAGAAGGGCGAAGAATGGTTCCGCTACTAAGGAAAGTCTTCTCTAATTTACAAATCAAGACCACCGCAAACTACATCAGCTGAAAATGTGTCGCTAAAGTAGCACAAACTACTCTTCCTAACTGATTTACTATCCTGGTCGTTAACTGATTTAATTTAGAGGATTTTTGAGCAGACCAGACTGTCAGTCCAGCTATTTTAGCAACAACTTGGCCAAACGAGGGGCTCAGAAACATCAGAAAGACCAAAGTTATCCAACCCGGGAGAACATCATATACAATCTTAAATGAGTTAAAAATCAGCAGACTAAACTGCTTTGTTTTAACTCCAATAGGGTTGCCCTTACATCCAACTTAGGTTAATCATTTGTATTAAAATACCATTTTAAACCATCAGCTGTTTTTGTGTTTCCGGTCTGCGTTCTAGACACATCGCAGCGATGTTTCCCACCTGACACCCGGAAATAAGACTTGAATAACGCGATGAATTATTGAAACGAATAAAGTTATTTATAAGCCTAATATTAAAACACCACCGATGCAGAAATTATTTCCAAGGTGGGAAATATCCTAAATCTGAGATCTCTGAATTCAGTATCATTCCAGAAGGATTTCCGGCCGCGAGATTTAACGTTAACCTGAATGAATTATTTTAACAAGTACAAATAGTATAATAACAATTCTACAAATTGTTATCTTATACAGTTTCTGGGATTACTTTTGATTGTTTTCAGGAGAGATTACCTTTAATAAAATAAAAATAAAATAAATCAGTCTGGATCGAAACAAGCGCGCAGATAACACGTTGTGAGGGCGCCATCCTGTGGTCTTTACATAGAGGGACATCACCGTTTATCGTTACTATGGTTACAGTAAACCGTTGCAGCAAACCGATCAACTTTACAGTCCCGCAACAGCTAGCAGAATCCCTTAAAACTGTATATTTTCCAAACTCCGACAGTCTGCAGATCATTTTTCCAGATGGCTACAGTAGTGGCTCAATCCCATTACATTTTCGGATTGCGGACAGGAGTAAGAAACAATCTGTTATACTCTGATGAACAAACCGTCATATTTCCATGCGGAAACAACTGTGTGCGGTATAACATCGACCAAAAATGTCAAAGGTTTATTCCAGGTAGGTTTACTGCGATGCAAATTGTGAAGAAAATATGTTAATTCTTCAGATTGTTTATTATTTTACAGTATCATGTGCCATTAATACACAGATATGATAAGATTAACTAACATAATTACTTTGTTTTCCACTGTCTTTGTCGGCCCAGGTACAGAGGGAAGTCATGGCATGAAGGCTCTGGCCATCAGTACTAACAGGCGCTATTTGGCTGTGTCTGAATGTGGTGAGAACGCCACCATCACAGTGTATGATCTGCAGCACGAGCAGAGCAGGAAGAGAAAAAAGTTGTCTGGAGGAGAAATCCCTGCGGAGGAGTTTGTCTGCATGGCTTTCTCTCCTGACTCCAAATATCTGATTGGTCAGGCAGGTGGGCCGCACTGGACTCTGTTCCTCTGGATGTGGGAGAAGCAAAGGGTGATGGCCACAGTGAAGACCAGCAGCACTGGCACAATCACCCAGGTAAACTGAATTAGAAAATGTAATTAAGTTCAGTTATATTTCTTTGCCACAATGCAAAATTGTAAAAAAAGTGCCAAAGCAGTTTTCATCCATATAGAGTTATCATTTTGAAAATATATATATATATAGAACATATAGGATACATGGTATTTTATTTATTTAAAAGAGTTATTAGCTCAATAATTTGTATAAATAACTTTACCTGAAAGGTAAATAACTTTTTACTTTAATTTATAGGTGAAATTTTGACATGTTCTTTAAAGGCGTGTATTAATGAGCCTTTAGCGGAACATCAAACTTTTCTTATCCCTTTTTCTCATTCACAGGTCAGTTTCAACCCTCAGGACAACACGCAGATCTGTGTAAGTGGGAATGGGGTCTTCAAGGTCTTCCGCTATTCTGGAGAAGTCCTGAAACAGTCCAGCACCTTTAAACCAGATTCTCAAAACTTCCTCTGTCACACCTGGATGCCCAAGGATCAGGTGATTGTCGGCACGGAGACCGGTCAACTGATGTTGTTTGATTCGGGTCGTCTGCGCTGGGAGATGAACCTTACATCCGCACAGGCGGTTGAAAGGTTGGTGGAATACCAAAGATCCTGAGATCTTACATATCTATCCGTTATGAATTATACTCTCTAAAAAACAATGGTGCTACATAGCACTAAAATTTGTACTTTGCTCGTAATCAGAATCAGAAAGAGCTTTATTGCCAAGTACGTTTGCACATACAAGGAATTTGTGGTGGTGACAGGACTATCCAGTACACAGAAACAGCAACAACACACAGAGACCATAACACAATAGAATACAGAACACAAATGATATAGAAAGTAAAGCTATGTGTGTATGTTAATATGTACAAGTAAAAATAAGAATAAACTATTGTCATAGGGGACCACTTTCAGTGCTATATAGCACTATATCTTTTCGCTTCAGTGGTTCTTCAGAGGTTCTTTGGGTTGACCGAGGTGCTATTTATTACTGTTTCCGTAGAAAGAACCTGTTAAGCCCCTGTTTGGTTCTTCAGCGGTTCTTTATAGCACCTCAGTCATCCCAAAGAACCACTGAAGAACCCCTAAAGCACCAAACTATGGTTCTATATAGCACCGATATAGTGGTTCCCCTATGATTACGAGCCAAGAATCACTTTTAGTGTTATATAGCACTATTTCAGCAGACAAAAGAAGATATTTTGAAGAATGCTGGTATCTGAACAGCAGAGGATTGACTTGCATTGGTTTTGTGTCTGTACAATAGAAGCGTTTGGGTACGCCATTGTGCAGTACCAACATTTTTCGAAAATCTTCTTTTGTGTTCTGCAGAAAAAATAAAGTCATACGGGTTTAAAATGACCAAATGGTGAGTAAATGATGACAGAAATTTCACTTTCTGTGGAACTATCACTTTAAACACTTGAATAATAATGCACTCCTAATTGTGATTATTTTACATTTTCTGTATATTTAATTGCAATCTTATTGTCTAATAGAACAAGATCTCATTCGGAAATTAAAAGGTGTATTATTAAAATACTAATGGTATCAGTCTAAATGTGTTATGATTGGATTTGATACATTTTGATTGCGTTTTTTAAATTCATGTTGTCAAGATTAGCTTTTTTGCTTCAGACTGGAAGAAAACACAGAGTCAAATGAAACGCTGCCGACGACATCTGCAACATCCATATTGCCACGAGTGACAGCTATAGTAGGCTATTCTAAAGGCTTTGTGTGCTCCGCTGGTCCTGGCACTGTGTGTTTGTTTGAGAAAACAGAGGAGACAGACCAATACAAGAATACCAAAAGGATAAAGGTGCTATTAACAACTCATTTTACATGTTCTCATTAGTATGTCATTCAGTGTCATAGAGTTTTGATTATAATTATTTTTTGTTATATGTGACCCTGGGTCCCAAAACCATTCTTAAGTAGCACGGGAACATGTTTAGTATACCAAAATATGTCAAAATGATCTATTTTTCTTTAATGCCCAAAATCATTAGGATATTAAATAAAGATCATGTTCCATGAAGATATTGTGTAAACTTCCTACCCTAAATATATAAAAACTTTACTTTTGTGAGTGGATGGCCTGCTGCAACAACAACTTCAAAAGCAATTTTCTCAATATCTAGATTTTTTACACCCTCAGATTCCAGCGTTTTAAGTAGTTATATCATGGTAAACCATATACAGTATCAATGGATTCAGCTTTCAGATGATGAACCATAAGGCTGGTTTTGTTGTCCAGTATCAAATTATGTTTTATATGTACCGGGTATAAATGCTCAATTATTAATGCCTTTTGCCTGTTTTGCTTGTTTATTTGGTCATGTTTACTTATTTGAACTTATTATGCACATGGTTTGGGTAAGCAGGTTTTTTTTGTGAAACAGTAGTAGTTTTACTGTTTCTAAAATCATTTCTGTGGATGTTTCATACTTGGGCATGTAAGGCTCAATTCTCACTTGTCATCCCCAGATTCCTCCAGAGCCGTTCAGTAATGAACCCAGTTCTGCAGAAAAGCAGGAAATTAGCACTCTGTGCATAAGCCCGTCTGAAGATACTCTGTCCGCCAGCACAGACTGCGGCCAGCTCTACAGTCTCCCACTCTCCCTAGCCGAACTGCATAAGGTGCCATCAACTTTACCATAGTTATTTATAAATGTAATATTGCTTTACACATACGTTTATGTTGTAGTGATGTTTATGCTGATGTTCTTCAGAAGGGATACAGGTGCTAGTTGAACTCTTTTTGTTTTGTCAGGGTGATGCTCATTTTGAGTTCATGTCTCACTCGTTCCACTCTGGTGTCATCTCGGGTTTATCCACCTGCATTCGCAAACCACTTATCGCCACCTGCTCTCTGGACCGCTCAGTGCGCATCTGGAACTTTCAATACAAGTATGTTTAGAAATGCTTAAGGACAAATATGTGACTCTGGACGACAATTTTCGAAATTGAGATTTTTACAACATCTGAAAGCTGAAGAAATAAGCTTTCTATTTATATATGGGGTTAGGATAGGACAATATCTGGGGGAACAACAAATGTTTACAAACCTGGAATCTGAGGGTGCAAAAAAGCAAAATATTGAGAAAATCGCCTTTGAAGTTCTTAATCAGAGGCACTGTAGCAGGCCATCCACTCACAAAAATAAAGTTTTTATACATTTACGGTAGGACATTTATAAAATATCTTCATTGAACATGATCTTTACTTAATATCCTAATGACTTTTGGCATAAAAGAAAAATCTGTCATTTTTAACCATACCCTGTTTTTTTGGCAATTACTAAAAATGTTCCTTTGCTACTTGTCTTGTTGTCCAGTGTCACATATGTTGTGTTGGGCTTTATTTGATGTGACCGTCCAACTACAGACCTGTCGGTCTAAGCAGGTGTTTTCAGAGCTTCTGTAAAGTGAGTGTATGTTGTTGTGCTCCAGTGTTTTAGAGATGTATATGGAGTTCCAGGAGGAGGCCTTCAGCATAGCTCTTCACCCCACTGGGCTCTACATCCTGGTGGGATTTTCTGACAGACTCCGCCTCATGAACCTGCTCATTGATGACATCAGTACATTTAAGGAGTTTAATATTCGTGGTTGCCGTGAGGTGAGTCTCTATAACATGAGCGCTCTGATGGGTATGTAAAGCCTGCGTATGTGTGAACACACAGCAAAACTTTGTAAAGAATTCAAATAAATCTTTGACTGCATTCTGGTCAAAAATGAAAATTGTGTCAGATTGTACCAAACCTGTATACATTTCTGTGTTCTGCTAAACACAAAGGAAGATATTTTGGAGAATGTCAGTAACTGCTTTCTGGCTCAGTGGTTAGAGCATGGCGCTAGCAACGCCGAGGTCATGGGTTTGATCCCAGGGGATTGCAAATAGTCGGATACTTAAATGTATAGTACAATGCAATGTAAGTCACTTTGGATTAAACCGTCTGCCAAATGCATAATTGTAAACCGAGCAGATCTCGCCCCCCATTTACTTCCATGGTAGGGAAAATAAATACTACGGGAGCCAATGGGGGTCTGTTACTGATTTGTTACTGTTATAGGGGATCTGCTCGGTTACTGCTTTCTTCCAAATATCTTCCTTTGTGTTTAGCAGAAAAAAGAAATTAATACAGGTTTGGAACAATCTGTGGATGAGTAAATGAGGATAGAATTTTTATTTTAGGGCAAACTGTCCCTTTTACGTAGGACTTAAAGGGACAGTTCACCCAAAAATAAAATTCTGTCATTATTTATGTACCCTCGAGTTGTTCAAATCTGGGTAAATGTCGTTGTTCGGAGAAAGATATTTGGAAAAATGCTCGTAAACAAACAGTTCTTCGCAACCATTGACCACCATAGTAGGAAAAATTACAAAGGTTGTCAAAAGTGCCCCAGAACTGTTTGCTTTCTCACATTCTTCAAAATATCTTCTTTACTCTGGTAGTCAATGGTGGCAAAGAACTGTTTGTTTACAAGCATTTTTCCAAATATATTTCTCTGTGTTTATAAGAACAAAGAAATATATACAGAATTGAACAACTTGAGGGTGAGGAAAACGAGACAGAATTTTCATTTTTGGGAGAACTTTCCCTTGAGTTTCTGTGATATGCCCCCTGGACAAATTATGGGTAAATTATGGGTAATTTACCTTACATTTGTTGTCAGTGTGTATTTAGCCACGGGGGTCATTTGTTTGCTGCTGTCAATGGAAACGTGATCAACATCTACTCTACTACAACATTTGATGACGTCCTGAATCTAAAGGGACACAATGAAAAGGTATGTTTTAAAATCCAATTGTTTTTAAATGCAATTGCTTTTAGAGTCAGGGCTCTAGTCTGCGACCAAAATGTTTACAAATGCGATCAGTTTTTTTTAATGTGCGAGGTAACATTTCACAGGGTCGCATTGGTGCAAGTGATAAAAAAATTGACAAAAAAAAATTATTTTAACTTTTATTGTGATTTTCCATTGGTAAATGACGCGCTTGTGATAATTAAATAGCTTAATTCCCTCTGTTTCCTAACTAAAGTGTGACAGCGAGGCAGCATTTTGAGAGGCATTAAAGGAGGATTGTAAAGAGTGACAGCCTGGTTATATTTTTATACTGGTTATAATAACTGTATAAAGTAACAAATAAATAGTTTCTTTAGATTTATTTTCGATTTTTTGGGCTCGCAAGTGTTAAACCGCAAATTTGAAGTGGTCTATAGCCAACGAGTTACAAATTAACGGAACAATTCATCAACTGAGGTCATTATGCAAGGTCATTATGATTTCTTTAAAAAAGGGTGCAACCAAATTGTAAGTTGGTGCGACCCACTGAGAAAATTTGGGAAAACCAGTTGAGTGCGACCAATGGGGAAAATTTGTCTAGAGCCCTGCCAGTAACCAATAACTGTGAGATCAGACACATATAAATAGGTCTTCTCATTGCTCAGAAATGACAATTCAATTTATAATGTTGTGCTTCAGGTACGGTCAATAGCATTCAGCTCAGATGACAGCCGCCTGGTGTCGTGTGGCATGGATGGAGCTGTGTATGAGTGGAACACGCTCAGTGGTGCGCGTGAGTCTGAGAGCGTGCTAAAGTCCTGCAGCTACAGCAGTGTGGCCATTTCTCCTGACTCGAAGACGTTCTTTGCTGTTGGGACAGACTGCACTCTGAAGGAAATCCAAGACTGCCAGGTCGCCACAGGAACCCATTTCATGGATTGATTTAAATTTGCCAATGTATGTCTATGTGAATCAATGCAACGGTTATATTAAACATCATTTATTTACGCTAATTTTCTTGCCGTAGATTATCAAAGAAGTGCCTGTGGGCGATGTGGTTTGTACCACTGTTGCCATGCTTCGCTCAGGACGGGCACTCTTCGTTGGAACCTCCAGTGGGACTGTGAGGGTCATCAGATACCCTCTACCTATTCAGAAAGACTGGCTTGAATATCAGGCCCACGCTGGTCCCATCACCAAGGTTCTGTTTACACTTTTAACTAACTCCTTCTCTGCTCACTGTCAGAAGTCAAATGTATTGATGATGTCATTTGTCCATAGATGGTCATCACATTTGATGACCAGTTCCTTCTGACTGTCTCAGAAGACGGGTGTCTCCTCATCTGGAAGATCATTGACAAGGAGGGACGAGCGTTAAAGAGAGAAAAGGAAATAGTGTACGCTGAAGAGATCCTCATCACAAAGTTAGACCTTGAAGAAAAGGTGACATTTGTTTTTGTTCTGTTTTTAAGTAAATTCCAGTATTTGCTGGTTCAGGCTTGGATGCTAGCTTGTTGAATGGGTGTTCTATGTAACGCTGATTTTTATCCTTACATGAAAAAAATTTGATTCCAAACATTGAACTCCAAAGTTTAGAACACTGAAATCAGAAACTAGTTCTTTGTACCATTTATCTGAAGTCTCCTCTCATTTCAAAATGCTTTTAATCTGCAGAATAAAATATTGCGGGATCTGAAGAGAAGAGAGATGGAACTCCAGGAGGAGAACAAGTACCAGCTCAGCCTCAGGGACATGACCTATAAGGAGAAGATCAATCAACTCACTGAGAAATTCATCCAACAGATCAACTCACTTAACACTGAGAAAGAGGTTAAGATGACTCAAATGAAAAGCTTGTCTGTGTGATAATAAGAATGACTTATGAAATTATGGTAAATGAAAATATATTAAATATTTGACTCCAGGTCTTAAAATCAGAAAAGGAGAAGCAGCAAGCAACACATAGTAAAGTTCTTTCAGATATTGTGGAAAAGCATGAAAAGGAACGGCAGGATTTGGGTAAACAAAACATTTATATTAATAATCCGTGCTTTCTCCTACCATCTAAAGAACCTATTGTATAGACATTGTATATCATGTGCAGTATTTTTTTGAATGTTTTAACCAGTTGTGTTTTAAGCAGTATGGAGTCTTATTAAAGATTAAATTCCAATTTTATGTTTTTAATACCTGCTATGCTCTATCTTTGATCTTTAATCAAACCAGAGGAAAAATGTATTCTGGGATTCTGTCTAGATCCAACAATTTGGTATTGGTCAGTACAGGATATTTTTTGTGTTTATAATATTGTCTGGCTTATTACTTTAAAAGCCCTAATGTTAAGACTAAGTTATAAAAGTTTTTCCACACACTTCTTCTGTCCTCTATTGGTCGACAAACAACATTTTTGTTGCTCAAACACCTGACCAACCATCTCTATGATCCCAGCTGGTTTATGTCTCAAAGTCAGTCGGACTTATTAAAGCCTCTTTTCACAGAATCTAACAATAACCAGAAGCTGATGCTGGAATATGAGAAGTTTCAGGATTTACAGCTGAAACTGCAGAGGGTCCAACAGCAATATGAACAGCAGCTGCACAGCGTAGAGGAGAGCAAGGTCAAAGACCTGGACGACATAACACGGTTAAATGAGGCCAAGCTACAGGAGAAGATGATGATGTTAACCCAGGTAATGATAACTACCGATGTCATTGTTTTTACCAGTCTGATGAAACGGTGATAAAGTGGCATATAAACAGGAAATATAGTGAAAAAATGGCTGTAATTGTTCTCCCTTTACCAACAAAGGAATGTAAGATGATGTTAATGCAACAATGTAATAAAGTTGTAATAAAAAAGGCAAAGTTGTAGTCAAAGAATGAATTGTTCCCCAATCTGATCTCCCCATTGTCAGAAATCCTATGCATTTGCTAGCTAAAATAATTTAACTGTTATATGGTTCAAATTGTAACGTGTTCTATTTTCTCTCCACTCGGCAGTGTCAGGAGGAATCCCAGCAGCAGGTTCGGGAGTTTCAGGAATACATAAAGCAGTTGGAAGAGGAAGGAGACTTAGAGATCCAGGACATACGTCTGCAATACAAGCAACTGCTTACAGAAGAAAAGCAGACTAACACTAAACTCAAAATAGAGTCCGATACCACTAAGAAGTCGGTATGTGTGTACAGCTGTTTTCAGCCCATAATGGTGGTCAATTATTTAAAACACACTTTACTTTCTTATTGATGGTCCACATTGAAAGACTTTGAAAAGTTTATACAAGTTGTGTTTGTGTGCTACAGTTTCAAAATGTGCAGAAGGAAATTGAAAACAAGAACCTTGAGATTGAGAAGCTGAAGCAGGAAGTACAGAAGCTGCAGGCAGTGATCAGATCACTAGAGAAAGACATTGTGGATCTGAAGAACTCAGTGCAAGAGAGAGATGGGATCATACATGACAAGGTAACAAGTTACGGCATAAAACATTTTGTGGTTTAGTTTAAGACAAAGGTTAAGAAATTGTAGGCTGAATCTCATTTTTTAGTTAACCAGAAGAACGCATTGAGAGTTAACTGTGATATTTCATGTATGTTAGAAATAAAATATGTTTAAAATATATGCACAGGACTTTTGTTTGGAGAGTTTTGACGTTCTAATGAAACTTACTATGTACTGTATATGTTTGTGTTTTGTAGGAAAAGACAATCTATGGGCTAGTAAAGAATACTGACATGCTTAAAAATACAATAGCAGTGTTGGAGTTTAAGAAAGGATATATACAGGAGCAAATTGAACCAAAAGAAAATGAAATCAAAGAGCTGAAGGAACAAATGCAAGAGGTGAGAAATGTATATTATTACTGAATTTTACAGCACTTTACAGCAACGTTTATTAATATGGTTAACAAACATTATTACATATGTTCAAATGTTTCTGTTGATCTATAAAAAAACTTTAATTCTGACAGCGCATAATAAAATGTCTGAAAATAAGAATTTTATACTGGACCTTCATTTAAGGTGTTTTTGAAAAATACGACTAAATATTAATAAATATATATTTTGTATTTTTTAGTCACAACATACAGCAATTCCCATTGTTAAGCTTGTGTTAGTTTGTATGAGTTCACTGTTATTCTAAAATGTGGAACAAATATATTTATATGTGAGTAACAAAAGTAACAAAAACTTTTGATCAGTATTATAATTTAGATGTGTGTGTGTGTGTGTGTGTGTGTGTGTGTGTCTGTCAGATGGAGGGAGAGTTGGACGAGTTCCATAAGAAGAACACACAACAACAGCTAAAAATTGCTGAACTGAACCTAAAGCTAAAAACCAAAGACAAAGAAATGCAAAAGGAAATACAGAAGGTTTGTATATTTTATATACTGTACTGCATCCAACCAGGGCCCGTATTCACAAAACATCTTAAGGCTAAAAGTTTCTCTTAACTTTGCTGATTTAGGAGAAACCATTAAAAAATGATGGGTGTCTGTCCTAATTTTACAAAGAGTGAAAAACTTTTCACAAAGTGTTTTAGCGCTAAAACTTGCTTCTTAACTTGAGACGTTAGGGGTAGTGAAGATAACTCCCCAGTCACTAAGACGAACTCAAAACAATAATAAAATGGCTGTCACACTTGCAGTCTAACTTGAAATGTAAACATTTTAGAAAGATTTCACGACAATGAGCTTAACCTTAAAGAATACTAATATCTGCTAACTGTTTTTGAGACAGGCAAAATGCTGACAATTAGCCTATGATTTAATCATATCCATATTCACTGTTTGTTATGATAACAATACTAGCAAAATCCTAAACCACTAAGAAACCTCTTTGTGATCACTCGTTGTGTCCTTCTGTCACCTTCAGGTCCAGGACACATTGACTCTATTGAACAGGTTCAAATCTGACCTCCATAAATGTGTGGACAACATTCAGGATCCCCCAAAATTGAAAGAAAACATCAGAGAGCTTTATAAATACTACGTGCAGCAGTCAGACGCGGTATGACACACACATTGATGGTTATGGTTTTTATCTTTTATTGGTTATATCTCATGTGTCATTTTGTGATATAGGTAGAGACAGTGGGGGTGGACACAGACATCTTGAGAGAACATAACAAACAGAGAGAACATTTCGAACAGATCATATCTTCATTAAAGAAGCAGCTTACGAGAGATACAAAAGTCAATGAAGCCAACAACGTGAAGCTCATGAAGGTGAGAGAATTGTATTGTATATATTGAGCATCTACAATATAATCACATGGGCCCGTATTCATGAAAATCTTAGCGCAAAGAGTTGCTCCTAGTGAAAAAATTTGTAGAAATGTGGGCGTTTCCCATTAAAATGACAGATCACATTTCCAAAATTTTAGGAGTAGCGAAGAGGACTTTTAAGAGACTACAGAGATTCTTTAGCAGCAGAAAAAATGGATGAAACATGAAAAGTGAGAAGAAACCTGTTGCATGACAATTTCCATATTTTTCCATAGCTGCTTCGATGCAATGCAAATTGTAAACACGCTATAAGATTAAATAACATTGAATTGAATGACAGTGAGTTAATAAGACATACTAGATCGTGCAGGGTTCCTGTTTGTGACCGATCCTATTAGAGTCAAGCTAACATCTCCAAGACATCGCAGAAATGCCACAGTGCCAGAAATAGATGGACTGGAAAAATGCAACTATGCAGCAGAGATGATTTGGTTCTGTCACAACCTTCTATAGCGATCACACAAACAATTACAGCACTAACAGAAACTTATTGTGTCAATGTTCATTTTCTATCAAATACGTTGATATTAACAGTATGGTAAATGAAAAATAAAGAGTATATGTGTGTGCGTGTGTGAGTATGGTAAAACAGAAAAAAAATACATGTGCAATTTCAAACAAGGACCCTATACTTAAAGCGCTCTTTTTTCCTTCTTGACCAACTAACCAATCAAAGTCTAGTATAGCAATAGGGTCAGCCCCGCCTCCTCACAAAGATAAAAAGTTTTTTTTCTTTTCCTTGCGCAGAGTTGCTCTCAGATTGGTCCAGAATCACTTTTATGCTAAGTCTCCTACGTATAGGTTTTTAAGCTACAAGAAGAGCTTCATAGAGGATTCTTAGACGCTTTAAGAGTACAGCCCTGTTTCCTAAATTTGTAAAAATGTTATCTTTGTATTTTATTACCCGACTTCTTGTGGTCTCACCCTGAGAGGCTTGTGAATAAGTTCCCATCTATTCTCTTATTGGCTGTTTTTTCTCTCTATAGGAAAACGTAACTCTTATTAAGGAGATAAATGAGTTGCGTCAGGAGCTCAGCACCGTCCGCATCCAGCTGCACAATTACGAAAGTCAGAGCACCTTCAACAAGAGCAAGAACAAGATCTCTACTGACACTAGAGGTGACCTGATTTTCCCTCACATACAAATGATGAAAGTGATGATGATAATGTTTCCTGGAAACTAAAACTCAGGTTTACCTGTACAACTAATGTCTTAGATAAACAGCAACAAATATATACATCTTGGGGGTTTCAGCTGTATATTCTTTCACACTATAGCAACAGTTTCAGCAGGCAGCTGTGGCTTGATGACACGGATGAACTTTGAACAGGAAGCAGAGAAGATCATTGAGCTTCAACGTTTGGAAATTCAGAGGCTAAAGCAGGAGATTGATGGGCAGATACCATCATCTGGCACTAAATTACCACCTCTCACCAACTAAGTGTGATGATCATTTTCATTTTACAATTATGTAACGCTCTCTTAAACTGAGAACACATTGAACGTCTAATATTCAACACATGATTTAATCCTGGAAGTAAAAAGAGAGTTTAAGGTTTTTGAAAAATGTTCAAAGCAATGTTATGACATAAAACTAATAAAAGATTCTGCACTTTGTATGGGTCACTAATCAGTTGCATGTGTAGGTCAGATTGTTAGCTTTCTTTGACACAAGAACTGCTCTTAAGAACATTGTGATGTCATCAAGATCATTGGGTGCATGATGTCATTAAAGCAAAAGAAAAACATACCAAAATCAATAATGGTAAAATTTCAATTCGTCATTTAAATAATTCCAAACTGTATTAAACTAGAACTAAAAATGTTTATACATTTTTGTAGCCTTTTCTTTTTATAGACATTTTGAGCTTCTTGATCATAATCCAGTACATTCTCCAAATGTTTAACAGTCTAACTTATTTTGAATAAAAATGAAAGAATAACATGCCACACTTGCTATTCTGAAGCAATCAGATTTTGTGGCCTCAGTGCATATAAAGAGCTCATGTTGGAATGATAATGCCACAAAGAGAGCTGAGAAGACTGGCTCTATTGTTGCAGAAACCAAGCAAACTTATGTCATGTGCATGACACCATCCTTACAGTCACAAAATGTCCATTATGCTGAAAGCGTGACTTCAGAGCTTCATTGGTGGGATGTCTCTCTGTAAGTCCCTCCAGTTGGCCTATTGTCTTTCCCACAATGCCTTGAAAGACGCCCTTGGTTGTCCATGTCAGTCTGCCCGTTAGGCGTACACATGCGAGCGCATCTGTGTGTGAGCGCAAGCATGCGTGTGTTCTCTGTTTGTCGACATGAAGTTGGTGTGTCACAAAGAAGACAATGAGAAACTATTTTATTGTCCTGGTGGAATGTGGCAGGAGTCTGACATCGTTCGAAATGCTTGACACCAGTGTCCAGTTCGCTTGCACCGTGACACGCCATGCATTAAGAGAGACAGGTAAACAAAGAGTGAGAGAGACAAATGTGAGAGAGAAATGTGACGTAAATAGTACTGCTCTATAGCCAAAGCAAATTGAGGATGTGTGTAAGTTTTAGAAAAAAATAGGAATGAAGCTTTTTACATCTAGCTCCGTAAATTGGGACTTTATCATATAGACAAGGACAGTCATTTGCTGTAGGATTTACGATGATCGTTGTGAAACTGTCCTATAACAAATGTTGGAAAAATCCTCCAACTGAGTTGATTTGTGGATGTATCAGAGATATGCTGAACTTAAATAAGGTGAGTCAACTCTTCATTTGGTCACAAGAAATATAAACTTTTTTTGTATATTATGATTTGATATTCTGAAAGTATGATATATATTTAATAGTATGATATGAATTAAATACGTGTTTGCGTTCACTAACTGAAATGTGTAGATCTTGTTTAATTCACATCTTTTTGGTGTGATTTCATAGAACCAGCATTCAGCAGCATTACAAAGTCTGTCACCCATTGCAGAAGGCATGAATGAATGAATAAATAAATAAACAAAAAATATTAATGTCAGAAATTGATATATTGACACAATTATACTTTAGTTTCAAAATTAAAAGGTGAAGGTTCTTAATGTTGAATTAAGGTTTTTACGAGTATGACAATATATATGCTACTGTATACAGGTATGTGCTTCAAACTAACAATATTTCACCCAAATTCAAAAAACATTGTTTATGTTTGCAAAAATCAAAACTGGAGAAACAGGTCAAAATGCTCTTTTTTTTTTTGACTGCTCAAAAACTGCAAAGAAAACAAGTTTAGATTCATTTTTAAGCAATACAACAGTAATATTTTGTAGAAAAAGTAACAAAAATATATTTATTAATCACAGTTTTTACGCGTCTTGTCATTCTATCAATCTTTCACATTGCTATTGGATGACTTTGTCACTCCTGAGGTTTGATTTTGTTGAAATTCAACAGACACTGGACTGGAATGGCCACAATAGATCTAGAAATGCTGATTAAATGAAAATTTGGAATGGTCTCTTAATTTTTTCTGCAGCTATATAAATATATATATATATATTTGGAGGAAGTGTTATTTTGAAAAATACAAAGGCAAAATCAAGATGCAAAGATGCAAAATCAGCATCAACCAATATAAACCAAAAATTCATTTTGACAACTTTTATAATTCACAGTGTGTTAGAGAAACTCTTGATTTCCTTATTTTGTGATAAATATGTCAAAAAGTTTTTAATGCTCTAATTAAAGCACATTTATGATATTTCTCACTTGATGTTTTACTTTGGATTATACAGTGTTGACCAGCAAGCTGCTTGAGATGGAGCTGGTCCCTCTGAGTGTCCTGAGTCCTGGAGCTTCTTTCCATCTGCAAGTGGATCCTTTGTGGCTACAGCGTCAAGCTGTGGAGGAGCAGGTGGAGCTGTGGTGGTTCAGGGAGCCACACGTGTGCATCCTGTGCTACTGTTTTTCTGTGGCTATGGTTCTGGGACTGGGTTCGGCTGGCGTTGGGCTTCTCTCTACTGCCTCCTCCGCCGTTGGGCTCTCTGCGCTGTGGCGTCTGGGAGTAGGTTCAATGCTTTGCCTCTTGGCCCTGGTGGTCCTATTGAAGCAGCTGCTCAGCTCTGCTGTACAGGACATGGGCTGCATACGCAGCCGAAGACACATAGAACAACTGCGGACTGGAGGAACTGCGGATCCATTGCTGTTTCTCTTTGCTGGCTTTGCACTGGTGATTTGTGGGACTACGCTGCTCGGACTCAACCAGTCAGACATGTTTTTTTCTGGGGTGGCCCTCCTGGTCAGTGGGGGCACTGTGCTGCTGGTTGTGATGGTGTATGGGGTGGTGGTTTATGAGCAGGGAAGGAGAAACACAAGGAGGCAAAGAAGAAGACGGAGGGTGAGAGTTTATACAGTGACGGGGTCAAGGAACAGACCATGGAGGGATTCAGCCTCAAGTCAGTCACATTTGTTGTGAGTAAAAATAGAAGAAAATGTGAAAGAAAACAGACACAATTACAGCATTTAAGTATGTGAAAACCGCATACTACCTTTTTTATCTATTCAGCATGCAGTAGTTGTCACGCTGAAGTTGTTAAATGTGTTTTCTCTAGCAGTGTGTTTGTTTGTTGTTTTCAGATACTGAACCTATTGCATTTGAAATACGTTTCCCTTAGAAGTTTTGGGGATTTGACCCCCAAACTAAAATTTCCATAGAACCATAAATGAAGCTCTGGCAGTTCTTATTAGGCTAGACCAGGGGTTATCAACTTTATGGTGCCAAGGACGCCCAAATAAGGCTTTGTAAAATGCTTATCGATCTATAGATTTATGTGTACGTAACAGTTAAACGTTGTTAGATAAATGGTAAATATGATTTTAGAAAGATTATTTTTGTTGTTTCAGAATTTAAATAGTTGGTGACACTTTCACTTGTGCAAAAAACCGAACTATGGTAAGAAAAACACAGAAAGAAAGTTAGAAAGATAGCAAATATGAACAATTCTAATGCAGCAAATAAGCAGATAAACATTTAGAAATGAAACAATAATAATCTTCAAAAGACTTTTTGCTGTATCTTATCCCTAAAATTTTCTGGGAACACCTTGCAACCTTCTAGAGGCCCCTCCCCGGACCCCACTTTGAAAACCCCTGGGCGAGGGTATTTATTCCTTTGAGATATCTTTATTTGACCCCATATATTGAAACGAACTAAAGGTCATTAATTTCATTCAATTCAAAGCAACTAAAAAGTTTTCGTTTCCATTTCATAATTTCTCAAACGTCATCAGATGCAGACGTGTTGTGGTGCAAACACATATGCCAACTTAACCTCTGCCAGAGCCTAATGGAAATATCAAATAAAGACAATATTAAAATGTAAACTGTATGTTAATAAAGTTAGTAGGAATAGTCTTCAAAGGAATAATATCGTTGGTGTATAAGTTCAATATTTTTTAATATAATGCTGTTTTAATCGATCGATCTTTGCTCATATTTTGTTTGTTTATTATTCGATCTTGACTTTCGGCATACCTGTCGAGTTCATGCATCACAAGTTGTCTGTTGTTACACAACTGTTTGAATATGGCACCAAAACGTGAATATAGAAGATTATTTTAGCAAACCGTTCAAAAAAGCGATTAAAACAAGCATTTTGCATTACAAATGCATGCCAATTTCTTGTTTAAAATGTACTGCAAGATGAAGTTTCTTTCCAAAACGCTATAAATCCCGAAACTGTTTTTAGCCTAAATGCAATATGTCCTCTCGACCAATCAGAATTCACTCGTTAGTGGTATTTTTATGTGTTATTTCTAAATTATTTATTGTATGTGGTGGAAAATATTAAACATGAAATTTAAAATCTCTATTTTATTTTACTATTTAGTTTGTTACTATTTATTTTATTTGGCTGTTATTTATTTCATGCATTTGAATTAATAATCGACAATATTGTTGTTTCATTTCACAATCATTGTTTAACATGTTCAGACTCAGCCAACAGACCACTTTAACAAGATACATTAAAAATTAACAAAATGTATGGGTCTAGGTAAGAAAATGTCATTTTCATGAAAACTATTAAAATGGAGTTATAGCGTTTTGGAAAAAAGCTCTTCATTTATAACTATACACAGTATATGTTATATAGGCTACATGTATATAGCAATAACGTTTCAATATAGAGTTTTTTTAATGCTTTTGTGGTGAAATCTTAATGTATGTAAAATAAATCAAATTCATCATGGTTTATTGTGCCTATTTTACATTAAAACACTTAAGTATAAAAGGAGTATAAAACTTTATCTAAATACATGAAATCTTGGTTTCATAATGAAAATGGCAAATAAATCCTAATTTTGTTTTATGTTGTGACAGCAAAAGTTAAGAAAACAAACTGTTAATAATAGCTTATTTTATATTATTTAAATTTAGAATATACCATGAAATAGCATAAGAGAGATTTATATTCATTCAAGTTTTTCAAAATTTTTGCTAGGTCACACCATATAGGACACATGTACGTTATATTATCAACTACCCATATCAAAATCATAGTTTTTTTTACAGTCCATTCATAGTCCCAGTCTATTATTACTCTCATTCATGAGTCAGTGATAATGCCCTATGATTAGAAGGAAGTGTAACATATAGAGCAGGATGTGTGTAGTGGTGGACAAAATCCGTTTACTCAATGTCTGACTCTGAAATGATCAGCTCATCATCCGTGTCCTCGACATCTTCCTGATAGTCCTCCCTCTCGCTAGCCTGGATGTAGTTATCCTCAATGAAGCCATCATCATCTTCACCCGAATTATCCTCGCTCGTATCGATCATTCTGCCCCTCATGCCTCTCACTGCCACACCCCCCTCCAGAGCCCCGGCGTGGCTATACTGGCTGTCTCTATCTCCCTCTAGGAGCAATTCATGTGAGTTTCTAAGTTGGCAGCTCTTGAAGAGATGGTATTTCACAGCCACTGCTATCATGAGGGCGATGGAAAGCACTGCTATCACAGTGCCGAGTACAGACGGCCATGTGGAGCGAAATCCAGTGCTGGGATATGTGCCTGATGAAATAAAAAATCATGACATTAAAGATCATGGCAACTTGGCAAGTGCAGGATTTTCTCCTGTCTAGACATATTTTTGTTGAGACACAAAGTTTGGACAGGACTTAAAGCACTTGTCAGAGGTGGTATTGAGGTACAGACATTTTATGTATTCAAAAATCCACTCACAGCATTTTAGTTTTACATTGACATACCAGGTTAGTCATTTAGTGTAGCAGACATTTTTATCCAAAGTAAACACAATCAGAAGTTTAAACACACAGTTGATGCCCAATGCAAAAAGTATATTTTTAGCTTTATAGATTAAGTAACACGTTTATGTTTAAACACTTAAACAAATATACAGCCGTTGCATTCTCTGGAATGTTATTTTTCCAGGCATATCCTCTGTGATGCCTCGTCTAGACTTTCTTTAAGTGCATCACTGTACTGCAGTTTATGTTTTAAAAAACTGAGGAACTAAATTATCTTATGTGCTATTGTATTTTTAATAGAGTATGCCATTTTACACATTACAATTCATTACCAAGAAGCAAATTTTAAGTCGTATGCCTAGTACAAATATTTTTGAAGAAGCATAATAAATACTTGTGATGTTAGTTTCTGGTGTATTTTCATCAACTTCAGTCAAAAGTTTACAATGAACTTTCACAGTTTATTTCATTATCTGCTCATTAATAAAAGATGGAACACATCATGTTTGATATATAGGTTATAAATAATTCATATTGTTTCAATGCAGTTTTTACATTAATTATGAGCAGTTTTTTAATAATTAAACAGATGTAGGCTACTAACCGTTGGATTTTTCTAGCTCCGCTGATCCAATAATGTCCATTTCTTGGCTATCTGAAGATATTTCCGAGGTTTGAAGATCTGACGAAAAAGTTGCTTGTTTGTGTTGAGAACCAATATGCACACACGCAGAAAGTGCAACCATATATGTAACTAGAAACAAATCAACTCTGAGGTGGATATTTACCATGACGATGTGTAACCTATACGAAGAGACAATATTTTTAAGATAGAATTTTTTATTTGTAAACTGGGTAAATACAGTAGGGGATAAAAAAGTGAATAACTGATATAAACGCAGACGATAGATGGTAAAATGTTGGTATTACATTAGTTACAGTATTTAGTACATGCGAGTATACAGTAAAGTTTTATTGGGCATTTTTCAGTGTCACATCAACAGTGGTTTTCAAACATTTCTAATGTGTAGTTCCTTAAATAGTCATATAAGTGAATGCAGACACTTGCAGCAGTCATCTGACTCTCATGTGATTAAATAAGTAATATCATACATCCAAACAAACAAAGCAAAATAAAGTAGAATTTGTATTACATACCACCTGGTTTTTTAGAAGTCCTATATTTCTTTGTCCATGAAGTATTACAGAGTGAGCGTTATTGCTTACTTTTGTTTTCTGTTAAGAAGTTCAGCTATGGAAGCTTCTGAACAAAGGTTAACGGAGGTGTAACTGTGGGGTTAATAGTTGGGTTAATAGATAATGTTTATGACAATGTGACTCATTTCTAGTTCCTAGTGTTATTGCTATCAAGTGATCTCTCCGCGAGATGTTTACATACTGCTCTAATTACAGTCTGCTGTTAAAGGACTCATGAACTGGCCTTGTTTATTGTTTTATACTGTTGAATGAGGTATAGTTATGACGTTTGCTTGATTCTTACATTGAAAAAAATAAAAATCAAGAAGTAATAGACTATAACTGGTTTTGAGGCCAGCTCGACAAACGCTTGTTTTCGCACGGCATTAGTATTATCTGGAGACCCCCAGGGATTTATAAATGACCTCCACACATCAGTATTTCATGTGACGCATTCACGTGAGATGATTTGACTGACTTATTTCCTGGATGTTTAATGATACATGACTGTACCTGTCAGCATTTGAGACCCGTGATCGCGAACCGGAAAAAAGATCACCACGATTGCGGGTCTCAAATGTTATGAGAGTTTCCATGATAAATAAACAAATGGGAGACTCCCGGTAACTTATGGATATCACCCAGCACCCGAAATAATACCAGAACACTTCAAAATAACCTCCATTATTCCCAAACGGTGGATAAAACCTTGAAAAATGATAAATGAGCCGTCAAGTCACAGAGATGCTGATTCGCACAGGCTTAGGATCACAGACTACCTCTGCAAGTATAACAAATGACTGAGGTCCATAGGTAATACTAATCTTGTGCGAATAGTGCTCAGAACACATCAAGCGATCTCTAACAAAGCATTGTGCGCATAGTACAAAAATGTTTTACTCACACAAGATTGCTGCACCATTCCTATCGGATCCAAAATTGACGACACAGCACTGCTTTTAAATTTTAGTCATTCCACAAATCCGTGTCAATCTCTGCCTTGTTCACAAAGGAATTCTCGGAGAAATGAAACAGCAAACGCTCCATGTTTTTTTCCACATTACTAATGTCCGAATTCGAAGGAAGGTTATGCAGCGACTGTATTCTTCCACAACCAGGGATGGCACAATATTGATCTATCTTTAACGGCATGTTTGTTTATTGCTTGCTCGCTCTATCTGGTTCCGAACCACGTGTGTTACTTCAGAATTATCATGCACGAACCAGTGGGCGGGGCTAGAGAAGTAGTCGTTGGTATTGTTCTGTGAAGGCTGTGTTCATCCTATCAATATCGTCATAGATAGGTGCATTCCAGGTCCTGGCATTCGCTGGGCCTGGTGTCAATAACAGCTGTAATTTCAGTTAACAACGTTATCAGTAGAGTTGAGCCGGATACTCGGCTGAAACGAGTATCCGGTACGGATAAAGCACTTTTGCCGAGTACGAGTATCATACGAGTAATACGAGTCAATATCTGTGCTCGGATTGAATAAAAATCCTCATTGTGTTGCTGACTGTATCCCGCTCTGCTCACTCACACACAGAACACTGAGAAGAGAACAGCGCTCTGTCTATCTGTCTCTCCCTCAGTCACTCAGGTTTGCGGGTCTTTTCCGTTAACGTTTAGGGTTTCTTCAGCGTCAGGTTTGTTTTTTATTTCGGTTTGTAGTACTTATTAACGAGAAGAGTTCTGGTAAACGTGGGGTTTGTTCAGACGTGGTGCTTGGTAGAATGCGCCTCGCGTTGCGTCTCCGCCTGTCGGAGTTTATTTTTCTTTTTTAAACCGTCAGCTGGCTCTAACCAGTTTTTAATTAAAAGTTAAAAAAATAAAGTTATGTTGAGATGAAAACTCTTGTTCATTACATTTTACTTCATAATTGCAACCGCATGTGTTGTATTCATTGTTGCCAAACTTGTTCTGAATATAGTTCGTTTGTTATCGTGATCAAAACCATTGATCTGAAGCTCAATGCTGATGCTGTCATGTAAATAGTTTTATAATCAGCAATAAATATAACAATTTCTGATCAACCCATATCAATTGCATGCTTAAAATAACATACCGGTTAAAGCCCCGCCCATATCAAGACAACCCGACCCACTTCCGGGTTAAATCCCGCCCATTTCCGGGTTAGGCCCCTCCCAGTCCGAGTACAGATACGAATACAGATAATTCATATGGTTGACAGATACAGATACGGATACAGATAATGCTGTACTCGCTCATCCCTAGTTATCAGTTCTAACACTTACATGATGTTCGCTTGAATACAATTCCCTCTTATTTAACAAAAGCTCGGGTTAAAAGTGTGATTTTAATTCATGCCTTCTCTAATATCCTTTGCGCTCTCTTTTAAATGTCATTCATTCTTTATTTAAAATTCTTAATTGGGGTTTGACTTTTATTTTGAAAATTAACCAGTGTTTTGTCTTTCTATTATTCATTGTGTGTTTATATCATTGTGTCAATAATATCTAGCGGCATCTGGTGGTGAGGTTGCAAATTGCAACCAACGGCTCACTCCAATCCTCTCTTTCAAAGCACTACAGAGAAAACAACAACATGTTACATCCGCGATGTATGTAGATAGAAATAGCTTATTCTAACGAAAAAACGTAACTTCATTATGTAAGATCTTTATAATATATTATATTGCATTTCTGTCAGTAGACCCTCCCAAAAATTACACACTGGTCCTTTAAAATACAATTGTGTAGTATTAGCACAGGATGATGGTCGATTTTAAAAGAAACCCCCATTTTCTTTACGTCATTTGTGTGACCGGCTGGCATGCATGTCATCCTATATCATTAGATTCTTAGAATATGGCAATGTCTAATGCTCTCCTGTCTTTCATCCATATTTAAATTAACTTCACAATCTAGAGACTTTAAGACATCTCACATCATGTGGAGTCGACCAAGCGTTCATTGAAAGCCCAGAGTTTAACGAGAGCTTTCAACCATCCAGAACCAATGTGAAAAAAAACTACTCAAACTCATCCTTAAAAAGCTTTGATCAGTAATTGGTTTCCTTTACACCAATTTTTTTTGTAAAGACTATAGAACAAGAGAAATTTCTGGGCTGGACAAAGCCTGCAATTAGTGTTTCCAAGTTCCTTTAGAGGAAAAATGTCTGCTAACGGCATCAAACTAAATAATCTCACTTATTGATCTCCTTTCCATTTACCCTGTGGACAAAAAAGGTGTAAATTAGTGGTGGGCATAGATTAATTTTTTTAATCTAGATTAATCTAGATTAAAATGGCTCATTTGAATTCTGCCGAAGGCATTCAGAATATGTGTGCTACCCAAATAATGACTAAAAGTAAGTCTTTGAGAACGGGTTTCTCAAGCCAGGTGGCGCATTAGACCAGGGGCTCATCTCCTGTTTCCAAAATGCATCACAAACTGCTTGAGAAAGCTGTTCTACTATGATAATTGGTGATGAAAATTAAATTATGTTCAATAAAATGAACTTGTGTTTACTTCCGCATTAGCTAAGGGATGATTTCCGTTTAGGTGGTACTTGAGACTGGAAGAGCTCCTACAGTACATTTACATTTAGTCATTTAGCACAAGCTTTTATCCAAAGCGACTTACAAAGAGTGAGGGAGCAACAAGCGATATGTCATACAGGAGCCATAATACATTAGATCTCAATACAAAGTTACTGGTTTCAACTAAAGCTAGACCACTACCTGTTGAGAGAAAGTGTTTTTTTTAAACCAATTCCGCATTGCACAAGGTGCAAACAACCTTAGTCTTGTCGATGTTTCTATTGGGAAGCTTCTTAAAAATTAATATTCCCTGAAGCAAACCCGGCGGCTTCATAGCTGCATCCATGTTAGCACGTCACGTTTGATGCGGTAATTTCACAGTAACGTTATGTTGTGTTCAGAACAAACGCGAATGGCGTGTCAAGCGCGAGTGATTTATATGTTAATGAAAAGAGCCAATAGACCTACTTGCTGCGCGAATCGCGCGAATGAAGCCCTGGTTATGAGATGATGAGTCGGCTTCTGCTTCCGCGAATGACGCGAATCACGCGAGTTGAAAAATCTCGTTCTCGCCCCGTACAGTGCAGTTAAGCTGGTATACATCCGCGCTAAAATATCAAGGTGAAAGTCATCATAGCTTGCGTAGTATAGACCCAGCTCCCAACCCAACTTTGAGAATAGATTAACGGCGACATTTTTTTGAACGCGCGATAAGAGTCTCACGTTAACGCAGCACGTTAACGCCGTTAACGGCCCACCACTAGTGTAAATCAATATTAAGAAAATGCAGATATATGATGTTGCATTCCACTTGAATTAAAATATAACATTTACATTTATTTAGTAGATCCTTTAATCTACTGCAAATTAATGAGCATTTAACATTTTATTCTAGGGAGCCAATAAGTGAAGCCTACAAAGCTTTGTTTACAATAAGTGACCCAGGCTTTGAAAAACCAGCTATAACGGCAGGGTCGTATATACAAAAATTGCAAATAAAACTTTTTTATACATGTAATGGTGAGAATTAATAATTGAAATGTGTGCTTTTCAAACAAAGTATGAATATTGCAGGAATAGCACAAGGTCAGTAAAGAGAGGTTAATCAGGAGATGATGTAATTCTCAAAGGTTATGGATCTGTGTGACGTGTGGCTTTCTGGTTTGCACCCTGTTATCAATGGGTCATTTTATAGGTCATCTTACCAAACACTCTGCTGTGAATAAGTGTGCAGGGCAGGTTTGTGTCTGACTTAGATTCCATTCATGACTGTGACCAATAAATATGGGTTTATTAGGGTTGTCCAGGTGTGAATGTCTGTAGAGTGGAATTTGGATTAAATTGCTGAAGTCAGATGCTGCAACAGATCCAAAAGAAAGAAGGCAACTAAATATCTTAACTTAATGAAATTAATAATCAAATGTTAATTTCATACTAACCATGAACACGTATTTCTACAGTTCATGTGACTTTTCACATCACACTTTAAAAAGGGTAGTCCTACACATAGATGCACTTTTAAATCTCCTCATTTTATTAAACTTTTTTTTACTTACACATAACCCAAACACTTAAACATTATTAAATATGAAAACTTGTGATTCAAAACTTGCATGTGTAATAATCTCCTCTGACATTACAAAACAAAGTTACATGGTAAGCAGAAATAATTACAACCAGGACTTTGTTTAACATAATCCAGAACAAGCCTATACTGTACCAAACAGGACTGATCTCTATATGGGTCCGTCCACATTGACTCTAGTAACAGCTGCAGTGAAGCAAGGCAGAAACAGTTGATCAGGATCGGCGGGTTGGTTTTCACAGTCATAGTTTGTGGTTGAAGAAATGATAAGACCTTAAGGTCCAGCAGAGTGACTGGGCTCAAACGTTGGTTCTGATCCAGAAAAAAAAGTTATTGATAGACTTATATTGAATAATATATGAATTATACCATTCTGCAATCAGATATCTTTGTATAATGACTCCTAAGCTGTTTAAATAACCATTGTACCAGAGAGCAACCAATTACCCAACAGTACTAGAGCTTTCTTCTCACATGATGATGACAAATTTAGAACCTAGTAAATACAGCAGTGTTAATGTGGAATTATATTAAGTTATTATTGAAAAAAGGGATACAAGATCCCTCTGCATGATCATCCTCTCTAGGTTTATTACCACCAACATTATCCCTTACTTGTAACTGTGACATAGAACATACTGATTCAATGCCTTTGATTCTTATTCGGTGCTCTAAATCCATTCAACAAGCAGACAATGTGTGAAGCACGGACATAAAAGAACATCAGGAGATCATTTATCCAGCATGAGTCACCAATTTCAGCTTGTACGTGTTTATTTTGCTGGTCCATGGTGGCACTAAGTATACTTCATGCCTAGTTGATTTGTGGTAATTTGTTCAAAAGAATGAATCAAAATCATGATTAATTTTGAAGTAAATATGTGGGAGAACAACACTTGTTGTAACACCAGATACTATAGCTGTCACTCAGGTGGTACCCTTAAGGCTCCTTCCAAAACATCTTAAGGGTAAAGTTATGTATCCAAAATGAAACAACCTTTTGTTTTGTACCTGTACAGGTACATAAATGTGCTTTGAAAGGCACCACCCCAGTGATGGTAAGAGGTTAAGTTTTGTACTTTAATTTGTTGCAAAAATAATTGTTACCGAAAAATACTGCTGCTACAGATGCATCACAGTACTCATTGATCTCCATCATATGATTGTCACTAACCTGGCACACTTAGAGTAAGGCCGTTGTCCCTGTGACCAGGCTTTGTAGCAATGAAGAGATAGCAAAGAACACACACGTTGATGACGTAGGCCAGTAAGACCACAGCAGCTATGGACAGACCAACCAGAGCTCCAATACTAAAGAGACAAAGTCATATTTTACAACAAGCCAATTCAGCAACACAAACACAAAATGGTTTGTTACCCAAATATTCTTGCATCTTTTATTCACTCTCATGTCATTATAAATCAGTATGACTGTGGAACACAAAAGAAGATTTTTTGAGAAATGTCTCAGTGGTTTAGTGCTCATACAATAGAGGTCAATGCAATATAATGTTGTTTGGTTGCCAACACTCTTGGTTATTGGTCCAATATGAGGGTAAGTGAATAATGCAAGTCTCGCACAAATTTTCAATTATTTTCCGGTTCCATCGCTCCAAAGTCTACAATGTTTTTTAATGGGATACATTTAATAATTGACCAAATTTGTCCACTGTTATGTAACAGAATATTTAAATTGTTTTTTATATGTACTTCAACCAGTATTCAACAAGTCAGAGAGATGTCGCTTAACCATGTTCATTTAAATACAATATATGAAACTATCAACCAAAGGATCTATTTCCATTAGCTTACCTGTTAAGCTTCATTCAATTACATCACTAAAAATGGTGATATAAAATCCCACAGAAGAACCATTTCTGTTCCCAAAGGAACTATTTGCATAAAGGTTCTTATAAGAATACCTTTTCTTACTTACTTACAATATAAATAATCTTTTGTGAAACAGAAAGGTTCTTCTTCCTATATTAAAGATTTTTAATGGACCTATTCAGCTGGTTCTTAAGTAATGTAAGCTTACTTCTTGCTTTTTGCTTAGTCCACATGTTTGTTAATGTTAATAGTTATTAGGCTATAAAGTGATCGTAGGACTTTATGTACATTTAATAAGTCGATAACATGTTTTCAGAATTTATTTATTTTCTCCAAAGGTGTAGGCTAAAATGCTTCTATACAATATTATGGTTTCTTACCTGAGCCACCACATATACCCATGTTCATAAGGGAAAAAGCTGTTGGGATCATCACAGCAGTACTTCACATCATTAAATCCACAGCAGTAAACAGCACGACTGTCACCCTCCGGTGCGGGACAAGAAAATCCCTTCACGAAACCTTTCTCTGGACTCTGGTAACTCGTGCATATCGCGCTCATAATGATGCCCAACTTATCCTAAATATGTGTTTATTGACGCATTACTTCCAAATAAAAATCATTCGTTTCTTTCATGCGTAAATCCGTATACTAGATGACAAAATATCTGCGCAAAATACAAACTTGCTGTTTCAATTTAAGCCGATGCATGCTGCGGTCTGACTGAATGAGTGCTGATGTCATCTCTCACTAAACCAGCATGTTACTGCCAAACCCTCTACGAGCATAATGGTGTTACCGAGACCCAGATTTAAAAAAAACATTTAGAAATGTGACCATTGCAAATGTCCACATGATACTTGAATCACAGAATGTACAATCGTAACATGTAAGAAATATTTCAAGTTTTATACATTGAGTTTTAATGACATAACATGCAGATAGTGACACAACGTCCATCCATATCTTGTGCATTTCCATTGAGTTTATTACTTTAGAATACAACCATTAGTATAGAGTTTTAAGAGCATTACATAGTGTGGACGTGTCACATCTCACTCTAGGATGGACTTTGTAAAAAATGTATTTTTAGGCTAATAAATATGTTTGGGATGATAAAAATGTTGGAACACTTGAAGCACAGCCCTCTGCTCCATCTTAATGGGTGTGTTACTTTTAATTTATTGTACATCTCTGATTGTTTTTGGAGTTTATTCTGATGTAATGAAATAGAGTCTAAAGTAAATGTAGTTTACTTGATGTGGGTTATATGGATTTGCCTTCAGGCGTGTGGTAGCCTAAGCTTCTCACAGGTTGGATTTAATAGATGTTTGGCAATATTTGGCAATAAACATTTTGTTTACCTCATTTATTGTTTTGTTTTATGTTGTTTGAATTGCATGTCATGTGACCTTATTACTATTACTGAGCCAGTGTGTGTTTTAGCAACAAAGCATTGTTTAATTGGTTGCCCATTTTGATGATGTATGGCTAAATATGATGGACATGAAATTGAGTGGTGGGGTAAATGAATCCAGGGCCCTGGTAGGACTTAATGTGACATCGATTATAAACCTCAAATAAGATTTTTTTCACATAACATGCGTAAGTCAGATTTTTTCGTAAAAGTATCATACAAAACTGCTTTGAAATGCAACACCTCACTACAGCCCACAAAAGTAAAATATATTCTGAAGCTGTGCTGTTCTTATAAATCTCATGTTAAGTCCTTGGCGACAATTCTGTACCTGAAATGAGAACACAGACCATACAAAAACAACACTGGTGTCCAAGAAATAGTGCCTTAAAATTAATAATAATATGTAAACCTTCAAATGTTATTTTATGTGTGGACTTAAAATGAAATCAGGGACTATTGGACAGAGTGAGAAACCTTTATAAAAAACACTGTTTTTAGTTTTCTTGGTTTTCTTTATGCCCGATGACCTGCATGTTGACAAAAACACAAAAGCACGGATCACATGGTTGCCAGTTCTTGGGCACGTTTTTATACCTTCTTTGTTGTGTCTCAGCTTGATAGCAAAGCAACACATTTGTCAAATCTTGTCAAATTGAACAGGAACACAGCCCCCTGCAGAGGTCAGACAAGAATTCTGCCAAAGGGATTTGTGATTTCTTTACAAATGATGACAGTAAATTATTTCAATGAAATTTCACAAAGAAGCACTCTTGGCAAATGTTTTCATTGCATGCATGATCAGGATAAAGCCTTCATTTTGTTTTAAAAAGGTCTTGCGATATGCCCCTACACCAATAATATCACACAAAGGTATTCACATTTGAATCAATGAAATAGTCTGCTATACGTGGTCATACTATATTTCTGATCCCTGTCAAGATGTCCAACATGTTGATCTAAATTATTTATGACCAAGGATTAAACTTTTGCTGTTTTGTTGTTATTGTTTAACAGTGGTAAAACTGTCAAACAATATTTATGATTGTTGACTCAAAGTGTCATTTGTTTGGGACATTTGTCCCCTTTCTGCATGTATTTCAGAGATTGCAAGAAGGTGAACTGACTGAATTTGTGTCCAAATTATAAGACAAGGGGTTAAATCACAGAACTGCATTGAATGCCATGTTAAAAACTGGCCTTGGTAAAGGTGAGCCTTAGTATAAATACAGATGGATACCAGCCTATTCATCAACCCCGTGCATGTTGTAAGTAAATTCAAATGTGTTTAATGAACTTCATCTCTTTCCTTAAACTGTTGAAACGTAAATGTTTTTGTTGTCAAAGTCAAAAGAAGCTTTTTGTCAAGTATGTCTGGACATATAAGGAATTTGTATTGGGGACAAAAGGTACATTATGTGCCCATTTTTAAAACTAAATCTTCCTAAGTGTAAACTATGTGTCATTTTGGGAAAATAATGTTTTAAAGGTCTAATCTTTTGATTGAAAGGGTGCAGCATCATGTATTGGCCATAGACGAGAGTGGATACTACGTGTTATGAACTCACCAAAATTATTGTAATGTTTTCTATTCAAACAGAATGTCAGATCAACTTCAACCTCAAATATTAAAACAATAGCAGTAATTGATTGGGTGATATTTTCTGTATTTTAATTTAATAATGAATAAACGGTAATGTTTAAATGTTTTAATATATTTTCATTTATTTTATTAGCCTAATAAAATGCTTTTATCTCTAAAGATAAATACACTTTTTATTTCTTCTTTTAATTTAGGGGTGTGACATGACATTCTGTATTGTACTGCATTAAAACATTAGTCTGAGTTAAAGTGACAGTTCACCCAAAAATGAAAATTCTGTCATCATTTACTTGCCTCTTATCATTTCAAACCGGTACGACTTTGTTTTCCCCTAGAACACAAAAGAAGAATTTTTTGAAGAATGTTGTTAACCGAACACTGGCGGTACACATTCACTTCTATTGTATTGATACAAAGCCAATGCAAGTCGATGGGTACCGCTGTTGTTCGGTTACCAACATTCTTCGAAATATCTTCTTTTGTGGTCTGCAAAAGAAAGAAATTGACACAGATTTGAAATGACAACATTTTTTCGGTTACCTATCACTTTCAGTGGCTGTACTGATGCCCAACAACCACTGGAGGGTGCAAATATACATCCACAAACACACACCTGTAAAGCTCATTCATTCCATGTCCTCATTTCCAATCCACAACATACATGTCCACCTCTCTAAACCCCCTACTGTTAAACAAGTGTAGTGAATCATGTTAGTTGTGTCTGTCTTCTGGTTGGTTCCCTGTTTTTTCCTTTTTTCAAACATACATCCCTACAACAACAATTCCCATTTCCAATTGTTCAGAGATCTTTAATCCATCTTCAGGATCGGCTTAATGCAGTGCGGCTCTAATAGGATCGCTGGTATTAACCTAAGAGACAATACCGCCAGCTGTCACAGAGCCCCCTATTGGTCAGCCTGAAGTGCAGTGTAAAGGGTGAGGTGCCTGAGAATGAAGAACAAGACAGTGTCTGGAAAATGTGATGGGGTTAAGTCGTGCAAGGAGTGACCTTCCGTGGAATGACACCAAGTGCTTTTTCTTGAAATGATCTACATTGTCAAGTTTTCTACAGCTGGCTTTTCATTCCTTCGTTTCCCATCTCTTACTTGATCTGCATGTATATTTGAATTTGGTCATTTGTACCCTCGGGTCAGGGTAGGTGTATGGCTGATTGAACGAGTAGAGGACGTGGACGTGTCGCCATGGCGCTGGGTGCAGTGTGGAACCGTGTTAAGAATGTGTGCCAACAGAACGGCCTCCTCATCTTGTCAGTATTGGCTGTTGTTATTGGATGCCTGCTGGGCTTCTTCCTGCGATCCAAACACCTCTCTGAACAGGTGAGTATTAGTCTTCCACACCAGTTATACATTATGTACCAATAACACCCTGTCCCAAATGCGCTTGAAGAGAAAACAGCTTATCCTTATTGTGTGTGACTTCAATGTGTAAAACCTCAAATATGAAAGCAACTGGAGATAAAAGAAACTAATGATGTAGTGTCCAGTTGACATGCACAGTGCTTACAATTTTTTAAATAATGTAATGTAGTTTCCAGCCTATATGATTTCATGTCTTTTGGCAAGCACAAATAACATTTTCCAGAAGCACCATGAAAAGATTCAGCTTTGGTCACCATTAACTTATGATAAAGAGCTACTCACTGTATGTACTCTGGCTAAACCTGACCTTTAAACTGTTAAACTACTTTTGATCATTCAAGATAATTGAAGAATGTCTGTGCATTCTATCAAAACTCTCTGTGATTATCACATAATTATGCCACCTAGTTGCATGGAGAGGATTATGAGTCATTCACAGAGTACGACTGCATTAAAGGTCTTAAATCGAAAATCACATCTCATACATCACAAGCAAAACTCTTCTCACTAGTGGCAGAAAGATGTCACGTTTGTCTGACTATTCAATGTTGAAGTCACGAGTTGAAGTGTAGATTTTTAATACTTTATCTTGTCCCTGCTTAGTATGCCAACTCGGCCATCAAAAGCCATTTCTCAGAGAGCGTAAAAACTGTCTGTTCAAAGCAAAAACAAATAAATGTTGGTTCAAACAATTACACCCTACAAATGTTGTGCAGAAAACATAAGAAAAATTGTGAAAATAAAAGAATTCCTAAAAAAGCAACAAGATAATCTCAGCTATGTAATGTATATAGTTTTATTTCAAAGTCAATGTTTAAATTAGTGCTTAAACTCAGTTTTTCCCATTATTTTAAACATGTACTTTATGCATATAGATATCGCAAAAAAAGTTGAAGTAATTTGTCAGATATAGTGACCCATACCTGAAATGTGACCTCAAGTCGCACAGGAAGTCGTTAACACAAGTACACTGTATATCCTGCACTTGCTAATTGCACTTCTGGTTAGACCTAAACTACATTTCGTTACACTGTACTTGTATATGTGTAATGACAATAAAGTTGAATCTAATCTAATCTACACCCGGAGCAGTGGGCAGATATCATTGCAGTGCCCGGGGAGCAAGTGGGGGTAAGGTGCCTTGCTCAAGGGGACAGTACCCACACAAATGAATATTCCTTCTTCAATTTTTCACCTTTATGTCATTTAAGACCTTTACGCTTTTCGTTCTACTTCTGTACACAAGAGAAGATGGAACGACATTGCCCTCCATTAACACCCGTTGTTTGAACACAAAACCACTGAACATTTCTCAAAATATCTTCTTTTGTGTTTCACAGAAGAAAAACTCATATACAGGTTTTGAATGACATGCGGGTGAACAAATGATTCTTATGAATTTTTATTTTTGAGTGCACTTTTAAGATAAGTGGACTTCATGCTGCAATGCAATTTCTTTAAACTGATAATTCGCCCAAAAATGAAAATTCTGTCATCATTAACTCTGCAGAACACAAAAGAGGATATTTAGAAAAATGTTGGTAACTGCCACCCATTCGCTTGCAGTGGTTTTGTGTCCTCCATAGAAGTGCCAGCTCTGTTCGGTTAAAAACTTTCTTCAAAATATCTTCTTTTGGGTTCTGCATAAGAAATAAAGTCTTACTGGTTTGATGTGACAATAGGGTGACTGATTGATGACAGAATTTTCCTTTTTAGGTGAACTATCACTTTAACTACAAGTAACATCAAGTAAAAAATTCGATTTAATTCTTACAAGACGTTCAAGAAAAGAATGCTACAGACCTGTGATGTCTTCTAATTGGCACTTTATATTGACTTAATTCTTTGGTCTTTTCTGACTCCGTCAGTGAAAACCCACACATAAGAATCTGTTTTAAGTTTGTGTACCATGAATGTCTGAGCAGTTAAATCATTCTGGGTTTTTCTCCTGAAGGAGGTGAAATATTTCCAGTTCCCAGGGGAGTTACTGATGCGAATGTTGAAGATGCTCATCCTGCCTCTGGTGGTCTCCAGGTAAGAACTTTCATCAGCTCTCTTTCCGGACTCTTTTCTGCATGTTGTTTTATATAAATTTATTGGTTGTTTGGCACTATGAATAGACTACAAGTAAATTCTAAGAATATTAGAGAGAAAAAATCTGTAATTGACTATCATGTCATTTAAGTCAATTAACTACACTGCAGCCTTATTGCAAGATGTGCAAGTGACATGAAAGTGTAGCTTCTATCTACTAGAAACCCGGACTTATCAACTGTTTCTTTATACATTGTGAAGTTTAGACTGCAATAAGATACAGTATTTTAAATTAACATTCAAATCTTCAAGCAAAAGTATCTTATGTCGCTGCAATCATGCTTTACGATTCTTAAAAAAACCTAATGCTTAGATTGAAAACTAATGCTTAAAAAGTGGACCAAAAACAAGACTTCTTTTGAACAAAAATACTTTTTTATGAATACATTTATGTATTTGGCAGACGCCTTTATCCAAATCGAATCTTTACATTTGTTTCCATGTGCAATCCCCTGGGATCGTACTCACGACCTTGGCGTTGTTAGCACCATGCCCTTAGCTCAGAGCTATAGGAATAGTCTTTGCAAGAACACAATGTTGTCATGATGGTGTGTGATCTTTTTGGACAAAACTATATAATAATACTATTATTATATGTGTAAAAATTATGGAAATCGAAAATTTAGTATTTTGAAGTATTCTTAAGTATGTGTGTATATATATGTTAAGACAATCATATAATTATAACCTGATATCAAAGGAAGTAGTACTGTAGATATTTTTGGAAGTGGCTTACCAACACCTTAAAATCCCCACCCCGAAGCTTAAAATCACAGCCGTAAAGGCAAATTTTGCTAAAACTCACGAGTTTCACACGGTAGAAAAACATTGACAAAGAGCCACCCAACTCCGCCCCTAAACCTTGTGTCAGAAGCAAAGTCAAATCATGATAAAATGTACAAATGAAATCGTAGGAATTCACATAAATGAGCCACCTCAAAATGTATGAATTCCCATCAGATTGAGTTGATATATATTTATACATTGAAAGATACCGCATATTAAATTTGAACGCCGTGCTGGGTGACAATTTTTTTTTGCTGAGTGATACGAAAGAAAGGGGAAATTCGTTTCTATAAACAGGAATCAATAGATAGACTATAGAATAGACAAATTCCTGTGAGACTCTTCTGGATTTTGAATTTTGCACTGCATTGTGTTTTGTTTTAGGAACAGAGACGAGACCAGAGAGAGCATATGGAAGGCCGAAAGGGCCGTAATGCCTCTCTTCACATGAAACGTAAGGCTATGCCATGACTCTGCCACAAGATCAAGAGAGACATGACATGATGAGGCAGAATCATGACAGAAGCCCCCCTTAATGAACACCCCCAGGTGTTCACCAAGGGGAAGACTAACGTGACAAGACCGACTGGGTAACAAGAAAACATCCAGCATAACATGTTAAACATTAACAACTGCAAACAGGCAATAATAATTAATGGGTTGGGGTGGGACAAAAACAGAGTCCATGGGGGGAAGACCATAGGAGTTCGGGATAGGTGGGGGAGTCTTAGTCCCGGGGGACTTGACAGGGGCAGGCTTGGCTGCCGGCTGAAGTGCCAGGAGGACTGGACAGGGTGCCGGTTGGACCACCGGCTGTATTGCCCCCTGAAACGTCGGCCGTACCAGACAGGGTGAACCGGATAGGAACCAGCTGGAATGCAGGCTCGACAAGACTGGGTGCCGGCTGGACAAGGCTGGGGACCGGCTGAGTCACCGGCTGGAAGGCCGGCTGAGTCACCGGCTGGAAGGCCGGCTGAGTCACCGGCTGGAAGGCCGGCTGAGTCACCGGCTGGAAGGCCGGCTGAGTCACCGGCTGGAAGGCCGGCTGAGTCACCGGCTGGAAGGCCGGCTGAGTCACCGGCTGGAAGGCCGGCTGAGTCACCGGCTGGAAGGCCGGCTGTGTCACCGGCTGGAACGCTGGCTGTGTCACCGGCTGGAACGCTGGCTGGATCACCAGCTGGAACACCTGCTGGACTGCCAGGTGGATGCCCGGCTGAATCACCGGCTGGACTGCCTGCTGAATCATCGGCTGGACTGGGCGCCAGGTGGAAGCTGGACAGGGCTGGGCGCCGGCAGGAATGCCGGCTGCTGGGCCGGTCTGGACGCAGGCTCGATCATAGGCTGGACCGCGGGCTGCTGGGCAGGACTGGAAAACTGTGGCTGGACGGAACTTGACACAGGCTGCACCGAACTGGAATCTGGCTGCAACGGACCGGACACAGGCTGCACCGGACTGGAATCTGGCTGCAACGGACCGGACACTGGCTGCACCGAACTGGACGGCGGTTGCACTGGACTGGACGCCGGCTGCGCAGGACCCAATGCCCCTCTCCGTTGCCTCTTCTTCTTGAGCCAAACCACTTGACTGATGGTCGGCTGCAAGAAAGAGCTGATGGGCGCGGCTGGCTCCGGTTGGGATCCCTCTGAAGAAGACCCCCAGGACTCTCTCCTCCCATGTTTGCCACGTAGGCTGACTGGTGGTAGGGAGGTTGCAGGGGATGAGGCGGATGGTGCAGCAATGCCCAAAACCCCGATCTCGAGGGCACGACCCTCTGGAATCACCGCCAGCATAGATGTGTAGCTAGGTTGAGCTGAGACCCTGGTCTCCGGTCGATTCATGACGTACACAACGTCGAAGTCCAGCGGTCTCAACGACCTCGTTCCGCACGCAAAAGTGGGTCCCTGAGACCGGTGTTGAAAAGCACCAACACTACCACCTCCCCTGCGGCCTCCAGGAACCTGTCCACATAGTCCCAAAAGTTTGCATTCCGCTGGCGAACACCCCAGAGGAGTTAGAGCTTGTTCGTTATGTCACGATTCACGTGGAAGAGAACCCAATTGCAGGCAGCGTAGTTAAGGGCAGCACAAAGACTTTTAGTGAAAAAACTAAAACCCACAATGGGGAAAACGAACTATGACAAAAATGCAAAAAACTAAGACTTCCAACAAGGGGGCAAAAAACAATAGAGACAGGATTAAACTCACACGACGTTTACAGGACTAGGGAAACAAGGTATCGAAAGGGTACAGTTCAACATGACAATGGTCATTTTCGTTAGGCAAGGAATCAGGAACACGACTGGTAATACACAAGGTAAAGACAGTCGTGTTACAACCAAAACAATGTTTCAATGTTGTGCTATACAATAGTAAACACATTTGTCCAAAGAAAATTGTAGTATACTATAGTATTTATAATATAATACTTATTTAATTATAGTGAAATTCTTGGCTAGTACAGTATTGTTTAACCTTAGTATAGTAAATATTAAAGTATACTATAGTATTTGCTATAGTAGTTCACTCTTTTCATCTGGTTCAATTATTTCGGACTTGTATTTTGGCAGGGTTTTAGCAAAGACGCTTGAGGTCAAGTGTGTTTGACGGTGGCTTCTCTCAAACGCTTGTAAAATAACTCGGGACAAGTCTGTGGATGAAGTTCACGTGTTCATGTCCTCTTATAGTGAGATACAGACAAATTCACGAGTGTCACGCTTGTAACATGTTAAAGTATGCAGCTCATTCACTAATACATACACAGAACAAGCAGAGGAAATATTTAAATTGTAGAATTCCGCTTGCGCTGTTCCTTCCATGTTTTCTCACACCATGCAGATTTGATTGGGGCTCTAGATAAATGGACTCAATACAGCCGGAAAAAACTAAAACTAAATATAAACGACAATAAATAGTTGTGCGGTATAGTTAACCTGACACAAAAACAATGACAAACGCACGTCAGACAAACAAGCAGCTCTATTGCACTGTCAAAGAAGGACCGTACGCATGCAACACTATTAAATTTATTCTTAGCACAGACTGAATTTTTCGTACCACCTGGGTCAAATGACAGGGCTAAAATGAACATTATCGATTTAAGATTCAAAAACACTGTATTTTCCACATACCGTGAAAATCGGGCAATGCAGACTCGGTTTTACTTGTGTATACATTTGTGTAGATTTGTGGGGGTGTGGTTCCACAAGACATTTTCAGCAAGGTCTGGGTGAGCGTGAGCATTGGCTTTTAGATAGAATGCATCATTTGTTCTGACACCTTAATCTTTGCTATTTTACGTGTCTAATACATACATGGGCAATTTATAACACACCAAAGACACAGAAAAACACGTATTCACTTTCCCAGTGCCTTGTCTAGTTATAAATAAAAATGAGATATTAATTTAAAGGTATGCAAGGGCTTAAGGGCAAGAGCAGGGTCTATGTTTTGTCCTCATTTCTCCACCATCTGCCCACCAGAAAAGCGGAAACCAGATTATCCGAAGAGCGCACTAGATGCAATCACAGGCAGCCCGGCACTTTCTTTACCCCGTGTACATGTGCTTTCATATGACGCTTATCTTTAATCAATGGCCACGACTGTGTAGACACAAAGAGGACAAATCATGTTATTCCGATATGCTTTTATCTAGAACACAGTTTTGAAAGGTCATCTTAGATGTTAATCCATATGCATTTAATTTGACTGAATAGTTACAGTGTAGCTGCATTATATCACATGTCATACACCTATACAGGTATGTCCTTTAATAAAGCTCAATCAACTATAAATCTCCACTTCCTATAATTCTACATTTTAATACATAGATTATATATTCAGACTGAGAATATGAACAGAGCATAATGCAGGAGGATAATCCTGCTGCTTTCAGACATCTTTTCATCTTTCATGTCACTTATTGTTAACATAGTCAGATGATTGCTCCTATATGGACAAAATCAATAAACCTTTCGGGAAGATAAAAATACATTTTTTCAAATTACAATTTGTTTACAATATAGCATGTTTTACAATATGTTTCAGATTACTGTAATGCAGCAAATAATTATGTATTGTTTATATTATGAAGTATTGTAAATTGTGGTAGTGTTACCCACCTGAGAAAAACCTGAAAAATGAAAAATTTTACAGGGAAAACCTGTTATTTTACAGTTCACAATCAAAAAGTCAAAAAAGAGGCAAACAAAATGTGCTACCTAGCATAAGTAATGCGGTGAGGAGGATCTTTCAGCCTCCACCCTTAACTCCACCCACAAAAACCTGTCACAATGTTTACTAACAGAAAGGCATCCATAAGATACTAGATTGTCTGTCTATCATCATTTCTAGTTACATACACCACATTGTGCTGTGTTTAAGGGTGTATTGTCCGTTACACTGAAGAATATGTGTGTGTGCACATAGTCTTTCCTCAAACATCATCAATGAATGAAGTTGTTTATAGCCTAAAACAAGAGCTGGTCATGTATATGCAGAGCTGAAAGCAGGTGGTTGGTTGAGGTGACTGAATAGCTCTTCCTTCCACTACATTGTGATGTGAAACGCAGCAGGTTTAAATCTCTTTGATTTAACATATTTGCATGTACAAGATGAATAAATTCTGCTATTGCATGGGACCCTTAGGACTGCCCATTTTATATGCCTCGTCGTCTCTAACAAACATAAAAAATTCAGCACATCAGCTTCATTATACGCTACATGGTCTGAATTGGGTGTCTCAAATTAGTAGGAAAGTGCGTCTAGTACCAAGAAACAAATCTTGATTTGAACAATATTGCCTCAGATGAATAACAATTCTGAAATTGTTTCTGAAATTACAATATCTTTAATAACAAACTATTTTAAATAGTCCATAGCCTTGTATCCAAAATCTATATATTATTATGGATATGTGTAAGAAAAATACACATATTTCAAACTTTGTTTATAAGAAAGGTATGAGATCCACCTGAGGACACAGTGTTTTACAGATCACAGATCTTTATTTCAGATTATGTCAACATAATCTATAAATCAGAGACCCTGTGGGATTATGAAGAAAGTGCATTCAAATACATTCCTAGAATAAAATCACCCCCCTCCAAAAAAACATCTATAGGGTTTATTTCATAATGAACTGCTTTAGCTTCCCCTTAGATTTACAGTACTTGTTTAAAAACTTTTTTTGAATATGACTCAAAGATTGCAAAAAAAATCCAAGATGGCTCGAATAGGAGGCTAGAAATTTTAGTTCATTGATTAAGATTTTATTTAAACCTGTATTGGGATTTTCGTCTTTGTTTTTAAACTTATAATTCATAGACATACTCCTTTAGGACTTTTTTGACTGCTCTTTTGGTTATTATAAATGGTGACTTTTAATGTTAAGGATCAGATGTGGTATTATTATAGGAGATTTTTAGGAGGAAAATTAGTAGACATGGCCAGTCAGCTTCTGAAGAGAGAGCAGACTGCACCCTTCTCAGGAAACACATCTTCTGTATACCTGGAGACATCAGTTCTGAACATCTTCGCAAGTTTCATCAGAGCATTATATTGCCAGCTTGGTGGAAGTTGATTTCGGTATAGTTCAGTATATATTCCAATTCAGCCCAGGTTTTTATCCATTTTATGAGGTCTGTAAAATGGTTAATTGGTGAAAAAAGCAGAGTGGTTTTCAGGGCTTTTATTATACTATAGCTCCACAAACCACAAATATAAATAAATAATTGATACGACACACGATAAAGTATATTGTATTGTATTCTACATTCTACTCTATTTTATATTCTATATCACTTATACACTTCACAATCTTGCAGTGTTTATGGTGTGATGATATGAAATTATATTAATAAAGAAACTTTAGATCTACACAATGAAATAAAAGACATTAGTTTGGTCTATCAGATTTAGACAATGATCAATGTTTATGTGAGACTGATATGATAGACTTTATGTTTATGGTGTCTTTATGATGTTATTCTCTTTTCAGTTTGATGTCTGGTTTAGCAGCGTTAGATGCTAAGTGTTCCAGTCGTTTGGGCATTATGACAATCTCATATTATCTCTGGACGACCTTTGTGGCCGTGGTGGTGGGCATTGTCATGGTCATCATCATCCACCCTGGTGGAGCCGCGCAAAAGGAGGATTCTGAGGACAGCGGGAAGCCCATCATGAGCTCTGCTGATGCTTTGTTGGACCTTATACGGTAGGACTATGGAGACGCTGTGGTAAAATGTATCTGTGATTTTTTGTAAAATAATAGATTGCAAGATTCATTTTGCTGGTCAATGTACAGTAATATGTTTGCTGACTCTGAGCTTGACTGAGTCACTTGTTCAATGTGTTTTCTTCAGTTAACCATAAATAATCAGGTAATTTCCTAAAATGTTCAGTAATAGGATATAGAGGTTGGATACGCCTACTGACCTGCAGGGAGGTCAGAGTGCTTGTTGAATCTTGAGGGTAAAGATAAGCCATTTAGTGTTGAAGGTGGAGTTTGGCTTGCTGACATCGTGTCACTATTCTAATCGGTCAGTGGGACAGTTTTTCAGGTCATGTCAATAGAATTCACAGAGCTCAGCACTACGCACATATCACAGAAATTAACAACAGACAGACAGACAGAAATCGACAGTATGTGTCACATAAACAATGTGAAGGAGTGTGATTGGAGAGAGATACATTTGTGTGAATTTAAAAAGTATTGAGGTTCTTTACTTGCGAGTTTCACCATTTGTGTATATGTTATAGGTATAATGATTATGTGCATTATAAATCAATTGTAGTAACTGTGACTAGATAAGATATGAATATGAGTCAGGGATGCTGAGGAATCAGATGAGCTTAGATCTGGCTCAGTTCAGGGTTGGCTCACTGAGTACTCAGAAGTTCCTGCTCCACCTGTTTCAAGCGCTGCGTGACCGAGCGCAGTCCCGTGTCACTGGAGTTTCAGTGAAGGCTGGAGCTAAACCTAATTACTGATCTGAGCCTGAGACCATATGGCCTTTAGTGAGGTGATGGCAGGGGACATACTGTACTGCACAGCTATTTACATACTGCCACAAGATTAGCTCAGTTTATTACCAGTACATTTCAAAATAAAAGCCTTTGAGAACAGAATGAAAGAGGCACTAAATTAGCAAAGGTGATCCCTTTGAGAAGGGATTTTCATGCTTTTTCTGGGGATACTGTGTTGACCAGCACATACAGAGAGGGTTTAAATTAGCTGATTTTGGATTAAATGTGCTTTGCTGGTGATGTAGGAGAATATTCTTTTGAGTAGGCAATACTTTTTACATATTATATTACACATAAAAAAATAGCAATGTTTTGTCTGGTTATGTACATACTGAAGGTCCATGTGGTAGATCAAAATTCATGATGGTGTAATATCATTGGGTCAGAAAACATTTGTCTAATAAACGTAATATTATTATCATAAATATTATTATTATTATGTGTTTTTCCTCCATTAGCAACATGTTCCCTGCCAACTTGGTTCAAGCTACTTTTCAACAAGTGAGTTTTTTTCAGTTTTGGTGATCTACCTGTGATTGCAATGCTTGAGATATTCAATAGAAAACTGAAAAACAAATATATAAATAAATCAATAGTAATGTAAAGAAATGTACTTATTATAATATTTTGACTCTGAGTAACATGGTTTAAACTATATTATTGCATTTATATATATATATATATATATCTGCATAGATAGAGCCTTGAGAAAAAGGGGACCGTTCCAAAATTATTATTTTTTACCTGAATTTGCTTTTATAGGAAGTGTATGTGTTTGCGCAAAATAATTTTTTTGTTTCATTCTGTGTAAACAAACAACATTCTGAACAAAAATAAAAACAAATATTTGACACTGGGCAAACTGGTAAAAAACATGAAATCAAGTTCATCTGCAAGTTTAAACACACAATACTAATGTTTTACATGTATTTTTAGATCAGTTAAAACATGAATATATGATTTATTTCAGATTTATTTCTCATGCATCTTTATTTATTTAAAATGTATTTCTCATGGATCTTTTCATTCTCTTTCACATTACTTTTTGGTGACTTTATGTCATTCACGAGTTTTGTTTATGTTGACATTCAACAAACACTAGACTGATATTGCAGATATATGTACATGCAGACATGCTGATGCTGAAACACTTGTCTCCTAATTTTGTCTGTGACAGTATATGATTGCATATTTCATTTCATTTTATTATTTATGATTGCATTACTACATGCAGACACTTTTTAGTGCATTCAAGATCTAATTCATTTGAATAATTTACTTGTTCCCTGAGAATTTGAGATTGTGGCATTGTTTGCCCAATGCTCAGTTGAGCTACAAGAGCACAATGCTTCTTTCTGAATAAAACTTTCTCTCTTAATCACGTGGTAGTATCGCACAAAAAGCATCCCCATCATGAAGCCCAAACCCATCATCAGTCAGGACATACTGGAGACCACAACAAAACGGGTCTTCATTTATGGAATCCAGGACGACAATGGCACAGACATTCAGAACTTTTCCCTTGACCTGACGCCTCCTCCTGATGTCGTCTTCAGAACGCTGCCAGGCACTAGTGAGGGCATGAACGTCCTTGGTATAGTGATCTTCTCAGCCACTATGGGTGAGTCAGAGCACCAATGCCTACATTTATATTTAGCATTTAACGCACAAATGTTCTTATAAAGGCTTTGTTGCTTAGGTATCATGCTTGGAAGAATGGGACCAAATGGCAGTGCTCTGGTCAACTTCTGCCAAAGTCTGAATGAAGCGGTGCTGAAAATTGTGGCCATTGTTATATGGTAAATACAAGACCTCTTTTTTAATTCAGGGTATACAGTTTATCACTAAACTAAACTAATAATGATACAGCTTAACCTGCTAAAAATGTTTTTGAATTCTGTGTATTTCTGGTTTAACACTATAGGTATTTCCCATTTGGGATTGTGTTCCTGGTAGCTGGGAAGATCTTAGAAATGGACGACCCTTCAGCCATGGGAAAGAAACTGGGTTTCTACGCCATCACTGTGGTCATGGGGCTGGTGCTTCATGGCCTGTTCATCCTGCCTTCGATGTACTTCATCATCACCAAAAAGAGCCCCATCGTATACATCCGAGGCATCTTACAGGCCCTGCTTATATCATTAGCCACCTCATCCAGGTAAATAATTCTGGATGTTTTATACAGAAATATCTCATAAAACTGTATTACTGTGTTGTGTCCTGTAACTTATGTGTGTGCTACAGCTCCGCCACACTGCCAATCACCTTCAAGTGCCTCCTGGAGAACAACCACATTGACAGACGTATCATTCGCTTTGTACTTCCTGTGGGAGCCACTATCAACATGGATGGTACCGCTTTGTACGAGGCTGTGGCGGCCATCTTCATTGCTCAGGTCAACAACTATGAGCTGGACTTTGGGCAGATCATAACCATCAGGTATTTCCCAAGAAAATGTACACTAATAAATTGATCAACATCATCATATGCTATTGAATTTTTACTCAAAGGTATTTGAAAGAATGCCATATTTTATGTCTAAGCGTTTTATGTTCTTTTTTAAGTAAAATTACATCCAGCTGTATTCAGTAGCACTCAGATGTACATTAATAACATTTATTTTGTGAGCATTATCTTTTTTTATCTTTATCCCAAATTTTTTGCTTTTCAATTCAGCATCACTGCTACAGCAGCCAGTATAGGTGCTGCGGGCATCCCACAGGCTGGTCTGGTAACCATGGTAATAGTGTTAACTTCAGTAGGACTTCCTACAGATGACATCACTCTCATTATCGCCGTGGACTGGGCGCTGTAAGACCTCAAACAGATTCACTGTTTCAATTAGACTGTAGATATTTCTTAAAACTTCTAAAGTTTTCATTAAGAAAAATGGTCAACGTCTGTTATGTTTGGATTTTAACGTTTTTCAATCCTTTCACCAGGGATCGCTTCAGGACGATGGTGAATGTAATGGGCGATGCTTTAGCCACAGGTATCATGGCACATATATGCAGAAAAGACTTTATAAAGGAGGGAGAAGAGGTACAAATATGGTTATGTGTATTCATATTGTCTCTTTGGTACTTGGCGGCCATCTTGGTGATGCTCTCGGACAGAGACCAAAGTTATTTGATTTTTTTCTTTTCTTTTTTTACAGATTCCTCTCATCTGTGAGACCAAACCCATGATCAGCATCCAGCAGATGATGTCCTACCAAAAGAACGGATTCCAGCTTCCTCCACCAGGCCCCACGAGGAAACCCAATCACCTCTCGCCCGACGTGGCCCGTCTCAGGCAGCTGGAGGAGGGCATCAGGCCTGAGAAGAAGTCCCCTCATTTGTCTCCACGCCATTATAAAAGAGAGCACAAAGACAAGGACCACTGTACCATTGACATGAACGGTCTGGAGACCAATGTCTAAACTCACTCTGAATGTGACGGATGTACATACCGTCCTCCTCAGAGACCAAAACGAAAACTCAAGCTCAGAGAAACCAGACGCTCTACCTTTGGATGTTGAATATGCTTGTGGATCAAACTTTAGGTTCTAAAGAAGGTTCTGTTGCCCTAGGGATCGTATTTGGAGCTGTTAAAGGGTCGTAACAGGGTCCTATTTGCTTTAAATATCACAGAACAGAGATTGGGCCAGTGTGTAGAGAACTATCTGTGTACATATAAGTGCTTTGTTATTGTGTGTTTTCCTTGTTATCATCAGGAGAATCTTTACTGAAACCACCTCTTACCTGACGTCTATGGACAATATTCGTATGAAATGAGGATATGTTGTTTATTTTGATGTCATATTTCACATGCTGCTGAAATTTCATCTTTCTTTTTAAAATCTTTCAAAGTGTTTTAATGGTTTGTTGAACAATTCTTTAACTATCGCAGAGAATAAATTGAAACGAAAGAAGAGGTTGATTTAAGCATCAGTGACCACATACTGTACAGTGGCAATACCTATCGGAGTGACAATCATACGTTTTTAAGTGGGGTTAAAGTGTCTGAACATTTGAAGGATCACAGCACATCAAAAAGGGTTTGCAACCATTTACTGGAGGCCTTTTTTCCTCCAGTCCTGCTGAAACATAGTGAAGATCTTATTGAATATAAATGTAAGTATGTTTAATACAAGTAATGCAATATATTTTATTATAAATGTGAAATTAAATATGTATTTGAAAATCTGACATAATCTGATTTATGTAAACAGTGCTTTAAAGTTCTGTTATCAAGTCTTTGTTGTTGACTTACCTCATTGAGTTTCATTAAATGTACAAAAACAAATCTGGGGTTTGAACAACAGGATGGAGAGGAAGTGATCATAGAATAAGCCTTTTTGGGAAAACTATCCCTCAAAATGAATCCAGAAAATAAGGATTCATTTAAAGCATAGGTCCGACGTAAACAATGAGAAAGCTAAGCAGTTAGTTTAATAAAACAAATGAGGACCCCGTCATTTTAAATAATGAGAATTATATGTTTCCTTCTATTTAAAGTAAAAACCATTCGACACAAATGCAAAGTCATTCGGTTATATAAGGCCTGTGCTTGACAAGTTACAAAGAATTTTTTTGCAAACTCTATGGACTCACAGGCCATGCAACAGATTTCCAAAGCCTTACAGGATTCTTTGTATAAACATGCCTGAAGTGTGTATCTTCTAGGTGTACAGTTAGTGAGAAGAATGCGCTCCAAAGGGTCGTTCTGCGAGCTCAGAAGATAATTTGGGTTGAATTGCCAAAATTAGAGGATATCTATAAATCACACTGTTTGGAAAAAGCGATCGGCATCTGTAAGGACTCAACACACCCATGTCATTTCATGTTTGAATTGCTTACATCTGGCTTCCACGACTTTTTATGCCTGCGCCTCAAGGATGAGGAACAGTTTTATTCCCAGGGCCTGGAAGCAATGAATCAGGCCAGTAAGATATTTCTCTGATTGTTTAGTAACTTGGACATTTTTTGTATCTACACTCATTGCTTGCATGATTTGCACTGGTTTGATGAAGTATCTACTGTAACTTTATTCACTTTTTTTCTTAAATTGTGTGCATTTGAATTATTTATATATTTAACATTGTTTTATAGGTACTGTTGTGTATACCAATGTGTTTTAAATTTCACTTCTATTATTGCATCTTTGTGTGGAAGATCATTTGAAATTTTGTTGGTTTGTACAACGAGGGTTGTACAAACACAAGGACAATTAAGAAAACAATTCAATTCATAGTTGTGATATAAATGAAATTTCTTTAAAAACTATGACTCAAATTTTGTCTGTTTATCTGATGGAAGTAATGCATTTATATAGCCGCTGATTTGCAAGATTTCAAAAACAGAGTAATGCCCTCTATGATGTGGCCGGTAGGTAAAATCTCAAATATTTAAGCAACCTCCCTTAACATCTTCACACCACAAAAAATCTCAAAGCAAGAACCTCTTGTGTATTAGTATAGTTTCAATGCTTTTTGGATCTTGAACCTAATATTAAATATTTTGCAAGTGTTTTTGCATGAATGTGAATGGTCTGGTATAATTATTCTGGTCACTGAGTAGGTGGCCTGGAAGGCAGAGCAGAATTGCAGCATGTGGGTGTGTAATAAGAAACGATTGCGGATACAGAAAGTTCATGTGGGCACAAGGACATGCACTGCTGAAAACAGACTGAATGTGTAATTGGCTCATGTCTTAATACATCTCTAACAATCTAACAATCAAACCTTTATTATTACAGTAGAATGACAGCCGTTTAAGAAATATTTTACAGATTTTTTACAGATTCATATACAATTGTAAAACTAATTGTATAATTAATATACAATTAATTAAAAGTGACAATGTTCCCAACACCGAAAGTTGAAAAACTAGCTAATAATAACAGGCACATTATGAAGGCCAAATCAGGGTGTGATGAACTAATTATAGTTTCACAGCTTTACAGCAAAGTCACTACTGGCTTTCAATAAATGTGTCTGCTTAATCAATACATATAAATGTATTTAATTTATTTTGATTTATTTGACTTAAACTGGGACATATGGCTTATTGCTCCCTGAACTCTCTGTAAGTGGCTTTGGATAAAAGCGTCTACTTAATGTAAATGTATATTTTCCTGCAGATTTTATTGTTGATCCATAATTTAGGTATTTGATGAATATTACACGTATATCCATTTTTTCATGTTAGCAACTTACAAGGTAGTAGATCATTGAGCATAATTACTTTTAGTAACGCTTTCATGCTTTGTTTGTACTCATGAAAAAAAGCTGTTCTTCGGTTAAATTATTAACATATTCGAAATGCATAGAAAAAAGTTTATGAAAATACTGTTAATGTTATCAAATAATGTAATCTAATAATTTCCTTCTTATGAAATTAACATCCTTAAGCATTTCACATTTGCACTTCTATTTTTGCTAGGCAAAAGAAATCACAGTTTGGCTTTGCCTGCTGTCAGCTGTAAATTCTGTAGTTTCATTGCCATTCCCATATTCCCAGTTATCTTCAGTTTTCCTTGGAAAAATGCCTTAAAATAGGAGAGAATGAATGAATTAGCAATTGGTGGAAAGTAACTGGAACAATTCAAAATGGTTTAGTAATATATTAATCACTACAGAATTTCTAAGGAATTATAAAAACATATATTTTCAAGCTATCAATCCACAGAATGTTACGAGCTTTGACTCATGCAGAAGACATTGGAAGCCATTAGTCTCATTTGGAATCAAACCGATTTTCAGAGCGTAACACTCAAAATGACAAAAACACCCTTTATTTCATATCTGTCTCTTATGACATAGACGTTTAAAAAAGCAATTAACAACTACTATTGTTTGGAGTTAAAAACTGTTTGTTTGATGATAAGCAAAATATTTAATGTTTATTGTTTATATGGTTAAAGTGGCTGAACTTGCAATATGATAAAATAGGCCAATATTCTATAAATTCTCTTCTAAGTACCAGGTCATCATTCCAACTATGGACTGTTTAAGGATGTCATGCAATATAGTAAAACATCAGTAAACATTAGAATGTGTCGCCAATCACTGTGTGTGTTTGTCTGCATTTTACAGCAGTTTTAAATACAAAAACTCATATTCTGTGGGTATATTCTGCATTCTACAAGACCTTTTTTACCAGTCGTTGACAGATAAACTCAATTTACTTTATGATGTAGCTAAAGCCGGGACATGGAAATGTCAAAGTAACTGCATGTTAATCTCCATACAAATCAGTCTGATTCATTGACTGTACATCAAAGCCTACAGGTCACAGGTCATCCCTGACAGTGGACTAATCTGAAATGCTACTGTCATTGACCAGCATTATGGTTTACAATTGCAATTCTTCAATCAAAAATGTCATCCTCACGAACACCTGACAGGATTTCCCTGAGTATGAGCAAAACTACTAGAGATATTTAGAAAACACAACTAGGTTTAATCAGACATGCAGTAGATGTCCTTGGTGTTGTTATCATTACGTTCTACCAGTTGAGCTTCACTTGTGTCACTGTTAGGAAATACTAATCCTTGCAAGGCATCAAAAGAGTAATTATAGTCATGATACACAAGTGTCTTCGTTTTGGCCGCACACAATTTTTAAGGCATTACTTAAGACACACCTGGATTCTTTGGCTTTTATGACAGGCTGAGTGGAGACATTGCGATGTTTTTATTTTTATAAGTATATGTGTATATATGGGTATGTATAAATATATATATATATATATATATATATATATATATATATATATATATATATATGTATGTGTGTGTGAATGTATGTATATGTGTATATGTGTATGCATGAATATATATATGTGTATGTGTGTTGTATATATATATATATATGTGTATGTTTTCATATTATTATTATTACTATTACTCATTGTATTCGTGTTACTTGTGTATGTTTTCCTTTGGACATTGTGAAGCACTTCGGTCAAAATAAAATTGAACTTGAACTTGAACACATGAACTCACTATGTTGTTTACAGCGATTATGAATGTATAAACATAAGCACAGAAAACAAGACCAATCATGATTCAGTATGAATGTAAAAGATACATGTACCATTTAAGATATAAAAAATTTAAAAGTAGATTAAACGCATTCAATTCAGGGTTAGGAATTTGATTAAATCTCTAACTATTATCATTATAAATACAGTGCAGGATTGTAGTGCCTTTTATGCCCTAAAATGAATACTACTGTAAACGTACTGTTTGTGGATTCATCTGTCCTGTCATCAAGGCCAAAAGATCAGAGTCAGCCATAGCAATGGTGCAGTCTGCTTTTTTACCTGTGAGGGTAGAAAAACATTTTTAAGATATAGGCAAATAAAAGACTTGTTTTTTAATAATTCATTAAATCAAATTTTTTCTCATTGAAAAAATGAGAATTGGATTGTCTAACAGGGGCTGGGGATATTTTTGCATTTTAAACGTGAGGATATAAATATAAAATAAAAGTCCTCACACCTGCATCATTAGTCACTGAGCCATTGCCATTTTTTACATCCACTACCCACAATGCCTCTTTTCCACCTGGACCATCCTTCACTTTAAAGGCAAAAACACCTCCGATTTTCCTGACTAAGTCCCCTCCATCCTGTGAGAAATGAAAAAGGAAATTGATTTTTTTTCATCTTTCAGTCCTAATGAAAAGCACTGGTCGTACAACTTCACTTTTATAGAAAAAGAAATCACCGCAAAAATTGTCTGAACACCTTAACACCCAGAGAGCAAAAATAGATTTAAGATTGGAATTAAGATTATATTTCAGATGACAGCTCTTGGCAGATACTTCACCTATCATTGAATTATTTTATCAAAGAACCTGAACTGTCTGAAATGATTTCAACAATCACAATCCTAGCAGCACTCAACTTCTTAATTTAAAAAGTCATTTTATGTGTATTCGTAATGCTATGTCTTGGAAATTTGCCACTCGAACAAGTCATTGTTGAATCTTGTCCTTTTGCCAGTATCATTTTTAGGCCTAATAGGTGTTAATGATATAAACAAACCCCAAACCACTGTCAGTTTACAGAGAACCTTTTATGTTATAATTGGAGACACACAACCCATTCTGATGAATTACCTCTGCTAGTTTCTTTTCAATCTCTTTGAAGACAGTGTGAGCTTTGAATCCTGCGAGTTCACTGGAAGCACTGGTGGGAACTGCAGCAATACGAGAACTGAGGACATTTAGTAAAGTACATTTAGAACCGTGTGTTAAAAAGTCCAAAATTCTGCTTTTCAAGTTGGGAAAACTTAAAGTATGGGAAAATTTATGATGCATATGGAATACGTGTGGGCTAATATGTGTAACAGGTCATATAGCCATAACAGCCTTGGCTTTTGGACCCAACTTCAGTATTAGAACAAACATGAAACTAACCAAATAATCATTAATATAATACTCTGAATGTAATTTCTTAAAATGTATGCATCTATTAAAATAAATATCTAAAGGGCAGTTATGTATTTCTGATCATACTTAAAGCTAATTTAAAAATATCTAATCCTAAAAAAAAGGTTACCTACAAATATCTTCGTGAGTCATAATACCCATTAAATGCATTGGTAACAGTTCTCAATAATTTAATTTAGACATACCTTGTTTCTTGAGGGAACCCCATCCTGTAAAGAGTGACCACTACCGCTCCACCAAGACCAATGTTGTGCTGAAGGGCGACCTTTGCCCCCGGGACCTGCCGAAGCTCCGCCTCCCCTCTCAGCTGCCAGCACAGCTCTGCACACTGAGCCAAACCTGAGCCATGCAAACAGGCCACAGTTCATCCACCACATCGCTTCTGCCCTTTATGCTCTAAATCTACATTTTACAGTTACTATTGCTTCATTCCATTATCTGTTGATTCTTTTGTCGATAAGTTTTGTCAATTACTATGAACTCAGTGCCAATAGAAATGTCATACAGGGGATAATCCTCTAGAGAGTTATAATAAAGTGTATATTATAATTTTTTCTATAAACTGTTCTTCAACAACAAGAACTGTGGTGGCTATAGTATTACCAAAACCACAGTATTGATTAGTATATGGTACTTTAATATACTAATAGTTAATTGATAGTTCACCAAAAAAATGAAAATTCTGTCATAATTTACTTACCCCTTTTCATTTCCGTCCTGTATTCGGTTACCGACTTTCTTCAAAATATCTTCTTTTGTGTTTTGCAGAAGTAAGAAAGTCATTCAGGTTTGAAATGACAAGAGGGTGAGTAAATGATGACAGAATTTTCATTTTCAATAGATGAAATAAGTTAAGTTATTTCATTCTTTTGTCCTTGCATTCAACATTGAATCAACACTGCATGGATGACCAGTGACTTGACACCCCACCTAAATCCGTCAGTATGAATCTGTGTTAACGCTTAGGCTGAGCATGTTATCCTGTTGGGTTAAACTACTTGAAGTTTGCTCATTACCTCAACAGGATAAGGGATTTAGAGCAAGACCTTTTCAGGCAGCCACTGCAGGCCAGTGACCTTTAACTGTTTGTGGAAGCGCCGAAAGTCCTGAATGTCATTAAACTGTTAACGTTAAGCAATTAGAAACACTGTGTGCAGAGAAGTAAATTAATCAGATTGTTCAAAAAACAGAAAGGATTGAGTGGAAGCATATGCATGACTTAAAACTGACATCATCTGACCTTTCATCTCCTCAACCTGACCACTACATTTGTTCATTCAGAACAATGACAGGAAGTAACAGAGATGAAAGATTAAAGAGGTTAGAGGGATGAAGAAAAAGCACACTTTATACTGGACACAAACCAGTTTAACATGCCCATTATGATCATCTCGAGCCAGGTTGGTTCATTATTTAAGAGAAAGGACTCCCCCTGCTGGCAGTGAGTAGGCTAAAAAGTTCCCTAATCATTTTGATTTTTTAAATATATATATAAGAGGTGTCACAATATACTGGTATTGACATTAGCTGTGATATTAAATAGCATGATTATCGATATTCACACATATAATAATACTGTAAACAATTCAGCCCTTTTTTTAGACAAGAATCACAATATGACCCAAATCCTCTCTCTGCCTCCCTAGTATTTTGAGTGCGATACACTGACCACAACTGTTATAAATTTCCAAATAAGCAAAACACAAAATGCAAAAATTAATTTGAGCTTAATTGGCATTGAACCTTGAACATAACTCTAAACTGTACCTGTGGCTCCAAGAGGGTGTCCTTTTGATGTGAGTCCTCCACTAGGGTTTATCACCCATTTACCACCATATGTATTGTCACCCCGATCAATCAGCTCACCAGCTTTACCTGGAATGATGAAAATAGGAGCATTTAGTCAACAAAATTGCAAATACTTTTAGGATTGTTAAATGTTTCTAAATCTGTTTTAATTAAGATATATCATATAGGTAAAAAGGGTTAAGGTCCGGTCTTACCCTCGGGACACAGTCCCAGAGCTTCATATGTGATGAGCTCATTGGCAGAGAAGCAGTCGTGCAGCTCAATGACATCAACATCTGATGGCCTCAGACCAGCCATGTCGAAACATTTCTTAGCAGCAACACGGGTCATATCATAACCAACCTATGGTGGACGGATAATGATGAGAGGGGGAAAAAAATGGAGGAGAAATATTAAAGCATAAAGCGTTTTATTAATCTGACTTGATTTGAATAGCTTCCAAATATCAAAGGAAGAGTCATAAATCTGGAATACATTAGTCAAATATCACTTCTGGTAGTTTAGGAGGTTAAGTGTCTCGCCGTCAGTTAATCTTACCATTTTCAAACAGCTGTTTTCTTCAAAAGTAGTGGAGAGGTCTGTGACCATCTCTTGAGCTATGATCTCCACTGCTTTATTCTCCAATCCATTCCTCCTCACAAACTCCTCACTGGCCAGAACTGCAGCTCCTGCTCCGTCTGACGTAGGACTAGAGGAAAATAAAAGCCAACAGGCTTCTGTAAGACAGTTTGATGTGATCACCATGAATGACTCACAGTTTGACAATAAAGCGCGGCCTAAAATCGAAAAAATTACACACCAGCCAATTGCGGAAGATTTGAGAAATGTACTTGAGCACCGATCTTGGTCATCAAAGTTTAGTTTTTATGATATAATAAAAAACCTATTCTTCATATTTATCAGCTCACGATATGATGCACTTACCAACACTGTAAGAGTGTGAGGAACTCAAACACCTTCCTGGAATTAATGACCTGCTCCAAGGAATATTCATCCCGAAATTGCGAGTAACTGAGGAAGATTGTGGAAGAAAAGCATGGAACCAATATTACTAACCATACATCGCTATAGCATTTACATAGATTAGTGAAACACAAGTGTGATCATTTGTTTCCCATTACGTCACACAGGGAACCTGAATACTTCCCATAGCCTCAGACACAACAAAATAAAAGTACAGATTTTGTCCTTACAACAAATCATTAGTCAAACTTACGGATTATTGATGGAATGTTTGTGGTTCTTCCAAGCAATTTTAGCGAAATGTTCTGGTTTTGTGCCTAAACAAGACCAATACCATTAGCATGCATCACTTAAAAAAGTTGTTTAACATTGACCCAAAAATAAAAATTCTGTCATGAATTAATCACTCTCTAGTTGTTCCAAATCCGTATACAATTAGTTGTTCTGTTGACCACAAAGAAAGATATTTGGAAAAATGTTAGCAACTGACATTTGTGGGGCATCATTGACTGTCATAATAGAAAAAATGGTAGTCAAAGGTCCCCCAGAACTTTGTTTTCCTAAATTCCTCAAAATATCTTTTGTGTTAAGCAAGAACAAAAAAAAAATACAATAATTTGTCCTACTATGATAGTCAATGATGCCCCAAAAATGTCAGTTCCTAACATTCTTCCAAATATCTTTCTTTGTGTTCAGCCAAACAAATAAAAGTAAACAGATTTGGATCAACTTGAGAGTGAGTAATTCATGACAGAATTTTCATTTTGGATGAGCTATCCTAAAAGACAGAACTAATCATATCCCACAACTTTGTCTACAGTAGTTTAAAAAACACAAGCATTCTTGATTCATTCTCAGCTCTTACCGTACTTCTCCATGTGCTCTCTACCAGCATTTCCAAACATCTGAGGTGCAGCTGGAGCTGCTGCCAGACCATAACGGTTGATCATCACCTCCATGTGCTTGTCCATAGGATTGGTTCTGTCCATGAACTGCAAACATGAGGTTTAATGAGACAGATACAATATCAAAAGCATTTGAGATAGATAAAATACAGAACATTGCAGCATTACCTTTGAAGACAGTGAACCTCTTTCCATCTTCTCAAAGCCCAGGGCAAGAACACAATCAGCAAGACCTGAGAGAAACAGGAGGATAGAATTTTACTAGTGACAATTATTTATATGTGTATAAGTGGTTGATTGGTAGTGTCTCTTAAAATATGTAAACGCATTATTACAGCATTGAGTAATCATTTGCAACAAGGGTACAGGATTAATATTATATATAAAGGTCAGCAAATTTCCATAAATATCTCACCTCCCTGAATTAGTTGACGGGCCATAAAGAGAGCCGTGGAGCCAGTGGAACAGTTATTGTTCACATTGACAATCGGGATCCCTGACAGGCCCAGACTGTGATAAATAGCTCTTTGACCGCACGTCGAGTCACCTGGAGAAATACAGAGAAATACACTTTAATTCAATCATGATTTCAGAAAAGGTTGGAATATATATGTATTATGTTGACATCTATATTTACAAATTCTATGGCATACCATACACGTAGCCCACACATGCCTGCTGGATGGCAGAGTACTTTATTCCTGCTTCAGCCAGTGCTCTTTCTCCTGTGCAAGACATAAGAGAATACATCTATTGGTTTAACATTAAACGATTTTAAATACTATTAATACATCTATTGGTTTTCCATACAATGAGCTGATGAAACCTGTCAAACTAACAGTTTAAATAAAACAAACAAGACTTATCAACTGCACCTGCTTCTTTGGCCATGTCTGGGTAATCAATATCTCTCGCACCCGGTTTTTCAAACTGTAAACGGGGAAAACATATAATATTCACTTTTCAAGCATTAGACACAAATAGGTGTCCCATAAAAATATGTAGGTTTTATTTTAAGCTTGTCAAATGAATGCATTTTCTCTACTTTATTAAAACATATATGTTTACCAATAACCACAATACACATTTATTGCAAACTACATGTCCCTACTGATTTATAATTTCGAGTAAACCTATTACATGGAACAGAGTTACATGGGGTAACCATTCTATGACATAATCATCAATGAACTTGTTTTAATTATATAAAACTGCATCATTTACACGCCACACTTCCTCTTCCATATCACTAGAGGGCGCCACAGCACACGTTTTATTCTCTCTCGACATACTTCATAAACTAGGACCACCATCGTAACAGATTGTACACAGTAACCTATGACACCATTTATCGCGATATCAACAGAAACCATAAAACTACACCATTACTTTTGACTAAAAGTCTGAAGGTCTTTGGCACTATTTCACAACACACATCAGCGGAGAACCTTTAACACATGTCTGACAAACATCTAAACCTTTGAAACGCTATTCTGGATGGCGTGACATGGAGCTAAATGCGTATAAAACATTTTATTCCCTGAACTGAACTGATCACATGCGACTTTCAACAAAAATCTGTCTAGTACTGTACAGTAGACAACAATAGCACATGCTAACAGCAAACGTTTTTTTTAAAAGCACTTTCATTCTTTCAGATGTACTCCAAAAGTTCACCATATCACGAGCTGTAGCGAGCATGCTAACTAATGTGTTAAAGTTGTGTTCAGTTTACATTAGCAGCTCAACCAACTTTAGATCACTTGAATATTAAGGTTATAAGATTTACCTTTGTCATTCCCACCCCAATGACAAAAACCCTATTTCTTGCAGGAGCCATCTTCGGGTTTGCAGTGTGACGGATGAAATGGACTTCACTGTAATATAAAACAAACTACAGCTGACTGTAACACACTGACTGTAACACACTGACTGTAACACACTTGCAGTTTCTCAATATGCGTTCTTGTCTGTCTTGTGGACTTGTGAAACGTCATCAGTAGCAGCCCAAGTTCTGTCCAATTCAAGCTCACATCTAGATATTCTGTCACTGCCCAGCTTTGCCAGAGAACAGATTATATTCGGAATAGTATTGGATGATAAATGAATGATTTTTTTATACAATAATACAAACTTGATTCTAGAAAAAAATCATAAATGTAAGTATATGAAAACGAAACCTTATTTTTCAGTTTTTAAAACAGATGTTTTTATTCTTTCCATCAGTGGAATATAAAGAGGCACTGAAACCTTAAATGATAAAAGAATGAGATTTATTGGAAGAGAATGTATAGACCACTAATCTTTCTATTTCTTTCTCTTTGTATCTGGTTGTCAATCACAAAAGGTTCACACCGTTATTTAATTCAGATTTTGATACAAAAACCTTATTTACCATAGGTACTAAATTTCTATTACTTTACTGATTTCATTTTCCAGCTGGACTTGGCACCTGCCCACACTGCCAAAGCTGGTTCAATGATGATGGTGGTACTGTGCTTGATTGGCCAGCATCCCGCCTGTCCTGTATTTTTAATAGGAAGACGAGAGACACCACACCCAACAATGCAGATGACCTGAAGGCCGTAATCCTGAGCTAACCTGGGCTTCCATTATACCCGAGCTGTGCCACAGGCTGTTTGCCTCAATTAGAAGCCTGACATTTCTGTTTAAAATATTTTTTTTATTGATCTTGTGTATTATTCTAATTTTGGGTTTTCATTATCTGCAAGCGTGCCCTGCGATGGGTTGGCACTCCATCCAGGGTGTATCCTGCCTTGATGCCCAATGACTCCTGAGATAGGCGCAGGCTCCCCGTGACCCGAGGTAGTTCGGGTAGAAAATGGAATGGAATGGAATTATCTGCAAGCCATTATTATAAAAATTTCCAGAAATAAAGGCTTGAAATATATTACTACGTCTAATGAATCTATATAATATATGGGTTTCAGCTTCTATGATGAGTGACAAAAAATATTGAGCTTTTTCAAGATATTCTAATATTTTAAGATGTACCTGTCTCTAGAACTGAACCATAGAGTGCATAAAAATGTAGTTCCCAGAAGAAAGGTTGGCCAAGTACAAGAATCGAATAGGTCCTTAATGTATCTCTAATGATTTTGGAGTTACAGCCATGAACATTTAGTAAAAAGAACACAAAAAATGCCCTTTCTTCATTTTTTTACCATCACCATTGGCATAAAATGCATTTATTTTTACCCCCTCTAATATGGCTCCAAATTTCAGGTGAAAATGGTAATTTTACCTCCCTCTACAAATTATTTGCTAACTTAATATTATTCACATGTGACATTTCATATTTTTTAACATCACCCCAGATTTTGATCCTGCTTCTGTAAAAATATTTAAAAAATGTAGCCGTGGAAGTATTCAAAATTTGGTTTGTGACCCACCAGGTTTTTCTCCAAATGTTTTTGTATTACCCATGGTTGAATGTCAACTAATGTTAGAGACAACTACTGCAAACCTTTATAGTTTTGATGAACAGAAACACAAAAGATTCAATCTTTCCAGAATTTATTTATGTTGCAAAAACAGCACAACCACCAGATTGTCCATCTGATAATCTCATATTAAATGTGTCTTTTCCAATAGCAAATCAGCATTCAATATGAGGAGTGTGGCTTTAATCCATCTGAAAATAGTCTTCATTCAGTTCCATCCACCTTTCCTCACACAATTTATGATATTTTCAGCACTTGATGAACTGGTGTGTGATTTCATAGATACCCACAGACTCTCTGGCTTTCTCGTCATATTCTGTCCAGTCCTGAAACAAACAAACAAAATATTAAAGGTGTCATTAAGGTATGATGTCATTAGGTTACAAAAATAAAATGTAAAGAGAATTGTGAAACAACTACAAAGCAATACGTTACTACTTACTTTCTCTTGAAGGTTGATCTCTGGGAACTGAGTGGAGGTTTCTGCTCCTTTAGCAGCAAAACCAGCCTGCGGGATCATGGTGTGAATGTTTATAAGATTAGGGAAAAAACTAAACAGAAAACTGTTCTTTAAGTGTACAAACAGACTTTCATATTCTTGCTTTTACATTTTATCCAAAGCTACTCACAAATGATGGAGAATTTAAAATGAGGTTTAGCTTTTTGATAAAAAAAATCCCACCTGTGGTTGAAAATCGACTGGTTCAAGTCCTCGACATTCAAATTGCACGATTGTCTTAAACCTTTCATTGTCTTCTACCTTCAGAGTTAAAAATAAGTATATTGACGGTTATTAGGAGAGAACTGAACAAATTTACACACAATCAAACTCATTTCTTACACTGTAAACTGACTTCTCTGAAATACGTGATTTAGTAAAATTATTTAAAGTTGGCAGTACTTACATTGTACGGTGTAATTGTGTCCCCCAAGATATCTGGAAACAGTAACGTATTAAATGTATGCTGATATTTTGTATTGTGTATGTATTTAAGAGTTACATGAAGCTTTGAGTACTTCAGTCTTAGTGCATTCTAAAAGCTTTATCATGTTCGTTACCTATTGAATTTTCCCGAGAACAAAGTTTACACTTCTGCACCATGCTAGCACTCCCTCGTCCTCCTTTTAATGGCATGCTGTCCTGGGGTGAGATTAGGGCCAGTAATCACTATATAGATGTTTATTCGTTTATACAATACAGTAAATACACTGTAATGCAAATTACTATTCACACTTTTCACTGTCACTCACATATTGAAACCTACCAGTAATGTGATGTACTGCCATTTTTCCGAAACCTCGCCACAATTTCCACACTTGAGCTGAAATGACAAGGGTTTTAAGTGAAACAACATTTAATAATGTAACTGTCCCATATGATTACTGTCTGCTTACGAAATGCTGTACCTGTATTGATCAATGCAACAGTGAAGACCTATTTGAACTTTATATTTACATGCACATATATGCATTTGGCAGAGGCTTTTAACCAAAGCAACTTACACTGCATTCAATGTATAAACTTTATCAGCATAAATATTCAAAAAATAATTAAGTAAATACTCATATCAATTCCATTAAAAAGTATTAAAATTGTTATCCTACAAACTGTACTGTGTTGATGATACCATGGTGCTGCGATGTATCCGATAACAATATGCTATTTTATTAAATAAAATGGTATCGAGGGTTTATATTTAAATACCACGTATTTACATTCTACTTAAGGTACTTTGAGGAGGTATGGTTGAGTACGTTAAAAGTCTCAATCCACTAACAGAAGTTACTTTACTCTTTGCTGTCAGCCACACTGACCAAATTAAGCGACCACTTTACCTTCAAATACCAGCGAAAATCATCGCCCACCGGTCTCAAATTCGTAACATTTTCCAAAGTGGCTTTGAGCTGCAATCCAAATTTCTGAAGAATACATTGAATGGTTATTTGATCAGCCACTCGTACCTTTAATAATAAAATCAACTGCATTTACACATACCCCCATCTTGGACCACGCCTTCGTTGCATGACGATTACGTATAAAGAGGGCGACAGATGTCACTGCTCCGCCTAGCGAAAGTTTCGAGTATTGCACGCGTGAAACAAAACGTGAAGCAAACAAAGACAGAAGTTCATTATTTATTTTATTCCTTCCCACCGTAACATTTATTTTCAACAAAACTATACCAAAAAGGTCATCTGGTTAAAACATCAGTGTACAAACAGGAGTCTGAGGGGAAATTACATCACGGTTCAAGTAATTCCAAGTTTGGAAGCATAGTTGTGTGCGATACAGTACATTTTCATGTGTTGTATAAATTAGTGTTAAAGATAGTTGTTTTTTAAGGGTATTTTTGTTACACAGGACAAAATGTTTACATCAGATAAAACTAACCCATTTTTAATATAATGTGATCGATTCTATGGCCCTGCTTACTGAACATCAAATAAGGTGTTATTTTGGCAATCAACACTGTAAATAAAATATTTCAATAGACCTTAAATCACATCTCACAGATACAAAGAGGCCAAACTGTGCCATGTCATACTCATAAAAAAACAAAACGGTATGATTGATAGAATCATATCAAACATTCAACAAAGTTCGGACTCAATTAAAAACTAAAAAAATTCAAATGTGACTACAAGAATGTCACATACATGCCAACATACCATGCGATCATCTTTACACAAACATATCTCTTCATTCACATACACATAAAGGGCCTCAAATATGAGGTACTAGGATTTTTTCTTTGCAGATGGAACAACCCACCCAACCTGAGCTCCGACTTCAAGTATTTGTCCCAACAGCACTGTGATCAACGTTTTCTCGACTTTCAATCTCACCAAAATCAAAATTCAATACTATTCTTTTATTTACTGCGTAGCTGAGAATGCAGATAGACACACTGACAGGACAGGCCAAGTGTGGAATCAACCCTTCCAAAAAACACAGCACCTTTACAACCCTTTGAAAAAAATTTGACCAAACAGTTATCCACAATATTCTGAATGCAAATCATGTTAACAATAACAAAAGGCATTTCAGCTCCCGCATCCCTTTGGTTTTCACTGGACAAAAGGGATGTCTGCCGTTATTATTCAGTCCTGCCCTCTCCTCAATGGAGGAAAGAGCCACAGTGAGGTCAGTGAGGTCTACTGGACTCTGACGTCCTTCTTTGTCTGGGAGTTCCATGGCCGTTTATTAAGTCATTCTGTCTTTTTGTGACTCCTCCATTCAGGATGTCCTGAATATGTTGCACGATCAGGTTAATAGCCACTGGGGGAAAAAAGTACATTTACAAAAATACCAAATTATAACAACATATCCAATCAATAACTTTAATTGCAACAAAACATCTGTTAATTCATTCCACAGAACATTGACTTACCAAGGTTGTCTGCTCCACGAGGAATGATGACATCTGCATACTTTTTGGTCTGCAAATAAAAATGAAGTTGATAAACAGTTTTAATATACTTTTTTAAACAAAGGGATGGATGTGAAAAATAAAATTATTTGATACAATTAAAGACATCTAAAGATACTCACTGGAAGACAGAACTCCTCAAAAGCTGGCTTTACAAAAGTGATGTATTGGGTCAGAACCTGTTCCAACTCTCTGCCTCTCTCACTGATGTCCCGCAACACTGACATAACAAGAAAACACAAAATTAGTCTAAGATAGAAAAATTTAAATGGAACTTAATCATCTGGACAGTGATCTTTTTGGCATCTACCTCTTCGAGAGAGTCTCGTGTCTGGGTCGGTGTCAACAAACAGCTTCAACTGGAATAGTTCGCGAATCTCTTGGGAGTAAAACATGAGAATCCCTTCAAAAAGAACCACATCTGCTGGATATAGGGTCACAAACTCATCCTTTCTGTAAAAGGTTTGGAAACCATTTGATTCATCATTCACCCATTCTGCACATGCTTTTTCAGAAAACTCAAAAGTAGCCTCCAGTTTTGTTCACTCGTTATTTAACCCTTCAAAAGCAGAGAGATGCTCACCTGGAATGGGCAACAAAGTCATACACAGGGATGTGCACTGTCTTCCCCTGAAGGATATCATGCAGTGTCTTCATAATGAGTTCACTGTCAAAAGCATCTGTGAATGATACAAGCACTAAATGTTACTTTATTCTGCGTTTCTCAAACACTGATCTACTTTATGAGTCTAAATGCACAAATTATTTTCTTTCGGCGTTAAAAAAAAGTCTACTTGGGGGGGGGGGGAGTATTAAGAGCATGTAGAATACTCTGAGGTGTGATTTCATACCAGGATGATCAAAGTTGAATTGGCCCTTTAGTGCTTTGGACTTCTGTTCAGGCGTGAGCTCCTTGTAAAAGCTGTCTTGACTGAGAATGACCACCTGACGTTGATGATGGTCAATTTTATTCTGGCCCAAGAGCTCCATGATCTTCCCACATACTGAGGACTGAACAGATATAATTAGATTACAATCACATATTACAATCATATGCATTTTGTCCATTAAATGATTGTATTGCATGTTGTCCTTGTTTCTGTTTAAATGCAAAAACAAATTTGACTGACTTACGAATTGTGTATCATACATGACCAAGAGCCACAGCTCGATCTAACTAACTTTAAATGCATGTGCTGTGAACTATGGTGTGGTTTACCACCATGTGGGGTGGGTCAACTGGCCCATGTAAGGAGATTTAGCAAGTAGGCATGTCCTTCATTCAAAGACCACTGCAACGCCTGGGTTATTTGTGATAAATCTGGATGACGGACAGGTCGCCTTGTAGTGTAAAGTAACACAATGGCTTGACAAATGATTTTAAGGGACTTCGTACAGCCTCTCAAACTATGGGGTTTTATTTTTATAGTGAAATGAAATCTTTAAAAAAAAGTTACACCCTCAGTTTAACAGATGTGATTTTCCAAAAACGGTGTCATCGTGGCTATGTAAACAGTCAAAGCTAATGTGACGTCACTTTCCCGCAACTTCCTTTTATCTTCGAGGAGTGAGACATGTGCTTGTAACCGCGACCAAAGCCAAATTATTTTTAAATCAGTTAAAAAACAAACACCATTTAGAAACATAAACATCCGATAAATAAATTGATGTTCGTGTTTTCTCACAGATAGCCAAACTACAGAATGACTGTAACTTGCTGCGCCACGTGGAACCGAATAATGACGTTTTCGAAAATGATGACAAAGATGAACGTGAACTCTAGAAGATTTAACAAAAGATCGTAACTGAAAATTTAAGTAGCCAATGTTATGGTATGATATTTTAGGTTACCTTTGAAAATTCCGTCATTGTGTTTATCGTAATAAATGACAAAAGAAATACCCTGGGCATCAAAGGTAAAATATGTATACAAGGTAACGTCAACCGTTACTAATGTTTTGACCAGTAACAGCAGGTTTTGGTCAGTAAATGCATTTTGAAAAAGCGGATGTCGTATTTTGAAAGAAGTTACTTTTATATATCAGTATGGCCACGCGGTCGGTGGAGGTACCCAGCACCGGTAAGTTTACGCCATTAAAAACACTAAACAACGTGACGATTATTGATCGTCTGCACAGTTACTTATAAACAAACTCAAACCTTCCCACTGGCGGTGCCTCCAGACACACCGATAAGGAAAGGCTGTCGGATGGTATGGCCGTTCTCCTCTCTGCCCTTAAGATGTGTTTCACTGTCGCCGGCCATGGTTGCAGTGGAGTGGAAGTAGTTGAACGCGGAGGTTATTTGCCGCTGTTCTAATATTACACACGCAGCGCCCCTCCTCCACTTACTGTCCCACAAACTACTCACCTCACACAAAGAAAACGGTAAATGTGATAGAATATACTGATTTATATCCTAAACTGTTCTCTTGTGCAGTGTCGCTGTTTTTATTGTTTTGTTATATTTTATTTTGATTTCTTGAGGTTTATAAGGATAAATAAACATTTTACTTTTTTTTCATTAACGCCTTTTTACAAGCAAGTAGATGTAAGAAAATATATGTAAGATTTATAACATATAAACATATAAAGACATTTTAGAATGGCAGGGAAATACGAATTTAAAATAAATAAATATATAAATCTTATCCTTGATCTAAATGTAATCTTTCTTTATTTGCGTAAACCCAAAAATGACGTACTCTGTCTAAACCAATCAGATTTGACCCCATAGTTTAGCCCCGCCTCAGAATGATCAAACACGGCAGTGCTCGGCAAGTTGCAGATATCCTGAAAGAGGTGAGTGGATTTAAATAAATCCACTCCAGTCGTTTTTTTGTATAACCAGAAAGCTGTTCGCGCATTTAGCGTTTTTTACCATTTTATTTTCACGATAAAGAAATGATTATTGACATATTGTGTAAATCCAATATTTACAAAAAAATGTTTTCGCTTCAGGAGAAAGACACTGTTTTGCCCAACATGCTGGAAACATAGATTTAAATGTGTGAGATTGAGTTTTAATGTAATCGCGTTATTTTTGATCCCTGTTTGTTGACATCTATCCAGAAGATCAATGTTCAGTATCAGGCAGATGAAGATGCCCCTGTTGACCAATCTCCTGACCCCGGGTCTCCGGGCCCTGCATTTCTCTGGGACCAGATGTGCTTCTTCAGGAACTCTTCATATAAAAGATCCTCTCAACTTCTGGTGTGGTAGTCGGGTTGACCTCAAAGATGTGAAAAGGAAATCTGAGCCAGTGTTTGAGCCTGCAACAGGTAATGTGCTTGCAAAAAAATGAAAACCCTCACTCAGGGAACTTATTGCCCAATCAGACTTTGCCTCGTCACGTGATCTAAATCACTTCTTGTCCTACTGCTGATGTCATTTTTCTATTGCACATTATTCTATTGAAAGTGCTCTAATCCTTTTATGTTGCGTACCGATATACTGTATGGTATGTGATGAATATTGATGCATGTTTGTATTTAACAGGACGAGTCTTGTGTCAGCTGCAGGCTTGTGGGGCAGCAGAGGTTGACGCAGCTGTTAAAAGTGCCAGTGCTGGTTTCACAGAATGGAGTAGACTGGCCGGCATGGAAAGAGCCAGAGTCATGCTAGAGGCAGCAAGAATCATTGAGGTAAATCTTAATTTGTTGATCTAACTCTTTATCACATCAAAATGCAGCACCATAAATAGAATTGCATAGGCATTGGCCCTAATCTATCAGTATTCCAACTGTTGAGAATAGAAGCGACGGGAGGAGATTGCTGAGTTGGAGGTGGTCAATAATGGAAAATCAATCACAGAAGCCCGTCTAGATGTGGACTCCGCCAGACAATGCATTGAGTATTTTGCAGGACAGTCCACCACCCTTTCAGGTGAGCTGGTTTGGCATGACAATAATCCTCTTTATTCACTAAGTAATTAGCTTATTGCTAAAATATCAAATACAAAACTGAAATGCTGCTTGAGACTTTGTTTAAGCACATTAAAATATGTATTTTGATCTAAGTGAGAACACCATTTCCTCTTTTCAGGGCAGCACGTTCAGTTATCCGGAGGTTCATTTGCCTACACACGTAGGGAGCCGCTCGGTGTATGTGTGGGAATAGGAGCCTGGAACTATCCATTCCAGATTGCAGCCTGGAAATCAGCCCCTGCCATCGCTTGTGGTATGTCTGGCAATGTAATGAATATACTACATACATAAATAAAGTGCTACACCTCTTAAAAAAGGCTCATACACTGGCAATTGACCTTATATGCCACATATCCACTGTGTTTCGAGTATAATTTTTTATGCTAAGGCCCACTAATTACTTCCTATACAGTATATCTGTGGGGCAAACAGTCTAAAATTTGATAGCACACATACCTTCCGAATGCAGAAAAGATTCTCATAGAGTTCTTATGAAAGTCTCTTTATACGCTCTTAATCTGTCTTAGATCTTGATCTGTGCTTGATCATGCAGTTGTTGACTACCGCTCTGTTTATAGCCTGCCATTGTTATTTAATTGCAGGCAACTCAATGGTATTCAAGCCGTCACCAGTGACCCCAGTGACTGCAGTGCTGCTGGCTGAGATTTATTCACAGGCTGGGGCTCCACAGGGCCTGCTTAACGTGGTGCAGGGTGGAGAAGAGACAGGCTCTCTGCTGTGTCATCATCCATCTGTGGCTAAAGTCTCCTTCACTGGAAGTGTGCCCACAGGCAAGAGAGTAAGGGATATAGAGAGAAAAAAGAGAGAAATAGAAATACTATAGTACAACAGAAATAATTTCTTGAGAATTGTGGAATATGTAAAACAATTCATACTGCACATATGAATACAGATGTCTTTTTATTCAAGTATTATTATAATAACAGGTTATGCCATCCTGGTTTGCACTCAATGTATTTAAATGCATGTTTTGGCCCAAAAGATAATGGAAATGGCTTCCAGAGGTGTAAAACCAGTGACTCTGGAGCTTGGTGGAAAATCACCGCTGATCATCTTTGAAGATAGTGACTTCGAGAACGCCATCAGAGGAGCACTTATGGCCAACTTCCTTTCTCAGGGCCAGGTACTGTAATACAATTCTGAAGTCAGGTTCAATCATAATATTTATAACACACATTCAACTGAAGTTTATTTGTATAGCACTTTTCACAGTAATTTCACATATTGATATCAATATAATGCAGGATTTTGGTATTTCATGGAAAAAAGACTCTTTGCCAGTGCTGATATTGCCAACAATTTACATATTTATAAAAATTCAACACCATTACCTTCATAATAATGTTAATCTCATTTTACCTTATTGCCTTATCATTTTTTTCCCATATGAAGGTGTGTAGTAATGGCACTAGAGTTTTTGTTCAACGCTCAATTCTTCCTCGGTTCTTGGAAGAAGTGGTAAGAAGAACTAAAGCCATCCAGATAGGAGACCCTTTACTTGAAGAGACTCGTATGGGAGCCCTGGTCAGTAAACCACACTTGGACAAGGTTATGGGATATGTGAAGCAAGCTAAGAAAGAGGTACATCAGACATTGATGTAAAACTATAAATGTTAAACATGTCCTCAGAAGACACTCATCAAGTTACATTATTTATGTTTACTAAATAAGGTTGTAATAATGTAGTTGTGTGTGCTTATTAGGGAGCCAATGTGCTTTGTGGAGGGGAGCCCTTTACCCCTACAGATCCTAATTTGAAAGATGGATACTACATGACACCTTGTGTGCTTGGTGAGGAAATGTATAGATGAAAAAATCATGTTAATGATGGAAGAAGTTTTGCTTCATTTTTACTGCTTTGTTTTCTTTTACTCTTACTATTTCTATACCTTCTCATGTCTTTTGATTTCAGACAACTGCACAGATGACATGACGTGTGTAAAAGAGGAGATTTTCGGACCTGTGATGTCAGTACTGTCCTTTGACACTGAGGAGGAGGTTCTCAGGAGAGCCAATGATAGTATGCTGGGTCTTGCTGCAGGAGTCTTCACCAAGTAAAGGGACATTTTATTTATCTAGCAATTGTTGATGGGTGGAATTTCGGTAAGACAACAGATCTACACAATATTGTAACAGTTCGTGTTGATTTGACGTTGTCTCCTTCTGTAGAGATGTTAAGAGAGCCCACCGTGTTGTTGAAAACCTCCAGGCTGGATCTTGCTTTATCAACAATTACAATATCACCCCTGTGGAGGTGCCGTTTGGAGGGTACAAGGCTTCAGGTGATTATTTAAATGAGGTGTTGGTGAATGTTTTGTGTTGATTCTAACAAAGACCAGTCACTTCCTACATTAAGATATTACCTGCTATCTGATTTCAGGTATCGGAAGAGAAAATGGTCAGGTGACCATCGAATTTTACTCTCAGCTGAAGACTGTGTTTGTGGAGATGGGTGATGTGGACAGTCTTTTTTGAATGTAAGCCAGATGCTCACAATATTTTTGATTCCAACTGTAACCTAAAGACTGCATACTTCCTTTATTATTTTTTAATATATGTTAATACCCAACACTAAAGGACAACATTTTGCCCTTTTAATACTTTCTGTCAGGGAATGACAGCTGTCTTTGAATATTTCACAACCAAGTGCCTGTACAGATTGTATGATTCTAAATTGAGTGTATAAAAATAGACTCATCTTTTAAAGAATTGCTGTTGTCAATTATACAAATAGATGCTTTAATGGAAAGGTTTGGTTTATTTACCAAGCTTTTTAGGCTATGACATTTCCCATGATGTGAATATGTGCGCGTTTGACTGTTATCAACATTTTGCTCATAATGATAATGCCTAGTAACAATGTTTTTGCACTGCATTTTGGTCACAACCTAACGCTAATAATGAGATTATGTACAATGAAAAACATACCTCATGTAACAGTAAGTATTCTGAACTACTTTTTATTTTTCAACTGTAATAAACAGCTAAGTTTAGCATTCAGGATCAGAATTTAACATTGTTTTGCACATTTAGTGAATTTAAGTTACAAACCTTTCATTACTAATTCCAACCCAAGGTTTATATTTCTCTTAAAATTCATTAAATAGGATAAAAAAAACGATTAAAAACTAAAATATCATCAGATTTTGAACCCACACAAACTCTGAATTCATAAGTTATTTGTCTGACATCAACGTATTATATTTCTTCACAGGATTTCTTCGTTTTGTATTTGAAAGTTTGCTCCCCGTGCGTTTCCTCTGTGTAATTGAGTAAAATTAAAACAATTAATGGCAATGGCAATGTTTTAAAGACAACTTATCTTCAGATACAAAATACCTTGGCTATGGTTCTTTTGGATATCTTGAACTGTGCAGCAGATTCTGTAAAAAGATAATTTCAAGACATTTAACAAACATACTCTCTAAGGTGTAACTTCAGAATAAAATCAAATACTTACCATTCTCAGATGGCAGATCCTGAATATCAAAGTCGTTGGTCAACTGTAACAAGACAGCGAAATGATCTCTAAAATCTATATCAAGTCTATTGATAATAAGCTAACTATATTCAACACACTTAAGCCTATTCTGTTTATTACCTTTCCTGCTGCTTTGAGAGTGTTTGTCTCCTTTACTCCTCTTTTCTCACTCAGCTGGCTCGTGTCCTGTAGCTTGCCAAGGCGGGTTTGTGCTGCTGTCACACGCACCTTCATGGTGTGGAAGAGAGACTGCAAATCGCCCACTCTAAAGTGCACCGCAGTCCCCTCAAACCACAGACTATCATATACACCTGCTTTAAATCCTGGTGGCTCATATGTAGGTGGTGTGACTCATTTGATCAAGTTGTGAGGAGACAAATAAAATCACAAAATTCATGTCATTCATACAATCATTCTTAAGATATTTAACCATATTCATTTTCTGAAGCCTCATCAGTTTATTAGTATTGATAACATTTATATTCTCAATGTATTCTTAATTCAATTGCAAAGTATTGTGAAGATATTGCAGATGTTTCTTTTACCATCATCATTGTAGTAGAGTTTCATACTGAGGTAAACAGCATTGGGCAAAGCCTCTAGATTCTGCATGAGCAGAAACAGCTTCCTGATCAGAAGCAGTGAAGCCTTCTTTGTGTCCTCCATGGTCACATTTACTGCCACATTCTCATTCCTTAAACAAAGAAGAGGACAGTGTGTCTTTGTTTCAACTCTTTGCAACTATTACAATTGTTCTAAAATCGTAAATTTCAATGCACACTATTAGGACTTGAACCATGTACAGCAGCTCTAAAAACACTACCTGAGGATTTCCATCTGTGGTCCCTGATCAGTGTATCTGAACTTAAACTGATAGGACTCGACAACATGCTGAAAAATAAGACAAACAATAGCAAAAATACTTCAGATAAAAAAAAAATATCTTTATCATCTAAATGTCAATCTAAGAACTGTAACCTTACATTGCTGTCATCGGGGTCTGTGTGAACCTGTAAATAAGGGAGCCATTGCATTGAATTTGTTAATACTCTTAAAGAGACTTATAAATATAAATAAATGCGTATCTATGCATACTTACCCCAATGAGCACAATCTGGAGCTGTAAATGAAGAAAGAAGATTAGTTAAAAATGAATAATTAATAAAGCCACCATAATACATATCTAAATATGGTGCATGTGACTTACATATCTCTTTTCTAATGCATCAAAACATCCCATCAGCCTAGAAAGACAGGTAATAGAAACTTTCTACGTCATACAATTTATGACACTTTAAGTGTTTCTTTCTTCTGCAGGACACAAAAGAAAATATATTGAAGAAAGTTGGTAACCGAACAGCACTGGCCCCCGTTCAAGGTCACAAAACCAATGCAAGTGAATGGGGGCCAGTTAACGACATTCTTCAAAATAACTTCTTTTGTGTTCTATGGGAGAAAAAAAGTCATAGGGTATTGAAATGACATGAGTGATGATGACAGAATCTTACTTCTGCACTTTCACTTCAAATCACCACAATTTAATTTATTAAGCCATTTTATAATTTACACATGCAACGTAATCATTTACCATTTAACAAGCTTGCAGGCTCCAGGGCATGAACAATTCTGCCTAAGAACTTTGATACACAAATCTGAAAAACAATAATGTCGATTAACAAACCAAACTATATTGTATTATGTGATACTTATTAAGCACTTTAAACATAATATGCATTATTATGTGTTTAATTACATCACCTTCCAGGTATCTTGAGCTGTAAGAGTCCTCTGGAAATATTCCACGCAGATAGGTGATGGAGGATACTGCTATAACCACCATACGTTTGACATAAACCAGTGACTGAGTTTCGGTCTCCATTTCCTGAAATAAGCTGATCCACTGTGGGAACACCAGGGAAATAGATCCAGAACATCACTTAACAAAACAACGTTTACTTACATTTACATTAGGCCACCGCTAGACGCATCTATCGTTTACGTTAATCATACTGTAACGTCACGTTTGATCAGTTTTAAGTAACGTTACACACTTCTTATGTTGATTTATTATCTTACCTCATCAGACTCCTGTTTGGCTGGAGTTTGTTTTTTCTGTGTGGCCGTCATGTCTGGGCTGTCTTTGCCGTTAAATCACGTTAGCTGTTGTCCTTACCTTATTACCTCATCAAAAGCTTTAATGGCACAGTAATACCATTATTAAACTGATAAGTCTTAGACAAATAAGTATATGATAAATATGAAACCTTTATTGCTGTAGTAGCTGAGTACAGTGAAAAGGTTTGTACCGATAACTTTCTGAGGTAAATGTCCCGTCGCTCGCGCCGAGTGCTGTCAGTCACGTCACGCGAATTTCTGGCGGTAACGGTTTTTGCACACAGAGCCCTGAGGGTGACGACACAACCTTACAATGACAGAAGCTAGCAATGCATTGTAAAATTTTACATTTCTAACAGATTTGACCATGATTGATAGTTACTCAATAATACTAATATAACTTTTCTCAAGATATATCTATAATAATAACTCTGTTCGACGAATAAAATTCGAGGATCTGGGTCTGGTAAATTATAGCGCTTACATCACACAAATTAAAGTATCTGTTTGACAGTCCAAGTGATTTCAGAGTTTGAAATAAAGTTTTAATCTCAAATGTAATGCAAATTTGGGAATTGTCTGTTTTTTATTCAAGGTATAAAACACAAATGCAGGGGAGACAATGGACATTACAAATACACTGCAAAGCAATAAAGATCAATAAAACATATCAACATAGTTTGAAAAAAGGAAATCATTTAAAATACAATTAAACGTGAACTTAAAGAAATCTCACGACAGACTCAAGGATGTTAAATGTTTTAGAAACCTTTTAATTTAAAGGCCTTGACATTGATATAATGTCTCTTTTCAATCATGTAATCGGAGGAGAAGATTTTAAAGTTGGGATTATAATGTATGGTTCTGGTTTTGTGTAAATTAAATTTTCCAAGAAGACAAAGCAATAAAACAGTGTGTTCAAACTCAGTGTTCCTCGGATTGATAATGTCAAGAAAATCATTGAATCTGTCATTTCTATCATCTTGTTACAGCAAGAAAGTATTAAAATGGCAGCTTCTCACCACAAAAACTTTGCGAATGGGCAAAACAAATGTAAAACAGATTCTTCTTCAATGTTACAGAAAGAACACAAAGAGGATCATTAGGATCATTACAAAAAATCAGTAAGGAAAGAAGTTCTCCATGAGCATTAAACAAATCAGAAACAAAAAATATATTTAGATTCACCCATTCCTTGAAAAAGAGTGACTTGTTACCAGACAATATGTATTCATGTGTGTGGGGAGAAATTATTTTTAAAAGCAATCTTTCAGGGATCCAAACTTATCCATTCATTGTTAGATATACAATTCTTAATCAAATTTATTTTAAATGTGTGGTTAATGGACTGAAAATCTAAAGCGTTGAGACCACCCTCTTTATAGCTTCTTACCAGAGTTTTTCTTTGACCACATTCAGGTTTTTTTGTCCAGATAAAACGGAAAAGCAGTCAGTTAATAGATTTAATCGTTTTCTGGTCAACATATAAAGAGAGAGCAGGATAAACAAGACGTGATATACCTCCTGCCATTGTCGATAAGTTTCTCCCAAATAATCTCTCTGCAGCAGCAACATAGTATCTGTTAATATCTAGCCTTGGCTGAAAGTTATAATGAAGACGGTCTGAACCGGATTTGCAGATATCAACCCCAAGATATTTTATGTGATTTTTAACTTCAATACCAACAACAGAAATCTTATCTGAATCATGTATATACAAAATTTCCCTTTTTTTGGATTAACCATTAATCCTGAAGCTTTAGATGAAAAGATTAAATTCACTTAGGGCAACAGAAACTTGAGAATCATTTTTAAGGAAAAGACATGTGTCGTCAGTTAGTAAATTATTGTCTCCAATATTTAATATTAAAATCAGTTACAGAGCCCGATTACTGGCAACAGCTACGACAACTGTTTTCCAGCCAGAACACAGCCCATTTGTCTTTCCACAAACGCAGAAACCATCATTGTCATATGGCCCACCTCAAGCAACAAAAAATGAATCCAAGTCAGACAGCCATTATATCTCAGAAATCACGTCACAACCAACTATCCGTTCAGCATGAATGGCAGCAGTTATCTGAGCTTCTTCTTCGTCCAGTTTTATCGCCGATCACTCCTTTGGAGTATTACCACCACCTACTGCAGTGTTTCCCAACCTTTCTCACACCAGCATCACATTTTCCACTAAAATATAACAAAATTGCACAAAGATGCATTGCAATGCGTCAAATTGCTTGTTAAGACAGCATATTATAATAAAAGAAGTACTGTGAACATGTTCAAGTACATGTAATGTTAATGTGAAATTTGAGCTTGTTTTGATGCACACAAAGATGATATCCTTGCTTGAATTGATGACAACGACACACGGCGCTCTTGGTCAAGTGCTCTCAGTCTTTCTCTATTTTTGTTCTTTATGTGAGTCATACTGGAAAAGCTGAGTTCACATAAGTAGGTTGTGGAAAAGATAGCAACACTGCCATTGCACTGCTTGCAATAAATGGGTACTCTTTGGCACCATTCAACCCGAAACTGTTCAAAGGTAGGTCACGGAATGTAATTCTCAAACCACGGTCCTGTCTTATTTCAGTGAGCTGCTCTTATTGCTGCAGTGACAGTTCTTTTAAAAGGTCTTGTTTTCATAAAGTTGACAATGTGCCCTACACTGTCAAGCACATCCGACAGCTCCTTCGGTAACATCTTGGCAACAAGTGCCTTGTGATGCAAAAAAGTGTGTGAATGTGACATTCAGATTATTTTCTTTGACTCCACTGACAAATCCCTTGGTAACCCCAGTCATTGATGCCGCTCCGTCGGTACACACACTAACACAGTTTTCCCATTTTAATCCTCCTTGTTCAATGTAATCGGATATCACCCGAAATATTTCCTCTCCTGTTTTTGATGCCAACTCATTCCTAAAAAAATTGTCTCTGATGATTTCACCATCCACAAAGTATACGTTTGCTAATAGCTGAGCATTCCCACTTATGTCTGTTGATTCATCAATTTGAAGTGCAAATTTTACGCTAGTTTTTATTTTGTGCAGTACAACACTCTCAATGTCAGCGGACATATCATCAATGCGTCTGGCAATTGAATTGATCTCTTAAACGCACAAAGTAGTTAATGTCTTTTTAACATTGATTGATGTTTTGTTTGTAAATGGCTTGCTAGGAACAATTGGATGGTTCGAGAGTTTTTCTCCACAGACTAAGCATAGGGGGAGTGCTGTCCTAATCTTTACTGCTATTATCCCACCTTTTCTGCCATGTACCTATTAACTCCCTTTTAATTACTGTATTAGCTTCTCTTCTCCCCAAATGTACCTTGATATCTACCAACTCTTTCTGTGATGCCTTCTTTGCTAATTTATCAGCTTTTTCATTCCCTTCAATCCCTTTATGTGCTGGAATCCCCAAAAAAGTGTACCGTGATACCCTCTGCCTTTAGTCTGTACAATAATGTATATTTTCCACCAATAAATCTTATCCATCTGTTTTTGTAGACATTATACTTTTAAGAGCTGATACAGAGTCTGAGCAAATTATATTTCTGCTTGGCTTAACCTGTTCAATCCACTGTAACCTTACTATTATAGCAATTAATACTGAGGAATAAACTGACAGTTTATCTCGAAGTCTAAAGTTTATTCCTATCTTAAAACCGGAATGTATACCCCTATACCAAGTTTTTGACTATGTGGATCTTTAGATCCATCTGTGTATACCTGTGTAAAAGAATCAAATTGTTTTGCTATAAAAACACTAACATTACTGTTACTATAACCTTCTCCTCTCTCCCTGGCCTCTAATACTGTCATTTCAACAAAAGGTTCTGGAAAGTTCTATATTGACGCACCATGTAACAGCAAATTGGGGCATATGTTTTCATTCTCTAAGACACACTCCTTGACCCATTTTTTATGTATCCATCCGAAGTTTCCTCCATTCTTTTTATATTCCCAGTATTCCGTTAATACTTTACACGTACTTTGACATCACTTCCCTGCAAATTAACCCAGTACATCATAGCTAGCTTCTTCCTTCTCTAATCTAATGGCATCTCCACCATTTCAATTTATTGCTCCACAGCAGATTCTTAGTGCTCTAGATTGTATGTTCTCCAGTTTCTTCAATTCTGATTTGCACCCATCTCCGTATACTACACATACATAATCTATGCTAGATTGTATCAGAGCTTGATACAGCTGTAACAATCAGCTTTTATTTGCACCCCATTCATACTTAGTTGTTGAAGTCAAACAATTAAGTTCCCTTACATTTATTTTCAATTTTCCTAATATGTGACTTTCAATTTATTTTTTCATCAAATATTAGTCCAAGATATCTAAATTCGTTCACTCTTTCGTTGACTAGACAACAATTTTGTTTGTTCCACTTATAAATCCCAGCTTCACCGGTAGAGTTATTTCATCAAATTGAATCAGCACGCTCAGGCTGTCACACCTCATTCCATCTCTCCATGTCTGCAGTCTTCTAGCAGAGGTGGCTGTACCACCAACTAAGTTTGTTTTATGTCTTCCATACTTACACTAAGAGGTTCTCCGGGAATAACACCTCTACTCTTAACTTCAATTTCAGAGCAGCTTATCTTTCCTCCTGACATTGTTTTTATATTAAGTATCTTTTAATTTTGCTTCTCGTCCTAACATTTTACTATGATTCTTCCATTGCTATGACAGGACACATCTTTAACTATCCCTATCTCTTTTTCGATTACTGTTGATAGCTTAACAGGATGCATAATTTGATCTGTTTGTTTTCTCGAAAAGTGACTAACACTTTGATTTCTCTTTCTTCCCTCACTTTGTCTACATTACTCCTTAATTTACTGCTTTCCTTTTTCCTCTTGTATCTTACTTCCTGATAGTCTACTTCTAGATCATTGTCGCCATCTGAAGTGTCTCCCCACGCCGTTTCGCCCCCACTCAGCACCGCCATCTTTCCTCTATCCCGTTTTTTCTTCTTCCCTCGCATCGACCGACCTAGTCAACCTTTTCTCTTATTGCCTTTCTGTGGAGCCCAGATTTGTTCGGAGTGCTCGTTTGCTTTTGCCAGATTAAACCTAGTCTACCTGCGAAAACTTAATTTTCCTTTTTGAATCTCCCTCCACTCAGCGATTCAACCCACTCTGGTCTCACTTTCATGGGCGCTACCTGGCTGATTACTGTGATGCATTTCATTCACCTGAGCTAATACTGCTGCACCCATAATTAGGACATCCGCTCGAATGAACCGTATTCACCCTAATACATGTGACTACTATAAATAATGAATTTACATTCAATTACAATGAGATGGGTAAACGCATCCCAAATATCTAGGGAGTGGTGGTCAGGCGGTGCAGGGAGACTGCCAACAATTTTTGTCATGTCAATGAGAGGGGAAATAATTCAACCTTACAGGGTCATTTGACTAGAGAAAATTTAAACCTCGACCTACATCCATAATTTTCACTTCTTCCTGAAACTCAAAACTATTGACACGTGATTGCCATCGAATGGCTGTTACCTTTTTCACCTCTTCTGAGTTTGCAGGTCTGCATTTAGTGCTGTGAAATACCACCGGTGGTTGTGCACGTCACACACTGTGACAAATGTAAAGTACAAGTGCAGTGAGGATAGGTGGTTAAAATACAGCAGAATCAATTTGCTAGAATACAGTCAAAGGTTCTTTCTTACATTTTTATAATCTGAAGACCCTTTTTAGGTACAAAATTTAATAAAAATAAAATTATACAGTAATTTTCTTTTTTAAAACATGAAATAACATAACAAATTGATGTTGTTTTAAAAAATCCTTTACTGTATGAAATGCAAACATTTTGGTGACAATACATGCTATGCTATATTGCCTCCAATACACAACATCTCTTTTCACACTAAACTGGGCATTAAGATATATGCAAATGAGCGTTTGACTCTATAATACACTTTGATCCTAATGTCTTCACTTTTAACAACGAATAACACATGATATAAATAACAACTATCACTCATACACAGGTGAGCTTGACTTGTAGCACTAGTTTCTGCTTCTGTACGGATGTTTTAGACTATACTACACACTCTTGTGTGTTTAGTTTTGTTTGGAGAAGTAATCTTTGCTCTGCTGGACATCAGGTTTAATTGTGTCTTTTCCGGGCTTCCATCCGGCTGGGCAAACTGGACGAAAAGAGACAATGAAGTTACAACAGGCATTATAATGGATTCATTTACGTTACAGTATATTGGATATTAACGAGAAAATCAGCATCTATAACAGAACAGTTCTTTACAAAATTTGTAGTGGTAGTTTCTCAGCTAAATAGTGAATTCTTTTCTCTCCACGTCAAAAATATTGAATATTATTATTTTATATACTATAAGGAAATAAGTTAAAATAAAAAAGCATTAATGTACCTTCTCCATGTTTGTCGGTGAACTGAAAGGCCTGCACCAAGCGAAGGGTTTCATCAATGGAACGCCCCACTGGCAGGTCATTGATGGTGATCTGCCTCAGAATGCCTTTGTCATCAATGATGAAAAGACCTCTAAGAGGATGAAAAAAAAATGAAGTGTGTCGAAGTATAATACAATACAATAGCCCATTAGCTTTTGTTGTACTGGAATTCCTCTCAAGAATAATTGCCGTCATTCATGACGTCATTGGTAATAACATTCTATAATAAGTAATACGTCTAATTGTAGAAAAATGATAGATATGAATATGTTCAATTAAGATAGTCCATCCATACCTGTAGGCAATGCCCTCATCTTCCTTAAGTACGCCATAGTCTCGAGATATAGAACGGAGGGAATCTGCCACTAGAGGAACATTCATAGGTCCTAAACCACCTTGCTTGCGAGGGGTGTTTATCCTGTGATGATAAATTCATAAAAAGATAAATATATATTCCACACAACTATTGTCATTCAATAGTACGTTCATAAATGTGAAATGCACTACATAAAGAAAATGTATAATATCTATGATAAAGACCATCTTTCTAATCTTTATCACTCACCAAGCAAGATGACAAAAGTGGGAATCAACAGAAGCACCAATAACCTCGCAGTTGATTTTCCTGAACTCCTCAGCTGCAACACTGAAGGCAATGATCTCAGTAGGGCACACAAAGGTGAAGTCCAGTGGGTAGAAAAATAACACTACATACTTTCCTAAAAATAAGAACAAAGCATTTGCTGCAGGGACACCTCCATTCTGTATATAGTGTATAAGTGCTCCAATAAAATATTTATGTGGTTTTACGCCAAATACATCTAATTAAGTCACATGTTTATATTATTATGTATTTTATGTATATATTATAATATTTGTGATGTGGTATGATATATTGTGCCAGTAGTATATTTGCGGTTCTTCATTTAGTACTTTTTCATTGTATCATTATGGAGTTCATACCTCTGTAATCAGACAACTTGAGATCTTTAAACTGTCCATCTGGCATCACAGCTTTGGCTGTGAAGTCTGGAGCAAGCTTCCCAATATGAGCGTTTCCAGCTGCCATTTTATGCTAAAGTGAAGGAAAGAAAAAAATGTTTCACTATTAGAAAACAACAAATATGAGGAAATAAATAATACTTTGCATAAAAAATTAAAAGACCTTAATCCCACGAAGTAGTGTATTAGTATTAGTAGAATTGCATTAAATGTGTAGGCTATAAGTCAAATGAAATAGAATAGAAAGTTATTTGGAACTGCAACAGTTTTGTTCTCTCTTTCGTTAGTCTACGTCAGTATTTCCTCATTTTGCAACTTCTTTACTCATAATACAGTGTAACAGTTAACGCGTGTGACAGCAGGAACCGAATGACACGGTTTCCATTATCCCTTTCATCAGTTTTATAGGCCTATGTGTCAAAAGCATATTGATGTGTTTTTACAACAAACGTCCTAAACTAGACGCATATTTTCATTCATCGCTTGCCGAGATGCAACAGGCGGCTGCTTCGTAAAGTTTAGAAGTAGTCACGGTCACATCGTACAATACATTTTTCTTCAGATCTTCATTTAGATTTATATAAGAACACACCATAGATGTATGTAGACCACATTTCAATTTCACAAACGAAGCCTTTAGACTACATAAAAATAACGCAGGAAATTTAGATACAGTATGGACATTTCTGCAATAAACAAGAGCGAAGAAACTGTACAACCCCTTTGCTTATGAAAACATTGTTATTAAAAGAAAACCATAAAAATCGTTTCATACCCTCGGAGCGTCCACAGTCCAGCTCTTTCTATCAATGAATGAGTTACTTTACGTGCTTGGCTGCTGTTTAAATAGGTCTTGCCATAATCTCGCGATACTGGAATGGGAGAGAAGCGGATGACTCTCTTGAAATGAGCAAGTTACGATCTGTCTATGGTAGGATGACTTTGCACATTTTGTGTGCTGAAGCAAAATGTACTGCAAACTTTCTTATTGAAAATCAAATTAATCAAAGTAAATAGATTTTAATAACTTGGCACGTTCATATATAACAGTTAATATCATTTGTGTTTATATCGAATTTTAACAGGTATGAACAGAGAGAAGACTTTGCACAGCAGCTTTTGTTCTAAAAGAAAATACTGTTATAGAATACTGATATAGGTTTAAAACATGTTCCCAAAACTGGGAACTAACAGAGACTATCTCCAAAAACTCCCCTGTCTTTGCCGAGGATAATGCATGCTGTTCACTTAATCCAGCTAACCAACCATAATAATGACTGTAGGCTTTGTCATGGGGCCATTGCCATGTGACTTTGCTCTTTGTTGAAGGTCAAAAGTTTTTTAGTCATATTTTGAACTGAGAGTTCGATTTACATGCATAAAGATTGATCTTTTTAAGAATCTTCCCCAAGTGGGGTCACAGTTTTCAATACAAAATTATGTGGGCAAGAAGCTTGTATCTCCATTGATGGTCATTTTAAATTTCATGTTACTGAACTCCACCTTATCATTGGAATTTACCCAGCTTCCTTGTGTTAGATGCTTTTACATTCTTGGGGAGTTGCTTAACTCTTGCAGCAATGTTTACTTATATTTCAAAGTCATTTCCTCCTCCCTGTCTTGTTTCCCTGTTCAGGAGTTCCCAGGCTAGGTTTACCCTAAACATAAACCTTTGGACACCACGGTTGGTAACCGCAGGAAATGTGACAGTCATTTGCACACTTCATCTTACCTTCCTTTCCACACTCTGGCTGCCCCCCCCTCTCTTTCAGGGCTCAGTCTCTCATCCTAGTTACCATGGGCACCAAATGAAGGGTCTGATAAGAGGGGGCCAGACACAAAGGGATCATATAAAAAACAAAGCTGTGGGCTTCAGATCAAGCAATGCCTCAAACACATGCTTTAAAAATAACCACTTTCAACTGACAAGCACTGCATAATCAGTCTATCCCTCATTAGCAGTCACTCTCTATATTGCTCTCAGTTACCTTTACAGGTTTTTGTGAAAACGCACAACAAATAACATCTGTACCCCAGTTTTGTGCGGGTTCAGTATATGTTAAATCATAAAAAATATGTTTTAGCAGAATTGCATGTTCAAACATACGCCTACAACATGAGTCAATATGAGTCAATATGAAATGTTTAGAATTGGTGTAGATGAGAACAGGATATAGATAATAAAGACTACAGGATATAGATAATAAATATTTTTAATAGCAAAGTGTATCATACTCTGATCCTCTAAAATGCAACTGATACATACTCAACAAACCGAAATAATTTTACATTGAATAAAGCAAAAAATATTGTTGTGTTTTCACACTAAGCTTATTGTTATTCATACATATACAATAAACATAATATACATGAACCAAAATGTTTTTTGCCCATTTCTGGTGCTCCGCTTGTATGCTCCATTTCCTCATCTTTTTTTCCAGCGCATGGAATGTATAACATTTAATGGAATGTGAAATAAGACCTTTGACCTGTTACAATCCAGTGTAAAGAAGACATACAACTGTGCTTCACTGCAACCCCTAGACACAAAACAGACCACATCTTAAAGCAATAGTTTGAAAATAAAAATTCTGTCATCATTTACTCACACTCTTGTCATTTCAAACCTGTGTGACTTTCTTTCTTCTGCAGAACACAGAAGAAGATTTTATGAAGAAAGTTGGTAGCCAAACAACGGCAGTACCATTCACTTGCATTGGTTTTTGGGTCACACAATAGAAGTGAATGGGTCAGCCGTCGTTCGGTTGCCAATATTCTTCAAAATATCTTCTTTTGTATTTGGAAATATTTGAGATCTCTTGTGAAAAAGAATGAATTTCACGTAAAATTACAAAACAGCTAGTAGGCTCACCAGGGACTGTTGTACAGTAGCTGGCTTTGTTGCTGCTCGTTGTGAAGAGGCCCTGCTGTCAGTGCCTGCTGCGATGAGAAACTCCATGACACATCGCTCATCCATATGCTGCCTGCTTTTCACAGTTGGACAGCTACGTGAACAGGCCTGGACACATCAACATATCCCTCATATGGAGAGCTGTGTGGTTGTCTCAGCAAGACACTAATCATACAGAGCACAGATCTAATTTAATCAAACTCATAATGACATCAATTGAAGCTTCTAGATGAATGTGCCTGACTTTTCAGAGCTAGGTCTGACTTACACTGCTGGCTTTGAACGCATTCAATATATATTTTATCTTCAGAAAGTATTATGACGATATTTGTCAACATTTAGGAAGTTACTATTGGCACATGACCACCAGCAGATGTCAATGTGCTACACCTCCTATTGAGGGAGAAATTCATGTAAAAACAGGCCAGTAAGAGCAACAGGTAACCTCCATCCACAGTTTAATCTCACAATGCTTGGCCATCGCCAAATGATTTGTCATAGAAATGGTGAGGAATACTTGCACTCTTGATGGATTCTGGCTCTTGTGGCTTGTCAACCTTACACCGTTACAATCTGTTTTAATTTTTTTAGTCCGGAGCATGCTTCCTATCTATTCTATTAAAAACCAATAACAGTTTAATGAATAAAAAGTAAAGAAACAACAAACATACTTATAAACGAAATTATAATTTGGTCAAAAGTCATCGCTCCAATAGAGATTAGAGCGCAGCAGTGCGCCTCTTGTGGTAGTGAACGGAATTACACTCGGTCCCTTTACAGCTGATGCCTTCGCCATCTTGACATGAACATAAACATTGATGCCCTCTGATCAATTATCGTATCATACGCTCTGAACACCGCAAATTGACAACGTAGTGCCAAAACAGCCTTAATAGCGTGTTGCGACGTCGTGAGGACACGATCTAGATGTTTAGAAGATCACTGCGCACATAGCTGAACATACATGTTTGTATAATGTGTGTCTCTTGAGCACCTGAATGAGGTAAGATTTACTTCTATTTTATTAAAAGGAGTTTCGAAGCTTTATTGTCCTTTTTTAGATTCAGGTAAAGACGGTCGTAACGTTTGTAATTAATCTTGTTAACTTGGATGCAGAGCCGCCGTTAGCTCAGTGCTGCTGCTGCTAGCGAGCTGCCATGGCAACTGATCACATATGTGTGTTTACAACCCTCCTGCTGTTAGGAAAGCTCTCGGTTTTCGTTATCAATAACCTCTTTGACACGAATTACTACAACAACGCGTTTTTTATACCGCTATTTGTGTTTTATGGCTGTTTTTAGTTTACCAAATCAGGTTTGATAATAATAATAATATCCAGTTACATCTTAGCTGCTTATAAAAATACATTCATGTCATATTTAAAGGCTGCATAGGTGACAAATAGTGTCACTTGAGCTTCTTAAATGTATGTGGCTGTATGACAGTATTGTTATAGCTGTTTTCTGTTCCTATTTATTGATGACAGATTGACGTTGACAGCTGTCACTAAAGCAGATGAACATGTAATAAGTGATGCATTGGGACTATTGACTCATATATTCATATTTTTACTATAGGGATGGGAGACGTGGGAGGACCCCCGTCCGCAGACTGAGGGAGAGAGAGCCTTACTGTAGGTTATAGTGTGGATATGGACCAGGACTATGAAAGACGCCTGTTGAGGCAAATTAACCACCAGAATGTGCCAGAGGGCCATCTGTCCAAGGTATGAAAGATCGGGTGTGTATGCTGTGACTGTGATTGATTGTGACATCAATCACTATCAAAGTTTTCCATTAAAGATATAGTTCATATTTACTCACCATCATTCCAAGGCATGGCTTTCTTCTGCAAGTCACTAAAGAAGATATTTTAAAGAACGTTGGTAAAAAGCAACATTGAGTATTATTGCCTTGACAAATCCACTGGGAACATTCTCTAAATATTGTCGTATACGGGATTTGAATAACAAGATGGTACATAAATGATAGAACTAAGCAATGAACGGTGATTAACCATCTGTGATTTCTGGGATGGTTAAATAAGCTAGTGTCTTGAGTCACGTAATATCATGTAAAAACTATTATTTCCTTACACAATGTCTGTGTTGTTTTTCATGCAGTCAGGGTATGCATCATGCAGTCCCGTTACTGTCAAATCGGGAGACAGATTCATCCCCACCCGTGCCGGGAGCAACTGGAGCATAAACTTCCACTATGCCAATGTAAGGCGCCATTCATCTGGATTGCTTATAGACAAGTACATCAATCTCATTGCAGCACTGTAAACTCAGATTTGTTCAGATTCATTAATTGTTCGTTTATTTGAAGGAGAACTGTTGGTCACCCAATCAGAATCAGCGGTCAAAGGATGCCGGTACAGACACGGGGAAAGGTGAGGTTTAGATCTTCTTACTGTTCACAATGAAACTCATTAGCTGTAGCTGTTTGCAAGGATAATATACAAAGGATAACAGCAAGCAACGTACTAGATGTATTTCCAGGCACATTTATTTAAAATGCTTATAAATCGGAGTATGCAAAGACATATTACCTTTCACAGATGCTGTGGCGTATGCTGCACTGTTGAGGAATGAGCTGTTGGGAGCAGGAATTGAAACTGTGCATGACCCTCACACAGATGACCGTCGACACACCATACTCACACAAGACACACACAGCCTCTTCAGGGTGAGCCCAATGAACACAGCAACTATAGTGAACAGACTGTACTGTTAGCCATGCTTCAACTACTAATGTATTAAATACATTCAATAAAGGCAATGGCAGCGATACAAATGAACACTAAAGCACATTAGAAAACACTTTTATGTTCACTGAAAGTAATGCAGTAGTGCCATCTAGCTTTCTGAAACACTCATTTCAGGAAGAATGCTTAACCTACATTATTTTTAACATAGAGGGAAGACATGTTACAACAATTATTGTTTATTGAAGTATGAGTTTTCTAAAGGTATAAAGTTGGATTTTATTGTAAATGATATGGATGCTATATGAATAACATCTGTCTCTCTTAATTTCAGTACACCATCCACACAAAGAGAGTGCCTTTTGACAATGAGATCTCCCCATACTCCCTCTCACCTCTCAGTAATAAAAGGTATTGGTTCTGCACTCTTGATTCTGATCGAACTGAGGACAATACAGTTTTTGTCTGCATTTTATATCACAAAAAAATACAAAGCGGTCTTACTAAATTCATAATTATTTCACTTTTAAGTGTATTTGGTTTATGTCTGCAGTCACAAACTATTACGTTCACCTCGAAAGCCGGCACGCAAGATTTCAAAGATCCCATTTAAGGTTCTTGATGCACCAGAGTTGCAGGATGACTTCTACCTCAATCTGGTACACACTCTATTCATAGTGCTCTTTGTGTTTTACAGACTTATTCTTACTAAAGGTCCCTTCATTTATAGTGTATATTACTGCTGATGAATGTACAAACATATTGGGTCAAAATTATATTTGGGAACTAAATCCCCAATTACAAATGTATTGATATCATTGCAATGCTTATAGCAATGAGCAAAATAGCATTTATTTTAAAGAAGAATAGTATACTTTTCAGGATAAATAAGTTTATTAGATTTGAAAGGATAAGGCATAGCTATACTATACTTATATACGTATTTTAACACTGCACAAATGTTTGACCAGAATACAGCCAACAGAATATTAATCACAGAATCAAAATGTTAAAAAATGTACTATAGATTTAAGAAAACAAAACAAAACAAATTGTTTTAACCGGAAGTGCTGCTGGACCAGTGCTTCCAAAGTGGTCTATGGAAACACTATTTAGGGCTGTTTTGAATTTCTCTTATATAAAAGTTATTTTGTTTGCTATTATTCTTGTTCGATGTGTTCAGGTGGACTGGTCAGCTGGAAATCTCTTGAGTGTTGGTTTGGGGGCTTGTGTTTACCTGTGGAGTGCCTGCACCAGTCAGGTATAACAGCATCTATAAATGCAGAACGCTGAAATCTGAATTGATTGTTTAGGGTGTCAGTAATGCTCTTTTCACTTCTCTTTTCCCCTGCACAGGTGACAAGGTTGTGTGACTTATCTGTGGACGGAGACTCTGTGACATCGGTGTGTTGGAATGAAAGGGTCAGTATGAATTCAGCCTTATTAGCTTAATTCTACAGGGAGTTCTCTCTCAAATATGAATGTTACGTTTGAACTTGTTCTGATCATTTTTTGCCTACACACCACCCCAATCATTACTGTCATACCTGTGTATGTATACATTTTCGAATAAACCTCTACATGAATACGCTATTGCTTTTCATTTTTTGCTCATTGGACCATCAAAAACATACATTAAACAAAGAACTAAAGTCAAGTGTAGATATAAGGAGACCTGGAGGTGGGCTCCAAAAGACCCCTTTGGACACAAAATCAACCTTTTCTCTTAGGGAAGTTTGGTGGCTGTAGGGACCCATAAGGGATTCGTACAAATTTGGGATGCAGCCGGAGGAAGAAAGTTGATCAGTCTCGAGGGACATTCAGCACGCGTAGGTCTGTGTCACACAGCACTTGTATTTGCTCTTTTCATAATACAAAACTGCAATTTGTTATTATGTGATTTGGTAACATCAATAAGAGTCACGCTTCCTGCCTCCCAATCTTTTCTTCTCTCCAGGGGCTCTTGCCTGGAACGGGGAGCAGCTGTCGTCAGGTAGCCGGGACAGAGTGATTCTGCAGAGGGATGTAAGGACACCGCCCCCTGTGGAGAGACGCCTTCAAGGTCACAGGCAGGAAGTGTGTGGCCTGAAGTGGTCTCCTGACCATCAGCACCTTGCTTCTGGAGGAAACGATAACAAGGTGGGGGTATTGTGTGAGCTTTATTTGCAGTAAAGCTAAAGAAACGTATGAACATAATAAAACCAATTGTAATATATTTCCCGCTTCTGCTTTGCAGTTACTGGTGTGGAACAGTTCCAGTTTGCTGCCCGTCCAGCAGTACAGCGATCACCTGGCGGCAGTAAAGGCCATCGCTTGGTCTCCTCACCAGCACGGCTTGCTGGCCTCCGGAGGAGGAACGGCTGACCGCTGCCTTCGCTTCTGGAACACTCTAACCGGCCAGGCATTACAGAGTATAGATACCGGCTCGCAGGTCTGCAACCTCGCCTGGTCCAAACATGCCAACGAACTGGTGAGCATCCACACACACTCAGTCCATCACATCTCTTTCCAGTGCTGACTTTCTCACATAGTGTTTCACCTCCCTTAGGTCAGCACACATGGCTACTCCCAGAATCAGATCCTGGTGTGGAAATACCCATCACTCACACAGGTGACCAAGCTCACAGGACATTCGTACAGAGTGCTGTACTTGGTAAGCAGGCGGCTGAGTGTTTTTTAAAACAGGTGCTGTTGATTTGAATCTAATGCTTGTTTTTAAATATCCAATCAACATGAAGTGAATACACAAAGAATAGTTTAGATTAGTGAAAATTGTCTAGTGTCCTTAAAGGTCACTATGTGAGATGGTGGTCTAGTGGGTTAATCCACTGAACTGGTAAATCAAAACCCTGTAATAAGTGCACTGTAAGTCGCTTTGGATAAAAGCGTCTGCCAAATGACTAAATGTAAAATGTAAATGTAAAGGTCGTGTCAAACCCATGTTTTATATTGCAGTTTTTCGCAAGTTGTTTTCTGTGTTGGTGATTCACCTAAACCAGCTGTTACATGCACAAAGTGTGTCTGGTTCTCTACAGGCGGTGTCTCCAGATGGTGAGGCTATCGTAACAGGAGCAGGGGATGAGACGCTGAGGTTCTGGAACGTCTTCAGCAAAACACGCTGCACCAAGGTTCCACTATCTAATAACATCTCAAGGGTTTTGTGTTTAGACAGTGGTGCATTTCTTTTAGAAGATTTGTCCCATAGGTCTCCATGTGATTATATTACAGAGACATCCAAATATTTTTTGTCTTCAGTATGTATAAAATATAGTGTTCAAAAGGAATATAGTTAATGTGATGAACCTGTGGTTACTCTACAAATTTGAGGCCAACTGACATCCATTAAAAATTTAGCTCCTTTTAGCTCCCGTTTGGTTAAATGTAATTACAAAAACACCTAAGAAAGAAGGCATGTACAACTTTATTATTTGATTTGTAAATGCTGTGACAGTCTTTAGGTTACAGATGGCACCTTTTAAAATATTTGTTGATCTTTTAAATGTCCAAAAATATTTGAATTCAGTTTATATTGCAATTAAAAACATGAAAAACATTTTACATCGTGTTCACACACTGCTTTCCGTCTTTAGGAATCCAAATCAGTGTTGAACCTCTTCACCAGGATACGGTAAATAACAGCTGGAAGGAAACCATCCAATCACGTGAAAGAAAAGAAAGCCTTGAACTCGCTCTGTGTCTGTGCGTCAATTCTAGACCCTCCAGCAGAGGAAGACAAACCCCGGCATCACTCCAACTCTCACTTTTTTTACTATGCCCAGTCTTTCACTAAAGCTATATACCCAATGAATTAGGGCTCATTGTTTATGTTACAGTCTGGTCACTTCTTATTACTGTACATTGTGGATGTCCAAACAGATGTGCTATTGTATAAGTAGAAGTATTAATAGAGAAATTAACCTATTTGAGCTATATTGTCATATCATGTCAATAATCATGAGGTTATACAGAAATGGCTTGTTATGAGAATTTCAATATTTTATATATGTGTCTAAACAGATCGTGAAATCTGTGAGAAATAAATGCACTTAAACAATAGTTTTTGTCATGTTTTATGTGTGTATCTTGATAATATGAGAGAACATGAGATTTAAAGTGATACTTCTTTCCTCCGCAGAACACAAATGAAGATATTGAGAAAAATGTTTTTAACTGGACCCCATTCACTTGCATTGGTTTTGCGTCCATGCAATAGAAGTGAAGGGGGTCCAGTGCTGTTCAGTTACCAACTTTATTTAAAATATCTTGTTTTTTGTTCTGCGGTAGAAAGAAAGCCAATAAGATTTGAAATGACAAGAGGGTGAGTAAACAATGAGAGAATTTTCAGTTATGTATAGGTAATGTATATTAATTATTGATAACGTTTAGCATAGACCTTTAAGAGATTTGTTCAAAAATAAAAATTGCCAGTAGCATCTTATTCCAGATCAGAAGGTTTGGTTGAAAGCATTTTGGGATCAAGAGTAAGTTTGTGCCTGGTAAGGCACTGGCTTACCATATACATTTGCTGGCAGATGAACATATTATCCAATCATTTATTTTTCCAATCAAGTCCAACCCAGTTATTTCAATCATTCACAATGTGTCGTCAGTATGGCTGAATACTACATAATAGTACAATTTTATTTAGAAAGGTAATTCTTGTATCCTTTTAAACCCCCGTTGAACTGAAAACCGACTTTTAGGTTCAATAACTCTCTGCATACTCAGTGCCCTGTAGACCCCGAATTAACAGAGCAAACTCCTTCACAATGTCCTTCAATCGTCTCTTGTTCACTTGTTCCCTGTGTGGACAGATGAATATAGAAACGGATGCAAAGCGTTCAGAATGTGCAACAGCTATTATGAAATATTTCATATGCCAAATTTGCTACACCAGAACTGCTGTAATTTAACGGTTGTACCTGAGGATCTGCTGGCAGAATTGCTCCTTGTGCTCGGAGGTGAGATGTGAGCTTGGGAAGCCAGGAGGGAGAAGAACTTCTCTGAGCCACAGCGAGAGAACACTGGGACAGTTACAGCTCACTGAGAATAAGACCTCTGCAAAGTCCTCGGTTAGACTCTGTGGAGATTGACTTCCAATACACTGCATATGAGAATCAAACCTTTGGGTAGGTAATATCTATACAGTATTATAAATACATGTAAGCAAACGTTACCACAAAACTGTACATGCTAGATGCAAGTTTGTCCAATTTGCATGTACTGTTCCAACCATATTTGACAGCAGAACAATTTTTTTAAATTACGTGAAATATACGATGTCAGACTGAATTGCTGTTATTTCCTGTTTGTATATTTAACAGGTATCAATAAATACCCCAAAAAGCTATTAAAAAGAAATTAACAGTTTGATGGGATCTGACCTCCAGTAAGGTCTGAAGCAGCAGCTTCCCATCCTCTTGTAGCACCTCTCTCACTGCCGGGATATCCTCACAGTGAGAGACCAACTCCGACTGAAAACATCAGGATATTAATAAGATTATATGTTTAGTCAAGAATTAAGACCTAGTTTCCATAATTGATCTTCTATTACCTTCACTGTAGTGAAAGATACAGTCTCGAAGGTTTAATACAGAGATTACGTCCATCTTTAAATAGTAACATGTTGCCGGACTTACAAAAAGCAGACAGGTTGCCTTCAGTGTTGGAGTCTCAGGGAATTTGAATGACAAGATTCCTACGAAGTGAAAAGGTGTTTTAAGAGACTGAGGATAACTTTGAGAGACTAAATCAATGGACTATGTAGATTTTTTAGGATGTTGCTGATGTTATGCTTACCACAGTAGAAAACGGCTTTAATATCAAGTCTTTCTGTAACATAAACGTCAGGCTTTCTTCGCAAAACCTGAAAAGACATCAGAAAAACATTAAAACCCAGAAGGTTAAAAAGGGGAAGGGTCAATTTTAATAATGTTGGGGGTTTTTGGCATATTATATGAATCTACAGTGTGCTTATTGTAACAGTTACCAAATTTATGTAAATGCATGTAAATATATGCAGACTGGTGTAAGGTGATGCAAAAAGAGAAATATTTGTTGTGACAAATCTCAGCTAAAAATATCCAGACCTGAGCGTGAAGCTGCATAAATGACTCCACCACATCTGGATGATCTCTAGAGCCTGTGACAACATTTGTTAACAATACAAACTCGTACATAAATATAAATGAATTATAATAGAAAATAGTGTCTGAAAATGATTTAGTATATTGTCTTCAATCCTATGACTGGACATCTTAAATATAAAAGACACATATGTTGGTAAAATGTGGGAATCATTCTATTTTCTTACCAATCTGAAAAATCGACATGGTAATATTGGTGATAAGCTCCAGCAGATGAGTGATTGGAGAAAATAGATCTTTCTCGCAGCTAAATACGTCAACTAACTAGAGGGAAAATTAGATGTACAATAGTTAATAGGATTAGATTACAAAATTATCTTTGGGTTTGAGCACAATATAATCATTTCATTGTACCTGTTGTGTGACGTCTAAAACAGAGGATTGTGGGTTGGCATTGTATATCTGACCGATAAGCTCACAGAGTTGTGTCACCAGGGGCGAAAAGTCATGCATGAGGGTCTTCAGTGATTTTTCGAAAACTGCACACACTGCCTAAGTGTAAGTAACAGAGAACAAATCTCTTATACATCCATATATGCACACATATACAGTATATGTATACAGTCGACACAAACGCTGACCTTCACCACCTCTGGTGCATTGAGCCACTTGTTGACAATGGTATGGATCAAAGGAAAAATTTGCTGCAGGATAACCACCACCTGAGCGATCCCAAAACATCTATTAAAATACACTCTAAAAATCTGTTGCATGTATACATTTTGAGCAGTGGTTTATTTGAACTATTTGAACAGAGTACCGGGTTACATGGCTGTATTTGGCTCGTTCTCATGACATCCAGTCTTCCACTATGCTTATTTAAATCCAATGTGGAGAAGAGACTGGACAGGAGGCCAAGGATCTGGACAATAGCAAGTGTATTAGTAGAGCTGGGCTGAATCAGAAAGAGACAAAGAAAACCATTAGAAAGATACAATTTTTGCACCTCAACTTACATAGTGTCACTGTCAGGCGCTGTTGTTAGGAAACAGTTTACTCTTTGTATTTCTTGAAATTATAAACTTGTTTGACTTTTATTTAGTGAAGCGCAAAAAGTACTGATGTAATGGTTGGTTCAAAAGCGCCTCCTCACCGTCTCATCGGCCAGTTTCTCAAGCTGTTGGATTTGTGGGGTGACCAGAGAAAGCAGCTTCCCTGGAATGTCTTCACTCGGCAGGGATGACAGCAGAAAACCCAACGCCTGCATCAGCCACATACACTGTGTACTCTTAAAAAAAACATTTTTACTTTACTTATTATAAACTGCTAAAACAAACAGAATTCTCATTTTGCCTAAGGTTTGATATCATACAGTATGCTGTTCATTTTAAAGCATTAATATTATATGTATTACATGTACACATTATTACACATACACAATATACATGGATGATTTCAATTTTTTTTTAATAAAATAACAATAAATGTGAGTAAATGTTACCGAACCTAATAACACAGACACAGCTTGATCTTACTTTATGGATGTCTTTGACAAGGACTTCCTGCAATAAGAACACAATAGTGAGAGACATTATTTACAGGCAGTGGTTATACTGCTTTACTATTAAATGTCTTTAAATACCAGTGAGACACTCATGATGTCATCAGCGTGAGGATAAAGGTCATGTCGACATTCTCTGCAGATTCTCTTCAGAGCTGAGACACAAGCCACCGACAGCTCAGGATTGGGGAGAGCGTGTAAAACCACAGGCAGAACGCTCGCCAACATGAGCGAATGATCAGACAACCATTCAGCCAAAGAACCTAGAACACATAAACAACAACAGAACCAATGAACCACCACAAAGACTTATTTTGGGAAATGCATGCGATTCTATAAAGAGCAGACGTTTTCTGTCCCCAAGGATGGGTTAGCATTAAAACATCTTAAAAGGAATAATAAGTGTACCAATGGTGTACATGATGGTCTCGGCCAGCTGAATACTGTTGGCTGTGATCAGCGGAATCAGTCCGATCAGTCCTGGAATGACGTCTGAGTAACTGACATCTACTGTCTCAGAAATGGATTGAAAGCCAAACAACAGTGCCTCTATATCCTCCAAGAGAGCGAGAGAGACATGCCATACACATATTATTCAATATATACTTGTATATAATATAATATATAAAATATACATTCTGTTTATATGTAGAGTAACATTAGGACTGACCTGCCATGAGGAGGGGTGTGCTGTATCCGTCAAAAGAGCGCCTAGCTTATCATACAGGTTTCTGAGAAGCTCAGGGCCCAGAAGCTCATATACACACATCAGAGTATCTGAGATGTCCACCCTAAAATCCGGTCAAACATGATTTGATTTTAAACATGATTTGATGAATGATTTTAAGTGAGAACACAACAACTTAAGAAGGCTCTGACAACACCCACATGATGTCAATTTTGCACTTCAGAAAATAAATAAAACCTGTAGGTTCTGAACTGCTCCTTGTCATCTGCAGACCATGTCATGTATTCCTCATCAGTAGGAAAACAAGCTTTCTGGAGAAGAACATCCACCAGCTGGAAGTACACAGGTCTGTAGATCTGCAGATAGAGCGTCTGCCTTTCAGCATCTAATGATGTAATATCATCCTGAAACACAAAGAAAGCAAACATGTCACCAACAGATACAATACAGCACACGTCAACTTTCAAAAATGTCCTCATAGAACCAGTAAATCAAAGCAAATGTTCCTCGTACACAATGGGTAAAGCACTGCGCTTAAGACATCAAGCTCAGAAATTGGAGATGAATGTAAGTCACTTTCAGTAAAAAAACACTGTTGGGATCTTTCTCACCTGCAGGGTGTACCAGAACGTGAGCGTGAGAGAGCTGGAAGTCTCATCCACAGGATAGTGTCCTGGTATCCCAGTACAGGAGAGAATCATGTTAACCAGAGCCTGAAAGCACTGCCAGTGATCCACCTGCTCCAGAAGAGTCCTGGGAAATCGAGGAAAAGGGAAGATGAAAATAGTTTTGTCAAATATTTAAGGCCCTGAGGCAGTCGAATGAAAAATGTGCCTGCTCATTGAGCCTGGCTTACTGTGTGTCAAGAAAGGCTGTTATTAATGAGAGAATAATGAGGTTAATGAGTCATTGTGTCTAACCTGCAATGAGTTTCTCCTAAAGCGACAGCAATGCGACAGATTCCATGTAAGGTCTCCATGTCTCCATCCTGCACAGCTTTCTTCTGCTGTTCCTGAAGCCCGAGCACCTGGGGCACAATCTTCAACAGACTATCTGCAAACCTTCACATGAACACAAACCTCAGTGCACCGGCATGAGTAAAGAAAGGACTCAAAATGTATCAGAATGTATCTCATAATTAATCGTAACGATCAATATAATACATTAGTAATGTGAAACCTCAAATAAAAACTTACTTGCACAAGTTTAATAATGTTATTCAGTTACTATGAAAAACGTTTATTTATTTGTTTCAACCCTGGTTTTTAACGTATGGTTTTTACAGATTTTAAAGGAGCTTAAAGATATTCACCTATCTGTAAATATACAGCTTATTGCACAATTTTCACGTTTGTTTATTCCTCATGGAACGTACTATCTTAATAGAGGTGTAATATATCAATGTTGCACATATCATGATACAAACAATTTGGATATTTATCTTTATGATATAAAGTCGTATGCCTTTGACAACATGTGACATATCTAACGTTTTAAAGTTTAACAATGTTGAATTTTTTGCTTTTACTGCTTAAGGATTTATCTTTCTCAATTTAATTTTTATGTTAATATGCAATTTGTTTCTCAGTTTCAGATCTATTCAGTTCAAATAAACCTTTAATTCTTTAATTAGAAATTGTTTTGGAAATGAATCAGTTATTTCATGTTTACATTTTATATACATGATACAATCATAATCTGAACCCAGTTTTGTGTATCAAACAAGCTCATCAGCTATATATGTTAATATTGACGTTTTTATGTAGGTAATACATGAAGCAGTTATTGACATAGACAGATAACTGTTTTTTTATCTTGTTTTTTTATTGTGCATTCCAATTAATATCAATCAAACTACAATTGGGTTGTTCTGATTAAGTAAGACTAACTCAAAAGTACAGCTTTTTTTTATTGTGTAAGCAACTTACACAATAAAACACAATAAAAAAACTGATAAAAAAAAAGACGGAGTTATCTGTTTTGCAATTGAACTCTTTACATGATCGTTGTGTATTGCTTTGACACATTTGTCTAATCATCAGTGTTTATGAGCAGTGGTGTATTTCACCTCTGGCAATCAGGCTGTGAGATGATGCTGACAATGGTCTCCACAGCCGTATCAAACAGCTCAGAGTCCTTCAGCAGGGTAAAGCAACTCTGCAACACCCCTTCGCTGTCTTTTAAACTGATATCCAGCGTGAGCCACGATGACACACATCTCAGCACGCGCTCTCTAACCTGACCAGGTGCGTCAGCCCTCTGCAGTAGCTGCTGAAGTAGGGGGCAGACCGAGCACCACTCCACAGCTAGGGCGCTTTTTACCTGGGAACGCCGAGAGCCTGGGATCCTGCTACTTAGAAGCTCCTCGGGCAGAACCACAAGGATCTCTAGGAGAGCGAGGCATCGGGTTTGATCGTCAGCCTCTGTCACGCCCTCCCCTGTTTGGAAAGCACGTAGAAGATCTCGGACTGCAGTTGGCCAAGCTTCTGGTAAAATATGAAAGACCAAAGAGGCCAAAGCAACACAGAGTCTGGTGAGCACCATCTTGGGTCCCGAAGCAAACTGGATGACCTGTGCGATGAGTTGAGAGCGGAGGGTGTCCAGCTGACCAGAGGGAAGGTCAGACCAATGTTTGGAGATCTTAACATGCAACGTGCTGGCTCCAAAAAACTGTATCTCAGGAACCTAATGTGAGGATCAGAATAAATAATAATCTTTCATGGTGACTATCCTACCTCAGTAGCTTTCTAGTTGAATGATGTAGGTAAGGTGCCTTCTCAAAAAACATTTTATGTTTGTAGGGAAGTAATAATATTGTCAATATTAAATAGCAAATAGCAAAATAGTCTCAGTATTATCGTGATCACATGACTGTATGAAATTATATGTCTTTCGGGCCTTTAACATGGAGGTAATATCTATTATATTGTTTAATATTCTCTGTCAAAATGCAGCTGGTGCAGTTTTTTTATTTTATAGTAGGGAGTTTTAAGTCATTTGACCTATCTCATGCAATACATCATAACTCAAAGCAACAGTTATGATTAGAGGATGAAGAAGAGAGGACAGGGTAATACATGATTAGGTGCATCAATGCAATGTTCAATAATTGTCTATTAAACACTAAAGGCACTTTTTCCAAGTCTTCATTTGTCTTTGTAAATATCGCAATAACTATTGTTCTGATGTATTATCGTACTGTGAGATTTTGAAATCGTTACCTCCCTAATATTTTGTACATTTATTTTAATGCAAAACACCTGACCAAATACTAAATATGTTTTGCCTAAAAAGGGCACTAGTCTGCTATCTGTAAATGCAATTTGATTTAAAAACTGCAGGAACCTTCAAACATTTTAATGTTGCATAAGTGCCCAAAGACTTTATGGGACACTGTAACTGCTCGTCACCTTGTCTGGTTGGAGTAAAGCCCAGCAGAAGTGCCATGCCTGTGATGATGCCTGGGCCTGTGTTAGCCACTTCTGAGCTACATTCTTCTGGCTCATATCAGGATCATAATAGAGTTGCCGAAGAGCCTAAATTATAAAGATCAAGAGAAACCAAAGTTTATTTCAACAGCAACATGTCTCATTCTTTACAAAAAATAACTGCATACATAACATTTTTGGGTCTTCACTGAACGCATTGATAAAATAGCCGGACACAATGAGGGAGGCATAAAATAACCCAGCAACCAAACTCTGTTGAGTTATTATTAGAACACGACTGCTTACTGAGGTTATCAAGTTACTTATCACTTCCAGCAGCTTTATATTGTACTTAACTTCACAAACTGACCAAGACTTACACCTAAAAATTCAGAATCAGAGGCTTTGTCAGTGGAATTATGGGAAGGTGGAGTTAGACTGTACACTGTTTACCATAAGCCCAGAATCAACCTGATGAAATTTACTTCTACTGAATCTCAGATGTTTTAAATCAGGCCCCTATACTGCCCATAAAGACCAAAAATATATAGGGGTATCACACATTGTCCTAAACCTGGAACACATCTTAAAGCATAGTTTTAAACACAAATAAATTATTATCCATATAACAGTGGACTTGACATTTCAAGTAAACAATTTCTTCTAAATCTTCCAAAAATATAAGTTTAGGATAAGGATGTATACGTTTATATAGATTTCAATATAAAACCAACATCAAATAAAAAACATCACTAGTTGACCAACATTGTTGCGTTTGGCCAATTGTCCGATTACTCACCCTTTCGACTGCTTCTACAGTAAACTCCTCTGCAACAACTGACTCCATAGTCAATCCTCATAAGATCCGACTTACCTTCTTTCTGTGCTCTGAAACAGACAGAAATCATTGATCACATGTGAGAGTGTTTGTTGTGTCATATTTCTGTGCGCGCGCAAGGGGCAGATCTTACTGACGGTCCTGCAAAATGCTGTACACGTGGGTAGTACTAAACAACCGCTGACGGAATAGCACACGTCACATCATAACAGACTGAATCGACTCACATATGATCACTTATATTTTTCACAATCGATTCGACTTTTACGCATTATGTTCTCTAAATAAACAGCGTGTAATTTCACAATACTGCTACGTCTCCGAGTAGATAACCACACCCCGGACCCTTCGAGATATTTTTAGCGCTGATGATGTCCGCTGTCATCTAACGTAACGGAAAGATCGTCCCGGGAATCAAACGAGAGCGAGCATACGTACCCGTGCGCGCCCGCATTGAGGATCGCTTTATTTACCATGAAGACGGAACGGGGTTTTATAATATGGACAGCGATGCTCCTTTATGGGTTATCTGTTATAAAAGGTGAGCATTACTTATTCATCCGCATGATGTTATACTGTACTGTATTGTATTTTACTGTGGTATCTATCTATCTATCTATCTATCTATCTATCTATCTATCTATCTATCTATCTATCTATCTATCTATCTATCTATCTATCCAGGGGCGTAGCAAGCTTTTCAAAAGTGCGGGGGATGGATGTGTTTTGTTTGTAAACAATGAAAACGTTGAACGTAATGACAGAAAGGTACAAAAGGTATAACATACAAGATATAAAAAGCTTCCCATTTAAATGTGTGATACTAGTAAAGTATAAAAACACATTCGGAACACACAGAAAATAAGTCAAAACTCTGTTGTGAAAATACACAACCTTGCTAATGAATCAGAAAAACTTTAATAATCACAGGGGGGAAGACAGTGGAAAGCTTGATAGTGACATTGGTCTGACAGGACTGTGACCGCTAAAGTTTGCTTACTTGCACCTTAAAAAGGGGAGATATAAAAAAACGCCCACACAAAGCTTTTTCTCTGGTGGTATAAATAATGTAACAATTTTCTGTTTTTAAACATTAAAATAATATACACTTTTCGTTCATAGTTCTTCAACAGGTACAATCAAACATAATAGGTAAGTATCCACAAAAGTATTCAGCTAAACAAAAAAAGCAATGTTCAAAATATCAAAATCAATAAACCCATAAATACAGTGCTTAACAAGGACAATTTGTCCCTCCTCCTCGTCAATTCCCTGCCTTCTTCATCACAGTTACTTTATACATTGCATGCCACATAAATAACCCAATTTAGCTATTTCTGAACAATATCCCAATTTCCAATTAGCATTAGTCTAAAAACTAAATATAATTCAGAAAACACTCGACATATCAACAAAACATAAACAGAACATCTCCCCAAACACATATCAAGGTTATTTAAAAACTTTGAAAGCATAAACACTCATTCAAAGTCGCTGGAAAAGGAAGACGTAAATAACCATAACCGTTCCCGCCTCCTCAGCACGAGCTAACCGATAAATCTAACACACCAAGAGAGGCGGGACTTAAGGCAGAACAGCCAATCATCATCCGGTCACACTCAAAGCCGGTGTTCTGATTGAGTGGGAGGGGAGAGGAGAGGAAGCAGCCGCATCGAGCGCAGACACAGAGCGGACAGAGAAACGCTGGAGTGACTGCTGTAAGGCGTTTTGTAAAAACTGCTGAAAAACTGCAAAAAAAGTGCGGGTGTTTAACCCTTTCACCGGGAAAAGTGTGGGTGTTAAAACACCCACATCCCCCACGGTTGCGACGCCCCTGTATCTATCTATCTATCTATCTATCTATCTATCTATCTATCTATCTATCTATCTATCTATCTATCTATCTATCAAAATCTGAAAGAAAATGTTATAATTAAACAAATGGTAACGTTAATGGTAACACATTGCTCAAATAATAAGTCAAAGGTAGTAGTCAGTATATCAGCTTCTTTTGAAAAATATTAGCACTTTTTTGTTAATATCAATACTTTTTGCTTGGACATTTTTTTATTATTTCCATATAGAGGAAGTGTAAGTTTCATTTGTGAAGTGAAATTCTTCAAGCTTGTTTTCAAGCTTTGCTTCAACCTAAAGTACTTGTTAAAGAGCAAGAAGAGGGCTGTACATTAATTAATGAGATAAGACAGTTTTATACAGTCTATGGTTAAAGCTCATCGTTTCCCCATTTCCTTTCTTTTGTCTCCTCAAAGACCTGTGCATGTGCTGGGGATAAAATTTCTTTTGATCTGTTTTTTGTTCTCTGCACCCTGACACATAAAGGTCACAAGTGCTTTGTTCTGTGGATTCACTGTGTGACCGTTACTCGACTGTACAGATCCTGTCAGATTCAGCCGGAGAATGCAGGATTCTTCCTGTGGCCTCACCAGAATCAAATAAACATATTTTATAGCATATTTTTTCGTTTTTCCTTTTAAAAGATTCTTATTACTTGGTGCTGTCGAAAAAAATGCTGGTGCTGTCGAAAAAAGATGTTTAATTATTATTTTTGTATTAATTTTGAATTCAACACCCTTGCATGCAATGTTTTAATGCAGATATTCTCTATTTCTCCCCAAGGTCAAACATCAAACGTTCCCCCAGATGTGAGCTCCATCACTGCTCTTAATGAAGTCATTCCTACTGATCATGTGACTTTAAAAAGTGTTTATTTGGAATCACAATCTTTAGCCTATCAAAATAGCTCCCTGTCTCCTTCTCCAAAACCTGAGATCACACCTACGGCTTCTCCTCCATCACGAGCAAACAGCGAGACTGCAGTGCACGGTAACATCTCTGCATCACAAACACCTGAGCTGGAAGATGTCACCACCCTCATGATGGAGGCAGCCTCAGCACCAGGCAAGAATAATATAATTAAACCTAATCTGATTCCAAAGACTATCTGTCATTTATTAGTCTAACTAGGGATTGCAAACAAATGTATTATCCATCATCCTGAGAAAAACAACATTGGCAAAGTAAAGCTGCATATCTGGTGATTTATAAAGAGTCCGGAACATGATTTTTACAGTGTGTATATTGCTTTTTCATTAAAAGATTGTAAGGTGGCAACAACAAACAAATGTTTAAACTCTTGGTAGATCGCCGCAAAGGATCAATAACTATTAAGGTTGAGTTGTTTTAATATTATTTAATACAATAAATATACAATAAAATATTCATATAAATTAATATTCATATAAATTATATTAAATATTGCTATATTATAACCAAACATAGACCAGAAGTTAACTTTGTGCCAGGCATGTGCGTCCGATGAAACCGTTTATACACTTGAATAACCCTGAACATGTGAGGCTCTCCAGGAAAGTGCTGGTCCACATTCCACCCACTTTATCTAATGTCTGTCCACAGTAATAGCTGCTAGTGGGTGTAACATTTTGCAGCATGACTGTGTTTGTAAATAATATCCCTCTCCTATGAAGTCATTACTCTAGGAACATGTCTATTTTAAGGGCAGTTGCAGATATGGTTGTTGTGTTAGTTTTCTGCCCTCACACACATTAATTTGCCTGTTAAAAACATCTTATGAGTTATGAACTTGACTGATACCTCATGCGGAGCTCTTACAATTAATAATACTATAATAATTTTTTCTAGCAAAATTTTAACAAAGGTGCTTTCTTTACACACACCTCATTGCATGGTAAATTCATCAAGAGAAAGAAAGGCTGATAAAAGGAGAGGATGCATTAGTGCTAATTCTATAATTATATAGTCTTAAAGAAAGCATAACTTTTCTTCACACTGATTCCCTTATTTCTATTTTTTCCATTCAGCTTCTTCTGCAAGCAGCTCATCACTCTCTCAAGTGGAGAGCACTTTTTCAGAATCATTAGTCACCACAGCTCCTGCAACATCCATCAATTCAAGTGAAGGACGTCAGATGTTTTCTCTAACCAGTAGTGTGGTGCAGAAGACACAAACAGCTGTACCAGTCACAACCTCTTACCCAGCATCTCAGTTTGCTCTGACTGGGAGTTCAAAGGTCACTGGCCCTGCTCCACTGGAAGATGAACCTTCTGAATTGGATGTAGGGGATGAAGGTATGAGAGTTGCTGCCATGTTGAATGTGATGCTCCTGAAATAAGAATAGAAAGATACTAGATACATGCTACAAAAATAAAACATACAAGGTAGTATCCAATCACATACACAAATGGTTGGCCAACGCATTACAATCATGCAGTACAGCATTGGATGTTTGAAGAGTACGTTCCCCGCGCTCCCATTTTTCAACCTTTAGGTAGTGTGTTATGTTGCTGTTAGAGCATAAATAATAACTGCAAAATGACAAATCTAAAAGTTCAGTGCCAAGCGCGTTATTGTCTCTAACATAATCCGCTTTTCAAGGACTACAGAGAACGGCTGGATCGGACTACAGCCCTCTACTTCCCGGGTACATGATGTCACTATTCCAAATGCTTTTAATAACCTCCGCCAACAGGAATACACCAAAAAGGGGCGGGGTCTTCCTTAGAGAAGAGGGAAAGCAGCTGGAGTAGTGTTCGGTTATCAGAGACCGTAACATTTGACTGAGCTACGCGCAAAACTACTTTCACTTTCATCACAGTCCTACAGGTGATAATGAATTAAGCTACACACATTCTAAGATAACCAACGGTCAAATAAGAGCTTCCATGACTTTAACATCGGCTGTGAAAGCTGTTCTGTGTAATAAACTGATATTGTGTGTGTGCGCGCTTACCTCTTAAACATTTCTATGAAACATCCTATGAAGTCCTGCTTGCAACTGTCTTCAAGTCAATCTGCTTGTTTTATTATCCAACTCGGTTCCAATATAAGAAATCAAAACTAGCGCTTCTGTTATTAGTGTTAATTAATATAACCTGTCTGACGCCATTAGGTCTGGTGTCATTCCCCTCGCCATAGTAGGAAAAAAACTATATTTTACATAGATTGACGTTTGTTCATGCACCAATAGACCTCCGTTAAACTTCGATTGATCCGCATGTTTTAACTGATAAAGTGAAGTTGACACTATTGTTACTGTTTATTGCTAAAAGCCAAAGTTTGTGAATACACGTGAGTGGGGCACTGACCAATCACAACAGCCTGAGAAAAGGAAGCCAAAGACGAAAGACCTGGTCATCTTTACCAATCTGAGCGTTTCGGAAGGAGGGACTTTATATAGACCGGAAAAGCTCCAGTCGATTAGTTAGAAGTGGCACAGCGATGAACAATAGACTTGAAATATGTGAATTCTTTTTTAAAATTACAAACATGAACATCCATTGTTAAACACCCAAAAAACATAATCAAAGCCTCTAAAACAGCCAAAGACTGGGTCCTTAAAGTGTTATTCGATTTAAACATGCTTTCTTAAAACTGTTGCTTTAACATAACAGCAGATCATCTAAAAGAAATAACTTCAGGGCAGTTTACAGTAATGCTTTATTTGCATTGTTTTAGGATTTGCAACTCCTAACATAAAATAAGACTGCTATCTAGAACCATTTTCAAAATGTCAGTATAAAAAAGTTTTTAATGTTTGATCCATTTTGAGGCTTATATAACAAAAGGAGCCTATGTTCAAGAGTCAGTCTTGTAAGCACAGTGACAATAGATAATTTGATTTCTTTCCCAATATCTAGTAGAATCTGTGGTGCATTGTGTACCTTCAGTACTTGATGTTCCTTCCGTTGTATTAGGTCCTCCTAGTGATAATGTATTTTTAATTTCTCTCACCAATGTTTCAGATTCAGGCAAAGTTCCACATCGTCCAGCCTCCCCGCTAGATCCCCTGCTCGCTGCTCTGGTCTCCATTTTCATTATTTGCACCGCTATGGTGTCAGCAATCCTTTTCCTCAGGTTCCGCCAAAGGAATGAGCATCCAGAGTTTCATCGGCTTCAAGACCTTCCTATGGTGAGTCTCAGAACTAAATTATACCTCTAAGATATCACCATATTCCTGTGCATACCATTTGAAATTAAAGTAATGAAAATTGTGTTGAAAACTATCACATTCTTAAACTCATTGTCTCTTTAACAGGATGATCTCCTTGAAGACACCCCATTGTCAAGATACAGCTATTAGTAGGAGAGAACTTAGGGACACTGATTTATTATATAGTATGGTCGCTCAGGCACCCTGTAGAGTAATTCAGTAAATGTAAATCAGTTTTTCTTAAATGATCCACTACTGATCTATGATCAGACGTGTTTAATGCTTCTCAGGTGGTATGTGTTGTGCAAATAATGCTAGTCATAAAATGCCTTAATGCTAAAATTTGGTATCATAATATAAAAAAAGACAGAACAGGATGGAACATATTTACAGGAATTATGCTGAAAACTGATAAAGGTGTAAATATATGCTGATAGTGATAGAAAATTAAAAAACTTAATAATAAACCTAAATCAAAAATAGGCATAGTCCTTTAATTTCCTGCCAACCAATCAGAAGTGGTAGCCCTCAGCAATATCACAAGGTTTGGAATTACAGAAATTGCCAAAAATGTGATATTTATGGAAGTTGTGATCAAAACATGAAATATTAATCAACAGTTCTCTTCTTCACATTTGTCAGAAGCTACAGTACGGTTGATTGCATAGACATTTACAACTTTGGTGAATTCATTTATTTTTTAGACAGATCTACACAAGGATGCCAGGATTCAAGAAAAATGTCTTTGAACTATTGCAGTCTTAGAGCTATGTTGTAGTGCAGTGTGCAAAACAGAATCAATTTATTAAAATTGTTTGACATTGTTCAGAATGAGTAAAATGTGGGGGTCAAACTGAATTGTGGTCTTGATATTACTGATAAAGTTTATTAGATCTTATAAAGGTTTAAAGTAGTTCAAATAACTCGACATTAATTTTAGCATAATTACTGATGTTTACTCTGGTATTTGTGGTAAATCTAGTGCCTAATGTACTTTGTGCCAAAACTAATTTACGGTAATATATATTGCACTGTTGTGTTGTTGAGATTAACTTGTTAAATCTCTAGTAAAATGTTTGTAATAAAAAAGGAAAGACTTTTTTGTGAGGCCTCATTTAATATCAGATTTAAGTTCAACAATGTGAAAATCCTCATTGGGTGAAAGTTATGGTACAGTATACAAAACTATTTACAAAGGTCTATATTTAAAAATACACAATGTTTTTATTGTTTTCTTACATATTCTTCCAAAATAATGAAATAAAAAACAACTCATTGCATAAAACCTTAAACCTTATTGCATAAAACTAACATAATGCCCGCCCTTAATTGTATCTCATTAGAGATGAAAAATGTGAATATTGCATCACACACTTATGTCTAAAATAGTTACACAACAAAGAGAAAAATGACTTTGTGAATTTTGTAATCAAAACAGAAAAACATTTTAAAAAGCTACCATTACAAACATTTTGGAAAAAGTCCACATATCAACAATAAGATTTAAATTCATCATAGAGTATAAAATATCAAACTAACAAACCACATACAAAACCTTGTCAAACAGTGAATAATATAAACAACTGAAGAACACAGCTGTTCTCATTAAACACTGATTTAATAACACAAGTAAATATGTATTTTTTACCAGTTTTGTAGAGAATAATGGCAGATGACAACCAGCTTTCAATCGATCAGTGGTTGTATCTGTGAAATTATGATGTCACCATACGGCTCATCCTGTTGCACTGTGACCTGTTTTGCAGCTGTTCTCTCTGTCAACACAACACCAGTTTAGAATAGCTTTTTATTTTTTAATATATTAAAGATAGAACCTAAAAAAGAAATGTAAAGCATTCTTTAACATTAATTACTACCCAAAATGTGTGTTTGAAGGGAGGTGGTATGAATGTTCATTTTTATTACCTAGTAGTCTCCAGAAGTGTTGGGCAACAACTCTGCGGCTGGCCTGAGGGGGCAGCAGAGAGTGAAAGGTAACCGACGCTTCTGAAGGAGCCAGTGGCCTTTAAAAGTAAAAAATGAGGACAATAAAAATCTTTACAGAGTCACAATTCATTATATTAATACAATGACCCTATGGACAAAAAAGAGACAAATGCTTTAAGTATTGTCAAATTAGCATTATGCTATTTAAAACAATGGTGTATAAAACTTTTGCCAAAATGATGCAGCCAATTTTAGCTCATACCTAGTCTCATCGATATCCATTGTAATCTGTTCCATTTCAGGAATCCTCTCTTCTGGGATGTCCTCTAGAGTATACGGAACCGGTAGAACAGGTGATCTAAACCCATATGAAAGCACATTGCAGAATTGTTGAGCACCACCGAATTGTGCAGGAGATTAATAGGAACCTCTCTTTTCGGCAGTATCGACAAATCTCTTTAACATCTTGTCACTCTACTCTCACCGTCTAATTTCAGGAGTCTCGATTGGAGAAAAATCCCTGTCGGTTGTCTCAAGGACCCCCGAAGAGGCTGCAGATTTAATGAAATGTGAAAACTGATTCAATACAGAAACAAAACTTTAAACTCTTTTTAATCTACAGTGTACATTATATTATTAAATGGATGTTAAATTCATCATTTTACCAGGTGTTTCTTGCAGGAATAGGCCAGACTCCACCATTTCTCTGGGAATCTGCAGTTGTTAAGATTTAGTTTAGAAATGTTCAGTCATTTAAAGAAAATAGAGAGGTTGAATTTCAAAGTAAGGTGCTTGCCACATGAAGAACTAATTGACTTGTTGCTAGACTGTTCTGGTTGTTTGATAGGGTGTTGCTAGGTGGTTGCCAGAGTGTTACGCATGGATATCAATATACTACTAGAGTGTTCTAACCTCTTTTGAGCTGAGCTCTCTCTCCTGTTCTACCTCTCGTGGTTCTTCTCTTTGTTCCTCTCTCTCTGGTATCTCTGCTTCTGGAACAGACCAACGCCGTCTGGATGGAAGAATGGGCTTTGTGACTGCTGCCTGTTTCCACAGCGCCAGGATTTCAGGTGGAAGGCCTGAAAAAGCATAATACTGTCAATATAATAACCTGAGATAGGTGAATGCATCTCATAAAACTGTATGCATTGTACTTTATGCACAATTATGCATAAATTAAGATTGTTTTGAAAATAAACAACTCATCAATTACAATAATGAAAATGATTTGATTTAAATTATGAAAGTACATTAGAAGATAACAATTACGGCAATGGGAATGTTTTTTGAATTACAGTAATGAAAATGTGATTTTTACATTAATATGAAAATTTTGCACGATTTTCTTAGGGTCATACATAGAGATTTTCCCACAAACTTACTCATGCAGGGGTTCCCGAGCAGTTTTTTAGGATCAGTTTGTTTAACAGGCAGTTTGACCAGAACATCCGCCTAAGAGAAACATTGTGATCAGCCATGTTTTACTGTTATGTGCCAAATGATGCTAAGTATACAAAGACACAGATCAGAGTTTCATACCAATGCCCTGGTTTCAGTCTCTACATCATTAATCTGTGCCCTCATTTCCTCCTGAGAAATCTGGGTATCTTTATCAATGAAGAGCAGCTGCCTCCTCCTCTTTCTCTGCACTTCAGGGTATTCAGGACTTACTGCTGCAAGCTGCGTGGGGACATACAGTATAGAGAGATTTGTTGACAGTTCCATGTAAAATGATTAAAGGTGCACTCAGTCATTTTTTGGATCTCCTATAATAGCTGATAGTGGACGTCTACCTGAAAGAATAAGATAAAGTCTACCTGCAGCATAAGACAAAGAGTTAAAAGTTACTGATGCTATTTACAGTTAGCCATGATCATGTGATCTAAGTGTGTTTACTGTATTGTAAATAAGTGGACAATTACCAACTGCACCTTTAAAACAATGTTTTGGTGTGAAAAGTAGAGATGCTTTAAACCTCAAGACTAGGGCTTCTTTCTCTGACCCCCTCATCTCTCCTGGGCTCGATGCCATTTTCCTCTTCCTCGCCAAGTGGAGGGGATGGTATGGGTAGATGCACAGGCTCTGGGGTCTTTTCTCTTTCTTCCAACACAGGCATCTCCATGGGCAGCCCCAAATCATCCTCAGGTAACAGGACAACATCCCTGCTTGATACGCCGGTGATTTGTTCCCTAAGAAATGATTTCCCTATTTCAGTGCCATCTTATAGAATAAAGCTACTACATAAACTAATTTCAAAGTTTAAACTTAACTAGAAATACACTTTTCTTTTTATCTTAAATTTCCAGAAAGGCACTAATCTTACTTGAAATGAAGGTTGTATTATGAAACATGTCATTCGCTAAACATACAGGTCTAAAGAAACTGATGGCGTTATTTCTCTTTCCAGCACTGCTCTCTCTTGCTCTCTCTCCTCAGGAACCTCCGGCTCTCTGACCTTCTCTGCCTCAATCTTTATTTGCATTCTCTCCTCAGGAACCTCTGGCTCTCTGACCTCTTCGGGCTCTTTTTCTATTTGCTCTCCCTGTCTTTCTGTCTCCTGCTGTCTCTCTTCCTCACCTGCAGAAAAGAATCCTGTTCTTAAGCCGAAAATAACTCATTATCTCTTTGTTAAAAAAACATGACAGAAACCACACATCGCAGACAGAAAATTATTCAGTATTGACAAATACCAAATTGTTCACCTTCAGGAAAGTAATCTGGCTGTTCCAGCAATAAATCGATTATGCCAGATTCCTGTAGTTCTTCTCCTTCAAACTAAGGACATATTGAGATTGTTTTCTCAATTATGTGGCAATCGAAAGACCTACAATGTACATAATCTTCCCAGACCTTTCATCATTTGTTTCCCTTTTTGTACTTTTTTATACCTCTGGTTCAGGCAATGTAACTGGTTCTCTTTCAGTCAGGGTGATGGACTCCTGGCTGGCTGTGATGCCTATAGAAATAAAGATGATTCACAAATATATGAGCACTCCCTCGATCTTTACAGCCATCTAAATCTTATCAAAGGTGAAAATAATATGTGAAATTCTATCATGTGGAGCTCAAAAGCAGAGGATATGGCGTTGTTTGTTGCTATGGCAATACATCTCAGTTCAGGATTAACTATCATGTCTTTTTACCATCTGAAGGTGGAGTTGGTTCTCTTGTGGGTGAGGCACGCTCTGGTAAAACCTCCTCCATTCTCTGAGCCAACTGCAAACCAAGGGATACATTGGCAAAATGATCCAGGTTATTGACACAAACATCTCCTGAAAGTGTGTATTGCATTTTTTAATTCACAGTTGTCTCTACCTGAATGAGGCTGCTTGGGCTTGGCAAGCCATACCCAGTATCCATAACTCCAAAGAAGGGATCCCTCGCCCATTCTGTCTCATCTAATAGCGCAAGAGCATCAGGGATCATGTGACTTTGCCTAAAGGTAAATAGGAGGACCGTGAAGAGAAGACTTTCATTTCTCTAAGAATCTTAAACATAAAATTTCAAGATCATAATGTAAATTTACATTATTTGAGACGTGGTATCATGCTAAGAAATAGTGTCCGACCTGGTGTCTTGATCCATCAAATCAATGTTTGGCTTTTGGCCTAGGCGGTGCAGTTTATCAATTGCCCCCTGGGTATCCTCTGAGAAAACATTCATTACAAAAAGAAAAACATCAATCATCACTAAATGCTACATATTATCATTCACTTTACCCAAGACCCCACCCAATGAATGCACTACAGTGGATACTTCTTAAACAAACAGCTACGTGTTACATTACATGCATCGAGTTTCCGTATTTCTCAAAGTGTTCCTTGAAGTTACAAAATGACTATAGTGGACAAATGGACACATTCACTCTCTAGCATACCAACCTAACAAAAAGTCACACTGTCTGTGATAGACAAGCACCACTCCATACTGCAGCTGAGAGGAGAGATACAGAGAGAACCGAGGGCGGGGCAGTCCTGCTGCTGGAGGTGGGACTCTGACTAGAACGTAATCCAAGATGTCACAGCTGTGAATCACATCAAGATTCATGTCAAATTCATAAAAACAATTCTAAATCTTTAATACTTGAAGCATTCATCAGAAAAAACAGACCTCTCAAAATGGAGGAAATGTCTGTTCTTAATGTGGATACCCAAGCACCAAAGTACAGATTTTACATTTATTCGATTTGTTTGATTTTATTTTCACTTAACAACTTTTTTTACTTTACATAAAATATACCAACCAGGTGCGCTGAACATTAACTTTAAGCAGATCCCGTCGACTGATCTTTCTTCCTTTTGTAGCAGCCAACCTGAAACAAAGTATGTAAAAGTGAATAGATAAATATATGATGCACAATAAAATTTGCCTTTTTATATGAAATCAACTTACCATATTGTGGCAAAGCAACCAGTCCGGTGATTGAGAACAGTTGGGTAGAAAAACATTGTAAATAAGTTTAAAGCAGATTTTCTTAAATCTGCGATATCGTAATTGTTAAACTAATGAAGTCTCTCAGGCGAACTGTTAAGACAATCACATGAGAGCTAAAAAGTTACATCAAAGGTTGCTGTGGTGGATTGTTTTGAAAAGATCTACCAATCATCTGTACTTTACAAATGAGACAAACCAATAAGGTAAAACCTGTAAGAAAACAAACTAGGTAGCATTTGATTGGACTGTGTTTCCATAATAGCATTTCTTCCATAATGTATATTTTTTAACATTCTCCCATCTGACATTAAACATTATGTTGAGAAGAATCTCAAAATGTTTGAGGCTAAAATTAATTATGTAATACTGTAATACTGAGTATAACAGAAAAAGGAAAATCGACAAAACAAGAAAATGTTTTGGTTCTACAGTAGGTGGCGTACATAACACGGTCTATGTGGACATACATGTGTTCTATAAGATTGGTTGACTGGATTTTGACTTATAAATATTAATTAGGTTGCTTCACATATAACCGAGAAACACCGAAACAACCTAATTAATATTCATAAAATACGCCTTGACCATAGTGGGATGAAGAAATAGTGGACTGAACCGTTTCACCGATCGGTTCACTCGAGTACTTCCGGACTCAACCAAACCGGAAACTGCCTGCTTACCGCTCTTGTCTACGCTGTTGCACATCGGTAGGAATTTTATCAGGCAAAATGTCTGGTTCATCAAACATCGTTGCAATGAAGAAAGTAGTTCAGCAGTTGCGATTTGAAGCGAACATTAACAGAGTAAAGGTAGGTTTGTTATTTTCTTTTATTTATTTTTTGAGGCGACTCAAGCTAGTGAGTTAGCCACCAGGTTCTGTTTGGGCGTGGACCTAGCCCGTTATTTCCTCTCATTTGGCTACATTTCAGTGTTTTGTTCAGTGTTTGTTTTAAATCGCTGAATTTTACTAGAAATGACTTGGTTTGCGTATAAAACATTGCGAGCACACTATAATAAAAACAGACTTTCAATGAGGTCCTACTTTTTGATATAACGTTAGCAGTTCTAGCTGACTACAATCGCTTGTTATCTAGGCTAACGTTAGCGGCTAGCAATTTCTGGTTATCCTTTATCCACCGCATTAAAGAAGTGTAAACATAAGTAGCCGTGCTACTTTAATATGCTGTTAAAGTGTATACTGGCTTACTGTGTTGGTAAGATTAGAAAGTTGCTTGGGAGTATTGAGCAATCTAAACATTTCCAATTTCAAGACATGTGTTGTATTTTTAATATATGCAGGTTTCTCAGGCAGCTGCTGAGCTTCAGCAATTTTGCATTCAAAACGCCTTACAAGATCCTTTGCTGACTGGTGTGTCTTCAAGCACCAACCCTTTCAGGACACAGAAGGTTTGCTCCTTCTTGTGAGGGTCTGTGATGGCCTGCTGCCAATGGTAAGTTAAAAAATATATATAGAAATACCCAAAATTGAACACTTCAAAACAGTACCTAACAATTTAACTTGTCTTCTCAGGCTTTTTCCTGTTCCTGTGACTTTTCAGCTGGGGAAAAGAAAACCACTGCCATGATGTGTGATAATAAACAGCAACACCATAAAGCTGTCCATTTTTCAATCAATACCTCATGCCATTAACGCAGAAACGAGAACTGAATGCATTTGGCCTTTATTTCAGTTATAGTGTGTTTTCCTCTCAAATATTCCATTTTGAAAAATGTTTATCTTTTTTTGTGTTTGTATCTTATATTTGGTTCTCCCTTTTACAAGCCTATTCTCAGTTTTATGTTTGAAGACCTCAAACTGAAACGTCTGCCTTAAAAAGCGGTGAATGCTCCAGTTTTGTGGAGGGAAGGCTTTTGTATTTTATCTGGCACAGCAGATGGAACTTAGTAATTTATTGTGCCTTTTTTTAACATTGTAATCTATTTCTATCGTCTCTGCCTTAGGCTTTTTATAACCCAAAATAAATCCATTGATTTCTACTTGTCTCTGAGTAAGTTTTTAATGCTGTCCTTACTGTTCAAGACTTGTTCCAAGAACTGGTTTACCTGTAAACTAGTCCTGTCTTCATTTAATTGTTTGATATGCATTACATTGTTTTTTATAGGTAGTGTGAGTTAATTAAAGAATAAGAATACAATTTACACCCAAGAGTTGGGTGTGTATTAAAATTTGGCCAATCTGATTTTATTGTCGCTGGTCCATACTAGCACAGTACAAAGATTATGAAAATTATGTTTTTACATAATTCATTTGAACACATTATGCATAATAAATATTTACTGGTAATAGCCTATTATATACACGATTATATGACTGTACTCCAGCTGTAATCCTCCAAGTAGCGTGGCTTTTTAAACAATCGTATTGACAAAATGTTATATGCTCTCGCTTTGGATAAAAGCGTCTGCCAAATGAATATATCTAAATATGATCTGCATGAAAAAAAAAGTACAAATCATAGACGCAATTAAAGCTTGTTACGGACGAAACGTCATGTGTCTTTCACAGGTGCCTTACATTTAAATTAAATGAGCTCAAAATAGACACCAGGTGTCTGGCCTCATTAGGTAGTCATCGATAAAGTAAGCGGTGTTTTCATTTATATAAGTTAAAAACGGCGTTTGTTACATTGTGTTCTTTAGGCTACACCGATTCTTATTTGTAACAATATTTAGCAGGAGAGATGTGGCTCAGATTACAGTTATGTGTTACCGTCCTTGTTACGACATTTCTAATAGCTAAATGTTATCCTCGCATGAACCCTCGTACGCTACAGCAGGGTTATTCTGCGAACCAGCAGCTATTGGGAGGTCAATTTCAGGCAGCGATCCCACCTTCAGTAAACGACCCCGTTCCTCAGCGACGCCAGAAAACTATAAACGTGCTTTGTCAAGAGGAATCAATGGAGATCATCATGCATGCAGATCGATTTGCGACTGGCCTTCCCGTGTATGCCGAGGAGCTGTGGCTGGGTCCAGAATCCGTGATGAACAAAGTGTCTGGAGCATCATGTGGTGCTGTCAAGCATGGCGATTACGAGTTTGCCATTTTTGCTCATCTTAGAGATTGTGGGACCAAACTTTCTGTAAGTGGGTGTTCCCCTGGTTGGGCCTGGGTTCTCCTGAGGTCTTTTTTTTTCTCGATTGGAGTTTTGGGTTTCTCGCCACTGTTTGCTTATTGTTTTTCACTATTTGCCTGGCCGGGGGGCATGCTTTAGAATTCATAAGTTTTAAATAATTAATATTGCATATAGGAATTTATTCTCCGTTTAATATTTGACCTGGGGTTCTCATTTATCTCAAATGTGCTTTTACTGTGTGTGTGTGTCTATGTCAATGTGTGTATGTATGCATATTGTGTGTGCGGAGCATTTGTAAGTCTGTCTTGTGTTCACCTTTTTCTTGTTTTTACAGGTACATGACCTTAGTTGTTTTACTTGTAGTCAATGTGTCTCATGTACAGCTGCTTTGTAAAATTGAAAATTGTAAAAAGCGCTATATAAATAAAGTTGAGTCCTGTTATAGTTGAGTTGAACAAATGTTGCATTCTCAGTGTGACTGAATCTGGCTAACTTCCTTCCCAGATAACAATGGATTCTCTGGTGTATTCCAATGTCCTTGTGTACTCCCCTCTGCCATCTCCCGATGGTTTACTTTACCATGATGGCGCAGTCATACCTATTCAATGCCAATACCAGAGGTAGGCTGGCAAAGCTGAGTGTTTCTGTTTGTTAACCTTAGCATAAACCTTACCATTCTCTTGTGTTTCAATCCTCTGAAGGCGGTATAATGTTGACAGCGCTGCAGTGGCACCCACTTGGATTCCATTCGCGTCGACTGTTTCTGCTGAAGATTTTCTAGACTTCAGCCTCCGGCTGATGAGCGGTAGGCTATGATGGTCTAAAGCAGGAAATTGAGGCTTCAAATAAAAGCCACTGTTTTTGCAGCAGAAATATTTCTAAACCAATTTGGTGACGGACTAGATTTTGTATGAGGTTTCTAACATTACATTACCAACTCTTGTATTTGTATGTTAAAGATGACTGGCAGCACGAGAGGGGCTCAAATATTTATTTCCTTGGCGATGCGATACATCTTCAAGCTTCAGTGACCTTGGCCAATCACTCGCCCCTTCTTCTGTTTGTTGACCAGTGTGTGGCAACATTGACTCCTGATGTGAAAACTAGTGCCCTCAAGTATTCCTTCATTGAGTTCAATGGGTGAGTTTTGAATCTTGATGCTGTATTTGCTTAATACAGAATGATTTAATACTCCATGATTAAATTTAAACTGGTCATGTAATGACTCTTGCAGCCCTTATACTGAAGTGACGCATAATGTTATAAATGTTTATATGCCCTTACTTTTGAATTATATTTTCATTTACTTGGCAGTGTTTTGTTACTATTTGTACACTTAAATTTAGTTTTAGAAACTGGAAATGGAATGCCTAATCATGTAGACTGTTTTCAGATGTCTTTCAGACAGTATGCATTCATCATCTCACTCAAAGTTCTTGCAGAGGAATGAAGGGAACAAATTAAACCTACTATTGGATGCCTTCAGGTTTTACCAGGTGGCAAGCAACTTGGTGAGCATTGCTTGAACTATGTAGACATTTTTCTAGTAATCCAATTGCTCTGACTTAAGATTTTACTGTTCACAAGATATACATCACGTGTTACTTAAAGGCCATCCCTGCTGCTTATTCGGTGAGCTCTCAGAACCGTGCATGTTCTTTTATTGATAACAGGTAATGGCAAACCTTTAAATATTTCATAAATGTTGGTATTACTCGCTAGATCCTAAGAACTGTGAACCCTGCAGGTGGCAGTCTGTGGATGGAAATGATCAGGTGTGTAACAGCTGTGAGCCATCCAGACAAGACTCTTCACTTAAAGAACCTGTCCAGCCTTTCACCATCACGCAGGCACCTCCTGTTAAACCAGGTCTAAAACCGGGGCCTGCTGACTTCTTTCACATACGGCCGGGTCAATCGCTAGAACCTTTTAAAGCCCTTATACAGTCAAGGCAATTCACCTATGGTGGTCTGTCAAAGAGAGGAACCGACTCGAACAAAGGTTGGCACAAATTTAATGTATTTGTGAAATGAAAACTTGGGTAAATTGCATGTTAACTTTACAACTGTTCACTTTTTTTTTTTTTCAGACTGGCAAAAGGTTGCCACTTTAGGTCCTGTGTTTGTGCTCTCAAAGAAAGAAACATCCTCCCAGTCAACAGGATCTCTTCCTTTCAGCCCACCTGAGGTCTCTGCATCTGTTACTGAAGGACCCGAGGTCTTATATTCGACAGAGATGACTCCTGTGACAAATAAGCTTGAAGTCACACAAAATACTGAAAGCTTTATTCTGTTTGAAGATGGCCTCTTTAATGCTTCTGATCCTCTAAACTTTGATGAGGGGAGTGGGTTTGAATAAAGTATCCTCCCCAACTTTATAAAGTAAACAAAATGTGACTTTCAAAAATAAAAACTTTTTTATAACTTCTTGTCCAGAGTTTTTAACAGAAACATACTATTTAAACGTGCAAATTACAATATAAATTAAGCGAACAATAAATACAGTATATAATTTAGCAGTTTGTGGTTCCTATTTTGCATTGTGATCAATCCAATTTTTAGTTCCGTTGGACGATATCCATAACCTTCTATAGGTGGTGTAAACAAGACATTGTTCACGGACAATGGGCTACTTTTTTGTTATGATCGCAGATTTTGATCTGATGTGTTTCACGGTCTCTTTGATGTTACTGTCCTCGGGTGTCATTTTCACCAGGTGTGCCATTCTTCTAAAGCCATCCACCAGACCTGTTCCAGTCAATGCCGAACAAGGCTGAATGAACCAGTCTCGGTCACTACAACACTTTCTCAAGTTAAACCGCTCTGTGATCTCCATTACTGTCGCAGCTCCTTCAATATCCTGCTTGTTGGCAAGAACTACCAAAGGCAGTCCCGTGAGATGGTCGCTCTTTAAGGTCTGTTCCAACACTCTTTTTGCCTCGTCCAATCGCTCGACATCGGATGAGTCCACAACAAACACGATTCCAGCTGTGTCTTGATAAAAATTCCTCCAGTGCGCTCTCATCTTAATCTGGCCACCAACGTCCCACACAGTCAAGGGAATTTTCGCTCTCTTTTTCTTTGCGTCAATCATTTCTACGTTGAATCCCACTGTAGGAACTGTGTGGAAGTCTTCATTGTATTTAAGTTTGTAAAGTAGAGATGATTTGCCAGCTCTGTCGAGGCCTAGGAGGAGAATACGCGCGTCAGGTTTTTGCCTGGATCCCGTTTGGCCCATTATGAATGTTCACAAAAACAAATGCTGGTCACGGTCTTTAAAGCAAATGTGAGTTTACCCAGGACGTTGTCTTTGTTACTCAGTAATGTATTATATCTGCCTTATCTGTATAGAGCTGTTTGATTGTGGGGTCAAAGGACAGGACACCTCCCAAATAATATGCAAAGTCTTGGAACGTTTTTTCTTTCTATACAAAACATGCATCAAATATATTTTTTAAACTACATAAAAAAAACTTTGTGGAATTTTAAAACAGATGTCATGGTATGTGACATTTCATTTAAGATGAATTCAGATTACCCAGACTGACAGTACAGCTTTTAAAACCTGTGCTCTTGAAATAAGTATTTTACATCACATCCATTACTTTCCACAACTTGAAGAAAAAAATGTAAGAACAAATAAAGAGTCAAACTTAAAACTGTTGTTACCATGAGACTAAACCCTATTAAATGTATAAAAAAAATAATACAATAATGATTGGCCTCATAGCACCATTTCAATTACATTCATCATGTATGACTGATGACGTAAATTGGACAACGTCATGCGATAAGCAGACCGCTTTAAGATTTAAGATTAAGATACAGTTTCTGACGAAAGAAAGAAAGAAAGGAATAAAGAAAGAAAGAAAGGTCAAATAAATATATGATAGAACTTCCATTTCACTGAAATGATTCCAGCAAACTTTCTCTCGACCCTTCACGGAGCCTTATATTAGGCTAAGACCCCGAGCGTTCCCTCCGGACACATTAAAGACTGCATTAATGCCCACGATCACGATCATCACCTTCACATTCTCAGGATGGATTTCAGGAAGAAACAAAACTTCCTTCGACAATACAGAGCCAGTAATATCCACCAGCAGCGATCTTATCTTTGTCTTTCCAGGCTTTTATCTATCCACACCCCGCCAGTTGGATCCGCCACAAAAACCAGTCCAGAGCAGTCATCATGACTACAACACCCGCACCGGCGTCTCTCCGACGGCGTCTCCTCTCTAGTTTCATTCTGTGAGATCTCCGAGCGCGATTTCTCGCTGGAAATGCCAGCAATCCGTTTCTCCGTCAACTTTATAGTCGTACGTGACGTGATCTCGTAAAATTGCTCGTGAACTTGCTCGGATGTCATTGAACTACACTGGCCCATATCTTCGATCTCCGACAGTGCGTAACGTAATAAACACACAGGCTCGTATTTAGCGCGAAACGTTTCTGTGTGAAATGATCAAAAATCACACTTATATGTTACAGCCACTGATCTATAGGTTCACGCCCCCAGCTTGCAAGAGGCTGTTAATTCCAGTAAGAGTGTGTAGGGAGAAACTACGAGAAAGAGACATATGGGGCTTTAATACTGAACTCTACAATGAAGGGTCTATTCTGGGTCTTTACACCTGGTCCCGTTTGTCACGATGGACCGCATATCTTTCGGTCGTTAAGACTTCTCAGCATCCCGCAGCACGTCATTGCTAAGCTTCATGGTTCATATTTAGCGCTGCGGCGTGAGTGATGTGTTCATGTAGTCATTACGTATTCCGAGCAGTGCTCGAGTCATCCCGAAGGAATGCAAACATCTACATGTCACATGTTATTTTATTTGTTTATAACTTTCTTCTATTGAACTATAAGCTCATTACGATTTAACACAATAGACCAAGTAAGTACCATCCTAATGTTAGGTTATCTTAAACCAGTCTGATGTGGTTTGCTGGTTGAAGATGATCTGCTGCAGCCTGGCTAAGCCTAAACATCATAATGTTTATTAATTTATAGAAATGTTAAAAAATAGAATTAAAAACAGGATATTAACTGTACGAAAACACCAAGATTCCATGAGATAAGGGTGAAGACAAAAAAATCACTTCACTAAAATCTGACATGTTTGTATTGTATTTAACCAGTAATTTTAATGTGTGTTTAATTTGTCAAAATCAGGTTCCTTTATTATTTTCTCACCATGTTCTGGATCGTATCCCTATTAAATGGCACTCACAAAATTAAACTAAATAAGAATGAAATCTAAAATAAAGAAAATGAAGGCTATAGTAAAAATTCGAATGTACTCGTGCTTTCCATATAAGGAACATATGAAAAGATCAACAGGTTACTCCAAAAAGTAGACCATTTTGAAAGATTTAAACGAAACTGGTCCAGATCCACAGATGAATGTTCCCGTTTCTAAACTACACAAACATTAGAAAAGAACATTTGGAACCAAATCAAAATATTGAATAAACATTTAGTACTTTACTATGTGAAAATTACGAAGTGTTTGCGTCTTATAAAATGCTCTATACAATAAAAAAATCAGAGAATGGAGACAAATAATTTCAGCATGATTTGTTAGGTTTATTTAGCGCTTCAAAATCCCACTTACATTTCACACAGTGCAAGAAATTGAACCTTTGTGTGGATCGGGACTGTTGATATTTTCTTAGTGAATAGGGGTTACGAAGAAAACTACTGTATGTACCATTTAACATGGTCACATAATAATTACAGAATACACCATCTTGGTCAGACCACTTTTTTATACATAGATCAAGCAAAATAGTGGTCTTAAAAGACGAGAATGACAAAATGAAATTTTGGGCTGATTTAGTCAATGTATTTGATATGGATGTATTATTTATTATGAAGAACTCTTGAACAAATTGTAACGTTAGTCTAACCCAAGCTTACACCAACCTAAAGAATAGATGAACAGCACCAGTGTAAAGTGGCATAGATCCATTTGAATGATACGAGTGGATCATGCACAGTCGAAGAGATGGAGACTGTACAGTGCATCAGCTTTCATTTGCAAAAACAAGAAAAGCAAATCCAAGGTATATTTATGCATTTATCCTGAACAAAGTTTTAGAAGTGTCAGTGTTTTGCCAATTGCTGTTCAATTTACAAATAATATTGCTTAGTGAAAGAAAGGTCAGGATACGTTGTCTTTACAGTGTGAGGCATAATCAAAGAAATGCGTAAATTTAAAGAGTGTCCATTTGGCACAAACAAAAAAATCTGGTAATGCATGTTTGCACATGCACAGTATGTACACCACAATTGTGGGAACATTTTTTTACCTCTTATATTACAGTCTAGCTTCTGCAGACAAGCATAATTGAAAAGACAACCAAGGCCATGTATTTGTTCAGTCAAATCACTCTCCAGATTTGCTCCCAGAGCTGTTCTTAAACTTCACCACCATGACCGTGATGTTGTCGGGGCAGCCGCGGTAGAATGATTGCAGCACAATGCTCTTGGCACCAAAGTGTGGCTCATCCAAGCGCTCCCGGACAAAACGAACGGCTTCCTCGTTGCTAAATGCATCCCAAAGGCCATCAGAAGCCAGGATCATGAACTCTGGCTGTAGCTTGTCCAGGTCAAAGGTCAAGATGTCAGGGTCCGGGATGACGACATTAAGGTTCTTCAGAGGGTAGTCCCCCAGAGAACGTGACATGGCAAGGATGCCCTGCACCCGCCAAGAACCGTTGAAACTGATAAAGCCACCTGAAGAATGCGAGCACGGTATCACAAATGATTCACACTTCTAAAACTACAAGTAAATGTTTATATGATGTAAGCTCACCTGCTCTCTTAATCCTTTTACGCTCTTTCAGCTGGTAAGGCTTGTGGTCATGAGACAGGGCCACGGCATTGCCATCCTTGTCGCAGAGAACACCGCGAGAGTCTCCCACGTTTGCCACGGTCAGTTCCCGGTCTGACAGCAAAGCTACCAAACAAGTCGTGCCTGGATATCACGGAAAATAAATCAGCCTTTCATGTGCTAAATTCAACCATTACGTGACAAACACCACCACATGCACAGCAAAGCCTGCTTACCTGCTTCATCATGAGAGCTTGAAAACTTCTCCACCATATCTCTGTCCACAGCCAAAATGTGCTGCTCTAAGATGGAAGGATAAGAGAGCGGACTGTCTTTCTTTTCCCGCTCGTAGGCCTGCAGATGTTGTTTCAAAGACTCGGGCAGGTGGGCCTTGACATAATCAGCAGCTGCCTGCATAAAGAAACAGCAAAGACAGGAGGAAATTTGAGACTGGAGCCATAATTTGTTGACATCACATTTAAAGACATTTGTCCTTGGAGACATAGATCGCTTTAGCACTTGTGACTTCAAATTGTAATTCTGGTGCCTAACTGAAACATTCAGGGCCATGAATAATTCAGACGGCATTTAAAACAAGGAAAAAGAGCCAGAAAAGCATAGAGGGCTATAAATTGTATACATCTGGCACACATTTTAGTATTACAGTGTTAATTATTCGTTCAATTGGTCAAGTGTTTAGAATTCAAGAAACTTCACTATGAATATAACAAAACAGAAAGTATCAGAGACCATACATTTCCCTCCAAAATGAAAAGAAATAAAATATAAAGAGTTTACAATTAATTTAAATTTGTATTGCAGAAGACGATGTATTTTTTCCTATCAGGATTTATTTAAAGGGGTAATCCACCCAAAATGAAAATTCTGTCATGAAATCACCCCCCCTCCCCAAGTTGTGCCAAACCCGTATAAATGTCTCTGTTCTGTTGAACACAAACAAATATATTTGGAAAAATGTTAGCCACTGAGATTTCTGGGACATTATTGAGAGTACAGTAGTAGGAAAAAATAAAATGGTAGTCAACGCTGCGCCAGAACTGATTTCTTTCCTATATTCTTCACAATATCCAATTTTGTGTTCAACAGTACAAAAAAAAGATACAATAATTTTTCCTACTATGTTAGTCAATGATGTCCCAGAAATGTCAGTTGCTAACATTTTTCCAAATATCTTTGTGCTCATCAGAACAAAATGTAAACAGATCTGGAACAGCTTGAGGACAAGTAAATGGTGACAGCATTTTTGGGAGGAGCATCTCTTAAAGTCAGTACAACAAATACTACCACCACAAATAAATGAGAATGAAGGTTTCATCACATGAGATTTCAATTTAAAAGAAGCCCAGGAGCTCCTGCCAGATAGAGTTTGTAGCAGGATACAGATAAAGGGCCACATGTCTCACGAGACTAAATTTCCTTTCCAAAGCCTGCCAGATCATCACAACACCTTAAACACCAGGCATTATTTCATTCCTCCATCATCACTCAGGAGGGTCTGGATTCTTTTCGGCCCCTGAGCTTCACATATCTTTAACTTAAAGCCTTTGCCAGTGACTCAGCAATGTCACGCTATAAATACAATGATGAAACCAGAGAAGCAAACATAATACCTGTCTGCCAAATGAACAGTGCTGCAGTCTTTATCTCCGCCACTTTCTGAGCAAACCAGAGTCACTGCTTTACTAAAGAGACACTACAGAGCCTTCTGAGGAATCCTATGCATTATTTACATAGAAGTGCTGCCTATGCATAACGCTATCAGAATAAGCAGATGTAGCACAGGGTCACTTTGCACATGGCACTGATTGTAAAACCGTAAATAGCACAGAGTTGCTATGAAGAGGACCCCGAGGTTAGCTTTAGAGATTGTTATTCAGTGCTGCTTTCCATGAAATCAAATGTCTGCACCGAGATCACAATCTGAATTATTTAAGTCCGTTCATTATTGTGTCTCAGAAACTAGGACAATGGGGTGGTGTGACCTATAATGACCTCAAGACACTTCCTCAAACACATGCACACAAACACTCACACACACACACACACACACACACGCACAGTCAAGCATTCATTATACTTCAGTCTCAAACCAACACAATCAGTGTTTTATTGCTGATACGCACCTGCATTTTGATTATTCAAGGGCCTAACAAGGCTAACTCAAGACATCTCCATACCAGATCATTCAGGGCAATCTCACACGATCTGAACATACTCTGACTTTATAAAAGCTTAAAATTCATAAAAGGTTTTTTTGACATTTTTATGGTTATGCACAATTTGAGCCCTATTATTACCATACTGCAAATATATTTAAGTCACAGCAGACCAACATTCATACATCATGTCTGATCTAACACAATTTGTCATACCACTCTCTCACCGATTTAAAGACCAATTAACCAGCCCTAATTCAAGATTATAATAACAGGGACACCGCCAGGGAATGGCAAAAAAGAGAAAAGTTGATAAGGCTGAACGTGTTAGTCATTATTAGTGCAAGCTCTCTTCATTAGTACAGTAGATACCATAGGGCAAGACATTATGCAACACAAGGGGGATAGTTCACCCAAAAATGAAAATTCTGTCATCATTTATTTTCTTTCTTCTGCAGAACACAAAAGACGATATAATGAATATGTTGATATGTTGGTAACCCAACAATGGCGCCACCCATTCTATTGTACGAACACAAAACCAATGCAAGGTAATTGGTACTGCCATTTGTATGGTAACCAAATTTTTCTAATATCTTCTTTTGAGTTTTGCAGCAAAAAAATAAGTCATACAGTTTTGAAATGACAAGAGGATTTACTTTAAGATTGTTTTTTAAAAGACTCCATGGACCTAATCTGTACTACTGACATATTAAATCTGAATTGATGAGCATCTGTCTCTGATTATACAAGTAAGCTTTACACAATCTGACTTTGATAACTATTGAAAATCACAGCCAACATAATGATCATTAGTCTACTGCAGAGGTGTCCGCTGGCTGCCTACAAAACTCTTAAAACAGCTTATATAAATGAATGCTGGAAATTCTCTCCTAACAGACAAACTATTCATTAAATGAAAGACATGTCCTTTTAGAGACCCTTTCATGAAAAATAAAAGTAGGCCTATAGTTAAAGCAACAACACCACCCTTAATATAAGAATGTGCAGTTCTAAATGAAACGCTCAGAACCAAGGCCAAATATTCAGAATTGTCATCTCATTTAACAAGTCACAACACTTAAAAAATAATGTTGAAAAAGAAAATTTACAATAAATTATTAAATATTACTCATCCTAGACTTTGCTATTAACTTCCAACAATAAGCTTGTTCTGCTATCAGTATGACAAGCACATAATTACAGCTATAACTTACATTGTCAGAAGCTTAGGTCAGGCAACATTTATGGGAACAGAAAGTGTAGATTAAAAAGCATTTTACAGGGGCCGAAGAGCAAGAGGTTGGTACATCTTAATCTATTAACTGCAGGGAAGCCTCTAGATATTTTGTACAAAGAGATAACCCTATAAACTGATTTTACATAGTCCATATATGATCTTAAGTTAGAGCAATAACCAAGTTGTTGGTGGTACTAAATGTATAATCATTTAGATTTTATAGGTTTCCACGGGCAACTGGATCCCTTTGAATCATTACTTAACAGCATCTACAAGGGCATCTATAATCCAATCGATTTCTCTCCTTTAATGCACAATGAAAAGAAATAAAAAGAACATCTGTCTTAAGCCCATAGAGGCTGGGAAACAGGACGGGTTGGAGCAGATGTCTACCATGTCTGGGGGAAGGGTAACTGACTGAATACAACAGACAAGTAGCACGGGAATATCAATTGACTCCATTGAAGAAAAGAATGCAGAATAAAAGTTGTCCTTGATTTTAATAAAAATAAAATTATACACAACAATAAGATAATTGCATGCAAACAAATTAAACACAGCAATGACTTAATATTATTTGGATTCAACATACAAGTGGAACATGCGATGTTGTGTTTATGCATGGCTAATACTGACATACAGAGACAGTGTATAATAAGATATATATGAATAATATTTTTGAGCTACAGTACACATCATTATAATTGGAAAAAGAGCAACAAGAATATTCCTAAAATAAATACCTTTCGTGTTTATATCTTTAAGGGCAATCTGTAAGACCTGCTCCCATCAGCACCCCAGTTTCTTACCTCCCCACCATGGCCGTCAAAAATCGCAAAGACTGAAGGGTGGCTCCTGTTCACCAGATCGGTAAGGACCTCAAAGCGATCCTCCATGTGATCTCGCCGTCCCTGTATCGAATACACCGCCACATTGTTGTTCTTGAACTCCCACGTCTTGGAGAACTCTCCGTCCAGGACGTCCAGACCCCCGAGCCGGTCGTTCATCATCATCTCCGCCACCTTCCCCTTCACCATCTTGACAGCATCCCGGCTGGACTTGACGATGGTTTTCACCTCGTCCGTGTGGAAAAAGTAACTCCAAAGGGCCAAGCTTATACATAACAGAAACAAGGTCTCTGGCCTGAGTAAGAAATAACGCATGATGCGACCCAAAAGAGACAAAAGCGTCATTGTGTCTCCTATCATCACACGCTCAAGACTGCACCGTGGGACTGAAGTATAGGCTTCGAATTACCTCGCAAGACCGATTTTAAAGCCCATCTGTACGATCACACCCGCCAAAAACGAACAAAACAACGCGAACGACCGACGGTGCACCTTGTATACCGAATCGCCGGTCGTTAAATGACATGCAAATGGTAAGAGGTCGCAGTGGGCTTTCAGCCGCAGTCTCGCTCCCGCGTCCTACCGACAGGCTGCATATAACCGTAGAGATCCCATTACCCCCAACGACAGCGAAACCGTTGCCTCCAATAAAGCCATCCGGTTCCGCAAGTTACTGGTTTCGGGTCCCTACATACGCAGTAACTCAACACGGACTGCTGTAGTCGCTAACACGGGCCACGGGTATGTCTATATCGCGATATATCGGCCCACGCTCGACGATACACATGCTGCCCGCTGACTTCCTCCGCATACTGCGTGACTGAGCGATGCGCGCACCCCACGCATTTAAAGACCGACGCCGGATGGTCACACAAACAAACGAAACAACGACACACGCAAGGAAACACAATAAATCGGATGTTAGTATAAATAACATGCGAAAAATAGCATTTTTACGAGCTAAAGTGTATTGAAGAGATACTGAAACTTCACAGCGTCACAATCAGCGTTTGAGAGGCCGTGACGTCATGCCGCAGCTGTCTCGAAAGAAAGCAGGTTCGCCATTGGGAAATAATTCTGATAAACTGAAACGACACGTTCCTCTAGTAACAAAACGAGAATTTCTTGTTTTTATCATTGGAATATGTTGTCAATAGACGTGTTACACTTAAATAAACGTTTTAAATCTCGAGCTCCCTGCGTTAAATATTGTATAAAACATTGTTTACACTGTAACAATTGTTTCACTACTTCATAGTTCTGAATATGATTATTCTGCTGTTTCGGTGAATGAATAGGTTTCCTTTCATTGTCTTGCAGCTAATGCTTTAAACAAAACAAAAACTCCAGGGGCTGCTCCAGGACGCTTTTTCTTCTTGGGCTGCTAACTATGGAAGCCCGTTTCCACCAGGGTTGGGATTTTATTTTAGAATTAGTAAATCATAATAATTATCTCATTATTATGAGATACTTAGTCATTATTAGGACATACTAAGTCATTATTATGATTTACTAATTCTAAAAAAAATCCCAACCCTGGCAGAAACGTACTTCCAGTTAACAGTTTAGAGGGTGGGCTGGTTAAATTAATAAATGCCTTAGCTAGACAACTTGCAATTTGCCTTAAAAATATTGTTTTAGGGCATAAGCCTATAGTTCTGCCATGGGTGCACTTAGATATTTTTTAATTATTCATATTTTGTAACCACTTTAGAACAAGCTTACATTATATCCTGTGCTTTTTCATTGAAAGCATCATGCAGTGTGTAAGGTAGCCTACGAAACAAACATATTTATGAACTAAACTCAAAATAAAACAGATAAAGCAAATTAACTTATACATGAACATACAAGAACGTACTAGCTTACAGTCAGCATGTGGTTTTGTTATCACTTCACTAGTTTCTGTAAAGATAAGTATATATGAAGTATTCCTTTACGTAGGCCAGTGATAAACATAATTTCTGATTTAAAAAATCAATGGAAACTTTTCAAGTGATTGGGTTGTCCCTTCTAAAAGCTGTAGGCATGAACGTATGGATGCACATAATATTGATTTAACTTTCAACACATACTCTAAATCCAGTAAGATTTATTTTCATAGTATTCCGGTACTGGAAGCTTAGTCTGGTGTAGAGAACTGGATGTTTGGTTTGACTAATGGTATTTATTTTGTCTTCCTGGCAACAAGGGCATGCCATTTAGCTCAAGGCACTAAGCGTTTTGAAGCTAATCCATACAGTATGGGCTCTGTAGGGGCAGAGACAGGGTGGCAATCCCAGGCTCAAGTATCAACCCACATCTTCATCTCCCCAACCCTCTCATCCTCTATTCCCAAGTGGTGCCCTTGTGTACAGAAACACTGACAGGCTGGTCTAATGGAGACTGTAAGGGGATAAGCTAATGCCTGCCAAAGCATATTACACATGTAGCAGCAGCTACTGTGTATTTTCCTGTTTAATTTTAGTGTTGCTTGCTAGAGCAAGCATTCATTTTATTATAATGTTATTTTCAAACAACATTGTGTACTCTATAGATACCAGTGATGCATTTTTAAAGGTTTCATTTAGTTTACAAATTATGTCTTTGGACCACTGGAAGACATCATACAAAGCTGAGATGAATATCGTTTCTCTGTAACCTCCTGAGATCTAAAAGTCACTAGTGCTGGATTTCCTGCCATGCCTTTGTTTCACGGGCCAACGTCTCATTTGCTTTGATATGTTTGCTTCCCTTTAAGCTTTAGCCAAAATGGACCGTTACACAGAATTCGGGGACATTTCTGGAGCGGTTTCTGACCCAACGTTCAAATGTTTAAACTAGTAGGAAGTAGACTGTGTGAAAAACAGAGCTTCTGGTCAAGGGCAAGCGTTTGATTTAAGGGTTTGAAGGAGTGTAAGATACGCAACCGTTTAACCCTCCAGTGTTACTGTTTCCCTGGCGAGACTGTTCAGGAAAACCCCTTAAAGTCTGTGAGACTCTTTGATGCTAGGGGAAAACCATGACTTTCTAAACCTTCTCCATAACGTTTTGTTATGATTATGGCGACGCCATTGTGCATTTTTATCTGTTCTGTAAAGTAATGATTTTCTTCTGTAACTTATTTAACAATTATTAAAGGTTCACCCAGCAATTTACTCACCCTCAAGTTGTCCCAGACCTGTATAAATATTGAACACAAAAAAAGATATTTGGAAAAATGTTAGCAATTTTCAGTATGGGAACAATATCCACTACAACAGTAGAAAAAAATAGTATTTTTTCCATACAGTAGTATTTCCAAATAGTATTTTTTCGTTCCGTTAAACACACAATTAGATAATTTAAAGAATTTAGGAAAGCAAACAGTTCTAGGGCAACTTTGACTACCATTGTAATTTTACTATGGTAGACAATGGTTCCTCAAAACTGAAAATTGCTTACATTCTTCAAATATCATCCCATGTGTTCAGCAGAACAAAGTCATTTATACAGATGTGGAACAACATGAGATAAATACAATTGTGACAGAATTTTCATTATAAATATTGAATTATACAATCTTTACGAAAATGTTTAATTATATAGTTCTAAATTTTATAAAAGAAAATAACAAACATGGTCGTATTCATTATGATTGTTTTTTAAATCTGTGCACAGTTTGAGTGCTACTATGTTTTCCTTCATGAGTAATTGTCCATCTCATTGATAAAACACCAGAAATACAGATGCATGAGAATGAGACGGATTGATATGTTACTTTCTAAAGGCACCGCATTAGCTTCTCCTCGGGTATCAAGTCCTCAGGCCCATGCCAAGTGTACCTCACCTGCCCATTCATCACAAAAGACTCGGATTGGCTGGTTTGAGGGGAACGGAGAGGAACAGTTTCTTAAAAGCTAGCGATCGGGACACAGGTTTCTCTCAGATAAGGTGAAGGAGAGGCGCCACTCGAGTTCAGTCAGTAGGTAAGTATTTGGGGTCATTTATCTGCTTTTATATTTTATTCTGTTTTTATGTTTGGTAAAAAAAGCAAAACCTTAGTTATTACAAGGAAGACACTTTTATTAGTTGTGTTTGATAAGAATAAGCGTCTCTATAACTCTATAAGGGAGTTTGATGTCTTAATATAGTCTGACGGGGCATTAAAAGCAAATAATTTTCAAATATGTCACTTTTGGCCACTATTGTACAATAAATGAGGCTTCAGAGCCAAATTTAGGAATCTGAATATCATAGTATGTTATCATCATTGGGATGCATTGTTTTACTTTGGTCCAATAAGCAGCATATTAAAACACCATAGCACCATAACACCCAAGCATTGCAACATCTTTTTTGTGTGAACTTTTTTTCACAAAGTGTAAACATAGTTTATGTCTTACGCTTTCTTCTGTCACCCATGTCTGTCAGCATATTTGGCTGCTGTTTGCACGCAGCTACAATGCCCAGTATTCTCCACCTGCTCATCCTGGTGATGACTTTGCTGGTGGTAAAAACAGGAACTCAAGCATCGATACCCAAAACCACACAGTGGCCACGACTGAAGCCCACAAAAAAGCCTCCTACCGGGGATGGAGGGGACTCTCCGCAACCGCCCGCTCACTTCGGGACACAGCAGATCACCACCACGGTCAGCCCCACTATCAGTGGCTTCACAGAAGAAACCACAGACTCGTTGATGGATGTGTACTCTATTTCTCCCACTGACAGTACCACCTTCGCTAATGATGCATATTCGGCTGACTATCACACTGAGGCCATGGTTCCTCCTGGGGTGGGTCCTGGGAACTACACGTTGGATTACAATGAGTGCTTTTTTAATTTCTGTGAGTGTTGTCCACCAGAGAGAGGACCTCCAGGACCAGTGGGAGAAAAGGGTTCTCCAGGTAAGGAATATTTAAGAAACGAACTACAAATGCTATATTAGGCTATTAAAATGAATGTGTCTTCATGCAGGTATTCCAGGCCAGAAGGGGGAGATTGGACCACCTGGATCTCCAGGTCGAGAAGGATTCACTGGAGCTCCAGGTTCACAAGGAGAGAAAGGTCATTATGGTATTCTTTAAAAAAACGTTCATATTACTGGTCAATACAGTACAATAATGAAAAACCTGCAATTTGTATCAGAAGATATTAAGACTGGTCATGCTATTGTTTGAAGTTGCTTAAAAGGTGTCATGTTTAATAACTCTTCTCTCTATTCTGAATATTTTTTTTTCTCTTGTTTTAACCTGAACAACCTATTCACCACCATGGCTCAATAGCATGCAGGATTCGTGTGCTCCTGAGAAAAAAACTCAAAGCAAAAATAATTAGGCTACACTTTGTTCATGAGCCAAGCTCCATTATTTCAAATTCCAAATTCCATTTATGACAATACCACGTGAAGGCTTAAGCAAATAATGGGAACACTGCATGATAAATCCTGGAAATTAAATAAAAAGTCGACCTAAAAAAGCATAGACAGAGGTGAAATTGAATGTGCTCAATTGGAAGTGTGCTTAATTTAATCTGCATTCTTTCTTATCTACTGTGTCATTTTACACAGTTGATTACATTTGTCAAAGTTGTATGGGAATTGTAAGCTACACCTTACAATTATGACATCAGTGCAGTTTTATATTGGAGGCCATTACAAAATATTTTAATGAGATAAATGTTTTAGGAGATAACGGTGATCCTGGTGTGAGTGGGCTGCCTGGGATTCCTGGCTTCACAGGGAAACAAGGAGAGAAAGGTACCTTATGCAGATTGAAATAAAATGTTATTTCATAGACTCAAAGTGATTGTTAACCTAAAAATGAAAATGCTGTCATGATTTACTAACCCTCTTGTCATTTCAAACCTTTATGACTTTCTTCCATCCAAAGAACACAAAAGAAGATATTTTGATTGAAATTGGTAACCGAAAAGCACTGGCCCCTGTTCAATTCTATTGTATGGAAACAAAACCAATGAAAGTGAAAGAGGGCCAGTTAACAACATTCTTCAAAATATCTTCTTTTGTGCTCTGTGAATGAAAGAAAGTTAAGTAGATTATTACAGAATTTTTATTTTTGCGTGAACTGTCACTTTATTTTAAAAGGACAAAAAAAGAATATTCGAAACCTTTAAATATTCACTACCATTGCATTTGAATGAGTTAAATACTGTCCCTCCTCAGTTTCTATGATGGCACCCCTAAGCCATCAGTAACCTTTACTTAATAAGTGAATATTTAGAAAATGGAAAAAATTAGAAAATGTTGTCAAGAATGTCTCTGAATTTCTGAATTTCTTTTATTGTAATGTGTTCAGGTGAAATTGGCCTCAAAGGAGACAAAGGAGATATAGGTTCACCTGGGATAAAAGGAAACCCAGGTGACCAGGGAGAGCCAGGCTGGAACGGAACTAAGGGGGAGGCGGGAGAACCTGGATCCCCTGGACCGAGTGGCCCCCCTGGCATCAATGGGGACAAAGGTGACAAAGGAGACTGTCCATTTGGGGAAAAAGGGCAGAAAGGGAGTATGGGTGAGGCAGGGCCTCCAGGGCCAAAAGGAGACATTGGCATACCAGGTCTGAGCGGCATAAACGGGCTTCCTGGGGCCAAAGGGTCAAACGGAGATCCCGGACACCCTGGCAAACCGGGAGAGCCAGGTCCTCCGGGACCTCAAGGACCTGCAGGGCAAAGGGGGATGCCAGGGATGAAAGGCGCACGAGGCCTGAAGGGAGCACGTGGTATTAGGGGACTTAAGGGTCTTCAAGGTGAACCGGCCATTCAGAAGCGTTCAGCTTTCAGCGTAGGTCTTTATCCAAGCCGATCGTTTCCACCGCCAGGGCTGCCTGTCAAATTTGACAAAGTCATTTATAATGAGGAGGGTCACTGGGACCCCAACATCAGCAAGTTCAACTGCACTCACGGCGGCGTGTACGTGTTCTCCTACTACATAACTGTGCGCAATCGACCACTGCGTGCAGCCCTGGTTGTGAACGGCATTCGGAAACTACGAACTCGTGACTCCCTCTACGGCCAAGACATCGACCAGGCCTCCAACATGGCCGTGCTCCGTCTATCATCTGGTGACCAGGTTTGGCTGGAAACTCTGCGGGACTGGAACGGCGTTTATTCCAGCAGTGAGGACGACAGCACGTTTTCTGGATTCCTGCTCTATGCTGATGCAACCAAGGACTGATCGCCAGACCTTTTTATTGTTTCTGAAGGGCCAAAGTGAAAGTCGCCTATATTATCCGAAGCACTTGACCACTGAACTTAGACAACTAACAGCCATTAAACAGCCACTAATTGTAATTACTGTATGCTTTATAACCTGAATGATTTATGTTGGATATTTTATACAATGATGATTTGTGTTGAAATGCAGTTTGAGTAGCTTCTCAATATAGAGACAACTGCTTATGCTTTAGGAAGTAATAAAGATTTATATTCTTTTTACCCAAGGACCATGCAGTTAATTTTCTTAATCGAATCTGCAGGAAAGAAAGAATAATTTGCATATATACTGTATAAACCTTGTGTCTTTTTTTAATAAAGGCAATGTTTGGCAATGTGTGAGTGGAATTGATTACCAGAGTCATTAACATTTTTGTTGAGAATATTCATTTCTTCAGTTTATGAATATAATTAGAGTGATAAAATTGAGTGTTCCCTTTTAATTCTACACTGTAATGTGCAGTATCATATTAGACATTTATATAATGATTACATTGCAAAGACAATTTTGATCTAGAATTTAATTCAAACAAACTGTTATCTGTTACAGTTCCTTTCCTCTGATTTAAGAGGACCAAGTGTTTTCACACAAACGTCTATTATGGCATTTTATAGTTTATATGCTGCTAAACAAGAGGCTTTGTTGAAGACCAAGATGGAGATAAAAGTGATATATTTACATACTGTCTTGCTTAACCTACTAAGAATCAATCACAAAATAAATATATTCTAGTTGAATTACTTAACAGCAAATTAAACAAACTGACAAATGAAACCTCCAGTTAGGAAATATTTAAATGTCCTCTTTTTAATTAACATAAAAAGGCAGAACCAAACATTTAGGCAACAGAACATCCAGAAATCCTTTAAAGAAATCCTTGTGCATTGTTTTACAACTATTGAAAACATTGCATGTATAAAAGAGGGAAATCTCTCAGAAAACAAGAGATTATCTTCAGTTAGAGATCAGCTCCTTCAGTGTTCCTCTGGACATTCAGTAGACTGGACTGGCTGCGGTCGGGGTCGTTCAGACGCAGAATATTAATAAGGCTAGTGTCAGGCAGCCCACTGAAAAAAGCAAGAGGAAAAAAAACATTTTTAAAATCTGTAGGAAGTAGTTGCCCGGCAATAAAGATGTTGCTTCTTATGAACACACCCACAACCAGCCTGCAGAACAGGTCTGTGACTTCTGTGAAGCTTCTAATGTAACTAATAAAACAATTTGGTGCTAGAAAATGTACAGAAAATTGTGTCAAGAAAATAAGCTCTTATTTTTAAGGAATATATACGACAGTGATATATACTGTTAGGTCACAAATGAAGTTACCACATAAAAAGTATTAAGAAAACAAGCATTTATAAAACAAATCTTTTTAAGTTAAATTAAATTCCATCCGTCCACCACACGATTTCGTCCCTGACATGTTCACAGTGACAGAATGTTACTATATTAAGAAGTGATACAAACAGTAGCACAGTTGCTTCTGTACCTCATGCTTTGAGGGGTAAGAAAAACGAACTGTCTATATCTCTGGCTTGCTGCGATTTTAACCATCATGTCCATGGATATCCGTCGGTTAACCATGTCCTGAAATACACAATGCCACCATACTCTGTTTTAGACTGCTGCTGGAACACACTGGCATGACAGAGATTATACACGTTAATCTTTACCATGTAAACATCAAACTCATCCAGAGCACGGAAGGGTGCTTCCGCGATCGCCCAGAGTGACAGGACAAAGCATACAGTTGAAAAGGACCTTTCTCCTCCAGATAAAGATCTCATGTCACTCAGAGCAGCCTTCCCACCCTCTCCTGGCTGAACCTTAAAAAAAGAAAATACGGTGTTGCTGTTGAGGTTTGGGGTCGTGGAGGTGGGTGCAGTGTTATAAATATTAAAACACTTGTTTAGACAAAGTCTGGCCGAGTACTAAGACAACCATGTAGCCAATCAGCAGTAAGGTGCACAGTGCACAGAATGGACTGTAGTCGAAAGATGGGGCTAGGGGTGTGTCTGTTTTGCTGATTTGAACATCAACAACGGCTATGAGATATCGAACACCCGCCTCTGAGGATTAAAGTTCTACCAATAGGGTTTTTTCAATGACCGAACTGATGCCAAAATCTTTATGTACTCCATACATTTCACTTGCAATGTGAAATCAGAGCATTTAATATAAAAAGTAGGGTCAAACTAAAACACGTTCACATTTTACTGTATATATTTCATATCCAGGAACTCACTGAGATGGAGAGCGCTTCATTCTTGTGGTCAAAGGTCATCTTCCCAATGTATCCTCTCTGAGACAGCATGGAGTCAAAATAGTACTTACAGCGCACAGAAAGATACCTGCCAACCCATTCAAGCACAACCCAAAAGACAAATACATGATAATGGGTAACATGGCTACAGCTATGACAAATTAAGACTTCCTGATTCAGTTTTAATGCCCCACAAACTTTAAAACAAACATAAATAACAACAAAAAAACAACAGAACATTTAAAAACTGTATCAAATGCTAAATTAACTACATAAGTCTGATTCACTTAAGCACTGAACCTTACAAAATATACAGCCGTGGAAAAAATTAAGAGACAAATTCAAATTTTTCATGATATATTGTCCACATTCCTGTCCAGTGTTTGTTGAATTTTAATAAAATCAAACCTCAGGAGTGACATCCAACAGCAATGTGAAAGACTGACCGCATGACAAGACGCATGAAAACTGTGATTAAAATCGAGGTCATCACATACAAAAACAATTTAGCAACTTTTCCTAAATACATGTACAAATATTACTGTTTTATCGCTTTCAAGTGAATATCAACTTCTTTACATTACTTGAGGTCTTAGAAAATACAGCATATTTTCTGACCCGTTTCTTCAGTTTTAATTTTCTGCAATTAAATGCAAATGATAACAATATTTCTATTTGAAATTTGGTAAAAAATATTTTTAGTAGTTCACAGAACGTAACCAAAGTTATCATGTTACTTAAAAACATGCCTATAAATAGCACATTTAAAAATAAAAAACGGTCTCTGAACCAGTCTCTTAATTTTTCCGCAGCTGTATCTAGCAGAGATGGCTCAAAAAACTGATGGTTTGAAGATTTCGAACATTGGACTTTTAAATATTTAGACAGGTCTTTGTTGTAATCAAATGAGCGAACAGGAGTCAAATGAGGGCATTACTCATAATGTAGACGAGCGCAGCTTACATTCTCAGCTCAGTGAAGACATTGTGTCTTGTGTTCATGATCTCAGTTAACTGCCGCATGAAAGCCTCCAGACCCTTCACTTGTCTGGCAATATTGTTGAAGTTCTCTTTCGCGTCATGGTACTGCCTGAAAGATTGAACGATTATCAGCTTTACTGTTAAAACAACAAACTATACTGTATATTGCTGGGTTTCAGCTTTTAGTTTTGTAATATTATCGACTTAGAAACGACTAACTATCAAGATTAATGTTAAATTCTGTAAGTAACATATAGAAGTGAATTTAGTCATAGCATAAATTACAACAGAAGTATTTCAGTGTGTCCACCAGGATTTTGACAGACTTGTACAAATACAACAATGGTGAAGTCACAAAGATATTAGCATATTTGTGATGTCACCACGTCATGTTAGCACTTGATTTCTGTTTTTCTTCAACTCTCTGATCAGTCACATTATGCTGTATTTTACAACTGAATGCCACCACCAGTCACTTTAACTGCTGCTAAAATCCTGATTTATAAACGCAACATCATCTGACAAAATCACAATACAGTTGCTGTTTTAAGAATGCTTCTTTGATTTTGAATGCACGTGACATTGGAAGAGAGTGCATGCGAACACTGCCCAAGTAAATGCATTGTATGGGAAAGGCTGTATTCAAATACAAATTTTTGTCCTTAAATGTCCATGCTGGATTAACCCAAGAAACAACTCGCATAAGTTTGACTTGTAAATCAGTAAAATGTGAAAACTCTGTACCTCACGATAGTGTCTCTGTCTCCCTGCTGGTCCTGTTGTGTGTTGATCTTGTGTTTTAGGCGGCTGATCTCACTGTCCAAACTTGTTGCTGTTCTTCTCACTTCTGTACGCTCCGGGCAGATTTCTGAAGCTTTTGCTATAGAAGCCTGTCGAACGAATGCTCTCGATCAATCACACATTCATCACACATTGAATGCATATATGCCAGCATGTCAGTGTTCGGTCACCTGTAACTCCTGCTCTTTCACATTCAGGTCTCTCTTCAGACCCTTGATCATGTCCAAGTGGCTTTTGCGTTTCTCTTCGTAGTGTTTTTTGTGGTGTTTACTCCTCGCGATCTCCTGATCGCTGTTACTCAACTGCTCCTAATATCATAAGCACACACCACAAACTGTTTAGTAAGTAACATGGGGAATCAGTAAATGAAGCTTTTCTTTTTACCCAAACACACTCCTGCATTAAACGTCATTTGCCTCTGACCTTAATAGGTTCAGCTTCTTCTGCAAATTTACTGAACGCTTCCCTCTGCTCTCGGAAGAGCCGCTCAGCCTCCTCATACTCCTTTTTGAGCGCGAGCCCCTGCTTCCTGGCAGCTTCACACTCATCCCGACACACTGTTATCCGGCTGACAAGTTCCTCCAACTCCTCCTCCTAAACAGAAATGAGTCACCCCCAGCCATACTTATGAAAACAGGCAAAATATCCCAACAAGCAATAATGTGCTACCAAAGGTTTGAGATCCTCCAGCTGAGGTTCTTCTACATTTTGCAGTTCTGTCAAATCTGACTGAAGAGTCCGACAACGTTCCTGTGAGTTACAACACACAAGACAAATTAGACCAACAGCGGAAAAAATATAGTGATATGCTTAGTGAAGAGAGGATATTTAGTCACCTGGACGTTCTTGCGGTCTCTATGGGCTCTGTCACAAAGGGCCTTGTTCTGTCTTTCATCCTCACGGACGCTCTTCATATTCTGCTGAAAGTCCTCCAATTGTTTTCTCTGTGTTTCCAAAGCAGACTGCAAAAGTCTGTGGAAAAAAATGCTTTGATCTTGCATGCTTGTACATCAGACAAATGGAAACGCTTTAATATCAACTTAATATCAAAAGGATGGAAAGCATCCAAGTCAATTAACAGCAAATATGCAGGAGCACAAACTAAACCGAATGGCTAGGAGAAGAAACGAATAAGAGTCTCAGTACACCAGGAGTTACTTAGGTCGTGACTTTTATACCTGATGTCCTCTTCCACATCTCTGCTGAGGTAGAGAGCTCTGTGCTGGTCAGAGGAGTAATATCGGTTATTGTACACCTGATCTCCCTCACGGGTAAAAGCCTCCCTGCAGTTGTGTGGTGGGTGTCCACCCTGCATAACTCTCCTCGCATCTCTAGCGTTCTGAAATTGCAACGAAAGGACTTTAAGCTATAGAATATGTGGGAAAGCATTTTCAAGCATCCAGGAAAACATCTGTGAGCATCCTCACTATCACACCTTGATGAGCAGTATGGTTTCTATCCCTCTCATGTCAATCAGGCAATTGGCCACAACTGAATTCTCAATGTCAAGAGCCTGGAGCACTGTTGGGTATTCTGGATGATTGACAGCTCTTGAAACAAATGAAAGAGATAATCAGGAGATGCTTGAAGCCTCTTTTATTTCCATTTTCACTGCTGTATTCAATTTTTCAAGAATGCATGAAACATTGACGCATTGAAAAGAACAACAGGGCTTAGCATATAACTTTGATACATTTTGGCAGAGGCTTTACTGAAAATGGTTTCATTTTCAAGATACACATTTGATCAGTGCGTGTTTTCCCTGTGTATGGGACTAGTGGTCGACCGATTATCGAATTGGCCGATTATCGGCGTCGATATTAAGGATCTAGCCGATAATCGATATCGATCATTTTCAAAGCCGATTTGCCGATAAAGTCATTTAATTTTGAAATGCGCTTTTTGGCTCTGACGCAGCCAAGGATTTAGCGAGAGCAGTCGGAACACGTCACTCTAGGGGTTTGCCTAGAGTAATGCCCGCCCACTGCCCCTATGATTTGTTGGGACTAAGTCACGAGTCCGGCCAATCAACACGGGAGGCTGCGGAACAGAAAGTCTTTTTTCACTGTCACACCGAAAGCGCTGCTTCGGGTTCATGCTCTATGAGGTAAAGCAGCATCAGACGTTGAAATAAATCTCAATCCACTGCACTGAAGATGCAAAACACTTCAATATAATAAGTGCCTGAATTTCGGAGCAGCTTTGCGGGTTTCCTGCAGGTTCCGCGGGATTTACGCATTATTATCATGTAGATATAATTCACATCCTCAGTATAACAATGATGTGCTCTGCAAGCGAGCAGCACACTGCACACGCGTTTCTTGTAATTGATCGAGCTGACGTTTTGCACGTCACTTAAAATGACGCCATTTCAAAAATACAAGACATTTTAAAGCATAAAGAACTTGAATCGTCGGTCTTCAGTCAGAGCGCTCTCATGCTCATGTTATAGCTTCATGAAAATATTGCGGTCTTTTCAACAACATACACAATAAAGCTATGAAGGCAATTCAATTATTTACACTTAATATATAAATTCAAATTGTGCTAGTTAATCCAATGATTAGCATAATGATTATTGTATGCAATGTTAAAGTCATCAGAACATATTTTTTTCCATAAATAAATATAATTTGTTACATTCAATTCATTTTTTCATTTGTTGCTTGTTGTTTTTTACTGTGTTGCTTGTGGTTTACAAAATGTTCACAGAATTCTGCTGGGTGCTCCCCTCTTTCTTTTATTAGTATTAATATAAGTGTTATGATTAAGATTTCTCAGTCAGAATTAAAAATATTTCAAATGTTTCAGAGCATGTGTTCTTAATTTCTATATAAATTTACGTTTTTACACCATATATATATCGGTTCAAAATATCGGTTATCGGTCTAATTTGCATGGAAATAATCGGTATCGGCCTGAAAAACGCATATCGGTCGACCTCTATATGGGACCCACAAACGCTTGTACTACTAACACACTGCTCTATTAGCTGAACTATAGAACAATGTAGTACTAAGGGAACAACAATAATGGAACCGCATAAACAGATTTCATTTTCTATTTGAGTTCTTCCTTTACACTGGGTGTAAATAGACAACATTAAACTTTTTAAAACATGCAATCTTGAAGGTATAATATCTGTAAGAATTCTTGATGTGAAATGTCTTCCTCTTTTTTCTTAGAAGTTATTTGCAAGTTATTTAAATGAGAGTGGTTGTTTAATGCTATAAAATTGGGATTGCAACAAAAATAGTTCTTACAAAATCAAGACTGTCTATGCTACACTGCAAAATTATATTTACTATTACAGCTTTATTAACTTCAAGACCACTGGTAAATATATCAAATAAAATGTTGTTATGTGTCATGTGAACTGTACCTGCTGCCGACATTGTAGACCGTGTCTGTAAACCTGCTGACGATAATTTGGGGTCGTCTGCCATGCGGGAAGCAGCTCTTCATGATGTTCTGCAGCACTTTCTCATCTTGGTGGTTATCGCAGCAGAAAGCCAACATCAGAGCCTTCAGACAACATTCCACTGCCAGACCAAGATCTGGATCTCGCATACGGATGCAGTATCCTAGAAACAAAAAGACCCTCTAAACAACCAGTATTCACATGGAAATGTTTATTCTACACGTGCAACTTCATCTGTTGATTTAAGGTCAAGCGTATGAAAATAAGCGGCATCTAGTGGTGAGGTTCCACCGCTCACCCCTCCCTTTTGAAGCCCTATGGAGGCAGAGAGAGGATTAAGATGTTGTTATGATTTAGGTACAGCATTGGGTCCATTTAGGGCTACTGTAGAAACAACATTGTAATTTCCATGAATATAGAAATAGCTCCTTCTAAGATAATAAAAACATAACACTTCATTTTGTTAGGTCTTTATACACCTCTGAAGACATCATCAGTTCATATGTTTATCATTTCTGTCAATAGATCCTCCAAAAAACTACACACTGGACCTTTAACCAAGAAATGGAAATAGAAGACTAAGATCCTTTATATACGCTGATTTTTTTTTTTTTAAATTGCTCCAAAACATTCTTCAGTCCGCACAAGGTTGTCTGTTTAAAGAGATTTTATGGATTACTATTAAAATAAATAATAAATGGTTTCCGCCTGCCTGAATGACTCGTTCATTGGTATATTTGTTACAGTTTAGAATAATTGTATGTGGTGAACCGTTGGTTTTACCGAGTGGTCCAACAGGTTTTCTCCTAAATTTGCCCCTGCGATGAGCCTCATCTATTGCCCTCAACAGTGCTGGCATGTGCTCGCCGAAACGACAAAGACGATCTTGCCGACTGCCCTCCATAGCAACCAGGTCACGTCGTTTAGCATCCAATGCACGCTGTAGGTCTTGCTGCTCACGGCTATACAATAAAAAATAAATAAAGATAGTAAGAGAGGTACAAAATCACATTACTAATATTAACCATTACTACATACCCTAGTTTAAATTACCAGGGTATATTACAGATATAATGGAGCTACATGTTATACTTTATTACATTTTTTTAAGCCTCTTTCCATACATTTTAAGAACTCATTTCCACCAGCCTCCACCAGTAAGTGATGGGACACCATCACTTACATTAACTATATACTGATTGTTAGATAGCACAACTAAAAAGTCTTCGTTTGTGATAACTCCTTATCAATGCAACATAAGCTCCAGAGAATTAACTGAGTGACTAACACAATGCAATTTTTATAACACAGAGCAGTACGGCTCCAAGTCCATCTCTTTATCTTCCAACCATTTGTGCGAAAACTGGATTTTCCCCATTAGTCAACGATGAAGTTTAAAGGTGCCATAGAATGAAAACATGATTTACCAAGGCCTAGATGAATAATAAGAGGTCTGTACATGGAATGACATATTGTGAGCCTCAAACACCATTGTTTCTCCCTTCTTGTGTTTTTCGTGTGCATGCAAAAGACCGCTCAATAACAGGACAATTCAAACATAACACCGACTTTATAGTCGGGATGTATGCCCCCAAGCTTCCATAAACCAGCCCTTGTTCTAGACCAACCGGACGTGCACAGCCGAATCATCCAAAGTTCTGCAGGTATTGTGAATAGGGTTGGGCGATTTATACCAAATTGGCATCGGACGATGTCTATACTCTACAGTGAAACCTCGCAATGGACGATGACATAGTTATCTTCTTTAAACAAGCCGCGAAGTTACGAAGTGATGCGCGTCTAGGCGAGAGCTAAACAAAGACAGCTTTTCTTTTTTCAACGTGAGCTGGGCAGTTATCAAGGCAGACGTCTGTAAAGTGCAGTGCAAGCTTCTCAGGTAAAAACTAATGCACATTTTCTCTATACAACGCGAGCTGTGCAAGCTGAGGGTCTTTTTTAAACTGCCTCACAATTATAAAGTCTGGCGCGTCTGATCTGTATTGAGCCGGCTTATGTGCCCATTAAGCCTTGTTTATATTTGTTTACAATGCACAATGAAGCACAGAGCAGCAAGAGTTACGTAACGAGAGTGAAAGGGACGTTTTTCGAACCTGGCACTATGTCAAGCAGGCTTCACTCAACGTTTTAATACTGATTTAAGAAGGGGACCATTCCGACTATATTACTGTTAGAACCCCTGCCGCAAGCAGTAAGTAGTGATTTTATTCACTTTTTCCATTTCACTTCATTGATCTGTTGGGTGTGTGAGCTAGTGGCATGAGCCTTGCAGCGAAACATCCAATCAGAGCAGAGCTCAACATTAATGTTCATGACCGTTCCAAATAATGTAATAACAGATGGTTTCATTCTAGTTACAAATCCTAGGGCTGTAAAGGGACATGTTAAAGCGTTTCTCTATCATTTCTGCACTTTATAAACCCAACTACCTTCTATGTAGATATCAGACCTTCTAACAATATAATATATTGTTTCAATTACTTCTTTGGCACATTTAACAACTGGGTGTAAATTGACTTCCCACTATTCGCCTACACAATGATTAAATTCAGGCAAACTTTAGCATATGACCTCTTTGGATGAATATGAAAAGATGATACAAAATTTAAATTCGACTTTTTAATACTTTCTAAGAGCCTTGATTTTCTCTCAATTTATTTATCAACTTTAAATACGGTTTAAGACTCCGTAGACACCCTGAATTCCATTTTGAATCCCAGATTTTCAATGTTATTTCATGTATTTGGATTCCACTACTATCATAATAACAGTGACTTCAGTATAAACAGGCTCCCACACTATAATCGCAAAAAACACTGTTTTGTTTGTTTTAGCAAACATGGGAACATTGGTTGAACAACAGTGTCAGTTACTTCCTATTTGCATGAAACCTGCTCACAATTAATAATTTCTGCAATTTCGGTTTTAAACTTCCACAATTTTCTATTTAAGACATTAAAACATGCACATAGAAAAGGTTTTCAATTGCACTAACCTCAATCTACGGAGGTTTTCTTCAGCCGCGTGACATGCCTGTGCAAACTGCTCGATCTGCTGTACCAAAGTGGAGTCCTTGAAGGCCAGCTCTTCCAGCTCAGTATGAATGTGATTCATTCTCTCCATACGAGCCTGAGTGTCAGCTGAGTTCAATTGACTTATACTGGACAGGGAAGAAGGTATGACTTGTAATGAAACAGCTGGAAATGGTAAAGAGATGTTGTCTAACCCACTGCACTGTTGTTTCCGTCTATGCACATATGAAGTACAGTACCTGCTTTTGAGTTCTTTGATACGTTTGTTGAGCTGATCTTTATCCTTCTCCAGGTCTCTTAAGTTAGTCTTTTTCTGATGAACATTAGCCTAAATCAACAAAAATATGCAAAACAATTGAAGTCACGTTTTTCGCGTTTATCAGCCACTCAGCATACAGTGAGCACATAACTTAAAGCGAAACTTATTTTGTTGTGGCACAGCATGTCTGGGAGCGGATGTGCACCTCGGCTATCTTGAGATGTCGGTTGCGCTCCTGCACTTGACCCTTCAGTTCAGTGCACCGCGGCTGTAGCTGTTGCATCCGCTCAGTTATACCTTCCAACTGATCCTGTAACTGTTTGAATATCCCAGTGGCCTCCTGAACTTTCCCCTGAAACAGTCAACCAAAAATAAACCCATTGGATTTTCAAAAAGGATTTATACCAAACTACTGATTTAACGAATAAAAACCCTTGAAAGGTTAATGATGTTCTAGTCATCATTATTTATAATCGACTGGGTTACTGGCAAAATGCTAGCCTTAATGGGACTGTCCCTGCAAATGGCCTGCTGTTACAAATGACCCACTCTATGCCATTACCCATAGGACAAGTTCATGAAAAAAGAACTGAAATAATAGGTTTCATATCTTCCATATGTTACAGCAGTAATATGAGAGGATCTTCAGAAGTTGTTTTTTCTCATTAGAGCTTCTAACCGTTTCTCACTGTCATAAGGGCACAATGAGTTTGAAAACGTGTTTGAAGTTAACATTGACGTCACATCACTGCTCAAAGCTTTCATGTGAGTGCGATTATAAAATAAAGTAAATATCACTGGTGTGTAGTTCATCCCAACAAAATGCTGCTCCATTAGATTATTGTGGTTAAATCTATTTCATGTTAAACAAAAACTGAGTGTGCAACCAAAGTGTGCAGGACAAGTGATGATAGCAAAATAAAGTAAACTGTGAAATATAACCAAAAATTCTTCATACGGTGGACTACCATTCAAATTTGTCAGACACTTTGACATGACCATTTTGATCTTTTTACACCCCAGACTGAACAAAATTAAGCATTGCTTGGTAACTGGTGCCCTCAATTGGTATTATCTGATTGTAAACTTAAATTTAACAGCTGTCAGCTTTTCAACCAAATCCATTACATACCTTTCTAACAAAGTTCTCTGACATTATCAAAATGATTTGTTTCTGACACAGTTAAACCCTGAGTTCTTGTCATATTTTATTACCATTTTCTAAACTATAGTGAACAGACAGTGATGTTGAAAATGAATTTTGGTTGAATGCATGTGGCCGTTTTTTTGCAACAAGTTGTATCAGACTTTATGGAGGAAACCAACATCTGGCTATGTCACATAGCCTATGTGTGACTATTTTATTACCTCCCACTCCTCCACCTTCTGATCATATTTTATGTTGGATTTATCTTCGGCTGTGATTCGTTCCCTCATGGGCTTCATCTCCTGCTCCACCTCTGCCACCTGATTCACAAGTACACAACAAAACCAGTTTTCAGCTACATGATAAGAAAACCAATCTCCACACAAGGCCATGACGTACTTCCGCTACAATCTCAGCCAGCTAAACCACTTCTGCTCTCAGAGTGCTGAGGTAATTTTTCACCAAGCGATAACAATGCATTTAGTAAAGAAAACACTACGGCTGAGCATTGCAAAAGTCTACTAATCTTTTTTTCATATTTGAGAATGTAGCTTGAAACGGATAGCCTGAAGAGAGTCTCCTTTTTGGTTGTCGATGTTTGACGTAATGTTTGGATAGTTTTACTCACGTCGTTGACTGTAATCCTACGTGCATCTTGAACCGATAGTTGAAATAGCTAATACGATACGTGTACCTGCGTATGTAATAAAGCTGTTTGAGGTTTTAGCGCTCCGTGTCCTTATACCCCATTGACAATCTTTACCACTGAACTGCTCATACTGTTTAGCACATTAACCAGCTCAATCACTTAAGTACCTCAGTGTGAGCGCTTTACATATTTGAGGTTTTCTTATTCAACACAGCCAATTCAATTTATCATCCCATAGGTGGAGTGTTCAGAGAGTTTATAAATTGAACTGGGTGTGTCAGATAAGAATCACATCAAAATATGTGCCGTGCTGGAGTGTTTAATTTATACCGCACACAAATCCAATCATTTTTTTATAAGTAATCTCATTCTGGAGGTGATAACAGCTGGGACTTTATGATTTTTATGCATTTATTTCGAGTCGAACTGCTGGTGTGCTGGGTATGAAAACCCATGGTGTGCAGTAAAGTTCCTGACCAGAGCCCACGCCATCTGATTCTTCAGCACATCCAACTTCTGCTGCATTTCATCCAGCGAAGACAGATTTTTATAGCGCTCCTCCTTCTCATGATACCTCTTCTTTAGCTCATGAAGAGTCTGCATGGGAGGGAAGGATGTGTTAAAAATAAGTTGTAGAGCCAGAGGAAGGCGTACAGGCATTATAAACAGCACTTAGTCTAGCGATCCAATCACACATTGTTTCCAGAGCCACTCGATCTATCATTCCAAGACCGTTACGTAAACCAGCAAACATGCAAGTGTAAAACATTATTTCAGCCCTCACCTCCTTGTATTTCTCCACTGTATTCTGGGTCATGGTCTTGGTCTTCATGATGTAGCTGTAATCTTCTTTCATCTGATCAAGCTGGGTGGCTTTCATAAAAAACTACAAAAAGAAAGCAAATTATGAGCTTGCGTGTTGTATGACTGACTTCACAAACACACATTAACCTACAATACTCACTTTGTATTTGTCCCCCTCTCCTTTGGAATGGAGAAAGTGTTTGCTCATTTCCTGGGTAAGGATGGAGACTGGATTGTCTACCTGAACATAGAAAAGCAAAAGAAATTCAGTTTAAACTGCTTTGTAAGCAACATTTTGAGAACTGAGAAGATCTTTCCAAAATACCTGGATGTTAAAATGATCCAGAATATAGATCAGCTCTTCCTTTTTGGATGACACAAGATGACCTAGTTGGAAAGGGAGATAAACCAATTCATCATAAAATTCATTATTATTAATGCATATACATAAAATCTGAAATGTTGTCTAAGACATCGGTTTTAAATTAGCCATAGCTTTGTCCTGTAGCTTTCACCCATGCGTGATATACATTCATCCTAAAAAACAGGAAGTAAGCAACATAAAAGAAAATTTCACCGACACCACAAACTTAAAAAGGAAATTTGTTTTCAAATAATTAAACATTTTCCTTTCTTCTTGAATCAAAATCAAAGAAGCACTGATCTACACCTCTAAATCCCATGTGTCATGCATTTGTGCACATATGAGTCAGTCCATTACACATTAGAAAAGAATTGGATCCTGGCTTTAATTACGGGTGCTTAAGCACATCTTCAGTTAACCTCTCTGTTGTGCGTGTGTGCAAGACTGCAAGAAATGACACATGAACAAACATAAACATCTGTTTAAACTCATGCAACCCCTCACAAGTACACTAAATGATAGGCTGTCAATATTGAGTTCTGTGCAAATAGCGGTATGCACATATGCATAGCTCTATGCATGGAGCTAAACAGCTGTGAAAATAAATCAATATTGAGATTTAATTATTTTGGGACACAGCTAAATTTTACTTTTCAAGCGCTATGCAGCTGCTGGGGTCAAATGAGGTCAGGCTAGGCAGCTCATTGGGTTTTAACTGCTAAGTGAATGAGTACAAATAAAAAAATAATTCTGTTGGTGTAAGCATACCTGTTTGACTTTTGAGTTTATATGTTCTCAGCCCTTCGCTTGAAATACGAAGATCAATGATGATGGATCGACCAAACACTTCTGGCTTGTACGCATCACGACCCCGATTAGTTAAAGTGATGGACACATCCGCAGAGCTGAACATTTAAGATGCAAAGAAAATGTGTAAGACTGTGTGTAATTACACACAGATGTAAACAGAGTAGATTTGCTGTACCTCTCTCCTTCCTTCACAAAACCTTTCAGCGAAGAGCCTCTGTTGGTGGTGAGAGCTTTACCACCCAGAGCCACAATTAGAGCTGTCAGAACAGCACTTTTACCACCTAACACAAAAATATAAGCAGTAAGTACACAAGCTAAGGTTTGCCAGAACTTATGGTTTAAACAAACAATTCGAGCTGGCGATGAACCTCTTGGCAGGTTTGTTTTTTAATGTGCTCAGAATGTTTCTCAACCCAAGGGTCCATAGACCCCTGGTGGTGTGTAATGTAATTACAAGGTGTCAGCAAAGGCATTTCTATTGATTTCTCATGATAGCCAAAATGATTTTATTATGGTATTAAAATAAACCATACTATCACATGACATTGGTTTATAAAAGAAAATCATGCGGTGTTAAAGATGAGGGATTAAAGTGAACTGTTAACATGTGCTGTTTGTTCTTTATCGGTCAACTGACATTGGTGTGTAAAGACACTTGGTTTCATTTGTTGGTTGAAATTTTATTTTGATATCAACAATAGTATTCTGGTCTTCAAGAGTACGCTTTGAAAATAATAGAGGATCAGCAATGCAAATGCATTCCTTAAAAAAAGAATTGTGGAGCAGTACTTACTTCCATTGTTTCCTACAACAAAGTTGACATTTGGGCCAAATGCAAAGGGTCCAAGCAGTGAGTGACACATGAAGTTCTTCAGAGAGATACTCTCTATGATTCCCACCTCACCGGAGGCCTATTAACACATGTATTTAATATATATTATATTTTAAGAGTACATCAGAAACAAATAACTTATATCTGTGAAATGAGCATGCATGTATTAAAGGAATGGTTCACCCAAAATTAAATATTCTATCATCATTTACTCGCCCTCAGATTGTAACAGATATCATCCCCCATTGAACCCCATAGTATTGATTTCCCTTCTACGGCAGTAAATGGGGGATGAGATATGTTTGGTTACAGACATTCTTCCAAATATCTTTCTCTGTGTTCATCAGAACAAAGAAACGTATACAGGTTTGGAACAACCTGAGGGTAAGTAAATGACAGAATATACATTCTTGGGTTAACTATGCCTTTAATAGAGAGGTTTTATGATAGGTAAACAGTCCAACACTTCACATTCTTAAAACATTATTTAAAAATATGGAGGGCAGATTTCATGGAAAAGAGTGTTGTGTTGTGTACGTCTTACACCCTGTGATAAGGAGGACAAAGAATCTCCTGAACCAAAGTAGCCTGTTTCTTCCTCATCTTCAGGTTGTGAAAGCCGGCTTCTCTTGTCCGGTGTGAGTCCTGAATTACTGCTCTTCCTCTTTGACATGTCCTACAAATAACATATTAGACATTTTTATTCATAAATCACAGATTGTCATACATAAAATCACTATTCCTAACATCTGTTATTTACGCTTGAATTGCAGAGATATACAAATAAACTTTTCAAAATAATTTAACAACAGCACTCTGTGAAATATTTAATTCTAAGGACCAATAGCCAATGATCTACAGGTTCAAACTGGCATCTTAAACCTTTTATGGGGATACACAAGCCCGCTGAAGCTTATTAAAATAATACAATAAATATAAAGACAGTGACAGACCCGGCAACCATCAATCACAGAAAACAAAACCACAACAAACTCACTAAAGGATGTGTTACATAATCCATACCATCAGCATGCGCATACATTACTCTGACGTAAATAGTGTCATATGCTAAGAACAAGATGTATCGCTTTTAATTTTTCACATATAACAAAATAATCGTATTACAAAGTGTCTGACACACGAATTACAAAGTGTCTGACACATTCAACGTTACGCAAAATGAAACTACTTGTGACAATTCGATTTTGTAAACTTTAAAACGAAGTTAACACAAATTTTGACATAGAATTGACAGAAATTAAAGAAACACGACAACATTGAAGTCACATGTGTTTTATATGTGTGTCACGTATGTAATATGACTAACATCGAGCTGTCTGCTAGAACGTTAGCAGTCAAGCTAAATATTTTAAAAGTAGATTCTATTAAAGTATTTTTTCCTAAACACTCTAGATATGTAGCACATATAAGCAATATGTAAGTCTTATTTATATGTTAACGAAAGTAAATAAGCTAAATTGTGGGAACACACAACATACCACTCAACTCTCCTCGCTCGCGCGCATTGAATGTTCCGAGAGTGATGACGCCACACCGTTTCCGGCAGCCCTCCACCAATCAGAAGACTTTCAGACATGCCAGTGGTTGATTCGAGCATAGACATAATAAATACTCCCGGGCACAGCTTTTAATCATTAACCATTTACCAAATACTAGATCTGGCGTTTACTAGCATGACGTTTATGTAAGTTTAACCTTATCATTATTATCAAACATTTTAGTGGTTTATCACTATTATTTGAAACGACAGTACACTAAAGTTGTTCTTTACAACCTTCCACTAGATGGCACAATTGACCCTTTTACTTTCAATTCATTTAATTTAATTTATTGAATAAAATGATACCAAATATATAGTGTCGACATATAATATAGAGGGCCTTTCCATAATGCAACAAAATATTTTTTGTTACAAAAATTATGAACATAATTAAGTCTAGTCTTTGTTACCTACTGTTTCTCGCTCAGTACAATGTGTAGCTCCAGGTTTATTATGCCTAAATGTCCCCACTAAAAAAGAACAGATCTCATTGGACGTCAACACTGATTTAAAATAAAAATAAAGAAGCACAGTCAGGAGCCATTTCGTTTTATTCCCAAAGCAGCTGCAAACTGTATGCTCAATATCTACATCTGTGAACAATGTGATTCTGTTTTAATATGAAACATGTGATGACAAAAGTGATGAGCATACTGTACAGTGCATCTTCAGAACAGTTTTTGCTTATTTGGTTGTTTCTTCGGTCTGGTAGTCTCACAATCTCACCGCCTCCATTTCTGCTGTGCTTGTATCTATAGATCAAACAGGGTGAAATCTTAAGGATGTGGCTTGCGTGCGGTCTTGAAAGCTTTGACTAGGCCTGACGTTTGTTTTACTTACATAAACTTTGTCAGCGCTTATTGCTTGGATATCGTTATTATACTAAATCAAATTAGCGCAAAAGAACAAGTCAGAGGCATTGAATTTGATAGTTTTAGGTATCTATAAAGCTCCAGAAATAATTTTTAACTAGCACGCATAAATCTCACTATACGACTGAATTAGGTCTTGAGAAATGACTCTCTGTGACACTGACAGATCCTGAGCATCAAAAACATAATCTGTCCAAAAAGAATCAGAAAAGTGGTTTATCTTACATGTTCATCTCTGCCAAGGAGCTTTATTGCCATCCCATATTACTTTACATGACATTACTAGAACGTTAGAGCCCACAATGCCCTAGTACTTAGAAATTGCTGACAAGCTTTTTTTTCACAAAGCTATGTGTCTTAATGTTTACCGTCTGTTTGTGGTGGGCTATTAGGGCCAGAGAAAGATCATTGTGTTTAAAACACATTTTTGATGTTCTGTCTTTACCAGGTTGTCTTTACAGTAAAAGTACCTCTACTTACTTTAACTACCATAGTAAACTTGGTAAACCATAGTAAAATGAATGGGAGTAACTACAGGGCTATGAGCCCACAAATTCAACCAGTAGTTGTTTGCAATGAGTTATCAAATCATAACTTAATAATTTATGAAATAAAATGTAGGAGCAAATAACTCAACATTTTTCGGAACACCTGACCTGCCATAAACCTACAATATTTACAAGATATGCTGCATATTGTGGTTAAAAGTAATGGCAATGGAAGTAAATTACTCAGAATTTTCACTTAGCACATGACCCACCAAAACGCGAAAATATTTTACAAAGGAAATGAAGCATGTTTTTTCCTGTATAGTAAATGTCATAAAAACTAGACGGTTTGTGTGACACAATGTTCCTTGTCTAAGCTGAGAGTTAAAAGAATATAGCTTCAACTTCCTTTCTTCTGTGATATTTGAAAAAAGTACGTGACCAACACAGTGTTTGTGTAAACAGGGAAGTGGTGACAGAAAGTCAGACATCACCATGTGATGATTTGATCATGAAACAGAAAGCAGTACTGAGAAGGGGATCTCCGGTAAAAAAAGTCTTAATACAACGTTTTGTCAAACATGTTTGGGTTTTTTTTTGTGCGAATGATAAATTAAGTGCAGTATGGATAAATCAATATTATTTTATTATTTTTACATTATTAACTTGCATACCTGAACTTTTGACCTACAGTATCTGGGTTTGTTTAGTTCACATAGGTGTCTTAGCAAGAAGGGCTAATAACATTTACAATTAATACACTACCATAAATATTTTATGATTTATAGTTTAACACTTCATTATTTAATAAAATGACATTTAAAGCTTCATTTTAAAGTGGCATAGTTGTCCAACATTTTTAGGACCACTTAAAATGTGGGGACCACATATCTTTAACAAACAAGCTGGCAAAAACAACAACTATTTGCATTTGTGTTTATCAAGTTATTAAATAAAATAAGCTTAATAAGCTTGTCTAGCAGTTAAAAATATGTTTGAAAAATTAGAAATATTTAGGGAATATTTTTTATTTGTAGGAATTCTGAGATAGGCTAACATCAAACTGAATTTTCATACAAGTTCTAATTGGTAGGTGTTCTTTGCATTTAATAGTGCACAGATATCATATTGATTCCACACAGATCTTTACCATGTAATACAATTGTTGCATATTGAATTGATATAAAGATATTAACCTCATTCCAACGCCATCTTATGCTTTCAACATATATTTGACAGTAATGATTTATTATGTACAAATTGTTAAATACAATTCACAGGATATTTCAGTCCGACAGTCCCAGGCCCAGCTTACATCTACGTTCATGCATATCTCTCACTGTTGCTTCAAAATACAATATAGCTATTCGTTGTTCTTAATCTCATTGCAAATGTAACAGAATGTTTACTGTATTTACGGTTGAGCGGTATTAGATAAACTTCAGATGTGCGTCCTTCACATATATATTTAAGACATGTCACAAATATCACTACATGTTCTTATGCACGTATGTACAGTACATTTATGGATTTTTCCAATATATTCTAAGATGTTCGTAACAAGGAATGTTAAAACCCTTGTTTTAGGACAAAGAAATAATTTGACAGGAAAGTACAGTAGGCCAGGGGTGTCCAATGTCGGTCCTGGAGGGCCACAGTCCTGCAGAGTTTAGCACCAACTTGGTTTAACACACCTGTTTTGAAGTTTCTAGTCTGCTTTGTGAGACCAGGACTGTAGGCCATCCTTAACAGTTGAGCAGAATGACTTTATACACAATAGCGTTTACTGTGCAATGTGTTCACATACATTTACAACAATGCCCAAATGTAGTATATTGAAATTGACCCGATCACAAAATATTTTGGACCCCGTTTGCACCCGTATGTAGTGAAATCCACGATGAGACAGATGTCAATACCAGGTGTAAACACAGGATCAATGTTTCAAATGTTTCATGAGTTCCTGTGGTTCAACACACCTACAGAAAGCTCATTTGTCATAAACAGTGGAGCAGTGTACAACAGCTGATAAAACGGTAGCTTATACAAGAGTTTGTGTAGAGCTTGATGTCCCGTGCAACTCATGCAAATCCAGGTCAAAATAAATTTCCTTGGCGATCACACTCATTGCAGCGTCAATCCAACAAAAGTCTCGGGAGTCTTAAAGTCTGTTTCAGGTGTTCAGCCATTGAGCCTATCTGACACTGACTGCAGAAGAGATCTGTAGATATCTGAGCGAAGAAACCTGGGATATGAATCCCTCTCCATTAGACCATATACGATCCTTTGGGCATCGTCGAAACACAGTTTAGTGGGAGCTTGAATGTTCTCTTTGATGACCTCCCTCGTTCTGTGGTCGATGTTTATCTGAGGAGAAACCGAGAGTGGTGAGGATGTTGAGATGTAGATGTAGCATGTAGAGATGTTCACGATGTGCTTACCTCTTTGGGAGCTTCTGCCTCGATGTAAAGTTCAAATATTTTCTTGGCCCTTGACGTCAGCCTGGATGATGTCCTGACTTTTTTGAAATCTTCACAGACCAACCAAAATTCAATGTTCTCATCACTGAACTCGGACTTGAGGAAGGCGTGGAACGTTGCCATGCCATCTAAAATAAAAAAATGAAGAGTATATATATGACACTTTTGTTCTGTTAACCTGAATGGGCCTAAGTCCATGCACGCATATGTATTTACAGTATATAATGTATGTATGAAATATAAACAGGTATGTTGTATTATGTGAAGTAAACTAGTTGCAATACAGTTTATTTCAAAAAGCATAGTAGCACTTACATTTTGATCTAAGAAGGTTTTCCAATGACTGGGACCAAAGCATTGTCTCGCTGGAGTTCAGTCTGTGTAAAATAGAAAATAAAATATGAGTAAGTTTAAAACAGAATGAAAAAAGAAAATAAAGAAAGTGACAGAAAGGAAGAAAGTTATAAGTGCTTACTTGTGTGACATAGGGCAGCGAAAACGCCACTTGTCTAGTCTCCTGAGGAGGCAAATTTGTTCAAATTAAGATAAATTAACCAAATCCATGAGAAAATTTATTATGAATACAACACAAGAAAAAAAGAAATTTACCTTGAGTTGACAGTTTTATCCTCCTTGTTCATATTGTCAATTTCGGGTGAATGTGACAATACAGTTGGCATCTTTACAAAGACTTGTCTGGTGTTGATGTGTGCAGTTATGTTTCAGTTACTTCAGCTCATGAGAGCGGGACATTCTTACATCCGCTTTATATACAGTCCTCCCCGAGCGTCATCAGCTTAGCAATAGCTAACCACAAAGAAAGAGGAAGTTTTTGGTGTGACGCTAACTAGCCAGGTTGAACGCAATTATGTTCCAACCTGTCGTTCTATGTATATGAATGCTGTCACACAGCCTCTGTGTGAATGTAGAGATGCAAATCAGATGGGAAAATTTAAAGAGATAAGCAAATGCTGACTTTTACATCAGACCTTTTCATATACAAGGTTATTCTGTGTATGAAAATACATTAATGACTGCTTTCTTTAATAAGCATCTTTTAAAATTGTTTTGTTTGTTTCTTTACTGCACACTGTAATGTAGTGTATTCAGGCTATTGTGCCAGTCAACACCGTCAGAAAATCAAGCTGAATGTTTTTTAGCTGATCAATAAAATATATCAAAAAAAATATTTGTAACACATAATATAGGCCTAAATGTGTTATATACTGTGCATTATAAGACATGTTCTACAATAGCAGTATAGCAAACAAGCTTTTGCTAGGATAAGATGAGAATACATACACAGCTAGTTTAGCTAATTCATGGAGTTTCTGGGGAATTTGCTTGTGGTTTAGAAATATGATTTTGCAGAAAGCATATAGTTGTCTTTAAGTAAAATGACCTGAGAAGTCCCTTTTCATAGGGAAGTTTGGTAAAGAAAAGAAAGGTATTGTCTAACAATGCATGTCACTATTCACCTCATTCAAGTCATCAGTTTCACTTCTGGTTTTTAAGTTCCCTGAGACCACACTTGTTCAGACCTACACTATTTACAGAAGAGTAAAGGCCTTCTGTAGATACAACAAATTCATGTACATTATATTTCGCTGCGCTTCTGAAATCTTCACATTTGGAGATTTGTTTTGGCTATAAATCTCTAATTGTCGCCATTTACTTTTGTCACTGGGTTTACAAAAGTCTAACCAAGTATTAAAAAGTACTTGTTAATTTTGAAAACACAGAATTTAAAAAGTACAGTGTTTTTCCATTTCCCGAAAAATAGGAAGGTTTCAGAAGGACAGCGACGATTTGCGAAGTGCACTAGGTGCACAACATCGAATGTGTCTGTTAAATCATTATTAGTTTGTCCTATTTTTACAAAAAGTAACTAGGTTGATTTTGGTTGTAAGCACTGTGCCATTCAGAACATTGTTTTTTGAATGGTCTAATGTTTTGGGCAAATTACCTGTTTGCTGAACATTTACAGTTCCATTAGATAATGATAAGAGTGAAAACACTGTACTTGTTATCTTAAAATTTCGTAATATTTGTCATAAATATAAAATAAAACATTCAGACTAGAGGTCTGCAGAGGGAATTTGATTTTACAGCAGATAGCTCCCTGAAGCCAGTTTCCACTTATGCACATGATAAAAACCAAATGTGACCACCGATATGCCTATGAGCGAATTACTCTGACTACAGTAAGACTAAAATAGGTTTTGTCCACAGTTGTTTATGCAGAGAGAATGGGAAAGAATTCAAGCAGGCTTCCAGAAACTTGACTACCATTGGTTGGACAACCATATAGTCCCGCCCTAAACACACAGCATTGGTTGAGCCAATGTTGCTGTGCCCAGTGGCTTGAACAAACAACATTGTTTTGACAGCTCTGCAGAGCCACAATGTAAACACTATTCAGGGAAATAAATCTATTTATGTCTTATTTGCCTCTAGATGTTTACAGGTGATATATCAGGGCATATTTACTTTCAAATGTGCTATAAATGCTAATGCACCTGTGAAAAAGAACAATGCTATTTGCATGCATGGTTACACAGAAACTGATGTCTTGAGTTGCAACATTATTTACTATTCAGAGGAGCAACATTTCTGAATTAGGCCCATCACCTTGAAAAGCAGATCTACGTGCATAAAATACAAAACAAGCATCATTGTTTGGGAATTTTTTTAATTTTCAGACCAATACTCTGAGGTTTCATTTTTCACAACTGTTACATTTCACAGCCATGTCACACATTCAAGAAAAGAACCGCGAAAGCAATGAGTGAAAATGAAACCGTCAAACAGGAAACTGAAGGCATTATTTTATCTATGAAATGTAACCATATGTGTGTGCAACTTTATCTTTTTAAGGTTTGCCTTTAGATTTAAGAATTATTTCACATCCATCTTGTGAATATGCAGATAATAAACCTGTAATATACATGAAATGATAACAAAACAAGCAAAACAACTGTTCATCTACTGTAGTTGTATACAGCACTGTACAGCACAGCACTATAGAGTTCAACGTAAACCAATAGACCTATTTACACACACATGCGCACGCACGCACACACACACACACATACGCGCGCGCACACACACACACAGCGCACACACACGCACACACACACACACACACACACACACACACATTTTAGAATAATAAAACAATGGAAACTATGGGAATTATGTTAAATCGTGTTATATTTTATCATCTTCAGTATATAGTTACCTTTTAACTAGAATATGTAGAAATGTTTTCTTGTCATTTTATCAAGCAGCTTCTTGAGGTCACAACCTGAGATGCTTTTTGATCTATATAAAGTAGTTCCCATCTATTCTGTGCTCTATTGGCTGCTCTTTCAACATTATTCAGTCAATAAATAAAATGTTAGTTTTGTCATGAAAAGGAAATGTGCAAAATTATATGTTTGTCTCCAAAATTTTTTTTTTGACGGGTAGTGGCCTATATATTGACTATATAATGGAGCACTGCATCCAGTCTCATAACCATGCCGTGACAACCACACAAAACACCTTAGCATTATGGTGATGACAGGTCAAGCAAATGGAATCACTTTAGTTCAACCTTATCATAAACAAGACAATGTAGATTAATGGTTGATAAAATGCCCCCGTGGAAACATGCCCTGTAACAACAGCACATGACATCAAGCCTTCTGAAACATATTGTCATGTTGATGAAACTATTGTTTCCCCTGAATATAAATGTGAACTTAACAAAAGAGTAGAGAGTTTGAGGAAGTTGCTATGGCATTCAGACATACACCCACACAACAGAAGCACATGAACACATATAGTGTCAACCGCTTTGCCACAGACAGCCAAAAAAGTCAAACAACCTTTAACCCTCAACCGCCAACGGTCTGGCTAGTTAACTCAGAATATTTTGTTATGAATTTTAAAGGGACAGTACACCCAAAATTCAAATTCCTTTATTATTTATTCCTGCTTCTTGGAGAAAGACGGTGGTACTGTCATTGACTTTCAACCAAGATCAACATTCAAACTTAGTGAAAAAAGAGTGTAAATTATTTAGAGCATTAACTGAAGCCCAATGTTACAAATAAATAACACACAACACATAAGCACATATTTACTGACTCAAGAACAGGGAAAATTACTAAAATATTTCTACACAAGAACAATAAAATATTGATATACTGCAGTCAATGCTTTATTGTGAGTTCTTTGATTTTAAGTGCATTTTACTCAATTTAACTGGTTGTGTATACCATATACATTTTTTATTTTGAGTTAATCTAATCTGAGATTTACTAATATTCACTACATTTATATTGCGCTTTTCTGGACACTCAAAGCGCTTTACATGGAAGGGGGAATCTCCTCAACCATCACCAATGTGCAGCATCCACCTTGATGATGCGACGGCAGCCATATTGCGCCAGAACGTCCACCACACATCAGCTTATTGGTGGAGAGGATACAGAGTTACAAAGCCAATTAGTACATATGAGGATGATTAGGAGGCCTTGATGTAAAGAGGCGAATGTGGTTACATCCCTACTCTTATTTGAAGGACATCATGGGATATTTAATGACCACAGAGATGACCTTGTCTCATCCGAAGGACGGTGCATTGATAGTGTCCCCGTCAATATACTGGGACATTAGGACCAACACAGAAAACAGGCTGAGCACCCCCTGCTGGTCACACTAACACCTATTCCAGCAGCAACCTAGCTTTCCCATTAGGCCCCCATCGAGGTACTGACCAGGCTCAGCCCTGCTTAGCTCCAGTGGGCAACCAGTCTTGGCCTACAGGGTTATATGGCTGCTGGCGATATTATAGATACTATAGATATTACACATGTCCACTATGGTATGTTTGAAACATAAACTTTTCAAAAACAAAAGATTTTACTTAAAGCTTCTTGCTGCAGTTCACAAAAACTTTCTGTTGTAAAAAAGGTTCTTTGTATGAATTTTTTTACAGTGGTATACTTCAGTGGAATGGTTAGTCAGAAATGTCACAGGAACAAGAGCAATTTCATGTCAATTTAATAAAATAAATGCAAAACAAGTGCATTGATTTCTAAATAAATGTAATCTCGTAAAATACATTCAACAGATTCACATACAAAAAATATATAAATCATATTTGCAATATGTCCGTGAGGCTGAGAGCATTTTAACTATTCAAAAAATCACTACTTACATGTTTCCTTCTGTGTTGAAAGATGTGGTTGTCTAGTGAAGAAATGTACATTATGTAAGAATTTTACTTCACAATTTTCTTAGCCTTTTCAAAAACAGGAATTGCATTCATGCAAATTAATTACTAGACGAATAAATGCCATTGTGGATAGTATAACTGTTTTGTAATTCTGATAACAAGTTTTGGATCAATAACACAGATGAAGTTATCAATGGCAGACCCTGAGATACAGATGAAAAGAGAAGAAATCAGTTTGCAATTATTAATACTTACTTATATGTTGATTAACAAAAGTGACTAAATAAAAAATCAAACTACTAACTAAATGGTCATTTAGAATCTGGTCACAGCATTACTGTGTAGAGTTGCATAGTGTCCCCCTATGTTTTCCTCACAGTGAACTGGAGATGCTAAATTGCCCTTCCCCCATTGTAATAATAATAATGAAGTTTCTGCTATCATTTACTCACCTACGTAGTTCTTCACAGTGACACGGAAAATAATTGTTGGTTCCTCAAAGACCCTTTCAATCATTGACTCTTAAAAGAACAATTTCTTTTTTACCTCGTACAGTTTTTCTCGATTGGTTGAACACATTTCTTGAAATTATGCCTCGTATTCTCAAAACAGTGAACACAAATCCATAACTTTTCACCCAATTCCCCAATCATCCTATTTTCATGTCAAAAGGAAGCTCTATTCTCAAAACCATTCAAACTTGCTAAATAAACTAACTTTACCTGCAGATGTGACACACAAGCCGTCAAAACACCCACACTGCAACATAGTCTAGACACTTGTGAGATCAATTCATAAAAATGTTACTAATACATCAACTGTATTGGAATTCAAGAATAATTTGACAATTTATTGTTTATTAGAATATACAGCATAAAGAAAAATGCAAAATGCAAGAATGAGCTTTAGGAGAAAATAAACCATTACACTAATGTAAAGTAGATGAAGATGATCTTACAAGACAAGAAAAGTTCAAAAAGAACAATATAAACTGGTCATGCAACACAATACAGTTCACAACTGCACAAATAGCATTTAGGCATTTAGCAGATGCTTTTATCGAAAGCGACTTACAGAGAAGATAAAGGAAATAAAAAAGCAATTTGTCAATACGTTGTGAAAAATGATATGATCCTGAGATTCTGATTGTTGTGTCATCAGTTTTGCCGCTGAATGTTTACATGGATAAATGTGTGCTATTTGAGTTTACATCTTGACACTTCAGTTCATTATATTGTGTGTTTGTGTTTTCTGAATGAGAACATGGTTGAACCTTTGCAAAATGATTCTGTGGGGCTTGTACAAGTTAGTGTATTGTTCTGAAAATGTGTTTATAGTTTGTTTCATGAATTGCGTGAAGCAATCGAGAAAAACTGTAAAAAATCCTCCTTTTGAGTTTGCAAAGAGGACTATTGGCAGGGCTCAAATGAATCATATGACAAGCTATGTCTCGTTTTGGAAGGCTGCGTCCTCCGGAAGTCTCATTTGAAGTGGAAGGACCTTCGGATGAGGTCTGAGTTCAGTGGCGCATGTGGCAAGAGGGGGTGGGGCAGGGTCAGGAGAGAGTTTAACTTCCTGAGATAACCCACAATTCTTTGCTTGTCTGTTATTTGAATACAGTTTTTTCTTATGGCTTACACACGTTTTCAAAACTATGTCACCTTTTCTCAAAACTCTAAACACAATTCCCAAAAATGAACACACAAAATGCAAAATGCCTCACATCTCCTTCAAAATGTAACACTGCATTCAAAATACCATAAACACATGTCAGAATGAAGCATTTGCATCAAATGGCAAACACTTCTTTCATAATACTGAATAGTTTCGATATACCATGTAAACACTGTTGTTCTTAATTTAAAGCTCTTTGGTCTTTCATGGGTTTATATCTATATTTCAATACAATGTTCAACAGTGAAAGTAATCCGCTGAGAGTGGTAACAAGTACACTGTAAACACAATTGCAATGTACCAACAGAAAATATTTATTAGGCCAAAGATTACTGTTTTATACAGTAGAATTCAACAAAACCATAAACATCTGTAAACAAGCGTCTTCGTCCTCCATGATATCTTTGCCTTTCCACTCTGTACAGAATTGAAACACAGTATGTGTTCAGAATAGGAACTTCAAACAACATACAACACAAACTGTAGTACAGCATGATAACAAACCTCATTCATTCAATGCAGTGCAGTAAATGGATGGTTTAGAATTACAAATGTTTATGCAATACTATGTAGTCATAGGTATTTTTACTGTACATTACTTTATAGCAAAAATAGTCATTAGATAGTTCCACACCTGTTCTCATTTCTGAAAGTTCGAATGATTGACGCCACTGTAAATCGACTCAAGTTGGGCTGGACTCTAATTCCAGCCTCTCTCATGGTCAAACCGTGGTTGATCACATGATCAACAAGTGTTGCCCTAATCTCATCAGAGATTGCTCTCCTTCGTTCTCTTCTTTGCCCTCGCCCTCTTCCTCCTCTTCTTCTTCCTTCTCTTCTCTTCTTTGCCCTTGCCCTCTTCCTCCTCTTCTTCTTCCTTCTCTTCTCTTCTTTGCCCTTGCCCTCTTCCTCCTCTTCTTCTTCCTTCTCTTCCTCCTCTTCCTCCTCTTCTTCTTCCTTCTCTTCCTCCTCTTCCTCCTACTCCTCCTACTCCTCTTGCTCTCTGTCCATTGTTGGCATCCATTGTTCAAAACAGGTAATCTGACCTTCGATCTATTTATAGGCCAATACTACCATAAAGCAGTGATTGGATAGTGATCAGTTAAGCAATTAGTGTTTCCACATGTGAGGAGTGTGTGTGTGACCTGGTGATTACGTGTAGCATTTTGATTGGTTGTGTTTGGAAAAGGAAAGCAAATCACTTCCTGTTAGATTTTTGTGTTTTAGGTAGAGAATTGTGTGTAGTGTTTTGAAAAAAGTGTATTATGCAATGAACACTGAGTCAAAGGCTGAGAAATAGCTTATGGTTTTGGAGATTTGGTGTGTAGTTTTGCACTTTGAGTGAGAGGTTTCAAAAAGCATGTGACATGAAAAGATTTTGTGTGTAAGCAGTTGGAAAAAACTGTAAACGGCAGCAGCTGCACATTCAATCCAATATGTGGTGTTGAATTGCTAACAGTTTACAATTTGTGTCACGTTTTTTTTATCTTGGCAGACATGCAGTATGTAGTAATTAGGTCGACAAGCGTTTTAGTGATTGTTTTGACTTTTTATAACAGTAAGGCAATTTTTTTCATATGTGTTTAACTCTTTTGGTATTGTTAATTGTAGAAATACACACTTTTTACCCTCTTAAAATCATGTTGAAATAATTTTAAATAACGTGACAGGTGTGCCAGGGGAACGTGTTGTCATAGCAACGTGGTACTTCCTGTTTCCTTTTCTGCCAGTCTCCGTATATACAGGTGACGGTCATATAATTAGAATATAATCAAAAGTTTTTTTTACTTCACTAATTCCATTCAAGAAGTGAAACTTGTATAATGTATAAATTCATTCCACACAGACTGATATATTTCAAGTGTTTATTTCTTTTAATTTTGATGATTATAACTGACAACTAATGAAAACCCCAAATTCAGTATCTCAGAGAATTAGAATATTGTGAAAAGGTTCAATATTGAAGACATCTGCTGCAACACTCAAATCAGCTCATTAACTCAAAACACCTGCAAAGGCCTTTAAATGGTTTCTCAGTCTAGTTAGATTGGCTACACAATCATGGGGAAGACTGCTGACTTGACAGTTGTCCAATCGACAACATTGACACCTTGCACAAGGAGGGCTAGACACAAAAGGTCATTGCAAAAGAAGCTGGCAATTCACAGAGCTCTGTGTCCAAGCACATTTATAGAGAGGCGAAGGGAAGGAAAAGATGTGGTAGAAAAAAAGAGTACAAGCAATATGAATAACCGCACCCTGGAGAGGATTGTGAAACAAAACCCATTCAAAAATGTGGGGGAGATTCACAAAGAGTAGACTGCAGCTTGAATCAGTATTTCAAGAACCACTACTCACAGACGTATGCAAGACATGGGTTTCAGCTGTCGCATTTCTTGTGTCAAGCCACCCTTGAACAACAGACAGCGTCAGAAGCCTCTCGGACTGGACTGCTGCTGAGTGGTCCAATCTTACGTTCTCTGATGAAAGTAAATTTTGCATTTCCTTTTGAAATCTGGGTCCCAGAGTCTGGAGGAAGAGAGGAGAGGCACAGAATCCATGTTGCTTGAGGTCCAGTGTAAAGTTTCCACAGTCAGTGATGGTTTGGGTGCCATGTCATCTGCTGGTGTTGATCCACTGTGTTTTCTGAGGTCCAAGGTCAACACAGCCCCGGTATACCAGGAAGTTTTCGAGCACTTCATGCTTCCTGCTGCTGACCAACTTTATGGAGATGCAGATTTCATTTTCCAACAGGAATTGGGAAACAGCACACATATCTTTACATTTATGCATTTGGCAGACGCTTTAATCCAAAGCGACTTGCATTGCATTATCCTATACATTTATACTTAGGTATGTGCAATCCCCTGGGTTCGAACCCACAACCAATGCTCTTACCACTGAGCTACAGGAAATTTACACAGTGCAAAAGCTACCAGTACCTGGTTTAAGGATCGTGTTATCCCTGATAGAAATCCTTTAGAATCCTTTGATGAGAAATATTTCATAATTTAGAATATTGCCCGAATCATCAAACAAAGCAAATCCCATTGAAACTACTCCCATCTAGGAAATAAACAGGATTTATTTCTTGTGGTTATTTCAGCATTATTCCAAAGGATAACCTTATTGGGGAAAAATCATCAACGAAACACAATTTCCACGAGAGAAGGCATTGCTGATGAAAGTCTGATTTGGCAGGTAAACAACTACACTTCAACAGGAAACATAAACCGCCGAGTTTGTTGAATATGTTATTTGGGATGAAAAAAACAAAGTGACAAGTGGTTTAAAATGCATCTTTTCAACCATTTCACTTTTAACCCTCTTTCTGTCGCCGTCCCGAATACGGGACGCCTGTGTTAACTTCAATATTGTCCATGTTAATTCTAATCAAATCGTGACAAACTATATACCGTCTGAAAGGTCTAGATTACAGATATAAGCAGTGTTTGACAAATTAAATTATGAATAAGGAGTCATTTATTTGTTTAGGAAAAAAGGGCACATAAAAACTGTATTTTTATATTTTTGTTCTCATTCACGTTTCAATTAAAATTTGCATCAAAAAGTGAAAATATTTTTTTAAATTATATTTTTTTATATAAGATAAAGTTTGGAAAAAGTAAAAAAAATGTGTGTGTGTATGTGTTTGTGTTTGGTCTGTGGTGTCAGGTGTCATTTCAAGCAACCTAGTGACCTTTGGGAATCGTCCTATAGATAGGGGGTCTCCTAGTGGCCATTTGTCATATTTCACCTTAAATACTTACAGAAACCAGATTACAGGATATCAAGCTGAAAATTTGAAGACTGCTTCTTTAGACCTATGGCTTTTACTTTTTATATTTTTTTGGCCATTTTTTATTTTTATATAGTAATATTTCATAAAATAAAATTAACATTACAGCTCATTTTCATAACAATACATTTAAAATCCAATACCTTTTAGACACATAATTATAGTTTTATTTACACAATAATTTTTTAACTTCGACAATAATAAGTGTCTTCTTTTTTAAAGAGACCAACCATATGTCTCTATTCCAAAGCATTCAATAGTTACAGCTGTTTAAGTTTGCATAGTGCATTTTTTATCTTTGCTCAAAATATGGACCAAAAGTTAAGTATTAAAGTAACCGCATAATCAAAAAAATCAATGAACTTTGCCAGTCTCCGTATAAAGGGTATGAAGTGACGTCACATTCCCCCCGGGATACGACCCCTTGAGCGCCAGGACACGGTTCCCTGAGTGGTTAAAAATACAGGCAGCATAATGGCTGAAGGAGAATAGGAGAAACAAAGAAAACGAGACAAAAATACTGCAGCTGAGCTCGACGGGGATTCTTACGACTTCCCTATGACTTCCAAAGGAATCAAGTGTTCCTGGACACTGAAATGTTAATTTACACGGAATTACGTTTACTGATATTGTAGGCGTGTTCACGGGGTAAAATGACGACATGTCTATACCCTCAATACCGCATCATTTAGGGTGAGGAGGACATAAGGACGCAGCCTTACGAAACAAGACCGATGATTCAGCTTTGCGCTCTACAACAGAAATTGATTAATTGTGAATCTGACGCCACCTTGTGGTCACTTATATGTGTGCATTAAGCAATCCACTACTAATTATTATTGACGTTCTATCTGAAGCAGATTTCCTCCCAATGCCCGTGAACACGCGCCAGAGTCTCACCACAATTCACCTCGAGTGTGACGCTTACAGGTCGTCGACAATAGCAGTGGACGTACAGTAATAACCAATAAGATATTGTTGATCACGTAAACAAAGCCGTTCAAGGAGTCATTTGCATTCAAGCATGAAACTGTATGAAGGTGACTAACAAACAAAAAGGACCACTCAGTTCAGATGCTCTACACTCAAATGCTTTAAATGAGTAGTGAAGATGCTAATTGTCAAATAGCCACTTATATTTGATGTGCACCTTTAAATAAATTTTTAGGCTACTTAAAGGGAAGGTTTCCTGGACTGGCCTTAAACCTAGTCCCAAACTAATTTAAATGTAAGAGGTGCACTAATTTAGGCTATGTTAAAATATATCATTGCGATTGTTTTGTCTGAAGATGCACACAGTAGCCATGATTTATTTTGTAAATGATGTTTTAAAAACAACTTCCTCATTAAACCAAGGACTAATCCTGGATTAAAATAATCCCTGTATTAAAAAAATTCTTATAGTAATTCCCTTAAAATGGTAAAAGGATAAATATTTTTTACTATAATTACTAAGCAATATCGCAAAGCATTATTGCGACTGATGTTTTCATTTTTAATGGATTTGCGTGGGGTTGTCTAAGGGAAGCCTACATTGTAGCAGATACTCAAGACAATATTTTAAAAACATATTCTACACTTATTTACATATTTTCTGACAATAGATATTGCTACACCATTAAATAAATGCATGTTTCTTTCTATAGCTATCTACTATTATATTGTTGCCCTTAAAAAGTACATAATACAACGTGCAAATAATAAAAATGCTTGATTTAATTCATTCATTTTTTATTGTTTTAAATAGCTTTTTAAATTTGTATCATACATTTCCTCCTGACAGTCAACATCAATCATAAGAAAAACTAAGCAAAAAAAATTATAATATCATAAAAAAAGAAAGAATTACCCTCCCAATAATAATAAACGACTGACTGACAAATGAATGATCTGACCTGTTACATTTTTAAAGATGTAAACTGTAGATGTAGTGGCTGTACAAGATGGATAAAAAATCTATACCTATGTGCTGTCTTATTTGTCCTTATGAATAATTGCTTTTTCAACAGCGTGTTGATAATCAGGAAACCAGGGAATGACAGATTCTGTTCAGGCCCATAACACAGGCTGCATTCATGTTTTTCTATTACACTGTAAAATCAACATACCTGTAGTTTTATTTTACGGCCCACATGTGACACTATAAGCATACTCTTGGGGACATTATGTAGGACATGCATTATTATTTCAAAGAATTCTATGTTGTAATATTTATCACAATAAACCTATTTCCATCCAAACGAATAAAGATCATGCTTAACAAATATAAAATAATAATTTACAAGTTATCACTGGCAATAGTAACGGTGGACTATTAAGGAGTCATCTCTTTCCTTGTCGAATGGCCTGGTAGATGTCAGACTTGAGAAACCTGGGATAGCAGTCTCTCGCCATTAGACTGAAGATCATCTTCTGTGCTGTATCGAATGAGTTCAGGTTTGGCTCCGAGATGTTGTCTGTTATTTTAGTGCGAGTGCCAGAATCTATGTTAACCTAAAAAAAGGAAGGCTACGATTAAAATGTATTACAGCTACAGCAACTACAGCTTTAATGGCCCCAGTATGTGATAAGAACATCAAAACAAACATTCAACAAAACAAAAAGCTCTCCAACTCTTTGACTTTTAAACAGCAGCAGGAATGATGAACATATGTCCTCAGTACAGTATTAAAAGAGTTTTATCCCAAATGCACACTTTGAGTTGAGTTACCTGTCTGGGTGATTCCGTTTGGACAAACTCAGTGTAGATTTGGTTTGCCATGCTGATCATCTCTGGTACACTTGTGATCTTTTTATATTCCTCGCATGCCAACCAGAACAGAATATTTTCCTCACTGTATTCTGACTTCAAGAATTCCTGGAAAGCCATCTGTCCCGCTGCAACATTAGAAATTATAAGAAGAAATTTTGCTTTAGAAATTGCAATCACAGTGTAGATGTTAAAACTAAAACATACAAAGGAAAGTGAAAGACATGTATGCTCAATGGTCCCGAAGCAGTATCATAATAGGCACACCAAGACTGACTGCTTTTATTTAATTTTTTTATTTAATTTTTCTTTCCAACAATAAGATCCACAAAGAATGTATAGCATTTTTCAGCCAGTGTAAAGTCAAATTTTTTCAAATATGTCCTTTGCAAACTTATTTTATTACACATTTGCATTATGCTCATCAATCCCCAGCACTTGACAGCTCATCTGCATCTTAATCCTGCAGTATTTTCTTAGGTTTTTTTCGAAAACAACAAACAGGGAATGCCAGAACTCTACCATCTAAATGTACTTACGAATGTTTGGACACATTTAAAGACAAGACTACTTCGTTTTCATTGAAAACTCTTAACTCATTAAAAATCAGTCAGAATCGTTATGATTATATTTGATTTTAGGTGCCATTCAACAAGCCTGATATGTCAAATGGCACCAAACATTAAAAAAAAGTTTCATCACAGCAGAACAGAAATAAGAAAGTTTCAAAACAGTAACAGCAAGCCAAATGATGCCCAATGATTTTTTTCCCAAAAACGAATAAGGTCTGAAGTGGCTGATTGTAGTACCATGTATGGTTTAGAATTAGTGTAAAGGATTTCCTTACATTTCGAGCAGAGAAGATTCTCGATCGACTCGCCCCAGTTGTCCATATCATCTATAGGTTCCTGAGAAAAGCAACAAAATCTACCCTTGAAAATTACATGGAGATCCTTCACTGGTAAAGCTCACTGCCCTAAAGTTTTCAAATGTATTACAAAATCCAAGCCTTTCAATCAAATGGTATATAGTCCAAAATATTTGAGAGGCTTTGTTGCCTCATGACCCTTACATGGAAGCAAATGCGTCTATTAGTCAACATAAAATAAAGTGCTTGTATGAAATCTCTTTGGATATCATTTATCAACAAGAATAGCAATTGAATCAACAATTTTTAGGGACTCACTTTATCGCCATCTTTGCCAGCAGCGTCCTCTGCATCAAGTGTTCTTCAGCGTCTGACTCTTTATGGCTCTGGAGGGTCTAACAACATTCACTGCCATGAATGGAACACATGGAAATCAGCATGCAAAGCTTTGGGCAGGGTCACCTCCTCTGTCTGTAAGGTCACAGAGAATACTTCTTCACCGCTCAGGTGATGGCATACTCATCGATGAAAAAAGAAACGTGTGGTTTCTGGTTGTGGAAAATCGTGGCATTTAGAAGAAAGCATCATATTTCAATGTTTGTCTGTAGGTCTTGTAACAGCTCACCTGTGAAACAGAAGTTTTCGTGATATATTTTAATGGTCATTTCTCAATATTTTCACCGTATTGCTTAATATGGCATGAAATATATTTGAAATTCTTGGTGAAAATTTACATTGAGGCATGCCAGGCATTATACAGAATAAAGCTGGACATCGAATGACATTAAGTGTCTGATTTGAATCCTGTAAGGAGCAAGCCTACTGTAGAGGAACAAGGCAAACTTAATCCTAGGTTGCTCCAGGGGAATTTAACCTGTAATAAAACAACAGTTATACTCTTTGCATGAATGCGTGTGCTGAATATCTTTGAAAGTGGAAAATTGTGCTATTTTCTATAGATGATAATGCTTTTTTTATATACATTACATGTATTTCTGTGCTGCATCTTAAAATGATCCAATGAATTTGTTTACATCTTTTGAGTGAAATGTCTGTGGTTCTTGCACATTTAATAGTTCCTGCCAAGATGTAGTTGCTAGGGTGTTCTATGTGGACTGTTCCTGTAATTCAATTGAGTCACTATTATATTTTGACCCGCATATGATTCTGCTCTCTCTGTGGGATATTTCCACCTGTTTCCAATGTTTATAAACATTGCACTTAATTTGAGATCGTTATTTGAACAAATGGTGTGTAAAGAATCATTTTGAGGGGTTTTCTTAAACCCCTAACCCTAAATATCGAGTAATGGTAAGTCTTATTCTAGCTTCAACTCTCAACAAAGGTGTTCGCCCGGGTGCTTTTCCACAGTTTGTATAAGCAGGTTGGAATCCCTTGTTTTTGCATGTGAACGTAGGGTTAGCCACCCTACAGCACTCCTGGAGCAGTTTAGGGTAAAGGAATGCTCTCATAGAGATCTGTTTGGTACCACATCAACACCTGCCTGTGTACTGGTCCGGGTGGGTCTCCATGAGATCATCACCACATATATTCACAGTATTAAAATGACAGGATAAATATCCTACCATAACCAAATAGCGTGTGACCTAAATAGCCCTATATCTAGCCATTTGCCTATTATTTAAGATCCAACCCTTTCACGGATATCGTAATATGTGCGTATCATATCTCCTCTTCGATTTTCCGTGGCCCATCAAACCTTGACTATTATTACATAGTCTATTTGAATTCTTAAGCTGCTTTTAGAAGGTATGGATGTCACTGCTTTAGATAACAAAATATAAAGTGGCACCTGCACACAAACAATGGTGAAGCTTTTCCTAGATCTGTTTTGACATTCTGAGACAATTTTGTAATCACTTCAACCAACGTATTGCATTTTGAGTGGATGTTTGTCTTTTGGAAGTCATCTTATTCACACAGGTGCTTTAGGAGAATATATAGTTTGTGGCCTTCTACGATGTTTGACTACTCAAAATGGGCTAATTTTCAAATTTCGTACACTTTGTAATAAACTATCATATTAACATGTTGCACTCCATCCAGGGTGTATCCTGCCTTGATGCCCGATGACTCCTGAGATAGGCGCGATATTGACCCGAGGTAGTTCGGATAAGCGGTAGAAAATGGAATGGAATTAACATGTTGTGAAATGTTTACTTAATGTTATTCAATGCGATATCATTCATACATTTAAATGTGGATAAAGTGGTTTGATGCCTTACATAACCCTGCATAATGCAAAAAACTACTTAAAATATCTGCACATTGATATTTCTTTTTGTGTTTTGCAAAAAAGCATTTAGTGCAACAATGTCAATTTGTGGATTTCTTCACTATTGAGTGATAACTATGAGCTTTGATTTTGAATACTGTGAACTCAGAGGCTGTTACGTGAAAGGCTACGAGTCTCTGATACTGCAAATTAAGAGCCGTGTGGAAAAATGGTATTTAGACTTCCTACCGCAGGTTGAGGTTTGATTTATGGGTAACTGTTGGTTGGAAACCCAAACGGGAACAGACATGGAGTTGACCAATTAGATCGATTTTGGGACATGCACAAAGACTCAGTCGGTGATCTGTTTATAAGCTGAATGCCATCACAGAAAACAATGAAACTTACAAGTACCATTCTGAGCTCTGCTTTAATATTGTCTCTGTATGTCCATGGCCATGTAAATCTCCAGAAGCAATGGAAAATCCTCTGCCAGATTTGCATGCATAATGACTTACACATGGCCAAGAGAATTTGGTTTCCAAAAAGGCTGGCAGGGCTGAGGCCATATTCACCTGTGTTAACTCCTGAAATCAAAGGCATTCATTCATTCAAGTATATACTTAAGGGAGTTTATTTTGTTTTGTTCTTTTGTCTTTGTTACGATCCGTGATTGTGTCGCCCTGCCGGATGTCTTTTAAAAATAAAACAGTAATGTCAGCAGAAATATAATAAAACTGTAACAACATTAAGACTTTTTTTACAAACTTGAATATAATCTCAAGTAATGTATGGCTACATTTGCATTAGGAAGTGAAGTGTGCTGGCCACTAAAAACAGTCCTACTGAGACTAACTCATTTGTCTATGTGATTTGTTTGTTGCACCTGTGTCTGACGTACACTTTATACTATAGTGTTTTTGTTTGAAAGGGTCAGTGAGATCTCTCTGTCGAGCTTAAAAACATGACACTGTTTTTAGACTTCTCTGACTTTAGAATGAATTTAGGGACATTTTTAATAACTCGGTATGAAGCGTGTTTGCTTTGTTTAACTTAAAAAAAAATCCTGATGAAAATGACAACGGGTACATGCAGCATGCAGTATTTTAAGGTGTTAGTTTCAAATTCTCAATTAATTTCGTACAATTACCTCGAACTGGGTTCTTCCTCTATCAGCCAGCAGGGGGAGCTGTGGTTGTTAAGTCAACTTTCTCCAGCACACCATAAGAGTATCATATGAACAAAACATCCAATTCCCTTACAGGCGTGAACGGGATGATCAGTGGCAAACCCTGTGCAAAAAACCTTCACATTGTCACTCGTTACAATCGTTTACAATGGTGTGTGCTGATTTTCTGTTAGTGCCAAAAAAACGTTATAATAAACTGGACGGGCCTTTCATAAAATATAGGATGGTTGCATAATAGTGGGATGGAAAGGTGATTGGCTATAATATCCCATTTTTCTGTCAGCTGTAGGAAAACAGGAAGAACACCCAGAATCCATTTTGTGTCATGGTGTATAGAAAGATCGTGTTCTTGTATACATCGTTTAGCTGAGTAAATATAACGGTTTTCATAAAGCACAGAGAATATTCATTTAAAAACATTACGTAATGAAAGACGGTACATTGCTGAATCTTCTTCCTTAGGGAGCGTACATCATTCGTGACTGCAGACTGTTAAGTCTCGGTTATCATTATGTCTAAGTGTAGCTTTTCTTTTCCATCAGAGTCCAATGTTTTTGCAAAAACATCTGGTGTATCTGAGGGAAACGCTGTGGGGGACTGAACATGAGGACAGATTTGAAAGTGTCAATCTAACATTGGCCTGAGTGAAAGAATTTCCCGGAATCAGTGCTGTTTTGCCACTCGCAGCTGCTTGTTTTGTTACCACAGGGTCAAGTAGATGTATATCCAATGCAGTCATTGTACAAAACGCTATATTCACTGACTTTATACAGTATTTCTGTCCATTTTCACACCGCATGAAACAGTTCCTTTATCAACAGCTATTTATGATTAATGAAGCATCCACACTTACATTTTAATGGTCATTAAAAAATTATAATTCTACCAAGATGGTCATTTTAGGGCTAATTATGATCATTATGGGTTTATGGGGTTAGTCTGATTAAATTAAGGATTAATAACCTTTAAAGTTGTATGGTTTTTATATAAAAGGTTCATAGAAAAGATCCTCAAGCATTTAACAGTGAGATTTTGAGAAACATTTGACTCCTAAGTAAATTGAGGATAATAATGCATTATTGATCAACATTTAAACAAGATGACAAATGTTACACATCAAATTTTAATTAAACGGGACCATCTAATCTTATGGGAACAAAACCATGTAGACGATTGATTCACATAAGCATATAGAACATTTCTTTTGTTCCATCTGAATGAGTTCTGTTGGTGTCACCCGAAATGAGTCATTATGTATTCCAGTAGCCTGTCTGATCATTCATAATTGATGTTTGCTTTGAGACACTTCCATGTTGGTTTGATAGGATGACAGTTGATCAGACTTGGGTATCACTAAAGACGACTGGCTGACACGAGCTTTAATGATTCACAGCTGGAGGGAATCGTATGAAACACAGAAGAAATCACTGGAAATGTGATGAAATTGGGACAAATAGTTATAAAAATTCAACCACACGTGTTAGCAATAGAGGAAGGCAGAGAGTATGCGCTTGCCATGATTTTACAGCCCTTTATATATATTATTTGTATATTTCTACTTCTACTTCTACTACTACTTACTATTTTTATATAAACCGAAACAATACATCATTATATTATATTAAAATATATTCATATAGAAATAATCAGTTTTTCACAAACCAATGTTAATCTTTGTAAACTGAAAGCTTTACTAAGATTTGAAGTTTTTTTTTTTCATGCTGGTCTGTTTTTGTGGTATTATTGACTATTCCTCTGTTCCTAAACACTACCACAAGACAAAACTAACTGTGGCTGGACATTTTACATGTCAGTCAGACAATCTTTTCTTGTCTAATTGGATAGTTTTTGGCCAGAATAAATAAACCCCCAAAATTCTAGGTCAACTGAAAATCAAAAGAATAGTTTAAGATTGTATAAAAAGTTTGCAAAAAGAAATGAAATAACTTTTGCTATTACTAAGCGCTATTCATCATTAGACATTAACATTTTCCCAAATTCAAAGTTTTTACTAAAATATTTACTGTCTTAAAGAGCAATGCAAATGTTGACACATGTACATTTAGCTGTATAATTGAACAAAACAGTATATATACAGTACAGATCTTTCTTGTAAAACAATTATGTACAATTTACACATTCTAAACACGATTGATTAAAATAGCTTGGCACAAAATCCTTGAGCAGAACGCTTGACAATCATGAGTGATTAGTAATAAAATACCAGCACACTGGAACTAACGTTAATAAATAGCTAAGAGGTGTTTGTCACACGATCAAGTATTGTTGACAAAAATAAACATAAACGATATGAACAAATCTTGCACCACAGTACAACTCTACAACCAGGAAGCTGGGCCTTCATTACGTTCATTGAAAACAAAGGAGCGAGATCTTCTCCTGACCATAGTTGGTTGGGGTCTTCTTTTGGTCAGGGACAAATAGATGTCTGAGGTGAGGAATCGGGTGTAGCAGTCTCTTTTCATCAAGCTGTAGATTTTACCCTGCGCCACATCAAAGCAGGACTGAGTTGGCTGAAGGACATTCTTCTCAATGGCGACCTTGGTTGAGTGGTCTATGTTGATCTGAGGGATAAAGTGTACATTTATTACCAAAATGGGATTGCATTAACAAAAAACAGAATTCTGGTATCAGGAGATTGTGCACTGTGATGAAAGACACGATACTTGAAATTATGCAAGATGAAAAATAATGTTGTAACAGGAACAATTTTACAGGAAGACATTGTCTGACCGACATACAAAATGGCCAACCACAGTTTGTTTTGTCTTTAGGTGGCGTTTAGGGAGCGGTAAATAGCTAGTGAATCAAATCAAAAATATAGACTGGCATAAAAAAAACTTCAAATAATTGTAAACCATTCACAGTTCACAAAGTAAATGTTAGGTTGAACTTGACAAGTGACATTTACAATTGTCGGGAAATCTCGTCACATTTATATTAAGGCAAGTTGTCACAAGTTTGATACCGTATGTCACCATTTCATTAAAATTCGCCCAAACATGAAAATTCTCACATCATTTACTCACCCTCAAGTTGTTCCAAATTTGTATAAATTTCTTTGTTCTGATGAACACAGAGAAAAATATAACAATGCTTGTAACCAAACATTTCTTGGCCATCATTGACTACAATAGTAGGATAGGTTACGATGATAAAAGTGCCCTGGAACTGTTAGCTTTTCGACATTCTTCAAAATATCTTTTTGTGTGTTCATCAGAACAAAGAATTTACACAGAAATCTTTCCTCCTATGTTTGTCAACGGTGGCCAAAAACTGTTTGGTTACAAGCATTCTTCCAAATATCTTTCTTTGTTTTCATGAAATATACACAGATTTGGAACAACTTGAGCAACTTAAATAGATGTTTTATTTTTGGGTGAACTTTAAACGCATTATATTAAGAAAATTAGAATATTTTTAACTAAAAACTGTTTTGAGATTCCTGTTGCATTTTTAAGGTTTCATTTATTTAGTGTCTCATCATTTCTGCCATGACAACTTACCCCTTATACCGTGAAGGCTATTGTTACCCAAGAGAGTGATCTCAATCAAGGAAAACTAGCCCCAGTCTCTTTACCGTGCAGAATATGTTTGGTTAATTTGCTATTTGCACACTTCTGCATCTGTTTGTCTCTTCTGACCACATTGAACCACTGACTCAGTCGCCCACAGTCAAACTCAAACATGCTACTTCTTAAAAAACGTCATTTCTCAACAAACACTGGAGCAGTTTAACAACTGTCAGTGAAAAGATCCTTTTACTCAGATTCTTCAACATGTCACGGAGCTTAAAAATTAAATAGCTAACCAAAGTACTTAATTAACTATACTGCATCTAAATGCTTCTATTTAATCTATTTAGTTGAATATAGTTGATACAATACTACTGTTTAGATCTAGCCGCCATATAATGCAATAATGTTTTGTTTTATTCTTTGTTTCAAATTTTCTTTGACTTTTGTTAAACCTGAGTTAATGCACCATTGACGTGGTCCCACCATCTCATTTTATGTGTCTGTTTTCTCAGCTGTGTGGGTGGCTGAGGGGGGAGTTTACAGACAAAACCACACGGTCACATCTCTGGCCTAAGTAATGCGGCCGGAGCCCACCACAGCCCTCTTGCACACACAGTGTCGGGTCTCTAAACACAATGCTGCACTGCACCACATCATTTAACAAAGCATTGAGTCACACTGAGGTTTCCATTACCATTGCTCTGCTAAAAGCAACGCTTTATCGTTTGTGACAAGTAATTGAGTTTTACAAATCAATGACCCGACTTATCATTACAAATATTACAAAAGCAGGGCATTCTCCCTTATGGCATCTTTTATCTGTATAATGGGATTCTGGATACTTTTCAACCAAATTCAACTTTCTTGTACATTACCTCTTTGGGTGCTTCCTTGTCGATGAAAACTGCATATATCTGTTTGGCTTTAGTCTGCAGTTTAGTTGGAGACTCTGTGGTTTTAAAGTCCTCACAGGCCAACCAAAACTCAATGTTCTCCTCACTGAACTCAGTGCGCAGAAACTGAGTGAAGATTTCTACCCCATCTAAAAAAAAAATACAAGTGATATCATATTTATAAATGTGTACATGTAATTAATAAATGCATCATTTACACCTAGAAACAAATTTAATTGAAATGAAATAGATAACACAATTTCTACTCTCGTCATCATCATCTATGCAACCATGCCAACAACCGTAAAAGAGAACAACGTAATTTCAGATCTTGCGGTTCAAAGTTTTGGATCCAGGAGTCTACTGTGATCTGGCATACTTTACTGGGATTGAACAGCATCACTGTTCTCACCTGAATGACTCAGCAACTCCTCGAATGAATCCCTCCATTTAAGGGCCAATTCCGGTGTTATGCTGTTCAAAACACAGTTTATAGCAATTATCCATATGACTCCATATAACTGTCTTATAGCATTTAGAAAATGACAAGATATTTGCTTTAAACTTACTGGTTATTTGTAGTTGGTGGCTTCTTTTCAGGACTGACATTTTCATGAGATCCAGACTTCGTCAGAAGAAGACTAAGTCGATTTTTTTTATCCTTACCCCTGCAGAAAGTGAAAACAATCAATCAATAGTCTGCTATGCTACTTAGTTATCATTTTTGGGTACGGGTGTATAAAGTCTGTATGCCATCAGAAAAGCAAATAACATGACAACTATAAGGGGAAGCGCTACCACAATGCTGGTTGTTTCTATAACAACAGACGTCAAGCTGGCTAACAATTATAAATAAACACATTTCAGACAAAAGGTTTTAAACAGATCACCTTTACATGAATATCACTTCATATGTACTGAAGTTTGAAAGAAACTTTGTTGCAGAAATGTAGGGATTCCGAACCCAAAAAATATTATTGGCATTTTACAATCATTTACATTCTTTGCTTTTTCAGTCAAACTATCTAAAGGTTGCTATGCTCCATCCTAAATATGCAACATTGCTAGAATAAAGCAAAATACACTTTGTCTGCAAGCTTCTTTACAACAATGAGCTCCAGAAATAAAGGAAGTAGCACACAAAGTAAAAATAACTCAACTTAATTTAAATGCGCTTGCTAAAAACTTAGAATAAAAACTCTAGAGGGCGAATTTGCTAGACAACATCTTTCCTCTCAATGCTTTCGGCGTTAATTTGAAAAAGGAGTGAAAAACGCGTACCTCAAGCGGATCTCTTTCATTCTGCAGGCAAGCGGCTCGTCCTCTCCGAGCATTTTGAAATACGCTTCCTCCTTTGGGGCAGTTGAGAAGTTGAACTGAGGAAACAGAAACACAAAAGTCTTCATGCTCTCTCCTCTAGTCGACGCACACGGATCAAGACAGCAGGTTCTCTCAGTCTGACAAAACCACCTCATCTGAAGCTCATATTTGTGTGTTAAGAGGTCATTTCCCACACCTGTCAAGATAACTTCCTGTCAGGGAAACTACCTGCTGTTTACCAGCAATATCTGTGTGCTTGTATATCTTACAGTAGATCTGTAGGACATCCCTCTGTAGTGTTGTTCATTAGTTATTTCTTCTGAAGAATAATTCACATGCTTTGGCAATTATAACTGTATTTGTAACTTAATCATCATGTTTCTTTATGGCATTGATCTTTCTTGATTCTTTTACAGTAGATGCATTACATTAGAAAGAGAAGTGAAAGTGACCTGTTTGTCAGGTATGGTGACGCATACCAGAAATGTGACCTCTGCTTTAACCCATCCAGTGAGTAGTGAACACACGCACAGCAAGTGGTGAACAAATGGACACCCGGAGCAGTGGGCAGCTATCACTGCAGCGTATCACCTCAGTCGTTACCCGCCGTCCCTGAGAATTAAACCGGCAACCTTCTGGTCACAAGTCCGACTCTCTAACCATTAGGCCACGACTGCCCTAGAAGCAATGCTGACTGTTTGTAACCAATAAGGATGTCAGAAATTATAAAAAGAAAAAAATCCTGCAACATCATGTAACAATGTACTGTTAAAGGTCCAATGAGTATTTATTTTGAGGATCTATTAAGAAAAATGCAATATAATATACATAACTATGTGTCCAGAGGTATATAAAGACCTAACATAATGAAGCGTTATGTTATGACAATATCTTTTTCCTGTGTCAGCCACCTTAGTGCTTTGAAAGGGAGGGATGGAGTGAGCCTTTGGTTGCAATTCTTAACCTCAGAGCTAGATGCCTGTAAATTTCATATACTGGACCTTTAACTTAGAAATGCAATCTTTAGCATTCATACTGTATGCGTTTACATATTTTTACCTTTGTTTCAGGGTTTAAAAAACAAACAAAAGGACATTTTGTGATGTTTAGATCTTTAACAGTACATGTCTTCTCGTCATGCAAATTCACGGGTCACCAATCTTATATGTTATAAAGTAAAATGTAAAAGTTTTTTTAGAAAAGTTTGTGTAAAAACCTGAAGTAATCTTAGATTTTTCAGAGACTTACTAACTTTGAGACAATCACGAGGGTCCACTGGACCCACTACATATTATTACACCACCTTCTTTTTTTTAATCAAAACTTTATTGACATTTTAGTATTGGTAACATGTACAGAATGACGCAGACAGTCAGGTTAACAATCACATATCAATATAGAATATAGGAATAATATAATTTAATAGGGATATAAAATAAAACGTAAATAATTTTTTACAACATTTAATTCTTTAAATTAGTGGACAAACATTTTCAAAAACCCTCACTGCTAATATTCATTCCAGAATATTTGAAAATCACAGATTTCCCCCTTTTTTATATCTTCGGTCAGAAACAGCTTTTTCTAAAACATGGAAAGGCTGTTTGTTGGGCAGTTCCCGGGGGAGCTTAAACTGCTGTTGGTGTGTTTTGTAGAGACTTTAGAGTGAGCAGTAACTAACTATAGCCTATAGTTAAAGGGCCAAAGAAATTGAAGAGAAACACACAAGGCTCTGTTTACCTGTTGTGGCTTTCGCCTCTGCAGAGCCATTATAATGATGGACAAATCTGTTTGGGCACGATAAATGACAGGAGGGAATAGGAATGTCCTCAAACAGACATGAGGGTGACATCTTCATTTAATCAATACACAGGGAAAGCCACTGGATACACCACTGTGGTGTCCTACGCAAGATGTGGGCTTGTTTTGTTAATAACTAAAGGCATTTATCTAGCTTCACATCACATCTATCTATAGCCTTCGTCATAGAATGTACAATACTAGCTCCTTTACTATTACTTTACGATTGCTGTCATGTCAAATAATATAAATATGTTGCTTCTGGCCAGATCTTCTCGAAATAGTCAGACCTTCCTGTTTGACATACTAAGAACATCCTCTAAAACATCTGTTAAAGAGGAAGTGAAAAAGATTTAAGCTACGAAAAAAACATGACACCTTAAATCGTGTGATCGCAAAGTAATGCTTATGTACAGGGTGAATGAAACTTTGATCGGTTTTGCTTGCATAAACACCTACATTATGGCCCAAATTTATCAGATTTAGCAATGAGCATCTATAATGTGAATGACTTTATAATGCTGTAAGCAACGTGTTTCGTTTGTGTCAGACATGTTGCTTGAGACAGTGAGTTATTTTGATGCTCTCTTCTCTTGATGTTGATCATCAGTCATAAGTACATCAAAGCTTTACCCAGGAACGATACATTTGTTAGGCTGTCAGATGTGTTCTCAAAAGCCATCTCTTGACAGAAAAAGGGAAATGCGAGACAGACAGAAATTGAAACTGATATGTGCTGATGTGAAGAGCTACTTCCTGTCTACAGGACTGGTGAAAACATATTCACTGACTTTGACTAATGTCCTTTGACACCTGATTTGCATACTAACAGCAGTGAATATATCAACGAGAGTCTCTGTATTGTGCTCTGTTAAGAAAGGGCAAAGTGAAATCTTAAGAGAAGTGTAATTTAATTCATGAAGTATCCAAAATGTAGATGCACAATTGCATTTTGAAGTAAAATGAACTATTAATGCGGTTTTGCATTTTGATGGTGGTACACAGAACATAGTTTAGAGAAATATGTCTAAGCAGCTAGGGCTTGTAAAATTATGTTTACGATTTAAACTCAGTGTCAACAAATCTTAGTTTGAGTTCTAAGTTCTACTCACTGAAGTGGCTCTTTCAAGGACATTTCTCCCAAAAATGAAAATTCTTTCATTATTTTATTCACCCTCACGTGACTAAATCTGTATGACTTCCTCCTGCAGAACACAAAAGACGATATCTTAAAGAACATTGGTAACCAAACAGCACTGACCCCATTGACCTGTATTGTTTGTACACAATATTGTCTTGTGCGTTCCACAGAGGTGATATGATTTATCCTCCTATATGATTTATAAGATTTAAACAACATAAGAGTGAAGCTCTTTGTTGACAACTATTAAAGTGGTAGTCCATTACTCCTTAAATTGTTGTCAACAAAGAACAACAGTACATAATGTCAACCCTAAACGGTCAACCCAACCCAGTAGAGAGGGTGAAGTCACACCAGCATGACATCATTTGCTTTGCATTATGTACAAATATATTACAAATAAAGGCAAATGCATTTACTTTACACCATTTTAATACGTTTTAACACAATTAAATAAACGACTGTGGTGCTATTTAAAAAAGTATCAAACAATCTTATAAAAAGATGAAGTGAAGAGAAAAGTTCACCCAAAAATGGAAATTCTTCCATCATTTACTCTCCCTTATGTCATTCCAAATCTGCATGACTTTCTTTCTTCTGCAGAACACAAAAGAAGATTGTTGGACGAATGTTGGTAACCAACAATACTGGACCCCATTGGTTTCTATTGTATGGACACAAAACCACAGAGACATTTCACAAAATATCTTTTGTATTCCACAGAAGAGTCATATACAGGTTTTGAACGATGAATGAGGTTGAATAAATGATAAATGACATGACAAATTTACATCAAAACATGAGCATACTTTATTAGTAGTAAACAAATAATGTAGTTATGTAGTTTTGTCACAAAACATTTGAAAAAGCCATGTTAATCTGCATTGACATGCATTTGATTCTGTATTAAAATGTCTTGTTCCTAAGAGGAACACATTCCTTTCTCAATGATCAGAAGCGGCTTCAGATTGAATGGTTGGGGGCCTGTGTTACAGTACAGAATGACCCTGTGACTCACTGCTTTCATCTTTCCATGGCCACGATGTCTGTGATCTGACTTCCTGGTAACTTTTTCCATAACCACCTTTCATCATTCACTCGTTTTGGTATTCCCTTTCTGACTTCCAGTTGTGCATGCCGATTGAAGTCAAACAGAGCATGCAGCGGGGCGTGTGTAACACTCCTGGTGATCCCCGTCTGAGGAAATTTCAGGAGAGTCGATTTACATTCATGAGTCATCGGCTGCTTTAAATATTATTTGTTATTCATTATTGAACAACAGCAGAAGACTCTCTGCAGTGGTGACTGTTTTACCAGATTTGTAGGACTTTTCAGTTGATAGAGATTGAGTTTGGTTGGTCTGTTTGAGTTAATGCTTTAATGTAAAGGACAGTAGAAAATATCCTGGTGCGGTACTGCTGTCTGGTACAGTGATCACATTGTTTGATATATTTTTACTAACTGATAAGTATTTTAGCATGTGGTAATAAAATACGCCACAGCAATACACATTTCCCCCGGGATGTTCTAAGCAGTTGTTAATGTGTTGCTATGCGGTTGCTAGGGTGTTTTGGGTAGTTGCTAAGGCACCAACAGGTGGTTTCTATAACTTTCTGTAGATTGGTTTGTTGGGCCTTATCACTTATACATTCTTGTTCCTGAATTATTAGCATATGATTGTACCCAAAGAAAGAATGTAAAAAATACCAAATTATGGTTGAACATCCTTCATCCTTCTTTATTTCTGGTTTACACCTGTTACCTCACACGTGTTTGTCATCCCCTGCGCCCTTACAAGAAAGCAGGTGACTTTCAGTAAATTCATTTCTCTTGCTCAGTAACCCCAGACACTTGCTGAAAACAAACGCTATGACAGACAGCTTCAAGTGACATCACTTCCTCTGATTCATTTGACAGTATTGGATGTAAAAAACCACAAGGCAGGATGAAGGGTTGTTTTTTTCGCACCATATTATTACGTACGGGAATGTATAAAAGCAGGTACTTTGTGCAAAGTAATTTACTGTCATCAAACAAGAAAGGAGATATTTCTGGGAGATGACACCTACCGTAATAAAAAACGTCTTTCTTTAAAATTACTGGAAGATTTCCACTTTCGACACAAACAGGCCATCTTTATTAATAGTGCAGACTGACGGCATGAATAAACGGGACGTTTAGCTGTAGTATGACCCTGATGTGTCAGGTTTTTTTAACACAACCTCCACCGCCTCCTTTCATGCAATGACATTTATTTCACAATGAAAAACGAAGGTGTTGCACATTTAAAGTATTGATAGAATTTTATTTTAAAACAATATGTGTCAAGTTAAAAATAATCAATAGCAAAACATTTAAACACATTTAAAATCGGAAATATAGTCCATTATCTTAAGTTTCAGTAAGGCCATGACTTCTGTCTTTTGAAAAGAGTTTTGCTGCCCACTACAGGATGACCTGACATGTCGACAGGTCTCATAACTTTCGTGAGCTAACACACAGCAAAGCATAAGTGATAGCTGACCATGTTGCTACGAAGTCTAGAAAACACTTTAAAAAATCACTCAAAATGGAGGAAAAATGTTTTTGATATTTCGCCAACCTTTCTAATGCGAAAGTGTAAACTCTCTCAATTTGTTTCCTAAATGTAAAAGCTTTTACCAGAGTGCTTTGGTAAGGCACACTCCTCACCTCCTGAAGTAAACAGTTTAGCAATTCCATACCAGCCTCTTCCTCTGAACAGCTATTTGTGTGAATCACCAAATGGCATTTGTTAAATGAAAGGATGCCGTGAACCTCTTAAACACTTAATCCTCAATTTTCTTGAAATCAAAATCTAGTCTGTTTATTTTCATTTTACACCTGATCACAATAGCATGAAATTCCATGATATTCCACGTTTTATTATTGTAACTTAGTGGCACAAGTGTTTTGGATAGAAGATTGTTTGAATAATGTCTATGAAACCGTACTTATATTTAAATATATATCAGTATTTTTGTCTTGGATAGTTCTTTTCTGACAATCAAAGTATTTACACCTGTGAACATAATTCTTCTCAATAACATTTTTGACTTGTATCAAATCAGCTGTTGTCAAACAATACATAGCGCCTTATGGATGATAGAAAGATAAATATTAGATGGTAGATCAAAACAGATTTGTTCAGGCATTTCACTAAAATACAAGGTGACACAGATGAGGTGCACAAAGCTTTGCACGTGGCAAACACAACACAAAGTGTTTAAAAGATTTAACTTTTCTTCACAGAGGGAAGATAAACAGCAAAAAAAGAGTTCTGACTGAAGCAGAAATGAAATTCATACCATATTCATAGAATGAATGCTGAGCATGGCTGAATTATTTGTGAAGCAACAGAGGAATATGTTGGAATTAAGGTGAAGGTACACTGCAGTGTAAAATGTATATTTTCTATATTTTACACATTTGGGTACACAGTGTGAGATTAAAGCTTTTCAGGATTATTGAAAACATTTCTGTTAAGTGTTTCCAAACTTTCAACTGATAGTGTACATAACAAAAGGTAAAAAGAATTAGTACTATTCTTTAAGAAGCTCGATGTAATGTAGGAAAATTATTTGATGAGAAAAGTGGCAAAATTCTTAGGTTTTTAATAATAGTAGGCTATATAGCATGAGACTGTAAATCTACAAACTGCATAACAAATTATGGACCCTCCCAAATATTTTAAAACAGAATGAATCATTTTACAGATGAAAAGCATTAACATTCTCTCAGCTAAAAGTGAATCTTATATCCACACAATAAACTATCTTCTAAGATAAGATAAAGGCATGTTAGTTAGAAAGCTGGTAATACATAATGATACATTAGCATTTGTATTCATGGAGTTTAGGGGACACTCTTATCTAGAGGGACTTACAAAATTGGCAGTAATATTAATTTGAAATGAAATTTGTGAAATCATCTGCATATAATGCTTTTTTTCTGCAAATGATGATCATCTAAATGGATGCAAATTACACTTCAGAAGAAAATAAGGCACCAAATGAAGGTTTCTATAGGTAGACTTAAATGAATGTTTCGGATCAAATATAGACTGTTTTGAATTACCAATAAACATGAGCTAGACATCTGTTTTGAAGGACAGAAAGACTTTTTCATTATGGTGATTAGGCAAGAGGTCTAGTCAGGTTTTATAATTTAAAACATGTAATGTATGTTTAACAAAAACCCACTTAAGAGAGAACAGCTGCAGTTTCTCTTTTGTTGTTGTATGCCTTCACCACACGGTAAACATTGAAAAAGTGAAGTCAAAATACTTAATTAAAATTAAAGTCTGATAGTTGAACATTAAAAGTATTGACCATTGCTTAAAGATCCAATGTGTTATATTTCAAAGTGGATCTATTGATGCAATATCATAAATGTCTTCAGAGGTGTGTATAGACACTACATTATAAAACATTATGTTTTTGATTACTTTAGCATGAGCTATTTCTATCTACAAACGCGAGTCCCTTCAAATGGAATTCGCCATGTTGTTTCTACAGTAGCCCTAAACAGACAAACTACTCTTTTCACAACAAACCTTCAATCTCACGTATAGCCTGCATACAAATATATTGACAACTTTTGCATAAGTCAGTACAGTGCAAAACTGCCACAGAATAAACAGCAGCATCTAAGTTTGCAAAAATATGAGGGTAGTTAATAATGAGAGACTTTTTTATCCCTTTAAGAAACTTAAGCACAATAGAACAACCCTAGTTTGTTATGATCAGCCCAACCAATCTTCAAACAGTCAAAGATATAAAGTTAAAACGAGAAAAACACATTAGGTGCATCTAGTAAAGCGGAAAGCGTTTGAGCGTCCCATCATTTCAGCACAGTTCTGCGTGTGACAGCGGTGTCCCTCTTCCACAGAACAGACTCTCTTGTTCAGCAGGCATTGAATTGCTGCAGCACGAACAGTGCATCCACTCTGGGGCGATTAATGGAGATGATTGGCCATTTTATATCCAGTCTTGCACTCGGCACAGTCTGTACCACTGTAATGTACCGCTGGGAACAGTCTCCCTGAAATAACAGGAACCCGCGGAGGCGGCATTATCCTAGGAAGAGGTGAAGTTCAATTTATTGAAGTTCAATTTTGGCCCCCTCTACTGCAGACTCCAGCTTGGCAAACAGGCAGACTGTGATTAGCGTCTGCCAGGACACGCTAGAGACAATGTATATTAGAAATGGCTTGTTTGTGAAATGTTGACTGACTGTGCTAAATGTGCTCGACTGAGTCACATTAAGCCAAACTGACACTTCCGTCCATTCACAAACGTTTGTGTTTGGGGTCAACGTCACTCTCGCAGGCGCTGTGCAGTCACAGTAACGCTCAGGGGGGAATTCATGAAGAACAGATTGTGCCACAAAACAGCATTGTTTATGTCTAAGTGTTCAATGCGCAGTGCAGAGGCCATTTTTTTCCGCAACTGATTCACAAAAGGAATTATGAAACCAGACCCACAAAATTAAAGGGATAGTTCTGTCATTATTTACTCACCCTTAGATTGTTCCAAACCTGTATAAATATTTTTTTCCTGCTAAACACAAAGGATGAAATTTGGAAGAATGTCAGTAACCGGGCATTCTTAGTATTTATTTTCCATGCTATGGCAGTTACTGAAATTCTTCCAAATGTCTTCCTTTGTGTTTAGCAGAGCAAATAGAACAATCTGAGGATGAGTAAACGATGACAGAATTTTCATTTTTGGGTGAATTGTCTCTTTAGGCTGTTTTTGTGCAGTCTGATTTGCACAATGCAGTTTATTTTGGAAAGGCAATATGCTGGATGGATGTAAGGCACATATATAAACATGCAAATAAGTGTAGAAACGACATACATCATTTTGTGGTAAAATCAGATTGTCAAGATGATTGATTGATCAGACATTTGGTGGAGTTTACTGATGAATCAACAGAAGTGTCATACAAAATGTAGACATTAATACCCAGAGGAAGTATCAAAATGGTCTCAGATGTTACAGAGATTGCCTTTAAACACATTTAGAAACAGGCACCATTGTGAAAGTACATTAATGGAACTGCAAAATGAATGTAGATTGCATTGGTAAAATAATCTGGATTTTTGTAAATTTGATGAGCTCTTTTAGAAATATATTCATAATTAAATAATTATTATCGCCTTTGAAAAATTAAGCTAATTTTATTCCACGCTTAATACAGTGGAGACGACTGTGGACTTCAGGTGAAACCCCCCTGCTCCATCATGAACAACACCGTGGCAGCAGTGGAGTCATTCAGGTTCCTGGGCACCACCATCTCTCAGGACCTGAAGTTGGACAATCACATTGGCTCTATTGCCAAAAAAGCCCAGCAGAGGTTGAACTTCTTACATCAGCTGAAGAAGTTTAACCTACCACAAACTCTATTTAAACAGTTTTACTCAGCAGTCATAGTGTCTGTCCTCTGCACATGCATCACTGTCTGGTTTGGCTCAGCCACAAAGTCAGACATCAGAAGACTAAAGAGGACGGTTTGGACTGCTGAGAAGATCATTGGTGCTCCCCTGCTCATCCTCCAAGAACTGTACACATCCAGAGTGAGGAAAAGGGCTCATAAAATCACCCTGGACCTCTCACATCCAAGCCATCATCTATGCACATTGCTGCCTTCTGGTCGGCACTACAGAGCACTGAGAACCAAAACAACCAGACACAGAAAACAGCTTCTTCCCTCAGGCCATCTACCTCTTGAACAGTTAAAATGTTTTTTTACATGCAATTAAGAACTTGCATGCAAAAATTTACGTTGCAATTACCTCTGTGCAATAATAATAAAGTGAAATTTAATATACACTCACCTAAAGGATTATTAGGAACACCATACTAATACTGTGTTTGACCCCGTTTCGTCTTCAGAACTGCCTTAATTCTACGTGGCATTGATTCAACAAGGTGATGAAAGCATTCTTTAGAAATGTTGGCCCATATTGATAGGATAGCAACTTGCAGTTGATGGAGATTTGTGGGATGCTCCCGTTCCACCACATCCCAGAGATGCTCTATTGGGTTGAGATCTGGTGACTGTGGGGGCCATTTTAGTACAGTGAACTCATTGTCAGGTTCAAGAAACCAATTTGAAATGATTGGAGCTTTGTGACATGGTGCATTATCCTGCTGGAAGTAGCCATCAGAGGATGGGTACATGGTGGTCATAATGGGATGGACATGGTCAGAAACAATGCTCAGGTAGGCTGTGGCATTTAAACAATGCCCAATTGGCACTAAGGGGCACAAAGTGTGCCCCAAACCATTACACCACAACTATAATTGTATTAATGAGAAATTGAACAAGTGTTCCTAATAGTCCTTTAGGCGAGTGTATATCTATTTTTATACAACTTTTTCTGTAAATTATATTTCATTCTGCTGTATATAACTCATACCTTTCACTACAATAGTCTATTCTTATTTTTTACTCGTACATATTTACATACACACATAGCTTTACTCTCTATAGCTTTGCTCTTATGTTTAATGTATTGTATTTCTTAATTTTTTATACCCATAGGCCCTTATTTAAATCATCTGTGTAACTGTTTTCTATTGTTTGATGGTCTCTATGTGTTGTTGCTGATTCTGTGTACTGGATGCTCCTGTCACCAAAACAAATTCCTTGTATGTGCAAACATACAGTACTTGGCAATAAAGCTCTTTCTGATTCTGAAATAAACACAAAAAATTAAGTAAATCCTACTAGCTGTTTTAGTGCAGGCAAAGAGCATTACGATTGCTTGACTGAAATGAATGGATATGATCTACTTCTCTGTATAATACTCGTAGATAAAATAGTTAAGTTTTGAATAGTTTGATGCCCAGTGAATATAAACTTTTCTGTAGTTCTGAGAAAGCTGGAGGTGTCTGTCTGATTTCAAAATGCAAATGTCACAAATTTCAGTTGATGTACAAGCAGAACAGGGTTCAAATGCCAACCCGATATATAATTTTCTTTTTTTAAACCCAGCAAAATTGCAACTCAGCTTGACAGCCAGTGATCACTATGTATTTATACTGAATGGAAAAGAGCCGCTTTGATGCAGACTTCGATAATAACTTCTTTTGTGTTCCACAGGAAAAAAACTCATGATTTTGGAGCAACATGAGGGAGAGTTTAATGAAGACAGACTCTCAGAATCCATGCAAATGATCTGTGCACGGTCCGACTGATGTGGCCAAAATTTGGCTTGAAAAGAGTGAGCATGCACCTTCATTAAGGTTGCCTTCCATGTTGTACTTTACACCTTGTGAAAGAATCACCTGGGTACCGCAACAACTCACCTCACTCACCCATAAACAATAAATTCAATAATTAAACTTTAAAACATAGATCTTAAAAATATTGCCATGCTCCTCAACCTCACACAGACTTTAAGTGCATTTTTCTACTCAGATTTGAAGTGAACTCTACATGCATCCGTCTTCAACAAGTGGAGCGTGCTGGGTAGTGAGGGCACAGCACATTATCAGATGCTATGTGCTCAGATGTCTGCATAAAGAGAACTGAGCACCGGCCGCTCTGTCACTTTGTGGCATCCCATTCCTCACACCCTCTGACTGATGCGCTTGTAAAAGGGTTGGGACAGTTTTCTCTATTACAGGTCTATGAAAGCTTCACGGTCCCTCTGGTAATCAGACACAGATGCCAATAGTGATGGATTCCTTCACCTGAAGGGGACCTGGCCAGACAAGAGCACACATACAAATCAGAATTTACATGTCAGGTCTCCTTGATCAATGCTCATTTTCCCATTCAAGAGAGCCTGCTTTATTTTCTCTCATTTTGCTGAAATAGGGCAAGCAGGTCAAAACATGTGGTGGAAATGTCACACAGAGGACTGAGCCCGAAGCTTCTATTAAACCAACATTTCCAGCTCATCTCTAATTAGGCCTTAAAGTGGCCATAACTTTGACAGTTTCTGCGTATCTCATGTTAATCTTGAGTACTGACAGAATAGTATCGCACCCTTCAAATATCCATAGAGTCTTTAGTTTGATCACTTTTATAAAAGACGGATACAGCTGTACGATTATTTTCGAACATACAACGTAAATTAAACTCAGAACTAAAGCATGTGCGCACCCATTGCCAACAAAACACAGACATATGACTCAGTTTCACTTACCGCATGTGGTTCATGTCCGGCATCTTTTAGCGTAGGGACGGCACCATCTATCAATTTTAAAAGATCTCCGAATCCAGCGCTATGTCTACCATTTATATAACATCCTTCACTAAAATGCCAAGAACAAACAAACACACCTCAACTTCTCTCACCATCGCAAGAGTAACGAGCTAAAGGCCCACAGCGCAGCCAATCTTGACGTAGTACAGCCAATTTTGATGTTAAGCGTGTCTTCCCATCGTGTGACGTGTGGGCAGGCTATTTCTTTCGCCATTCCGTGAGCATGCTTTTCCAGTCAAATTGCCCAATAAGGGACTATGAAAAGATGTAACTTAACAGATTTTCATGTAAAAAAACCTTTCCAAAACCTATATGAACGCTGGGGGAGTCAAGCACAGAAATACCACCTCCAACTCGTTTTTTGACCAGTTGACCATGTCAAGCATGAGAAGACAAAATGTTTAACATCATAATGCATGAAACACCGTTGCACATCCCCTTTAAATATCCTGTTGTTGCAGTTCCTAGCTAATGAAGTTGTTAAGTGTTAAGAGAGTTTCTTGGCTTGGGTACACAGGCAGAACTTAAATAGACATGATTTCATGATTTGCTCAGCACAAGTGTTTTAAAAGAGGAAAGCAAACTGCCTCTCTAGATAGGTTTATTGTCTCTGCACACTACTGCATATACTGTATACACTATTAAATTGGGATGATTATTATGCCATTCATGGACAAGTGCACTCCTTGCTGTTAAGATGCTTTGAGGCTTCTGAACTGCGTTATAAAATCTGAATTCAATTACAGAAGCAACATCTTTATCTAAATAGAAAAACCCAATGCTGTTTTTTCTTTAATTGGTCATGGACCATCTCACCTGCATTCCAGCTTCTTGTGGCACATACGTTGTTTTTATATGAGCTTATTTAAAGCGCCATAAACAATTCATGACCTCTAAACAATGTTCTAATTTTAATAAAACTACACATGATGTCAAAATTTTGTTCTGTGGTATTTTTATCTATAAACACTGAATGTTAAAATGAATTAAAAAGTGATTGCTAAAGGCAAACACCTCAATTTTGCTCATATGTACAGGGATATAAACCAAAGTTTAACAAGTACTGTTAGCCTTGTAAAATAAACTCCAAACCACACCAATGTAGTGCATAACTTGCCCATATCTTAAATAATGCACCTAATTAAAGAAAGGTCTGAAATTACTTTTCTAAGCGAAACCTAAACCATCCCTGCTGATAAAATAACAGAAGCCCACCCAAAACACAATAGAGAATGTAATGAATTACATTAGGTTATAATGGGAATTGTACTGGTTTTATTAGAAAATATTGGTGGGGTGTTCTGGCAGATTATTCCCATTGGAATAATAATGCCCAAAACACACAACATATAGGAATTTTATAATGGTTTTAATGGAAAAAGGGGATGCTTTCTATTGGATTTCTATTGTATTTTTATCGGCAGGGATATCTACTTACCAGGACAGCATAGAGACATTCTATGCTGTCAGCCACAATCTAGCAGTGCCCTTTAACCAACCAGAACACCCTAGCAACCACCCAGAAAATCCAAACATCAGGGCACCAGTTTTCACTGGGAGGCACCACTGACGTTCTTCAAAACATTTTTTTTTTTTTAATGTGACACTACAAAAATATACAAAAGAGCTGAAATATGCTGTTTGCGTACATATTCAGTCCCCGTGTTACTGCAGATCACACAGTTTGCTTTCCAAACGTGTCTACAAACACATCCTAAAGGAGTTAGAGATAAAGTAAACAAACAAATTAATTATGAAAAGTTCAAGACAATGTCCAATTGTTCCAGTGGGGCACTGCGGGGTTATCAGGAATAATCAGGCTGTGAAAGTTACATCAAACCACCCAGACACAGCCTAGAAAAGGTCGTCCTTCAAACCTGTGTGTGAATAAAAAAAAGAACTGCGAGAATCCACAGAGACACCAAATATCACGTTACAGGCACACTACAGAATTTAGAAGAAGAAAATCAGAGGGCACCAATTCTCTATAAAAAGAGTTGGACAAAACACTGCATGGGTTGTAAAAAAAATACACCACAAAACAAACAAATACTTGAAAAGATGTATGTAAAAGCACATCTAAAGTCTGCCAGAAAAGCTAAATATTGATAAAAGATTAGATGGTTAAAAATAAATGTTTGACTTCTTCAGATTCCATGCAACACTACATGACAATTTGGGGATAAGTGGGCTTCTGTTAGCATAGGTTTAGAATTAGACTTTGCAGTGAGTTTATAATGACTTTGACAGCTTAAAAGAACTGTTCACCCAAAAATTTAAATTCTGTCATCATTACTCACCCTCAACTTTTTCCAAATCTGTATAAATGCATTTGTTCTGATAAACACAGAGACAGTAGTTTGGAAGAATGCTTGTAACCAAACAGTTTTTGGCCACCATTGACTACCATAGTAGGAATAAATACAATGGCAGTCAAATGTGCCCCAGAACTGTTTGCTTTCCTACATTCTTCAAAATACATGGTTACAAGCATTCTTCCAAATATCTTTCTCGGTGTTCATCAAAACAAATGCATTTATACAGATTTGGAACAACTTGAGGATGAGTAATTGACAGAATTTTCATTTTTGGGTGAACTGTCCCTTTCATATTAGTCAATGAATGTACTCCAAAGATGCAGATACATTCTTCTATGCCCCAACGTATACATAAAGCGGTCTGACAAAAAGAAAATGTATTTCTCTCAAGGACAATCTCATTCTACATTGCTGTCTCATTGTGTTGGACGCTCTGCTGCCTGCACAAACTGCACCCTGAGACCCTGACACCTGAAATGTCTTCCTGCCAGGAGATATCCTCATGGTCAATTCTGCAAAGTGAAATCACTCCATGTTTCACACCTTTTTGGAGAATGATGAAATGGCTGGTCCGAGCTGTGACAGCAATTCGCTTCACTTCAGCGCCTTGCAGACAGGATGGCGAAAACTGAGAAGCCACGATGGACAGGACAACACCACTTTAGGAGATGACGGGAGATCAGTTTCATCTGAATGATGTTTGTCTGCGCTCATGGGCACCTGAGTGGCAGTCTGTCTTAGTAACACAAGACGTGTGATCTTGCTAATGTAATGTAACCTAAATTCAGGTTTGATTACAGAATTGTATAACAGGAGCTTGCAAATGCATACAAAAGAAGCATGTAGGATGTAAAGAAAAGCAGGGAAACCAACTTTTGAGGATAATTGCTCCCATCTGAGACATTGGAAATATACAACGTGAAAATTGCTAATACACACCCACGCTCCCCTGAGAAACGGTAATGATGTATTGTAACAATTTCTAAACCCTCCATCAGGTGTTCCCAATGCACCTTGCCACAAACACCACGGACACCTGCGAGACACGCTTATAATTGGTTGCCACGTTTTCATTGCACGCATGTTTAGATCTGCATAGTTTGCATGCTGCGAAACAGACAGCAATTTATATTGTTTCCGTGTTTTACAGAGTATTGTTTTTCCTACCCAGTCTTTTGGGAGTTTAGGTTCTCTAGCTTCTTATTCAAGTTTATAGTTTGGGAAATTGCTGCAGGCGCGCTACCTTGTTGGTTGGCTTTTGAATCGTGATTCACTTTTATCTTTCAGTTCAAAAGACTCAAAATTCTGCTGTAAACAGATCTTTTCAGATAAAACTTTACATGAACAAAAACAAATTGAGTGTATTCAGTGCTTTTGTGCTTGCCAGCAATAATCTGGTCACATACAGTAAAATGATTTCATTACTGAATCTGAGTAAATACAGTCAGCATCATGAAACCACTGCAAGTTTCAAGTCGTGAAACAGAGTAATCATGATTTCATAATCTTGAATTATGGGGCCTTTGAGACATTGAACATGTATCATTCGTCTTCAAAGACCCTCCGAAATATAAACCTGACTTTTACCTTGGAAATTATTGTGTACTGGATGGTATGTAATTCCCATTTGTCAACTGTGCTTCAACTGAAATGGGGACTTGTTGTGATTTTGAATGGAGTAGTTCACCTTCAAAATGAAAATTCTTCATCATGTACATGCACTGTTGTCATTTCAAACCTGTATGACTTTCTTCTGTAGAACACCAAAGGAGATATTTTGAAAAATGTTGGCAACAGAACATCAAAGCCCCCATTCATATTTATTGTAACCAATTTGATGGGGGGCTGTTAACAACATTCTTCAAAATATCTTATTTTGTGTTCTGCGGAAGAAAGAAGGTAATTTAGGTTTGAAATTACAAGAGTACATTTTGATGGTGAACTACACCTTTAATTCTCCTTTAAAACGAATTCTGATGATTTTGCATTGAGCAAATAAGCAACCACCTAGAAACCATCTAGCAATACCATACGCTTTTGTCAGAAAATGCAATATTAATGCTAAATATTCATTATTTTATATCTAGTATTTCTAACACAATAAAATGTATACTAATTATTTTGCCTTACTGTACATTAATCATTGAAGATTCAGGGAATTGTGTGAACATTAACCCGTCACACGAACAAATACATATGCTATATAGCCTTTGGAAAAAATGAGAGCGAGTAAAATAGGAATCAATACATTCCTCCACTGTTGAAAAGCTCATTAAATTCATGGCTTTGTTAGCGTAGCTCTTTAAACACATCGCTTCAGCATAATGAGACCGTTATCTTTGAAACTCCCTTGCCTAGCCTGCGTATGCTGAGAAACAAAATTAACATGCTGGAAACCAGGTCACAACAAAATAATCTGTCGGTCGAGTTTCATTAAAATATCACAACTCTCCTATTTATAACTGAGAAACCCTATATCAACTGATCAATAGACACCTTAGGGAAGCTGTCAGCATTACAGAGAGATTCAGATAGTGGTGCATTATCATTTTCACATTTACTCTTCTAATGCTCACAGTTACTCGTGATTTTGTATCTGCAAAAATAGAAGAAAATCTGAACTGTAGGCACTGATCTAAAGAAGCAAATGCAAGGACACAGTATTTGGACACTTGAACCACTTTAGAAAATGTGTGAATATAATTGCATCGAAAGTATCAAAACAGTACTAACATTTTTTCTTTAAGATACACTATATTAACTTGCAGTAACTTCATTCCAACTGGTCACTTTTTCATATAATGATTTATAATTCTGATTTTACAGAAAATGTCAGTTTGACAAATTTGACTTGAACACATAGATAAGTGCAAAAGGTGAGTCCAATTTTATGTTACAAACAAAGACTGCGATAAAGAGAGTACTGCAGCTGTAAGTTAGGGCCAATGTTGTACTTTTTGAGGAAAGTATGTGAAGAACAGCCTTGTGCTGTCAAATGCTTTACAGACGAAATGGGTGACTGCAGTTTGTATTAAATATCACATATTTTTGTTATAAATTATTAAATTTTTACACTTATGGCCCATTCTCGAAAAAAAAATCTTTATGTATTGAATTATTGATTATTTTCTGTTATTACATCTTAAAAGTGGGAACAAGTAAGTCAGAAGCACTACTATGCGGAATGGAAAAAATCATGAGGCAGCAACCTCCTCCTCTGCACTTTTCATCATGCACGCAATCGAGAGAGAGTGGGAGATACTGCTGCATATACATTCTAATTTACTTTGTTCTCATCACTTGTAAAAAAGTTCATTAATAAAGAATTAAATCACCTGCTTCATGGAGTGACCGCTGCGCTCATTACGGGCTTCTCGCTGGGAATCTGTTCATCAAAGGAGGCTCTTCACAGAGGGGCGAGGAAGCGCGTACATCTCCAGACAAAAACAAATAGATCATTAGTGGTGTGTTTTTTGTGCCGCCTGCCGCCCCCAGGCCGCTCGGTCTCATTGGACCATAATGTAAATCAGGAAGGTCAACAGATGCATAGCAAAACATTTCTCACTTTGACGCGAGAAGCAACACGTTCTGGCGCTATTCCAGATGGCGAGACCTCTCCAAAACAGACTGTTAAAATGCAAGCCCCGAGGGGATGAGGCTTTGATATATTTGCCCATAAAACACCACGTTTTATGTTGAATTAATGACACATCAAATCTAAGAAAATGCAAGGTGCAGATGCTTCTGACACTTGACAAGCAACATGAGAATGATTCATAAAATGTGTCACATTTATTTATTTTCTAATAATAATAATCACTTCAACAAATAATGACCATAATAGTCAATAACAGCCATTAGTGCCAGTTATTATCCATATTTTAAAATAAAGAAATCCTCCACAAGAGCTTTCTTACAAATCATTCGTAAATAAATGAATACATAAATTGATCAATATATTAATATTGTAACAAAACCTTGATACATAAACAATTCCACGTTGTCCTGTATGAGGTACAAATAGATGCTTTTGTAATAGCTAAATTAATAATATTGCCATGAAGGAACATAATAAAAAATATCTGATTTGTGAGGATAAAAACATGATTTAATGTTAGGGGCTTGAAGTTGTTTGGTGGGGACATTAAAGACATTTTTTCTGCGTCAATGCAAGTTATGCTTGAAGAATAATTCATGAAATAGATGTCTGAAACATTTCAAAGCCGAGCCGGATAGCAGCTTAAGATACGAATCATAAACTTTTGAAAAGCACTCTATTCTATTAAAAAGACACAACACAACTGCTGAAGCTCTGTTTGATTTCTATATGAACACTTCAAACAGTGAATTTAAATCATCGAAGTCCCCCCCCCTTTGTTAATCATACAAAAATATGTTTGATGCATGAATAATATATCATACTTTATTTCTCTTATTAATGTGCGTGTTGTATGGCTTGCGTGGAAAATGAGAATGAATATATTAAATATTTCTGTGATAATCTGTGATAAAATCAGGCAATTAACATACACGCTTATTAAAACTTCAAGTATTACAACTTGATGTTTTAATGACAAGGCTATCCTTCATCTGCAAATTGCAATGAGTCTAACAAAATACAGAACTTGGATATATTGCTCAGCGTGATGGCAGTTTCACAAACATCTAGATCACGTGATCTGTCAAAAGGCTACATGAATCATATATCCTGTGGCTCTGGTTTATTAGTATTACAATATGCATGTGGTGTACAGTATAATTCATCAGGACATTATTTACATTTGAACATTTGCTTGATTCATTGTCAAATTTGATTCACCACCCTCATTTTTATTATGGGCTGTAAAGTCAAAACAAAGCCAAATCGACTCTATTTACTTTCTTAATACTTAATCCTGGACTAAGTGTGCACAAATGATTGGTGCACATTATTCTAAGGAGAATTTGTTTTGTTTTGTAATCTTTCATTACTATGTAATATCTTGCTCTGCTTATAAACAACTTTTTTTCCCCTGACATGACCAGTCACCATTTAACATGATTAATCACCATTTAATTTTTTTACCATACGATAAAAGTTAAGAAAATATTGACTGCAGCTGCCAGTAAATAGAATTATGAGTAAATTATAACAGAATTAGTCTTTTTTAGTGAATAGTCCCTTTAAATTGTCCAACGGTACCCATTGACTTGCATTGGTTTTGCGTCCATACAATAGAAGTAAATGAGTACCGCCGTTGTTCGGTTACCAACATTCTTCAAAATATCTTCTTGTGTGTTTTACAGAAGAAAACAAGTAAATGATGACAGCATTTACATTTTTGGGTGAACTCACTTTAAGCAATTTATTATGTACATGCAAGAAACTGTTTAGCAACCTGTGCATCCCTCCCCATAAAACTATTTTGATTGAAATTCAAGACAAAAAAACTGTTGGAAGCATACATCACATAGTCTTGTAAGGTGGATATGCATGCATACGTTGTCAAGATTTTTATTTTAAAAGTGCAACCCAAAAATATGAATGCTCGCCTATGCAGTTAGTGCTCTCTGTACCGAATCAAAATGCCATCCGTGGGTTCCACAGATATGCATTACCGTCTGCAGAAATATGCACTGATGGAGCGTTCCACCTTTGGGGACCTCAGTATATGGTCCCAATGGCAATCATTTCTATGAGAAAACTGAAGCGATTGCTTCTACCTCACATCATCGAGGCCCTTGTGACCTTGACACTGTCCAACTCTTTCATACCATTGTCCTTCGTAGCTCAAAATGTCTTTTAAAGCACAAGTTTAAATAGATATCTGTGGAAACGGACTCATGAGTAGATAGATTGAGCTCTTTTGAACTACTGTATTCTATATGCTTGTACGGTTGCTTTCCCTTCACTGACATTAAGTATAAATAGAGGCATTCGCTATGAATAGGAAACAGATATTATTTCTGTTTACTTGATTTCAAAACTAATTCATGAAAGAACTTTATGATCTCTGCTTAAACCCTCTGTTAGAACAAACCCAGGACTACTAGGAATCTTCTAAAGGGAATTGCTTTCAATCAAGTCTCATTTCTATGACTTTAAATGTTGCCGTTGGATTTCAAGGCAATGAAAATATCTCTTTATGCCCACAACATACAGCGGGCCAAGTTTGAATCTTTGGAGGAAGAATCAGCTCCAAACATCCTTTTAGTTCCCCACAACATAAAAAAGCAGTTGTGCCAGCAGTGCAACATCCCAGCGACCGAGCGGTCAGGTATTTTCTTCATTGTTACCATGGACCCTTAGAGCAGGGTGTGTTCATTAACACGCGCCTCGGTCGCCATGCCTCATCAGGATCTCATTTTTGTCTCAGATCTTTGAAGTTGTTCTTCAGGCATGCCCCCAAAACCCACGCGACTTCAAAAAGCCCAACCTCGGAAATGGATAGATGCGAGCGCTCTCCCCGCAGTGATGGGTTTTTTGGTTTTACCCTAATTAACCTACTTCGATTGCATCGTATGGCAACTTTCGACAATATAGTACCTTTCATATCCAGCCAGGGGAGAGCTCCATTTATCTGCAAGATATCATTAGAGGCTTTAACCGAAAGATATACTAATTAAAGATGGGACGCATTTGAAAAGGGGATGCTAGGATTGAATGTTGACTCACCGAGCGCCTCTGTAGTGTCGAGTTGTGTGAATAACTTATTCCTTGACTTTAAGATGATAATGTGTGCATCTGAAGGTCATGTGTTCGATAGCCGCTATTTCATTTATTTGCCGTTTCCTTCATTTCTATTCTCAGATGACTCACTGCTTTAATTTGGTGCATTGTGTTCTTTGTTCCCGAGTACTTAATAAGCTGTCAGCCATCAAATATATTGCACAAGTATTAACCAGGGCTTGAACTCTGTGCTTTAGAAATGACTTTGCGAGGATGAAGTTGAAAGATGCGATTATTAGGCACAAATGCTCTCATTACATCTAAAAATATTTGTTCACATTAACGCGTCGGAGACTTTCGTTGCGTTTACTGCTTCTGTAATTATATTGTTTGATGATGTATAAGTGATAGATGGAAATGACTTTGTTTGTTTTGTTGTCTTATTAAGGCTTCCCGGATGAGCTATCGATCTTCTCAAAGCGAATGTTGAGAAACGAAATGCTTATGAGATTTTGTGAATTATGATGTACACACGGTTGTCATATTCGACCGGATTCATGAAATATTCATTTGAATCTATGGAACATGGAGAAAATATTTGATGGCAAGCAAATACTCATTTTAGAAAATTACCAGTGTTGGAAAATAGCCCTTTTTACAATGCATTATTTATTTGCATATAATGGAGATTTTGCGCTGAAATTTGTAGCATATTTTTGTGTTGTAGGTGCTGGATTACAGCATGTGACACAGGTTTTGGTGTTGTGCTTGTGTTCCACCAGGATACTGAAGATAACTGGACTGTTTAACCAGTGAAGCCTCCAGCTATAACATGAAATGTTAGTTGCATGTTGTGCTAAATTTCTGCTGCACACGTCTTGCAAACATTATTATATGTGTAAAATGTTTATTTGTAAGTCTATTGCTAAATTCTTTATAATAATAATAGTTTCACAAAGATTTATGGGACCTTGCTAATCTGTTTATACTCAAATAAATAAATTTGCCTAAATTAATGATGAATCCTCAAAATGATCCATTTATCTACTGTAAGAACAAGCTGTGCAACATGCTGGTTTGGAAAACAATTATACAAAGAGATAAGAAGTGATCAGGCTTGCAATACGCAGACAAAACCAGAAAAATAATAGTGCTTGATCATCTTCAAAAGGATGCTATGCTGTTTCATGAGCCAAACTGGCACCAGACAAGCACTAACCAGAATATATTTATAATACAAAATATTGAAAAAATAAGGAATGTGGTGTTAAGCTGAACTGGCAATCCTTCACTTGTTTTCTTCCTCTGAAACATACAGTAATTAGATAAAGTATATATGTGAATGTATATTTCATGTTAAAAATTTACACACACAAATCAAAGTTTTATAAATCTACAGAAGGATGAACTGCTCTGAGGATTTTGATCAATAAGACTTACTTTATCGATTGGTACCTTTACCAATAAGGACATTGCTGTCATAAATTTGTATCAACCAGTCAAACCTTTTTATTGCCTAAAGCTGATTTTTCGATTAAATTAAAGTAGTTTTTCCATTAAAAAGTGTTTTGTTCATTAAAAAGTGCACTCTTTTGTTCTCATGAATACAGTCACATCAGTTCACAGCACCAGGTTTTCTGACTTTAAAGAATAATACATCTGTTTGAAAAGCTTGAGTTTAAAGAACTGCACAAGCACAGGCATTTAACGATTCAATTTGCGACAGTGATACTGGAGTTCAGTGATTAAGAATGCCAGATGTCTACATTTTTCCCTTTTTTATTTTTCCTAACCTTTTATGTGCAGTGTTGGCTCTTATCTTCTTTTTATCACCACTGCTGGCACACTTTTTTTCCACAGAATGCCACAGAAATGAAACTGAACAGTTTCAATCAGTTTCTCTCTTTGAATGAGATGTAGGCAGTCGTCTTGAAAATGAGAAGCAGCTCTGGTAAAAAGCAGTGTTTTTGTGAACCAATACACTTTCAGGTTTCTATTGAAACTTTTAATATGATTCTATAAAAGTTCTTTTTAAAGTGGATACTGCAGTGGTATTAAATGTAAACGCTTTTTAAAATGCTGTTAATGTCTTGTAAAGTGAAAGAATTCATCGAGCATTATAGCTTTTTCTAATTGCTAATGTGGCAATCGTTATGATTTATGACACCATTAAAATGATGCCTCCAATAAAATTGTTATATCACTCACAGATCTGATGCATTGACTGCACTGAATTGCATTTAAAATGTATTCCTACTTTGATTGAAAGCCGTTTTGGATTATAGAGATTTGAACCATATCAGAAAACAACTGATCCAGCTTTAGCTCCAAGCTATGTGCTAGTTAAATATACTGGAGTAGTTAAAAAGTCGGCACACCAAAGCTCTAAAAATATATAAAAAATACTTTATTATTTAAAAGACTATCGAATGGAGCATGACATTTGAGCACACAGACAATTCAACACCACTAATGAACCCAAATTTATACCTCCAGGTGTACGAGGATCACATGACATCCAAAAAAATAAAAATACAATTATAATTGTGAAATAACAATAATGCATCAATATATAAACACATGCAAAATTCTAAATCATAATCCAATTAAATTATACACCTGCAAATATAAAAATATATACATATATATTATTAAAAATACTTGAAACCAAAACCTTTGAAAAAGTTTCCAAAATAAATATACCAGCATCAATCACCAAAACACATGACATCATCTTAATACCTAAGCCGAGTTTCTTCCTGGAAAAAGATATCAAAGCAAAACAAATCTATTTGATAAAATGCCCTATTGTTCTGTTTCATTTCAATAATGTCTGCGCTTAATCTCCATATAAGACTGTTATTCTTGTATTAAAGTTATCTGCTATCTAAGCAGACAAAGGGTTTAAGGAAAAGCTAATATATGTTATGTAAGAATGATTATGAGGACGTGGACTCCAGATGAAATGTCCAGCAGTTTTACTTGCTATTAGTTTGAAAAACTAATTAAACTAAGAAAGTTTCTTTTTATTTTGTCAAAATTATGACATTTAAATTTCATTAATTTTTTTAAAACCACAGGTCCTCAGAACAAAACTCAATAAGTTATAGATTAAAAATGAATATATATTAGACTTTATTAATTGTACAAATTGTATAAAGTTTATGAAACCTTATATTTCTTTTTATCTACAGTGAGAAATAATTCACATAAAGATACAATGGATGTAACTGGCTTAAACATAAAGTCATTAATTAGATATTCAATCTTCCATATTTCTGTTCTGCTTATTTTATGCCTGCTTTTATTTTATGTCTTAAAATAAATGAATAAAAATGAACAGATTCTAGAAACACAATGAGAGGACATGACATGTGAATGACCTTGGTGTTCTTCTGTCAGTAGATTATTCCTAAATGATCAAAAGTTACTATGTAAAACTACAGTATATGACATTGAATGTTAGAAAAATATACAGCACATGTCTATGCAGGCTTGACAGTGATCATATAATCTCTCCATCCAAATGCAAATGTTTCAGAAAGTCTAAACCAAAATCATTTTTTTTGTCATTAGTATAAGCCTGAAAATAATCTAAAAGTTTTCAAATGAAACGTCAGAAAAGTTAGGAAAAAGGAATATTTTTAGAATCTACCGTATTTCTAGGTCACTAATCAAATAACCGTACTTCCTTTGTACAAAAGGTCTGATTTCCTTGCTTCAGTTGAAGCAGACAGGAGGCTCTTTGGGACCAGCTCATGTCATGCTCATAATAACATGGTTACGGATCATCAGGTTTTGCACAAACCTGAAGAGTCAAAAAGGTCAATGTCATTACAGCAAAAGGAGGATGTAAGGTTCAAATTAAAACAAATTAAACTGTTTTATATATTTGATGTACTTTTGGACCGCGCTGTTTGTATTCATATCTTCATTTACACTCTAAAGTAATATAATATTACAAGAGCCATAGTAATACAGGGATATGATTTTATTCATCAGGACATGCCTTGATGCTGCATGTATTATACTCTTGAGCTCAGTGAATGGATGAGATCTGAAGAATGCAGGATTTGATCACCATGCCGTGCCTGATCTGCCAATCACAGAGGAACATGAAATGATCTTCCATAACCCTAATGGTCGATTCACACGTTATGCGGCAGTCAGGATTGTCTAGTTCATTGTCAAAGGGAAACATGCTGTAAGGAGGCGGTGCGTAACTGGTGCTTGTGCATCCAAAATCCTACAACTTCCAAAGGCATGGCTCTTTGCGGCAGGCACAGCTGAAGATAAAAATATTTTATCTTTTTGTGACACCAGAGGCAGCCAAATCGGCTTAAAGGCAGCCGCTGCATGGCAATTCCACCGCCAACCGCGTACCGTGTGAATGGCCCAAAACACGCCTCAGATACTTCGTAAGAAAAAACCTTCAAAATACTGTTCAATGTCAAAAACAGGAGACATGTGCATAATGAGTTATAGTGAATAGAGTTTTTTCTTTTACCCTGTACTTTGGGATTGCTGTTCATGAATCATTCACATTGGCTCATAGCTTGAATTGGTTTTTATACCTGCCCTGGGAAATCTGAAAGTCCTTCTGCTCGCACAGAAAACTACGGGCCCACAGGTTACAAAGAAGATTTACAAAAGTTTACTATTCTTGAAACAAGAACCGTTAAATATTATTTGCGATGATTCTGAAAGTCTCACAGAAACAGCATCTTATGAATCGGCGTAGGTCGTCATTACCCGCAGAGACAGTTTTGAACATTTTCTCAAGAAAACCTTTGTTCCTGACAATCCTTTTAAATCATAAACACAAAGCAAACAATCATTTCGTGTCTCATACATTAAACAAAACAAACATTTACTTCAAACTGGTTATATTTTCCTCCTAATGCTGCCTGAGATGTTCAGAGCGTATTCTTCTTGAAGAACTTCAAACATTCTTTCTTTGGGAAAGTTTGGAAGGTTTTCCTCTGAAAGATTTTGTTACACCGGCTTATATTGTCTCCACAGAAATGTCTGTCAAAAATAATTACTTCAGCATGCATTAGATGGACTTCTGAAATGAGGAGGCATCCGGAAAACTGTACAAACCAGACTATTAACAATCTACCCATTTTCGTTTTTTGGTTTATATTTTTTACAACATTGTCTACAGTACACAGTAGGGAAAACAGCAAATTCTTCTGCTGCGTTCACACCAAATGCGAATGAAATGATTTGCGTGAGTAAATTACATACAAAGTCATTGCAAATATTTCAACTCGAGCGAGAAATTTGATCTAAGAGCTTATTGACACCTACTCAGACACTCTCCATCACTCACGCAAAATAACAAACTATTTCCGTGAGTAATAAAGAGTGAGTAACGCGATACTTTGGTGTGAACATAGAATTACGGGGGGGGGGGGGGGGGTGCCAGTCAACCATTCCGACTTCTTTACAATGTTAAACGTGCTGGCTTCTCATGATTGACATGGTCAACTTGTCAAAAACCGAGTTGGACGTATGACATATTTCTGTGCTTGATACACTCCCCCGGCGTTCATACAGGTTTCTGAATGTTTTTTTGAACATTAAAATGCTTCATAACGACTTTTCTTAGTCCCTTCATGGACAATTTTCCCACAAAAGCAACGCCCACGGGTCAACCCGCGAGATCGAGTTGAAAGAGCACGCCCACGCGTCAACCATGGAGAGTGGGAGAAAGACCACGTCCATCGCGCTCCTTCATTTGCGAAGTTCTGCTGTGTGTGTTTGCTCACTGCATTTCGGAGATGAATGTTATAAAAACGATGGATATAACTTTAGAGATCATTTGAAACTGATAGATGGAGCGGTCCCAGCGCTAAAAGATGCCGGTCATTAACTGCACATGGTAGCCTAAGTTACTGTGTCATGTGTCAGTGTTATATAATAATGCGATGATGTATTGTGTGCTTGTGCTTTAGTTCCTTTAGTTTCGTTTTTTAGGAGATTTTATAAGGGGCTTTCCAATGATGAACAATCTATTTCCATAAAAGCAAAGGTTTTTTCACAAATACATAAATGCAACAAAAATGCTAAAAACATATGGACAGCATTAAAATATGTAATGGTTAATTGTATGGTTAGCTGTACTTATTCTCTCACATTACATAGCTAACTGCTACAAAGTAAACAATAAGATAATAAAATATTGCTTTTAGATTAAATATTATAATAGATATTATAATAAATATTACCAAAGATACTATATTAACAAGATGCGCCACTGCCATTACAATGAACAGGAAGGAATGCAATGCTCAATATGGCCGCTCTATAAAGTCAGCCTTCCAGTAGAAAGATCCAATCGTCAATCAATAAAGACTGACAATTCTCTCGGGCCATGGCTCATGAGCAGTAGGTGAAGGGATTTGAAAAAGAAGCTTTTTAGTGCAATTTAAGGTTAGCAAACCAAAGTTATGGTACAGTCCATATCAGGTTTAATCTATGATCTGAAAGATGTTATTCAATTGTGATTTTTGACAGCGATTTTCGAGATATCGGCCTTTCAGTGAAACTTCTAATATGTTTCTTGAGTCAAAATTCAATACACTTTTCTTCCTGGTTCAGTACTCTCATGCCACATCGCACCTTACAGTACACGCGTGACAATGATTGCCGGACAGGTGATGGTACTCATTCAACGGAAGAAGAAGCCATCCTACAGCGCGGCTAACCTGTGATGTCTAATAACTAAAGAGTGGACCTTTCTGATCCCAATCTCCTAACTGACCTTTCCTGTACATTCACACTCTACGGAGCTGCTTTCCCGACAATAACCACATCTTACGACTCCCCGATGCTTCGCTCTCTCTAGCGCCCTTATTTTTACTCCATTGTTCATTCCTTTGCTTATTCTTTTCTTTTTTATCTCTCTAACATGCAATTGTTCATGCAATGAGTCTGTTTCTCTTCCCTCAAGACTCATTACTGTTTTGTGCTTCTCTCTGTCTCTCAGAGCCGCTGTTGTTCTGGACCTGTGGTCTCTCTCTGCTCATTATTGCACTTCTACAGCATTCTGGGATTGAGTCACGGAGCTTTTCTTCTGTCTGTTGTACCTGCAACATAAACTCCCACAGAACCTCTAGAGGACAATGTAACATCATAAAGATCGAAGGCTATTTGATCCCTGTTTATCTTTTAATCTGATAAAAGTTTAAAGTGTCGAAACGCTTGCGGAAAGATCTGGGGTGCTCAGATTTATAAAATGGGCATTTTTTGGAATTGTCTAGTTGACGTGTTTCAAATATAAGTTTCAAGTGCCACATCAAAATCCCCCCCACCCAAATTTTTTAAAAGTTTTATGACCTTTCCAGCTTATTCTCTAAGCCTTTTAATGAAACACTGTACCTTTAAGATTTCAAAGTAAACACTTTTTCACATAGACATCTGCTCTATTCTTCAGTAGCAGCCTTTTTTGCAAAGCCTGCGACAGGTCCCCATAACAATCTGCACTATTAAGATCGAAACGTAGTGTTCAGGGACCTTGTTAAAAATAAACTTCAGCTGCTCACTTTCAAGCTGCTCATCTTGAACTAGGGGAGTACAGTATGTTTTCGTAGTACATAAAACAAAAAAATTCAAAAGGTCAAGGAAACTTTCGTTTCTTATTATATGACCTCTCATATTTCATTTCCATTTTAATGGCTGTGCAGATGCTTTGTTTCTGAAACAATCTCAAATGCATACTCATTTTCTTGAACTGCAAGTGCACAGTCTGTCCTCAGGTACAGCCCCCTGAGATTGGCAACATTTTCATGACTGGGGCAAGAGCAAAGGTGAGCGGGCTTTTATTTGAGCTGCGAGGAAGAGATAGAACGACTGACAGCTCAGGCTAAAGGCTCGTGTCCCCGAACAGTCACAGCATCTGTGAAAGCATTGTGTTCCCTTAGATCTGCGCGCTGCGGCCGGCCAACAGATCGCCAACGTGTCTTTTTCTCTTATTCGGATTTGACAGTTTTCTCTTTTTATGACATCTTTCCAGGTGGCACAGGACGTGACCACATGTCCACGCAGACCTAGCTCGCTCCCTTGACGGACAATACGATTGTCCTTATTCAAATGACGGTGAAACAAGACTCAGCGGTTGCCAAATTGCAACTTAAAAATGTCTCTTTCATTACCACTTTCCCCATGTGAACGATTACAAGCTGAAATTTACTAAGTGAGGGGTATGGTTTTTCACAACAGACGATTTCTTGACATCCATTGAGCAAACTTTTTTTGGGGGAAAAGATTGTACTCAAATTAGCGTTAAATAAACTCTATAAAGCTACCATTGTAGCCTCCAAATTGGTGCTGCAGCTTCAAATAAAACTTTGGACACAAAAAGGTCCGACACAAAAGTATATGTGTGCTTTTATCATTGTAGAAGCTACTACCAGCTGTACTGTCATCCATCTTTTAAACTGGTGTATGTACCCCTAATGGAGAAATTTAACAAAGAGAAGAAAACAAATGGTTAAGTTTCGGCACGATGACTGCACATAACTCCATATCAACGTTTTGTTTTTCCTTGGTGAGTTTGTTCAACCCATACATTGTGTTTTATTGTTCCTATATTCCTCAGCTTCTGTATTTGACTTAGGTAATGGAATGAAAACGCGGTTAATCCTTCCATGCCTCTGCTTGCAGTAGTTATTCTCAAATACCACAAACATGACTGCATCGAAAAGACAATCATTTTTATATCTATACCACAGGCAATGTTTAGATATGGATAAAGCTGGTATGTCAATGTTGATTCCTTTAAAATAAAACAATCTGACTACATTATATAGTGTTTGTTGCTGTAAAATTGTTGTTTTTCAATTATTTCTTTTTTAATTGACTTAACATTGACATATTTCAAGTGTCAATTTTTTTCCTCAAACAGAAAAGCACTCTACTCAGGTTTAAATGCGAATGATTTTTATTTTTTGTAAGAATGACCATCTGCTGGCTGGTGTGTTTGTCACGCAGCAGACGTGACCTTGGTATAATCTGCATGAGATAAAACCCACACATAGACACTGCCTGAAGGTCGATCACCCCTTACGCCAGCTTGAGGAGAGCTCTACATCCTCTTTGATTGACAGGTGTGGGAGGACTAGCACCCTGACCAACACCTACCAAAAATAACCTGGACCACCACCCCACTCAATACCAGGGTGGCACCAGGAATGGGTTTCTGTGGATTAAGCTCTGAATGTTTTTATCAGGTAGTCTTTAGTATGTTTGTGTTTTGTCCTATTAACCCACTTTAGCTTGTGTATCTTGTTTTAATTACAATCCTGAAGAAATAACCAGAAACTGTTAGTGTTGACCGTTGTGTTTTTCATCCACCCAACTGTGCTGAACGGCTAAATATTTAGAGATATAACTCTAAAAATAAGCTCTTGTCCTCAAAGGGTTTTTGGCAAACTTTAGGAAATAAACCAAACGCAGGTCTTCCAAAAATCCTTTTAAAACTATTCAGAGCTCAAATTCTTCCCCAGAAACACACTTTAACCACTCGCTAGCACGTAAACAAAACTAACATTTGGCGAACCAACCACTGTATTTCATATCATGACTGTCTACACTCTTAAAAATAAAGGTGCCTTAAGGGTTCTTCACAGAGATCCCATAGAAGAACCATTTTTGGTTCCACAAAGAACCATTAAGTCAAAGGTACTTTAAAGAACCATCTCTTTCTTGCATTTTTATAATCCAAAGAACCTTTTTTCGCCATAGAGAACCTTTTGTAGAACAGAAAGGTTTTTCAGATGTTAAAGGTTCATTTTGGAACCATTTAGACAAACAAGGTTCTTCTATGGCATCTTGAAGCATCTTTATTTTTTGTGTAAATACATTGGGCTACAGAAAATCCTAAAATTTTAGATTAGATAGGATTTAATAGAAAATGATTATAGATGTAAGATTAAACATGTATGAAAATATATCCCATTCTAATATATTAAAAGCCTGGCTCACATGTACATGTACACTAAGACCCTAAAACTGCTCTTAATACCATGTTGTCAAAATTGTAATTCAATACAAAAAAAAAGAAAACCGGTCAAGTCAATATCAGTCTAAATTTTCTCATTTAAACTCCCATCATGAGATTTCTCAGTTTTTTTTAAATACTAATAAAGATAGATATCTTGGAGACACAACTAAAACCACATTGAAGCCGAGACTCATTTTAAGTGGGAGTCAGTATGTCAGAGATTCTGAAAGGTCTGTGACTCTCTGCTGAAAGACAAACCCGCCACAGAGAATCGTTTCATACCGCTATGACAGATGGCAGTTTTTATAGCCTCATAAATGCTGCTTGTACAACCACAGTAACATCCAGGATTTTATTGAGGAGAAACCATCACATATCATAGTCACCTCATGTGCTTTGGGTGCAGACAACATCATCTGACAGATTCCAACAATATCACATAACCTTTCAGAGGACGTTTTCTCAATAATTTTATTTTTAAATGATAATAAACCGTGACAATGTTATCGAATTGGCTTAAGAGGATCTGGCAGAACTCTGATAAATCCTTCTGTCACTGTCTTACGTTCATTCATGTTTTGAATACCATGCTGGGATGTCTATAGCTATTGATCATCTAAATGGCAGGCATCATGTAGCAAATGCTTTTATCCAATCCTTCTGAAGAAACTTAATGTAAAATGTCCTGCATGCTCAAGGGTAAATAGTTTATGGGTCCCATTGAGAGTTCACACCTAAACCTTTTCAGACGAGATGTGAGCTACAACCTTGCAGCTCAGAATTTCACCCACTACATCACTACAAAGGAGATGTTAGAGGGACAGTTCAGCCAAAAATGAAAATTCTGTTATTATTTGCTCACCCGGATGCCACTTTAAATCTGTGAGCTTTCGTTTATCTGTAAAACACAAAAAGAGAGAGTCTTAACACAACCCTTTTACAAGTCAAATAGTCCATAAGGCTGGTGCGCTACATAGCAAGACTTTTGAGCCATATGATATTTTTGTATGATAAACAGACTCAAGTTGAAGTCATTATTCACATGACTTTTTTCCACAATAAACTGCATCAACTTCACAACAGTCTGTTTTCCTTTCTAATGCATTTTAGCATGTTTGCAGCAGTTCACTTGCTGTACATTGTCTTGAGGGACTCCATCCTCTAGGGAAGCTCCTCCCACCTGCTTCAGGAGACCTAATGACACCAGCGTTGTGAAAAATGAAGGGCAAACATGTGCAATGGCCTACTTGAATGTTGCTGTGACTGATAGGTGCATCAATCATTGGGTTGGTAATACTCAGAAGACACTGCAACTTTAAGAAAGTAGGCCAAGGATTGGCATTGCGGCTGGCATTTTTTGGTTTATGTGCTTGTAAAACCCAAGGCTACTTTAAACAGCACTTGCAACCAGTGTTGACTTTGTTCTTGAGCATATGAAGATAGAAGATCGGGCTAATTGTCACACATGGAAGTTAACACATGGGGTGGGCCGGTTTGAGTCAAAAGGTTTAGAAAAGGTCAGAATACTTCTGTAAATTTTGTCTATGTAATATGTTTGGTAAATATAAATAAACAATGTACAATGTAAAAATATAAAAAACAAAATTAATGGCCACAATGTTTTATTTGTTCTTATCTGACCAAAACTATTAAGAATATTTATATTTCTATGTAAAGCAAATAAAAAGTTAAGTAAACAATTCTGAGAAATATATTGACTGCAGTACACTCTCAAAACAACACATTTTGTTTTACTTTTAACTTGCGTTGTCCCTTTCAATTGTTTTGCATAAAGTCAACACAAAATGTGTTGTTGAGCATGTAAGTGTTACAACTAGCCACAACCTCACCAGATTGCAAAAACAAATTGTTTTATATAACAACATTTTAACACAATATGTGTCATTTTGTGTTGATTCTGTGATAAATAAATAAAAAGGACAACATATATCTGAGAAAAAGTCACACAAAATGAGTTGTCCTTAACTAGACAGAGAAAAGCATATCACTGCATTCTATACTATACATTGTTATGTACAGTATGTATGTGATAAATACAATTAAAATTTGAAGATGATTTGAAGTTTTTAGAGTCTACAGTATACAGTAGCATGTAAACTGTCGATTTATAAGTCATGTAGTAATTTAGCCTCCATTTGCCTAAAGCAACGAATAAATTAGAAACGAAAGAAAAGTATGTCACAATGCAACTCAGTTCCAAAATCAAGGCTTGCTAAAAAAAAAAAAAGGAACAAAAGAATTTGTCAAAAACAACAACTTCGTTACCCACACAATGTGCTTCACAATCAATTCTTTTCAAAACCGGCTCACGGCAGCGCTGATCTTGTGTTGAGAAAGACTTTATGGGGGCTGATCTTTAATGAGATCCCCCTCCGCCACCGCTGATTTCATGTCAGTAGGTGCATCAGCAGTCTTCCTGTGACACAGAAGGCAAACTCAGGCTTCGTTCCAAGTCAAATCTCATTTCATTCACGCTAAGTCCCTGTGTGATGATAACTCTACAGCATATTTATGAGACCGAAGGTGGTCTGCTTTTACTGCCACCGTGACACGGAGAAGCAGATGGCAGTGAAATTCATATGACTGATGAGGCTTTATTAGTCAAAGGCTTTGGGGCAGAAAAGCACATCTGTTTGATCTAATGTTTTCGCAGTTTGTCACCCTTTAGATAATAATACCTTTTCATTTGATTTCATGTCAAGCTCATTGTGCCAGAAGTAACTCCACCCCTGCCACATCTTTTCAAAGATATGACACCGGTTGTAATTGTTTCGTCAAAAATCTTTCCTCTCGTCGATCTTTCGCAGTAATTTACATATGCCAAACCATCTCAAGTTTTTTTTTCATTTAAGGTATCCTCTCTCAACTCTACTGTAAAATGACAGACATCAAGGTATATGTAACATACATGTACTGTATGATAATTTTTTAGATGGTGACCATACCTGCCATAAAAGGGATTCCGCATTTCTGTATATTTTTAGAATATTATTCACATTTAAAAAAGCTTGGTATTCAGCACCAGTATGTAAAACTTCCATGCATGTGAAGGTGAATATGGCCTTGTGCCTTTCAGTAAGAATGTGTCATGTTTTTCAGCTCTACAAGCCTGTAAAAGCTTCTCCTCAGAGGTATCGTGATGCGTCTGTCAGCCTGAGGATTTCTCTGCAGACATCTACGAGTAAGAATCATGCCCCACAGCTGATCCAGCACTCACTTTCTCATTGAAAAACATGCATGTCATAAATATGCAAAATGGCAACGTCTCTCAACTCCAATTCACAGCAAAAATGGCCACATTGGCATTTTTAAATATAGGATGGTAAAATGAATATAAAAAGACATGTTCTCCAATTTCATCAGTTTGACAGTAACATTCAAGGACAGTTTTATGAATTATGTCAAATCTACTTTTTTATGTTTGTATAAACATCTTATAAAATCATTATTTAAACATGTGGTGTAAAAAGAATGTTGTCTATTGGCAATAGTTACATATCTATTGAAAACAATGGGTCAGTCCTCATCATTAAGCAGGTCATAAAGAGGTAAGTTTCTATATGATGGCTTTAAATGCATATAGGACCAAAGAATATGTGTGAAAACAACTCATTCACACTGTCTGATTCTAGAGAGAGTTGACATTTCTGTCTATCAACTGCCGTCTTCTTATAAATGGTTGATAATGAAATGTTTCCCACTGTGCTTTGAAACAAAAAGTGCCGGTCATTGACAGAATTTGCCCTTTTGCAGTTATTTTCCAGCACTTTTCCGGTATCTTCATACTGGGAAAAACAAGCATATATGGACTCTTAAAATAAAGGTGCTTAATAGGCTCTTCACAGTGAATGCCATAGAATAATCACTTTTTGGATCCACAAAGAACTATTCAGTCAAAGGTTCTTTAAAGAACCATTTCTTGCGTCTTTATAACCTTAAAGAACCTTTTTTGAGACGGAAAGGTTCTTAAAGGTTCTTTATTGAACCAAAAGGTTCTTCTATGGCTCAAAGAACTTTTAGAAGCACCCTTTTTCATGAGTGTAGATACCGTGTAGGTGTTGCTGTACTTCTTTTGCTGTAATGGGCAACATCCACCAACCTGTTAACGGTCGGAGCCCTTTTTGAGCCTACACATGAAAACGCATGTTGGAACCAAAATGACGGTAACTCATGAATTCTTTGGAATACAGACTTACGGTTGGTCTCGTTTGAAAAAAGAAGTAGCTGATTATTTCTAAAAATCACACCCTCACACAAAAAAAGGTATGTTGTTAGGTCTATTGTAAAAAATAAATAAAAACGTTTATGTTTTTCTTTGATTAAGAAATACATTAAAAAAATATCTGTCGCAAAAGGATAACGAAAAAATCAAAGCATTCTCTTTATAAAAATAATCAATTACTCTTCAAACTTTAACCCCGCATTACTAATGTCGAAATCCGAAGGAAGGTTATGCAGCGACTGTATTCTTCCCCAACCAAGGGTGGCACAATATTTAGCTAACTTTAAAGGCATGTTTGTTTATTGCTTGCTCGCTCTATCTAGTTCCACGGCACCTTTAGAATTGTCAGGCGTGAACCAGTGGGCGGGGCTAGAGAAGTAGTCGTTGATCTTTTTCTATGGAGGCAGTATTTAACCAATCAATGTCATCATATATAGGTGCATTCCAGGATCTGGCGTACGCTGGGCCTGGTGTCAATAACAGATGTAATCTCAGTAACAACAACGTTTTCAGTTCTAACACTTACATGATGTTCGCATGGATACGATTCCCTCTTATATTACAAAAGCTTGGGTTAAAATTGTGATTTCAATTCATCACTCCTTTAAATGAAAGACTGAAAACATTCTCTTTCTGGGGTTTTTTTGCAGCATCACATGAAAATGAACTCTAAACCTAGCCAGAGCCCCTAAAATGGATTAAAGGGGCTAATAAAAGAGCAGAGAGGCATTTAAAGCCTTTCGGTAATACAATATAACCCATTCAAATGGGCTCCCAGTATTCACCGGAATTGCAGTATTTAAATGTAGTGAGATTCATTAAGTTAAATTATTATTATAACTGCAAGCAAGTGTCGAAGCTGGTAAGATAGAACACAGCGTGTACCATACATCCCACTATTGGTCTTAAAATTAGGCCTGAAGCACAAATTGGCTGAATAAGATATATCCCTTTTTTATGAACCAATTTTATGTCATCGTTTTGGCATTGGTTTAAAAAAAAAAGTAATTAATGAACAATTAGAAGAACAACACTAAACAAATGTATAGCACAACACATCTTTGCCTATACACCAAAATTGAGTTGCATTTATAGGGATGTGAACTAGCTTGCTTAGATTTATTTTTGTACAGTTACAGACACTAAGTATGCACAGGAGAATATATCAAATGCCCCGGAGGATTTCCAGAAGCAGAACACAGTATCTTGGGTTGCTCAGGCTTAGACGAAAATGGCTTATCCAGGATGGGAGATGATCAGGCCAGATTACTGTGATTGTCTCTGCTCCTAACAATAGTCTGGGCACAGTGATAAGACTCCGCCAAATCGTCAATAACACAAAAAGATGACAGATGAAATGCAATATGCCCTACTGTTTAAATCCCTTGTGTTTGCCCCAAAAGGCAGTTCTTTAGTAAGTTTTCACAGTACAGCTACTAACTATAATATTGCATTCCACCGTATTGCATAAAGATATTGCTTAAAGGATATTGTTTTTATAAAGAACTTGCATAATTGAACACATTCTCAAAAAAACGAAATAACAAAATCTCTAAACAATAGTAATTGTTCTCTGTAATACTTTGTGTAGCCAACTTGGATTTGTTTGTTCACTACAAGCTATGTTCACCATGTTTCATTCAACCGATTAACTCTTATCACAGCGACTACAGATCGTTTTCAGTTTTCAATAAGCAACAAAGTGTGGTTTGTCATTATCTGCATTTCTGCGCAATGAAACTGTTCCTCCAAACAAAAGATGTTTCAAGACAAAATACACATACACCTAAGTATCGAAGGCCATTAAAAAACGCATCAATAAAGTTAAAAGAGTAACTTGAACATGAGTACACGACAAACTTGCAGCAATGGTTATGACAACAATGACAGGATAAAATAAAACAGCCAAACAAAACCTATATTCATTTTACCACATATACATTCAACGTGGAAACCGCGAATTACCAAACCCTAAAAAAAACAGCTTGTTAGGCCAATGCTGGTTGGTGTAACATGTTTGCATATAAGGGGTTTGACAATTTCCTTTCGCAATAGGCATGATGGAATACTGGGCTCGGCATTTTGACCAATTTAGTCGCATATGTTAAGAAAACAAAGCATACATTTTATGAAATTACTGCCTGTCATTTCAGTTTGTGACAAATATTTTTCAGTGTTTACAAGTAAAAGTTGATTTTATAATGGCTACACTTTTTTGCATTTTGTGTTAAGGTGAATAAAATACTATTTCCCCCTCTATGTTTCATCATTGATGATTTCTTTAAAAGAAGTCTTAAATCTTGTCTCGTCACACTGCTATAGCATATGTGACCTCGTCTGTGAAATCCAGCTGAAAGTCTCAAAATCGAATTACAGTGTGATATTAAAAGCATCAAAGTAGTTATAGCCATAATGACGAATCAAGAAAATGACGACATGCTATATAATATATTTTAAGATAAAAATACCGAAGTGAATGATTTTATTGAAACTATTTTAACTGTTTTATTATTTTGCAGAAAAAATACTGAAAATTGGATTTTCTGTATAACATTGAATTCAATCTATGACATGACCCTACTCACTTAGTCTGTACTTAGTCAATATTAAATATATCAGGGTTATATTTTCCAAAATGTTTTTTTTTACTTTATGCAAGATGATTTTATGTGGTAAATCATAAAAATGACTTTTTTACAGTAAAGGTTTTTTACAGGGAGGGTCACATATAGATTCAAAATACAATGGCTGCATTTGCAGTTATAAGTCAAAGCAACATAACGTATGCTATTATGCGTAACTTCGACTGCTCATAAGCGTAACATTTATTTGTTAGGGTTTCTCTACCTCCATCATCATCACAGCTCAAACGAATGCTTCAGTCTACTACCTGCAATAGATGACTTGTGTTGTGGAGCACCAGGGTGCACGATGAGGAACCGATACGTGTGGCCCCAGGAGGTAGCTGAATGATCTTAACTTTTCTTTTTCTTGTCAAATATTCTAATTAATTTGACAGTTTACTTGCTTTCGTCTTCCTTTTAAATGAAAGATCTGTCTTGATTTGTACGTTTCTTTTTTGGTTTCCCTTTCTCAGTCTGAGTAACACAGAAGTTTTACATCACGGTTATATTACATTCAGTGCTCATTTTGGCGAGATCTTTTTCATGAGAGCCTGACAATATTTTTCTTCTTTCTTTTGTAATAAGTAAAGATTAACCAACAGGAATGGAGCCTTGAACAAAAGATAATAACCGAAAGGTTTTTTTTCACCGCTAATCATTTATCATTGTGTGTTATGATAAAACCTTGTGATTGCACATTTGTTCATTTTCTGTTGAATTCTGCTCAGAAATTGTAAGCACAGGCTCTACACCGCTATTATTTTTACGATCCCATTTGGAGCTTGTGGCGCAGAAATTACACACTTAAGCGTTAAATACAAAAAAACTGGTCACTCTATGTGTTTTCATTTAAGACACTTTCAAAATATTGGTAGCCACAAATGGCATAAATAATCATGTTTATTGTCACTCTCACATTCCCAGCATGCTATTGTTAAGAAGTTTTTCGGCGTCAGAGCGTCGCTCTGTTTGCTTGATTTAACGCTAGGCTCCGGGCCAGGCCATTGAAGGGAGTTTTATAGAGAATGAGAGTGAGGTTTTTATCGCTTCACCTGAGCGATAGGCGCTGCATGATAAAGAACCAAAGGCGATTTGTTTTCCAGCAGCCTTTCCTATTCTTTCGCTCTGTCTCTCAGTATACATCAAATGCACAGGACCTTTTGCATCATTATGACATCTAGGTAATTAGCTCTGTCGAGGTTTAAATAATTCGCTTCATCTTTTTTTCATGAGTACAACGGAGAAGTTGAGCAGTGGGTTCTAATGATCACAAGTGATTAAACTGAAATCATTCAAAATAATCGCCTTTCATTAGTGTCAACATGAATGAAGATACGTCGGCCTATTAATACGAACGGTATAATAAAAATGCCGATTCGCTGATGCTGCTTTAAGTTGCGCAAAGTTTTTTTTTATCTCTCTGATATGGTGATACCTTAGGGGACAAATGGCTCATTAATAAAACCGTGCTTTGACTTGTCCTTCAAATCCGCAGACTTTATCAAGTGAGAACATGTCTGCAATTAATGGAACCGACAGCTGTTATGACGTGACGTGATTAGAAACTTTACCTCCGCTTGTAATTGTCTACGACTCTATCGGTAGGCTTCTTGCACTAATCCACCTTATTGTTAGGTGTGTTTTCTGAGCTCTGCGTCAGTCCTGCCGACATAGACCGTAGCCGAACGTTCTGTAATCTAAATCCAGCAGAGACTAGAGTGTTTCCGGCACAGTGTGGTATTAAGACCAGTCCCCTCATATCTACTATTCAAAGAAACCCACCTGCTGAGAAAGGATCTATGAGTTTCTGAATAAGCTTAGCTGGGTTTTGAGAGATGCTGAGAGGTTTTTCAAGCTTTTGTGTGTTCGGTGCGGTTTCACAGAAATTGCATTAATTGGATTGGTGAGAGCTCTGAATATGCAGGCTTGGCCATGAACAACTTTGGACATTTGACCAACATGGGGACAATCCAATTCAAAAATCTAAAAGCCTTAATAAATGTTTGAAGTGGAATGTGTTAGAGATCAATACCAATTTTTATGGTGAACGGCCCGATGCGGTACGTGGATGGCAAAATAGAGCATTGGTTTCCACAAATCTTGCCAAGATTTTACATTGGACAGTTCGACACAATATGCAATTTAATTTATGTTACAAAAGCCAGCAAGAACTGGATACGGCTATTTTGCTGGGTGTTTTTTTTTCATTTCCAGTAAGTTTTGTTGGTCTGCTGCCTGTGAACTAAACCGCCAGTTTCCATCCAACCATGATTTGCTATATGAAACACCATCTGCATTTCCAGCTTTCAGATAGCATGTAATGATTATTATTCTGGTGGACATTGAACTCAAAATACTGCACAAATGATTGCATATATTAATATAAACTCTATTCTATCATTTCGCATTGATGAGTGTCCATTACTGTGCCTCGTCCATAGTTTTGAAACTGCTCATGCTGCTAGGCCCCGCTAGCTAACCTCTCCACCCATACTTAAACCTGCTTCCATTAAAAACGCATTAGTGGTGCAAAATCCTACTCAGTCCAACATCAAATGAGGCTCAATGGATCCTCTGCCATGTATTTTAAACCATCCCAACAATGATAAATCAACGAAAGCAGACAAACATCTCTTCATAAGGACATTGAATACAAATGAAGAGAAATCAAAGCTGCACATGTCAATTTTCTAAATGCGGTTGATGGGAAACCCACTGAAATACAAATGGGATGTGGTAGGTTAAAGGTATAAGGAATATTCAGTGCTCAAAACAAGTGAAGCTGAGCAGTCGGTACCTGCTGGCCCTGAGAATTGAACCGCTGACCTTTTGGATACGAGTCCAACTCTCTAACCACAAGGTCACATGACTATTTTTTTTACCAAAACCAAAAGACTGCAGGTGGAAAAAGCCTAGAATCAAAATTCTGTTTGACTAAATGCCTGTAAGAATCCCTATGGGCAAGTGGAATATTTATTTCACAGTACATGCTGTGAGCAGTAAAGCATATAGAGATAGAGAGGCAGTGATGCTTGACCCAGCAAAGGTTAATCACAACTCATGCAACTACACAGGTTGTAATTAAAGAACCGGCACTTGGCAGTATGTCAGTGTGAAACATTATAAACCTGAAGAGAAAACCACTATTAACAATAATCATCCAGCACGCAGGAACAAAATTATTTTTTTAAACTCCCTGAAGCAAAACCAAAATAATGATGTTAGTCAAACACTTTCGTTCTACAAAAATATAACCCAATGCAAAGCTAGAGGGGGGGAAAGGGGGGGGGGATTCTACAATCTATTCTACAGTAGTGCTTAGCAAAGACAGTACGTCATCAAGGGATGAGAATTTAAGATTCTCTTCACTGACATTGAGTTTAAATCATTCTCATGTTACATATTTTGACGTAACTGCATTTACATGAAACTGTTATCTTCACATAACAGATAAAGCGGTCCAGTGGGAAAGTCAGCAGCCATTCTATAACGTGGTAAGAGCAGATATGATGAAAAATATGATTGTCTGTGTTGAATGCTTAATAATGCCGAATATGGGACATGCATTAATTCAAACTCTATTGTAGTTGTAAAATACATGGGATTGAAATAACCAATATTTTGGATATAAAAAGTCCTCATGTTCTAAAAATGTGAATTTAAGTTTCTAAAACATTCTTATTATAAAATAGCATTATATTCATTATATATTTAAAAAGTATTAAAAAAGTGTAATAACTGTACTCTATCTGTAGTTTCTTAATGAATTCTAATTTTCTCTAAACAATAATCTAAACATTAATGACTAGGATATTGGGACTAGTAGATAAGTGTTGTATGCTAATAGCATTGTTATAGTCAAGTTAAACTACAGATTATTTTGTTGAGTGCAGTGGAAGTATTTTTCTGCCCTACTTGATTAAAATTGTGAGATCATCATACTTCTTATAATGCTGTAGCTGTAACCAAAGTAACACAATGCAACACACTGAAATACATGAAAGCTCCATTGCTCCCCAAGCTTCCTAAAGATTTTGTTAGAAATATGAGTACATAAAAACCCAGGGACTAAAACTGCGATATTGTCTCGATAGCTACGTTAAGTCTACAATAATGATTGTTAATGCAGAGATGTCAGGTCACCTTTGGCAAAAAAAATTCAGGCTTTCGACACTAAATGTGTTTGTCTATATCTTTACATAATTACATCAGATGATGCACTTTAATTTACTATTAGTGACTCCTAATGTTTACACATTAAACACCCTTAGGAGTGATTCAAATTGCCCAATGTGCATGTAAAACTCTCTGTAAAGTTGAACTATTTTCATCTCGATGCGGCGCCAAGAAAAATCTGAGCGCCACACCGTATGTGCATCACTTCCTATTTGCGCGAAATGTGGATTGCATATTACTTTTTCATGAAATACAGAGTTTATTGTAGTTTATCAATGTGGGTCATTCTCTTTTTAAAAATCATTCGCCTCATCATTTTTTGTTAAAATCTGAAAATGTAATTCCGTCCTGTAATGACCATCCATTTTAGATTTTTTAGTTAACATCCGTTAACTTCTGCCGCCAGTTCCATTTCAAAATGCAACGGCTGTTTTTATACATCAAATCGCACAGAAAGACGAAAGCCACACCCAGTATTTTTCTCATTGAAAATTCAACTTCACTCGAAATTGCGTCTAGGTAAAGAAATAAAAACAATCGCAACTTCCGGTTCACATGGACTTTAATTTTGTCTGTAATTTGTCATAATGTGCAATAGAGAAACAATACTAAAAATGTTCAAAGACTAGAATTTATTTAAAAACACACAAAAACACACAACACACATATGTTGTAGTTGTTCATTAATCCATATTTTTACATCAGCACTGTAATTTGTAACATCTCAAACAAAAAATGCTTCATTGTGTTCATACATTTTATACAGCGATGTTATTGAACATGCAAGACCTGGCAATCACATTGCAGGCGATTGAATAGTTGTAATATGTAGTGGATTGATATCCCAGCTAGTGCAAAAACACATACCATCAAAAAATTAAAACATAGGAAAGGTTCAGTTGCTTTCCGAGAGCCGAGGCTCAGTCCTAGCAAATGTTTACTTCTACAGTGTGCACTGACCTCCAAAAGTATGTCCACCCCGAGAAACATTTACTGTGTAACAACGAGCCCCAGCCTCCTATTTTTCATTCAAGCACAAAATCAACATTCTGCACTGGTGTGCAAGACTGACTCATATGACCATAAACTGAATAAACACCATGAACTATGATCTCGAGCCGTTTATGATTTAGTAATACGTTCTAAATATTATTTCACAATTAATGCATTGTCCACTGTTAACCTTATATGCCATTACAACTGCTGCCCTTCTACCCAGCCAGGAGCTAGATTGGGTGTGACTGCTTGCTATTCACATTTGCCACAGATAAAGTTTTTGGTACAATTGAGCTCCTCATTTCAAACACATCCTACATAGGGTGCAGTATGAGGCTGAATGTTAATTCAAGGGAGCCACACCATAGATATGTCATGTGCAGCCGGCCGACACCCAATTTTATAGAAATCCCCTGTATTGCCCTAAAATAATTATATTTCAAGGTATTACTTTTTAAAACATAATTTGTCCCCAGGCTTTGAAGAGAAAGGGGCTGAGTAAGCAAATCGATACTGTAGCCCAGCATGTTGTCTGCCGTTTAATTTGCTCTGCAGATGAAAGTAATCAAATAATCCAGAGAAGACTATTCAAGGTGTAAACAACCAAATCCATTCACACTTAAAACACCCTATGTACTGTACCAGATAAACATTACATGCTGCAAATATGTTTTGAGTACAAGATCAGCAATTCCAGACTTGACTAAAAATGATATTCTGTTTATTTAGGCAAATATTTCGAAATGCAATTTTCAAAGTTGCAAAAATGCTTTAAATGAAATAATATGAGCACTTTTGTGTTCTGTCACCCCACCCATAATAAAAGTTTCTAGGTCAGTCCTTTATTGTTCAAATATGACTCAAGACCGAAAGGCCATGTGGACATCCAATTTAAAAAAAGAACTGGAAAATAGTGTAGTGTAAAGATGCTGTTGCCTTTCTGAAATAATGAGCATCTGCAAGATAGAGGTGGAGAAAAGTATTTTATGTTTTTATGAGGACTCTACCAGAAGGAAAGTATTTCATGTTCACAATCTAACAATTGGTCACACCAACCATCTGTTTCATTAACATTTAGTGCTTACGTTTTTTTTTTAACAATACCTGAATTTTTGTTACAGTATCTGAACATCTTATAGCCAAAACACTTAAAGGTTACAATGAATCAAAACAAGCCAGTGTATTGTCTAGCATCTGAACCAGGGGTATTCAATTAAAGTTCCAAGAGGTCCGGTATTTATTTTCTTCCAAACGGAGAACCGGACAATATGTTTTTTGAAAATAAATAAATATGTAATCAATTTAGCCCAGTTAGATATACTGTTTATTTACTGTATAAAATATATGATATTTAATCAGGTCATTTATTTTATATTTTGATATCCACAGTATGTACAGTGAGAGAAATATTTTTTTATCCCCTGCTGATTTTGTAAGTTTGCCTGCTTACAAAGAAATGAATGGTCTGGTTTATTTTAACTGATAGAAATCGAATATCAACCAAAAAATCTGGGGGAAAATTTTACAAATTTTTAAAGGTTATAAATTGATTTGCATTTCATTCAGTGAAATAAGTATTTGATCCCCTACCAACTAGCAAGAATTGTGGCTCCACAGATTGGTTATGTGCCTCTATGGACCAAAGATTAGTCCTGTCACTCCTAAATCAGCTTGTTATGTTTATAAAAGATGCCTGCCAACAGAATCTGTATCTTTCATTTCAACCTCTCCACCACCATGGTCCAGACAAAATAGGTTTTAAAGGATGTCAGGGACAAGATTGTAGACCTGCACAAACCATGAATAGGCTACAGAATCTTCGTTAGGAGGTAACTGTTGGTGTGATTATTTGGATATAGAAGAAATTTACATTTATGCATTTGGCAGACGCTTTTATCCAAAACGACTTACATTACATCATCCTATACATTTTTTGTTCCTAAATATGTGCAATCCCTGGGATCGATTGTTAACGCAATGCTCTTACCACTGAGCAAAATGAAAGCAATCAAATGCCCTGGGTCTGGAGCTCCCTGCAAGATTTCCCAAAAAGGGGTAAACATGACCATGAGAAAGGTTAAAGATCAGCCCAGAACTACACGGAAGAAGTCTGTTAATGATTTCAAGACACAGTTGGGACCACAGTTAGCAAGCAAACCATAGGGAGCACACTATGACACAATAGATTGAAATCCTGAAGCAACCGCAAGGTCCTCCTGCCCAAGAAGACCCGTCTGGCTCATCTGAAGTTTGACAAAGAACATCAAAATGATTCAGAAAGGCTTTGCAGAAAGTGCTGTGAGACCAAAATTGACTCCTGCTTTTGGAGGGAGAGAAATGCTGACCATGACCCCAAGAACACCATCCCTACAGAGAAGAACAGTATAAGAAACATTATGCTTTAGGGCTTTTTCTCTGCTACGGGTACAGAAAGACTTCACTGCATTGAGGGGCTGAGGGACGGGCCAGTGTACCATAAAATCTTGGACGAGAACCTCCTCCCCTTAACTAGATCACTGAAAATGGGTCGTGGATGTGCCTTTAACATGACAAAGACCCAAAACATATTACCAAGACAACCAGAGAGTGGTTTAAGGAGACTCACTTTAAATGTCCTAGCCAGTCTGTAGACCCTAGTCCTATAGATAATCTGTGAAGGAGACTAAAACTCCAATTTGCTGAGTGACAGCCAAAAAACCTTAAAGATTTACAGAGGAGTGGACTGAAATGTATCCCGATTCCTGACACATGTACAAACTTGGTGACCAGCTATCAGAAAAGTCTCTGTTCTTGGTGGAGAAAACCTTGTTGGCAAGCATAAAGTATTTTTTTCTCAGGGATCAAATTTATTTCACTCACTGAAATGCAAATCATAAATATTCTCTAATAAACCTAACATAACAATTATAGTCCCTTCATTTCTTTCTATGCAGGCAAACCAAAATCAGGAGAAGATCACATAATTATTTATTTCCCTCACTGTATGTATTTTTGGCTCAGTGGCTTTAAATAATTTCCCAATTGGAACGTTGTTCATTACAAAATGTGACACTGCTTGTGAAAACTCAGCAAAAAGTACTTCATTAAAATCATCCTACACACATAGTCTGTGAAAATATAACACTTTCTTCAATATTGACTGAATAATGCCAAAATCTTAGTGAAATAAATGCTTGAAATTAAACTTTTATGGTTGTTATCTAATAATCAATTAGATTATGAGACTTTAGTGGTTACTATACAGTTTATAAAATATCACAAATCTGGTTGAAAGTTTGGAGAAATATAGCAACAGTAAACAGACTGACAGATACAAAAGCTTACATTTTTACTGAATTTTCTTTACTGTTGCGTGTCAATTTACCTGCTCTGTCTGCACTACTGATATTAAAATAAGCATGTGTTTGCTGCATTTCATGCGGCGTGTCTTTGGCGGCAGAGAAGCAGTGTGTGTGGAATGGAAATATTAAACAAGAGCGTGTGTGATATGATTCTCTGTTGTGAAGACGGCTCATTTTAAACAACTAAAATAGTCAAAAGTATTATATGGTTTATCAGGCCATCTCGCTGTCTGGATGTGAAGATCCAGATCCGGACCACGATCCGCCAATTGAGGATGACTGATCTAAACCATAATAAATTTAGAGTTGGCTGATATCTAACAAATACAAAAGAATTCTATAAAAATTACATAAGCAAGAAATTACTTCTTTATCCTGCCATCCACATATTTCATGCGACTTAAAGCTTCTTGCCTATTACAAAAACGTATTGAGCCTTTTTCATGCGTCATCCCCAAACCACCCTTTTTAATAGGAAATAGGTCAGGACAGGCAAGAAAATTTAACTGGTCAATAAACTTCACGGGGTCTTTAAGATTGTGTTTCCCTTTGTGATAAAGGTTTACACGTTAGAATACTATGGCAGTTTTTTGTAAATTAGAAAGGGTCAAGGTAGTCTTGGTATTCAATCACAATCCAGCCAAGCACGGCCTAGAGATGCATTCGGCACCGAAAATGGTTATTCGGTATTTTGTAAAAGCAACATTGCTGCATGAAGTTAAATGACTCTTTATGACCTCAATTCAATGTCCCACACATACAGCCGTTGTACTGTAGTGACCCGAACACCACATCTATTTCCTAGAGATGAAAGGACAGATATACAGTAAAGTATCTGCACATCTTCTGGGTTTGGTAAAGAAGCAGCGTTGGAAGAAAACATCAGGCTTCTCAGCAGAATGGAAGACATACCAGGGCGACAGATTCATCTACAGTGTGTGCTAGTGAGGTGCAGGAGATGATTACCACACAAATAAGCTCCAGTGCCTGAATCCCTCTTCTCTGCAGGCAATGTGAGGGAAATAAAGCAAGTAGGGGAACAACAGAGAGCAGGATAGGAACTGGAAGTGGGGGGTAAAATGAGGAACAGAGAGAGAAATGAACAGACGGGGGAATGGGAAACAGTGGAAAGGGGAAGAGTACGTAAGGGCAGAGGTATATGGAACTTTTCAATTACTGTGTAAACAGACAACAAAGACCACTGGAGACTATATGAGAGTCCTTTGCCTCGAGGGAAAGTCATTTCTCCTCCTACAACTCTGCTCCAGTCTGGAATAATGTCAGACACTAACTGAGCAAACATTTGATGTTCTGACTCAACTGACAGACTTTCATTACATCTGAAATTATCTTCAAAAGCTTTGGGGTAATGAATTGCCCGTAAAGATTAAATGTGAGCCACCCTCCCAAGAGCGGAGATCACTTTTTAAGTGCTCGCGAAGAACATTTCCAAGCGTCCAGAGTGTTTTTAATTTCACTCTCATTAATGTTGTAATTGGTTCTGTAATTTGCTGTAGCTTATTCACTTGGAGTTGTAGTTTATATATAGCTAACAGGTGATCTGTACAGAGCAGGTATTTCTTTAGGAAGACAGCGATTACAGGCCAAGAATTATGAAACTATAGGGCGTAACTGAAACCAAACAATTATGCTTTTGCTTTCAGGACATTCCAAAGCCTTTGAATCAAACACTTGCCATTCTCACAGCAACGTTTTTTCAAAGTGTAAAAAAATGTTGGATTCAAAGTCTACAAATATCTGAAAATCTTGGATTTTGTCTTTTTTAAGTATAAACTTCAGAATAAACAAAAATGTGAAAATGTTTTTACAGAAAGTGTAAAAACGTCAATGCAAAATAAAAAGGAAATGTCAAGCAAATTCATGACACTGTCAATGACCTTGTGAGGTCCTTCACATATAAGATCTCCAAACATTCAGATTTGAACATTTATCTTACAAAAGAAGGACATACAAAAGCTATTACAAAAATAAATACTTATGTATTACTGAAATACATATGCTTACAATTGGTTTTTTTATTAGAATCTAAGAGGCATTCTTACTAGCAATCTCTGATTTTAAACCCCATAACATTGCACCCAAACGTAAGATGAGATAAAAAAACAATAAAATATTAATATGTACTAGAAAGCAGGATAATACTTCATCCAAAATGTATCACACTTTTGGAAGTCAGAACATTTCCAATTCAAAATCCAACAGTGTGGAACGAAAATAGAATGATGATATTCCAAGACTTTGTTATCCCATGTATAATTGATTTAGTCTCTTTGTGAATATCAAACAGCTCTCTAATATTTCCTCAGTTTTAATTTTCAGGATTTCCGCCATATGTAATCAATAGGGCTATTCAGTCATTAATCACAATGTACAGCACAGCAATAATTAGCATTTATAAACTGATCATTTTAAATGTTTCTCCAACTTAATCAGACCAAGCAGAAACATTAATTGCATCGCAAGCTTTTTAAATACTGGTGACTTATCAGAACACTAAAAATAATCTCCATAAACAATCATAAATTATACTTAAGTAAAATAAATAATAATCAATAATCAATCTTAATGTGGCTGCACTACCTTGCATAATAAACCTTTATAAAGTAAAAAAGGCGCGTGAGGAGAGAGAAAGCGAATTTGTGTGAGTGTGTCGAGAGAGAGAGAGAGAGAGAGAGAGAGGCAGGCAAGTCTTTCCATTTATATGTATTGCTCATTGTGGAACTGTTAAGTCAGTGAGATGCTCTGTTAGGAAACAACTAATGTGGAGATAGAAAGGGGACGTTTGACGTGCAAGTAAACAGGACAGCGGAATCTAACGCAACTTCCCTCGCACATTAAATCAATTTCTGTTATTTTTTCTCACCTCTGTGAAATGTGCATCGACTTCTTTCGCTGAGCGCAGCGCGATGGATTTAGGAGCGCGTGTGCACCTGCAGTCAACCACACCTGAAACAAACAAAACCAAAGCGATCGTTTAGACAACTTGCGTCTCTTAGGAAACGGTTTGCTTTTCTTTGCCAAGGGGATATTACAGGTCCTCGGGATACCCGAGTTGCGGGACTCTTGTCAGGTAGTGAATCTTCTTCAGAAATCAATGTTGGTATTGTTGACTTGAGATCGAAAACACGATGTTTTACCTTGCAGGACAAAACGGGGATCTGAGAGGACGGAGGAAACATGTATGGCTGAAGGATGCTGGTTCGGAGTGTTGGTCTTAGACCGCCTGACCCGATGCTCTTATGGCAGGGGATGGAGATCTGTCTCCGCTGGTGTTGCGTGCTGCTGCCTGTGCTCGTGTGTGTGGGCTCCGCTGACCCGATCGACTGGCTCCTGTCCGATAAAGGTCCATTCCACCGATCTCAGGAATTCATTGAGTTCACCGAGCGATACCAGCAAGGTTTTACAACCAGATACAAAATATACAGGTACAAGAAAGCGATACAATAATATTGCGGTATATACACACACGCTTGTGTACATAACTCGTGAGATAAACTCCGGGAAAGTTGTTTGCCTCTGTTGGACTGTCGCCGGTATCGTTTCAAAAAGAATGTTATAGGCGTAATACTTTTAGGAAATGCTGTTTGAAACATATAATTTACTTGAGAAAGTCAATAAAACACAGAAACCTGAAAATGCTGCTTACAATATTAGACGTCTAAATCAAAACTTGCGTCATATCCTGTCGATTATGGAGCATTCATATTGTTGGTTTTTGCGTTTACACAGGTTTAAAATGAATTAGATTATGTCTTAAAAGGCTGAAACAACATTATATACGTAATACAAATTATATGTATGTATGGCTGTGCTATTTTAGACTTTGTCGGCGTTTGTTCTTTATCAACAGAGATTATGTCATTTTAATACTTGCAGTAGGCCTATTTCCTTTTAATAATAGTTACAATTTCAGCAACATTTAATAACGTTCTCTGCTTTTGAAACAACATTCATTTAAAAAAAAAAACCCTTTATATACAACACCGTATCACTGTCACATCAATGCTGTGGTAGATGCTTGCTGATGTCATTGTTTTCATAAGTATTGACCTCATCCGAAATTACACATAAGCAAACAAGTCATTACACAATTCTATATTCCTTAGCCAAGCGAGTGCTATAAACACTAATGAGTAAATACACCTACAGAGATATCATGGAGCCATCAAAAGATCTTCTGATTATTATTGGCTACAGGGTCCACTTGATCTCATCTTCATTTCAGCCTTTGGTTTCTGATTAAAAAATAGCTTGTGGCTTTTGATTACATGGTGCCCTCAGGTCTGCACAGAATGTGCTCAGAAAGCTCTCGAGCAAAGCAGCGCTCATGGCCTCTCTGGTCTGTCTGTGGTGATCAGTGGCTTAGGTGCTCACTTCTAGTGCTCATCAGAAACCTTATCCAATACTTACACCGTCCCTCGTTGAGTTGATTGGTGATAATGACGTTCTCCATTCCCTTTGTGATTGTTCTTTAGATTGGCCTCTTCATGTAAGTGATTGGATTGGTTCCCTTGAGTCTTAAACTCTGCCAATAGCAGTGCGAGTTGTGCTTTAATTGCTAATCTCCAAAGGGAGATTTCTTTGGAGTAGTACCTCCTGGGTTTTGTACAGTGTCGAGACTAATAACCTTGTGATGGAGATGGGGAAGGTGGGAAATGGGATAAAAATAATAAATATTGATCTAATGGTGGAGACTTGGAACCTGAGAAGATGAATTTGTTTTTGCTTGGCATGCAATTTGTTCTCTGCTTGGAAAACAGTAACTTGATTTGTATATGATACGATTTAGTTTTTCCATAAAGAAAAAGTTAAAATCGAATTTTCCGTATTTGACAGACTGGTATTAAATGATTCTTTAAAGCACTGTATTAATTTTAAAGTTGGAGTGTAATGGAGTGACAGAAACAGTTTCTCATGTCATGATCCTAAACTTAACTTGGTTAATATTAGTGCTGTCAATCGATTAAACAAATGAATCTGATTAATCACACATTTTTTCTGTGATTAATCACCAATAACTTGAATTTTTTTAAATATACTTTTACATTAATTTCAAATATAATCTCCAAATTAATGTAGAAACAACAGATTTCTTTAACAACATCATTTTATAATTGAAAGCCAACACTCTGATATTAGTACTGCAACTGAAATCTCCATTAAATTGTTAAATATTTCAATATTTTTACGTTAATCATTCCCTTCCAACATTGAAGTACAGTGTTATTGAGAGCTGCTGTACCATGTCTAACAGGAAGGAAATATACAGAAATGAATGAAGTTCTCAAACACTTAACAGTCTTTAATGCTCAATTCTAAATTAAATGCAGAATAATTCTCATTAAAACTTTTCTTTTGTTCTTTGATAAACATTAATGACATGAGTCACAGCAGCAGGTTTAAGATTGTGTCCCCTTTAAGATCGGCCACTCTACGCAGATCTGACGCCCTTTCCCATTTTCACAACTCTTTTTCATTCATTTAGGATTTTATTTAACACGTTGAAATCTGTTTTTATGACAAAAAGGTCTATTAGGCATAATCTTGTTTGCGTTTTTTCTTTTTCCAAGCATGAAATGTAACTTAAAAGCCCCGTTCTTTTCCTGTTTTCGAAGCTTTGATTGTGTTTTTGGGTGTTTAACAAGGAATGTTCATGTTTCTAGTTTAAAAAATCCCTTTTATTTCACATATTTCAAGTCTATCGTCCACCGCTGTCACTCTTCTCACGAACCGACTGGATTTCTTCCGGTTTCTTCAAAGTCCCGCCTTCAAAACGCTCTGATTGGTAAATCTGACCAGGTCTGTCGTTATTGGTTCCCCGCTTAGAGTGTGTGTGTGAAGATGTCCCACCCAAACCATATCAGCGAGTTCCGCTCCTCAACCTGTTGTAATTGGTCGGTCCCCTCTCAGTGCATGTGAATTCATAAGCTTTGGCTTTTAGTAATAAACGGTAACAATGGCGTCACATTCACTTCATCAGTTAAAAACATGCAGATTGACCGACGTGTAACGGAGGTCTGCTAGTGCAAACGCAAACGTCAATCTTTGTTAGAGAGCACGTTTTTTTCTACCATGACGAGGGAAATGACACCGGACCGAATGACGTCAGACCGGTTATATTAATTAAAACTAATAACAGAAGCGTTAGTTTTGCCTTTTAATATTGGACCAGAGTTGGATAATAAAACAAGCAGATTGACTAGAAGACTGCAAGCAGGACTTCAACAGACGTTTCATAGAAGTTTTTTAGACAGAGGTATCACACACACACACACAATGTCAGTATATTACACAGAACAGCTTTCACAGCCGATGTTAAAGTCATGGAAGCTGTTATTTGACCGTTGGTTATCTTAGAATGTGTGTAGCTAAATTCTTATTGCCAGCTGTACTGTATTGTAGCTTTATTGTGAAGCTTTAAATAGAAGTTGCAGTTCCACACAAAACCAGACTGTGTACAATAATGGATCAGAAAAACTGTCTCCCAAATCTCTCACAAGTTTTGTTACAGTGTATTTGAGGCACAAGAGTGGGATGCTTTGTTTGAAGATAAACCATTTGAGAATTAGCTTCAGGGACTGTACGGAATTGTGTCAGACCTGATTATAACAAAATATCAGCTGGCAAAACTTTGAATCTTAACTCCCTCGCTCTGTAATATTGGATGCAAATGTATTTACAGAAAGACGATTTGGTTCACAGTACCCATTTCATAGTGGGTGGATGCATTTTAGTTTACTTCCTTTATAGGGCAATAAAAATGTTTTGGGGGATCGTTGTTTTCCTGTGTGAGGATGTAATCAGATCAGAGGTTTTAAAAAGAAATGTGATCAACACTGAAATAAACAGCAGACAATGAACCCTCAGCGATCGGTTCGAGCAGTGGTTTAAAACTACAGCTTTGCTTATATGCGGTTTGCAAATCACAGTTTGAATTGCAGAAGCAAAAAACACAGTTTAAAGGCGGATCTGAGGGGATTACATGCTCAGTGCTTTGTAGAAATGTGCTTAGATTGTGCACCTGGCTCCCCATAGGCCCTCGAAGCGCTACACAATGAAATACCACCTATGGTCCTGGCACCACTGTCGGAGTCCAAAAGAGATTTCTGGAATAGAAATACAGGGTGTAGAAAGGGAGGCCTGGAGATGAGCCAGATTAAGCTGATGTTTGATAGGACGGCATGAATGTGACTGTAATGAATAATGTGATGGCCAGGTGGGACCCGCTGATTACTTGTACTTTACTAAGGGCGTCTCAGTAAATGATTATGAACTCACAGGGAGTTCGGCCGATGGAAGGTCAACAGCCTAGCAGCGGAGAGGCAAGAAGGCAATGGGGCTGCCGTGCCCTTTGACCCCGACTTCATCCATAACATCAGGCTTCTGGGGAGAAGGCCAAGCTTGCAGAAAATAACTGACAACATCATTAAGAAATACGGGACTCACTTCCTGCTCTCCGCCACTCTGGGAGGTAAGAGAAAAATTTTTGAGTACACTATGTGTAAACCTGTTGTTATTGCTACACAGTATATTTACATTCATGTCTTGTGTCTGAGTTTGCAAGGACATCTTTATGGAGGTAACTCTGATGTGACATCATGCATTATTGAACGCTAAAATCTTCGTCGTATATAATGGATGTGTCGCTTATCACTTGACTTTATGGATTAACTCAATGGGCCAGCAAAATGTCCTGTTAACATACGGTAAAAGAGAACAAACGGCGTACACAGAGTTGGTTAAAGTGAACATGAACTCAAAATACAAGATTGGATTCATTAGTCTCCGATACAAAAATTAATAAAAAGTATTAAAATCTTGCAAAGATTTAGTAAAACATGTAAGTAGAATTGATTTAGTAATATTAAATAAATGCTTATTTTCACACTGTCATTGTAAATTCAGCATTTCATTTGCTCCACTTTCCTCTTTTGATGATGCACAGTAAGCGGCATGAAAGCAAGCTGCTTGTAGAAAATTCAAACTGTTGCATAAAGCTGTTAAAATTTGGAAAAGCTATAAAGTGATAATTGCAAATGTCAGCATTCTGTGACTGGGACAAAACTATTGCTTGCATTTATTATTAATGAAGCTGTTGACGCTGGAATGATGGTCAAAATACAACACCTTTGATAAAAAACAGAAGCAGATGAAGTGCGCACTGTATAAATAGCTAGAGGGTGAAGAGGGAAAAGACTGCTTAAAAAGACTCTTTCACCATTCCATTATAAAGGCCTACTCTAAAGATCCAAAATGCCTAGTGGAATTCTGTGACTGCTGCTTATTTATGCAAATGAGTCTCATTGAAAGGACGGTTCACCCACAAATAAAAATTCTGTAATTTATTTGTTCTGATGAACACCGAGAAAGATATTTGCTTGTAACCAAACAGTTCTTGGCCACCATTGACTAACATAGTAGGAAAATTACAATATGTTGAAAAGTGCCGCAGAACTGTTTGCTTTCCTAAATCCTCCAAAATATCTTATTTTGTGTTCAACAGAACAAAGAAAGCAATGTTTCCTACTTTGGAGCAATTACAGACAGACAATTCATTTTTTGGGTGAACTGTTCCTATAATATACAGTATTACACATATTATATATCTTTAATTCAGATACTGTTTTCAATATACATCATAATTGTTTTCGTAACAAAGTCCTATCTTTCAGAACTTAATATGTTGCTGTCTTCAATGTATTTTCATGACTTGAAACTGTTCATTTTTAACAGAGCCATGGTGTGTATTTACTTGACTACCTATTACGAAATTGCTATAATTCCAGTATCTGCCAAAATTAAAACTACAAATCACCACATGATTGCCGCCGTGCTGAGAAACAAGTATCAAAAAAGGCATCATGATAACATATGGCTTGTTATTGGAGTGCAGGGCCACCGAGCCCGGTGACTGGTGGACCATTAAAGGCCAGTTTTTGATTTACAGCGGCCACTAGTGTTGTATTATAGATTTGCAAAGAATCTCTCAGTCCAAACACGACGGGAGCCACCACAGTACAAAAAGATGTCGTCGGCTACGACAACGTCTCTTCTCATGTTGATGCAGGGAAGAGGGCATTAGAAAGAATATAGAAAGAGCGATGTCTTATGGATTTTAGGTATAAAAAGAAGGCGAAAAGTCAGGCAGGAGCTAGGACCTGCGTTAGGATTTTATTGCATTTCTGTCAATAGATCCTCGTAAAAACTCTGTATTGTTCCTTTAAACATGTTTTTAAACTGCTGGTTGCGTTTGGACTACTTACCTAATCATTTTCACAAGCTACATGAATTCTAGTGGCAGGAGGTTTTGTAAAGTAATATTTGTAAAACTGCTTTGTAACAATAAGAAGTCATCTTTGATCGTTGTGTGCGTTTTTGTGCAGTGTGACACAAACATGTTTATAAATGTTCCAAAATTTCTTAACAATTCTGTCTCCATTTATTCACCCTCAATTTGTTCCATATCTGTTGAAATTTTGTTGTTTGGTTGAACACAAAGAAAGAAATTTGGAAGAACGTTAGCAATTTTCAGTTCTGGGACATTATTCACTACCAAAAAAGTATTGTACAAAAAGAGATAATTTTAATAATTTAGCAAAGCAAACCTTTCTGGGGCACCTTTGACTACCATTTTATTTTTTAATACTATTATGTCCCAGAACTGCAGATTGCTAACATTCTTCCAAATATCTTCCATTGTGTTCAGCAGATCTAAGACATTTATACATGTTTGGAACAACTTGAGGGTGAGTAAATGATAACAGAATTTTCTTTAGATATATTGTTCCATATGGATATTGAATTTTGTCTGCAAAGAAAAAGAGTTAAAATGATTAAACGGTAAGGAACACATACAAAGAGGACTGCCCAGTGTGGTGATGTATTTGTTAAGGACATAGAGTTTGTTTTGAAGTATTTGTTGTAAGATGATAGTAGTGGGTGATTCTTGTGGTTCAACAGGTCTCATAAAGAATTAACACATTTTCACATCAGGTCTTCATCAGTGCAAGTTATTCTGATGAAAAAAGATTGTCTTCATAATATTTCATCAAAATGTAATTATTTTGCACCTGCTAAGAGGGTGCACATTTCTTCAAAAGAGATATTCAAAGTCAATATCTTACGCCATAAATATACCTATTTGATAACATAAGGGCTGCAAGTGGAGTTCATTTAAAGCTCCAGCTAATGCTCCACTGGACACCTTTTGAGTCCAGCATTTATCCCTGGCATTTATACTCCTCAAACAAACCCACCAGCTGAGTCAATTGATTTTTGTTGGGTCTCTCTCGCTCAGATATGACGGATGCTCTCATCTGTAGCGTGCGTGTAATGAGAGCTGACGCGTCAGATGGGAGAGACTGCTGGGGCTTTGTGGGCCCCTGGTGGGCCGGGACGCAATGAGCTCATGCTGGAGATGATTAGAGTTGATTAGCTTCTCCAGCTGAGATGATCTTTTTTTGTCTGGCTTTTGATCAGGCGAGGAGTCCTTGACGATTTTCGTGGACAAAAGCAAGCTCAGCAGAGGTCAGCAGAATGAAGGTGCTTCCAACAGTACGGCTGGTTCGTTGACCCTAGAAGCCCTCCACCAACTGGCCGCCTCCTATTTCATAGACAGAGACAGCACGCTTCGAAGGCTCCATCATCTCCAGATCGCCTCTACCGCCATTAAGGTACATCTGCCACAAGAAGCATCCCATATGTCTTTATGTATTGGGCAATAGAACGGTGTTTTCCCACCAGGGAGCCGGAGACCACTCTGGTGCGTCAACAAACTTCTAAGGTTGCCTCAAGATAAATTATATTATAAATTATTTATAAAACAAGCAGTGAAATAAACATCTAAAAATCAAGATATGTCTTAGTGTTTGCCAGTTCATTGAATTAATATACAGTAGTGGCCAAAAGTGAGATTAATATAATATTTGCTTTTAGTGTCCCCTCAGGTTAGACTAAACAATCCATAATGGACAAAACACTTAACTTAAGATATTTATTGGACATTTATTGAACAAACGTACTGTATTTGGCAAAAAGTCAAATCACAGTGTTTTAGGAAATATTGACTGTTCCATCAGACACACAAATCTGGATTGAAGTTAACTTCCGTTTTTTGTTCGTTAAGCGGTCTGGCTAGTGTCTAATAATAAAACTATTTATATTTAAACAAATACATTTTTATTGTATAATATAATATATATATAATATATTATATATAATTCAATATAATATAATACAGTCAATATAATAATCGTATTAAACAAATTATTTGTTGAATTTTATTGTATATTAATTTTAGTAATTAAACAATTTGTTGAATGGGTCATGTAACTTTGTCGCCTTGAGTTTAGCCAAGTAACGGTTCTTCTGCTAGTAACCCAAAAGAATATTGGCTAGTCATACTTTTAACTTCTAGCTAATGTCCGTTAATTGTTATTTATATTGCTTGTTATCAGAAATAATCTGCAAGGGACTCTATTCTTTGCGTATGTGTACCGGAAGTCATGTTCGGGCTGTAAAAGCGTGTATGTGCAGTCACGTTAATGTTATTGCTTTGTAACTGTCTATAGATTTCCTTTCCAATTAGCCACCTCGTAAAATAGTTACAAATTCCCTTGGTTTGATTTTTCTCAACACAGAGTTTCAGTTTCTCCACACACACCAATGTGTTCAATAAAGAGTGAAGAGGTCAATTCTTAGAAGTTCTAAAAAGCACTTTGTATAAATTTAGAATGTAAACCAGTATCCACTTGCATACCATACAAAAGCTACACTACAGTACTAATGCATCAAAATATTATCGGTATAAAAGCTGTATTCTGATATATTTTTAAAAAAGCCACTAGTGCGCTCTCAACCCTGTGGTACTGACTCAAGGAAACAGGATTTGAGATCTAATCCAAAATTATATTCATGCGTACAGCTGCGGGCGATACATACATCCAAACTTTTTCCTGCATGCATCCATTAGCACCTTGAAGGTGAATTTATTATTCAATATGCAGTTATCAGCAGAATTACCTTCTGCCTGCAGCTTTTAATACACTCGATCTCTCTTGCTCAGGTTTTGTTTGCCACTGCCTGGTATTTAAATATTAATCCGTACTTAAACCGGTGAAGTGCATATGACTCCTTATGAATGACCGAAGGTTTTCTTTTGAAAAACTCCCAGGCAACGTCTTAATCCCAGACAGCAGCGTTACATCCAAAAACAATTTAGAACCCTCAGTCAATGCCGTCACGTTTACTCATTTAATCTCAGGTCAAGCAAACTGTTTTGGGGTTTGTGCCTGGTTGCAGAGAGGATCCTGGGCTAAGTTGCTATTAATGAGGACAGAGCGCCTGTCGCAGTTAGTCACAGCATGCATCACAATGATGAATCAGCTCAGCTCAGCTCTCAGTTCATATTCCTTTCTGTATTGACTAATTCAAGTCATTAGCTGCATCCAGCGCTGTGGCAGGAAAACAGATGTATGAAAGATACATGAGAGGGATAGCAGAGGTGTTAAATGGATCTACTTGGGCGATTCTTCAGGGTTGCTCTTATGGATGAGCAGGTGAGGAAAGTATTAGGAGGGTGTTTGAGGGGGGCATAAATTTCATGCTTTGATTATGATGCACTGGTGCTGTATTTATTGGCTTCATTAGTTTCGCTGGGTCTTCAGCAAAGACGCAGATGGCATCAGCTCATTGGCGGGTTGAATAATGATCTGTCTCTACACTCATTCATTGCGCTAAAGCGTCTCTTAAAGAACAATGGTTTGTCTAAGCTAAACAGTTTGGGTCATACTCTATATTTGATTTCACTAAGAGTATTGTCTTATCAGATGTGTTGTACATTTATTGGTGTTTGGGTACGTTGTACATTTCAACATCGATGAAAGAATTAAACGTGGAGGTGAAATGCTTACTTTGGCTTTTGTTTTAATTAAAGTGGTAAATCCAGAGAGTGCTTAAAAAAGACATTAAATTCTTGCTTTGGGTGTTTTTTACTGAGTTCAGTATAAGAGACTGAGTGTTTATTGCAAATAAAAAGGATGTGGTTAAACACAACGTGAAGCAGTGGGTCCTTTATTGCATTACTAAAATGATATAGCACATTAGAAAGTCACTTTGAAGTTAAAATCATGTTCTGTTTTCCATACAATAGTTCATCGTGACCATGTCTGTCAAGACAACAAAGATATTCTATCAAAGCACCTTTAAAACATGATCAAAGTAGTCAGCATGAAGTTTGAAGTCATAGAACAGCCCTGTCCGAAAAAGAGTAGTTAAAACATCATAATAGATTTGTGGGGGGTTTTGGGGAGACCACCGTAATACAGAGACATCCTTAAAGATTCTTTAAATGTTTACAGGTTTGAACCAATGAAAATCTTTTCATTTCAAATAATTATTTTTTTCACAAAATCTGTCATCTGTCATGATCAAATATAAAGCATTTTATGAATTCGCTGGAATCCTTTTTGTCGTTTTGTCTAATTTATTTCTTTGATGTACAATTAGATGCAATATGAAACAAAGGGCTTATTGTTTTTATGGTCTTTCTGGGGACAATGAGTTGGCCGGGACCTCAGAGGAAATTTTCAGGATTTAATGAATTTCCCCCAGCAGTATTACCAGAAGCACACAAGCCTGCTGTGGGTGTAATGAAGTCACAATTTTCTCTCCCTCTCTGTATATCACACACACACACACACACACACACACACACACACACACACACACACACTGCTGATTCTTGCCCTTGACTTTGAGTACTTTTTTAATGTTTTTTTTTTCCCACAAATGATAAATTATCTTAGCTTTTAGATTATTTTACTGAATTCGCAATGTTCTTGTGTAAAATAATCCATAGTGTTATGCTATAGCAAAGAGATAAACGTTTCTGCCTGGGCTGCAAAAAGATAATAAAAATGTTTTTTAATTAAATACAGTGATGTTAACCTAATTAGTTTCATGATAAATGAGCAGCAGATGCAGCCCTACTCTTGCATCATTAGACAAACAGGGCCTATACAGCTGTCACCGCTTTTGCAGATGAAAAAAGTTAGACTTTTTTACATCACTTTTTAAAAATGTAATTATTTAGTTAGTGTTTGAAAAATGAGCTGTAGAGTTTCTTCATGGAAACCTGGGCATTTTATAATTCAATCTGTTTTTAAATTCCTGGCCTGAAAATGTCATAGAATTAATAATCACTTAAAACGGCAATATAAATGTGCTCACTTCTATAATTTATTTCTATTTCTAATTTATATCTATCTATTTATTTACCAGAAGTTCCTTTATGTTAGTGCAATGTCTAGAAAACAAATTAAAAAATAATCTTGATAATTATAACCTAAAAAGAATCATAGAGAAATCTGGAAAAGTCATTGGCACATCCTTAAAGTCACCATGCAATTCAAACAGGGAAATTCTAAGTGATTATTATAAATAAATGATCCGTGCACACAATTGTTTTTAATTCATTTGGACCAGTAATCTTTAATCAAAAACATTAAGCTCCTCTCCCCCTCTCAACAACAACAACTCTTCACCACATTACGTCAGCATCAAAAAAGAGGTAGGACTATACTGACTGTCCAATGGCCAGGGATTTTTAGCCCTCCCCTGCATGCCCAACATACAACAAACCAATCAAAAAGGGAAGGGCAATAAACCCCCACCCTACATTGTTTTTATTATTTCAGAAGCCATTTCACTCGGATACACGATACGGAAAAGTCAATCGCAACATCCGTTTCATGGAGACTTTAAAATCGTTAAAGGGATAGTTCACCCAAAAAACGAAAAATCTCTTCTTGTCATTTCAAACATGTGTGACTTTCTTTCTACTGCAGACCACAAAAGATGATATTTTGAAGAATGTTAATAACCGAACAGCGACGGTACCCATTCACTTCTATCGTATGGACTAAAACTAATGCAAGTGTACCATGTTGTTTGGTTACCAAATGATTTAACATATTTTCTTTTGTGTTCTGAAGAGGAAAGTTATACAGCTTTGAAATGACATCAGGGTGTATAAATGATGATAGAATTTTCATTTATGCATAAACTATTCCTTTAAGTTGAAAATCCCAGCTGGTCAAGTGTATTGTTATTTACATTTGCTTAGCCCATTATTTTATTAAACAAAGCCCAAAATTGCTTTCTCTCTTCAGGTTACCGAGACCCGGACAGGCCCTCTGGGCTGCAGTAACTATGACAACCTGGACTCTGTCAGCTCCGTTCTGGTTCACAGCCAGGAAAACAAAGTTCAGTTACAAGGTACAGAAATACACGACCCCAAGGGGCTTCACCGTGCGACAATCACCCTCATCACAATGCTAATTCCAGAGTGCTTTCCAGAGGTCGCGGCAGTGTGATGAGCTACACGATCAAAGCGTCGATGCCGGCGATGTCTAATTAGCCGGCTAATTATACACAAATCTTGAATGTTGATAGTTGACTGTGCTGGCTAATTAGATTAAAGGATTTAGCAACTGACAAGAATGAGGTCCTGTGGACTCGGCTGTGGAAAACCGTAGGCATGTGTGGCCCAACTCACACATTTCCTTCTTGTATTTCTTCCTCTAGGGCTGCAGGCCATTCTGCCTAGTTATTTAAGGAACGGCTTTGTTCAGGCCGCCTTAGGATACATAGGCTGCAATGCCGAAGGCCAATTTGTGTGCAAAGACAACGACTGCTGGTGCCAATGCAATGCAGCATTTCACCGCTGTAACTGCCCCGAGGCTGATATCCGCTCCCATGAGAGCTACCTGGAACGCATGAGGGAGGAAGGGATGCAGGAGATCCAGGACTTTCAAAACTCAGGTGCCAAGACATCTGTTTTTCTTTTTTTGGTTTATCTCCCCTTGGCTGACAGGGATGCAGGTGGTCCCAACTAACTAGCTTAACCGACCCAGCCAACCTGGTCCATCCAGCTTCACCATTAAAGGAACAGTTCACCCAAGAATGAAATTTGTCTGCATTTTGTGCATTTAGTATACACTTTTTTTGTTCTGATGGAGACAGAGAAAGATATTTGGAAGAATGCTTGTAACCGAACAGTTCTTGGCCACCATTGTCTACCATAGGAGGAAAGATTGCTTTATGAGTTCCTTTGAACACAAAAGAAAATATCTGAAGAATTTAGGAAAGTAAACAGTTCTGGGGCACTTTTGAGGACCATTGTAATTTATCCTACTATGGTAGTCAATAGACTGATTTCACGCCGCCACCATGTTGAAATTGAAAGTGAGGCAGAAGTGGGAAACTGGAAGGACAGATAGACTGCAATGGTTTGGATAACAAACCTGGAGTTATTAAAACTATTTATGATCTGAAATGTGAAAACATACGCATAGGATGCATATCACACAAGCTGTTTTACTTGACCACTTTAGCCGTACCATCACATATTAGTGACTGTTAAAAACTCCCACTAGCAGGTTTCATTCATGAAACAACTCTAACTTTTTTTTTTACGCATCATTTGTTTATTCATGTAACATACACTCGATGGTAGTCCAAACCATTGCAGTCTATCTGTCCTGTGCAGAGCTTTCGATTTCAACATGGCAGCAGAGTTAAATCAGTCTATGGTGGCTGTGGAGTAAATTATGATATTTTGGGGTGAACTGTCCCTTTAAGACCAAACTGGTAAACCATCTTAACCCATATGTTTAAAGGTGAGTGTCATGACTGTGCATAAACCAATCTGAAGAATTATGGATTTGCATGTTGACTCGAGTTTGTGTTTCTAAAGGGGCTCTAAGCAGCATGAGGCGCTCAAATGACTCAAAATGTACTCATAATTATCTGTAATAGTCATTTAAGATGTAATTACGATACAGAATGTTATACTTTTCACCGTGTGAAAGTATATCATCACAGTGTCACAGTATGAATTTGTACGATTTCATTCATACGATATGGTAACGTCAGATTTAAAGGTGGGGGTGTGGCTTCATTATTATTGTACGGTAACTGTGCATTTTTGTACAATTCACATTATACAAACTCATAAACATGCACTCTGAAACCAGCGCTCGTTTGTTGAAAATAAACAAGTTGCTATTTTTACACGTATAAAACTCCTATAAAATAAATTATCTTTATACTTTATTTTAACAATCTCAAATCATATGTATCGCTGACAAAACTAGTGTAAAACAAACACAAACTTAATGATTGTACTTACAATTATAGCTAACAAAACTAAATCCCGCTCCATATTTGCTTCAAAATTCAACAAATGCGAGAACTCGTAATACAAGATCATGTGGTCACAAATAAAGCTCCTTTCCTTGAAGTGACCATGTCATGAACCCTTCGCGAACGGACTTCTGAAAGGGCCCTTTGCAAAGGGATTAGGTGTTCACTTTCATTTGGAACCCCCCTACAAATGGTGTCCCCTTCGCCAAGGGCCCTTCAAGGGTGCATAAATGCCATTTTGAAAATGCCCGGAATGTGCATACAAGACCTGTTCGTACTTTGTATGCGAGGTAACAAAATTCTGGCGGTGCATGTAAAGAACTCGCATACTATACTGATGACGAAATTTGCGCCACACACACTGTACGCTGTCCCTCACATACGTGTAAAAATGGAACTATACAGGCTTTACACAACAAATCATACACAAAGAAAACTGACACACACGATGTGAATTGGTAAGAATCAAGGCTTTTTGTCGCAAATTAGTCACATATGAAAGGGCAAAAAGCTGCTGTCGTGTAGCTTGTGCTACGCTTTTATGTACATTTTTCAACTCTGTGTAAGAGGTAAACGATTTGCCTTCATTTCAACACAGAGTTAGTTGGTCGATGTACTATTATAATTGGCTTCACACAGCCCTGTTGCTAATTTATTGTGAGTGACAGCTACATTTATAAACTCTTCACGAAAACCTGTGTTAATTCGAGTCTACTCTTTCATTAGATGAGTTTCAGAGCTTCATTGCTAAATTGCCAACACAGAGCGCTCTAAACTCATCACGCATTCAGCAGCTGTGGAGGACAGACAGCGCACTACAACAGCGCTACAGGCAGCTAGAATCCCAGCTTAACCTCCTGCTCACCAAGACCCGTCGCACCGCTAACAAGCTCTTCAGCCTCAGCAAAAGATGCCGCACTCAGCCTAAAATAGTCTCTCTGAGGGAGAGGTAAGAGGTATTTATACACACATTAAACTTGTGAAACCCAACTTTTTGCTTGTATAATTATTCAAGTCATGCAATGAAGCTACATGAAATGTTGCAGTGATTGAGTCTATAAGGAATTCTAAGTATTTCAGCATCCTTTAATGCAATAAAGTTTCAGATTGATTTGTGCTTTTGCATAATTTTTCAAAGGATTGAAAAAAACACAAATAGGCCTACAGTAAGGTCTATTTACCATCTGACTTGTTTCTACTATATAGTAATGCTCAGATTTTGTGGCTTATTTGCATTTTTAACATCTCAACAGTGTATCAAACTTATTTAATATCTGTTGTAAAAGGTCTATGTCTTTCAAGAACTGAGCTAGATTACTTGCAGTATTGTAAAAAGGTTCAGCTCTGTATTATATGTACAGTTCCGCTCAAAACTTAAAATCCTTTGATTTGATCTTTTGATCATAGAGGTATTTTTGCATCTATTAACAGTAAATGTTCCAGCATATTCATTCCATTCCATTAATATGATTCAATTTCATCACAAATGTACAGTATATATCATCCTTTTACAAATAGATGATTTGCACTTAAAAAAACTAGAAAAAAAAACTAATGATATGGCCAGAACACAAAACCATGCAGTGCAAAATACAAAATACATTTACAAAAATCAATACAAATTTCTCAATATTAATATAATGCATGGTGCCCTACTACTGCACATACAATTTGTACAGTGCGATATAAATGATTATGTAAAAACAGACAGTAATATCTCTGTATTAGATAACAGTAATAGATGGGGACCTCAAGAAGCTTCTTGAGAACATTTTTACAAATTCTAGACAAAGTATGACTACACTGAGGATGGAAAGATACAACATAGTTTTACATTGAGTTAAAGTTTTCTGTTTTGAAAATCTGTTTTCAATTTATTTGAATGTAACACTGTAAAACTGTAGTTTGCATTACTTTTACTGTACTTTTCTTCGTTTAGCAGACACTTTAAATAAGATAACATCACAAGCAATTTGCTGTAAAAAGTCAACAATAACAATGCTACATGATGCATAGTTCATAGTAAGAGCTGAACATTGATAAGCATGGATACATAATCTACATTGAGTCCTTTGAGCATTGAATGAGTAAATCCTGAGCAGTATTGTTTTCCTCTGGAGTCACAACAAATACTTGAAGAACCATTATACCTGTGGTATTTGATTAGAAAGTCCAATCGTCTCTCTACGATTGACCTCCAAATGAGTGTAGAAGACTAATGGCTAATCTATTGTTTAACCACCCGCTCCAGCCTCTGAGGCTATTACTTCTATCCTAGCCATGCTTTCCAATGCAGTATTAGCAGAGCTCAATGTTGAAAAGCAATTAGCACCGTTGCTAAACAAAGCTATGTATTGGCAGCGAGCATATCATTTGTTCTTTGCTAATCATTGCCTTATGATCTGTGCAATTATTTGCATACATTACAATCCAGAAAATTGCTGTTTTGTCCTGTCCCCTCAAATTGTTTATTTTCTTGCTGTTGTGTTTTTAGGCCCTTGAGTTACTGGCTCAAATTCACGCTCTCCGTCCTGTACTGCAGTGAGAGTAACCAACTTGGATTTTACGTAGAGGAACTGCGGAGCTGTGCCTGTCCGTACGAATATCCCTCGTGTCACGCCGTCATTCCTTGCGAAGTGGGCGGCGGCCCCCGTTGCGCATCTTGCTCCGCGGACAACCGCACACGTTGCTCTGCCTGCAACCTGGGTTACGTGCTCAGTCATGGAGTTTGCAAATACGCCGTACCTAACCCAACAGACCACTACCTTGGTTTCGAGACGGACTTGCAGGACCTGGAGCTTCGCTACTTGCTGCAGCACCACGACGGCCGCATTGCCACGCATGCCCTCTTTGTTAGCAACGACGTGCACCTCAACGTTTGGTTTGACCCCTCATGGAGGAAAAGGATGCTGCTTACGCTCAAGAGCAACAAGTTCAAATCCAATCGCGTACACATGCTGCTCGGTATCTCGCTGCAGATTTGCATGACCAGGAACTCCACTTTAGAGCCCGCGCTGTCCGTCTACGTCAACCCGTTCGGCGGCAGCCATTCGGAAAGCTGGACCATGCCCATCAATCAAAACGGCTACCCGGATTGGGAGAAAACCAAACTGGATGTTCCTATGGATTGCTACAACTGGACTTTGACGTTAGGCAACCGGTGGAAGAGCTTTTTCGAGACGGTTCACTTCTACCTGAGGAGTCGTGTTCGAAGCGACTCCTCTCAGGGAAACGATACAGTCTTCATCGAGCCTCTCGAAGTTGCAGATCCTTCTCAAAACTTTGGATACATGAAGATCAACAGTATGCAGTTGTTTGGTTACAGCATGCACTTCGACCCTGAAGCCATCCAGGACCTGATCCTGCAGTTGGACTATCCTTACACTCAGGGTTCTCAAGACTCTGCTCTTCTGCAACTAATGGAGATCCGATATCGGGTCAATAAACTGTCTCCTCCTGGTCCACTGCCTTTAGATTTGTTCTCGTGCCTGCTTCGACACAGACTGAAACTCTCCAGCCCTGAGGTACAGAGAATACTTTCCACACTGCAGACTTTTAGTGCCAAACAGCCCTTCTACAAAGAGTACGAAGCTGGAAAACTTTGTAGTTAAAAAGCAAACCAATTTATTTTTGCCATTGATGTTTGGCTTTACTGACTGCAAAACAACTTTGAGTCGTATATGAGAAAAGAGAAAATTCCTTTTAGAGGGGGGTCATTGTTGTCGGTGTTTGATAATAATTCATTCCTCTTCATAGACATGTTATATATTTGATGTCTTTGGTTCAAATAGTAGTTGAGATAGAACAAAGTTTTGCACAATTTTATCAACTCTGCCATGTTTTAATTAAATAAAATAGTCCAAAATTGTTATTATGTGTTTTTGTAGTGCATTTTGGCTGGGGTTGGCTGGCTTCCAACGCTGTAATTGCAACAGACTATATTCAACATTTGTTTATCTGAAATATAAAACTGAGTATAATAGTGAACAAATTAGCTTAACTTTTTATAGAACATGTCATGAGCATGTCAAGGTCATTTCACACCAAAGCCAAAGAAAGCACTTGAGAACATGCCTTAATGTAACGGGTTAATTTATGATGAACTAAACACTAAAATAGATAAAGTATTAATTAATTTTCCATTTAAAATCTTGCATCAGGATAGTTGACAAATAAATTATAATTGTGTCCTATGATGTGACAGCAAAAAACTAACAATGAAGATAAATCTCTCTATTATAAATATTAATAAAATAGTATATTATGAACAGTCTGTCACACCACAGGACACATGGATGGTACTGTATATTTGTCAACTAGCCCAAACTGTAATGCAAATCACCATTGACAATGACAATAAAACATTGAGATGCAATATTGTAATGGATATTTATTGGGATATTTGGTCAATTGTCATACAAGTTATATTGGGATATTTTTTCAGGCAAAATACAAATTTGTCTTTTAATTTGGGGGTAATTGTGGCCTGAACATGTTTTTGTCAGGGTTACCCCTAGACTATTTCATGCATTACCTTTTATTCACTTATTATTCAGTTACATTCATAAAAAAAAATTCCTGCACTTAAAGTATCCTCCCAAAAATATTACGGGAGAATATGTATTTTACATTCTTAGACAGAATATTTTATTCTGCACAAAAAGTTTCCTCCCAAAAATATTAAGGCAGAATATGTATTTTATGTTGGGCCATTCATTCTGAGACAGAACAGGTCAAACTGCTCCATGAAGACGTTACATGAATGAACCATTACCGACATAACATATTCAAATTCTGTGAATGCATAAATATGTATTGATCTGTCAATGCAAAGGTGAAAACAGCATTCTGAAACCTAAATCACAAATCCATTAATAAACATGATTTTCTGCTCGATTCACAAAACATCTTTAAACTCATCCCTCAACGTCCCTTAATGTCTCAACGTGCGAGAAAGCTCTTAACAATTATTATAGCTGAACCTGAAAAGATGGACAGCATTAGGTCCCCTCCCACTTCCTTTATGGTAGATTTAGTGCCCTAAATACGCTGTTTTCCAAAGACGAGTGCAGGCACTCATCGGCAGACGAATAACGATGAGGAGAGTGACCTCCCTCAGTCCTCTACTCCGTCATCGCTCCCGGTGTGATGGATGAGCACTGAGGAGATGGAGACATGCAGGGCCTGAAAGGCAGGAGCTCTGGACAGAGCCCATTATCTCACATCCTTCTCCACAGCTGCAGGAGCCGCTCAAAGAACGCAAGCTATTTACCTCGGTTACTTGGGTTCAGATGAATTTGTTTTAGGCTTTACGAAACCATCTGTTTCTCCGGGGCAGCGGGCTGTGATTGACATCCGCATTGTAAGTAAATTTCAACTTGTTTCCATTTCTTTAGACGAGCTTGACCCACAAGGTGCTGCAGAGTAAGGTGACCAGATTTTCATCAGTATGGATGTGGCATGTGGCGCCATTCACCGTGGGCAATTCCGGTGAAGTGATGTCACGCTACAGCGCTGGAAGAAGACATTAAAACAGCTGAAGGGCAATGATCTATTGCTCAGTGAACAAAGAGATTCTCGTCATTCCTATAATGCAGTGCATGCCATCTTTAATACACATGACTAAATATTAAACTTAAAAGTTTGAAAGATGGAAATCATATTAGTTAGATTTTTTAACCACAACATTACTTTCAAGCAAATGGAGTGAATTTTCAATTATTTTATTCCTTTGTATATAGTGGCCATAACAACACTGTAAAAAACTTAATTTTACAGACTTGTTATTTTAAATATTTTTTAAATACTGTCAAAAACCGCCAAGTTACAGAAAAAGAAGAATTTTATAGGGAATTGTTTTTTACGGAATATTTCTGGCGCCCAGGAAAACAGTAAAACATGCAAAATAACAAGACCTTACTACGTCTCATTCTCTTTTTCTATTTCTATTATTCTTATATACAGTATCTAACCTAAAGTATGTTTCAAAACATTTAAACCTCTACTGAAGTGATACTGCATTCATTGTACAATACATGTCTGATTCTCAAATGTGGGATGCAGAAATGATCATTATGCCCTTTGTATGGGAGAATTTTCTGCACTTCAGACAGTGAAAATATGATACAGAGTGAAAAGACAGTAGGTCACTGAAATATTAACTGTCCCAGTGATTTGACAGTTCTGAAATCTGCTTTGACAGTAAATTGTGACACAAGTTCTGATGAATAACAGCAACAAAACACACATCATAATAAGCTGGAGACTGGGCACTTTAAAAATAATGACAAAAAATTCAGTGAGAGAATAACAGGCAGTACCAATTAGCCTTAAAGATGAAAGACTTGAAAACAAAAGTGAAATTATGCTAATAAGAGCATTGTGTTGTAATTATATATGCACAGACATCAGAAAGAAAATCTCGTACAATATTTGTGGACAGACAAACAATAATCTCATTCAGGGCCTGCTCGGCTTGAATTCATGAAAATGGCACGATTCATTGTTGATTCATTAAAGTATGACAATTAAATGTTTTCTTGAACATAATAACGACACTTGATGCTTTGTTTATGAGTCAGAAGATAAACATCACTAATATTTTATGCATAAAGGCTACAAGATGCTTAAAGGGATAGTTCACCCAAAAATGAAAATTCTGTCACCATTTACTCGCCCTCAAGTTGTTCCAAATCTGTATAAATTGATAAAGTTCCAAAGAAAGATATTTGGAAGAATATTAGCAATTTTCAGTTCTGAAACATCATTCATTACCTATATTTTGTTCTGTTTAACACCAAATGAGATAGTTTGAAGATTTAGGAAAGCAAACAGTTATGGGGCATATTTGACTACCATTTTAATATGGTAGTCAATGATGTGCCAGAACTGAAAATTGTTAACATTCTTCCAAATATCTTCCTTTGTGTTCAGTAATTCAAACAGGTTTGGAACAACTTGAGAAAATGATGAAAACAAATTCATTTTTGAGTGAACTGTCACAACGAAAAAACTAAATTGTAATTGCCTTAAAAAGGAATATGTTGTCTTAATATATACAATGTGTTTTATTTCTTTTAATTTTAGGGTAAACATGAATCATACAAGTTCTTAAAAGATTCTGTGAAATTCCTTATTTGACTCAAGATTTTATTTTCTCATTTAATGTTGGTCAAAATAACCATCATGTAGTGTAGATTTAAAAAGGTGCTTCAGAAGGTTCTTCGATGCCATAGATTTCTGTTTCACAAAAGGTTCTTTGTGGCGAAAATAGATTTTTTGGATGATAAAAAAGTAAGAAAGAGATGGTTCTTTAAAGAATCTTCTAAAGAAGAACCATTTAAGCACCTTTATTTAAAAAAAATAACGCCAAAACATATCATCTGACATGTTCTTTATATCCATGACTTTACATCCTTTCATTCAGTTGAACTTTTGTTAAGTACTCTATAGACATGAATCTGTAAGATAGTTGGACATTTGAATCTGAACACTTAACATAAACCTTAGAAACTAGCGTGTTAGGAGCAGATGGAGGCGGAGGATGTCTGTATTCGAGAAAGACCACAAAAACTTTATACTTTATTTTTATTTTCTTAAATTCAGAGATGCTCCACTGCTCGATTTGAAGCTATGGGGCAAAAGCAATAATTGTATTGACGGTGTGGCTGTGATTTAGATGTTGTCCTGGGGCAAGAGATCTGGGCTTGTATTAATCAACAGTTCAGCAGCAAAGCGCTAAAAGCTTGATGGATCAATAAAACAGCATTGTGCAGAAACAGCAACAATTCCTTCTTTGGCTCTTCACTACAGGGTCCTGAGTCATTCTGCTAATTACACCTGAGAAACAGCACTGGAATGTCACCGATGTAGTCACAAGCACGGAAAGCAGGTGTTAGAATAAACATGTGCAAGCAAACACGTATGCATGCAGACGACCAAAGCTCCCTGTGGTGCTTTAGTGCTTCGGTTGCTGTGATCCACATATTCAATGAGCCCCGGAACATTAAATGGACCCAATTCAAAACCTCATGGCCAAGCACACTTTAATGGACTTGGTGTCCTTGAAGTACAACCGCTGTATTATTGTGATGTCTGAAAAGAACACTCTTATGGTATTGTACGTATGTGAAGGTGGCTCTTTTTTGTAAGAACCCACTTTACATGCTGACAAACTGAGGCATAACTAATGTTCAACATCCTTGAAGAGTAAAGACAGAAGATTTTGGTGAAACATTAGCAAGTATTGTACCTGTAAAATCCTGTCATTCGCTGTAGCTCTTCTCAAAGAGTGATTGTAAATGTTCTGGATTGAAAGATATGATAATAATTTTTTTTTTTTGAAAGAGTACTTGTTGGATGTTGGATCTTAAAAATAAAGCTGCCTAAAAGGTACGTCACAGCGATGCTATAGTAAATACCATTTTTGGTTCCCCGAAAAAAGGTTCCTCTATCATTCAATGGCAAACCTTTATTTTCAAGAGAGTGTTTTTTTCCAGATCATTTTAAGGTGCTTTTTGTAATTATGACAATCACAGTCCTTATAAACATTGCAACATACTGTAGGTGCGGCCAAGATATTCCTCCAAAACTCTTTTTTTTGTGAACGATCTCTTTATCCTAAAAGTTTCTGAATTCAGTCAATGTATGCTAACTTGAAAAAGGACTGTAGATTTCTAGCACCGCTTCACCATGCCTGTCAGTTTCCGAGCTGTCATGCAAACGCCCTCCTACATGAATTTAGCCCAGCAGGGAACATCAGAACGATTCATCGCTTCTATTTTTCTTCTTTATAATGATACAATGGAGAATGTAATGACGAAAACCAGGCAAAAGGATGTTATTTACGCATTACTCACACCAACAGAGCATTATGCAAATGCTTCTAACCTCCCATCAAACAGCTCGCTATTAGAACCATGAGAAATTATCCCACTTCCTGTGACTAGAACAGTTATTATATTCAACAATAACGTTGGGAAAAAACAATAAAAGATGGAATCAGAAATTTGCATCGCTTTTGAGCATTGTGGAAACCAAGAAGAGAATATTTAACAGTCTTATTAAAGATCATTTAAAGGAAAGCATTATTTGGTTAGGCAACACTGGCTTGTGATCTGTTAGTTGGTTTAAAGAGACTAAAATGTAAATCTTCAACAGCTGCAGCCTGAGGGAATTCGTTGTTTCTGAAAAACGCATTAAAAAATAACAACACAGAAACACTACATAAATCAGCCATCCACAGAACTGCACCTAGAGGAAACAAAAGGGGACAGCTTTGCAATTAAGGGACATGTAAGAAATGTCCACATCAGCAGTCTGTGCATTTCACCAAGACACGGCTTTCCAAGTGACATAGCTTTCAAAACCCGGCGCTAAATAATCACACAATACACTGCACTGGGCCTATCACTCTGTGACAACAAGCAATGCAACAATGTAGATCTCTTTACTCTGGTTCTCAAGGGTGTTTCATCCTGATATGATCGACAAGAACATACAACTCTGAAGCTGATCCTTTTAATCGAGCATTACCACCTGCAAAACTATGGCAGACTGATAAAATTAAGACACTTTTTACAAACGGGATACAAAATAGGGCCTGAAACTATATAAAAAAAGTGGTCATGTTTTAGAGAAATTTTAAATATTGATCTTTAGTTCCAGGTGGCCTAACTCAGTGCTGTACAAGCTGTTCAATTATACATGTGTTTTTTCTTCACAAGTGTTCCTGTAGATCATTTGGGTCTGCGCAAAGATCAGATTAAAAAAAAATCTAGTTTTGACATGACATGTTGTGAGTTATATTCACATATATATTTATCACATTGTCAAAATTCTTTCATTGTTTTGTATGACTCAAAATAAGCAGGTTTTAAATGTTATTTGTCTCACAGCAACATGGGATTAGACACTGTGTACGTGAAAAGTGTCTTAAAAATGAATTCAGGTGACTAGAACTGGTCATCTTGCTCTCATGCTGGTCGAGGAACGCTGCGTGTCTGATTGAAGGGCCCGAGGAGTCAGAGACAGGTCAAGAGGTCCATGGTCAGATGCCATGCTCTAGACGATGAGAAAATACCACTGAGCTTTCTATCAAATCAACCCTCAGCTCAAATCCTCAGGGTGTTAAACTCTCACCATCCAACAGACCCTTTTATTTATTTCAAAACTATATTATCTAATTCACACTTTAAAAAAGCGGTTCACCTAAGAATGAACATTCTGACACTCCCAATAAAAATATTTATTTTTAATCTTTTATTTAGTTATTTTTACAATTTTTAAATATAAATAATTAAATAAAATTAGGTAATTTGGTCACTTGGGATCTGTGGTACCTAGGACCCACATAGACCACAAGGTGAGTACCCCCTTCCAGTCTCACTGGTAACACGTCTTCCAGCAGCAACCAGGAGGTCTCCCATCCATGTCCAGACCAGGCTCAACCCTGCGTAGCTTCAGTGGTTAACAGATCTTGGGCTGTGAGATGATATGGGTTCTAATGTCCCTTGTTTAATTAATTCCCATTAAAATAAAATCAGGGCCTACTATAATGCAAAATATGAACCGAGCAGTTCCAACAGCTGTCTGGCGTTTCGTCTTTAAATGCATTTGTGACCCTGGATCACAAAACCAGTTTAGTGAACTGGAAGTTGCGATCCCCTCCTTGAACTGCCACCTTACCGTGGTGGAGGGGTTTGAGTACCCGAAAGACCCTAGGAGCTATGTTGTCCGGGGCTATATGCCCCTGGTAGGGTCTCCCAAGGCAAACAGGTCCTAGGCGACGGGTCAGACCAAGAGCGGTTCAAAAACCCATATGATGACTATAACTTCGAGGACCGTGACGTCGCCCGGTATGGCGCAGCCGGGGCCCCACCCTGGAGCCAGGCCCGGGGTTGGGGCTCGTATGCGAGCGCCTGGTGGTCGGACCTTCCCCCATGGGGTCCGGCCGGGCTAAGCCCGAAGGAGCGACGTGGGACCACCCTCCCGTGGATTCACCACCTACAGGAGGGACCGTAAGGGGCCGGTGCAAAGTGGAACGGGTGGTAGTCGAAGGCGGGGGCCTCGACAACCCGATCCCTGGACGCGGAATCTAGCTCTAGGGACATGGAACGTCACCTCTCTGACGGGGAAGGAGTCGGAGCTTGTGCGTGAGGTTCAGAGATTCCGACTAGAGATAGTCGGGATCACCTCTACGCACAGCTTGGGCTCTGGAACCACACTCCTCGAGGGAGGATGGACTCTTTACCACTCTGGAGTTGCCAAGGGTGAGAGGCGGCGGGCTGGTGTGGGTTTGCTTATAGCCCCCCAGCTCAGCCGCCATGTGTTGGAGTTTACCCCGGTGAACGAGAGGGTCGCGTCCCTGCGCCTCCGGGTCGGGGATAGGTCTCTCACTGTCGTTTGCGCCTATGGGCCAAATGGCAGTTTAGAGTACCCGGCCTTCTTGGAGTCTCTGGGAGGGGTGCTGGAAAGCGCCCCGACTGGGGACTCCGTCGTTCTGCTGGGTGACTTCAACGCCCACGTGGGCAGCGACAGTGACACCTGGAGGGGCGTGATTGGGAGGAACGGCCCCCCTGATCTGAACCCGAGCGGTGTTCTGTTATTGGACTTCTGTGCTAGTAACAGTTTGGCCATAACGAACACCATGTTCAAGCATAAGGGTGTCCATCAGTGCACATGGCACCAGGACACCCTTGGCCGGAGGTCAATGATCGACTTTGTTGTTGTTTCATCTGACCTACGGCCGTATGTCTTGGACACTCGGGTGAAGAGAGGGGCGGAGCTGTCAACCGATCACCACCTGGTGGTGAGTTGGATCCGATGGCGGGGGAGGAAGCTGGACAGACTCGGCAGACCCAAACGTACTGTGAGGGTCTGTTGGGAACGTTTGGCCGAATCGCCTGTCAGAGAGATCTTCAACTTCCACCTCCGGCAGAGCTTCGACCAGATCCCGAGGGAGTCTGGAGATATTGAGTCCGAGTGGACCATGTTCTCCACCTCCATTGTCAACGCAGCCACTCGGAGCTGTGGCCGTAAGGTCTCCGGTGCCTGTCGAGGCGGCAATCCCCGAACCCGGTGGTGGACACCGGAAGTAAGGGATGCCGTCAAGCTGAAGAAGGAGTCCTATCGGGCCTGGCTGGCTTGTGGGACTCCCGAGGCAGCTGACAGGTACCGACAGGCCAAGCGGACTGCAGCCCGGGTGGTTGGGGAGGCAAAAACTCGGGCCTGGGAGGAGTTCGGCGAGGCCATGGAGAAGGACTATCGGTCGGCCTCGAAGAGATTCTGGCAAACCGTCCGACGCCTCAGGAGGGGGAAGCAATGCCCCACCAACGCTGTTTACAGTGGAGGGGGGCAGCTGTTGACCTCGACCGGGGATATCATCGGGCGGTGGAAGGAATACTTCGAGGATCTCCTCAATCCCGCCGTCACGTCTTCCATTGAGGAAGTAGAGGCCGAGGGCTCTGAGGCGGACTCGCCCATCACCCGGGATGAAGTCACCGAGGTAGTCAAGAAACTCCTCGGTGGCAGGGCACCGGGGGTGGATGAGATCCGTCCTGAGTACCTCAAGTCTCTGGATGTTGTGGGGCTGTCTTGGCTGACACGCCTCTGCAGCATCGCGTGGCGGTCGGGGACAGTGCCCTTGGACTGGCAGACCGGGGTGGTGGTCCCTCTTTTTAAGAAGGGGGACCGGAGGGTGTGCTCCAACTACCGGGGGATCACACTTCTCAGCCTCCCCGGGAAAGTCTATGCCAGGGTACTGGAGAGGAGAATCCGGCCGATAGTAGAACCTCGGATTCAGGAGGAACAGTGTGGTTTCCGTCCCGGTCGTGGAACACTGGACCAGCTCTATACCCTCTTCAGGGTGCTGGAGGGTTCATGGGAGTTTGCCCAACCAATCCACATGTGTTTTGTGGATCTGGAGAAGGCATTCGACTGTGTCCCGCGCAGCATCTTGTGGAGGGTGCTCCGGGAGTATGGGATTCGGGACCCTTTGCTAAGGGCCATCCAGTCCCTCTACGACCGGAGCAGGAGCTTGGTTCGCATTGCCGGCAGTAAGTCAGACTTGTTTCTGGTGCATGTTGGACTCCGGCAAGGCTGCCCTTTGTCGCCGGTTCTGTTCATAATTTTTATGGACAGAATTTCTAGGCGCAGCCAGGGGCCGGAGGGCGTCGGGTTTGGTGACCACACGATCACATCTCTGCTCTTTGCGGATGATGTCATCGTGCTGGCCCCATCAGACCAGGACCTTCAGCATGCACTGGGACGGTTTGCAGCCGAGTGTGAAGCGGCGGGGATGAGAATCAGCACCTCCAAATCTGAGGCCATGGTCCTCAGCCGGAAAAGGGTGGCTTGCTCACTTCAGGTAGGTGGAGAGTTCCTGTCTCAAGTGGAGGAGTTCAAGTATCTGGGGGTCTTGTTCACGAGTGAGGGAAGGATGGAGCGGGAGATTGACAGACGGATCGGTGCAGCTTCTGCAGTAATGCAGTTGCTGTACCGGTCTGTCGTGGTGAAGAAGGAGCTGAGCCGCAAAGCGAAGCTCTCGATTTACCGGTCAATCTACGTTCCTACTCTCACCTATGGTCATGAGCTGTGGGTCATGACCGAAAGAACAAGATCCCGGATACAGGCGGCCGAAATGAGCTTTCTCCGCAGGGTGGCCGGGCGATCCCTTAGAGATAGGGTGAGAAGCTCGGTCACTCGGGAGGAGCTCAGAGTAGATCCGCTACTCCTCCACATCGAGAGGGGCCAGCTGAGGTGGCTCGGGCATCTTTTCCGGATGCCCCCTGGACGCCTTCCCGGTAAGGTGTTCCGGGCATGTCCCACCGGGAGAAGACCCCGGGGAAGACCTAGGACACGCTGGAGGGACTATGTCTCCCGGCTGGCCTGGGAACGCCTCGGTGTCCCCCCGGAAGAGCTGGAGGAAGTGGCTAGGGAGAGGGAAGTCTGGGCATCCCTGCTTAGACTGCTGCCCCCGCGACCCGGCCCCGGATAAGCGGTAGAAAATGGATGGATGGATGGATGGAAGTTGCGATCGTTTTTACTTCCGCATTCTAACACATTTCCGAGTGAAAATGAATTTCAGAGACAATTTGTGGGCGTGGCTTGCTTCTTTCACTTCGAATTGATTGGATAGGTTACAACTGTTACATTGATTTCGAAATGAAACTGGTTGCAGACTGTCAGTTTAAGGGGAGGAGTTAACGGATGCTCCGGCCAAGCCGTCTAATTTACGTCATTTGAGTTGGATGGTCATTTCAGGGCAGAAGTGCATTTACAGATTTTATCTGAAGATTATGAGGGTACATGAATTTTAAGAAGAAAATGATCCACATTGATATGATATTTACTACAAACGGTGCAATTTTTCGTTATTAAATCATAAGGATATAAAGTAAAGATCATATTCCATGAAGATATTTTCTTAAATTGCCCCCTATTAATATATCACAACTTTATTTTTGTGAGTAGTTTGCTACATACTAAGGACTTCACTTGGACAACTTTAAAGGCGATTTTCTCTGTATTTAGATTTTTGCACCCTTAGATTTCAGAGTTTTAAATTGTAGAAGATTTGTAGAAGAATTTTGATGTACTTTTGTTAGTACTTCATACTTAAGGTCTGGGAACTTTGGCCACTTTCATGGGCCAAGGCCCGCCCAATAGGTCATATGACTGACAGGTAAAGCAAACAATCATGTATCATTTTGTGCCACATCATGTTTAGAGGCGTGGAAATGCCCCGCAGTAACAGACCTGTGTACATTCACGAACATGTCAAAAGTTGATAGCAACACATATAATGAATTTATGTTGTGAACCTCGCATACTTTGAAGAATTAAGCGTCTAGTCAGTTTTGATGAATTCTTATTTCAACCGATGTAAACACAACAGCTAACTTGTGCGATCAGACAGCTTCATGTTGTTTCCAGGCGGTCTGTAAAAAAAACGCAACATGAACAGAATTCAACCAATCAGATGAAGACTTTGAACTTGCGGAAGTGTTTCCAAATAAGTGTGTCTAATGCATCAGACGTTCAGCCAATGGTCTGTGGGCTTGACGTCTGAGACTAACTTTTTATAGCCTTTTGTGAATCTCTTTTTACCACTTGTACTGTAGTTCTGCCGTTAAAGATTTCATTGTATGGCTGTACAATGAAATATTTTCTATACATTACCTCTAAACAGTCCTTTATCATATATTTTATCTTTCGAATAATTAAATAAAACTGTGAAAAGTCCTGTTCTGATGGTTCTGGTCTATCTTTGTGAATTTTCATTATCTAACTCGGACTCAAACTGATAATGCAACGTTGGCAGCATTGTTAGTACTTGAGTTCCTGAAGCTTAATTATTGAAACATGCTCAAAGCAGTCGACTATTGACAACAGATTAGACCAGCTGACCAATCAGAGTAGGAAAGAGATAAGAGAGAGGGCAGAGAGGAAAACATTTAAATCATGTAAATGTATTCTAGCAGACCCAAAAATAAAATGATGATCTTGAAAACATGCATAACATGGACTCATTAAACACTGTGCCTTTCATTGTCTGATAAAATAAGGCCTTATAAGCCCAAAGAAGTTTTGAATGATTAGAGTTTTGGTTATGCAAAAGTACTCTATGAGCTTTTCCAAACTCAAAGCCAGAATAAAGAAGCTCTGAATAAATCTCCCCTGATGGCTAATGACAAATCTATCAGGACTGTTGCGTCACATTTAAATCACTTATGAAATTGGTTGAATGAACCATAGTTTCAGCCAAAAGATACATTTCACTAAATACCAAAACATCATCAGTGTGATAGTTCATTTAAATGAAACATTAACGTTTCTTTTTGACAATAGTAAACATAGCCATGGGTAACGATATGTAACAGAGTCAGCCCACACAGATGAAGATTTGAGATCAAAGAGTTATCTCATCCTAGGAAGGTTCTTGTTACTCCTATTTCAGGTGTCCTACGCTGGTTATCCTCTTCTTCTTACTCTGCTGGCGCTCTGGCACACGTGTGCAGTCATTGGTTTTAGAGAGGTCTTGTAATAGAGCCGTTAAGATGCTTTGAGGCTTTGATGGAGATATTGAGACAAATTTGCCTTGAGAGACAGCAGTTAGTAGTTTTGCAATATATTCCCTCTCAAAAAGAATGTCTCCAAGCACAACTTGCTACTCCTACGATTTATTTTCCTAATTAGTAGGGATGGAAGCATTTTCAAGTGAGTCAGATGAGACATTTTGTAAGAGCTGTTTTGCGTTTTACTTCAGTAATCTGATTTAATAGCATGATTACCTAACTACCCAACCATCTTAGCCATTTTGTCTTGCTTTTATCGCCCTGGGCATGTTCATTGGGGGTTCAGGCACTGTTCTTTGTAAAGCTAGAATATCGTTCCGTTCCAAAAATCTAGTGAGCTGCCACCGTAGGCAGCATTTTAAGGTATCACAGCCACACTCCCGACGTGAAGGCTGTTCCAAATGGTAGGATGTATAATTATCCCGCCTCATGATGCTTTATTTTGGCTGGATCCTTAGGCGACATTCCATTTCAGACAACGCAACCGCAGAAGTTTACAGCAAGGAGGAATTTTGAATTATACCGAAAATAAAACATGCTTTGTTTGAAAATAACAAAAAAATCTGTTAATTTTAAAGATTTTAACCAGATTTTATAATGTATAAACTTACAAGAGTGTTTCATATTGTCATTGTGTGTGTTCAGATGTCATTTTCAAACCTGGAAGCCAATCTGCAACTGCGACAAGATGCACACACACCTTGTTTGTCCTCCAAAGAAAAAACTTTCGAGCCTCATTTGTGTTGCATTTACAACCTGTGTATCACTGTGGCCGTAAAACTCCGGGAGAAATACAACCACAGCTCCGCCCACTATGCCAGACTCCTAGAATGACACATTATACAGATGTATGATCATTGTGCTGCCTTACAGTCCCTGGCAGTTTAGCATATCCCAATATACAGTACTTCATCTCTATATACTGTACATAGGGGTCATTCATATAGTAGAATTATTAATACAGTGTTTGTATTAATGAAATCCAATGCTAATACATTTATTTTGACTAACTGCTTATAGCTGCATTCTGTTTTACAACAGAATACAACAAGCTTGATTTGTACATTGTACTGTATGTGTGCAATAGAGTAGCTCAAGTGTTTTTTACTTTATTTACCTAAATGATATACTTGTGTGGAGGTTAAATGAAAATATGGCCAAAAAATGTCAAAGGCACTACTTGAACTAACTTTTGTTTCACAGATTCATTTAAATGCATGAGTTTTAATAACATTTAGGTTGAATTACATCTATGACACCGTTCTCTGACACAGCCAGTATAGCATATTTGTTAAGTGTTTTTCTCTGTGGGTTAAGTATATATTTATTTTTTTAAACTGGAGCGCTCGACTGTTAGAATTACTGAACGTTTTTTGACATTTCGACTGACAGTAATGTTAGCTAGTTTTATGAAGTACTGTAGCAATTTCTGCCTCATTTACATTTCTATTAAGAGTTTTTTCTCTTTCGACTTTTAAAGCAAAGGGGTCATATCACTGTCATTCACATTGGGTGCATTGCATGCTAATGGTCAAGTAGATTTTATAACCTTTGTCTTTGAATTAAAATGACCCTGCCACACAATGCAAAGGAATGTCAGTGCTCTTGTCATTTATAGATTGTTAGAACAAAAGAATCTTCACACAGTCAATGTTTTTGTTCTCTCTTAATTTTCTAAGTGCTAATTTAGTATATGACACGTTTTATAAAAGCATTTCATTTGTTTATTCCTGAATAGCTCATGTCGGTTTCTTATTTACAATCCGTGTTGATGTTTGGTGTTGTTTCATAATGGAACATGTATTTCACACTGCATTGATGTCGGCTGCACACTCTGCACTTTATACAGCAGCGCTTCGCACATTTTGTTTGAATTGTGTGATACACACCAAGTGCATCTGCAGCTTCGGGGCAAATCGTTCAACGTACCTCCCACCATACAACATAATAGGCAATAATGTGTACAATTTAATGGAGAATAAACTTTTTTCTGGAGTTAACACTTTTTGAAAGTCAAAATAAATTTGGTCATTTTTAAGGTTGCTATTAGTATGCACAGCCAAATTAACACTTACTTTAATGATGCCCTATATAAAGGAGTCAAATAATCACTGCTGACTTCTACTGGGTGAGAAATTCAACTGTGTCTGTGAATGTGTGTGAGTTTATGGGTCTTTCACTTGTCTATCAGTAGGATGAGAAAAACAGGACATCTGAAGGCATCTGTATGCCTGATGAAAAAGAGCTCATGAAATGGTGCATTTTTAAACGGCACATGATCATACTGACAGTTGTCAACCGGTAAATTTAGCAAAGGACACTGTGTCCTCACACTGGTTGAAGTGGAGAATTGTCATTTTCTAGAAAATATTTATCTTTTATAATTTTCATTTTTGCTTTGCTAAAACTTTTTACTTTTTCTAAAAGTTATGGAAAATAGCCTTAATAAATAAACCAATGTTTTAAAGATCTGAATCCGAATGTGTTCAATGCAGTCTCCACCACAACAGAAAAATAAAGTTGTGTGTTTATTGTAGTATAGATTGCAATCCAATGGTGCATTGGATTTAATTCACATTATCCAGGAATACCCTTCAATCAAGGACACTAGTACAGTACCAATCATGTCAGACCACAAGATAGAATGAGTAAAAAAGAATGAATGATAGTAAAATAGCAATGAGGTTATTAAAACCAAACTTAGTACACAAAAGCTCTTTATTTCGTATAACGTTATATCATTAGCCAATTCAGTGTTCTTTCGTGAATATAACGCAATGTTCAGATTGTGTGTTTTACATATCACACTTACAAACAAGATATCTCACAAATATCAGACTAAAATATTAGGTAGGCTTTCTCTGATTGCATGAGGATGTTTTTCATATCATTATTAGACACAGATCAATCAAAAGAATGCGTTTCAGTGTTATAATGTGTCTAAAGCATGGCAATTATTAAACAGAATGACATTTTAGTTTTAAATGTTATTGATTCAAGGTTTATAAATAATCAAACTTTATTTAATCTAAGTCCTTTCGTACATACATTTTGAACTAATTGAGTGGGGGATAATATAGTAAAACTCTGCTGCCCTCTAATGGTGTCAACGGGAGATGACGTCTGTTTTTGGTTTTATTTGCGTCATGTGATGATACTCTGGTTGTAATTTGTAATATCCATGGGAGTGAATTGGTCAATCTGGAAGACCATACAAATGCGATAAAGAACGCTCAAAACACATTGAAGACCGTCTGTCAGCCATCAAAACTACATCATCACTGGGTAACCAGAGTTCACGTAATCACAGCATCATTCACGCCATTGATAGAGAGAGCCTAGATAGCAAGCATATTTGGTCCACATGTGAAAATAATCGGTCACATCTGGCCTAGATATGGCATGGATGATGTGGCCAAATATGGGCCATAGACGTTTGGCATTACTTTAGAAATGGCGGGAATGTTCAATTGGTTCACATCTTATTTTGTGGTATATGGCCCAGATAAAAAACAAAAACATGAGAACCACATATATTTAAGATATGGCAAACAGTGGGAAACATCAACTTGTGGCTGACATTTGGAGTGTACTTGGAAAAACGCATGAAATTTCCCACCGAAATCAAGTGATTCAGTCTACACAGTCACAGAGCACACTGCAGTCCACACAGCACCTTTAGTCTCCGTATTGCATGTGATTAAGGATTTTGTAAATTGTTTTAATGAAAAATCTATTAAATTTGCAAAAATAAATGTGGTTTCCTCAGCGATAATGGTTTGATAATAAAATAACGCTCATTAGAAAAATCTGTCGACTATCCACTCTCCAGACAGATCAAATATGCTCAAAATGACTTATACAGTGCAGGTTTTGTCTTTTAGTTGTTGTTTAAATTCTTATGTGAAGGCCTTAAAAAACACAATCAGTGTTTAAATGAAGTATGCAGTAATATAAAAGATGCCTAATGTCATTATATACAGATTTCACTTCAAATGATCCCCATAGACATTGAGAATAGCCCCAGAAGGAGAACCTTTAAAGGAGTAAATTATGTTTATGTTTTATCACTTTATTAGTGACTATTGAACTTAAAATGTTTGTTTACTCTTCACAGACTATTTTAATGTTACATATTATTTAACAAATTGTTTACAAATAGATATTTGAGTACATGTAACATGACAAAAGCAAATGATTTTGAATACCTTTTGTTTAGGTGAGTGTTTGATTTGCTAGAAGGTTATAATGATTTTTGTATTATCTGTAATAAAAATCAATTTTGAGTATCAGTCTTTTTGTTGATATTGTTTGATTGTGTATATAGAATATTTTAAATAATAAAATGGTGTGGTGTAGATATGGTTAAATTCTGGGAGAGTTCTTGCTTTTGGTCTATCAGCCACATGTGGCCCACATAAGGGCCGTCAGCCCCCTACTGAACTCAGCCGGACAAGAATGACATACACAAGGTCCAGATATGGGCCACATCATTCTTTATTATATGGCTCACTGCTGGTGGAATTATGGCACAGATCTGGTCGAGTTGTGGCTGTGAAGATGTGGACCAGATCTGGGTCGGGGAACACTTTCTTAAGTGGGCCACAGGTCAGCAGTTTATTTGGGCCAGATCTTCACCAAAGGAAATTTGCTGACTGGGTATTGTCACCGTTTTTGACTCTTTATATCTGTTATAAGAGGTTTCTTTAGAAAGTCAAGCCTGAATAGGCCCATATGCTTTTTTAAATCATTAGCTATTATTAAAGTGACCCAGAAATGAAAATTCTGTCCTCATTTACTCACCCTCTTCTCATCTAACCTGTATGACATTTTTGGGTGAACTAATAGGCCTAGTTGGTTTTAGGTACTGCACGATTGTAATGCAATATGATATAAACTCCAAATAATACTGTCATGATGAGTTTTCTAGTTCTGTGGACAGGGTCGTGACAGCATCATATCTTTTGTGCTTGTTGTGTGTCTGTCTGGAAGCACGTGGCCTTTGTTGTTACCTTGCGCCACGTGCTCCCCTGTCGCGTGACTTGGCCCACCCCCTTGTTTCCGAAATCTCGCCCTTAGTGTTTCATTCCCCTCACCTTACCAGTTTCATTATCCCTTGTTAGTTTTTCCCATTGGAGGCCCGCGTGTTTCTGTCCTGTGCTGGTTCATTACAGTTTATGTGGAGTTATTCCCCAGTCTCGAGTTTCCCTGTTCCTGTCTTGTCTTCCAGTAAATTGGACTATTTATTCTTGCTGTTTTGATCTTATTGGTTTTTCCCCCCTTGGGAAGCGTTTTGTTTGAGTGTTATTATTTGCTGTTTTGCCCCCGTCGTGGGTTTTTGTTTATTAAAAGTCGTTTTACTACCTTGGCTGTCTGGGTTTTCCTGTCAGAATCGTGACAAATACAGTACAATATGCGATACGAATATGCTTCAAGTCTGTAAAACTACTTTGTACTATTTTAAAATATATTTCGAAATACTTATGTGTAATAATACTTCATAAGGGTTATGAAAAATATTTATTACTTTTCCCATGCATGCACACACGGGCACTTATTCGCAAGGCAGTATGCAGTTTTACAATGTTCTCTTTCGGTATTATTTGGTGTAACAAACCTGGAATTTAAAAGCCACATATAGTATAGTGACTGAGGTAGGTCTTGTTCATGTTCTCTGTGGCATGTGAGACTATCGTCTACCACAACTGCTGTGACGAATATGGCACTTTTACCACCACCAGTTTTAACATGTGTAATATATTTTGTCAGACATTTTGTCATTTGGGTAAGTTTGCATTGTGCAACAAAAGCCCCCATATCTTTCAAGATCCGTGTTGACATTTTGATATCAGACCATAATTTTTCTTAATAACACCCACAGAGAGGATGTGATGTCACAGAGAACTACGAAACTTATATTTGTACAGTCCCACTCGTTTAGCAAGGTGGCATCAGTCAAGGTTGTGTCAATTGTATAAATCATCCCATTGATGCCTTTTGTGCCAACTGTTGTTGGATAAACACAGCTGAGTGCAGAAAATCCCTTGAGAGCTGTGGCCTATATCACAAAGCCGGTTTGGGTGTTTACCCAAGTAAGTTTACGTTTAGTTACACGGCTGACCTGCTCCAGAGCAGGTTTTATTCTGGGTTAGAGATCGCAAACCAAAACTGGACCAATCAACTGTGAGAAAGTGACTTCACTCACTCTCTCGCTTCCAAAAAAAAAAAGTTTTGATAAGATGTGTTTTGCTGCTAAGTGTTTCTTTGTATTGTATAATTACTTTTATTGATTATAATTTAAAACAGGTTCATATAATTCTTATGTGACTTGATAATAAATATTTATTAATTAATATTAAACATAGCATTTAAATTATAACTACATTCATATAAAAACAAACTTTAATATATAAAGCATTTTAAAGAAATGAAGTATACATATTATATTTTGATCTTATTTCAAACCTACATAAATCATTTAAATTCAATTGATACTGCATTGATATAGTTAGTAAACATTCACTGCAGCCTTGTTTATTCCTCCTTGTAAATGTGTTTCAATTCATGACATTTTTTTCATAATGTTATCGTTACCTTCAACAGAAAAGTTAATTGCGGTGATACTTGCGAGAAATCATTCATGTTCGGTGTTATTGGCTGTTTGTCGCACGTGTCACACTTTCAGGTGCACGCGCATACTCTGGATCAAGGAGTTGACAGAGAAAGTGTATACCAAGCGTTGTGCTACAGCTGAACCTGATCTGATCCAGGTTGGTTTTGTCTGGTTTTGTCAACTCGAAACTTACTCTGCAAATCAGTGTTTTTTCACCTCTCTTGATGACACAGGCCACTGAGCTACACATCACACTGAATGTGGGATGCATGCTGTGTGTAAACGTCACTCTCTCTCCCGTTCTCGTGCATTACTCATCATACAGAATCGAAACATTCCAGCTTCATCCATAGTTCAAATTTACTGTTACACTAATCTCAGATGTTGCCCCGTTCCCTATGCAAAGCTCCAAATTTGTCTTGCCTATATTACATCCACTGCACCAGCGCCCTTCCCCGGATTCACTCCGGATTAGATGTTTACCTGTGGATTATTTACCTGTGGATTATTTACCTGTGGATTACTTACCTGTGGATTACTTGCATGTTTACCTGTGGATTACTTACCTGTGGATTACTTGCATGTTTACCTGTGGATTACTTACCTGTGGATTACTTACCTGTGGATTACTTGCATGTTTACCTGTGGATTACTTGCATGTTTACCTGTGGATTACTTAGATGTTTACCTGTGAATTACTTGCATGTTTACCTGTGGATTACTTGCATGTTTACCTGTGGATTACTTACCTGTGGATTACTTGGATGTTTATCTGTGGATAACTTCAATGTTTACCTGTGGAAAATTTACCTATATACCAGTGGATTACTAAACCTGTTTACCTGTGGATTATACCCTTTGTTCCCTGAGGATTGCCAATAAACTGTTACGGGGAATTTGTGGTGTGGCTCGTCTAGTATCCAGTAAGAGTTGTCACATAAGACCTGACCATCGTAACGATGTCCATACTACAACCATCCGTATACCTTTGGATTACTAAACCTGTTTACCTGTGGATTATCCTCTTTGTTCCCTTAAGGACTGATATTGATGAATTATATTTTAATAGACAATTATACACGTGTCCTTTTTTGTGACTGCGCCATGTGCCCTTCTGTCTCATCTCTTAGCCCCACCCATTTGTTTCCCATCTCTTGCCTTTAGTGTTGATTCCAGTAAACTGCTCTATGTAATTTTCTTTCATTAGTTTCCCCCATTTTAAATCCCTCTTGCTTATTGTCCCGTGCCAGTTCATTACGTTGAATTCATGTCTTGTTGTATTCCCTTGTCAAGTCACCACTGAATTATATACCGTGTTTCTGTTTTTGCCTAGTTATTTTATATTTATTATATTTTGTCATTCGGACTTTCTTATTTTCCCTTCGTGGGAAGTTTTCTGTCAGAACTATTATTTCCTGTTTTGCCTCCTCGTGGGTTTTTCTGTTTTATTTAACAAAGTAATTTATTAAATGTATTAAAGTTCCCACTGCATGCGCCTGGGTTCTCTGTCCAACCGCAATCCTGACAGTAATGTTCTAAAACACTACGCTGTTTATTTAGCGGCAGATATTACTAATATTTTTAGAATGTCTTATAATATTGGTATTGTACCTGCCCTATGGAAAACATCAACAATGGTCCCAGTGGCTAAAGTTTAGAGACTTTTGGAATTTAATGACTTTCGACCAATAGTACTTAAATCCTTATTGATGAAGAGTTTTGAGCGCTTAGTGAAAAAATATATTGTATCCCAAACACAGCAACTCGTTGATCCTTTACAGTTTGCATACCAATCCTATAGGTGGTAGAGGATGCAATTTAACTGTTGTGCATTTGCTGCACTCTCTTTTAGAGAAACCAAAGTCTTGTGTTAAAATTGAAAACAGTATTGGTGGACTTCTCATCACTCTTTAATTATATCTCTTCTACTCTATTAGATGGTATTCTGGAAAGAGAATTTTCACTTGAGAGTAAGTTGGTTACATGGGTGACTGATTTTCTTAGTTCCAGAACCCAGCGGGTTAAATTAGGATGATCTGTTTAATAAAATGATCACCTCGATTGGATCACCCAAAAGATGTGTGTTATCTCCTTTACTCTTTATTTTATACACAAATTCTTGTTCAAGTTCTTTCAAAAATAGATTAATTATTAAATATGCAGACAATGCTGAGTTTCAGACTTTTTAAATTGGTGTGAAAAATCAAATCTTCCATTGAATATTTCAAAAACAAAAAATGGTTATTGATTTTAGAGAGAAAATCATACATTATTCAATGGGGAGCCAACACAACTTGTTACAAACTATAAATATCTTGGTATAGTACTGAACAGTAAGTTTAGATGGGGTGGGTGGACTGAGCATTTAGGTAAAAAGGTTCGACAAAGAATGTATTTCCTGAAGAAACTATTCCTGTTCAATGTCCACAATCAAATGTTATGTGCTTTTATGTGTTAAAAAGTGTTATGAGTGTTATGAGATTTGGTTTAATATGCTTGTATGGCAATGTTTCTGAGCCTGAGGCACAGAAGAAATTACTGAGGAAGGAGGTGACGTTGGCAAATTGCTGGTATTGTATCCCTCGGTGTATGAAAAACCGGCCAAACTTTCTTTTATTCCCAAAGCAATTAATTTTTTTAATTGTACTTCTTTTTAGCCAGCTGGTCTGGACAAATCTTATTCACAAATCTTGCATGTATGTTTTGATATTTTGTATGCCAACTTTGATTTTTATTATCTCTGTGTAAGCTCGCTACAACCTTATTTTCCCTAAAGGGACAAAATAAACTGAACTGCAGTAAAAGGGTGATAGTTTGTTATTGGCACTTCTATGGGAGGTAAACTTGCGACCTTTTAAATATCAGTGTACTGTACCCATTACATCATACAACCTCTTCTGCATTTACAAAATGATTATGGATTTTATATGCTGCCTACTTGATACTGTAATTCTGCTGACAATTTTATGAAATCACTAATGATTCTTATAAGGTAAGCAAAGTGGAATGATACATTCTTACATTTTCTAGAGAAAGTTTAAGTTATGGTAACTTGTGGCTGTTGATACTTGTTAGCCCCAAACTGAAAGAGCTGAAAGCTCTCAGTTCTGTACAGTACATTCAAACAATGAAACTGTGTGGAGGTATAACAATGACAAAAGTAGTTTTAATTAAGTGAATAGAAGTTAATTTATAATATAATAATAATATAAATTATTTTATGAAAACATCCTCACTGTAGAGCATTTTTCCAGATGCTAAAATTTCTTTGTGCAGTTTATAGACAGGCCTACAGTAGGTTCTTTTGCAACTGTTATGGTTTTGGGATGTTTGAGTTTTTTCTGTTTTTTACTTGTTATCCGAGCCATTAGGTTGGATTTATAGATTGTATAACCTCCTACTGTTCATTGTGTCCAGGCAGTGCGTAGGTAAGACACCAGCATGCCATGTGCTGTCACCATTGATCTGCACAATAAGGGTTCACTCGGTTTCTGTTCCTTTTGCCATGCGATTTCTTGAAATGTTGTGTGAAAGGTTTGAAATTTTAGTGAGAAAAAAAAAAAAAAATGTAATATTAAAAGTAACTTTACATCTTGCACTGACTACAAATCTAAAGTACGAGAAATGTGCTTTAAACAAATGACTAAATCTGCATATGGAATTAACATGCTATATAGGTTTTCAGGCAAAAGAAACTGATTAGGAGTTCAATTTTAACAATTTTAAACACTGTGAAAATGTGAAAAAATGAAATTGATGGCCAAAATATTTGACATTTTTTTCTAAAATATGCAGAATTCTTTGCATACAGTATATAGTACAGTATACAATTTAACCTTATTTTTAAACAAGATGATAACTTATATCAGTATATTCATATTAAATATATTTCAGTCTAATTGTGATCATATTGTGCTCTGATGGTGATATGCTTAAGCACAGATGCATCACACATAAACCCTTTGATACCGCTTGCCCTCACTGACCAGAGTCACGTGTTTACCCATTTATAAAGTACATATGTAAATATGTGAAACACGGTTCTTCTTTTTATAATGAAATCAACAAGCTGAACGTTATGCTGTGTATCTCGCCATTTAAAGAAATATCAGTGTTCAACCAGTACGGCCTTTACAATGTTCTCAATTAGGCGTTTTGTATAAAAACATCCCGTGGCGAGGTCATTTTCATTTGTTGGTCTGTCGTCTTTCCAGGTACCACAGAGAGAGCTTGATTCTGCAGAATCCTGAGAAAATTGATCTACTCAATGCAGACCACTGTTCTAGACCCCTGCCGTTCTTCACTGAATCCCATTTAATTATTCTGAATGCAGATGGCATTTTTATAGACAGAGAATGGCATTCTGAGAAAATGCATTAGATGTCAGACAAACACTTTTCAGACGTTAAAAAAAATATATACTTCCATTTATATTGTATTCCCTCTGAGGTCTTATATTAAAGAAAGCTTTGCATCATCACACCTTTTTTGAAAAATTGACATAAATAAATGAAGAAAGTTTGTTTCAATGACATCAGTGCAGAGTATGACCAAAGCTTCGTTCACAAATATGGTGAGCCATTTATAAGTATGTGTACATGCATACATTGCAAATGTTACAAAATTTCCAATCATGCAATTAACAATTGTCTTGTAATCAATCTATAATACGACACAAACCAAATAGTGTAATGTACAACAAGAATTCTTTGAGACAATACAAAAGAATGATGTGGTGACTAAAATGTTGAACATAGCCTACAGTTTGACCTTTAAATCTGCTGAGATGACATTTACTGATATAATTATTATTCATAGTTTACATGCAATACTTTCATTATCAGACTCTTTTCCGCTCCTCCATTTACAGAAATCCATTTGCTTGATATATGGAAGTTGAACCTTTAACCTTTGAAACTCTCCAGACTGGCTTGAGGGATTTGTTTTGGGTCACATTTTCTGGGACAGTTGCCAGCTTCTGATGATTTTGGAGGTCAAAGACTGCAGTGTTCCCACAAGTCCTTATGTGTTCCTAATGCTTTCCAGTTATCCACAGCATGGGCAAATCCAACATTCACTGGATGATCAACATTGGCAATCCCCAAAGCAGAGGTCCAGAGAAATCCCATGATCCGCGCGTGATATTTTACGTAGAGCCTACTTCCTGTTCATCATATTGGTTTTTCATTAGAACTTCTAACTTCAAGGGTTTTTTCCGCCCCTAAACAAATTATGTCATCAATTTACTCACCTTAGAGTTGTTCCAAATCTGTTTAAATGTGTTTGTTTGTAATATTTGCTATTGTACTATGGTACTATGGTAGTCAATGGGGTCCAAGAACTGTTTGGTTACAAGCATTTGTCCAAATTTCTTTCTCTGGGTTCAACCAAACAAACAAATGTATACAGATTTTGAAATACTAGAGAGAGTGAGTAATTTATGACAGAGCTCCAATTTTTGGCTGAAGTAACCTTTTAATTTACTCATCGACCACAGGGGACACATTTATTCAACCTGGATATGCATTGAAGATTATCTGGCTGGTACGCCTTCTCTGAAACATCCAGAGAGACGTTTTTTTTGTGTAGTCACTATGAGTACCATGTTCTATGGACTAAATGTTGTTACATGTGGAGTATTACATGTAAATACAATATCATTAAAGTATTTTCAACTTTTCAGTCTCTTTTGGATTTGGCTAATAATTTTTGACTTAAAAATAATGTGATACTGTTTCTGCTGTTTTTTAATGTTACTTTATTAATCATTTGCAAAAAAAAGAAAGAAAGGGCCATGCATTTGCAACTGCATTACGTTTTTTAAATAAAATTGTAAATCAAGAGAGATTATATTTCCAAAGGAAATTCCATCAAATTTGTTTTCAAAACAATTGGTTCTCACCGTCCACCTGTTTTGTCAACTAATAGTTACGAGAAGGAATTAACACAGAAGCAGCTGATGCTTTCAATTTTTCGGTTCAGAATGTTCAAGATACATTTTAAAGAAAATTTGCTCTAAAGAAAGATTTGAATCTTCATAGCTGACGTATTTGAAGTGACAACCATACAACATCATGTAATAGTAAAGCATGTTGAATTATTAATGTACAGAATAATATATGTAACATGGGGGGAAGGAAAAAGCGCTTTGTGTGCCTGACCCAGTTTTTATTTCATTTTATTTTTGACTGAATTTGAATTAAACCTATTTTCTCTCCTCATTGAAGGACATTGTACACCTGACCCAACAGTCTATTATAAAGCAAACATTTTTTGTTATTATATAACACGATTAGAAGGTTTTCAATGGCTTTTTTACATAATATCTCATGTTCAGATATAATACAGTATTCTTCATAAAAATAAAGATGATACAGAAATTCCACATTTCAGGGATTTAAACTTGCCCCAATTATAGGCCTGCAAATAGAGTTTTTTGATCAAATAAGAAAACCTTTGTCCGCGCATATTGTTTTATCAACATGTTCTTTTAGCTCACATAACAGATGTTTGAATCAAATATTGATACGCTATTCAAAACGCAAAACCATAAATAGGATTATGAAATCTGCAACCTAAAAAGGACAAAAATAAAAAAATGTAGCAAGCACTTCACATAAATTTTTAATAATAGGTGAAACAAACCCACTTCCAGAGAAGCCCTTTAACCAACGCTTAAAATAGAAATATCATTGTGGTTCAGTAATTCCTTGTAAATTATTCCCATTGTTTACTCAAACAGGAAGTCAGACTTAAGGGAAATGCACTTTTCCTGCATCAGCTATTTAGCAGAATAGACTTAGGGTGGGTACATGACTGGCGCCCAAACACAGGCACCAGCACCCTGTCGCTATTACCCTCAGGTTATGCAGAACTGAGCCTGGTTAGTGCCAGGAAATTAGATCTTAGAGAAGAAAATGGTAAAGTGACAGTTCACCCAAAAAAGAAAATACTGTTGATAACCGAATAGCACTGGCCCCCATTCACCTCTATTGTATGGACACAAAATAAAAGCAAGTGCATGGGGGCAAGTTACCAACATTTTTCAAAATATCTCTATTCTGTTCTGCGGACGAAAAATGTAATCCCCTTATTTGCTCACATCAATCACAGCTCCTTAAAAATTAAGTTACTTTATGATTAAACAGCGTGTGGTCCGTACACTGGCACTATAAAGCTGTCAAAAGGGCTATATATTTGTTTTCTAAACCTATTATGACAATTCAGGACTTTTTTTCTCATGCAGCATTCTAAAATTCTTAAAACCTAATTATCAATGCAGTGTTTTTCCCAAAATGTTTTGTACTTCACGATTTTGCACATAATTTTTTTGCCCGAGAGCTCGCAAACAAAACAAAACATGTTTACATACAGACTGAATTGACATTAGACAGATAGCCGTAAGATGTAGTACAGCTGCCTGGTGCTGTAACACTCTGTCCTGATCGAGCACGTAAACAGAGCACAACATATTGGCCTCTAAATTAATGTAATAAAGTTCACAGTTGCTGGAGTAAAATGTCTTTTTTGCTGTTTACAAGTCAATACCAAAAACAGGAAAACACATCTGTAATCTGTAATGGCTGAGAGCTCCTTAATATTGCAATTTTTTCTACAAAACAGCAATGATATTAGAGCCAATTTAGCAATAACAGCAAGGACCACATTAATTTTATAGCATTAAGAAACTGTGTCTTGGCTTTTATTTTTATTCACACTAAAATGATTTTACTACACACGTCAGGAGACAAACCTTATAGTAGAGTTTTAAAACCTTACAATTATCAATGCTTATCAAAAGGGAAGATGAAAGCATTTATTTTCTGAGGGTTGAATATTTAAGTCATTTAATATTGCAAGGCCATTACAAATCATTAGAGATATTTTTTGTCTTGCTCAAGAAGGGCATTTGGAACAATAATAGCCAAACGAATTCATATATAAAATATAATGTGCACGGATTAAGTTCTATTGTCCTTGAAATATAATGACACTGTCCTCCACACATTTCCTGCACATTACTTCTGTATCTTTCCTTCCCCTACATCCTTGTTTCCTGACAATGCTTTTAAGACCCCTCCTCCTGAATGCCAGGCGAGTTCACGCAGCGAGAGTGCCGTGACATCAGCAGGGGTTGTAAAGCGTGTAGGCGGGCTTCCTCCTGTCTGCAAAGAAAAAGCCCCGCACTTCCTACATGCAACAAACGACCCTGTTTACCCAAGCATGTGGTTGAAATACAGTATATTTCCATGCGAAATATCAGCCTCATTGAAAAACCCTTTGCCCACCCAGCCCCCATTCCACATGGATGTGATTGTGTTTCAAAATTTTTGTCAAATGTTGACGTTAAACAATGTTAACAAAGTGCTTAAAACCAACAATATGAATAGGGATATAATGTTAAAAATAAAAAACTGCTCCGCATCAACTACTTTGTTTGAATGTTTTCTTTGTGGATACTACAGTTACCCTAAATCGTTTTTAATATCGAATCATTGAATTTTGATACTGTACTGTAGATGTGCAGATGTTACATTAAGGAGTTGTTTTTATCTTATCTGTCATATTGTGTAACGTTGCTCACTTTCTTTTACAGTAATGTAAAGCATGGAACACATAGATTACGCTGTAAACTCATTTTGTTACATATTTTTTGATACAGTATGTGGCTGTTTGATAGGCTATCAAATAAAAAAAAAAAACGATCATAAAGTAAATTCCACAATGTCAGGCAAAAACCAAACTGCATTTTAAATGATGTAAAAATTGATTACATTGGCATTCATTGTTGTAACACCTGGAGACAATTGGACGGAAGAAAAAAGTAAAGAGAGTGGTAATGGAAATGAATCATCGGAGAGTGAAGGCTGCTTGAGGGGCATAAAACCCCCCTCCCTTCACAGCTCGTGTTCTATTGGCTGAGCCAGGTGACGTTGTTTAGGGGAAACTGTATAAATAGCTGCAGCGCTGCTGACACTTATACAGAGGCAAAAGTGTCAGACAAAACTAAAAGACAAGAGACTTGTGGAGAATAGAGGGATATCTCTGGACCGTTAACATGTGCCGATCACTCGAACATCTGCCTCTCACCTGTCTGGAAAGGTATGTTTCACATTTCTGATAAATTACTTTTAACTTCTAAACTTTAGAGTCTTCAAAGGAGAAAAATTATGGATTAAGGAAAAATGCCTTGTTAAGGACAATATTGATGTCATGTAACTGAAGTGATTTTTCCCCAAATAAATAATGGTTGCTTTTGTTCCTTTCAGGGCAAAAGAGCTCAAAGCTCGCTTTGGAAGTTTTCTCCTAAAGCAAGAGCTGTACATGGGTCTTTCTCATAAAACCGACAAACTAACACTGGAAGACAGAGAAAAATGGAGCCAGTCTTTCCATTACCTCCTGGCTCACAAAGGTGAGTTGGTTTCAGAGGCAATGAATAGAAAAACGCTCTCTCTTGTCTAGGCTGTTGAATGTTTGACTTCAGGGTCGTCTAATGTTTTCTTAATGTTTCTGTTCAGAGGGACTGTGTGCATTCAGAGCGTTTCTGTCGTCTGAGTACAGTGAGGAAAATATCGCATTCTATCTGGCTTGTGAGGACTACAAGAACACAAAGCCTTGCTCCAAGCTGTGCTCCAAGGCCAAGAAAATTTACGAGGAGTTCATCTGCAATGACGCACCAAGAGAGGTAAATATCCAATGACATTGATTGAGAATCTTTAGATTATAGTACAAGAACATGAATATGAATTAAAAGAATGTCCCCTTCTGTTTTCAGGTTAATCTTGATCACGAAACAAAAACAATCACCTCGAAAAATTTAGAGAACCCCACCTTCACCTGCTTTAAGATAGCCCAGAGTAAAATTTACACCCTGATGGAAAAAGACTGCTACCCTCGTTTCCTCAAGTCAACTGTCTACCAGGAACTCATCGCACAACATGCGGGCCAAACCACTCATGGATGAAGTGCAGGTGAATCTAGAGACAGCCGCAATGGAATGTGTCAAAGACAAACACAGAGTTTGTGTGACATTACAGCTGGTGCGTGATCACAGCCTGTTTCCAGAGAAGTTCTTTTGAAACTCAATTAACAGACTGGAAGGAGGACTGAAGCACAGGCTTTGGAAATTTCTGAATAAATGTACTGTAGGGGAGCACACAGTATGATCAAGTTTGTACTGTAGCACTGGAGAAGAACTGTGAAACTTTTGCACTTTTTGTGTGTGTTTTGTATTGCCTCGTGAGTATTTATTGAAGAACTATAATGAATATACTGTTATTTATATTAAATAAACAAATGTGGTTATTTATTGAATATTCTTGTGAAACCAAAAGGATTTAAATAATCCTTAAATAAACTTTTACATTAAAATATTTATGTCCAGCAATGCATCTTTTTCAATAGTAGGCTAATCATTACAAAATCTTGTTTATTGATATTGAAGAGATTATTTTATTTTATTGTGGCTAAAGGGAAACATTGTGCTTTTCAAACACGTAAGAGCTGTTCCCCCTCTGCCCACACACACCACACTTACACCCTCGCATGAGGTTAACAGAGGCTCTTAGTCACTTCGTAAACACAAAGCCTGTCACCTTAAAAACCTTTTAAATCTACATTTTACGCATCTACAGAAATGCGCAATTAATGCCAAGAAGACCATTCAGGTTTTCCAGAGGACAAAGCTTGCCAGAGGTGTTTTTCCAGGAAAGCTCTTGGAGGCTGGTCTCCATGACAACCATGTGGTACACTCATCTCACCCACTCCACGCCTCTGCAGTAGCTTGATTATTTCTTGTAGTGATGGCAAGCATTTTTACTTATGCTCCTTTTGTTCTTGTATCTTTCGTTTTTTTGTTCTTTAAACAATGTTTTTAAATAGCTACATGTGATGTAGACCACAGTTCTGTAAAGGTCCTTGAAGGTGTCAATCACAAAAAAACATACACTCTAAAAAAGCTTAACCCAGAGTTGGGTCAAAGAGATAATACTTGTTTGTTTCAACCAAAAATACTGGGTCGTTTTAACCCATGGTTGGGGCAAATATAAAAGGTAGTCTGCACACTGATGTAAATTTGTTCCTGATAAAGACCTAACGGTCATAACATTTTGTTTAAATTAGCATTTTTCATCAGGCTCCTACTTTTACTTTCAGCAACACCAAATATTTTAGACCGAACAGATTAAAGTGTTTAGCGGATTTTGAAGTGAAATGTTTAAGTAACGTATAGATGCTATGTGTGGAGAGCATTCACTCAGCATCACAATCTCATTCTTGACGGAGACTTTTAGAGGGTTTTGCCTCTGAACTGTTCATTTAGGATTCATTGCTAAAATATGGTGTTGCTGTACAATGTAACTATGGTTTCTATAAAATAGACGGCACACATTTCTAGACGATGAGTCCACACTAAATGTTTCCTGGGCATCTCTCTTACAATGACTGGACATTTCCTTCTTGTTCTAAACTTGACCAAGTATGCGATGAGCTATTTTAGCAGTCATATTATGTGTTGATGAAATAACCAACAATGACGTCAGACTGACTTCTCTATTTGCTGTAAATACTGCCACCTTCATTCACTGCTGATGATTAAAGCGGCATATCCTCCACTCACCTCTCGGCATATGTTAATCATTCCTCACCTCTATTTATGGAGGATGATGTTGTGCATCCAGACACAACAGAGGAACAATAGAAAGGGAACAGAATTCTGAGAAATTAGCTGATGTGTTTTCTTTCCACCCTTATTGTAAGTAGCGTTTATTCCCGAACACATTTTGAGATTAAAACCAGGAAGTTTTTTTAGCTAGTGTCTAAACTATCTTATGGTTGCTAATCACATCTGTATGTTGCTTTGAAATTAAAATGAATAAATATAATTCAATTTATTTTCAAATGTAAGCCTCTAGTGGGTGTTTTGGAAGGATTGAAGATGAAACAATTACAGCTAATTGGCTTCATTTAGGTGCTTTTACAAAATTTCTAGAGACCACATGTGTTTGTCTCCACATTTTCCTTTCTCCATTATCACTTATTTGGGCTCAAAATGAGGCAGTTGTTGAGATGAAAGTGGCATGAATCAGATCTAAGGTCAAATTCATAGCAAATGTAGAATACAAAGTTTTTGGGCTCCTGAAGGTAAAAAGATAAATGTCAACAGGCACTGTGCGTTCTAGGCACCGCAAACATTAGCTGTGTTATTGTGTGCACGTATTTATAGTCACATCGCAACCAAGTTCAGTAAGATGACGCAAATCTCTCAACACCTCAAGTGTTAGACCCTGAGCCAAAAGAGCACAAAAAGAACATTATGGCCTTACTTGTCTCTATAAATGGTGACAGCCACGACAAAGCCACATGACATATCACACCAGCAACAAGAAGGATGTTAGTCATGGTAGGCAACAGAACATCTTTTGCACCACAAGTGTAATTGATAGTCACACAAGGATCTGGGAAAAACATGGATTTTTTTTCATAAAACTATGATTTACAGGGAGTTCATGCATGAAGTGTAGACCCTTTGCTGTACTTTCTGTTCACTTAGGACTTCAACACAGCATTAAATTGGCAATCATTGAATTTGTTGATGTAACAATTGTAGACTTGATTGTGTGCAGCATTAAAACATATTTCATTGTTGGCTTGATATGTGGGTTTTGGTGGTAAAAGGGTGCAATATCATGGCATCCACTGTCATGGTCTTGCTGCCCAATCTGGTCTCAAGGCAGCTTGTGGCATAGGCACGAAATTTGGAATCTATTAATTCATGTTCACGGACACAAATTTCTCAAAAAAAATGTGTCTCTAAGCACAACTTTAGTTTTCGTGTCCCTCAGCATGACTTTTAATACACAGATGGTGTACATTTATATATTTATAATCTGGAATCAAAAGAAGGCATACATAATTTAGGGTTGGGGTGAGGTCACCCCAAACCCTAAAATCACACCCGCAAAGGCTAATTTAGCTAAAACATGAGTTTCACAGGTTGCAAAGCTATCATAAATGGTTACTCTATACCCCACCCCTAAACCCAACATCACAAACCTAACGGGGCAAAGTCAGATCAATACAAGACATACGAATAAGATCTTAGGAAAAAGGGATTTAACCCACCTTGTAAAATAGGCATGAATTCCCATCCGATTGTGTCGATATATATTTACATATGAAAGATACGGCGTATTAAAATACGTTAGGGTGGAAGTCATGCTTGGTGACACGAAAAAAGATTTTTCAAAGATTTATTGCCACAGCTCTGCAATACTGCAGACTTCCATGTGGTATACTTTGCTAGCGATCTCTTTTACTCCTGCTGTACGCCTACTCTCACAGGTCCTGCCTTTGGTTGATTACATGTTTAATTTAACAGATTTAAAACAGACATACAGTTGTGTTCAAAATTATTCAACCCCCACTGAAATTGATTGTTTTGGTCGGTTTGACATTGATTATGATCATTCAGTCATCCTGCTTACAATTAAATCAAAGAGGCACATGTAGGTCAGACAAATATAACATAACATTTATAATGAAATAACCACAAATGTCTTTTCTGAGCTCACATCATTATCAGTTTTATTCAACCCCCAAGTGACATTCAATCTTAGTACTTAGTAAAACATCCTTTTGCAGTTATAACAGCTTTTAAAAGTGAAGCATAGCTTGACACAAGTGTCTTGCAGCGATCTACGGGTATCTTCGCCCATTCATCATGGGCAAAAGCCTCCAGTTCAGTCACATTCTTAGGCTTGCGCACTGCAACTGCTTTCTTTAAGTCCCACCAGAGGTTCTCAATTGGATTTAAGTCTGGTGACTGCGATGGCCACTTCAAAATGTTCCAGCCTTTAATCTGCAACCATGCTCTAGTGGACTTGGAGGTATGCTTGGGATCATTGTCCTGTTGAAAGGTCCAACGTCTTCCAAGCCTCAGGTTTGTGACGGACTGCATCACATTGTCATCCAATATCTCCTGGTACTGAAGAGAATTCATGTACCTTGCACACGCTGAAGCTTCCCAGTACCTGCAGAAGCAAAACAGCCCCAAAGCATGATTGCCCCCCCGCCATGCTTCACAGTAGGCAAGGTGTTCTTTTCTTGTTCTTCCTCCTCCAAACATAGCGTTGATCCATGGGCCCAAACAGTTCTAATTTTGTTTCATCAGTCCACAGAACACTATCCCAAAACTTCTGTGGTTTGTCCACATGACTTTTGGCATACTGCAGTCGACTCTTCTTATTCTTTGGGGACAGCAAGGGGGTGCGCCTGGGAGTTCTGGCATGGAGGCCTTTATTACGCAGGGTGCGCCGTATTTTCTGAGCAGAAACTTCAGTACCCACATCTGACAAATCTTTTTTCAGTTCCTCAGCAGTCACACGGGGACTTTTCTCAACTCTACACTTCAGGTAGCGCACAGCATGCAGTCGAAGTCAGCATCTTCTTTCTGCCACGACCAGGTAGCGTTTCAACAGTGCCCTTTGCCTTGAATTTGCGAATGATGCTTCCTATGGTGTCTCTTGGTATGTTTAACATCTTTGCAATCTTCTTATAGCCATTGCCCTTCCTGTGAAGAGTAATCACCTGTTCTCTTGTCTTCCTGGACCATTCTCTTGACCTCACCATGTTTGTAACCACACCAGTAAATGTCTAGAAGGAGCTGAGTATCACAGTCATTTTAAAGCTGCCTAATTGGTGCTTATTACGCTTTATTGCTGCTCCCTGATATCCACAGGTGTTTTCAATACCTGATTGAAAACACTTCATTGAACCTCTGTTCTTCAGAGTGGTAGTCTTTAAGGGGTTGAATAATTATGTCAATGAAGAATTCACAAAAGAAACATTTACTACTGTATTACAAAACTAATTGATGTCATTTTAGTTGCATATGGTTCTTTAAGAAGTCCTTGTAGGATTTCATTCTGAATACAATTACAAATGTACACTAAATTCCCTAAAACCATTTACAGCATTGGTGGTTGAATAATTTTGAACACAACTGTAACTTTTGTAAATTGTCATTTGTTACATTGATTATTGCAGTTACCTATAATTTAAATATAATTATTTTCTAGCTAAATGTAACATCCATAAGTTTAAATTTTGAGAAGACAAGTCAAAGGCAGAAATACTACAATAGCCTAAAAATTTCAACAATGGTTAATAAATAAGAAAGCTGTAAAATGTATTTATACTTTTTATGTCTATTTTGTTTTTCTTTTTTATGTCATGTTTATGGCCCTCCTTGACTGTATTTATACTTTAAAAAAAAATGCAAAAAAATAATGATAGGCCTCTTTCACAAGATTCGGAATCTACGTCACCACAAGGTAAAGCAAAATCCCATTACAATAGAAAGTTCTTGTGTTATTTAAAGCTACTTACGTTTATCTGTAATGTCTTTTTTTCCCACTTTGATAAATATTAATTATGAAAATTCATATCTGTGCGTTTATCTATTTTGTGCACTCAGACTGCAAATATTCATCAAGTGTTTTGAGTTTATACACCCTTGGTGTAATTCAAACGAAATCGCGTGTTTTATAAGACTTTGATTTAATTTCTTTAAAGTACAGATGTTTCTAATATGATTAGAATTATTTTTGCGTTATTTACTGCCGGATTATTCAGTCTTACATTTAAACAAAGCCTGCTCTCTTTGTCACTTTAAACAGACAAATAAGCTCTTTGACATACCTCACATCTTCACGTTTGTATATTTCACTGGTTTACACTCTATCTGCAATTACCTGTATTTCTTTTTTTTTATATCCCTGCTTGTAAAAGTTGTATTTTACAAATACTGTATAGCCTATAATCAGTATTTAAATGTATGTTTTATAGCTATATAATATTATTCTGTGTAGTGTTATTTGTATGCACCATGGGTCTGAGCGTAATACAATGTACTGTACATGTGGCAGAATTGACAATAAAGCAGAATTTGACTTGACTTTGACACCATATCAAACATCTGGAACATCCTCAGCTCCGCTCTGTCCGAAAACCTTTTTTTTTTGGAGCATTGCTGCCACCTAGTGTTAGCCTGAACTTGAATCCCCTCACTCGCTATGTTATTCGTATCGAAAAATGAATAAACATGTTTTTTTTTGTACATGTTTGCAGTCTATAAACATAAATTCTGTTTAAGGTATAAACTACTGCACAGCAGTATTTTATGAGACCATCAGCGTAAATGTTTAACCTGTGTCCCATCATACTGAAAACAATAGCAGAAATAAAAACATTGACAGCATCTTCGCCTGAATTTCATATTTTAACAGCTGTCCAGGTCAAATTTAGAATACAGGCTGTAATACAAACTGAGATTTCGGTATCGCAGTCGTCTGGTACTGTAATAATTGTGTGATTAAACTATATATTGTTAGAGACATGAAATGTATGGCTAAAAATGACATCAGCCACATGCATGATACAAGCACTGCGTTGCCCTTTTTAACCACGAGATGTCAGCATTTCACGAGTAGTTCACTTCAACTGACAGAGAGGATTTGCACAATCCAGATCCTATAGCCTACTATGTTTAAGGTTCCCAATACATATGACTGATGTCATCAGTGCGTGGAAACCTTCCTTCTGTATAGCAAACGTTCATTAATTGTTATAAATTTGCTCAAATGTTGCTTGATAATCTTCGAATGGCCACGGCTCGTCTCACGAATATCAATAGGCAAGCCTTCGCCATAGCAGGACGTGTGCATACAAAATGAGGATCGTCTGCACCAATAGAGACAGGTGGATTATTTATCATCATGCAGGACTGATGCTGTTGCTGGAAATCCAGACTTTGCATACTAACAGGCAGCTGCGCATCGGTGCCGACGGACCTTTCTGAGCTATGATAAAGATATTGAGATCATTTGATACTATAAACGATGCATAAATCCCTGATGAAGGAAAATCACTGCGGTCATCTCTTTATTGAAACCTTCGGAAAGCTGTGCGATCAGGAGGCATAAGCATGTTTTTTTAGTAAATAAAGAAGCCGATTTGCGTTAATATAACAATGCTTGAGAAGAGTAAATATAATTTAGTGGACGACTCGATAGAACCGAGGATACCTGCAGATAATGAAGGACAGTTTCATTACGGGCTCTCATTTGAGGTTAAGGTGCGTACTAATAAATCACAACATTTGTAAGAGGCTCACACGTTGTGCACATGATGTCACATTGTGTATTGGCTAATAAATAGCCCCAAGATGTCATGATTTTGTGACTCGTTTTATTATAACGAATTGTGTTGTTTTATCATTTATTTGATTTATATTAGGTGTAACGCGCACACTATAATTTAAAGTATCATCAACATACATGTCCGTGGACCGCACCTGTTGCATGAATGCAATTTTTCTTGACTTTTTCTTGAACTTTTTTTATTTGATCATATGTTACTTTTTCTGTTATCCTCTGCTGCAGTTCATCGGAAGTCTTGATATCGTTCGACCTAAAAGCAGGATAGAAATCCTGGCAGCCATGAGACAAATACGGGTAAGACTTGCGGAGTTTGAAGCAGTTCCAGCAAGATGACCTTCTAAAGGATTCACCGTTAAAGACGTTTTGAAAACTGTATGAAACATATCTTATGCAGAATTATCTCCTTTTTGAAGTTTTAGTCCATGAACTAGTATATTCAAGAATTAGTATATTTCTGTTTTTCTTTCATTGCAAAAACTGGATAATTAGTGTTATTGTAGCTCCTTAAAAGCTTTAGTAGATATTCAAATCAATATTGTGCATTCAGGAGGCTAAAGGTCATTTCTCGTGTTTTTCTCAGCAAGAACTGTGTTTAGTAGCTAGTGAGATGTTTAGAGTGAACCTTGTGACACTTGTTTCAAAGGCAAATTGACAGCATGACACGTTGAATTGTTACAAACGAATGCAGTTACACTGCAAAGTGAATTTGCTGCTTTAATCCAACATATTTTTAAGAATCTTGCCAATAGTGGTAGATTTCACACTCATATTTGGCACACAGCACAATTTCGTAATAGCAACAGGAACTGACTAAACCTCTGTAAGAATTCAAGTAGCCTTACTATTGTGCAGGAGGGCCAGTAAAGTTGGTGCCAGACTGTCTGTGACTGAGTGAATTTATTTATACCCAAATTCTATACCCATAATTTCTCTTCAAACAGTGACTCGCGTTCAGACATAATTTCAAATGTTTTGAGAGCGAAAGGCTTAAATGAAGTTTGCCCTTTGTAAGCCAATATTACTTTATATATGTTTTTAGAGTTCAAATGAAATATAATCTGGTTAATGGACCATAAAACATATTGTTGATAATATTGTTCTGTTGACAATTAAAATTTCAGAAAAGCTTTGGTAGCCAAGCGGTAAAAGTCTTTTTTTCCACACAATATGGACCTCTTCATTGATTTTCATAGAGTTCCTGTGTGGCTGTATTTATGTAATGATATTGCAGCAGTGTGTTGGCAGCAGCAGGGTTTGGCTAAAATTACTTTGCTTCATTACAAAAAGTGTCTCTTCAGTGATAGATTTACCACTTATATTTTATAGCTCTTTTCTAGACGTTACCCTCTATTTCCATATTTTTTTGGTTAGATCTGAAAACAGTATAGAAGAAACACAGTTTAGCTCAATCTGCAATAATAGATAGGTAGCATTAATCATAGCTTCAGATGAAAGTGATTTAGCAGGTTTTTCAGCTGCACTTGAGTATGCCTGGTGCATCGCCTCTAATCCCACCCCTGTGGATTTCCTGTTTATTTCCTTGTCTTTGATTGCTCCTCTGGGCCCGGGATCTGAGAGAGCTAGCGAGTCCTCCTAAAGCATCATCTTTTTTTGAGGATGATATGTGATCATATAAACTATGAATTTGAGATGTTGAGAATTTTTTGATTTGAGATATGTGGTCAAATACACACATATTTATATATATATATATATATATATATATAAATATAATATACCTTTAGTGCCTTTTTTTAGTTATTTAATTCATGGATCACTTATAGATTTCCCCCAAACCAGATCTTAAAGTTATAGTTCACCCAAAAATGAATGGTATGTCATCATTCACTCACCCTCTTGTCATTTCAAACCTTTATGACTTGCTTTCTACTTCAGAACACACAAGAACATTTTTTTTTCTGTTTTGTCTGTATTTGTACAGTTTCAGTGATAGAGAGGACAGGAAGAGAAGTGGGAGAGACAAGGGGGGGTTTCGGGAAAGGACCACGATACAGGAATCGAAATCGGGTCACCCGATGCGCAACCGCGCCACATGTCCGAGCAATGCCAACTAGGCTATCGGCTCCGAAAAAAGAAGATATTTTGAAGAAAGTTGGTAACCGAACAGCACTGGACCCCAAATTTCTGTTGTATGGACACAAAAACAATGCAATTGAATGGGGTCGAGTTAACAACATTCTTCAAAATATCTTCTTTTGTGTTTTGCGGAAGAAAGAAAGTCATACAGGTTTGAATGACAAGTGGTTGACTAAATGATGACAGAATTTTCATTTTTGAGTGAACTATCCCTTTAACCAAGATATTCTGTTCAGTAAAGCAGTCGACCAATATTCTGTGTGAATTTGATTGTTTTTTATTTGTTTACATATTATTTGCAGTATGAGTTCAAAGTTAAGAATATCAAGAAGAAAAAGGTCAACCTCATGGTGTCAGTGGATGGTGTCAGAGTGCTTTTGCGGAGAAAGAAAAAGGTAGGACTTTCTGATTTCAAAGCGCCTGCAAGATTTTATATAACTCTACAGTAACATGTTTTAATTATATTTTTGGACATAATATTTCACTTAGAAATATGGATACAGTTGGGATGACAGCCAAATTACACTGGCTCAGGACCCCATTTTCAGGTAATGACATGTTATTTAAACCAGTTGCTGTTGTACATGGAGAGTTCTGGAGGAATAATTTTGCTCATGACTAGAGTGATGTGGTCTCCTGGGGTGCGATGACCTTTATCGATGTGCAGGCAGGCACACATCAAATCAAAATCACTTGCTTCTGTACGCTGGAACAGTATGTGTGATGTCTTCAAAATCCCATAGCAACAAATAGTCTGCTGTTCATAATGTTTAGTGGTAATATCATTAGTGTTGATCAGGAGACTTTTATTGTATTTAAAAAAAGGATAGACTGCAATTATAAAAGGAATGTGGATGCATAATATTATGTGCACCAAAAACATTTATTGTTAGGGATATTGTTTTAGTATAAAATGTACAACCTCACAGTGCTTTTTAATCATCTTTTGAGCCCATGCAATTCTTTCTGTACTAAACAAAGTGATTGCCTGAGCAAGTTGGCCATGTTGTTACCATGGCAATGAAACAGTTTCGCGGGCTATCATTGTTGCCATTTTTCTTTTCAGAATATTCTATGTCTCACACGACTCACAGGACCTGAAGATATTTAGTTATATAGCAAGAGACAAAAAAAGCAACGTGTTCCGCTGCCATGTCTTCAAATCAAAGAAAAAGGTAAACAAATGACAATCATCAGTTATGAATACTATAGAACAGTAAAGATGTATAATAGAATGAAAGAGTATGAATAAATAAAAGTATTATAGTATGTGAAGTATATCTAAGTTCTATATGTTAAAACATGATGAGTTATTATAAGAGGTAATTTAATAGTGAGTTCTGTTAAATAAAAAACACAGTTAAGTCTAAACACTCAGTATTTGACAGTAGTCATTTTGCTGTTTATTTACATATTTATTTTTTGTTTATTTATGGAAATATGGTTATCTATTCTGTAAGTCACTTTCTAGTAAAGGAATTTGGTAGGTTTGAACTAGTCATTATGATTCAATTTGGTATGAATTCTGTTTGTAGCATCAAGGACGGTCTGAAATTAACTAATACATCACATTGACAGAACTGATATAATGTGGAATTGACTCATGATTGTAATGTTCTCTTTTTCTTTCTCTGTCAATCTCTTTTATTTGCTTCTCTCTCTCTCTCTCTGTCTCTCTCTCTCGCTCTCTGATGTGAATGAATTCCTCTGTTGCAGCAAAGTTAAGACAGTATTTATATTTTTAATTAATGTCGGATAAGGTTTGCTGTCTTTGTCTTAGAGCCAAGCCATGAAGATAGTGCGAACGGTGGGCCAGGCATTTGAAGTATGTCATAAACAAAGTCTAGACAATGCTGACGGTGAGAGACACAGATTGACCTTAGCTCACTTTTCATTTCATCAGAAATTAAGCTTGTTTCTTGAATTTTACAAATTTGTTTTTTTCTATGATTTTTTATGAGCCATGGGGGACTATTATCTTATTAAAGGGAAACTTCAGCCACGAAATACAATTTCTCCATGTTTTAAAGGCAGTTAGACAATGACGTTGATAGCGCTGTCAATATGGATATTTCTCTTAAACAAACGGGTCGATTCGCTTCAGATGACCTTTGTTAAGACCACAGAGCTGTGTCGAGCAGTTTTATGGTCGATGGATGCTCTTTTTGGAGCTTAAAAAATTTGCCTCCCATTCTTCCGCTTCAAAATAAAATGATACTTGGTATTATAACTTCGACTGCATTATTCTTCAAGAAGAAAGTCATATTCAGTCCAGATGACTTGAAGGTGAGTAAACATGTGGAAATTTTGTTTCTTGCGGAAGTATCCCTTTAAAATCTCCCTAACACAGTTGCACAACATATCTATTTAATGTATATGTTTGTACAGTAGTTATGTGCATAAAATATGTCATATGAGGTTATCGTTCTTGACATATAATATGTATACTGTATATGGATCTATCAAAAATCTTTATGTGTTTAGTCGTGTTTATTTACATAGCACTTTTCTAGTGTTGGAATCTTTGGTAAAATAATAACAGAAAAGAAGAAAAGTATTAAATGTACAGAACGCATACAGAGATGAATACAATACAATACATGGCATCACTGCAAAAATATTTGGTAACACTTTCCTTGAAGAATGTATGTATAATGCTTTATAAAGAGTTAGTACAGTGTAAAATGCATTATAATTCTTCAAAATGTGTGTTGTAATGCATTTTGTAGTTGTAAAGAAGATTAACAAATATAAAATGTGTGGTGTAACAGTGAATTGCTTAGTGTTACAATGATTTAACTTTAATAACAATTATTAACAAGTCATTACAATGCATTAAAAGATGCATTACAATGGTTCAAAACTACTTTTATAATGCATTATACATACATCCTTCAAGAAAAGTGTTACCAAATATTTTGAGTCTACAGCATATATAGTCATGGAATAAGATAGTTGGCAGGTGTTGACTTTAAAGTGATGTTTTCAGTTTGTGTCTGATGTGTGACACTGACATTCAGTGAATGTCCTTTGGCAGCATGGCTGGTAAAAGGAGAAGAGGAGAGAAGCAAAGAAGAGCCGTCGGCTTCCAGCAGCAGCTCTGAGAACTCTATTTGCCTGGAGACAAATGAAAAGGTAAAGTCCTCTTCCTGATATTTAAACATAAAGCTTAGCGAGCACACACTCAGACTGTAGAATTGTCTTATAGACTTCCACATTAGATTTATTGCAGGTTAAGTCAGTAAAATATTTATGATTCAATTCTAATTTAGAAAACAAATTAATGAGTATACTGAGATTCAGATATAACATAAGTTCTACACTAAAAAAGGATGCTACTCCCTCTCTGTTATTTATAGATGTTACAGTTTTACTTATCCCACATGGTTTTATAGGTCAGAAAATGGACCATGATCAAAAGTAGCGTTTAAAGATGTGTAATTTTCAACTAATTGTTTTTAAATATTGCTTTATAATTTTCAACTATATGTTTACATTTATAATACTTACCGTATTCTGCCAGCTATGATATGACTTAATAAATAATGAAGTACATTCAAGAAGACTATTTAAAATGCTTAAAGAGCTTTTCCTTGCCTTTAATGTATAAGTTATAAAGGCTGTATATGTTGATACATATTAGATCACTGGGGGTTTGTGTTATCAGAGAAGATAGAGTTTTAATGTATTTCTGATTATGTACCTTAAGGTACTTTAATATGGGTGGGTTAAGTGTATAACTGATATATTATTCCCTCGCATTTGGAAAGTATATATGCAAACATACAGCCAGTGTGTTAACTTCTTTAGAGGTCCTTTGGGTTTGACAGTTGGCAAATTTTGATTGTAAATCAATCCAGTTTGTGAACAAGTTGTGTTTGTCGCTTTCCTGTAGCTGAGTGGTAACTTTACTACTCAATCAAAACTGACCTTGCTTACTTTCTAAATACACTATCCTGATCTTAAATTGATAGTTCAACATAAATGAAAATTCTGCCATCATTTACTCACTCTCTTGTCATTTCAAACCTTCATGACTTTCTTTCTTCTGCAGAACACAAAATAAGATATTTTGAAGAAAGTCGGATACCAAACAGCACTGGCCCCCATTCACTTCTGTTTTTTGGACACAAAACCAATGCAAGTGAATGGGGGCCAGTTTAGCTAATGCCATCCCGCAAAACGCCAAGGCTAACTCGCTAAAAAGGCAACCCTTTATTCGGGAGGGGGAAAAACCGTGGGGCAACCACATAACCCCAGATTCAGGTCTGCTGAAAGCCAGGGATTGGGAAATGCGAGTTGATTTAAACCACAGACTTACTTAACCCTTAGAAATCACATTGACCAACCTTTGGCCGGACATGGTTCTGTCGTCCAGCTCCAGTAGGATAGTCCTCATAGTTGAGTTTACTGTACCTTAGAAGGAGGCCCTTAACGAAGCATTTGAAGGAAAAAATCTCCGGTATGCCAACTTGGCAGCGGAGGCTGAAGATCGGGGAAGGACAACGAAAGTGTTCCCGGTGAAAGTGGGATGCAGGGGCTCTGTTTATTCCACTACAAGGCTGCTTAAGAATGTGGGGATCAGAGGACCGGCCGAATGGAATGTAGTCAAAGAACTTGCCACTGTCGCTGAGAGAAGCAGCCACTGGCTGTGGTTGAAATGGAAGGACGCAATATGGGCTGCCAAGCGACCATGTAATAAAATCGTGTTATATGTTGTATTGTTATGCCATATGTGACCGGGGGCACTGAGCTTGCATTAACAGAGCCAGTTGGGCTATAACAGCCTTAACCAACGGGTTGGCGCGTACGGTTGTGTTGATTTTGGTAATGTGTTGTAATGGAATGCCACATGGGACCGGGGCATTTTGCTCACATTAACGGTTTGGGTAGTCGTGGTCTAGAGAGTTAGACTTGTGACCAGAAGGTTGCTGGTTTGATTCTCAGGGTCGGCGGGTAACGACTGTGGTGCCTTTGAGCTGCCGTGACAGCTGCCCACTGGTTCTGCCCTTCTGACCTTGTAACAATGCAACACACACCCAGGTCTGATCAACTTGCGGTGGGCCTCCCTTGGCTGAGGGTGTCTTGTGATAAAGGGCCGAAGCACCCAATGAGGCACACGTGCACAACTGGCGATGTTTCTTATTGACGGGAACCATTCAAAGGGCATTATAAGCAGCACCTCAACAAAAGGCTGGAGAATGTGATAAAATTGTGGCACACAACTCATGAGACGTCTCTCTGATAATGACAAGGGAAGGTAAGTATGCTATGTATTACTATAATAATTTATCCCCCAAACACAGAGGATGTCTACACGATGAACCAGTGGATCCTCAGACCTTTCTTCTCTTCATATTCTTGACTGCTTCCCCGTGTATAAGGCGTGGGAAATGTCCTATTGTGCAATTCAACTGTGCTGAAATAGTGGGATTATAACAACTAGTCCTTTTAAGCGAATCTCCTCTTGTGTTGCGAAGAAAGAAAATGAAAAGAGACTGAGTAAATGAATGTTTTTATCACTTTAATGTGCACAAGTAGTTAGAAATTATTGCAAATGCTATTTTATGTTTACTGAGTATATTGATTGTTGACGAATACTTGTTTAAAGGAAGTAAACAGCACGAATCTCCACACAGGTGTGTGAAGACCCAATTCTGGGGATGGAGACTCTCTCTCATCCCCTGATGGTGAACCTTCAGGTTCAGCTTCTCCAGAGACAGTTACAACAGCAGGAACAGAGGAGCCAGGCCGCCTCCGCACAGGTGAGAAAAGGGCAGTCTCCGAAGAGACGCAACTAACCAGTTTCTGATGAGGCCAGGTATAGAGCAAAAAGGACAAGCTCTGTTTTCAGAGCAGCCTCGATATTTAACTTCATGAGGGGGCATGCCCACCTGATTTTGAATCGACCAGTCAGAGTTGAGCAGGAAGAGGTTTCTTTGTCCACTCAACAGCTAATTTGCATCTTAATGACCTCCTAGCAACTTCACAAAATACCAGTCCAAATTATAACATAATGAGTATAAAAGTGTCCTATGGTCACACAATATACACTCACCTAAAGGACTATTAGGAATACCTGTTCAATTCTTCATTAATGCAATTATGGTGGTGGTGTAATGGTTTGGGGGATGTTTTCTTGGCACACTTTAGGCCCCTTAGTGCCAATTGGGCATCGTTTAAATGCAATGGCCTACCTGAGCATTGTTTGATGTCCATCCCTTTATGACCACCATGTACCCATCCTCTGACCATGTCACAAAGCTCGAATCATTTCAAATTAGTTTCTTGAACATGACAATGAGTTCACTGTACTAAAATGGCCCCCACAGTCACCAGATCTCAACCCAATAGAGCATCTTTGGGATGTGGTGGAACGGGAGCTTCGTGCATCCCACAAATCTCCATCAACTGCAAGATGGTATCCTATCAATATGGGCCAACATTTCTAAAGAATGCTTTCAGCACATTGTTGAATCAATGCCACGTAGAATTAAGGCAGTTCTGAAAGCGAAAGGGGGTCAAACACAGTATTAGTATGGTTTTCTTAATACTCCTTTAGGTGAGTGTATGTAAACAATTAGAAATTGTAAAGACAAACATTAAGATATCAAATATGTTAGGTTTGAATTGTATTAAGTCATGATTCATTTGGATCTACGAAAACAAACAAGGCCTGAATTAAACGTGCCTATTTCGAAGTTACAGATTATTTTAAATGGCAAGAGCGCCAACATATAACCTAGATATTTAGATATATTTACAGAAAAGGACAGTTTAGTCACATAAGTTCCTATGTTAAGTTCCAGGTGAGACAAAACAGAGAGACTTTTCACCTCTGCTTGGAAGCTAAGGAGTTGTAAATATCGTTACACAACATATCAAGAAACCAGGACAAAAGGGAGTGGGCGGGGTTTATGGCTTTTCTCTCAGTGATCCAGGCACTACACTGCCACCTTGTTTAGTGACACATTCAGAGATGTATTATGGTTGTTGGTGTTGTTCAGGTCAGTCTGCTTCAGCAGCAGCTGTCGGGGGAGACCAGCGCCAGGACAGAGGCTCAGACCAGAGTCCAGCAGCTTCTTCAGCAGAACACTGAACTCCTGCAGCATCTCTCTCTGCTGGTCAAACACGTTCAGGAGCTGGAGTTACGCACTCAATCACATAAACGGTCACCCTGTGAGTCACTCTCGCTCACCTCAGTACTTATTTGAGGGCAGGAATCTTTACGTGGCTCACAATTACTTTTAAGTGGCTTTTACTTTATCATTTATCAACAAAAAAAATTCTCTCGGCAGTTTTTATATTTGTAATGTTTTGCTTTAAATGCTTTTTAATATGCAGATACGCATAAATAATGAATACAGAATAAATAAAAATGGATACAGAATAATTATGAATAAGAAATTAATCTATTTAATTTCTTCTCTATTTTCTGTTTTAATTTATTTTATTATGTGGCTGTCAATTAGATTAATTCAATTTAGATAATAAATGTTTGGGTTGCATGTATATTTATTTTGGATGTATATAAATACACAAACATGTATATATTTAGGAAATATATGTAATATGTATTCATACATAATATTTATTACATTTAAATATAAATTGATATATATTTTTATGTAAATATTTGCTATACATGTATCCATGTGCAGTTACAGTATATTCATGTAAAATATACATGGCAAACACATATATTTTATACAAACACAAACCTTTTATTTTAAAGTGAATTCATCCAAATAAATCGATTTGACAATGTAAGAGGAGTATTGCAGTAATGACACAAAGTAATCACATCTAAAACACATCTGGATGATTTTGCTATTAATTATGCCATTTTGTGTAATTCCCCCCTAAAGTGGGATCCCAGGATAGCCTCCTGGAAATTGCCCTGCGTGCCAACATGCCAGCCTTCAGTCCCAACCCTCCACCACCCCCTAGCGGGGCCTTTAATCTCTCGGCCAGACAGATTGGGCTGGACGGTTTTTGTTTCTTCACAGAACCTTCAGACAAGGAGAAGAAAACGGAGCAGGACAGGGACTCTGGACAGGGTCATGATGAAGAACAGTCGGGCGATTGCTCTCCTCCAGGGATTCAGTTTCTGAGCGCAATGGAGACACCTGGATTCAGAGAGTCTGGAATCGCATCTGGATATGAGTCCAATACAGATGAAAGTGATGATCGTGACAGCTGTGGACAGTAATTGTGTATCTGATTGTGTAAAGTCCCTCCTGAAAGGACGATCTTACACCATCATGGTTTAGGGCTGATTCACATTGAAGGTTAGCTTAGCTATGTCATTCACCAGCAAAACGTATAGTCGCTGGAGAAGCTTAATGACCATGCTTGCTGCTTGAAAAAGTTAAAGACATAATTCACCAAAAAAAAATGTCATAGTTATTTTTATTATTATTCATCATCATGATGTGCAAAATCTCTTTCTTTTGTGAAACCCAAAAGAAGATGTTTTGAAAAATGTCTTTGTGATTTTGTGTCCATACAATGGAAGTCAATGGCAGCCGATGTTGTTTGATTACCAACATTCTTCAAAATATGTTATTTTATGCTCTGCAACAAAAAGTCAGAAAAGTAATTTGGAATGACATGAGGAAGACTAAATGATAGAATATTTGTTCTTTTTGGGTGAACTATCCTGGTGGTAACCAGAGTCCAACACTTGAGAAATGCTGGTAAAAATCTGTAATTTACGTTGTTTTTCTGCTTCAGCGGTCAGGTCAAATTGTCGTACTAAAATACGAAAAGCCAACTCAAAGAGGTTACACATCCTTTAACATTTAGTTAAAAAAAATCATTCATGTTAAGTGGAGCAAAATTCTTCGAAAATATTAAAGGTATCCTACACCTTTTCAGTCTTTCACAACATCTAAAGAATTGAATATAACTTTCAACATGTCTATAACTATATAAACATGAAGATTTTGTGTAATGCTGCATCCACATCAGTAGATGTCAGTATAAAGCTCAAGATGTCTGTTGAATTTAACAGGGAAATGACACAATTATAAAATGTCCTTAATGCTATTTTGTCTCTATTTGCACTTCACACCATTTGGATTGATGTGCCACCAGCAACTGCTCTCATATCATTACAAACTGTAGGTCATTAACATTTCCTATGAAGAAAGACTGTTTTGTTCAGACTGAAACAAGACTATAGATGCTGTATAGGGCCTTGTTTCACTTTTAAAGGGATGTATGGACAGTTATTCATGGATGACATGTACTTATCAGTATTATTGCATGTGTTTTTAACGTAAAAGCTCAACGCTCTACATGTTAGGTTAGTGTCGATCATTCTATAGACTTTGTAAGGTGCTCACTATGAAATGGTCCTGTTTCTTTTCAGAAGCTGAGTGGCTTTAACTGTTACAAACCCAAACATTTACTCTGTATGTATGAACGAAGGTAAAATTATTTATGTGTTGAGTTTTTGAGTTAATGTTTCAGAATTGTAATTGTAATTGTAACATTCCTTTCTTTAAAGATATCTTTTCTTTCTTTGAAGTCAAGTAACACTAACACTGTGCTTTTTGTGCTAATGCTGTACTGTGACATCTGTAGAATATATTCAGTGAATCTAGAAGCTTTGCCATTTTGAAGAATGAAATTAAATAAATGAAAGTAAATTAACATTTTGATTAATTTGCAATTGCTGTGAACATCATTGTCATTTCAGATTTTGATCTACTCAGAGTAGGTATTTTATTGTGTAAGTGGGTAGGTCCTTACAAATTTGGAGTTTTACAATTGTTCATTGTTAAAGATTTTTCAACCTTTAGTTTATGCATAATGTTGCTGTTATAGCATAAAAAATACCTGCAAAATTATAAAGTTCAGTGCCAATCGAGATATTGTCTTTAACAGAATTGGCTTTTCAAGGACTACAGAAAACGTCTGGAATCAGACTACAGCCCTCTACTTCCCGGGTACATGATGTCGCTATTCCGAGTGCTTTTAAAAACCTCCGCCCAAAGGAATACACCAAAAAAGGGGCGAGGCCTTCCTTAGAGAAGAGGAAGAGCCGCTGGAGTAGTGTTCGGTTATCAGAGATCGTAAACATTTGACTGAGCTACGCGCTAAACTACTTTCACTTTCATCAAACAGTACAGCTGGTAATAAGAATGTTAGGTATAATACACTGACATTGTGTGTGTGTGTGTGCGCGCAACTGCGCATAGCCTGCCTCTAAAACACTTCTATGAAACGTCCTTTGAAGTCCTGCATGCCAATGTCTCCTGGTCAATCTGCTTGTTTTATTATCAAACTCGGGTCCAGTATAAAAAGGCAAAACTATCTGTTGTTAGCGTTAATAAATATAACCGGTATGACGCCATTCGGTCCGTTGTCCTTTCCCTCTACATAGTAGGGAAAAAAATTGCGATCTCTAACAAAGATTGACGTTTGCACATGCACTAGCAGACCAACGTTACACTTCGATCAATCTGCATGTTTTTAACTGATGAAGTGAAGTTGACGCTATTGCTACTGTTTATTGCTAAAAGCCAAAGTTTTATGAATACACGTGCACTGAGAGGGGGACCGACCAATCATAACAGCCTGAGAAGCTGAAGCTCGGTGATATGGTATGGGTGGGACATCTTCACACTCTCTAAGCGGGGAACCAATCACCACAGACCTGGTCAGCTTTACCAATCAGTGCATTTCGGAAGGAGGTATTTTATCCAGTTGTTTTTTTAGAAGAGGAATAGCAGTGAATAATAGACTTAAAATATGTGAAATATATCCTAAAAACAGGATAAGACTGGCTTCTTTAAAGTGACAGTTCACCCCAAAAAAAATTCTGTCATATTTTTTTACCCCCATATCAATTCAAACCTGAAGAATGTTAACTGTTACCCATTCACTTGTATTGGTTTTGTGTCCATACCATATAGAACTGAATGGGTGCTGGCACTGCCCTGTTACCAAATTTTCTTCAAAACATTTTTTTCTGTGTTCTGCGGAAGAATGAAAGTCATACGGGTTTGAAATGACAAGACAGAAAGAGAGTAGATGATGACAGAATTTTCATTTATTCTTAACCTATCACTTTAAGAAACACAGGTCAAGTGTTTTTTTAGCTGTGAAAATGGTGTGAACCGCACTGAACTACAATTGAAACCTTCTGTTTCTGATTAAATCTTGGCTGTTTGGACTTTCCCCAGCCTGCTGCTGACTGTATCCTTTCCCTGTTTCTTTCTGCTTCTGTATGAGGGTCAGCAGCCCCAGCCTCTCATTTCTCTCAGGATGGAGCATGAGGACGAGGAGGCTTGTGTTTTTCTTACAGAGTGATTCAAACATCTGTTGGTTTTGAGTGTTTCACCAGCGAAAGCGGTAAGTGTCATTTCTGTTCTGTGGAATATTTGATTGGTCATTCTGATGCATTACAGATAATAGGTGTTTTTCCATACGATCAACAACACAGTTCTTGTTTGGATTAGATTTGGGCGAAAACGCTTCTGAAAAATTCTGAGTACTTCACAACATTGGAAAAATATATCAGTACTAAGATAATATATGTGTAAAGTTTCATTTAGGTTAAACAAGTGTAGTTATAAATTGTAGTGTAAAATGTTGTTACTTGGGTTTTAAAAGAAAAAAGAATTATAAAACATCAAACTAATGCACTGGAAAGTTATTATTCACTATTTAAGTGTTATGCTGTATAAATAGTAAGATTCTCCTGGTCATCCCTTAAAATGACTGTACATACAGTTCTGTTGTCCACACTCAGACGACTGAAGCCCCACGCACAACATAAATAAACATCTCCGACATAGTGGACGTTTGTGTAGATGCAGAACTTTCTGACCTGAGGGCAAATCCACCTACAAGAGATGTTTTGTTCCTCACCTTGTGGGTTTGGTATTAAATCTTCGGTCTTTTTCATTTTGCGTTTAAATATGAAATGTAATGTTATTGTATATTGTAACTATAAAGAGTGAAATTTGAACAACAACTACTTTTTAATGAATTTTGGACAGAATTAAAAAATGTGCTTGTCCTTGATATCCTATATACTGTACATCTATTTTTTCATACTTTTGCAGGAATTAGACGTGAATGACAGGATGTTTCAAATGAGACAATGCGTTACTGTTATTATCCTTGTTGGAGCAGTAAAGTCACAAGTCAACCCAGGTAAGTGACACATATTGTTAGAAATGTATAGGATTAAATGAAATAAGGAATAGTTGTGTAATACATGGTACGGTACATGGTTCATTGCGGCCTCATTTTAGCATGTGCTCTACACAGACAAACAGATACCAAAAAAACGCTTTGTGCTTTGAGCTATGAGCAGAAAGTAGGCAGCTTACTGATGTTAGGTACAGTAAGTGATGGTATAGACACAAGGAGGAGGCTTTGCTGGAGGTCTAGTGTCTGTTTCATCTGCCAAGGCTAAAAAATCACATATATGAGAAGGTGAAATATTTATTCACTAGGTCATTGAGTTTTCCAGTTCTCCTACCTGTACAGTAGACCCCATTTATCTTGAAGCTGCATTACTGCCAGCAATGAAGTCATCCTTTAAAGTGAGTCTGTGTGTTATGAATGATGTATAAACAGAAATACACTAGAAAATGTTTCATATAGACGTTGCAACTACTGTATCAGATAAACCATTCATTTATTTTTGTACATTTCTATGCATTTAAAGGATTTTTATACAAAATAACTATACAAAGCTGAAAAAGGCTGTTCATGCTGAGCTCGTCCAGGCGTGAACATAAAAGTCTCTCTGTTTTCTCCTGGTGGAGGCCTCATGGATGGGGTTGAGTGGTATTTTGGGTATTTGCTTATGGGGTGTGGATTCATGCTGCAGAGGTTGTGTGTCCACCTATATGCACAGCCTCCCTGGCGAAGACCTACAAATTCTTACTCCCACAACACAAAGCAACCTATAGAGGTGCTGAGAAAATGTATGGCATTTTCTTCTGCATCACTGCTAACCTAACAGTTAAAGCTTCGGGGTGCATATAAAGGTTGTTGGATTCATATAAAAAAATATGACCCTGGAACTAGGATTGTTTACATGTAATGGCCACCTTTTACTTATATGTGTAAATATTAATCATTTTAATAAAATTCCTGTGTTGTTACTCATTCTAATGATCTGTTTATAAGGTGTATGTAGGTACCCTCTGGGGATGACGGGTGGCCAAATTCAAGATGAAGATATATCTGCTTCTAGCCAATGGTCAGAGTCCACTGCAGCTAGATATGGCAGGTATAACCAACACAGTTATTGTACAAAAGAACAAAAATTCTAATAATTCAACCACATCCTTGGTTGTTTCAGATTGGACTTTGATGATGGAGATGGGGCATGGTGTCCAGACGTAATGGCTGAATCAGACAGTCTAAAGGAGTTCTTGCAGATTGACCTTCGCACTCTCCATTTTCTTACTCTTGTTGGCACGCAGGGACGCCATGCAGATGGAGTGGGCAATGAATTCGCCCAGCGCTACAGGATAAAGTACAGCCGAGATGGCACCCGCTGGATCTCCTGGCGTGACCGACAGGGTCGACAGGTGAGGGGGCAGCATTACTTTTTATAATTGGTCTCCATTTATCAGTGCTTTTCGAGCCGGATTTCTTGCATGCGAAGTTTGAATGCATATGACTTAAAAAAATATAACATTTGAAAAGATTAATGATATCAGTTCGAGTTAATAAGTTCGCCTACCAATGGTATGAGAGGAACACAGCTGTCACTCTCAACCACATAACATTACTAGCCAATCAGAATTGAAACGGGGCGGGTCTTGGTTGCCGGAGTGAGACGTCACGTTGGAGGAGTATGTTAGCAAGCGAACAGTCGGCAGGATCGAGATTAAATTTATATAGCCAAAGCGAATGGCAGTTATTAAGTTTATATGACAAATATGACATGCACAAATTAGAGACTGTGACATAAAGACCGATAACTTTGTGTTGTTTCGACAAATCATCTAATCACACCTCCGCTTTCACTTCTGCGGGTCACACGCGCGCGCGCGCTAAATCCGATCGAAATATCAAGGATCGATTTCTAAAGCAAATTGTTTTCGTTTCACAGTTTCTAGTGCAAAATAGGAGTTTAAAAATGGAAAATAAATCTACCTCCACTAATCATTATTAAAAAAATTAAAACGAGCTCAAAAAGGTGAAAACTTTTGCTGTGAGGGCTCATTTATGCTCACCTGCTTTGACTGTGATCCCATTTCTATGAGTTGTGGATGTGATTTGTGCCATTTCATCACCTACCTATGGAACTAATGATTACATTACTACAAGAGCACAAAATAGTTTACAAAATCTGTATATCGCTTATTGCTCCCTAAACTCTTTGTAAGTCGCATTGGATAAAAGCGTCTGCTAAATAACTAAATGTAAGTGTAAATGTAAAATTCATCATAGATCTGGTCACTTTATTTTGCTCTCAAAATGCCAACCTCATTAGGCCAAACATTTTGAGTCTTATTTGTTCTTATTATAAATTAGAATTTTTATTATGATGAATTTGGTATGTTAAGCTATGTTTTTGTATACCATAATTGCATAAAACTATGGTTTGTATACCATAATTGCATAAAACTATGTTTTTGTGAGTTATAATTACGCACAAACTTCTTTAAGAGTCATTCTCTGAGCCATACACATACCATAAAAGTTTAAGAAACATCTGAGAAGCTAAAAAAAATGCATGTTTCTAGTTAGTTTCAAAGGAAATAATGTTGTTTTTTTGTTTGACAAATAACCCTGCATATGTGTCTACTTTTGCAACCTCGCAAAAAGAAAGTTCAGGCTCAGGATTTACCCCTGAGTTATCCTTTCAGAAAAATACTCAGATCATAGAAAAATTCAAAATGTGAAAATGAATTGGTCATCTTAGTATTAAATATATTCAGAGATACTGCAAAAAAATAGTAAGACTGGCATGGTAGTTATTATTCTTTTATTATTATTTATTAAAAATATTATTATTTTATTATTTTTGCTTTGATCATCCATATTATACATACGTTTTGATGTAGGAAGTGATGTCATCCTGTGTGTATACTTAATGTCTCTATTCAGATTATTGAGGGGAACAAGAACGCTTACCATGTTGTGCTGAAGGACTTGGAGCCGCCCATTATTGCTCAATTTGTGCGTTTTATGCCCTTGACTGACCCCTCTATGACTGTATGCATGAGGGTGGAGCTCTACGGCTGTGAATGGCTAGGTACAGTATGTTCTTTTTATGGATTTCCTTCCCCGTCAAATGGTTCTGCTTTCTCCAATGTCATTTTTTAAAATTTCTTTGTGGTCATGATTTTGGCATTTTGAATAAATGTTACCTCTCTTATTGTTGGTTTCAGACGGTCTTGTGTCCTACAGTGCCCCTGCTGGTCAACAGATGACTTTGAAAGGCCAACAGATCTACTTAAACGACACTGTGTATGATGGAGCCATTAGTTACAGGTAGCAAATGTGTTGTAAATTAAAACAAAAATGGTGTAACAACAATAGCCAGTTACCTTTAATTTACGTCACAACCATGAAACCGTACTTGCAATTGCTTTTCAGTGGCATTAGGGGATGGGGAGGATCTTATTAGATACTATTTTAATGGACAAAAATGTGGATATGCCACTGTGAACAGTATGAATCATCAATATATATATATTTTGTTCTTTAAATAGAAAATTTAAATGTTTGTATCTTTAAAGATCATAAAGTTTTTTGAGGGTTTGGTGACATTTCATCCGGGGATTTAAATGATTTACTCCAGCATGACAGAAGGCCTCGGACAGCTTACTGATGGGAACAGTGGTCTGGATGACTTCACTAAAAGTCAGGTGTATAACGTCTGGCCTGGCTATGACTATGTAGGTTGGACTAATGCTACTTTCCCTAGTGGCTCAGTGGAGATGACATTTGAGTTTGATCGGGTCCGAAATTTTACATCAATGAAGGTAAATCTTATTCAACAAACTACTGCTTTTGTGTATTATGTTCTTTTCCATTATCACTTTCATATAATACATAGATATTTTGTTTTTGCATTGAATCAACAATGTTTCATTTAAAAACTGTAGATCCACTGCAACAACATGTACACGTGGGGGGTGAGAATATTCCGACAAGCTGTTTGTTACTTTCGTTCGGAATCAGACTGGGAGCCCAATCCTGTGTCCTTCCAGCAGAAGACAGACAACATCAGTCCGACTGCACGGTTTGTCACCGTTGCCCTTGGCAACCGCATGGCCAGCGCAATCAGGTGCCGTTTTGCATTCAACGACATCTGGATGATGTTCAGTGAAATTGCTTTCCAGTCAGGTAAGAGACAGTTTGATCCATATATATCAAAACAAGACGCCGCATTCAACCTCTCCATGCATGTAGACGCATGCTGGAACGGTCCACTCACATCAATCACAGTTTGCTAGAATGCCGCAACACTGCACAGCCATGGAAAAATTTGATAGGCTACCCTTTCGTCGTTGTCATTTGTTGGTGTAGGAAAATAATGTTTGAGTTTACAGAAGAACAAATATGTTTTTATAATCCTACACAGTCAATTTGCTCTTTAGAGTTAACGGACTGGATTGGCAGGGTTGCCAGATCTGTGAAATATATCTTTCATCACGAGCTTAACGCCCATTGTCCAAATAAAATAACTTAACATTCATAAATAAAATCTTAAGGTTGACAGCTATATAACAAAATCCTTCCACTCCTAACCTGTGGATAAAACAAACCGGAGGAACAGTTATAAAAGTATCCCAATTCCACTGGAAAGCTGCAGACTTAACACAGACCGGCTCGCACCGTTCCAATATGGTGGACGACCTACGTATATCAGAATTAGAAGAATCAGAAAGAGCTTTATTGCCAAGTACTGTATGTTTGCACATACAAGGAATTTGTTTTGGTGACAGGAGCATCCAGTACACAGAAACAGCAACAACACAGAGACCATCAAACAATAGAAAACAGTTACACAGATGATTTAAATAAGGGCCTATGGGTATAAAAATTAAGAAATACAATCTAATAAACATAAGAGTAAAGCTATAGAGAATAAAGTTATGTGTGTATGTAATATGTACAATTAAAAAAATAAGAATAGACTATTGTAGTAAAAGGTATGTGTTATTTATAGCAGAATGAAATATAATTTACAGAAAAAGTTGTATAAAATAAGTATATCGGCCCATAGAAACCGATGCTAATGCGGCATCTAGTTTTGATATCTATGGTTTGATCGCTCAGCCTCTCCAGCCACCCTTTCTTCTACGTTTATCTTTTTCCTGTGATGTTGCATATTAATGTTGTTTTTCAGTTCTACAGTAGGCTATTTATCATCTAAATTCCACAAAATTCACCTCTTCAACTATTTCAGACTCATCAATGTATAATACCTCTCTTGTTCCACGTAAACGTACCCAAACTCCAGGTATTTACCCAGGTAAATATTATAATTATTATATACGTAGCCAACAGTACATATCATAAGCTAACACTGTGCCAAGTGGTATCGCATCTGTACTAAATGTGCTTGCAGACAACACTGCCCCCAGATGTCTACACTGACACATAAATATGTTTAATGTCCATAAATGTTTCAAAATGTTTTTTTTGGCCACATGATGAATTTTAATGGTATTTTATGATGTTATAGTTAATGGATCTTTAAAAGTCAATATCTTACACTCAAAATAAATAATTTCTCTCAAATCCATGCACACACAAAATCTTGGCTTGTTTTAACATCTTTTAAAATTCAGTTCAGGATGTTTACTATTTTTTTTCCACAAGCATTGTCGACCAATTATTGTCACAGTGTACAGTAACACACGGTTGTCTTTTCTTTGCCCCAAACCCCTTTTTCAGTGGATGACCCCACCCACAAAATAGATGACAGCAGCACCCGAATCCTGATAGGCTGTTTGGTGGCCATTATTGTTATTCTGCTGGCCATCATAATAATCATACTTTGGCGACAGGTCTGGCAGAAAATGATTGAAAAGGTTAGATCTTTTTTAAAATCTTTCGGCCCATGCAATGAATATAGATCTTCTTCAAAGCAACTTTTCTTGAAATGAAAGGGGTCATATGGTGCCGTACGTGTTTTTCTCTGTCTTTGGTGTATTATAAGTTGCCGATGCAGGTATTATACACTTAAATAGCAAAAATGTAAGTCTATCTAAAAGCGAATGCTCACCCAGACCTTCCTGAAATGCCTTGTGTAACCACACCCCCACAAATCTACGTCAGCTCGTCGTATGATTTGACTAAGACCCCCCAAATGTATATGCAAGTAAGGTGGGCGTACCTGTCAGCACAATTCCTTTGTAACCTGATGTTCATAATATGGTAAGAGGCATTACATTTCGGTCACACGCTTGCAGTATTCGACCAATCACTACGCACTGGTTATCTGTCCAATCATAGCACACCTCGCTTTCAGATAGATGAGCTTTTTAAAAAATCTGTGTGTTTCTGGGAGTCAAAGAGGAGAAACAAACCTGCACCGTATGTGGAAAATACACAGTTTTGAACCTTAAATCACATTGCATTAAATCTAAGTTTAAATCTATTTGTTTTAGCCGTGTCATATGACCCCTTTAAAGGTGGTATTATGTGACATTACAGTGCACGTTCACCCTTAACAACCTGTGATTATTAATGGAACATCTGCTAATGCTGCCTGCTGTTTGTCTATGTGTTGAAGGCCTCACGGAGGATGCTGGATGATGAGCTTACAGTACGTCTTTCTGTTCAGGGAGTAGCTTTTAGTCGCCGTCATTCCTCTCTATCTAGTGATGTCGAATCTAACTCCACATACGAGCGCATTTTCCCCATGGACTCTGACTATCAGGAGCCATCACAACTTCTACGAAAACTTCCAGAGTTCCAGGCTACAGAAAACCTTGGTTAGGGCTCCTCAATTTTAAAATTCTCTGACAATGTTAAAGGGGTTTTAACACGTCTAATGAATACTTTACCTGAAGAATTATAATTCTGGCATTTTTCATTTTATTAACATTTAGTTCAGACTTTAAGACTTTTTAAGGATTTTAAGTTGAATATTACAATATCTTGTCAGAGTAAATCCCAATTACACATGAATACCAGTGATATTTCAAGATGTCATTGAAGTAAAACCTAACAATGAAGAAGTCATATTTAATATGAGAGCTGCACAAAGTGAGTGAAAAAAATTCAATGACTAATAATATATTTAGATTAATTACATATAGGAGACATATACATACTATAAAGACATATAGGAATATAGTTCATAAGTGGTATATGTGCTTTTTCAGAACTTGAAAGATCTGATCACTGTGAACTGTTATATGGTAAATTGTTGCAAGATGATTCCTAACGTTTGTGGATTAAACAAAATAAAAGTGGTGACATAATTATTACTTTCAGTGAGATCACCTTCCTCTCATAGTAGTTTCGATATGCTTGTGTTACAGCAATGGTTGATGCCCCTTCAGACACTTCCGCGACCCCCCCTACAGATGAAATCCCACACTATGCAGAGGCAGACATAGTAAATCAGGTGGAAATTGCCGGTGCCCACAGTTACCGCGTCACTGTGGTCAACATGCCATTGTCTCCAGGAAGAGATGGAGCACTAGAAGAGTTTCCAAGAGAGAGGCTGACTTTCAAAGAGAAACTTGGAGAAGGCCAATTTGGGGAGGTAATCAGTTTCTTCATGGATTTTTTCACATGTATTTGTTGCTTTACTTATAGGTGCATACCCTACTCAGGTTCATCTGTGTGAAGCTGAGGGAATGCAGGAATTCATAAATGACCATTGTGGCGACATCAGTGATGAGCCAATGCTCGTAGCAGTCAAGACCTTAAGAGAAGACGCGAATGAAAACGCAAGGTAACGCAAAGGCGCAGGTGTCCCGCAACTGTGTTACAAACCTGTTTTTGCTGAGGAGCGCTGCTTTTCTTCTACAGATGCTGTCCATCCTTAGTGTCCATTTTAGGAGATAGTAACATTTCCTCAAGGAAATCTACATTTTCAGGAACGACTTCTTGAAAGAGATCAGGATCATGTCACGGTTAAGAGACCCGAACATCATCCGGCTGCTGGCAGTGTGCGTTGAGAGCGACCCGCTGTCTATGATAACGGAGTACATGGAGAATGGAGACCTCAATCAGTTCCTGTCCCGCCATGAGCTGCAGGAGGAAGGAGTTCAGGCTGCTGAAAAAGCAACCATCAGGTACACAAACAATCTAATTGTTTGGGTTACAAGCCTAGCAGCACCATTATAACCACCCAGAACACCCTTGCTTGAGCAAGCACCACTCACATCTTCTTTTTCCTCTGTAGCTACGATAACCTGATTGACATGGCCTCACAGATTGCTTCTGGAATGAAGTATCTGTCATCCCTGAATTTTGTTCACCGTGATCTTGCTACTCGCAACTGTCTAGTGGGCACAAACAATACCATCAAGATTGCCGACTTTGGCATGAGCAGGAACTTGTATCGTGGAGATTATTACCGCATCCAGGGACGAGCTGTCTTGCCTATTCGCTGGATGTCCTGGGAGAGTATCCTACTGGTAAACCAAAACTGCAATGATATAAGACTCACTGAGTTTGAAAACTCTGCTATTCTCCTTTCTGATCTCTGCTTTTTGTACAGGGTAAGTTCACCATGGCCAGTGACGTATGGGCGTTCGGTGTGACCCTGTGGGAGATTCTTACCCTATGCAAAGAGCAGCCGTACGCCCAGTTTACAGATGAACAGGTGATTGAAAACACGGGCGAGTTTTTCAGAGACCAAAACAAACAGGTGAGACTTTCATCATCTCTGGTCAACCAAGTCTTTCATGTGTCAGTCTTTTTCATGTACCTCTCATTCAGACCTAAAAAATAAGATAATATGAACACAGAAAAATCATAAATTCTCCGTAACAAATAATAGGACATTGTTGCCTTCTATATTAGATCATTATTGTATGACATGAATAAATACATTTTAAAACAGCCGTTTCTTCCCTGCACCTAATAATATCTTGCACTGCAAGATGAGTCAGAGAAATGCATGCACTGTAGTAGCTCAAAAAGAACAGAAGGCGTCAGTCATGAGCTTTATTTGTTCAGGTCTATCTGCCAAAGCCTGCTTGTTGTCCAGATTCAGTCTACAGCCTGATGCTCAACTGCTGGAAAAGAAATGCTAAAGAAAGACCCATATTCCTGGAGATCCACAACACCCTGAAGGAAAACTACATCTAACCTATAGATCATGCTGCTTTTCAGAGCAACACCTCCATACATACAATCTTATGAAAAAGTAAATATGTGTGCTGATGTCCATATAATTACCCTAGCACCCATCTTTCTAAATATTGACATGGACACTTTATAAAAAAAATGTTGTAATTACTTAAAACTATATGATATGTACTGTGTAAACATTTATTTGCATGCACTTTGTAAACACTTTTCTGTTATCTGTCAGTTATTGACATTTTTTAATAAATATACATTTGCTGACTTTTGACAAGAGGAGTCTTTAAAGTCTTTTTAATCTTTAAATAAATGAAGATTCTTGCATGATTTACTTACCTTCCAAACCTGTATGACTTTCTTCTGCAGAACTCGCAAAAAAAAGATATTTTCAAGAACATTTGTAACTAAACAACATGTCCCATTTTGACTTCCATTGTGAGCACACAAAACAGCCAAGATATTTCTCAAAGTATCGTCTTTTGAAAAAAGAGTCATGTGCAGACAGGAGGGTGAATAAATGATGACAATTATTTTTATTGAACTATTCCTTTAACAAACTACTTTTAGATCAGAATATTTACATCACACCATTCCATTTATTTTAATATTAAAAACTAAAGTCTACGGAAATAGTTGTCCAAATCTCTCCTTAAAACAAATCTTGTGTATTTACAGAACTGCAACAGCACTGCTTATTATGGGTGGGTGCAGAGCAGTTTAGCACAGCACGATTATGCGTATAAGACTATAAAAGCAACAAAACAGCTACTATCTCATGCACACGCCTTTGTTTAAATATTGCAGCATGCATCTTCTATTTTTGTATCTGGGAATGCTTTGCAGAGGGTCATGGACTCCCACGCTGCTGAAAAATGTCACTCAGCCTAGATACTGTCACAGACTAAATGTCAATGACAAACAAGCTGGTGCAGGTAGGTGACATAAATAAAAACGTACGTTAGTGTAATGAGTGCGTTGGTAAAACAGCACGCCCTTCATTTCATATTTCTGTAACGCACAGTAATTATTTTAAGAGGCATGAGCTATCACAGCGCGAGATGGAAAACATCCTCTACAATGACGCGCTGTGACGTCACCATCCGACAATGATGGCGGCGGCGGAGCTTCAGCCTCAGACATCACACAGAAAGAACAACTGTCTAGAGCTCCTTTAGTCCTATAAACCAATTCTTCCAGCGTCCCGCGGTTTTTTAAAAACACACCAAAGGAAGATGAGGAACATTTAAGCGTGTTGTTTGTAAACGTTGCTGTATTTGCCCTCGTTATGTGTTCCGCGGAGCAGCGAAAAACAGCCGTTAATCTGAGGGTGATTTTCAGCTCGCGATGATTCACTGGTAATTTTCCAGCAGCGCGAGTCTCTCCTCAGACAAAACATCCAGAAATATTCATAAAAATGAAGTTTACCGAGCACCTGTCTGCCCACATCACACCGGAGTGGAGGAAACAATACATTCAATATGAGGTAAGAGTCGAAGAAAACCAACGTTGAGCCAATTCACCTCTGTTTTTCTCCATCTAACGTTATAAATGCGAACTAGTTTAAGGATTAATCAGATGTTTATGTGTTATGAGGGGCCAGAGGTTTAACTCTGGATTTATGATTGATATCTGTCAGCTCTGTTTGGTGTCAGTAATTTCAAGGCTAAGCTTTAACTTGATGCTAATGTAATTCTGACATTCAGTGATGCAGATGAATTAGTCCAGATGTCTTAAACTGCACGTTTTTTAAAACCTTACTGATCCAACAAATATAACATTACTGGCTTTACAATTTCCGGTTTGTCGTATTCTGTTTCAGCGCAGTCTTCCTGTCCATTAAATTTAATTAAACAGAAACCAGTAATATCATCGTTATGGCTGCACGTTTATTGAGTTTAAAATTGTAAAATGTAACATTGTGTTCAGTAAATTATACATAGTATAACATGTAGTATAGTGTATAGGGAAATGAAGTACAATTCCAGTGAAAATGTTTGTCCAAACTTTTATTTGCAAGGCATTGTATGAAATGTTATTCTGTTCTGTAATTACCTGTAGGATGACATTCTTCAACAAGCGTATTTGACAATGCAGACCTTAAAAAAGCAATGCTTTACAGACTACACAATTGAATTATTTCACATGAATGCATGGCAGGCAGTTTTCTTTGTCTCTGACAGTGGGCTAGGTCTGAGTCGACAGGGCTTTATTGGACTGGAGCTCCTTCAGGGTTTAATGGCCTTCACATAATAAGATTATTGCTCCCCTTCGGTCATTTGCTAATGAATTAGTCATCATCCGCATTTGAGAGTTGTTCATGTGTTGGTCGATGTGTGCAGGTGTTTTTATGATCAATAACACATGAAAAGATCAACCTTTAACATGTCTACTTCACTCGGATTGCCATGTTTTCTAGCTTGCCATTGTTTTCATCCTGAGATTTTTTTTCTCTGTCACTAGGAACTATGGACTTGTGTTGATTTGGTTAGGAAATTCTAAGCTTTTGCTGTGACCTTTAATGTGTGTCACACAGTGTTGACAAAGCTGATGTCAGCTAATTCAAAGATTTCTGCTGATTTGTTGGGTTTCTGTGTGGGCTATCACATGCTTCCTGGTGATGCCCTGAGAAAGAAGTGAGAGAAATAGTCTCGGCAACCTGGAAGAAACACTGTAGTAGCTGTGTGCTATAGTAGAGACACGAGACAACAGACAAGGCTATTCTGCAGTCAAACTGAATTTTTTAGCAATGGGAACTCGGTGTAGATTGGCCTGTGTGGAGCTGTGCAGGCCTGCTGGTAGAAGAAGTAAACATCCCTCACTGCTAGATTTTTCCCTGCTGGACCTTGATCTGCTCAGTTCCCTCTGAGCTAGAGTTTGTTTTGTTGTACGATTTTGACCTGCAGCTGACAACTGCACCACAAAACTGCATTTGATCAGAGTGCGCGTGCATCCAGTTAGTCTAGTTAATAGTCGTATTATTTATTCCACCCATTGTTTATCCTCTTGTCAAATTTATTTTAAACTGTCAGCTCAAGACTTTAATATGAAAATGTTTTGCTCTTGAGTATGTATACTCAATTGTACTAAAGCAAAAGTGCATGGAGACCTCAGGGTAGTATGGACGTTTGTCAGTGTCACATAATAAACTAAAGTAATATACCCCAAAACATACATTAAGTGCAGCATATTGATGATACACTGTACGTCCATTCATCACAACTGCATTTTCCTTTAAAAGTATGGTGTTTAAGGTGTATTTTTGCACCACACTATTGCCATGCCATCCTCATGACTGTCATTTAGAGGTATAATGTGGTTGGACTTGTGGTCACATTTCCTATGCTAATTTTTGTAGGAAAATCTGTGGAGTTCTGCAAAAGGAATTTGGTTATGTTTATGATGCAGTACCATAGTAAATAATAATCATATTGAAATGAAATCCCTTTACTCTCAAAACATTTACAAGTAGGACAATTATTTGTCAATAGGAATATTTTATGTTTTGTCTGATTCTTGTGCAGGTTACTTTAAAGTAGTCTAAAAAACATCTTAATGGGGTTCATGGGTTTTGATCTGTTATGATTGTTTAAGCACTGCTTGTCTAATCTTTTTACTTATTGGCTAGGTTTTTTCCAGAAGTCACGTGATTCAGAAAATCTTGGTGACCGCTTTTGTAATAGGCAGTAACTGTCCTTTTTCTCTAGTCAGTATCTTTTGATGTAACAATGACTATTGATAACTAACAGAGGGCCAGCAAAATATTGACGTGTTGTTATTGATGAGTTACACAAGCAAAATGACTGCCTCTGCACATTCCTCCACAGCTGTATACAGGATCTTTGACCTTGTTGCTGTAAATAACTAGACAAACTTAAACCGGGATGTACTGTTACTTGAAGAATGCAGTTGAGAATAACAGTTATGGGCAGTATGTTGACATATGTATTTTTATATAAATATGTGCCTTATGCTTAACTTTGCCTAGACTTACTGTATACAATTACTACTGTGGATTGAAATAGCTTAAAAGATCCATTGTTTGAAAAGTAGCGGCACCTAGCGGTAAGGTTGCGAATTGCAACCAACGGCTTACTCCACCCCTCTCTTTCGAGGCACTATTGTGGCTAGCACTGAACAAGGGTTGGGTAACGTTCACCTTTTTAGCCGGTACCCGTACCAATACAGTACCTGGAATTCAGTGCCGGTACCAACCGGTACCTTTTGTCGGTACTTTACTCTCTTATTAATAAAAAAGATTTGTTTAAGTGAAAAAAAAGTCCAAGCCTCTCAATTTCAACATTTTGTTGACATTTTTAACAAAAGAAATAAAGACTATAGAAAAATTACAGCATTATTATTTCTATCAGCTTATTCTATTTCCTCATCACACACATAATCATTTATTTATGCAGTGCGATAATTTACTAAAACCATGTGGCATCCACCATTAACAGACCATTAGATATTATAGAAAACTAAAAGTCTACAAAAATATTTTTACAGCATCATTACTGAAAATAACATGTGTATATGTATGTATATATATATATATATATATATATATATATATATATATATATATATATAATGTTGATCATACAGTAATATGTGTAAATAAGAATCAGTCTCCAGCTGTGCTGTTCACAGCTTCAAACTGCACCTTGACGGCCTCACTCACCTCTTTCTATCGACTGCTCTAATCTGTCACTAAAAACTTTGTTTCGGGATTTCATGTTCAGTGGTGGACAGAAAACACAAAGCGGCTTCACAAACTTAAACGTTCAGCGCAGTGTTATGTGTGTGCGTGTCGGCTGCGTCTGAGCGCGCATTTCCTTAACGCGAGTGTATGCTTAATTTTCTAAACAAGAACAAGTGAAGTAAATAATATGTATATATATTATATGGTGTATAATATGTTGATTAGGAAAGCCTGCTTTATTAGCTTCACTTTGCGTGAAGTAAAATGATCTCTCTCCTGTACACTTCTCATGGGGTGTATCCAATCTAAGACAGATATAAATGGAGTTCACTGAACAAAGTTAAAAACAGCCGTTTCCTCTATCATGATTTTAGTTTTAGTACTTCCTCTTCTGGACTCAAAAACTCATTCTTCTGCTGTCTCATTCCATCTGTATCCTGGCAGAAGTTCCCCTGTCAGTCAGCATGGGCACTGGTTCAGTCACATGCTGCTGTGTAATGTGAAAGCCAATTGTCTGACCTCTACAAATAGTGTCTCATATTCTTCTCTTCTCCACAGGCTTTTAAAGAAATGTTGTACTCCGCACAGGATCAGGCCCCATCAATTGAAGGTAAATATTGCACATGCGACCTGAATGTATCCTATGTTGCACCCACAACTGTATAGAAAAGTTCACCAGGAAATCAACCAGGTGACTTCCCATTTTGGAGCATGAACTAAATGTGACCCACCAGGATACATGAATGATATCCAGAGGACATGCATCTGATTTTTATCCCTCATGTCATTTTCAAATTGCACTGTACACATCAGCTGATGTTTTTGGGCTTTTTGGTCTCTTAAAATAATAACTGTTACAGAAAAATTTAGGTTCAGTCTATTTTCGTGGTTAAATCTTTTGGTTTGATGATATTAGATGGAACCCTATAAGGTTATCATCCTTTCTCTTTCCATCTCTCTTAAGAGTTTCAACTGGCATACAGAGGAACAGCTTATTAACATTAACACGTTTCTTTTTATAAGTCAAAACTGGTTGTAATCATTAAAAATGGAGGGGCAAAGGTTAGCCTGGGGTGTTGCGAATACACCTCAGTCACAGGGTGTCACAGTTTGATCAGATAAGAGCAGAGCACAAAGCTGAGTTTGCATCAGAATCTCTGATTAGGACACAGTTATTTTTTGCATTTTTCCACACATCCATTTCTACAAGTATGAAATTTAGAACCCATCAACCCAGACTGTAATAGAATATTCTGGAAATGCTTTGCTTGCATGTCACTGGTGTTTGTACAACAACAAACATCTGCTAATGACTTGGCGGCCCTATTCTGGTGGGTTTGACTCTACCTCTATGCTTTCAGACGGAAAAATGCTGTTTCAGCAAGTACTGATTCTTGATGTCATAATACTGCATAATACTGGGTGACCCGCCTGAACAAGATTAACATCTTACAAATGATTTTAAATGAATGAAACCTGTTTTGCCAACATGTTAAATGTTTTTAATGGTGCCTATGATATAACTCAATTATGTGCTTTATGCAAGACAGGACAGTCAATGTTTGCAGATAAACAATATGATACACAATGTAAAGCTCTGAGTACAATAGGTTCAGTTTCATTCTCTATTACACTTCACAGAATGAGCAGATCTAAACGTTCTATACAAAAAGGAAAAATAACACAATGTTTGATTGTATCAGCACAGTCCCCAAGGTCAAGTTTGCTTGCAAGCGCCATTAATTGTTCTCTTTTTGGAGTCCTGCGTTCTAGTCACAAAAGGTAGGTTTACATATGAGTAAAAAAACTCTAAAGACATTCCCCTAGCAATTGTTTACTTTATTAATGACTACAAGTTGACCGTTTTCATGTACTTATGCCTGGCATCATTATGTAATTGAAATGCTTTATCAGGATATTATTATCCAATCATAAGTGATAAAGAAAACCTTTGTCTCAGTTGTAATGTCATGCTATCTGTTAGAGCTCCTGGGGTTTAGCCCAAGACTCACAGCTGATGGGAACCTTACAGAGACTTCTTGCTCTCAGATAAGCAATGATTTAGATCCAAAGGTTACAGCACACACACACACATCTAGATGCACATTTCTTCTATAATAGTGCTAAGGCTCTCAGAAGGTCATAATCCTGCACACCGAGCGCTTTTCTAAGCTGTGGGATGAAGGTAGTTGTGATTATGTTGAAATAACTGTAATCTTCTGTCAAAGTTTGTGGTTTTTCTGGGTGGTGGTAAGTGTAGTTAATGGGATTTTTTAAGTGAAGCTATGATTTCGATGGGGGAAATTGCACGACGAGGGTTTTGGTTAATAAGATGCTGATTTTTTGATGACGGATGCCAAAAAAGTCTGAAACCTCTCATTTGAAGAGTGCAAAGTTCTGTGCTTAAATATGAGAGTCTTCATTTGTCAGTTCTTCACAGTCTTGAGTATGAGATCATCTCCAGATTCACCCCAGTGTGAGTTTGCCACCCACATATTTGTCTATTTAATAAAATTGTAAATTCAAAAATCTTGAAAGGCTTAAAATTATTAACTGCTCACACAAACATCATTAACACCTGATGGCAAAAAACACAGACTGCAATTTCAGCTGATGGCAATTAAAGCACACAACTAGTTTGCGATATAGATTTATGTTAATGTCCTCTGTAATAATTTGCTGGACGCTTTTGCAAAGTTCCCAAGTGCCAAAGCAGTCTATTGTTTATTTTCTCTCTTGGAATCTCCAGCTGAAAGAGAGAGGCGTGTATGTACATCCCTGCCGAGCAGATATGTAACTGAGCTGTGTGTTTTCATAGCAGGCCAGACACTATGACCCAGCTGAAGGTCTCGCTGGAGAGGGTTAGCTAAACCAGGACAGAGAGAGACTCCCTACTGTAGAGCTTGACACAGGATCAGAACTAATCCCACAGTTTGTTTTGATATTAAACAAGTACCCTTTCTCACCTAGTTGTGTTTCTTGCTTGTTGTCTTCTACAGTTTGCCAAATAATAAACATACTGTATGCTGTTTTATGATTGATAAGAAAATGTAGATGTGCTTGAAGACATTTTTGACCTCTCTGAACGTGCATACCACGCTTTGGTACTTTGACCAATGAAGCAGATCTTTAAGAATCTTATCTGTCCGGTACATGTACAGTGAGGGAAATACGTATTTGATCCCCTGTTGATTTTGTAAATTCGCCTACTTACAAAGAAATATAGGGTCTAGTTTTTATGGTAGGTTTATTTTTACTGATAGAGACAGAATATAAAAAAATCAGGGGAAACATTTACCAACATACCAACTAGCAAGAATTGTGGCTCCACAGATTGGTTATGTGCCTCTATGGACCACAGATTAGTCCTGTCACTTTAAGAAAGTACGCCTAAATCAGCTTGTTATGTTTATAAAAGATGCCTGCCAACAGAATCTGTATCTTTCATTTCAACCTCTCCACCACCATGGTCCAGACAAAATAGGTTTTAAAGGATGTCAGGGACAAGATTGTAGACCTGCACAAACCATGAATAGGCTACAGACAGAATCTTCGTTAGGAGGTAACTGTTGGTGTGATTATTTGGATATAGAAGAAATACAAAATAACTATCAAATGCCTTTGTTCTGGAGCTCCCTGCAAGATTTCCCCAATGGGGTAAAGATGATCATGAGAAAGGTTAAAGATCAGCCCAGAACTACAAGGAAGAAGCATGTTTATGATTTCAGTACAGTTGGGACCACAGTTAGCAAGCAAACCATTGGTCACACGCTATGCCACAATAGATTGAAATCCTGAAGAACCCGCAAGGTCTGGCTCCCATGAAGTTTGACAATGAACATCAAAATGATTCAGAAAAGGCTTTGGAGAAAGTGCTGGCACTGCTGTGAGACCAAAATTGACTCCTGTGTTTGTAGGGAGAGAAATTTTGACTATGACCCCAAGAACACCATCCCTACAGAGAAGAACAGTGTTTGGAAACAGTGTTTGGGCGTTAATCTCTGCTACGGGTACAGGAAGACTTCACCGCATTAAGGGGCTGAGGGAAGGGCCAGTGTTTGAGGAGGACAAAATGAATAATATGTCCAGTTAGTAACAATGACAGGTGCTCATAAATGCTGTTTTGTGCAGTTTTTAAATAAAGGTGCTCATAAATGCTGTTTTTGTTTTGACGCGGGGGGGTTGATAAAGTGACAGACGAATGGATTGCAGAATCTGATCCAGAGGATCGGATCGATCGGAGCATCCCTAGTGTTTAAACAATAGTATAATTTTTATCAATAGAAGTTGGTGTTGGTAATGGGGTCTTGTCAGTCAAACAGTGTTTGTTGTGAAAATGTCGGATTATGGGCTGTTTTTGTCAGTGTTCTGTTTCAAGAAGGGTTAGGCAGAGAGTCATGTTGTGTAAGTTTTGCCAGAGGACAGTGCTGGCTCTGGTCCAGACAGATGTGTGCAGAAATGTATGCAAAGTAAACCTCGCTAAGTCTGCACCCTTGTTATATAAGTGAGCTCATGTATTACATTCACAGTGCATCTCTCCACTTGATAGGTGTTTAAATCCAAACTCAAATGAGTTAACTTGAAAAAAAACTGCTAATAATGTTATTACAAGTACTGTTTCCTTAGGAGTCATTTCCTCTGAGAGTGTTTTGGCTCATAGGAACACTTGTGCTTGTGAGCAGTCACGGTGATTCACTGTCCGTTCGTCTGTCTGGACAGTCTCAACCACACTCTCCGTCACTGCATTCTGCTTTGTGTCCATCACAAGAGAATGTCACACAATCTCTATGGTGTCACACTATTTACTGTCAACAGAAACAGGATAACTTCAAATGCCTGTTTAAAAGTTACGACATGAGAACTGTTACGATTGTTATGATTTAGGAGCACATTTACTTCCTTAGCTTTGACTAGAGCTTCTTACACTTGGGAAGAATGTACTTCAAATTGATTATTTATTTAAGACAGATCACAGTATTACATTACATTTTACAGCAGTTTTAAAGCAAAAGTTCACTAAAAAATAAAAATTCTGTCTTTATTTATTCACTCCCAAGTCGTTCCAAATCTGTATAAATGTCTTTGTTTGGATGAACACAAAGAAAGATATTGGGAAGGCTGCGTGTAACAAAACTTATTTTTCCCATCTGTTAAATATATACATATAAACTTTTCAAGATGTTTTCCAAAAGTTTCTCTTCTGTTTTGTGTAGGATGATGTGTTGCTGTATTGCTTTTTGTCTGAGTTACTTTTTCATACTTGCTTCTTGCTTTTAGTCACAGATGAAGACACAGTCAAGAGATACTATGCCAAGTTTGAGGAAAAGTTCTTCCAAACATGTGAGAAGGAGCTGGCCAAAATCAACACTTTCTATTCAGGTAACCAAGTGTAAACATCAGCCTCTTTTTCTGAGGTGCCGGCTTCCTTTTGTTTCGTCTTTTTTGTCACTTACATTTTTGAGTTTACAGTGACAAATCACACATCTCATTGAATTTTAACTTTGTTTAAAAAGAACCTGAAACACTGTCACAGTCAGAACAGAGAATTATCCCTTCTATTCTTGTGCGTTCACACACATCACGTAAAGACACGTGACTTAATATAGTGCAATGTAATGTTAATGTAATGTAATGTTGTGTAATGATTTTTTTTGTTGTGAAAATTGGGCTGATCATGGTGAAGGATATTTCCTTGCGGTGTTTTTAGGTGGCTAAATAACATGATTTGTTATTATTACTGCCTTCCTTTATTTAGTGCCAAATAGGCCTAATTATTACGGTTATTTTTCTGAAGCATATGTTGTTGTTTTTTGGAAATTACAAAGATATCAGTTTTAAAACAAACTTTTTTTATTGGTAAATTTAGAACAACAAAGAGCATTGAGACACAAGAACTCAGGCTATAGCCTAACGAAATTACACTAAATAAAAGATAATAATAAAATGTATTTAAAAATACATAAAAGCAAATTGTTCTGGCTTCTTCAGTGCAATTTTACAGAGCCTTAATGAAAAATAAAACGGAACGCTGCAAAGTAAAAATTTGCCAGTATTTTTGCAACATCTAAGTGCAATACAAAAGACACAGTATAAAAATCAGTAAAATGACATACAAAAATGTGAGTTTAAAAACAAGGAAACAAGGTTTGAGAAATGTTTTTTAGAATTTACATTCATTTCAGAATAAGCTCACTCAGATCAAATGAAAAGCCTGTTAATAAAGCATACTGCTCAAAATGCATTAAAAACCATCGCACTTTACAATTGCAGCACAAACTTGTACTGACAGTGTTTTTCTCATCTCCTGACACAGAAAAGCTTGCAGAAGCCCAGCGACGCTTTGCCACGCTGCAGAATGAACTGCAGTCATCTCTGGACGCGCAGCGGGAGAGCAGTCGTGCCGCGGACCTGCGGCGCCGACGCACTGTCTTCCACCTCTCACAGCAGGAACGCTGCAAACATCGCAATATCAAAGACCTGCAGCTGGCCTTCAGCGAGTTCTACCTCAGCCTAATCCTGCTGCAGAACTACCAGGTCTGAAAACAAAGTTTGATTGCACTGTAAAGAATAACAGAGTAAAGTGTAAATGTCAAGTCCAACACTGACTTCCCAACAACATCTGATTATAATTTTTTAAGAATTCCCATATTATTCCCAATATTTGGAGACCTCATCCAAGGGGTTTCTGTTTGTTTTCCCTTTCAGAATCTGAACTTTACAGGCTTCCGGAAGATTTTAAAGAAACATGACAAGATCTTTGAGACAGCACGAGGGGCAGATTGGCGCGTGGCACACGTGGAAGTGGCTCCTTTTTACACCTGTAAGAAGATCACCCAGCTCATCTCTGAAACCGAGGTACAGCACACCGATCCGACATGACTGTTTGAAAGCACATCTGGCTCTCTAAACTCACAATCTTAGCCAAAAATCTATTTGTGACAGACATTGAATAGTTATTTTAACAGCATGTTTCTGAACCTGCAGGGCCTTGTTACCACAGAGCTGGAAGGGGGAGACAGGCAGAAAGCCATGAAGAGGTTACGAGTGCCCCCACTGGGTGCAGCACAGGTATGACACCCTGCAACCTAACTTTTTCAATTAAAAAAGCTCATTTCAAATGGCATGAACATCTCAATGCTCTGGTCTCGGTTTTTCTTAGCCTGCACCAACATGGACAACCTTCAGAGTAGGACTGTACTGTGGAGTCTTCGTCGCTTTAACCGTCACAGTCATCATCACAGGTAAACCTTCTGCCAGACCTTTTGCCAATAGTTCCATGAAATTTGTCGTTTCAACAAATTCAATATGTTTTGCACATATGTAGGTGTGGTTAAGCTGGTTACAGAAGGAAAAGAAAATGTGTGGCCTCTGGTAAGAATTTATCGGGGTGGTTTTCTGCTCATCGAGTTCCTGTTCTTGTTGGGCATCAACACGTATGGCTGGAGACAGGCTGGTGTGAACCACGTCCTAATATTCGAGCTCAACCCTCGCAATAACCTGTCTCACCAACATCTCTTTGAGGTAACTAGATATCTATCTTCTGTAAGTAAGAGTTCATGTTATTTTAGCTGTTATTTTTAGGGTTACTTTAAACCATCCGGTACGCTTGAATAAAGCCATTTGTGAAATTAAGATAATAATAATTAATAATTCATTACATTTATATAGCGCTTTTCTGGACACTCAAAGCGCTTTACATGAAGGGGGAATCTCCTCAACCACCACCAATGTGCAGCATCCACCTGGATGATGCGACGGCAGCCATATTGCGCCAGAACGCCCACCACACACTAGCTTATTGGTGGAGAGGATACAGCGTTGATATATTAAAGACTTACTGTAAAGAAATATTGTTATATATTACACTTGTTCCGATGTGTAGTTTTTTATTTAAACATTAGGTGATGTTGTGAATGGGATGTTAAACAGATGTTGATGTTTTTTTAGTATTGTGACATTTAGCAGTCAGGAACTCCTTTCACGTTCCTTTTACATTTGAAGAGGCACTTTAATGTGTTTCTTTCTGTGCAGATTGCAGGTTTCCTTGGAGTTCTTTGGTGTGTCAGTATACTGTCCTGCCTCTTCGCTAAGGACATCAAAATCCCTATACAAGCAAACCCTCTTGCACTCTATGGATTCTTCTTCCTTTTCCTTATCAACCCCTTCAAAACATGCTACTACAAATCTCGCTTCTGGTTGCTCAAATTACTGGTAAGACTCAGGAGCAGTCAATGTGTATTAATTGTAAACATCCATGGCATGCTAAGCAATGGATATATTATGTAATGATAGTATACAGTTGAAAGAAAAAGTATGTGAACCCTTTGGGCTTACTTGGATTTCTTCATAAATTGGTCATAAAATGTGTTCTGATCTTCATCTAAGTCACAACAATAGAGAAACACAGTCTGCTTAAACTAATACCGCACAAACATTATACGTTTTCATGTTTTTATTGAACACAACATGTAAACATTCATAGTGCAGGGTGGAAAAAGTATGTGAAACCCTAGGCTAATGACTTCTCCAAGAGCTAATTGGAGCCAGGAGTCAGACAACCTGGGGTCCAATCAATGTGATGAGATTGGATGTGTTGATTAAAGCTGGCCTGTCCAATAAAAAACACACCAGTTTTGAGTTTGCTGTTCTGAAGAAGCGTTGTCTGATGTGAACCATGCCTCGCACAAAAGAGCTCTCAGAAGACCTACGATCAAGAATTGTTGACTTACATAAAGCTGGAAAGGGCTACAAAAGTATATCTAAAAGCCTTGATGTCCATGTGTCCACGGTAAGACAGATTGTCTACAAATGGAGAAAGTTCAGCACTGTTGCTACACTCCCTAGGCGTGGTCGTCCTGTAAAGATGACTGCAAGAGCACAGCGCAGAAAGCTCAATGAGGTGAAGAAGAATCTTAGAGTGTCAGCTAAACACTTACAGAAATCTCTGGCACATGCTAACATTTTTGTTGACAAATCTACAATAAGGAAAACATTAAACAAGAATGGACTTCATGGGAGGACACCACGGAGGAAGCCACTGCTGTCCAAAAAAACATTGCACCACGTTTGAAGTTTGCAAAAGAGCACCTGGATGTTCCACAGCACTACTGGCAAAACATTCTGTGGACAGATGAAAACAAAATTGAGTTGTTTGTAAAGAACACACAACGCTATGTGTGGAGAACAAAAGGCACAGCACACCAACATCAAAACCTCATCCCAACTGTGAAATATGGTGGCGGGGGCATCATGGTTTGGGGCTGCTTTGCTGCCTCAGGCCCTGGACGGATTACTGTCATTGATGGAAAAATGAATTCCAAAGTTTATCAAGACATTTTGCAGGAAAACTTAAGACCATCTGTCCGCCAACTGAAGCTTAACAGAGGATGGACGATGCAACAGAACAACGACCCAAAGCATAGAAGTAAATCAACAACAGAATGGCTTCAACAGAAGAAAATACACCTTCTGGAGTGGCCCAGTCAGAGTCCTGACCTCAACCCGATTGAGATGCTGTGGCATGACCTCAAGAGAGCGATTCACACCAGACATCCCAAGAATATTGCTGAACTGAAACACTTTTGTAAAGAGGAATGGTCCAAAATTTCTCCTGACCGTTGTTGAGGTCTGATCTGCAACTATAGGAAACGTTTGGTTGAGGTTATTGCTGCCAAAGGAGGGTCAACCAGTTATTAAACCCAAAGGGTTCACATACTTTTTCTTTCAACTGTATGCCACTATCAACTCTATTATGTTGGATTGAATTGGTCAGCCATTGCTCTAATTCTAATATACCTAATCTTCTTATTTGTCCTCTTGTTGAATTAGTTTCGAGTTGTAACGGCTCCGTTCCACAGAGTTGGCTTTGCAGATTTCTGGCTGGCTGACCAGTTGAACTCTCTGGGAGTGGTTCTGATGGACCTAGAGTATATGATATGCTTCTACAGTTTGGAGCTGGACTGGGCATCAACCTACGGGAAGCTGGTAATCAAAAATGGTAAGTTTGTCACCATCCATGTGTTGTAGAAGTAGTTTATGATGCTTATTATGAAAGGCCAGTGTATGAAATTTAGCGGCATCTAGAGGTGAGGTTGTGAATTGCAACCAACGGCTCACCCCTCCCTTTCGAAGCACTATCGTGGCTGAAGCAGAATTAAGATATTGTCATGCTTTTGCTTCTTTGCCAAAGGAGATAACATATTCAAGAAACGCGCAGCGGTTTGTCTGTTTAGGGCTACTGTAGAAACAACATGGTGAATTTCATGTAAGGGGACCCGTGGTGTAGTATGTAGATTGAAATAGCTCATTCTAAGATAATAAAAACATAACGCTTCATTATGTAAGTTTTCTATGCACCTCTGAAGACATAGTTATGTGTATTATATTGCATTTCTGTCAACAGATCCTCCAAAGAAATTCCAGCCTGGACCTTTAGTGTACTGTTAGAGCCTAACATAGTTTTTCCCTTTAAGGCCCTCATGGATTCTAAATGATCACTGATTGATTTGGTTTTATCTTCTAATCAGGTGGTGAGATTTGTAACTCGTATTCATACGGAGTACGAGCTGTCATTCAGTGTTTGCCTGCCTGGTTCCGGTTTGTGCAGTGCCTAAGGCGTTATCGGGACACAAAGCGTGCCTTCCCTCACCTGGTCAACGCCGGCAAATACTCCACTACTTTCTTCGTGGTCATCTTTTCTGCGCTTTATACGACGCATGCAAGTAGGTGGATGCAGCTACATTGTGCGCTTGGTGGTTGGATGTTTTGGTTATTGTTTTAAATCCTTTATTTACCCAACATGATAATGTGTCTGTTTTGTTTTCCTTAGATCTTCCTGAAAGACAAGTCTTCTTTTACTTGCTAATTGCCTGTAAGATTATAAACTCCTGCTACACTTTATTGTGGGACCTGAAGATGGACTGGGGTCTGTTTGACCGTAATGCAGGGGAGAACACCCTCCTCAGAGAGGAGATAGTATATCCTCAGAAGGTAAAAATTCACACACCTGGTTATAGTCAAGAGAGCTGTTGGCACTCTCAAGGTTTTCAGATTCTCAAATATTTGTATATTAAACATTTGCAGCAGTGGATTGAAGTGTTGTCGATGTGTTTGTTTGCTCTCTTTGAACAGGCTTACTACTACTGTGCCATAGTAGAGGATATAATCTTGCGCTTTGCATGGATCATCCCTCTTTCCCTAGGGTTTATGAATTCATACCCTAATATCTTAGATATTTTGGCCACTATTCTCGCACCGCTGGAAGTCTTTAGGTGAGTTACATTATACCTGTTATATAAATGGATGCTGACTGTTTTTTGTTCTTTGAACAATGAGACCCTTGTGGCTGTGCTATATTTTGAATGTTATCACGGCTACACCGCATTGTTAGGCTTGAGGTGCAGTGGATTGTTTATAACATTTAATGTTACTAGATTGTACTTAAAAGTACTAAATTGATCATCATAATGTGTGGGCTTTCAAGGCGCTTTGTTTGGAACTTCTTCCGTCTGGAGAACGAACATCTGAATAACTGCGGTGAGTTCAGAGCCGTGCGGGACATTTCAGTAGCCCCTCTGAATGCAGACGACCAGACGCTGCTGGAGCAGATGATGGACCAGGAGGATGGCGTGAGGAATAGATTTGGAAAGAAGAACTGGAAGAGGAGCTACAGCATGTCTTTGAGAAGACCACGTCTGTCCTCCCAGTACGTTCATTATCAGCCTGTAAACCAGACACAAATAAGTACATGGAATAAATAATAGAAAACAGCTTGTTTTAATTAGTTCTTTAAGAGATGGCTACATAAGCATAATTCACTCACTGTGATGAATTTTCTGGATTAGTGCTAAAGTGTCTTTGCTCTCTTGACAGGTCAAAGGTCAGAGATACCAAGGTCCTTATAGAGGACACAGATGACGACACCTGACCCTTGCGTCCACATTGGCTTGATAAAGTCTTTTATAAAGGACCATAGATGTCAGCGGGCCTCGGCTCTTCAAAAGCTCTCCAATCAATCCATCACAAAGCTGCCTGACTACACCACACACATTTCCCACCGGAGAGACCTCACCGGCTCACACATGCATACAAAGCTCACCGCAGGAGCGGCTGCCACTTAGTTACTGTAATAATCGTGACTGCCTTGATCATTTTTTGAAGATCCAATTCGTGGAAGTAACAAAAAAGAAATCAAAGGACAGTGTATATATATATATATTTATATATATATATAAATATATATGTCAGTTCATAAACCACTGCGATCGTTGAAATCATACTGACTGTGGGATTTTCAGACATGAACAGTTTGAACACAAAGACTAATGATGAGGGTATGAACACATTCATGTAGCAGACACTTGTCTGGTTAGGAGACACAGGACTGGTTACCCTCATTCACCAAAATGTCAATTTTCACTTTTTTAGTTTTTTCAATGTATGTTTCGTTGTTATTTAAGTAAAGGAGAAATGCCTTGAAAGTTGCTTTAAAGGAAATCTTTTAACTATGGTATGGATTTACCTTTGACATCTTCATCTAGGACCTCCACGTGCTTTCGCACAACCCTCAGGTGGCTCTGAATGAAAAATAAGGACTTTTTTAATGATAAATACTTTTGTCATTACTTTCTTATGTAGTCTAAAATGCCAAATGGGAATATTTGTCTATGTTTTCCACTTGAAGACATTTTTACCTTTGTGCATTTGAAGGATCAAGTTAATGCAGTTTGAAGAAGATGGGCTTGTGACTGTGGAAGAGAAAAATAAATTTTGCTTTGTGTCAGGCTCAATTTAGAGCAAGCCAAATATGTACCGCATTCCTCAAGAAAATTTGTTTAGCAGTAATTTAAAGGTTTAATAAGTCCTGTCTTAAATGTTTCTCCTCACAATGTATGACCCAATCCTTCTTTTTTATGGCATGTTAAGTGTACACGTATACTTGTCACATTCCACTGAAGCTGCATTCCATGTCGGTCATTTTTAGTTTTTTGGCTAGTGTCTTCCAGGGTCAGATCTATTTTTTGAAAGCCACCTGAGGGTTTAAGAGGTTCCTCATTCATAAATCAAGCATAACGGCAGTTTTTCAAAAAACTTTGCATTCAAGTTGATGTGATTATTTCAATAATAGTTCCGCCTTCTAAGCATTGAGGTAGTTAAAATGTAATGCTTATTTAGAAAGTGTGTTCTTGTACCTCTGAAAGCCCAGTCTGCCTGTGAACAATACTACTTGTGTGCACCAGGGACCCACTGTGTCCTGTGTCATGAGGAAAGTAGACGGTTGAGAGTTCTGTTACATTCCCTGTATTATCACACCAGAAGGTCCAGGTTAAAGTGGAGACGCTGCATTTGTATATTCGTTCAGTCTGGTTGTTTAACAGAAGTATGGCTTCATGGGAATATTTATGGGATTCAAGTCAGCTGCAATACTCAAGAGACACTCGCAAGCTCCAGTTCATCATGTCATGTACTACTGTCCCAAGTAAACACTTGGACCAAAAATAAAAGGTTTCTCTGTGGATGTTTGCTCATCTCTTCTCATGCCATTTTGAATCTAAAATCTGTTTAAGGCTTTGCGTTTGTTTTTTAGACCAAATGTTCTATAGAAACAGGTAATTTTTTGAGAGACAGAAGCTTGGATAAATAATTTCGTTTACACAGGCTGGTTCCAGAAGAAACACCTCAAGCTTTTCCTGGTCTGGTCAGTCCATTACTTGTAGTGTTAAAATTTTGGTAATCACAACACTAGTACATCTTCACTCCTTCCAAAACCTTGGATGTCCAAATTCGATGTACACTGTTTTTTAAATGAATAGTACGGTGTTGTCAAAGTTGACCTTATATATAAATACCTTATATTTCTAAGATATTTGCAAAACCCAGTGACAAATAAAAGATGGTTAATATTAATGATTTATTACAACAACAAAAAACAACCTGAAATATGGGGATACAGGTTTCAGAAGGACGGCAGCGACATAACCCCTTGTGAGCTTGGCTTGCCTTTCAAGAATGAAAAAAAGAGACATTGTTCTCAGCAGTTTACATTCCGTTTAATGAAAAAGAGCTTCTATGTAATAGAGAAAATTTACTTAACTACAAAAAAAATTCTTCATTGATCCCTATCTCCTTATCAGAGAAAATACAATATTTTCTTTCATGCTCCACAAACGTTTATTGGAGTAGCACAGGGGCAAGAAAATGCTTGTAGATTTTCATTCCAATTCCTATTAACTATTTCTGTGTCATTGGTAGTTTTACACAGTGTCATTTTCATGACAAATAACCAAAATTAGCCATAATTGAAAACTAAAAGACACCTTTAACACAAAGGAAGGTTTTCCCAAAACCTTTATTGTCAATAGAATTCACTGACAATCTATCCACACAGTGGTTGTAAATGAAGTGGCAGTCTGTCTGCTCTACAGAGACTTGTTGTGTGAATGAGCTCTCGGAGAAAATCAGCAGACAATGAGACACTACAGTCCAGATACTTCCACTGCAACTCGAGAGTCAGTCAGTATCAGCCTATACCCTGACTCGCACATCAATTTGATCTGGTGCAAAACCATATGATTTTAAGCTTTTGTGCAAAAAACTTTCAGTTCATTTCTAACCATGAATAATCCACGGCAAGGCAAAAAAGGCAACTATAGAAACAGGCTATAAGATTATTTTCACCACAAATTAAGGTCAAAGTAGAAATGTATGAGTTTCGCACTGTTTGCGGTTAGCTGTGACCAAACAGCAACAATCCAGGCAGAAAAGAGAGTCATTTGAGATCCAGCACCATGGCAGCTGGATTCTCCAGGTAAGAGCGCCATAGGTTGGAGAAGCGGCACATGGTTGCCCCGTCTATGACGCGATGATCAGCGGACCAGCTGACATTCATGATGTACGCCTTCTCCACGTCATCACGGGAGGTAAACCTGGGCAGCACCTGGACAAAGGAGACTTTATATAAACCATACTCATACAGCAGTTAGAGTAAAGATACACTTTGAAGACATTAAACTTTGCGGCTCTATTCAATTGCAGGACATACATAGCCTCCCTCCAATAATTTACTGAACAGTTCAACCTTGAATGTACTAATATGCTTTAATTAGAGGGTGAAGACAACAAACTGCTCACCTGGATCTTTCCCAAAGCACCGATGGCCACCTCCGGGGGCAGAATCACTGGCTTGGCATATGTCCCTCCAATCTAATAAAAAACCCAAACACTTATTTAACAGAACTCATTTTTTAATGATGAGAGATTCAATCAGCACTACAGATGAACACTGGGCAAATGATGATGATCCTCAAATTTTGGTCAAGAAATCACTCGATAGGTTTGACCCTCAGAAGGTCGGCGAGCCTCACCGAGCCAATGTTGGAGAGGGTGAAGGTTCCTCCATTGAGGTCGGCGGCACCCAGCTGCCCAGCAGAACCCAGAGCCTGCAGACGGTTGAGCTCCACAGCAACGTCAAAAACACTGAGGCTCTGAACGCTCTTCACGTTGGGCACCAGGAGGCCCTGAGGAGTGTCCATTGCCAAGCCGATGTTATGAGACGCCTGAGAGGAATGACATGACATCTATAAACAATTAAAACACTATACCATTCAAACAAATACTTCACATTTTGAAGACCATGAGCCTCAATTGAAGAGTTAGGAAAGGTTTGGATTTTGTCTTGCCTTGTATGTGATGTTCTGGCAGGTTTCATCCACGGAGGCATTGAGAACAGGAAACTGCAGGAGGCCAAGTGATGCAGCCTGAACAAAACACAGTATAAGCCAGTTAAAAAAAATGATCTTCAACCTCCAAGTGAGTTACAGAATTTGCAGACTGTCCATGAGTGAAGTGTACGAATTCTGAATAATGAAATATGAACCAGCACCTTTATGAAGAAAGGCATGTAGCTGAGTTTGATTCCCCGAGACTCTGCAAGACCCTTCAGCTCCAAGCGCAACTGCACTAGCTCCATCATATCCACCTCATCACAGTAACCAAAGTGAGGAATCTTCAGAGCAGCACTCATCGTCTTCACCATGGCCTTTTGGAAACCTGCATTTATAGAAGAGATCTTTATATATAAAACTTCTTGATCAATTGAAAACATGCTGAAACTGTGAAGTTCACCGTTTAGTGGCTCTGTCCTGTCTTTGCCAGTGAAGATGGGTCCAGGGATCGCTGGAGGAGCCATGACAGGTTTCTTCACTTTGGATGGTGTATCAGTAGTGCTCACTGCAGGTGCTTGAGTTTTTTGGACCTCATAAGGTAGGATGGCCCCTGTTTGCTTGGCTATGAAATTGAGAATGTCCTCCTTCAGAATACGACTTTCCTTTCCTGTTCCAACGATTTCACAAAGTTTAATCTATAAAAGCACAGAAACAGAGATTGACCTGAAATATGGGTGAATACATTTGTTTTATTATTTTGAACCAATGCACATTTGTTCCAACAAATTTACATTGTTCTCATTGGCCAGGCGGCGCACTGCAGGTGTTGCCTGGGTTTTTTGGCCCTTGATCTCCGGGAGTGGTTGTTCATGGGAGACGGCTGGAGTCTCTACCACATCCTCTTCTGGAGCGCCCTCTGCAGGTCAACAAAAGACATAACATTATCAGAGAAAAAAAATAACTGAAGATTGGAAGGAGATTTCAAGGCTGTTTGCTTACTAGGATTACAAAACACGGCAATGACTGACCGAGCTCTCTGTCTGTTTCAATGTCCACGAGAGGAGAGCCGACATGAGCGATGGCATCAATTTCATAATACAGTTTACGAATGACACCGTCATAGCGGCTAGTGATGGTAACCGAGGCTTTGTCACTTTGGACCTCGCAAATGCTGTCGAACTGGGAAACCCTATCGCCTTCCTTCACATACCTGCATATACAAGTAACAGTGAAAAATAAATGAACAATAAAAAAATAACTGATGCACGCTTTTGTTTGACAAACATGTTGATATAATAGTGTATTTTAAAAGCTTATTTATGTTATTGTGTTTTCCATTGCAGACTCCAAAAGGATATATTACAATGTATAAGATATATTGCAAGAGGAGAAACAAACATACCACTCTTTGACTGTCACCTCCATGATGCCCTCTCCTATATCGGACAGTTTGAACTGCAGCACCTGTCCAGAGGCCACTTAAAGAACAAAAGTGGATTAAAAAGCATTGAAATAAGCAAAAGGGAACATATTCATAAAACAACAATTCATCACCATGCAAAAACAACAACAACATCAAAACATTCTTGTGCTACTATTGAAAATGATATTCAGGTCAAAGGGACAATTAATTGAAGTACAGTTAACACATACATCTGTTCTATTTGAGTTTAAGAAATATAACACATCTTATAAATCTTTACGTGGCCTAAAGCTGATATGCCAGAAGATGATGTCACACAATAAAACCTACAGTCTGCCTTAGAACCAGAAGACAAATCCGTACATAAGAAATGTGCTTACATACCACGGCTGGATCTGAAGCCCCTCCATTGAACTGACGTGAGGGGATTGGAGAAATCAAACACATAGCCTGGTTCCTTCCACTGGTGCCCGTGAGACCGCTGGAGGCGATGGGACACGACCTGGGGCTTTGATTGAAACATAAATTAATACGATTAAGACATGACAACTTGATCTTGCGTGTTATACTGCTATAATCTGTTCGTATGCTGGTGCAAGAACTGGGTGAATGAGTGAATTAAATGTGAATAACCAAAAGATTAGACAAGTACACTTTAATGCATTTCTTTAACAAGCTTGTCACTTAACAAATGAATGCAAAAATATAAGAGATTACTCTTCGACGATGTGCAATACATGTGAATAATTGGCGGAATTTAATAATGTTTGTAAATTTACCAGAAGTCTCAGTATGCGCAGAGAAGTCCGCACTGGTCTCACCGCCGCCATCTTTGCCCAAGACCCTCATCATCAAGAAATTCACCGCGAAGAGAAGTTTCACTCCACATGCGAACTATCAAACATCGAGACATGAGCAACAAGTTCACTCATAGGGGGACAGGTCGTTCTTTATAATACACATAATTTATAATAAAAACCCAAATACTTTTATTTGCTAGAAAGCAGGTACGTTTTAAATCGAGAAAACAGGCAAACTCGACTCCCTGTAAGTGCGCACCGGAAGTTGAGCGAGTCGATTACCTTGTATTCTTTAATTTCTTGTTTCTTTACGCTCTTCTGACGTCACGCTCTCGCCTCTTATGACCAGCCAATGAACCAGGGACTCTTCTTACAGACTTGACATACTATATTTTTTAGTAAATAGATAAATAGTAATTGCTTAAATAAATATTGATAAACAAAAAAGTAAATAATATGAAGAAAGAATATGTAAGTAATTTCAGACAATTTTATGTACTGTTTAAAGTTCTTGAGTTTAACATTTGGTGTAGTTTTGAATACTATGACCACATTTTTTTTACGCTTCAGAAACACAAATACAATGAGGCATTTCAAACTTAAATTAGAAATTTTAAGGAAAACAGAGCACATACAAAAAATAATTAATTAAGAACAATACAAACAAAAGTACAGAGTGAAATACAGAGCGAAAATATGTCATCAAAGACAAGAAAACAACGATAAACCTACTAAGCATCAGGTCAAATTCTTTACGCAATTTAAATAATTTCCTTCCAACGTTCAACTTAACTTTCCTTTTGTTTTAAAGCACTTACACTTATGAATATAGATTTTCCCCAAAATAAAGATAGTGTAACTATTTCATAATAATTAAAAAAAGCCAACAGATCGATTGTTTGTTTAACCCTCAGACCAATATGCTCTACTCTATTGACAATCAAAAAATAAATCTGCTGTTGTTTCAATTTCGGAATCACAAACCATACAACTATTATGATCAATATTAAACATATATCTAAGAAATTCTAAGGAGGGATAAATATCATAAAACTTTATAGTGTACTTCCTTGGCTTTGGGAGGTATAGGAAAGGAAAAATACAAAGAAGCTGAATCACATTATTTCGATTACACTGAATTGGAAAATTATAATGGTTTAGTAAAGTTCGTATTACTTTGTTTGAAAAAATTCCTTATAAATCCTTCCCAGTTATTTGTTTAGATGGTAAATGAATAGCAAAGGATAAACTGGGCAACATATTTTTAACCAACATATCAAAAGCCTTAGGAATACTATTTAACACTTTAGGAGATTTCTTATAATCAAATCGCTAATCATATTTTTCACAAAAAATCTTGTGATTCAAAAAGAGACCATTCTCATCTAGAAGACGAACAGACCAGATACCTCTTTCCCACCAATATTTTAAGAAGAGTGACTTGTTTCTGAATAAAATACACAGATGAGTCCAAATTGGAGAATTATAAGGGGTAAAATTGTGTTTTTAGATCAGTTTATCTAGTTTTTCTACAGCACTGTTGGTAATGTGACTCAGTCCTTTGGATGTCTAGTCACCTACTTTCAGTAGTCATTCTCATGGAGAGATTACCATGGGCGGCCTTGAGCCTGAACTCTTTCCGCCACCCTGTTAAGCCACTGCTTAGTTGTCAGATTAACATGAGGTGATCAATGTAGGTGATGTGGATCAAGGGATATATTTAATATTTGTGCTATGAAGTAGGATTCCAAATCAGGTTTTGCATCAAATCGAATAATGTCAGCAGGTTTTTGTAAGGATTAGAACTCTTTGTGTGTTTGTGTGTGTACTGTCATCACTGTGTGTGAGCGAGTCTGTGTGTGTTAATTTATTGCCTGTCCAAAAAGTCCAAATCCAAAAAGAAGGATTTTTGATTTTTAATTACACACAATTAAAGGGAAAGTTCACCCCCCCAAAAAAACATTTTGCCTCATTTATTCACCCTCATGTCAATCAAAACCTCTACTTGGCAATATATTCTGTGGAACAGAATTTTTAGAAATGTGTCAGTGGTTTTGTGTTCATAATGGAAAACAATTGGGCAAATGTTGTTTGGTTACCAGCATCTCTCATGTCTTATTTTTTTGATTGAAGAAAGAAAGTCATTCAGGGTTGGAATGACATGAATGTGACTTTTGGGTAAACTATCCCTTTAAAATGCTTACTCAGCCTTAAAACGGAATTCTATTTAATCTTTTGCATCACATCATATTATTTAAATAATCTAATATAATAAACACACTGCAAAGATAAAAACAAGAAGGGATTTGGAGCTCTAAAAAGCCACAACAGAAGACACAACACATCTCCTGACCTCCCGATGTTTATCAGGGTTTTCTGTTCTGTTCGAAGGTGTAATTTACTCACAGTAGTGTCATAGTGTATAATATTTTTCAACAATATCTATTTAATCCTTTTTTTTGGACATCAACCAAATCCAAAACCAAATCTTTATTTTAAAATGTCAAGATCAGAGAGATCAGTGTAAACGGAGCAAAACATACCACACAAGCACACCATATATACATGTTTATTTATAGTCAGCAATGTACTGTATACATGAAACAATAAACATCATAACAACACTAAAAGCAATAAAATAGTATATTATAAACTATACAAGTTAAAAGCTTCCATTGTTTCTCACATATGTACATACAGTGTTGATAACCTCTCCTGTAACACTGTTAGTTGTTATTAGACACCCTGTTCCATTTGCACTCTGGCCTCTACACCGCGTCATCATCTCAGGTGTTGCCTCAGAACAGCCTTATTATCAATGAGCCTTGAATAAGAGAAAGGTGCTCCACACACTGCCAGAACGGTGAAATTCCCAGTTCACTCCTTGTGACAGAGACTCGAGAAAATAGGAATGTGCCACTGAGTTCATATTGCATACCCCAACCAGAGCAAGAAGTGAGGAGTGACATTCCCTCCTTTATAGTTACTGAGAGTCACAGAAAACCTCCAGCAGTATGAAACCCTTTGTTTAGTTGAGCTGTAACCTGAGTCTGTCACTTGAGCAGCTCGTACCTTTGTGTCGTGGCACATTGGCAGGTAGAGCCGTATAGCTGTTTCTTTGCCTCAACTTCTTTGAAAAATGCAGCTTATTTCTTCCGTTCTGTGACTCAAGAAAACTTCCGAATCTGATTGTCTCTAGTTTCATTTCGATGGGGGACGACATAAGGATGTTTTTCATTTACATAAACTCTTCGTCAACAGTATCATCTTCCTCTCTTGACGGAACTCAATGAAGGCATGTCCCATGTGTCGGCCTGGGGGGGACACTGGCGCATCAAGCGTAGACGTCCAGCCATGGTGCCACCAACGGCCTGGATTACACACATTACAGGTAAAACTAGTATCTGTCTGTCTGTCTGTTTGTCAATCACGATCATAGTATGCCATACGGCTTTGTGGGATGATATGTATTTTTTTTCAAAGTATATTATAACTATGAATCGACAGATTGCATGTTGTTGGTATTTGTGGTTAAGCATGAGCTGACCCAGGCCTGATCATATTAAAGCGTTTCAGATTTAGAGCGTGTCAGCTGCACATAAAGCAGCTGATGGTGAAAGGCCATACGACACTTTGCTTTAGTGCTGTTTTTAAACACAGCAAAATTTGGCAGCAAAATAATTATGTTAATGTTTTGTGCAATAGGCTACTTTACAACGAGTTCTAAACTACGTAGAGAGAGATAGAGAAGGAAACGTGCAACGAATCATGATATTACTTAAGGCTAAAATACACTGCCCAGATTTTGCACATATTTTCAGTCTAGACTTGTTCCAGAAAGTCTGCGTCAGTCTGCAGATTTGATCAGTTTGTGTGTTTCTATCTGAAATTTACAAAAAGTCTGCAAGTGTTTGATGTCTAGTTTTTAAAAGATCTGTTCAGATTTTAAAAGTCGTATAGTGTATCCAGCTATTACACCTCAGTGCTGCTAAAGAGAACAAAAATCAATCGCTAATCTAAAAACTTCATTTTAGTGTTTACATTAGGCGCTACCCCTCGGGCACTGATTGGTCAAAATAAGCCCCTCCCTAGCAACGCGTATTTGTGTGGTGGTGTAACACGTGGTTACTAGGCAATGTTCTTTAACATGCATTATAAAGTTTGCTACGATTGAAGAACGCACCAGGAAACTCAAGCGTGCTGTAGTTAGTGCAAAGTATGTCCAAAAATTGAGAAACAGCATTAAACTTTAAGAGATATATCATGTTTTATGTCACTTTCCGTTCGCAAGAGACTTAGAGGATTTGCTTTCTTTAGAGGAGCTTACGGGATTCAGTGGGTTATAACAAGATTTGATTTACTGTACCTCTTTATCAGATTCACCTTTTACATGCGGATTCACGATTGGAATGTTTATTTTTTAATTTCCCGGATGTCCGAACATAAAAACTTGATTTGAAACATCGAAGTTTTGTGAATATATACGATGGGAGATTGCAATGAACTGATCGGGGCTTCAGAGTTTATCAAAGGTAAGTATTATTTTCTAGACAGGTCAGATGCAGCCTAAATACACTTTGATGTACATTAGAATTAAAAAATTGCTCAACTAGTTCACTATATAACTGTACATTAACTAATGCTATGTTATTATGATTATGATGATAATGCTAATGAAAATTGTAAAAAGCGCTATATAAATAAAGTAGAGTTGAGTTATGAGGATGTTTGTTATTTTTCTTTCTTTTTCTTTTCTTTCTTTTCTATTTTAAGTCCAGATGTAAAGAGGATTTTGGTTTGATTTTCTATTTTACTTTACCGTTTTCTATTTTTTCACAGATCGTCTATATTTCGCTACACTCAGAAGCAAACCCAAGAGCACAGCAAACACACATTTCTTCTGTACAGATGATGAATTTATTTATGAAAAGTAAGTGAGTCATCTGTACATAAGCCCCTTAAATTTATTTAAAATGAGTTACAAATGTAACTAGGGTTAACAAAGAAAGTTGAATGTGCATGCTCTTGATCATTGTTTTACAACTGATGACTTCATGGATTTCTGTCCCACAGCTTTTATGCAGATTTTGGACCCCTTAATCTAGCAATGCTGTACAGATATTGCTGCAAACTGAACAAAAAACTAAAGGTAAGATCAATCTCTTTAAAACTTCTTAAAACATAAGCCTGAAACTACCAGATTTAAAAACTGTTTTACAGATAAATAGAAACATGTCTCACTTGGAAATCTAAAGTGATCAGTGCCCTACATTAAGTCTGGCAAAGGAAATAAATAGGAATACAAATATTTTAATAGTTCATTATGTGAAGCCTTAAGTGTTTTCAAGTCACCACTTCTGGGAGTCATCAGTCATATCTGTTTAATGGTTAAGATCTTTACTTTTTTTAAATTCTTCAAATTTGTTGTGATGGGCAACATGCAGTTTCTATTATGACCAGTAAACAGCGCTGTAGGGCTATTTCACAGACCTCTGTGTAACAGAAGTTTCTGACATGAACGAAAGAAACATGCATCAGCTTTAGTGGCATTATCCTGAAATGACTTGCTATGTATGGATATATCTGGAACTGACAGATAAAGGACACTGTGCTGGGTTATGTATTGGTTAAGAATGTGTTTCTGAATCCTGATAATCTACAAAGACCCTAAAAAGCAAGACTAAGCAACATTTAAATGTATGAATGTCTTTGCATTTTACAACAAAATATCCAATAACCAAGTGTCCATAATAACTAACCACAATCAACCGTCGTTTCTGTTTATACACTCTTTTTACTTCATTATTATTGAAGTTACATGTAACTTTCAAGTCAACTTTTTAGGAAATGAAGCAGTACTATCCTCCACAAAAGCAATTTATAAAATTAAAGTATATACGTTCATAATGTTTGTTAAATTAATGTGTTTATGTGTTGTTTATGTTTTCAGTCTTTTACTCTATCCAGAAAGCGTATCATCCACTACACCAGCTATGATCAACGAAAAAGAGCCAATGCTGCTGTTCTTATTGGTGCTTATGCAGTGAGTCCATACATTTTCTGTCATTCACTGATGTTAGATTTTGACATCTCAAGAATATTCTGTACACTTTCATTACATAGAAAAATGGCCTGGATGTTCTTAAAAATTATTTTTATGGCAAAACGCAACTCAAACATCCTACGGGTGAGTCAGTTATGACAGAATATCTCAACATTTTTTTAAATGGGCAAGGTCACATGGCACAAGGGTTCAACAGTGGAAAAGAGCAAGAAATCTTTATACTCAGTTGACCCTGTGTTTTCAGAATCTGTCTTGAAAGAAATTTCTAGTCATTTCTTGCTCTTGCTTTTCTCTAGGTAATCTACTTAAAGAGGACTCCAGAGGAGGTGTATCGGGCTCTGATCTCTGGAACCAATGTGTCATACCTGCCTTTCAGGTAGGAAGCTGCATGCACTTCTGAAAGTGTGCATACCACATTCAACTGTAAAACTAATCAGATCTCGTTACATTAGTCAGTTATTATATGGATCATTTTGAGGCAGTTCTGCATAGTGATTTTCTTTACAGATTTTTTGCCTTTTTTCCCTATCAGAATTCTCTAATTTGTATTAAACTCATTCATTTTTTTTCACTTTATATCCATGCAGAGATGCTGCTTTTGGCAACTGCACATATAATTTATCCATTTTAGACTGTTTACAAGGAATCCGCAAGGTAAGTGTATTTAAACAGTCATTTTGTCATGGCTTTTCTCTCTTATAATAATCCCCATGTTTTATATGTAACTCTTGATATGTCAGAATAGAAACTGTACTGTATTGAGGTTAGTAAGTAATAAGGTTGTGGAGCCTCTTTGGCTCAAGTTTGCTTATATGTGAAATGCTCTTAATCACCTGTTCATAATCTCTTAAATCCAATTACTGTATCTATCTTTTCAGTGGTGACACAAGAGAAAGAATTGGCACAGTTTGTATCAGAAAAAACACATAAAGACATTCCACACATTGTAATAATGAACAGGAAGCAAGATAAAACAATACACTAAGAGGGTGGAGAGGTTTAGAAAATTCTCTTGCAATCACGCATGAAATTTGGATGTCTTTGCCTGCGATTTGTCTTAATATACAGAGATTATTGTAAATAATGAAATATAAGTAAACAATGCATATTCTGTTTGAGTAACCTAACATAGCAGGACTGCTTCAACCAATGACATGAGATTTAGGGCAGGACTTCACGTTGTATCCAGCTGATGGCAAAGGGGGGATGTATTAAAATTATACACTTCATCTTTAAATAATATTTAAAAGCATGTTGATTCCCTTTAGGCCCTACAACACGGCTTCTTTGACTTTGAGAATTTTGATGTTGAAGAATATGAACATTATGAGGTATTGTTCCCATTTCTTAACCTTGATCAATTGTATCCTTTACAGTCAACATTTCATATATATATTATATAATAATATATATTTAATACATTATTAAATTATTAAATGTGTATTTTTTTCCTCTCCTTTTTTAAGCGTGTGGAAAACGGTGACTTTAACTGGATTGTGCCAGGAAAACTGTTGGCCTTCAGTGGACCTCATCCCAAGAGTAAAATTGAAAATGGTGAGCTGCTACTGTATATTTTAGCTAAATCATTGCCACTCGTTTCCAACTCTCATTTCCCTCTGTGTTTTTTTTTTTTTACTTTTCTATCTATTCTTCTGTAATGCCTTTTTAGATTTCTTTACTGTGATAATTTTCTAAAGAAGGGGCACCAGATTTTCAGTTGTTGTCCGGATGAAAGGAAAGGCAACTTAGAAGAGAAACTGGATAATTCATAAACATTTTAAACATGCAAAATATTATTTTAATTAAGGAGGGCTTGCCTCATATTCCTAGCCATATTAGGGAGGATTTTCTGATCACTGTGCCTTTGGCATACTTCCTAGAGGATGTAATGCACTTTTTTCTTCGTTCTTTTATTACGGTTTATTTTTCTCATCGTTTCAATGGAGCATTGTACATTATGAAAGGTTCTATTTAAATAAATTGAACTCAAGTATAAGGAAACAGCAGCGACAAAAAAGTAGATAAGTTGTGTTATGATAACGATGCTTTGGTTCTGTTAGGTTATCCTTTGCATGGTCCTGAAGCATACTTCCCCTACTTCCGCCAACACAATGTCATGGATGTTGTGCGCTTGAACAAGAAAATCTATGAAGGTCGCCGCTTCACAGATGCCGGATTTGATCATCATGACCTGTTCTTTGTAGACGGCACCACACCTAGTGATCTGATCACAAGACGCTTTCTGCACATCTGTGAGAGTGCAAATGGTGCTGTGGCTGTCCACTGCAAGGGTAAGTTGCGTAGCAACAATGTATAGTAAAGCTGCGTCACATGTGTCATAATTTTCATTCTCACACTTTCTTCGCAGCGGGGCTTGGTAGGACAGGCACTCTTATAGGGTGCTACATGATGAAGCATTATCGTTTCACAGCACCTGAGGCGATTGCCTGGATACGGATCTGCAGGCCCGGCTCCGTCATTGGACCGCAGCAGCACTTTCTCGAACAGTAAGTAAAGGTTGACACCGTGTCCTCACCAAACGTGACGCGATGCCGCGACAAGCGATAAAAGGTATCTTTCCATGTTAATGTTTTTCTAAAATAGAAACGGCCGTTGCCCGTCGCGGCTGGTTAGGACGAAACCTCTGATTAACATGGAAAGATACCTTTTATCGCAGCGCCTCGTTTAGTAAGGACACGGTGTGAGAGACTGATCTTGAAACATGAGGCGATAAAAGAAGTTCCTCAGAGATTTCATAAAGACGCTTTCATCTGTCTCTCCCTATAGGAAACAACACAGTATGTGGGTGCAAGGCGACCTTTATCGTTCACAGCAAAAACAACAGCAGCTGAGACAAAGTCGGCAACAAGAGAGAAACATGTCCCGTCTCATCTCCAGCATGGATGACATTTCGATCGACAGTGCCAGTCTTAAGCCACAGAGTGTGAATGAGGTGAGACATCTGAGATGTCACCCTGATGTCCATCATAACTTATATTTGAGTTCACTGTACAATAAAGCATTATTGGCTTTAACAGCATCTTTATTGGTAATCATAAAAATACTTTCTATTTTTGAAGATAACCTACTTATAATAGTATACAAATAATATAAATAATTTACAGTAACGCAACATCTCCTCTGATGCAACATTGCATTATCGCGCGTTGCACAGATGTTTTATTGTCTTATCTCTAAACAGCCACACTTTGCATACCGTCAACGATAACTATAGCTCAAGTCACCTTACAAGGCCAACTCTTATTAAAAATGTATGACTTCCTGTCACTTTGTCGCCACAAATTGCTGTCAATTTAAACACACCTTGAGACTGTCATTGACACTTTGTTTTGTTATTCTATAGAATGACTTCAGAGAAGAGGACATGATACATACTCAAGGGGACAAACTACTAGCATTAAAGGGCCAACGCCATCCCAGACCTTCCATCACAGCCAATTGGTACCCATGAAATTATACTTTACAATGGATGCAAGTGTTCGCATATACAAATTAATTTGTGTTATTTTTTTACAAGATCTGGTAATTAAATGTAAATACATGTCAATATACTAAAAGAACCTCACATGCTGTTTTGTCATCCTTGCCAGCAACTTGTTATGATGTTCCTCGAAAATGATGTCAGAGAAAATAAGTTAAATAAAATTCTTTACAAAACTTCACTTTCAGATAGATGTATAAGACAAGAATGGATTTGAAATGATTACAATATAAAAAAAATTGGGCATTTTTACTAAGGTTTTGTTTATAACCAGTAGGTAGGAGTGTCACCAAATTGATGTGGCAGTGACATTAATACAAAAATATTACTCACTTCCTGTTTAGGAAATAATTTCAAATATCTTTGAAAGTTCATCCAAAAATAACAATTCTGTCATTATTTGCTCACTTTCGAGTTTTTCCAAATCTTTATAAATTTCTTTGTTTTGATGAACACATATTGGAATATCGCTTATGACCAAACAGTTTTTGGACCCCATTGACCATAGTTGGAAAAATTACTTTATAATTTCTTTGTTCTGTTGAACACTTAAGAAGATATTTTGAAGAATGCAGGACATCGAACAGTTTTGGGGCAACTTTGTCTACCATTTTCATTTTTCCTACTATGATAGTCAATAGCGGCCGAGAACTGTTTGGCCAAATAAATTTATACAGGTTTGTAACAACTAGAGAGTAACTAATGAAAGATTTTTTGACAGGATACATTTTTGGTGAACTATCCCTTTAAGTACAACAAATGTTGTAACAAGGAACAAGTTTCCTTCCTTATGTGTCTACATGAATGAATTAGGAACTCTAGAAATAAACTATGCTGATTTGTCATTTCTGATAGTGTGCTAAATCCAGCTCAGAGCACCATTTCACCTCCCAAATCTTCCAAAGCTCCTCTATTCCACTCCTCCTCGCCTGCACGGAGACTAGCACGCAGCCCTTCCTCATCTGCTGGTAACCTTAAAAGGTGGGTTGATGTGACTGCTTAGCATGTGTGATTTAGACCAGATCTAATTTACATACCCAAACCTCTTTTACTTCCCCATTTATGCACCCCGCACAGCTTCAGTCCACGATTAGCTCACTCCCTCGGCAACCTGTACGATGAAAGCAACTTCCTCGAAGATGCCAACAGCACACCTCAATCCTCTTTCACTCCCTCCCCGTCTCCTGGCCTAACCCAATGCTCCCCAGCTCCTCCATCAGGATTCAGCTTTGGCTACCCTGCTTCTGACCCCCGACCGCCTCCCTCCCACCTAAACTACAGTCAAGAGGTTGACATGAACGTCAATACCCTCCCTGGAGCTAACAGCATAAGTGCTAGCCATACAGTCAGGCCTGTAAACAGAACTGGCTACAGTCTGTTCTCCAGGAACCGTCCAAGCCCTCGTAGAGGTCCAGTACGTGCTGGACTCAGTGGGTTTCCAGCACGCTACCTCAGCAGATCCATTCCAGTGAGTGACAACCGTCTGGCAACCTCTGGGGTTACACCCCTGATTTCACTCGCTACTTCTACTTATTTTACTCAACTGATTTCCTGAATTCTTTTCTTTTTTTTCTGCCCTGACTTCATGCTGTGTCCATCAACTATAATTTTTTACTTTGATATTAATTTTAAATGTGTAGTTCACCCAAAAATGAAAATTGAATGTCTCCATTTACTCAGCATTTGAGTTTTTATTCATAATTTCTTCTCTTTTAATGTTCTATTTTCACTTAAATGCTATATTTAATTGTTCCATCTTATATACAATCATCACTATATTCATCTTATATAGACCACTTTGTAAGATATATACACTAGTCCAGAAGCACTTCCAGTTTCTTAAAAAGAAAATGTATTGTTGTTATTTAAATCTTACATATAGTTAAAACATATTTGTTTCGGTTTGGTCAAAAACTGTTGATTGTATTTTGTTCAAACGTTTGTAGTGTTTAAAAATGGAAACAGAGAGTTCTTCTGGAGCAGCGTGGTTTACATCTTCCGAAGTGGTCTTTATAATCATCTTATACTGCATATATATACAGTCATGGCCAAAATTCTTGGCACCCCTGAAATTCTTCCAGAAAATCAAGTATTTCTCACAGAAAAGTATTGCATTAACACATTTTTTGCTATACACATGTTTATTCCCTTTGTGTGTATTGGAACAAAACAAAAAAACGGAGGGAAAAAAGCAAATTTGACATAATGTCACACAAAACTCCAAAAATGGGCTGGACAAAATTATTGGCACCCTTTCAAAATTGTGAATAAATAAGATTGTTTCAAGCATGGGATGCTCCTTTAAACTCACCTGGGGCTAGTAACAGGTGTGGGCAATATAAAAAATCACACCTGAAAGCAGACAAAATAGGGAGAAATTGCTTTAGTCATGGCATTGTGTGTCTGTGTGTGCCATACTAAGCATGGACAGCAGAAAGAGGAGAAGAGAACTGTCTGAGGACTTGAGAACCAAAATAGTGGAAAAATATCAACAATCTCATGGTTACAAGTCCATCTCCAGAGATCTAGATGTTCCTTTGTCCACAGTGCGCAACATTATCAAGAAGTTTGCAACCCATGGCACTGTAGCTAATCTCCCTGGACGTGGACGGAAGAGAAAAATTGATGAAAGGTTGCAACGCAGGATAGTCCGGATGGTGGATAAGCAGCCCCAAACAAGTTCCAAAGAAATTCAATCTGTCCTGCAGGCTCAAGGTGCATCAGTGTCAGCGCGAACTATCCGTCGACATTTAAATGAAATGAAACGCTATGGCAGGAGACCCAGGAGGACCCCACTGCTGACACAGAGACATAAAAAGGCAAGACTACAGTTTGCAAAAATGTACTTGAGCAAGCCAAAATCCTTCTGGGAAAACGTCTTGTGGACAGATGATACCAAGATAGAGATTTTTGGTAAAGCACATCGTTCTACTATTTACCGAAAACGGAATGAGGCCTACAAAGAAAAGAACACAGTACCTACAGTCAAATATGGTGGTGGATGAAAGATGTTTTGGGGTTGTTTTGCTGCCTCTGGCACTGGATGCATGGACTGTGGGCAAGGCATCATGAAATCTGAGGATTACCAAAGGATTTTGGGTCGCAATGTAGGGCCAAGTGTCAGAAAGCTGGGTTTGCGTCCAAGATCGTGGGTCTCCAGCAGGACAATGACCCCAAACATACTTCAAAAAGCACCCAGAAATGGATGGCAACAAAGCGCTGGAGAGTTCTGAAGTGGCCAGCAATGAGTCCAGATCTAAATCCCATTGAACACCTGTGGAGAGATCTTAAAATTGCTGTTGGGAAAAGGCGCCCTTCCAATATGAGAGACCTGGAGCAGTTTGTAAAGGAAGAGTGGTCCAAAATTCCTGCTGAGAGGTGTAAGAAGTTAATTAATGGTTATAGGAAGCGATTGATTTCAGTTATTTGTTCCAAAGGGTGTGCAACCAAATATTAAGTTAAGGGTGCCAATAATTTTGTCCAGCCCATTTTTGGAGTTTTGTGTGACATTTTGTCAAAATTGCTTTTTCCCTCATTTTTTTTTGGTTTGTTCCAATACACACAATGGGAATAAACATGTGTATAGCAAAACATGTGTTAATGCAATACTTTTCTGTGAGAAATACTTGATTTTCTGAAAAAATTTAAGGGGTGCCAACAATTTTGGCCATGACTGTATATATTCATCTTATATTCTGTTCTTCATTTGAGACATGAAGCTGTGCTAATTACACAGCATTTAAATTTTTGAGTAAATTCTGATTTTACTGTTAGAACTACTAATACAAATCTTGAAAATGACATTAGTTGATTTTAATATTATAGTATTACCAGTGCATGTCATTTTAGATCTTTTTCGTATTGTCACTCTGTCTTTCTCTCCCCAGTCCCTTCAGTCTGAATATGCTCAGTACTAAGACAATTGATATCCACTGATGGTCATCACAGCTGATCCGCCCTGGCATGGATGATCTGATGGATGGTTCTTTAATTTCTTCACAAAGCTGCTAAAATATTAAATATGTCAAACACTGGGCTTAAAGTGTTATGGTTTTATAAATTGTTTCAATAGGAAATAAAAATGTGGTTTCAATTTATAAAATAACATTTCACTATGAAATAGCATAAAACACAAATGTGTTTACTGTATCAAACTCTGTTTTGTGTACAAAATATGAAGTGTATCTACCAGTATTTGTTAAACACAGCAACTACTATTTATCAACAAACTGTGAAAATTCTGATAAACGTCACAATTTAATTTAGCAGTCATGGATGTATTTTTGCTAGAGATATGTATGTATTCACATGATAATTGATTAAATTATGTGTAGTCATTTAATTGTACAGAAAATGTGATATAGAAAACAATTTGTACAGATAGTTGTCTGTATGTTTGATTACTGCGAATCTCTGGAATTGAATTTATACAGAGGCATTAAAATGCAATCAAACAAATCTCAGTTTGTAAAGGTTTGTCTAATCTTAACTTCATATATTAAGCAGGAGTTTAGCCCCCGTCACTATAGGAGATAGATCGAAAAAATGAGCTATGCTTCCATGATTTGAATTAGCAATTAATTCACAAAACAGTAGTAAATATGCATTAACAAAGTAGGCAAAAGCAGGTGTGGCTTTTGGTGGAGAGTGCTGAGCATTCGGGGTGGTTTGATTCAAGGACGTGAAAAAGAACAGCTAATGGTCTTGGACAGAAAATTGGACTCTTCTGCAAGTGAAAAACAATAGAAGGCAAGTAAAGATGTTCGGAACGAGCTATACGTTCATATTGTGCATTGCGTTTCTGAATGCAATATCAGGTGAGACGTCGTACCTTTACATTTGATGTTTTTTAGACTTGTTAAATACTATTATAGGGCTAGTTAAATATAATAAACAATGCTTCAGTGAATAATACCGTTAAAATGAAATGACAACAATTTTCTTTATTAGCAAGGAACGCGTTAAAAATGGAGTTATTTCCATTGAAATCCGTGCTTCGTGTTGGTGATGCTTTGGAGTTGAGCTGTCGTGTGAATGGTTGTCCGGTTAACGTGCACTTCACTTGGAGTACTACTTTGGACAGCTTTCACGGTGGAGCTGTGGAAGACAATCAGACTATTTCTCTGTTGGTTCTCAGCAACGTTTCAACCAAACACAGCGATGGAATCGTGTGCAAAGCTTGGTGCGGAGTAATAAGGCGTGAAAAAACCTCTATGATCCAAGTGTATTGTGAGTAAGCTACACGCTTTTCTTGAGTTGTTGAGTTGAAATGACTTAAAAAAACTACTTCATAATCCCTTAAGAAACCAAACTGGGAATACACTGCAAACGTTTATGCAATAATTATGATAATACATTTCTATATAGCCTATTAAATCCAAGTGCTTAGTATTTTTCGATATATGTAAAGCAACTATTCCCTAAGTGTGAAAATTATTGAAGTATTGTACAATGTTTTATATTCAATATATTTTAAAATTGTAATATATGGACAGTTAATAGTTACCAAAATATATTAAATACAGTATACATTACATGTAAAAAAAATTGATGTGTTAATGATGTCAATGATCGCTTGCAGCATTTCCAACAGATCCTGTGATTCCCAGAATAAAACATTTTACAGCAAACCAAGAACAATCACTCACCTGCACAGTCCACAACATTTACCCCTTGCACATGTTTATAATTCAGTGGCTTCGTGGAAATAAGACGATTTATACAGATACACCTGTTAACATATCCAGCTATGAAAAGGTTCAGAATTATTCCTCTGTGATCAGTTACACTCCTTCTGTCGATGATCTGGGCAAGAATTTGAGTTGCAAGGCAACACTCAATCTAAGTCTTTCAGACAGACTGAGTCGTACAACAACTGCCGCATGTAAGTTCTGGTGGCGGCATTTTTACACAACATTCTAGTTTACTTCTGTTTACTATTATTGATTCAATGTATTGTTTTTCTTAGATGGACCTGGAACTATGACCGTTTCCAGTAATAATCCTTTGGTACAGCTTGAGAAACATTTAGAGATTACATGTCATGCCGATGGAAATCCTCAACCAGGAATCTTGTGGTGGAAAATAGGGGAAAGCATTCCTATAGCTGATGGGCAGAAGCTTGTAATAAATAACGCTTCCTTGAGTCAGGCAGGCTGGTACCAGTGTGAAGCAAGAAATGTGGTGGGAAGCTTGAAAATGCCAGTACAGGTCATTGTTCAAGGTAGGGAAAGTAAAAAGTATTTTCCTTGTCTGGTCATCAATAAGAAAATGTTAACCTACTTAACCTCTTTGTAATACAGGTCCTCCAAACATCCCCAAAATCCAACTGAAGGATGATGTGGACCCCATTGAAGGAGAAAACATAACCATACTCTGTTCTTCAGAGGATGGGCCAACAACACTCATACTATCTAGAAAGAACCGGTCAGCAGAAGCTCGAAACAGCTCAGTTGTATATTTGAACATACCGGATGTCAAAATAGAAGATGCAGGGGTTTATGTTTGTGAAGCAAAAAATGACTTTTGGATCAAGAGAAGCATGATCAACATTACTGTTAAAGGTGAGTTTATAGCTTTCTGGTAATTAGATGTTTTCCGCACAATATTTGGGAATATGTTTTATAAAATATATTTAGGGTTAGAGATTTAAAGGGCCGCTAATCCAGGTGTTTTCACATTAAACTTTCAGCTCAAAATACACCACATATCTTTCATTAAAATATGTTAAACATGGCCATTTGTGGCTACAATGGAAAACCTGCCGTTTTTGTGTGTGTCTCTTTAAATATAAATGAGCTTCTGCTCCCCTTATGCAAAAGAGGAGGTAGAGCTCTTACACATGTGGTTTGGATGACATCAAGACAAGCAATATGGCGTAAACCTCAATTACGTCTTTAAAGCCCGGTACAACCAAAACCATACACTAACTGCAATAAAAATCTCATTAAAGCCTTGTTAATAAATATGAATTAAATGGAAAAGACAAAAACATAGATATAACAACATATGCTGACCATTTGCTGTATGTAATGTTGGTGATTGATGATGAATCATGTGCATGCATATAACTAACAGACATAAACACAGATAAAGGCAAAAACATGCATTCAGATTACTTGTATATGACAGATAGGTTTGTACAGATCATCAACCAGGTGTTATTATGTTGTGAGTAACAATAACTGTGTTTCCTCATTGTCTTACAAATGATCACTCAGTTTCTATCCGCTCTAAGTATTGTCGCACTTAGGACATACGAGAAAACACTGAACTCACAGAGAAAGACACTGCTATAACTTTCTTTCATTGAAATGAATAACCTTTGCAGAAATGAAATTGGTCACAAGTCTTCTGAACTGATGGGTGCGATGCGTTTTACCACTAACGTTACGACACAGCTGTCTTTGGACCAATGTTAAGTCTCAGGTTTAGCCTCGAACATGTAAACAACAGCCGCTAACATACTAAACATATTTTTTAAGACAAGTGATTTAAAAACGATGTGTAATACTTACTTCTTCCGGAGATAAAAAATCTGGCTCCCGCGTTGATGGAACATAAAGAATTTTATGTTCCATTTTACATCCAACAACAGCACACCTTTGTTGTTTCTTAGACATTTTTGTCTCTGGCTAGTGGCTACATCTGCTCTTGTCTGAAAATGGCTGACAGCGTGTCTCTGCGCGTAAGGTGGAACAACATGCTCATAAGGCGGAGTCTATCAGCGGTCATAGACGGTGTAAATCAATGTGACATCACATTGATACGGGATCACCAAAAGTCTGTTTTGTATCCCAGTTTTGTTTTTAAGGAGATTACAAAAATAACAATAGATGGATTTGTATAATTACAGGGTGCTTCTGCACACACGCTGGCGACAATTTCTGGTAGAAAACATTTAAAAGTGCAATTCTGGGATAGCGGCCCTTTAAACAACCTCTAAACCTAAGTATGGGCAAAATATCGCATTTGTTTACATTAACATAGCTATATAGGGACCCAAATAATGCATGTTAATTGTAACCACAGTACAGCTGCAGAAAATAAAAATGTGGGTAAAAATAAAATTTTATTCTAGAATGGTTTCCTGTGGTAAATGATTTGAATTCCTTCAACTCTTTGCAGAACCACATCACATCTCGATGACACCAGATCTACCAACTATCATTGTGCCAGTTGCAGGTTCAGTGTCCCTCCTGACTGTCCTAGCTCTGCTTATGCGATACCTTAGAAAAGCCCAGAGAGACTCTACCAACATAGGCATGAACTAAACCAATAATCTTATAACACTGACAGAATCCAGCCTTCAAGCTCAATGCAGCATCAAGCTCTTCTGGGGATTGTCTATAAAATATCTCATGATCAGGTATGAATACATTGCTGGACTGTTTTCAGTTATTTCTGTGAACATGTACAGTAATATGACTAATTGCTTAGATGACGGACTAAAATGTTCATGTAGCTTAGCAAAGGTTGTTGGTTCAATTTAAAGGAAAACACACGTATTAGTAAAATGAATCCCATATAAGCCTTAGATAAAATAGTCTGCCAATGCATAAATGATTTTACAGTATACCAAGACTAAGTCTATACAATGTAACTTAAGTTTCATTATTTACTATACATTAATATAGGATCTGAGTCATAAACATTTCTTAATAAAAATATATAACATTATTTTGAGGGATGTGTATGCATAACATTTAAGAATTTTGGTTTGGATAGTCTCCTTTAGTGTTTTTATTGTTCTTTGACTTTTGAGTCCATGGCAACACACAAACCTGTAAAACTGGAATCCAGTTTTATGCCCAGTCCTAGACTAATTTAAATGTCAGAGGTGTCTTGATCAAAAACAATTTACACTGCATATCTTAAAATATATCAGTGGACTTGTTTTGTCTCAAGATGCACATGTTTTTATTTTGTAAATTATTTTGAATATGACTTAAATATCCTAGTTTGACTAAGGCCTTGTTCTGATTTAAGCTATTCCCTGTCTGGGAAACCACCCCATAGTGTCTAGTTATAAGTATTTTGATTCTTTGACCTTCTCGAACAATCTACTAAAAAATATGCACATGGTCTACTTGGCACTTACAGAAGAAGGAAACTCCTTTCCTCAAACTTTGCATCATGTTCACTTCCATTTTTCCACCCATAACAATGCAACACAAAACCTGTTTACTTGACACAAGACTTGTCAGTTATTACAGCCATTTTCTCAGTTACTATCATATCCCTTTAATGAGACCTTTAACTTGCACACAGTTCCCGTAGGATGGGGAGTTCTTTTGTTTGTACAACACTCCAGAGACTTAAATTTACCGCAGTAGATCAAGTACAACATCAGATATTTTTTCCAAAACAGTATGGATCAGATAAGAAATGTAAGTTTGAAAGCCTTAACTTGTATGAAGCTAAAAGATGAAAGAGTGAACATTTCAGAAACGTTGGGTTCTTACAAGGAGCATGAAGAGAATATATCTACGCTACTGATCTTAATTCAAAATATGTTCACATGAATACTGAAAATGAGCATTATCGTATAATATGGACACCAAATTGTGATTTTGCGTGCATAATACGCCTATTTTTGCGTGCATATGATACGCCAATTAGCGTGTTTGCATATTAAACAGCAATTTGTCTCATTACCCTGTCCCCTAACCCAAACCCTAAACCTAATGTTTGCGTCCGTGCATACTATAACCTCTACCCTAACCAAACCCTAAACCTAACAGTATTATTTTAATTATTTCAGTGTTTCCTCTTCATGTACGTTTTAAAATGGCTGCTCTCCACCCAGGTACAAGCAAACATTGGCGAATCATATGCATGCAAAATCGCAATTTGGCATACGTTTTAGACGACAATGCAAGAGCGTGTTATTTATACGCAATTGGTGCGAGCAGGTTGAAACTAAAGACAAATAAATATTTAATTAATAATATTTAATTAATAAATACATAATTAATGAATAAGTACATTTATAAAGCATTTTAAACATGCAAGTTAAAAATGGCTCAATATTTGGCAGGTATTTCGTTAGAATCCCCCTTTTTATTTATGCAGTATCAACTGCTTATAATCAATTTGTACATGACTTATTAATCATTAATGAACACATTTATAAATGCTTTATGAAGGGAACCTAAATGTAAAGTGTTACCATAAATGTTGTTAATACTGCATTTCCACAGCTTTGCACAGTTCCTATATTTGTCACCTTTCAGTAACAAAACTTTTCAAATTATCTTTTAAACATTTTTTACAATATTTGCCTAAAATACTAAAGTATTAATAGAAACACATTGAACATTGTTTTCCCTCAAAATCAACTTGGGCTTATATGTGTTGGCCCCACCTGGTAGCAGTATAAAAACAAAGACAAGATGTTCAGTTAGCAAGTTTTCAATGTTAAGAGACAGACACTACCTTTATTCAGAAACTATAATGACAATGTACATTTTATTGGCTATAGACAAACACAGCATTTATGTTGCATTCACATAGGATGCGGAATGCGGTGCACTATGGAATCCATTAATTTCAATGGCTTGCGCCGTGCAAGGGCGGTTTGTTGATGTGTTGACCAAAGCGCACGTGCAGCGGAGCACACCGCTGCCCACCGCGGTCAAAATTGAAAATAGTTAGGCTAAACTAGGACATCGGGTAATCTTGGACATCTAAACTCTTGTTTGTTTATTTCCTGATCTGTCAAATTTTGGTCAACAGGACTTTTACTATTATTTTAGCATGGATGTCATGTGATTAAAATCACATGGCTTCATGTGGTGATTGCACAGAAAAAGGGGCACTTGTCAATCAAGAAGCTCCCCCGAAATTGCATGACAAAGGTAAATGACATAGGATTCTGACTGAATTATGTTAAGGACATAAATCTGTCAAAAATAAGACAATGGGTCTCATTCACTAATAATTGCATAGATTTTTCGTATTTATATGAACATTTGAACTTATCATGCTTACGGACATAAGTGAATTCTTAACCTCGTCCTAATGTTAGTGAATTTGGAGTATTCTAAATGAGTGGCCGCGTGCACAAGTTTAGTAATTTGCATAAAACACACCCAGTCTATCTCCATATGAGGGCATTCCGCATAACCTTTCCATTACCACCTGTCGTCACGCAAGTCTAAGATACTCCAGGCAACCTAATGAGACGCAGTCTCAGACCGCTCCTGCAAGTAAATCCAAGTGCGCAGACCTCAAAATCGGTTCACACTCAACACTTTTCATACAGACACGCAGTTTACAGAGATCTCGATAGCCGTTGTTGTATCGAAATTCAACTCCCCATGAGATTTTGACTCCCCTACCTCTGATTGGTTCATTCACGTATAGGATGCTCCTTTGTGATTGCTACTCTATCTCTAAATCCGACACCCACACCTAATCCTAACCTTCGTAGGGGAAAACTGGGGAGTCGAATTTTGGTACAACACCGGCTGTAGAAGCGCAGTTATTCAGAGAAACATCGCAACTCTAGCGCAGCTTTTCTGACTCTTTCACTGGATATGATGAAATAATTAAAAAACATCTACGTGTAATTATATATATATATATATATATATATATATATATTATTTAAAGTATATAGGCCTAACTATTATGCTCAGATGAAACATACTCGTACTTAATCGTGTGAAGCCATCAGTGAAGACCATCAAGGTGTGGCCTGCGGGGGCAGACTTTACACTCCAGGAAAGGTTTCTACACACAGACTGGAGTATGTTTGCTTCTCAGGCCACCAGTGGCTCTCACACGGACATAGACACCTACACCTCCTCTGTATTAGACTACATCAAAACCACCATTGATAGTGTCACAGCTCAAACGCAGATCACCATATACCCGAATCAGAAGCCATGGATGAACAAGGAAGTGCGCCTCCTGTTGAAAGCACGCAACACCGCCTTCAGATCAGGTGATGCACAGGCCTATAGTACTTCCAGGGCTAATCTGAAGAGAGGCATCAAAAAGGCAAAGCACTGCTACAAGTTGAAGTTAGAGGAGTATTTTACCAATTCTGACCCTCGACGCATGTGGCAGGGCATCCAGGCCATTAGTGACTACAAACCCAACCACCCCATCCCCATAACCACAGATGCTGCCTTTCTGAACGAGCTTAATGACTTTTATGCACGCTTTGAGAGAGACAATAAGGAACCCGCCACCAGGCTCAAACCTTCTATTGACCACCCAATCATCACACTAAACTGCACAGATGTTTACACTCCACTAAGCCGGATAAACGCATGCAAGGCTGCTGGTCCTGATGGCATCCCTGGTCGCCTACTCAGGGCATGTGCGGAGCAGGTCGCTGAGGTCTTCACGGACATCTTCAACCTGTCCCTCGCCCAAGCAGTGGTTCCAGCATGTTTCAAATCCACCTCCATTGTGCCCATTCCAAAACATTCCAGCCCGACATGCCTGAATGACTACCGCCCTGTAGCACTCACACCCATTGTTATGAAGTGCTTTGAGCGGCTGGTCCTGTCACAACTAAAAGACTCTTTACCATCCACACTGGACCCATACCAATTTGCCTACCGTAGCAACAGGAGCACAGATGATGCGGTGTCCATGGCGCTGCACTCCGTGCTCACACATCTGGATAATAAGGACACTTATGCACGCATGCTGTTTGTAGACTTCAGCTCTGCATTCAATACCGTCATCCCTTCCAAGCTAATCATCAAACTTGGAAACCTAGGCATTAACAATTCAACCTGCAACTGGATTATGGACTTCCTGACGAACAGGCCTCAGCTTGTTAGGTTAGGCCACATCTGCTCCACCACCACACTCTCAACACTTGTGTACCACAGGGCTGCGTACTGAGCCCCTTTCTCTACTCCCTTTTCACACTCGACTGCGGACCTGTGAATGGACCTAACTCCTTCATCAAGTTCGCAGATGATACAACAGTGATTGGTCTCATCAGCAACAACGATGAGACTGCTTACAGGGAGGAGGTACGGCACCTGGCCACATGGTGCTCAAACAACAACCTGCTCCTTAACACCTCCAAGACAAAGGAAATCATTGTGGACTTCAGGAAGGTGAAAGGAGGCACACACGACCCCATCCACATTAACGGGACGGCTGTTGAACGTGTTTCCAGTTTTAAGTTCCTGGGGACCCATATTTCGGAGGACCTGTCCTGGACCACCAACACCTCATGCCTGGTCAAGAAGGCTCACCAGGGTCTCTTCTTTCTGAGGACACTGAAGAAGAACCAACTGTCTTCAACTATCCTGGTGAACTTCTATCGCTGCACGATAGAGAGCATCCTGACCAACTGTGTCACAGTCTGGTACGGGAACTGTTCTGTTGCTGAGCGCAAAGCACTGCAGCGGGTGGTGAAAACAGCCCAGCGCATCACAGGGACTACACTCCCCTCCCTGCTGCGTCGAGCTCGCAGCATTATCAAGGACTCCTCTCACCCCTCTCATAGACTGTTTACTCTCCTGCCTTCCGGTAGTCGCTTCAGGTGCCTCCGGACAAGAACCAGCAGACTAGGAAACAGCTTTTTTCCCAGAGCTGTTTCATTATTGAACTCTGCTCCTCACTGATTCCACTACCCCTCATAACTTTAACTTTAATGCTGCTATTACATTGTTTACATTGCACTACAGGGCTGCCTTGCATGACTGAACTGTACACACCAGTACTTCATGTTATCTGCTCCATCGGACTGTTTGGACACATATAGCATCATTTGCACTCTATACTGCTCACTTACACACCAGGAATATTACACTGAATGCTCATTTGCACTAATGGACTACTCTCATAACTGCATTACCTCATCTACTGCACTGTAACTTTCATAACTGCATTACCTCATCTACTGCACTATAACTTCAATAACGGCAAAAACTTCTCTTCTGCACTGTAACTTTAATAGCTAATGTCTGTAACTAATGCACACTCAAGTCACTTGCACTATTGTATAGTCTATATTGTTAGATGTTCATAACCACCTGTACATTAATGTTCACAGTATATAGCCTTCTGTTTATATTGTTCATAGTACATACCGATTGTCATATTTTCATAGTACATGCCCATTGTAGTGAAAGTGAAGTGAAAGTGACCAATTCGTCAGGTATGGTGACCCATACCCGAAATGTGACCTCTGCATTTAACCCATCCAGTGATTAGTGAGCACACACAGCAAGTGGTGAACACACGCACATCCGGAGCAGTGGGCAGCTATCACTGCAGCGCCCAGGGAGCATGTAGGGTTTAGGTGCCTTGCACCGCAATCGTTACCCGCCGGCCCTGAGGATCGAACCGGCAAACTTCTGGTCACTAGTCCGACACTCTAACCATTAGGCTACGATTGCCCCATATTATATAGTATTTTCCTAATATTGTATTCTGTATTTATTCACACTGTATATCCTGCACTTGCTAATTGCACTTCTGGTTAGACCTAAACTACATTTTGTTACACTGTACTTGTATATGTGTAATGACAATAAAGTTGAATCTAATCTAATCTAATACGTTTTGTCATTTTGTCTTAGAGAGCGAAATAGAGAGAGAAGGAAATAAAGAGGCTGGTGATATTTGCGTAAGTGTGCTTTCAGCTATTCCTATACTTTCTCTTATATTTAGAATAAGGGTTTTAGTGAATCATGATTTGTTGAGTAGCCCCAATTTGAATGGAGAATTTGAATAATCGAATGATTTATCAAATTGTTGCTAAGATTTTAGAAGTTTTTTTTATTATTAAAACAATTTGAATTCAAAGTGACCTGTCCCAGATTATAAAATTTAAGCAGAATATTTTTTGTTACTCATAGGTGTGGCTTGTCTCCACTGGGTATAATATCTTCATTCTTTCTTCTGGTGTGGTTTAAACATCTTAGGGAATTCCGAGAAGTCTAATGTATTGATCTAATGTGTTAGATAGATATTGAAATAGATTGCAGAATTCAAAATTACAAAAAATGTTTATAAGATTACCCGAATTCACCTTAATTTTGCCGCTGCGCTTCGTTGATGATTACTCGCCCGGCCAGTAGGAATGAGGCATCCAAGCGCGGAAAACAAAATGGATGAACAGCTACTGTGTGTTTACTGTGCTGTGCCACTGTGTGGAACACTACAACACAAATTTGCGCTTGATCATCAGGAGAAACATTGTGTCATGAAAACATGTCAATTCAAGTTGTTATGTCAGGAGTGTTTTAAGTAAGGTAGCTTTTTTTCCACAAGTACTCGCACATGTACGACTTGTAAATTTGGAATTTGTTCCTGTTGTCATGGATTAAAGTGAAAACAATCCTCTGACTGAACTTATTTTTCAGGCCAATTTTCCTTTAACCGTCACGTCGAGCCCAATAGCATTTTAAGGATGTTTTAACCCGCTTTAATATTCCCACTTTACGTATTTTAAAAGCAATTTTTAATCTTAAAAAAAATACTTGAAAAATAATCAACCAAATACATAACTTGTCAGTGTATGCTTTTATTTATCCAATCAATCAACGCACCAAACAATGTTTTCTCAAACTCTTGATTAACAGAAAAAAAAGAGAAAAGTGCTTCTTGTGCAAAATTCTTGTGCAAAAGTCTCTAAAGTGCAATTCATTTTTTCTGCCTTTTGGCTGTGATACATATATATCTACCTCAGCCGCAGCCTGACATGCACTTCTCCAAAACCAAGATTAAGACGCTACAGTCAGAAAACACTACTGAAACACCAGGGCCTGGTTGCATAAAGCTCCTTAAACTATTCCCTTAAGTGTTACACTTAAGGGGTGATTTCCCTTTACCAAAGACAATAGGCAAATAACTTAAAGGAGAGGCTGTTCGAATGGTTTCACTAGTCGTTAAATAAGTCTCTGGTCTCCCCAGAGTGTGTTTGTGAAGTTTTAGCACCTCAGATTTAATACCACTTTTTAATATACCATGCGCTACATGCCCACTTTTGCATGTGAGGAGAAACGCGATGTTTAGTTGTGTGTGTCTCTTTAAATGTATGAGAGCTGCTAGTCTCCGCCCCCTTTTCAGCAATAAACGTGCTGTGTGAGCCTGTGCTTCCAGCGACAAAGCAATAAAGTATGGTCATATAAAGCGATCGAGAAACAAGTTCCCGTCTTTGAACACCAAACACATTGTTTTCGATAGGCACACCTGTTTCCAGCCGGAGCCATTCGCGAAGCCCCTCCGGTCACTGTTGGGAGAGAGAACCGCGTCGTGTGTTTACAAACCAATCACACAGTTTTCTGAAGTGAAGGTACTCATGACAAACGCATCGCTAATTCTCTAAATCAAATTAACGTTACACAGAACAATCCCGTCGCATGTTAACAAGCCACACACATTCAATAGCATCTGTCTGCAGACGAGATGCACTGTCGGACACATGTACTCTCAGCCGCGCATGCGCACTCGTCACATGCACGCAGTAAACAAATTTGTGTGTTCAACTGTTAATTTGTTATATTATAAAATATACACAATCTTAAACGTACCCCGAGTCATCGTGTCTCTTCATTCTGTACTTGAAATGTGGTAAATCTATTGACTGAAATGGCTATATCATGATATATTGTTGTTGTACGGCCTCCAGTATTGCAGTAAAATAATATTGGATTATTTTGCCCAGAACGATTTGTCAGATTACCGCGAGACCAGAAGCTCTCGTATGCTCTCGCGGTACTTTATTGTCAAAAGACAATCGATTTGCGCAGCGACATGTGAAGAGCTCTCTTGGTATGTATTTATCTAAACTAAACCTTGAGTAATATTTCCCATTAGTTATTTATTGTTTTTGTTGAAAATCACTTCGACTGCAAAACGTGCTCATTATAAACCACTCTGCAAAAACTTTAGCTCATGAGGAAAAAACGCTGCAATAATATTAATACTCAAACAGTTTGGGAAAAGCTATCAACAGCCAGCACATAACTGTTAATGCTAATCATGAAATCGCTAATTTCTCGCTAAACCTGATCAAATGAGTTAAATTGTCGATGTGATATCATAGTTGGTAAAATTGCTAACGTTACTTAATCTCGATGTGGCCAGTAACCAGCAATGGCGAGTAAGACAACGTTACTACTGACCGACAACGTTTGCAAAAGATCGGCAAGAAGTTTGCTGATAAACCGCAAAAACATATGGTCAAACGTTGATCAGATAATTGAAAGAATGTGTAACATACTTTTCGTTTGTACCTAGTGATATATGTTAACATGCTGATGAAAATCTGGGAAGTGGAGACGCCGTGAAGCTCTTCTTCTTCTTGGTTTTAGATGTCAGCTTGCATCCATTATGTCGCACTACTGCCATCCTCTGGTGATTGTCAACTTTTCTATTTAGTCAGGCCCTATTCTTGTTAGAAGTCCTGCTTTAGCTAGATGCCCGAATAGGCGTCATAGGTGGCAGTCTATGACTGTCCAAAGTATAAAAAAAACCCTGTGATTTTAATTATAATCATCAGAGTCTGAAATACATATTAAAAGGGAAACATAATTGCATGGAGGCGTTAAGATTTAAATCTGGAACATGTTTATTATTTGTAATTTAATATACAGGAAACCTTGGAATTTTGCTGCAGTAATGACATGCTTGTGGAAATAACAATTATCCTAATATTGCAGCTAATTGGCAGCTAGTAAGGTCTACTACATTACTTTTGACTCTAAGCATCTTAAAATACATGAATTAAACATTAATATACATTTATTTTTAAAATGTAGTTCAAAGTACGTAATTACTAAACTGTATGATAAGGACACTCAATAAATACTGATGAAGAAAAGATGATATTTACCTTATATTTTGGGTATCTTGTGAGTGGAGGTGGCCTGATCTGTCACCAATGTGCTCATGTGGTAATTTCTGTTTCCATAGAAACTAGACTTGTTTGTCTTTGATAAAACTTCATTATAAAAGCTTTTTTTCATTGTTGTGGTAAGGACTCAAAAAACTGGGACAGGCACATTTACTTCATAAAATTATAAAAATGATCAGTAAAATATACAAACACATTTATGATGCTGTAAGTTAATATGCATTGTATATTAAACAATTCCCTTTAGAAATAACTTCAAATTGTAATTCAATTATCTTATTTCACATAATATTGTGACCAGAGTTGTGGGACATGAACAAAACCAGTGTTTGCTAAATAATTTTATATTTAATCCCGCCACTACCATTAGCGCACATACTGGATATTGTCATTGGTCCAAGATAAAAGGCTTGTTTGATTTCATGCAGCGCACAATAATCTACAGCCACCTGACAACAGCACTGCATTCTGGTAATGCAAGCTCACATTTCGTGATTTTGGCTGGATTCCTCTGTCGCGGACAGATTCTTTTGTCTCTGAACTGTATAATGGAATATAGAAAACCCTTTAAAAACACTTCAATGTTTCAGCCTCCATTCCAGTGGATGTCGTAAATCCAACAACAACTCATTTGCCATCCGCCAACAAACTAACCCTGCATTCCAACCGGGATATATCGCCCTCGTAAGGGCCCTTCGGAGTGACAACAATCATGGCCGCCAAAACTGAAGGGTCACCTGAAGTGATCATAACTGGCCACTTCAAAGGGCCCTTCAGAATGAAGGATTTCGAAGGGTATAACTGGTATAACATTGTTTGGTCCCCTATACCCTTTTACCCTTCAAAGCTATCACTCCAGAGGGTAAACCCTTCGAAGGCCTTAGGGCATAGGGGTGAGCCCTACGAAATGGAATGCAGGGTAGAAGTGTTGAATATGTGGAAGGTGTTTTCGCTGTTGGCCCTTGACCAAAGTCTTGTTGTTAGTGCACTTTGTCTGTGTTGTGTTGCGTGCTTGCTGCTACAACAAGAAGATGAAGGATACCAAGAAACCTTGTTGTGTAGTGTAAGCGCCACAGCAATTCTAATAGTCTCACAGTACTGTAGTGTCAGCTCGGTTTAAGACAATCTGTCCGATTTTGGCCCTTTCCCAAATGGCTCACTTCATGTAGACTTGCGGTCTCATGGACTTAAATTGCGCGTGCTCGCCAAGTCTTCGAGTCCGCAGTGTGTCTCATTTGTCTTTTTGGCGCTCAGAAGTTTGCTCGCGAGCGCATCCTTTGTGCCCTTGATGCATTCTTCGGCGAAGTCTGCATTGATGCACTCCCCTGAAGTTCCCTACCCAGGAATCCTTTCGAACGCTCAATCACAGAACGGATTGGAGGGGTGTCGTGGATGTCAGAAATTTACGTTTAGAGAATAACCAAATGTTGAAGTTGTAGTAGAGAAAACAATACTAACATGTTGAGATTGTATGGAGTATTTTATCTGACAATAGTCCTGATCAAGTTATGCTGCCCTGCCCCCTTAGAGCTCTGCAAGTGATCCTTCCGTCTGGATTTAAAGCCCCGGGACTGAGATGGGTGTTGTCTTGTGCCCTGTTTGCCTTAAGCAATATTCTCAGCTCAGTCAGCATCTAAGGGTGTTTCACCGTGTGGTGAATGGAGATGAAAGGAGGCTCCTTTTGGCCCTGGAGTCTGGCAGGATTGAATACCGTATGGGACGCTGCCCTGTCCTAGGGTGCGGTAAAGACACTACGAGGCTGGACCGGCACCTAAAATGCCACACTGAGCTATCGAAGAAGGCTTACCAGAATGCTGTGGATGAGGTCAAAAAGAATAAAATCAAGGCACACCTGGCCGCCCTCAGGGCGTCAAACCCCAAGCCCCCAATGGCAACAGTCTTGGACCTGCAGGAGGTTGAGGTCAAGGCGGAGGAACTGGAAATGCCGAAAGATCTTTTAGTGCAGGAGGAGCTGTGCTGCCTGGAGAGCTGTCGACGTAAAAAACTCAGGCTGAAATGCAAGATAGCTGACCTCAACGAACAGATTGAAACCCTTACTGCCACCCTGTGTGAAATCACCCGGCGTTACAGAGTCCTGAAACGGCAGTCCATTCGGAAGGCTTTGCCACTGCCCCCTAACCCCCAGCATGTGTCTTCGCTTCAGTCTTTTGACCACCCAGAGCCAAGAAGCTCCCCCCACCTTCCGGATAATGTGTCGGCACAGAGTATGCATTTTTCTTTCAATACTCCTCTGAATATGTTCCAATTGTATTATTGCACTAACTGTCTTGTCTTTATTCTCTCCTTGTCTAGATGAGCAAAATGGGAGTCCTGTTCCCAAAGTCACGCTGGGAAAAAACACGGATGGGAAGATCACCAATTGTCTGGTCAACATGGAAGAGGATAATTTAAACCTCCCCACTGTTTCACACACTTCACAAGGCTTGGTGATGCTGAGACCATTGAATCAGCTTAAGCTGCACAGTTCTCACCTCCCCTGTGTGCAAGTGAGCACCACCAAGACATCACAAGCCAGGAGACACTTGGTTGCTAAGCCACGCACGCTTGCAGGCCAGGTCAGAGCTAATAAGGCCAGAGTCAAAATAGAAAAAGCCCTCAACATGCGCCGGGCTCTCTTGATAAAATGAGTGTGTTTCTGCTATCACCCACTTCGACTTGCTGGTCGTTTGAGTAGTTATCTGCTTTTTTCTCATTTCTGTTTTTTTTCTCGTTTCTTTTTGTTCCCTTGTTCATCAGTATTTTCTAATGTTTTTCATATGTTTCTTCATTTTTAATCAGGTAACTGTGTGAATGGTCTAGACATAAGCTTTTCAATACGTTAATATTGTGATAATGTTTCAATATTTTGGTTTTATAATCAGTTTGGGGATTTTTTTAAAGGTATTTAGTTATATTGGAAGTAAAGCGAAGAGCTGGTCTACCACATACTGAACAATGGTCTTGTCTCTATTCATTAAAAACAGGACCCTTAAATCAAACCCCAGGTGTATTAATCTTCATTGCATTGTAAGCTTTACCCTGATGTATAATATCTGTATATTTGGTCAGTTTTTAATTATTTATAATCATGGCCTACCTCAGGGCTTAAATTAGCTCAGTTTGCCCATATTGACCTTTATTCTATAAAAATATACAGCAGTGTCCTTTAATTTAAAATTATTTAATTGTATTAATGCTTATGCAAAAACAGTGACATGAACAACAAACAATAATAACTATTACAAGAGTGTTAAAATCACAGTAAAACAACTTTTGAACGTTTGAACAATGTAAAACTGAACATTATTTTCAGAGTTTATTTAAAAAGGAACAAATTGTAGCTTGACAGGTGACAAGAGGAGGAGCTCCTTAAAAGGATAGTCCACCCAAAAAGTCGTTCACCCTCAAGTCGTTCCAAACCTGTATACATTTCTTTGTTCTGCTGAACACAAAGGAAGAAATTTGGAAGAATATCAGTAACAAAACATCTCACCCCCCATTTACTGTCAATGGGGGTGAGATTTGTTTGTTTACTGTATAATAATTGGATTTAAACACTCGATTAAAACTGATTAAATGTGTGTCTAGTGACATTAAAACATTGCCTCTGTCAATAGTAAACTGTCAATATAATTTTAAATTAAATGTTTATAGCATAGTAAAGCTCAGAATGTTTTTTTTATGCCATATTTTGATTTCAAATGTATAATTTAGTGTGTTTCCACAACTGCCCTATATTTCCTTGTATAGTACACTGAGGTCAAAAACATGAAACATTATTAATCAAAAGAGTTGTGTGTTCATTGTTGAGTTACAGTCCTGTACGAAAAACACTTTTGCAATGTACAGATTCACAAAATCAGTTTGCTTGCACCTGCAGAAGAAAAAAAACTTTAAAAGACTAAAACACTATTAAATAACCTACAGTATATTATGTACAGCCATGTTTCTTGCTCGTGGACCTGTAAAAGCAACCCAGCACTACACATTTCTTTTCCTGATTTAATTCATCAGCTCACTAACAGAAGCACTATCACATAAACTGTGTGTTTCAGAAAAAGAAAAACAGGACAGCAAACCTACATGCCCACCAACCAAAAAGACAAATTTCTCTTTGATTTCTTAATAGTTTCTGCCCTGCATGCTATCATGTCATTATAATATATGTAAACACATTTTATTGTAAATTTAAATGAAGTTAGGAACCAGCTGCTCTATCTCACACCAGAAGATCACCTAATTCATACATTTAAGATGCTTCCGATCTGTTCCCATTAGATTCTACTCTTGTGATTAGCATAGCTGGGGAAGCCATACTGGGAGATCATCATATTGGAGTAGCGGAGCGGCATGCCTCTGTAGATCTGTGCCAGCTTATTCAGACAATAGGAACGCTGGAGCATGTGCTCTGCCCTGTGCCACATGCCAACGTATCCACTGCTGGCCTCCTTCTCCAGATTACGCATGTCTACAGGCTTCACGAAAACGCCTGAAGGACGGTTATGGCCCGACATCCGTGCAAGTCGGCGTGCCACAACAAAGTTCATGGCGATGTCGTCACAGTTCTGCGTTTCATCCACCAGATGGTGCACCTCGCTGGGCTGGTCTTGAAACAGCTGCAGGAAACGCTGGTGGAAAAAAGCGGCACCCACAAGGATCATAGAGTACCTGTTGGGATGGTTAAATGGGAGTTCAGTTGCATGTAACTGTACTGTGTGGATGTATTGTGATAAACAGAAATAGTTCGCCCAAAAATAAAAAATCTAACTTATTCACCCTTATGTCATTCAAAAACCCTAATTTGAGTCTTTCTTCTGTGGAGGACAAAAGAAGACATTTTGATAAACGTCTCAGTGGTTTTGTGTCCATACAATGGAATTCAGTGGATGCCAATATTTTTTGGCTTCAAAAAAAGATAGATTTAGCTAAAAGTAAGCAGACATGGCATAGAGCCCATGGGTAACACAGACTTACCAGTCACCACCACCTTTGTCAGGATCCTGAAGCTCAAAACTACCATAGCTATACACTCCTGATGTTGTGGTCACATGCTTCCGAGGAACAAAACCCACAATCTGATCCGGAAATTGCTACAATATAAACCGAAAAGAAACATCTTAGAGCATGACCTTATGAAATTGCATTTAAATTCTACAATTCTAGCAATATAGAGCACAGATGAAGTGTGATCAGAAAATAGTGTTACACCATAAATAACATGACGCTTTACCTTCCAGACAGAAAATGCAAAGCTGATATCAGGAACACTGACCAGCGTGTCGTCATCAAGCATCAAAACAGCTAGAAAAAGTGTCAATCAGTACATATTACAGACAAAAGCAAAATTACTTGATTCTGATTGATAGAAAAAATAACGTTGGCAAAAAATGTAAAACAGATATGAAGTCACATGGGCGAATCACACAGCTATACAACAACATCAATTGTAATGAACTATTTGGATGAAAAATTTCTTCAGACGTCACTCCATTGACAAATCACCCATGTATTTAAGAATCACATAGACGCACCATCAGTCTTGATCTCAGGGTGTGGTTGCAGTCGATTGCGCATTCTGTTCACGCTCTGTTCTTTAAAGATGACTGGCACTGGGTGTGGACCAAGTGAATCCCACAGTTCTTTGGGTGGCGGCTGTCCGGGGTTGTTCCACACTATGATGATGCACTGCAGGTGAGGCATGGCCTGATAATGGTTGAGGATCTTGAGGAGAACGTCGGTACGGTTGTACGTCTGCATGACAATAGTGAAACTGTCCTTTGGGTCTGGTAGGGTAAATGAGGTGTTGGAACTTTGCCGGAGGTCTCGGAGGATGCGGTTGTCTTCATTGTTAGGCAGTAGAAAGGTCAGAGCCACTCCGGCCAGAAGCAGCAATAGTAATGGGCCGATGATAAAGTGTGCTCGCACCCGGCCCAGTGACCTGCAGCTGCGCAGATGGATCCTAATGATCAGAGAAATGTGTTAAATAAACAGAAAAATTAAAAAATCTATCGACTCAGTTTAGAAGAATTCTACAAAAAATGGCTTTCCAAAAGCATCAAATACAGTCTTTAAAATATCATCATGTAACAGGGGGAAAGCTATATTATTAATAACGCATGTGCTTACAGTACAAACCGTTTTTCACAGAGGGTGAAACGATATCAAAACGTTTACTATCAGCTAACGTTACGTTTAGTAGCTCTATACATGCTTTACCTAATATTTTACACACATATGCATGAAAGTTATCATATTAGCTCAAATAAATAAACCAGTTACCGTTTTAGCAGACAGAATGAAACATAACAACAAATAACGTTAGTGATGCAACAGACACCATTCTGCATGCGAATCACGTTCTGTTTAAATCACCGAAAACACTGTAAATAAAAGTTATACGCTGAATAATAGACACACACAAAACCCTATATTAAAGAAAAACATTGTCAGTTTAAAAGCAAATAGCTACCTCATTGCATCCCCATGGAAGTTTACTTCTTTGCGCATGCGCAATCACAAAGGAACGTCCTAGAGTTTGGTAGATTCTTCGAATGCTAAACTTTATTAACTTTTTTAATAGAATAAATTAAATAATTAATACAAAGAGTGTTTACAAACACCATTATAAACTTTCAATATTTTAAGTCTGAGTAAAACGCGATAAAAACCTAGATTAACTCCAAAGCTTTGATTTATCATAAACATGATCATATAATCGTGGTCGCGCTGCAGGCACCGTCGCAAACAACTTTACGACATTACAGACACGCCCATTCAAGTTTTCATTCGTGAACAGCGAGTGTGTTATGTGATCTGTTTCATTCTTCGACTGTGTAAAGCTGCAGTAAGAACAGTCCTCGGATTCTAATAAAAGTTTGCACATCGAAATGCATTGTGCAATGTTATAAGGATTCTCGGTAAACTTAAAAAAGAAGAATATGGCGACAGTTGCATGCAGTGCTGCGCTCTCCTGCCCTGAAATATCGCTCTCTAATGGACTTAAAATTCCTATTCTGGGTTTAGGTGAGAATACGCTTTAACTGGACGAACACATATAACTTGCATAAATAACCAACATTTCTTTATCGCATTGATAGAAAAATAGTGCGGTCATGTATGGCGTAACTGTTGTTTAGCTCATGTGTAAACTACGGGACTTCTTGTGGTAGTATAGTGCAATTGCATTCGCAGATTATAAAACCATGGGAATTTTACTATCATGATTAAAATGAAGAAAAGCAAAAAATACAATGGTATATGTCCAGCTATTTTGCATTAAAACCTTGTTTTATTATAGTTTTATTTCAGATTTCATGGTTGAGCTATTATTATGGTAAGACCGTGGAAAATGTGTGATGTGTTTGCATTCATTGACTATCTGCTGTGTTCTCTTAACAGGGACATCTCATCAGGGAGGTTATAGTCATGACGCAGTAGTGTATGCTCTTCAGCAGTGTGGCATACGGCATATAGACACAGCTAAACGTTATGGTTGTGAAGAGGCTTTGGGGAAAGCTGTGGTTGAAAGTGATGTACCTCGAGAGCAAATCTGGCTCACCACCAAACTGTGGCCTGCAGACTACGGCTACAAGAGCACAAAACAAGCCTGCCGGGAATCATGTGCAAGACTGGGGGTGGATTATTTAGGTAGGTGTGTTATGAATCAATGGGTCCATTTGCTTGTTAAACTCTTGCTGATCTTTACGTAGCAGATTTTGACGGACTTTGAATTCTTTTCATTCTCACAGACTTGTATCTGATGCATTGGCCTGACAGTATGGTTTCAGGTCGTTCTAACAGAGAGGTTCGAGAAGAGACGTGGAGAGCTCTGCAGGAGCTTTATGATGAAGGTTGATGCTCTGTTTTCACCACTGTTTTGACATTATACTTCAATTATTGTTCATGTAAATGTTCATTTTTTTGTTCATTTTCAAGGTTTGTGTCATGCCATCGGCGTGAGTAACTTTCTCATCGGTCACTTGAACGAGTTAAAAGACGTTGGTGGAGCTGTTCCTCATGTTAACCAAGTATGAATGAATAAATTAGAGTTTTTTCCCGCTTCTATACAACAATAAATTTGAGTCACTTCACATTCACTTTTTAATATAACCGTTGCGTTAGGGAAGAAATAAAACTGGCGCCATCATGACTTTCTTTCATCCGTGGCTCACAAAAGAAGGTATTTTTTGAGAATTGTCTCAGTGGTTTTGAGTCCATAAATTATGTTAAAGGGGTCATATGACACGCTAAAACACATATTTTTTGCTTTTTTAGATGTAATGTAATGTGTATACACAATTTAAGGTTTAAAACGCTGTATTTTCCACATACCGTTAATGTTTGCATCTCCTCTTCGCTCCTCTATGAAACGCTCTGAAAAGTGAGGTGTGCTATGATTGGCCAGTTAACCAGTGCGTAGTGATTGGTCGAATACTGCAAGCGCGTGACGGAAATGTAACGCTTCTTACCATATTTGGAATGTGACGTTCCAGGCAGGTCGGGGTGAGCATTCGGATTTTGATAGAATGCGTCTTATGTTCCGACAGTTTAATTTTTGCTAATTTAAGTGTCTAATACATGGACGGGCAACTTATAACACACCAAAGACACGGAAAAACACATATTCACGCCATATGACTCATTTTACATGGTATTTTGTGTTCTACCTAAGGGAGTAAGTCATACAGGTTTAGAATGATGTGAAAATTAGTAAATTATGAAAGTACATTCATTGTCCCTTTATTGCAATATCACATAGTTGCCCCCGTCGACTTAATATTAAACCAGATGCACTCGATTTGATCAAATGAGTTTTTGTGTGAATCCGATTTGTTTGCAGGTGGAGTTCCATCCCTTCCAGCAGCCAATGAAGCTTGTTGAACATTGTCAGAAAGAGGGTATTGTGTTTGAAGGCTACTGTCCTCTGGCCAAAGGTCAGGCTCTTACTCACCCCACGATTCTTCAGCTGGCCCAGAAATACGGCCGCAGCGCATCCCAAATCTGCATTCGCTGGAGTATTCAGGTACTGATTTCAATACATTCTCATAAGCTGTTTAATATGTATTATTAAAACAATTTGAGAGTTGGGGGAAAGTCAGATGGTGTTGTTTATAACTTACATAAAACCTTGTCAACACTACAAATGTAATGATGTTTGATTTCTTTTGATGTGTTATTTAAAATGTTAATAAGTTTTTTTTGTAATTGCTAGTAAATGTAATTCCGAAGACGCTGTTATGATCTTATATATCAATTGAGTTTTAATTCTTCTCAGAATGGAGTTGTCACTATTCCAAAGTCCACCAAACCAGAAAGAATTCATGAAAACTGCCAAGTAAGTTAAACATTTAACATGAAAAAAAAAATACCAAAACCTTAGTTATTCAACAAGGGAGTCTGTCAGTGTTCTTTGTTAGACTTTTCTTCTATTGCAGCTAAACCAATATTCAGGATGTTTTGTATTTTTATATACACGTTCCATTTTTATATCTCTTGATATGTGCTTGAAGTAATATCTAGCCCCATATGAAACAAGTTAACCAATGCCAGGTACACAAACTAACAATTCTCTGTTTGTCCCTGTATTTTTTAAGTTATGCAGTTCTCCATACGTTCGCTGTCTCTTTGAGATCATCCTTTTTTAACAGACACAGACCATAATTTCACTGTGGTGATCTGTCACTCCTGCTGTGCAGGTGTTTGGGTTCAGTTTGGATGATTCAGACATGGCAGCCATGAGATTGTTGCATGATGGGAGACGTGTGAGCTGGGACCCTACTCATGTGGAATAACCATGATATTTTATATGAAAATATCTTATACCACCACCTGTTCAGGTGAGCCAGGAGAAAAGTGCAAATCAGTCAACAAAAAATGAATTGTTGGTAATTGTTTTTCGTTTTATTAGACTTAAATTCTGTTGTTTAGTGGTTGTAAAATACAAGTCGGTACTGTACTTAAAGTAATTATGAGCAACACAGCATTGAATCCGATGGAAACAAAATCAAGGATGATCTCAAAGACTTGTTGTCTTCACCAGTTCAATTAACTTAGTCATTTATCAACAGGTTTTTGGGTTCACACTAAAAGAAGACGACATGGAGCAAATTAATAGGTTACATAATAACCAGAAGCTAATTCATCTCAGTTATCCCATCTGGAAAGGATAACTTCAAAGAATTTTCCTGTAGGATAAATGGCACACTTTTGAAATCCATTTCCTGATCTCACTGTAAAAAAAGGTTATTTATGAAATGCTGATGTCACATTTGCCTTTTAAATAAAATGGAATTTTAATATTATATGCACTGTTCATTCTATTCCAATATAAAGAACAAAAAAAATGCGGGAACATTTAAGTAGAAGTGTTGTCAAATAATTTAGAAAGTTATGAATCTATTACAAATGTTATTTCGGTGTCAAGGATGTACAGATAGTTGTCAATGGTGGGATCATTTCAAGTGGATAAACTTGTGCAACAGTATATTAATGGTTATCCTATGGAATGATACTTTCATTATAAATCCATTACTGTACACGTTTTTGTGGATTCATCGTTTTGTATTTAAAGGGGTTCTGCAACAATGTGTCATGCATTCTGACTTCTTTACAATGTTAAATGTGCTGTCATCTCATGCTTAACATGGTCAACTTGCCAAAACATTAGTTGGGCGTATTACGTAGTATTTATGCGCTCAATAAACTCCCCCAGCAATCGTACAGGATCAAACTCTTTTGTAACAATTTTTCTTAGTCCCTTATTGGACAATTCTCCCGAAAAAGCAGGCAGCAGCATGGAGAACAGAAGGAGCATGCGCAGACGTCACTTTCACTTGTGTGCAGGAGAGAGAGAGCATATGTTCGCTAAGTAAATGTGATTGTTTGTTCATTCCATTTGGGTGATGAATGTTATATGAACTCTGGATATAACACTGGATTTGGAGATCGTTTAAAACTGATATACGGAGCCGTCTCAGCGCTAAAAGATGCAAGACATGAACTGCATGCGGTGAGTGAAACTGATGTCTGTTTTGTTTACAATGTGCTTTAGTTCAGCCTACACCTACCACCTTCAAACTAAATACTCTTCGAAGATATACGACGTATGCAATACTTCTCTATTTGTACTCAAGATTAATATGAGATTAGCAGAAACCCTGTGTGTTAGGGCCACTTAAACTCTATGGACAGCATCTGTGGCTTAATGTTAGAGTTGTATTAACATAAATAAACCCTTTAATGTTGTGGAACTTTAGAGAAATTATTTAGAGCAATGCTGGAACACATCAGACACAGATTTTTATAGCAGTGTTACCAATATTGTTTATTCCATCCCTCGCTTAGAATCATTGTTGTACAAGTTACACTTTCTTCTTAATATCACAGGTTTAAATAATTTTTCAATCTTGTTCTCTAACATCCAGTTTCACCTACCTCTCCTTGCAAACAAAAAAGCAGATTGTATTATACAAAAATGCAAACCAATTTTCACACAGTGAATTCTTTTACAAAGTCATAAAATGGCGTAATAATGGCTACATCCACATTGGAGTAAGATGGTTCTAAACATTCCTTAATGGAGTATAATATATATTTATATATAAAACCTTTCCTTGTTGAAATTGAGCCTGTACCTTAATTTAAGAGATTTTACAAGACAACTTGGAAGTAATCATAAAAAAGCCATTACATTTCCCAAAAAGTTAGGAATAAAACAACAACAAAAAAAAAACACAAAAGACAGCCATAACAGTGTTATAAGGTTCAAAATGAGTTAATTTGCTTTTCATGTAAATGAATTTAACAGGTCTGCTCAAAACAGACAATTCAGGCAAAGAAATGAATATCATCCATTACGAACAGACCCGCTCTCAAAGAAAATCACTCAATCCTGCAATTTCTCTATGGAGGAAACAAAAACTCATGCAGAAAACTGTAAATGAGCCTTACAATGACTCTTCCCATTAAGTTGCTAATGTAATCGACATGATTTAATTTGTAAAACAAACAAAAAATATCCACACAGAAATAATTAGCTCAGTGAGATCACTGATAATTGAAGAAAAAAGTTCAACAGCACCCAAGCAAGTGCTAAATATTAAATACAAGATAGCACATTCCCATATAATCTAAAGATTAAAATAAAAAGCATCCTGGCAATGCATCACACGAGAATGCTTGCTGTAGCAAAACATTGGGCACTCTGTGAAAGCCAAAGGAAAATTCTGCACACCCGCAAAGCGTAGGCTAACAAATCAGGCTCCATTATCTTCTGTCGTAGCAGCAGTTAGCATTGCGAAACAGAATGCTCATCATGCTAGCACGTTCACCTAGCCAGAACCAAAGAAAACCCAATGCTTATGGTGACTGGAGCGTGTTAGTTAAGCTCCTGCAAGTTTAATTTGGCAAACATCTGACTATTCTGACTGCAATAAGAACAACCTGTACACAGCCAGGAGATGATTCTTAGACTCAAAGCAGGTTTTATGCCTCTTATAGTCATGTTCATGTCTTCAAGAGTATCCACTGGATTCAAACGTATCCTACGCAAGTTTGCAGTAGTGTGCAATTCCCTATTTAAATGAAAAGGAACTTCAGCGAGCGTATACTCCTGGCAGAATTCATTCAGGTATTTCACAAAATGAAACCAACGCAAATGGGATAGTTGTGGTGGCTCATATTAGTGATTGGTAACTAGAAAAAGCCATTGGGTCAATCTCACAAAACATTTCCGGGGCATATTTCACTCAAAATCCAAAATGAATCATGATATTTTATTATGTGAAGGTAATTATGGTATTGTCTTTACATGTACATTTAAATAAAAAATACTGTATGTCGGTAATGCAAATCATAAGAATCACCATTGATAATAATGGGAATTACAAAACAATAAATGACCAGACTTTCTAAGAATTTGCAATTAAAATAATATAACAATGAACAATCTAAATGGTCCTAAAAGATGCTTAATTTCCATTATGCAAAATACATACTGTTCTTTTGATCTTGGAATGAAATGTGACCTTGTTTTTGTGTTACTGACCCAAAAACAGGCTAGAACAAAGTCCAAAAGTCTCAGAGTAGATGGAAAGGTCTAAATGCTCCTAGTTACGGAGTAAATGCATTAGATAATCTTACATATCAGACAAGGCATGAACTAGGTCTTGAGAATTCAACAGCATGGAAAACGCTACTAAAACTGGCAAAGAATTTTCATGTTAAAGAGAGGGAGGATAAACAATTTAGCATCAATAAAGATGACATTCTGAAAAATTTGCTCAGAGCAAGCGTGATGGACATCACACAATAAGTTTAAACCTCATTAGGAAGGTTGACCTCATCTCTGCATGTCTGCACAGCTCGATTTCAATCTTGACGATTGCTTGAAAGGCTGTGTGCGCTCTGCACGAGCAAAAACATCAAATGATCATGACCACAAGTCATCATACTAGGAGAAATCAACTATCACCACAACTAGGGCACAAAAACGACAAAGATTACATGTAAAGAGGTTGCACCCAAAATTGGAGCTGTATATCATAGTCGGTCTCAAGAGACTAGAACAAAATGTCACACGTGAAGAATGTCATCACTATAGGAAGACTTCAAATAATCGTGTTTTCTCACGGGGCCTCATTTTTAAACAGTCATTGAATAGATTGTGTAAAAACATTTTTAAGTCAAAGCATGGTGGTCGAGGTATCAATAGACCTCCTTCATGAACAGAACTAATTTATGTGTCTATAGTTTGTAAAACCCTTTTTATGTAAACAGTCGCATTCAATTTGATGCAACAATTTGCATAATGTTTTTACAAACCGTTTAGAGAAATACCCTTGTCTGGTTCCTGCAGGAATTTGTGAAGATTTCTATAGAATTTATTTCAAACAAATCATCAAAACAAAGAAGTCATTTGCAGATCTATTTCATTTAAAAGACCTTAAATAGCTAATCTAGTATAAACACCTGTCTGGAAACCCGTCAAGATTTTTATAGAAATTCATTAACAAATTTCATACATGTTCCCCAGAGTGTCAAAACTGTAAGATAGTCGGCTACGGGACCTGCCGTTGTTGAAGCTTCACTCCCTGGGACTTTTCTGTGCAGCAGTTTAGCGGTATGAATATGCAAACTCGACCAGGAGAGCCAAATATGCAACTTCACAGAAGTTAGGGAAACTGATGAAAATATTTCCTAATAGGCTGTAATCTTACAAAACGACTGTGGCGCTTGGAGACGAAAATAACTTCATCCCGAACCACAAAGCTCTGGAGAACACAAGGGACTTGAAGTGTCGAACCTCTTATACTGAAAAGCACACACATGGAAAAAACATGGAAAAAAGTGCTCATTCTTAAAGACATTTGTTTGCATTCTATAAAACAGAATGCTTTAGAAGCGTGTTAGAACACATTTACAAATTACCTAACAGTTATATAGCCAAACCATAAATTAAACAATAACCTGACAACTTATATATATATATATTTTCCCCTTGTGTTATCCAGAGCTCAATCTAACTGGCTTACAGCGATACACTGCCACGGTTGTAAGTTGTGTGGGGAGTTCCATGTTAACGGTCCATAAAAATGGATTCATAAAAGGTTCTCCATGCTACTAACACCTGGCGAGTCAGATCATATCCAAGGCTGCAGGGATCCAGGGAGTTTAAATGTTTCAACGCAGGCCCTAACTGCAGCGCTGGTTACAGTAACTAGTCCCGATGCTAAAATGTGTGCTTGATTTTCACTTCCATTCCACTAATGATCACATATTCCATGCTAGATTTGGATTTACTGTTCGTCGTCGATATACGGGGAAAACGGCAAAAAGTTAGCATTATTCAGATGCCCTGGTTTCCAGGCGATGAGAAGTCGTTTAAAACAAAAAGCTCATTCACAGAACAAAAAGAAAGAAAATTTATATCACGGCAGATACTGCTCATTTTCTAAATAAAACAACAGAGAGGTTTGTGTTTGTGCATGCATGTAGCAGCATGCAGGTGTGTGCGCGTGTGAGAATGTGTGTTCCTTATTTTGATCATTATCATGATCCTGCATCCCCTTCGGTTCAAATTAGGTAAGAGATGTTTTTTTAAGACCCCCCCCAAGAAAGAATGTTGACCGTTGGAGGTGGACAGGATATTTGTGTGTGTATGTTTTTTAAATAAACTCTTAAGAGCAAGAGTGAACGACACCATTCTTTTGAAGGTCTGAGCTACTTGCTGATTGGTCAGCAGAGCAGAGGGTGAGAGAAGACGTCTTATTTGTCAGCGACAGCATAGATCCACCCACGCTACTGGCTGGCTTCATGCCACTGGACCCATTAGACACCTCACTGATGGAGAGATGGGGACAACAACAGAGAGAGTTAGTGTATTTGTGGACAGTTCACCCAAAAAAAAAATTCTGTCATCATTTACTCACCCTTGAGTTGATCCAAACCCATTTGTTCTGATGAACACAGAGTAAAATATTTGGAAGGATGTTTGTAACCACACAGTTCTTGGGCACCATAGTAGGAAAATGTCCAGTGGTAGTCAAAAGTGCACCAGAGCGGTTAGCTTTCCAACATTCTTCAAAATATATATTTTTTGTGTTCAACTGCAACAGCACAAGTAATTTTCCTACTATGGTAGTCAATGGTGGCTAGAACTAATGTTTGGTTACAATCATTCATCCAAATGTCTTTCTCTGTGTTCATTAGAACAAAGAAATCTACACCGATTTGGAACAACTAGAGAGTGAGTAAATGAAGACAGAATCTTCATTTTTGGGTGAACTATCCCTTTTAATGTCTATCAGGGCAGCAAAATGATTTTTAGACATGTTTTAAAAAAACATTCTATCTTTCCTATGGGTAGACAGTAACTGCTATTCGAGATCTGCAGGTTCTCTTTAGCAAAGCGTCTTCTCAATGGCAATTAACAAAGAGTTCTGTGTGCAAAAGCTCAGCTGCTCACTCACCCCAGTGCTAAAGAGAGTTCCTCCAGCTGGGCTTTATGGTCAGGCTGCCCGTTCTCTGTAGCCTTCAGTTTGTATTCATGAGCCACCTGGTTCTCCTGTAATTGTGGACATAGACAAAGATCAAACTTTTCATACATAAAGGTAACAAATAAAAACAAAACTCTAGAACAACAATAATACAACTTCAAAGGCACCAAGGATGCCTGCTTGACTCACCATGGCAATTTCACGGGTTCTCTTTCCGATCTCTCGCTCAACGTGATGCAGCTCCAGGCTGAGCTGTTCACTGGATACAGCTGCACCTGTAGACCATTTCACTGCTGGTGACGGCTGTGCTGCCAGGGCGCACGCCTCCCTCTGCAGAAGCATGGAGTTACTGGCAGCCTGTGTGAGCGAGCAAGACAGACATTTATTAATATTACTAAGCGGGATACATTGAGCCATGTAACCTGAGTCTAGGCGACTTGCGAGTCATGAATTTAAATGGACATTTCAAATGCACCTCCATGCCCCGGGTCTGCTGACTGATCTGCTGGTTGACTTGCTGGAGCTCGATCTTGAGCTGCTCGCGGTCAGAGGCAGACACGGGCAGACTGTCGGAAACACGAGAAGCAGACATGTGTACCATCATCATGATAAATGACACACAAGCACACATTTCATGTAATTCTCAGACGGTTTAAGAGTGTGTACCGCTCGCTGAAATGTCCCTGAGTGTTCATGCTCTGGTGCTGAGAGTACGAAGCTCGTCCCCAGCTGCTGTGGTTTCCATACGAATAGTCTGCTGTGTAAGGAAAGAAAACATTATAACAAACAGCCATGTTTATTCTATGAGGATTGGACCCATGACGTTAGAATTGCAAGCACACAAATACTTCTGATTACTGGTCTATAAAGTCACCTGTCATTGTCAGGTGTTTGGAGCCTGAGGCCTGTGAGGAGGCCATGGCCTGAACTGGCCCAGTGGTCTGGTAACCCGTTTTCGATGTCCGTGAAATGGCACCAAAGGGTGACACTGTGGGCAGAGGGCCAAAGGGAATGATTGGATCATCATCTTTGGCTTCAGCAGAGCGTCGCTGGGTGTCCAGCGAAGGGTCGCGCAGAACTTTTCCCTCTGCATTCTGTTTTGAGAGTGTACAGCAAGCAAGTGAAAAACTGATCACTAAAACCTTTTCTATTCATGAAAAACAGTAGAGTCACTTGCCATCATCTCCACAGTGCTAGTGATATCTTTTGGTTTAGCATCCTTGGAGCCAATGTATGATCCTATTGTATCACATGACCAGGGGGAATACTGCCCAGCGTAGTCTGGCTCCCGACTTCCAAAGACTTTTGAGCCATCTTCCAAAAACTAAAAAAGTATTCAGAAGAGGAGTTGAGCGTTACACTTGAAATACATTGTCAACACCGTAAAAGGGATTTACTCGAGATAGCAGTGAAATGGTCTCACCTCCTGAGGGTAGTCGTTGGGGAAAGGATGTGTGGGGAGAGTGGGCGAGGCAGCAAAGGGAGGAGGAGAGATGACTTGTCTTTCCTCCAGCTGGACCAGCAGCTCCTTACGCCTACGGTGCAAGTCGTCCAGACTAGGCGGAGAACGACTGTATGGGTCCTTCCAAGGTAGAGAACATCAACAAATCAATGGACAGTTTAATTATAGACGGGCATGCAACAAAACTGTAGCTCATTCTCCATCTGTTTAACAGAAACACAACTTACTCTCAAGTGGGATCTCATCTGGCTGGGGTGTGGTCCAGCAGGATAGTACCCATCTGGTGGGTACCTGTCTCGGGATGAAGACTCCTGGGGGTGGTACAGAGACCCACCGGCCCCTGTGGGAGGTGGAGGCATAGGGGCTGGAGGAACGTCTAAAGGATTGGGGCTCATCCTCACCAAGTCATCTCTGGTAGGGGCGAATGGAAGAGGGGGTGCTGGATAATGTCCATGTCTGCGGCTGTAATGGGAGGGGGGTGCGTAGGGGTGGGCTGAGAAAGGAGGACCAGAGTGGTGGTTCTGATATTGCCGCTCTGGCCCGTAACCTGGGTAGGGCTCTGGGTAAGGGGACACTGTAGACTCTCCAGGCGGAGGGGGGTTGCGGATATAACGGGGAGATACATACTGTGGAGGTTGGTATGAGTAGGGGTTCCCTGTAAAAGAATAAGAGTAAAAACATGAAGTGCCTGACAGCTAATTTAGGATAAGCGTTTTGATTGTCTGCATGTATGAGACCAAACTGTCAAAAAAAAAAAAAATCAACATCCATGTGTCGTAGCCCATTCACCTGCTGGGTATTGAGCATCATACTGAGATCCTGAGGGTGGAGGTCTGGCTGGCTCTTGGTAGAAGAGCTCAGGTTGTTGAGAATACATCTGTTGAGCACCTCTGGGCATGACTGGCAACTGCTTGGACATGGGTAAGTGCTCTGCCCTGGGGTGAGGCACAGAATGCGGTATTAGGGTCATGACAGATTTTTCAAGACTAAAGAAAAACAATACAGCAGATATCAGCCCATAAAAACTTGCGTGCACGCTGTGCTTTCCTCTTAAAATCTATAATATGCATTTTCACCTTTATATAGTACCTTTTACTGATATACTTCAATAACACAAAAGTAATCCAAGTAAATGGAAGTGTTCTGATAATCAGAACTTTATTTGCAATTATGTTTGTTGCCCTTAAAGATGATGTGCTTAATTCAGATTGCATCATATAATAAATGAGCTTACGAGTCAGGTGGAGATCCAGGAGCACTCAGACTAATGCCATCCATCTTGTTTTTTAGTAAAATTTCGTAAGTGGAGGGATCCGTGCCTCTGGAGATGAGCTGGGGAAGATGGGTCCCCGGACCAGCAATACCATTGGTAAGGGTAGAGGGCTTCTGTCCAGGCTCCAATGGAATCACTTCCTCAGGCAGTAGACCAGGAGTGCAGGGCACCCTTGCAGCAAGGCGTTTGTTCATTTTACGGTACCTACAGAGGGTAAATAGAAAAATAGTTGTGGATTACTCTCTTCAAGACGTTACTTGTGGATAAGAGAAGGAAACCTGGTTTAGAGGTAAAGAATAACAGGAGCAACAAGGTTATGGTATAATTTACCAAATTTATGCTAGATGGTTGAACCTACTGTATGCTATAAACAATAATACCAAGGTTACAAAAAAATTGGTATGAGTGGGAAACATGTCTTTTTCCCCAAATAATTTTCATTCATTCAAAATTAACAAACTTACGACATAATGTAAAATAGGAATGTGTTTAACTTTAACTATTTTGAATTTACTTCGCTTAAATTCTGCTTTCTAAATATCGGCAATGGCCAGATTAAAAACCAATTATGAATTTTAAACCACCAGATATAAGCCGGTCCCAATTCAGGGATTGTAACCTTTAAGGTTAAAAAACGAGGATTTGGTTTTCAAAGCACGCAGCCTCAAAAGTCCAAGAAGCGAACTGAAATGAGACGTCTAGTCTCAGTAAACAGTACAGACGTCTGACTTTTTTTTAACAAATAAGGAGGCAAAATTTTTACTCACATTTTTTAGTATTGACTAATTATTAAAAAATGTCTTGCGTTACAGCCGCGCAAGGAATCTAGGGATAGCCAAAGCTGTTAAGGATACATTCGTTCTATCCTTAAAAACCTGCGGAAATAAGTTTGCATTTTGGGGCTGCTTTTGAATTGGGACAGCCTTAACAGCCTTCAGTCGCACTGGTGTGATACAATCAGTCTTAAAATGCAGCCTTCAAAGAACGCAGCCCCCGAAATGAGACAGCCATCGAGGGTATTGGCACTCACTTTTCCAGCTCCTCCTGAGAGTGGGCGAAGGTGCAGCTGGCTCCTCTGGGACAGCCTCCTTTCTGCTTCATGTCTCTGCACATGTATGTCTTGTACTTGCTGTGCTGAGGCAGCTGCTGCGTGTCAGCACCCTTCTTACTGTGGTTCTGAATGAAGTCCACCAGGCCATGCACCACAGTCTTTACCGCCACCAACCCATTCTCCAACTGCTCCCAGGTGGGAGGAGGAGCGTCTGGAGGAAGGAACAGCCATTAGGTAAACAGATAACCGTATAAATCATAAGGGATACAAAATTCTGCCTATGTAAGACAGTAGTAAGTAAGTAAGTAAGTAATGCTCTGAAAGCTCAGTTTCAGTTAATACAATTTCTTACTAAAATACACAAGCATTCAAAACACCAATCAAAAGATGATCATTATATAACAGATTGATGTTTATTTTATAACAACCTGGACTGGGGTCGATGTTTGCAAGCAGCTCGAGGTGAGGTCTTAGCCGGTTGAGGTTCGCGGGGTCACCCGTCCTCTGCAGTGCGATGGTCAACTCCTGAACGCTCTGAGCAAATGATGCTGGCGTCTGCAACTGAAAAAACAAGGACAATAAAAGTCACAATTCCTGCCAGATTGCACATTCTCAATTATAGACCAAATTAAAAAAAGACCTAGGACAGAAATAAAAGCATTTCATGCATCCAAACAGATGGGTGAAGGAGAATAGGGCAGTATTTATGTGACTTTTTAAAAACTTTGATGCCATTTAATATAGCAATCATGCTGGGCTGAGTATACCTTGTCAATAATGGATTGCATGTGGGACTTGTGGGACTGGTCTCCATAGAGTAAAGAGGACCACTGATCGGGGGCGATGCGTAAGCCTCCCTCCATGGCAATTTGAACAATCTGAGAGTCGTGTTCCCGCCGAAGTGCCTCATATGTGCGGAATTCCTCTTTCAACTGCATTAGCGATGAGTCCTCATCTCGTTTCGTCACCTACAATACCAAACAGATTCAACTGAAACACCCGAGCTATAGTAGTTGCTCAAAAACATCCTACAAAAACAAATACAATTTATATACATATGCATGCAGCGCTTCAGGAGATCATCACATCAGCACATCAACAGGCGACTAACCTTGAAGCAGGAGGCACGGTAGAGGAGCTGGACTACATGTCCAATACTGGTTTTGGAGGCCTGAGGAAACCTAGGTTCAAGTCTCTGGACTACAAAGAGGACCAGAACCTTCCTGGAAAGAGCAGATCCATCTTCCAAAGCCAACAGCACCAGCTTTAGTGCTTCCTCTTGCATGGCTATAGATAAACAAAGATTCAACAGGTAAGACACAAGAAAAAAAAATCCATGCATACCATGTCAAACAACCAATTTAAGGTGACACATATCATTTCTGCACTAGTTTCCCAACCACTATCCATTAGTCATCAAACAGATGGTTCTGCCCTATTTAACTAAACTGGCCATTGATTTAGCCTTGTTGGAATAAAAAGAAGAAAAATTTTGTTCCTGTTTAGACTTACTTTGTGTGCACACTATTGTTTCTGTTCATTCTATAGGAATAGGATAACATAATATAAAAAGTTGTCACCATTCAGTGTCATCTTACCTGGGCCCAGGAACTGGCAGCCTCTGGCTCTGACAGCAGCCCACAGGTTAGAGGAGAGCTGCTGGGGATTTTGATGCTGCAGGATGAGCTCTGTAACAGTCCTTTCACCCAGAGAACGGGCCGCCCGCATGGCCCTGACCCTGCCTTCTTCTTCCACCAGTTGACAGTGCACCAGAGTTACCAGCTTTCTCTGCATGGGGCGGCTTAGCATGCTCTGAGCAGCATTATTCAACCCCACCCCTAAACACGGGAAAATATATGTAAACGATTTTGATTATGACCATAACACTGACTTACACGGACCATACATACAAGTGTTGGATATAATGCGTGTTACCTCGTCCACTGCTGAGGGGTTTGAGATAGAGGGCCAGCTCCTCAACACACTGCCGTGACTCTTCATAATGCTTTGTGTCCTCTGGACAGGTAATGAGTGCCACAGGTTGCTGTTTGGGCACCTGAGAAAGAAGGACACGAAGCAACAAGTTCATGCAGGTGACCTTTTCAGAAAGATCAGCGGTTAAATTTTACTGATCGAAATATCTCACCTGACCCCCGACCAGCTGTAGCAGGGCAGAGTTGACAGGCAACTGCTCAATGTCAGTGTTGATGGCCGTCTGGTCGAAGGGACAGGCCTTTCGGTGCAGCTTGTTGAGGCACATCTTGCAAACGGTGTGGCCGCAACCTAGACTGATGGGTCGACGCACCGTTTCCTCGAACGTCTGGGTGCATATGGGGCACAGTAAAAACTCTGTCCATTGTGGAGCTTGTACAGGCATCGTAGCAAGGCTGTTCTAGGGGAGCAAGGTGGGTTCTCCTAGGTGCGTGCACGTGTGTGTGTGAGATTGGGCATAACATTAAACAAAAGGGGAAATTTATAAATGAGAAAAAATGAAAGATTCCACTGGAATCAAAAAATCTTCTGAACACAGGAGTTCTTAAATAAATTCACACGTCCCCGGTGATCATCACATGGTGTGAAACCTGAAACCTGCAAAATAAAGATGTTACAGGTTATTTAAAGAAATAGGGAAACAGTACAAACAAATAGTCAAAATGATGTATATAACAGGTATAATATTAACCACTATCATGCAGTAAAACGCAGTTCCCTAATAATAGTCATTTTACGTTAAGCACAATGTGGAACAAGCCTGGCAACTGTTGCTACCCAAACATGAGGGAAAAGGTACATAAATAACACATATAGCATTAAATTGAAAACAAACAAAAAAACTTTTCAATTACGAACGTAGTATATTTTCTACAAAATTTCGGTCAGTGGAAGTAAATCATATTTGATTAGAAATCATTTTAGTTTCTCTCATGGCATTCTGCATACAGGCTAGCCTGCGCTAACACGACTGTCAATACATTCAACTTCATAATGTAAACAATTTTGACTTAATTAGAATTACATTAACGTAAACATACAAGTCTAATATTCTAATGTGGACATCTACCACCGTTATCTGCAACAAAACATGGCAAACTGCTTTAAAGTTTAATAGCATGTTCTCTCCAGCCCATCTTCATTACCTATAAAGCTAACCCAATGTTTTCTACGTGATCTCAGCAAACTAACGTTAGCAGTTCAAGACGGACAAATTGCTCAACAATCACAATTTATTCTAGTTATGTAAAATAATAATACATACAGAGATAGAGTTAAATGTATACCGATAATGGTTTGTTGCAAGAAGGCTAAATTGCGAGATAAAAAGTGGAGGATACGCAAGAAACGTCTATTGGTTTATGCTAAGCCACAAGAGATGCCGCGATTATGTAATATTTCGACCGCTGAACCTCGCTTAAATAACTTACACGTTTATAACCTTACACACTATCACAACAATGTAACGTAAGCGGAAAGGGGAATTTGACGAGAGCATATTAAGAATACTTTTGACATCAACACGAGAACAACTGTAACGTAAATAGCTATTTCTGTTAGCGAAGGCCCCCCTATAAACATCATTATGTTCAGCGAGACATGCTAACGCAACAAGCCAAATAAGCTAACCTAGCTAAACTGCTACTTTTCACTCAAATCAGATTTACTGGAAAGATTGCTAAAAACGCTGCACATAGAACTAACTGAAAACAAACCAAGACTTCGCGCGTATCGCTAAACATTGAAATCAACCAAAGAGCCAGGCTAGACGGGCGGCTAACTGCTAAAAACGAGCTATCGGGTTAGCCAGCAGTGTGCGGTCCACACCCAGAAACGCACAAATAATGCACAGAAAAAATATGGTTCTGCAAGTCAAAAGCGCAGAGACTTGAACAATATTAAGTAACTCACTCATTCTTGCTGAGTATCGGCAATCTTCATCTTTTCTTAAGAAAACGCTTAATAATTTCCTCGGTCGCCATGTCGACCGTTATAACGGGTTACCGAAATAGTTCGGGAGTTCCTCGCATTAAACTACCAGCAGGGCTTGAGTTAAACAAGGAAGAGAAGAAACAGGTCAGTACCGCGGCGCCCTCTCTGGCCGAACAGCGCACTGCATTCGGACCGATGAATTCCTGTCAAACTGTTGCTCGGCAAAACACATCCAGACCTGATACATAACACGCACTAAGAAACTGTTGCTGCATACTGAATACCTTCTGGAACCAAGTCAAGATTTTCAGTACAAAACTGTATTTTAATATATTGATTACTGAGAGTTCATAACAAAATGGGAGCATGTGTCAGTTATGTGTTTAATTAGAAGTACAGGAATTAAAATTACTTACTAAAAAAGTGACCTTTGTGATTTAATAAAACAGGGTGTTCCTGTTTTCTACAGTTCTAAAACCACAATATAGGTGAGCAATTGAGAGGCAATTCGACAGCAATTAACACATGAGGACCTTCTGCAATTGTATTTAATAGATATTGTCATATACTGTATTAGATTAGATTAGATTCAACTTTATTATAGTGCAATTAGCAAGTGCAGGATATACAGTGTGAATAAATACAGAATACAATATTAGGAAAATGCTATACAATGGGCATTTACTATGAAAATATGACAGACGGTATGTACTATGAACAATATAAACAGAAGGCTATATAATGTAAACATTAATGTACAGGTGGTTATGAACAGATAACAATATAGACTATACAATAGTGCAAGTGACTTGAGTGTGCATTAGTTACAGACATTAGCTATTAAAGTTACAGTGCAGTAGATGAGTTGATGCGGTTATTAAAGGTACGGTGCAGTACATGAGTTATTGAAGTTATAGTGCAATACATGAGTAGATGCAGTTATACATTTACAGCGCAGTAGATGAGTTGGTGCAGTTATTGAAGTTACAGTGCAGTAGATGCGTTAATGCGGTTATTAAGGTTACAGTGCAGTAGATGAGCATGGTAGCATGGTTAAGCATGGTAGTTTACTGAATCAATCATAAATTAATTGTTCTGTGTTTTTTTTCTCTAAAAAGTAATTTGAGCAAAGCAAATGTACTAGACTTCAGAGTCATGTATATGAAACATATATATCCATCCTTATATGACCATAAAATCGATATTTCCAAAGAAAATGTTTTCCTATTTGTTTATCATTGCTATTGTATTTTCAAGGTTCTCACATGGATTGTACAATTGCAATCAGTCCTGTGTCTGAATAATGCTTTAATAGTGACAGGTAACCTTTATATATTTAGAGGACCTTTTAAACACTCTTTGTATGGATTGTACCAACTTATGCAATAACATGCAGTTGACATCACAGGAATTAAAGTACTCATTTATTTTTCATTCTTGTCTAATCCATCTGATTTCTGCAGGGATTAACAGACCAATCATGAATATTGAGGGAGTGCTTATAGGCTGGAGATGGAATCTACAAGCAGTGGATGCAGAGTGATAGGTACTGATGACAGCTGAATGAAGAGGAGCTTATGAATCAGTCCTTGTTTCAGAGGTTTAGAATAGAAAGCATTTGTGCCCGGTTTGGGCAATTCAGGTATTGCAGAGCAAAAAGAGGTAGGAATGATTCTGCATGTTTTGTAACAGCAATTAAAAACTCAACAATTGTGAAAGACTCTGTGAAAGGATTTTCAGTGGAAGGACCAAGGTAAGATGCTAATAAATTACTATTAATGGTTTACAAAGTCTAGCTGCAAATGAGCAATGCATTTTTATTTACCTTAATCTATGTTGTTCTATACTTTATGCATAAATGATTATATATAATTCATTTAAAGTACTACAAACAGTGCATTTTAAGATAATGTATACTACAAACTAGAATCTGGACACTTTTTGTCTGTTGTCATACCGTATATATTATGCTTTGAGACATAATATAATAGACATGATGGGATATCACAATATCAAATTATTCAACTGCTTCAGCTTGGGTTGTGAATGTTGCCTTTTGCCATGTTTTCGGGTAGCCTACTAAATATTGATGTCTCATATGAAATATTAACTTTTTTATTTTATATTCATATTTTCAGTGTTACTTGATTTTCCTTTCCATTTTGTTACTGTTGTTTTAAGTGGTTATCATATAAGTTGCTCCAGTGTTCTAAAATTTTACTTTCTGTCCTGTAAATCTTCTAATGATCCAATAAAGCCTTGTCCCTAACGATGACTTCATCCTTTATCAAGTGAAAAACTTAGGGTGACCACACATGCCCTTTTTCCCAGGCACGTCCTGGCCAGGATTTCGGGTGCTTCTTCTAATGGTCTCATTTATTCAACCCATACGTCATCGAGGTTTATTATTTCAGGTTATATTTCAGAAAAGCAACCGTTATATTTCAAGGTAAGAATGAAACAACAATAATTATAAGTCTTAAGAGCAATAAATGTTCATTTTATAATGCTTTTTAACTCGAAAAATGCGAACCTCCGGAGGACGCATCTGAAATCCTGGCCAAGACGTGTCGGGGAAAAGTGACACATATGGTCACCCTAGTAAAACTACAAACATGTGCATTTATTTTTTTATGCTGTGAGAGTTCTGGTATTAGTGTCTCACCTGGTATCATATTATATATACATTTACAAAGCTATGTAAACTTGCAAAGAATGTTCTGCATAACAGATTTATAACATCACCTTATAATTTGTGTTTATGCAGTTTTGTGCAAAGTTCAAGATCAAATTTGTGACAATTTCTGGCATTTATTTTGAAGGTTTCTTTCCAAATGGAGACAGAAGAAGCCCAAGGTCTCTCTGGCAAACACTCACTCACAAGTGGGAAAGATGAAGTAGATGAACCCCCCACTGTTATATTAAACACTTCCAGATGCCCCGGCTCCTCACCTGCCATCTGTGGTTCAGCAGTTTCTGCCCTTCAATCCAAAGTCAGAGAAGTGTCCCAGAGAAAGCTCAGAGGGAAGGACAGAGATGATCTTTGGACAGAACAGTCAGTGAAGGATAAACAAGACAATGAGCGGTGGTCTCCTGAAAAAGAGAAGTCAAGCCCTGGTGATGATGAAGTGCTGGAGCCCAGGTTTCAGGCGCACACTGCTCTCCCTAACTGTGTATGGCAAGGACCAAGGGAGTCTTGCACCAAAAGTGGATCTCAGGGTGTAAAAGCAATTTCTCGTGGGCTTTGTGAAGGGTCTAGCCTGGAGAACATTGCAGTGAGTGGTGTAAGTGAGCTTCAAGGAGACACCCTATCATCAAATTCCAAAACATCGTCTCCCAGGCACTGGGCTCCTCCGAAGAGCTTCTGGAAAGTGGCCCGACCCGAGACATTAGAGATAAATTCAGAGAGTTCTGTCACAAAGGATATACCACCTAAAAATGAGGAGGATGCAAAACAGAAGCCTAAGCTAAGGACTGTGGATGCCATTGTTCACAAAGTGCTGCAAAGGTCTGACAGCTTGGAAAATGCTTTTCATAGATCTCTTCAAAAAGAGATGGTTCCGGGAACGACGGATCCAGTTGGTGGGCTGTGGAAGGCAGACAGCTGGGAGACAGTATGCTCCAGACGAGGGGCTTTGTCTCTTGTAGATAATGTAGAGATGAACAAGAGATACCTGAACCAATACCAAGTGAAGGCCATAGAGATTACAACTTCCATGCGTCCAGAGGGACAGTATAAACCACCAATGGAGCCAAACCAAGGTTGGACTAAACAAGTACCCCTGCTGGAAAAAGTAGCTTAAATGATAGTTCACCCAAAAGTGAACCGTCATTTGTCCTCATCTACTCACCCTCAGATTATTCCAAACCTGTCTAAATTGATTTGTTCTGCTAAACACTAAGGAAGATATTTGGAAAAAATTTAGTAACCTGGAAGATCTCGTCCCCCATATACTGCTATAGGGAAAATAAACACCGTGGAAGTCATTGGGGGTTGAGATCTGACAATCTTCAAAAATGTCTTCCTTTGTGTTAAGCAGAACAAATTCAATTATATACAGGTTTGGAACAATCTAAGGTGAGTAAATTCAATTTTGGGCGAACTATTTCTTTAAATTCAGTTGTGTTTGGGACGCAAGGTAACCGGTAACATTTTGTTAGTTTAAGTGCAACAAACCAGCCACAACTTGGTCAACCAGCACATGACCAGCTTGGACAAAGGTAGAAATCAGCTACCGGTTAGCTTAAGTTTGCCCCAAAATAAAAAATTCTGTGATCATTTATTTACCCTGATGTCATCCATAACCTATATGACTCTTTCTTCTGTTGAACACAGAAGAAATAACATTGAGAAATGTTACGGAGCTTTTGTGTACATACAATTTAAGTCAATGGGGGTCAGTGTTATTTGGTCATCAACAATCTTTAAAATATCTTCACTTGTCTTTAGAATAGACATAGTCTTGAACTACTTAAGGGTGAGAAAATGATGACAACATTTTTATTTTTGGTTGAATTATCCCTTTACTCTGGATTTTCCAGAATGAATCTGTCCTGTCTACACAGAAGGTTACAAAGAATGTACTGTACTTTCCAAAACATATCTGATAGCTACATTAACACACTTATTTTTCACATAACACAAAGCAATTCATCAGGTGATAATTGCCTTGGACACGTTTTCATTGTATTCATGATTTAACCAGCATTAGTCACCCATGAGCCAAAACCCACAGTAGGAAGGTTAGTATGATCTCTCAGAACAGATGTGCCTGTGATTACAGATGTGGGGGGAAGGGCTGTGAAAGTGGACCGGTGGAGATAAAACCATTTTAATATTGCATGATGTCAAGAAAGACTGGATGTTGCTGGCTTGCTTTTCAGGAGTGTTGTGTAACGTAACAGCAGGCTAAGCTCTACTGGCTCAGAAAGTTACAAGAGAAGAGAGGGTTCGATAGGTTTGTATTATTTGCACTGTGTATTTTGTATTAGTATTCCACAGCAGAGTCTGTTTTTTGTGTTTTTACACAGATTTATCTTCTTACAAAGTAGGGGAATGGGATTCAGCAGTCATCACAAAGGAGCCTGTGTTTAATTATAAGTAAGTGACATTCTCAACAAACACACTATCAAAACGTTTTATTAATTTGCAATTGTGGTAGACCTCTTGAAAGAATATAAATCCATATGAAAAACAAATATCCCATCATTCTAAGATTCAGAACACCATCAGCATGCGCATAACATGGCCATGGCAGAGATTACATAAAACAGAATTGTGAATCTGGCAAGCTATACATTTAATGGTTTCTGATTTGTGGTGCTTGGATTGTATGATACAAGATCATCTAACTGATAACCCAATGTTTATAGTTGAATGCAAGCACAAAACCATTTAAATTTATAATAAAAATGATTTGATACACTTTAATCCTTTAAATGAGTAAAGTAGGACATCAAATATGATAACAGAAGAGCATTTTATTATGTAGATGACTGACAAATCAAAACCATCAAAATATTCAGAATAATTGTTAAATGAAAGTATAAAACCTTTAATCTGTTCTGCACAGACCCCTGATTGCCAGCAGTGACGTAATTCTCAGCCCACGTCATGAGCAAGCAAAGCGTCTGTTAGAAAGAGCTCGATTTAAAGCACGTTCTCAAAACCCGAAAAGTGAAAACCCCACCTGTTCCGCTCAAAAGGAGGGCCTGTAAGTCACCTCTGCACTCTGCACAGTCTTTTTCACTGATCTAATCTAGTATTAACAATAAACTACACACATAACAGAGACCTTAATTTTTTTAGATTAGTTGTGGTGTATAGTTTTAGATATGTTAAAAAGAAGTAGTTCTTTACAAAATATGTGCTTCATGTTACATAATCACATATAACATACAGCCAAAGAAAAAATTAAGAGACCACTCCAAATTTTTATTCATTCAGGATTTCTAGATGTATTTTGTCCGATGGAATCCAGTGTTTGTTGATTTTCAACAAACTCAAACCTCAGGAGTGACAAAAATTAATCCAACAGCAATGTGAAAGACTGACTGCAAGACAAGATACATGAAAATAAAATGTATATTTTTTAAACTTTTCTTAAATACACCTACAAGTAATAGAGTTGTATTTCCTTGAAGTGAATATAAACTTGTTTTCTTTGCAGTATTTTAGGCCTGAAAAAATGCAGAGCATTTCCAAATAAATGCAAATAGAAAGAATTGAAATTTGGGAGAAATATTCAATTCACAGATTAAAACAAAAATATATTTTTTACCTAAACACATACCTTGTAGATAGAACATTCAGAAAAACTGAAAATGCTATGCGAAATGGTCTTAATTTTTTTTCTGTGGTTTATATTTTCTAATAATAGAAACCTAAATGCACATGAAAATCCTCTTATATTTTATGTTCTTGTAAGCTTTACATGATAATTATGTAACATTATGTAACATGCTGTGACGTAATACAGATAATAAAATGAAAGAAGTGTCCAGGTGTTCTCTAACAACTCTTGCCTTTGCTTTTTAGGAAGCTGTTACCAATCCCTGTTTCACCTACGGTGCACAGTGCTGTTATTGTGACAGCTCAAGAGCAGGTGGCTTCATCTCTTCAGGAACGAGGGGTGCGCATGCGCCAATGTGGACAGTCTCCCACAAGAGTACGTTTCGAAGACGAGTCAGAAAAGGAAGCTAAACGACGATACTTAGACCGGGTACGTCAACGTGGTCCTGTGGTGGTGGAGAAATCCCAGTCTACCCATCAGCACAAACCAGAACCTGAGGAAAGCAGAGAGAGTGCAATAAATTGGGTTAACGTTGGTATCCCTGTGGCTATATTGACCAATGAGGGAGAGTGTTTGGCTGCCATGGTTCCAAAAGAAGAAATTCTCAGGACGTGTGAAGCCTGTGGAAGCATCCTGAGACCTGCGCAGACCAATGATATTTCTTCTAAGCCGACTCACGGTGGCACATATTCTCAGGATAAGACAAGTGCTCGATGGGCCACCACTGACCAAACCAGTCATGAAACCATCTCTCCTACCTTTATGGAAGGCATTTCTTTGACTAGAGGTCAGAGTTTGGATGAAAGTGTGGAAAAACAAGATGTGGGTAATGCAGGTGAGAGCGTGTCAGGGTTTGGAAAACTCAGGAGGAGGAGCAGAAAAGGGGAAAGCAGAGTTGAAACAGGTCTCGGTCCATACGCTCAGAGTCAGGATCTATGGGCTCAGAGAAGAAACTCCAAAACCAGATCAAGTCTGGAGGATCAAACTACTCATTCTAAAGTTTTGAAGATGCCTGCACAGGGTGAAATCTCAACGGATTCTCCTCAACTTCCTATAAAATCGGCTCTGAAATCAGGTTCCAAGAGCAAGCAGACTGGGCCGCGGGTGGTTAAGCTAATGCCCTCGGTTCAGTACCGCCTAATTCACCTTGACCACAAACTAGATGGAGGCTCTCACCAAGAAAACGTTCAAGCCGATGAGCACCTTAGTGTCACTCTCAGTGCCTCTCAACAGGTGCTTCCAGTCACCTCAGGTCTGACTTCTTGTATCAGACCATCCTCTCTCAGGTATACTTCAGCTATGCTGACCACAGACCTTCAGGCTTTAACAATATGGGACACTGCTGGAGACACAGTCACTGGTAAGGTAATTTAGAACAAAGGATATTTTTCTTTGTTTAACAAAAACATATCATTACCCATCATGTTTAATGCATCACCATGACAGTCAACATTACAATTTGACTGGTAATGTTGAGGCAGGTACCAAAAAAGAATGTGAACTAATATATAAAACAGTTCAAAGTGGCAACACAACCTTTTTGCATTTATTGTGCACCAGGTCATTTAGCAAGTGATGGTGTCTACAGGGATCCTAGAAGCGTTTGCACAACCCCGGTTCCCTCAGAATGCCGACCAACCCTAAGAGCTACGTCCAAGTCAGATCTGAGGGCTGAACTTCTGAGATCAGAGCACCGAAAATCTGAAATGCAATGTGATGATAGTTTGGGAGGGTGTAGGTAAGATACATTGTTACAAGTTTTTGGTACATTGACTTTTTGGTATACATTTCCATACGTATAATCGTTTATTGATCTCACTATCGACTTTGCTGACGTCTATATTTACAGCAGGAGAGCAGGGGAGCGGGAAACAAGGCCGAAGTTATCCCTTCGTCGCTTTTTCTCAGCTATGGGACTAAACAGCGTAGGTAAGCTGGTGAAGGGCAGGCGCTCCAACAGCATGGAGCATCTGTGTTTTCCCACTGGCCGCTACAGTTCTGCCTCCCCCAGTCCAACGCACAGAGGCCTGGTCCCTCTACAGAGAACTCCATCTCTCCAGTCTCTGCATATGGTAAGTATTTTGTCAGCGTTCAGAATTGTTCATTAAATATTTTATCAACCAGACACGCCACTGTATCATGGGAGATAGTTTAATGATCTCTGGCTTTGTTAAATGAAATGGAAAAACCCATCAAGTGGATGGTCTGCAGATCATAATGCATTTGCCGATTTACTGTATGTAATGAGATACTTTAATCAAGCTGGAAAAATGAAGAGAAAAATTAACTACTTTCCATACAGATGATAATTCTGTCATCATTTACTCAACCGGTTGTCATTTTTAACCTGTGGGTTTTTTTTTCTTCTGCAAACCGTTGGTCCCCATTGGGGGACTTGTATAGACACAAAACCAATGCAAGTCAATAGAGATCAACGTTTTTCTGTTACCAACATTTTCAAATGATCTTCCTTTGGTTCTGCAGAAGAAAGCAAGTCATACAGGTTTAAATTGACAAGAGGGCGTGTAAATAATGACAGATTTTTCATTTTGAAGTTGAACTATCCCTTTAACAGTTTGTTTTCTAAATTTTTGTTATAACACCATACTGTAGGACACATGTATAGTATAACTGTCAACTAACCATATATGTGTGTGTATATAATTTTCTAAAACCCATCAAGAACATGTCGAGGTCAAAAGAAAGTCAATTCTAAAGAAAATAAATTAAATATAAAAAAAAACTTTAATTTTGATGAACATTAAATGTCAATAATTAATGTTTATAAAAAGAGATCTGTGTTTCAATATTATGTTGGTGCTGTCTACCCACAGCAGTCTCCTTTGGCTCAATTGCGCAAAGTCTCTTCTGTCCAAAGTCTCCAGTCCCCAAAGGGAAAGTTTGAACGTTCTACTATGCTAGGAGAGTTACCACTACTACTGAGTCTGGCACCCAGGTGTGAAAAGATATTTTAATGTCTTAAAATAATTGGGACCCATTCAGACAGAAAGGCAGATGTGCCACACTCTGTTAATGTCATAATATCTATGTTGCAGGGAGCTTGAGAAAGAGGAGGTACTAGAGGATTCTCGAGAAACCGGTCCTCTAGGACACCTTGTCAAAGCTTTTCCTGATGGAACTTTGCTCATTGAGCTCATCAGACCTGCCAACGCACCCTTTGGCTTTGTCATTTCCAGGGGTAAAGGAAGACCTGACTCAGGTAGACTATATTTGAGATGATTCAAAGCATACTTTCTATAAAGTTCAAGGATGCATTGCAGTATGCTTTGTTTTACAGGTATATATGTGGAACGGGTTGGAGACAGTCCCACAGAGAACATCTACACTGGACTACTGGGTGTTGGAGATGAGATTCTAGAAGTGAACGGGGAAATTATTGCTGGACTGACCTTAGATCAGGTTACACGCCTTATGACCCGTGAAAGCAAAGCCAAGATACGAATTTGTCCAAATTCCTGGATTAAGCACTGATGTACAACAAAAATGAAAAGGATGACTGACAGAAAAGTTTGAACCGTGATTGAACTGTCAGTAAAAATGTCCAGTCATAAGTTAAGAGCATGTGGAATGACAATGTGTTGTTTACAGAGCAATGCAATAAAAAATAACCAGTCGATGTGTAAGTCATGGAAGCTATTAAATGACCGTTGGTTATCTTAGAATGTGTGTAGCTTAATTCATTTATCAGCTGTAGGACTGTGATGAAAGTGAAAGAAGTTTAGCGCGTAGCTCAGTCAAATGTTTACGGTCTCTGATAACCAAACACTACTCTTTCTCTCTTCCACTTCTCTAAGGAAGACCTTGCCCCTTTTTTTGGCGTATTCCTGTGTGCGGAGGTTATTAAAAGCACTAGGAATAGTGACATCATGTACCCGGGAAGTAGAGGGCTGTAGTCCGATCCAGCCGTTCTCTGTAGTCCTTGAAAAGCGAATTCTGTTAAAGACAATATCTCACTTGGCACAGAACTTTGAGCTTTTTCATTTTGCCGGTATTATTTATGCTCTAACTGCAACATAACACACTAACTAAAGGTTGAAAAATGGGATCGAGGGGAACGTGCTATGTAACTCGCTCTCGCGGTACTTTGAATTTGATTCGCGCAGTCGGTCCACGCAGCGCTGCAGGGTCAATCACAGACTTTTTTAGTAAGAAGTCATTGATGGCACCTTCGCCAAAGAAAATTATTGAAATAAAAAATTCTCATGTATTAATGCTATACATAAGTGTTTTAAGTACTGTGTTGTTTAGCCTTTTTAACTCTTTAAGTCAAGTAATTTTCATTTGTATATCACTTTTCGCAAAAGTGCCTTTATTAGTGGTCTCATGAAATTGTTTAACTCATATGAGTGGGCTAGACACACGCGTACACACTGTGAGTGAATCCTCCGTATGCATTTCTCACAGTGTGCCAAGACTGCTGCTTTGGACAAAATGAGAGCGTCAGGAAAGCTTCTTTTTGGAGTATTACTAATAGAGACATGGCTCGGATTTATTCATACATTCCTTGACCTGGAGCCTGTCTTGCACGAGTCACATCTTCTCAAGCCCAAAGTTGCCATTGCGATTTTGGCCCGTAACAGTGAACACAGTCTTCCTTATTTTCTTGGGTGTATTGAGAGACTGGATTATCCCAAGGACCGCATCTCTATTTGGTAACTGGGTTTTGTGTTATAATTCTATATCGTTAGTCATGCATGCATCAAAGAGCCTATATCCTTTCAATTTTATTGTGATCTCAAATAATAACCTGTGTTTCTTTTAAAATAAATATTTGTAATAGGATGCTTTCTGACTTTCGATATGATCAAAAAAAGGTTCAGTGTATAATACTTAACAGATCAACATCCATTTAATTTCTACATCAACATCCATAAAAAATATTGCCTTTAATAGATAAAGAAATAGAGAAATAGAAAGAATATATTTCAATGCACATTAACTATTTATTTTAACATTACACTTTGTTTTTTTTACTTGTATAGCTCAGTATATCACCCAAGCTACGACAGTATATAAATGTATTAGCCTATGGTTTGTGGGACATTTGTCCACATATTGCAGTGAGAACTGGGTTTTTAATTTCACCTCAGTCTGAAATCGCATTGAAACCTTGAAAAGTAAATAAAGACCGAAATCACAGTGACGTGAAAGAATGTGTGGATGTGTTAAGAGAGAAAGAGATGGAGAACGTGCCTGAAAAAACTACAACCAATGTGTATTTTCTATTTATCAGGGCTGCTACTGACCACAATATTGACAACACAACGGCTTTAATGCACGAATGGCTCTCTAAAGTGGAGAATTTGTATCACTCAGTACAACTGCAGACCATGGAGGAGGAGATAAGGTGTCTTTAACAACAAATGCACCTAAAGCTGTAAATGAATACATATACATTTCATTGTATTTTTACTCTCCAGTTATTTAGGACTACAAATGTCTAGTACATTCATGTATAGAAGCACTATTTCATTACATGAATACTGTGTCTGTTTCAATAAAAACAGGTGCAATTCACAACTATATATTCTCATATTTACTATACATATGTTATTGATATAACTTTCAGCTAAACACATTCCCTTGCATAACTTGTCTATTACACAGTATAATTTGTATATAGCATACCTGTATATACAATATACTCCCTATTGACCTTTTGTCTAATATTGTCCTTTTTGGCAAACGTGTATTGTCTTTCACATATTTATTTCTACATTTTGTTACCTGTGTCTTGTCACTTTTTTAACCTGGATGTGTATGGAAGCTTCTGTCACTAAGACAAATTCCTTGTGTGTCCAAGCACACTTGACAATAAAGCTCTTTCTGATTTTGATATAGTTTCTATGTAGATGAGCTAGGGCCCAAGCACTGGCCTGACTCTCGGTTCACCCATGTGATGAAACTGAGACAGGCTGCACTCAGATCAGCCAGGGCACAGTGGGCGGACTACATCCTGGTAGGACAACATCTTTGTTTAAATCTTTTCTAATGTCCTCCTTTATATAGTGATGATGTTATAGAAATGGGACGTTTTTATTCTGGGAAAGGGTGTTTTATTAAGGCCATTTGCACTCAAGTTTACAGACAGTGACAACCTGGTGACAAACACACGAGTGCTAAATCTACTTATTGCCGAGAACCTCACGCTGGTTGCACCAATGTTGGAGTCTAGAACGCTCTATTCAAACTTTTGGTGTGGTATGACCCCACAGGTACTTGGACTTTTTTTTTTTTTTTTTCTATTTTGTCTCAATATTGGTGAAGTAATTTCTATAGCATTATACTGTGCATATGCTATTTAATTCTCTTTACAGGTGTGCAGATGTTCTTGTGTAACAAAGAGCATTATGGGTATATGCCGCTCCCTTTTGAAGACTCTGCAGAGTTTGGAGGAGGAGGTGGAGAGCTTCAGCCATACTGTCACAGAGGCACTAAGTCTGTATCGCTTAATATGATAAAATAACTTAAAACAATATGAAAATTTTATGTAGCCCATTCACAGGAAAAAAACTGAGTACTGCTGAGACTTTTTCATTCACTTGAAAAATAGTTGTGGATCATCCATTCACTAGTCTGTTTACCTAACACTAAAGTTTCACTGTATGGATTTCCATACACTTTTCACAGGAAAGAGATAGTTCTCACTCCGCTGGGAAATCTCTCACACGATCCTTTTGGTATAGACTTCTGACTGTCTTCAGGCTATGTTGTATCCTGTCATTAGATTAGCTGGAATTGAATGACGTATGCATCAATGTTTACATTGATGCATACATGCACCACTCATTTCTTTAAAGTAAAAAATTGTCTTTAAGCTATGCTCTCTATGTATATGAATGAATTATTATCTAAGTCAGTATGGAACTATGGCCATATATTTTCCACCCCTCAGGTCTACCTGATTAATCTGAAGCGCAGGACAGATCGTAGAGATTGTATGCTGCGTTCATTGGAGGTGCTGGGCATAGATGTAACTGTCACAGATGCGGTGGATGGCAAGTATGATGTTATAACCCACTGAATAGTCCTCGCACTCCCTCACAAATAAAGATCTCACTTTCTTAAAATTTTCCTATACAAAGTATATGTCTCTATAGCACAGTAAAGTACCATTCATTTCTATTTTGTTTCTAGAGCCCTAAATTCATCTCAACTGAGGGCAATGGGTATTGAAATGCTGCCTGGTTATAAAGACCCTTAATCTGAGCGTATCCTAACTAAGGGTGAAATCGGTTGCTTTCTCAGTCATTACAACATCTGGAAAAAAGTACACAACAAAAGCTGATGTTCTAGCAACAACAACAAAAATATCTGTTTCCTATACACAAAATAAATGGGTCAGTTTGTGTCCGTAACGTTTGTCGCCCCCAGGTGGTGGAGCTCCGGCAACAGCAGGTGCTTGTATTAGAGGACGATGTGCGGTCTGAACCCAACTTCAAGAGCCACCTCAATATCATCATGGAGGATGTGAAGAAATCAGGACTTGAGTGGGAATTAATGTAAATCATAGTTTGACAATAGAAACATCCGAGTTTTCATTCTGCTGTCAGCATTTGGCATTTTTCATCTTATTTTAAATTGTAAACAAGAAACACTCTACAACTGTTACAGCGTTTCTGCAATCATGCCACTACATCGCTCTTTCCATCGAAGGTATGTGGGGCGTAAACGATTGCAAATCAAGCACCCTGAGCACTGGGTGGAGGGAGTCAAGAGCCTGGTGAGCCCAGATTATTCTTACTGGACACTAGGCTATGCCCTTACACTGAAGGGGGCACAAAAGCTTCTGGATGCCCAGCCCCTTGGCAAGATGCTGCCAGTGGATGAGTTTCTACCTGTTATGTTTAACAAGCATCCCAAGTGAGTCCTACTTTCAATTTATAAATTTATAATCTACTATCTATGTCTTTTGTTGTTGCAGTTTTGTTATTTTAGTAAAATGCTGTAATAAACACTCAAATCATGTTAAAAGTATTCTGAGTTTTTCACTTTTTTAATGATAGTTTTGCTTCCTGCTTATTGTTCCCGCAGTTTTATTATAATAATAACTCTTGCATTCTCTCTTTCTGAAGGAAACAATACATGTCTCATTTTCAGCTGAGAAACTTGAAGGCTTACTGCCTGGAGCCTCTGCTTCTCTTTCCCACACGCTTCACCGGGGAGCCAGGTTATTTTAGCGACACTGAGACTTCCACCATCTGGGATGTTTTGGTAAAAATACCAAAAGTTGTGGTTAATTTTTATTCTCACAGTTTAGTTTAAAGGAATGGTTCACCAAAAAAAAAAAAAATGTACTCTCATTTACTCACCCTCAAGTTGTTCCAAAGATGTATTAATTTCTTTGTTCTGTTAAACAGAGAAATATATTTGGGAGAATGTTGGGAATTTTCAGTTCTGGGATATTGTTTACTTACATAGTAGAAAAACAAAAAAAATAGATATTTTGAAGAATTTAGGAAACTCAACAGTTGGAAACTGAACTCAACTGAAAATAACTAACATTCTTCAAATTTGGGTGAACCATCCCTTTAAGCTAGAATAAAACATGATGATTATGTGACACGGTGATCAGTTTGTTTAATATAAAATGCAGAACAGTCTCTGCATCTGATTTATTTAAAATCTGTTTCTAAAAGATTCCCTCAGAAATTACTGAATTACAATTTAAATGTCAGAATCTTAGGTTAAGATTTATACTTAATGTGGGGTCCAAAAATCTCATCCACATTGAAAATATACAATTAAACCTTGATGTAAAATAGAAGACTATCATCATGTTATGAAACTCAGCTATTCATAAATTCTTATAAAATGAAACCTTTTCAAGCATTAATTATGGTAACCTCAGTCATGATGTTTTTCATGCGTGTTTGTATTGCTCATGGGGCTTGAAACAAGATTTTGGATTGTCCACATTTTTTTACTTTCCACTCTTCATTTGTATATGATAGTGCACTAGTGTCCCATGTAGTGGCTGATGCTATACCATCAAAACCCATGTAAATGCAAGAAATGGATTTTTGAAAGCTGTCCACTGTCTATGCATGAAAGGGTTAAAGAGTCCATAAAATTTACACGCATTATAATTATTCAATAATTAGAAGGATTCTTTTAAAACAATTTTTATAATATCCAAGTCAATCAAAGTAATAAACACAGAAACACCACTCAACTCTTCATCAGTTTATTATTAAAAAAAGCACTGGAGGGTTTTTTGGAGGCAAACAACGAATCAATTTCTCAAATCAAATTATTAGTCAAGTCTCATACCATAAAATAAGTACTGAAAAAAGATATTTTAAAGCACATCAAAACAAAAGCAAGTAATAAATAATTAAAGCAGAATAACGCAAAACAAAGCAAATAAAAAGAATGCTTAACATTAGGTTCTGCTCCAGAAGAACAGAGATTTCAGCACTTAGTTTTATCACCTGAGGAGATACATGGAAGCATTTGTACTGACTAAACCTGCTGGTCCACTGATATGGGACATGGCTGTGGATTGAGACCATGAAAAGATCTCTTTAGACATAACTTTAGTGTGATTTACTTTAGACCGTCTGCCAATCAGTGCATAATCAGTTTAGTGTGTAAAAAAAACTTCAGGATGGACAATGTATAGATTGTACGCCAAACAACAATGCAGTTTTCGAAATAAAGTCATCTCTCTACAAATTAGATTCAAAGCAACCACGCTCACACAAACATATCTCAGTTAATCTGCTTTGATATACAGAGATGCTAAAAAAAGCCAATGATGCAGCATTTTCCTGAAGGAACTATAGAACAAGACCTCTCTTTGCAATATGATTGCTAAGCTATTCCAGATACCTGGGCTCTGTTCTACACCATTCACTACGATCTGCATACTTTAGAGACACCTACAGTACACAAACTAATACAGAGCATAAGAAACAAGACCTTTCAATACAACAAACCAAACAATACAAAAGATAATAATCACTGAAATGAAAGACCTCAAAACACACAATTAAAAAAAATCAAGACTTGATCCAGTGGTTTGTGATAGCACAGACTGTCCAGAGTTCTTGCTGCAAATGTGTGGAGCATAATAGGAGGCATCTCAAATGCGAAGTTGACTCCGGACTGCTAAAAGAGGGCATTGTAAGCGAAAATCATCACAATGGTCCAGTATCACATACAAAACCCGCTGCAGCATAGCACAGTGTACCATTGATGTAATAGTGCATTAGCCAAACACAGTACAACAGATACAAAGACAACTCAAACCATGCATCTGATTGGAAGAAAACAGCTCTTGAGGCCTTTGAAAGAGATTTGTGGCCAAACGTAGAAAGCAGTTTTAGGAATACATAATTGAATTGGCTACAGAAGACATATAGTCTTAGATACTATTCTGGTTTGTTATTGTTGAGAAAGTATTTATCATTGGACTTCAGATATCTGCCTGCAGCTACCTGAAGTACGTTGAGTATTGCATGTTCAGCACAGAAAACACTTTTTCCAGACAAACTGTATTATACAGTATTAAAATGTTATCTGTAGGTTTGAGAATCAGAAAGACAGCAGACAAACTTGTAAGCGTTTGAATCGGTTACTGATGTAACGGAGTTGTTTTTATACCACAGAACGTGAAGGAAATAATACAAACGAAACTGAAAATGCCACAAAAATCCTTTTGTCCGCACACTGACAAATGTGCATATTGAGACTAATGTATCGATTTATTGTGACAGGTCTTTATCCCCTTCCACAGTGTTCATACTGTAGAAGAACTATGCAGTAGCATACAGTGTACCCATCACACTAGCAGACGAATAATATCATTGACAATACCAGTAAGAAAAAGTGCAATATTGCATTTGTATTTCTTTAGTCGAGTAGATCAATGCCTGCCGGCATACCTGTAGAAAATATCAAACAGTAAACAATGGTGCAAAACAAGTCAAAGTATTTAAGGCTTTCTGAGTTTCCTGATGTGTTCTTTGTTCTCTGAGATAGTTGTAAGAGGTCCGCAGACGGGACAGTTTGGATAGAGTTAGCGACAGTTCACGTTCTTCCCCCGCGTGAATATACATACAAACGTGACGCGCAAACATTCGCACACAAGCAGCACTCTATTCTATTCAAGCGTGTACTGTCATAAGTATTACTTCTAGTAGTTTATATAATAACATCTTTACCATTGAAGCTTCGAGCATAGATATTATCTACACATATCCACATTACTATTAAACACATCGCTACATGTATCAACATGTCAACATTACATGGACAATAACACAAGAGTTCCTCGATGCGCAAAGCAATAATAGATGCATGGGCTATAAGTGATTAAAGAAACAAAACGGCTATTTTATACGCCACGCCGATCCTAGTAGAAAACATAAGCAAAAAAGTAAACTAAAATGACAATATGTTATTATGATTTCAATAATTTCAGTAGGGAAAGCTGTGGCGATACAGGCAGTGTTTCTACCTAACAGAAACTCACTGGCCATTTCGGTTTTAATTATAAGCAATGTTTTCTATAAATGGGCATTAAGGATCTTATTTGATTAAGGAATGAAAATACCTGACCAAGTTTATACCAAACGTTTTAAAAACGCACAACGTCTCTGAAGGTAAACAATGTGATAACAATACTACGAATCGATGTGGTCGTTGTATCGTACAGCATGTGTGGACAAGCAAAACAGATCAGCGGGAGTTTGCTATTCTAGCAGTACAAAAAGACAAGACAAACAAGGTTGTGCTAAATTATCGACAATAGATGGAAAGACAGGAAACAAGAGAACCTTTCAGAGGTTATAAAACATGGCTGACAGGTGATGCTAGGCTAGATGACAAATAACACAAGTGTTGTTGGAAAACTCCTGGTGGCCATTTTGTCAACATGCATCCAAAACATCTCACAATACATTTCACCCAAAGTAGGCACGATTAAGATCAACAATGTATTCGGGATCACTTATCAGCCATGTGATCATATCATCGAATGACTCTGGCATATCAGGGGAATGTGCTTAAGAGTTTGTGTCTCGGTCGCCCATTTTGGTCATTACGAAAGGGGTTCAGAGGAAGACGTGAAGTTCTCCGTTTGCGGCCTGTGGAAATAAGAACTGAGCTCAAAAGATCCCAGCATGCACAGTGATCGATTTAGGCTGCATTGCGGCTTACAGGGATGGTGGTCACCGTGCAGAAAACAGGGGTCTGATCGAGGTCCTGGAGAGGTCTTGGTGAGGCAGTGGGTGTGTCTACTCGGCAGTGCTGGCGTACTCTGAGGAAGGAGAGGGCTGGGCGGAGGCAGATCCTTGAACCGACACTTTACGGTTGATCATGGAGGGGTTGAAGTTGGGGTGCCGACGAGCATGCTTGATGAGGTGGTCGCTGCGCATGAAGCGCTTATCGCAGAGGGGGCACAGGAAGCGCTTCTCACCCGTGTGCGTGCGCAGGTGCCGGGCTAGCTCGTCTGAACGTGCAAATTTTTTTTCGCAGTCAGGCCAAGTGCAGGGAAAAGGCCGCTCACCTAAAAAATTAACATGGAGAATTAGCTTCATGTAATATATTTAAGAGTGATTGGTGGAATTTGTTTAAAGCAGTAGTACACATAAAATCAAGTGTTCTTAATGAATTACAAGGTACTACTATAGTATAATTCGGTTAGTGCACTACAAACTGACATGCTGCTTTTAGTGTACTATTATTGTACTCATTTTATGTTAAAAGTACAAGTGTACTGTTGTTCTATAGTGTACTAGTATTTGATTAGTAACGCTCCTTGGGTTTCCTTTGTGTACATGCCACTACACTAGTACTTTTACGATCTATCCTAACAACTATATTAGTGTTCTCTTAGTTATCATAGTGTACTACCAATTTATTTGTGTACACAGTACTTTTTGCATGAAAGCCATCACCCTGTTGACCATACTCTACAATATTTCAAGTACATACAGTAAACTTTGCAAACTGAATGGCGCATAATGAGAGGCCAGGTGCGTGGCTTATAACAGATTAACAGAAGGTGCATTTAAATGGAAACTTGCTCGTGACCGGGCAGACGGGGCGCGCGCACGCGGTTTGTGCTAGAGCTCCGTTCATATGCAAATATGGGGTTCGTCACTACACTACTATACTCGGTCCTCCCTCACGCGCTCCTTCCTTTGTTCATAAACTTTCTTTGTCCGGCGGCCTCAGTTGGGAGTTTTTCACTCTTTTGTTCAGCTAACGAATAGTCATTTACATTATTATCCACAAATTTACTTGTAATATCTCTATTAATCGCCGTTGATGAGTGCTGACAGTACGAGCCCCTGACAACAGTCAACAAACAAACGACTGGCACGAATAAAGGTTCCCCTATCCAAAACCTGTAATAAAACACACACGCAGTGCATGGGGCCTATGCCTAAAGTTCTCGAAATGGCCATGTAATACTATCCAAACTGTACCCATTTCTAATAGAACGCAAGCAGCGTGGAAAATCTATGTATACTTGCTTACGTTATATAAGTATACATTTGATCCATAGTAATAGCAAAAGCGATTTATATAATAGGTAAATTATATAACAATACATGTTATATACTAACATGGTATCTGTAACATTAGCTCTCATCCTCTACCATGTGGTTTGGCTTACCTGTGTGTGTTCTGATGTGCGCTTTCAGGTGAGATGATTTGCCGTACACCCTGTCACACCCGTTGAAAGTACAGGGGTGACGCTTGGTTGGGGACCGGGGTGCGCCCCCTCCTCCCCAAATCTGCTGGGGGGTGTTATTGTACTGTCCCGGGACAGGGGTGGCTGAGGGGGTCATGGTCGGCGTTGGGGTGGTGGAGTCTGACAACGTGGTGTAACCGCTCTCTCCGCATGACGAGTTGCTGCTTTCGGAATAGGCCGACATAGGACGAAACTTGCCATGCAGGTCCGTGAGGATCTCCGCCACCGTCATCATATTCGCCCCCTCTAACCGGAGCGTCTCCCGCACCTCCCTGTCCTCGCTCGACCCATCTGGCTCCCCGGCAGTAAGGCCCTGCGGAAGGGCCTGAGCCGCACCAGACACCGGGGTGGGTCGATGGAGTACGGGACCGCTGGATATCGACACCAGGCACTCCGCGGCTAAATAATCCGAATAGGCGAACGACATTTTATCGCGACTGCGTTTAACGACAAAGCAAAAGTTGAGGGGAGCCTCGTTTCCTGAGCTCGGTCGGTTGTTCTCCAGAGATTTTTAACTCCGCGTTTTTCTCATCGGCGACTCGGGTCAAAATAAGATACAAAATAAATAAATAAAACGAAAGACAAAATGTCCGAAATGAAGCTTAAAAAATACGCTACCGGGGTGTCTGCGTTTCAAGCCCCAACGTGGTGTCCTACATTGCCCCTCGTTTCATTGTGTCTGCTGCTGCTACAACCGGCTAAGCACACGCCACGCCCCCGGCAGCGATTTAGTAAACCCAGTACGATGAAGGTTTTGCTCATGAATATTAATGACGTATAATGCATTATGCACTAAACTGGCAAATTGACGAATCGTGGATTCGTACGCAAAAAATGCATTAGGTTACGTGAGGGACGCTTCAGGAAGGTTGCCGCGCAACTTCAACAAGACGTAATTCATATTCATGAGCTAACCCTTTCGACGTAGTACGATTTAACAAGCGTGCAGAACGATACATGCGCGGAGTGACGTCAGTAGCTGATGCGCGATACGGGAGTGGAGCGAAAGGAGTCTATTATGATGAGTCAAATTACACCCGGTGAAAATATATTCACAGTACAGCACGCTTTGAGTTGTTCTGCCAGAATATACAATTGAAGGCGAGGAGGGAGGCGTATCTGCCGACCAACTAATTTTGATACTTGATATGTTGAAAGTCGTCATTTACAAGCCCGGAAAACAGGCCACTTAGCTCCTGCCACGCAGTTTAGGTCTGATCTTGTTGTTTTTAATCAACGCCCAACGTGGGGTTTGGTTACGACATGTCCCATATGTACTCAACATTTACATTTAACAGCATTTCTAGACGCTTTACTTATGTAAACTGTGTTGAAGTTTTACAGAGCATCTACTGAGTTTGTAAAAGCGTATTCTCGTAGTTTAAGAGTCAACTTTGTATGCTGTACTTGTCATCAGAATGCACATTAATAGTCATCGATACAAGGCTTTAATCCCGTTTCTAAAGATCACATGTCTGAATATTACATAGAGGAATGAACCATAAAACACAGTATGATTATTATCAGAGACTCTAAACAAACTAGGGATAAACTAGGGCAACCCGAATGTTCAAACAGAATTTGTGATTCATGCATGGCCTCCTCCCTTTTTATCCAACATGTGGAGGGTGCAGTGGAGAAATGAAAGGAATAAGGAATTAAAATGACAGCCAACATAAAGCTGAGCTAAAACTTTCGGTGTTTAATGTGTTTTCATCATACTGTGGGAGGAGGTGCCAGAGGGCCTTTAGGAGTTACACAAAGAGAGGTAAATATAAGTGTACAAGTGTTTCATTTCATGAAATATTCTTCTAAATGAATTAATATTTGCATTGGCTACACTGTGCAGTATCATTATTTAGTTTTTTTTTGTTTTCTTGTAAAAATATTGAATCAGCCTTAAAATATGATAAAAAACTGAAGAGGCAAAATTGCATAATTTTTTGAGACTTAAATATAGACCTATAATAAATGTATTTTGCATTGTTTTATTGGCAAATTATCTCCCTCCTAACATAATTCGAAATATAATTACATGCATTCTCTGAAAACTTGACATTTAGCTTCTAAGCATAACTTGTTTTAATGTTTTAACAGAAAAACTAGACAAAGATACAGATTCGTAATAGGTCAGATTTGGAATAGAAATGAATCTGAAATATTTGAAATAGTTAAATACCCCTGACCTAAGTCTCAGGTTTGCCCAGTAGATGGTGCCAAGTGAAATGTATTATGAAACATCTTAAAGCAGCATTTTATTACAAAGCAGGCCTTAATTGACATTCTTCAAATCTCCTTTTAATGTTATGGAGAAATCTTTTGTTGATTTATCGACTCATCGTTCGAATCATGTATTTTAACTAACTAAGAAAAAAATCTGTTTTTTATCTTATTTCTTGAATTCACATTCATGTAGAAATCAAGGTTTTTGCTTTTCAAAGTTTATTTTGAATGAATGAATATTTTCAATATTTAAAAAAAATATTTGATTTCATTTTTAATGAATGTTTCTAATCAAAATACATTTGATTTAGACGATTATAATAATATAAGAGTAACATTTTAAAACCACAAAGTATTACAAAATAAAGTGTTCAAGCCCCAAACAACTGTTTTCTATGCCAAATTTGTAACTGTTTAATAAAGATATTATTGTAAATTCAGCTAAAGTTGTCTATCAGGTTTTTATAAGATTTGGATAGCCGAATGGTCCCCTGGTGAGGGTCTGTCTTCTGATTGGTTCCTGAGTGTCTTTTGAGTTTTTACTAAGGCTTGGCTAAACATCTATCCACTCACTTATGTGGTTATGCTCTTCCAGTAATGATCTTTTCTGTGAAGTGCTGTTCTTGGGCATTACATCGAATCCAATTATTCTGGCCATGTCTTCAGTCTACCTTTTGTTGATCAGAAATCTTACTTCAATTGTTGTGTTTGGCTTTCTCACTGGTAAGTGCATGTTTTATGTTTAATATCAATAGTTCTTTTAACTGTTTGGCAAATTAGCATTTTAAGTTTAGTTTTATTCTTTTGTGTTATTTGTGTGTACATGATATTTAACATAAATCCTTGATTTATTACCTATGTTTGTTCAAGCTCATGCTCACAAACTGAACCAAGGTCAACTTTGCAAGTCAACTTGCCTAGGTAAGGCAAAAATAAAAAATATTGGGTTATTTACCAATACTATTTAAAACAATCGTTTATATTTGTGTGCTTGTTTGTACAGATGTGCAGAAGGGGCAAAGGCACACCTATAGATACAGTACAACTATAACAAATGGCCTAAAAGGTCCATCATTAGCGGGAAATCAGTTAGCTTTGGACTGTGTTGTTGACATTGATGTTCGACAAGGATGTCTAGAGATGATTCTAAAGGTATCTTCTAATACATTTTATAAAAAGCATTATACTTAACTATTAGATTCCCAAATACATCCAATACATATATGTATAATAGAATATATTATATAATAATAATATACAAATGTGATATATTCATTTTTGTTCTATTTATTTGTGTATAGCTGAGGAACATACAAATCAAGCATAGCTCATCGAAGAGAGACAATTCTGTGCTACGCTTGAAAAACATTAGGTAACCTAAAGCTTTTGTTGACTCTTCACTGTTATTATTTGTTTAGTGTATGAGTACTGAATGACTTGAATGTTGAGCATGGTTCTTTGAATGGTGACACCCCAACACAGGTCTCCATGTTGTCCATTCACTATTATATTTTACTGACAAACTTGTACTGCTGCAAATAGTTAGTTTGGAGTCATCTTGGATGATGGTGAGAGGTTGAAGGTCCATCTGGTGTTTTGATTCCTCAGAGAGTCATTGGAGAAGAACCCCCTGCAGTTCTCGCTTGAGGGGGGAAAGGTCACAAAGCTCTGCCCACAGGAGGCTGAGCAGGTGTGGACCCTAAACATCAAGAGGTCCATTCTGAGCATGCTCCAGACCTCTGACTCGGGACGAGCTAGGGAAACAGTGAAAGAGGTCAGAGAGTTTTGTAGCTAGCTTTGCTCTCAAACACGTCCATATTTGAGCCATAAGTACATGTATAAACTTTAGTATGTCATCATTATTAAGTTATGAACATTACTGAATAATTCTGATGACTTATGATGTCATTTTTCTGCAGACCGATGTGTACGGGACATGCACAAGTTCTTATGAACAGAGGGGAACCTCACTGATAAAAACTAGAAACCTGCAGAAGTGCCTTAGTGACAGAATCAGTCAGTTTTGGAGGCACTCCGTCCCGCTAAAGGATGGCATGGTAAGCTACACATTTATTCTATTACTGTACGTTGGAACTCAAGAAGTCAGGAGGTTTCTCATTATTGTTCTAATAATGGTTTAATTACTATGAAGGAAAAGTCACTCAAAAATAAAAACTTTTTAATCATCCTCATGTCATTCCAAACATGTGTGGCCCGTTTGACCGAACACAAAAAATATATATGTTGAAGAACATTGGTAACCGAACAACATCACCCCCCCTTTGCCACAAAACATAAAACCACTGAGACATCTTTTGTAGTGTTTCACAGAAGAAAGTGTCATATAAAAGTCATGAATTTAAGTTCCTCTGTGTTTTGAGTAGACAGTGAAGGCCAGCCTCACATGCATCCAGCTCTACGATGGGACAATGATGAACAAGGTCAACTGTACGGAAATAGTGTCATTGGTTCCACTACCCGGCGCGTTAGAAGTAACAGAAACCAAGACCATCTCAAGCCTAACTCTCCTCAGGACACTTGAAGTGATACCAATGAGTCTGGGTATGTGAACGTCTGATGTTCTTGTTCCAATATGCTCATATTTACTTTCCAATTATAATGAAATACATGTGGGCAATTCCGTGTAAATGTCAACCTTACCACGAAAATATTAAACGTTTTTACCAACGTTTTTTACTATGGTAACAGCACAGATAGGGGTGATTCGCAGGAAATACGTGTTTTTCTTTGTCTTTATTGTGTTATAAGTTGCCCATGCATGTAGTAGACACGTAAATAAGCAAAAATGTAAGTCTCGGAACAAAATATGTATTTAATCTAGAAGTGAATGCTCACCCAGACCTGCCTGAAATGCCTTTTGTAACCACACCCCGGCGAATCTATGTCAGTTCGTAACACGATTTGACTAAGACTGCCCAAATTTAAACTCTTGTAAATCTCATTGTACCTTAACAGCCTTATGTTCCGAATATGGTAAGAAGCGTTACATTTCAGTGCAGTATTCGACCAATCACTACGCACTAGTGAACTGGCCAATCATAGCACACCTTGCTTTTCAGAGCGATGATCTTTGTAAAATAACATGCGCGCTTAAGAGAGGCGTAGCAAAGAGGAGTACAAACATGCACGGAATGTTTGAAAACACACAGTTTTTTAACCTTAAATCGTGTATACACATTGTATTACATCTAAAGCAAACAATAATATTGGGTGGTTCAAATACCCATGTGAGATCTCTCTTCAAATTTTTTACTGCATGTTATTCACAGTCAGGTAGGTGCCATTTTCAGGATTGTCACATCCATAACGGTACATATTCCTCATAAATGGACACATGAAAATTTAAACAAAATAACTATTTTATGTTCTATAAAGAGGCATCCCTTCTCCATTCGTTGGGTATATTTGCTTCAGGATTGTGCATTTTATTTCACAGAAATCCTACAATGTGTGTCGTCTCCCAAAAACCGCTTCCTTTTTTGTCACATCCATAACGCATGTTTTTTCCCGTTTTTTAAATAAAAACAGTTTTAATAGTCTGACTTTTTTATGTTTAGACTCTATCAACAAGTGTTTAGTAAAATATAAACAGATGGTTCAATATATTCGTAACAAATTCATTCTTTGAGCATTTTTATGTCTAGTCCATAACGCAAAATGTCACTTCCATAATGCTGGAATTGTCCATGTGTTTAAACATTTTTGCAAATTGCATGTCCATCTATTTTGATTTCAGTACAGAACACAGGCTACTTGAGTAGTCTTGTGTTTGAGTCTGAAGTCCAGAATCCAGGCAGACATATTGGATCTTCAGTTCAGGAGATTACTAACAGTGTGAGGAGGGTGTGCGCTCACCTCTCAGATCAACAGCAGGTCGGATGCTACTTCTTATCTTATCTTATCTTATCTTATCTTATCTTATCTTATCTTATCTTATCTTATCTTATCTTATCTTATCTTATCTTATCTTATCTTATCTTATCTTATCTTATCTTGTCTTATCTTATTACTTTCATTAATAAATTCAGGTTTCGTATAGCCATGGAATAAAAAGAGACAATTCCAAATTTTCATTGAATTAGTTTTCTAGATGTATTGTGGCCTTTTCCAGCCCGTGTCTGTTGAATTTCAACAAAATCAGAAGTGACGTTAAATCATCCAACGGAAATGTGAAACACTGACAGCATGACAAGACACACGAAAACTGTCATAAAATTGAGGTTATCAAATAAAAAAAGACATTTCTCTTAACTGTTCCCACATGTACAAATATCACCGTTGTGTCGCTTAAAAGTGATATGAACTTGTTTTCTTTACAGTAGAAACAAAATACAGAACATCTTTTCTGTTATTTTGACCTGATTCTCCAGTTTTTATTTTAATTAATAAATCCAAATAGAAAAAATATTTTTTAGTAGTTCGCAGAATATAACAAAAATGATAATTTGCCCTTAACACATACCTATAAATAGTACATTGAGAAAAACTGGAAATACCTTTGAAATTGTCTTTTATTTTTTTTCACGGTTGTATTTCTTCTTGTATCTTCTTCTCTTAGCAGTCAGAGCTCCTCTTGGGTCTAGTGGTTCAGCTGAGGACCTTGTCGTCCCAGCAGTTGAGAGAACTGTGGAATGAGGCCTCCTTCAAATGTCGAGATGACTGGTTTGTCCATTAACAATTCTAATAAGATTTTTTTATGGCTAAATGGTTAACTCTTTCTTGTGCTTATTCTGCCAAGTGATGGTATTTATTTTATAACTTTGTCAGAAAAGAAATGTAAGTGTGGCAGTGGTGGTCTGTTGGCATCCTCATTTGTCTTCACATAATGTTATACATAACATAGCATGTTGTAATTATACCCAAACAAACTATTTTGTATATTTTGTTGTTACGCCAGGCAGCCCCTGTTAGAAACACTATCAGGGTGTGGAAGTGAGGCTTGCATCCTATTCACTACAGACCTCATACTGAAGAAAGAAGTTGACCAGGAGCAAACTTTGGCTCTCCTCAATACTATCATCTTGGCCCCCTACCCCACATCATCTATGATTAACCACACCAGTGTACGTGTTTAAGTTACATATCATTTAACAATGATCTCTAAAACACACAGCGTTATCTGTTTTACATGTTCATTTGCACCATATTCTCCAAAAGGCCCTGCTGCAGATTCCTCTTATTGGTCCAAAAGCACTGCTGGTTGTCTCTTCACTGGTCCACAGACTGTGTCAACAAAATCAGACCCCTTGCAATGAGATTACAGAAGTCCAACAGTTTGTCCATGTTCTGAAGCAAAGACTTGAGGGAGGATGTGTAGTGGATGACCAGTCAGAGATCACAGAGGTGAAAAGAATGGTAGCAGATGGTAGAGGTGTTCTGAAATTGCATGTAGGCTGAGATGTTCTGTGCTTTCTCTCAAACAGTTGCTACATGTGTTGAAAGCTGTAGAGATCGCAGGAATGGCAAATCTCATTCCATCACTGAGCCGCTGTGTACAAGATCATACTGTGTTGTTGGAGCTTCGGCTGGCTTCTGTACGAGCATTCAGGAGAATACCATGCCATATGGATGTCAGTATTACCAATACATATATGAAGACTTTAACACTGGATTGTTTCCTATAGGTTCTTGTTTAGCACACCCACAAATAGAAATTCGGTCTTCATTTACTCTCCCTCAAGTTGTTCCAGATCTGTATAAATATCTTTCTTCTGATGGATATATAGATGATTTTTGGAAGAGTGCTTGTAACCATCAGTTGGCCACCATAGTAGGAAAAAATGTGCTTTCTAAATTTCTTTGTTCTGCTGAACACAAAAGAAGATATTTTGAAGGATGTAGGGCAGCAAACAGTTCTGGTGAACTTTTGAAAACCACTTTAATTATTACTACCATTTATTGTTTGAATCCAGGAACACTTCATGCCACACGACCTACCTACAAATGTTTACTTTTTTGTGTCTTTTACCAGAGGAAAGTCCTTGCTTGGGCATTTCAGAGACAAGATGAAAATGTGGAGGTCAGAATTGCAGCATACCAGCAACTAATGCACTGCCCAACACAGGACATCTTCAGAATTGTGAAGACAACTTTAAGCATCGATAAGTCCAGTCAAGGTTTGAGTTATTGAACAAAATGAGCCAAACCTATCAGCATCAGTAATAAAATAAGAGACATTTTGATATTCTTAAATCTTTTCAGTTGGGTCGTTTATTTGGAGTCACCTGTTTAATATCCAGAAGACAGAAGACCCCCTGAAGAAAGATCTGATGGAGTCACTGCCAGATGACATCATTGGTAAAGACTTTGAAGCTGAGCCGTGGAAATATTCCTCACACATGGACTACACGGTGGATACAGGTAATCATTTTTAACCAAAGATAACTTATGTATCAAATGACAGTTTTCTGTTTTTAAATATATTGTTTCCAGTGTCTAGTTTTGGTCTTCGGTGTCTGTATTTTAGGAGTGGCGGCTGCAAACATTGAGGGAGCCGTAGTTTTCTCCCCTGAATCTTTTCTTCCACGTTATGCTATGGCGAATCTAACGGTTCACATCCTGGGCAGAGCATTTAATCTTTTTGAGGTGAAAAGAGAAGGACATTTTGATTACATTTGGCCCAAAAGTTTTTGCCTTACAATAATAGTTTATAGCTCATGTCTGGAAAGCTCCATCCGGAAAAAACACTATAAAATGGGTCATAATGGTCTATATATTTTATTCTTTTAGATCAGTTTTCGAATGGAAAACCTCGAGATGATTCTGAAGAACATGTTTGAGGAACATCCTCTAGCATCAACTGATAACTCCAGACCTAAAGACTCTATGGCGTATGAGCAGATGGAAATGAACAGTGATGAGGAGCTGGTGGACATCTCCAGAAAAGGCTGTCAATCATCAGTTTTAGATTCCATTAGGTCTAAGGTGAGATTGAGAAGAGAATGGTGGTTTGGTGTCTGTTTTATGGTTCTACTTTTGTTTTTTGTTTAAGTTCACAGGGCAGAGGAAAAGAGACAAAGCATTCAGATGCTGGATTAATGTGAAGATGTTTGGCAGTGATGTCAGCTTTTTGACATGTGAGGACCTCCACGCATTTCAGAGAAAATTGTCACTCAACACAGCTGGACTTGTTGTGAAGTTGTTAAAGGTTTAGAGATTCTATTGTTTCCTTTCACAGATAGCAAAATTACAAAATTTATTGAAATCTTGTTAGACTTTGTCATGCATAAAAGTAAACATTTGTATGTGTCTTCTTCAATACGTTTTAAAGTATGTTTATATCTTATCCAGTTGTTTTATCACCTATTTTTCAGGGTCAAGAGATTAAAATCAGTCAAAGGCCAATAGTGATGGCAGAGGAACTGGTTTTACCGTCCCTCTCCGGATTACCCATAAAGCTGAGCCTCAACATGTCCACAGTCTTCACAATGAGACTTAAAGGCACTGCAAACTACAAGAACTGGTCACATTTCTCAACGGCTGGTTATGTCAAACCAAAGTACGTGTGGCGAAGCTTTATGAATGCAAATGTGCTGTTAGGTTGAAGTCATGATGTCAAGTCAAGTTTCTCTTTTGACGCAGTGCATTCGTTGCCATCTCTGTGAGAGCGGGAGTGGATGGAGCATTTGGTCGTGTGGGGTCAGAGTGGGTCACTGAACTTAAAACCTCCACCAGCTTAGATGGAGGTGTATATGTGCACCATGGCCAGAGCGTAAAGGTGGCCCTCAACACTCCAGAAGATGTCATGGATATTTTGACCTTCAGGTAGTACTGTTATCTCAAATATGTGCAGGTGTTTTTCTTGACTTTAAAAAAGTTTGAGCTTCTTCTTCAAACAGCTCCAGGATGTTTCGTGTGAGCGGGGACAGTAGAGAGGAGCTCACAGCCATGAGAAATCTCAAAGAGAAGAACACATGTACTCCTAAAGCATGTGGGTTTAATAAATATGCTATCTTTCAGTGACTTGTGCCATTAAAATGTATAAATAAAAAGTATTTGTACGGTCACTTTGCAGTGTCTAAGATGATTGGATGGCAGTTGTGCTCTGATCTCACTTATTCCTTGACACCGAGAGGCTTCCCACTTCTGGGACCTGTTCTTTTTAGTCTGAGACTACAAAAATTGGACAAAAGTCTCAAGCAGTATCTCATGGAGACGGCCTATACTTTTGTGCCTCAGGTAGATGCAGTTTTATCAATTATGATGTCAAGATATGTACGATCTGTGGATTTTATTACGATTTTCTGTGCTTTTTCAGAGGAATTCCTGGATGCCCCAAAAAGCCACTTTGCTTCTCTTTCTTGGCACGCCACAATCCACTTACCCCAGAGATGTTTCCCTGGACCTGAATTTTACTCCAAAGAAGATGATTCTGAAAATAACCCATCCCCTAAAAAACATTCTCATTCAAGGTTTATAAAGAAGATAAATTATAAATTGAATCAAAAAATGTAAAAAGGTACTACCAGTGCTTCTTCACAGTGATGCCATAGAAGAACCATTTTTGGTTCCCCAATGTACCATTTACTCAAAGGTTCTTATATGAACATTTAGTAAATCTAAAAATCGATTTTTTTATCTAAAGAACCTCGTTACTCTTTATGATATCATTTAACCAAAATGGTTATTCTACATTGGGAATAAGCATCCTTTTTAAGAGTTTAAAATTATTATTAATACAAACATGAAATATATTTTATTATTAATAACATGATTATAAATTTATGATATTAACCATTTTAAAAATACATTTAAAATGTTGGATAAATTTTCATTTGAACAATTATAATTTATAAAATGTTAATACAAAATGCTTATCTAGAATTTTTTTCTGTTCATATTTCCTTATATTTTGAAATAGGACAGCTTGAACAATTAAACTTCCAACAGTCCGGTAGAATCGAACTACTGATAGACAACATCCACCATTATTTTATCAAAGTAAGTGAGACTAGCTTGCAGCATTCCTTATCACAACTAAAAGCTGCTGTGTTATCATCTTAATTAATCATTCACCATTGAATTCAAGGGCCTAATGGAGACGGTGTATTCTGCTTCGGAAACCCGAGCCCACTTTCATCTAGATGCCAAAATAGTTGCAGATGGACATCCAATAACCCTATCTGTCAACACCACACACGCTCGCAGCAGAAAGATCACAGTACATGCACTGCTTAAAAATGTTTTCAATAAGGATGCATCACTCTCAGGCATGTACTTGCTGTTATTGCTGTTATGTTTACTATTACTCAACTACTACTTTTAAACATATGATTCACAGTGATGTGAATGTTCGTCCAGAATTGAGGATTCTGTGATGTGCTTTCGTTCACAGTGCAGCTGGAGAGAGGTTTGGAAGATGGCCAAAGAAACTATTCTGTAGATGCAGGTTTTCTTTTGCCTAGCGTTGTGAGCATTAGGGCTCTTGGGCTACTAAAGCAGAAGGGCACAGAATGGAGCTCTGCTTTGAGACTGAAGTGTGGTGTACAAGGTTAGAGATTTCCACTAATAGCATAATGCTGTGTACAACCTGTATGCGACACTTTCTTCTGTGGAACACAAAAGAAGATATTTTGAGAAATGTCCCTGTGGTTACGGTCCATACAATGGAAGTCAATGGGGGCCAGTGTTGTTTGGTTACCAACGTTCTTCAAAATATATTTTCTGCACAAGAAAGAAAGTCACACATATTTGGAATGACACAAGGGTATAATAGTTTATTAATTCATGTTTATGTTTTTCAGAGGATCCACAACACATGCAAGAGTGTCACATGAGTCAGAACTTAAATAGTGAGTCAGACCCCATCCAGACCTACCGTATAACAGCAGCACATGAACTCTACTGTTCACACTTTTTAAACCTAAACCACAAGGTAATAGTCTTCTGTCACAGGCACACGCATGCTGTTCGAGTCTGTGATAAATGAGATGTTAACAAGCTGATCAGTGGATTGTTTTGATCGACAGATTCAGCTCAGACATGAACGGAGTCCAATCCATGTCCTTTCCTCACTTGATATAAGTTATGGGAAGCAATGGAACCAGAGCAGTAACAAACACAGGATCCTCTTAAACCAGTCGCTTAGAAACCAGTCTGGACCGGACCTCACCAGTTATGCTGTTGAGGTTCAACTTTTGGATCTTGATTTAATCTAAATTGTGTCACATGTTGCTCATGGTTTTGTATCTTGACCATAATTAAATGAATAGATAAATGTTCCCAAAAATAACCACAATGTCTTGTTCTTCCAGCTCAGCTTGCGTCTTCTAGACAGGGGACTGAATTTCAGAACACAACTTCTACACTCTCATTTTAAGAGACCGAAATCTGAGAGCAGCACCCATCTTAAAATCAATTACAACAATCAAATGCCTCTGGTAGCGGGACTGCACTGGAAGAATTTGTCAGCAAAGGTCTCACTTCAAAACTGGGAAGGTGCATTATTAAATATATTTTCTTGATTTTCACCATAAACCGTATATATCACAGCATTACGGATTTCGTTGAAAAGAGCCTATTTAAACAATTACAGAAATTGTCAATCAATGTTATTCTGAATTTTCTCATTAATGCGAAATTTTATTTGACCTTCACTGTGTCCCCACAGGTTCATTCAACATGGACACACCCTGGCTCTATGTGTTCGCAACCCAAAAACTGACTCAGCCCCAGCGTGGCATCTCCCATTTCAAATCTGAGATCAACATCCGGAAACTGGTGAACATCCCAACTGTTACACTGGACGGCTTCTATAAGGATAGGGGTAAAGAGAGGCAGGGCCAGCTGCACCTTTTCACTCCCACTCTCAGCTTTATCAAGGTGCGTGTATCAATCATTCCGCATCTCACTTCTCGTATAGTTGTGTGTATATTTGTTAAGCTTCCACATTCCCAAGGATGTACAAAGTTTTGGTTAAAGGTAATTTAAAGTGATAGTTCACCAAAAAATGAAAATTCTATTAGCATTTACTTACCCTCTTGTCACCTCAAACCTGAAAGACATTCTTTCTTCCGCAGGACACAAAAGAAGATATTTTGAAGAAAGTTGGTAACCGAACTGTACTGGCCCCCATTCACTTCTATTGGACAAAACCAATGCAAGTGAATGGGGCCAAGTTAACAACGTTCTTCAAAATATCTTCTTTGTGTTCTGTAGAAGAAAGAAAGTCATACAGGTTTGACATGACAAGAGGTAAATGATTAAATGATGAAAGAATTTTCATTTTTGGGTAAATTGTCACTTTAATAGAAGTGCAGTTAGCCTGATCATTCATTACAGTTCACACATACAGTCTTCCCCGGAGACTATTAACCTTTCAGTTGTATTATGTTGCTTAGCTTGGTGGCTGGTGTTTGCTTGGCAAGCGTGGGGTTAAGGGTTCATACTCAATCGGCACAGCTTGGACACCAATCCTACACGGAGAGATCTCTCTAGGCAATGGCAAGCATGATAAGACTCTGGAAATGAGTGGAGGTTGTGGCGAGCAAGACTTTAACATTTCTGCAGTTCTTAGTATACTTGATAAGGTAATAAATGACCAGAATATAGCTAAATGTGTACTGCATGTGCATAAAAGCTTTGACTTGATTTGATCGAATCATTTGGCTCTTTCTTTCAGAAACTGAAGAAGAGAGTTTTAATGACGACAATGACCCTGTCGGATCTTAAAACCCCTTATGTGGAGTTTCATATGGAGGGTGCCATAGAGGAGATGAGAAAGGATAGGAGGATTTATCAGAAACGATGGAGGCTCCACTTCAGGTCATTTAAATGTGAAAATTCAATATATGACTCTTTTGCAGTATTGTGTTATTTGTGTTGTAATGTTTTGTTTCATTCTACAGACAACCATTCAAGTTTATTCCTCAGAGTTTAGTGCTCCAGGAGACATTTACAATTTATCTGTCTCAGAAAATGTACACTTTAGAATCAAAGGTTCTTGTCGATGGAAACAAAAAGGCCATTCATGTGCTTTCTCTGGGTTACCAGCCTCAGCATCCATATGTGAGTTCAGACACACTGTAGTGCTGACCATAAACATCTCTATTAGTATTAATGTGTCTTAACTTTTTCGTCTTTAATATACACTTAGAAGTAACGTGCACTGTAAAGTGATTAAAATATTAATGTATGAAAGTAATATATAGTGTTTTTTTGTTAGGTGTGCTCCTATTTAGTTCAATCTTTCAGCACTGACATAATCCCTCAAGATTCGAAAATCTGTGTCACTGTCCAAAACAACCAGGTAACATTGTATTATATACTGTACGTCTCATTATAGCCAACCAGAAACTTTTAAGAAGGTAAAATGAGTGTAATGTAGTCATGCTTCTGTGATCTTTGTACGTTATTGAAGAAATGTTCTTGAAACTTTGTTTAACCTCTCTATGAAGACTGTGCGTGAAATGATGTGCCAGTTGTGGACTGGAAAGGAGGAAGTGCTTTCCGTTCTTGGTCAGGTTCATCTCAACATAGCTTCAGCATCTCAGCAATGTATTACAATTAAAGCCAACCTCTCACAGCTACTACAGGTAAAGCCAAGACTTTTACATTCTATGACCATTTACTTCAATGCAATGTATTGTATCAGTGTATTGGTTACCCTACTCGGAATCTCAGCTAGATTTCTCTGGTAAAGCTGTTTTAGTTGTATCGCCCTGAAACCGTGTCTTTTAACATTTTCCAGCAAAATTACCCTACCTCTGTGAGCCTGGATATGAAGGCTCATAGGAGCCACAAGAAGACCAGCAAGTTTGAGTATCAGTCTGATGTGAAAGCAACCATTGATAACAAGGATTATCATGTAATACTCTCAAACGTCCTTTTGCAAGTTATTCTTTGCATATTGTTTTTTAGACAAATAAATATATATATTTTTTGTTAATTTCTAGGCACATGCAGCAATGACAGTGTCATCTACGGGAAATTTCAGCAGTACTATAAGCTTGAATGAAGATGAAAAAAATGCTACACTCTTCTTTACTCTAGAAAACAGTGTGCCAGATGGGGTTAATGCAATGAATATACATGCTGGATTTCATCAGACTTTATTTCCTGAGGTTACTTCTGATAGTCGTATTCATTTAGCTGCAAACTCTTCTTCTAAAAGGTACAGTATATATGCTGATTGGAGTTTTCTTACAGTAGGATGGTATTTCCTTTGCCACTTTATATTTCTCTTTCTAATCATCTTTCACCTTATTCTCTTTGTAGTGTTTTCTTGCAGTGTACAGTAGAAAAGAATGGAGGGGCATTGAGTGCTCACTTGAGTGGATCTCTAGAGCATGATCCAGGGTTACGAATGTCCATTTCAGGGGATCTTGTCAATTCAATGTCAACTCTCACTGCTCTACCCAACATAAGCAGCTTGGTTGGAGTACTTACCATTTCTGGCGGTCAAACCGAAGGTAAATACATTATAAATGTCTGTACAAATGTTTGCTGTAAGGACTCATTTCAGAAATATATGCAGTGCTGTGTGTGTATATGAAGTCTCTATTTAAAAATAATAATGCCATGAAGAGTTTTTCAACTTTACAAATATCAAAGAGCAGTTAAACAAAAACACAAAGTGAGTATTTGTCAACCCTTTGCTCTCAGCACTCTCAGCGTTCTTAGTTCCACTTTGATACATTTTTAAAGGTTGTTGGCTTCTTAATTTTTAACATCTTAAATGAATGATTCACACCAAAATCATTATTTTGTCATTACTTATTTTGTGTCATTCAGAACCAAAACAAAGAAGTGGATTGTGTCAATCTTCTCAGCTTCAAATGGAGTGTGATAATATATCTCCAGGCGTCTCATGCTGCACATTTCAAGTGTCATCAAGTCATACGAATATTGTTTGGTGACAAAAAATGATCCAATATTTTATTACGTTTTTTACCTGTGTCATTTCTCTGCATTTTTGTTACCACAACAATCGAGTAGCTCTAGCAAGATATCCACATCGCATGCATGTGCACAGAAACGAGAATTAAACATAATAAAAATGTCTGGTATCCAGATAAAGCCCTATTGGCCATAAATGTGATCTTGGATCATTTTTTGCTAAGTTGGGATACAACAATAAAGCATCCAAGCTAGCGACCATGGCAAAAAACAAACTCGTCAGACAGCATCTTGATATGCACACATTAATATTTGAAACTGTGTTTCTGTGTTGTAGGAGAGCTCACACTTGTTATAGATGATGCTGTATACGGGTTAGATCTGACACATCAGAATAAGAGGAAGTCCAGGGAGGATCTGAGTGGGAATGAATATTTGCTGTGTGCACTTTCTACGGACAAGTCACTATGTGTGAACATCAGTAGTTCTACACAGCATGGGTGCAGGCGTCTGCACACCCAACTGTCTCACATGTTCCCTTGGCAACCAACTGCAGGTATGTTCAGAAGCATTATAAGCTATGGATATATAATGGAGTTCAATATTTCTCTCTCTCTCTCTCTCTCTCTCTCTCTCTCTCTGTATTGAAGAAGGGCTTCCATTTAACAGCAGTGCAGATGTGTATGTGAACTGGAACGAAAGCAGGATGTGTGCCGAAAAGAAGCAGCATGCAGGGGTCCGGGGTATAAGAGCCACACTGGAGCGACGTTCACATAACACAGAAACTACAGGACGTTCTCAGGTCAGGGACCCAGAGTAATTTGGAAAATGCAAACATTTTAATATTCATATTCTTATGTGTATTGTTTTTTTCTCCATAAAATTAATTTCTGAAAGTTAAAATGTTCTTAAATTAATATTTCATTAAACATCATTCTGCTTGTCTCTGTTTATTTTTAAAACACACCATGCGGTGCCTGCCGTATTCAAACATGCAGCAATAAACACTTGTGTTGGTTTAGCATGCGTTACTATCCATATGGTTGCCCCAGAAACCCTTTCAACACTTTGGGTCAGTCCTCGTGTTGTTGGAGGGAAATGCCTCTGATTCCACACTCCTCTCCTACGAGCAAAGCAAACTGAAGACAAAGAGGCTTGTTTTTACAGGTGAAGTACACAGAGGGGATTGACGCGGACCACCTGCCAGGGGTCTGTTCTGGACTGGACCGTGGACGCTCTTTGAAAGTACGTATGGAAGTGAGAACATTGAGGATTCTGTTCTATTTTTTATAAATGCAATGATCGTTCTGTAGAAGAAAGTGATTGTGTGCTGTATTTGCAATGTGTGATTAAAGGCTGTTTTTCTTGTAGTGCGGAATTAAAATCGCTCTTTCGAAATCTGAGAGTTTCGCATTTGATTTTCAAGGTCATCATAATGCCTCAAAGTACAGTATTTTTCTCTAAATCAAATATTAGTACATTATAGTGATCCACAAGCGATGTGCTACCCTAATGCATAAAAAATGTGCTTTACTTTAGCATCGGGCTTATGATCAACGTGTCCCACAACGTATCTGCTTTTAAGCCGTACCTACCCTTTGAGTTTCACTCGCAATCACAGGTATGACAAAAACAGTTCAATATTCTTATCAAAGCATCTTTACCATGAAAAGTAATTGTTTTATTTTTATGCACTTTTTTCTCACAGTTGAGGCATTCACTTTCTTCAGTTAAGTGTACAGCAGAACTTCTGGTTGGCGAGACTGCTTTGACTTTTGAAGGAGAGCTCACAAGCACAAAATCTGGCTTTAAGCAAGTGCTGGTGTTCAATCACTCAATACCACAGGTAATACAAAATACTTAGGACATAATATTTAAGGTAAAGCACGATAAGTGTACTTTTCATTAAGTTGAACACACCAACCAGCAAGACTATCTGTTTTCACATCAAAGACAATTAAAAGTGTATTAAAATTCAGATTTGGTTTTGCGTACCCTTGAATATGTTTTAATGTGTCATTTTCTTATTCATTAGTACGTAACTGCATGTCAGTAGGTTACATTCTGTTACGTAACACTCCTATTAATATGTGTTATTTTTACCACTTAGCTATCATTGCCTAAAACTATGACAGTAAGGACCCTCTTTGGTGGAAAGGGATGGTCTTACATTCTCACACACAGAGTGCAGTGGGAGAATCAGTCGACACCCAGCGACCGCTCAGAAGATGTCACACAGTTACATCATCCAAAAATGACAGGTGATATGTGACGTGTGCACATTTAAACAATAAAATGTGGACAAATTGAAACACATTAAAGAGAAGGGTATTTATGTTTTCACCCAAAACTGTACGACTTACTTTCTTCAAAATTCATAAAGGTTTTTTGAAAAATATTGGTGACTGAATAATGGCGGTACCCATTCACTTCTATTGTATGGAAACAAAAGCAATGCAAGTAAATAGGTACCGTCGTTGTTCGGCTACCAACCTTCTTCAAAGGGACATTCTAACAGAAACGTACATTATCTGTCATCGAACTGTTACAGTAAATATTTCATCCAACAAGTATTTCATCCATAAATTTTCTAGTTGTCTAGTAGAGTTGTTAAGTAAAGAAATGCCAATCATAAGGTTCTCAGATATATTTTACTTTATTAAAAAAACTCAATTTTAAATCCTGTCCTTGTCCTTAGACCTACAGCTTTCATAGTTTTGTTAATGTTAAAAAAATATTTAGAAAACAACTCATTCAAAGTTTAAGTCGTTATCATTCATATCAGTTGATTAGAAAATAGATTAAATATATTTTAGACAGTCCTGTCATGTTTACATAAAACTCAACATAAAATGTGTGCAATACACCTTTGGTATGACATCATTTGACTGAGGTGAAGCTGACACTGATCAAGGGTGAGTTCTGTCATTGAGTTGTATGATTTCCTCATGTTTTTTTTGAGGAGGACAAGCTAAAATGTCAGGCCCTGTCAAGGAAAATGTACGTTTCTAGTAGAATGTCCTCAAAATATATTTTGTGTTGTAGGAAAGAAAAAAGTCTTACAAGTTTGAAATAAGAAAAGTGTAATAATGGCATAATTTTCATGTTTATTTGAACTACTTTGATATATAACATATTGACTGTTATAAATAAATGACAATTCCTTCTATGACCCTGCTTTCTGACATTTCAAATGCTAAAATGTATAATTCTAGGAAAAGCTCAGGGTTGGGGTTTGGATCTAAGAGTAGAAAATAAAGCACAGAAAAAACTAGGAGATCTTAGTTTTGACTGGACTCTGTTTGGAAGCCATGAGGAGGTGAGTGTTTTCTGGTATAGTTTTGGTGTGTGTTAATGAGCACAATCTCAAATAGACGACGTCACTGTGTCTTGTGTGTTCAGGTCAAAGCTGGATGCTCATTGACTTTGGTGAGCAAAGAGAGTGAGACCTCATTACAGCACAAACAAGCTTTTACCTCAACGCTGTCTCACTTTCACATACACGCTATGTCACACGGACCAGCCTATGGAAATAGCCACATCAACCAGGTGCACAGTTTCTGCTCTCAGAAAATCTCAAAAACTCTTTCATGCACATAACTCAATATTATTATACTTTCACATTATTCAAAACGTGGATATATTATGCTGTCAAATACTCTTTTCATTAAGAAAAATACCATCTCTCACACGTTCATTTTCTTTAATGCTCTTCACCAGTTGAACTAAAAAAGCTTTATTCTCTAATGCTCTGCTTACTTATTCACTTTGCATATATCTGTAAATACACTCAGAAATAAATGTTTCTGTACAGGTCCGTGTTTCTTTGGATCAAGGAAAGCCTATAAATGTTTCTGTAACAGTGAGCAAGCAGTGGCATGATGATTCCAGCCGGGGTCAGGCTTGTGTTCTTTTCTCTCCGGGCCAGGTACAGTTTTCATGTTGTACACACACAGTTATTTTTTTTAATTATATACAACATTTAACTATTGTTAAAAGTGCATCTTATTGTTTTACTGCAAAAGAGTTTGTTGCAATAACTATATTGCTTTGTTTTGTACTAGTTAGAGTCAGTGCTTCCTATAGTGGAGATGGAGGGATGCTTCGCTGTTGCTCAGGAGGGAAAGGCCTACTCCCAAAACACAGAACTCAAATGGAAGGACAAGAGAATCACCCAAAGCATGAAATACCAGGCATGTTAAAGAGATTTAAAACTCCTTTACGTTTAATTATTTAAAGTTGTAACAATCTCAAATGTTTTGCTCTTGTTGTATGTGTATTTCAAGGAAGGGGTCAAAGGAATGCACACACTTCTTGTGGAGATGGGGGCTCAGAATGTCTCTCCATCTCCCTGCCCTTCTCACAGTCTTCTGACTCAGATACACACCAACCTGAGGGACCACCTGGAGCACCATGTTCAGCTAGGGCTATGTCCATCACAGCCTGTGAGATCACATCGTCTTTTTCTTCAATTAAATTACATTAACATTTGCTTAACTTCGATTCCTGATACTCCCTGTGGTATATTTATTTAGTTTCAATGTTCAGAGTGAATCTCTGTTACTCAGAAATATTACATTTGATGCCGTCATCTTGATTGATAACCGTATTGTTTTAGTGCCAGATAAATACTGTTTTTAAACTATAGTCATATAATCTGATATTTATATGAATTATATATTCATATACAGTAGTTTCCCTCTTGAATAGCTATAGTGTGGTTAACTGCTTTTTATTAATACATAGTTCACCAAAACATTTAAATTATGTCATCATTTACTTACCCTCTTGTCATTTCAAACCTTTATGACTTTCTTCCATCCACAGAACACAAAAGAAGATATTTTGATGAAAGTTGGTAACTGAACAGCACTGCCCCCAATTATTACTATTTACAAAACCAATGCGGGTGAATGGTGGACGGTTTACAACATTCTTCAAAATATCTTCTTTTTTGTTCTAGAAAGGAAAAAAGTCTTACAGGTTTGAAATGACAAAAGGGTGAATAAATGATGACAGAATTTTTCTTTTTGGGTGAACCATCACTTTAAGAGTATCGCATCTATCAAGCAAATGGCCTTCATTTAGTTTTATTAGTTTTTATTCATGAAAGTGATTATTTCATCCGAAAGTGAACATTATTTACTTACCCTCATGTCATTTTAAACCTGAATGACTTTTTTTCTTTCGAACAAGATGGTACCCATTCACTTCTATTGTAAGGACACAAAACCAATGCAAGTGAATGGGTACCACTGATGTTTAGTTACATGCTTCAAAATATCGTATTTTGTGTTCTGCAGAAGAAAAAAAGTCATACAGGTTTGAAATGACAAGACATTGTCCTTTTTGGCTGAACTATCCCTTTAAATTAATTGACAGTGTTTGTTTCTGACAGGCTTTAATCTGGTCTGGATCTCACAGAGTGAACTCAGGCAAGGAGATGTTATACACTCACACTCGTCTGTCTGTGTCTGGACACCCTCAACACAACATCTTCACACTTTCCCTCAGAAATATCAGCAGCAGTCAACAATTCAACTACTCACTGCTCACTGAGGTATTATGAAGGTGTCTCCTATTGAACATGAGTGAAGTTATGAATGCTCTTGAATAGAAAAGAAACTACATCTTGAATGCTTAAATTATAAGGTTGGTACCTCTTTGAAGTATGTGTGTGTTTCAGTGGCAGGTAGGAAACTGGAGTGTGGAGCTGGCGTGCAGTTCTGTATTTTCAGGCAGGAATGTTGAAGTGCAGGTTCAGGCGAGGCTAGACCGCAGTGAGATGCTGTGGCTGTGGGGGGCTCTGGGGAAACGCTGCCTACAAGTTGCTGCTGGATACGACAATGGTGATGATGCTACTTTATGACAACCTCATGAATTATTTGACCTGCTGAAGTAGTTCTTACCATTTGTATCATAAATTATTTGAAAAGTATATACTGTACTTTTGGTTGGTACTATTGATGTTGCAAATTGGTTATATTCCTTTTTGAGTGTTATGAATTTATGTAAATTATTTTGACGTGTGGATTTCTGCTTTCCATCAGAAACATCTGATGATATCAAAGTGGCTCTTTGCATGGAGGGTCATCATTGGTTTACCCTGGAGACTCAGAAAGGAGGGCGTGGCATTGAGAAGGAGACCCTCACTCTCATCTCTGTAGGAGCAGCCAATCAGAGTCTGCTGTTTCAATCTAAGGGATGCGGGGAATGCTTGTGGGCCACTGAGGTGAGAAGAGAAAGGAATTGTTACGTAACCCGCACCAGAACTGTAAATCTGGCACATACCCTATTAAACATAGTTGTTCAGGTCTGGCTCGATATCGTATCTTCACAGGCACGGCTCCAGCAGCTGGGATCCGGCATAAGGAGTAAACTTTTGGACAGGGTTCAGAGACTTCACCATCTTCTGTTAGCATTCAGAAGACAGGTTTGTTATAGTTCATATTAAACTATGTTTGAAATATGTGCAAGGAGTCGAAGGCTGAGTACGTTATAATCAAGAAATAAAGTTATATGGGTTTCAAATGGCATGAGGATAAGTAAATCAGGATGAACTTTCCTTTTCCGGTGTCGTTTCACTTTAAAATGGGGTTTATCTTTATTCATGTACTGCAGGCTGAAATATTGGCTTCCATTAGATCTCTACTGACCTTTTACTCTAGCAGAGTGTAACTCTGGGTTAAACATTTCTGGGTTATCTTAAAGGGATAGTTCACCCAAAAATGAAAATTCTGTCATCGTTTACTCACTCTCTTGTGATTTTAAAGAGTAGAGCATTTCCTTGGGAGGAAACCAGATTTCCTTTGATCTGGAGGCATTACATTGGTAATACTACAACTGTAACTGGCTTTTGTTCCTTTATGACAACATAAAAGTGAAACTCAAGTAAATGCAAAACGAGTTTATTCAAAAATTAATTATTTTATTAGTTTCCACAAATTTTTTGAGTTATCTTAACTTATCGAGGTTTACAGCCTGCATCGGTTTTGTGTCTATACAATAGAAGTGAATGGGCACTGCCATTGTTCGGTTACCAACATCCAACAAAGAAAAAAAGTCATACAGGTTCAAAATGTCAAGAGGGTGAGTAAATGATGACTGAATTTTCATTTTTGGCTGAACTATCACTTTTTAAAAGAAGATCATGAGAACAAAAATCATTCAAAAATTTGACATGTAGTGCAGGCTTCAGAAATCTTATGAATCTATGAAGCTCTAATATATAATCTATAAAACGAAATAAATATAATTTTGATCTGTGATATAAGTCTAAAACCTTATACTTTTAATATTGACGCCAATGCAATTTATCCCTTACGTACAGTCAAGGGACAGCATGTTGCTGCAGGAGCTGAGTGAAATCTCGCTGTCTATTAACCAACAAACCGAGACCCTCTTGCTCAGAACAGGAGCTCTGTGGAACACCTGGACCTCCAGCCCACTCCGGCACACTCTCACACACAGTATGCCACACACACTTCGACACCTCCGTGAAATGTCTCAACAGATCCAACTTGAACTGAGGAGTAAGTTCTCTGTACAGCTCATACTTTACTCTTAACTTCTGGTGATCTCAGGTTGTAGATGCCTGTCAGTAAATATTAAAAATGAATCCAGCTTTAATTTCTCTCAGGACCTTTGGCCACACTAGCCGGAGCGTATCATGATGTGACGGGGGAGCGTTTGGACACCGTTTGGCAGCAAGGAGTGGAGCTTTGGACCAGAGACCTGACCGAACTTCTGCCTTCAGTGCTTCACGATCATCACCTGAAGATGCCGTCGCTGACTGCACTGCAGATAGCGATCATCACTTTGGATATGGTAAGACAGATACATTTTTCTTTTTTTACCAGTCTTAAGTGCATTCTTGACAAATATCAGGTACAGTTTGTACTTGTCTTGAAGTAATGTCAATGTTCTCCAGGTGAGCCAGCAGACTTTTCAATGGATGGAGACCAGATTGGCTGCAATGCTGGTTGGACTCAGAAGACATCTTTCCCTTATGTACAAGTTCTCTGAAAGGTTTGCAAAAGCTCAGAAATGCATCTTATCGTGGGATATTTAAATCGTGATATGCTCACCCCATCAAAAGACATAGTTAAATATACATTTTTAGGTCAGTTGTTATGAGTATACTTGCATATGATTACATTAAGTTTTATATCTGTAGTCTCTGAAGCTGTGATAAAAATATGTGTTGACTTTACTTAAAATATGGTTTTTAAGCAAATTCAACTACAGGAGATTTTAAATATCTTTGTTGCGTTTACATAAATAAATGAGTTCACTTGAACTTCTTGTTCAACAAAATATGTATCATGAGTTCAATAAACTCACAGTGCTCATGTGGCTGTTCTAAAATTTTTGTTTAATTTACCTTAATGTTCATATAGCATAGTGAAGTATATTATTATGGAGAAGGCATTCGACTGTGTCCCTCGCGGCATCTTGTGGAGGGTGCTCCGGGAGTATGGGATTCGGGACCCTTTGCTAAGGGCTATCCGGTCCCTGTATGACCGGAGCAGGAGCTTGGTTCGCATTGCCGGCAGTAAGTCAGACTTGTGTCCGGTGCATGTTGGCTTCCCGGCAGGGTTGTCGCCGGGAGATAATAGCAAATGTATTGACACAACAGCAAATCTGCAGATAAAAACTGTTCATTTGGGTATTTTCACTGCACGCTTTAATTCCTCAAGGACTCTGCCAAGACTTTGTGACAGGTTAATTTATATGCTCCCTAAACTGTAAAAGCATTCTTCCTAAAAAAGATATTTAATGACATCATCATTTCTTATGTCTTTATATGTTTGGGCTGTTCCATAAGCATCTAAATGTGCCTGTGTTTGCAGCTTGGAGCATTTCCTTTCTTTACAAAAAGTTATTTTTGGATGTTTATAACATTTTTTATTAAATCTGCAGTCTGTACTTAAAAATAAAGGTTTAGTTCACCCAAATATAAAAATGTTGTCCTCATTTCTCGTCATTTCAAACCTGCATGACTTTTTCTTCCGCAGAACACGAAAGAAGATATTTTGGAGAAAGTTGATAGCCGACCTGCTCCGGCACCCATTCACTTCTATTGTATGGACACAAAACCAAGTGAATTGGTGCCGGACCTGCTTGTTAACAACATTCTTCAAAATATCTTCTTTCGTGTTTTGTAGAAAAATGAAAGCCATACAGGTTTGAAATGACAAAGAAAATGGTAACTAAATTATGAAAGAATTTTCCTTTTTGGGTGAACTATCCCTTTAAAAATAAAAAAAAATAGATTCAGAAGTTTCACAAACTTTGTGTGTTGGTCCAGTGAGGGTGAGGTTATTTTCAGAGTGCCGCTTCCCGTCGGCCCCTGGCTGAAGATGAAAGAGGCTGGTGTGACTGAGGTTCTTCTGGAGGAGTTTGTCCTGAAGCCACTCCTAGCCTTAAACTCTTTGAGTGCCACTGCAGAGCTGTACAGGCTGAAGAGAAGGATCATGGACAGTCCTGTCAACCGTGAGTATCAAGTATAATGTATTTCAAGCATCAGAGTTTCAGATGTTTAGCCAGCTAAATCCGAGCTCTGTTTTAACACTTATATGCCAAAGGCATGTTTTCCAGCTGTAGATTAGTTATTGAGTTAATATTTGGATTTTCCAGGCTAGGACGTGCTTTTTATTTTTGAGATTTCCTCACATCTGTGCTTTTATTCATCTGCGCAGATCAGGCATTTCTGGTGGCGGATGAATATTTGGTATCATTTGATGGCCACTTGTTAAAAGTTCCTGCTTCCTGTGATGTCATTCTGGCAGCTGATGTCGTAGAGAACACCTTCAGCGTGCTGCTAAAGTCTGACAGGTTCCGACGTCGCTCGCTCATGATCCAGATGCAAAACACAACAATTGCAGTTCACCCTAATGGAGAGGTGCATGATATTTGAATACTGGAATAGACAGTTTATGGCTTGATATAAATTTGACTAAAACGTTTTTTTAACCTTTTTTAGGTGGAGGTTAATTGCCACCTAACGCACACACCATACACAAACAGTGAAGTGACTATCAGAAAGGATATGAACTTGATTGAGGTGTCCAATGCGAAAGGAGTACGGGTTTCATGTGACCCTCATATGGATGTCTGCAGTTTAATTATAGATGCATGGCTTCATGGTAAGATCATTAGATTTGTTTGTCAAATCTTTGTTGATTGGTTTGGTTTGAGGCACTGAATTCCTAATATAGGTTTTATTTTGGCATGTGTATAAAAAAAGTGAATGAGAAAAATACATATGGGACAGAGGTTGCTGAACACGCTCCATTTTAAATCTTAATGTACTCTAAAGAAATTAATAGGTTAATACACTTAAAGAAACATCAAATATTTATTTTTAGTATGAATTGGGAGGAAACATGTGTAGTCAACTTTTACCGTACCTTTGTTTTCAGGTCTGTCCGTTGGTCTTTTAGGAACAAATGATAATGAGGCGGTTAATGAGCTTCCACTGCCAGATGGCTCCCACACACACAGCGTGACTAAGTTTACTCACAGCTGGCAGGTAGAGAGAGAGGAATTTACACCTGTTTAGCATATTTTAAGCTTTTATGTTTTTCAGTTTTTTGATTGATCATATAAAATCCAAAAAAAGGAAGCAAAGTATTGCTTTCATCAGTTGTGATGAGTTAAAGGGACAGCTCACCCTGAAAAGACAATTCTGTTATCATTACTCACCCTCTTGTCATTTCAAACCTGCATGACTTTATTTCTTCTGCAGAACACAAAAGTAGATATTTTTAAGAAATGTTTATAACCGAACGATTACAGTACCCATTGATTTGCATTGCTTTTGTGCATACAGCATAATAGACGTCAATGTGAACAACCATTCTTCATGTACATAATTTTCCTTTTTGGGTGAACTATCCCTTTAAGAATATTCAGCGAAAGGGTCTGTAAAATCCCAAAAGTGTAAAAAAGTACTCCATCATGCACTACTGTTATACTGAAGCCACACAAAAGTTTAAATTGTGGTTATTCACTGATCAGCTCTCAAATTTTCACACATTTTGTAGAAACTCATAAAACTGGTAATATGATTATTATAGCATTCTTGGAAGAACTGCCGTTAAAAGGACTGCAGGAAAATGTGCATATCCATCTCTGCTTGTAACCTACATCTCTTTGGATTTAATGTAACTTTATGACCCCTGTAGTTGGATTCCAAGTGTGTCAGCACATCAGGATTCTGTGAAAATGGCACCACGGACTCCCCGTCATGCAAATCTCTGTTCCTTTCCACCAGTTCACCCCTGAGTCCCTGTTTCAAAGTGGTAATTACTCTTGCACCCAACAGCACGGCTTTCACCAAGGTTTACATGCTATCTATTCCAAGTTAGTCAATATAAAGACCCCTGTGATTAGATGAATCAAAAGGCACAGAGTCCTGGGGGCATGAGAGGAAATCGACAAAAGCACAAGAGAAATAGTAAACAAGAGTGAAATCAATTTCAAATGGAGAATTCTGTCTCTGTACATGCATGTGTCAATCTGTCGACACCTTCACATCACGTTGATGGCTGCTCTTTGATTTTCCATTTCTTCTCATAGGTGGATCCTGAGCAGTTCATGCTGGCTTGTGAAAGATCCGAGTGCGAACGTGTTGGACGTGCAGATGTTCCTAAACCAGCCTCTTGTACGCTGGCCTATGCTTTTATTTATCTGTGTCACAGATACTATGTTCCCCTGGAGCTGCCTGTTCAATGCGGTCAGTATGCACAAATCTAACATATTACTCGGTGCAAATATGGCATCTATAAAAGATATCTAATAAGATATTACATAACAGCTGAATTAATTAGTTGCACTGATGCTGATTCTATTGATGGGGTGTAAGCTGACCCGTTTCACATACTTTATACGATATGTACAAAGCCTGTTATTATTTTACTGTTTTATTATGTAACCAATTATTTTTGGAGTCTAAGGGGGGAAAACCCCTAATTGATTTTTATGATTACAGCTCCTGTTATTGTTTTAACACAATTTCTAGTTTTCATCTAAACCTGGTGTATTTTTATATGTATTTCCAAATTAAATAACATAACTTTTTTAAGTGATAAACAAAAAATGTATATATTTCTCATGTATATTCCATGTACTGTATATTCTACATAGACGTGTGTTAGTGACCAAATCATGTCAATCAACAGTTTATTTTATGTTTCGGGTGTGCATTTTAGAATAGATCTAAAACATCAGCATATGATAACATAATACTTCAAATTTTCCTTTGTGAGTCTACAGTATGTGTGCATTAACTTCCTTTTCCTTGAGTCCTTGCTAATAAAGGTTTCCTGGTGTAGATTACCAGATATAAAACAATCTTCTGAGTTCTGTGTAAGTGAGACATGTGGGAGGCGTTTGGCTCGTGTTTCAGGTTCTGCTTTAACTTGGATGCATGACTGGCTATGGCTCTGGAATTGAAGAATGGCTGAAAATTTCCTGTTCTCTTTTTACACCGAGTGCTAATGGCAGGGCAAGTTAAGATCAGAGCCCTGCCAAATCGCTGTATGTACGTTTTGTGCAGATGTCGGTAAAAGTTATTTCTGGGGAGTCAATATATTTAATTTGCACTAGGTTCAAGTTTTTTTATTTTACAAAGTTAACAAAAGGTCATGACACACTGGTTGACTGCAAAGCATAGTGTCTATTTTTACGTTTTAGAAAATTGCTTATTGATATTATTTTCCAGTACAGCTCTTTATATCCAAAAGAACAAAACTGCTACTTTTCTTAAACTGCTGCTTGTATCCTTTAAAAAATTTTCAACGTATTTTTAGTATATCTATATTACAAATATCTGAATTAGCTTAATTAAACATCAATTAAGCATGTCATACACACAAACAAAGTATTTTGTAGTCTTTATAGATACAGTATACAAGAAAATTCATAATTAAGAAATAAACATCTCGACAGAATCAACAGTAGGGAAACTTACAGATGAGCATAAATTGTTATTGATGTACTTTTAATGTAATACAATATTACGTACAGTATTCCTATAATATTATAATATTCCAGATTCTCCAATAAAAATTGTAAAGTAATTGTGGTTTCTCAGCAGGATCTGACACATTCTGCAGGTTCTTACGTAATAGTTGCTGCCCTCAAAAAGAAGGATGCAGTACATAATACACACATATAGCGCCAAACACTAAACCAACCTGCTGACATACAAATTTCAGCGGATATATTAAAGAGCATGAATTCTCCATAAATCACTGGGCTATTTTTATTAAGAATAAAAGAGCATTTTCCAATAATATTCGGTCAATATGACCTGACAATGGATAGAAATATATGATGAGGGCTAGTAGTTAAAGCTTTTTCTTTATGTTCACATGTAGAACTCTGATATTTTTTGTGAAAAAAACATCTCCAGTCATCGAAGTAGAGGTCAGATGTCAGAAAATTAATTATGATTCTAAATTCACAGTCTGTCAACAAGGGCATTCACATTGACCACACCTAAAACAACCGTTTTCATACAAATCTATTGTAGAGATTATATAGTTAAGAGAAGGTAAGATTATATTATATGCCCCTTGCATGGGTTAAAAAATACAGAGAATGTTAAAAATAATGAAAAAGAGCCTTTGCCTGGACTGAATACCTCTAAATTCACTATAATAACATTTACAAATGGCAAACAGAACAACGGTTCAAATAGAGGAATTAACTCAGTCTTATGTAAAAGTTACACACAGATTTTACAGAAAGTAATACACAAAATGACTCCTTAGTTACATGTTAATGTGATCTGTGGTGCTCTGTAAAGCACCGTTGTGTAGCAACACATGTATTATTTGGGTTGATGTAGCAAGTGATATCGCTGTATTTTTTCAGCTGGTGGCTGCCAGGCCGGAAATGGCCCGCAGATCTATGAATCAGACATCACAGCAATACAATACAATACAATGGTAAAAAGCGAATAATACATTTCAACACCTTGTATAATCACATAGTTAAAATTATACAAGTCAGCACAATAATACATAGGGCCTTTAAGAAGGAAAAAAGCCATGAATCTTACATATTTGAATATTTTCCCTTGGTAGAAACATATCAACCAGCTGTGAAAATTACATACTACCACGAGGTTCACTGGTAAAGATTTTGGTGATTCAGCATAAACCATCAAACGTCAGCAATGGCAAAGCCAGCCAAGAATCACTGATATACAGTATATTTACAGACTAAACTATATGTTGATTTGATGTCAATGGTCATGATGCTAGGTATTCTTGAGGCAGTGGTGTCCCAGTCTCCAGCAGTGGCAGATGGTGTTGAAAAGCCTGCAGTGGCAGGAAGCACATGGGTCACAGCAGGGAGTGACAGAAGAGCAATTCTCCATCAGACCTCCACAGCGTCGGGCTGGAGTCTGGACTGCAGAAAGTGCCTCAGGTCTTGGCTTAGGCCTCTAGAGAGGACACAGGAGAAAAGATGTAGAGTAAAAAACAACTAATATTTGTAATAAAGTATTTTATGGTTAATATCTGCTGTTATAGAATGAATGATATATTGTGGCTCTTGCAAATATTGATTTTCCTTGGAGGCATGCCTCTACAAAAAGTATTAATACCTCTAAAAAAACTTTCGTATAAAACAAAAGAGTTTGCCTGGTTCCCCTTACAAAAATAAATAGTCATCATTTACTCACCCTGTTTTCATTTCATACCCGTATGACTTACATTCTGTCGCAGAACACTCAAGAAGATTTTTTAAAGAATGTTGGTAACTGAATACCCATTCACGTTTGTTGTATGGACCATGATATTGACACAAAACAAATGCAAGTCAATGGGGACCAAAGGATTTCTGTAACCAATATTTTTCTTAATATCTTCTTTTGTGCTCTGCAGAAGAAAGAAAGTCATACAGATTTGAAATAACAACGGGGTATGTAAATGATGACAGATTTGAAATATCTATATGATTGGTAATACAAATATAGGCTACACAAAACACATGGCTAAAACCATGGTTAATATTCCTACGATGGAAGTGACAGCCTTAGATGACATGTGATGAGTGGGACATACCACATGATGTCTCTGGGACAAAAAGCGCGTTCTGGAAAAGAGTCTCTTTGGTTTCTCCTGATTCCACACTCCTGTTGGACACAGACACCAAGTTGCTTTGAATTAGGACTTCAAACAAGTGCACGTTTGTATTTTTCCCATTTATAGACGTACCAGGGAGAGATTCACATTTAACCATGCCTTTGAAAATGACCGCAGACAAAAACCCCAGCAGGACTTCAGTGGTGCGCAGGACACGTAAGAGACAGATGAATGTGTGCCACATAAACAATAAAGCATCTTTCACAGGCAAGCTGCTGTGTGGCATTGCGTTACGAGACTGTGCAATACCGAAATCGGTTTAAGCGCATTAGTGACGTTGACAGCAGTTCAAAAACCTCGAGAAGAAAAGACTCTTTATGTCGAAATAATGACCATTTAAAGTATACCGGTGCGTAATATGACGCGTAAAAGCGTCCATCAGATTACATATCATAATGAAGCATCAGAACAATAGTAAGACATGAAACGTCATCGGATACCATTCATTGTATGTGATCAAACAGGTGTTTTGTCAAACACACGCGCACACTTACAACTGTATACACTGCAAGACAGAATAGGCTATTCTAAAAACATATAATACGACAGAACGTATATAGGCCTATACATAAAATATCATTGTATTTGCAGTAAAAGCAAAACCACAAAATGATTCTTGTATCACTGCAGGAACCAATTTAGTTTGTAACCTACCAAAAATATAATAACCAATGGTTAACACTCATTTAAAATATAAATCATACGTCACAGTTTTTAATGTCTTAGAAATATATATCTTCTCTTATGTTACCTGTTGTTATGGCAGAGCTGTGGGTAGCCGCGTCGTTTTCATGTTTTTTACGCACATCAATCCTGCTGGTTTCGCCTATGATAGAATGAACTGCTGTAAAGAACAAACAAATGATCAGAAATCCCCTCATGGTCGTTGGTCGTTGAAAATGTGTTCGATTGTTGCCAGGCTTCTTTCATAGAGCTCTCTGAGGTCTCTGTTTATTGAAGCTCATTCCCACCTTTTATAAATTCAGCAAACTCATCGACGCCCACTTTAAGAAGCACTCCTCATTCAGCTCAAGATGGAACAAAACCATATGTAATTGATGGGAACTTTATGTACTTGAAATAGAAGTTATACATGTTATCAGCTTGTCAAACTACATAATGTTAAAGGCTGATTAATTACAATTTAGTATAGGCCTATGTTAAATAATACAACATATTTAATATAAAAGCCTATATTGTTATCATGCATTTTGTTTGACCCTCTTATTTTGACAGTGATTTATTTTACTCATTGCCACTTCTCTTTCATGGCAAAATTGCTCAAGCAAGTTAGATTTGTGAATATAATTTGAGGGCAGTCATTTCACAGATTCTCTCGGACTGAAGTCTGGATTTGAGCAGGACTTCTGAAATCCTTAGGGTCACTTTCATGTGAATAATCTTCCAGGTCTGTACTGATCACAGCATCCCTCTCTAGATTTTTCTGCATTTAGGCTTTATTTGCTTTGGATGTTTATCGAGTGATTTATACTTTTCTATTTGAAATACACAAAGACACAAGTGAAACAGAGTATAGAGATGTAGTTATTTCACAATTTGATATAATGAATAACTATATGGTTTTTTATCAAACCATGGTGGTATTTTGAGACGTTGACATCATTTTTAACTCTAGAGGACACTGTGAGATCATTACTTTCCTCAGGAAAAACATCTGAGAAGCGGGAGACTCCAGTTTTATCTCCTCCTTGTGTCATTGCTGTCTATTAGAAACAATTGAGATATTTTTATTTTTTTATGTTTAATAGTGTAAGAAATGTCTGGATTTAATATTTTAGATCTAGACTTTAGTTTTACTAACATAGAGGTAACTTGAACTAAAAATGAACAATAACTCTAGTGTTTACAGCGACTCTTAAATTAACATAAATTTATGTGAAATCTACACTGTAAAAAAAAAACTGTTGTTTTTACAGGAAAAACCTGGCAGCTCTGGTTACCAGAGGATTCCTGTAAAAAATACAGCAGCACAGTAAATAACTTTACTGACAAAATATGTAAATTGATTTACAGTGAATAAAATCACGGCTGAATCACATTATGAAACTGTTAAGTCTACAATTTTTTTTGTTAATTTCACATAACTGTTGTAAAAAATACAGGAAATGGTCTATTTATATACATGTAATAATTGCTTATTGTGCATTAATAAATTATAAAATTAACAGGGAAATATAAAACAAAAAAATAATTTTAACTGCTAAAACAACAGTAAAACTTAGCATTTTAAATGGAGATGTTCTGTATATTATTCAAAATCTATTCATAATATGCTCTATTTTTGTGTTTTAATAATTAAGTTATTTTGGTAAATCTCAAATACATCTTGAGAAAAGACAAGAGAGGAAAAGTTCACTTGAGAAATTTATTTAACAGTCATCATCAATATTTGTAAACAATTGGATGCATTTATTTCCAACAAAGTTTTGAACAAAGTTTGTGTGCCAGGCACACAACAACACCACCCCACACTCTCCTTGTCTGGAATGTTACACAGTATGGCATAAATCTTATCCATGTAGACAATCAGGTGATGCCAACAGGCCAAGTTACAGGTTAGATCTGAACATTACCGCAAAGCAAGAACATCTTCACTAAACAAGCAGGTGGCAGACTCTATCAGAAAACATTAGTGCACCTTTAAGACTTTAAAACAATTACAACTAACAGTACCTCTTCTACAAAAGTCAGAGTCCACAGAAAGAGTCCATATATAGGCTTAACGCCACTCGTGATCGGAGAGTTCCTGTATCAGGGTGAGGACTCGAGGGTTCACGTTGAGACGACGCTTGGAGTTCTTATTCTCTACTTTCGTTCCTTTTTCTGGGTTTATCGAGAAAAAACACCTGTAGAATAAAAGCATGTTAATGATTAATTGATCATTACATTTTTTTTTTAAGCGTCAAGAAACAATATATACACACTTCCAGTCAAAAATTTGGAAAGTGTACTATTTTTGAAAGAAGTCTCTTCTGCTCACCAAGGCTGCATTTATTTAATCCAAATATAAACAGTAAAAACAGTATTATTGTGAAATATTTTAACAATTTAAATGAACTTTTCTATTTGAATATGTTAAAATGGAATTTATTCATGTGATCAAAGCTGAATTTTCAGTAGCCATTACTCAGTAGTCACATGATCATTCAGAAATCATTCTAATATGCCGATTTGCTGCTCAAAAAATATATTATTATTACTATTATTATTATCAAAGTTGAAAACAGTTGCGTAAAATTTTTCAGGATTGTTCAAAAGAACAGCATTTATCTGCATTATTAAGCTTTTACCACATTATAAATGTCTACACGGTTACTTGATCAATTTAATGCATCCTTGCTGAATAAATGTATACATTTCTTTAAGTTCTTTATCTCTTATTATTTTCATAAAAAAAGCACAATGTTACAAAAGCTTTCCATTTCAGATAAATACTGTTCTTTTGAATTTTCTATTCAAAGTATCACACACAACACTGATAATAATAAATCATCAAGCCATCATATTAGAATGATTTCTGAAGGATCATGTTACTAAAGACTGGAGTAGTGATGCTCAAAATTCAACTTTACTTAACACAGAATACAGTTTTTGTGTATTTTACAGCTTTTGTGTATTTTTAATAACAAATTCAGGCCTTGGTGAGCAGAAGAGACGTCTTTCAAAAATAGTACACAAACACACACGTCTGAGCCCGGCCGAGAGTCAGAGCCGGACCAAGACGGAGACTCAGGCCACACCCAGAGGCAAGGCCAAGAGTCAGACCCAGACTAAGACCGGGCTTGAGACCGGCTCTTAGTCTGGGTCTGACTCTCGGTCTAGAGTCCCGGACTTAGTTAAGGTACGGATTAAGACCAGGACCTTGGAGACAGACTCCAGGTCCCAGTTCTGAGAAATGAGTAAGCCATGTTTACTCACCTTTGAAGAAACTCCAGAGTTGAAGCCAGCTCAGATGGATAATGAACATTAAAACAGTAGTAGCTTCCGAACATGAGGCACAATGCAGAAATGAAGGAGGAGATGTTTGTGTTGATAAGGTTCCGATCCAGACTCAGCATGTACCTTGTGGAGGAATAGCAGGACTGTCCTATGAGCAAATTATTTAACAGGTTATATTAATAAGCGCTGCACTCACATGACAAATTCTATAAACCGTGCAATTAAAAAAAGAGAGATATGAAGACTTACCACAGACAATAACAACGGGTGTCAGAGGCACTTGCTCCAGTTGGACCTCTTCTGCCAGACATGTTTCTTCTACATGGAAGAACATGGACTCCTCCTTCTCATCAAAGTAGCTGAGCAGAAGCAGGATCATCTCTATCACATCACCTGAGCAGACACTCTGCAGTCCACGCACCCTCTGAAGTCTTGCATAATTCTGAAGGAACTTCTTGCTCTTGTTGACACAAACTGTGGTCATGTAGTCGAGAAGCCTTTTCCCCTTCAAATCCAAATTTCGTGTGAATGTCTCTTTGAGGTCAATCCCAGTGAGTTCAATGAAGTGGACTGACATGCCAAGTTCATCAAACCAAAACGGCCACTCCTCTCTAAGGCATTTGATACTTTTTCCTTGGTTGACAAGTTGACGCTGTGTGTAAAACGTGGACTTCATTAGACATTTTACCTCCTCTGGATTGGCATCAGAGTGTTGGAACATCTCCTTGAGTTTTTCCATCTTTTGCTGCTGGGTCTCTTGAGTTTCTTCAAGGGGCAGAAATTTTACATTCCATTTAATGCATCCATAAGTGTCCTGCATTGCTGCTCTCTCTTCTGATGGGATCTCGTCTGTGTCGGAGTCATCATTCTGATGTTTTCTTTTTCTTATTTTGGGTGTTGAAGTACGCCTCACATTTTCAATTCTGTTTTGCAACTGTTTGACAAGGGAATGGTAGCCTGTTCCAACAATATCGCCCTCTATAACATCTTGGAGAGAATTGGGATATTTTGCCACCATTTTTGTTGCAACGTCCGTTGAATGCTTTTTACCGACATGAGGGCATTTTTCCATCATCTCAGTCACAACAATCCGGACCATTTGCCTCCTTAGTTTTGGGCCTGGCCTTTTCCCCCTCTCTAAAGACTGCATCACTTCCTCAGGAAATTTACTCCATGGAATTTCAAAGTTGTCGTCCCACTGTGTGTCAAGTCCTGGGCTGCTGGAGGAGGTTGACAATGAACTTCGGGGTGAGACAGAGAGAAATGACAGCGATTGGGTAGCTGAGGCTTCCACAGATGATACTGAGCTGTTCTCGGGAGTGTGGTCTTTAAATTAGAAAAAAAATAACATTTTGATTCACACAGTACAACATTACACAATTCCCATGTCTGGGTTTGATTTTAAATAGTCGTGAGTAGTGTTTTTACTTACATTTCCGTTTCCAAACAGAAAGAAGCTTCCTGGCTTCTACAGGTCTTAATGCTGTCATCAAATCAGCCTCCGTTACAAAGCGTAGATCATCATACGTCTCTACTCCAATGGACTGCAAGTGCTCTTCCAGGATGTTTTTGTTAATTGCTTGAAGTTGTGGTAGGGCTTCCATGATGGCGACATCTAGGAAGGTTCGCCCTGAGTCGGTCATATTTGCACTGAAGAAAAAAAATTCCACCTTCAGACAGAAGAGAAAAAAAATGTACATACACTTGACAGGGCTGGGAAATGCATCAGGTAACACTTGTTAATGTCAAACTGTTTACAGTAAGAATTGAGCTTTAATTGGACTATTTTGCCACAATACTGTGTTTTAGTGGAATGACTTGGTATCCATCAAGAATGTATGATACCAAAGGATAGAAATCGGGCAGTTCATTAATGTTGATACACTGTAACCCAAGACTGTCCTTTGCCACAGAATACAGATGGTATTCTGAGAGGAAGGTGCCTTTGTGGATATCCATCAAAACATACACAGATGTGTCATTATGAATCAAGATGAGTAGAAGTTCACCAAACTCTATATCCTCATCATTTCTGTATACAAGAAAATTTCCTTTTTTATATGCAGTGCCCTTGTACTGAATGTCTGTGGTAACTGTGGTATTGCTTTCTGAAAAGGCTAACTCCCTGATTGCATGTTTAATAGTGTTACTGTATAGGCTGGCATAAAACGCACAGCTGTCCTTCACTTGCAGTAGTTTACTGCATTCTTGCCCAGATAAAAGATATGCCTGATACATCTGATGACGCTCTGACAAAGTTTGACATATGTTTTTGAAGTTTTTCAAGTGTCTGGCACATCTTTTAAAATAACTGTGTTTACTTTCAAACCTTAGCGTCCATAACCTAATCAATGGACCAAATTTCAAGATCAGTGCCGAATAATGCCGCAAATAGTGGTGCTTGGGTTTTAGTTGAATTTCAGGAAACAACGTCTTTCTCAACTCCAAATATTCTTGGATCAAAATGTCAAGATATGCTATCTGAGACAAGGAAATGTTTTGAGCACAAATAAGATCCACAATGTCTTTTAGCTGGAGAGCTAACTGCCATACTTCATCCTCATGGTTTTGCACTTTGTCACCAATCAAAACTGGTAGCAATCTCAAAAGGTTCCAGTTTTGAATGGCTTGCCCTGATAACTTGGCTCCGTCCGGGTTGACAGCACATGGCTTTGTGAGTGCTTCAGATCCTTTGTACTTTAACTGTTTGATGCGCCTGTTTAAGAGTGAGTATGTGAACCATTTTTTCTTTTTTATAAAGTTCTTCAGGTACAGAGCTAGATCATATGACAAGACTCCTTCAAAGAGGTCATGACCTAAACAGGGCGGGAGTCCAGGCTCGGATACGTGAAAAGACTCAAGGGCATTAAAGATAGAGTTTACCTTTATTCCTCTGACGCCTTGGATGTTTTCAGCCTGGAGACCAGCAACAGCTGCGTCATATGTCTCTGGGGTGCGTGGAGGACCACAGACATTCGGATCAGCCACAAACTCACTTCTTGTGATTTCACAGTACCTGCAAAAATATTGAGAGCGGCTGAAGTTCTCTGTAAACCCACCTATGAAATGAGAGCCCAAGTTATCCCCAGCAATACAGTAAAGACCTCCTTTTACTGTTTCTCCATCTACATATATTCCATCCGTCTCCAAGGATTTCAGATCTGCCAACAACTCTGAGAAAACTTTGGCTACTCCAAAACGCTTTAGGTCATTCTCAACACACAACGAGACTAAAAACATATTATCAGTATTTGAACGCAAATGAATGGGTAAATTTGCTACTGAAAGATAGACTGCAAGAACTTTGTGCGTCTTTTTAGCAGAACCCAGGGGATTCACAATTTCAAATGAGTCTTGGTACAAAACCAGTTTGAGGCTTTCAGGGTTTTCATTGAAGAACTGGTGACATTTGAAATTTTGGCCATCATATATATCCGTAAAAACCTCTACATCAGGATTTCCAAACTGCTGTGACTGTGTAGTCCTCCCTAAATGTGACTGTAAAAAGCTCTTCAGAGTTTGTGCCAGTGGTATGTAGTAAGCAAATTTTTGTGTCATGTTCTCATCCGTTCCCAATGCCACTTTTTGGGGTTCCGTGTATTTAAACAGTTTTGTGAATGTCTGATTTCTGGAGTATGTTGTTCTTAATTGTCCCTGATGACAGGCAGAGAACAAATCTGACTCTTTAATGCAGTCACATATTTTAGAGACTGCTTCATCTGATAGGCTCATATCATTTTTTAAAAAAGAACTTACTTTAGTTATTGTATAGGCTCGACCTAACTCGTGCACATTTTGCATTTCCTCAACAATAGTCTGTATAGTAGAGGCAGGAATAAGCAGCTGTCCTTGCAGTTTAAGGTAAAAGAGACACATGTTTCTGAGATAAGACTGACTTTCATTCTCTGGCATATCACTGGCTGCACTAGCTGTTGGCATGGCTTCATGTGCGTTTTCTGAATCATCTGTACTGGCAATGACATCTGGGGGCTGAGGGCGAGTTTCCCTGTACATGTTATCGATACCATCTGGGGAGCACGCTTTATGCTTCCTACACATGTGAGAAGTAAATGACGACTTTTTTGTAAACACGTGCTTACAACCACTTACTGGACATGATACAGACCTGCCCTCTCCAATATGATCATTTAAGTGAGACACTAGCTCTTTCACCGTGTGAAAATGGCGGGCACATAATGAAACTGCGCATTTTAAATCCGCAACAACAGCTATAGGAGCAGCTTGCGGTACATTGTGCACACGATAAAAATGGCCCTTGAAAGCTGAATAAGTGGTAAACGTTTGACTACAGTTGGTGCCAACACATTTAAAAAGACAACGGGGCTCATTCCTATGCACTCTGCAATGTAGTACATAGCCTTTTAATGTATACAATTTCTTTTTACAAAAGACACAAGCGATCATTTCAAGTGTTTTCCTGTGCTTTTCAGCTGAACGAAGTTATCACGCATTGATTTAGCTAGCTACTGGTCTTAAATATCGACTGGTGCTAGCTTACACCATGCGCTTTCAGCATTACATGTGACGCTTACCGTGCTAACTTCAAATTTTCCGATGGAACAGCAGCAGACCCTCTAGAAACTTAAAATTGTAGATTTGTACAAAAAACTTTTAAAATTAAATAAATGTTCCGAAGACTTCTGCCTCAGTTATAAGCTACTCTTGCTCGCTCGTTATTGACGTCAACCGCAGCAGTGAACGAAGAGCTCGTGCGTCTCCCGCGCCTCACGTCATTATCCAATCAGAGACGAGTTTATCTGCGCACTATGAAATTAAAAATTAGGCAGACTCAGTGCACAATGAGAAAAGACAAGTCTGTGGTTAGAGGAGGCAAAACAATGCTCAAATAATTATTAAAAACAGAAAACCAGTAGTCTAAGTATTACATTCAAATTTAAAGACTAAAAGAAACATAAAGCATACAAGGATTATGTTAGGACTAAACAGAAGTGTTACACAGGCCTCAATTATTATACACATACCCTTTAAATACAGTAGGCTACAAATAAATCATAAAGCGATGTTAGTGAAGGCACTGTTTGGTTGTTTAGCCTGTGATAGTGACACAATGCTCAAAGTATTACTTTTATTTTATCAATAGGCCTATAGAACACCAGTAGTCTAAGTATTACATTAAAGTTAGAAAGGTAGTTTAAAGACCAAAAGAAACATACGAAATACAAGGATTAGGACTGAACAGTATTACTTTGCATATCAATAATTGTAATTTACACTCTACAATATGCTACAAATTACTGAATTATAAAAGCAATGTTATTATAATTGCTGACTATATATATATATATATATATATATACAGAATTTATTGTGAAAACATTTTTACTACCTCAATTTGCATTGTTACATCAATCATGTTAAAAGTACATCATACACTTGTTAAGTGACTTACATACTTTATTTGTATTTTTAAGAACAACTGACTTTACTTTTTACAATATGTGCATGTCAAATAAACTAAATTATTTTGTTTTGAGTATTACAGTATTTCTATGTTTTTAATACCAATATTTGTATTTTAACAAATACATTTGATTATAATCACACATAGTTGTTGTAAATATAACAAAAAAATCTGTTTAAAAGTTTACAAAAGTTCCCTGTGAATTAAACAAAAAATATATGTTTTTGGGTTTACAGTTCTTTTCTGTAGGGATTTTACAAAGTTTTTCTGTAAATCTCACGGTCATTTTTTACAGTGTAATTATATGTCTGTTAGTATAGATTAATGCAATGAACAATTGTATTTGTGCCAACTTAATAAAAAAACTATACATTTTTTAAATCCACTGTTATGTAATGCATACTAGTTTTAAAAAATGACAATGTGTCACCAATACTTCATATAAACGTTATTTAAGAACTGGACTGGATATTTATATAACAGCACATCCAATGGGCTATACCTCATTGAACACATAGAATTTAAAACATAATACATATTTTTAGTTAACACTTTTAGTCAGACACCTCCCTCCCTCACAACTCTAGAAATTTTTAACATTCAGATCTAGTTATACCTAAGAAAGAATATTATCTAAAAAATACTATGTTAAAGATTCTGCATTATTTCTTGCACTAATCAAATGCAAATCGTGAAATTGACCATGTGCAACTCCTTTCCACAAAGGGTCAGAATTCCTTGCTTCAAGTGAAGCTGCATGATAGGCTATAACACGGATGATCAGGATTTACAAAACTTGTGAAGTCCATGCCAGATTTTAGGGAGTCTAAGCTTTCCAGTACTGGACATCACCTGACTCCTTTAATAGTTTCTTTGTCATCATATGAATAATCTGCTTTTCCCCAGACAAATTCATGCAGGTTCTGGTTGTAATTTATTTGATTTTCCTGCTCCATGTAAACATTTATTCTGTCTTGTGCGGCTACTCATCTCAGAGGCAAAAAGGAAATAATTCTCAATCTCTTGTGTTTTTTTTCTCCTGATAACCTGCATCTCTGAGATCATATTTCTACACGTGTCGTGCAACTACCAAATAATACTTTAATGTCGCACAGGTTACTTCTTTCAGAGATATGCTGTTATTTTTGTATTTTCTACTCTAAAGGGGATTTTATCTTCTTTTTCGGTAATATTTTCTTATTCGTATCCATAAGCTGACAAGGCTTTAATGGCTACCTTATGTTTCAGAAATGCACAACCCTTCACATATGCCAACATTTTGGGAAAATCACTAACACCCACAAATCCTGGATTTGAATGTATTTAAACATACTTAACATATTTAAGTAACTTTCATTTGTATTTTTTTTTAAATCAGACAAATTGTTTGAAATCCTATAGGGCTGCCATGTCACATGATCAGCCCTCTATTTTCCCTACAGGGAAACTATTTGTCTTTAGCCAAAAGCTCAACACACACTACATAAAAAGAAAAAACAACACAGACAATACATTTCCAAAACTCATTCACAACTCCTTCCTGGTGGAACATTCTTCCTATCTCTGTCCGTTCAACCACATCTCTCACAACATTTAAAAAACTACTTAAAACCCATCTCTTCTGTGAATACTTGACAAACAAATGAGAAAAAAAATACACTAACCCTTTCTCTAAACAGGTAGTGGTCTAGCTTTTGTTGAAACCAGTAACTTTGTATTGGCACCTAATGTATTATGGCTCCATGAACTATCGCTTATTGCTCCTAAACTCTTTGTAAGTCGCTTTGGATAAAAGCGTCTGCTAAATGTCTAAATGTAAAATGTAAATGTACATTTAAAATAAAAACTTAAAATAAAATTAATCTTGAATGCCTATTTAAACACCAATAGCAGGTGATAAAGTGTCCTCTTATGCATGACATTCTTCACCAATGGTATTTATATCATCTAAAAGATGGAAACTGTTCAAGTGAAGAATCTGTCACTCATTCTATATCAACTGCAACAGTGTAAAGATCACACAGAGACATCAATATCTCTGCTGGCCAAGTTTACAATCTGTTTTTGCATTTAACAGAATGAGAGTTAAACTAGGATGTTGAAAATAAAAGTAAGCACAGATTCAATAAGTTTTTTATAAACAATCACCAGACTGTCCTTTTCTGCGTTTTCATAATATCATCTCAGCCACAAATTTGAAAATAAGTGAAAATATATGTTTTAATGTAAAGAGGACATTTTGTAATGGCTGCTCTGCCCCAGCCAAAACTTTTATACAGCATATGAATGGACTGCTGCTTTTGTAACTCATCATCTTGATTCCAAAACATGGCCAAATCACATAAAGTACGAATCATAAAGATCATAAAACAGAAAAACAAGAGATCACATTCTCCTCAATCCTATTTGTTTCCCATGAATAAACAGAATCAAGCTCTTGGAATGGAGATGGTCAAGTGGATCTTGTTTCAATAAAAAAAAAACTAAATACATGGAATTCCAACTGCATCTCAACCGAGCTCATTTGAAACAAAACGTATTGCAGAGAAAAGGGTTCTAAGAAACATGGCTTTTTCTTTAAAGATTTCATGATGATAAAAGCAACTGCCCTTTTTATTACTGCAGATTGGTTTCATTCATACAAAACAATTTACTCAAGCCTGAAAGAAATAAAGTGCACCGTTTTCAATGAAATAGTACACCCAAAAATAAAAAACACCCCCAAAACTTCATGCATTTCAAACAAAGACTTACTTTTTTCTGACCCATTCAGATCAATCTAGGTGGCTAATCATGAATTCATACAATTTAAACCGTACAGAAACCTACACTGTAAAACTTTACTGTAATCTTGCATCAGGTTTTCCAAGATAGTATTTACCATTTAGCTTTATACATAAACTTACCTAGTTCTTATATATTTCTTTTAAAAAACAAGACTATCTTTAATGTCTCACTTTTCTTGTTTCGTAATTTAAGAAGTTTTAAATAGCTTTGCTAGAAAACAAGATAAAAATGAAGTGTTTTAATTTTGATTAAAGTAAAGTACTAAGTAAGTACTGAAAACAGTACTAATAGGAAGTATAACATCTACAGTAAGTTACTCGCAATGTTGCAAAACTACAGCAAAGTTTTATAGGATTGTTAGAAAAAGCAATACTGAAGCCCCTCCCCTATACTCCATCCTAAACCTAACATCACTGGCCCAGAAGCCAATCGTATTAAATATAATAAGACACAAATTACCCGTGACCCGAGGTAGTTCGGATAAGCGGTAGAAAAAGGATGGATGGATGGAAGACACAAATTAGCTGTCATAAAAGATTGTGTTATTTATTGGACCAAAGTGCCTTTTTTACATTGAAAGTAAATGGTGCTCATGGCTGTCATGCATTGATTTAGTGAATAACAAAATGCATTAAAAAAAATCCCACAGAAAATTATAGATAAGAAAATGTAATCATATAACTTAACATAACACAATTTTGCTCTCGTAGTGTTTTGTGTTCTTGGTGGAGACGGACAGTCCCCATTCACTTTCACTGTAGAGAAAAGATGTGCAACAATGAAAAGTGCTTTGTCATATCAAACACAAGAAACTCCTGCAGTAATTTGAGAAGTGCCTGTAACCATTTTCTATTACCATTTATCAAACAGGGTTAATTTCCTTTGACCCTGAAAGCGGCACTATTTTTCAATGAGACTCTTCCCTCCCTTAGGCATGAGAGGATATTAAATCCCTACCCACCGCAATGACCCACGCTGCCAACAGAAGGGCTGTATTCCATTCATACTCTACGCACTCAAACATATATAGTCATTTAACATGAGATGTTTGATGACAGCATTTGGTTGAACAGATGGAGCTGATGGTCTTGTGTGTTGTTTTAATAGAGCACCACAGTCCAATCATAAAGAGCTCCCTTGAATGTGTTTTACATTTGGCATGACATAGTTCAAGTACCATAGATTGATGGCCGTTCAAATCGTTTTTTTGTTGCTTGTCCTTATGGATCCAAAAAAATCGAAAACAAGAAACAGACCTCTGAATGTTCGATCCAAACATTCGTTCTGATTTGACTGGTGTGTGTTAAAATCCAAATCCAAATCTTCACATACATCACGTTTGCAATAAATCCTTCCATGGTTTGATTTGACACGGTTATGCACAAACATATGAGCTGTCATGCTAACAATTATGTACGTCTGAAAAGTAATAGTCGTGGTGTGTATTCATTATCCTACCATGGGCTTAAGATTTGTATTGGCCTAATGAACCTTGGAAGAACAACAAATGGTTCAGAAGAAGATGGATGGATTTTGGCCAGTTTCTTGGCTTTGGAGGTGCATGATTTCAAAAGAGCATTTTTACACATTGTTATGTCTGTTCTTATTGTGTTACTAAGCAACTAGCCTGTTAACACTGTCAAAATAGCTTGGGTGTTGGACTAATGCTAAATATCACACATTGCAAACAAAATGGTCATAAATGAGATGAAAAAACCTGTGATTGAAATCCTGGAAAGTGAACATAATGGAATATATTTATAGAGTAATAGAGTGTTCTGCTGCAGGAAAGACACTTGAATCTTGCTTCTGTTCACATTGAACCTTTCCAATCAAATGATCTTGATGTCTTTTTCTTTTTTTTGCTGCTGCATTAGTGGATGTAATATTAAACAGACCTTGCAGTAAAAGTCAATTCTTCTTATTTGTTTTAACAGGGATTAGTTCTGCAGATACATGTGAATGTGAACATGCAGTATCAGCCTCGCTGAATATTCATAAATAAGGTTAACAAAGATGTTTCCAATTCTTATGGTGCAACGTTTGCCAATTTTAAGAAGATCTACAGTTCAAGGAAGCAACAAAAAGGGAGTGTAGTATTCAGAAGTACTGGGCTGTTATATTTTATGCACTTTATATAAAAACATGAGTTACACCCAAAATTAGAAGAAATTACATGTTAGTCTTTCCAGGATTTGCTCACAGGACATTTACTACTGATAATGCATGACATTTTCATTATTCATTTTGAACTCTCTCAAATACCTGAATGGTTTCATAGAATAAAATAGCCCTTGATGAGTTGACAGTTGGTACTGACTATTAATAAGGGATACTTCACCAAAAAAAAAAAAATTCTGTCATCATTTACTCACCTTCGAGTTCTGAATCTTCCAAATCTGTATACATGTTTTTGTTCTGATGATGCTTGGAAGCCACAAAAGAAGACATTTCGAAAGAATGTAGGACAGCAAACAATTCTGGGGTACTTTTGACTACCATTGTATTTTTTCCTACTACGATGGACTGTCATGATGTCAATGGGGGCAAAATATGTCTGGTTATAATCATTATTCCAAATATCTTTCTCTGTGTTCATCAGAACACAGAAATGTATACAGATTTGGAACAATTCGAAGGTGAGTAAATGATGACAGAATTTTTATTTTTGGGTGATGTATCCCTTTATGCAATTGGGGAAAGATGTTATAATATCTGGTGCCTGACATTAAATGTGCCCAACTGGAAAGCGTGATATAGCCCAAAAGTTCACAAATGCTAATGTATATAACTATTCTATTCTAGCCGTAACTGTTTTTGGATGTAACTGTAATAGGTTGTGCCCCTTTAAATGCAGTTCTACTCTATACGATATAAATGCACCTGAGCAGAACAGAAAATTCAGAAAGTCAAATATTATTAAAATAAAGATTAAGAGAACACTGAGGAGATTTCAGTATGCAGAAAAAGTTGAAGAATTTCCAATGTGTTGTAAATGCACCATAAATTCAGACTATACAACTTTTAAACAAGCTTCATGCGAACAATATAGTACTTTCATTTCTTCCCACAGAGCATTTAAGTACGATACCATATCAATACAAATTAGTATAAATAGTCATTCATCTTGACACATGTTGAGTATAGTTATTTGAATGCTCTGTGGATGGATACATGAAACTACGAAGGTAAAATAATCGGTTCATTAACTTATAGGCAAAATTCTGTTGTATCCCCTTAAATTCCTCAACATATATTGTGTCCTGCATTATTCTGCATATTCTAAACTTATGGTCATACTGCAATGAATACACATTTTCTAAAATCAGATGTTTTAGAGGGACTGCCCATTTAAACTGCAAAAAAGTGAAACATGGCCAGATGCTTTTGTCAATAAACATCCATTATCATAGTAATGCAAGTTCTTGTAGATTCAGCATGTGTGAAAATTTAGCAATGGACACTTTCACTATAAAACATCCTAATTCGAAAACAAATAGGAAGGAAAGGCTGTCACAGCCGGTACCTTGTGAGGGATAAGGACTCACATAGGGCCTACGAAGCTGTGTGGGCATGTATTATTTTCATTATAGTCTTGCAGGATAGTTTTTTTACAAAGAGGTAACAATTTATTATTCAAGAAAAGCTGAAAAACACCAAAAATCTGAGCAGACTTTTTAGACTGAAACGCATGTAGATAAACTGTATTTACCTTCATTTTAAGTCGTATTATGCCAAAAAGGAAACGTATTTTCGAGCACACAGCATGGTGTTTAATGTGCAGACATACCCCACTACAGTTGCTTTTTGAAAGATTTTTGCAACTACGAGTCCAGCACAAATGTGAAACACATTTGCTGGCTGCTAATAAATGGCATGTTTTGTGCTTTCTCTGTGTTTACACAATGCGTTGTGACCAACTTGGAATAATACTCCACGGACAGATAAGAATTTGCGGGTGTTTTTATGACGCATAGATTTCTTGTAAATTTGTGCTGGTTCAACCTTCAAAACAAAATATTATTTGTCTGTTACAACACAGCATCTATAACACAAGAGCCATTCATGAAGAGTTCTGTTGTGTACTATACTGACAATGAACTGTGAAAAAAATAGCAAGAGAGAATTTTTTGCCATGTTTGTGCCAAAAAGAACACTTTGGTTTCAAGGTAAAATTTTCTACTTCTGATTTTCTTGCTTTTGAGTAAAACAGATGAGTGGGGTTAGGTTGTCCTGACTACTGTCCTGTTCACACAAAGAAGACAATTATTTTATCATTTCCAAGCCTGTATGACATTTTATATTCTGCAGAACACAAATGAAGGTATAGTGAAGACTCTATTGACTGCCATTTTGTGGACATGAAACCATGAAGACTCAGCAGCAAAACAGTCAATAATGCAACCAAGTGTGTCGATGATAATAATAGTAAGCCTCCTCTAATTCGAGGACGACATGCACAAGCCAGTGATAGGGCTCCCTGTAGCTATTTAACTGTACAAAAAATGTGTGCTATGCATTTTGATGCACAAACAGCAGTACCAAATTAAATGTGATTCTGGACTACAAAGTCTATAGGGTGGAATACACTACACGACTTCTGAACAGATAAAAAAACTAGACATCACTTTTTTTTGAAAGTTTGCAGAGAAAAACAGGGCATCACAGACGATGCAATAAAATCTGCAGAGTAGCACAGACTTTCTGCAACAAGTCCACACTGAAAATCTGGGTAAATTCTGAGCAAAAGTCTTGTAGTGTAATTCAGCCTGTATGGGCATTTTTTTATTGAGAGTAATATCTGAAAGCTGAATAAATAGGCTTTCCATTGCTAAATGGCTTGTTAGGAAAGGACAATATTTGGCCAATATACATTTTTTTGAAAATCTGGAAACTGAGTTTGCAAAAAATCTAAATATAGAGAAAATTGCCTTTAAAGTTGTCCATCAGAAGTGCTGTAGCGGGTCGTTGCTAAGAAGAAACAGGTTTGTTTTAATGCTCCCTATTGGATTACCGCTGTATTAACATTGTGGAACACACAAATGGCCAGACCAAGACAAGATGTAGTCGTAGAAAAAGATTTCCTCACACAAGTCTGACAACATTTACATTTATGCATTTGGCAGACGCTTTTATCCAAAGTGACTTACATTGCAATATCCTATACATTTATACTTATACATAAGTATATGCAATCCCTGGAATCGAACCCACGACCGTGCGTTGTTAACACAATGCATTTATTAAATAATGCATTTTGTTTTCTGATATATAACTAGACTTTGTTATAGAAAGGTCTGTCAACAAGAATGTAAAAGCTCAAAATATATCGCTGCAAACAAAACAACAGTAGCTCCAGAAACATTGTTAGGGGAAGGAAAGTATTACCAGACCTTTCTGGAGGTCTGGCTTGAGGTCAACACAAATGTGAAACCACATCAAGCACACCAAACTATCTAATATATTATTACCGATAAATAGAAATTAAGTTGAAGAATTTTATTCGCAAATAAAATGTTTAACAGAATATCTTTCAGTTGAAAGTATTTTGTGCTACAAATTATTTTCGTTTGGTTGGAGTTACAGTTTTTTTTTCATACTGAGCACAGAAAACAAAAACAAACATGCTGTTGCACATGCGGCATTTCTGAAATTTTTTCTCTTTTATTTACTTGTTGGAATTCCTAGAATGGTCTTCCAGATCCTTGTTGGCCTGGATGTAAGTAAGTGCCCCGTCAGTGGCTGAGCCATACCAGCATGCTCTGTGACTCCTTATAAACTGCAATTCAGAACTAAAGACATAAACAGTGTAGTTAAACAATATACGCCCCTCAATCTCCAAAGATGCTTTTTTATTATCAGATACAACATGTCTATAAATCATAACGGCTAACTAGATTTCACTGTTTATTTTAAAGGGAAGTAGAAAATTAAACATTTGTATGGTGTGAATGTATAAACACCTTTTATTTGGTCTCCTGGGGTTGTCTTTCTCCACTTCTCGCTCTCTTAAAAAGTCTCCATTTGCAGTTGTGTCTGCGGACAGCACGTTCAGCACATTTTGGGATTTGTGAGTTTCACTGTTAAGGTAATAGATTGAAAGGACACTTCATGACTATGCTTAATAATCTATTTAGAACAAATGCATTACAAGTGATATTGTTGTTCCAGCACAGAATACTTCTGTGTACTCAATTCAATTAGACCTCATTTCCTTAAGAATAATAACCATTTAGAATTTGACCAGCTTGTGCTGGTTTCTTAAGAAACCCGAAAACAGCTTTTGTTGTTACTTTACATCATTTTCCTTTCGGGCGTGCTAATTTGAAGCTCTTTGTGCACCAGGAGGCTTCTCAGGGTCTCAATCTCACATTTGTTGTCCATTAATGTCCTCTGAAGATGACAGTCGGTCTCACAAAAGGCCTTCAATAAAATAGCACGAAATGGATTAGTGCATTGTGTGTTTTGAATAAAGTTTTTTGGTTGTGGTCAGTGATGTGATTATAAGCTAGTGTGTGCCTGGTGTTCATAATGCATAACATTTGGCTGAACGCAATTCAAGTGAATGCAAGTTTTACCCTCTTCTCAAGACTGTCAAAGGCTGAATGTGGTTCATCCAAGCATAAGAACTCTCGGACTGCTTCACTAGAATTAAAATAGAGCAAAAAGTGCCATTATGATGATACATTATTGTGGGGGGTTGCAATGCATTGCTTGTGTTTCCTGAATGGTGGCTTGGGTGTTGCTAGAGGGATGTTGGGAAGATTGGTTGCTAGGTGGTTGGTTTTATGTTCCAAACCCAAGATATGTTGGTCACTGAGAAACACACCCAATACAAATTGGACCAGGAGACTAAGTTCTTATCTAATAACACAATCTATAATTTGGTGATTTAACTTCAAATAAAATGGTCAAGGGTTCAAACAAGAGAGTCTGATTCAAACGTTTTAGTTTTTTTGTGTAATGTGTTTTGATGCGAGACAGTAGCCCTCATATTTTGTCATCTAAATACCTCTGCTAAATAATGCATATTGTAATACATACCTATTAAGCACATCTTTGTTGGCAACCAAGTTCTGTAGAAAGTCTTGAAGACCTAGTCTTCTCTCCTCTAGGAATTCAGTGCTAAAGTTGTTGAACCAGCGCTTGGGTGGCAGGGAAAAGTTAAACACAGGAAACAACTCCTTTAACTGAAACAAATGCATAAAAAGAATTACCCACAAAAGTCGAGTGTGCCTCGGTTACAGCACAGTTATCTGACTTGAGTCGGCTCTGTCTGACCTTGTCATTTAGTTGTGAGAAATCTGTGTACCGTCTAAAAACAAACCAGCTTTGGTCTGGTGCACGCTCTATTAAGATCTTGTAGACCTGGAGAGAGAGAGAGAGAGAGACAGAGAGAGAGAGGGAGAGAGCATGTTTTCCATTTATCACCGCTTTTGAATCATCATGGGTGATGAGAAACTTGTATCATATTTAACATCATGTGACATGTGACTGAAAAATAATTACGTTGAAGATAGTTTTAAGTGTTAAACAAATTCAATGAAACCCATTTCATTGTAACAAATGACAATCTGATATTGATCTGAAAAACTAAAATGAATTAATCAAATCCTTACTGTAAACTTTGTCTTCTCCTCCATAACTTTATAGCCGAGCAAGGTGACTTTGACTGAGCTCTCCTCTTTACTCTCTCTACAAAATCTATTCCTATGAAACTCCATTCCATTCCTTTTCCTTACAACCTCTGGACTTTCATTCTGGTAGAACATACTAGATCTTCACGTCCACGCGCTGCTGTAAGAGGAATCAGGACTTATCCAAGTCACAGCCTTGATGTTTTTAGAGCAAGCCGTCTACAAAGAAGGGACTAAAATAAAAGAGGAAGTCCTTTGTCGCAATAAGAAGAATAATTATTTTTAGAGAGATGTTTATGTATTCTAATATTACATGAGAGAGACTAACCATACAGTCATAACAATGTGAATTGGGTCTATTGAAAGACGACAATACCCACCCCCCAAAACAAAAAACAAACAATGTCTAAGATACACATCAAAATAATAATAATTAATAATTAACTTAAACATATTTTTTAAAGGATATTGTATATATCTGCAGAATTCAATCTAAACACATGTGACAGAATATAGTTTTTACTGTGCCGATTCGCACGGGACTTATATTTTTATCAAGGGACCTCGGTGTTCGTAAAAATATGGTAGGTAATTTGGGGGGGAATTTTTACTTTACAAATTACGGACATGACAGATTCGTACAGGATTAAGATCAAAGACAACCTCTGCAATTATTGCAAATGACTAGAGGTCCCCAGGTAATACTAATCCCGTGTGAATAGGGTTTATTTGATGCTTCTTAATTCCAGACCTAGCCAGCACAATAAACTGTACAACTCTTCATTGTGAAACCTTAATAATCACTCATTGTTTTTCCATTTTAAGTAACTTGAATTAATCTTAATACTTTAATTGTCTCGTTCTCACTGTCAATTTGTAAATCCCACGATGCGGGTCTCTTCAATTTGGCACTGTTTCTATTATGTTGATTGTTACATTTGAAATCATAATAATTTACTGTTAAAATAACATGTGCTAGATTTAGTCTATTCGAGGACACAGCTCAGTACAGGCAGTAGTAGGACAAAAGATTAATAAATAAATTGGACAAGAGAAAGGCTTCGGCCTAATTTAAGTCTATTTAGGCCATATATATTAAATGTACTTAAAATTATCTATCCTATGGACTCTCTCTTTTAAAAAAAAAACACATAACAATCCACGAAGGGAGATCCTTTCCTAAAAAAAATTGAAAAGAGGGGAGAACATCCAATTGGTAGGTAATGCTGCATACTTGAATCTGCGCTTTAAATATTTAAAGGTCAGGAAAAGTTAAAAAAAAATGTGTCTGTGCTCTATGGTCACATTGAACTTGAATTTTAAAATTAGATAGTTGAAAATGTTCAACTGAATGTTCATTATTTAATTCACTTTTCTCTCTTTCTCTACGCCCTTATCTCTCTTAGGATTCAATGAAGGTATGTGGGGTGGTATAGCCACTAGATGGCGCTATTAAAACTTGGTAAAACAAAAATAGAAATGAGTGTTTTGTTTACAATTAAAAGGCTGTGTACCAACAAACCTCTGCTGCTTCACTGGCCCACATATGCTGGGTTGTTGGCAACAATTATATAATGAGTAGGCTACTAATGTTTCTTTTGACACGTCTTTGATTGTGTCAAAGGCAAAACAGTTTAGATCACCCTAACCAACGCAACTTCCTGAATGCTCAACAGGAGTGAATTAGTTTTCTTCATGATTGAACCCAAAAGGACACATGCAAAAGAGTCTCAACGTGAATATATTTTAATGTCAAACAGCCCTGAATGAACGAGCGGAGATGTTGGTTGGTGGGGATGTTGTGCTAGAAAAATCTTTGGGAGGGAAAAACCGGCCATAATGTGCAATCACTATAGGACGTGGTACATTTCTTTAAAATCCCTCTAGTATTTTACGACATGTTTAAAGCAGAGCCAGGTGTTCCGAAGGAAAATCTCTCCATTAAGGATTCGCTTTCTAACATCATTATGGATTCACCACAAGGGGCGGACTCTGACGTATACTCTATTTGTATTGGTCTCTAAGTAAACATGCGTCACAGGGACGTAAACGTTGTTTCTTTTTAAAGTTTAAATTGGTTATTCTTTCCTTTTTAAATCTTAAATGCTAACCTAATATGTGCTACACACATTAGCTTAGCCATTGTGACTCAAAGCCTGAAAAACTACTGTACGATGGGACCATTACTACCATGATGGTATTAATAAATTGTAGACAACGCCCAGGTGTCTAAACGTGACGATTACATGTAGTAATTACAATGATAATTATAATAGTTATTGCTATAATTAATAATTCATATAAATATAGTTTTGTAGGATGATCCCGTACCAAGCGGAAGTGTTGTATGTACAGTGGCGGTTTTAGGCACGGGCGAACCGGGCAGCCGCCCGGGGCGCCAAATTTTCACGACACGTGGGGGGCGGCAAAAGCACTTAATAATCTGAAAATAATCTGCGCCGCTAAGCGGGTTTCTATTATCTATAATATAACTGTCTGTGTGGGGAATTGGCGAATTGCCGCCCCTGCTTGCTGAGAAGCGCAGAAGCTGTGTGAAAAGTGTAAAGGGGAGGGGCCGCGCCCGCGATGGACAGGTCACCTCTCCCAAATGGAGCGTACAAGGAGGGGGGGTCCACTTAGTGGGCTAAAGTCAGTCACACCTTGACTTTCTTCCAAATAACACACATTTCATTCATAATATTAAAGCACTAGCCTATATTTTCCATGATTTTTTTCTGAATTGTGTGTGTGAAATGGCTAATAAAAAAAGGAAATCCAAAACGATTATGTGGAGGTGAAGTGGTTTAGTCTTGACTTCTGGTCGTGAGTGACAGTGTTGGGGGGGATGTGAAATGTGTTGATTGTCGAGTGCCAGATAAACACAGCGACAGCGATGGAGAGAAAAAGGTTTAAGCCGTCAGGTGCCCAATATAGGAAAATAATTAAAAGTAGAAGAGGAGAAAAGAGCAAAAGATAAAGGTATGCACTACGTTCTCTCTGTATGATTACGGTGACGTTATCCATGTCATCAATGAAGGGCTAATGTTAATGGGTGGTAACGTTAACTCTGACGTTTGTTAGCCTTCTTGCTATGATGCTTGCTATGCTTATACAACAATAATTCGATTTTATCTCAACAAACACGAGATCTAATTTCACCATAAGATTGTGCTTTGCAACAAAACTGTAACAAGTAAAGTTATTATTTATTTAACCCCATCATTTGGATTAATGTTGGGCCCTGTAATTAGCCAACGAAATTAACATATGTGTAGGAAGTTTCAAAGACGAACATTTGCTATAACTCTGTTGCGTGACAAACCATATAATTCGAGGCAGTAACCAAGGAGCTAATTGTTCCTCCCTTAGATTTTATTAATATAGCGTATAATGAGTCATGACAGACATTTGGCATGTAAGGGCATGTTTATATAAATTTGCAATTCATAAGAGTTATACTGTAGCCTACTGTCTTTTGATGTCAATTTCAATTGCAATTCAATTGCAAATTCAGGGGCACTTCTAAAGTATTTTGGAGAATCCTCTGTCACTGGTCAGCCATCAAAAACCATCAGCCTCCTTGAACTTATCACTTTTATGCATGATAAGGATCTATCTGAGATCTACTCCAACTTTTGGACTGCTCTCAGGATTGCACTTACTCTGCCAGTCACTGTGGCTCAAGCAGAGAGAAGCTTTTCAAAACTAAAGTTGATCAAGTCGTACTTGAGCTCAACCATGTCTCAGGAACGGCTCACTGGCCTTTTATCATCAGTATCAATCACTCAATAGGGGGCAGATTTCGTAAGATGACATTATTGATGATTTTGCATCAAGGAAGGCCAGAAAGGTCAGGTTTTAGTTTGTGTTTTCTGTTAGTGCACTAGTGTAATAATTAGATTTGCTTTTGTGTGATGAAGGATTTGTGCTATTTAGAATATTTATTCTATATTTTATTTGTATATTATTCTTAATATTTTATATTGTTGTTGTTCTCCGCTCGTGTTACATCATGATTGTACATATGTTGTCACTTTTATGTACAAAGAGTATAATTAAGTTATTATAACTTATACTGATTTGTGCAGAATTGTGTTTTTAAAATGTTCTGTTGAAGGATTTGTGCAATTGAGAAATATAAGGTTCGTCTTACACTTATATAGTTATGGTAAAACATGGCTTTTTTTTCTCTCGGATGGGTGGGAGTATGTGGGGGGGGCACCCAGAGGGGATCTCGCCCGGGGAGTGATTCAATGTAGAACCGCCACTGTGTATGTACTAGGTCTATAAATAGGCGGTGCTGCGCTGGGAATGCAAAAACTCGCTCTCCTGGGGCAGTAGAAGTGACGCAGAATGTTTCGCTATATCGCCCAGGCTTATTCAGAAAGTAGCTAGATTTGTCGCTAATCGCTTTTTGAAAAATAAGTCGCTAAGGGTTCTGAAAAATCGCTAAATATAGCGACAAAGTGGCCAAGTTGGCAACACTGCCTCCACCTGGATTGATTACGAGAAGCTCCGCCCAGCGTTACAGCATTGACTATTAAATACTTTTAAGAAGTCTGTGATTGGACAACCGAGCGGTCACTCATAAATTCACAGCAAATCGCAAACAGTCCAAGGGCGGGGTTTGACGGGTGGTCACAAAAAACCCTTAACGTACCACTTTCGCTTTTGGTCCGACTCCGACCCACTCACACGCACACGCGATATACCTCTACAGCTTTCGTTATCGTCGAATCCCGCCTCACGTCATCGTCGAATCCCGCCTCACGGCCATCTGATTAGATTCCATCGTCAGTTTATTTATGGCGTGATTTCAAAACGTTGTTCGGTTTGGGGGCGTGTCTAAGAGCTACGGAACACATTTCGTTTCCATATCCTAGTGTTCAGTAGTAGTTTTAATCAGAATAGTTTAGCCTTCGTGATTTAGGAGTCGTTTAGTTGTGTCCCCGACGCTCGTCTCTGGCCCATTTAGTACGTAATTCGAGCGACATTTACAACATGTAGGTAAATGCGCGAGCTTTTCTCTCGTCGCCAGGGTTTCAGCAGCAGCGCGAGCTTTCATTTCCCCTTTCGTTTGTCTTTCTGAAGCTGTACGGGTCCGTTTTATCCTTTGACACCCCGAAACATGGAGCACACGGGCTGCGTCAACATCTGCAGTCTCACCAGCACCTTACCGGTGATTCCGTATAGGAAACTAACGGACCTGCACTACATCAGTAAGGGAGGCTTTGGGACTGTTTTCAGGGCGCAGCACAGTGACTGGCGCACAACAGTAGCGATTAAGTGTTTAAAACTGGATTCACCGGTTGGTGAGAGGTTCGTGTTGACATCTTTACTGGCTTCACTCTTGACTCAAGTGTACAGTACAAACATTGAATATGAATTTAAGTAGAAAATGTTTCTTTATGCACATTCAATGATTTTCTTATGGAAGACTTTCAGAAAATGTCATTGTGATTTAACCAAAAATAAAACTAACTTTCAGGTTTGGGAAAACCCATGAAAGATCTATTCGACAGCTCTATTTATGTTTAACTACAGAAAAAGTATGGGATCCCTGACAGTTAGTAGTATGTTCATAATAAACAGCTGTGGTTGCCCCCCAGGTATTTTCTAACCATGTACGTCTTTGCAGAGAAAGGAATTGTTTGCTAAAAGAGGCGGAGGTGCTTCACAAAGCTCGATTCAACTACATCATTCAGATCTTTGGGGTGTGCAATGAGCCCGAGTTCTTCTGCATTGTGACCGAGTTCATGACCAATGGATCTCTGGATGAATTACTACATGAGGTAACATGTACAATCCACATTCATTTTACATGGCAGGGCTTTCTGTTCAGTCTGGTGTAAATAGTTAAAAAAAACAAAAAAAATCGTATTCACAGAGTTTCACTTTCGTCCTTGTTGATAACACGGATAACATGCATGTCTTTTGACGTTATTCTATGTATTTTCTTGTTTATGTAACAGAAAGATATGTACCCAGTGGTGGCCTGGCCATTGAGGCTTCGAATGCTTTACGAGATAGCTCTAGGGGTCAACTTCCTCCACAATATGAACCCACCACTTCTACATCATGATCTCAAAACTCAGAATATTCTGCTGGATGGAGAGTACCATGTCAAGGTTTGTGCATTTGGACTAGAAGAAATAAATAAAGTTTCTATGGGTCAACCGGTAGGTTGGTAGAAGCAACAATGAAGTCTTGGGGTTATTTCAGGGAACAAACTGATCAAATGTCCCTGTAATGAAGATAAATGCAGTTGAAGATTCTTGTCAAGATGATTTACCATTGATGTATTGTCTTTGTTTCGCAAGCCTTTGCGTCAGTGTAAACTATTTAAAAAATGTGCAGCCTGTCTTTTGATGTCAATCTGTCTTTTGTATCTGTTCAACCTATAGCCTAGAGAAACCTATTGTGATGTCACACCACAAATCTGTACATTTTTAGTTAGATCTGTAACGTTGTGCAGTATTACGCACTATGCAAAGTTATAGGAAAGACATTTGTAGGTTTCTTTGGACTGTCAACAACCAGTATATCTAACAGGTTTTATGTATTTTTTAAGCCTGAGAAATTATGCATATAGGGTGATCATATGAGCCATTTCTCCTGGACGCGTCCTTGCCAGGATTTGGGTACGTCTCCTGGGAGTCGCATTTGTCAACCGCATACGTCATTGAGGTTCTCGCATTTCATTAAAAAAAGCATTATAAAATGAACTTTTAACATTGCTTAAGACATATAAATATTGTAGTTCATTGTAGTCATTCTTACCTTGAAATATAACGGCTGCCTTTATTCAAATAAAACCTGAAATAATAAACCTCGGTGACGTATGCGGTCGACAATTGCGACTCCCGGAAGAGGCATCCGAATCCTGGCCTGGACGTGTCTGGGAGAAATGGCTCATATGGTCACTTTAATATAGGGGAGAAAGTACAGTTAAACTGTACAAGGAAAAGTCACATACAATGAGTTTGTAAACCTTTACTGATTCTTTGCCTAGCATTTATATGTTACATTCCTTTACACTCTGATATAAATTGCTCTATCTTGTATGTGTTTTTTAGATAGCTGATTTTGGCTTGTCTAAATGGCGTCAGCTGTCTATCACTAAAGGCTCTGGCTCCAAACCTGCTGAAATGGGGGGCACTGTCATCTACATGCCACCTGAGGAGTATGAACCTTCAAAGAACCGCAGGGCTGATGTCAAATATGACGTGTACAGGTAAGTCAGTATATTTTACAATGTTCAGGAATATATGGTTAGTGTCGCTCTCACTGTCTTTTCTGTGGGAATGTTCACTATCTGCCCCTGCAGCATTTCAGGGTGATAAAAATAGCTGATTTAACATCCTGAGGTAAAAAAGCATCAACTTTCAGACAAGAATAGCTTTTAACAAGCATGCATGTAATGTTAAGCTGTAAAAATCTCCTGTTTGCATGAATGCAGTGAAAGATATTTGGACGAATGCTTGTAACCAAGCAGTTCTTTCACCCCATTGACTATCATAGTAGGATTACTAGGCAAGTAATTACAATGGCAGTCAAAAGTGCACCAGAACTGTTTACTGTCTTACATTCTTCAAAAGATCTTCTTTTGTATTCAACAGAACAAAAAAATTATAAAGTACGGTTTTCTACTATGGTAGTCAATGGCGTCCAAGAACTGTTTGGTTATAAGCATTCTTCCAAATATCTTTCTCTGTTCATCAGAAAAAAAAATGTATACAAAGATATTTGTTTATTTTTGGGTGAATTTGGGGCAGAAATGCTGATGATATATTAGGGGTGTGGTTTGCTGGAGATGAAACTCTTTTATAACCTATAGTGAAAACAGAGAAATTTCCTGTTGAGCCGGCATTTACAGGTAGAAAACAATACCTACAAATTTGAAGATAAAATGTTTCCGTGTGGTTCCCCTTTTTAGATCAACCACACCCGTGCGTGTCTCTCAACTATTATTAATAATAAAAAAATGTTTTTCCAAGTAAACTTTTGAATACTTTCTTAATAGTATGAGTTAATGAATAAGAAACTTTTTTCCTTTTTTGTTATATAGTAAATAATTGTCCTGTAACTGTGTTTATAAAATGGCACCATGTAGAAAACTATTTCCAAAATAGGCTTGAGAAACCTGACTTGGATACTTTAAAAAAGAGAATAACTTAAGAAAAAATCTTCATTTAGACTACAAAGAAAATACATTCCCTTTTAATCGGCTGAATGAATGTTGGTCATACTATTTCTATCATATGGTTCCTAAAGAGCACTGTTGTCCTGCTTTCTCAGTTCCATATTTTTGGGAAGTCCCCTTTAACTGTCGCTCTCATTATCTTTCTATAGGTCTATTGACTGTCTATTGTTAACACAATTCCTGTAAATTGACGGACATGTTTCAGGTGGAATGTGGAAATGGTTGGGATGGGGAAATAAAATAATCTTGTGTTCAGTTTCCAGTTAGAGGTCAGAAAAGCAGATTTGAAAACATGGGTGGTGGTTACATTCATATTGTATGTATTCACGGACCCCTGTTTGGAATTTGGTAATATTTGAACAAATTCCCGGAACACCAGGAAAGGCTAAGAAACATGTTTAGTCATTATTCAACAAAACTGTATCGGAAAACTTTAGTTTTCTTTGAGCCCAACTACTAATGTTAATCTGAACAAGACTGGCCGAACGTATTCTGTCTTTAGTCGGAGGGTCTGTTGAAATCATGAGACTGAAATGAGAGACTGTGTTTTCTCTAAAGGGGATTGCCAAATGTGGATGTAGATGGCAACAGTGAAACCATTCACTCATCTGTTCTCTGCTTCCTCTATTAGTTACGCCATCATCATGTGGGAAGTGCTTTCAAGACGGATACCATACGAAGGTAGGGGGGAGGAGTCCATATAATGTAGTCAGATGGACACTATCATAAAGTTAATAACCGCTTGCTCTGGTTATCTATCTAGGTGTTATTTGATATTTTAGTCATCTTCATCTATAAACTGTGATGGTTGTAATGGTTACACTTAAAGGAGTAGTTAACTTTCACAAAAGTGAATTAATGAATAATTTACTCAAAAAATGAATCACAAAAAATGAATGATAATTTACTCACCCCCCATGTCATCCAAGATGTTTATGTATATTTTTCTTTAGTCGAAAACAAATTCAGCTTTTTGATAAAAACATTCCAGGATTTTTCTACATATAGTGGACTTTAATGGACTTCAAACGGTTTAAGGTCAAAATTACAGTTTCAGTGCAGCTTTAAAGGGCTTTAAATGAAACCAGACATTCTGCGATATGCGTTCATGACTTCTCGCATCGCAGAACAGAGCAAGGCAAGCATTTGTGTTTATAAAGCATATACATTTTTTGTTTTAGAAAATGACTGATCGTTTAGCTAGATAAGACCCCTTTTCATCGTCTGGTATCGGTTTGAAGCTGCACTGAAACTGTAATTTTGACCTTCAACCGTTTGGAGTCCACTATATGGAGAAAATCTTTGGAATGTTTTCATAAAAAACTATAAAAAATATACATAAACATCTTGGATGACATGGGGGTGAGTAAATTATCGTGAAAATGTATTTTGAAAGTAAATTACTCCTTTAAACTTTAAGTAGCACCATATAAGCACTAAGCAGTGGCTCTTTAAGCAGTGTCATGTTTTAAAAAAAAAAGAAACAAGACACCAATTTCATGACTCGACCACTGTACTTTCAGATGCCACCAATCCCATGCAGATCATGTTCAGCGTTCTGCGAGGGTCTCGACCCGACACGGGCCCAGACAGTCTTCCCACGGACATTCCCAGCAGAGAAACCCTCATAAACATCATGACCTGCGGCTGGACCACCAACCCAGAAGAGCGTCCCTCCTTTCTCCGTAAGTATTGGCTTGATTCTAACCTTTGACTTTTTATTGCTTTTCCCAATCACTGTGAATCATTGTGATGTCCTGTCACCATCCAGTGCTTGTAGATTATTAATTGGCTAATCCTCCAACCACAATTGTGTGATTTCTTTTCCTGGCATTTTTATCAGCTCATGATGTGAGTTTTGATACATGGGATCTTGGATTGCAAGCTCTTGCAACAGGGTTAAAAGAGGAAAAATCGAAAGAATGAGGAAATGTTTGTGTAGTGACAAAGAGGTCAAAGAGTCATGAAGTTCACTTTGTCCAAACAGAATATTACTAAACTATATATTACTAACTATATTAAACCGTGTGTATGTCTATTATGAGAGGTAATGCTAGAACTATGATCATTGCATAGTAGTATATTCATCCCTTATAAAATTTTGGTTTGTACATATGCCGCACATCACATTAATACAGTCACACACAAAAACATTCCATAACCATACATTCAATTATTAACAATTTACACATGCCTACCGATGATTTAACATAGAAACAGACGTTGTTATGAATGAATTGTTAAACCTTCTGGTTCTTCCTCCAATTGCTCTATAACTACGACCCGATTGGAGCACAACAAACTCCCCATGTAATGGATGAGATGCACAATTGATAATCTCATAGGCTTTTTTAATTACCCTTTCTTTAAAAATGTCTTGAAGCGATATCCATTGAACTTCAATCACATTGGATGCAGAATTAATCATTCTAGTCATTCTGTTTCTGCCAGACAAGCCATACAATGACACAATAAGAAATAACAGATTCAATAAAACTCAGATAAAACGGTGTCAATAACACTGGGCATACCTTAAAGTACTTAATTTGCTTTAGGAAAAACAAATGTTGTTGGACCTTTTTACACATGGCATTGGTATTATCATCAAAATTTAATTTCTTATCAATCACTGTTCCCAGGTGTTTATACTCATCCACAAGCTCAACATCCCTTCCATGAATAACGGTAGGGGAGATTGAGATGGGAGATTTTCCAAAGCCTATAATCTTGTCTTTGGTTTTAGCTATGTTTAAATTTAGATTACACTTTGCACACCAGGAGACAAAATCTTCCACCACAGGTCAATGAGATGTCTCTTCATTGACTTGAATGATAACAACAACAGTATCATCAGCAAACTTCAGTATATACCTATCATCAAATGTACTCTTACCATGCTTGGCATTTAAAATAAAAACCAGGGGAGAAGATCACACCCCTGAGGAGAACCTGTAGAAGAACATAACTTGGAATATCAAGCCATTTACTCTAATGCGCTGGGATAGGGTCCTATTCGATAGTGAATCAACCATCGTGGTTTAATATAAAAGCATACTCCACCTCTTTGTCGTTTCCCCATCATACGTCGGCAGGGATCAAGGCGTACTGTAACTCCTAATCCATCAATTTGAACAGCAGAATCCATATCTGCGTCCATCAGCCACGTCTCTGTGAAGGCCAACACGCATGCATCTGTAAACTCACGTGTGTAGGATACTCGTGCGTGAAGTTCGTCAACCTTATTTTTAAGCAATTGGACATTAGCGAGGACTATTGAGGGTAACAGCAGACGTTTTTTCCTCATTGAGGTTCTCACACGCTGTCTTGTGCAACCCTTCTTGCCTCTTTTCCTTGTTCTCCTTCTAGTCCCACCATTTCCATCAGGACTGAAAAGCTGGCTTTTATTATACGAGCTATAGTATCCTTGAGCAGAGAAAAGTTTGTGAGTTGCCTCGGCACCAAACAACCTGTCTTCAATCCCAAGAGTAAATCTCTGGAGTATTGAATCCTGTCAATTCAATTCAAAAACGAATAAAGCGTTAAGACCAACAAAAGTGTGACACCAATCTTCCATAGAACCATCACAATTAAGAAAGATTAAGGATAAAAAACTGCAAACAATCCTAGAGACGCTCTAACAACCACGCTCATGTAATCATACTAAACTACTGAAACCTTTGACATGTATTGTGGATTACAAAAATGTATTTCTGTGTCACAAATGGTGCATGACTCATTCCGGATATTTACACTAAAGAAATCAACCCTAGGCATGAGCAGTAGTTTTTTTTTAATGCTTGCCTCCTTATTCTTAAATGGTGTGCTAACAGTGTCCGGATGAAAATTTTAATAATTATTTCGATCATTCTGGTTCCACTTAAGGGTTGTGTTTCTCTTTTTGACCTATGCTGAAAACCACTGTTCTAGACACAGGCATCATCTATTTTATATGTCTTATAGATTGTCTAATCGAACTGGAGCCGATGTTGAGAAAGTTTGATGAGATTGATGTCCTAGAAGCAGTACTGGAAGTCAAACGGTCAAAAGTGAGTGTTTATACTGACAATGTGTTTTTAACCTTAAACTCTTAAGAACATTATCTGGATGTTTTACTGATAAACACTGTAAATAGTCTTATTATTGAGTTTCTGGATGTGAGGCGTAAAAGTGATTTTGTCATTTATCCTTCCCTTCTTCCAGTTTATGAGGTCAACAAGCTGCTGCATATCTCAAACAAATGGAAAACAAACCCAGGAAAAGACTATGAAGGTGCAAAATGTCTGGTGGCCATTGTGTTTTATTTTAAAATCGAAGTCCTGTTTTGTGTTATGATTCATCATTTGAGCAGACATGAAAACTGTCCGATGGGTTTCTTACTTCTAGTGTTGTTGTTACACAACAGGACAACTGTTCCAAGTCTATATCCGGTTCCTGCTCTTCCCAGGAAGCAGAAATATCCCATCCAGGATTCCTTACCATATCAAATATACCACCTTCTGCAGGCAAGATTACATCACACACAATAACAGAAACACATTTAAAAGTTTTAAACGTAATGTAGGTTGGTTATTCACTGATGTTCTACATGTTTTTCAGGTCTTCCGTCATCATTAGTGTCCATTCCATTGGATCCTCCAAAGCCTCTAATAGACCACTACTCTCGTAACAACCTCAATCCTGAATATCAGATAACCCAGCCCGTATCCGACTTCAACATACCCATGAAACCACATTCACCCCAGTCTGTGAGCGATCTGGCCCCTGCCATACAACCACTCACCCTACAGCCCCACCCGCAAGGTACAATGTCTTGTTTAGCCAAACCCTCAACGTGTCTGACACATCTTCATCTCTTCCATTAATTTGTTACTTTCAAAATCATCAAAAGGAAAATACTGTAATGTCACCTTTGAGTCTATTTCTTATGTCCACATCCTGACTGTGTCCACAGATTTAACGCCAGGATTTGACACCCAGGGTCCCGCAACCCGCTGGATCTCATCCCGTCGGGAGGACATTGTTCAGCAGATGACGGAGGCGTGTCTCAACCAGAGCTTAGACGCTCTGCTGGCTCGCGAGCTGCTGATGCATGAGGACTATGAACTGGTCGTGAACCTACCCACACGTACCGCAAGGGTACGCAAGCTTCTGGACACCTGCGACCGGCACAGCGAGGAGTTTTGTCGTGTGGTGGTGAGAAAACTTCTGGATAACAGACAGATGGGCCTAAATCCCTATCCTGACCTCAGCAACATCAGCCCTCCACCACCTTATACTTCTCCCACCGCTCCCTTCCTGTCCAACGCCTTTAACATAACTCGAAACGTCTTCTGACCTGAAATGTGAGTCCTCCGTTTTGTTTCTAGGGTTCTACTAAAGGTTCTTGCTTTGTTACTGCTGCTTAGGTGGTAGTTTGTATTCCTGGAAAAACATGTTGGCCAGATGAGCACTTTGTTGTGGAGTTGAGCATGGACCATTTTGAAGAGAAAACAAACTCTTGTAGTGCTGAAAATCCACAAAATCGTGTTTAAACCTTTTTTGTCGTTTCTACCCTCCCTGTCAGAACATCATTTTGCAACTTTTTATGTTTGGCTGCTTTACCCACATAACAAATCCTGACACTTGGACAGGATGGGATTTGGAAGTAGTGTGAATCAGCTATACGGTCTTCCTTTTTGTAAACCAGTGCTTTTGTTTCCCCGCATTGAAACTTGAGTGGTTTAGTTGCATCCAAGGTATATTCTCTCTCTGGGATGGATGCAGAGATTGTTTAGTAGCTTGTAATGTTGTACATTTGTGCCAGCATATATGTCTCTGAAAATGGAATGAAACATAGAACTATCAATCAGACTGTACTTGAGTCAAATGAAATATGGTCTACCTTGACTATGGTCCATTCAAATGCCATTGGTTATGCCATATGAAGTGCCAACTAGTTCACTATTCCTTCTTTTCTGACACTTTTATTTAGACATTTGAAATGCTATTGTTACATTCTCTTAATCACAGTTGTAATCTTTTACAATTCTTCTGCCCAGAAGAAGCACAGAAAGCCCCTTGCCCTTTGCTTTTTTGACTACTGTAGCAATACTAGGTGCCACAAATGATAAAACTGTATTGACCCTCAGAATGTTACAATAGAGTCTGTAACTTTATGAGAGCAGGCACGATGCAATTCATCTAAACTGGCCAAGGACAACTTTAAACTTTGTGTTAGCAAACAAGCACTTCTATCTACATTAAAGGGATAGTTAATCCAAAAATGAAAATTCTGTCATCTATCAGTCAACCTCTTGTCATTTCAAACCTAAAAGATTTTCTGTCTTCTGCAGAACACAAAAGAAGATATTTTGGACAATGTTGGAACCTTACAATGTCGATACCCATTGACTGCACTAGAAGTGTATGGGTAACACCGATGTTTGGTAACCAACATTCTTCAAAATATTTCATTCTGTGTTCTGGCGAAGAAAAAAGTCATACAGGTTTGAAATGAAAGAAGATGGGTCAATTATGACAGAATTTTCGTTTTTTGGGTGAACTTTCCCTTTGAGTTCTTGTCGTTCTCAAAGATACACTTGACTTGCATGTGTTTGACCTCATCTGCCTATCAAACCATATGCAGCCATTCATGTTAAATTCCTTAGGCAAATTCTGCTTTCATAAATTAAGTGTTGTGCCATCCTGCGTAAAAGCAGACAGGTGTACGCTGGTCATGACCGGCTCCAGATGTAGCAGAATTTAGACCGTTTATAGCACTTTGAGCATAGAGCAACTGTCAACATCAGCACAACTGGATATATATTAAAAAGCTCCTACTGTCAAAATGTTCATTTAGGAAGTTTTGAACAAATAGTATCTAAGTCTTTAGAACAGAGTTAATTGTTTAGACCATCTGATTTTCTGTCTTGTTTGAAGATATTGTTTGTAACTCTTAGTTGTTTTTATTATAAACCAAAGGGAATGTTTTAAATTAACACAGACAGAACACAAATTTATGATGTCATGAACTAAATTTGTGACTTTATTCTTCAATGTGTTTTTGGTCTACGGGATCAGTCATGTGCTTGATAAGTTTTGTGACACCTCTTATTTATCCTTTTTTCAGTGTTGAGACTTGAAATTCCTGTGACAGTGATTGTGCATGTTACTGCTAATTTTCCCTTTATGCAAACAAGCATTATACAGGCCATTGGGTGGACTTCATGTCCTGGAATGTCCTGAAACTGGCTGCTCCATTCATGTGTTCCTCTTCTAAGCTTTTAATCTGCTTTGGGACTTTTGCTTTCAGTAGTCATACAGAAGACTCACAAATAATGATTTTAGAAAGTTGGTGTTTTAAGATCTGTAGATTTTTCTTTTGTGAGGGGTTGGGGACCATTTACAATATCAAGAGTATGTTTGTTTTGTATTTATTTATATAGTCATGTATACCATTTAGTGATAATTAACATTTAAGTGGTTTGTGATAAGTTGTTGCTGTGTCTTTTTTTATTTTAGTATCAGGCTTTAAGTGCTGTGCCAATCCAGTGATGCTGCATTGCTGAATGCATCTTTAGTCTCATTCTCTTATTCGGATGCTAAATAAACAGTGAGTGTCGGCACACAACTTAGCAATACAGTATGACGGCCAAATTCTGAATCGCCTAAACAGAATTTAGGCTTGGATACAGAAGACTTGGTTTATCACAGTGTTCTACATGTTCTGTAATATGTAACATCACACTGGCTGTGGATTTACAGTTGAAGTGTCTGTGCTACTTATTTCAACATTCATGTCTGCCTTTGAGCTTTTAGAGTTTCTTAGAGTGTTGTCTTTGACAAATTTCAAATATATAATGACAATAATGTTAAACTTATGTAGCACTGTACAAGTAGCATCTGGGTTCTGTTTCTGTGTGATAAGGAACTTCCGAAAATAGTCAAGTTTGAAGTGTTATTAAAACCTGTAGTATTTACTGAATGTAAGTGTGTTGTCTTGTTTTGTGGTACCTGATGCACAGAAAAACTTTCTGAATCTGAATTCGTTGCCAGTTGTTTAGACAATGACTAGGTTACATCCAGTTACAGATACCTTTTGTATCTTTTACAAACGTGTGTATTTGAACACCTGTTGTCCCACTGAATTACAAAGAGGGTTTTCTTTGCACGTTCTTAAAAATGAATGTGCCGAAAAGACTTGACATTTATAGTTTAAGAATGAATGTTTGAAGTTTTAATCACTTGATACATTTTAACCTCTTTAAACAATGTTGTCCTTTTAAAACCAGGGCTTGAGAAATATTTTATGATTAAAAAGCTTTTATGTAAAGAAACAAGGCTGTTCTGTATACATGTTCTGTATACATGTAACAGTTTTGTTCATTTCTAACGAAACTTTCTGCTTCTCTGCAACGGGATACCGCAGGGATGACATTTTTTTTAATGCTAAACCCAGAGACGAGTTACAATTTAGCAGTTCCAGTTCCATCGCCCCAAAGTCAATGAGTGCGTTAACATTCACAAAATATACAGATATCTATCAAAAATCTGCTTAAAAAGAGACAAGGGATTCACCGATATTTTACCGATAATCGATAATTCTTTAACATTGGAAGCCAATAACAGATGTATTGTCCGATAAACAGTATCTAAATATTAATATAAAATTCCCTAAGTCTGAAGCAAAAGGCATAAAGTGAACATCTGCTTTTATTAAAATGCAGCGGGAAAACTGTCAGAAGCTATATTTTTATATCTCTTCTCATGTCCGCACTGCCTGCATATGCAACAATAGTTCTTAATTTTGACGTTTCTACTTCAACTGCATGATTCCAGAGTGGACTTTTATGTGTTCTTTTACCATTACTTCCGTTAGGGACTTTTACTATTGCGCTGTAAGGCATGCGCACATAAACAAAGCTAAAGGAAACCCTGTAAATGCTTTTTACATGCAACTGTAAACTGCAAAAAACTACCTCTGTCGATCGGGTTTTGCTTACGCGATTTATGATTTTTCACCGATAAAAGAAAAATGTTTTACGCGTTTATATGACCTACTTTTTATCAGCGTATTAAGCATAATTGGAATAAGATTGTCCATGTAGATGTACTCGATGGGGATTTTTTTTTTATGGATTTTTGGTTAATGCCTAAAATCAGGTTTGTAGTTAACAAAACGTCGAAATATTTTCACGTTATGTTCTATGACGCAACACAACACAATTATAAACTGCTTGTAATTTGATTAAAGCTTTATTAGGTCTTAAAAATGCTTGTTGCTGACATGTTGCTAAAAGCGACTGCATCCTTTGGCAGGGAGATTAAACGTGATCACACAATAAAATCGTTTAAAAAATACATCATGCACAAAAAAACTCTAAAAACATGGATGGGGATTCATCCACAGAGTAATTACTTGCCAAGGAACACAATTTTTACAAAATCTGAAAAAGTAGTTGAAGGTCAGGAGAAGATAATGTTGAGTGACCGTAGTGTAGTATGTTCATAGTAATTAATAATTGTTAGGTGGTTGCTGGCCCAAATCAAAATCCCCAAGTCTGTAATATTCTGGTCCCTATAATACCAGGTCCCTTCTTTAATGTAGTGCTTCCCCAAATTCTTTATGTACTGTAACTTATAGAAGTAATAACACACCGATCTACAATAAGATGCCTGATTTGTTTTACCACACATATAGCACACACATCTAAAATGAGTTTTTAAAGAGTACCTAGGAGATGAAACGGATCAAATAACAAGGCATGCTACAATTTTACAGGCTTTAGTTTTGAGCTACTATACTATCAATGGGAGGGTATGGACATTCTCTTGCACTCTCTCTCTCTCTCTCTCTCTGTCCCTGAGAACAGACCTCTTAAAATAGACAGAGGAACTCTAGAAGCCATCTTACTTGTGGTGGAAAACACATCAGGTTCTCTATGCGGTCAGGGATTGCGACAGCACTTGTTGTCACAGTCTAACTTTCTCTGTTCTAACCGGGATTACCATTGTACTGTTAACTAGCATAACCCATCTGTTCATTCTTACTCTCCAAAATCCAGCCGCTTGATATTTTTCAACAGCATTCCATCTCGCATGAATAAAGGTAAAGTATGACTTAGTTTATTGAAAATGGCCCTCAGTGTCTGTGTTGTGTATTGCTGTCAGTAAGTTCAAACTTATAGCTTCTCTTCTACATACATGTTATGGTCTTACTAACCTTAGACCTCGATAGCTACAGGAAGATAACATATAATCCTCTATACACATCATGAAGTTTGCTTGCTTGCTGAAAGATTAATTGTAAAATTAAGTAATGAAGTTTCTGGCTAGAAGTCAAAAGCAAGAAATCAAGTTGATTATAAAACAAATGAAATATAATGGAGACAAAAATAATGCCTTTAATACTTTTCGTGTTCCTGCAGCATGAATAATCTAATGTCTATAAGACAAAGGCTATGTCCGGGGTCAAAAGAAGATTCAAACCTGGATCTAAAGAAAACAGCTGATTCCAGCAATGGTCGAGATAAGCAGGACGAGAAGATGATCATGAGGAGAGAGATATCGCTCTGCAATGGCATCTGTTTAATCGTGGGTAACATGATTGGCTCTGGGATTTTTGTGTCTCCAAAAGGTGTGTTGATGTACAGCGCCTCCTACGGTCTTTCTCTGGTTATCTGGGCTCTCGGTGGCATATTCTCTGTATTTGGCGCTCTGTGTTACGCAGAACTTGGAACCACCATTACAAAGTCTGGAGCTAGTTATGCGTACATCCTGGAAGCTTTCGGTGGTTTCCTTGCCTTTATCCGACTGTGGACATCAATTCTACTGATCGAGCCGGCCAGCCAAGCTGTCATCTCACTGACGTTTGCCAACTACCTGGTGGAAGCTCTCTACCCCACGTGTCAGCCTCCGTATGATGCTGTTAGACTGATAGCGGCGGCTTGTCTCTGTGAGTTGTCAATGAAAGAAATCGTGATTGCCTCTTCCACCCAAATGTTCTCTCTTATTGTATGTATATATTTTTTTCTGTATATTTGTTCTGCTGAACCCAAAATAAGACAATTGGAAAAACTGTCGTGGAGTAATTAATGACAACAACATTTTCATTTTTGGGGTGAATATCCCTTTAAGGTCAATGTAAAATTGACCCTATTCACTTCCTTAAAGGTGCCATTCCCCGCGTTCCCATTTGTTAGTGTAATGCCAAGCAAGATATTGTTTTTAACAGAATAAATTTTTCAAGGACTACAGAGAACGCCTGGAATCGTGCTACAGCCCTTTACTTCCCAGCTTATGTCACTACTCTGAGTGTTTTAAGTAACCTCCGCCCACAGGAATACTTGTGAAAAAATGGCCAATGCTTTCCCTAGAGAAGAGTGAGAATGTGGAGTAGTGTTTGGTTATCAGAGATTCTAAACATTCAACTGAGCTGCGCGCTTTATTATTTTCACTTTCATCACAGTACAGCTGGTAATAAGAATTCAGCTACACACATTCTAAGATAACCAACGGTCAAATAAAAGCTTCCATGACTTTAACATCAGGCGAGAAAGCTGTTCTGTGTAATACACTGATATTCTGTGTGTGCGCATACCTCTAAAACACTTCTATGACACGTCCTTTGAAGTCCTGCTTGCAAATGTCTCCTAGTCAATCTGCTTGTTTTATTATCCAACTCGGGTCCAATATAAAAAGGAAAAACTAACGCTTCTGATATTAGTGTTAATTAATATAACCAGTCTGAAGCCAATCAGTCAGGTGTCACTTCCCTCGCCATAGCAGGAAAAAAAACCTGCAATCTCTAACAAAGATTGAGGTTTGCACATGCACTAGCAGACCTCCGTTACACTTCGATCGATCGGCATGTGTTTAACTGATGAAGTGAAGTTGACGCCATTGTTACTGTTTATTGCTAAAAGTCAACTTTTATTACTACACGTGCACTAAGAGGGGACCGACCAATCACAACAGCCTGAGAAGTGTAAGCTCGCTGATATGGTACGGGTGGGACATCTTCACACACTTTTTATTTCTTCTTCTTTTCTTCTTGTTTTTATTTCATATCCTGGTACTGAATGATTTCAGTAGGTGCTACAAAGAATGCAAGTGCAAACAGATTATTACCTTGAAAGTGTATCATTTCTTCAAAAATGTTCTTTAGTATGTTATCAGTTTTTGCTGACCCTTAAAAGTTTAAACTCTGCCACCTGCAGACCCACAGCTATGTTCAATATTGCATCATCAAATCTGTAAGTTTTGGAACACAAAACTGGACATATATGGCATATTTTATAAAGGCTAGAACCTCAGCTTTCTTGCAAGTCCTATCAATTTTGCATTTATGTCATAAAAGAAAATAAGGTCTGCATTTTTCTATCCAAAACCAACCCCACTCCACACATAACGTTGAATAGTTGTCAAACTATTGTTAAACAGTCAAAATTTAGATGATTTTCTGTAAAACGAGACCATTGATACACTAATGTATGTGGGAGCCGTCTTTTAAATTCAGACAAAAACTGCACCATATGCAACAGAGCTGAGGAGATTCAGGAAAATTAGGAAATTCGGTCTGTTGAATTCATAGCCTACAGATACAGTATACAAAGAAACTTTAATAGGCAACTTTTAGTTCTTCTTTCAACTGTCTGGAGATAATTTGACAGAACCTATTTCAACTTTTTCTATTGCTGAATTGACACCAAAGTTAGCATTTCCTTGAGACTGCCTGTCTTTCACCAGATTTATTGCACAACCCATGGGGAAATTCTTAGTAAGCTTTCCACAGGCTTTTAATCTTAAGGAACTAGAGGCATATCTGACAACCCATACACGAGGACACATGGATGTTTAAGAGTGGCTGTGTCAATGCTTCAAAATAATAATTTGTGGAACATATTGGGTATTGGCATCTTATATCTAGAAGCGTTTTCAATATAGATGGACACTGTGTTGTGACCCCTATGTCTCTGAGAACCAGGCCGGATTTATTATTTTAGTTGCACTCAAACCCTTTTTATGACTCAGCAGACAATTCTGGTATCTAGGTGAAAGATCAACAACTGAGACATCCCTTGAAAACCATGGTACAAAGGCGCTATCGGTTTCATGCCACTCTTATATATAGTATACATCATAGAATTGAATAATAGTCATAGATGATATAATTTGAATACCTAATACATGCTAGTATAGAAACCTCTGTATGTATTTATTTTGGTAGGTCTAAACCACTTTTCCCATGTATTACAGTAGCAGTATTACTTCTTCATATTTCTGCCACATTTTGACTGGTATAATACATGTGACAAAAAGTTTTCTTTCTCTTTCCTTGGCAGCTGTTGCCTTCACACAGTTTCCAGACAGAGCAGAATGTATTCTCAGAAATCAGGGATATGATCCACCCAATGCACGTGGACAAGTTGTAACATCACAAACAATTGACTTACAAATCATGCAAACCTAAACTTGTGGTTGCTGAGTAAAAGGAAACCAAGACCAAACAAAAGAGCTGCTTTCATAACAGCTCTGTGTGTATTTAGAGATTCTGGGAGTGCATGTTTGCAAATGATTTTTGGAGAATCCTTTAAAAAAAAAATCTTCATTTCGAAATGCACTTGGTGTGAACTGCAGTAGTGAGCGTATTTGACAGACATTTTAATTTTATTGATGTTTCAGAGAGAAAGTAGTCATTGTTTATTCACCCTCAACCTGTATATGACCTTTTCTTCTGTGTAACACAAACATGATATTTTGAGAAATGTCTTGGTGGTTTTGTATCCATACAATGGAAGTCAATGGGGGCCAACGTTGTTTTGTTACCAACGTTCCTCAAAACTCCTTCTATTTTGTTCTGCAGAAGAAAGAAAGAAAGTCAATGACAAAAGAGAGAGTAAATAATTAAAATATTTTTATTTTGGGGTAAACTATCCCTATAAGTGATGGTAAACTGTTGTCTCTCATCTTCCCGCAGGTATTCTGATCTTCGTAAACTGTGCTTATGTGAAGTGGGGCACTTTGCTTCAAGACATATTCACATATACCAAGATCATGTCACTAATCCTTGTCATCACAGTGGGCATCATTAAGATAATAAATGGTAAAAGAAGTTTGGATGTAGTTTTGTAAGAGAGTTTTTCTTGTATTTGGGTCGTTGACAATAAACCGTAAATGTGTCCTACGGTGTGACAGCACCAAACTGTTGATTACATATTATTTTATATGATTGTTATTCATATCTATAATATTAAACAGCATTAGAGATTTTTTTGCCATGTCACACCATATAGCACAAATGTACAGTATGGTTTATTTGTCAACTACCAAATTACATTTGAACAGTGAACAAGGAAGTGTTTTTTTAAACACGTTTCAGATTCTGCAGACTGGTTATGTTGTTTGACATAAACTGGTACCTTAAGCACTTACGGTCTGATCAACATTTAAATTTTCTCTCTCTTTTCTCTCAAACGTTAATGTTCTCCACAGGAGAAACGAAGAACTTCAACAGTCCATTTGAGGGTTCAACTATGGAGGCGGGCAACATTGCTCTTGCTCTTTATTCTGCTCTGTTCTCTTACTCCGGCTGGGACACGCTTAACTTTGTCACTGAGGAGATCAAAAACCCAGAGAGGTCTCATCACAAGACGTTTTTTACTTCACTTTTTTTACTTAACTCATCAATTCAACGCATAGACCACTTCAGTTGATGCAAATGATGCTGGCTTAACACTGGTCCAGAATAACTTCTTGTTTCAGTTTTTTAATGCTTCACAAACGTTTGAATAAAATACAACAGGACAGAACAACAGAACATGTATAACCACATCAAAGTGTATAAATATATATTTAAGATGACATAAAGGAATAATTGACCCAAAAATGTAAGTTAAATTCAAATGAATTATCGAAATATCGAAACATTTCATGACCAAGCACATAAGGCATCTACATTTATAGTTTTTTCACTTACAAGACACTAAACTTTAAACTTACAAATGAGAAATAACACAACACAAGTGATTTATCCTTATTCATTTTCTCCCTGTTTGTTTATAGGAATCTACCTCTCGCCATAGCCATCTCCATGCCAATAGTTACCATCATCTATCTACTGACCAATGTGGCGTATTATGTGGTTCTGGACATACCTTCTTTTATGGGTAGTGACGCAGTGGCTGTTGTAAGGATTTTTATTTTGAGTATATTATATGTGTTCGTGAGTGAACTGTATTGATTTAGTCCTCAATTTCTGTCTCTAAATTTAGACCTTTGGGAATCAAGTCCTTGGTCCATTTAGCTGGATCATGCCCATTGCTGTGGCCATGTCTTGTTATGGAGGTCTCAATGCCTCTGTTATAGCTGCCTCGAGGTAAGATGTTCCATCTTAAATTAGTTGTTCACCTTCAAAATGAAAATTCTGTCATCATTTACTCGCCCTCTTGTCAGTTCAAACTCGCACGTCTTTCTTTCTTTCCTCCGCAGAACACAAAAAGAGGATATTTTGAAAAACGTTGATAACAGAACAGCACAGCAGCCCCCCTTTCACTTCTATTGTAACCAATGTAAGTGAATGGGGGGGCTGTTAAAAACATTCTTCAAAACATCTTTTGTGTTCTGCGGAAGAAAGTCAACAGGTTTGAAATGACAAGAGGGTGAGTAAATGATAACAGAATTTTTATTTTGAAGGTGAACTACTCCTTTCACAAAAATACAAATATCAAAATATCAAAATGGTTATTCAAATCATCCTTGCTAAAGCTATACAGTATATGTTCTATATTATGTTATGTTATGTATCTTTAACCAAAGCATCACTGTGTCCTATCAGGTTGTTTTTTGTGGGGGCAAGAGAGGGTCATCTGCCCAACAGTTTAAGTCTGATTCATGCTGAGCGGTATACACCAGTACCTGCTCTTCTCTTCAATGTAAGTCATAACAGACTCTTTATTTCTACTTTAAGTTATCGTGTAGACTCTTTAAACCAGATAAATAATACTAAATATAATTAGCTGTTACTGGTGTCTTATTCAATACTGTTTAGAATTTGCTGTTTACTTAAAATGTTAGTCATAGATTCTAACCAAAAACTGTAATTTAGTTTTAAATGACGCGTCACCTTTTTTACACCCTCTCAATGATTTTTATTTACATTTACATTTATGCATTTGGCGTTTTTATCCAAAGCGGCTTACATTGCATTATCCTACACATTTGTTTCTAAGCTTGAACCCACAACCTTGCGTTGTTAATGCAATGCTCTTACCACTAAGCTACAGGAAAGCTAAATGAGTAAATGAGGTTTATCATTTATAACCTAATCAAAATAATAAACAAATATCTTTAAGATAAAATAACCCATCCATATTGTAGTAAATGGTGCTTTTTATTCCAAATATGCCTTTGTTGTTATGTATCAAGATTACATATTTCCTTTCCTGTGATCTTGTTCCATTACCATTCTGGTTTTACTTTTTTAAATTAGCCATGTGATACAAGATATATTGTAGCTTTTGTATCGCAAATTTCTTGTGATGTTCCTCACTGATGTTAGTAAGTTAGTAATGTCAATTCCTCCTCACAAGCTCACAACCCTTTTATTTTCAACCCCAACCCTTCAACCGTCTGTCACAAGCCTCTATCCAAATAATCCTAATGGATAATCTCCCACCTACATATTTTTTCATTGAATATCCTGTTTCGCTCACAAATATGTTACGTCAGATGCCTTTTCAGGTCTTTATGAATGACTTTGCTATATATGATACTGTATGAATAAGAGATGGGTGTTTTGTGGGTGTGTTTGCAGGGTGTGATGGGCCTTATATTCTTGTGTGTGGAGGATGTGTTTCAACTCATCAGCTACTTTAGCTTCAGTTACTGGTTATACGTGGGTCTGTCCGTGGCAGGACTCATTTACCTGCGGATCACTCAGCCTGACAGATACAGACCTGTCAAGGTAACGTGATTCATACGTTTTTATCCAGTTCTTACATGATGTGTTCATTTGAATTGAATTATTGGCGTACCTGGTTATGAGAATATATTCCTCTGTCTTTTGCAGTTGTCATTGTTCTTCCCCTTCATCTACTGCTTCTGCAGTCTGTTCCTGGTGATTGTTCCACTTTACAGCGACACCATTAACTCACTGATAGGAATAGGAATTGCACTGTCTGGAGTGCCTGTCTATTATCTGTGTATCTATCTGCCAGAGGAGAAAAGTCCCAAATGGGTCGCTAAATTAAATGGTGAGCATTTTACACATGTATTAAATATATTTTTGTGATGTAGCAACCACTAAAAGCTACATGCAATGCAACTTTTTTGGAGAATCTATGGAGAGAAATGCAATATTATATACATAAATATGTCTTCAGAGGCGTATCGAGATATAAGATAATGAAGCGTTATGTTTTTATTACCTTCGAATGAGCTATTTCTGTCTATATTCACCGCGGTTCCCCTTGTGTGTACTTGTTGTTTCTACAGTAGCCCTAAATGGACAAACTGCTCTACAAAGCGCGTTTTGTAAATACTCCTTTGGGAAAGAAGCGTAAACATGATGACATCTTGAGCCATTGGTTGCAATTCGCAACCTCACAGCTAGATGCCACTAAATTGCATACGCTGGACCTACAAATGCACATTTGAGATTTTGTGTTATATTAACATACTCAAATGAAATGTGAGAGAAATGTGCATTCTCTTTTACAGTACTGTACAATAGTATGATTGTACTGTTTTACAGTTTTAAAGTTCACATAGTCATGCGGTATAAGAATGATAGCAACAGATGCCATGTCTCCACCCCAACAAACACATGACTCTAGTTCATGCAAGTTCACAGTTCTGCTTCATTTCTGCATCTGTGTGAGAGCATGAAGGACGTGGCGAATTACAACGTTGCAGTTTATTCACAACCAAAACACAACCAACCATCAGACGTGTTCTCATTTAACAGAAGAACAGCATCACATCTCTCAAATGATCTTCTTGGCTTATGGCTTGTGTTTTTACTCTCTCTCTCTCTTTCCTCTGTGCCAGCTTCTGTCACCAAATACACTCAGATCGTGTGTTACTGCTGTTTAACTGACCTGGATGAGGTGCTAGAGAAATCAGGAGATGCTAGGACTCAATAACAGTTTCAGGAGAATGTACCTGGGGAATACATTTCAGCTCTGCATCACAAAAAAAGGAGGAAGTATTTGTCAAATACTGCATATATCTGATTTATAAAATGTTCAGTAAATATCTCATGGAGATTAAATTCTTTGATTTCTCAGATATATCTATCTTACTCAGTGTAAATACAAAAGCAAAACACTGTGGGAATGCCTGTTTTAAGTTGGCTATAGTGTGTTTAATCACTTGTTTATTGATTTTTACCTGCAACCAGATCGTTATGTTTTGCAAGGAAGAAATTTTGATGTCTTTATTATTCTGATTGTCAATTAAAATAGATGTTTTGTTCAACTAAAAAAAGATCTTTGTACAAAAGTATATTGGCCAATAAGAGACTATGAGGCAAAAGACTGCTTTTGGAGCGGATCGAAATAATATACATCTGCCATCATGGGACATGATATGTATATATTAGGGATGCACCAATGTGTCGGCCGCCGATATAAATCGACCGATATTGGATCAATTTAACACCATCGGCATATCGGCAATAGCATGCAAATGGACGATACCGACGCTTTATTAGGGCCCTATGATTTCTGTGATGCGGAATAATAAAGTAGCAAACACGGATGGAAAGTAGCAAACACGCAGTGAATGAGAGGGGTGTTTTTGTGTAGGCTACTGTTGTGGACTTTTTAGCATCTGGTGGACGCGAACACATAACCTGAATCAGGCTTGCTTAGAGTTTACCTCGGGCAAGGGCAGGGAATCAATTCCAAAAATAATTGATTATCTCGATTCCAAGGCATTGAGAATTGAATCGACTCCTCTTTGAGTGCCTCCGATTGTGAGAGAACACAAGCCCCGCCCCTTAGCTGATGTCATTGGTCAACTAAATAACATCATTTTCTTGTTTAAAACAGTACAGACTTTAGACAAAAAGTGGGATGAAATAAAATATTCTGCATCCATAAAAGCAAAAGATTTGTTTGCAATGCAGATATAATTACATGTATCCACATATTTAACAAATCATATAAACACGTTTGCTTTTAAAACGGACTGTAAACGGCCGCCTTCTGTTACTCTCGATGAGCTCAGTATGTGCGTGAAGAGAATCACATGTATATAAAGCACAGTCTTAAAACATATTTACTTGGACGTCTGTTTAAAGCTGTTAAGGATAAAATATAACAAACTAAAATGTAATTTATCTTAAACTAATATCAAGATGCGTAAGTTACCGAACTAAATGACTCACACAAGTCACAAAAGCTAAGTTATAACAACCTGGGCATAAGGTTACAGACTAGCTTTCCAAACCTAACGCAGCAAGATGGTAATATTACGTCGTCAAAATAAAACTCCAGTTAACCGCATGACAAAACTGCCACAAAAAATTTACAATACTTGTAATTAATGTAAGTAGACTTAAAACAGAAAAAAAACATAAGATGTAAGATACTGGTTCATATTCACATACTTGTACACTATAAACAAAAGAAAAAAAAGAATTCAGAAAAATAAAAATGAAACTGGGAAAAGAAATATTGGATAGCAAAAATCACCTTTGAAGATTGTCATGTTGTTTTTTATCTCAACTTACATTTAGGCACATTTACACTTGTGCCTCTATTAAAATGTTTAATGGAATCATTTCATGTTCAGTAAAATTAGCGGGATCTGCAGAAAAAAGAATCATTTTCGGTGCATGCCTAATATATATTGTTGAATCTCTTTTTTTCTCTCCTCCTTTTTTTTTGTTTGTAAAATCGAAGTAATGAAAAACCAAGTGGAGATTGTAGAAATTACTTTTGTAAATTTGTTATGTACTTTTTTTGCATGACCACTACATCATTTTTGAAAACAGGAAATGTTGCTTAGATGTGGCTTAAATAAGCGTCCCACGCATTCGAAACATTTATTTTTTTGGTTCCTAAGTTTTCACACAAAGTTTACCTTGGATCTGCTGTCCTGACAGTGATGTTCATTTAACACTTTATGGGTTGTGACATTTTTGACCGTGTTGTACTTGATCAAGCATGGTTTGGTAACTTACAGACAAATAGAAAAGAAAAAGATATGGCACTGTGAAAGATCTGGTGTCATTGTAAAAGATGGATGTTTCTACAGCACAACAATTTGAGCTTTTGGTACAATGCTTTTATGAAATGATTTATAATTTAAGCAGTTTACTTTGTTAATGATGTATTCTGTTAAATTTAGGCTTGCATTAAGTTAGAACTTTAGAATAGTATTCAGGAAAACATTAAACCCTGTTTCAAAACACTAAAGCACCTCACTGCAATGCCTCATTTTCCAATATCTTTTGGAGATCAGAATTTATAATTTTGTAAATGTTTATATCACTTGAAAATTTTTTATTGCAATGTATGTTTCCTGTTGTGGTCTTTGATTATAGAAATACAGTTTTACATTGGTTAAAATCAATGAAATTCACAGCATGAGTCATTAACTTTTATGATTTCACTTTTTAACAGAAAAGAAATTGAAGAATTACACTTTTCACATTGGCAGATGAAAATATACACGCCATACAAAAGATGTTCTGAGGGCCAACGAAAAGTCAATTTGGTAATGAAAAATAATGCGTCACATGTTTAAAGTTTGAATGTTTTTTAATCAACAAGTAGCCCTCTAGATGATTTTATCTCTTCAGGTAGCTCTCGCTTACAGAAAAGTTGGAGGCCCCTGATTTAGAATAATGTAGAATAATGTTAATAATATAGGGGATAATATCAGAGAATAGAAATACTCGGTAAAGGAAACATCTGTATCATATTTTTATACAAAATGCATTCACCATAATGTCAAACACGTGAATGCAATTCAAAACTTCTAAAATAACAAACATTATTTGTTCAACTTGTTTTAAGTAATTTGAATAAAGTGTATAGACAAAGGAGATCAATCAAAAACTATGTCTATGTCTATGACTAAACTGTAGAATATGTCTACAAGACAGATCACAAACTTGTGACTTGCCACAAGGGGTGGAATAATCTCTTGTTCACCATGCAAAATAGGCAAAGTGAACCTTTACTAACTAACTGATACCAAAGGCCCCACCATTACAGATGAATAATGTGTCTCAACATATATAAATTGTCTGGATTATGTTCCATGTATGAGAACAGTAGCTGTTACAAAACTTACAAAGCCATAGGTCTACTGCGTCTAGTGGTCATAATCAAGTTTTATACGGATCCAGTTTTATTTTTTTGGCCGTTTTACTACAAAGATTGTCAAAACAGAAGATCTAACTCACCAAGTCAAGGAACATTGAATTGTCTGTGTTTTCTCCAAAAATTCATTAGGTTGAACCACGGTAAGATTCTACATGAACATGCCATTATGTTAAACCGTACCTCTCTCATTTCTAATAGCTATTTGGGATCCCATGCCAAGATGTTTTGATTGTTTTGGTAAAGGCTTGGAGAAGTGTGGCTGTATGCTGCATGTGGTAAGATCATCTGTTTTTAAAGTATATTAGGATTTCAAAGTCCCTGTAGTGAAGTAGGCAGGACGAGACTGTGAGTCGAGGCCGGTGAGTGAGTGATAATGAGCATCAGCTGTACGCGCACCGGTCTCGTATCACGGAGGAGATCGGGAGCATAAGACGACGAGCGACTGGACCGTCAATGAGAGAGGACCAGGCCTGGATTTTAATTGTGGTTTGTGTTATGTTTGATTGGATGTACATAAACAGCCATTACATTTTGAAATGGAACTGGCAGTAGTCTGAAAGTTGAAGGGGATGAATAAACGATGCTAATATACGTAATTTAAAATGGATGGTCACTACAGGACGGAAGCACATTTTCAGATTTTGATTAAATTTTATGAGGGCATACGATTTTTAAAAAGAGATGGACCCACATTGATAAACTATTTTAAATAAACGCAGTAATATTTCATCAAAAAAATACTAGGTATTGTACTTTTTAATTTCACTGGGACTTTAAATAGCTGTCATCTTCTTCAGCTGGTTTCCTCCTAAACCTCCAGCGTCATACCCAAACACACCTCCAGAAGGTGGAAAGCAGGATATGAGCTTTGACCTGGTGCCCACCGAGGGATCTTTAGTTTTCACAGTCATGGAAAACTCTCTGCTGCCACTATATTGCTTGACTGATAGTGTTTGCAGTGATATTCTTAATTATCACGTAGAACACTTTTGATGATTATCATGTTTGTGATGTTTACATTTTTTATATCTTTCAACATGTAACAAATCATTCTGAGCGAGTGCAAGAACATTTGTATTTCTCTTGTGTCTGTAGGCAGGAAGCGTTGAAGGTTATAAGGAGTTTACAATGAATGGATTTGTCTAGACTCAAGAGCATTCTGCCAACTGCACCATCTACTGATCAGGGGTGTGTTTCCCGAACATCGACATAACTCGCTGGTTAACCACCATAGTAAGATGTATCGTTGGGTAAATGAGCGATGGAGCTCATGACGACTGTTTCCTATTTTTGTTATCTGTTGTTTCATTTCATGATATTTAATTCATTTACAAGTTTGCTCCTACGTCTTTCCGAACATGGATTCCCCAGGGTCCTAGCGCACGTTATATACGCACTTTTGTTATTTCCTTAACAAACTTAAGGATGTCCAATTAAATTTGTATATATTGAGTGATGGATATGGAATGCAGTGCATGTTGCCTGCTTAATTTGATCAAAAGCTTGATGCATGTAAGTCTACATGTAATAATAATAAGGAACGATGCTTCTAACCACAGCTTTGCGTTCCTGCTTGCGATTGATCGTTGAACTGTGCGGGAATGACGGAACTTGAGACCATAGTTGGCTAACGATGCTTTTGGGAAACGCACCCTAGATGTGCTTCTTTTCATGTGCATAAATAACTTACTGAAAAACACCTTGCAATATGATGTTTTTGAATTTCCTGGAGCACTTCATTTTTTAAATGTTTTATTTCTCATTCACAATGGTTAACAAATTCACCATATATGAACCAGCATGTATTATTTTTTTAATGTCAAAAAATAATCTCAGGTTATACACGCATATATGTTTTGCATGACTGGATTTTGAGTGTATGACATTTTGAGGACATCTTCTCAATACAGTGGTTCTCCAACTTTTTTGTTGTAAGGTCCCCTTTGTGTAGATAAATTGCTTTGCTTTTTCAATTTCAATATTAAGTAAAATGACACACAATTTGTGGACCCCCTGGATCCATCTAGGGGCCCCCAGTTTGAGAACCACTTTCCTCAACATCTCAAAGTTTCTAAATCATTTTTTAACAGTGTGTGCAGCACAACAGCAGAATTGTGTGACATTTCTATTGTTCTATAATTATAATAACCAAATAATGACTGGTTTGGTTATAGCAGGCTAATATATTTATTATGGAGGGGAACTCAAAACATGGGTGGTGAACAAGTGCACAATCAAAACAAGAAAGACAGAAATTAGAATGATAAAACTACAATAATTTTTAGCATCTTATACTGACAAATTCCTCTTATGCAAAAGTCAACCATAAGTAAAGTGCTAAGATCAACTTGTAAAACTAAGTTTTCTACTCATTGGAAAAATACCACAGTCAAAATAGCTTACCAACTAATATGAACATTACAAAATAGGCACTTTTTGGATGCTTTTCACGGTGATGTTAGTTTCTGCAGGAGAAATTAGATCCTTAATCTAGAACAAAATATATACATAATAAATCTTTGTACACAGTTCACATGTATAGACACATGTTGACACAAAACATTGAAACCCAACATTTGTGTTTGTATTATAGATCTATGCTTTAGAGTCATGTAAATATAACTATACCGTCTGCAAAAGGAACTGAAGTTCAGGTGAATCTCTGGACAGATCAAGTGTAGATCTGACCGCTATTCTTAACATAGCAAGTACTCCAGGGCCTGTGAAAAAATCAACAAAAAGCTTTTAATTGTTACAGTAATTGTGACCAAAAATATCGTTTCAAATAGCTACATGAATTAAGAATATTACTTAAATTACTATTTCTACAATTATTACTATTTATTGTATAAATTACTAAAAGAAGGGTGGTGCTAATTCCACAGGTAAACAATGAAAACCTAATCTTTTGCTTGTTATTAAATGGTATCCTATCAACATGTTGTTTGGTTTTTTAGAAGCTAAAAAGGACCTTCTTCATACCAGAGTTGGGTGTTGGTGATAGTGTTGGTGGAGTTGGTGGAATTGGCCAAGTCACAAATGGTTTGGATGTTGTCAGTCCAACTGTTGTATTCACTTCGAATGCAGTATTTCCAGGTTGTGTTGGTGGAGTTGACCACCCATCTGTTAATGGTTCAGATGTTGTCGCTTCAGATGTTGTATTCACTTTGCTGGGAGTGTTGGCTAAAGTTGACAAGTTTGTTGTTAATGGTTCATATGTTGTCGTCTCAACTGTTGTATTCGCCTCAGTGATATTGTTTGCTGTGAATGACATTAGCCGAGCAAATTAGAAGGAAAAGTACAAGTTTCAAACTTTTAAATAGCATACAACTGCTGTAATAAGTAAAAATCACCTATTAAAATAGAACTATATTAGTTTTAAATATAGCTGGTTTTAAAAATATAAGAAGGGGAGAGCGGGGTAAGTTGTCACATGGGTAAGTTGTCACACTGTTCATAACTCCAACACTAGAGGCTCTATCTCAAAAATCAAATAGCCACTTTGTGTGACTTCTTTTTCTATAGTCAATTTCCTGTTCACATGTGGTCAAGATCACTCTAATCTGATATTAGCACAACTTTCTTATTTTTCTGCTTAAAAAGTAAAAAATTGGCACTTTAAATTTTATGCAATACAACTTTGTTAGATATGAATGATAAAAATAATTATCTTGCACAAAATAGCGTGTCTTTTGATACTTTAGCTGACGTGCTATGTTGAGCTAACCTTAAGATTTAGCCAACATTAGCACACATGTCAGTTTGGGGCAAGTTGTCTCAATGGCTTTGGGGCAAGTCGTCACATCTGACAACTTGCCCCAGTACAAAAATATATAGACATTATAGACAACTCCTGATCAATGGGCCACCTGGCAGCAAAGGAGGGGCAAATTCCTCTGGATGGATGAAAGACACGCACTTTGTTGACTTCCTGAAACATTTTAGTGAACATACCTAGTGCTCAAACTAGAAGCCCTGTATACTCCTTTTGGACAACCACGAGTCTCATCTGTCCATTGATGGACTCAATTATGCAAAAGAAAATGGCATAATCATGCTGTCATTCCCAACCCACTGCTCAGATCGGCTCGAACCATAAGACAGGTCTATCTACGGGCCACTAAAGAGGCACGTCAACAGTGCGTGTGATTCCTGTGTGAGGAACATCCCAGGGAGGACAATGTCAATTTATGACATTCCTGGGTTTGTGGCAAATGCCTATCCTCTGGCTGCAACCCCCTGAAGATTCAGGTTAGCTTTAGGGTGGCCGGGGTTCAACCTTACAACAGAGATGTATTTCTGGAAACCAAGTTTGCACCATCCTAGGTCACAGATCGCCCCATTTAGAACCCTGCCAGGCCCAGCACCAACTCTGCTCTTTCTAGCATGCCCAGTAATGCTTCTGCTTCCACCAGCTCACCCTTATCCAGCAATGCTATTGCTGACAGCAGGCTACCAACTCCAGAGGACATCCGGCCATATCAGAATGGATCTATGTGCAAGCCACCGAACGTTTGAGTTTAAAGTTCAAAGTAATGCGTTTTGATTGAAATGTGTACAGTTTGGCTTGAAATAATTGTTTTTTTGAATTCTCTAGGCAAGATTGTTTATATTTCCAGTTCTGGTTTGAATATAAAAATGAAAGTCAATATTCACAATTATGTTGTTGTGTTCTTATTCTTAGATAATCTAGTGTGACAACTTACCTGCTGATGGGGCAAATTGTCCCAAGTGCACATCCTCTATTCAACAGTCTACATCTCCATGAGATAAGATATGAAAATGTAATGAATACAAATTATGTGCCCAAGAAGTCATTCTTTCATTTGGTATAACATTTATACCGCTGTGATGTATGGTGCTCAGTAAATGTTACACAGTGTGAAAAGTGTGACAACGTGCCCCACTCTCCCCTATCCAAAAGTACAACTAAGAGTTCAAATAAACACTTAATTAAAATAAAATTAATTTATCTGGTAAAAAGTGAGGATCCATAGAAAATGTTTAGTAACATTAAATCAGTTCAAAACACAGTCTTGTAAAGAAAAACAGAAACACTTTGCAATAAGGTTGTATTTTGTTAAATTTGAGTTAATGATTTCACTAACTTGAACTAACAATGAGCAATATAGATTGTCAACATCTATTAATATTTGTTAATGTTAGATAATATCATCACAATCTCTCATGTTAAAATAGTGTGCATTAACTAATTATAACAGAAAATTTGGATTTAAAAATGTATTAGTAAATGCTTAAATTAACATGAACTAAGATTAATAAACGAATAGTAAATTTCTTGTGAATAAACAACCTTACTGTAAAACAATATTACAAGAAAACAATATAAAAATATACTTAATCATTTAATTCAATTAAAATAGATATATTATTATTGTCTTTTCGTGTAGAAAAATAGAAAAAAAAACACACTGTTTAATCAATCTCTCATGTGCCATTAATTTTCAAAAATGTGATTACATTACTTTACCTTTAAATAGTATACATACGTAAAAAATAAAATGTTATTGCAACTAGAACTGTACCATACATAAAAATGAACCTTAATCTGTTATGATAAATTCTTCAGTAGTTTTCAGCATATTGCTACAAACAGTTAGTTTCATCAATCACTTACCAGCCACTGACAGCCCCATAGATAAAAAGAGAAATCCAACAAGCAAGATAAAGTGAAACATTTTCGCAGATGACCTGCAAACAATCCGTTAAGAAGGAGTATGTTCCTGTAGAAACAATCTGTGACGCAGCAGGTTTATATGCTGTACGGGGGCGTTACAGACTCATGGGTTTCCATGAATAGCGAGACTGGACACACCCCAACACTGCCAGTCCAAATACAATATGCCTTAGATAATAGCATTTCTCTAGTTTCTTTAAACAGATTCTCCTGGGGTTGAAGCATTTCGTGCAAGTATTGTTTATTGCATCTTTGTTCAAATGATACAAATGAACACAGTCCCCAATAGACTCTTAGTAGAAATGAAGGAAAAAAGAAATAAAGCAATGAAAGTTACACATAATAAATGGTCAGTAATTCCAACGCACAAAGTGACTTTAGTCAGGTTTCGTTTCATGTATTCTTGGAAGAGGTTCAGTGTGACCCATCAACAAATTCTTTTGTTTACATTAAATGTCTAAAGTAAAACTCCTTGAAACTTCTAGGAAGTTAAACATAATAAATCATAGATTGTTTCTGTCTTCAACTTTGTCAGGAACTACAAGTGAACCTTGAAAAAATATAAGACGAATAAATCAAAATAATTGAGAGTCGTTTACAGTGTTAACAGCCCTCATTGACAGCCTGTTCTTTATGAGGGTCCGAGTTATGAATCTGTCTTAGGGCTCTTGCACTTGTTGCTTCTGCTGCTGCCACTGCTGGATGGGCGAGACCCTTGAGCAGATGTGACGGAGAGGCCCAGGCTCAGATCCACTATCTTCACTGGAGCAGATGTGGCAGATTGACTTCTGGGGCTGCTGTTAACTGAGGAGCTGATATATGTGCATACAAGACAACATTAAACCATGTCAGAAAATTTGCACTTGATATGACTGTACTGTTTAATAACATTGGATGAAAAGGTGAAAGCTTGATATATGTAAATAATAATGATAATACTGTTTTTACCGAAGTGAAGCAGAACTCCGTGCTGAGCTGATCTTTGAGCTCATGCGACTGGATGGGGTGGACGCAGGAGAGGGCAGCGACAGACCAGCCTTTAATGTGAAAAATAACTTATTAACCAGAAACACGTGGATTGTTGAAATCAAGTTCATCAGTTCCTCAAGCAATTGCAAGAACAACATGAATTGCATACAGTTCATTTAAGACCACAGGGAACATTTTCATCATGTCAAACTGTACCTTCTCGAAATGCATCTGTAATAGAGATGACAGCTCAGGATTTTCTTCCATGGCTTCTAGGAGCATCTTGTTTATGGTTTTGTTTAGTTCTTTGAGTTGACGTAGCTCTATGTCACGCTCCTCAAAGGTTTTCTCCTTGGTCTTTTTAGCTGAACGAATTTCTTTGGTGTATCTGACACGCTGCGAGATGACAAAGTATAATGTATAATCAAAACAATTGGGGTACAGTCGGCCATCAGTGGCCCTATTAAGCAAAGATATACAGTATAAGGAAGAGCGGGACAGTTTTTAACATGACCTTTCATACTGTAATTTATATGTCTACTATTCTTGTTCCTGTTGTTCCTCTCTTATCAGCTGAAAATAAAGCTTTGAAACATGACTATTGCATTCTTGCATTCCGATTCAAAGCTCACTATGACTTTTAAAATGGTGTATTTTCTCAAATGGTAATTGTTTAGTAAAACAGGAAAATAACTAATAATATCTGTGATTTAACACATGGGCAATTCCAGCGGTATGGACGTGACATAAAAATGCTCAGACAATGAATTTGTTACGATTATATTGAACCATCTGTTTATATTTTTCTGAACCCTTGTTGATCAACAAATGTCAGTCTATGACAAAATAATATATTTAAAAAAAGGGAAATAAACATGCGACAGGATGTGACAAAAAAGGACTGTAAGTCTGTAGGATTTCTGTCAAATAAAATGCACAATCCTAAAGTAATAATACCCAAAAAATGGAGAAGGGATGCCTCATCATAGAAAATAAAATAGTTACTTATATTAACTTATATTAATTGGAATATGTAGCGTTACATCATGGCAATTACCTGACTATGAAAAAACATGCACTTAAAATAAAACAAATGCTTTACAAATTTGAAGAGAGATCTCACATGGGTATTTGAACCACCAAATATTAAAATCTTTGCTGATACCATAGTAAAAAACACTGGTATGAAATCTTTCGTGGTAAGGTTGACATTTTCGTGGAATTGCCAATGTGATTTTCTAAACACAGAGAGGTATGTATTGTAAGTTTCAGTGTAAGACCTGTTTAACAGCTCTATTTAATTTCTCCTCCTGAGAGACAAGATCTTTTCTGAGACAGGAGATTTGTTCTTGGATTTTCTCATTTGTCTCATTCTGGACTTTTTCCTCCTCAAGGAGAGCTTCGAGTGTGCTGGACATTCCCTGAAATATAAGACAGATTCTTAATATGTCTTTAGGTCTCTTAAAAATTTGCTTCATATGTAAACCAGTAATCCAGTGGACTATTGTAAACAAACTTTTAAATACTGAGTTCGAAAAATCTAAATTCTTTAAAGTCTATTCATATAGTCTAAATGGCCCTTTTTATTAATAGGTTTATATTATGTTAATCATGCAGAAAACTTAACATATAACAACATTAAATAAAATGTGACATACAATATCATGTGATATGAGAATAAAATGTTTTAGTGACTTATTTGCTCATGTGAGCATGACACAATACAAATCATTATCACACTAATAAATGCTAAATACAAAATAATATTTGCTTATTTTTGCATGATTGTTAGATGTTTCTTTGTTTAAGTGTAAAACCAAAGCCCTAAAACAAAACCAGCTGAGTATCCCTGATCCAAACAAACTGATTTTATTTTATTCAAAGTATTTTGGTCGAACGGCATTTCAAGTTAATTATACAGGTACAAATGTCTAGGCTAAGAACATACTTTTACTTTCAGTGTTGATTCACAGAAACCTGCTTGATGAGTTGTGACTGAGGGGTTTTTAAAACATGTTTGATGGCTGAATAGCAGTTTAACACAATAAAAGGGTCACAGTGCACAGTTTAAAGTTGTAAGCCCATGTTAATACAAGATAATTAAATGTTCTATGTAGTTATTTAGAGGAACTACTTATGCCTAATTGTTATTAATTACTGTTATTACTAAAATCTTTTAATGGGGAGAAATTATTGCCCCACAGAAAAACATCTATGATATGAATCATTAAATATTTTCATTTAAACATATTAGTAGTATTTTAGTTCAATATTAGGTTTCAGCTGAAAGTAATTTGAAGGGTAAACAGAAAAATATTTACTTCAATGTCTTCGTCTAGTTCTCTGATTTGTCGTCTCTTGTACTTGTATTTCTCCTCAGCAGCTCGTCTCTCTTCCTCCAACTTTAGTTTTTCCTGATGCTCTGGACCTGCAGCAACATCATATCAAAGCACTGAGAAGTCTGAGTAAATGAAACAGTTTTTTTTATATGAACTTTGAAAATCCATATGTTGTTAATATGCCAAATTAAACCTTACGCTGCATAATACTGCAACTACACTGTTAGCAAGTAATGTTTGATTACAGAAATGGTAAATTATAATGTAGTAATGTTCATTAAAATGAACAAGTCAAATCTGTGGTGCTCATGAATAGCCAACCACCCACTCTTGTTTTAGAAGCAGATGTGCAATAGGACAAACAGTTTAAATTGTCATTATACTGATCAGTAATGCACAAGCATTATATACGATTGCCAAACACCACTTGAATCAGAGACACCGCTTTTCCTGCAACTGTAGAAAAGCTCCATTTAACATGTACATTGATAAACATACATTTTTTTTTACATATTTTAATGTACATACTAGACTCTGACACTTTGCCCAGGGCTTTGCGATAAGTTGAATTGCGATCATTGACAACTTTTAGGGTGTTCTCCAAAGCTTTAATCTCCTTCTCCTTCTTGCGGATTTTAGCATCCAGTTCATCCCCCTGATGCTGGAGTTCCTCTTTCTCCTGAGCTGCCTTTGGAAAAGTCAAGAGTTAGTCAGATTTTTTCATCTGCTATTAATTCTAATATTGGGGTAAAATACTGGTGTAAAAGTTACATTTATACAAACTCAATGTTTTGCATTTGTCCCCCACATACAGGAGAAAATAATTACTTTTATAGCATCGCATTTTTCTTTAAACAAAAATCTTCTTCAGAACAGGGTGATCAGAAAATTTGATCTAGTTTAAATAATTAAAGTAATTTCAATAGATTGAAAAAGTTGGCCCAGGAATCAAGAGAAAGGAAAGTAAACAAAACGACGTAAAAAATTAGATTAACTTGCATGTTTGAGAGAATCCATTACTCGTCTCATAAAGATGAAAAATAATGAAAGATGGAAGGAATAAAATTATAGAAAACAGGTAAATACAGCTTAATACTTTTATTATGAAGTACGCCTGTGATTTCTCTTCTTCGCCTTCAGGGGCTGCCATGGAAACAGTGAGAATCTCGTACCTCTTCTTCATCTTGTCGATTTTGGACAGTCTCTCGCTGAGTTCGGCACTAACCCATCAACATAAAAACAAAAGGTATTGTACACTTGCAATTTTTATAATCAGAGGTAAAGGACACATGTTTATGTACTTTATGTTCAAAATCACAGTGGAATTCTATCTTAAAATATTTTAGAAAGCAAAATCACTATTAATTAATCTTCCTGATTTTTTTTAGAGTCAGGCTAAAAATAAATACAATTTCAAAAGACATGTAATAGTGTATACCTAACCTTTCACACGATTTTGATCATAACCAAAAACTTAACTCAAAAACTATAGGTTAGGAGTGGACTAGTTAGGTTGCTTTAATTTAGCCAGAAATTCAACTTGAATTTGACTGTGCATGACAAATTTCATTTTAGTTTGTACCTGAGCTTTTGTCTCTCCTGCTCCGTGAATTTGATCTGTTTATAGAGCATCTCTCTATGCACATGGATCTCCTCTTCTCTCTCCTTCATGGCTGTCTGGAGCTGCAGTCGTCTCTTCTCCAGACTCAACACTCCATCTGCTCGGTCATACAGCAAACCTCTCCGACGTTGTACATCCATCTTTAGCAGGTCTTTCTCCACCATGGTGTCCTGTACAAAAGTTTATGGATGATGAGCATTCGAATTGTGCATAAATCTGCAGATCTTCTGCGAAACGCAGGCTATATTAGTAATTGTATTCTGCACTGAGCTTTTCACTCACCACGGCACACGTGCTGTTGGTGATGTGACAATAAAAATGATTCAATTTGATTTGATTTGATGGACAATCAAAATTATTCACCTGTTTTTTTAGCCTCAGCTTCTTCTGCTCTTTCTCTGATGTGTCAATGAAGAGCTGCAGTTCCTGGATCTTGGAAGTCAGATCTCTCTTTTCATTTTCGGTTTTCTCTGTCTCTTTCTTAACACAACGGATATCGTCCTGGAAAAACAAATATATCATTTTTAAATTACAGACAAACCCAAAACCATATCGAGCAGGGTAAATCTCTCATCACATTCAAGAAAAACGTTGTGCACTTACATTTATGTATTTGGCATACACTTCTATCCGAAAGTGCATAATACTACACATTTTTTGTTTCCGAGTATGTGCAATCCCCGGAATAGAACCCGTGCCAATCGCCGAGCTCTAACCACTGAGCTACAGGAAAGTATAATCATTCATAATCACACATGCTCTCACCTGAAGTTTCTTTAGCTGTTTGGTGAGGCTGGTGGCTGTCTTCTTCTTCTCCGCCAGGGCTTCAGTTAGATCCGAGACCCTCTTCTCCAAAGCCTCCTTCTCATCAGTGTTCACCCGTCCCTGCAAACGTGACATCTTCCTCTCCAGCATCTGGATCTGAAAGTCCTGGACCAAAGAAACAACACTTAACCTCAATGCTACAATAAACAATCATCTAATTCTGCATTTATTCAGAGTTCTTGTCATTTCACTGTACTCTTGCCTGGTTAAAAAGTATTCCCTGCTGTTTTAGAGAGTTCTGGTCCAGTTTGCGGAGTCTGCTGTCCTGGTTGGAGAGAGCTGCCCGGGTGCCATGGATCTCAGCTATGGTGCTCTTCTCTTTATCGCGCAGCTCCTGCAGTTTCTGATTCTCCTTGAACATGACGTCTCTCTGACGGAGCAGCTGAGCATCAATTTCCTACACACACAAAGCCATCCTTATTTCAAACAAAGCCAGATTTACTTAAATAAGAAAGTCACAGTTATTTCACCCAAAATGGACAATTTATCATTCGCAAGTGTAAATTCGGTTTGAAGGGCAAACTTTATACTTAAATGTACACCAATCATAATAAATCTATTCATCATTAAGTTAGACATAATAAAGGTAACCCGTCATAAATTAAATGGTTTGTTGGACAAGGAATATCAATGCATGTTGAGTAATATGGAGATTATTGTGTTTTACAGAGCATCAGAGCATTACAAAAAGATCTCAAAATATCATTGGGGTTACACGGTCTATGTTAGTCTATCGATGGAGGTGAAATGCTGTAAAGTGTCTCATTTAGAGTTCAACCCTGATTCTGAGCTCCTGATCTTTAAGCAGTTGGTCCATCTGTAGCGCTTGCTCCTCCCCGTCCAGCGCCGCCTCCGTCACATGTTGAAGTTTCTCCTCCAGAGCAGCGTTATGCAGCTTTGCCTCTTCAACTCTACACAAAAGAACAATCAGTGTTGTGTTACAACTTCTGACTTCATATCATATTCTGTACATGCATTTATTTACTATAACGGTGGTGGGGTGGGGTTGCATGTTTATATACAACGTGCATTTATTAGGAAAGTGAGAAAATGAGATTGACATGAAATGACCTTTAATGATTAGACTCAAATGTGCTTAGATTGTTATTTTGAAACATGTTGGTAACCTATGACCCCGTTTACTTCCGTTGTATGGACACAAAACCACAGAGACATTTCTCAAAATATCTTCTTTTGTGTTTCACAGAAGAAAGAATCGTAAACAAGTTTAGAAAAACATGTGGATAACGATGACCAAATTTTTGTTTTTGGAGGAACAAATCTTTTATGATTAAGGGTATACGATTTGAAATTGTTACAACACTGAATAACAAACTCGCAAGCTTTCAAAACTAAGCAAGGACAGATTGGTCAATATTAGCAGTATGTCTCGAGATTTAAAGAAAATCATGACAAACATCGATTGATATGATGCAGTGATAAAAAGGTATTACTTGGCAGTCTTGTCCTTAATTTCTTTTTTCATACTGGTTAACTCAGATCTGGTGGTCTCCACATCTCCGGCAGTTCTCTCTAAATTTCCCTTCAGGGTTTGTAGCTGAAGAAAAATAACACATTAGTTTAGTTAATTTTTTTACAATTTGTGTTTGATTTACTAGAATACAGAAAACGCTACGTTACTATGAAAACACTGTAGCACTATGGTACAGTAATGTATCAGATGACAAGATCATTGTATTGAATGATTGTCATATTTATACGATAAAAATGTAAGAAATAAAAAAGTATATATAACAATAAACAATCATCAGAAACAACAAACAGCATTGACACTAGAATCATTTAGACTAGAATAACATCATAAACCGTATATTGGTTTGGTCATCAGTTTAGTTGTTGAAGCATGAGTTTTAGATAGGGTTAGAAGCTGTAGAAGATACCTCATCCTTCAGACGTCTGTGGTTACTCTCCTCTTCCTGAAGCTGCTGTCTGAGTCGAACTGCCTGCCGTTCAGCTGTGGCTATCTTCCTCTCCAGCTCCTTATTGTTTTCTATCTCACGTTCCATGAAGTCCATCCTCTCCTTGATCAAATCGTTCTTCTCCCTTATCATTTGCTTTTTCTCTGCCAACATCTGCCAGATTAAGTGATTCAACAGTTGAATAAACCCTATTTATAAGGTAACATTCTTATATTCTGGAAATGATTCTCAACCTTTGCCATGGATTTAGTATGTTGAAGAATACATTAAAATGTTTCCTTTCGTTCAAACCTATTCCAAATAGTGTGGATTTCAAGAAGTTTAGTATAAAAACGCCATCTTCAGGTTACCATTGCTGACTGCTGTATCTCTTGGTCTCTCCTCCTCATTTGTTTAACTGTGTTCTCCAGCTGGCTGAGCATCTCTTGTCTTTCAATGTTGGCTTGACGAAAACTCTCTAGTGTCTTGTCCAGAGCAACCTGCATTCCAATTACATCAGCTCAGACTTCACTTATCTAATTTCAAAGTATTCACAAGCGAACACGAAATTACATTTATTACCTGTGCCATAATGCTCTCTGTGAGTTCACTGTCTAAGGTCTTTCTCTTCTGGTTGACTTCAATAGTCAGTTTCTCAATCTTTAGTGTCAGCTCCTAATTGAAAATAGAAAGCAGATATTATCTCAGTCAAGGAATGATATTATTAAAAAAGCTCATTTTATTTTACATTGAAAAAAACCCATTTGTATAGAAAATGGATTAATTTACCTTTTTATTTTGGGATAAATATGATGCAAGCATGTTTTTGTGAAATTTACCCATGGCACTCAAACAAGGCAATAGCATTTGTGTTCACTGGAAGCGTTTAAATATTATAATGTCTGATTGTAAAAACAATCTCCACAATATCATTTTGACGGTAAGGTCCTTAGTTATAAGACTATTGAACTCACTCGAATCTTGCTCTCATCTTGTTTGGCATACTTAATGATTGCCATGGTGTCTTCATCCTTTTGTGCTGATTCCTGCAACCAGGCATCCAAAGTCTGCTGATCCCAGTTCAGTTGATTTTTTAATTCATCAAGGTTCTGGGTGGCCTTAAAGATGTTGTTCTGTGCAAAAAAGTTGAAGGCAAAGGTTGTGTTGCACATGCAGAATTGTGATTAAAGCATTCAAAGTGTTATTTCACGTGTCATATTGTGATTTCTTATTGTTTTATTGAGCCACTCAGTGGACAGGAAAGTGTTGCAGTGGATAGGACAACCGGAACCTCTTGGGAGTTTTTCTTCTCATTCAGTGTCTTCAGTTCATTGTCGAGCGCCTTGATTTCCTGCTTCAATCGACCCGCCTCCCTCTCTGCCAGCGTTCGGAAATGCTCCTCTGATTCGGTCTCTTTCTCTCTGGCTTTGCACAGAGCCTGAACTCGTGCAAACAATGACATTAATCACAAGCTCTACTAAAGACATACAAAAGTCATAAATTCAAGTTTAACTAACAATGGCAGACCGATACCTGAGTTTGTGAAAATTCCTGTCTTAGGTTTTTGAGATGTTCTGACAGAGCATTAATGATGTCCTTATGTTTATTTAGTTTGTTCTCGAGGTCGACGTGTTCTTTTTGCTTTCTTCTGACCTGCGGATTAAAGATATATTTAAATACACGCAATGTCTGAAACATCAAGTCATTTGTCAGATAGATAACGTTAAACTTGACTGACCTCCTCCTCTAGCGTCTTGTTTTCTGCATTAGCTACAGGGATCGCAAAACCCTCGTCCCAGTCAATTTCAGCTAACAGAGAGTCGGACATTTCTTCTTTATGTTTTGGAAACTTTAATGGAGAAAGTCAGAAAAATACAGTTCAAACGACGAGACGTTTGCCAATAACGTCGCTTTACGGCGGTGTTGTCACGTTTCGTTTCCTAGCAACGACGTTAACAAATGGCCTCCGCTGTGCGCTTCTGCAGATAGATGGCTCCAAATGCTTCTCTTTGGGGAAAATGTGTTTTAATAACAAAACTGCTGTCGTCGATCTTAAGTAATGTGACGCGGAGCGATATACAGATTTAAAACGTGTATTTCTGTGGATTGTATTTAGTTGTAGTGTGGAAAGTCTTAACTGAAAATTATGACTACGCTTTGAATTATTTCCACGGCCATAGGACTTTATTCATTAACCTGATTTTTAACTATAACCTTATTTTTTAAGTATTTACTGATTTATTGTGTGAATTGTGTTACTTATTTAAGTGCTCAACGGACTGCAAAAAACAGTGCATCAATACATCGAATGGAGTCATTAATCAATGAAAACTGAGGAAATGTTCAAATTAATATTATTTCTATGATTGTAAAATATAATATTCTCAGTTAATATGACCTATCCGTATTGATCAAAACAAGCAATGTGAACTCTGGATATCAACAGAAAACATACATTATCACAATAAAACAAAATGGAAAGAAACTCTGACTGGTTCTCACCAGTAACTGTTTCATAAAAAAAAGAGTTCAATCAAAATTCTTTGACTCACATTTCCATAAAAAACAAACAGAAAAAACAACATTCAAAGCAAGAATGCACATGGAGTATTAAAATTAGGATTTTGAATTTTGACATTTCCTATCTGAGCTCTGGACAAGGATTAACGTGTCATTGTACATGTCAAAGTATCTGTGACAGCTTGCTCTTGTCAAACTGCTTCATCTGGATAAGAATACTGCTGTCCCAGAGATTGAATCAGATCCTGCATGATGTCGAAAACAAAACAGATAATAAGCCCAAACCACCATTAGATGACTGAAGAGAAACGATGCCTTTACAATGTCTCTGGTTTGTATAAATGTCTCAGTCCTGAGGGCTTGTAGAAAAGGCAAATGCAAATCCCACTTCAGTCCACTGTGCCCAGCAGAAGCTGTGTGTGTTTTTGTCTGAGGATCAGATGTCCCTCTGAGAAATTGCAGTTATACAGCTGTACTTTTGGTGCCAATGTACGGCCTTGCAAACTCCACAAAGTCATCAATGAGAACTGGCCATGCTCCTGAGGAATAAAGAAAAACCATTAAAGGGAAATTCATTTTGAACCTTGATAAGCGTGTTCCTATGTGGACTAAACACATGGATCAATACTATCCATTCTCACTTTTATCTTAACCACCCCCAATCTTGAATTTGCTTAGCAGTCACTATCTGTAATATCTGGAATCTCCCCTTACGTTTGTCAACTTTAAAGTTTATCTAGATCATACTCCCCCCAAGTTAGAGCCAGGTCTTGTTATGCTTGGGTCGGATTTTATAGGCAACGTAGGTCAAGGATTTGGTTGAAACTTATTTGCCAAAGACAAACTCACCTTCCTCATCATAGTTTGACATATCGTCTGTGATCATCGTGCTGAAATCTAACAAAAGGTTCCATGTGTCTTTGGGAATGGATCGCTTATGGTGCTCCTGCAATGCATAAGTACATTTTCTTATTCTTACCAGTAAGACAAAGTCGTTTAATTGTTACACCCAATGACCATGAACCATCAGTACTTACCAATAAAAACTTGTTCCATAGATCTAGAAATTTAAAACGCCCAGCCAATATTAAATTCCAGTATGCAATTGCCATTTCTAGGTCTGAAAGGGAGAACAGCAATATCAAAAAACACTCCAGTTAACTACATAACAAACTGAAGACAAATGAATGTCAATAATAATAGAAACATACCTAAACCCTTTTGTCCTGGATTCTTGGCAAAGTTGAATGTGAACTGGTAGAAATCTTTGAATTTTCCTTGGTCCTTTAACTCCTGCTCCATCCTGGGTAGTTGTGCTTTGAGTTTGTCTATGCTGTCACACCTTGACAAGAAATACAAACTTAATGTGAACATAACACTTAAATTCAATTGTATGTGTCATGAAATGAAAATCAAGAAATGTAATCTAACAGACACCAAATTAATAGATAAGACATGATGGGAGGAAAAAATGATTTATACATGACCTAAGGTTAGGGCTGCAACTAACGATTATTTTAATAATAGATTAATCTGTAAGTAATTTTTTCGATTAATCGATGAATCGGATAAAAACAAAAACCAAGAAAAGCATTCATTTCCAACCCTTTATTCAAAAACAGAACTAAAATCTTTAGAAAGTGCACAAGCATGTTGCTCCTTGAACATCCCTGAGCTGTTATAAAAATAATAAAATCAAATAAAAATGGACTAACACAAAAAACATACACATGTATGCTTTACATCTGCCAAATATATAGACTTTTTTAAAATAAAAGTGCCACCTGAGCTGCCAGAACAATAAATAATTTATAAAAACTAAAGAACAATACAAATCAGAAAACTTAACAGGATTAGGTTTGAATGTAAGAACTTGTTCTCTACACTACACTGCAGACAGACACTCGCAGATGCACACACTCGCAGACGCACATACTTTTGCAGACGCACACACTGACAAACACTGACACACACACACACTCTATCTCAAATTCACTTGAAGCTTATTCATTCAATTACTACCATCATTGTAGTAAGTGCAAGCTTCATTTATACACCACATTTTAACAAAGCTTAAGATGACCAAGAGCTATAAAAGAACTTTAAAATTAAATTAAAAAGTACAACACACAGAAATATATTTGTCAATAATAACCTATATGGGAGAAAGCACAGAATATACACTGCAAAAATTGCTTTTCTAACTTAGTAGTTTTGTCCTGTTGTCAGTCCAAATTAAAAAAAAAATCTTATATCAAGAAACATGTACTAGACACATGAAAAAGCATAAGAAATTATGTCTTGTTTTCTGAAAAAACACCTCAAATTAAGTGATTGTTTGCTTAAAGCAAGAAAAATTATCTGCCAATGGGGTACAAAAATAATCTTAATGAGATATAATTTCAAACAGAAGTTTTAAGCATCAATCAATTTTATTGTCTAGTAATCTTGATTTAAGATTTTTTACATATTTTGACTGGAAATTAGACAAAATTACTAAGGAAGTTTTGCAGTGTAGCTATACATGACAACAGATTGATAAATGAATGGTCCAAAAAAGGCGAGTGAATAAAAACGTGTCTTTAGTCTTACAATGCAAAGCGCAAAGTAACTACACCACCCCTGATTATACTGTTATTAACGAGCTAATGCTAACTTGTGATGCTTGTCAATCTGGATAACGAGTAAACATCCGCACCAGGGACATTGAGAAGGGGGAGTCTGCAGACCTGGAGCATGCAGTTTTACGCCCCTGCAGTTTTACGCCCTGTGCAGTTTTAAGACCCTGTTGTTCCTTATTTCTCCAGTAGGGGTTCGCTGTTCATTATGAACCACCAGAACAGACCTAACAGATAACTTCATCGTCTGTCGGGAAGTAGAGGTATGGTTAATAATCGTTTTTGTTACTAAGAATTGGTCCAACAATGCATCGTTTTTTGACGATTAATTGATATTGTTATGAATTAATTTAAACATCTTAACATATATATAATATAGATATTGGTGAGTGTAATTTAAACTCAAAGACAATACAATTAATACTTATTGGCCACCAGGTCAATGTTGTCTCTGGATCAGCCTTAGCTAACCACGTGTAGGCCAACTCGATATCTCTTACTCATTCTCATATTTATTTTCTTTATAATTTATTCTCATTTTGTCTCCGTAGTCAATGCGAGATGGCCTGTCCTGGTATTCTTCTGACCCTGTCAACTTGCATTATATATTATATATAAACCATTTCAGTTTAGCTGCACACATCCTCAAGTTTTTTTTTAAATAAAAAAATCAATAATTGAGCACCAACAACCACAAACATGTTCAAACTCAAATTGAAAACATAAGTCCCATATGGATCTTGATTTGAGTGGTTAGAGAGATGATCCCATTATCTATTCTAAATACAATATACCTCTTGATATTTTCCATTTTATATTTCAATTTAATGATCTGGATTAAATTGTATGAGCACCCTATGTGGGTTTTATCACGTTTGTGATTGTTAGTGCTCAATTAATCCATCTTGTTTTCTTAATAGTAGTTGTTGGCTGGCTAATTAATCTCATTGATCTCGTTTGTAATAATACTTGGAAATAATTAAACAAATATTAAATGATCATGCAGTTGTACTGTCTTGTTATTTGAAGGTAACTTTATAACATGCCTATACATTCACAACAAACACTCAAGTCTTATATATATATATATTTGTATATAACTAGGCCACATTATATTATATATTATTTTTGTACTAAGTATCTGATCCAACTGTGTGTATTATTAATTTTTCAATTCACTAAAACACTTTGCACTTGCAATTGCAAATCAATTGTCTCCTCTAAACTGTGTATTAAGACCGTTAGTAGATATCTACAAATATTTTAAACTGTTCTGCATATCGTTACATTGTCAACAAAAAATAATGGTAACTAAAGATATTTGGTTAGCAGTTTGATTCATATTTTACTTTGTCAATCAACTCCCCCTACTGGAGAAATAAGGAACAGCAGGGGCGTAAAACTGCAGGGCGTAAAACTGCCTGGGGGCGCAAAACTGCATGCTCCAGGTCTGCAGACTCCCCATATAGGGGACATTACGTTCTTCACTTCGAAACGGAACAAAAGTAGGATTCTGTAGTGACTTAACCTGCTGTTGAACTCCCTTCCTCCTCATCACAGACTCCAACATGTTTGAGTTTCAGGTGCTGGATCATTGCCGCGTTGCTCCCGCCATGTCGCGTTTGCATGTTTTGTAGTTAACACAGTTTTTCTGTTTATTTAGTGTGAAATGCTCCCGCACCTATGATGACTTGGGTCGCGCTGATTTCTCTGCCTCCGTCATGTATCTTTCCTCCGCTCGTTTTTTTATTTTTGCTCCGCCCTGTATATGAGGCGCCGAACTCTGCTAGCATCAGTGCGCGAGAGAGACCGAGTGTGTTTACCTCGCTCCGCGCTCAAATAAAGTTTTTTTTTTTAATAACCAAACGTCTCCGCGTCGCGCGACACAACGAATCGATAATGAAATTCGTTGACAACTTTTTTACTAATCGATTTTTATCGATTTTATCGATTCGTTGTTGCAGCCCTACCTAAGGTGAATATAAAAATAATCAAACACTTCTTACCCTTGCTCAGCCATTCCCTCTATGAATTCTTGTTTGGAAAACTCGCACTGTGTTGCAGCCCTGAACTTCCATGCGATTAGTAGAACGCTAACACTGGCTGGATCAAGTCCCAAGTCATCACAGAACTGTTGTATTCCATCTATACCAATCTTGTTGTCATCTTGAGGGTCTGTATAAAAAAAATCACAATGGATGTTATTGAATTCGAAAAGTTCAATTCTAATCTGTACGATGGAGAAATGTTTACAGAGCACATACCTCTGTACCGATTGTAGAGCTGTTCTAATTTTTTCCGATCTAATGTTCCCTTTAGATTCTGAATGTAGAGGTCAGGATTTTGGAAAAAGTTGTCTGTAGAAACATCTAGCTTCCAATCATTTTGCGACAAACAATTCAATGCTGTTTTCTCATTTGACTGGGTAAAGATCATAAACTGTCGAACTTTATCCTTCTGAGAGGATTTCAGCTTGTTCTGTGGAGAAAAAAAGCATAAAGATATAGTAGATATTATGTGTTACAACACCTTCAGTCTGTAGTAGCATGCACTTATGTATATTCATAATCTCTGTAAAGTCAACATCATAGTGACATGCACTGTAAATAGCTCGTCTCCCTTCTTAAGGGTCTAACTTATATGTTTTTTTAACAGGCAATAAAACAGTCAACTACTTTTCTGTAAGTTATGTAACACTTCTACAAAACCGACGCCTTATGTTCAGCTGCTTTTCAGCAGCATTTTGCCGTGTTTGTACACGGATAGCAAATAAACATCATTTTGAAGTTTCACAGGGGCTCATTACTACATCTTCATAAGTATGACATGAACTTGACACTCCAGCTAACTAACAGCTTTGACCTCGCTAGCCTTAAAGCTACCTGCTCTGAATAGCTGCCCAACAATTAATTATCAACAAACCAACAATCTCCCAATAAAAAATTGAATGAATGTCGTGGTCAATAACCGATATATAAAAAGGATCTGTCGTTTAAGTTTTTGGCTATTTTGTATTTGTAACGTAAATTTAGAGAAAGAACTGTTTCACATTTACCATGTTTGTGATTTCCAGACTCCCTCTTCCGCTATCCCTCTCTGTCCTGTGCCTACTTCCGCTCATGCGCAGCGTCATTTGTGCGGCATTTAGCTGTTAATTATTGCGCCGCAGCTTGGATAGGAAAGACATAAATAAAAAGACATTAGGCCAAATATAAAATAGGATTGAAATATTTTTTAGATGCCACAATACTTTGATATATCTGACATCACTTTTCTTGTATTTGCGGTTCTTTTTCAGATTTTATTGAGTGCTCAAATTTCACCATACGCTTTTTGGTTTACAACAAAACTAGCATCTTAAAACACACTGATACATGTATTGTAATTCGTAGGCTATATTTTTGGGAAACTCGTCATAGATTTGAACATTGCTGACATGCATTCCAGAAACATACGTTGTAATTTACTCAATTTGCAACACAATTCAAGTCCCCAATTTCCCAAAATGTTTTAACACACATAGATGTCTCGCTTCTCATATACAGTAGCGAATATAAACGATCCACTTAAATGTCATTGGCTGTGTTACTGTTAGTAAATTACTGTTCGCAGGATTAGTGTTTTGTGTAATGCTAAAGAAAAGACATCAGACGTCATACCTTGAAAAAATGAATGCATTATACAAATAAAACGCAAACCTTTAACATGTACATTAGATTTGCAGTTTCGGGGTAACGTGATAAAAAAAGAAAAGTACACCACATTTGTGTGAGTCCCATTTCAAGGCCAGAAACGTGGAGACCCCGTAGCGACTCCACTACACACTATCAGTGCTTCAATATCCTTGCGCTTCTGCATATAGTTCCACGCCACGGCATTTGGGTCTAAATAACTTTGACATACATAAATAAACACTCATAAAATTGTAATATACTTAACTTGAATTATATATTTTAACGTATACGATTAAAAATAAACCATGTGTAGCTGTTTTGTATGTTTTTGCAGTTTCACTCTAAAAGTGAAAACGAGTACCGGTTAGATAAAACCGCCTGAGATACACATGTACTTCCTTTCCAAGTGAATGCTGAAGACTTGAACGGACCATGTCTAGCGGCTCTGCTGATTACAACAGGTAAAACGGTTTCATTATATACACAAACTTCATTTAGTGTAGGTTAATGTTCGTATATTTGAATCAGAATTGTGTCTGGCTTATTACAACGGCGGTTTTAAGGATTTTTGTTGACATGGCGCATGTGATCTTAGTCAGCTCGCGCAGCTGGCTTACTTGCTGTATAGTAACTTAACTGTTATGTGTGTTCTTTCACGTTTAATGCTTCGCTTTAAGTTACTCGTATCTTAAACAAATGTTTTCATTACAAACACTCGTATTTTAAAGAGTCTGTGTAGTTTAACTTGTAGACCGATTCGATGGACGTTAGCTTAAACCCAACCTGAAGGCTAACGCGTGGCATCCATGCTCTAGGCCTCACATTCATAAGGGCTACATTTCTTTCACCTTAAAACCTCTTTCTTGTACCGTTTGAAGTAAGAAGCGTGTCTGCTTTTGATTCATTTATTTATGATGTTGTGTGTAATTTGTGTAAACTCGCGTGTGAAGGATAGATCGAAAGATACAAATGCCTGCAATTCAATTCAGATTCGGGCATAGCATAGAAACTATATCTGTAACCAAGGAACATACCATTTGCAGAGAATGTTACAGCGAATTATTTAGTCGGTTATATATTTGTCGTAGTCCTCATTAATGTTATTCACTCCACGTGGCATTTGTTCGAGCTAGCGCTTTCAGGCACAGCGGTGTCGTGGAGGTTCAAGTTATGCAATAGTCTCCAGTGGAGTGAGAAATGTTCATAATAAACACTATCTCTTGTTTATTTTTTTAGCTCACGAGATCGAGACCATGGAGGGCCCGAAGGAATGGAGCCTGATGGTGTCATCGAGGTTTGTAAATTGAGATGTGGACTCCAATGGGGTTGTTGTGTTTACTAGTGGTTTTTTTTTAAAGCCCCACTTAATTAGAATCTTAATGTAATCTGCAAAAGGAAATAGTTTTTATCTTTAATATGTAAAAATAAAGCATAGTTGGTAGGTATTTTATTATTAACTCTTTGACAGAATAAGAGGATCTATGAAAATCTCATGTCAGAGCCTTCTTTCAAAAGCACCATGCTAAAACCATCAGCTCAAGACCTTTGGGCCTAGAGCTGGTGTTCATGCTAGTACTGGTTAATCACAAAGAAGGAAGATCAAAAGCACATGGTCGGAAATGAGACTAGAACAGACCTCTTTCTTAATGTCCAGTGTACTAGGTCTCAAGATGCTGTGCCACACGTGAATCTTCTTTTCATATTTTGCAAAGAGGTCATATGCTAAAGTTTGCCTGAATTTAATCATTGCGTCAGCGAATAGTGGAATGCATTTACACCCGGTTGTTAAACAACAACGTTGACTAAGGGGGAAATGCACGTGTTCGTGCAAATGGTTGGATGATAAAGAGTTGGAATTATGGCTGAGGGCTGTCTCTGGGTATAACCGTGAGGCGTAGCCTACTGCTCTGTGTCGGAATGCGATTAGATTAAATTCGATTCTCTTTCCAATAACCCTTGCTTAGGGTTAGTCACTCAATGAATCATCTTGCGCTTCGTTCCCACCCTTCTGAATTGTTGCATTGAGTTGTCACAAACTAAGATCATTTAGATTTTCTATCCTACAATCAGTATATAGTAAATGTAGGAGGTAGATTACCCAAAAATGAGAATTCTGTAATTTTAAAAGTATTACATTTAACTCCATGATATTTGTATATACACTGCCATTGCATCTCATAAGACCGATGCGCGAAGACGTTTCTCATTTATTTATGCTGCTGTTTTGCAGAGCAACTGGAATGAGATTACTGACAATTTTGACGATATGAGCTTGAAGGAAACTCTCCTTCGTGGAATCTATGCCTATGGTTTTGAGAAACCTTCAGCAATCCAACAGAGAGCTATAATTCCTTGCATAAAAGGTACACACACTAACATTCACATGGGACGTCAGCATCAATGCTCCTCATTTACTTTGAATGGGTGACGTCATGTGTTGCCTAACTGAATCGTGGGTCCGTCGGCGTTGCTTGTGGCAGAAGTTGAACGTTTAACTTCAAGTGCCAGCCCAGTCATCAGCCAATCAGATCGCCTTCTGCAAATATCCTAGTGCAGGTGCTAGAGCTGCAACGGATCACAAAACTCACAGTTCGGATCAGTTGGATTATGGGTCACGGATCATTTTTCGGATCGGCCCATGTAAATGCTCATCATAGTTAATTACTACATAATATTATAATAACTATAATAACTTGTATTTGCAATCAATTAAATGCTCAAAAATGATGGTGTTTATATTAGGGTTGAGTCACGAATTTCGAATATTCGAATAGTATATTTAATTATCGAATTTCAAAGTGTGTGCGATCTTAAAAAACTCGCTGTGTTTTCACGTGTAACACGTGCATGTAACCAAAGGTGCCGTTAATAAGTGCCGTCATTTGGTTGTTAATATATTTGTTTCAGCACATTATTTTAATGTATTGCTTAACGTAAGATTGCCTATTCCATAATACATAAAGCAGTGTGCCGTCATACTGATTTGAAGCGTAAATGTTCTCTCTCTCTCTCCGTTTGTGTGTGTGTAATACTGTAAATGCGTCTATGTGGGGAGGGGTGCGAATTTCGAATAATTTTCGAATAATTCTCATCGATCTTCGAATATTATTTTTGCTTTAAATGCCCATCCCTAATTATATGGGGTAAAATAATTTCTATTAAAATGGTGTAAAAATACCCTAAAGATATCAACAAATTAATTTAAGATTATTTATCATAAAAATTTATATTCTAGGCTGTCATATACAGTTTCTATGCATACAAAAATGACTGTGTATGATATAAATGTGCAATCGGAGTAAACGGCTACTGGATCTAGAGCTCAGATTATTAATGTGACTGGTGTTATGAACTAGGAATCATGACATGCAGTATCTCGAACGACATTCTCCCAAATGTGTTACTGAATCATGAGTGGGTGGTGCGTCAGAATTCCTCAAGTGATCCATTTGCGCATGAATCGTGTCATTTGCGCTTTGACACAACAGAACATTGCTGCTTATGCAGCAGTTTAAATTAAAGATCGCAATCCCATTTTTCAACCTTTAGTAAGTGTCTAATTTTGCTCTTAGAGGATTAACAATACAAAATGACAAAGCTCAAAGTCTAGTGCCAAGTGAGATAATGTCTTTAACAGAATTTGCTTTTCAAGGACTACAGAGAACGGCTGGAAATGAACTACGGCCCTCTACTTCCCGGGTACATGTCACTAGTAATAGTACTTTTAATAACCTCCGACCAAATGGAAAACCCAAAAAAGGGGCAAGGCCTTCCTTAGAGAATAGAGAGACTGGAGTTGTTTTTGGTTATCATCACAGTCCTACAGCTGGTAATAAGAATTTAGAACCGACGGTCCATGACTTTAATATTGGCTGTAAAAACTGTTTCGCGTAATAGACTGATATTGTTTGTGTGTGGGCATACTTCTTAAACACTTCTATGAAACCTCCTTTGAAGTCCTCGTCACAAATGTCTCCTGGACAGTCTGCTTGTTTTATAATCCAACTGGGATCAAATATAAAAAGGCCAAACTAACGCCTTTGTTATTAGAATTAATTACAAAAACCGGTCTGAAGCCATTGGTTTCGGTGTCATTGCCCTCGCCATAGTAGGAAAAAAATGTGCAGTCTGACAAAGAATCAGACCTCAGTTGCATTTCGATCGTTCCGCATGTTTTTAACTGAGTGAAGTTTATGCCATTGTAACTGTTTATTGCTAAAAGCCAAAGTTTAAGAATACATGTGCACTGAGAGGGGCGCCGGAGAAGCAGAAGTTGGCTGATATGGTATGGGTGGGACATCTTCACACACTCTAAGCTGAGAACCAATCACGAAAGATCTGTTCAGCTTTACCAATCAGTGTTTCGGAAGGAGGGACTTTATATAGACTGGAATAAATCCACTCACTTTGTTAGAAGGGGGACAGCAGTGAACAATAGACTTGAAATATGTGAAATATAAAGCATTTTTGAAATTGGAAACATGAACATCCCTTGTTAAACACCCAAAAAACATAATCAAAGTAAAACAATGGGTCCTTTAAGATATACATGAAAATGCACTTTAATATTGTTCTCGTCAAGAGACGAGACAGTGTTCGTGCTAAAACTGGAGTGAGAGCGCATGCGCGCTGATACCATTTTTTACTCTTAATGAATAAACTTGGCTAATCTGCGGTTCACAACGTAGTTTGAGTTAAGATGTACACAAGAATGTGCTGTAATATTGTACTTTTCCAGATACTGGAAAGATAAATAAATTTACTGAATGTGTTCCAAAACCGTAGAGCACGATCCACACTGATCATCTGTGATCCGTTTCACCAATAGCAGGCGCCAGCAAATTGCGTTCATGCAAGACCTGAGAACAATTTGATTGGCTGTTTTCAGTTTGACGATTTTGTCTGCCATGCTTCAAACACGCCTTCCATCAAGTGCTATTGTCTGTTTGAAATGTTGTAATGTAAGGGTAATGTTGTTTGATCTGCAAGTTTCTTTGAAAGCAATAACATATCAATAGATTTGCCTGTATTAAATCTTTGTTTTTATTACTTCATAGGTTATGATGTTATTGCTCAGGCCCAGTCAGGTACTGGTAAAACAGCCACATTTGCCATTTCCATCCTGCAGCAACTGGAGATTGAGCAGAAAGAGACTCAGGCTTTGGTCCTGGCACCAACCCGAGAGCTTGCTCAGCAGGTATGCTGGTCCTGAGGTCATGATAAACTTAAATGTGTCTCAGACCAAGGCGGCATATTCTGGCAGTAGCTCAATACAAGGTATTCATTTTGCTGTTCTTCCTGCCACATCAATCACTAATTGTGGGTGTTTTTATGTTTGCAAATTTGTTAACATTTACAGCGGGAGGCATTTATGTAGCTAGTTAATTGTCATTCATTCTGTAATTGCCAGGAGTATGTCTCTTATAGAAACATGTCCATAGAATTATTGTAACCATGCAGCTCTGTGGACAAGTGTGAAATGATGGTATCATCTTTCGGGACTGACCTGTCATGGAGACTACCTTTTCAACTGATCACACTTGTCCACTCATTGTTCTCAATGAGAACAAGTACCATGAAGCCATGTTTATTTTATTTAACTGTATAAATAAACTATGTACCTTCATCCATTGCCTCTGTAGATTCAGAAGGTCATCTTGGCCTTGGGCGACTACATGGGTGCTTCTTGCCATGCCTGCATTGGAGGTACAAACGTGCGGAACGAAATGCAAAAATTGCAGGCTGAAGCTCCACACATTGTTGTTGGCACGCCAGGCCGTGTGTTTGACATGCTGAACAGGAGGTACTTATGTAAGTAAATTATTTGAATTTAAACAGACTTGTGTAAGGGATTGACTGTCGGGATTAAGTATGACGTGATGTTATCATCTTTCGGGACTGACCTGCAATGGAGAGAATTACTTAACTGATCATACATTTCCACCATCTTGATTGCAGGGGGTGGTTACCCTGATGATTTAATTAGATTTTTTTATCCTGCAGCTCCCAAATGGATAAAGATGTTTGTCCTTGATGAAGCAGATGAAATGCTGAGTCGTGGGTTCAAGGATCAAATTTATGAGATTTTCCAGAAATTAAGCACAAACATCCAAGTAAGTCAAGGCCCTGAGAGAGCACTAGACATGCACTGGAAATGAAACTGGGTCAGACCTCTTAATGTCCCATGACCTGTGTTTCAAGGTCCAGAGCAACATTTAACACAATGGTTTCTTGCATAAATGGTGGTTTAAATGATGTTCAGAAGTTCAAAAAGTTTGTTTTTACAGAACGCAAATTTGTGACCTTGACTCCCTTTGTTACAAAGTCAGTTTGGTTGCATTTACTGTGGGTCATACCCTAATGCTAAGACATATGTATCTTTTCAGGGCTCCAGGCTTTACTTTTTTTTTTGACTTGGAGCACTGCAGACCCTGACGGAAAATTTAAGGAGCGCTAGCAAAATATTTAGGGGCCTAAATATTTACCCCAAAATAATGTTTACTGATACTGACAAAAAAGTTAACCTAATGAAAGGAGATGTGGTTCTGCTTATTTAAGAGTCAGAGTCTACAGAGAAGCTTTGTTTTTGATCGGTGCTAAATAGAATGTAATCTGAATTGATTTGAACCAAAAGAAATTGTGCCTTTCAAAAAGTATATTCATGCCTCCATTGCATTTCGATCGATACGCATGTTTTAACTGATAAAGTGAAGTTAAAGCCATTGTAACCGTTTATTGCTTAAAGCCAAAGTTTACGAAAACGCGTGCACTGAGAGAAGCACCGAACAATCGCAGGGAAACTTTTCTTTATTTTCACACGACGCATGTAAATATGTCAAATAAAACATAACAAGAGCATTCGCCTGTCATTTGTTCTTTCTGTGAACGGGTTTATGATCCAGTAAAAATGTTGCGCTGTCTCAAACTGGTCAAAAAATGCGACCATTTAGTAGAGCGTTTACTGGAGCCCTGCTTTTACATAAAATTAAGTCATTAACTATTTTCCACTAATGCAGCATCATTGTAAAGATGTCGCAAGCTTTTTGGACCCCACTTTAAATGGCCTTCCTTTTATGCAAGTGCTCCAGAAGCTGGTTGATCCCCTGAGAATGCCACAAGTCACTGTCTCCCAATTGCATGAATGTAATGTTTAATAATGTATTCTTGTTTTTGACGGTTATATTGTACTTGCTTGTTTAACCAGGTTGTGCTGCTTTCGGCCACCATGCCTGCTGATGTGTTGGAGGTGACCACCAAGTTCATGCGTGAACCTGTTCGAATTTTGGTGAAAAAGGAGGAACTGACTCTGGAGGGAATCAAGCAGTTTTACATCAATGTAGAGCGAGAGGTGAGGTGCTGGTTAACATCCATGTATATACAAAACAAAAATGTCATTCCCTTCTTTCAAAAGCACCATGCTAAAATCATCAGCTCAAGGCTTTCGGGCCTAGAGCTGGTGTTCATGCTAGTACTGGTTAATCACAAAGAAGGAAGATCAAAAGCACATGGTCGGAAATGAGACTAGAACAGACCTCTTTCTTAATGTCCAGTGTACTAGGTCTCAAGATGCTGTGCCACACATGATTGAAAAATATATATATTCTTGTATGCTTTTTACTAACTAACTAATTCTAATGAACTTTTTTGGGTTGTGTAGGAGTGGAAGTTGGACACGCTATGTGACCTTTACGAGACCCTTACGATCACCCAGGCAGTTATTTTCTTGAACACAAGAAGAAAGGTTGACTGGTTGACTGAGAAGATGCATGCGAGAGATTTTACTGTGTCTGCCCTGGTAAGTACAATCCAGATCTGTAAATGTTCGTCAAATGAAATGCTGAGCTGGAGAAAACTCATTTCGGCCATTTAGTTTGGAAGTAGTTATCCAAGTTAAACACATGGTTTACGGTCCTGATATGGGCTATGTGCAATGGTAGATCAAGTATGAAATGATGGTTTTCATCTTTCGGGACTGACCTCTCATGGAGAAATTTTAAACATGACTGATCGTACTTGACCATCATGAGTGTTCAAAAATTGTAGTATGCTGGCTTTTTTACATTTCAAGCAATTTTCCTTGCTTTCAGCATGGAGACATGGACCAGAAGGAGCGAGACATAATCATGAGGGAATTTAGGTCTGGTTCTAGCAGAGTCCTCATAACTACAGATTTGCTGGTGAGTTTAAAAAATGTAAAACATAATACCCAAGAATTCATTGCAGTACAATACTGAGTGCAAACTATTTCTCAGGCTCGTGGAATTGATGTGCAACAAGTTTCTCTTGTCATCAACTATGATCTACCAACAAATCGAGAGAATTATATTCATAGGTGAGTGAATGAATGAGTGAAAATGTACAAACCCCTTGTAATTTTAGATTTAAGTATAGTTTTTCAATTATTCTTCTCTTGCAGGATTGGCCGTGGAGGTCGTTTTGGCAGAAAAGGTGTGGCCATCAATTTTGTCACTGAAGAAGACAAAAGAATTCTTCGAGACATTGAGACGTTTTACAATACAACTGTTGAAGAGATGCCCATGAATGTCGCTGATCTGATTTAAACCTGAGATATTAATGCAGGGATGGCTATTGAATGATCTCCATTTGTGCTTATTTTATTGGAAGAAAAACACTACACCAAATGCTGGCTGCGGATCCGACTTGCGAATTCAATACTTAACGTGACTGTGTGGACGACTGTAGACTCCAACCATATCAGTATTAACTGTTGGTAGCGTTTACAAAACATGGGTACTTTACATGTATTTATCAGGTATTTTTTCCCTAGTATGTTAAAAATGTATGTGTTAGATGTTCTTCATCGTTTAGTGATTTACTTGTGGACTAAAAGATACAAGTGCTGCATCAAGTCTGCCAATTATGTAATGCTAACATATGTAAGCAGCTTAATTTGATCTACTTGACCTACCTTTTCCGTAATATAAAGCACTTTTTAGTTTTGTGAAATGTATTTAATTGTATATTGTTTATTAAGTACTATTTGTGAAGTCCTCTTCAAAAGTTGGGTCTTAACATCTGAATACTAAATGTTTCATGTACTGTTGGCCCAGTTGACAATAAAGAGGATCATGATAAATCTGTCTGTAAAATTTGTGTAGTGTTTTGATTAACTAGTTTAATAAATGAAAATGTCAAGCTTATTAAAGACATTAATGGGTGATTTTATGCTCGTCCTGTATGGTTCAAGTACCCAGATTTACATTTGTTTTTTAAGCATTGATATGTTTAAGTTGTTCAAGGCTGTCTGGATTTCTCTGGGGTCAAACACTGATGTTTGGTGATTGCATAAAAAATATATATTTTTGTGCAGAAGGTTTTTTATATGAACTAGATTGGTCAAAAAACCATTGCCGTTTCAGACATGCATCCGCACAAATTTGAAATGTTAATCCAGGCCATTTCCACATGTCTATCGAGTGTCCCATAAACCAAAGGTAATCAAATAGAATAAAAGCTTTTATGAAAAGCATAAAATCAAATTTTATTAAGATTGTCACATTCAAGTATAAATAAAATTTGTTTGGCCTGTTAATTAAAGATTGCACATAGCGATTTTAAAGTGATGGTTCACCCAAATATTACAATTCTGTAATTTACTCACCCTCAGATTCCTTTATGAATTTCTTTGTTCTGCGGAGCAGAAAGGAAGATATTTGGAATGTCTGTAACCAAACAGATCTCATCCCCCATTTACTGCCCATAGTAGGGAAAATAAATACTATACTCATTCTTCCAAATATCAAATTTATACAGGTTTGAAACAACGATAATGACACAATTTTCACTTTTGGGTGTAGTATCCCTTTAAAACCTGAATTATCCTAAACAAGTTATTTAAGAGTACATTTTACAGTTCTTATTGTTAACTTTCTTGTGCTTTAATTAGTTATGTTTTTCACACCCTGCTTATTTTGTGCTCACTACATCTGTTCCAGTAAGCAACACCCACTTTTCACATTCATTTTTTTTAGCTGATCTATATCTTGCTGTAAAATTTTATATTATGTAAATCCATTTGACTTCTAATATAAACTAACTGGAAATATTATATGCCATCCCATACTCAAAAAACAGATCCTACTTTAATTCAATTCAAGGTTATTTATATAGCCCTTTTCACAATGTGCATTGTTCCAAAGCAGCTTTACAGGAGCAAATTAGAAAATCACAGAAAGTTAAAACACAGCCCTGTGCATGGTGTTTATAGAGCACTTAAGATCATTCTAATGAGTAATATCTAGTTAATAACTAAATGCATTGTCCCGGTGAGCATGCCTACACTGCCCTGCTGTGGAGAGGAACCCAAACTCCAATGATTGATTAACTTTAGTACTTTATAACCAAAAGGTACATGAAATTCAATGTTTGGTTGCTTAAAAGTGTAAGTGAGTAAGTGAGAAGTTTGACAGTCATAACAGCATAGTTTGGTCAGAAGAACCTGCGTTTCTTGATACATAAACAACAAATAATGGTCATGTTTTACTTAAAAGCTGCCTTGCATGGGTATGAGTATGACCAAAATGGCACGCATAAAAGCCTCACTTTCACAAGGGTGCAGTAGAGCCTCGAAAATAGTCCTGAGGAAATTTGACAAGCTACAGGATCTGTCACGCGCCCCCACAATTCATAGATGTCACTCACATGGCCGTGCGAGGTCATCATCTGGTTGTAGATACAACAGTGATAATGAGCTTTTCCCTCTCCTGAAAAGAAAACATGATCCCTAGGAGAGATATCCATGATTTTGGCACAAATTCCAAGGAAGACATCGTCGATGTGAAGGGAAGCGTTTAATGTACGTGAAGCTTGATAGATCTTGGTAGCCACATCTTTAGAGAGGACATATCCAGCCCCAGGGGTGTAGTCTGGGTAGGATAACCACGAGTACATATCTTGCGACACGTAGTACTTGCTAGATTTATCCCGTACAGGTGGAGACCCGCGGTGCACCCTTCCTATCCAAAGGTTTTTGTTGTCACTGCGGGCAATCTCTTGCAAGTAGCGAATTAGGTTTGGAATGTGGATGAAGACGTCATCGTCCGTAGACATGAAGAAGTTGGCGTGGCGACAGTAGCTTTCTTTCCAGCTGAGCTGCAAGAGGAGCTTGAGTGTGAGATTGTGGAAAGTGTCGACGAAGTCCTGCTGGATGAGGTCTTTGTATTTTTGGTTCTCTAAGATCAATTGCTGGTGAAGGATTTTTCTGTTGTTTTGTTCAGGATGGACACCAAGAGCAAACAGCACCTTTATAGTGACCCCCAACGTGTTTTCAACGTACACCTCGTTCCCCCATGTGGCGCGGATGGCGTGTCTTCTCTCAAAGTTCTGAGAGGAGCTTTTCACGAATAACAAGAGCAGAATGTCTTTTGCACCACATTTCTTTTCGTGGTTTAAGATGTATTTGTGATTGCTGTACCTTATAGCCTCCGCAGGACTGACTCTAACGCTTGCGTTGATAAACTGGAAGCCATTATGTAGGTAGCGGTATGTGTATGACTTGACATGGGCTAGAATTCTATTGTCAATACTCTCCCAGTTTACCATGACCAGTAGGGTAGCAAAAAACATAACAATCAGCCTTAGATGAAATTTTCTGAATCGACGCATGTTTACGAACATCTCAATGACTTCAATTTTTGACTCAAGTTTAGACTTAACGGACAGTAAGAGATTCCTGGCTGATGTGATGTTTGGATTCAAGGCATTCTCGAAAACCTGTCAAGTTTGAGTTCCAGTGATGAACTGATGGTATTCTGAAGATTGTTCAGATCCAGCGTTCATGAATGTTGAGACTCATCATCACCAAGGACCATTGAGGATCTTCCAGTGTGATTGTGAGAAGCCTAGAGAAAAAGATGGGGCATAACAAATGTATTGTTATATAGGGTTATAAAGATTCAACAGATAATAACTTTTTACAATGACAGCCTACAGGCAAACATTGAGAGACACACCTTTTAAGACTATTCAAATCTGTACACATTTTGTAGCTCAATGTACGTAGGCCTGGAAAACAGATCAAGTAAAGGAAGAGCAACGTACCTGCAGAGGAAGTGAGAACATGTTGCACTTCTTTAAAAACAATTCTAACCAAAATGTGTAACGTGCGACACAAAGACGTCGTTCATGTGTCACCAGTGTCTTGATGTCTTTTATGCAAAGCATATGGTTTTACAAGCTTTGCGAGGGATTACTAATGCATCTCATTTTGAAACCCTTTCCTGTTTTGCATAGACCCAGTCTGTCCAACTGTCAACTGGTGTTTGCACATACTACTAGTAGTCCTTCATGTGACATGTATCTTTGCAAAATATATGGTTCTTCTGAACACAAATATTGAATAATTCTTCAAATATAAAAATTATTTTGACAATTTTGCATTGTCCTACTTCAATATTATTGAATGTGTAGAGTTGTCAGTCTCGGCAGACGGCTGGCAGATTATGCATTAACCGGCCTTTTAACAGCTGTCACAATGATTGTCTTGAAGAACACCAAAAAACCTCCCCTCACATCTGAAGTGCTTGAATGCAAATGTTATGCAATGTTAATGCAAATGTTAGGAGACATCAGGAGAGAAAGGGTCACAGCACTGAGCTTCTATCACTCACAAAACCCAAGACATCAAGAACATAAACAAAAATCATTAACTTCTTTCAGTAGTTTAGCACTAAGAAACAATACATGCCTGATTTAATTTAAATATTTATCGACTTCACAAAAGGAGAAAATGCCGTATTTAATTTCTGAATGATTCCCTGGTACTTCATTCCCTGCTCAACCATTGTATAATAGTATAGGGCAATACAATCCACTGTCTTTTACTATCCCTGAAAACACAATCTGTGCAATAATAATTCTGTTTGCAAAATAACAGGTGCAGTAGTTTTGTCTCTTGGCACTGCTTTATAATGCTTCAATTTACTCTTTATTCAAGAGTCATAAATATTATTATAGACCTATGTGCACTATATGTTTATAAGAAAGTAAATTGTATGTATTGTAAGTATATAGAGTGCACTATTTACTTTATTGTGTGTCTACTGATGATTCCAGCAGATTGTCTATGAGTACTTTTCTCTCTTTCTTACACAGTGCTAATGCGCCTCAATTTCTCATGTGGGATCAATTAAGTGCCTATCTATCCATTTATCTAAATCCTCTGATGAAAGTAACTCTGAAATACAATGCATAATTCAAATGGAAGTATTAATGTTTCGTTATCTTCTCTAATAATAAGGATTTTCAGCAGTTTGATGGATGACACAAAACTTGATAAGGCTCAAAGATTACTTTTCGAATAAACCATATTCAAAATACTTATGAAACAATGATACATACCTGAATTTGGGATACATGTTTTTATGCATACAAAGAACAGATCCAATTAAAGGGGTGATATGGTGCGGACACTTGTGTTTCTGTTTCTTTGTTTGTTTTTAAGTTGGCCATTCATGAATTAGACACATAAAATTGCAAAAATTAACGTGTCTGAACAAAAGATTAATTCTATCTAAAAGCGTATGCTCACCCAGACCTGCGTGTAACCACACCCCCACAAATCTACGTCAGTTTGTGGTATGAGTTGACTAGGACCGCCCACACGTATGCGCAAGTAATGTGGGCGTACCTGTCAATACAATTGCTTTGGAACCTGATGTTCCAAATACGGTAAGAGGCATTAAATTTACATCACAGACTTGCAGTATTCGACCAATCACTACGCATTGGTTAACTGGTCAATCATAGCACACCTCGCCTTTCAGAGCGATGAGCTTTGTTAAAAATCTGGGCGTTTGAGAGAGGCGGGGCAAAGAGGAGGTACAAACAACGGTATGTTGAAAATAATTCTGTATACACATGGCATGAAGTGTAAAACAAATGATAATATTATATTGGTTTTAGCCGTGTCATACGACACATTTAATTTTATATTTGTTCAGATAAGATCAAATGATTGCTCAAGGTTAAGTGTCATTGCACAACGATAAAGCAAAAAAACATTTCAAAATGACCCATGCAGATTACTAGACTTTGACTCTATGAAGTAACAAGATTAAAGTAACAAAATGTATGAACAGTATAACAGCAATCTATTTCTGATAATAAAGAATATCAAACACTCACAAATTCTGCCGATCTTATCACCGAAAATATTAACTCCACCGTTTCCGAAACACAGGACACAGTTGCTCCTCTGCTCTTAAACGAGATTAAAGAGAACAGCCCTACCCTGTGCTATAATGAACACACTCAGGGTCTAAAAAAACAAATTAGACTTCCCAAATGTCAACAGATAAATTAAGAAAAACCATGGCCAATGCTGTAATGAGGTCTTTGGGCATCTCGGTTACACTTTAAATGAAATGTTTGCATAGAAACCAACATAACAAACCAAGTGACAACTTCAACCTCAAAAGCTTCAAACTTGTATAAACCTAACTTCAGCATCCAAAGAACATGATTGAAGGTCTTACCTAATAACAATGTCGATTCAGACCAAGTTCCGATCTATAACAGGTTTTTAAGTAGGCAACAGTCAATGTCCTAAAACATTTAGTTTCAGACATCTGTTAATAGAGAAAGCGCCTTACACTATGCTCACGATCTCACACACAAACCCTCTCTGTCCGTCGTAAAAATTACGCCGTTAGTGAAAAACTATGGGTTGGGCTCCAGATGCTGTGTGTAAGTAGTACAGTTTACAACCGCTTTTAAGGTTTTAACGTTTGTTTTATTAGTATTTTGAGACATTCGTGTATAGGCACTGAAGAAAAAAAGGAAAGGACTAAATGAAAGTAAGTCTTTCCAACTGGGTTGGTCAAATTGAAAATGATGAGAACTTTAGTAAATGCATTTTATTTTGTCTTCCTTTATGATTGAGTCCATGCGTAATGCGCAGGCGCTACTTCTAAATACACGAGAGCAAGGTCCATCCTAATAGCAGAGCATATTACACAACATTGCCGTCTCATTCGTTTTTTTATGCAAAAGTAGCCCGGTTAAACAAAACATTTGTAATATATTTTGTATTGTATGGGCCTTAAAAAGTATAGATAATTATTAAATATTGTATAAAACGTTTAAAGTAATATTTATAAATATTAATACATAATAGCAAATAAAGACAATATTTAATACAAAGCACTTTCTAATAATATTTCCTAATATTGTATTCTGTATTTATTCACACTGTATAGCCTGCACTTGCTAATTGCACTTCTGGTTAGACCTAAACTACATTTCGTTACACTGTACTTGTATATGTGTAATGACAATCAAGTTGAATCTAATCTAATCTAATCTAATCTAATCTTTCTCAATGAAATTCAGCCTAATGTTTGACTCGCTTTTCAAAAAGCGAGTCAAACAAGCTTTTCAAAAGTGTGGGGGATGGATGTGGTTTGTTTGTTAACAATAAAAACCATGAATACATTAACAGAAGGGTGGAAAAGGTATAAAATAAAATATATAAAAAGCTTCCCATTTAAATCAGTGATAGTAGAAAAGTATAAAAGCGCACTCGGAACACACAAAAAGTAAGTCAAAACTGTTTTGTGAAAATACACAAGAGTAGACTTGTTAAAATAAGAATCAGAAATACATTAATAATCCCAGGGCGAAATTATTTTTGTTACAACTAGGAGGAGTCAGGCTACTGTTTCGACTTGGTCAAAGAGACCACAGACGTCTGGATTCATCCCTTGAAGAACATCAACAATTTCAGTACTAGACTTGAAGCTGTACTTCATTATGAACAATGCAAGCTGAACTTTGAGGATGTCTGGGTTGATTTCTGGGTACTGTTGGACAACACCATGTATCTTTCCAGTTAAGAGAACTTGTTCCAGGTGCCTTAACATTTGCATTCCCTCCTGCTCAAATCTTTCTCTAAACTGCATGTCACCAACATCCAGAAATTTGTAGAATTCAGTCCTGTTGTAGTCAGAAGGGGACACATGTACATGTGCAGGAGCACTACCTGTGAAGCGCTGAGGTGGGATACGGACACAAGGTTTGGCAATAGGAGTGAGATGGAGTGTCTCACACATCCTTGTTGCTTTTCGTGTAAAGAGCCTGAAAACTCTCTGTGTTTCTCTTTTTGCTGAAACATTCCTTAACACAGGAAACCGCTGAAAGCATACCATCTAGGGTCTGTGTTCTGCGCTGGAGGGACATATCAAAACCTCCAACTCCCCTGTGATCTCCAAAGCACACACAAGTCCAAGGACAACATTTCCCTGCTGAAATGTCTCATTTAGCCCCTTTGCCTTACTAGCCGCATCAGACTCACTTACTGTCATCTCAGCCAAAGTCTTGATTATTCACTCGTACTGGTTTAGCACAGTGCGGATGGCACTCATGCCGACCGTACACCTCGTTGGACACAGAGGTCTTATAGAGTGAGATGGACCCTCACCCTCCTCAGACCTTGAAATTCCCTTAAATATGTCCATTAGTTTCCCTGACTGCCCAAACAACACTCCCAAGTCATTGACCCAATCCAGAGAATTTCGGATAAATATTGAGGCTGTACAGGACCTCTGTGTAATCAGGTTAACACAGTGGGCAGTACAATGAACATAGGGAGCCAGAGGTTGTATTTTTCTTAAAATGGCCTGTGCTCCATTGTTTTTGCCAGCCATATATGCGGCCCCATCGTATGCTTGGCCACACATCCCAGTGATAGGCAAGTGTAGGCGCTGAAAAATGTCCATGACTACTTTTGCTAGATTTTCTCCAGTTGTAAAAGAAACCTCATAAAAACCAATAAATTCTTCATGAGGGTCTAAATCCTTGTCAACATATCTCAAACACACTGCCTCTTGCACTTTTCCAGACACATCTCGTGTCCCAACCATCATCGCAGAGTACTGCAGGTGTGGATCTGGTTGATTGGGCATACTGAACTGATGGCGAGTAACAGCCACGCCGGAGTTCGCTGCTCCTCTTTTTACCATTTCATCTTCATCCTTATCCTTTCTGACCTCTCCCTCACTGTGTTCATCTTGTCTGTCTGCTTCTTGTTTGCCTGCTTCTTGTCTGCCTGCTTCTTGTCTTCCTGCTTCTTGTCTGTCTGCTTCTTGTCTGTCTGCTTCTTGTCGGTCTGCTTCTTGTCGGTCTGCTTCTTGTATGCCTGCTTCTGGTCTGCCTGCTTCTTGTCTGTCTGCTTCTTGTCTGCCTGCTTCTTGTCTGTCTGCTTCTTGTCGGTCTGCTTCTTGTCTGCCTGCTTCTTGTCTTTCTTCTTCTTGTCTGCCTGCTTCTTGTCTGCCTGCTTCCTGTCTGTCTGCTTCTTGTCTGCCCGCTTTGTGTCTGTCTTTTCGTCCCTCTTCATCTCTCTCTTCCTCAATCCTGGTCACATCCTCACATACACCCTAATCAAAACATTTGAAATGAAATTGTGAATTTGATATAAACACACATGCGAGCACCTGGGATGGAAATAAGCACCACCCGTGAAACAATACCACCTGTGAACCTTCCTGTGCACTCTCTGAAACTGATGCCTCCAGCAACTTCCTCTCCTCAACAAGGGTGCAGTGGTAAAGGAAAATGGCCAAACAGTTACAACTGTGGCATTAGCAAACCTCAGTGAATATTGAAAAATAATAATATAAAATAAATGCAAACAATATCTAATTGCAACAGCCTACTGTTGTTTAATGTCAACATTTTTCAACTTTCAGCTTTCAACTTCACTTACAGGATTTCTCTTGAAAAAGGTGTCAATCTTCTCCTGCCTCTTTCTTTTCTGTGGTAAGCTTGATAGTGAAATGGGTCTGACAGGACTGTGACTAGGACTGCTAAATTTTGCTTACTTGGGCCTTGAAAAGGGAAGATATAAAAAAAATACACACAAAGGATTTTCTCTGGTGGTATAAATAATGTAACAATTTACTGTTTTTAAACATTAAAATAATATACACCTTTCTTTCATAGTTCTTCAACAGGTATGCAAACAATGACATAATTTCTCACTTTTTTCTCCTCAACAGGTACAATCAAACGAGGTAAGTATCCACAAAAGTATTCAGCTAATCAACAAACAATGCTCAAAATTTCAAAATCAATTCCACTGGGAATACACTGAGAAATACAATGCTTAACAATGAAAATTTGTCCCTCCTCCTCGTCAATTCCCTGCCTTCTTCATCACAGTTACTTTATACATTGCAAGCCACATACATAACCGAATTTAGCCAGCTGCTGAACAATATCCCAATTAGCAATTTGTCTAAAAAACAAAATATAATACAAAAAACTTTTGACATGTCAACAAAACATAAACAGAACATCTTCCCAAACACATATCAAGATTATTTAAAAACCTCGAAAGCATAAACACTCATTCAAAGTACCTTGAATAGGGAGATGTAAATAACCATAAATTCCCGCCTCCTCAGCACGAGCTGACCAATAAATCTATCACACCAAGAAAGGCGGGACTTAAGGCAGAGCAGCCAATCATCAGCTGGTGAAGCCAGTGTCATGTTTGAGAGGAGGGGGAGGAGTGCATGCGCAGACAAAGAGCGGACACGGAGGAGTGACTGCTGTAAGGCGTTTGTGCAAAATTGCGGAAAAGCTGAATGCCTGCATCAAGTGTCTGGGCGTCCAGCACGCTGAAGCAGCGTTCATACAGATGTTGCAATCATGGGTGGACCGTCCCCTTGGTCCCCCTGTCTCAGTCCCTGGGAGCTTGGCAAGAGCTGCCCACACTTTCTCGGTGGCTACAGAGGATGTTCCGTCTTGGTTACTCGATCCAGTTCGCCAGAAACCCTCTCAAGTTTCGGGGCATCCTCTCCACATCAGTCAGAGGCAGGGACGCCCCCGTACTCCGGGCAGAGTTCGCCACCCTTCTGGTGAAACAGGCCGTCGAGTTCGTCCCTCAAGCCAAAATGTTCAGTGGGTTTTAAAGCCCGTACTTCATCGTTCCCAAGAAAGAGAGTGGGCTGACTCTCGTAAGCGTACGCCTCGCGGAGAGGGGTGACGCAACCCCCGCACTGTCCAGTTCATTTGGATGCGGTTCGTGCAGGCCCAAGTAGACCTGTTCGCCTCCCATGACACCACCCATTGCCTGCTTTTGTACTCCCAGTCCGAGGCCCCCCTCGGCACGGATGCCCTTGCGTACAGCTGGCCGCGAGACAGGCAGAAGTACGCCTTCCCCACAGTGAGCCTCATTCCACAGACACTGTGCAAGGTCAGGGAAGAGAGGCACCAAGTGATACTAGTTGCGCCGTATTGGCCCAACCGGACTTGGTTTCTCAAAGCTAATGCAATTGACAACGACTCCCCCTGGCCCATTCCCCTGACGAAGAACCTGCTCTCTCAGGGGAAGGGCACGTTCTAGCATCCCAGGCCAGACCTCTGGAACCTCCATGTCTGGTCCCTGGACGGGACGAGGAGATCCTGAGTAGACTACCCCCTCTGTGGTGGAGACCATCACCGAGGCTAGGGTCCCATCTACTAGGCGGCTATGCCTATAAATGGTGCCTCTTCTTGTCCTGGTGTCTCTCTCGAGGGGCGCTCGATCAGGATCTTGCTGTCCTTCTTACAAGAGAGACTGGAGAATAACATCTCCCCCTCCACACTGAAAGTGTATGTAGCCGCTATCGCCACTCATCACGACGCAGTTGATGGAAAGTCTCTAGGACAGAAGAACCTGATCATCAGGTTCCTAAGGGGCGCGAGAAGGCGGGATCTGCCTAGTCTCTTCTCCATACCCTCTTGGGACCTTTATGTGGTCTTGGCGGGCCTCTTTGGGCCCCCCTTAGTGCCCCTCGGAGGTTCTAATCATCCTCACCTCTCGAGTAAGATGGCCCTCTTGGTGGCGCTCGCTTCCTTCAAGAGGGTAGGGGACCTATAAGCATTCTCCGTGTCCCCAGATTGCCTTGAATTCGGGACCGGCAACTCTAACGCTATCCTGAGATCCAGGCCCGGATACGTCCCCAAAGTTCCGACTACTCCCTTTCGGGACCAAGTGGTGAGCTTGCAGCCGCTTACACTTGGGGAGGAAGACCCAACCTCATCCGTGTTGTGTCTAGTACGCGCACTGCGCCTCTGCTTGGACCACACGCAGAGCTTCAGGAGCTCTGACCAGCTCTTTTGTCTGTTTATGAGGACAGCAGAAGGGGAGGGCTGTCTCCAAACAGACACTGTCACAATGGATCATGGATGCCGTCACGGCGGCATACCGATCACAAGATCTCCCGTGCCCATTGGCAGTGAGGGCTCATTCCACACGGGGTATAGCCACCTCCTGGGCACTGGCCAGAGGCGCCTCTCTGGCAGATATTTACAGAGCTGCGGGTTGGGCCACTCTGTCGGCTCGACACAACGTGTCCCTCCATCAGGGACCTGAGGTTACAGAAGTAACCGAGACGTTTTCGGTTCCCAGAACGTTATTTTCTAAGGTTCTTTTTTGGTTCTCCAGGTTTTTTACGTTAATAGAACGCTAGTTTCTGGTTTCCATAACGTTCGTTACCCTAACGTTATAGAAACCAAGAAACTAACGTTTTATTTCCGTAAAGATAACCAAAAACAAACCAGTAGTGTTATCATATACTGTCAGTGTTGTGGAAGTTACTTCCAAACTGTTATACATTACAGATTACTTGTTACTGTTATTTAATAGTAATCCCTTACTTTACAATATTAGTTGTAATATTATAGTAATATTACTAGTCTCAGAATTGTATATATTTTTTGTTCTGTTTAACTCAAAAGATGTTTTGGGGGATTTAGGAAAGCAGAAACTTCTGGGTCACCTTTGACTACCATTACAATCTTTTTTGCTATAGTAGTCAATGGTGCAAAATCATTTTCAGTTTCTAACATTCTACCAAATATTTTTGCGTTCAACTGAACAAAGACATTTGAACAGGTTTGGAACGACTAGAGTAATCCATAACAGAATTTTCATTTTTGGGTTGGGTGTCCCTTTAAAAAAGACCCATGTGTGCTCGAGGCTACGCACGGAAATGGTGGTATGGTAGAGGTTAAAGGTATGGTAAACAATCATTTTTGTTACTAAGAAATGGCCCAACATGCATATTTTTTTTAACAATTAATTGATATTGTTATGAATTAATTTAAACATCTTAACACATATATATAATATAAATATGTCTGTGTGTAATTTAAACTCAGACAATACAATTAATACTTATTGGTGACCAGGTCAATGTTGTGTCTGGATCAACCTTAGCTAACCACGTGTATGCCAACTCGATATCTCTTACTCTTACTCATTTTCAAATTTATTTTCTTTATAATTTATTCTCATTTTGTCTCTGTAGTCAATGCGAGATGGCCTTTCCTGGTAAGATATTCTTCTGACCCTGTTACCTTGCATTATATATCATATATAAACCATTTCAGTTTAGCTGCACACATACTCAAGTTTTTTATAAAAAAAATCAATAATTGAGCACCAACAATCACAAACATGTTAAACTCAAATTGAAAACATAAGCCCCATATGGATCTTGATTTGAGTTGTTAAATAGATGATCCAATTATCTATTGTACATACAATATACCTCTTTGATATCTTCCAATGAATATTTTAACTTAATGATCTGGATTAAAATGTATGTGCACCTTATGTGGGTTTTATCATGTTTGTGATTGTTAGTGGTCAATTAATCGTGTGTCTTGTTTTCTTAACAGTAGTTGTTGGCTGGCTAATCAGGCCTATTATGTTGTGATATTATTGATCTCATTTGTAATAATACTTGGAAATAATAAAAAAAAGATTAAATGATCATGCAGTTGTACGGTCTTGTAATTTCCAAAAGTTTTCGCAAAATAAATTTCTCTGAACTTGTATGAATTACACAGCAGGGGCGTAAAACTGCATGCTCCCCCTACTGGAGAAATAAGGAACCCCAGGGGCTGCATGCTCCAGGTATGCAGACTCCCCATATAGCCTCTGGCGCTAGGTTTACAGCGCACCGGGCGGGGCTAATTGCCTCAGACTTTTAGCTCAGAGACTGAAATCATGTCAGCCAGAGGGAGATGAATGACACCACACGCGTCTATTCACGAACAGGAAACAGAACTTACTTGCGGGATTTTTGAGTTTTTAATGTCTCGCGGGCAAAAAGTTTATGTAACGCAAGCGTTAGTGAACATGTACAGAGTAAAATATTACTGAAAATTGATTAGTAATGCCTTACACTACTGCGTTAAAGCAAAACGTTATACGTTACTGTAATACATTTCTTTTGTAACGCATTACTCCAAATACTTCAAAATGTTGATTTATTTATGACCACCTGTCAAAGTTTCTGTCAAACAGTCAACCTGATGACAGTTATGTTTTATGGCTGTTGTTGGCGACTCATCTGACCCCAACCCTTCCTTAGGTGGGTCTTGTTATGAACGACTCAAGAGTCAGATGCAGGTGAAGGTTGATTTTATTCGACCCAGCACAAAAAGGGCTTGTACAGGGAATCATAGACACAAGACAGATAATCAGAACGTCAAGGCAGCAAAAGTCAAAGGCTCGAGGGCTCGGCCGGGACTGCACAGAGAGGTGCCTATATCAGCAGGGAAAAAAATAGTCAGAGACTTAACTCACAAAAACAAAACGAGTCCGCCCAGAAAGGGCAAAGGAAAAAGTTCACCTGCTGCAGACAGGCTAAAAGGTAATTCCGCCCCGTGAGGGCCAAGGATAATTCCACCTGCTGAAAGCAGATCAAGACACATAATTCCGCCCAGCGAGGGCTAGGAAGAATCCCCCTGATGACGGTTCAACTGGTTTAATTCCTTCCAGCGAGAGCCAAGGAAGAATCCACTTGGTGATGACAGTTCAACTGGTTTGATTCCTTCCAGCGAGAGGCTTGAGACAAACTGCTGTAGCTACCTCGAGCGGGAGATGACGAGCACAACCCTGGTAATCCTGTATGCTTGACAGTGGAAGTCCGTAGCCACAATCCCCACAACTAACAGCCGGTTAAGAACCAAGAGGTCAGATGTCAGGACGGCAATCACATGTGCAGCAAACCAGTGGGCTCCCCAGGCAGCTGGAGGTAGCAGCAAGATCCCTTGAGAAGAGATAATGGCAGTCGTAGATACTTGAGTAAGCAGAGAGTGAGACAAGTGTAGATTCCGGTTGCAGACTAACAACTCTGGAGACTGGACAAGACAAGGTGATATTAATCACAAGACTGGACTGGACTGGAGTGGACTGGAGTGGACAACCCACGGGTGATTAAACCAAACGGACTGACATCGGACAAGAGAAGACACAGGGAATATAAGGGAAAGTGGGCTGGAAGAAAACAAGGAACAGCTGGACAAAGAGAGGGGAAAATCAGAAAATCCAGGGGAATAGTATAAACTAATGATGAAGGAGTAAACAAGGTAACGAGGGAAGTGGTCGAAACGCAGACACTGAATAAGTGACAAACTAGGAATAACAAAACCCAGGTGCCCGACAACCCTAACAAGACATAATAAAAAAAAAAACACAGACGCTAGACCAGAGACCTGACAGGGTCTAACTTTCTACATCCACCCCCCTCATCACTCCCAATCAAAAAGGTGTGTTTTCATCCTGTTTGATTGTACTACAGGCTATATCTGAAAGACGTTTTTAAAATAGAGTGAGATAAAATAGATGTTGTATGTGGGTTTTTCTTCTAAGAGTGTTGTTTCCTTGTTTTATGGCTTGTATCATGCTATTGAGTGAACCTCAAGTCTCAATTTGCAATCTTATCAAAGTGTGACTGTCCCCTACTATCTTAGACAAGTCATTTGACAAGTCAATCAAAGTAAGCTGTGGTTTTTAAGATCTGTTATTCGTGTTTGACAGTTTCTATTTTACTACTTTTGTTGTTGTAGGCCAATCCCTGCAATTCATTGGGATTTAATCCTGCGGGCATGTAACCCTGCAGCTTTCATGTCACAGTTTGAAACCTGACAGTTGTGTTTTTAAATTAGAGAGAGATAGTTGTTTTTCCATCTAAGAGTAAGTTGATTGTGGGTTGAAGGTTTTTATCTGATAAATGATTAAAGTTTTTGGGTCACCATTTCATCATTGTGGCATAAACTATATCTTTTTGATTCAACTACATGCCCTGTTATGTTCTTCCTGGTCATGGAGGAATGGGGGATTGTTGTTTGTTATCACCTCTAAGGGGTGCGTTTCTAACAAATGGTATAGTCTTAAAACAAAGAACCAAAAAAAAGGTTTGGGTTTCCATCCTGACTGATTTTCTGTGTGTCTGTGTGTCTACGATCTGGTGTGACAGAAAATCTTTAATGTTTCTGTTAGTGACTCTATTTGATAATTTTGGCATACAAAAAGTCGAACATGTACTACACGTGGTTTAGGGTTAAACTTTTAAAACCAGGAATAACAAAAACAAAAACTAGTCAATATCTTCATCTTCAATTGTCATAGTTCTACACTGTTTTATTGAATAAATGTTAAGTTTCAGATGATGTCTTAAGATCTACAAGGAGGATGGTGCTATCCCCTATAGTTAAATGTAGCTTCTGTTACTAGAGTTGTTGCTATGATTGTGTTTATGGTAATAGATCAAAGTATTTTAGGAGGACTCAAAAACCCCCGCATCCACCTTTCACAGCTCAACTCATGAGACTGCATCAGACTGAGAATATAGTAGTTTCACGAGTTCGCTTTAGCAAATAATTAAATGGGTGGCAGATTAGTTAAGCAGATTATATAATATGCGTATTTGGTCTGTGCTGTCCGGGGAGAGGGCTCCGATCTCTGTGTTTGCCCGAGTCCGGGCGCTTCTATTTGCCCAAGTAAGGGCATATATTTGTAAGTGTTAACCAAATGGTTAAAAGTTGTTTTTTAACGGTTCTCTTCAGATCTAAACTTTACACGAACAAAGTATAAGTTGAATCAACTGGGCATGTTTTATATAATTGTCATTCTTTTCTTGTGTTGCATGCTTTTCACTCACATGTCATGAATATAATTCCTTTTCTGACAGAAACCAACAGAACGTATTAAAAATAATAGCAAGAGAAGGCCACTCTGCAAGTTTTATTTAAGTACCACTGTATTTTCCTGTACGTGTAAAAAGCTTTTAATGTTTTTCCAGACAGATCTGACTGTTTGTGTGCTGGATTGTGCATTATATGTGATTGGTAAAGTGTAGTTGCATTAAAGTATATCTATCAGAGTAAAGAAATCTAGATTTATGTAGATGTGTCTTGTGAAACGCTGTAAATGGGGTTTTAAATGTTTAAAAAACATATAGAGCTACCAAGATAGATTTGCCAGGGTTTCCGATTTTAGAAAGTTCTTCCATTTAAAAGATTAGATGTTACCTCTTGTTTTAAGCCTAGTCTTATCTGATTTAGACAAATGTTTTGGTCTTTTCATCTTCTTTTCTTAATTGCTCTAGAAGTATTGGCAAACATGCATATAAGTAGCATTTTAACTGACCTTCACCTTATGTCTTTCAGTGGTGTAGACAAGTGGGAAGTCCATGGGCACTACCCAATCCGAATCTTACGCGTTACTTAAGGTAAAGATGGATGTAGTCATATAGAGACACTATTAACATTGTAACAATATCTCTATAAACCAGTGCGTCAGTAAATGAATCAGTTGATAAATAACTAACTACTTGAAGGATGAATCCAAGTTTTGTGTTGACACGTTGTCCCATTAAATAGATATGCTTTAAGAAATGAGTTTGTGATGTAATCCTTATACTCTACCCTCGAATTGTCATCATGCACGCAACGTGGATCCCTCACTATATATCAACAGTGTTGCTCAAGACTTTTGACCCATTTTACTACACAAGTGTGTATCCTCACCATGTGAAGTCAAGAACATTTTTACATTTCTTAAATTGCATGTTTCTTTCGTGTTTACTTTTTGTGATTTTTAGTTTAATTTTTCAGATAGCCTTTGTTATAAATTGTTATATTATACAATATAACATAACATAATTGTTATACAAAAAGATAATTCTTACGTTTTGACCTGTTCATTGTTGTCAGTTCTTGTTCAATTGTCTTATTTCCTCACTCATTTATCCAAAATGTCTCACTTTATTGCTTGTAAGATCAGCTGTTCTAAGTTTTCTCATTATTTGAGCTGAGCTTTCCTGTAGCTCAGTGGTAAGAGCATTGCGTTAACAATGCAAGGTTATGGGTTCGATCCCAGTGGATTGCAGATACCTAAGTAAAAATGCAAGGATAATGCAAAGTAAGTTGCTTTGGATACAGGCGTTTTCCATAAATGTGTTTAGGGTTGATGTATGTTTGCTTTGATTTAATAAAAAACAAGTATTTACTTCCTACTCTTAATGTCTCTATTTTATTTCACATCTAGTATTTTAGCTATTGAGTATGTATGTTTTATATTATACATCGGCACCAATATTTGGCACAAAATATGCATTTTTTTACAGCTAAGCTGTAGCTCAGTTGTATTTTACCAAAGAAGGCATCTTGACTTGGATTAGTTTTTCTTTGAAAGGAGGAAAGGAAAGTTGTTTCAAATGTCAATCAGAAAACCTGTTTCAATGGGAAGTACATAGAAAACTTGTTTGGTTACTCGATTTACGGCACACCCAGTATTTGCGTGTGTCAATACAACACTTTTTACATTAGCAATGACAGTCTGATTTATTTGTTGTTTGCAAGAGACGGCCTGAAGTCCATTTTGATATATCAATTTTATCTATGAAACCTATTTTAAACCTATTAAATTATCTGCCTTCTTTTCCTTTTAGTTGTCATTCTTTTTAGTAAGCATTTCAAACTACTACCAATGGTCTGATTTGCATAAAATTATGTTATTTTGTTACAATGATGGACAGTCACACAAAAAAAGTGATCAAAAGCTTTTTGGGGGGCAAAATAGGTTGCACAGATAAAATTGATAAATCGAAATGGACTTGAGGCCGTCTCTTGCCAACTCTTTGGGATATTGATACAAAACATACATGTCAATGTAGACTAGACACAGATCCATCTATTGGTCCTGAAAAATTTGCTACTGGTTATAACTGAATCCCTTGGCCTAAAACAGCAGAATTCTCTCTTGAGACTCCTTGGGGTGCACCGAGTTGAATATAATCCAACATTCTTTGGTTGGCCATTATTGATTGGGCAATTATTGCAATTGTCAACCTCAGGATGAAAAATAAATGCTTTTCTAAGGACAAAGATTTGATAGATTTTACTATCTTGTTATTGATCAAAATGATACCATAGTAGTGTTCCATATTCTTCATATGCCAAACCTGATAGATCTGACTATCCTACAGACATGGCTGTCAGAGGGGAAGAACAGCAGGCAGGAGACAAAGTGATTTTTTTAATAAAATGAGCAAAGTTTATTGTAGGGAGAGAATCACAGTTGGGTTCAGATTCCCACTCTAACTCTTTCTCTGTTTAGAGTTCACTCCATCTCCCTCTATCTTCGTCCGATTTAATTATTTTTACTTCATCTAACTAGAAACACATTTGTCAGGTGGAATTAAACCAATTTTCTTAAGCACTTGTGATTTTAACTAAAGAACTCATTCGTTAAGTATCGTTTTTCTTTGTGAAATCATTTCTTTTTAACGCACTTTGAATTACTTTTTTGTATCAATTGTGCTATATAAATAAACGTTGCCTTGCAATGCCCAACCGTGAAAGAATCGTTGATGGCAGATAAAAAGTATAGATGGAAATGCAAAACAGAGATAAACATTTTATAGAGTATGAAAAAAGAATTCCTCATAAACGAGACATAAACAAGAATTTAATGCATTTTTTTAATCATCCGTTGTGAAATTAGTAAAAATTTAAAAGATGAAATGTTTGTGAAAATAGTGACTGTAATAAATCTCCATAAAAGGGAAGGAAGGAGGCGGGAACCGGCAAACATTTAATAACAGAAATATTAAAAGCCGGCGGCCCCTCACGGACGACCGCCGGCGAACAAAACACAAATACAAATCACAAAAAAATAAATAAAAACTTAACATATGTTCGGGCCCGGTCCTCTCTCTTCGACGGTCCGGTCGCTCGTTCCTTTTATATGCTCCCAATCTCCTACGTGATTCGAGCCCGGTGTGCGCACAGCTGGCGCTAATTCACAATTACTCACCGGACTCGAACCACGGTCTCGCCCCGCCTACTCTATAACAGTGACAAATTGTCAAATCTGAAGACAAGAGCTCTTGTTACAACTGCAGAAAACTACCAAAAGAGAAACAAATGTTTGAAATTTACTAACTACTAAAACATACTAATTAAAAGTAAGTGTATGCGTCACGTGTGCTGGCAGAAGAGAGCATACTCAAAAGGGTAATCCAACAAAAAGATACTTTTAATAAACAATCCAAATGAAAACAGGAACCACAAACAAAACACACATTAACATTAAATAATAGCAGACAACAAACTGAGGTTAAATACAAGGGAAAACGTAATCAAGGGAAACTGAAACAGGTGAGGAACTAATTAACTAATAATGAAATCAGCCCCGGAAGGAAAAAACCAACCAAAACATAAACCAACTGTGACAGTATGTAGTGACTGGATCATTGAGAGGAGAGCCATAAACCCTCTCACTCCCTTTGGTCCTGGTTTCTAGATACCATCATCAAAAGACCATAGCAAACCTGGCTCCAGGGGTCTGGTTTTAGGTTTTGAACTCTCACCGAGAGGGTGATAACCCTTTGGTTTCTCTGTAGGATATTTACGACTACTAAGCTTCAAAGCATTGGTGAGAAGTCTCTGTCTCATCTGTAACTTAACATCTAAGGTTAACCAGAGAAACTTCTCTGACAAATGGGAACGTATGTGATTTAATCTATCCTTTTTGTGCAAATATATCTAAATGTCTAGGTTGTGTGTTGGCGCTCGTCCCATTTAAAATAGTCTGTAACTGTTAAATATACAAGTTTTGATTTAGGGTTCATTTGATGTATTCATACGTTGGGATGATTCACAGTTCAATGCCTTGCATGTTTCATATGTAACTACACCTCTCTGAATTCCCTATATGATGTGCTATGTTATAAAAACATAGCATGGATCACACTATGTACATAACTAAGTTTAGGTATTAAATGCAAACTGACCATACTGTCAGAGCTGTGCAAATGAGGCACCATGAGAAACAGGAACTTTCTCTGGCCCACTTATCACTTTCATGGCATTGGCCCGCAGGCTACCTGGGGCTAGGGCAGGTATGCATTTAAAAGCACCATCACCGATCCACTTCGGGGGAATTTAGGAATTGGAAGGGAAAAGAAAGAGAACGCGGAGGACAATCCAAGGGATTACGGCTCCTCTTACGGCTCCTCTCTGGGAAGTTCAATTAGGCCATGGAACTTCGGACTCAGATCATAAACTCAGCGTTTCAACAGGACTGCATTCTGAAACCATTCAAGATTTCCATCCACGCGCATACGGATATTGGTCCAGCACCAAGATAGCAAGTATCCGATTCTATATATAAAATAGCTGCGTTAAGAGCTTGCTTCTTTGTTAAAGATGATTTTATTGGTTTTCAGACATGTTTTACCTGCCTCGTGGCCATGCCCTCTCTCTCTCTTACTCTCACTCTCTCTGCGCTTCCTAGCGCGTTTGTGTTTCATGTATTTGTTTGTGTTTATGCAATCGTCATTATGTTTACCAAATAGAGAAGAGTTTAATAAAAAAAAAGGCATGTGTGATGGGTTTTCTGTGCTCATGCTCACAAACAGGACACTTAAACTGTGTTTTAATTTTTTAGATCTATGCTGTTCTAAGTTCTGTTTGGTAAAGTCATGTTACTAATGGTCATGAGATAGCGTTAGTGTATAAAATCATTGATGCATTTGCAGGACGAATACATATAGGATTTTTATCACTATACTGCTAATCAAAAAATTGTAAGATATTTATGTGTAATGACAATTATTATACGTATTTTCCTTTGAGCTAAACTAATTCCTTGAAATTGACGTTTTAAATAACTAATTTTTATGGATATGATCTCGATAGATCTGGTGGAGCATCATATTTGTTTAGTTAAACTCATCCTTATTTTAACGTGCAGCTAAAATCGCTACATGTAGCACATGTGGTATGTAAGGATATTAGCATTTCCAAATATTTCGTCAAAACGAATGTTTTGTGTATTTTTAAGATTGGGACATCTTGGGACATATACAAATTAATCAACAGATGAAGCAACAGACACAAAACCAGAACTTACAATGCCACCAAAGACAAAAACAACAAACATTTAGCCGTTAAATCTTTTATCTCACCAGTGCTTGTCAGCAACTCATTGACACTTCACAAATGAGTGTCACTGTTCAATATGTAGGTGGCTATTCAGAGGTACACTAAACATTATTATTAAAGTTTTTTAATATGGATGAGCTTGGGCTAAAATTTTATGATTTTGGATAGGTGGGGTCAAAGTGGTCTGTAAAAATCTAAAATTTTTTGCTCGGTTATGAAAATGAATATTATGATCTAATTTTGATCTATTTTTTTCAGGAATTGATTTACAGTTAATCAATCCTGAGTCTGAACGACGGCATGGAAAATGCACATTGCATTGGGAGAGTTACCTTTGAATAGTTTCTGTCTTCAGGACAAATAATTATATTTCTTTTATTTGCTATTATAATTGCCATAAGAACTGCATACAGACTATACAACAATAAATAATCAGACTTTCATCTCTAACGTAAAAAGTGTTGTGCTGACACACGCAAATGCTGGGTGTGCCGTAAATCGAGTAACAAAACAAGTTTTCTATGTACTTCCCATTGAAACAGGTTATCTGATTGACATTTCAAACAACTTTTCTTTCCTCCTTTCAAAGAAAAACTAATCCAAGTCAAGATGCTTTCTTTGGTAAAATACAACTGAGCTACAGCTTAGCTGTAAAAAAAATGCATAGTTTGTGCCAAATATTGGTGCCGATGTATAATATAAAACATACATACTCAGTAGCTAAAATACTAGATGTGAAATAAAATAGAGACATTAAGAGTAGGAAGTAAATACTTGTTTTTTTATTAAATCAAAGCAAACATACATCAACCCTAAACACATTTATGGAAAACGCCTGTATCTAAAGCAACTTACTTAGCATTATCCTATACATTTTTACTTAGGTATCTGCAATCCACTGGGATCGAACCCATAACCTTGCATTGTTAACGCAATGCTCTTACCACTGAGCTACAGGAAAGCTCAGCTCAAATAATGAGAAAACTTAGAACAGCTGATCTTACAAGCAATAAAGTGAGACATTTTGGATAAATGAGTGAGGAAATAAGACAATTGAACAAGAACTGACAACAATGAACAGGTCAAAACGTAAGAATTATCTTTTTGTATAACAATTATGTTATGTTATATTGTATAATATAACAATTTATAACAAAGGCTATCTGAAAAATTAAACTAAAAATCACAAAAAGTAAACACGAAAGAAACATGCAATTTAAGAAATGTAAAAATGTTCTTGACTTCACATGGTGAGGATACACACTTGTGTAGTAAAATGGGTCAAAAGTCTTGAGCAACACTGTTGATATATAGTGAGGGATCCACGTTGCGTGCATGATGACAATTCGAGGGTAGAGTATAAGGATTACATCACAAACTCATTTCTTAAAGCATATCTATTTAATGGGACAACGTGTCAACACAAAACTTGGATTCATCCTTCAAGTAGTTAGTTATTTATCAACTGATTCATTTACTGACGCACTGGTTTATAGAGATATTGTTACAATGTTAATAGTGTCTCTATATGACTACATCCATCTTTACCTTAAGTAACGCGTAAGATTCGGATTGGGTAGTGCCCATGGACTTCCCACTTGTCTACACCACTGAAAGACATAAGGTGAAGGTCAGTTAAAATGCTACTTATATGCATGTTTGCCAATACTTCTAGAGCAATTAAGAAAAGAAGATGAAAAGACCAAAACATTTGTCTAAATCAGATAAGACTAGGCTTAAAACAAGAGGTAACATCTAATCTTTTAAATGGAAGAACTTTCTAAAATCGGAAACCCTGGCAAATCTATCTTGGTAGCTCTATATGTTTTTTAAACATTTAAAACCCCATTTACAGCGTTTCACAAGACACATCTACATAAATCTAGATTTCTTTACTCTGATAGATATACTTTAATGCAACTACACTTTACCAATCACATATAATGCACAATCCAGCACACAAACAGTCAGATCTGTCTGGAAAAACATTAAAAGCTTTTTACACGTACAGGAAAATACAGTGGTACTTAAATAAAACTTGCAGAGTGGCCTTCTCTTGCTATTATTTTTAATACGTTCTGTTGGTTTCTGTCAGAAAAGGAATTATATTCATGACATGTGAGTGAAAAGCATGCAACACAAGAAAAGAATGACAATTATATAAAACATGCCCAGTTGATTCAACTTATACTTTGTTCGTGTAAAGTTTAGATCTGAAGAGAACCGTTAAAAAACAACATTTAACCATTTATTTAACACTTACAAATATATGCCCTTAAAACAATGTGAAATGGAAACACTATCTGTTTAGACTTCTTTACTATCAGATGTACAACATGAAATAATGGCGATGAAGAGGATGGAAATGAAAAAGAAACTAATATATTCTCAGTCTGATGCAGTCTCATGAGTTGAGCTGTGAAAGGTGGATGCGGGGGTTTTTGAGTCCTCCTAAAATACTTTGATCTATTACCATAAACACAATCATAGCAACAACTCTAGTAACAGAAGCTACATTTAACTATAGGGGATAGCACCATCCTCCTTGTAGATCTTAAGACATCATCTGAAACTTAACATTTATTCAATAAAACAGTGTAGAACTATGACAATTGAAGATGAAGATATTGACTAGTTTTTGTTTTTGTTATTCCTGGTTTTAAAAGTTTAACCCTAAACCACGTGTAGTACATGTTCGACTTTTTGTATGCCAAAATTATCAAATAGAGTCACTAACAGAAACATTAAAGATTTTCTGTCACACCAGATCGTAGACACACAGACAAAAAGAAAATCAGTCAGGATGGAAACCCAAACCTTTTTTTTGGTTCTTTGTTTTAAGACTATACCATTTGTTAGAAACGCACCCCTTAGAGGTGATAACAAACAACAATCCCCCATTCCTCCATGACCAGGAAGAACATAACAGGGCATGTAGTTGAATCAAAAAGATATAGTTTATGCCACAATGATGAAATGGTGACCCAAAAACTTTAATCATTTATCAGATAAAAACCTTCAACCCACAATCAACTTACTCTTAGATGGAAAAACAACTATCTCTCTCTAATTTAAAAACACAACTGTCAGGTTTCAAACTGTGACATGAAAGCTGCAGGGTTACATGCCCGCAGGATTAAATCCCAATGAATTGCAGGGATTGGCCTACAACAACAAAAGTAGTAAAATAGAAACTGTCAAACACGAATAACAGATCTTAAAAACCACAGCTTACTTTGATTGACTTGTCAAATGACTTGTCTGAGATAGTAGGGGACAGTCACACTTTGATAAGATTGCAAATTGAGACTTGAGGTTCCCTCAATAGCATGATACAAGCCATAAAACAAGAAAACAACACTCTTAGAAGAAAAACCCACATACAACATCTATTTCATCTCACTCTATTTTAAAAACGTCTTTCACATATAGCCTGTAGTAAAATCAAACAGGATGAAAACACACCTTTTTGATTAGGGAGTGATGAGGGGGGTGGGTGTAGGAAGTTAGACCCACTGAAGTAAGGGTTGGGGTCAGACGACTCCCTTACAACAGCCATAAAACATAACTGTTGTCAAGATTGACAGGGCATGAAAGTCTCCGTTTGAGTGACTGGTTGACAAATCTTTGACAAGTGGTCATAAATCAATCAACATTTTGACACACAGTATATGATAACACTACTCAAACCTTAAAAAACTTTCTGGCAACCAGAAACTAACGTTAGGGCAACGTTCTCAGAACGTTAGCCTAAAATATTTTTCTCGGTTCCGTTTGACCTCAGTCTGTAAGAATACATTCATGCTGTGTTTTTATCCATTGCTTGCCTAATCTAAATAAAATAAGTAAATACATCATCCCACACAATATAGAGGATATAAACAATGCTTTAGATTATTCTTTTAGCCTTATAATTCCTTTATTATCATTACTGAAGTAATATTTGTTATGATACCACTCAGATAAAGATGTAACTTTTAAACAAGAAGGGTCTTTATTGACACGTCAAGGAAGAATCACAGATGGAAGAGTTACATATGTCTGCCAGTGCCCACGAGGAGGCCATACTCCGAGTGGAGTGGGCTCTCACTGCGAGTGGGCACTTGCGATTTTGGGATTGGTATGCCAAGGAAATGGCGTCCACAATCCAGTGCGCCAGCCTCTGTTTGGAGACAGCCCTCCCCCGGTGCTGTCCAACTATTTTTGACAGTTTACAATCCCTGAAAACACAGCTGAAACTCTCGAGAGCAAGAGTACCAATGGATGCGTGGACGCACGGCAAGCATTTTTAGTGCGCACACACTCACTGAGTGAGAGGAGAGACAATTTATAAGAGAGTAGCGTATAATTGAAAGCGCGCGTCCAGTTTTGTGCATGAGCAAAGAAAATCGGCGTGCGAGCGTAGAGATTCGCGCGCTCGTATAACAAGAATGCGCTCTCGCCTTGTAATAATGCGCTCGCGACATTTGTCATTAAAATAACCCCATACCATATACGCGCTGCAGGGTCGATCCACCTGCGCGCATAAAATGACAAGCGTGCATTACGAAGTGTTAAATACACGAAGTTTCTTCAATAAGCTTTTTATTGACGATATAGATTATATGTGATGTATCCAGGCCATTTCCATCTAGTGCGAATTATACAAAGTTTTAAAGCAAATTAAACAGTTTTCAATGTAAATATTTATTGTTAAATGCAGAGCAAGTAAGGCGACTTTTCTTATTTAAACGATTAAACCCAACCAGATTGCCAAGCACGTTTAAATGATTTATAGCCTACTGCAAGTCCATTTTATATCGAAGAACTGTATCACTGTAATCAGATTTTGATCATAAAACAAGTAAACATGCTTATATTGCATATGTGTGAGGACAAACGGTGGTTTTAATTTATTCTGCACTGTCAACGTTCTGTCAACGAATGCCACGATCACTCTTATTTATATTATACAGACATGAACAAGGCCAGCGGAATTCTTCCCATGCATAATAGACTAGAAATAGTATCTGGCACATAAACTGTGTAATGCATTTGGGAGGGGATATTTTAAAACGTTTGACGTAAAACATGCACATCGTGTATTAATGCAGTTACTTTTAAAAGGCTAAATTCATTACGCAGCTTAGATGCCTAATATTATTACAGCTATGTATGGGAAGAATCCTGGGGCCCGTTTGAGAGAGCAGGGTAAGTGCAAACTCAGAGTAAATCAACCCCAGAAAACGGAATCCTCAGGGTTTTTGGATTCAGAACGCGAGGTATGTCAAACCAGCGACCGTGGGGTAAGTCAAGCCCATTTCATAAATCGAGGTATCTTAAACTCCGAGTGAGTAACCAGAGTAACATACTCCGTGAACTTAACCTGTTCGGGAGCAGGTTTTATTCCCCGCGAGCGGTGTTGAAATTGCATACACCATTAGTTTATTGATTCGTGCTCCTAATCGCGCTCAGTTTAGTCACACAGACCTTAAAATGGCATGTCCGTTTATTCAGGAACCCGTAGTTGAGGAAGCTGCATTAATTCGCGGAGAGTTACATTTATGTCGGGAGAGAATTGCGAGGGCCCGTTTAGACGTTTTATCTTAACTTTTAAGGCCAGTTTAAGTAATATATTTAACATTTCCCAATCAGGCATCCTACTAGCAAGAGGATTCTATTTCTTTAAACTTTCCTGAATGAATGATGTTATTGTATTTCATATTTAGCTGATGCCAAGATCTTTTTATTGCAGAAGGATTGCACCTACATGAGAGCGAGAGAGTTAAATATAATTCTCATTTTCAGTTTCAACAAAATAAATATAAAAGTGATTGACATATAAACTTGCACTTTTCTCCCACGCCAACTCGATTTCTTTTCCTGCTGCGGCTGTGTTGCTCTTTTATATAAATATGTGCTCATAAAATATTAAAAAGAATAACAAGAGGAAGATGAAAAAGGCAAAGAAGAGGAAGAATGAGAACAAAAAGAGGAATGAAGGGGTATAAAACAAGACATGAAAGAGAAGAAGAATATAAAACATTGTTTGCATTAAATACAGATGAATTAACTTACAAATTGCGGAACAAACCGAAATAAATTCATGGCTCTGTTTTCATAAAACAAATCTCTGAACTATGAAATACAATTTCATCAATTACTTTTTTTAGTTTAGGCAGTAGTTTAAAGAGAGCCATATAAAAAACAATAATAAAACAAAATGAAGTAATGGTTAAAAACATGACCCCACGACCCTAAACTTCTTACAAACTCTAAACACAGTATTTCACAAAAAAAATTGTGACAGGTTCCATTAATATGGTTCTATAAAGATGAGATTGGTAAAATGACATTGCTTCATCAGCTTCGAGATTAAGTCACATCTTGCTACAAGGTCCTAATACAGACAAAAAACATTTATAATTGGCAATAAATCAAGATGGACTTGGTTTACTCCCATTAAAAATGTTACAATCATACAGTTGACCTATATGAAGGGTGTGCACACAAGGTGGCAACCATATCACAATTCATTTAGAAAGACTAATAGAACTGCTTATGTGCTCTTTCCCCCTTGAAAATATAACAGGGGGAAAGTAAAAAGTAGCATTTATTACATTGTATAAAACAAAATAGTACTGGCGGTTTTAGAAGCATTGTACTCACCATCCTGATGTGCTTTAAATGTTTTTTCAGTGTTTAGTTGTGAGGTGGGTTGATATGTCTCACCAAAAGTCAGCGTGACGCACTTTGCCACACAGGGCATTGTTTCCGCATTAGAAAAATGAAGACATGCCAGCAGCAAGCCAACAATATTATCAAAATATATTTTATTCAGAACTTTTCATTCGAACTCAAATCACAATAGTCAAATCAACATCCCAGTAATGATTTCTGCTAGAGAATGAGCGAAACAGGAGAAGAACCAAACTAAACCAGTAGCAAGTTAAAGGCTACCTAAGTGAGAGGAGCACTGAGAAAGTACTTAAATGGTCCAAGATGTTTCGATATGGCCATGATCGTGCTGTTGCTTACAGCTCATAACAACATAGAATTACAAAAGATTTTAAAGTACAAAATTTCAAAGGGCCATAGAGTGCTCTGCATTCGAACGAAAAGAAACAAAGGCTTGCACACTGTAAAAAAAGTCATCTGTTCAAGTTAAAACATTATAAAATACCATTCCACTGTCATAGACAATATGATAAATAGCCTACAAGCTGCTCCTTGATTCTATTAAAATTAATTTGAACATTCTTGTCTCGTTAAAAAAGCAAAAAAATACATTTAAGTTTATCCATTGGAAGAGGAGGGCATTTGTAAGCATTCTGGGCTTTATTTTTTTTTTTTTACAAAAAACAAAGTTACATTAGTTGAAACCAGTCACCTTGTCCTCTACAAATTCTAGATAGTCTGGTTCAGTTTGAAGTAAATGTTTAATACCACTCAAAGTAATTTATTTCAGTCCAAAAGATATAAATGTTTTAAGTGCTCATTGTATTTGATGGGAGTATGTATGTGTAGATAATACGAGTGTATTGAAAAACACTATGACCGTCTAATGGTATTTTATAAAGACAAGTGACAGCTAAACTGAACACTTAATCCACGTGCCATTGCACCCTGAAGAAACCAGGCTTGAGATATAGCCAAAACATTAACCGAAAGTTTACTTTAAAATCCATCCTTTCAGAACAGTAGCATTTAAAAGAAAATTCCCGTGGAAACAAAGTTTATCCATGTCAGACTGTGCATTTACATCCATACCTTCACCTTCACTGAGCAATAATGATGTCATTTTTCAAAAAGACAAAACAGAACACAAAAATAGAGAGATACACAAGCAAAAGCAGCACCACCGTCACCTGACTTTGGACTTTCAAACGGGTTGTCCACTTCTGTGCCATTACTGAATGAAAACAGTCCCATGATTCCGTCACTCAATGCTGCATTATTTTCTCACCTCACATGAAGCCATAAAGATCAAGGCTGTTACAGTGACACGTATACCAATTCACTGCAGTACAGATCAGACTGAATGATCATGTTGAGCGTAGACCACAATAGAAAAGCAGAAAATGACAGATGAAGCTATAAAGAAAGAATAATTGAGTAGAGAAAGCTGCAGCGTGATCTACAAGGTTTTTCTCTAAGGAGCAGAAACATTTGTGATCATGTTAAATTAAAAGAGTCAAGTTTAACTTTCCATTCTACACATCTCAAGAGGATGGTGTGAGGATTATGGGATACCCACCCTTATCCACCTAAAAAAAGAAACCAAAGCTAGCTATCTTTTTTGTAACGGTAAATGTGCCGTTACGATTTTAGGGTGGGCCTATCACCTAGCAATGTCCAGGCTTAACCAATGGAGCCCGTAGACTAACCAAATGAACGCGTTTCACCCATTCATGCACTGAACGTTCAGTTTTGTCTTACCATAAAGTTGCATAGGTTGTACAAAATAACACAGGGAATTCATTTTAGAAAATATATCTACGTAATTTAATAGGCTTTCTGTACTTTGTTATTCCTCTGTATTAAAAAAAAAGATAATCAAATTATCTCTCAAAATTTGGCAAAAAAATCCTTGAGCATTTTTCTTTTAAAGAACAGTTCCAATAGTCTCAGAGCCACTAAACAAACATACAGTGCCAATACTCTGAATTGTCAATGTCATACGAGCATTTACTAGCCATGTTGAACAGCTCATCTCTTTAGCTCATGCAAATTACACCTAAAGAAATATAAAAACCGTCCATGGAGCGCTAAACGTGTACAATATGCACACTACGGCAGCGTGGACCTCAACCCTCCGGCATCTGGAATGATGATCGTGGGAACTAAGGATGCTGTGTGTGTAGGGTTAAGCATGTCTGTATATTACAGTCCTTGATCGCACTGATTTCATGTAGTAAGCGTCATGGTTCCACTCTGCGAGGCTGTGTGTTATGATGGGGTTGACAGACTGTTGGTCCAGGCTGTGGTCTGTGATCTCCCACGAGGACAGCAGTGGATAATAGGCCAGGGAAAGTCGATAAATTTGGCTATGCACACATTCGTAGTCGGTCCATGGCTTCCCAATGGCAGCATCATTTCCTTAGGTCTAATACACAAACCTGAAATGGGGAAAAGTTGAATTTTAGTTTAGATGTGACATGAGCCTATTGCTCGCAAATCAGCCAAAAAAATCCTTAAATGAACAGTTTCTGTTGATTTCATTGCAATCTTTTTAACTCACATGATAGAATTTAATTACACAAACACTTCCTCAATTTGCCATTTGACAGAAAAACCGGTAGAGCTTCAAACTCTAATTTGTTTAAGCCAATGTTGCAGTGTTGGGCTTAAACTCACCGAGCCATCTGATGCACTTGCACCCACTTTGTCCCCAGTTGAGTTCCAGCATACTTCAAATATGCCTCCTGTCCCTCTGTAGCTGTTGACTAAAGCACCGCTCTGCGGGGTAAAATTGAGGCCCATGTTAAAAACTGTCAAAAACCTCTGATATTATAAGGATGTCTTTGTTTTATTTACCTCTTGAAACTACATAATATTTGAATATTTGAAAATAACACATCTTTAACATATCTAATAAAGCGAGAATTGGATTAAATTGTCATTTTAGTAAGATCATACAATTAATTTACAATACATATACATAACCTTTATATTTGTTATTTGAACAGTATTTAATGACATTGTGACGATTTGTTACAGAGGCTACTGTACCTGCGTGTTCCAGATGTGGACACACTTGTCGAAGGAACCACTTGCAAGGTGTCGTCCGTCTGGGCTAAAGGCCACACTGTAGACGGGCTCCTGGTGTTTGGTCAGCGTGTGGATGCAGGCACCACGCTCTGCGTCCCACAGACGCACCGTTGAGTCGAACGATGCACTTTAAGCACGAGATAGTAATGCATTGTTAGTGAGGTTTTACTCAACTTGCCTGTATCTGAAATGAAAGCACTGTTTTGTTGTTAAAAAGGATAGTTCACCAAAAACGGAAATCCTGTCATCGTTTACTCAATCTCAAGTTGTTACAAACTGCCGAACACAAAGGAAGATATTTGGAAGAATGATCTCTTGACATTCTTCCAAATCTCAAACTGATCTCATTTCCCATTTACTGCTAAAGATGGGAAAATAAATGTCAATGGGGTATAAGATCTGTTTGGTTACTGAAATTCTTCCAAATATCTTCCTTTGTGTTCAGCAGAAGAAAGACATTTATCATGAATAATCATAAATGATGACAGAATTTTCATTTTTGGCCAAACAATCGCTTAAAATATATTTAACAATATATATGTACCTAGCCAGCATGAGATTGGCGTTGGGGTTGTTGGTTCCAGGTCCAGTAGGGCTCCATTTGATGGTGTAGATCTCCTTACTGTGGGCTTGTAGGTCATGAACACAAGTGTCCTGTTTCATGCTCCAAAGCTAAACAATCATTACAAAACAAGACAATGCTTGAATTAAAACCTCCAAATGACAATCTAAACGTATCAGAACTTTCTTTACTTAATCAGCCAAAGCTAAGTGTGTAGTTAAGTGCTTGATGTTTGCTTGTAGCTCACCTTTAGCGTCATGTCATCAGAGCAGGACGCCAGGAGATTCCCTGTTGGATCCCATTTGATTGCATTGACTTCGTTCTGAGGGTAACAAGTTTAAAACCAAAGGTGAGATAATTATGCTCTGAACAGGTTGGGGTGTAACAAAACGAAAAAATTCAGTCATCGTCACTTGCAATCGGGGATGCAACAATACAGCTCACCCACGGTTTAATATGGCCCACGGTTTTCGGTTCGGTTCTGATGGCTTCTGCACATCAAAGGGTTTTTTGATTGTTTTATGCTTATGTGACAGGAACCGTAAAAACTTAAAAAAATATATTTTACTAAAATTCTCTTTATTTTACTCGAGTTATTTTATTATCTTTAAGCAACAAACAACTTCAATTCAAATGATGTAATGCAAAACTTACAATTGCTGTAATCGAAGTAAACGTGCGCTCAATGGGAAAGGCCAAAGATATTATATTAACAAGGTGCATCACTGCCATTGCAGTTAGAAGAAATGCAATGCTAATAGCAGCTTGGAGGCACTCTTGCCAAGACGTCAATAGCTGTCCGAAAGGCCGCCGAGTGCCATGACTTTCGTTAAACGGACTTTGGCATGGTGCCAGAAGAGACACTCTTGCTGCATGTGCTGAGAGCAACGCGAACGTGCTGCTTTGGTATGCAGTATAAAAATACATTCTTGATGTGCCAAATTTGGACGAAGTTTTGTCAGCATTATACTCGACAACAGCACATTACTTCTCGTGTTGCAGGTAGTCTCGCTTCACCGCCCGATCAACACTCGCTATTAGATATTGGGGATGTGTTTATCTATCTCAGCATACAGACAAACACGGCAGAGCCAGTTCACAGTGTAATTTAGCGCACAGAAAAAATAAATAAACGCAAACCGGAAAACCACAATTCACTTGTTATATTATATTATTATAACACATATTATATTGAGTATTGTGGCATCCCTACTATGCAAGACATTTGACAACAAATCTTCGCTTATGCTTATATGATGTAATTTAACTAAAAAGCTGCCATACTGTGTGGCCCTGGAATGTCTTGACTGGTCGGTCTTGGCCCAGTTTACACACATGAATGCACATGTCTGTGCTGCAGGAGGCAAACGTGTTGTTGCTTTGCCAGTCCACATCCAGAGCTGGAGCTGCAGGTGTCAACAGAATTTTTTTTTAAATCTTTCTTAGTATCAATTATGGATAATGGTATACAGACAATACAAAGCGTAACGTTCACAAAATGCTTGACAAGCAAGCACTTCAAAGTCTGTTTCGGCAAACCCTGATCTAGTTGCGCATGTGGTGACTTGTTACCTGAATGGAATGGAAATTGCTGTTTGGCTTCTCCTGTGTGTGCATCCCAAATAATTGTGGTCTGAAAGATTCATATTCCCATTAGAAACAAACTTTACTCCTATTTGCTAGTACACAAGATGGCGCCAGAGAGCTTTTGGGACGCCAGGGACAGCAGACCTATTTCTGGTTGAATAACAATGTCTGGGAGATGGAGGATTGTTGGCCGGCAAATATGGGTGTTTATAGATTTAAAAAAAAAAAGTAATTTTCAGCGATATGACAGATCCACTTTACATTGCCGAGTACTTTGTTGAGCGAAAATAACTTGATAGTGTTAGAAGTCTGGAAACTAGTCTGGCGCAAAAGCTCACCGGCGCCATCTTGCGCAACTAACACATTATCTTTCCTCAATAGAACAGCAAACCAGTAAGCTGAAGAATATGTTTCTACCCTACCTTGTCAACACCAGCACTGAGTATAAAGTTTCCTTTCTTGTTCCACTTTAAAGCAAATATAGGACCCTTGTGCTGCCCCAGTGTACTGGCGAGATTACCTGTGATATACAGGGCACTGATTAAATCAACTGTACATATTATTTTCCTGATATTATTAATATTAATAAAACAGCTTACCATCTTTAGTCCATATTCGGGCAAAGCCATCATAGGATCCTGTGGCTAGAAGTGTACCTTCACTCTATCAAAAACAAAAGAGAGAAAGGAGTCTATATTAAACCTAGAAAATAAATTATTCAATCTGTTTGAACCAATTTCTGTAGATTTTAAGTAAATACATTCTTATTTTTACGCTATCAGGGAATCAGGTTACCAATCTTAGATTAAATTCAACTATATGTTTACCTTTTAACGCTAAAGATGCCCTTGTGAGCAAACATGCAACCAAAATTGACCGTAAACAGCCCTCCTCAACTGTCTGACTTGAACAGCCGTGATCCAATTTAATTCCGACAAATAATAAGCATCCCAAACTGCCCTACATTTGATTTCTTGGAACACTTTATGGATGTAAAATAAATTATGGAATACAATTTCATGTTGACTTGAAATGATAAATAACCATCGATGCCAGCACTCACATTCCAGTCCAGTGAGGTGACGTCTTTGTTACTAGGCACATCCTGCCCCCCTTCCCGGATACAGTGCCGCAGAACCAGCTGAGTGGATCCTCCCGCGCTGCACTCGCTCAGGTTCCAGATCCGAGCGGTTGAGTCTCCAGAACTGATGGCAACAACAAAACACCCACATGGATAAATCTTTTCAAAGACTATGCAACCTAATGACAAAACTTTGCTGTACTTTCCAATATCCTATATACATTATAAAACTTCTCTAGAGGAATAAAAGAATAATTCTGAACAATTTACAGTAAATTCACAGACTTCATTAAAAAAAGAACTGAAGAAAAGCTTTGGCTTAATACTAACCCAGAGGCCAGCAGATCACTGACAGGGTTCCAAGCACAGATGAAGACCTCAGACTCGTGGCCTCGAAGCACCATGGCTTTACTGGCTGGGATCTCCACCACCCTGTCCACCTCCATCATGTCTGAAAGGTGATCTGTAAAATGTGTTTCATTTGATTGGTTTGAATATTGAAAACACTGATTCACACAAGCTCAAATTATATTTTGATTTATGCACATGCTACTGTATGCACACAAAGCACAATGAAGATTTCATGACAAGCATATATCTTAAGATATATCTGGGTTCTCCTTGAAGGTACATTTCACCCAAAATGAAAATTTAAAGAGACAGTCTTTTGGTAAGCACTGGGTAAATTATTTAATTTTTAGGTGAAAGATTTTCAAGTGGAGGAAGAACCAGTCGGGCAAAACTACTAAACTTAACAATACCACATTAACTTCTACACTGTTTAATGCAGAGTAAGCTCACTGGACAGCATGTGCGCGCCGTTCTCCTCTCCATTAGCCGTGTTCTCTCCATTTTTAGGAGCTGCAGCCGCTGAGGTGCTGGAGGCGGCAGCCTGCTGCTGAGCCATCTTATCTTTATAAACCTGCTGCCTCGTCTGCACCACATCTGGCATCACAGCGTCAATCAAGGACAGAGACTCGATGGGCCGTCCGTCAAACAGGGTACCGTCCTGTAGATCACAATACACAACAGGTTCAAGACGTGACTTTATGGCCTTTAAGAAAAATTACAGCCAACTTCAAATATGGTGTGTAATAGAGAACCGATTTAAACAGGACTGTCTATGGACATCCAATAGCTGACCTCATTGATGCTGACTTCAGCCTCCACATACTGCAGGCCCTTCTGGATGACGGAGATGAGGGCAGCAGGGGGCACCAGAGCTCCGTTGATGTTAGACTGGCTTATGTGGCTCTCTATGCCAAAGGTAAATGCTGAGTGGGAGAAGCCTGGAGAGGAAAGGAAGACATTTCTTGTTACCCTTTATCCTCATGCACCAGCTAAATATTTGACTCTGCCGCTTGCAGTACATTCTGGGATGGCCTTATTGGGAAGATACATGTAACGCTAAGCATTTAAACAAAGTATACATTGCATTTACTTGGGAGGTCCGCCCAGGCATATTAATGACCTCGTAAGTATATTTGGCGTCAAAATTTGTAATTTTTTATCTATGCATGATAATGACTGCATCTTTGATCGATTAACTAGTGGATACACAGCGCTTCTGAGTCTTCTCACTATCTTGACTTGTTTTGTGCGAGTAGTGCGTGGCCAGATGTGCATCCTCCTCTTCCGTGTTCGCGTGCACTTTCTTTTGATGAGCTCTATGTGTGTGCGAGCCTTCGGTCTCTCGACCGCATGTGTAGTTAGCTCCGTGCAGTGTTTTAAATGGTCACTTAAAATCAAAGAAGCTTTCATACTACAGCCACACATTGTCGAGAAAGGGCAAACAGGGCACATAGCCGCTCCTAAATGTAGATGTACTGTATTGTGATTTTGGCGTTTAAAAATCAGGATTTTAGCAGCAGTTAAAGTGACTGCAGTTGGCATTCTGTCGTAAAATACAGTATAATGTGAAAGATCAGAGAGTTGAAGAAAACAGATATGAAGTGTTAACACTAGGGATGGGAACCGAGAACCGGTTCTTCTTTAGAACCGGTGCCCAGTGAATCGATTCCTTGGAACAGTTAGCGTATCTGCTTAACGATTCCGCTTATCGGTTCCGCTCATTGCAAATGTGTCATCATCATTACGTCACACACGCGCTGCGTTGTTTTGGTTATGCAGCAAACATGTAGAAGCGATCTAAAGCGTGGTTATATTTCACTAGAAAAGACGCCAATGCGGTCATTTGCAACAACTGTAAAAGTTTAATTTCGACAAAGGGAGAAACAGGCAGAAACATTTGGCCACACAGCACGCAATTCATTTGCAGGACTGTCGCGTGTTTGATACACTATTACTTAGCGACAGAGCAACAACAAGTGAGTCGAGCAGCAGCGGAGCTAACAAGACGTCATCTGCTATTAATGCCGAAGGTAACTTCTCTATTTAGTTAATGTGAGCGCCATTTCATCTCGTATCCTTCCTGAGAGGGCAAACTATTTTTTTTCTGCACAAAAATTGTTAATTTGCCTAAGTTGATAGTTGTGGTCTTTACAGAAGACTTCTTTTAATTTTGTATGTCAGTTGAGTTGAATTTTGTTTCAGGTAGAATATTCCCAAAGGCACAAACTCTTCCTTGACTGTTTAGTCTGTTTTTTTAGTTTTTAGGGCACTTAAATGGCAGTTTTGTTTTATTTTTTTGTCTGGACCAATGATGAATGTGAAAAATTCTATAGGTCCCTGGACTATACTTTGAAGCCTACTTTTAGGTTTGTTCTGAGGTTGCTACACATAATTTGTGTATACTCTGAGTATGTGCTTGTGTTCTTATCAGATATTAAAGCGAGTTAATACAAACAAACAAATTTGTACTTATCCGCTCACCCAATGAAAATCGATAAAAGAATCGATAAGGAATCGGATCGATAAGCAATATCGATAATGGAATCGGAATCGTTAAATTCTTATCAATTCCCATCCCTAGTTAACACTATCATATTTTTGATGTCATCACGTCGTGTTAATTAGATTGTCAAAATCCACTAGTGCTTGAATCTACTTTTTGAACAGTATGTGTAGAGAGCTTACCCATCATGTAAAAAAAAAGAAAAAAAAGAAAGATTGCTAAATAATACACACCTGACTCCTGCAGGTATCTGTACACCAGGAAATTGACCTCATCACTGCTTATGCTCATTTTGGATCCTGGTTACACCAAGAGGTCAGGGCTAGAGTGGAGCCTGGGAAACAAATGCACATTTGTGTTTGTGTTCTTCACTGCCAGCATCCAGAAAATCCCTGAACGATTTGTAACCTTGATCCTAAATAATAACAGGCCAGAAGCATTCTGATAAAGAAGCATGAAATGGTTTAAATAAGTGCCAATCGTGTTACAATGGAGACAGACGTACAAAAAAACTGCTCTTGGTATTTACAGAAAACTTTTTGACCAATTATGGAGCTGAACCTGACCTCTCCAGCTGAACCTTCTCATGGAAGCCCCTAAAAGCCCTGCGGTAATTTTCCACCCATTTGCTCACCGCTGGAAATAATTACAATTCTCTACAAAAAGGCACACAGTAGCGACTGGCATTTTGATGGGAAGAATTAAATGTGTGAAAACAAGACGAAATACTCAAGATGGACTTGCATGGCTGATTACTTGACCTTTAAGAATACTTCACAGCCTAATAAGCCTACACGTAAAATAGTAACCCATTCTATGACAAGACTTCCTGTTGTTTACGATGTGTCAACAGTACTGAAAGAGCAACGGCTGCCTTATTTACAATCAAATAAACATTGGCTTACACTTAATTAAATGATTATAAAGCAGGAGCTAAAAACAATATTTCTAATAATCTTGAATTAGATCAAGAATGGGCATAAGGAATAAGAACATGATTTTTTTAAAGAATAAAACAAATTTGAACTGGAAGAAATCTAAACCAAACTCGATTGAAAGGAAACCAAATGAGCAAGCCAAACATTGTAGTGATGTTGGATTTGATGAAATTTAAGCCAAAATGTTGACAATTTCTACATGAAGTTTACCAGACTAAAACAATTTGATAAAATACAAAATACACGTAAACTGGTGTAAGGGGAAGAATGTAGGGGTGGAATGAACCTTTTCTAATCCTCTGATAGGTAAAATGACGAAATTACATCTGATGCACACAGTAAACTGTCATGGCCTTCTAAACATTGTCTCCAATCATGAAGTGGTCCTGGGGCAGGTTGCACCAGCTGTAAGTTAATTATCAAGCAAGTTCTGACTTAAATGGGCACAATTTACGCACAACAAAATATTTTTTAATTGCACCATCCAATTTATGGCTGGAATACACAACAAGACTTTTAAATCTGAACAGATTTTTTTTAATTTGACATCATACATTTGCAGACTTTTTGAAAGATTCAAACACACTAACTGATCAGATCTGCAGACTGGCACAGACTTTCTGCAACAAGGCCAGACTGAAAATCTGGGCAAAATCTGAGCAAAAGTCTTGTAGTGTATTTACGCCTTTAGTTGAAGCGTAACGTTATGGTTAAACTCATCATTTAAGGAAGCCTCCCGTCAGGAGTAACTAGGAATAAAATTGCATGCATCCATCTGTCTGTATTGCCCATGTCAAAATAAAATTATCTTTTTATATTCCATTAACGGTTGGCAGTAAAATGAAATCACCCGTATTACGTGTTTTTAATATTGTATAATTTAAAGGTAGTATTATATTTAACAAAAACTTTTTTACCGTACAATAAGTTTACATCAATAATATTTTGAAATACACAACACTTCAAAGCAACTTTTTCTCACAAATTTAAAGGCTGCTATTGGATAACTGAAGGTAAACGTCATATTATGCTACTACGCATTACTTTATGGAGAGCTTACGAACTACTAGCTACGTTCTGCCTAAAGAGCAAATGGTGCAAACGAATAATATACAGAGTTAGTTACAAACTAGCTAGTAGTTACTGAGCCTCTAATGTGGACTTCATGTTTTTCGTTTAAGAAGGAACTTACGAATGCCTGGTGCAACCCTACCCAGGATGCTGTTGTCCAACTAGTTCCAGTCTTGGACTTCTATTTTTTGGGTACGGGACAGTGCAATTTTACTGTTTGATAAACATATGCAGTACAGCACATAACTTTATGTCCTTGTCTACTAATTAGGACCCAAAATAGATAATAATAGCTCAAGTCTAAAAGATGCAATGTTAGGCTTCTTGGTACATACAGAAACTCTATCTTTGTGCAGTATTGTAAATTCTATCAAATTTAGTGTTTTGTTAACACCACGTTAGGAAAAAACGTGTCTATGTAAACGTAGTAACCATTTTGCTTAATGTCAGTAAACAGAAAGTGACAAAAGTCAAGACAAGACAAAAGCAGTAAAGTCAGTGACTTACCATGAGACCAAGTGTTGACTAGATGCTCACACTCTTGCCATCCATGTAGAACACAGTTAAATCAGCCTGTCAGCAAAAAACATGTTAAGTTTTAGTGAAAGAGATACATCCCAAAATATATTAACAATCCCTTAAAATAGCAAATGTGTGTTTTGTCATCAAAAACGGTTTGATTTAAACTTTACATTTTGAAGAAAAACTGACCTTTGGAGAATAATCTGCGGCACATTTAAACATATCAGGATTTATCTAAAATTTTGACCAATGAGTTTTAAAATCTTCTCAGACACATTCATGTAACTTAAATTGGAGAAAACGTCTCCAAATCTCCAAATTATTCTGTAAAACCACCATGATTCAAAAACGTCTCCACGACTGTCACACGACATTAAAAAATATACTGCACGTCTTATTCTCAGTGATATTAAGGGAAGCAGACAAGACTTCGAACTGACAAAGGTGTGGCCACCATAAAACAACTGAATTAATGATAGTGATCCCAACCTGCCATTCAACTTTACAGCAACACTTCATTTGATAGAATTGATCTCACAGCATCCAAGAAACTGCTGAACTGACAGTTTTGAAATCAGGCCAACTCTGGGAAACTGCTAGAATGATGGGAACAGGAATTTAAAGGCTGAGGTCTAAAGAGCAAGGTGGCCTACCCACAATGTATACCATTTAATGATCGCAAACTAAATTCCACTAAACGTATCTAAATCAATTACAATGTATTACAAGTGATCGCAGAATAACATACTAATTTGTATAAATATAGCTGCAAGCAGCAATAATCAGGGTTCACAACACTGGGACAAAAGACCTTACAAATACAGTTGTATATATTTATGCTATATCGCCACATATGAGCAATGATTACCAATGTTTGCACTCTTCTTCAAAATCAAATCTAGGAAACTATATTACATATGATCATACTGTTTTGTTGCTAATCATTTTGATGAATTAGGCTTTGCTCAGAAGAAAGACCCCAACAAAATGGCATTGTGCACATAAAATTTGACAGTGTCAGCCCATGGTCATTGTTTAAAAACCAGGAGTTTAAGAAATGAACAAAGTTTTTATTAAAACAATCTTAAACCTTGTCAGTAGAAGCCATGTTTTTTGTAATAGGAGACGAGCTTCATAATAGGAACTCAAAGACACAGACTCTGCCCAAATTTACCTTTGATAATTACCTACATATTCACTAAAATAAAACAAGTATTTGGACACCATGTGCACCTAAAGAGGAATTGTAGTAAAGTGTAAATTGGTCATAAACTCATTATTCCAGTGGACCATGGGATTGTACGAAAGCACTTGATAATGTAAATTGTGGATTTTGACCAAACTACAAAATGGCTGTCACTTGAAGGTTTATCTAAAATGATCGTTCAGTCATCATTTCCTTTTCTTAATGAAATGTTCCTTTCATGAGACTTTAAAAAGCTATTTCATACCCAGCCAAAGCTTGCTAATTCCCCCTAGCTAGGCTCCCTAGTTACAGGCAATCTAGCGCCACCAAACGGCGAACCTACTTTTACTTATTTTCACACTGAGCTATTTTGGGTAAAAAAAATTGTTCTCATCACGTATCCAATGTATTTTTATAACTACAAATATAAACTGCAAAGATATTGGGGCGTGTTGCTCTTGAGGCCTATTTATGACACCATAGAGACGGGATAACAAACTATGTTTAACTCTGTGATAACTATTACAGGTTCTTATTAAAAATAAAACAAGCTCACAAGACGCCCGTCTTTGCAAAGGACACCCATACATGTGGGCAGAGATACAATACCACATGTAACTAAATTGTTGCTTTTAAAAATTGCAATATGATCATTTATTCATAGCAACAAGTGCTAACTCTTCGCCGGAAGCTCAATTACATTTAATTTGGCTATTCGCACACGGTTCTTACACATCGTGCACAAATGTTGGCGAAACGCTCCGACTCGACGACAAAAAAAAGCAATTGTACGTTTAGCGCTTCCATAGCAACGACAGCTAACTAGTCCGTTAAAGAAAAGCTAGTTGTTGTCCACCGCGCGTGCACAACTCGAGGAAGCCGAGCGCCCATCCCCCACCGCCACCGCGCGGTCACACGCAGCTCAGCTTTAATTTGCAAATAGAGCCGCTTAAAATGGATGTAAACGCACAACGTAAATACAAAAGCTCAAAGGGACACTATAAGGGCCAGCACAATCATAACGGTGTCGCAATATGCGACAGGGGGGCGAATAAGAGGCTCGTCTTACTCGGGCCGCCGGAGCACCGTTGCCTCCACTGATCAACCGCTAGCTTCTGGAGCTAATGTACTGAACAGACGTGCCAAAGCGTCGATGTAAATCCGACAGAAGGGTGTTGCTCGGTTTTTCCAATCCACAATTATCCACAATAATGTATATTTTCCAGTTATCTTGACAATATGTGGAAAAATTGAAGAGACATTTAGCAGTTTATGGACAGCCAAGTGCTTCAGAGGAAGCCGACGGCCTCAGACTAGCAGTAGGCTGGAGACTTTCCAAGCGAAAATGAGGCATCAGAGACATCATGGATTAATTTCGATCCCCTCGTTTGGAGCGAGTGACTCACAACAATATTAGATGTGAAACGTGTTTATAAACTAAATTATATTTCGCGAAACTGAATTCGAGAAAGTGATTACTTGGTGATGATTTGTTCTAATTATAGATGTATCGCTACGAAATGCAAGATATACATCACATCTCTGTATGATATTTACATTTTCTCATATTGGGCGGTATACAAAACGGCGATTACTTAAATAAAAAAGCTTTGTTCAATATCTAACCCCCATTACTTACCAGAGAGATTTTTGCCTGGCTGGTCACTGCTTCCAATTCCGCCACACCCACAATATCCTCTGCTCAGTCATTCAATAACAGACTGACATCATTGGTCTGTGAAACGCTGGGTTTTTTCTCAATTTACCGTAAGTGTTGAAAACGAGACGCAATTTTCGTTAACATCAGCTCAATGAAATGTGTGAAGATTGTTTTTGGAGTGACCTATCTTTGTTTTAATTACACATTTTAACTCATTAATTAATAATACCATGATTCATGAAGCTTTCTTTACGATGTTCAATGTGATGACTGAAAACTTTTCTCAAGGAGATGATGACACAATCCTGTAACATCTTCATCCTTGCTGAAACCCTGTTCTTTTTTCAATTTAACCCATCATGCACACATGCTGTCAAATGAATTATTGCCTGACAGATAAAATAATAACTCATATATATCATTTTGTATCTGTGGTTGTGATGTGTGGTATCATTTGCAGTCTGTTACCGATTCAGAGGGCATTGCCACATTTTTGGACACTCTTTACTGATTAGTTGTAACTATTAAAGTGAATTATTACTGGCAAGTAAAATATCTATAACAAAAAAGAAAACTTTAAGGAAATAAGAAATGGAATGAACGGATAAATTGTTGTTAACATACAAATTAGTTTAAGTATTGAGGAAGAGCCTGTTGGTGGCAATTGGAAAAAATAAACTTTAGAAACTTATTCACTAGATTGGATCAGTTTCATAATATATATTGAACATCTTTGGCATTATTGTGACATTGGAAAGAAAGAGATGCATCTTAAATAATAAATGTCAAAGTGAATGTCAAGCCTTGAGTGGATTAGTAGATTTTATGAAGAGATAATAGTGTATGTGCAGTGAGATTTATTTCTGAATGAACATTCGATCATGTGCACCAATCTTATCTTATGTCTCCGTAACAGGGGAAACATAATGTAAAGGTCAGTTAAGCTACAGCTTATCAGAAGTACTCAAGAATACTCTTTTATTTGCCCGCTGATACTTTTTAATCAATGCATCCATTTTTAATTAACACAAATGCTTGAAAAAAGGTATCTTTTTGTGTCGGAGTGGCTTAATGTTTGATGGTTTAATTTCCCTGGTGATTGCCTCTTAAAACAGAAATGTATTTGAAAATACAAATATACACCATTTGCAGTAATGTCAGACTTTTTCCATGCTTCAGTACCAACAATTGCCTTTTCTCTCAGATTGGATCCAGACCAATAAATGCGCTTTCTGTATCCTTGGCAACAGCTTTGGCTCTAAAAGAGGCAATCAAATTAATGCTGGAACATACAGCAGGGAAAGAGAGAGTAAAAACGTAAACACTGCGAGCCAGTCACAATTATTTGTACAACACCAAATTAAGCATGTTATGAAATCCTAGAGCAAAATATTACACATCACTTCCTGGGGTTTTGGATTAGTTATTTGAATTACAGACAGATAGCAGAGTTTCAGTCATTGGCCTCAAATCAAAATGCATATTGCCTGTTTAATTACACAGCCTTGTGTGGAATTTGTCTTGCACTATTATTCATAATTATTACGACCTTCACATTTCTGTCGGAATTGTTTTGGCCTACCAAGAGACAGCAGAATTCATCTTTTTGTTAAATGTTTTTGAAACGCATATCATTTTAAAATGAATTTAATTCACAACAGAATTATGATAAAGACAAAAAAAGAAACAACACTGAAATCCTATCATTCAGATATTAAGCTTGATCATCTGTTGTGTTAAAGTCCAAGCATTTGTCAGTCCCATTCTTCTCCAGTCCATAAACCCCGGATTCAATGCACCACCAAGCTGTGAAACCGCTCGACTCATCTAAATGTGACTTGGGCTTTGACTATGAAAAGGTCATCAGTCATAGCAGAGAAGTCTGGCATCCCAATACCAGATGGATGGTTTCCAGAGATGTGTGTGTTCACTAGATTACGGTGTAGTGAAACTTAAACATGTACGCACCATTAACCTTAAATATGATAAATGAGTAATGAACAGAACGAGATGACAAACAGACACAGCAGTACATTTATAACTCTCAGCATACCAGAAAAATACTGTAGCCATACATCTAAATTACATACCCAGAATGTCTCCAGATACAAAATGTAAATCTGTAGTTGCTGCCACTAGGAGGCCATTAGCGGTATGACAACAACAAAAAGAACAAATGGCATTAACCAGCGCTCAGATTTATTTGAGCAGGTTACATGCAATTTGATTTCAGAAATTATATTTTTATCTGTCATGCTTTCCTCAACCCTGCAATTTTAGTTTTGAAGCAAATTACACTATTCTTAATACATGGTAAACTGTTCCTTTAACTTGCTTTTTGATTTTTCTCTTAATTTCCGATCATTATGATTATAGATATGAAGAACCTTACAGAAAAGAGCAATATCTCCATTTAAAATATAAATTGTACTTCAGATTGTGCTGAAAAGAGCCAAAATCACAGAAGCACTTCAACTGAGACACCCGGTTGCACAAACTGGCACTAAACCTTTTAAGCTAGAAGTTCACCCAAAGTAAAATATCTGTCATTATTTACCCACCCTCATGCATTTCAGACATTTCAAACATTTATGTTACATGTAACACAAAAGAAGATATTTTGAAGAATGTTGGTAACCAAACTAAATTGGCCCGCATTGATTTCAATTGTATGGACACGAAACCACACAAACCAGACATTTCTCAGATATCTTATTTTGTCTGTCACAGAAGAGTTATATACTGTACGTATAGTCATAAGGGTGAATAAATGATTTCAGACACTTTATTTTGAACTATCCCTTAAATTCAAGTAGCAGGCATGTAATGTTTGGATATGGTTCACTGTGGCAATTTTAGGACGAGACAGGTCTTTTTAAAGACCTTTTAGACCTTCTGAACAATTGGCCGCTGCTGCTATAATAACAAGGCAGAAAATACCATATCAAACATTCTTGGAAAAGGGCAGTTAGATTTCTAAGAGGGTTGAGCGGACATGTGAGGAAGCTGAAACAATTGGCAGCAACAGGTGTAAATGTTCACCATTATAAACCTGCTCAAACCTCTGATTGTCAAATTAAAGATTAGAATAATAATCGTGTAATCTAGTGGAAATAATGTGGATGTAGCACTTTCCCCCTTTACAAGAACAAGTCAGCCCTGAGCACAGTATGGAGATGAAGCTGAAGATCGTATCATTTGATAAATTGTCTCTTTTTGGAAAAAAGAGAATCGATTTAAGTCTGTTCTATCTGCGATGTGTGAACAGTGTTAAATGGATTTCAAAGATTGTGTCAGAATTTAAGGAGACTTTCAAACATTCCAATTATCGTCTCTGTGTGCATTCAGATGGACAAACGGCAGCAAGATAACAGACTGGCTTCTGGTTTGCCCTTGTAACAGAATAATATATCTGTCATCTCTCAGATATGTGGGAAATTTTAGTCAGCAAAGTCTCTCTGAGACAAAAACGGAGCAAAATTCGACACGACGATCCTTTACTGAAATGCTTGCTGTTATTGCTGTCATCTTCACCTTTTATCCCTCACTTTCATGTTTATCATCAATGTTCTACATGTTTGACGCATTATATTGGAACAGCCATCACGAATGCGGGCTCAACGACAGAAGTTTGAAAGAAAGGGTACCCTGGTTATTTCTGTTCATCCTCGCCTCTTTACAGGACGGGGGCAAGGTCAGGGTGTCAGGCGGCTAGGAGGGACTCATTCCGCACATCATTTGCCAGGAAGTTGCTGCCCTTTGCAGTTTTACATGCTGGCATGTGATCCACGAAGGCACAAATCTGCCAGCAGCATTATTGGGTATTTTAAAAACCCTTCCAAGTCTCAGGAGGTGCGGGAGAAGGCTGCTGGTTATTGACCCAACATGCTTTCTTGATACAATACCTTGACTTTGTCAATACAGGTATGTAGAGACCTTGGCCTTGCAAGGGATATAAATGGAAAGTTTGGATTAAAGATATCGATTAGGTAGAGAATGCTTGCTTGTGCTTAAATGCTTGTCTTCCTTTTGAAAAGAATACTGGCTGCTAAGAGAATAAAAAGCAGATTAGTCAAGGGGGAATGTTTCATATGTACCTTGTTGTCAAAGATTTCTCGAAAGGCACAACTCCACAATAACTATTTTTCTGTATATCAAATGCCAATAATTCAATTTATATTTATATTCAATTATTTAATCTATATTTTAAGACACATTGTTAATAATATATTACAATGTACTGTATTGAATAATATGAATTGGTGCTTTTTCTATATAAAAAATAGAAGCACTTCATTCCAAACTATGGACATTTATTATTTATTAAATATATTTTGTTTATATTCCATTTGATTTTCTTATATAGATTTATATATAACAGTATACATGTTTTGTGAGACAAGGACAAAAATAAAGGTAATTGAATGAAAAACTTTTTTCTTTCAAGGAATAAAAGGCTTTGAGTGTATTGATTTTGAAACCGTTTATCAAATAAATATAATGACTTGTTTCAATCAACCAGAACATTTTATTGATTAATGTGATAGAAATCGCGTAGGCCTATTCTCAAAACAAACTTAAAAAATAGCACAACCCTTTGCCCCGTTTCAGGCTTCATGCTTTAATTTTCTCATTATACTTAAAGGAACAGTTCACCCAAAAAAAAAAAATCTGTCTTTGTTTGCTCACCCTCAAGTTGTTTCAAATCTGTATAAATGTCTTTATTCTGTTGAACACACAAATATATATATTTTGAAAAATGGGAAGCAAACAGTTCTGGTGCACTTTTGAATACCATGTTATTCTTCCTATGGGAGTCAATGGTGGAATAGAACTGTTTGGTTACAAGCATTCATGTCTTGTGTTAAGAAAGAGCTAAGCTTCTGTCATAATCAATTCACCCTCGTGTCGTTCAAAACATGTATGACTCATTTCTTCTGTGGAGCAAAGAAAGCCATAAGTGTAAAAAGACATGAGAGTGAGTAAATTATAAAGTTTCAGTTTTGTGTGAACTTTCCCTTTAAGAAACATTTGACATTGCAGACACAGCACAGATGTGTGAGTACCTCTGCACTTGTAATTCTTGTAATGTAATTCTTGCTATGCCCTGATACACTTTGTTACTGCTTTCAATAATGTAATTGGGAAGACTGTAGAGCATTCTAATCTAATGTATCCATCTGCACACCTGGCAATGGTGCAGTTTGCTTGTGTTTGTGTTCTCAGAAGGAATATCTTTTATTGGTCTTTTATTAAATCAAAATCAAATCACTTTTATTGTCACATTGCCACAGCACAAGTGCCTTGGTGAGTGAAATTCTTGAGAGCGTGCTCCAGAAAGTGCAGAAAGATTTACATATAGACAGTATTATTTACATACACACAGACTTATGCAGATGACATATATACACAATGTGTGCAATATACACATACATACAGTATACTCAGTACACACAGTGTTTTGTTCTGAACTCCAGATTGCTCAAATGTATTCCAAATCATGTGTTTACTCTGATATAATTATACATATTCGTTTTCTTGGCTGTTTAATTTTGTTCTAAGCCAAAATTGTAGGGAATCTGGCAAATATTTGCCTGAAAAGAAGGCTAAAATTAGGCCTGTTCAAACATCCCAAACACATGATATTTTGTGGTGTTAGATCTCTCTTTGTTGATTTATGCATCAGTGTAGGTGCATTGTCAGGGAAAATATTAATTTATAGTCTTTACACGTAAACCAATGTGTTATAAAAAATCAATACTGGCTTCTTTACCAGTGCTTTAAACCCGGATGGGCTGGACCATATTTCTTCATCATGTCAGTTAATGGAAGGTTTATGAGCTCAGATGAGTTGGAGCAAATGGCAGGTTTTGTAAATTTATGTAATGACACCGATAGGGCGGTGTAATGCTACGGTGTTGCATCAGCCAAGATTTCTCAGCTCTTGCTTTCAGGTCTTTCTATCGAAATATCTACTACTGTCTCTTTTTGCACTCCTTATCCTAGAGTCATTTCTAGAAGGTTCTGGGGACATGAGCTTAAGGACAAGAAAAGGAGAGAAACAGCGCTGAAGGCAGGGGAGGACAGAGCCATTCTGTTAGGACTGGGGATAGTCTTCAGCTCTATCATGATGTACTTTGTAATCTGTATCACAATGGTGCGTGCTAATATGCTGACAGAACACAAGCGCAGGCAAACAAATGGTTAACCAAATACTTTTATTAATAAACAAAAAACCCACAATGGGGAAAACACAATTAACAAACAAGAGTCAAAACAAAAACTTCCACGAGGGGAATAAAACAAGGTCCTGTTTACCGTCCCGTTCATCTTGCTATGGATTCGCCATTCGGATTTCCTTGTTCCTGTGGTTCCTTCGTGTGTTTAATTTATAGTTACCCTGGGACCTTGTTTTATAATGGTAATATTAAATCAAACACACGAAGGGACCACAGGAACAAGGTAATCCAAACGGGGAATCCACGGCAAGACGAACGGGACGGTAAGCACATTGAATGGGTACGGGAAGGAATGAACCAATATGTGGCAAGGGAAACAGAGACACTAATTGGGGAACTGGGGAGACAGGTGAGATGGATGAAACACTAAGGAAGTAGACAATAAACCCAAGGAAAGACAGGACCGTGACAGGTAGGCCTAGCGATGTGTCAGTAACAGCAGGTTGGAGTCAATGGTGGGTATAGAATCTTAACCCGCTACATTTTATACACTTTACACATGTGTGGTCCTTTTGTAAAGCGCTTGACCACCAGTTAACTTCCGGTATGTTAATATTACTTAGTATTATTATTTTACAGTATAATAATTGTATTAATAAACGGTTAGTTTAATTGTGTTTTATGCCATTTTATTAAATTAACAATTTGTTAAATGGGTCTGTAGTTCGGTCGCATTTAAAGAAACCGCATAGTACATCTAGCAATTGAGCTTGGTATCAGGGTCTAAATTCTAAATATTTGAGAGACAAGTTTAGCCAAGTAACGATTCATCTCGGTTTCTTTTGATTGATAGCCTATCAGAAATAATCTACAGTCACTCTGTTGTTTAACAATCAAAAGAAACAGAGAAGAACCGTTACTTCTCAACTTGTCTCTCGAATATTTAGAATTTAGACTCCGATACCAACTCAACCGCTAGATGTCAATGTACTATACAGTTTCCTTTAATGCGATAAACAACAGTTTGTGAATGTTAATTTTGGGTCACAAATGTGCGCATGCGCAGTAACATTTGTTTAATGTTGTTAAGATGAAATCATTTATATGCTTCTTTGATTTTCCTTTTTTAATTGCAGTGTAAAATCCAAGCAGAAACGTATCTGTAAGACATTCTCAATGTTTGAAATTAACTAGAGAAGGCCAATCTTCTGTTTTATATCATTACATCAGTTGATCTCAGATCAAGTCAGTTAGAGATAACAAGGGTTCACTCAAACAGGGCTAGTCAGCGTTTAGCATTATGCCACCCGTAGCTGGAATGTGCTTCCAGAAGACATCAGACGTTCATCAAGAGTATAACTACTTTTAAATCCAGATTAAAACACACTTGTTTAGCTGTGCATTCAGAACCTGAGCACTGTGCTGGTTTACATCAACTGCACTTCTATTTCTAATTTATTTTTATTTTGCACTTATTCTTTTTATACACACACTCACATTTTTAACCAATTTATTGCTGTTTTATTGTTAAAAAAAATCTAAAGTATTTGTTATCTTCAATCATTTGCATTTTAAACGTCTTAGAAAGAAATAAGACGTATTTCAAACGTATTTGTCAATCATTTTATGTAAAGCACTTTGAATTGCCCTTGTGTATGAATGTGCTGTATAAATAAACTTGCCTTCTCTTGCCTTGCCTTGAAAGGATACCATTTTTTATATTTTAACGAGTTTTTGTAATGTTTTTCAGTAAATTGCAAATAAACTGTTTACAATTGGCAAGAAAAGATGCATTACCGGCAACAACATAATCCTTAAACAATCCAAATTAGCTTTTGGGAAACATAATTCAATGGCCAGAGAACCGGTTTTCATTGGAACAACATGTAATAATGTATCATTCAGGATAAAACCAGAAATGTTTATAAGAAAGTAAACAGAGTCTGTTTATTTATTTTATAAGCTTACAGAAAATAACCCAAAACATATAACCACTTTTAGGTAGCTCATTTTGTATGTGGTTAATCCTGAGAATTATAAACAACTGCACAGTTACAAGATAAGGCAACTTTTTAAAGTTTTTAGGCAGTGGACTAGCTAACTAGAGTCATTCCGCTCCTTGATGCCTCCAGGCTTGCACCTTAACATCCTGTAGATCCCACCCTCTCTGAGTTTACTCTGTTTACCAAGTATCTCATCTCGACTTATCTCAGTACAGAGGTGAGCCAGGCATTGGTTGAACTTTACCAGCCCCACTAAGAGAATACCAGTAAAAAACATGAGGCTGGGCCACAACAGGTAATACAAGGCCATTTGCACTGAGTATTTGCTCCTCAAGAGGGCGACATCCGGGTATTTAACACTGAGATAGCATTTTATGCTTTCCCCCTGATAACTTAACAACGTACTTTGGATGCTATTAGCCTCAGTCTCTTGTTCCGTTTTGTTTTTATGGCATTTGGTGTGTAGAAACACTGAGAGAAAGGAAGGCGTGAGAAATTAGAACATAATTTGTTCATCTAAAGTAAATATGTTTACTGTTTTTATCATCGAATGCATCATTTAAGTAATAAGTTATATTTATTTTTGTTGAACTATTTTTTCAACAATCTTCTTTTTCTTTAAAGTGTCATATGATAGTTTAATAGTATATAGTAGTGTAAACAATCCTTTGTACCTTTGGGTTGAATTTCATAGCTTCTTCATTATAGTGAAGTTGAAACTGTTTTTTCAAGATCCGTGACGGTGACCAGAACGTGCAGACATTAAAGCTTATAATGCCACGGCAGTCCATCACTTCAGTCAGAAAATCAGCCTGGATCAATGTGCAGTTGGAGTCGGTCCAATCAATGCTATAAAAACCAAAGTAATACGATGGAAAGCAATAAAGAATTTAAAGTAAAAAATTTGAAAATCTTTAGAATTTTTATTTAAACTCAACATACTATAGGGCATGATTTACTCATATTATTATAATTGCAGATGCTGTGATAAAATCGCAATTTGACTTAGCCGCTATTAAGAATATAATGTATATATAGGCCTATAACTAATAGTTGAATTGACTTCCGGAAAACCTAAAGCTTACCTGTTAAGACATGGTTTCACCATTGCGATTCCCACCAGAAAGTACATGAGGATGGAGAAGATCATCATGGTGAAACCAAGTAGGATGGCTCGATCTTCTCCCACACTGCTGGACTCGGGAACTTGAGTTCTGGCTTTCTCATTTCCCTTCATTTCTCTTTCTTTCCTCCAGTTTTCCTGCAGCTGGTTTTGCTGATGGATGACATCTCTAAACGAACAGACTTTCCATTAGCTCTAGAAGTCTTAAGAAATACACTGGTGACATCAGGTATGAAAAACATAACCGAAGCAGTACAATACATGAAAACTCAGTCAGCTTTCAAGTGTAAAACAATATTCTATGCAGGGCTGTACATAAAGGCTGCTACGAAAAAATTGGTCAGTGCTAAGACTAAATTTAATAGTTGTAGCACGCGTGCGATACAGATTTGCAGGTGCATTAGACAGAGCCACTGTTTGTGTGAAGTGCGTTTGTATTTCTGCTTGTTCGAGTGGGGTTAACTAATCCAGCACTCACTATTTATTTTCGTGTTTATGTAGTTTTTGGCTTTGCTATTAAAACTTGTTTTCGGGTTGCATCGAGTCCATTGAAATAGAGCCTTATTATCTTTGTGATGTGGGAAAACATGGAAGGAATCATGAAAGCAGAATTCTACTATTTAAAGTTGGGGTGGTTGATTTGGAAATGTGATAAAGTTAGCCTGCTAGCACTGAAATTATAATCCCACCCTCTATGCGATTCGCAGTTCAAAGCCACGCCTCCTCCAAACACATGTATGTATTTTGTAAATCCACGTAACGAAATACAAACTAAATCCATTTCCATCGTCTAAAAGCTGAAACAAGTTTTTCCTCTTTCATGACCCAGACGTTTTTCGTCACTGAATTTTCAAAAACTGACTTTTGTTTTTTAGATTAACTTGATGTTGGTTCCTCAGCAAATCTTGATTGTTGCTGATTATCCGGCATTCTCCCTACATTGTCACAGTGGACATTAGCATGCTGATGACGTATGATGTCTGCGTGAAAAGTCTGCGCAGTGGTATACAAAATACGCCTACGTCACAGCGTTCGGCCAGAACTTTTTGATTGTGCGAACATTTTTTGGTCCTATCCTTTCACAGACGATATATAATTATAATAACATTGACATAAATAATATAAAGGATTACCTATCCTGCCTTTAAATATGTCCTCTGCTTGTTCTGCGTGTACGAGTGAATGAGTTGCACAATTTAACATGTTACAAGCATGACACTCATGGATTTTAAATCTTACTACACGAGGACATGACCACCTGAACTTCATCTGCACAGTTGTTCTTAGTGTATTAAACGTGCTTGTACTGTCAAACACACTGAAATACAAGCGTCTTTGGACCACCCGCCAAATAAAAGTCTGCTTAATTTGAACCAGATGATAAAATAATTAACTTGTAGTAAATTGTAGTAAACACTCTAGTATACTTACATTTTTACTGGTTCAAATATATTTGGTACACAAGAATTTTACTTCAGTTTAATGTAGTAAATACTAAAGTATAGGCCCTTTCATCGGATGCGCGCACACCTGACCCCCAGTTAACATCCGGTCTGTGTATTATTATCTGTCTAATAATATTACTATTTATATTTTATTTAATGTACGTTAATATTCATTTATATTACTTTTATACTGTATAATAATTGTATTAAATTAACGATTTGTTGGATTTTGTTGTATGTTCATTTTATTAAATAAACATTTTGTTGAATGTCTAGCGGTTGAGCCAAGTAACGGTTCTTCTCAATTTCTTTTGATTGTTATCAGAAATAATTTAGAGGCACTCTATTATTTGCGAATGTGTGCCGGATGTTAACTGGGGGTCAGAAACGCACACATGTGCGGTAACATTTGTTTATGTGATCACTTTGAAACCTTCTATACTACAGTATTTTATGGACAAATGTATCAACTTCTGTATAGTAAAGCATTGAAAATCCAGAACTCAGAAAAAGGAAAAAACAAATTAGGGGAAAAAATGATATGGCCCTAATTTATCCATTTGTATAACGATAATGTCCTTTTACCTGTCTATTCATGTGATGACCTGCACTTGTGTTTCTTTAAGATGATAACAGACGTATACTTGTGCTACAACGGGTTTGGCATGGGCTACAAAACTTTAAACCTCTGTAACACCGGTTATGTGCAAAAAAGTTCACGTACAGCCCTGGCATGTTTAGTAAAATAGTGAAATATATTCAAATGTACACATTGTTAAGGAGGTTGGTGGCCAAGCTTTTTTGTACATTTAAGCAGCAACCTTTATCATTGGAAAATGGCTTTTCAGCAGTATGGGTATGGTACTGTAGTTCTGTATTGTAAATTCAGCAATTAAACGTATATTTTAAAACTGAAGTGGACATCACGCTGGCTTCTACTGAATCATATATTGTTATATCAGTCACCTCAGTTCATGGTAGGTCTGCACAAGGTTATTGTGAAAAAAATATTATTATATTATTATTATTATTTTGTCTAAAATCTTTCTTTCAGGTATTAATTTGCTACAATACATGCAACAGAAAGATACTACATGCTAGCTAATGAAAAACTTTTCGATAACAAGTACTCAAGATTCAGGGTTAGAATTTTATGGTTAGATTTTGAATCATTTAATGCAAAATGCACGTAGCTAATAACAGACTATGTAAAACACATCCTTAGTTTTTTTAATAAAACAGAACCTGATCTCCGTACATACCGCTTGTGACGTTTTCGGGCGCCCTGCAGGGTGATGTTAACAGGAACACTGAAGGACCCCCGAGGGGCCTGATTCAGCAGCATCTCTATCTCACTAAGTAATTCTTAACTGGGTTACAATACTAAATCAACTCAACACAGATAGATCCCATTTTGACAAGGTCAGAAACACCAATTGCATTGCCAACAGACATGTAGAGTGCACTTAAAGGATTGTTTTGTTCATACCCAGATGAGACAATGGTAATATCTTCCCCTTGTTTTGAACGTGGATGTCACAGAGAGTTTCTATAGGAACAACTACAACCAGGCATGGCCATAATTATGTCCTATGGGATGTTAGACTCACCTGCTGGTTTCTCATTATTATTGAGATCACTTTCAACGTTTTAAATACAGGTGGGATTTCTTTATGTGACACTGATTAAAAAACAACAGTTTTTAAGCAATAGTTTTTCTCTTATATAAAACCAACCCTGCTCTGAGCAAACCTGATATCTTACTTTGCCACAGAGTCTACTTGACATACAATTTAAGATGAGCTTTAAGTTTTAAATGATATCTTACCTCAAAATATGTGTTCTTCTGTACAACATGGACATTATAGCTTGATAACGGTGTAGGCTAGTTAGAAAACTAGATTCTGAAAATGATTCACTGGATGCAATGGCAAAGCTCACAAAAACTTTAGCTTTATACCACAGTGTTTAAATAATTCATTGGTTTTTTATTCAAAATAACATTAATTATGTATGAAATATTGGTATAAAGCAAAATACAATTTGTCTGGACAACGCTGCACACCTGGTCGCCTCTGTGGGTAACCTACTGATAATGGAGAGGCAGTTGCTTAAACAGATTAATTGGAAGATATTTTCATGATGATAAAACTGACTATTTAAGTTCATCTGAAAGTGAATTTGGAATTAGCATAAAATGAAATGTATGTAGGCCTACGTGTAGGTCAAAAATAATTAATAGCATTTGAGAATAACAAACTAGCCTCCTTATCCTCAAAATCAACTATATAGTGAAGATTGCCTAAATACACCCTGTGAGCAAGCCAAAGGCAACTGTCTCCTAGAGATGAGAAAAGGGGGCAGTAAGGTGAAAAAACGAGAGGAACCAGGACTCAGCAGGTGGAGCTTATCCTCTTTTAGATGACAAGTAGTGAAAGTACTTGTATAAAGTGTGTGTAAGAGAGAGATCTGCTGTTAGAGTAATACGCCTATGAAACAGAAGAAAATGATTCTCAAAGTTATATTATAAATAGAATAATTAATAGCCATCATTATAAGTTGACATCATTAAACCAAGACACAAAAAACATGCCTTTTAAAATGTATTTATTTTATATTTGTGTTCCTTATAGTGATTTATAAAGTTAATCTGTCGGTACAATTTTGAAGGGAACTATCACTTTGTTACATGACTTCAACTAATGTAAAGATAATTAGGTAAACTAATTAGCAATTTTATGGCAACAGATAGGCAAAAGTTTAAATTGCAGCATTAAAATGTTTATAAGGTTTAATATATGAAAAATAATAAAATGTGACATATTTAACTTACCTGTAATTTTTGGGAGGATCTATGGACGGAAATGCAATACAAAATGCATGACTATGTGTTCAGAGTTGTATAAAGACTTTTTTATTACCTTTTTTAAAACCTTAGAGTTCTATACACCATGGGTTCCCATGGAATTCGTCATGATGTTTTATACAGTATCCCTAAATGGACAAACTGCTTTAAAGAGCACGTTTCGTAAACTTGCTATCTCCTTCGACAAAGAAGCGAAAATCTGACGACATCTCAGTTCTGTGTCAGCCACTGTAGTGCTTCGAAAGGGAGTGAGCCATTGGTTACAATTCACAACCACCCGCTAGATGCCACTATATTTCATACAATGGACCTATATCTGTATCTTAAAGATAAGAAAGCGGTACAAAAAATTACAGTAAATAACCTGCCATTACCAGGTATACAGTATGTCAAAAAACTGAGTAGGCCTATGATTGTATAACTTAAAAAAAACAAGTGAGATAACGGAATAGAATTACAGGAGGACTACTTCCCCTAAACACGATGAATAATGTATACAGTCCACAGGTAATACTAGATCTGAGGAGCACTGAAACTGTCCGGGCCTGTTTATCTCAAATAGTGCTTTACTGAAAGCTAAATTTAATTATTCTAAAAATACACATTCCGTGTATGAGGATAATAATTGGATTCAAGAAAAGGGGCCAAAGGCATGTTTTTGTAAAATGATCAAATTTAATTTCCTGTAGTCATTTCGGTGCTTGGACCGCATCTTTCGCTGAAGATGACATACAGTGAGCTCTGATCAAGAGTACATCCAGAGGTCAGTAATAGGGAACTGCATCTCTTTCATTACACTAATGAAGAACCTTTGACCAAGAGCAAGAAGAATGGGCAAACGCTAGGAAAATAACATACCGATACAGTCTACTACCGATGGATTACCGGCAAAAAAGAAAACTGTCCTTTGTCACAATTGGATTAATATTTCTTTTGAGTGGTGTCGAATATGGTAAGTGTCTTTCTTTGCTTACTGGTTTCTTGTTTCTACTATGCAACTAAATATGTTATATATTTTTATTTATTTCAAATTATTCTAAATTATTCAATTGGTGTTTCTATAATGACTGCGTTGATCTTTGTTAAAAAGTAAATGACTGAATTATTGTCTAGTTTTCTTTCTTTTCACAACTGCCATTTAAATTATCTCTCTCTCTCTCTCTCTCTCTCTCTCTCTCTCTCTCTCGCTCTTCTCTCTCTCTCTCTCTCTCTCTCTCTCACACACACACACACACACACGCACACACAGCTGTCATACTACCCACTATCTGGAGATATCTGCAGTTGTTAGAGGCACCACCTTATTTTCTTGGCTTAGGTCTTTCTGCGTTCAGCTTCAGTGGTCTGGTGACAGGTCCAGTGTTTGGCCACTGGTCAGATAGGACAAGAACTACAAAAAACATCATCCTCTTCTCCAATGTGTTTGAAATCGTTGGTCAGTAGATAAAAGCAGATGCATATTGCGGTCTTAAAATATATTATCCAATGTATCAACAGTATGACCTGCTGGTACATTTTACTGTGTGTTAATCAAGATCATTAATTGCACATAAAAACATTTGACTCATAGGAAACGTCATGTACTTTATGGGATATTCAAAATGGCTTCTGTTGTCCAGTCGTCTTGTTGCAGGTGAGAATATTTTGAAGTTACTTAACTAAAGCTTATGAAAGATCATGTCAGCCAGTCACACTGTTTATGATCATAATGTAACCGGATGTTTTCCTAATTAACTTGTTTGTAATTCTCCTTTGTTTCTATTACCGATTCTCATTAGATGACTAATTACTACAATAAATCATCCTTTCCAGACGTATTTATTTTTTATTATGATAAAATAAGCATACATTACAAGCAGTGGAACAAATACTATACCATGATATAAATAAATAGAAAACTATACATCATTTTTTTATGCATTACAAGTTCTCCTTACAAGATACTGCTTTTCATTTGACATAATTTCGCATTTCCATTATTTTATGTAAGTGACAAGTTTGACCTGGTCTTATTGTCTGGTGTACACTTCTACAGTATGTCACTTCTA